>NC_082673.1:57614627-60114627 GCF_025265405.1 Mesoplodon densirostris | reverse complement strand
GCTTTTAAGGAAAAAGGGCTTTGAGAGCTTTAAGATCCTATCCAGAGCTTCTCAACCTTACCCGTGTGATTCAGTTACCTGGGGAGACTTTTAAAAATCTCGATGTCCAGGCTGCACACCTCAAATCTATTACATTAGAATCTCTGGAGATGGGACCCAGGCATCAGTACTTTTTTCTTTTTCTTTATTTTTATTTTTTATTTTTAATTTTTTTTCATTTTCACCAAGAACTTTATTGAACAAAGTATTCACCCTTTTGTTCCACTACCTTCTGCCATTTTTCAGGCAACTTCATGATTCCATCTTCCTAAAACTTTTTTTTTTAATTTTTATTTTATTTTTTTATTTTTTGCTTTATAACAAATTTAATCAGTTATACATATACATATGTTCCCATATCCCCTCCCTTTTGCGTCTTCCTCCCACCCTCCCTATCCCACCCCTCCAGGCGGTCACAAAGCACCGAGCTGATCTCCCTGTGCCATGCGGCTGCTTCCCACCAGCTATCTACCCTACGTTTGGTAGTGTATATATGTCCATGCCGCTCTTTCACTTTGTCACAGCTTACCCTTCCCCCTCCCCATATCCTCAAGTCCATTTTCTAGTAGGTCTGTGTCTTTATTCCTGTCTTACCCCTATGTTCTTGATGACATTTTTTTCTTAAATTCCATATATATGTGTTAGCATACAGTATTTGTCTTTCTCTTTCTGACTTACTTCACTCTGTATGACAGACTCTAGGTCCATCCACCCCACTACAAATAGCTCAATTTCATTTCCTTTCATGGCTGAGTAACACTCCACCGTATACATGTGCCACATCCTCTCTACCCATTCATCCAATGATGGACACCTAGGTCGTCTCCATCTCCGGGCTATTGTAAATAGGGCTGCTATGAACATTTTGGTACATGTCTCTTTTTGAATCATGGTTTTCCCAGGGTATATGCCCAGCAGTGGGACTGCTGGGCCATATGGCAGTTCCACTTGTAGTCCTTCAAGGAACCTCCACACCGTTCTCCATAGTGGCTGTACCAATTCACATCCCCACCAGCAGTGCAAGAGTGTTCTCCCCTCTCCACACCCTCTCCAGCATCCACTGTTTCTAGACTTCTTGATGATGGCCATTCTGACTGGCGTGAGATGACATCTCATCGTAGTCTTGATTTGCATTTCTCTAATGAGTAAAGATGTTGAGCATCCTTTCATGCGCTTGTTGGCAGCCTGCACATCCTCTGTGGAGAAATGTCTATTTAGGTCCTCCGCCCATTTTTGGATTGGGTTGTTTGTTTTTTTGTTATTGAGCTGCATGAGCTGCCTATAAACTTTGGAGATTAATCCTTTGTCAGTTGCTTCATTGGCAAATATTTTCTCCCATTCTGAGGGTTGTCTTTTGGTCTTGTTTATGGTTTCCTTTGCTGTACAAAAGCTTTTAAGCTTCATTAGGTCCCATGTGTTTATTTTTGTCTTTATTTCCATTTCTCTAGAAGGTGGGTCAAAAAGGATCTTGCTGTGATTTATGTCATAGAGTGTTCTGCCTATGTTTTCCTCTAAGAGTTTGATAGTTTCTGGCCTTACATTTAGGTCTTTAATCCATTTTGAGCTTATTTTTGTGTATGGTGTTAGGGAGTGATCTAATCTCATACTTTTACATGTCCCTATCCAGTTTTCCCAGCACCACTTATTGAAGAGACTGTCCTTTCTCCACTGTACATTCCTGCCTCCTTTATCAAAGATAAGGTGACCATATGTCCGTGGGTTTATCTCTGGGCTTTCTATCCTGTTCCATTGATCTATCTTTCTGTTTTTGTGCCAGTACCATACTGTCTTGATTACTGTAGCTTTGTAGTATAGTCTGAAGTCAGGGAGCCTGATTCCTCCAGCTCCATTTTTCGTTCTCAAGGTTGCTTTGGCTATTCGGGGTCTTTTGTGTTTCCATACAAATTGTGAAATTTTTTGCTCTAGTTCTGTGAAAAATGCCAGTGGTAGTTTGATAGGGATTGCATTGAATCTGTAGATTGCTTTGGGTAGTAGAGTCATTTTCACAATGTTGATTCTTCCAATCCAAGAACATGGTACATCTCTCCATCTATTTGTATCATCTTTAATTTCTTTCATCAGTGTCTTATAATTTTCTGCATGCAGGTCTTTTGTCTCCTTAGGTAGGTTTATTCCTAGGTATTTTATTCTTTTTGTTGCAATGGTAAATGGGAGTGTTTCCTTGATTTCACTTTCAGATTTTTCATCATTAGTATATAGGAATGCCAGAGATTTCTGTGCATTAATTTTGTATCCTGCAACTTTACCAAATTCATTGATTAGCTCTAGTAGTTTTCTGGTAGCATCTTTAGGATTCTCTATGTATAGTATCATGTCATCTGCAAACAGTGACAGCTTTACTTCTTCTTTTCCGATTTGGATTCCTTTTATTTCCTTTTCTTCTCTGATTGCTGTGGCTAAAACTTCCAAAACTATGTTGAATAAGAGTGGTGAGAGTGGGCAACCTTGTATTGTTCCTGATCTTAGTGGAAATGGTTTCAGTTTTTCACCATTGAGGACGATGCTGGCTGTGGGTTTGTCATATATGGCCTTTATTATGTTGAGGAAAGTTCCCTGTATGCCTACTTTCTGCAGGGTTTTTATCATAAATGGGTGTTGAATTTTGTCGAAAGCTTTTTCTGCATCTATTGAGATGATCATATGGTTTTTCTCCTTCAATTTGTTAATATGGTGTATCACGTTGATTGATTTGCGTATATTGAAGAATCCTTGCATTCCTGGAATAAACCCCACTTGATCATGGTGTATGATCCTTTTAATGTGCTGTTGGATTCTGTTTGCTAGTATTTTGTTGAGGATTTTTGCATCTGTGTTCATCAGTGATATTGGCCTGTAGTTTTCTTTCTTTGTGACATCCTTGCCTGGTTTTGGTATCAAGGTGATGGTGGCCTCGTAGAATGAGTTTGGGAGTGTTCCTCCCTCTGCTATATTTTGGAAGAGTTTGAGAAGGATAGGTGTTAGCTCTTCTCTAAATGCTTGATAGAATTCTCCTGTGAAGCCATCTGGTCCTGGGCTTTTGTTTGTTGGAAGATTTTTTATCACAGTTTCAATTTCAGTGCTTGTGATTGGTCTGTTCATATTTTCTATTTCTTCCTGATTCAGTCTTGGCAGGTTGTGCATTTCTAAGAATTTGTCCATTTCTTCCAGGTTGTCCATTTTATTGGCATAGAGTTGCTTGTAGTAATCTCTCATGATCTTTTGTATTTCTGCAGTGTCAGTTGTTACTTCTCCTTTTTCATTTCTAATTCTATTGATTTGAGTCTTCTCCCTTTTTTTCTTGATGAGTCTGGCTAATGGTTTATCAATTTTGTTTATCTTCTCAAAGAACCAGCTTTTAGTTTTATTGATCTTTGCTATCGTTTTCTTCTTTTCTTTTTCATTTATTTCTGATCTGATCTTTATGATTTCTTTCCTTCTGCTAACTTTGGGATGTTTTTGTTCTTCTTTCTCTAATTGCTTTAGGTGCAAGGTTAGGTTGTTTATTCGAGATGTTTCCTGTTTCTTAAGGTGGGATTGTATTGCTATAAATTTCCCTCTTAGAACTGCTTTTGCTGCATCCCATAGGTTTTGGGTCATCGTGTCTCCATTGTCATTTGTTTCTAGGTATTTTTTAATTTCCTCTTTGATTTCTTCAGTGATCACTTTGTTATTAAGTAGTGTATTGTTTAGCCTCCATGTGTTTGTATTTTTTACAGCTCTTTTCCTGTAATTGATATCTAGTCTCATAGCATTGTGGTCAGAAAAGATACTTGATACAATTTCAATTTTCTTAAATTTACCAAGGCTTGATTTGTGGCCCAAGATATGATCTATCCTGGAGGATGTTCCATGAGCACTTGAGAAAAATGTGTATTCAGTTGTTTTGGATGGAATGTCCTATAAATATCAATTAAGTCCATCTTGTTTAATGTATCATTTAAAGCTTGTGTTTCCTTATTTATTTTCATTTTGGATGATCTGTCCATTGGGTTTCATAGGGGTTTCTTTTTCTTTAAAACATTAAAAATTTTTTTTTCTTTTTGTGTGTGTGTGGTTTGTTTGTGTTTTTTACCTTTACGGTTTGGCATCCTTTTTTTTTTTTTTTTTTTGCCGTCCGCGGGCCTCTCACTGCTGTGGCCTCTCCCGTTGTGGAGCACAGGCTCCGGACACGCAGGCTCAGCGGCCCTGGCTCACGGGCCCAGCCGCTCTGCAGCATGTGGGATCTTCCCGGACGGGGCACAAACCCGTGTCCCCTGCATTGGCAGGTGGACTCTCAACCACTGCGCCACCAGGAAAATCCGGCATCCATGTTTTTAAAGCTTCCCTAAGTGATTCCCATGTGCAGCCAAGGCTTTAATGCACATGCAGCTGAGACTAATGAAAAAGACTTACTGTGCAAACGTGAGGGTTTTGTGTTCCCCGTAACAGTCAGATCTGTAACCAACCGGTGTCCTCATTCTGAGCCCTCCCCATCATCCCTCTTCCTTTACACTTATTTCTGTCTTGGCGGTCACGAATCACTCACGGGCTGTGTCCATGAGGATCTAAGTTCAGGTGAACTATGCTCTCATTTCATGACAGCTGTACTTTTCCACTCATGAACTTTGGACTGAACTTCTGTGCCTTGAGGGAGTTTTAGGGTCTGAGAAAAGCAGATAGTTGAAATAAATCCATAGGAGGTTGCAAACCACCCTGAGCCACAGCTGGCCCTTCCCCCAAATCACAGGAATGTTGAGACATGACAGCTGTATGGCCACCCCACCCTCTGTCAGTGAACATGCTCCCCCCATACTTTTGTACTCTCATCGTTGCCCCAGTCAAAACTCCAACCACATTTCCTCTGGGGAGTCACTTTCTCTCCAGTGCTCCCTACGGCAGTAGCTTTGAAAAAGCGCTTGCCTTCAGCCCTAACTAGTCTTGGTTTCTGCTTTGACTATTTCATTTCTGGGCAAGGTCATGTCACAAAATCATTTGGAAAAACAGTGTCTGGGGATGCCCACCCCAAAAGTATCTTTTCCTGGGATTTGGTAGTAGTGGAGTATGGAGTAGCACACAGGAGGGCAGATCTCACCATTCATCTCCGTTCCCATCTGTTCATCCTTCCGTTGCCCACTAACCTGGCAGGGCTCTGTGGTGGGTTGAACCAAAATACTTTCACACACCAGTGGATTGCAGTTATGTATTCAGTTTTCTATGTTCTTGAATAACACGAGCCATGAGAAGGGGGAGAGAAACGCTAGAAGAGCTGCCGTGCTGGATACCTGACTCTACTAAGTCCTGGGTTCCTACACTTTACAAAATCATCTTCCTACAGGCAAACCGGCTCACACAGGGATAGCATGGGTTGCAGGGGTCACAGGGGTTGCAGGGAGACATGCAAGGGTAGCAGGGAGACTCGATCTTGACACAACTGCCGAGCCCATAGGAGTACGTCACGTCCTTCTCGTCTACGCATGGGGGCAAGCTGAACTCTTTGCAGATGTTCATGTAGCTGTACTTTTTCGATCCCAGGCAGTCGTCGTATCTGTTCTCGCGCTCAGCTGACACGCACACCTTTCCGTCCTTCACTTGCACCTTGACTTGATCGGGTTCAAAGCCACACACGTTCACTGATCCTAAAATGTTACAGCAAGAGGAAGCTAGAATTCTATTTGTTTTTCTTCTCAATCTGGAATTTAGGGGAAAAAAAAGGGTGGGAGGAAGAAGCTCAGACCATGGAACTCAGACACAGCTTGACAAGCAATATTTTTACCTCTTTAAAAAGAAAAACAAAACAGCAAAAGTAATAAACACTAGTCATTGTGAAAAGTCAAACTTTACAGAAGCGTGTAGAAGTAAAAAATGAGAGTCCTCCCATGTAAATCACACTCCCTCACAGGTAAACCCCTGTTAACAACAGATGGGTGCTTGGCCTTCCAGATCTTTCTCTTGTATTTATTTTTAATTTTCTTTTTTTCTTTTTCCTTCCAGTTTTATTGAGATATAATTGACATAGAGCAAGCACCGTGTGAATTTGAGGTGTACAGAATAATGATTTGACAACATATATCATGAAATGACTGTCACGATAAGTTTAGTGAACATCCATCATCTCGTATAGATACAAAATTAAATAGAAAAAATTATTTTTTCCTTTGTGATGAGAACTCTTAGGATTTACTCTTAACAACTTTCATATATAACCTACAGCACCGTTACTTAATCATGTTGTATATTATATCCCTAGTACTTATTTATCCTGTAACTGGAAGTTTGTACCTTTTGAACACCTTTATCCAGTCCCCCCCACCCCATCCCACTGCTCTGATAACCAAATCTCATCTCTTTTTCTGAGTTTGTTTGGTTGGTGGGTTGGGTTTTTCTGAAGTACAATTGACCTATAATACTATGTTAATTCCTGGTGCACAACATAGTTATTTGACATTTCTATGCGTTACAAAATGATCACCACATTCTCTTGCATTTAAATCTCAGCTCCTCCTCCTATTAGTTATGGAACTTTGGGCAGGCTCCTTAAACCTCTCTTGCCTCAGCTTCCCCATCTGTAAAATTGGGACAATAATAATAACCCATTTCTAGGGGTTTCATGAGACTTAAATTAGTTAATGAATGAAAAGAATCTATACTAGTGCTTGCCACGTAGTTAGGATGCTAGGCTTTTGTCTGTTGTGTGTTTTTTCTTTTTGTTTTTGTTTTTCCCACAGTGTGCCATGAAAAGTGCTAAGCCATTAGAGGCACTGTTTCATTTGACCCTCACAAGAACTCTGTCATGCAGGTGTAATTGTCACCATTTTGTAGATGGGGAGATGGTGAAGGTGGTGAATGGCAGAGCCTAGATTCAAATCCAGGCTTGTTTAATGCCTAGGTCATGATTTTAACCATCAGTCAGACTGAGCTCTTGGCATGAGGACCTCAGCAGCCTGGCATCAGCCCTACGTGCTCTGGCCCTGCTCAGCGACCACTTTCTTTCTAATTGCCTGATCCTTCCAAAAACAACCTAATGCTCTGAAATGCTCTTCTTTTTACCCCTTAACATTTTTTTTAAAAATCTGTGTTCTAAGGGCTTCCCTGGTGGCGCAGTGGTTGAGAGTACGCCTGCCGATGCAGGGGACACGGGTTCGTGCCCCGGTCCAGGAAGATCCCACATGCCGCGGAGCGGCTGGGCCCGTGAGCCATGGCCACTGAGCCTGCGCGTCCGGAGCCTGTGCTCCACAACGGGAGAGGCCACAACAGTGAGAGGCCTGTGTACTGCAAAAAACAAAAAAAAAAAATCTGTGTTCCAAGACTCACTCCTGGCAAATCTTGCATCTTTTGGCCTCCAAAGGTAGGTATCGGCATGTATGCTTTCCAGAAGCTCTTCTGGTTTGAGGAGTCTGGACTGTGATTGGGTGATTGGTTAGAGATACATTTTTAATTCTTACTTTTTCTGCTGAATTTTTTTATACACTTACTTCGTTTTGTCACTTAAGTTATACAAGTTCATTGTAAAAAGCTCAGAAAATACAGATAAGCAAAAAGAGGGAATTTTTTTTTTAACATACCCCTAAGCCCTGTTGCCTTCTACAGGAGATGGATCTGGGAGCCAGATCTACAAGCCAAAGCTGGCTCCCAGACCTATCTCCTCCTCTTACAATATGAGTCTTGAAGTATAAGTTCATTGTTTCTGTTTTGTTTTTGTTTTTGCTTGGATTCCCCCTCTTCCTCTATTCGTGTCACTCCAGCCCCATCCCCACTGCAGCAGCTGAACAAGGGTCTCACACATGTGGGTCTTCAGGAAATTGCCCCAAAGTCTTGGCTAGGCCAGGTTTCTTCTTCCTTTTGTTTTTAGGCCAGGGGTTATCAGTGGGAATGGGTGGGTTTAGGAGAAATTGCAGGAGCCTCATTTTACTCATCAGATTTAACTCTGAAGTTGCAACCTGACTCCTGCCTGGCAAAGTACCTGTCACCCCACATGCGATTTTCCTTGGTTCTGTGGGGTTATGGGCAAAGAGAGATGGCCTGCTCTACTAGTTATCACCAGGGAGGAACTTAGTCATAGTAAACAGAGGCAAGCCAGCCTCTTTGGTTGGTGGCAGAAGGCTCTTCGGAAAGCTGGGGAAAAGCAAGTGGGCAGTGCCATCTGTCTGCCACTCTGGGCTGTCACCTCTTCTCCCAGCTGAAGCTGAATTTCACCTGAGTGTATGACCAAACTCCTGAATGCAATACTGCCCACAGCAAAGGTGAGGGATATCGCCAGCCATTCTTCACAAAGATATGAATCAGGTTCAGCCGGCTGACGAATAAAGTAATGAGGATGATGAGAATGCCTGTCTCTACTCTGAACCAAAGGGAGGCTGGCCTTCCTCTAGTTTCCTTGGAGTACTTTACTTTTTCTCCTAATTTAGACCCCTCCAAAGACCCATTAAGCTCAATTGTTCCTTTCCAACGCATCTTTCCCTCTCTCTTCTTTCTTCTCCTTCTTCCCATTTCCTGCCTTGTCTCTCTCCTCCTGACTTTTGGTTGATGCTGAAGAAGGGTGTCAGCAGGAGCAGTGGCACGACACAGGTGCATCTGAACACCTGCGGGGCTTGTTCAATTACAGGCGTCTGGACCCCACCCCCAGACTTTCTGATTCAGCCAGTCTGGGGAGGAGCCAAGAATTTGCATTTCTAACAAGCTCCAGGTAATGCTGGCTGCTGGTCTTGGTCGGGAGATCACTCAGGACCACTAACCAGGTGATTAAGCACATGGATTCCAGAGTCAGGCAAACCTGGCTTCAAGTCCCAGCTGTCCCATTTCTGATGATCACGAACATTGCCCCGACTCTGGTTTATCATCTATAAGATGGCCACGGTGTTACAAGGATTAAATGAAAATGAGGTGTTAGGCTCTTGGTTTTCACTCAATAAAGGGTAAATTTCTTTAACAGGCTGTATCAGGCTCCGCTTTACACAGACTTCCCTGAAATTCAAGGCTTGAAGTGACCAGGCCCCGAGT
The DNA here is from genome assembly GCF_025265405.1 of Mesoplodon densirostris. Lineage (NCBI taxonomy): Eukaryota > Metazoa > Chordata > Mammalia > Artiodactyla > Ziphiidae > Mesoplodon > Mesoplodon densirostris. The sequence goes on along the minus strand of NC_082673.1, from coordinate 60,105,612 downwards.
CCTGTGTCCTTAAACACTAAGGTCAAATAATGGACATGCACTTGGCCTGGATGGGCAGCAACTCCTACTGTTGCCACCCCGAGACCTCTATGTACAAAGAGATTGTTATGAGAGGCGACCAAGGGGCCCAACTCGCTTCCAGCTCTGCAGGGACACAGAGGGAAACAGCGAACTCTCCTCTCAGCGGGAAAGCCAACCAGCCACCAGCCGTAAAGAAAGTAAAGCCATAAAGCCCAGGAGTTCCTCTCTGCTGGCTTCCCAAGGTGTGACTGTGTCCTGATCTTTGGGTCAAAGGATGGGGGATGGAAAGAGTCCCTGAGGGCTTAAGACCCAGGGAGGCACCACTAAACCACCAAGAATGCAACCCTGACAGTCACCAGCCTCCCCCAGTGAGAGTGATTCAGTGAAAGCTTCATACTCAGAGCGTGAGGGGTAAGCAAGAAACCGGAGGGCAGGTTTTGGAAGTTTTCAGAAGATGGTGCCCTTCGTGGGGGGCTTTTCAAGGGAACTTCTCGAGCCACAGGCTGCCCACGGATACTTGGATGAGCAGATGGAAGTACAGTCTCAGGATGAGTTTCCAAGCACCAGCAAAGGGCACAAGGTTGAGCCCAGTGCATTCCTAGGCGCAGCTGCAAATCAAGGTTCATGTGCCGGCAAGGACTAAAGCCAGGTGTCAGAGCCACTCTGCCGTGGGCTCGCTAATTAGATAATAAACTCTTAACGGCAGGAGTGAGGAGGAGCTGACTTTGCTTCTGGCACTCGAGTACAGAAGACAGGAAGCCCGCGAAGTGTGGAGGTGAGTCAGGTGTAAACTTCCACCAGGCTGGTTGCATGGCTTCTTACAAAGGAAACCAAATTCAGTCACTTCAGTCTCTCTCAATCCAGAAGAGGAAGAGTCGGAAAAGGTGAGTGCTTGGGGTGCAAAAGGAAATTTGGGGAGGAAAAAAGAATATCAAAGAAGCTAAAGAAATGAAAGTACTTACTTGGGTTTCTACTAATGAAGATACGGCCAAGGTGTCTTTTGAAGCAACTGCTCAGTAAACAATGAAAAGGAATTGGACCTTCTGTACCCAGTCCAAAAATGCACCCCACACACATACACGTGCGCGTGCATCAATCAAGTAACACACACTCAGGAAGGCTCAAATGACTCTTGGGGGGAATTATATGGTTAGCCCAAACTTCTTGCCCGTTATTAAAGGGGCACCCAAAGACAGAGCACATGGACTCTCACACAGAAAGGCAATTCCAGAGGGGTCATGACAGCTATAGACCGGGGAACCTTACTTCCCCACTGGGCAAAGAATCTTCTGGATAACACAGCCTGCCATCTGAAAGCACATGTCATAACCTAACCAAACTGCTATCTTTCTCTTTAAGGGGTAAAAGGTCATGTGAATACGATTTCTACATTCTAAAAGCCTTAGACAAAGTTTCACACCAAAGATTGTTTTTTAAAAAATTGAATCAACATGATATTTCTGGATCTATTTAGTCATGGACTGGGAGCTGAGAGAGAAGAAAAAAGAGGCATTTCACTGAAAAAAAATATTAATGTAGGAGTCCTCTGGGATTGGAGCTGGATCAGGGTTTAACATTTTCATCCATATTCAGAAAATTGAATATTTAGGTTTTCAGGTAGTACTAAGCTTTTCAGGTTAGTGAAATGTCAAGCTGTCAGAAATAGAGCATAGGAGTGTTTCCCAAGGTGGTATGAATAGGAAGAAAAGTGGCTGGGGAGAGATGCAAAAGGGCAAGCCTGAGGTCATTTCTGAAATGGACTCTGGATTATCAGTTCAGAGATCCAGGAAGACAACAGCAGCTTCATATACTGCCACAAGCAACAGAAAAATAAATTAACAAAAAATCCAAGCATTGTCAGGAAAAGTATGACAAACCAGAGAAAACATTACCTCTTGTAAAAACCACACTGCCGAGAATTAAGCCTGAAGTCGTGTCCACTGCAGATCATTGAGACTCCCAGAGTAGGCAGAGGGCGCCCAGGTGGTGAAGAACTCACCTGGGGAGTCCGGAGAATAGGGACAGCCAGGAGACAAAGGCCGAGCAGACTTGGATCAAGGGTATTCACAGAGAAGTGGACACACTTGCTCACAAGTAACCCTTCATTTAGACCAAGTACTTAAAAAAGAACCCCTGACTCACACTGCATGAAATTTATATAACAATACTCTAAGGAGTAAAAATTAAAACTGGTTCAAATTGAGTGTACATGAGTTTATTGCCAATAGTTCCCTCTTAGACTATGGAGGGAGGCCCATTCCTGACCTTTGGTGACTGATGACCTGGACAATAATTGCCCTACTGCCCTTTCCAGGGAAACATCACTGTCACGGTTGTCAAGGGCCTCATTCTCTCTCTCCATCCATCCATCATCTACTTTCTATCTATCTATCTATCATCTATCTGTCTATCTATCTATCTAATCTATTTATCTGTCATCTAATCTATTAATCTATCATTGGGGTAGGAAGGATGTTGTTTAAGGACACAAACTGGCAGTGAGCAGTAAGTCGTGGAGCTCTAATGCATGGTATAGTGAATATAGACAACAAATATTGTATTACAATCATTAAAGTGGTTAAGAGACTAGAACTTAATTATTCCAACCACTAAAAAGAAATGATAATTATGTAACACAATAGAGGTTCTAATTATCACTACAATGGTAATCGTATTACAATATAGAAATGTATCAAATTAACATTGTACACCTTAAATTTACACAATGTTATGTGTCACATAGATTTCAATACAAAAGATCATCTATTTGTGTCCTTCTTTTAAAAAATAGTAGCATATTAAGTAGTTTTTCTGCACCTTGTTTTTTTCACTTAATATGACCATACTTAAAATGCTTCATCAGTCCTTGTTACATTTACATATCATCCCAATGTATGGATGTACCATAATTTATTTAACCAGGGGACAGTGTTTTCAACCATTTTTTTTTCATCATAGTAACAGACTAAATGGCATATGTAGACAGAAAAAGAAAGCTTTCTCAGGCAAAAAATAAAATGTGATCAAACCCCCAAAATTTTAAAGTGCATTTAAAGTTATCCAATTCTATTAAAACCTTTTCAACTCTATTCTGAAAACTGCAGCTCTCAGTTCTCTGGTTTATTTGCACAATCTTTGCTACAGTTGAAGGGAGAGGCAGACAATAAACCCAATTCCAGATGAATTTTAAGTCATCAAGAGTTGGGGAGTAGGAGAAAGGATTTCCTACAAAACCATACAAATGCCTCTATTGTTCAATTTGCTCCCTTACTCTTAAAGCCTCTGGCAAACATTAAGGATTTGATCAATTATTATTACTTCTCCCAAAGTCATTTCTGTAAGCCGAAATATACTCAAATCACTTTACTCATAACCAGAAAAAATGTTTATTTTGCTGCTTCCAATAGCTTTTTAATGACACCCCCTGTTTCTTTCTCTCATTAAAGCCACATTATTTATCACGTTGGCACTCCTGCTATAAGCCGAAAACAACCTTGCCAATCGACATCATTACACTGTCTTTTGAGAATGTTACAATTCCCATCATGGACCCATTTACTCTTCTTTTTTTAAATCTTTGTTAAGTCACCAGAGTCATTATCTTGAACCCATTTCATCTTTGCTCAAGTATCAATTGTCACACTTTCCCCCCCTTTTTCCAACTTAGGAAGCTAATATACCAACTATAAAAATCTTAGGAAGTTCTCTTACTTGGCAAGCTCTCTCTTTTCATCTTCCATGGCTCTAATGGCTTTCCTCTCCAAACTTCTGAGAGACGGGCGAAGACAGTAAAGCTTGCCATCACACAGGCAACGTGGGTAGAGATCACACAGGCCGCAGGACTGTGATCGCTTTGAATAGCACAGGCAGCACGGGTACGGGTGCAAGTCACAGCAGCAGTATGGGTGCACGTATAAGTCACACAGGCATCGTGTGCTGAGTTCGTCGATGCACCTCAACTGCCTTAGCTCTCTGTCCACCTTCTTTATGTCCCTTCTAACACTGTCCAGAAGACAACTCAGTGCAGCCATTACAGTCACACCTTATTGTTCTGTGAGTACCTTTGAGAAATGGCACTCGGGGGAGAAAAATTCTTCTAAGCTCGTCTCAGAAGTTTGTTTCAAAAGTAAGTGAGGCACACTGACTCACTTACTTTAAAGCTTGGGTTCTATGACTTCACCGCCCTCTAAGTATGTCATAGTCTTTTGGTTACCATGAGAACTGTGCACAGTCATGGTCTCCAGAGACCCTCCTTGGAGTTACAAAGCTGCTCTCAGAACCATATAAGATTTCATTCACCTTGAGTTGGGATGGGCCCCCCAAGTAATCACAGCTCTTTGGGGTTTATTGGGCTAAATTGAAATGTTCTTGACTTGTGTGTGTCCTGTGGACTAGCCACAGCTTTGAAGATCTTGGTGGTGGGGGGCGGGGGCGGATGGAAGGAGCTGCCTGGCTCCTTTCTTTATGCCCTTCTCGCTCTAGCCTTGACATCTAGCCTTGCCCCTATATACAGGATTCATTCTGTCCCCTTTTCCCTTTATAGGTAGAATATAAAGAGCTCTCCCATGGTTCTCCTTACCAAGCCATCCTCAAGTCAGCCTTTGTCCTTGACCTTCTGAGCCCCAAGTCTCTGAGTCCTGCCCATTCTTTATAAGCTGGCATCCTGGCTGTCCTGGAACCTCTGTTCTCCAGTGGTTGGGGTCCTGCTCTTAAGCTGCCATCTCTCAGTGCTCAGGGTCCTGTCCTCAATCACCACCTCCCAGCAACTACACCTCTGGTCTTACGTCCAAGCCGCCAGATGACTTATCCCCAAGTGCTTCCCAAGTGTTGGTCCTTGATACTCATAGCCAACTGCCTGAAGTTGCTTGAAGCCAAATGTCTGAAACCCCCACTTGGGCCAGTTTTCTGTGCTCTCAGCTGGATCAACACGCTGGACCTGGGGCTCAGCCTCAGCCTTGGCTCCTCTGGGCCTTTCCCTCAAACTGCTGTCTGCCTCTCGAATCCCCTTCTAGTGGACTAAGGCATGGGGTACTTGAGGACAAGTGGTTGGGTGTGACACTGGAGAGGGAGACAAGGGCCAGGTTTAAAGGGACTTGTGGCCAGCTAAAGAGTTTTAACTTTATTTTGAGCATAATGAAGGATCACTGGTTTTCATTTCTGTTGAGAGAAGGTGAAAGGTAGTCCAGCAGCCACATGGAAGTTGCAGTTCAAGGGGAAAACAGTAGCAGTGTCTTCTGCTGGAAGGCAAGAGACAGCCAAATTCTGGACAGGGGACCATGGTCATAGGAGTGGCAAGAAGGAAGCCAGTGGGCTCCCCTCCCCACCACATCCACTCAGGCCCCACCCAATCCACTCACCATGTTTTAGCTGGAGTGAGGTTGATATATAAATCTGCTACCCCTCAACCCTACTCCCCCCGCAAAGTCTTCAGAGTCTTCTCTGTCCTCTTAGAAGAAGGTCCAGCACCCTTACAAGGTGCTGAACAATAAGGCCTCTGCCTGCCTCTCCTCTCCTCTCTCATCACTGTTCCTGTAATTCATTACACTTGAGCCACAAAGGCTTCCTTGAAGTTTCTCTCATTCCACCTCTTTCTGGACTTGTGCGCACACTGGTCTGTCTGCTTAGAGATTGAACTCCCCCCCCCCCCACTCCTTGATCTAGTTAACTCCTAAGGTGTTCTTTAGCTCTTCTCTTAAACGTCCCTCCTTCGAGGCCTTCCCTGTCTCCCAGACTAAACACTTAGCACTCTGCATATTTCTTTCACAACACCATTTGTCTGTTTCCCCAACTAGACTGTAAGCTCCATGAGGGCAGGGACCTATTTTTGTTCACCATTAGATACCCAACACAACTCTGTCTGGCACAGAGTAGGAGTTTAAAATTGATTCACTGAATGACCAAATGAGTAAATTAAACAGAATTTGGTGACCAGAATGAGGATAGAGTGAGAGAGGTGTCAGTAATGACTCGCAGGCTTCTAGCTTGGCAGAATCGTGGTGCCATTGACTGAGATAAGAAACACAGGAAGAACAGTAATTTTGGAGGACATGCTGAGCTTGAGGTGCCAGTGATAACTTTAAGGTAGAAATGGGGAGTAGCTTGTGGCTGAGTGCGTCTGGAACTTGAGAGAAAGCCGGGCCAGAGATAGCAATTCAGGAGCCACCATTCCATAAAGAGTTGGGCAAGGGGGCTTCCCTGGTGACGCAGTGGTTAAGAATCTGCCTGCCAGTGCAGGGGACACAGGTTTGAGCCCCGGTCTGGGAAGATCCCACATGCCGCGGAGCGGCTGGGCCCGTGAGCCATGGCCACTGAACCTGCGCGTCCGGAGCCTGTGCTCCACAACGGGAGAGGCCACAGCGGTGAGAGGTCTGCGTATGGCAAAAAAAAAAAAAAAAACCCAAAAAACAAATAAAGGAGCTCATGATAGTCTCGTAGAAGGAATAATCAGAGGGGCAAGAGCCCCTTATGCTGAAGTCCCCTGTGTATCACTAGACCAAGCCCAGCACTCTCCAGCCTTGACCTAGGGATCCCTTTTCTGGGCAGATGAAGTATTTTAGTAAAGAAAACAGATTTCTCTGAAGATATTAAAATGGGAGGCTGGAGCCCGAGTCACATGGGATGAGTTAAAAAGCAAAGGGGAATAATACTCCTGTGTGGACAAATGCTGAAGTCTTTCAAGAGTGATTCCATCCAATTCTGAATGTAGACTGTGTTCATAGGAATATGGCCTGAGGGTTCATTGTGGGAGTTGTACAGATTTCTCTAGTTCCAAGTGATGGACTTCTGAACTCTTATATCACCATGAATTCCATCCCTTAGCAAATGTCAGCAAAGGTTAAAACAAGCAAGCTCTCAGTTTTACATTCTTAAATATACAGGTTCAGGAATTTAAGTATACACACATCTATATTATACCTGGCCCATTATGAAGATAGTTACAGCTTTATTTTAACTAGGATTCTCCCATGATTCCATCCTCCTAGTAATTTCACTCTTTATCATGAAGCATATTCTTGACATCATTTCAAATGACTTAAAGGTAGTGGCACCTGTAAAGATCAGATGGAAATATGATCCATTCATGTTAGAAGGACAATGTAGAATTCATCAGAATAAGCAGAAACCCACAGGAATGATCTAGACTCACAGTTCCCTGAAGCATAAACACAAGGCGCTTCCATGGGCTCTAAAGTGGAGATGAGGGCCTTTCCTTACATAGGACAATGGCTGGATGGAACCGCCCATCCACATTGGCTGGATGGAACCGCCTATGGGATGGAGGGCAGGCCTTGGCAACTTCCCAGGCTGGGCAAAGTGGATGCTTGGTCCCCAGTACTGGTGGAACTATGGGCCCAAAAAGGTCTCTTCTGTCTCTTCCACCACGTAGGACAGCTATGGGTCAAGTCATTTACTAGGCCAATGTTACAAAAATACTCCTCTAGCAGTTATTGAATCGGTGCTTAAACATCAAGTTCAAAGTCATACACAGAATATCTTCAACTACGTTAACAAGAATCCATAGGAGGAGAAAAACACCCTCAAAAATTAACTGTGATTGTTTCTCAGTAGTGGAATTACAGATGACTTTAAAAATTCTCTTTTCTAGACTTTTCTGTGATTTCTTAGTTTATTCAATGAGGATATCACTAATTTTCTAATGAAACATTTATTTATTTAATTTTACTTTTGGCTGCATTGGGTCTTCATTGCTGTGCGTGGGCTTTCTCTAGTTGCGGCGAACAGGGGCTACCCTTCATTGCGGTGCGCAGGCTTCTCACCACGGTGGCTTCTGTTGTTGTGGAGCACAAGCTCTAGGTACAGAAGCTCAGTAGTTGTGGCACGCGGGCTTAGTTGCTCCACGGCATGTGGGATCTTCCCGGACCAGGGCTCGAAACCGTGTCCCTTGCATTGATAGGTGGATTCTTAACCAGTGCGCCACCAGGGAAGCCCATAATGAAACAATTTTTGATAGTGTGCTGTCTGTCACACTGTCAGCTTTGCACTGAATTGCTAAGCCCACCTCTGGCCTTTGCCTCTATAATCCGGGTGGGCTCCAGGGCCATCTCTCTGAGCAGGTTTTCCACTGAGAAAGTCTTCCTGTAATGGACATCTAATGCTTTTCTTACCTATCATCTGTGGCACCCTCTTTCAATAAAATAACTATCTTCCCTCCAACCCCGCCCTCTGCCATTAGGTACTATCAATAAAGTTGCCCAGTAAAGGGGCAGGCATGTAACCAAAGCTGGCCAACCGGACTCTCTTCTGGAAATCTGACCTTTCACAGAGAGACTGGAGATGCTTGGAGCTGATGCATGCAGACAGTGGACCCTGAAGAGACTACACCTTAGTTACTGCCTTGTTCTGTTGTTTTCAAGTTGGCTCTTTGGCTTTCCTTTGAGTCTCTGAACTCCTCCATATCCTTCCAATAAATTCCTGCTTCTCTTCAGTTACCCCGGCAGGTTCAGTTTCTTGTAACTAAAGAACACAGCCGACATGACAGCCTGTCCCCCTGGACCTGTCCGAGAGGACCACTCCAGGATGAACACATAGGTCAGCCTTTGCTCCGGTGGACGTTGTCCAGTGATAGTCCAGCTCCTCCTTTGTAACCCAGAACGAGCTGCATCAGCTCAGCCACCAGTCCTGAAGCCCTGTAGGTACCGGGCAACGGTGATGACTCAAACTAGGGCAAGTGTCTGGAAACACTTAGGAAGGCCCATCCATGGACACTCTCCCTGGGGCAAGAGAGACTTTCCTGGGGTTATATCTCAGAACTTTAGCTTCGGAAAACCCAAGTCATCCATACCATTTCCTACTCAGCAGGGAGTGTGGCGCAGTGGTTGGGAATCTGCCTGCCAATGCAGGGGACATGGGTTCGAGCCCTGGTCCGGGAAGGTCCCACATGCCACGGAGCAACTAAGCCCATGCGCCACAACTACTGAGCCTGCACTCTACAGCCCGCAAGCCACAACTACTGAGTCCACGTGCCACAACTACTGAAGCCTGCACGCCTAGAGCCTGTGCTCCACAACAAGAGAAGCCACCGCAATGAGAAGCCCGGCACCGCAACAAAGAGTAGCCACCGCTCGCCACAACTAGAGAAAGCCCGCGTGCAGCAACGAAGACCCAACACAGCCAAAAATAAATAAATAAATTAAAAAAAAAGAGAGAATCCAGCTTTACACTGATGTATAATTGGGAAAGGAAGGACCTCTTGGACCCCTGAAAGGGTTGTAAGGCTCACGCATCGAGAATCACTGCTTTGATTCATCTTCTGGAAGTTACACAGTTCCATGGCATTTCAAAGCCACAATAGCTAAACTTTTCCTAAAACACTGTATTCAGCCTCGCTTGCAGAGTTCCGTTACAGAGCTTTTGGGGAATCTGCATATCCACTGATCCCCTTCTCTCAGGACTGAACCCCAATCCCACCCGATGGAGGGAAGATCGGGGAGACTCTGGCAGAAATTCTCCTAAGACAAGACCTGTCTGCCACCCTGGGTATAGGTTTCTGCACCTAGAGAGGCACCCAACAGTGGCTGGTCAGCCAGGTTCTCTTTTCTGGGACTTTGGCATTGGGGGATGCGGACTAAGGGACTTTGAACCCAGAAATCCAGGTGGTCGTAGTGGGGCCGCCTCCTTAGCTGTGGAGCCCTTGGTCCTTCATGGCTTCCATGTCCTGCTTCGAGTCTCTGAGATGAGGAGGCTTCTGTTTTATCACATTGTGAGCTGATCGTCTCGTTCACTTGTTGTTCTAGTAAGCATCCCAACGGTCAGTAGCATCTGTGGGTCTCAAAAGAGTAGGAAGAGTTAAAAGTTCAACATCCAGTTGTGAATAATGCATGTGTGTGTACACATGTGGGTGTGTAAAAGTAAGGAGGAGAGAAACTGATTAATTATAAGTGATATTTTTAATTTTTTTTTTTTTTTTTTTGCGGTACGCAGGCCTCTCACTGCTGTGGCCTCTCCCGCTGCGGAGCACAGGCTCCGGACGCACAGGCTCACCGGCCATGGCTCACGGGCCCAGCCGCTCCACGGCACGTGGGATACTCCCGGACTGGGGCACGAACCCGTGTCCCCTGCATTGGCAGGTGGACTCTCAACCACTGCGCCACCAGGGAAGCCCCTATAAGTGATATTTTTAGAACCTATGTAGCAGGGTCCTGGCTTCAGCCAAGTTGGAACCCCTTTTAAGAATTTAGTTGGGTCTCTGGCCCAGCTTGTGGACAGGAATCGTGGGTCCAGCTAGGACCTATTTGCTTCTGGAGAAAGAAATCACCTAGAGGAGGGGCGTGTAAAGCTCAGATTGGAGGGAGGCCTGGACTCTGAGTGCAGCGTGGCCTGATTCTATGGCCTGATTCTGTTCTCAGCCTCTATTACATCCAGCCCCTCCCCTGCATCGACTCATATTGGAGTCTTCAGTACAGGAAGATGGCCAGCATGTATGACAGCAAGAAACAAAACAAAAATGGAGCTCTTTTCATTAGATATTCTATAAGATGAGGGGTTCAAACCAGTAGTGATAGCTACACATCCAGGTGGTATTCTAGGTGCTGGTCACATGTTTGTCTGTTTGACCCTCTCGGTCAGCCCTTTGACGTCGGTGCTAACATCGCTTTTTCACAGGAGAGGAATCTGCAGCACAGATCAGCCAAGTCACTTTTCTATGGCTGCCCAGCTGGCAAGTCTCAGAAGCCGAAGGTGCACTGGTGACGACCCTGCAGCTCCAGGCGTAACCACCGTGCGGCGCTGCCGGGCTGCTGGCCCCTCCCTGAGCCCGTCTAACCCTTCCAGGTGGGGGAAATTATATTCTCTATCTATCTATCTATCTATCTATCTATCTATCTATCTATCTATTTATTTATTTATTTATTTATGGCTGTGTTGGGTCTTCGTTGCTGTGCGCGGGCTTTCTCTCGTTGTGGTGAGCGGGGGCTACTCTTCATTGTGGTGCGCGGGCTTCTCATTGTGGTGGCTTCTCTTGTTGCGGAGCACAGGCTCTAGGTGCACAGGCTTCAGTAGTTGTGGCACGCGGGCTTCAGTAGTTGTGGCTCATGGGCTCTAGAGTGTAGTCTCAGTAGTTGTGGCGCACGGGCTTAGTTGCTCCACGGCATGTGGGATCTTCCTGGACCAGGGCTCAAACCTGTGTCCCCTGCATTGGCAGGTGGATTCTTAACCACTGCACCACCAGGGAAGCCCGGAAATTATATTCTTAAAAGCTGGCACAAGAACTTGTCTTAGGGAGGAAATTCTCTCTATTCAAAAAAGAGTAAGTGGGACTTCCCTGGGGGTCCAGTGCTTAAGACTTTTCCTTTCAGTGCAGGGGGTGCAAGTTCAATCCTGGGTCCCCAGGGAGCTAGGATCCCACATGCCTCATGGCCAAAAAAAAAAAAAAAAAACCCAAAACCCCACAAAAACCCAAAACATAAAACAGAAGCAATACTGTAACAAAATTCAATAAAGACTTTAAAAATGGTCCACATCAAAATAAATATATCTTTAAAAAAAACCCAAAAAGAGTAAATGAAGGGTGGGGGGACCCAGAAGAGTGAACCCTGAGGGGACAGGAGCCAGGGCAGCGAGACAGCTCATGTCCTGTTCCTTAGAGACCAACAGACAGGACTGGAGGAGGTGAGTGGAGAGTGGGAGGGGAAGGAGGAAGGCCACGTGGCTTGTGGAAAATCCCTTAGTGGCAGGAGTGCTCTCTATTATTTAATGTAAACTTTATTGAAGAAGAACACACATATAGAAAAGTGACCCATCATAATCGTTCAGTCTGGTGAATTTTCACCAGGTGAACCTACATGTAACCAGCACGTCCATCAAGAAACAGAACATACCCCAGAAGCCCCTGTTCACGCCTCCCTCTGGCATTAGCACCTGCTCCTGCTCTCCAGCACCCAATGCTCATTTTGTCTGGGTTTGAACTTTATATAAATGGAAATATACAAAAATCTATCTAGTCTTTGGTGTCTCACTTCTCCCAGTCAGCATAAGAGTTGAGAGTCTCATTGTTGCCTATATTTGTATTTCACTCCTTTCTGTTGTATGGCATTCCCTTATATAAATACACCGCAACCTAGTTACGCTTTCTATGTGGATGGACACTTATAGATGGACATTTGGGCATTTTTCATTTGAGGCTGTTGTTGGGACTATGGACATAGGGTCATTTTTGTACACGTCTTGGTGAATATTCATAGCGTGTTTATGGGATGGAATTGCTGGGTCCAGGTATAGGGTATGCATGCGTTCAACTCGGCTAGACATTGCTGAACAGTTTTGAAAAGTGTGTGTACTCATATACAATTGCTAGTGGGTTATTTTTAAGACTAAGGGAAGTCCAACCTCTCTGTGAGTTGTGCTGCTGTGATATAAACCTCCATCCCCTCCTAAGCATTCAGTAATGCCTAGAACATCTCACAGATCACTTACATGAATGGCGGGGGTTTTGTTTGTTTTGTTTTTAATAAAAATCAAAGAATGAGCTGAGGTTCGTGGCAGGGCCAAGCTGGTGTGAAACAGAAAATGGCACGTGTGAGATGGTGAGGGACCCACACGCTGAGCTGACTGGGACACCAGGAGCTTCGGCCCCGAGGTGACTGTGAGGGCGCCAGCCTCCTCTTGGCACCTCAGAGAGCACCTTGGGCACGCACAGAGGGGTCCAGCCTGTTAAGTCGCCAGGACCAGAGGGATCCTAGCTGATTTTCAGATCACACACAAAAAAGGGCGGAAAGCAGTCTCCCCACTTTGCCCTGAAGCAGGGGATGGCTTTGGCAAAGCTGTCACCTTCCCCCTTCAGTACATGAGCCGATGTGCCCAGAGCCGACGGGGAGGAGGTCCCAGCAGTCGTAACAGAGGCACGGAGAAGCAGTGCCCTTCCGGGAAGCTGCTAGGGGCAGCACCAGTGCCGGAAGCCCCAGATGGTACCGTTGGCAAAAGGACGTCAGAGTCCTCGAGAGAGAACGGCCCCAGGGGAGGTGACTTCCAGGCTAGACCAGGACGCCCCATACAGTGAGCTGGAGGAGGATATGGGCAGAGTGGCGGACGCCCAGTGGGACCAGAGAGGGCTGTTGTGAGCGTCTAGAAACACTCATGCAGAGCTCCCAGAAATACTGACAAAGACCCAGCAGAAGGCTGGGGTGCTTAACGGTGGGTGGGCGCCAGCCACAGACCTGTGGTTTACTACTGCTGAAGTTACGCCTCCGGGGGTGCCCCTGGGTAACCGGGAAGCCAGGGTACAGTCAATACTACTAATGCCTGAGTGTATGTTTCTCTTTCTAAATTTCATTTACTCCTAGTTTTGCAAACAAATGTTTCTCTCTCCCATAAATAAATCTGGAGTGCTGTTTTCCTGATGTTTCTCAAAGTTCAGTCCCCAGGCCCTGGCCTTTACCGCAGTCCTAGTTACGTTCCCCGCACAGCAGCGCGGTTCACCACTGGAGGCAGGGAACCGGGGGCGAGCCCGGATCAGAGGCTGCAACAGCCCCCCTCGAACTCCCCCACGCACTCAGCTGGTGATGGCCAGGGCGGATGGGCCTGTGGGCGCGGACGGGCCTCCCCTGCAGCTCTTCTGCTCTCTCCTCACCCAGGCTGTTCTCGGTCTCTCCCCCTCTCACTCCTGCCAGTTCCCAGGCTGGCATCTCTCCAGGCTCTCGGTGTCTTGAATTGCTTGCCTTCAATGACATTCACCTCAGCACTCTCGCCGCAGGTCCCTCCAGCCTCCATCATCTCCTGGAACTGCTTCACTCTTAAATCTTGATTCTGGAAGTTCTACTCTCTGGTCATAGTCTCTTACCCTCCAACGTTCTCATTCTCTTAATAAACACTGAAGATTTTGGAAAACTTACAGAGGACTCCGGTCCCTTAACAAACCCTGTAGCCCCGACTCCACCTCCTCCCAGTCCATGAGTTTTTTCTTGCCCCTCGCCACCTCCCCACCAAGCAGGACCCATCGGAGTGGGGAGTGGGGGTGGGGGCAGGAGAAGGGAGCACAGCCTGAAGACGGCAGAACACAGCTCCCTCTTTCCACCTCAGTGCCTTTGCACGTCTGCTTGCTCTGTGTCCCCCATGCCTAACCCCCTCCCTACTCAGCTAACCCTACTCACTGGTTCAGATCTCAGCTCAAACAGCACTTCCCTGGGGTCAGTGCACTCTGTCCTCCCATGACATGCTCTGTCTCAAGGGAGCATCATAGTTGTAATGGCTTGTGAAGGTGTCCAGGGACTAGGCTGCCACTTGCACGGTCATGCCCATAAAGCTAGCACAGTGCCTGCAGCACTGCGGACACAGCGAGGATTGAGGGATGAAGGGACTGACGGAGAACAGGCAAGAGTCTGCAGCTGATGGTGGAGAAGCGGAGGGTGGTGTGGCAGGGCTGAGGCGAGCTGGGCTATCTGTTAGGGTCAGAAAGGGAGATTCATGCTCCCAGGCGCTCTGACCAGAGGCACCTCAAGCCAGAGCACCCAATGTGATTGTATTTGGACATTGGGCCTTTAAAGAAGTAATTAAGGTCAAAGGAGGTCTTACGAGTAGGCCCCAATTCAATCTGACTGGTGTCCTTATAAGAAGCGGAAGAGATGCCAGGGACGGGCATGCACAGAGCAAAGCCCGTGAGGATGCTGCGAGAAGGCGGCCGTCTGCAAGCCAAGTACAGAGGCCTCAGGAGAAACCAACGCTGCTGACACTTAGACGTTGGACTTCTAGCTTCTAGAACTGTGAGAAAATAAATGTCTGTTGTTTCAGCCACTCAGTCTGTGGTATTTTGTGACGGTGGCCTGAGCACACTAAGTGACACAGTTATGATCCAACCTCTCATTAGAGTAACTTGCCCACAGTGGTGTGGTGGTAGGTCTGTAATACCCAGCTCTCCAAGGACCAGTGACCCAGGATCTGCCAATTACTGCAGTGTAAGTCCTGCTGCGGCCGATTTCAAGCTGTCAGTGTCATGTCGCTGATCTCAGGTTGGGAAGAGACGTGCACGTGGGGCTCCCACCAGCCAGTGCCCCAGCTGGCCCCAGCGCATCACTGTCTGTCAGCCGATCCCAGCAGCAAACATGTATAGCAGATCATTGTACAGCAGGATCTCACTTGCTTGTTTTTTTAGTAAACTGGGATTTTACTAGCTTTCCCTAACTCCCACCCCAAACATAAACACACAAGGGCACCCACACGCTCCAGGCTTGCGGTCTCACAACAGGAAGTGGCTTGAAATAAAGCGATCCCTGCATTCTGCTGTCCCTCTACCTGTTGTCTTTCACTCCGGATCTGCCCAACACATTAAGGGAACGTAGGAACAGAGCAGAGTTGTACAGCATTCGTTGCTTTTGTTTCGGGACCAACCAGCTCTTCTTGAGGACCAGGGGCACAAAAGATATTTTCCATCAAATCTGGGATTTGCATTGTCATTTCCTCCCACCCCACCTCATTCTTTCTTCACTCATGTAGACGAGGTAATTCCCAGAAACCTCTGCTTTCTTTCCCATGATTTACCCAACACATTTTCACCTACTTGGGAAAATCAGTGCTAATTTTCTTTCCATCATGGGTTTCACATCTCTCTCCAGAGCAGTTTTTGAAAGTACTTGAAATGCATAACTGAGCATCATGGTTCCTTAGACACAGATTTGAATGATTAACTGGATAGTTTCCATTCCACTCCAGTTCAGGTTGTGCAGAATGTGTCATCCCAAGCCCCTGCCCCTAATGTTGCAGAATCTGCTTGTCCGGATACCAGGGCTTCGGGGCAACAGCTCCATTTCCTTTTTCGTGAACTCTCGGTCTTTAATGAGTGTTTATGAGCAGAATTCAAAAAGAAAGAACCCCCTTCTCCCACCTGAAGTTCTTGGTTCCTGTTTCCGCTGCATGTCCCCACTTCCTTGGGAAACTGGGCTCTGCCTTAGGCGAGGTGCTGGCTTTTTGTTGAGGAGTTTGTGCTTGGGCATTGAGCGTGGGTCCTGGCGCGGTACCCGGCCATGTCCGCATAGCTGGTGAGGAGAACCCCTCAACCACACAGGTGGTGTTATTCTGCCTTCCCAGTTACTCTGCCTGTCTCCCTCCCACAGGGATTCCAGCATGGTGATGTTGCTGCAGATACTGCTGGATTTTTTCAGGAAGGTCTCCTTTGAATTTGGGGACTATCCCGAGGTGTGCTGGAGCGAGCTTCTGCCAGCAGAGAGAGCCAGCTGTACCTATCTCTTCCCAACTTCATGCTCAGTGACATCCCATTGCTAGCTTGAAATAGGCCACGGAGGAAGGATTTACTCCAGGGAAATCAGCCAACATTACAAATCAGGGCTTTTCCTTTCTTTTTTTCCCCGAGCACCCACTTATAACACACCACTGGAAATACCCCTTAAAAAAAAAGAAAGCCCCTCATAGGAGCCAGCAGCCTGTGCAGTTAGAATCTTCTTCATCCCACCCTCTCCATCATTCGGGAAGCTTCCGGTGCTAAAAGGGAGCAAAACAAATGTGAATTACCTGTTTTAAAGGGATGTCTTTCTTTTCAGTTCTCATCGATTGCCTTCCCCTTATTAGGACGTCTGGTAGAATCTAGGCCTGCAGGATCATGGTTCCCTTGCCATCTGATGTCTGGTTTCTTTTCTTTACATTGACTTCTCTGTAGGTTTATTTCTAATATCCTCATGATCCAACAAGCGGTACTCTCTGTTCACAGTGGTTCCTGATCCCCAGGAAAGATTGCCATGGATACAGATTTCAGGGCCCAGCCTCCAAGACATGCTCCATCAGTGCTTCAGGGCTGGGGCCCAGAAATCTGTATTTTTAATAAGTTCTCTGGACGGCCCAGGTCCAGACCCTGGGTTGGGCTGACATTTGGTAACCACTACAAAAACATCTGCGGGTATGCCGGGCACCTCCTCAGCAGCTTCTGAGAGTTAGAGCCCAGTCGGGGTGAGGCCACAGGACTCAGCCTGTTCTGTTTTCCGGGTTGACAGACAACATCTGAGGGCTTCTGCTCTGTCGTCCTCCAGGCCACATTACCTGGGGAGTCTTGGTGACTTTCCTGATTACCCAGGGACACAAAGGCTGGCTCTGAGGTACAAGAGGGGGTGAACTGATTAACTGCCTCGTGAAAAGCTTAATTGCACATCATTTTCTAGTTTGTCATCCAAATGAAGCACAGAGGCTGCCAGGTGAACTCGGGCACATCATTCCCCGCCTGACTCACTGTTACAACCCAACCCAGCACCGATGATGAGTGGGTGTCTCCCCCCTACCCCAGTGGCTCCCAAACTTCAGGATGCAAATGAATCACCCAGGGAGCTTGTTTAAAAGCCGGATTCTGGGCCCCTGCCCAGGTTCCTGTTTCAGGAGGGGTGGACCTGGGAATCCCCTGGTTTAACAAGCTCCCCAGGTGAATGTATTGACACAGCAGGTGGTTTTATTTAAACCAAAAAGGTTTTCACGAAATGTCTGCTCTTAAGGGTATCATCTCCCTTAAGGAGTTCCTCTGGAGTAACAATGAATCAGCTTTTTCTTGAGCTCTTTTTAAAAATAAATACTGTGTTTCAGAAATGGAACCATGCGTTTCAGCAGAGGAAAGTGAGTAATGCTGCGGGCCATCTGGCCAGCCACACTTCCACTCAGAAAACTGGTATATGGTGAGTGATAAGGGAACGTCCCCAAGCAGGTGGGCTGTTCCCTCAAAGGAAAGGAGGTGGGATGAGGGGGCAGAAAGCCCTGGTTCTAACAGCTGGATGGAATGTTCCCCCACCAGGGTTAATTCAACTGGTTTCTTTTCGTGAAGATAATCACCAAATTAAATGTTTTAATTACCGAAATCATATATGCATTTCTTCCGAGAAAAGAGCATCATCAGAACTCAGTGGTATCCACTCCCCAGAGAGTGAAGCGGCTTTGCTTTCAGGGAAGGGGGTGTCTGGAGGAGTCCACTTTAATTTCATTATAAAACCAGCTTGACAAATAAAGGCATAGATTGACATGTATTCCCAGCCAGCTGTGACTTAATGAGCTCAATTCAGAGCTTGGAACCTGCTAGCCACATCCATATTAATATGTCCGTGGGAAAAAAAAAAACAGAGGAAGTGACAAACTGCTATTCCTAGTATTTGAAATGAATTTTAAACGACTTAAAATGGCTAACGCGGGTGAGCATGACTTTGAGGCAGCCCAGCTGTCGGGCCTCCCTGCCTGTCAATAACGCCCTTGCAGCGGAGGCGGGCAGGGCCCTGGAAGGTAGGAGCTGTTTTCACCCAGATCAGCGAGCCCTGAGGCCTGGGGACAGGTCTGCGGCAGCACCCTCCCCACCTCCCCAAGGCTCTTATCTTGAATTGTTTGTTGCATAACCATCTAAGTCATCGTGATCGTAAGAGCCTTTGTGATTCTGATTTTCCCAGTCACGAGCACATGAACATAATACAAATGTCTTGTTCAAACATTCTAAGATCCTAAAAATAAAAGGTGCTGGGTAAGCCTGCTGTGTTAATAAGCACACGGCGAGAGAGGGCAGGCGTGGGTGGGGGAGGACAAAGGAAATGCAGCAGAGAAACCTCACTCTGTGTATTTTGACGCTCAACTGCAAAATAACCACCTGGTCCAGCTGGGGAGAGGGCACCTGGCCCGTGAGCCATTCCTGTAGTACCACGTGGGAGGCGGGAAGGCCCCTTCTCTGGGCTGGAGAGAGGGTGTGAACGCTCTCCAGTGGAGGTCTTTGCATTCCCTTGAACTTGAACTCTGCTGAGTGCTGAGTTTTTTTGGTTGTTGTTGTGTGTAACTTGGGGGAATGGTCAAGATTCAGAGCATAGGCTTTCAAATCAGACAAATCCTGCCTTTCCCACTTACAAAAGATTCAATCGGACCATGAGTCTCCATTTTTTAATCTGGAAATGGAGCTAAAATACCAGTCTCATCAGGAATTTTCTGATAATTAAATGAGAAAATATATGTACACGCTTAGACTCGGCCTGGCACAGGGTAAGCCCTGGATGATTCTTGGTACCATATCTGACACATGTCTCGGTGGCATGGAGTCTCCAGGTTATTCTTATTTAAAAACACCTTTCAGGGCTTCCCTGGTGGCGCAGTGGTTAAGAATCCACCTGCCAGTGCACGGGACACGGATTCGAGCCCTGGTCCAGGAAGATCCCACATGCCGCGGAGCAATTAGGCCCGTGCACCACAACTACTGAGCCTGTGCTCTAGAGCCCGCAAGCCACAACTACTGAGGCCACGTGCCGCAACTGCTGAGCCCATGCTCCGCAACAAGAGAAGCCACCACAATGAGAAGCCTGTGCACTGTAACGAAGAGTAGCCCCTGCTCGCAGCAACTAGAGAAAGCCCGTGTGCAGCAATGAAGACCCAACGCAGGCAAAATAAATAAATCTATTTAAAAAGTAAATAAAATAAAAATAAAAACACCTTTCAGCACATGTTAGGCACTCCAAAATCAGCATTTCAATTCAGTGCCTAGTCATATATCTCTGACAGTTGTGATACCTTTGGGAAAAAGGGCAAAATATTTCACTTCTGCTTTCACGTGATGCTCCTGGTTAAATCTGGATAAAAGATGTGACCCAGTGAGTCATATCTAGAACTAGGAGAGGGGACTGACTGTCACCGTAATCACTGACTAGATTCTAAACCCATCAACAGTCCAGGAATAAAGTGGGAATGGAAGTGACATAGTCACCAGCATAAATAGCAAACCCCAGTTTCTCCAGTAGACCATAGCCAGAATCTCAAACTGATTGAGTACTAGTCTATTGACCTCACCAGGCCTCAGTTTCCTCATCTGTAAAATGGTCAAAATAACACCTGCAACACAAGAGGATAATGCGCATTTAACAGGTGGTGTTTGCAAACAGCTGATGTTCGTGATGTGCTTGATACAGCGCTGTTCACTAAGCGCACACAATGCATGTTAGCTCCCTCCTCCAACTAGGTGCAGGGACTCAAACCCTTGCATAGCCCTTAGGCCTGTCCAGTCCCTCTGGGACACCTAGGTTGTTCAGCAGTCATGCAAACCCTAGCACCTTGGACATTCTTTGTTGCCATCAGTTATGGGTTATGTCTCCCCAAAAAGATATATTGAAGTCCTGCCCCCCAGTACTTCAGAATGTAATCTTAATTGGTGATAGGGTCTTTACAGAGGTAATCAAGTTAAAATGAGCTCATTAGGGTAGGCCCTAATCCAGTCGGACTGGTGTCATTATAAAAAGGGAAATTTGGACACAGAGGATGTGAAGAGACACAAGGAACACATGTGAAGACGGAGGATTGGAGTGATGCATCTATAAACCAAGGAATGATAGAGATTGCTGGCAAACCATCAGAGGCTAGGATGAGACAAGGAAGGATTCCCTACAGGTGTCAGAGGGAACATGGCCCTGCCAAACCTTGATTTCAGACTTCTGGCTTCCAGAACTGTGAAAGAATAAATTTCTGTTGTTTTAAGGCATCTAGTTCGTGCTAATTTGTTAGAGCAGCCCTAGGAATCTATTACACCATCCTTTTTACAGAGGAAACTTGGCTATGCATAGGATAGAAATGAAAATTTGGGAATTAGGTCTAAGCAGGGGAGAGGAAACCCACCACAGGAGGTTCCTTTGGGATAAATTAAGCACCCAAACAAGAGGAGGTCATCTTGCTTTGAGATGCACAAACACTCACTCTCTCAAACTATGTTCCCTGAGATCTTAGGATTCCTTGGAGAATTCTGTAAACATTTGCTTTTGATTTACATTTCTTTAGTATATATATATAATTATTTTACTGGCTTTAAATAGCAAAACTTTCTCAAGTTACTTACATGAATAGCTCATTTAATCCTCACAGCTACCCAGTGAAGTGGGTGCTATTTTATCTTCATTTTACAGATGAGAAAACTAAGGCACAGAGAAGAAGTTAAGCAGTTATTCCGAGTCCATGTATCTAGTAAATAGTAGCACTGGGATTTGAATGCAGAGACTCTGACTCCAGAGACTTCGTTCGTAACTACGTACTTTACTATATGGTTTCTAAAAACTATAACAAACACACACAAACACAAACAGGTACATTCAGATGTTCCCTAATTAGATTCAACATGGCAGAGACCATCACAGCACAAACTTGTGCTGCCTTTTGTAGAGAAAATCTCATTCAGTCATTCAGTTGACAAATGTTTATTGAGTACATACTATATGCTTCTATGACCTTCCTTAACAATATTGATTAGATCATAACTCTATTCTCCTTTCTTAAAAATATCCAGATCTGTGCATATCCATTCACTTAAACTCGAACCCAACATAATAGTGAGTTGTGTAATAATTGGCACTTTCAGATGGTAAACATACCATATTTAGATTCATTTTAATATTTATTTAAATATTAATATTGAATATATTAAAATATATTCATTTTAATATTTATTATAGTTTTGGATGCTACTTGATTGACTTTTATACTCATGATAAGCAATATTGGCAGTTGGAAGAGAATGTTAGTGATTACATTCTTAAGACAAACATTTTCTACTACTTTTAAGATTTTAGATCAGTTCAATTGAAGGGTATCTCAAGGTTGCAAAGCAAGCGATTAAAAGCTGTTACTGCTTGCAATCACATGCTTATGGGAATTGGGATTTTATTGATTCCATGCAACAGAAACATAATGCAGGAGGACAAACTTGATGCTGAGGCCAGTCTAAATCTAATTTTAACTTTTATCTGAACAGCCTCATTTCCCTTGTTGTTTGATTACTATACATGGTGAATATTGCCACTTGAAATTATAAAATAAATTTATAGAGATAAAAATGGATTTTTTTATGTTGGAATTCAGTGTATAGTTTCTTCTGAAAACAGATAAAAGGTTTGCAAACTACCACACCAGACCACCACTGGCACAGATCGTTACTGGGCAAAATGGACAGAGCTCATTTTCCATCCCTTCAGCGGCCCTGATCCTCTCTAACCTGTGATCGTGGATCAGTCTCGGGATAGTTACTTCCAATCAAATGTGCAATCTGCTATAGAGCATCTCAAGTGGTGGGGTGTCAGATGCTGTGTTGGGAGGGGACTCCACAGCCCATCCATTCTGTTTGCTCCCCATAAGGCTGAGTGGGGCTTCTGAAAAATCTGATTCAGCCTTGTGGCAGATGACGTGTCCTCCTGGAAATTCTCTGCTCTGATGTGGTTCTGAGCAAAACACAAGGGCTTCTCTTCATAGGAAGTCCTCAGTTTTATTGCAATTTTCCACACCTGATGCAAAAGACAATGAATTCCATAGAAGTGAGCTGACTTTACGGAATGGAGAACTTTTTTTAGTGATGCATGTATCATCTTGCTTGGAGGAACAGTTTCTAGAACTGATTTTATAAGTAGTTTATTTTCTTTATTACATGGTTAATACGTGTTCATTGCTGATAAATGAGAAAATGCAAATAGCAAGAATAAGAAGTAAATTAAAATATTCATAATCTACATACTGGGGAAAAACCACTGTTGACATTTTGGTGTACATCCTCTAAATCCAAGGTCAGCAAACTTTTTCTGTTAAGAACTAGATAGTAAATATTATGGGCTTTGTAGGCCAAGAGGTAAAATTGAAAGTATTATCTAGGCACTTATACAACAAGAGAGAATACAAATTGCCATAAAATTCTTACTGACAAAATTCAAAATGTAATAATACAACAAAACAATGATAATAAATGAATACAATTTTTTTGTGACATAGGTTTACTAATGGTAAGAATGGAATTCTGTTTTGGGATAGGATAACATTTTGTTTAATGGGGGTTCAAAGTTAGTGTTCCCAGGGCTTCCCTGGTGGCGCAGTGGTTGAAAGTCCGCCTGCCGATGCAGGGGACACGGGTTCGTGCCCCGGTCCGGGAAGATCCCACATGCCGCAGAGTGGCTGGGCCCATAAGCCATGGCCGCTGAGCCTGCGCGTCCGGAGCCTGTGCTCCGCAACGGGAGAGGCCACAACAGTGAGAAGCCCGCGTACCGCAAAAAAACAAAAAAACAAAAAACAAAGTTAGTGTTCCCAGTAATGGACATAGAAATCTATTGCAAATGTTTATCTGTTATTACTGATCTGTAATGGGATTTTATGTATTTTATCTTTGAAAATGTCTTTTCACACAGCTAGGTGCTACCAAATACTGATACCAGTTTTGAAGCATACAATTTTAATTGAGCATATTCATTGTTTGGAAGGCATTTTTAGAATTCTATTTGTTCCATTCTTATTTGCCTTTGAGCATGTCGTTATAATGCAGATTAATCACTTCCAATTGAAGATTATGTGGAAGCTCCTCAATTGCAGATAAATGGATTTTGAAATATGGAAATTCCCTTAATCCTTGCATGGAGGTTCAAAAAATGCTGCTGGAACTATAGTATGAGCTGAATGTATAAATATACCCACTGAAAATTTGTGTGGCAATGGAGATGTCATGTCTCACTTTAATTTTTGAAAGCATAGAAACTGTATAAAGCAGTCTGACATTACTTGTGGTCCAAGTACTGTTAGTTACCATCAAGATGACCTCATTGCAGTATATAAGTTTTGCAGTAAACACTGTTTTGTCTTTTAATTTTAGATTGAGTTCATTAAGAAGCATTATCAAGTCTGCAGAAGTTAATTTTCAAAGCTACTCAATGTTCAATAATAATGACTGCTTAATAAATAAATAAAAATAATAAAGGGAAGTTCTCATCCAGAAAAATTTCAATCTCAGGCCCAAGTTCAAAAGTTGCAATAAAGGGACTTCCCTGGCGGTCGAGTAAGACTCCGAGCTTCCACTGCAGGGGGCACGGGTTCAATTCCTGGTAGGGCAACTAAGATTCTACATGCCTCTCAGTGTGGCCAAAAAAAAAAAGTTGCAATAAAGCTTTACCACTGCTAAGCCACAGAAGTGTGGTATAGTAGTGAAAGCCAGGATATTTAGCTTCTGTTTGGGACAAAAATTCCCAGAACTGACAATGGTTAAGTCCACAGCAACAAATAACGGTACTGGTTCAATAATACATGATAGATTCAAGTATTTTCTGCCAACTACCTGCTGATACATAATACAGTGAAGAACCATATGTTTTTAATCCCCTCCATTTTTGCAAGCTTTGTAAGCTTTTCTGACTAATACTTCTTTTTCTGCTCTACACATATTTTTTTACCACTATCAGTTGTTAGGTGACCAGTACTAGTTAGTTGGAAGATAAAAATTAGACGTTAAAAAGAAACTGTAAAATAGACTATAAGTCCTATTTATGTAATCATGTTGAAATCAGCATCATTCTAAAACATATAGGCAGGGACTTTCCTGGTGGCACAGTGGATAAGACTCTGCGCTCCCAATGCAGGGGGCCCGGGTTCGACCCCTGGTCAGGGAGCTAGATTCCACCTGCATGGCACAACTAAGAGTTTGCATGCCACAACTAAGGAGCCCACATGCTGCAACTAAGGAGCCCTCCTGCTGCAACTAAGACATGGTGTAACTAACTAACTAAATAAAATGATTAAAAAAGTGGTAAGAGTAGGCATTCTTTTAAAAAAATAAGCAAAGATTAAAAGATTTGACCACATAAAAATTATAAGTTCCATGTATCAAAACACCAGAGCCACCTATAAAAAGTAACAAACCTACTAAAATGTTTGGGAAACAAACCAACAGTTGGTAGCTTATGATATTAAACACTCCACAAACGAAGCAGAAAAAGATGAATCCTACTGCCACCCTCACCCCTGCCATGGGCAAAGGCGATTCTACAAAAGAAAACTAAACATATAAAAGTATTTGACCTCACAGCAACAAGAGAAATAGAAAGTGAAGCAATAATGAAACATGCTCCTACTCCCTAACCCCATGACTAACACAGATTGAAAAAAGTGGTGTATTAGTTTCCATGACTGCTGTAAAAATTTATCACAAGCTCAGTTTATTCAGTGGGCTGAAGTCAAAGCGCCAGCAGGGCTACACTCACTCTGGAGGCTCTAGGGGAGAATCCACTCCTTGCCTTTTCCGGTTTCTGATGGCCGTTGGCATTCCTTGGCTTGTGGCCACATGACTCCAATCTCTGCTCTGTGTCAAATCTCCCTCTGCCCTTCTCTTATAAGGACACTCATGATGCCCACTTGGATAATCCTCCCCATTTCAAGATCCTTAACATAATCACATCTGCAAAGACCTTTCTTCTATATCAGGTAACACTTAGAAGTTCCAGGGATTCGGATCTGATATTCTTGAGAGCCATTATTCAGCCCCCTACAAGTAGTAATGCTCAGTATCTACATGGGTATTATAGAGAAATAGATGCCTTTTTACACTGCTATTGGGTATGAAATTAACGTATTTCTTTATGGTGCATTAGCCTCAGTTTGCCTCTCCAGATCCACTGTCTACTGTTCTCCATCCTTCTGTGCCCCTGGGGGCTGAGCTGTGTGGACTGGCCTCTGGCTTGTGGCTGGGTCCTGCTAATGAGAGTCATGGGAAGGAGCTGGGAGGATGGGAAGAGGGTGAGGGTACTGTTTCTTTGGTTTCCTGTGCTGCCTGGGCTTGCTGCATCTCTGCACCAAAGTCCACACCTCCTACCAGGTGACCCTCCCCAAACACCAACCTCTGCAGGTTCTGGTAACTGCTCCTTCCCTGCCCCCTCCAGTCTAGGGTGGTAGTAGCCCCCAGCACTGCACCATCCGTGGCTGGTTTCCCACATTTGTATGTTGTCCTTTTATTAGACGTCCCTCAGTTACTCAGTTTTAGCATGCCACCTGTTTCTTGTCAGGCCCTGACTGCTGCCGGCACTACATGTCAAATCAGAGATCTATTTATAAGAAGTTCATTAGTAGCACTATTTATAATAACAAAAACTCAAAAAAGCCCAAATAACCAAATAAATTGGAGACTGGTTAAGCAAATTATGATGCCTCCACATAGAATATAAAAATATATTAACAATCATATTGTAAAAGAATATTACTAAGATGATAAAATATTCACAGTATATTTCTAAGTAAAAATCCCACAAAATTGTATATATAATAATGTCCCATTTTTACAAAAAAATTTTAATGGGAAAGAAGGTTAAAACCACATGTAATATTACATTTTGGGACTTCCCTGGAGGTCCAATGGTGAGGACTTTGCCTTCCAGTGCAGGGGGTGCGGGTTCGATCCCTGGTCAGGGAGCTAAGATCCCACATGCTTTGTGGCCAAAAAACCAAAAACATAAAACAGCAGCAATATTGTAACGAATTCAATAAAGACTTTAAAAATGGTCCACATCAAAAAAAAAAAACCCACATGTAATATTACATTTTAATAAAAATTATATCAGTGTGCTTGTATATCTTATATATAAAATGTGTATATTTTGTTGTGTACTTGTCATATATGTATCTTATATAATGTAATCATGTCACATATATATACTGTATATTATAGATATATTACATTATGTATGATAATGTCACTTTTTGTAAAGAATTATTTACATATCTACTCGTACATGTTTTGTGTCGTATATGTAATATATAACATACAACACATAATACACATGTTATAGAGAGCATGTATGTATATGCATTTGTGAATTTCTCTCTCTCTCTTCCAGATGTCGGCTGAGATCATTCAGCCCTTTCGGCTTGAGATAGACTTGGTCGTATCCTCTGGTCCGCGTTTATAGAGAGTACAATGTACAACGTCTTGTTCAAGATTTAGCCAGATTGCCAGGGGCTCACTGCTGCCTGCGGCCTCTCAACGCGCTTAGGCTTCTCTTCCCCCTTCCCCCCTCCACTGCCCCAGCTCAGACGTGGGATTCAGTCATTTCCCTGAATTTCTCCAAAACCAGCTGCTGCCCAGGGCAAACGTGTGTGGCAGACTTTTCTTAACGTTCAGAGTGCTGCGTGGCTAACTCTCCTACTGCAAGCATCTCAGGCGACCCGCCCCAGGCCGTGGGCGGGGATGGGCGTGGCGGTGGGCGCGGCGATGGGCTTGGGCGCGGCCGTGGGGCTGTTCACCTGTTTGGCGGCGCCAGGGCAGGGCCCGCCCCACTCTAGGCTCTCTTCGCTTCAGTTTCCCCCACCCCTTCCTTAACACGTGCTCCCCACCCCAAGATTACGAACGTCTTCTCCTTGATGACTGGTAGACGTCAGTCTGGGACAAAAGAGATCAACGAGGGGAATCTCTGAACCGTGAGTCCCTCCCACCTCCCGGTCTCTCAGAGGAAGGCGGCAGTGAATGGCTGCTTCCCGAGTAGGCTGGGACGAACCCCGCTCCGCCGCTCACCGGCTGTGTGGTGTGGGGCACTGGTCTTCACGAGCCTCAGTTTCCTTATATACAGAATGGGGGTGACACTACCATTGAAGAGGGTCGTTGAGAATCAAATGAGTTAAATACAGAAGAGTATCTTTGGACTTGGTTGTAGGCAAAAGTTTCTTAGAGTTAATATGTACAAAGTGCCTAGAATTATGTTTGGCACAAAGTAAATGCTATTAAGTGTTAGCTGTTTTTTTCCCCCATAAATATGCACTATGCACGCACCCCACCCCTCCCATGAACATGCAGGAGCAGCTACAGTCCGCTTGGTTTTGAATTATATATTTATATCTGTAACTATATATAAAATACCAGAAGAAAATAGTTTAATATGTTGGAGGTGGGATTATGGTGCTTATTTTTTCCTTTTATTTTCTTTGTGCCTTTTCAAGTTTTCCAAGTTTTGTACTTTGAGCATTTATTTTTGCAGCTATGGAAAGTGCAAATTCTTTTTCAAAAGAAAGGCAAGAGAAGCCTCTTGGGATGATAATGGTGTAGGTTCTCAGAAATCTTTCCCCTGTGTCTAAGTGGATTAAACCCTCAAGATCAGGCAGGGCTCCTTGGCTCCTTGGGAAATGAGTAGACCTTAAAAGTTAATGATTCCCTGCTGTTTGCACTTTAGGAGAAATCTGTGATTACTTCTTGCTCTTTAGACCTGCCATTTCAGCATCTTAAAAAGGAACCAAAGAGAAATTAAAGTTTGCGACCTGAGTCTTTCCTACAAACCAAATTGTCCTGAAATTTTCTCCTTCGATTCCTAGATTTTAAGAGGCTTAGCCTGCTTCCTTGCCCCTAATCGCTCTATTAATTTAATCTGCTCAAAGTCTCCCAAGGGTCTAATCATCAGTCTTCAGCACTGGTTCTGGCTGGTCTGGTCTCTTCCGCAGAGTTGTGCTGAGCTGTTTTACATGTCACCCTGAGTTCTGTTTTGCTAGCTTTCTCCTTCCAGGAGGGTTTTTTCTGACCTAATTACATGAGCTCTGGTATTTGTGAGAAGTCACACATTAAGTGAAATGATGTGGACTCCTTTTCCTTTCCTCCAGTGGAGGCATGGAGCTACACGTTTGTCCTAATTTTCCTCTGTTGGTTCCTGATCCTTTCTCTTATAGGCACTCAGTAGCTTCATGTTTATCTAGCATAAGTCAGTGCTTTGCATAAAAAGAGACCCTAAGCAAGTTAGTTCACTTTCATTTCCTCATCTGTAAAGTGGGGATAAAAACATATGGATTAGTTTCCCAGGGCTGCTGTAACAAATGACCACAAACTTGGTGGCCTAACACAATAGGAATTCATTCTCTTCATAATCATAGAAGCCAGAAGTCCAGACCTGAGGTGTCAGCAAGACCGTGCTTCCCTCCAGAGGCTCCAGGGGAGAAAACTTCCAACTCTGGCCTTCCTTGGCTTGTGGCACCATAACTCCCACCTCTGCCTCCATCTTCACGTGGCCTTCTTCCCTCCTCTGGGCCTCAAATGTCCTTCTCCTTTCTCTTATAAGGACCCCCATCATGAAATTTAGGGCCTAGTCTAAATTGAAACTGATCTCATCCCAAGATCCCTAACTTAATTACATCTGCAAAGACCCTATTTCCAAATAAGGTCACACCATTCACAGGTATCTGGGATTCTGATTTGGACATATCTTTTTGGGGAGATACTATTCAACCACTACAATTTATCAACCTTATTGAGTTGGTGTGTGAAGATTAAGATATCATATCATATCAATAATAATATGATAATGTGTGTAACGCAGCTACCACAGAGCCTGATGCACGCACAGTAGGTGCTCAACCAATACTCAGCACCATCATAATTACTACCACCTAGGAGTGCTTACATTGGGCCAGGCCTCACGCCCAGCCTAACTGTGCCTCAGTCCACTTACTCTTCAGAGCGTCTTTCTAAAGGAGATAATGCCCCATTTTACAGATGAGCAACCTGATGCTTCAGAAGCCTAAAGGGGCTCGTAATAAAAGGTAGAGCTGGGACTCAAACCCAGGTTTTTGTGACTCCAAATCCTGTGCCCTGCTCCCCTGCACTTGGTCACCTTGGTATTGATTGTCTTCCTACTCCTCTGCTGTGACCCAGCACCTCCCCCGCCACCCCAAACTCTACCACACTTTGCACGCTGACCCTAAACTGTGTCTGGTGGGAAGAACTAGCAATGGAGGAAGAGAAAAGAGCTTCTCTTGAGTGTCCTTGTGACATGGCAGCTGGCTTGCCCCAGTGCCTGTGATCTGAGAGGGAGGGGAAGCCATAGCGCCTTTTACGTGCTCACCTGGGAAATCACGTGTCCCTTCTGCCACATTTCACCTATGGCAAGTGAGTCACTAAGTTCAGCTCCCACTACCGGGGAGGGGAATTAGGTGCTCGCCTCTGGAAGGAGAGGTGTCAGAGAATCTGTGGACACAATTAGAAACTACCACACCACTTGGTCCACGGGAGGAAGCTGGCCTCTGACTAAGTGCTTAACTGGCTGTGTAAGCAAGTCCTTAGCTGTGCAGAGGGAGGCCTGGCGCTGAGTCCAGGGGCAGGGGCTGAGGAGAGCTACGTTGTTCCACATAAACAAATGGGAAGAATTTGAACTGTAGGTCAGAGGAAGGGCGGAAGGCAAGAAGGGAAGTGAGAGAAGTCAAGGGAGCATGAGCCTGGCACGCAGGGCACCTGGAAGACGTGTGGGGACAGGTCTCGCCGACGTTATGTGTGATGTAATGTAGGGGGGAGCGTTAGAGTTAGACCCCTCCATTTTACCAAGCCACCCACAGACTCTGACACACACACACACTCACACACACTCACTCCCTTGTGCGAGACGCTTTCAGTGGCAGTGATGGAGACAGGCAGAGTTTCAGGTCTGGTTGATAGTCTAAGCAGGGACCACGCCTGAGGGCAGCAAGCCAATCTGTGAATTTATGCTGTTCCAGAAGCACATGCTGGAGATCATGAGGCCCCTGGGAATTCTCAGAAATCTCAGAAAAGGCAGTGACATTTCTGTGAGCCTGGAAAGGGAGACAGTCTTAAGAAATAGAGCCCAGCTGGTGGTCCCCACTGTGGAGCTGGTACTGAGCACAAGGCAGGAGAGCACTTCACGTGGGAGGGGCAGAGCCCACTGGATTTCCAAAAGCAGCCTCAGGCCAGGGGAGATGGTCTTAGCCACTCTACTGCTGTAGAAGGATAGGTATTAGGTCTTTGGGGTTAATTTTGCTATTGGCTGTCTTTGGAGTGTTAAAAAACAAAATTCAACAGGGTAAACTTGAAAGATCTTATTGGCCTTGTTTGTGAAATGGGCAGCATCTCATGTAGCAGATAGAAAGGAGCTCTGAGGCGCTGTACAGCATGAAAGACTTATAGGAGGAAGAGAGCAGGAACAAGGAAGTCACACTAGACAAAACATCGGGTTGGTTATTGCAAGGTCGCTTTCCTTTAGGGGAAAGCAGGGGTCTATCAGGATATTACCTGACTTGTGTTGATGATTCCTGATTGACTGGTTTAAGATTCCCTTTCTGGGAGAGCTAAAACTGCAATTAAGTCTCCATTTGGTGACGTGGGGCTTAGCATAAGTGACTCCATTTGGGGCCTGTT
The DNA here is from genome assembly GCF_025265405.1 of Mesoplodon densirostris. Lineage (NCBI taxonomy): Eukaryota > Metazoa > Chordata > Mammalia > Artiodactyla > Ziphiidae > Mesoplodon > Mesoplodon densirostris. Next base: position 60,074,732 of record NC_082673.1, on the reverse strand, counting down.
GTCTTGTTTCTTACAGGAGGATTCAGTGTTTTCTGACAAAATCCTAAGATGCTGTTTTGCGGTTTTTCTTCATTATTTCAAGTCACTTGCTTTCCTCTTCTATAATAAATGGTGGCTTAGGTTTGTGGGCTTCAGGCTTAATTAAGCCTGAAAAATAAATTTAATGTCACTCAACTTCAGGCATGCTGTCAACATGAGTGTGCCCATTGTTCTGTTCTATGTAGGTGCTGGATTTGGACATCTCTGTTCTCTTGAGAAACATAAAGCCCTGTTGAGAAATCTCTTAAAAGAAAGAACATCCTTGATATTTTAATATTTAACAAAAATCCTTTTGACAAGTAGAGGCACCAAAAGGAAGCGGGTTAAGCGGAGGAGAGAGCATTATGAAGCTTGAACGTTGAATGTTTCTCCAAGACTCTGTTTCGCCAGCTCATTGAATATTTAGAAGTCATGCCTGGGTTCTTGAGAGTCACTGTGACCATCAAGGGTGAGTCTGGGTCTTGGCTCTCCCTGTAACTCCAGTGCCTGCCATGGTCTATGCTCAATAAACATTTGTTGACTTGGTCATTGATTGGAGACCATTAACACTAAGAGATTAGTTAGGATCTAGTTCTAGAAAATTCCAAAAGGTAAAAATATTTTCAAATAATGAAGTCCCTGATCAAAAGGTCCTGAATTTCCTTGTTCCTTACTAGTTTGATCAAGCTTCAGGAAGGCAGAGGGGGCAGTTCCCAGGGTGGGATTTGGGGGGAATGTGGGGGAAGACGGCAGATGGCTGGTGCATTTGTCCATGCTGTATACACACATCAAAGCTAGTGTTCTTACGCATCCTCTTGCCTGTTTTCAAAAGCTTCACTACCAAGTGTCATTCAACACAAATAAATGGTGAGTAGACTTTGAAAGCGATCCACCACCCACTGAATGAGATACTAGCTCGTGTTACTTTCCCCTACTTTTATCTGTACATTTTGAGCCCCCAGATAGATGTTGATGTTATTTCATCAGTTGATGAGAATGGGGGCTGTATCTTTACCATCTTGACCCCCTACAACAGTCCACCCTAGCTCCACCCTCCAGCCTCATCTTACTACCAGCCCTTCCCCAAATTCAGCTCATAGCTCCTGCCTTCGGGCTCAGTACACTCACCCAGTTCCTTAAAGGATGGAAGCATCAAACACAGCCTTTTGCCCCTTAAGATCCAGAGAAGATTGTCTCAAGTGCCCCATTCCACACATTTTGGAAAGCCTAGAGCATTCTCTAAGATTTCTGCAAGTTCCTGGGGGACCTAAGTTCTGAGTTACCTCTTATTCTGACCTTCTGCTTATGTGAATTAGCTCAGTTTAGGGCTCATCTCACAGTTTCATATAACCCAAACTCGAGACTCAGCCATTTCCCTATTTCCTACAGATTCACATTGACACATCTTTGTGTGTATGGCGACTTTATTTTTACTAAAAATTCAGGAAGATGGAGGGATTTGTATCACAGAAAATCAGACAAGTTAAAAGTAAACATTAGCCATCCTTTATGGCCTCCTTGGTCATATTCTTAAAAACACTCATCAGCCATTTCTGTTGCTTTGTGCCAGGTTATGTAATCTCCTCTCCATCTTCTTTCCTTCTTCTTTTCTGTCTCTCTCAGGAGAAACAATAAAACAACACAAAAACCACCACCTCTCCGCCCCCTGCCCCTGCCTCTCTACCTCTCCCTCTCCCTCTCTCTCTCTCCCCACTCCCATTTTCCAGGCCTCCCTTATGTATTCAAGGACCACACCAAGGTTTTGCAATTATTACTCCTAAGGAAGGGCTCTTCTTAAATTCTAACACAAATCAACCCCATCCCTAGTTTCTGTCTGGATATTTGTAGGGGAATGTGGTGATGGGTTCAATTCTCTAGTTACCCTGATTCCCAGTTTCCCCATCTATAAAAGGAGGATATGATAGCACGGGCTTCGTCCAGGTGACATAAGAATGAGTAAGTTAACACATGAAGTCCTTATTAGCACAGTGCTTGGCACATAATCCACAGATAAATGTTACCTGTTCTCGTCCCCTCTCTTCCTGCCCATCGAGGTCCTGTTCATACATTTAGGCCCAAGTCAAGTGCCAGCACCTTGACTCTGAGCTCTCCCCTCCGGTCACTCCCTCCTGGCATCCTTGTGGTGTTGGGTTTACACTTTCCTTCAGGCAAAGAGGAATATGACGAGCCCCTGAGTGAGTTTACAATCTGGAGGGAAAGGTAGACGTGGGAATATAGAAGGGGAATGATCCAAGGCAGTAGGGAGGAGGTGGAGGAAGGACGAGCCAAGAGGTCAGTTAGCTTCAAGATCTTAAATTCAAAGTCAGCAATGTAGTCACGTTGCCAGTGTCGTCAGCCCAGCATCCCATCATGCAGTTCTTCAGTCAGGTTTTCATCAGTTGCAGATTTTTACCAAATGCAAATTTAGGACTTGCCTCTGGTATGTTGTGTTGATTATTTGAACATGTGTGGCTCAATCAGGGTTCTATCAGGGAAGCAAAATCACTATGAGCTATGGGATAAGGAATTTATTATAGGAAATGGACCTTACACAATTTTGGGAAGAGCTGGGGAAGTAAAGGTCTGGAAAGGGGAGTTGAAGAATCAGAGGAAATCACTAACCAGCCCTGGCTTACAGGGAAATCTGGAGCCCAGGCATGTCCAGCTGCTGGAGTAGGATGGGATGGCGGGCGTGAGCTAGAGATGAAGTCTAGGGAGGATTGTTGGATCCTCATGACGACAGCTCTGTGTGTTCACAACACAGCATCTGCTGGCAGGCCTGGGGTGCTGCTATTGGCAGAGCCTGCAGACAGGAAGGAGAGCTGGATGCAGAGTGAGAAAGAGTGAGGGCACACAGGAGCCTGCTGGCACGTCTAGGCTGGCTCTCACTACCTCTCAGCATTGAGGACTTTTAGACCATAATGGTGCCTGCTTCATTCCTGCTTCCTAAATCTCTCACAACTTCACTTTTGGCTAACTCAACCCAGAATCATACAGAGAAAAGAATTCTAGGAAACACAATTCCCAGTAGAACAATCCAGCACAACATTTATTATAAATCTCAGTATTCATTGCAAATTGGAAAAACGACTGATTACTAATATCCACTTCTTGGAACAGAGAATGAAAAATATCAAGAGGGAAAAGTTATAACACCTGGGTTAATGGCAGGGTCACAATTTTAGAACAGATAGCCTATAATCAGATTCACATATATACATATAATATATGATAGAGATGGTTCTGCAGAACAATGCGGAAAGGAAATCTTCTCAAGTAAATGATGTTGGGCCAATTGGATGTCCAAATGGAATAAATATTAATCTTGACCCCTTATCTCAAAACATATGTAAATATCAACTCTAAGCATGTTATAGATCTAAATGTGAAAGACAAAACAATAAATCTTCTAAAATATAAAATAGAAGACTATCTCCATGATTTTAAGTTAGGTGAGATTTCTTAAACAGAACATGAAAAGCACTAATCCCTTTTGGAGAAAATAACAATTTTAAAGTACAGTTGTTGGATGGAGGACAGTTGTCCCTCAGTATCTGCAGGGGATTGGTTCCAGGAACCCTGTGGATACCAAAATCTGTATTTGTATACAGAGGGCTGACTGTATAAATTAATTCATCCACTTTGGAAAACACTTTGATGGTGTTTACTAAAACAATATATTCAGACCCTATATTCCAGCAATTTCACTGCTAGATATGTACCTAATATAAATGTATAGGTAGATATTCCAAAAGATTTATATAAGAATGTTTACAGTTGCTTTATGAATAGTCAAAAGCAGGAAGCAAGCTAAATGTCCACCAACAGTAAAACAGATAAAGCATTTGGTGCAGTATTCCACGCTGTGGAATACTATACAGCAACGAAAATGAACAAACGACTGCCACATGCAACAACACAGATAAATTTCAGAAATATAATTTTGAGCAAAAGAAGCCAGACACAACTGACTATATAGTGTATGCCTCTATATAAAGCTCAAAATGGGCAAAACTAACCTATGATGTTAGAAGCCAGGATAGTGGTTTCCCTTATAGTGAAGATTAATGACAGAGAGGGGTTATGAAGGAGGCTTTGGGTTTTTGATCTGGAAGGTGGTTACAATCTGTGGTAATTCATTAAGCTACACATGTATGACCTGTGCTTGCTGCATGTATGTTTTCCTTCAATTTAAAAAAAAAAAACTTATTTTTAGAAAAGCTTTTAAAATGTCCTGTTTTATCCATCCCCAATTGTCATATCTGGTGGTCGTTTTCTTACTTCTCAACATCTTTTATCCCTCCTACATTATTTCCTACCCTCTTATTCTAAAAATGTTTTCCTTTCATAGTTATTCTTGCACCTTGGACCCCTAACTTCACTACTCAACAAATATTTCTTGAGTATCCACAATATTTCAAGCACTGAGCCAGGCCTAGAGTTTATGATAGTGAACAAGCTAGCAAAGATTCTGACCTCATAGAACTCCAGCTTCCAGTGGAAAGAGGCTTCTAAACAGGTAATTACATCATAACTGGCTCTTCTTTCCACTTACCCAAATTTAGGTCTTCCCCAAAGTTCTAGGTTAAAGTCAGCTTCTCAAAATCCAATGTTTGTGGCCATTAATAACCCCATCACTGCCCACATCATCATTATGTAAGACCTGAGCATCAACTTTGACAATTTCCTCCATCCCAAACCCCAAGATCTACCCCATCCTGCCCATTTCTGCTTCTGAAATGTGTGCACCCACTCCCTCTTCTTTCCAGCCCTGTTGTTTCCACCCAAGCTATTGCCTTCTTAGTTAGGATTTATTTGCAGACATAGAAGCCATTCAAGCTAGTCTGAGCAGAACTCAGGTTTAGTTGGCTAACAACTTGTTGAAAAACCTAAAGAAGACATTAGAAACAGAGCTTCCAGGAACAACACCCAACTCTTGGAATCCTCCTGTCTGTCAAGAATTAGAAAGTGAGGGCTTCCCTGGTGGCGCAGTGGTTGAGAGTCCACCTGCCAATGCAGGGGACACGGGTTCATGCCCTGGTCCAGGAAGATCCCACATGCCGCGGAGCGGCTGGGCCCGTGAGCCATGGCCACTGAGCCTGCGCATCTGGAGCCTGTGCTCCGCAACGGGAGAGGCCACAACAGTGAGAGGCCCGTGTACCGCCAAAAAAAAAAAGAATTAGAAAGTGAGTTCTTTCACTACAGAAGTCCTCCAATCAAGAAGCAAGTGACCGTGGCACCATGTTGACTCTGTGTCATCAATGTCAGCAAAATGGGTCCTTATCTAGAAGTCTAGCTACAAAGAAGTGTGTGAGTTGTATTTTCCAGCTTCCCAGCCTTAGTGGTACTGGTTAGAACGGATGTGAGCATGTGAGTCCTCAGCGTCTCCCTCCCCTCTCAGCTCCTCTCCCAGTGTCCCTGCACTTCCCCACAATTCCATTCTCTTTATTGCTTCCGGCTCTGATTACATCACTCTGTAGCTCAAGCCTCCAGTGACTCATCCTGTCTACTGTGATCAAGTCCCAACTTGTTTTCCTGGTTTATGTCCTACTCCACTCCTCCAGTTTCCTCTACTCCAGCTGTTCCCCATTCCCCAAACGCTTTCTTCTCTTTCCCACCTCATGTGTTTGTGCATCCTCTATCCTTCCCACCATCCTTTCCCATTAAAGTTTGAAACATCCTCTAGCCCCGTTCCAATGACACTTCCTTTCTACCTTCTCCTCTCTTCCCCTTAACCAAAGTGACCTCTCACTCCAGCTCCACAGAGAGCTCCTCCTACCACTTACTTTGGAGACAAAGAGTTGTGGACTGGAATCCTAGCTGTGCCTGGGCATGAGAGGGCACCTGGAACTCAGAGCCTCAGTTTCCTGCCCTGTAAAAAGGCAATAATAATAGTACCTTCTTCATAGGCCTGCTGGAAGGACTGGTTGAGATAAGAACCTAAGCTGCTAGTACATGCCCTACGGATGACAGTTACTGCGTTGTCTTGTTTATCTTTTTGCCCCTCACCCAGGTGCTTGCTAAATACTGGTGCAATGAATGGACAATCCAAACCAAGCAGCAATATTGACCTTAGGTAACCTAAGGTCAAACTAATGTGATACTGGGTCCCTCTCATCAGTGTCAGGCCCCTGGGTCATGTCAGTTTAGGGCACAGGTATGAGCAGATGAAGAGTTTCCACTTGTCTTATCAAGTCAGGAGAAATAAAAGCTAAGCATCGAAACAAACAAAGGAGGGGCACAACCGCATGGTATAGGCCACGGCAAGTTAGCAGAGCCTCATGGATAGAAACTGTTTAAGAAAGATTTCCCCCAGAAGCCTTTATTTGGATGGCTGTCATCTCCATGTCTGGAGAAACCTGAACACAGAAAGGTGGAATGGGGCAGGAGGTCTCAGACCAGGTACATTCCTATCTGAGCCCAGTGGAAAATCATCCTGCAATCTCAGAGGCTGCTGGAGGAGTGAAATTGCTATACTGTACTTTGGAGACCCATTGGGCACTGTTTTATTAAATCAAAGATTTAATAAAGAATAAATAAAGTGTGCATTTAAATGTTAAAGTACAAAATAGCAAATGCAAAGGCATGAACTAGATTTTCATATGTCAATATGGATAGATGTCAAAGTATAGTCTTAAGGGAAGAAAATAAGTTGCAGACTGATGCATTCAGGATGATACCATTTAAAATATAAAAGGAATGCTATGTATTGTTCAGGGCTATATTGATGTACAAATTTTGAAGACTGGGCTGAAGGGATACATGCTAAATTCATCAATGCAGTTACTTTTAGAAAGAGGAATTTGACTGGGAACCAAATTCTATCTCTAATGTTTTTTCTCTTTTAATTAAAAAAAAAGCCCTTAAAGCCTTAAGGGGAAAATATTAATAACTGCATTTAGGATGATGGTTGGGGTATAAGAATACTATTCCATATTACAAAGATTCTTTTTTTCTCAGAAAAGAAAAATATGGCTTATGAGTCTGATTCTGGATATATGTGTATGTTGTATTGTTCTGGATGGGGAGACATTGGTGCATAACTTTGACCATCGTCCTTCAGGAATATTCAATTGCAGGCAACAGACATTAATCATTGCCATGGCATCTAAATTTTAACAACTTGCTGAGGTTCTTAAACACCTTCAAACTCTTTGACCTTTTGATGAATGCTGTGTGCTCTCGACTCTGGTGGTGAAAGTGCACAATTGGCATGTAATTTCAGGGGTGTTACAGCCCTCGGGTTAAGAGTCTGCACAACTGCAGGATATCTAGAGGTTGACTTTTTTTTTTAACCTCCACAACATCTAAATTTAAAATGCATGGCAGAGAGACCAGGGAGACTTGTTAAAATATATAAATACAATGTTCTCTTTGCAGAAAGGTTTGTGTATGTGTGAGTGTGTGTAAAAGCTGCTGAAACCCTAAAAAAATAAGCACAGCTTCTCAAGAGCTCTCAGTTTGCCTCCTGAAATGTAATGTCAATAAGTCAGATCATTCTGGGAAACTTGAGACTTAGGAAGCCCAGCTCCTGCTAGTGGAAATGCCCGCATCCCAGTCCTCAGAATCAGCTTCCCTCAGCCTGGAGCAGGGAGTTTAGAGAAACCGGTTTAGTGTTACAGGACCGTGAAGTCAGTTTTCCCCCCTCTCAGGGACCATGCAGTGTCCGGCCTGCTGCACATCCAGCCTTTGTTGCCTCTTGCGGGAAGGCCTCAGGGTTTCACCCAACATCCCTGAAGGGACAGAACCTTCCCATTCAGGGCCCACACAGCCTCTTCTTGCCTATTGACCTCAGGCTTGGGACTAAAATGGCTTTTTAAACTAAACATTTCTTTTTCTTTTTTTTGGTGTGGACCATTTTTAAAGTCTGTATTGAATTTGTTACAATATTGCTTCTGTTTTTTATGCTTTGGTTTTTTGACCACAAGGCATGTGGGATCTTAGCTCCTTGACCAGGGATCGAACCCACACCCTGTGCATTGGAAGGTGAAGTCTTAATCACTGGACTGCCAGGGAAGTCCCCTAAACTAAACATTTCTTAAAACAATCATGTTGGTATTTAGAGTTTTTTCATTTTACTTCTAGCAAAGGAAAAAAAAATAGAGGGGATGTAATTGAAAAATAATTCTGAAAAATTTTCGCTCCACTGCACCTTTTCCAGTGGACACAAAGGTCTGTTAAGTGGGGTGACAAGCTGCCAGCACCCCGGAGCGCAGAGCTTTCCGTCAGCAGCATTCACATTAGCAACGCTGTGGCCAAAACCCTAGAGGATGCATGAGACATTTAGAGGAAACATAATCTCTTCAAAAGACCCAAAGTCAGATGGAGCCTTAAATATTTTATAGGAAAATATTTGCCAGAAAATGTGACTTGGCGATAAATTACAAGATGGTACTCATTAAGGTTACTTGCTGACAGAGACAGCTGAAATAATGATCCAGGATCCAAATTATTTTGGAGCCATGAAAAAAATCTATCAAAAATATATATATTCTTGTTCTTTAATTTTGCCAAGACGAAGTGTTTTGGGATTGCATAAATAAAGCCCTGTTAGCTCAACTCTGAAATTCAAAGAAGTGAAGTGACATGGGAGTGACACGCAGCGCCCTCACCCTGCTTATAAGCAGAGAAGAAGAATAGCCTCCCTACCCCTACAGTAATGCAGTTCTCCTTAAAAACTCCACCTCTGCAGATGGGGGCAGATCTTTAAGAATTCCTTGCCTGTAGACAAGCCACAGTTCTGGTTCTCGGGGCTGGGAACCTCCTTCAGGAGGTTCTTGTTCAGAAACTCATCTGGGAAATGTACACGGCACTCTGGTGCCAACGCTCTGGGGAAAACATTGATTCCCAACAAACACTCACCCGGAAGTTTTAGGGTCCAAATGGTGGTTGTAACTGTGTGTCTCTACTGCGGAGAGAATATCTGAGTGCCCCTACTGCCCTTGGTGCATTCTTTCTGCTTACAGGCTCCACTCTGCTACCTTGGTTGCCATGGCAGATGGCAGTGGCTCCGACTGAGAGCAGTGGTTCTCCAACTTTAGCTTTAGAATCACCTGCAGGGCTTATTACAGTATGGACTGTTAGGCCCCATCCCCAGAGTTTCTGATTTAGTGGGTCTGGGGTGGGATCTCAGAATTTGCATTTCTAATGAGTTCCCAGGTTATGCTGATGCTTCTGGTCCTAGGACGGTACTTTGAGAGCCCTGGTCTGTACTTTTTTTTTTTTTTTTTTTAATTTATTTTTGGCTGCATTGGGTCTTTGTTGCTGCACGCAGGCTTTCTCTAGTTGCGGCGAGCAGGGGTTACTCTTCGTTGTGGTGCGCAAGCTTTTCATTGTGGTGGCTTCTCTTGTTGCAGAGCACGGGCTCTAGGTGTGCAGGCTTCAGTAGTTGTGGCACATGGGCTCAGTAGTTGTGGCTCACTAGCTGTAGAGCGCAGGCTCAGTAGTTGGGGCGCACGGGCTTAGTTGCTCCGTGACACGTGGGATCTTCCCGGACCAGGGCTCAAACCCGTGTCCCCTGCATTGGCAGGCAGATTCCACTGGTCTATACTTTAATATAAGGTGCCCCTCATTCCTCAGCTTGGGTCAGCCCTCAACACAACTCTACACAAACATCTTGGATGGGAGGGTGTGATGCAGATATAGTTAGCCAGACACAGGTTCCAAATTTATGTATAAAACAGCCCTTTTCATTTTACATTCAGCAGAACATTCCAATCCATTCTAGAGGCCACTAAGGGGCAGGGATTCTGGAGCTGCCCCTTCCCACCAGCTTGCCCTTCTTGGAGTTCTCTCACTAAAGAGGGGCTTCACAGTGACCCTCAGGCATCCAGGTGGCAGTTCCCTCCCTGTGGAAGAAGAGCCTTTTCCCCTAGACATCCTGCCCCCCGCCCCTTTCCCACACAGCCCTTCCTTTGGTCCCTTCTGCTGGGCTGTGCATTGTTCATTTCCACCTTGCTATTTAATGGCTTCAGGACCTGGGGAGTGGGAGATGGAAAAGGGGAGAAGCCTTCTGTCTTGTCTGCCCTCAGGATGTGTTGTGTATAAGGTAATCAGAACTTTCATACTGCTTGATTAACAATGCCATGGCTGTGTCCTGTGATATTATGCTAGAAGAGTCTCCCACTGTCCCAGGATACAGGACATGGTGGGGGGAGGGGCAGTCTTGCTGTTGCACAGTAATGGGTCAGTGTGCTGCTCATCTTCCTGGTAATTCTGCCTTATGCCCCAAAGGGTAGGTTTAATGTTGGGAATCTCTGCTGTTAGTAGCTGAGATGATTTCAGACAGGGATTTTTGTTACCCTCAGACTGCACCAGGAAGGCAGCAATTACCCTTACCTATGCCTGGAGGTGGCGCACACATGGGACATATTAACACTGACTAATAAATTCCCTAGCAGTAGTTTCCCAACCTGGCTGTCATCAGAATCACCTGGGAGACTTTTTAAAAAATGTACAGTATTCTAAAAAAAATGTACAACACAGAAAGCAAGAATGTACTTGTTTTCTTAATATATAAAGAGCTCTTACAAACCAATAAGAAAAATATTGATAACCCAATAGAAAAGAAAGGACAAAAGGTATGAATAGGCCGTTTATACACATACAAAAGTTCTAAATACTTATCAACATATGAAAATACAATTGATATCACTCATAATTAAAATCATGAACATTTAAACTTTGGATACCATTTTCACCTATCAGATTGGCGAATTTAATAGTATACTTAATTGTCAATAACGTGGAGAAAAGACATTCTCATATGTTGTTGGTGGGACTGTATATTGCGATAACCTTTTTTGAATTGCAGTTTGTCAATATCTATCAAAATGTTACAGGCATATACCTTTGACACATTGATTTCACTGCTATGAGTTTAGCATAGTGATGTCTTAAGACATGTATGAAAAAGTATGTACAGGAAGTTCATAGTAGCATTGCTTGTAATGGCAAAACTCAGAGACAACCTAAACGTTTATCAGTAAACAGTGGGTAAATAAGTTATGTCGTGGCTATACACTGAAGCTCTCTGCCATTTCGAAAAGGATGATGTCAATCTGTGTTCATGTAACAATCTCCAAGATGTGTTGTTAAGTGAAAACAGCAAGGAGCAAGAGTGTTGTAGTGTACTATCGTTTCCATAAAAATATGGGTGATATATACATATGTACATATATGCATATTCAGAAATATGTATAGATTAGTTTTGAAAGGATTTATAAGAAACTGGCAATAGGTTGCCTTTGGGAAGGAAGACTGATAGACTTTCACTTTTAATATATATATATATCCCCTTTGCATTGTTTGAATTTGTTTTTACTATGAGTATGTTCTATTTCATTAATTTTTTTTTTTTTTTTGGCCATGCTGCAAGGCTTGCAGGATCTCAGTTCCCCTACCAGGGGTTAAACCTGGGCCACAGCAGTGAAAGTGCTGGATCCTAACCACTAGACCACTAGGGAGCTCCCAGTTTCATCTAATTTAAAAAAAATCATATTCTTGGGCTCCCTCTCTAGGCCAACTGGATTTACGTCTCCAAGGTTGGGAGGCAGAAATTCATGTTTTAGAAAGAGAACTCTACTGGGAGAAATGCCTGGTTCTAGTCTGGGATGGGGAATACACAAGATGGGCTTGGAGCATCTTGTAGTGTCTAAAGTAAAAAAAGTGGGACATGTCAAAGGGACCCAGGAGCCAATCTGAAAAAGCTTCCAATGGCCAAAGCTGGAAAACTCGAGCAATAAAACAACATAGCGTTGGATTATAACGCAGAGTGTACATATCCATGAGCCCCTATTTGTATACATAAATGATTAAATAAATAAATGGGCAGAAAGAAACCCATCTCCCTTACAGAAGAATTCCAGGGATTCCAAATAATTTATGTAGATAGTCTCCTCTCCAGGAAGGGAAGCTTAATTTCCACCTCTTCCTTGACTTTGGGTTATGCTTTGGGGGACTCTCTTCCAAAGAGTATACTGTTGGGGTAGGGGAGTAATTTACAGTGAAGAAAACTGGCAAACACTACCTCCAGACCAACTAATCAAGATTAGCGTCAATAGTGATAAATCTTGCCGAGAGTATGTACCTTTGATAAGGTGAAATAAGAATGGTACTTCACCTCTGTAGTATTCTCCCCTAAAACCCATAACCTTAGTCTAACCATGAGAAAACCATCAAACAAACTCAAATTGAGGAACATTCTACAGGATAACCAGGCCAGCATTCTTCAAAGATATCAAGGTCATAAAAAAAAGGACACGCTAAGAAACTGACACAGACCAGAGAGGACTAAAGAGACATGATGATTAGATGTAATGTGGTATCCTGGATAGGATCCTGGAACAGGAAAAGGATATTAGTGGAAAAACTAGTGAAATCCAAATAAGTATAGAGTTAATAATTAAAAACAAAAACAGAATTCTACGTGGTTCTTATGTAGCCAGCTTGACTCCAGGCTGCCATTATATACCTGAGAGTCACTTCAATCAGATGGAAGTTCTCAAACTTTAGAGTGCAGTAGAATTACCCAGGGAGTTTGTTAGCCCTGTAGGTCCCACCAATTCTGATTCAGTAGGTCCATGGTGGGCTTGGGGATATGCACTTTTTAAAAACAAAAGCCAAGATTTTTATTCATATTTTTGCATTTGAAGTACTCCCTGATGACGTCCTTGAGATTCTTTGCATAGTCCTTTACTAAAACCACCCATCTGCAACCAACCTTTCTACAGGGTTTCCCCCATCTGTCAGTATTCCAGAGGCCTACTCGTTCTGCTAGTTTCTTATTGTCACGAACCTCAATGACGTTGAGTTTTGTCAGCATAAAGGGCCTCCACCTACTTGACATACATAGGCTCATCACAGTTGGATGTGATGCACTCAAAGATGGGCTTGGCACTAAGACATTGGCACCTTCACAAATTCCATGTGCTAGGTCATCGTGGAAGAAGGCAGGCTTCAGTGCCTCTTGTAAAGCAGTGCTAACATCCATTACACCTCCAGCAGCAATACTATGGTGGTGGGTTATGGAGTCAAATCTTGAATGCCCCTGAGCCCCTGCCTCTGCCCAGGGGATGGCAGGGAATGGGATATGCATTTTAATTATTTTTTATTTTTTTATTGAAGTATAGTTGATTTACAATATTGTGTTAGTTTCAGGTGTACAGCAAAGTGATTCAGTTTTATATATATATATATTTTCAGCTTTTCCATTATAGGTTATTACAAGATATTGAATATAGTTCCCTGTGTTATACAGTAAATCCTTGTTGCTTTTCTATTTCATGTATAGTAGTTTGTTAATTTCATACTCCTAATTTATTCCTTTTCCCCTCCCTTTCCCCTTTGGTAACCATAAGTTTGTTTTCTGTGTCAGTGAGTCTATTTCTGTTTTGTATATAGATTCATTTGTATTATTTTTTAGATTCTACATATAAGTGATATCATATAACATTTGTCTTTCTCTGTCTGACTTATTTCACTTAGTATGATATTCTCTAGGTCCATCCATGTTGCTGCAAATGGCAATGTTTCATTCTTTTTTACTGATGAGTAATATTCCATTGTATATATATATGCCACATCTTGTTAAAACAGTTATCTGTTGATGGGCACTTGGGTTGTTTCCATGTCTTGGTTATTGTAAATAGTGCTGCTCTGAACATTGGGGTGCATGAATCTTTTCAAATTAGAGTTTTCATCTTTTCCAGATAAATACCCCAGAGTGGGATTGCTGGATCATATGGTAGCTCTATTTTCAGTTTTTAAAGGAATGCTCATACTGTTCTCCATAGTGGCTGCCCAGATAAATACCCCAGAGTGGGATTGCTGGATCATATGGTAGCTCTATTTTCAGTTTTTAAAGGAATGCTCATACTGTTCTCCATAGTGGCTGCACAAATTTACATTCCCACCAGCAGTGTAGGAGGATTCCCTTTTCTCCATACCCTCTCCAGCATTTATTATTCATAGACTTTTTGATGATAGCCATTCTGACCAGTATGAGGTAATACCTCATTGTGGTTTTGATTTGCATTTCTCTAATAATTAGTGATGTTCAGCATCTTTTCATGTGTTTCTTGGCCATCTTTATGTCTTCTTTGTAGAAATGTCTATTTAGGTTTTCTGCCCATTTTTTGATTGGGTTGTTTGTTTTTTTTTTTTCGATATTGACTTGTATGAGCTGTTTTTTATATTTTGGATATTAACCCCTTGTCGGTTGCATTGTTTGCAAATATTTTCTCCTAGTCTGTAGATTGCCTTTTCATTTTGTGGATGGTTTTCTTTGCTGTGCAAAAACTTTTAAGTTTGATTAGGTCCCATTTGTTTATTTTTGCTTTTATTTCCTTTGCCTTGGGAGACTGATCTAAGAAAATATTGCTAAGAATATGTCTGAGAATGTTTTGCCTTGTTTTCTTCTAGGATTTATGGTGTTATGTCTTATATTTAGGTCTTTAAACCATTTTAAGTTTATTTTTATATATGGTATGAGGGGTATGAAGGGGTGTTCTAATTTTATTGATTTACATGTAGCTGTCCAGCTTTCCCAACACCACCTGTTGAAGAGACTATCTTTTCTCCATTGTATATTCTTGCCTCCTTTGTTGTAGATTAATTGACCATAGATTTGTGGGTTTATTTCTGGGCTAGACATATGCATTTTAATAAGTGCTGCAAGGGCTTCTCAAATGCCACATTTTGGACACACTGCACTGGAAACCAAAAATCTGATATTCTATTCATAGTTGCTATGTCTATCAAAAAGTTGTGAGTTCAGTTGGAACAAAAATCTGAAGATAGAAAGATCATGAACTTCCATTCATTATGTAAAATCTCCAGTCTATTTGGGGCACTCAATGAGTTTCCTAATAGAATTCTTACCGCCATTTGACATGTGATAAGTGTTAAATGAACAAATAATGAAAATAAGGAATTAATAGGAAACCTCCTGACACATCATCCCTTCTGGTCATCCTGACCTATTATAACCAGAAGAGTTTATTTCCTATGGCACTTAAGTCACATTTAAGGCATATTTTATTTTTTGATGCAGGCACAATGTCAACCATGAATTTGTTTGCAGAATTAGAGCCTGATGAATATCTTATACTTCTTCCAAAGGCATCCTGTGCACTCTTTCTTCAGGTTCTCCCTGCCCATAGTTTCCTCTCCTTGGGACTGTGCCTTGTTCCAAACCAATCCACAGCTCTCTCCAACCTCCCCGTCCCCCGCCAACACGTTCCTAGTTAATTCCTGCTCAAGTCTTAGCTTAAAGATCATTTCCTCATCCAGCCTCCTGCACTGGTAAGGACCCCTCCAACGTGCTTCCAGAGCACATAGTCTTTCCAGCAGTACCACCGTTACTTAAAAGGAAAATAAGCCTAGAATTCCTTTCTTAGTGCTTTGTTATTTTTTTTTTAGTCTGTTGCTTGTGTTTTCACAAGTAGGTGCCAATGCTGTCCAATAGAACTTTCTATGATAGTGGAAATGTTCTTTATTTGTGCTCGTGCTTTAATCCAAGAAATATGTGCCTCTTGACACCGAATAATTCATTGCTTCATTATAGCTTACCTTTTTCTGTTAGGTTGTGTGTTTTCTCATATTTCCATCCATCTGGCTAAGGGAGCAGGAAAGGTTAGAGGAAACTCTCACACAGGGGGTGATATTGAAGAAGGTCAGGAGCAGTGAAGGAGGGTTTCCCTGTAGAACAACAGAGACAGGTCCCGCAGGCAGATGGAACACCATGGACAAAAGTTCAGAAGCATGAAACAGCAGGGCAAAGTATAGGGGGTCTGACAGTCAAGGACAGTTAATGTGTAAGGAGGACATACAGGGAACCCAACACAAACATTTCCTATAAAATATGGAAAAAATTGATTAGAATTTGATCTTGGAAAGTGAAAAAAAAATTATAAAATTAATCCATATTGTTATTTATATGTAACAAAACTTAGGTAATAATTGTAAGTCTTCCCTAATTTTTGGAATAGAAAACAAAGTTAGTGTTGATTTAGGGTTTGGGAATCTACTTTTTAAAAAATGTGTCTGGGGCTTCCCTGGTGGCGCAGTGGTTGAGAGTCCGCCTGCCGATGCAGGGGACACGGGTTCGTGCCCCGATCCCGGAGGATCCCACATGCCGCGGAGCGGCTGGGCCCGCGAGCCATGGCCGCGGAGCCTGTGTGTCCGGAGCCTGTGCTCCGCAACGGGAGAGGCCGCGGCAGTGAGAGGCCCGCGTACAGCAAAAAAAAAAAAAAAAAAAAAAAATGTGTCTGGTAGCACATTTGACAAATAGGTTGAAGCCCTTCATTCTTCTCAGCTGCCCCCCTTAATCTATAATTTTCAAATATTCCTCTTTTGAAGAGCCTATTTTTTTTTTTTTTTTTGCGGTACACGGGCCTCTCACTGTTGTGGCCTCTCCCATTGCAGAGCACAGGCTCCGGACGCACAGGCTCAGTGTCCATGGCTCACGGGCCCAGCCGCTCCGTGGCATGTGGGATCTTCCGGGACTGGGGCACGAACCTGTGTCCCCTGCATCGGCAAGCGGACTCTCCACCACTGCGCCACCAGGGAAGCCCTGAAGATCCTATTAATGTCCATTTTTTCCTCTTTAATTGTTAACTTGTCTAATTTTGCAAGACTTTATCAGTGTTTGCCTGTGATTCTAACATTTCTTCAACATCATCTCCATCAGTTTCATGAAACCCTGCATTAATTAGGGTTATTCATATTATGATGACTTTTGTGTCCCAAACTAACCAGACACATTTGGATAATGATTACCAGGTTAAGAAGAACCTCCTGTAGTTCAGTATGGCTGGAGTGTTGGGTATGGGGCAGGGAGCAGTGGGAAAACCCTGACATTTACCAGCTTCAGCAAGTAAGTCTGACTTTCTGACCTTCAGACTTCTCATTTACCTTGAGGCAGCTGTCGCAAGAGTTCAGTAAGACGGCACAAATGGAAACGCCAAACACTGTGCCAGGAACATGACTGTCCCTCAGCAAATACTCATGGTCTTCCTCTGCAGTGCTTTGGATATCCCGTATTACATTTGATTGATTGATTGATTTGTGCACAGATCAGATTTCTGTCTTGTCACTCTGTCAGATAAGCACAAAACCTGATAGATGAACTTGTGTGCTGCGGAGGGGCAAGGAAATGTTTGTCAATTTTTAAAACAGGGCTTCCCTAAAAGCTAGTTTTCCACTGAATAGAGAGATAAAGCAGAACAGGAATGTGAGATATTACATATGCTGAGGATGATATCTCTGAGACTATACAGAGCTCACATTTGTAAGACATGCAAAGATTTTTTATTCTAGGGCTGAGGGATTCTGGAATCCAGCCCTTCCTACTTGTCATTCATTCTAGAGAAATAAATTAGGCAGTGAAACAGGAGAATCAGCATGCTTCAGTGCAATCTTAAAACTGAATTTATAAATAAAAATTAGAAAATGGAGCACATCCTGGGCTCTTCTGAGGAATTATTGACAAATGTGGGACTCTCCTGACAGCTAATCTGAAATGCAGTTTTTCTGTCTGTTCTTAAAATTATTTATTTATTTATTTATTTATTTATTTGCGATACGCGGGCCTCTCGCCGTTGTGGCCTCTCCCGTTGTGGAGCACAGACTCCGGACGCGCAGGCTCAGCGGCCATGGCTCACGGGCCCAGCCGCTCCTCCCGGACCGCGGCATGAACCCGCGTCCCCTGCATCGGCAGGCGGACTCTCAACCACTGCACCACCAGGGAAGCCTTTAAAATAATTTTTGAATTCATATTTTAATGTATTTGTTTTAGAATGTTTTATTTCCCTCAAGAACAAAGGGATTCTTTGGAAAGAATTATATGCAAAAATTAGCCAAGTGGTTTGCAACCATTTACAGTGGAAATTTATATGCAGTGGTGGTGGTCTAAACTGTAATCTTTACTTTATCATACAATTCCCATTACTTTGGAGATACCTCAGAGGCTAAATCTCATGGGACAGTTAAAGAGCAAGGCTCTGATTTTCTAATGAGAAACTGAAAACAATAATGAGATTTGTTATCAGATTAGAATTGTAAACTCACGAACAAAGAAAGAAACAAATTTGAGATTTTAATCTTTGTGTTCCAGGTTCCAACCACATTATAATAGTATCTCAAGGGAAATTTCTCCTAATTCCTTTGAGGTAATATTTGCAGCCATTTTCCTGGTGTGGGTTAATTTCATGGAAACAAATCTCAAGGATGAATGATCATGTCTAAAGGAAAAAAATGCTGATAGGCTGTGTCTTAATCATACACATCTTTCTTGGGAAATGTTTAACCAAGAATTGAACATGTAAGCATTAAAGGGAATTTAAGGGAACTATTGATTTAAGAAAATTTGTTTTGGAAGAGCAAGACTAGATACAGGGCACAGATAAAATATAAGCTTCCCAACACAAATGTCAGAAAAGATCTACTTATCCTCTGTTGCTAGCCATTTCTAATTTCCCCCACGGAAGAGTGTTCTTTTAGGTTAATTTTCTTAATATATAAATAAACTTGAATAAATCAGTAGGAGAAAGCTCAACAACCCTACGGAGGACATGAATAGGCAGTTCATAAAGAAAGAAACATAAATGGCTTTTAAACATGAAAAATGCTTTAGGCAATTATTAAGTCAAATTAAAAATAGAAAGTTATATAAAAAATGCAGTCTTAGTTCACAACTTGGCTCAGCAACAAATAATATTTACATAGAAATAATAACCTAAATGTTGAACTTAATATATCTGTAAGTAGCTTATTGAACAAGAGGAACTTGGAAGGTTCCAGCTGCAAAACTCTATTATCTCACTTTTTCAACCCCATGGCTGAACATCAGACAGTTTCTATCATGTTTCTAAGTACGTTTAGGTTATTAATGAATAGTCTCCATTTTTTTCAGGTTATCCAAAGCTCTTATATCAGAACACCAAGCTCTTATCCCACAGCTCTCTCACAGCTTGGGCCTGACACAGGCTTAAAGTCTGCAGTGGGCAAGAAGTATGGGCAGGGTTGCCAAATAAAATACAGAACGCCCAGCTAAATGTCAGTTCCAGAAAGCAACAAATGCTTTTTGTAGAATTTCGTCCCAAATAGTGCATAGGAGGTACTTAACACTAAAGGAAAGCATTTTTATCTAAAATTCAAACTTAACTGCACTTCCTGTACTTTTATTTGCTAAATCTGGCAACCCTAAGTAGAAGGTCAATGTCACTTTATTCCTTCTTGCTCACTGTGCTGCCTCTGGCTCCTCTAGGGTCAGATGAAGACACAGAAAGGGTAGAATGAAGAGGAGGAAAAGCTCTTGGACTGCAGAGTTGTCATCTGCCATGAGTGCCCTCTTTGTATGTATCAGTAATATGTCCAAGGTTGATTCATGAGAGACCCTTCATCACTGGGATGGTTTTTTTGTTTGTTTTTTTCAGTACGCGGGCCTCTCACTGTTGTGGCCTCTCCCGTTGCGGAGCACAGGCTCCGGATGCGCAGGCTCAGTGGCCGTGGCTCATGGGCCCAGCCGCTCCACGGCATGTGGGATCTTCCCGGACCGGGGCACGAACCCGTGTCCTCTGCATCGGCAGGCGGACTCTCAACCACTGCGCCACCAGGGAAGCCCCACTGGGATGTTTTTGCTGCACTTTCCTTGACCTAGAAGATACATCATTTGGCTGGCCACTGACAGCTGTCCACTCAGCACCTGGCTCCTGCCTGTCCAGTCTTTGCTGGGGTCATTTTTTATCCTTCCAGATGGTACTGTTGTGTTGGGAACTTTTGAAAGCAACCTATTGGCACCTCTCTTCCACAGAATCCAGCCTGGCCCACGGAAAACCAGATCTTTGCCCCACCAATCCCTGGAAATGCTGGCCAACCTTGACTCTTTGTCCTACTACCAGGCAGGCTACTCCAGCCAGCTTCTGGCTTCAGACTTTTTTTCCAGGTGTTAGTCAGTCACCAAGTATGTGACTGTCCCTTCAAACTATCAGTCTCTCTGAGGATCCTCTTGAAGTCCCCCTCACTCAATTCAGGATGAGTGTAAGGTGTCTTCCTCCCCTCTAGCACTAGGGATGGGGTGGGAAACACAACACTCTGCTAACTCTCTCCAAAGCAATGCCCAACACAGGCCCCTTCAGCTCCCTGGCTAATTCTGGAGACTGGAGGTAGTTAGTAGCGAAGGCTGGAAGAATCACTTTGGGGCCACCTGATTGGCAAGCCCTGCATGGATATCTAGAATCTCTATTTACAATGTAGGGTTGTTTTGTACCTATTGTTCTTAGCTTTGGAGTCTCAATTGGATTTCAGAGACTTAAGACATCTATTTTAACAATCTATTACACAACTAAAAATGGTTATATAATTAAGTTGTGAAGACAAGAGGGAAAGTCTGTGTGTGTATGTAGAGGGCAAGGGGTGGTCATAAACCAAAATCCTCGTTGATCATAACAGGAAGGCAGACAAGTGTGTCTAAAACTGATAGACCAAGAAGTAACAGTATAAGCACACTGCTTAGAAATATGGAGATAAATACTAGAAAGAAGATCCAAGTAATTGAAAATGCTTGCCTTTGGGGAGTGGGGCTGGGGGTTTGAAAATAAGTGGAGACAAAATACTGCTATTTTTCATTATATGCCTTTTAGTACTATTTTTTTAATTTTTAAGAAAAATTTATTTATTTATTGTCTGCATTGGGTCTTCATTGCTGTGTGCGGGCTTTCTCTAGTTGCAGCAAGCGGGGGCTACTCTTCGTTGCAGTGTGTGGTCTTCTCATTGTGGTGGCTTCTCTCGTTGTGGAACACAGACTCTAGGCACATGGGCTTCAGTAGTTGTGGCACATGGGCTAAGTAGTTGTGGCTCGCGGGCTCTAGAGCACAGGCTCAGTAGTTGTGGCGCACGGGCTTAGTTGTTCCGTGGCATGTGGGATCTTCCTGGACCAGGGCTCAAACCCGTGTCCCCTGCACTGGCAGGTGGATTCTTCACCACTGTGCCACAAGGGAAGTCCCAGTACTCTTTTTTTAAACAAATGTATTACTTTGATAATAAGAAGAAATATTGAAACAATAATTTTGCATAAACCACAAAAATTATGCTAGCTAACACTTATATAGTATTTGAGGAGTATTGGACATAGTCTAAACTCTGGGTGTATGTGTATTTGTTTGCTAGAGCTGCTGTAACAAAGTACCACAAACTAGGTAGCTTAGAACAACAGATATTTATTGTCTGCAGGCCAGAAGTCAGAAGTCAAGGTGTTGGCAGGTCCATGCTCCCACTGAAACCTGTAGAAGAGGATGCCTCCTTGCCTCTTCCAGCTTTTGGTAGTCCCAGATGTTCCTTGGCTTCTGGCAGTATAACTTCCTTCTTCACATGGTATTCTCCCTATGTGCATGTCTGTGTCTGTGTCCAAATTTCCCCTTTTCATAAAAACACTAGTCATATTAGATTAGGGTCCATCCTAATGACCTCAATTTAATTTGATTACCTCTGTAAATACCCTATTTCCAAGTAAGGTCACTGGATACTGGGGGGTAGGACTTCAACTATCTTTTGGGGGGAACACAATTCAACCCATAACACCATGTAAGGACCAGTGAGGTGGGGACCATTATTAGTACCACTTTGCAGATGAGGAAACCAGAGCAAAGAGAGATTAGGTAATTTGGTCAAGAATACATGGCTAATTAATGGTGGTACTGGAATTTAAACCCAGGAGATCTGGCTTCCAAATCCTGTGCCTTTAGCCACTAGACCACACTCTCTCTCTTACACTAGGTGTACAAAGCAAGGTGAGAGTAAAGCATAGAGTATGCTGTCATTTGTGTGAAAAAAAATTGGAGATGACTATTACATACATGCTTAAAAATACACTGTGCACTTTTGGAAGAATGCCCAAGAAACTGAGAATAGTGTCACCTCTAGGGAGGAGAATTTAGGGACAAGGAAGTGAATCTTTTCTTTAATATGTGTTCTTTTAAAACTTTGAAGTTTGCTGGGACTTATTTGTTTGTTTACCATATGTAGGAATTAATTTAAAATATTTCAGTTAATGCACCCAATTTGGGAACACCCAAATACATAAAACAAATACTAATAGACATAAAGGGAGGAATTGATGGGAATACAATAATAGTAGGAGACTTTAACACCCCACTCACAGTAATGGACAGATTTTCCAGACATAAAATCAATAAGGCAACAGAGATCCTAAATGATACAATAGAGCAGTTAGACTTAATTGATATTTTTAGGATGTTACATCCAAAAAAACAGAATACACATTCTTTTTAAGCACACATGGAACATTCTCTAGGATTGACCACATACTGGGACACAAAACGAGCCCCAACAAATTTAAGAGGATAGAAATGATTTCAAATATCTTTTCTGACCACAGTGGCGTGAAACTAGAAATCAACCACAGAAAGAGAAATGAGAAAAAAACAATTACATGGAGACTAAAAAACATGCTACTAAAAAACGAATAGGTCAATGACAAAATCAAAGAGGAAATTTAAAAACACCTTGAGAAAAATGACAATGAAAACACAAACAAACAAAAATCTATGGGATGCAGCAAAAGCGGTCTTTAAAGGGAAGTTCGTAGTGATAAAATATTTTAATTAAAAATGAAAGCAAGAGGAATGTCCTTTCACTAATGCCATCCCCCCAGGTTACAGGGGCTACTTGGATAATATGCTATGGAAATGTGTAAGGAATCTTTTTGGGGGAAAATGATCTAAGCGTTGGTTCCCAGACAGCTTCTTTAAGAAAGACAATTGCTTTGAAAGACTTTTTTGGTGGCTATAACTTTGGATAGAACTTTAGATAGTGGAATATTATGTAGCCATAACACTTTACATTTTCATGTAGAATTTAATGATCATGGGAAATATAGTTATAAAATATTAAGTGAACTTGTGTAGATAGATATTTGGCTCTCTTTAAAAGCAATGCTGAATAGAGAAAGCTAGAAGGAAATAGACCTAAATATTAACCATGATTATTTTGTGTGAGAGTGAAAGAATTATGGGTGATGTTTATTTTCTTTTTTGCACTTTGCCTTATTTCATTTA
Organism: Mesoplodon densirostris; assembly: GCF_025265405.1. NCBI lineage: Eukaryota > Metazoa > Chordata > Mammalia > Artiodactyla > Ziphiidae > Mesoplodon > Mesoplodon densirostris. Next base: position 60,051,639 of record NC_082673.1, on the reverse strand, counting down.
TGTTCTAAGATAGAATTTAAAACATTTCTTAAAATGTGCTAGAAGTGTTTCCAATAAGCTAGATCCATTCCCACATGGACCGACACTGCTTCCCCTGAAGGGATTCCAATGGCAAGATGAGTGTGTGTGCCCTAGAGGTTTCTCTCCGTCACAGTCAGCCTGGGAATCCATTTTCACATGTAAGCACTTCTACCCTTAAACTACTGCTTTCCTAACTTGATTCCCCAGCAAGATTTTTTTAAAGGAGAATGAGAGGTATGGGGGTGGTCTGCAAGGTATCAGCTGTCATCCTTGGAACTCTATTAGGATTGTTCCCTTTCAACTGCCTGCAGGATGTAACTTTGTCCTGCAGTCCCAGCCTCCTGCAGGCCCAGCTGACCAACAGCAGCTGTCACTTAAGGCTACTCGCGTTGTACACTGTGCAACTCAAGGGTGTCATTCACATGGATTGATGTGAGTAGTGTCTCCTAGTGAGGTGTGTGGGAACGGCCCTCATCATAAGACTTATCTGGTTTCCTGGAGAGGTTTGGACTTCTTCCCTCCCCAGCCCATCACTTATCAGCAGACTGCTATAATAACAACCCAGTGACAGCTCTCAGCTCAGCTTCCCCACTGAGGTTCTGTGTCTACACGTTGGGCTTCCCTCGTGCCAGCTGGCACATGACTCAGACATCATTAAACCGTCCTCAGCCCAGAGCCTGGCTAATTCTCTGGAGAGTTGGGGGTCAGGCCTTCAAGTCCGAGTCAGTGGCCAGCAGTACTTTTTGGCTTGCGTACTAGAAGGATTTTTGTGGCATTCTCAAGGATGACTACGTTAGACATCAGACAAAAAATAAAACCTGCTATGAAGTAAGGCGAGAGTCCTTCAGGGACTGGAAACTCTCTGATCTCAAGTGCTTTCTTCTGATTGGGCTGGGAGGCTCCCCTCAGCCCTGAGCATTCCAATAACCAGAGAGATTTACGTAGCACTTAGACGTCTCCAAAGGGCTGCTGACGTCTAGGTCACATAATGGAGTGGAAAAAGTGAATTACAGAAAAGTATTGTGTGCTTGGTCCCATTTATGTTATGATCATCATAAATCAATGTGATCCTAAATAGATAAAGAGATACTTGGAGGACGTTCACTTAAAAAGGATCAGTGGTTATCTCTAGGTAGCAGAATTTGGTGTCGTTTACTTTTTAAATTGTAATTCTCAGTCTTATAAGAACTTTTTTTTTAAACCATAAGCATGCATCATTTTTATAGACTAAAACCAGAAAAATAATTTTTCTAAAGAGCAGTTACACACATCTCTTTCGACATGAGTATAACCTTAGGCAAATTAGCTAGCTTCTCTGTGCCGCAGTTTCCTTCATTATAAAATGGAGATAATGATAGTTCCTACCTCATGAGACTGTGAGGATGGAGTGTGTTAATATACGAAAGTACTTAGAAAAGTGCTCAAAACATTGAAATGCTCAGTGTTATTATTTTGGTGGTAGGGCTGGTTGGTGTTCATTTTATTATTATTACTCCACATTATGCAATGACATCAGCAGGATGGGAATTACCCAGAACAAAAAGCCAAATTATTTTTACAAGGCTATGGTACAGCTTAGTGATAGTTGAAAAGAAAGACATCATTGTACTGACACATTTCCACCGAGAGCCGAATGGTTTGTACAACTGACAATTAGTTTGCTAGTAAAACTAAGTGTCAGGGGGTAAAAAGGCTTCAGTCAGGTAACCTTCTAGGAGACAACTTTCCAGGAAAAAATGTAGTGATTTTCAGGTTGATGAATTTCAAAGAAATGTATGAAGGTCATATGAGACAAGAACGTCTGTATGAAATGCCTTTACAACACAGGCAGCTACCTGCAGCTACTCAATCTGTTTCATCAACACAGAACCTTCAGTAAGAATCTGGGAAGGATGGTGAATGTGTATATTAACCCCTTGGGTTTTTTTTTTTTTTTTTTTGCGGTATGCGGGCCTCTCACCGTTGTGGCCTCCCCCGTTGCGGAGCACAGGCTCCGGACGCACAGGCTCCGGACGCGCAGGATCAGCGGCCATGGCTCACGGGCCCAGCCGCTCCGCGGCATATGGGATCCTCCCAGACCGGGGCACGAACCCGTATCCCCTGCATCAGCAGGCGGACTCTCAACCACTTGCGCCACCAGGGAGGCCCCCCCTTGGGTTTTTATTTGCAGTGGGGGGGGTCTCTGCCTGGCATGTGTATGTTATGAAAGGCCCAGGGGCACCAGACTCTCTACGTGGTTGAATGCCTGGAGTCTAACCCCGAAATACTTGCTGTGAAGCTCTCCCTAAGTCAGTTCCTGGCTCAGATGCCTCTGGCTTTAGCCTTCTGGTGATGGGGACACCCAGACTTGGATCCGTCATCCAGGCTCTTTCATCTGATGACAACTGATAGAGGATGTGGCAGCAAAGGTATGTCATCATTCAAGCTCATCTGAACCAGGAACCCAGGTGAAGAAGCCAGTGTGTCCTAATCATCGCCAGTAATAAACCAGGCAAAGCTGCCTGCCAATTAAGGATATACCACAACAGAAATCCATTATCATTCCACTTAGAGGAATCCTGTGCTTAAAATTCCACAGTAAGTGTAAGCACTTTTTACAAGCCGTGTCATGGCTGAAAAGAGGAATTCTTGTGAGGAGCATAAATAGATAATGTTTATGAACCCAGCCACAAGAAGGGCGTTCATACATCTTTCTGGTAGATGAATTGCTTTGTCACCCAGTGTCACCCCATGACAAAAGTAAGACATCAGAACCACTGGTAGAAAATATACAAATACAGACTCTTCAAAAGGGGGGATACAAAATTATCTTTGTATGCATATGTTAGTTCTTATAAAACAGAAACTAAATACAAATATTTTGAAGTAGCACTTAGCTTAGTGACCTGCATGTGTGTTATTTTGTTTATTTACAACATACTGAGGATAGAAGTGATTACTTAGAAAATAATTTGGAGCCTGGTCTAATATAGACCATGGCAAAAAGCCCCAAGCCTCCACCCCCATAGCAGTACAGAAATTATTTTGACCTTGAAGGGTTTTAGAGCAGTTATACCAGTGACCACCTGGGTCAATAAAAGAAAAACCTTTATTGATTTGAGCCACACAGCTTCTTGGAGTGGATTCCAAGATGAACAATTTGCAAATATTTGCTTGTCAGTATTTGTAGGCTACTGAGCTGAATCCCAAGAGTTTGGAATAAGATGGTCCTTTAAGAGCTAAACTATAATATCAAAACATAATGGGTTGAAGTAGAAATATTCAAAATCACCTTAAAGAAAGAGAATGCTACCCAGGCAGGGCTTTGCTACCATAGAAAAAGCATAGAGGGAAATACAAACAGTGTCCAGCCAAAGGGCACTGCCTAGGGGTACAGGAATCTTAGCCAACAGGTTTTGAATCATGACTTTTTTTTTTTTTTTGCCTGGAAAGGACATTCCCCAGTAGGGATAGAAGCAGAAGATTGTCACCAAGTGAGTATAAATGTTCAGATTCCTAGATCAAAACCTCCCTAATGTGAGCAGGATATATTATGCTATGTATGCCTAATAGCATGAAACATTCTTTTTTTTTTTTTAATTAACATTTATTTTTGGCTGCATTGGGTCTTTGTTGCTGCGTGCAGGCTTTCTCTAGTTGCGGCAAGCGGGGGCTGCTCTTCGTTGCGGTGCACGGGCTTCTCATTGGGGTGGCTTCTCTTGTTGCGGAGCACGGGCTCCAGGTGCACGGGCCTCAGTAGTTGTGGCTCGCAGGGTCTACAGCGAAGGCTCAGCAGCTGTGGCACATGGGCTCGTCTGTTCTGAGGCATGTGGGATCTTCCCGGACCAGGGCTCGAACCCGGGTGCCCTGCACTGGCAGGTGGATTCTCAACCACTGCGCCACCAGGGAAGCCCCTCCTCTTGTTCTTATTGCATGTTTATATCAATCTCTTGCTTGCTCTGGCTTCCGAGGTCAGTGTCTCTATGAAGAAATTTTGTACGGAGGATGTGGATGTCATGTATTCCCATGATGACAATTATTTTTGATATTGTGAGTGAATTTACTTGCTATTCAGTTTATGACTTGGCTTCCCACACAAGCTGACTACAGGGAGAAAATGGGCTGCCCATGCCCACTTAAGTGTTCCAGTCTATAGTCTCCACCATGTTTTGATTTTGTATCTTAAGTCACAGTGGGCACCTTCATTTCCTGATTCTTAGAGAATAGCATCTTCGTAGCCTCGAAACATTGATGAAAGCACGTTTGGAACGTGCTTTTTAGTCAGTCAACACATTGGTGTTTTGGTTTTATATCTAATCTCATATACTTGGTTAATGTGAGTGTAACTGACAAACCTAGGTTTCCAAGCCGGTAAGACCAAGGACCACCCAGCAGACCATGGAAAATTGCCAAAGGTAACGGGTGTCACTTGAGGCCTCCTGAGAAAGAGTCTGATTGCCTTCCCTGGAAGGGCACACCCACTTGTTTCTGGTGGGGGGAGGGAGGAGGGCAGATCATGCCCATCATTTTTTTCCTGTGTAAATCTTGGTCCTTATATAAATGAGCTTACTGGTCTTATGGGATTACTTGAGACAAACTAGTAAAGAGTTGAGAGATATCTACTCAAAACAGTGAATTTGGCTTTGAATAATTGATCTGAAACTGTTATTTTTGGCAGTAATTAGCCATTTGGACCAAATGCCTGTTAAGGCCACTCTTGGATCATGATAAGTCCACATGTGTAGTCTGCATATAAGAGAATGTGTGTCTTTCTTTCTGCATAACAGGAAGTTATGCATCCAGCTGACCCAAAAGGAGTAAACATATTATTATCTAAGTCTAAAGGAGGAAAGGCCAAAACAAATTTCAGTTTTATCCTATCAGATATTATTAACTGATCTTTCAACTTAGTCTGGACACAACTGAGGTGCGTAAAGTCACAGCCGAAGGAAAAGCCTATAAGAACCACCATTTATATTGTTATAGACATATTTCTCTTCAAGGTAGCAAAGAATCTAATAGTGGCTTATAGTGGAATAGTTACACCTAAACCCATGGCTCCTCATGTTATGTACTGGCCTGAAAAACCCAGACTTACATTTTATAAAGTAAAAACTGGTCACCTTTTGCCTGGAACATCTAACAAATTAATAGATCTGTAATCAAGCAAAGAAAAGAATTTTCCATTTAAAAAATATATATTTATTTAATTTTTTTGGCTGCATCGGGTCTTAGTTGCCGCACACGAGATCTTCGTTGCAGCATGCGGGATCTTTCATTGCGGCACGCAGGCTCTTCACTGCAGTGCCCAGGCTTCTCTAGTTGCGGTTGTTTGGGCTCTTGCTGTGAGAGAGCCAGAGAGCGCGGGATCAGTAGTTTCCGCGCGCCGGCTTAGTTGCCCTGCGGCGTGTGAGATCTTAGTTCCCTGACCAGGGATCGAATCCACGTCCCCTGCATTGAAAGGCCGATTCTTAACCACTGGACCACCAGGGAAGTCCTGGGTTTTCCTTTTTTTTTTAAAATTAAACTTTTTGTTTTGAGACAGCTGTAGATTTATATGCAGTTTTAAGAAATAATATAGAGAGATCCTGTGTCCCTTTCCTCAGTTTCTCCCAACAGTAACGTGTTGTAAAAGTATAGTGAAAGATCACAACCTGGATATTGACATTGATAATAAGTCAAGAAGCCTTTTCATAGCCACATCCACTTCCCTCCCACTCCCATCACTCCTTAATTCCTGGCAATCAGTAATCTATTCTTCATTTCTGTAATTTTGTTATTTCAGGAATGTTATGTAAATGGAGTCATACAGTATGTAACCTTTGGGGATTGGCTTTTTTCACTCAACATAATCCTCTGGAGAGTCATCCAAGTTGTTGCATCTATCAATTGTTGGTTCCTTTTTATTGCTGAGTAGTGTTCCATGGTATGGATGTATGGATGTATCACACTTTGCTGAACTATTTACCAGTTCAAGAACAAATGGGTTGGGACCTCCCTGGTGGAGCAGTGGTTAAGAATCTGCCTGCCAATGCAGGGGACATAGGTTTGATCCCTGCTCTGGGAAGATCCCACATGCCGTGGAGCAACTAAGCCCGTATGCCACAACTAACTGAGCCTGCGCTCTAGAGCCCTCATGCCACACAACTGAGCCCGCATGCCACAATTACTGAAGTCCTCACGCCTAGAGCCCGTGCTCTACAACAAAGAGAAGCCCGCACACCGCAACGAAGAGTAGCCCCCGCTCGCTGCAACTAGAGAAAGCCCATGTGCAGCACGAAGACCCAACACAGCCAAAAATAAATAAAATAAAATAAATAAATTTATTTAAAAAAAGGAAAAAGGACAAATGGGCTGTTTCCAGTTTTGGACTGTTACGAAGAAAGCTGGTAAAAATATTTGTTTGTAGGGTTTTGTATGAACATAAGTTTTCATTTCTCTTGGGTAGACGCCCAGGAGTGCAATTGCTGGGTCATATGGTAGTTGCATGTTTAGTTTTTTAATAAACTGCCAAACCGTTTTGTAGAGTGGCTGTACCATTTTGCATTCCCAACAGCAATGACCTAGTTTCTTCACATCTTTGCCAACATTTGGTATAGTCACTATTTCTTATTAGACATTTTGATAGGTATTAGTGTTATATCTTTGTGGTTTTAATTTGCATTTCTCTGATGGATAATGATGTTGAACATCTTTTCAGATAATTTTTTGCCATTTGTATATCCTCTTGAATGAAATGTCTCTTCATATCTTTAGCCCTTTTTCTAGTTGGTTTGTTTGGTTTTCTTTACTATTGTGTTTTGAGAATTCTTTATATGTTCTACATCCTGGTCCTTTGTCAGATATGTGGTTTGCAAATATTTTACCCTAGTCCGTAGCTTATCTTTTCATCCTCTTATTATTTCACAGAGAAAATGTTTAATTTTGATAAAATCCAATTATTAATTTTCCCTTGTATGGATCTTGGTTTCGGTGTCAAGACTGAATACTCTTATCTAGTTTTAGATTCTGAAGATTACCTCATATTTTCATTCTAAAAGTTTTATAGTTTTACATTTTATGTTTAAGTCTGTGATCCATTTTGAGTAATTTTCTTGTATAAGGTGTGACATTTAAGTTGAGGCCTATTTTTTGGCCTATAATGTCCAATCAGTCTAGTACCATTTGCTTAAAATCTTTCTTCCATCGAATTCCTTTTCCATCTTTGTCAAAATCAGTTGGGCATATTTGTGTGGTACTATTTGTTGGTTCTCTAGACTGTCCCATTGATCTAAATCCATTCCTCCACAGGCCACACAGTTTTGATTACTGTTGTTATACAGTAAGTCTTAAAGTTGGGTAGACTGATTTTCCCACTTGATGCTTCTTTATCAAAATTACTTTAGCTATTTTAGTTCCTCTGTCTTTCTACATAAGTTTTATAATAATGTAATAAAATCTACAAAATCTATTTGGGATTTTTATTGGAATTGCATTAAACCTATGTGTCAATTTGCTGAGAATTGATATCTTTAATAAATTGAGTCTTCCAATCCATGAACACAGAATGTCTCCATTTATTAGATCTTCTTTGATTTCTTTCATTAGCATTTTTAGTTTTCAGCATTCAAGTCCTGTACATGTTTTATCTGATTTATACCTAAGAATTTCTTGTGGGCTTCCCTGGTGGCACAGTGGTTGAGAGTCCGCCTGCTGATGCAGGGGACACGGGTTCGTGCCCTGGTCCGGGAGGATCCCACATGCCACGGAGCGGCTAGGTCCGTGGGCCATGGCCGCTGAGCCTGCGCGTCCGGAGCCTGTGCTCCGCAACGGGAGAGGCCACAGCAGTGAGAGGCCCACGTACCGCAAAAAAAAAAAAAAAAAAAAAAGAATTTCTTGTTTTGAGTGATTTTAAATGGTATTTTATTTTTAAATTTTGGTGTTCACAAGTTCATTGCTGGTATATAGAAATACAATTTTTTAAAATTTATTTTATTTTTGGCTGTGTTGGGTCTTTGTTGCTGCAGGCGGGCTTTTTCTAGTTGTGGTGAGCAGGGGCAACTCTTCGTTGCAGTGCGCGGGCTTCTCATTGCGGGGGCTTCTCTTGTTGCGCAGCATGGGCTCTAGGCACGCGGGCTCCAGTAGTTGTGGCTTGTGGGCTCAGTAGTTGTGACTCATGGACTCTAGAGCGCAGGCTCAGTAGTTGTGGCACACGGGCTTAGTTGCTCCACAGCATGTGGGATCTTCCCGGACCAGGGCTTGAACCCATGTTCCCTTCATTGGCAGGTGGACTCGTAACTACTGTGTCACCAGGGAAGCCCACAGATGATTTTTATATGTTTATTTTGTGTCTGGCAATCTTGATGCACTCATTATTTCTAGGAGTTTTTTTGGGGTGCAGGGATAAATCCCTCAGGGTTTTCTATATAGATGATTATGTTATCTACAGATAGTTTTGTTCCTTCCTTTCAATCTGTATGCCTTTTATTTCCTTTACTTGCGTTATCACATTGGCTAGAACTTCCAGCATTGTTAAATAAAAGTGGTGAAATTAGGTACCTTTGCCTTGTTCCTTATCTTAAGGCGAAAGCATTCAGTCTTTTACCATTAAGTATGTTAGCTGTAGGTATTTTGTTGATGTTTTTTGTAAGTTTGAGAAAGTTCCCCTCTATTCCTACTTTTTGTTTTTTCTGAGAGCTTTCACCATGAAGGATATTGAATTTTGTCAGATGCTTTTTTCGCATGAGTTTATATGATCATGTGATTTTTCCTCTTTAGCCCATTGACTAGGTGGATTACACTGACTGATTTTTGAGTATTGGAACAGCCCTGCTTTCCTTGTATAACCCCATTTGATCATGGTATATAAATATTTTTATACATAGCTGGATTCTCTTTGCTAATATTTTGTTAAGGACTTTTGTATCTATATTCATGAAGAATACTAAATTGTAGTTTTCTCCCTTTTTTGTACTGTCTTTGTCTAGTTTTGTACTGTTGTATAAATGAGTCAGTTGGCCTCTGTGTGTTGGCCCCCTAGGTTGTTTATTTCTTTACAGCAGGCTGAGACCCATTAGCTCAAAAGCCTACTGGCACCAAACTCAAATTTTTACACATCCAACATCCAGTTATCTTAAAAATAGTCCCAACAAGCAAATATTTAGCCATTTAGGGCTCCCTGCTTTGCATATCCCACGAAACCTCATCTAGTGTTTGCTGGCTCTTGATAAGATATAAGACCCCAAGCTGCTGCCGTTCAGACTTCTCTGACCCAGAGGCTCCCTACCATGCTGCTGAGTGATGTCACATAGACATGTAATCCCCGCTCTGATCACCCTCTCCTCTGGGAGTTCCCTTGCTTCCCTCCTCTTCTGGATGGCGGCCCTCTTGCCATAAGCCTCTGATTGGTCGCGTACTGAGAGGAACTTTCCCTCACATGCAACCCTGTCCAAGCACAGCCCAATAAAGCTTGCATGTTACTTCCTTTGTGGTTATATCTTTTTTCTTGATCATCCCCCAAATCCCTCACATCCCCTACGGACATCAGGGTAATACTAGCTTCATAAACTGAATTGGGAAGTGTTCTGTATGCTGGAAGAGATCATGTAGAATTGATGCTAATTTTTCCTTCAGTGTTTGGTAGAATTCTCCAGTGAAACTCTGTCTGTGCCTGGAGATTTCTTTGGGGGATCTTTTAATTAAAAATTCAATTTCATTGATGGTTATAATGTTATTCAGATGATCTGTTTCATACTGGGTGTGGTGAGGTTGCTTTTGTTTATCAAAAAATCCAATACTTTTTCAGTGCTGTCCTCTTTTTCCTTTCCTTCTAGGAATCCGACAGTACAAATGTTAGATCCTTTGTTACAGTCTCATAGGTCCCTGAGGCTTAATCCTTTTTTTTTTCTCCAGCCTATTTTCTCCCTGTAGTTCAAATTGGGTCATTTCTGTTTTTCTGTCTTCAAGTTCGCAGATTGGTTCCTTTGTCCCCCATCCACTGAGTTTTTAATTTCTGTGTTTGTATTTTTCAGTTCTAAAGTTTCTGTTTGGTTCTTCTGTATATCTTCAATTTTTTGATAAGACTTTTTCTTTGCTGAGTCTGTTTTGTTTTGTTTTGTTTTATCTCAAGTCTGTTCTTCGTTGCTTACTGAAGCATTTTTATATGGCTGTTTTAACATCCTTTAACATCCAGGTCATTCTGACATCTCTGTCATCAGGATGTTTGTATCTATTGATGGTCCTTTTCCATTCAATTCGTGATCTTCATGTGTTTTGGTATGACGAGTGGTTTTTTAAATTTAAACCTGGTATGTTTGGGTATTATGAGACTTTGGATCTTATTAACACCTTCTGTTCTAGCTGGCTTTCTCTGACATTGTTCTGTCAGGGACAGTGAGGGTGCTACCTCATTACAGCCAAGTAGGGGTAGAAATCCAGATTTCTCACTCAGCTCTGTTGACACCCGATGTGGGAGGTGTTCCTCATTTCTGCTGGGCAGGGGTAGGAGTTCCAGCTTTCCACCAGGCCTGCACTGGTACCTCTCTTTGCTTGGAGAGGTAGGGGTACCTCAGTACTGCCCCGCATGTGGCCCCCACTGACACCACAGGGTGGCGAGTGGCCGTGTTACAGCTGGGCAGTAATGAAAGTCCTGACTCTCCTCCAGGCCTCCCCTGACATCATTCCAGTGGGAAGGAAAGGGGTGCTGCATTACTGTGGGTAAGGGTGTAAGTCCAGGCTCCCCACATGGTCTCCATTGATCACATGAAGGGATCTGCCCCCTATTCTGCCCTCTCTCACATCACCTTGGCAGTGACTTTTAAATTTTACATTCACAGTTTACATTACAGCCTCATGAGGGTGGACATCTAGTCTCCCTGTTTAACCTTTGTTACCATTGGTGAGGGTGGGGACATAGTTCTTTCTATGATGTTTGGCCACAGTAGAGCAGTTTTCAACTAAAAGTTTTCTCTTCTTGCCAGGCTGCCTCTTTTCTGGTTCTTTGGCTGGAGAGAGCAGGCTTTTGTTGGGGCTTTTGTTTTTTTCCTCAGCTTGTTGGCATTTCTATGCTGCTGGCTTCTTTAGCTCCAAGTCTGAGATATACAAGGCTAAGAGAAACTCAGGAAACTCACCACTGTGCTGCTCTTTGGGTCTCAATGTCCCTAACTGGTCTGCTTTCTACTCTCCATCTCTCAGTCTTCTTATGATTGTTTTGCATATAATGTTCAGGGTTTTCCCTTGTACTTAGTGGGAAGAATAGGAAAAAGTACATCTATTCCATTTTCCCAGCAGCTGAAGTCCCTCGTTCACCATTTTGAAAAATGGACAAAACCCACACTCTGGGTCAAACCAGACAGCATCATTCCCATGGAATTCATAAAGGTGACTAGGTTGATAATCATCTGAGTCAGCTGTTCTAGGTGGTCCTCCAAGTAACTTTGGAGGCTGGGAATCTCCTCTAACCATTTATTCAGCTTGAAAATTTTGACCAACTATTTAAAATGAGGCACAAGGGCCTCCCTGGTGGCGCAGTGGTTAAGAGTCCGCCTGCCGATGCAGGGGATACGGGTTCGTGCCCCGGTCTGGGAGGATCCCATATGCCGCGGAGTGGCTGGGCCCGTGAGCCATGGCCACTGGGCCTGCACATCCGGAGCCTGTGCTCCGCAACGGGAGAGGCCACAGCAGTGAGAGGCCCACATACCGCAAAAAGAAAAAAAAAATAAAATAAAAAAAAAATAAAATGAGGCACAAGTACCAGGTTGCAGTCAGAGAAAGATCTGAGCAGTTGACCTTGTTCTGTAAATCGGTGGGAGTCACCCACGTCTCAAGTGGGAGCTTTGCCTTCATGACCTAAGTCACCAAGTTTATGTCTTTGCTAACTGTCCCCAGAATCTACCCTCATCACTGTCTCTGACAGCCAGATTCACAACCTCCCACTGGGATTTATAATTCCTACTTTTATTAGGTGTTGAGAAATTTATAATAAGCTTCAAATCTGATGATATTTTAATCATGTCTATATCCTCAGCCTTTGTCATTGTAAGTATTTGGAGAGTGTCTGCCATCTTTACCAGAATACTCTGCCAGTAGAACTGGTTTTGGCTATCAGCAATTCCTTGGTAATTGGTGAGAGAATTTCACCTTCAAAGGCAGAATTTTAAGTAGATCTCAGCCATAGGTCACCAATGGTGTTGAAAGTCCTTGGGTCTACCCTCCCCATTCCAAATTCACATGCATCCAGACTCTGCATTAGAAAGAGAGAGAAAAGATCCCTTTCTGCTTGATCCGGAATATTCATTCTAAAGATGGAGACTTTATTAGGATTAGACTCAGCTGCGAGTGACAGAAAAATCACAGTGACAGTAGCTTAAACAAGATAGTAATTTATTTCTCTCTTACGTGAAAGTCTGGAAGGGCAGTACAGCACAGGCATGGTGGCTCTGCACTGAGCAGGGACCTGAATTCCTTTCATCTTCTTGCTTTTCCATTCTCAACATATGGCTTTCACATTATGGTTCGGAGAGAAGTAGGACATATCCTTTCCCTATAGTGGGACTTTCCTGAAATCGTGACTACCCTTTCTCACTGGTCTGATCTAAGTCACAGGGCTGCTGTTAGTTGCAAGAAAGGCTGAGTAAGGTAGTGCTTATTCTGAGTGGCCAAGTGCCCGTTTGTTCTGTTAACATTACTAAGAAAGAAAGGGAAAATGAAAAAAATCTATAATCTATAGATCGAAAAATCTGTAATCTGTCACAGACCCATAATTAGCATTATAGATTTTTTTCACTGTTAGTCCCAGTGACAGAAATTGTTATTTGCCCCGAATATTCATTTTCCCTTTCTTTCTCAGTAATATTAACAGAACAGATGGGCACTTGGCCACTCAGAATAAGCACTACCTTACCCACAAACCTTCAATTTGCCAGAGAGCCAGGCCAATACTGTAGGAGGTTCCAGTCTCTCTGAAGCCAGCAGAGATTCAAGTGTCCAAGCCACCCTTCTTTTAATTTCCCCCCAAAACATGGAGAGATAAATCCATGAATATGATGAGATTCATTCTGAAGTCTGACTTAGTTGTAAGCATATAGTGTGAAAACTCACCTGCAAAGCCAGTGTCACAGGTTTTATAATTTTAGAGTACCCACTTGCTGTGGCCCCCAGGGACTCAGAACTAAGTAACTATATCTGAAATTTACCAAAATCAAAAATCACCTGCTGATCTTGGGACTTCCCTGGTGGCGCAGTGGTTAAGAATCTGCCTGCCAATGCAGGGGACACGGGTTCTCCACGGGAAGATCCCACAAGCTGCAGAGCAACTAAGCCCGCGCGCCACAACTACTGAAGCCTGCGCGCCTGGAGCCCGTTCTCTGCAACAAGAGAAACCACCGCAATAAGAAGCCTGTGCACCACAAGGAAGAGTAGCCCCCGCTCACCGTAACTATAGAAAGCCTGCGCGCAGCAATGAAGACCCAACGCAGCCAAAAATAAATAAATAAATATATATTTTTTAAGTCTAAAAAAAAATTCTCAACAAAATATTAGCAAATCAAATCCAAAAAAATATAAAAAGAATTATATACCACAACCAAGTGGGATTTATCCCCGGCATACTAGTCTGGTTTAACATTTAAAAATCAACTAATGTAATCCATCACATCAACAAATTAAAAAAGAAAAATCACATGATCATATCAATAGATGTCCCTCTCACTCCTTTTAAACATTGTACTGAAAGTCCTTCCTGTGCAAAAGGTAAGAAAAGAAAAGGAAAAGTCTACAGATTGGGAAGGAGGACATAAAACTGTCTTTCTGTTTGCAGTTTGAAAAACTGTTCACAGTTTGGAAAACTGTCTACAGACTATATGATCATCTGTGTAGAAAATCTGAAAGAATTAACAAAAATTTCTGTAAGTAACCAGATATTATAGCAAGGTTTCAGGACACAAGGTTAAATATACAAAAGTCAGTTGCTTTCCTATATGCCAACAATAAACAAGTGGAAATTGAAATTAAAAACACAATACCGGGCCTCCCTGGTGGCGCAGTGGTTGAGAGTCCGCCTGCCGATGCAGGGGATACGGGTTCGTGCCCCGGTCTGGGAGGATCCCATATGCTGCGGAGCGGCTGGGCCCGTGAGCCATGGCCGCTGGGCCTGCGCATCCGGAGCCTGTGCTCCGCAACGGGAGGGGCCACAACAGTGAGACCCGCATACCGCAAAAAAAGAAAAAAAACAAAAAAAAACCAAAAAAAACAAAAAAAAAACACAATACCGGGGGCTTCCCTGGTGGCACAGTGGTTGAGAGTCCGCCTGCCGATGCAGGGGACACGGGTTCATGCCCCGGTCCGGGAAGATCCCACATGCCGCAGAGCGGCTGGGCCTGTGAGCCATGGCCTCTGAGCCTGCGCGTCCGGAGCCTGTGCTCTGCAATGGGAGAGGCCACAACAGTGAGAGGCCCGCGTACCGCCAAAAAAACACAGAAAACACAAAAAACACACCACAATACCACTTGCATTAGCACTCTGCAAATTAAATACTTAAGTATAAATCTAACAAAATATGTACAGGATCTGTATGAGGAAAACTACAAAGCTCTGATGAATGAATTCAAAGAGAACTAAATAAATGGAGAGATATTCCATGTTTATGGATAGGAAGATTCAAAATTGTCAAGATGTTAGTTCTTCCCAACTTGATCTGTAGATTCAATGCAATCCTAGCAAGTTATTCTATGGATATCAACAAACTGATTCTAAAGTTCATATGGAGAGGCAAAAGACCCAGAATAACCAACACAGTATTGAAGAAGAACAAAGTGGAAGGACTTAAGACTTCAAGACTCACTATAAAGCTACGGTCATCAAGACAGTGTACTGTTGGCAGGGGGTGGGGGGAGGAGGGATTTGAATGAAGACAGTCAAAAGATACAAACTTCCAGTTATAAAATAAATAAGTACTAGGGATGTAATGTACATGATAAATGTAATTAACACTGCTGTGTGTTACATATGAAAGTTAGGAGAGTAAATCCTGAGTTCTCATCACAAGGAAAAAATATTTTTTTCTATTTCTTTTATTTTGTATCTATATGAGATGGATGTTTCCCTAAATATATTGTGATAATCATTTCATGATGTATGTAAGTCAAATCATTATACTGTACACCTTAAGCTTATACCAGGCTGAATGTCAATTATATCTTAAAAAAATGGAAGAAAAAGAAGCGTACTGTTGGTGAAATAATAGACAAATAGATCAATAGAATTATTATCCTCTTATTAAAATTATCCTTAATACTACTCACTCCTTTAAATAACAAAAGATGAAAGACACCTAAGATCATCTAAACAAAATTGGCCTACATTCCCCAACCACTGATGAAAGCTAAAACCAAACATTAAAATCCAGTTGCTAGGAGGGGAAACGGAGTATGGTTTGGAGTTGGGAAAAGTAGGTGTGTATGGGTGCAAATGTGTTCCCACTCAAAGAATCCAAGGAAATGAATCTTGATTCTTACTTAGATTTTGAAAACTGGGATGTGATTTTTAGTTATGTCTATGGTTTGAAACATTTTTTGAATCATGGACCACTCTGAGAATCTAATGAGAGTGATGGACTTCACTCCAGAAAAATGCATGTAAACACATACATAAGGCTTTGCATATAATTAACCTTATTGCCTTGAAAATGCTTTTCTTTCCCTTAGAGAATTACAAAAAAAAGTTGGTTTTTTTCCTTTTTTTTAAGTTTTGAACTTTATTTAAATTATTTTTTTATACAGCAGGTCCTTATTAGTCATCAATTTTATACACATCAGTGTATACATGTCAATCCCAATCGCCCAATTCATCACACCACCACCACCCCACCCCTCCACCGCTTTCCCCCCTTGGTGTCCATACATTTGTTCTCTACATCTGTGTCTCAATTTCTGCCCTGCAAACCGGTTCATCTGTACCATTTTTCTAGGTTCCACATATAGGCGCTAACATATGATACTTGTTTTTCTCTTTCTAACTTACTTCACTCTGTATGACATTCTCTAGATCCATCCACGTCTCTACAAATGACCCAATTTCATTCCTTTTTATGGCTGAGTAATATTCCATTGTATATATGTACCACATCTGCTTTATCAATTCGTCTGTCGATAGGCATTTAGGTTGCTTCCATGACCTGGCTATTGTAAATAGTGCTTCAGTGAACATTGGGGTGCATGTGTCTTTTTGAATTATGGTTTTCTCTGGATATATGCCCAGTAGTGGGATTGCTGGTTCATATGGTAATTCTATTTTTAACTCTTTAAGGAACCTCCATACTGTTCTCCATAGTGGCTGTATCAATTTACATTCCCACCAAGAGTGCAAGAGGGTTCCCTTTTCTCCGCACCCTCTCCAGTATTTGTTGTTTGTAGATTTTCTGATGATGCCCATTCTAAATGGTGTGAGGTGACACCTCATTGTAGTATTGATTTGCATTTCTCTAATAATTAGTGATGTTGAGCAGCTTTTCATGTGCTTCTTGGCCATCTGTATGTCTTCTTTGGAGAAATGTCTATTTAGGTCTTCTGCCCATTTTTGGATTGGGTTGTTTGTTTTTTTTAATATTGAGCTGCATGAGCTCTTTATATATTTTGGAGATTAATCCTTTGTCCGTTGATTCATCTGCAAATATTTTCTCCCATTCTGAGGGTTGTCTTTTCATCTTGTTTATGGTTCCCTTTGCTATGCAAAAGCTTTGAAGTTTCATTAGGCCTCATGTGTTTATTTTTGTTTTTATTTCCGTTACTCTAGGAGGTGGATCAAAAAAGATCTTGCTGTGATTTATGTCAAAGAGTGTTCTTCCTATGTTTTCCTCTAAGAGTTTTATAGTGTCCGGTCTTACATTTAGGTCTCTAATCCATTTTGAGTTTATTTTTGTGTATGGTGTTAGGGAGTGTTCTAATTTCATTCTTTTACATGTAGCTGTCCAGTTTTCCCAGTTTTCCCACCACTTATTGAAGAGACTGTCTTTTCTCCATTGCATATCCTTGCCTCCTTTGTCATAGATTAGTCGACCGTAGGTGCATGGGTTTATCTCTGGGCTTTCTATCTTGTTCCATTGATCTATGTTTCTCTTTTTGTGCCAGTACCATATTGTCTTGATTACTGTAGCTTTGTAGTATAGTCTGAAGTCAGGGAGTCTGATTCCTCCAGCTCCGTTTTTTTCCCTCAAGACTGCTTTGGCTATTTGGCGTCTTTTGTGTCTCCAAACAAATTTTAAGATTTTTTGTTCTAGTTCCGTTAAAAAATGCCATTGGTAATTTGATAGGGATTGCATTGAATCTGTAGATTGCTTTGTGTAGTATAATCATTTTCACAATATTGCTTCTTCCAATCCAAGAACATGGTATATCTCTCCATCTGTTGGGTTCATCTTTAATTTCTTTCATCAGTGTCTTATAGTTTTCTGCATACAGGTCTTTTGTCTCCTTAGGTAGGTTTATTCCTAGGTATTTTATTCTTTTTGTTGCAATGGTAAATGGGAGTGTTTTCTTAATTTCTCTTTCAGATTTTTCATCATTAGTGTATAGGAATGCAAGAGATTTCTGTGCATTAATTTTGTATCCTGCAACTTTACCAAATTCATTGATTAGCTCTAGTAGTTTTCTGGTGGCATCTTTAGGATTTTCTGTGTATAGTATCATGTCATCTGCAGTGACAGTTTTACTTCTTCTTTTCCAATTTGTATTCCTTTTACTTCTTTTTCTTCTCTGATTGCCGTGGCTAGGATTTCCAAAACTATGTTGAATTAATAGTGGTGAGAGTGGACATCCTTGTCTTGTTCCTGATCTTAGAGGAAATGGTTTCAGTTTTTCACCATTGAGAATGATGTTTGCTGTGGGTTTGTCATATGTGGCCTTTAATATGTTAAGGTAGGTTCCCTCTATGCCCACTTTCTGGAGAGTTTTTATCATAAATAGGTATTGAATTTTGTCAAAAGCTTTTTGTGCATCTATTGGGATGATCATATGGTTTTTATTCCTCAGTTTGTTAATATGGTGTATCACATTGATTGATTTACACTTATTAAAGAATCCTTGCATCCCTAGGATAAATCCCACTTGATCATGGTGTATGATCCTTTTAATGTGTTGTTGGATTCTGTTTGCTAGTATTTCGTTAAGGATTTCTGCATCTATATTCATCAATGATATTGGTCTGTAATTTTCTTTTTTTGCAGTATCTTTGTCTGGTTTTGGTATCAGGGTGATGGTGGCCTCATAGAATGAGTTTGGGAGTGTTCCTTCCTCCACAGTTTTTTGGAAGAGTTAGAGAAGGATGTGTGTTAGCTCTTCTCTAAATGTTTGAGAGAATTCACCTGTGAAGCCATCTGGTCCTGGACTTCTGTTTGTTGGAAGATTTTTGATCACAGTTACAATTTCATTACTTGTGATTGGTCTGTTCATATTTTCTGTTTCTTCCTGGTTCAGTCTTGGAAGGTTATACCTTTCTAAGAATTTGTTCATTTTTTCCAGGTTGTCCATTTTATTGGCATAGATTTGCTTGTAGTAGTCTCTTAGGATGCTTTGTATTTCTGCAGTGTCTGTTGTAACTTCTCCTTTTTCATTTCTAATTTTATTGATTTGAGTCCTTTTCCTCTTTTTCTTGATGAGTCTGGCTAATGGTTTATCAATTTTGTTTATCTTCTCAAAGAATCAGCTTTTAGTTTTATTGATTTTTGCTATTGTTTTCTTTGTTTCTATTTCATTTATTTCTGCTCTGATCTTTATGATTTCTTTCCTTCTGCTAACTTTGGGTTTTGTTTGTTCTTCTTTCTCTAGTTCCTTTAGGTGTAAGGTTAGATTGTTTATTTGAGATTTTTCTTGTTTCTTGAGGTAGGCTTGTACAGCTATAAACTTCCCTCTTAGAACTGCTTTTGCTGCTCCAATAGGTTTTGGATTGTCATGTTTTCATTGTCATTTGTCTCTAGGTATTTTTTGATTTCCTCTTTGATTTCTTCAGTGATCTCTTGGTTATTTAGTAATGTATTGTTTAGCCTCCATGTGTTTGTGTTTTTTACGTTTTTTTCCCTGTAATTCATTTCTAATCTCATAGCATTGTGGTCAGAAAAGATGCTTGATATGATTCCAATTTTCTTAAATTTACTGTGCCTTGATTTGTGACCCAAGATGTGATCTATCCTGGAGAATGTTCCATGCACACTTGAGAAGAAAGTGTAATCTGCTGTTTCTGGATGGAATGTCCTATAAATATCAATTAAATCTATCTGGTCTATTGTGTCATTTAAAACTTCTGTTTCCTTATTTATTTTCATTTTGGATGCTCTGTCCATTGTTGTAAGTGAGGTGTTAAAGTCCCCCACTATTATTGTGTTACTGTCGATTTCCTCTTTTATAGCTGTTAGCAGTTCCCTTTGTATTGAGGTGCTCCTATATTGGGTGCATATATATTTATAATTGTTATATCTTCTTCTTGATCCCTTGATCATTATGTAGTGTCCTTCCTTGTCTCTTGTAACATTCTTTATTTTAAAGTCTATTTTATCTGATATGAGTATTGCTACTCCAGGTTTCTTTTATTTCCATTGGCATGGAATATCCCCTCACTTTCAGTCTGTATTTGTCCCTAGGTCTGAAGTGGGTCTCTTGTAGACAGCATATAGATGGGTCTTGTTTTTGTATCCATTCAGCAAGCCTGTCTTTTGGTTGGAGCATTTAATCCATTCCCATTTAAGGTAATTATCAATATGTATGTTCCTATGACCATTTTCTTAATTGTTTTGGGTTTGTTTTTGTAGGTCCTTTTGTTCTCTTGTGTTTCCCACTTAGAGAAGTTCCTTTAGCATTTGTTGTAGAGCTGGTTTGGTGGTGCTGAATTCTCTTAGCTTTTACTTGTCTGTAAAGCTTTTGATTTCTCCATCGAATCTGAATGAGATCCTTGCTGGGTAGAGTAATCTTGGTTGTAGGTTCTTCCCTTTCATCACTTTAAGTGCCACTCCTTTCTGGCTTGTAGAGTTTCTGCTGAGAAATCAGCTGTTAACCTTATGGGAGTTCCCTTGTATGTTGTCATTTTTCCTTTGCTGCTTTCAATAATTTTTCTTTGTCTTTAATTTTTGCCAGTTTGATTACTATGTGTCTTGGCGTGTTTCCTCTTGGGTTTATCCTGTATGGGACTCTCTGCTCTTCCTGGACTTGGGTGGCTATTTCCTTTCCCATATTAGGGCAGTTTTTGACTATAATCTCTTCAAGTATTTTCTTGGGTCCTTTGTCTCTCTATTCTCCTCTGGGACCCCTATAATGTGAATGTTGTTGCGTTTAATGTTGTCCCAGAGGTCTCTAAGGCTGTCTTTGTTTCTTTTCATTCTTTTTTCTTTATTCTGTTCTGCAGCAGTGAATTCCACCATTCTGTCTTCGAGGTCACTTATATCCATTCTTCTGCCTCAGTTATTCTGCTATTGGTTCCTTCTAGTGTAGTTTTCATTTCAGTTATTGTATTGCTCATCTCTGTTTGTTCTTTAATTCTTCTAGGTCTTTGTTAAACATTTCTTGCATCTTCTCGATCTTTGCCTCCATTCTTTTTCTGAGGTCCTGAATCATCTTCACTATCATTATTCTGAATTCTTTTTCTGGAAGGTTGCCTATCTCCACTTCATTTAGTTGTTTTTCTGGGGTTTTATCTCATTCCTTCATCTGGACATAGCCCTCTGCCTTTTCATCTTGTCTATCTTTCTGTGAATGTGGTTTTTGTTCCACAGGCTGCAGGATTGTAGTTCTTCTTGCTTCTGCTGTCTGCCCTCTGGTCTCTTTTTTGTTTTTACATTGCAATTGTCTGATATGTCTCTGAAGTCTTTTTTTAATATATTAATTTTATTTTATTTATTCATTTATTAATTTTGGCTGCACCTGGTCTTAGTTGCGGCATGCAGGTTCTTCACTGTGGCAGGCGAGCTTCTTTTTAACTGTGGCATGCATGCTCGAGGGCCCATGGGCTCCAGAGCGCATGGGCTCTGTAGTTTGTGGCACACAGGCTTAGTTGCCCTGCAGCATGTGGGATCTTAGTTCCCCGACCAGGGATTGAACCCACATCCCCTGCACTGGAAGGCGGTTTCTTTACCACTGGACCAGTAGGGAAGTCCCAAGCTTTTCTAATTTGAGTTTTCAAGTAGACTTAATACCCTCTTCTTGAAAGAAATTACAATAAATAAAAGTTGTGCACACATAGAATAAAAAATAAGTTTATTCTGCTTGAAAGTAATTGTAATAAGATGCTGCTCCTTTGGTTTATTTTGTTTGTTTATTTTGTTCTTTGTTTTTCCAAAAAGACAGCCCCCATTTATTATTTCAAGGTTTCTGTCGGTCAGAAGGCTGGGCACAGTAAAGCTGAGAATGCTGCAGTTGTCATCTAAGGCTTGGGGTACCCTTCAAGGCCCATTCAGATTGTTGACAGAATTCCATTATAGGATTGAGGTCCCTGTTTTCTGGATAACTGTCGGCCAGAGACCATTCTCAGCTCCTGGCTGCTGCCTGCAGTTCCTTGCCACATGGCCTATATAGGCAGTTCTTGGCACGGATGTTTGCTTGCTTCCAGATTAGCAGGAGCATGTGTCTCTGACATTCTAAAGGGCTCAGTCGCTTTTAAAGACTCACCTGATAAGGTCTGACCTAGCTGGATCATCTCCCTTTGGATTAACTCAAAAACAACTGATTAGAAGCCTAATCATGGGAGTGATATCCCATCACAGTCACTCCCCTGCACTCAAGAGGAGGAGATTATACAAACTGTGTACACACCTGGGGCTGGAATACTTGGCGTTCATCTTAGAATTCTGCCTACCACAGCTACTTTCCCACCACTGCCTCTAAGGAGGCTTCTTTGGTTTAATAAGAAGTTGTGTGTTTTTTAAAAAGATGAGACAAGGGCTTCGCTGGTGGCGCCGTGGTTGAGAGTCCGCCTGCCGATGCAGAGGACACGGGTTCGTGCCCTGGTCCGCGAAGATCCCACATGCTGCAGAACGGGTAGGCCCATGAGCCATGGCCACTGGGCCTGCGCCTCTGGAGCCTGTGCTCCTCAACGGGAGAGGCCACAACAGTGAGAGGCCCGCGTACCGCAAAAAAAAAAAAAAAAAAAAGATGAGACAAACAGTATCATACAATTGACTTTAACTTTTGCTTTGATGGACAGGAAGGTTGAAACCCTGATTCACTCAAGTCTATGGTAGCAAATAGAATTGTGGCCAGTTAAGGATGAGCTGGGATCTCGGACACCAGATTTTCTACCACTCTTCAAGTTGAATTCATGTTACTTCATTTCCTTTGTTCCCAAGTCATTGAAGTCATCTTTGGCAAAGCCTACTTCCCTACTGCCATCTGTCAACAAGGAAAGGATTACAGATTTACTTTCCACTTGAAGATAATTTGAGCAGAAGTAACATTCAAAAGTATTCTGAGGGCTTTCAGGTCACTACAGTTTTCTGACTGAAGCTTTTGAAAAAGTTTCTCCTTTGTCACTCTCAATGCCAGCCTGTAGAAGCATTTGCTTCAGTTATATATTATATATATAACTGAAAGTCTGAAACTTCATCCCTCCAAGTTATTCTTCTAAGTGTATAGGCTTGGCCAAAAGACCTTGTAGTTTTTGTTTGTTTTGTTTTTCAGAAGAATGATGTTGGTGACTCCAGGACCTTGAACGGAAGGATCTACATCATTCACTGTATTTACCAAAACTATCTGCCTAATGAACCAAATTGTGAGCAAACTCCTCCCAGTAGAATTGCTTGGAGAACTTGCTTTTCTTTTATCTTTCTCTTAAGTGCACACACAACTTCTGCTTCGAGTTCAATAAGCACTTCATGACCTGTCTTATTCTATATGGTCTATAATATTCTGTTATTATTTGACAAAATCTCTTGGAAAGATGGTGATTCAAGGCCCTGGTTTGGAGGAAGATGAAGATACTCAGAGCTTAGGCAAGGCTGTTCGCAGGGTCTTTGGCATTGATGCCAAGCTGCTGGCCAACATGCAGAGCTGCTTTCTTCTAAAAGGCAGTGTGACCAAATGGGCAGCTGAGCTTCCTGAGGTACCTCCTAGAACCTGAGGTGGGAGTCTTCTTTTCATCCAAGTTTGCTTGGCAAAGTCTTTTCACAGTTTTAAAGGAGTTAGTGGTATCTATATTTTCAAAAATGGGCTCAGAAAACATTTTTTTTTCCTCTGAAGGTACTGGTCAGTAATAATGAACAAAAGCCAGAAGGTCACAGAGAAATGTTTGTAGTTCATTCTTTTCCATGCCAAAGAGAAATGTTATCATTTTCAATTATTCAAAGATCTGCTTCAAAATACAAGAAAGGAATATTACACATTTTGGAGTGTGGTCGTCAACTGACATATTCCACCTCAGCTTCAAGCCCCCTGATGGACCAATTTCAGGGCATGTGGCTTTACCAAGGTCTCTCCAGTCCCATGGGGATTCTTTGGTTTGGCATGAGCAATATCTTTGGATGAGCAGTCTTGCAGGATACTTCAGAATAAGGCTCCTGATTTGAGATGAATCCATTTGATAAGATTCTGGTATTTCCAAAACAGGATTCTTCTCATGAATCCACACTATCTGAGATATATTTTATGATGTAGACGTGTCAGGTGCTCCATCAGCTTCGCAGGCCTCAGGTTTACATTGGCAGAATCCTGCCTCATCCAGAACACCAAGACTTGATATCTGATTGAATTCAGCAATACAGTAAACCCAAAAAGCACAAATATTTGTTCGTACTGTGATTTTTTTCTTTCAACATTTCCAATTTAAGCTAGACATAACAAAAGCAAAGGCAGATATTTTTATTCAAAATGATAGATTATATTTTATTTAATTTTCATCAGTGGTAAACAATTTTAGAAATCCTAGAACGGCAACAGTGACAATGGTATGTTACCCACCCACATACTCACTTAGCATGCGACAAGACAGTTGAAGCGAGCAGAAGGAAAAATTTGGAAATTTATACCAGCAAACTGCTCCATGCACTGATTACCTGTGTAATCAAAGAGCCAATTGCAAAAGCTTTTTTCATCTTCCAGAAATTTCCGGAATTTCCTCACTACTGATAATGAACGATGATATGCAGTTCTACAGGTTTAAAAAGAATCACATAGCTTCCCATGTGTTACACTCTCCTCTGCATTTGTGTCTTTTTATATTGCCAGTATTTTCACAGATACGTGAGTAGTAAAAAACAAAGAATCAACAGGATTCAGAAAATTGTGATGTTCTTTCATTTCCCTCCAGACTCATATGACTAATCTAGAGGATGAACATGGCACAGGCACATGGGGAAATGGCCTTGGCTTTTCTTACTTACACTTCACTACAATTCTCTGTTAACTTTCCATTCGGTTAAACTTCCACGTACAGTATCGTAGGCATAATCTTGCATTCTATTCATACTGACTCTGATTTACTGCAAGTAACTTGATAACCATGGAGAGCTAGTCTTGGCCATGTCTTTATCGTGAATGAAACTCTTTAAATGTAGACTTTGATGTTTCCTGTGATCATCTTGCATAAATCAATAGCTGTTTTCTCTTTCCACCACAGTCTTCTTGTAAAATAGAATTGGAACAAGCTGAGTAAAATGATCTTTTTATCATGTCTTGCAACTATCCTGTCTTTATCATTCCAATGGTTGTGAATTTGTACACTTATAGAAATCAACTCATGAGTGCTAAAAAATTGCTTTTATATACAGACAAAATAAGCTCCTAAAAGTAAGTGCGATTTTCCAAGAAAAATAAAATATTTTTACTTGAGAATGTCAGGTACATTACACTCTTTTCAACTTGTCTTGAATTAGTGAAGGTAATCTATTATCAATGGTTTTACCACAGAAATCAATATTCACTCTTGAGTTACAATGTCTTCAAATTTTTTCAACTTTTTCATGCTTTCTGAAATTTTTCAGGGCATCCTAAAATTTTTCAAAGCTATTTTCCGTCTGAAATTCTTTGTGACTGATTTTTTTAAGTGAGACCAATGACTATAAGTAACAGAATATTGCATTCTTTGTAACAGCTTATTCCACCCATTGAACAATTTTCTTAAAGCTTTGCAGTTTACCTGAGATGTTTTGTAATCTTAAGGTAAATTTGTGTTGATACTGCCAATCATGTAATTTCATGAACTTCAAACTATATGCAGGATCCCAAGTGGAAGCTGACTCATTCTCTGGCCAGTAGATGAACTCTGATTAATTATTGGTGACGATAAAGCCCTCTATTGCATGTTGCTGTCTTTGGTGTCGTTCTTCAATTTACAATGGAATATTAGCACATCTTGTAAATGATTATAACAGACTTTTGTTCTGACAATGTTTTAAAATAACCACAGTTCCAAAACAAACAAAACTCACACAGGCATACACACAACTGACCACAGATGAAACAATCACACTGCTAAAGAAGAATAACAACAACAGAATGTGTGTACCGAGCCTTGCAGACTGTACAGTGTTGACAGGAACAAATAAGTCCACATGAGGACACAGGCAAAACATCAACTGCAGAATGATGCCAGGTCTCACCATCACTTGAGGTGAGATGCTCAATAGTGCCATCTGAGTCCATTCAGGCTGCTATAACAAAAATATCATAGATGGCTATAAACAACAGAAATTTATTTATCACAATTCTGAAGGCTGAAAGTCCAAGATCAAGGTACCATTCGATTCAGTGTCTGATGAGAACACACTTCTTGGTTCATTGATGGCCAATTTCTCGTGGTATCCTCACTTGACAGAGAGCTGAGAGGGGAAGCAGGCTCTCTTGTGACTTGTATAAGGGCACTAATGCCATTCATGAGGTCTTCACCCTTATGATCCCATCTAACCCGAATTACCTCCCAAAGGCCCGACCTCCTAATACTATCACATTGGGAGGTAGAGTTTCAACATGTTAATTTTGGGTGGACATAAACATTCAGTCCATAAGGTGTCCCTAGTTTTTCTTTGATTTTTTTTTTTTTGTCTACATGAAAAGTTGGATATTTTTACATTTTCACAAGACAAATAGGACCGTGACTTACATTTCATAATTTAAATAGCTGGTTTGAGAGGTATAATTATTGTTCCCTCTGGAATGTTGGGTAGGCCCATGCTCACTGCACCCCCATCTCCGCCACTGCCCCATCCTTGCCCTACATTATACTTACACAGTTCTTCCAGAAACCGAATGATACCCACTTAGGGATAAGTCTGGGTTTTAGTGTATGAGTTTTTTATAGAAGCTTATGTATTTTATTACTCAATAGTTAGAAGGGGAGTTCATGGTTTTCTCCTTTGAGGAGACAGTAGATTTTAAAGTATGTTTTCAAATGCATTTGGCAATGATTTCAGAGAAGAAATGACAGGATTACATAAGGAGCTAGAAAGAAAGAAAGCAACACTTAGTAGCAAAATATCAAGTGTCCTTATTTGCCACAGATCCACAAATAAGTGGCAGGGATATCACAGGGGTCCAGAGAATGGTTTCACAAGCAATTATAGAGTAAAGAACTTTCAGAGATGAGCTTGAGACAACATGAACCATTTCACGTGCAAATCAAAATCTCAAAGCCAATGAAATTGATAGTGTATTACCCTTACAGAAACACTGAGGAGGAATGGCAGTGTAACCACCTTAAATGGCCACTGTTGTCTGCTAATGACACCTTTTAGTGAGGACTGGGAACACAGCGATATCCACTAGGGCTTATGGTGCCAGGTTCCAAGGAAGAGCTCCCTGACAGGTGTTATTCCTTGCTTCATAAAGTCTCAATGTCCTTTTGGGCCTGGACGCCCATTTCTTGCACAACGGTTGTACTCTGAGTCTAACCAATAGCTGATGTACATGGTAACCAAAGTGAAAAGCAGATATCTCAAATATAGACTGAGGATTCATGTTGGAAAACAAAGATGAATAACACAAACTTTATTTTTTTTTACACTTCATGCTAATTTTATTTTATTTATTTTAATTTATTTTTTATTAAAGTATAGTTGATTTACAATGTTATGTTAATTTCTGCTGTACAACAAAGTGACTCAGTTATACACATATATACATTCTTTTTTATATTCTTTTTCATTATGGTTTATCCCAGGATATTGAATATAGTTCCCTGTGCTATACAGTAGGACCTTGTTGTTTATCCATTTTATATGTAATAGTTTGCATCTACTAACCCCAAACTCTCAGTCCATCCCTTCCCCACCCCCTGCCCCCTTGGCAACCACAAGTCTGTTCTCTATGTCTGTGAGTCTGTTTATGTTTTGTAGATAGGTTCATTTGTGCCATATTTTAGATTCTACATAAAAGTGATACCATATGGTATTTGTCTTTCTCTTTCTGACTTACTTCACTTAGTAAGATCATCTCTAGTTCCATCCATGTTGCTGCAAATGGCATTAGTTCGTTCTTTTTTGTGGATGAGTAATATTCCATTGTATATATGTACCACATCTTCTTTGCCCATTTATCTGTTAATGGATATTTAGGTTGCTTCCATGTCTTGGCTATTGTGAATAGAGCTGCTATGAACATAGGGGTGCATGTATCTTTCTGAATTATAGTTTTGTCTGGATATATGCCCAGGAGTGGGATTGCTGGATCATATGGCAACTCTATTTTTAGTTTTCTGAGGAACCTCCATACTGTTTTCCATAGTGCCTACACCAACTTACATTCCCACCAAAAGTGTAGTAGGGTTCCCTTTTCTCTACACCCTCTTCCAGCATTTGCTATTTGTAGACTTTTTAGTGATGGCCATTCTGACCAGTGTGAAGTGGTAGCTCATTTTTGTTTTGATTTGCATTTCTCTAATAGCAATATTGAGCATTTATTTACATACCTATTGGCCATCTGTATGTCTTCTTTGGAGAAACGTCTGTTTAGGTCTTCTGCCTTTTTTGATTGGGTTGTGTATAAAACAAACTTTAAATTTATTATTATTTTTTTTTTGCGGTACACGGGCCTCTTACTGTTGTGGCCTTTCCTGTTGCGGAGCACAGGCTCCGGACGCGCAGGCTCAGCGGCCATGGCTCACGGGCCCAGCCGCCCCACGGCATGTGGGATCTTCTCGGACTGGGGCACGAACCTGTGTCCCCTGCATTGGCAGGCGGACTCACAACCACTGTGCCACCAGGGAAGCCCTAAAACAAACTTTTTAATAGATGCGAAATAGAAAAAGAAGCAAGGTATTCTGTGAAACATAATTAAAGGCAATAAAAAACACAATTAAAATAAAATTTTAAATGGATTTTAAATGTTCATTGAGTGTTATGGTTGTTTTTGTTTGTTGCTATAGCACTTAGAAACACTGAAAAACATTCAAATCGTTTTTAGAACTTACGCAAATAAAATTCTTTGCCTCAAAAGTACACCCTGTGAAGTCAGAATAGTGGTTATCCTTAAGGGTGGCAGTGCCCAGAAAGGGTAGGAGAGGCCTTTTGGGGTATTAGTAAGGTCTTTTGCCCCTGGGACTGGTTGTGTGGGTGTGTTCCAGCCGTGTGCTGGAGTCTGTGCAAATCATCTCTGAAAGCCGAGTTCTTATTTCCAGGAATTTGTGAGCTAGTTGTTAAACACAGCCATCAATAAAAATTACATTATAGAAACTTAAGATTAAATAAATTATATAAAAAGGATACTCAAAACTTCCTAATTCTTTTACTATATTTAACTGTTATCCATGCTCTTGAGGTTATTTATGCACATTGTATCTGTGTGACAGAAATATATAACATATACATATGTATATATATATATATATATATATAAAACTACATGTCTCTCCCCAACTCTGCATTCAGTGACATCATGTTGGTAGTTTGAAATGATTTCATTTGCACCGCAGAAATGGAGAAACGTTAGAAGTCAGGGCTTGAGTTTTATTGATTTTTCTAGACTTAGGAAAGTAATGGAGAAAATATTAATAATTCAGATTGAACTTAAAAGTACATCACGTCTGTAGCCATTACATTGTAAATAGAACAGAAAAATGAGGAAATAATCTTTCAATATTTGAAAACTATTATCCAGTTCAGCGAAGTTGCTCACATCATTGACAAATAAGTTCAGACATACCTCTTCATTATTTCACTTTTGTCTTACTCATTAATATAAAGAAAAATATTAACCAACATTCATGTTGAAATTACAGTCATTAGTTGCAAACTTAGATTGTCCACTGGTATAAGAAATAGGGAAAAATCAATTTTTTTCTCATAATTTCTTCATTTCTACTCCTTTGTTTCTGTTCTCTTTTTCTGTAATTCTAATTAATTCCATTAATTTAATGCAAGGCCTCATTACTCTCGTATTTTCCACCTCTCTGTTTATTTGTTATACTTTCTGGGAGATTTCTTCAACTTTATCTTCCTTCTGTTGAATTTTTAAAATTTGACAATCATTTTAAATTTCCAAGACTTCTTTCTTATTCTCTAATTCTACCATATTTACAACATCCTTTTCTTGTTTTAGAGGTGGAATTTTAATTTTTCAGATATTTCTGAATATACAAAAGGGTATTTTTAAAATTATTTATTTATTTATTTTTGGCTGCGTTGGGTCCCTGTTGCTACCCACGGGCTTTCTATAGTTGCAGCGAGCGGGGGCT
The DNA here is from genome assembly GCF_025265405.1 of Mesoplodon densirostris. Taxonomy (NCBI): domain Eukaryota; kingdom Metazoa; phylum Chordata; class Mammalia; order Artiodactyla; family Ziphiidae; genus Mesoplodon; species Mesoplodon densirostris. The sequence continues at coordinate 60,022,026 of NC_082673.1, read as the reverse complement.
ACTCTTCCTTGCGGTGTGCGTGCTTCTCATTGCAATGGCCCCTCCTGCCGAGGAGCATGGGCCCCAGGCATGCGGGCTCCAGACCGCAGGCTCAGCAGCTGTGGCGCACGGGCCTAGCTGCTCAGCGGCACGTGGGATCCTCCCAGACCAGGGCTCAAACCCACGTCCCCTGCATTGGTAGGTGGACTCCCAACTGCTGCTGCCACATGGGAAGCCCAAAAGGGTATTTTTTTAAGTTGTTCATGACTCTCTGAATCATTTGTCTCTTGTAGGATTGATTTCTCTGTTTAATTTGGTCCTTTTCTTTTTCCTTGTTACAGTCTTTTCTCCACTGTCTAGTGATTCTTGGTTGCTCATTTATATTTAAAAATGAGGCAATAGTAAAGCCTGTTCCTGGGAGCTTGACTGTATGTTTGGGCTTGTTGAATGACAGGCTTTGTCTTCAGGTGAGCAGTTGGAGATCAGCCAATTTGCTTGGGGACATTAAAATGCAGGGCTCCTGCATTGTTATCTTGTTGTCTCCTGGCATGTTGGTCAATTTCCTTAGAGAAGTCCCTCCCTATTTACTTTAACCTTGGGAGTAAACAGTAGGCAGCCTGTGACCAAGGGCAGGTAAGGTGACTCTTCCATATACAGACTCCTGTTATCTGCCACACTTCATTTCTGCCCTCTGTACTACCTGCCTTTGTTGAGTCTTTGAGTCCTGAGCCTCTCTGAGTTGCTATAGGCAAATCAGCTCCCTGCTCATTGCAGGCCACTTCTTAGGAATGTCAAGAAACAGTTTCCTACACTCTGCTTCATCAGTTACCACCCCATTTCCTGGTTTTTGTCTCGAAAAAATTTTAGAAATTCTCATCATTGTTCACTATTTTGAAACAGAAAGCTCAACTCATTTTTAACTGTTTGAGACTTCATATATAGGGCTGTTTCCTTTGGGTGGAGTAAGAAGAGTTATGGGTATGGGGGTGTTGTCATAATTTTTTAAAGACCTGAGCTAATATTTCTGTAATTATTGGTTCATGTAAGCCCTCTGTCTTGTTTTCTTAAATATATTTATCCCCATTCCTCACTCCTCTCCCTCTCCTTCCACTGGGCAACCATTTTACTGTATGGGGTGATGTATATCCTTCTATTTGTATGTATCCCAGTAAAATAATGTATCATTATTCTCTGTGAACTTATTTTTTATTTTTATTTTTATTTTATTTATTTTTTTGTGTGAACTTATTTTTTAATTTATACAAATGATATTGTGCTAAATATCTCATTCTCCTACTTTTTCCAGTCAGCTCAAGCTTATTAATTATATTTTCAGAAATTCCCACATCTCTATTATTTGTTATCTGCTTGATCTGTCAGTTAAAATCTCCAACTATAATTAATGTATCTGTTTCTGTCAATTGTGATTTAATATATATTTGAGACTGTTTTATTAAGTGCTTATGTGTACATGGTTATATCATTTTGTATTTATTAGTATATATTCTCCCTTACTAACTTTAATTCTACTTTTTACTTGAATTTTAGTTTTTCAGGTATTAAGATTGCTACCTGAGCTTTCTTTTAATTTTTTATTTTTGCCTGGTATATCTTTTTCTATCCTTCTAACTTTTCTATGCCTTTCTGTTTTATTTATTTATTTATTTACATTATTTTTGGCTGCGTTGTGTCTTCGTTGCTGCTTGCGGGCTTTTTCTAGTTGCGGCTCTCTTGGGTCTCTAGATTGCTGACTGCAGATCTAGAGACTTGTCAGCCTCCATAATCATGTGAGCCAAGTCCTTGCAATCAATCTATCTAGCATCTCTCTATAGTCTCTATACAGAGATAGTTTATCTATCTATCTATCTATCCTTTTTGTTCTGTTTCTCTGGTGAACTCTAATACAGTAACTTTACCATTTACATATATTTTACTTAATATTATATTAGGATTTGTTTCTTACATGGCATTTCTACTTTCATTTTTTCTCTTCTCTTTTTTCCTGCTTTCCTTTGAGTGGAAGAAATTTTCTTCTCATGAAGTAAGTATGTCCTACAGAATGCCTCTCTAGTCAATGTTTTATCAATAAAATGCTTCTTGATTTTTAATATCCAAGTGTCATAATACATAAGTACATAATGATGAAAGACTTTTGGAGGCTGATGTTTACGTAGGAAAAAAATTTGTATTTACATTCCCCCAACTAAGTACAATTTTTTTTAATATTATTTATTTATTTTTGGCTATGTTGGGTCTTCATTGCTGTGAGCAGGCTTTCTCTAGTTGTGGTGAGCGAGGGCTATTCTTCGTTGTGGTGCGTGGGCTTCTCATTGCAGTGGCTTCTCATTGCAGAGCACAGGCTCTAGGGTGTGCGGGCTTCCGTAGTTGTGGCACACAGGCTCAGTAGTTGTGGCTCGCAGGCTGTAGAGCACAGGCTCAGTAGTTGTGGCGCACAGGCTTAGTTGCTCCACAGCATGTGGGATCTTTCCGGACCAGGGCTTGAACCTGTGTCCTCTGTATTGGCGGGTGGATTCTTAACCACTGTGCCACCAGGGAAGTCCCCAGTACAATAGTTTTAATAATATGATGTGAAGGAAGTGTTAAGTTACATTCCCGATAAAATTAGTAAAATGTCCAAATCATGTGTAGACATTTTGTAAAGTGCACTAAGTGCCAAGTAAGGGGACATATGTTCCAGATGTTGCAGAAACAGAGAGAAGAGAAAAGAAAAATTTCAAAGCTGTAAAGCATATGGTGGAGTGTAAGACCTAGCAGAGAGGAGAGAGGTACTTTCAGGCAGGACACACAATACGAACCAGCAGAACTCAAGAAACTGCCATGAGGACACAGGATGAAGTACAGGCTGCAAACAGTGGCAGAAAAAATGTAAAAGTCTACATTCTGAACCACTGGCCCCATTCCCAAGCTTGGCTCTCATAGCACTGGATATTGGGCTGTTTCCTATTACCAGCTCCACCTCAAGACAGTTCTGGAAGATTACCCTCCAGAGAAAGAGATCAGCCACAAAGAAGAAATTTCAGACACTTTAATCTGAGAGGGTTGCCAAAAAGAGGCTGGGACCCCATCCAATTACTCTTCAGAAAATGCCATCAGAACAATCCCCAACCATTCGAGCTTCCAATCAGTATCTATCAAAATGATCATATGGCTTTTCTCCTTTCATTTATTACACTAGAACTCTTCTAACCAACTTATATTTAACTGACCAATTGACTCACCATCTCTCAGGAAAACTTACTGACAAATGTTTATGATATACTGCACGCTCATGGCTAGTAGGCTACTCTCTGGTATAATCACATACTTCCATTCCCACAAATTGAGTTATTTCGTTGTTTTTTGTCCCCACATTGCTTTTTGCCACTTGTGCTTGTTATTTTAAATATTTAATCAAATATTTCTTGATTTGAGTGTGAAGCAGAAGAGCTGTTGGTTCTGTTTGGAATAGGCGGAATTCTAGAGATTTCCCCCAAGATTCCCATCCCCTGGCTATTCAAACACTAATCTAGGTACTGTTTTATAGGGACTTCACAGATGGAATTAAAATGATTAATCAGCTGACCTTAAAATAGGGAGATTATCCTGGATTTTCCAGATAGGTCCAAAGTAATCCTATGAACCCTTAAAAGCAGAAGAGACGAGGTATAAGGGGAGAGCAGAAAGATCAGAAGTATGAGAACTCCCCCGCCATTGCTGGCTTTGAAGACTGAGAAAAGACGTCAAGAGCCGAGGAATGTGGGCAGCCTTTAGAAGATGAGAATGATCCTGGCCAAAGGACCACCAGGAAACAGGGACGTCAGTCCTGCAACCGCACAGAAATAAATTCTGCCAATAACCCAAATGAGTCTGGAAGTGATTCTCCCGTAAGAGCCTCCAGTCAGGAACGAAGCTCTGGCCAACACCTCGATTTCAGCCTTGTGGGACTCTAAGCAGAGCTTACTGCTGAGATAGTAAATGGGTCTTGTGTTAAGCAGCTCAGGTGGTCGTAATTTGTTACAGCAGCACTAGGAAACGAATACACTATTGAAAACTAAATTTATTATCTTGAAAAATATTGGTAAGATGAGTTGCTGAAAAACGCTGTTTTTGAATGTGATGTGACCACGACAATTGTAAAAGATTGGAAAGAAGATGGTAAAAATCTGCAGAAAAATACATTCCATCTGCTTCACAAATGCCCTAGAGGCTTCACTCCACTTTAACAGCACCCAAACTAGAAATTTAGGGCAATACATGATGGGCATGGCTTACGTAGGAAAGACAACTCAGAAATCCATTGATCTATACTAAAAGAAAAGAACTTAGCTCTACATTTAAAGACTGATGTTAAATATAAAAAAATATATATTTACTTAAAAAAAAAAAGACTGATGTTAAGTATATGTAGTTTTAAGTTAGCCATATAAATTTGCCCCTGCATTTGAAGACTGGTGTTTATATGTTTTAAGTTAAAACAAAATGGATAAGGTATCTATGTCATTTTTTAAAGATTCCATGCTCTAAGCAAATTTTTTTTTTTTTTTTTTTTTTTGCTGTACGCGGGCCTCTCACTGTTGTGGCCTCTCCCGTTGCGAAGCACAGGCTCCGGACGCACAGGCTCAGCGGCCATGGCTCACGGGCCCAGCCGCTCCATGGCACGTGGGATCTTCCGGGACTGGGGCACGAACCCATGTCCCCTGCATCGGCAGGCGGACGCTCAACCACTGTGCCACCAGGGAAGCCCCCGCAAATTTTTTATTAACAGACAAATTATCAATCCTGATTGCCTCTGTTAAGAGATTTTCTCCTGTAAACCAGTGAATCATCAACTGCTTCCCTAAAGTTCTAGGCTCCTGTTGTTACTGGTTATACTAGGTGTGTGCAGTGCTGTCTTTCACTATAAGCTCTCTGCAGAATAATGCCTGTTGTCCTGGGGCGGGGGTTTTGGGGGGAGCTTTCCTTTCCTGTGCTTCTCCATCTTCAGCTCCCTATGTTGTACATGTGAGATAGTTTCATTGGATGCTATGAATTTTCACCAGAATTTTCAATTTCCAAGTTGGATAGGACCTGAAGTAATTTCCCCACTGCACAGTCCTTGAATTACATTCCTGCCTTCAGCATTTCAGGCTTTTACTGTTTCTGAGGCTGCAAACTGAAATGCTTTTGGGGTGAGGCAGGTAACCTAAATAAGGAAATCGTGAGAAAGGGAGTGACATGGGCTGGTGTAAGTAACAGGGAGTGGTAAGTCCAGTGATAAACCAGAGTTGTTGCCAAAAAAATAAAGTGCCTGTTAGTGATTGCTGATGCTAATTTCATGCCCACTACCAGCTGCCTTTTAGATCTCCTTTCTAATTTTCATTTTAACGGCCACTTTACAAACTGACAGAAATATATACAATTTTATGAATGACAAAAAGATGTATTAATTATAAGTAATTTCCTAAAGTAAAGTTGTATTTTGTAATATAGCAGAACGTTTTCCGCAACATTTTGGTGAATAACTGATATGCTATTTTGTCATTTTATTGTACTCTTGTACAATGAGAAGGAACCGGAGGGTCTGAGAGGACCTACACATTTTTTAGAGAGAAAGTTGAGAAAAGAAAAGTTAAGGGGAAGTTGAAGAAGGTAGAAATAAAAACTGAGGGCTTCCCTGGTGGCGCAGTGGTTGAGAGTCCGCCTGCCGATGCAGGGGACACGGGTTCGTGCCCCGGTCTGGGAAGATCCCACATGGCGCGGAGCGGCTAGGCTCGTGAGCCATGGCCGCTGAGCCTGAGCATCCGGAGCCTGTGCTGCACAACGGGAGAGGCCACAACAGTGAGAGGCCTGCGTACCACAAAAAACAAAACAAAACAAAACAAACAAACAAAAAAAACAGAGAGAGAAGAGCAAAGTAAGAATTTTGAGGCAATAGGAAAAGGCCTTTGAAATTTGTCATCACTAACTTGGAAATACAGTTTTCTAGATTGTAGGTAACAGCCTGCTCAAAAGTAAATTCCAATTATATTCAATGACTTTTTAAATACTGTTTTATACCCTGCAGAGGGTCATGAAAAATTTCCATGTGCTTTTGAGGAATTCTTCTTGAGAGATTCTTTTCTAATCATTGATGAGAAATCAATTTTAAATCACTTCTGAATCCCTTTGAGAAAAAGTTGCGTATATTCTTTCCCACAGCTCAACTGTATTAGAACATTAGCACAGAGATTTTTGGCAGCGCAAAAATCTAGTGTATTTTGACTATTTAGGTGTTAAAAGTTTTAGGGTGAGGTTTCATTTTGTTCTACTAAGTCTGCCAAACTCTGACTAAAACAAATAGGCCAGCAGTATAAAACTAGATACTGGTTACATGTCTTTTTGCATGAAACCTGTTGTAAGTAGATAATTGTATAAGAAAATTACAGAGTTGTAGTGTTAAGAATTTTAAAACTATGTAACTAACTAACTAACTTTCTGAATGCATCAGAACCAAAAGCCCAGAAAGACCTCTGCTTCGTGGTTCAAAGCAAACTGAGCAAAAGATATGAAAGTTAATTCCCTTATTACATTATATTTTGGAGAGTTATTGAAGTTGCTGAAGATGAAGGATATTGAAACAATTATAATTTCAGATGCTGTCTTGTGACATTATGTGGTTTGAGGCAGGACGTGGTTAGGGATTTTTTTCACTAATCAGAAACAGAGGCAGAAACATCTAGAAAGAGATGTTAGGATAATTGCAAACTAACAACTTGTATAATTCCTGGATTGATTTTTCATCTGGAGGATAAAAACATTTGATAGTGTAACCTTGGTAACTAGGTGAAAATGAAATGTTACCCATAGTAGAGGATTTTAGATTTTTGACATTTTACAACTTGCGTGGATTTAAATAAGACTTTTACCATAAGTATTGGGTTGTTGAGGAGTTGTTTTAGGCAGTTTAAGTCAGGACAGGAAATAAAAGATTAGAGTTGTGTCAATGTCAGAGGCCAGGCAGAGGACACGTAAATGAGGGTGGCCTGGTATAAGAACAAGGGGGAATGTGGAGAGGGACCACCTGGGAGTGTGTGTTCCATCTGCAAGCGGCAACTGTTGACATCTGGGGATGTGGGGTATGGGATCTTCAAACGTTTTTAAGCGATTTTGGGTATCTGGGTTTTATGTAACATCTCTTGATGTTTAATTCAGCAAATAATGTCATTGATAATCACTCCCATGGGTAGCAAAATGTCCAATAGGAAAAATGAACAAATCAAGGGATAAATGGACCACAAATGACCTAGTGTATAACTGTTGTTCAACGGTAATAAGGGGGGGAAATCAAGCATGAAACTGGTATATTTAACAGAACACACACTTATAAAAGACTGTGTGAATAAGGTCTTAGCCTTCCTTGGGCAATTTTTTTTTTTTTTTGCGGTACACGGGCCTCTCACTGTTGTGGCCTCTCCCGTTGCGGAGCACACGCTCCGGATGCGCGGGCTCAGCGGCCATGGCCCACGGGCCCAGCCGCTCCGCAGCATGTGGGATCCTCCCAGACCGGGGCACGAACCCGTATCCCCTGCATCGGCAGGCGGACTCCCAACCACTGCGCCACCAGGGAAACCCCCTTGGGCAATTTGAATATGGAAAGGGCTCTCTGCATTTGTGGATTTGATTTCTTGTTCCAAATACTTGGGTTTTAGGAGATGGCTCCAGCCTCTTTTTCTGAGTTAATACCCTGTTTTTTCTGCATTTCCACTCACAGTGGAAGAGAGGGGAATGGAACTTCAGAGATACTGTGACTTACGGCAGGAATCTCCTCTCACAGCGCTGCTGAATACAAAATTCCAAAAGGGGGAGGTTTTCAAGGACCTCGAGCTGAGTTGGTATTTATAGCACCTGAAATGTAGTAGGGATACATATAACCATATAATTGCATTAAGAAGTTGAATTCTTTGCACTTTCTGAATTTTAAACATATATTGTGTTAAAATCAGAAATAAATGCTATTTTTTAAAGTTTAATTGATAGAAAACAGTATAGAGCACATACAATTCAAGAGTTAAGTATGTAAACAGCTTAGAGAAACAGCTTTTCTGGACAACCTACTCACTAAATATTCATTTATCCCACCCTTAAACCCTGAGCTTCTCAGATTTCCTGAATTCCACTGACCTTGGTCTCTTTGTAGACCCACTCTGGATACATTCTCATCGAAGAACAGGTTTTCTCTTGTCTTGGGCCTGGATTTCTCCATGAGTACTGGCCAATGTGGGTGGGAAATTCCCTCCATATCTGCTTTGGTGGAATTGCCTGTCTCCTCTCTGAGACCACCATCCATTTTCTTCTCTTCTGGTTTAAGAATCATTTGTTCAATTTCTATTATTTTCCTGGTTACTCTTAAATTTTTAATTAAGCGTATGGAATTTGGCAAAGTCTAAGTCCATAAACACTGCCACATCTTTCTCCCTCTCCTAAAGCAGATAAGGACGGTAGAGCGACTTCACCCTGATCATTCTGCCCTCGGCTTACATACTGCCCAATGTTTTAGTCTCACTTTTTTATACTCCCCAAATAGTTGCTATTATTGTTCTTATTTTATATACTTATTTGGATTTTCCCCTATGTTTACTGACTTCTCTGTTCACCATTTTTTTTAAAATTAATTAATTAATTAATTTATGGCTGTGTTGGGTCTTCGTTGCTGCCCGTGGCCTTTCTCTAGTTGCGGCAAGCAAGTGCTACTCTTCGTTGCAGTGCGTGGGCTTTTCATTGTCATGGCTTCTCTTGTGGCAGAGCACAGGCTCTAGGCACGCGGGTTTCAGTAGTTGTGGCACGTGGGTGCAGTAGTTGTGGCTTGCAGGCTCTAGAGCTCAGGCTCAGTAGTTGTGGCACACGGGCTTAGTTGCTTCACAGCATGTGGGATCTTCCTGGACCAGGGCTCGAACCCGTGTCCCCTGCATTGACAGGCGGATTCTTAACCACTGTACCACCAGGGAAGCCCCACCATTGCTTTTTGAGTGCTACTCTCTCTTTCTGAGTTCAGTGTCCTTCTAATCATAACTTTTTACTAGTCCCTTCAGTAAAGCTCCTTGGTGGGGGGCTCTCTCTTATGCCTGGAAATGTCTGTATTTCACTGTTTCTCTACCATGATAGGTAAACCAGTTTGGCAGTTATTTTTCTCTCTGCACTTTGAAAATATGATTCCATTAGTTTCTAGTTTCTATTGTTGCTTTTGCTACCAGCCTAAGTGTTGTTCTTTCGTAGGTAAACTGTTTTCTCTCTCTCAGACTCTTTGGTGTTTTGAAATTTCCTACAACATGTCAAGGTGTGGATTTAATTTTTATTTATTCCACTTGGGACTTAGTGTGAATCTTGAATTTTCTATTGGAATTTCATCTTCAGCAGGCTTTTACCAAGAGACCCCCTGTGCAACCTGAATTGAAAGTATATTTTTCAGAGATGTGTTTTTGGGAAGAGTGTGTGTGTGTGTGTGTGTGTGTGTGTGTGTGTGTGTGTTTGTGCTTGCATGGGCTCCTGGGGGAGTCCTAGGTGTATCACTGACCTAGAACCACATTCTATATTAATGTTTTAGCTTAAAGATTTGCAAATCACAGAAGTAGAATACACACACTGGAGCTCCAAACTCCCTGGTGAGATAAGCCTTGGTGAGAAATGATCAGTTCTGACCTTTTTACCCCACCCAGAGCCTGGACTGAAACCTACATGCTTCCTGTCATCTCCCTGTGCTGGTGGGTGGGTATTTTCTAGTTCTTTCCTTCCCCAAGGACATAACCCTTCAAGGTTGTAGCTACAGGCAGGGCTGTCAGTTCCAACTCTCTGCCTACTCTACTGTCCCCTTGTGGCCATAAGATCCCAAGTTTACCTACATGGGGGCAGACACCCCCATCCAAGCTACTGCAGTGGCAGCCTTGGCCCTTTCCCTCTCATTTTCAGTTCCATCTTTCCTCTGGGCCTTTGGAGATTTCTCTTGCTTTTTCAGGAGCTCAGCTACACAGTTAAAAGGATGTTTGTTGCATTTTATCTAGCACTTAAAGGAGTTTGTAACAGGAAGGTTTCTATGTTATCTAACCTCCTCAATAGTTCTGGAAATGGAGTTTCTCTGTTCTTCCTTCTTTTTCTCTTTCTCCATTGGATCTTTCAGACCAGACAAAGACTCCCATGTCTAGAATATGGACAGGAGTTCCGAACTTGGTTTGGCATCTTTCTTACTCAATAAACCCACTGCAGATCTCCTGGATTCAATATTGTCTGCAAGCTACACTTAACTGTAGATCACCGAAAGCCATCCCAGGGAGTAGATTCCAGAGAAAATATCCCAAGACTTCTTGTATTCTAATGTTTACAGGTTCGTTTAGAATTTATTTTTTAAAATCTTAAAAAAAAAATTCATATGACCCTTATTAAGGTTAAATCTCATCCATATTTTAGAGATTCCCAGGAGGTGGGAAGGCATATTAAAATAAGTGGAAGGGCCTAGTTCACAAAGCTACCCTTTGACACACTGCTTTGATTTGCTTACATTTACCTAGGGTGAAATTCACTTAAAAAGAGAGCCTGACAATCCTGTTTGTTTGAGGGAATTTTGTTGTTGTTGTAGTTGTGATTGTTAAGGTCAAGAAACATTGCCTTAGGGTGTGTTACTTTCACTTACATTAATTGGAATGACCCAGATGAACACTAAAGACAGGGGAAAAGATTAGGAGCTTTGAATCTGTTGAGTGAGGAACAGAGGAAAGAAGGAGGGAAATGAGTTAGGATTTCAGTGAAGGGGCTGGCAGGTGGATGGGCAGGCTGAAACCTTAGGAGCAGCAGGCTTTGGGATGTACAATGGTTAGGGGCCTGCCTGCACTCGCATGGCACTCCCAGAAGAGCAATTGAATAACATTTAATGGCGAAACTATTTAGAAAAACCAACAAGACTTGGTGAAGCACTGGGGGTGAGCAAGAGCTTAAAGCTGTATCACCTGCAGCCTGGAGAGGAGAGGGGAGGAGAGGGGACAGTGACTGGAATCCGGGGAGAGCTGGAGCTACAGGAGACAGGCTTCTGCCAGGAATGCAAGCCCTGGGAGGGAGCTGGGGGCTGTCTCTCCTGCAACCCTTTGATCTCCTGCTAGTGCCAGCCATTGGCCTAACATCACTAGAGACCGAGGGCAAGGGAGTCCCATGGATGCAGTCAAGGGAGAGGGGTGCCTCCAAGGGCAAGAGCACTGTGGAGAAGGGTAGAGAGTGGATACGGAGAGGAAGGGAGACTGTCCAGCACAGCTGGTTGGAGGACGTGTGGGTTAGCATGGGGGCAGGGGAAACACATAGAGCATCAGCACTCTTTGACTTCCTTCTTTTTCATGTTTCACAGCCTTGCTTTCACACCGCTTCTGCTAATGCCTTTTCGTGTCAAAAGACTCCCTTAATGACTGTTGAAAAGGCCCCAGTTTTGGAGCCTGTCTTCAGGAGGTGTAAATTCTTTCCCTATTCCTCACGTGCCCCTGCCAGCTCCACATCTCATGGAAAGATGACAGAAATCAAGCCTGTCCCTTGGCAGGTTGTTCAGCACCTTGGTGACATCAGAGTGGCACTGAACAGTAGGAACAGTAGTGAATTGCCCTCACGTGGGTTAAAATATCAAGGCAAATCTAGAACTCCACCAACCCGGCCATTTCCCCAGTGTCCGGGAGAATCAGGAGTGCAGAAACCATAGGCTCTGACCACAGAATCCAGTCTCCCCAGGCCACCCGTGTCTACTACACCCTCTCCAATTTAGTCTCTTGTGTCTCCATTTAATCGTTGACCTTTCCTTATCCAGTAGCTACAGAGAAAAGAGAGTGAAAAGGGCAGGAGGAGGAAGTGAAGAAAAGAGAGCGTATGTATGCCCTTGTCCTCTTTCTCTCTTAATCATTGAAATAATGCACTACCGATTGCCCTATGAACGGGACCATGAGCGCTGGGACTGGTCAATGGGCGGCTCCAGAGCCAACCTTTCATCATATGTTGATTCAGTAACCATGTCCTGTAATAGTATTCTCAGCATTTGACGATGACATTACTCCTAATGATTGGTATCTTTGTGTGGGGCTGTGGCTTATAGACTAAGGCTAGGCTGATGTTCCTTCTTAGGCTGCTCATATAAAATCTAATTTTTAGTCAGTGGAAACAGCCACTAATTGAAGCACGCGGGGCAATTTGAGAGGCTGCCTTTTTTGCCCTGTGGTAGGTCACTTCCCTTCACCCCATTTCTGGTTGATCTATCAGCCCCTGTCATGTCACAGCTAATTGCAGCAAGGATGTTCCAATTTTGGTAACTGTGTACCAGGAGAATCAGGAGGGCAGAAATCACAGGCTCTGACCACAGGAGCCAGGGCAGGGTCCTTCTTACACACAGGGGATCAAAAACATCTGTTGAAAGCATAAATGAATGTTTTTCAGGGTTGCATTTACTGCACCGAGGTGAAAGGGTATAATGATAGTACGACTGAGAATTGAAGAGCAATATGGGGGTAATTAATAACAGTATCAACTTACAGGGGTTTTTGAAGATGAAATGAACTAATATTTGTGAAAATGCCTGGTAAAACCTTAAAGCCCTACACACAGGTTAATTATTATTATTATTTTGTGTGTGTGTGTGTGTGTGTGTGGTACGCGGGCCTCTCACTGTTGTGGCCTCTCTCGTTGCGGAGCTCAGGCTCCGGATGCGCAGGCTCCGCAGCATGTGGGATCTTCCCGGACCGGGGCACGAACCCGTGTCCCCTGCATCGGCAGATGGGCTCTCAACCACTGCGCCACCAGGGAAGACCAACACAGGTTAATTATTATCATCATATATTGATATCGTGGCTAACTAGTTTTTCTGGAAAGAGCATAAGATTTGGAGTCAGAAGATACCTCCCCCTTGAGGGTACCCAACTGTGGGACCTTGAAAATTTGCTCAGAGTTGCTCTCTGAGCCTTATCCTTCTCATCTTTAAAGGGGAGATATTAATCGTGTTATTTTCCTTCCATATACAGCTCAGACGGTTAGTTGCAAAATGCTTTGAAAGTTGTAAAGCACAACCTAAATGCTGGGTTTTATTTGTTTGAGTGATTAGAACACTGTGACCCAGCGGACAGAATGTCAACAGGATACATACCATCACCCACAGGAACGCTAGGAAATTTGAGAATATACCTTTCTCAGAAAGTGTATCCATCTGGGGCCAAGGCAGTGTGGTTGTTGGAGCTGCAGACCACTCAAGGGTGGATGCCACGGCCTTTCTGCCACCGTGGAAATTCCAACCAGTGGAGCCAACAGAATTACATTTGCGGAAGACTTCTAATGGTAGTATCAGGAAACCACTCTCCCATTCAGCTCTTGCTGTGACTTCTAATGGATAGCAAAGTGGAAAACTTGCATTCCCTGAAGGGTTGAAAAGTAACAACACCAGACAGAGAATCAGAAGCTGGGTTCAAGGCCCAATTCTTGTACATTCTGGCTGTGTGATGGCGGACAAGTCATTTTTCATTGCTTAGCTGCAAACAGAGAATAATGAAACCTATTCTGCAGCACTGTTAGGAGGCTAAAATAAGTTTGTGTATGTAAATGTCATTTTGTAGACTAGAAAGCACTAAACAGATGTGAGCATTAGTATTCTTCCCAGACACTGAGGGAGATGATACTGAGCAGTAAAATCTCCTCACATGTAAATAGCAGAAGCAGAAAGGAAAACAAGCAAAAGTCCTGGGTAATTCACAAACTGGAATAACCAGCCTCTGAATCACATAGACTTGGCCAGGCCAGGTCCAATATTGAGCCCTGGTGGCCACTTCAGTGGCTGGAAAAGGGGCCTAGGGGGAAGCTGAAGGAGTTATTTCCTCTACAGAAAATATACACGGGAGGGAAGCTAATGATTTCCAAGTACACACAGGACGGCTGTGGGAAATGTGGCCAGCAGCTGTGTGCCATTTCCACAGAAAACAGGATTTGCAGGTGGCCAGGATGAGGCTCTGTCGGGGTCAGTAGGACGGGAGATTTCTGTACCTGGGGCGATGGGGCAGGCCAGAGCCAGAGTGGCTGTGACCTGGTTATGTATTCAGCCAGACGGCCCCTCCCATAGGGGGGCCAGACGCTGTCGTGGGGTTTAATCGTTTTGTGCAAACGTGGACTGCCCCCTAATATGGAAAGGTGTATCTTTGTGAGATGAAACTTAAAGGTCCCCATGGGACAGGGACCTTGCTTTGGTAAGTAGCTCACCCCAGACCTGAACTGCACTTTAATCCCTAAATTAGTTACCTGGGACAGTTTACTGCAGCCGTACATAACCTTAAAGACAAACAACATTTGGAGACAGTTCTCATTCACTCATTCATCCGTCCATTCATTCATTTCTTCTCCGTTGAACTGGTCCTAATCACAGTCACCCACTGGCAGAAGAACCCAGGTGAATGTGACATAGCCCTTTCCCTAAAGAAGCCCACTAAGTGGAAGGAAGTTGAGCCTGGAAATTACCATGGTAGATGGAGATGACAGTAGATGGAGAGAGAGGTATGAAGAGTGAATGGTGAAGGTCTGAGGGAGGGAGCAATCTCCCCTGACTGTGGAGGTAATGAATAGTATCACAGAGGAAGTGGCATTTAGTAAGGGACCGAGGGCGGGCAGCTCTGGGCAGGATGTTTGCAGCAGTGGCTATAGCATGAATCTTTGTGTGGAAGTGTTTGATTTTTTTAATTATTCATGGTTTTTATTGATTGTGTCTGTAATCAACGTGTAAGTAACTTAAGAATAGTGATCATGCCTTGCACTTCTTTGGTGACTGTGCCATTTCTACACAGTGCCCTCCACAGCTATGGAATGAATGTCCCTTCTCTCCAGCCTCTCTTCCACAATTTCTCCTCAGAGACTTCGTTCTAAACAAAACCCTTCCTCTAGGCTTTTATCTGTCATTCTCATGTTCAAATCATATCCATCTTGAGACCTTCTTCCCTTTTTTTTTTTCCTGGGGAGAGACGGCTCAACCTCTCTCTAACTCCTGTTTATAAAGCTGAACCACATGAAATTGTTGTTTCTGTAGATCAAAAATGGTCAAATATTGACAATTTTACACAGTTCAACCTAACGTATTCTCTTCCGCTGACTCGGTGCTGACTTGGCACTCCCTTGATCTCCCTTGTCATTATTAGAGTTTCAGTGACCTGGTTTCTTGCTTTCTTGGCTTTATTCCTGCCTCCCACCCCCACCCCGACAAATGTGAGCCCATTAGAGCAGGAACTGTACTGTCTTATCTCTGCTCTATCCCTAGCTCCTAGACTATTGCATGGTACATGGTAGATGCTCAATATTTGCTTAAGAATGAATAAGTGCTTTGCCCCAGGGATGGGCATTAGACAGATTTTCTCTAGTTGTGGAATTGGATGAGTCTCTCCAGGTGTCACTTATCTCAGCTCTAAAAGCCAAGTTGGAGGTACACTAGGTCAGTGGTCCCAAAACCTGGCTGCTCACCAGAGTTGCCTTTGGAGAGTGTTAAAAATACAGATTTCAAGGCCCACTCCAGACCAATGGAATCACCAATGGAATCATAATCTGGCAAGGGCTCCAAAATCTCTAGGTGCCTTTGCCTCCCATGAGGACTTTCAGGCAGCCACTGAAACAGCTGTCAACTTGCACTTGGGAACCTCCAGACTCCATGAAGCCACAGGGAAAGGACATCATCTGTCTTGTTCACTGCTAGGCTCCCGGTTCGTGGCACAATGCCTAGCATGTGGCAATCAGCAATGAACAGTTATTGAATGCATGTGGGAGGCTTTCCCATTTTTGAGGGGCATCTTAAACTCCTGAGGCCCATTGGGCTAGCTGAAGAGTTTTCTAGGGTCCCCCTGGCTCCCAAACTCGTGTCACTGTTTGGATGTGTCACTGGGCAATTTAACCTCTCTGAGTCTCAGATTCTTCTGTAAAATGAGGGCGCTGGATTAATGACCACTAAGGTCCTATCAGACTTGATCTTTCTTTCCATGATGACTCCACTAATTACTAACTGTATGACTTTGGGCATGTGGCTTACCTTGTGTAAAAGTATCTGCAACCCTATTTTCTCACCCCTTGCCACTGGATTGTAAGCTCCGTGAGAGCAGAGACCTTGCCTGTCCCATTGCATCTATCTGTAATACTTAGTGCTTGGCAGACAGTAGCCACTCAATAAATCATTCTTTGGATGAATGGTAGAGACATTCTAAAAAATGCAATGTGAGGGACTTCCCTGGTGGCACAGCGGTTAAGATTCCGTGCTCCCAATGCAGGGGCCCTGGGTTTGATCCCTGGTCAGGGAAATAGATCCCACATTGCATGACATAACTAAGAGTTCTCATGCCACTACTAAGGAGTCCATGAGCCACAACTAAGGAGCCCATGTGCCACAACTAAGGAGCCCGCCTGCCGCAACTAAGACCCTGTGCAACCACATAAATAAGTAAGTAAATATTAAAATAAAAATGCAGTGTGGGAATTCCCTGGTTAGGACTCTGTGCTTTCATGGCCGAGGGCCCAGGTTCAATCCCTGGTTGGAGAACTAAGATCCCGCAAGCTGCGCAGCATGGCCAAAATAAATAAATAAAAATTTAAAAAGCACTGAGAAGGTAGAAGCTAGCTTAGCTAATCAAAAATTGCATAAATCAATCTGAACTGAATACACTGCTAGTGCGAGTATGAAGTCATACAACCACTTTTCTTTACTTTTTTTGAGTAACAAATTTATTAAGATATAATTCACATACCATAAAATTAATCCTTTTAAAGTATATGATTGAGTGGTTTTTAGTATATTCACAGAATTGCACAGTCATCACCACTGTCTAATTCCAGAACATTTCCTCATCCCCCCAAAACACCCCATGCCCATTAGCAATCACTTCTCATTCCCTCATCCTTTCATCCTCTGGCAACTGCTAATCCATTTTCTGTCTCTATGGATTTGCCTATTCTAGACACATCATATAAATGGAAACATACAATGTTTGGCCTTTTGTGTCTGGCTTCTTTCACCTATTTTACTGTTTTTAAGGTTCATTTATGCTGTGGCATGGATTGGTGCTTCATTCTTTTTTATGGCAAATAATATTCCATTTTATTTATCAGTTTATAGACCTTTGGGTTGTCTCCACTTTTTCCTCTATTGTGAATAATGCTACTTTGAACGCTTGTGTACCAGGTTTTTTTAGTTTTGTTTAGTTTAGTTTTGTTTTTGTTTTGGCTGCACTGTGTGGCATGCAGGACCTTAGTTCCCTGACCAGGGATCGAACCCAGGCCACCTGCAGTGCAAGCACGGAGCCTTAACCACAGGACCGCCAGGGAAGAAGTCCCTGTGGACCAGTTTTTGTGTGGATATAAGTTTTCCATTCTCTTGGGTTTATACCTAGGTGTGGTCTTATGGTAGTCTGACATTTGGGGAACTGTCAAAACTGTCAAACTGTTTTCTGAAGTGGCTGTTTCATTTTCCAGTCCCATCGACAAGGTATGAAGGTTTCAATTTCTCCACATCCTCTCCAATGTTTGTTATTATCTGTTTTTTTCATTTTAGTTATGCCAGTGGATGAGAAGTATTATCTCATTGTGGGTTTAATTTGCATTTCCCTAATAATGTTGAGTATCTCTTCATGTGCTTATTGGCCATTTGTATATATTCTTTGGAGGAATGTCATTCAAATCCTTTGTCAAATTTTTTTTTTCCCTAGGATTTTTTTAAACTTTATATGGCACTATTGCATATAGTTTATCTGGGTATGGAGGCTTGACTTCACTGAATTCAACTCAGTGCTGATAGTCTTTTCTTATAACAGGAGCTTTAATTTTTCACCTTCACAATATTTATTTTCCTATATTTTCCATACTGTACTCTTTGATGCAGCAGGAGTAAAACATTTTGCCTTCCTTTTGCTACTCATTAGCATGTTACAGCTTTGCAAACCAAGTACTTTACTCTTTCTTATTCTTCTTTCATAAACTTTAGCTCATTCTCAGCCTCCTCTTTCTTCTTTGCTCATTTTTGAATTGAACTTTTGTCTTTTTATTGAGTTGTAAGAGTTCGTTACATATTCTGGACGCTAGTCCTATATCAGATATATGATTTGCAAATATTATTTCCCATTCTGTTACCAACACTATTGCCCCAGAATCACACCCCTGCCCCTCCCTCAAAAGGAAACCAATTGCTCTTAACTAAGTTTCAGGCGGAAGCTGCAAAGAGAAAAACAAGAGCTGGTTAGAACCAACTAGACCCAAGGTGGCAGAAGATCTAACTTCCATTAGACCTAGAACTTCATTATACATTCATTTTAATACCTTAGCATGCTAAATGATACACCCACTTGCGCCATGACAGTTGACAGTTGTCGTGACAACAGCCAGAAAAGCCCATACAAGGACTGAAAAGGAGAGGTGCATCAGTTCTGGGTCCAAACCACACTCCTGTTCTGGGATAAGTCATGAATATTCTTCCCACTCTTTCCAGTTCCCTCCCTTTTACCTATACATATGGTATAGGTCCTCCTATATATATGGTGTCTCTGCTGAATTGGGTTGAGAAGTTGATTTGCAAGTTAAGTTCCTTCTTTGGCCATTGAATTAGTTTTTTTTATTGGCTGTGTGAGTCCTAGTGGAAAAAGAACCTCCCTAGCCAAGACAAGGGGTCTTGGCACAGGTTAGGACCCTGGAGGGGGTCCAGCTGACCAATTCGGTAACAATTCCATGGGATGGATGCCTTTCTACTTTCTTGATGGTGTCCTTTGAAGCACAGAAGTATTAAATTTTGATGAATTCCTATTTATCTATTTTTTTCAGTTGTTTATGCTTTTGTCTCTAAGAAACAATGGCCTTATCTGAAGTTACAAAAATTGACTCCTATGTTTTCTGCTAAGAATTTTAAAGCTTTAGCTTTAACATTTAGGTCTATAAGTCATTTTTAGTTAATATTTTTATATGGTGTGAGATCGAGCCACTTAAAAAATATATTTTTCTATAGTGAAATACATATAGAAAAGCACACAAAATAAAAATTTATAGCTAGGGACTTCCCTGGTGGTCCACTGGTTAAGAATCCGCCTTCCAATGCAGGGGATTATGGGTTTGATCCCTGGTTGGGGAACTAAGATCCCACATGCCGTGGGGCAACTGAGCCCCTGCGCCACAACTACTGAGCCCACGTGCCACAACTAGAGAGAAGCCCGCGTGCCACAATGAAGGTCCTGCATGCCACAACTAAGACCTGATGCAGCCAAATAAATAAATAAATAAATAAATATTTTTTAAAATGTATAGGGCTTCCCTGGTGGCGCAGTGATTGAGAGTTGGCCTGCCGATGCAGGGGACACGGGTTCGTGCCCCGGTCTGGGAAGATCCCACATGCCGCGGAGTGGCTGGGCCCGTGAGCCATGGCCGCTGAGCCTGAGCGTCCGGAGCCTGTGCTCCGCAGTGGGAGAGGCCACAGCAGTGAGAGGCCCGCGAACCGCAAAAAAAAAAAAAGTATAGCTAAGCTAAACAGATTATCATAAGAAAAACAACCTGTAACAACACCCATGTCAGAAAATAAAACTATTAGCATTCAGCAGGTCCCCTGGTTCCACTTCCCAATCAACACCTCTCCCTCCCCACGAAGTATCTGCTACCGTTTAAGGTAACCCCTTGGTTTGCTTTCCTTAGTTTTACTACCTAAACATGCATCCTTAACAATATAGTTTCACTTCACTGTTTTTTTTTAATTAATTAATTAATTCAGTTAGTTAGTTTTGGCTGTGTTGCGTCTTCGTTGCTGCCCACGGGCTTTCTCTAGTTGTGGCGAGTGGGGGCTACTCTTTGTTGCGGTGCGCAGACTTCTCATTGTGGTGACTTCTCTTGCTGCAGAACACTGGCTCTAGGCACACAGGCTTTGGTAGTTGTGGCTCACAGGCTCGGTAGTTGTGGCTCACAGGCTCAGTAGTTATGGCTTGCAGGCTCTAGCAGGCTCAGTAGTTGTGGCACATGGGCTTAGTTGCTCCGCGGCATGTGGGATCTTCCTGGACCAGGGCTCAAACCCATGTCCCCCTGCATTGGCAGGCAGATTCTTAACCACTGTGCCACCAGGGAAGTCCACTTCACTGGTTTTTGAAGCTCATATCAATGGAATTGTACCATCTCTGACTCCTTTTATTCAACATTACTTTTTTGACATTCATTTAGGTTTTGCAGGTAGCTCATTAATATTTATTGTTGTACAGCATTACTTTGCACGAACTGACCATGATATTCTATTTTTGATGGTCATTTGAATTGTTTACATTTTGGGGCTTTTATAAATAGTGCTTCTATGGACATTCTTTTCTTTTTTTTTTTTTTTTCTTTTTGCGGTATGCGGGCCTCTCACTGTTGTGGCCTCTCCCGTTGCGGAGCACAGGCTCCGGATGCGCAGGCCCAGCGGCCATGGCTCACGGGCCCAGCCGCTCCGCGGCATATGGGATCCTCCCAGACCGGGGCACGAACCCGTATCCCCTGCATCGGCAGGCAGACTCTTAACCACTGCGCCACCAGGGAGGCCCTATGGACATTCTTTTTTTTTTTTTTTTTTTTTTTTTGCTGTATGCGGGCCTCTCACTGCCGTGGCCTCCCCCGTTGCGGAGCACAGGCTCCGGACACACAGGCCCCGCGGCCATGGCTCGCGGGCCCAGCCGCTCCGCGGCATGTGGGATCCTCCGGGATCGGGGCACGAACCCGCGTCCCCTGCATCGGCAGGCGGACTCTCAACCACTGCGCCACCAGGGAGGCCCAATGGACATTCTTTTCCTTGTCTCTCGGTACACTGTGCATGCACATCTATTTGGTGTATACGTTGGAGTAAAATTGTTGGGATTGTATATTTCACTTTAGGAGAAAATGACAAACTGTTTTCCAAAGTGATTATATTGGCTTACGCTCTCACCAGCTGTAAATAAGTTTTTGTTCCACACTCTCACCAACACTTTTTATCATCAGTCTGTTTGATTGTAGCCATCCTGGAGGGTATGTAGTGGTATCTCATTGTGGTTTTAATTTGCTTTTCCCCGATGATGAACGAGGTTGATAAGTTTATCGGTCATTTGTGTATTTCTTTTATGGAGTGCCTATTCTAGTCTTTTGCCCATTACAAAATTTTGGGTTTTCTTTTTCTTTAATATGTAATTTCTAGGAATTTAAAAATATATTCAGCCATAAAAAAATGAAATTTTGCCATTTGCAGCAACATGGATGAACTTGGATGGTGTTATGTTAAGTGAAATGAGTCAAACAGAGAAAGACAAATACTGTCTATATCACTTATATGTGGAATCTAAAAAAATACAGCAAACTAGTGAATATAATAAAAAAGAAGCAGACTCACAGATAGAACAAACTAGTGGTTGCCAGTGGGGAGAGGGGAGGGGGGATTAAAAGGTACAAACTATCAGGTATAAAATAAGCTACAAGAATACATTGTATAACATGGGAAATATAGCCAACGTTTTATAATAACTATAAATGGGGTATAACCTTTAAAAATTGTGAATCACTATATTGTACACCTGTAACTTATATAGTATTGTACATCAACTATACTTCAATTAAACAATGCAAAAAATTAATTTTCTTTTTCTTTAATATGTAATTTCTAGGAATTTAAAAATATATTCTGAATGTGAGTCCTTTTTCAGTAATACGTGTCACAAATATCTTCTTGCATTCTGTGGCTTATTGTTTCAATCTCTTTTTTTGTTGTTGTTTGTTTTTATTTTTAACCATTTTAAAAAATTCAAGTATAGTTAATTTAAAATGTGTTTGTTTCAAGTGCATAGCAAAGCAATTCAGTTTCAAATATATATATATATATATATTCTTTTTCAGATTCTTTCCATTATAGGTTATTACAAGATATTGATAGGTCCTACAAGTGGGACCTTGTTATTTATCTATTTTATTTTTTATTTTATTTTTAATTAATTAATAATTAATATTTTATTTTTGGCTGTGTTGGGTCTTCATTGCTGCACTTGGGCTTTCTCTAGTTGCGGTGAGCGGGGGCCACTCTTTGTTGAGGTGCGCAGGCTTCTCACTGAGGTGGCTTCTCTTGTTGCAGAGCATGGGCTCTAGGCACGTGGGCTTCAGTAGTTGTGGCTTGCAGGCTCTAGAGCACAGGCTCAGTAGTTGTGGCGCACAGACTTAGTTGCTCTGTGGCATGTGGGATCTTCCTGGACCGGGGATCGAACCTATGTCCTCTGCATTGACAGGTGGATTCTTGACCACTGCACCACCAGGGAAGTCCCTATCTATTTTATATATAATAGTGTGTATATGTTAATCCCAAACTTCTAATTTGCCTCCCCCCTACCCTTCGCCCTGCTATCCCCTTTGGTAACCATAGTTTTTTTCAATGCTTTAATGTTGTCGTTTTGATGAACAGAAATTTTTATTTATAATATAGTCTAACATATGATCCTTTTTCTTTATGATTAGAGCTTTTATGCGCAGTATAAGAAGTTTACCCCTGTCCTAAGGTCATATAGGTATCCTTTTATATTATCTTCTTAGAGATTTTATTATTTGCCTTTTACATTTACATCTACAGTCCACCTGGATCTTTGCGTATGGTATGGGTGGGGTTAAGTTTAATTTTCAAAAATAATGATATCCGGGCCTCCCTGGTGGCGCAGTGGTTGAGAGTCCGCCTGCCGATGCAGGGGATACGGGTTCGTGCCCCGGTCTGGGAGGATCCCATGTGCCGCGGAGCGGCTGGGCCCGTGAGCCATGGCCGCTGGGCCTGCGCATCCGGAGCCTGTGCTCCGCAACGGGGGAGGCCACAACAGTGAGAGGCCCGCCTACCGCAAAAAGAAAAAAAAAAAAAATAATAATGATATCCAATCATCCCAGAACAACTTATTGCAAACACCTTCCTTTCTGAATTGCCCTTAGGTGCGTATGTTATCAAAGTCATGTGTTCATTAACCTTTGGTGTATGTCTGAGCTTTTTATTCTATTTAAACGATCTCTTTGTTTCTTCTTACATTTCCATATAAGTTTGAAAAACAACTTGTGAAGTTCTACTGAGATGGAAGGATTTTGATTGAGATGGCACTAAATCTATAGATCAGTTTAGGGAGACTTTACAACTTCACAGTATTAGTTGTACCAGCCCATAAACATGTTATATTCCTCCATTTATTAAGATCATCTTTGATTTCTCTCAAAAATGTTTTAAAGTTCTCTGTGTAGAGAGTTTATACATCTTGCATTGAATTTGTTCTTAGATATTAGACATTCTATAGTTTTTATATTATTTTAAATTTCATTTCCAATTCTTTTTGTTTTTTTGGTATATTAAAAACAATTGATTTTTTGTTGGACATTAACCTTATTTCCAGCTATTTTGCCAAAGTTGCTTATTAATTGTAATTTGTATGTATTAAAACATGTCCTGTGAAAATGATGTTTTTATATCTTCCTTTCCAAAACATATATATATATATATATATATATATATATATATATATTTGAGGGATAAACAGTTTTTACTGGACTCAGGTCAGGAGTCTATGAGTCTTGAGGACCTCTCTTTGTTGGTTTTGTTCCCCACATTCTTCTTGGCCCATTTGAGCTACTTCTTCTTCATGTAGTGAATCTTGGCCTCATCCTACCTCTTCTTTTCCAAATTCATAAGTCAGGTGCCCCAGGTAGGCAAAACTATGTGTGGGCTTAAGACACATGCATTTGAACAGAAATGATCATATGCTTTCTTTGGTCAAACACCTTGAGGTGCTCTAGAGTGGCCTGGTCATACGTGATCTTGTGGCGGCAGGCCTTGCACAGTCCACCTGAAGACGTGCTTCGGCACCCAGAAGTGGAAAGGACCATTGCACGGGTTGGTGTCTCTGTGCTTGTAGGTCAAGGCCCGCTACCTCCATTTAATTCTGTAGACGTTTGCAAGAAATGCTGATGTCCTTATAACACATGACCACCACTTTCTGGCCGAGCAGTACTCGCCTGGCCACTCTGGCCTCCAGGTAGCCCTGGAGATGGTTTCAGCCATTGACTAGCATGATCTGTCCCTCTGACAACTTTGGCAGCTGCCTCAGAAAATTAATCCCTATACTTTAAAATTATTTTTCTTGTCTCGTTGCACTAGCTGGAACCCTTGTGCAATGTTGAAAAGGAGTGGTGAGGATAGACATCCTTGTTTTCAATCTTAGGGTAAAAGCTTTCAACATTTCACCATTACAAAAGATGTTTCCTCTAGGATTTTTAGGAATATTCTTTATCAAATTAAAGAAGTCCCCTTCTATTTATAGTTTGTTAAGAAAGTTTCTTCATGAATGCTTATAGAATTTTGTTCCATTCTTTCTCTCACTCAGAATGATTGAATGATTTTTCTCTTTTATTCTGTTAATATGGTGAATTACATTTGTTGATTTTTATATGTCAAATCATCCAACTTGTTTGTGATCTACTTCTTGCTATATCGTGTTGAATTCGTTTTGCTAATATTTAAGATTTTTTTAACAGACTTTATTTTTTAGAGCAGTTTTAGGTTCATAGCAAAATTGAGAGGGAGGTACAGAGATTTCCCATAGACTCCCTGTCCCCACACATGCATAGCTTTGCCCATTGTCAACATCTCCCACCAGAGTGACCCAATTGTTAAAACTGGTGAACCTCCATTGACACATCATTATCACCCAGAGCTCATAGCTTACTTTAGGGTTCACTGTAGGTGCTGTACATTCTATTGGTTTAGACAAATTTATCATGACATGTTTTCACCATTGTAGATCATAGAGTAGTTTTACCGCCCTAAGAATCCTCTGCTCTGCCTATTCATCTTCCTGTCTCCACTAACCTCTGGCAACCACTGATCTTTTTACCATCCCCATTGTTTTGCCTTTTCCAGAATGTCATATAGTTGGCATCATACAGTATCTAGCCTTTTTAGATTGGCTTCTTTCACTTAGTAATGTGCATTTAAGGTTCCTCCATGTTTTTTCATGCTTTATAGCTCATTTCCTTTTAGTGCTGAATAATATTCCACTGTGTGGATGTACCACAGTTTATTTACACATTCACCTACTGAAGGACATCTTGGTTGCTTCCAAGTTTTGGCAATTATGAATAAAGTTGCTGTGAGCATCTATGTGCAGGTTTTTGTGTGGACATAAAGTTTCAACTCCTTTGGGTAAATACCTAGGAGATTGATTGCTGAATCACTTGTTAAGAGTATGTTTAGTTTTGTAAGAAGCCATAAACTGTCTTCTAAGATAGCTGTACCATTTTGCATTCCCACCAGCAACGGATGAGAGTTCTTGTTGTTCTGCGTCCTTGCCAGCATTTGGTATTGTCAGAGTTTTGGATTTTTGAGTCCTGTTTGTTTATTCAGTCAACATTCATATACCTACATATTTTTCCTTTTTATTCTTCATCCATTTATGCCTCTTTGAGCTTACACTGGGGAATCATTTTCCTTTTACTTGAATAACACCCTTTAATATGGGTTGACTGCTTAAAATTTCTCACATTTCTTTTTCTTTCTTTCTCTCCCCTTCCCCCGCACCCGCTGAGTATCTTTATGTTTCTTTCATTCTTTTTTTTTTTTTTTTTTTTTTGGCTGTGTTGGGTCTTCGTTGCTGCACACAGACTTTCTCTAGTTGCGGCAAGTGGGGGTTACTCTTCATTGCGGTGCGCGGGCTTCTCATTGCGGTGGCTTCTCTTGTTGCGGCATGTGGGCTATAGGGCGCACGGGCTTCAGTAGTAGTGGCTCGCAGGCTCTAGAGCGCAGGCTCAGTAGTTGTGGCGCATGGGCTTAGTTGCTCTGCGGCATGTGGGATCTTCCCGGCCCAGGGCTTGAACCCGTGTCCCCTGCATTGGCAGGCGGATTCTTAACCACTGTGCAGCCAGGGAAGTCCTGTTTCTTTCATTCTTGACACTATTTTTTGGCCTTAGGAGTGTGCTTTGCCCA
The DNA here is from genome assembly GCF_025265405.1 of Mesoplodon densirostris. Taxonomy (NCBI): domain Eukaryota; kingdom Metazoa; phylum Chordata; class Mammalia; order Artiodactyla; family Ziphiidae; genus Mesoplodon; species Mesoplodon densirostris. The sequence continues at coordinate 59,996,114 of NC_082673.1, read as the reverse complement.
CAAGTGGGAAAAGCTTGAAGTGTTAGGGAGTTAAACAACCCAGGAGCAATCTTCAACTATTGAGAGATGGAATTAATGGATAAATACCTCCAGTTTCCTCCCCACTCAGTGGGCTACTTCTAAGATATGTCCTACACAGTCTCTCAGATGATCCCCAGTGGGATTGAAGTCCAGTTGTCCACACTGGTAAAACATTCATCAGCCCATCTTTTATTGGGTTTTCTCCATTCGCTGTCTCATTTCTCCATTTCCATACAGTGCTTCCTGTAATCACTTCCTAAATAAACTATTTATAGCCAAATCCTTGTCTCAAGGTATGTTTTGGGGGAAACCATACCTAAGACATGGCTTATTTCAGAGGTGCAGTCCTTTAGGGCTCCACACAAAGTAAGAGGGGCTCATTAGCACTCACCACCGCATTGGGGAACCTTGGACATTAATCCCTGTTGTCTTAGCTCTGAGTGTTTGTCAGAAGAACTGCTCAGCTTCTTGGCTTCTCACTCGGTCTTTCTGTAATTGGCATTCATCCCAGGGGGATAAGTGGCTCCAAACACAGGACTCACTTCCTTGGGTCTTATTCATCCCTTGGTTCCTAGTTTGGTAATTCATCATTATTTTGTTAACTCTCTTGTGCCTTTAAGTAGATTTAAAGAAATATTTTTGGTTAACTTTTCAGTTGTCTTCAAAGGGAGAATTAACCCAAATTGTTAGAAAAGAAGCCCACTCCAGCCTCCTTTTCTAGATTTGTATTGCACTTTAACGCTTCAAAAAGGTTCTACTTGAACCTTGCTTATTTCCATTCCCTATCTGTACTCCCTCCTCCCCCATCCATGTGATGGGCTTGCACAACTCTGTGCCTTTACTCTTGTTTTTCCCTGTTCAAAGTGTGACCCACCAAAGTGTGGGGAGATGAGAGTTCTCCCTAACATGCCAGCCTGGACGATGCCAAGATAGTTGTCAGTCAAAGACCAAGTGGGCAGTTTGAATGGGCTGCCTAGGGTGATGAGACCAGCCTTTGACCAGGACAGAAAGTCTCAGTGGGTAAATCAAGCTGGAAGCAGGGTGGAAGCACAATGACAAGATGAAGAAAGACAGATGTGGAAGAAAGAGAAATGAAGCAAAGTATGGGCATGGAGGTTGGAGTTTGTCCAGGGGCACATCTAAAATGACTGTGTTTAAGTTAGATGTTCTGTTTTCCCAGAACATTCTTGAAAGCTTAGCTTAAATGACTTCTTAATTCTTTTGGTTGGAACCACTTCCTCCTTTAACTTTCATAGCACTCTTACTGTATTTATCATATCACATTTTCCCATTGGCTTTGAATAGTCTGTTCCTTCTAAATTATTAAGTAGATGGCAGCTGTGGTATAGTGGAAAGAGCAATGGAATCAGAGTTAGATGACCTGGTTTTAAGTCTCAGCTTCAGCACTTACCTAAGGTGTTTGAGCCTCAGTGTCCTCGTCTATATAATGGGGATAATATTATTTACTCCATAGTGTGATTTGAGTATTAAAAGACATAAGCGTGTAAAGTGGTATGTAGTCAAATGGTACATTTGTCAAGTGGCACATAGTGAGCAACTTGACAAATAAAAGCCTCCCTTTGCTGAGACTACTAAGTATTATGAAGTGCTCTCCATGCTTGACATACATTATCTTATTTAGGCCTCACCAAAACCCTATGTAGAGCTATTACTATGGAATAGTTCACAAATGAGAAAAAAAGATGCTATGATAGGTTAAATGATTTAATCAAGGCCACATAGTTAAGTAGCAGAAACAGGGCACAAATTCAGGTCTGTCTGGCTCTAAAACTAGCAGTATCCATTGGTCTACCCTGCTTCCCCGTGGCTCCCACGGATTTCTAATAAATAGTGGCCTTGAAATCATTTTTTAGTCTAAAGTAATCTGGGCCATTTTGGAGCTAGTGACCTACAAAAGTGTTCCATTATCTGTCTCAAGGGGTACCTACTCTATCCTGATTTATAAATAAATTTTCATATATTTTGTTCAGAAGAACTTCCTGAGCAAAAGTGTGTGTGTGTAATGCACTAACAGAAGAAAAGTGATATTGAAAACTAAGAATGTTTCACAGGACCCCTGATTTAACTGAACATACTGGAGAAGAGGCTTCATGTTTTCACTTTTTTCTCTTGAAAGAGGTACTTGATTTTTTGAAGGTGCCATGGAAGCCTTTGAGAAGAAAGCTATGAACTGGTTCCCTAGAAAAAAGCAAATAGATCTATTCAAGAATTAGCCTTTACGATCCCACTGATCATAAGCTGAGGAACGAAACACCTTTGTAGAACAGATGTATCAGCTTTCATTTAAAAGGAGTAAAAAATCATGAATCATTTAAATCAGGAAATTGGTGGAAATTTCCACTTTTTGTCTTCGTGTGGGTACGTAATAGTGGTGGTGTTGGGGAAATTGGGGAGATCAGGGTGATAAAAGAAGGTGCTGCAAAGTCAGCTCTATGATCCTACGATTGGACCTTCTGGAAAGGCCCTTACATAACTACCTTACTTCTCCAATAAAAGGCTGTGTATTTCTTCCCCTTAACTGATTTTACACTTCCACTTTAAATGTAACTGAGGATGAAGGACGAGAAACAAAAACAAAAAACCCCTAAGGGTCCGCAAAAAACAATTAGGACTGCCCTAGGGGAAGTCAGAGCGAGAAAACGAAGGACCCCTCTTCCTTCCCACCTCCCCGGGGACACACACTTAGCCTCCCTCCAGGACTCCCCGCCCCTGCCGGTTCGCCCCCCCCCCCCCAGCCCCCCCGCCTCCTCTTTCCCTAACACGTGCTCTCCGGAACACTCACTCGGGAGATATCCCACCCCCCCGGGGCGGGGGCTGGGCTCGGGAGCCGAATGGACAAATCCGTACGCGCCTTACAGCGTCGTGGCCCGACAACGTTGAGCCGCCCAATCGAAAGGGCCTTACCGCCCGTTTCCCGGAGCCCCGCCCCCTCGCAGCCGTGCCCCCGCCCGCCGGTCTCCTCCCTCCTCCTCCTCCTCCCGTTCGCCCCTCCCCCGCCGCTCGGGAGCGGAGCTTGCGAGACGGAGAAACTGGGGCAGAAGTGAAGATGGCGGCGGCGGTGCTGGCGGTGGCGGCGGCTTCTCGCCAGTGACGCGCGGTGCGGGCTCATCTCCCTCCCCACCTCCCTAGTCCGGACCCCGTCCGCCACCGGGACCACACCGGCCCCGCAGCCCACAGGCCGTCCCGCTCGTCCCTCCCCAGTCGGCCCCTCTCCCGACGCCTGGCTGCCGGTGGTGGCGGCGCGCCCCGGGTCCCGGCCGCCGGCCTTGCACTCCTGCGCGCTGTCGCCGGGGGAGCGGGTGGCGTGTTGATCCGCCCTCCTGCCCGCCCCGCCGGACCGCCGCGCCGCGGACACACGCCCGGCGGGGAGGCGGCGGCGGCGGCAGCGGCCCCTGCGCATTTGCTTCTCTCCATTTGGGGACTGGAGGGCGGCGGCGGCGGCTGTGGGTTTTGGGGAGGGGAAGGGGTTGGGGGGGGAGCAGAGCGGGAGGGGGCCGTGCTCAGGAGGAGGACGAGAAGGAAGCACCATGACGTCCATCCATTTCGTGGTTCACCCGCTGCCGGGCACCGAGGACCAGCTCAATGACAGGTAATAGGGCCGGCGGGCTGGGGGAGGGGCGCCTACCCGCCCTCCCCTCCCCCACGGGGCCGCGCCGGGGCGGGCGCCGGTGTTTACGCGCCGTCCGGCGGTTGGCGGGGGAGGGTCCTCGCTGCACCCGGCTAGGCCCCTTCCGGGGCAAACTTCTGGTCCCGGGGGCCCGGGGCCGCGGGGGCGAGCGAGATGTGGACGGGAAAGCGCACTGCACCCTCCACACCCTCGTCCCTCCCCCCCTCCACGAAGGAGCCGCGTTGAACTCGGTGGAGATGGGGGAGGAATCCGGCTCCCGGTGGGGGGGGGAGCTGTAATTACCGCCCGGCCCAGGCTCGAGGAATCCATATTAGTCAAAGTTGAATTGAGACAGACAATGCGGATGGGGGATGGTGGAGGTAAAAAGAGAGGGAAGAGAAGCCGGGCGAGGGGCCCCGGGTTAGGCTGGGCTCGCCCGGGGCCCTGGGAGCTGTGTCCGGTGTGGTGGTCCGACCTGCGGGGCCTGGAGATCCCGGGGGAGCGGGGAGGGTGGGGAGAAGCTGATTCCCGGCGGATCGCGGCTCGGGGGGAGGGAGGAAGCGCCATGATTATTGTTATTATTATTAAATTTGTGCCCCTGCAGTGAGGTTTGCCTGTCCGGGGCGGGGATGAATTTAGGCGCGGGTGGGGAAGTGGATTAGCTTTCCTTGGCTCTGCTACTCCCGGAATGGTGCACGCAGCTCCTGCCCCGGCCCCTGTGGTGCGAGCTTTTTTGTTTCCTTTTTTATTCTAATGATAGTGTTTTCCTGAGTTGTAATTTGACAGCTGAAAGCCGAGCGTGGAGTCAAAGGAAAACTCATACGTTTGCAGTTCGCAGTGCTGCTTTTCTTAACACGCTGTAAAATTTCTGGGATGGGTTTTGCTATGGGCGGAGGAGGAATTATGATTTTTTTTTTTACCTTTCATGAGAAGGCTGTTTTGGCCCTGGATTCCTCTCCTTCCCTCCTCCACCGTCCCCTGCCAGGTTAGGGTATTGAATTGCAGGGCCGCATGTTCTCAGGGAACTGAGATAAAGCAGGAAAAGTTCCTTCACTGTTGCAAAAGAGACTCCGAGGAGGTTGAGGGAAGCCTCCATTAAAGCAAGTCTTAGAATCTAGAACTGAGCTCTAATGATGGGCTAAATGTTTACAGGGTCAGAAAGGGGGACATTTTAAGTCCCTTTCTATCCCAACACTTTCGCTGCTCTCTGTTCCTTATAAATATGGAAGGCCATCTGGGCCCAAGTTTAGAAGTTAGATATAATTTTTTCTAAGTGACCGGGTGACATAAATTGCACGATGCCCTGTTTGTCATGCGCTTCCCGGCGGCAGGAAGAGGCCTAACTTGCTGCTAAGATACTGGCCTCTGTCTCGGAGTATCTAACCGCCTCAGGTGGGGCGGACAGCCTTTCAATCCGGGAAGCTGGAGGCTTGGTTTCTGGCGTTGGGTTTGGATTTGTCTAATCTTTGCTGTAACCCTATAATACTTAACATGTTTGTAAAACTTTTGGCATACTTTCTGAAAATACTAACCATTTGGAATTGTCACGTAGTTCCTTTAAATACTGAAATAAGTTTTAAGTCATTTTAACATTTTGTAATGCGATCCTTACTCCCGTTTTGTTTCATTACAGATCTTTTGTTAAGACTTTCACATAAGGTTTTTTGTAAATTTTAGAACCACGCTAGTAGTGTGGATAGCTGTACTGTCTGTCATTCATAGAACCGAGTTGGTAGTGCTTGTAGTGCAACTTGTCTTGTAACTTAGAAAATTGCACCAGGAGAGAAGTAGGGTATGTTTTTTATATTAGTCCTAACTTTATATACGAAGAATCCTGACTAGCTTACTCAATTGACTGTGCATACCAAAACCTATTTTGCATTTTTGTTGGGCACTTTGAATAATTTTTGAGCATTCCTTTTGTTTCAGGTAGTCTGGAAATTGACATGTATCTTTTTTAAAGCTACCTTTTCTTTTTCCATTCCTGGTGTAAACAAGTAATCAGCTTTGTTTTTGACTTCTGTAGTGTCGGTATACAATATTAAGAATAGTTGGATCATCTTCAGTTTTCATTTCATAAGAAATAAAAGAGGTGGATCTGATGAGATCATAAAATGTGTGCATCAAGGTGGCAGATACTTGAACAATAGGAGAGGGCTGTAGGTAAAATCTTAGGAACCTCTAGTTTTATATAGTAGCAGTAACAATGTCTGGTCTGTTGAGACTGACGAAGGCATCATTTGAGGTAGTCATGCTTTTTTAGTTTTGAAAAGTAGTTGACTTGTGGTGGAGCTGTTCTGTGTCTCCCCTTCAGAAGAAAGTTCATGTTTGCATACCTAGTTGCAAAGTAATAGGATCAACCTATTGCTGCATTGCTTGGGGGAAATTTGTTTCCAAAGGAGGTTGGTTTTCTGGAACCTTAAAACTTACTAGAATACGCCCAGAATATTTTTGTCTTCAGGTAAAAATCTACCAAGGTTTAAAGTAAGTTAAGGTAATAGAACTTAATATGTTACAATGGGTTGATTTTCTATGTATGATAGTCACAAGTGAAATGATAAATGGTAGTTCGGGATGAAAGATCTATAAATAGGTAGACTTTAGTCTTTACCCGGAAAGCAGTAAGACTGGATAGGCAGCATGGTACTACAAATAAATTGCTCAAAGAAAACTTAGGGGTCTCAAAACACCAATATTTTCTTCTACAAATAAGTTGTCTTTTTAAAATAACCACATCCTGTTAAAAGTCATATATTTTATTTAGTGTAATAGTGTGATGGCTCAAACATTTAAAGTGTACTCAGCATTTAAAAAAAAAAACCCGTTTGTATCTGATATTTTTTTTCTTTGTGTTTTCGTACTTGCTATTTCTGTGATAGTCTTTGTATATTGGGTTAAAATCTTTAATTATTGGCTCTGGGAGACCAAATAATGCAGTAGATGAATATAGGCGGGGATGGGGCAGAGGAGAGGAATTCAGAGAGCCTAGGGTGTTGGTTGTAGCTTTCCAGAGTGATTACAAGGTCCCTGGTGCAGAGCGCTGGCCCTCAGCAAACACTCATTGTATCCAGTTGAAACCATTCAGTGCTCAGATACTTGTGTGACATTTTGATTTTCTTTCTAGTGAATTTCTCAAGTTAATGCTATGTTCTTGCTTAAAACATTGTCTCGAGAACTAGCAAAAACCATAACAAGAACATGGTTCTAGGCATTGAGACTAAGGGGAGAGATGGAAGTGCCAGCTCACCAAACCCTGGAAAGTGCCAAAGAAGTCATGTAGCTCAGTTTTTTCACTGATGAGCTGGAAAGTCAGGCCCTGAGTTTTATCCAGGGTACTGACAGATGAGGTCCTCATGATGGGTCTTCTGATGTTTAAAGTCCAGGGCTCTTTTCAGTATTCCACATGGCCTGTACTCTGGGAAGTCTCTGCTTTCTGAGGCATCCCAGCCTTTGAGCAGCCACCTACCTGTCTTAGAGTTTTGATTTCCCTTTCCCCTCAACTCTTCCCTCCTGGGCTCCAAATTGATTTAGGCCTTTTGTCAGGGGGTGGACCCTCTTAACCCTTTCCTAGTACTAGGTTAGGAGAGGCCTTTTAAGTTGATGGTGTCCCTGTGACTAGTCCCTGTCTTGAATTACTCCTCGGGATGCAGGTTGGCTACATTGCAAACCAGTTCTCATTTTTGGTCTGTATGTGGAATTTTCCTGTGAGCTTCACTTTTAGGCATTATAATGTGTTGTGTGAACATAAACAGTCTTGGTTGAGATTGTCATATCAAAAGGGTTTTTCTCCACGGAGCTCCCCCTTTAGATGCTGTAAGGCTGCACAGTAAGATAGTGTAGACAGGGGTTTGAAATTTGGAATTCCTAAATCTGGGTTTGTCTCAGCCCCCCTACTTATTAACTGTGTTGTGGTAATTGAGTCATTTAACTACTTACAACCTCACTCCCTGTCTCTCCTCCTCCCCACCCCCTCACACCTCAGTTTCTTTCTTTTTTTAAAAAAAATATTTATTTATTTATTTTGACTGCACCGTGTCTTAGTTGCGGCACACGGGATCTTTAGTTGTGGCATGCGAACTCTTAGTCGCGGCACGCGTGTGGGATCTACTTCCCTGACCAGGGATCAAACCCAGGCCCCCTCCATTGGGAGTGCGGAGTCTTACCCATTGGACCACCAGGGAAGTCCCTCACACCTCAGTTTCTAAATCAGGTATAGTACACACCTCAAGGTTGGTGAAGAATAGTTGAGATAGTGGGTGGGAAAACACAATATTATAATGTAAGTTCTGTGGAAAATACTATAAAGAGATGGTTAATTTTTACTGCTTTTATGTGTTGTCTGGTTTCCAAATAGAAAAGCAGGAACTCAAAGAAATTGCCCTAGAATATCCTTAGCATTGAACGCAGCATCCAGACTGTTAGTCTTAGATCAGCGATTCTCAACTAGGTGCAGTTTTTGCCCCCCAGGGGATATTTGGGTGTGTTTGGAGACATTTTTTGATTGTCCCCGTTGGGGCATTGTTACTGGTCTCTCGAGGGTAGAGACCAGAGATGTTGCTAAACACCCTGCAATGAACAGGACAGCCCCACGATAAAGTATGGACCTGTCCAAAATGTCAGTTGTGCTGAGGTTGCGGAAGTCTGTCGTAGATTATCTTGAATGTACATAGATGTAAAACTAAATGGAAACTCATGAGGAAAAATTCAAGCAATGTAAGTTAGTCTCAAAACATGACTTGTTTAAATTGAAATTAATTAAAATGAAGTAAAATTAACAAGTCAATTCCATGGTATCAGTGGCCACATTTCAAGTGCCCTGTACCCACATGTAGCTGGTGGCACCGGATTGGACAGTGCAGATACAGAACAGTGCCATGATCACTGCAAATTCTGTTGGGCAGTGTTGACACAGAAAGTGTTTTTTGCACAAGGCATGGCGTTTAGTGAGTGCTCCTTTTTTTTTTTTTTTTAGTTAATTAAGTAATTTATTTATGGCTGCGTTGGGTCTTCATTGCTGCACTCGGGCTTTCTCTAGTTGCGGTGACGGGGGGCTACTCTTCGTTGTGGTGCGAGGGCTTCTCATTGCGGTGGCTTCTCATTGTGGGCGCTAGGTGCTCGAGCTTCACTAGTTGTGGCACATGGGCTCAGTATTTGAGGCTTGCGGGCTCTAGAGCACAGGCTCAGTAGTTGTGGCACACGGGCTTAGTTGCTCCATGGCATGTGGGATCTTCCTGGACCAGGACTCGAACCCAGGTCCCCTGCATTGGCAGGCGGATTCTTTTTTTTTTTTTTTTTTTTTTTTTTGCGGTACGCGGGCCTCTCACTGCTGTGGCCTCTCCTGTTGCGGAGCGCAGGCTCAGTGGCCATGGCTCACGGGCCCAGCCACTCCGCGGCATGTGGGATCTTCCCGGACCGGGGCACGAACCCGTGTCCCCTGCATTGGCAGGCGGACTCTCAACCACTGCGCCACCAGGGAAGCCCGGCAGGCGGATTCTTAACCACTGCACCACCAGTGAAGTACGATTGCTCCTTTTTTTTTTTTTTTTTTTTGCGGTACGCGGGCCTCTCACTGTTGTGGCCTCTCCCATTGCGGAGCACAGGCTCCGGACGCACAGGCTCAGCGGCCATGGCTCACGGGCCCAGCCGCTCCGTGGCATGTGGGATCTTCCCGCACCGGGGCACGAACTGTGTCCCCTGCATCGGCAGGCGGGCTCTCAACCACCGCGCCACCAGGGAAGCCCTGCTCCTTATTTTTATTAGGAACTGTTGGGTTTTAAAGACTCAAGCATATCCTCGTCCACTCAGTAGGAGCCAGAAAATAGGCCAGGGATTATGTGGAGCCGAATGAACAAAAGCTATGGTGGGTGGAGGTTGTAATAGTTGAAAGCTGCCTAAAGTTTAATTGTGCTGCACCAAAAAACACAAGTGTTAGGGTGCAATAGAGCATCACGTCACCAAACCAGTGGGAAATCTGACTATTTGATTGTTGAGATTGTTACCTAGAAACGACAATGCTAGAGTGACTTTATTGGGAAGGTACAGGCAAACTTCACTGAAATGATTAAGTTGTTTAAGGAAAGTAAGATTAAAGACAGGGTATGAAATAGCCAAATAAAAAATTGAAAATCAAAACAAACAAGGGAAGATCAGTTTTATAAATCAAGAAATCAGTGAGTGACTAAATTGTAGGTTTAGGAGTAAACAGACACTTGGGAAGGAAATTACATAGTACATAGGAGTACAACTAGGAATAATGGGATGAACTTTAGAAAGGTCAGGATTTTTCCCTTAACAATTAGGTTATTTAGGAAATAGTCTCTAAAGGAAAGTTGAATCACTGAAGACTGTGTCAAATTACGCTTAAGTAGATCTTGCAGGGTGTATTGAGGGGAGTAATTTTATGTTGCAGGAGGATGTACTCGTGTCTTTTTGCCCCGTTTTTATCATACATACACTCGGCCCTTGGTATCCACAGGTTTCACATCTGCAGATATTGAGTGCAGGCTATTCATTGTACTGGTTATTTTATAAAGGGACTTAAGGAACCGAGGATTTTGGTATCCGCGGAGGCTCCTGGAACCCATGCCCCTCGGAGATAGAGGGACGACTCTACTTCTAGTTAAGAAAACAAACTCCAATTATAGTCCGTGTTTCTGTCATTTTGACACCTTGGCATTCTGAGCAAATGACAACAGTCTGCCCTCCTGGGTCACTATAATTATGAAATGTTGATTTGTTTTTGTAATTGATTTTTAAGTTTTACTGTGAAAATTATTTAAAAACTTTTTATTATGGAAAATTTAAAGCATATACAAAAGTAGAGAGGATGGTATAGTGAACACCTATGTACAAGAGTTATCACCCAATTTCAACAGTTATCTACTCGTGGCCAGTCTGGTTTCAGGCCTCTTCCCTATTTATTCCTTTTCCTCAGATCATTTAATTGATATACCTTCATTATGTATCTCAAAGATGAAAACTTAAAAAAAAATTACCTTAATCTCGAAGTTCAATCTGTTTAGATTTTCCTGTTGTCACATAAATGCTTATTTTTGATGACTGACAGTTTTGAAATTTTACATAATAAAACTGAGTTTTAACGTGTTAACAAAATTCGACATTCTTAAGAGTAAGAGAAAATTTGTTTGGATAATAGCCTTAGAGGGACAGCCAGCATCACACTGGTAATCTTCATGTTCCTTACAGGTTGGCCGATGCTGTCATTTCTTAACTTCCAGTGTGATAGCATTTTATTAGCAAGTCGCTTGTAGTAATGGTTATGTACTGATGGAAAGACAAGATTCTTGAAATTAAGTGATTTTCTGTGGAGCACATTGAGGAATAAGAATAAGTCATGAAAAGTTTGCAGCATTCTTCTAAGTTAATATATAGAGGTAAGACTACTGGTAAATTGAACTTGGCTATTAGAAATTATTCTCTAATGGGATCATATTTTACATATATTTTCTTGATAGATCACTGTAGTGCTAATAAACCCCTTCAGAATGAGAAATATGGTAAATTCTTAGATAACTGTGGTTTGTGACAGTCTCATTTTTGTCAGGATATTGAATAAAGTATTAAAAATTAATGTTATTTCACATGTAAATAAAAATACAATTTGTTTTACCCAAACAGCAAAAGTAATGTTATTTGTTCAGTTTCCAGTGGTGTCATTCACCTTAATAAAATGTTTTCAACTTTCTCTCTCCTTATGTATTTTGTAACTCAGCTTTATTGAAGTATAATTTACATACAGTAAAATTCACCCTTTTTTTTTTTTTTTTTTTTTTTTTTGCGGTACGTGGGCCTCTCACTGTTGTGGCCTCTCCCGTTGCGAAGCACAGGCTCCGGACACGCAGGCTCAGCGGCCATGGCTCACGGGCCCAGCCGCTCCGCGGCACGTGGGATCTTCCCAGACCGGGGCACGAACCCCTGTCCCCTGCATCGGCAGGCGGACTCTCAACCACTGCGCCACCAGGGAAGCCCAAATTCACCCATTTTTAAGTGTACAGTTTGATGAGTTTTGACAAATGTATACAGTTGTGTAACTACCACCACAATCAAGATACAGAACATTTTCATGACCCTCAAAAATTCCCTTGTGCTCCTTTGTGCCCAAAAGTCCCTTCCCACCATCATGCCCCTGAAAACAATTATTCTTTCTCTCACTGTAATTTTGCCTTTTTTAGAATTTCATGCAAATGGAATCATGTGTTTGGTGTCTTTTCCTTAGCATGTGTAGCAGTTTTTCTTCTTTTGTATTTGTGGTAGTAGTATTTCATTGTTTGTATATAATACAGTTTTGTAATCTGTTTTCTAGCTGATGGGAATTTGGGTTGCTTTCAAGTTTCTGGCTATTTCTTAGTTTTTATTTTTTTAAAATTCCTTCCTATAAAAAACATAGAAGATCTGGAAAACAAAGATCAATTTATAAAGTCTAGCAAGGTTGCCATCACTCGTAATGTTTTGGTGACTTTCTGGTCCCTTTTTTCCTATACATGGATTTTTTTTTTAATATAGTTGTGATTATGCTGGATATAATTTTATGTATTTTGAAATTTTTCTTGACTCTAAAATGTTACGTTATTTTTCATAGGAAAAAGCTCAAAATTTTAAAAAGTACATTTTTCCTGATAGCAAATTTTCATGTTAATTAAAGTACTGGTATATATATAAAGAGATTATGTTTTGAAATTTCAGTAGTAATAGTGGTAGTCTAGATTGCTGGTTATAAAGATTATGACAGTGTCCAGTTTAGGAAGCACTGTGAATTCTCTTGAATAAATCAATAGAATTTTATTTCCATTCTCATCAGTTCAGGCCCCATTTTTTGTAGTACAGAAAGAAAAGTGTTGAGAACCTACCGTTTCAGAGCCAAGAAATTGGCTCTGTTCCAGCATGAATCTGCTGTTCCAGAATTCAGACCATAAGGTGTTCTAGCTCTTTTCGTGAACTCAGATACCAGGTTTTCCTCACAGACAGTCTGAAACTCCAGAGATGGGCTTTGCATGAGTGGCTCCAAGACCCTGTTAGAGGCCTGGTGGAGGTCCACCTGAGTGTTTTTTCCTGGGACAGCCTGCTCTGTGACCTGAAAAGTCAAGGAGGATGGGTTTTCTAAGCTTTAAGAAAAAGCCAAATTTGAGATGTGTAAGTTAACTTGATGAAGAAAGTCAAAGAAGCAGAGACAATATAGGGTTATTTTGATGTCTAAATGATGAAAGCAGGGTTTTATATGAAAAGCTTTGAGGAGAGGGGTATGTGGGCTTGTGCAGTTCATCTATTTTCTTAGGTTGTGGGAGTGACTTTGTTTCCTGTCCAAAGGGAATTTGAACTAGTCCAGTTGGTGCTGTGTGTCATCATCTGCATATGGAAACTTTAAAGGAAGCACCAGACTGGTGATTTTTCCTGTGTGCAAATCCAGTTTAAAATTCTCTTAGTATGCTTCTGTTTCTGGTGATATTTAAACTTCATCTCCCACAAGTCCCTCGGTGTTTTCAGTAAGTGATTGCATTTTTCTGCTTATCAGGTGTTCTGATCATTATAGATAAAGAATAATGAGAAGGAGGGAGTCCTTGGATGCTGTGGACAGTGCACCTTTGCTTTCTCTGGTTGTTGTTTGGGGAAGTATAGGAACTGCTTTTTCTTTGCTTCCTGCAGTTGCCAGCAGGGATGAATACAAATTGGTGCCACATGTTCCGACTGATTCTCTGTTAGGTTTCTGTCACTGCTGAGGGGATGCAAAACCAGGAACGGGTGTCTTCTCTTGGGGAAGTTGGCAACCCATGGTCTGCAGGTCAGAGGTGACGTGGGGGCTGATTTCGTTGGCAGTTGCTCATCTTTCTGCCACTTCTGAGAGCCGAAGGATGCCGAAAAATAAGTACAACACTTGCATCCAGAGACAGGCGGCAGTATGTGGTTAGCAGCCACCCCATACCATCCAGAATGTTTCTGGTTTCAAAAAACTCTGTTGAGTGGTGGGGACTTTAGGCCAGTTGGTCTTTTGCTTTCCTTCTCCAGGGCGCTTGACTCCTCAGAAGTCTCTTTGGAAATGTAAAAAGCTTCTTCAGTTGGCATGAAGATTCAGTCTTTGGTGAATTCTAGGACATTCATTGAGGGGTTTTTGTTTTTGAGCATGATATGTTTAAAACCATTTTTTTTTTTTTTTTTTTTTTGGAAATGGAAAGTCTTTCTGGCAATAGTGTTGAAATTTTAAGAGTAACATAACCAAATTGTAGTAAAAACATTTATTGTGGTAGCCTTTTCGGATTAAGAGGTTCTTGGATTTAAAGTAGTGCTTCTGGGCCTCCCTGGTGGCACAGTGGTTAAGAGTCCGCCTGCCGATGCAGGGGATACGGGTTCGTGCCCCGGTCTGGGAGGATCCCATATGCCGCGGAGCGGCTGGGCCCGTGAGCCATGGCTGCTGGGCCTGCGCATCCGGAGCCTGTGCTCCGCAACGGGAGAGGCCACAACGGTGAGAGGCCCGCGTACCACAAAAAGAAAAATAAATAAATAAATAAATAAAGTAGTGCTTCTTATAGCGTCTAAACGGACCACCATCATCAGGAACAAAAAAGCGTGAGGACCCCTGTATAAAAGGCTCTCACCCACATTTCTTTGTTTTAAAATTAAGTGATGACAGCAAATAGGGCCAAGCTTGCCGTTCCTCACTGCCCCCAGCCATCCTTTCCCCCTCAGGCTATAGGTTCTGTAGCTGTCTGTTTGAGAATGGGGTATTTTCCTGCCCTTTGAGGCTAGAGTAATTTATTTTTGTTTGCTTTTCTGTTTTTACAAATGAAATTTTAAAAATTTGAATTAATTTACATAAATATTAGGTCTGTCCCAGAACTATAAGACGCTGAGAGGATAGCTTTTTAAAAACAGATGTCAGTGCTCATAGGCTCACAGTCTTAGTTGGGGGAGTGATGCTGATCCACAGACCAGTAGCAAACTATGAAAGACTGGTGAAAGAGGTAGTCGAGTTTGACCTGTGTAAATATTTGCCATGTGCTGCCTGCGCGGAGTTTGAGCACAGCGTTAGGTTAGTTTCCCTTGTTCAGTAAATGTTTGTGTGCTTCTCAGACATTGTGCTAGGCCTGGGGTGGCTGCACCAACCCTTCCTGGGACTTGGGTTGAGAAGTAGTTGGAACTTTTTCTAGCTCATTGGGGAAGTTTGGAGAAGAGCGAGGTGATAGACTTAGTGGGCCCAGGGAGTGGCGTCCGGTAGGGGGGCCATGTTTATTTATTTTTTAATCTTTTTACTTTGAAATAATTGCAGACTCACAAGTAGTTGCAAAAATGATGCAGAGAGGTCCCGTGTACTCATAACCCAGCTTTCCCCAGTGGTAATATCTTGATTGTGCCAGGTATTTTTCACATCCTTGTCAAAGTACTAGAGATGGGAAGGTACATTTTCTCCATATGCGCTTTTGAAAATTGGTCATTTTTCTGGTAAGATAACATAGATTGGAAGACACAAATTTAAAGAAAACTTGGTATTAGAAGATTTTGAACTGATGGGATATATAGTAGGCAGTCTGTCTTTGATATGATGGTAATGGGATATAAATTGGAGGAAAACAGTGGTTGGGGATTTGTTTTTTCCTGTGTGTCTGATACTAATTGGCCATGTGACCATGAATAAATGATATGACTCTCATTTGTAAAATGAAAGAATTGGACCAGATCGTTTAGGATTTTTCTGCTCCAATTTCTGTGATCTTAGGATTGTGGTAGGGAAGAGGGTTTTTGTATTGTAGAATGGCTCAGAGGGAGAAAGGACTGTGAGTCTACGGTTGCCCATGGTTTCTTTTACTTAAATTTTGTTGATCAGTGGAAGAAATAAACAGGCAAAGTGGGAAATAGATTTTACTCTTTTACTCAATGAGTAGTTTGCTAACTAAATTATATACATTGGGATGCAAAGATGATGGCCTCTGCCCTCACGGAGCTTTCAGTTTAATGGGGAGACACATGAAAATAAAGAATTAAGTGCTAATAGAAACTATAAGTCACAGGGAAGAAGGATCTGATGATTCAACCTGGTGCTTGCAAAGGGCTTTGAAGACAAGGTTTCAGGGTGTGGGGACTGGTTCATCCTCTTACTTCCATTCTCTTGAGTCTAATGAGTTTTCATTTATAGGCATTGAAGATGCTGGTAGCAACTAGAGGTTCATCATAGATGTCTCTATTTGATATTGATAATCAGAGTTTTAATAATAGTCCAGAACTCTTGCATTGTGTAAGAACAGTTTACATATAGACTTGGCAGGGTTTTTTTTTTTTTTTTGTTCCTTTGCTTTTTGTTTGCAAAAGATCTGTCTAGGGGTAAAAACACAAGAGGATAATGGCCTGTCGGGGTGTGAAAAACAAGTTGCTTCATCCTAATGCTTTGACTTAGTTTTGGAAGAGACGATATTGGGAATTGGCAAGGAGGAGGGGATACTTGAAGAGCTTATGTGGGTAGTCTGTGCTCCTTTCTATTCCTGCCTGCACAGGCTGGGATTGACCCTATGGCTGCCTTGAATGCTAACAGGAGAGTAGTGTTGGAGCACAGAGACACTTAAAAATGAGACCAAGTGTTCTCTGACTCTTTCATTGTTATTGTCGTTGTTTAAAATGAAAATTTCAGGGCTTCCCTAGTGGTGCAGTGGTTGAGAGTCCGCCTGCTGATGCAGGGGACATGGGTTCGTGCCCCAGTCCGGGAAGATCCCACATGCCGCGGAGCCGGGAAGATCCCACATGCCGTGGAGTGGCTGGGCCCGTGAGCCATGGCCTCTGGGCCTGCGCGTCCGGAGCCTGTGCTCCACAACGGGAGAGGCCACAACAGTGAGAGGCCCGCGTACCGCAAAAAAATAAATAAATAAATGAAATGAAAATTTCATGTAGTGCACTGCCGATAAATATTTTAAGATTATTTATGGTTCTAGACATTCATGTGATAGCTCTGTTTTAATGGATATAGAATTTCATATTGGATTTAAGACCCCAAGGTGAGATGAAATACTCAAAAATGTGTTTTCTGAATTTAGATGTATCTGCTTAATCCTTTAAATTTTATAATACATTTTAACTGTCTTCAGGTTTGTTTTGTGATATTGACATTCATTATCCAGTATTATAGTTCTTACAGAGTTAAAGAGTGTTACTGTGTATCTGAAAGAATTTGTGTATCATAGGCAGGCCCTGATGGAGAAGGAGCTCTGAGAACTGGAAAAATACTAGATTTGGAGTCAGGAGACTTGGTCCTTCTACTAATCAGTCATGTAATCTTGGGCAAGTCATTTCCTTGCAGTGAGTCTTAGTTTTAGTTCACTCATTTGTAAGATGAGGGGGTATATGTGACGTCTGAAAGTTCATCTCAGCTCTGAATCTGTGACTTAGGCCTATAGATGCTGTTTTATGAGTTGTATTTAATATATGTTAGTCAGCTTTGCCATTCTAAGGTTTGATTTTTATTCCTGCCTCAGACCTGCTCTTCTATTCTTTTGTACTCGTTCTAATGGGTATCTAGAAGCAGTGGACATTCTAAACTCTGAATACCTTGTTTGTTTAACTGGAGGGGAGCTCTTCAAAACCAGCCCAACTCTTCTGTGTTTTGTTTTTGTTTTTGTTAATTTTTTAACTGGTAGGCCTCATGTATTTGATTTGGCACAAATAAATTTAGTATAATTATGCTATCTTTTCATTATGCTTTCCATATAAATTTAATGGGGGAAGGTTCCGGGTAGCAAAAGCTTATTTGAAATAACGTGTGATAAAGCAAAAGCACATTGACAGCTTATCACTTTCGGGAGGCTGTTTTGGCAGTCCTACTGTCGAGTGCTCAGTGAGAACTTATCTTCTCTTTTCTAGGATACCTATTATTATGCTGTATGGTAGACTGTAATAATTGGTATTACCTTTCGACTTGACTAGACCGCAAGTCTACTTGACTTTCCTGAGTAGAAAGTCATTTTTGAGATGTTCAAAATTTAACATCAAGGAGGATTTTAGGATTTTCATGTTTTACAGCTTAGGAAATTGAGGGCTGGAGTACCCAGATGATTAGTGAAGTGGCAAAGACTAGACTCTGCATTAATTCAGCTTTATTTTTCCTTTTCTTCTTGGAATGGGCATGGGAAGTAACTTGTTTTTCTGATACATACACACCTGTTAGTGTATATGTATATATATATACACACACACACACGCAATTAAATATTAATATGGGGACTTCCCTGGTGGTCCAGTGGTTAAGACTCTGCACTTCCACTGCAGGGGGCGCGGGTTCTATCCCTGGTTGGGGAACAGATCCTGCATGCCGCAAGTCGTGGCCAAATAAAAAAACAATCTATCATATGGAGCTACTTGTATGGAAAATTTTGATCAGTTTTTTTTTTTTTTTTTTTTTTTTTTTTTTTTTTTTTTTTTTTTTTTGCTGTACGCGGGCCTCTCACTGCTGTGGCCTCTCCCGTTGCGGAGCACAGGCTCCGGACACACAGGCCCCGCGGCCATGGCTCGCGGGCCCAGCCGCTCCGCGGCATGTGGGATCCTCCGGGATCGGGGCACGAACCCGTGTCCCCTGCATCGGCAGGCGGACTCTCAACCACTGCGCCACCAGGGAGGCCCTGATCAGTTTTTTTAGAGAAATGTATCCTGTTTGCAAAGGCACAGTAAAGTTTCATCTTATAGACTATAGGCAATAAAGCTAACAATAAACCTTATTTGACACAAACCATATTCCCATTCTCTGTTCATTTGATCTTGAGAAAAGTCTAGTATGTCCAGTAGTTTCAAGGATATCATTTTAACTTAAAAGGTTCTGATATATTTAATTTATAAATCTAAGACTGATATAATAGAGTTTTGGAAAACTATAAGAAGTGCCTTGTTAATGTGTGTATTCCTATGTAAAACACATTGCTTCTCCTTCTCTTTGAAATTAAAGAAACGCACATTTGAAAAAAAAAGTAATATGTACACACAGTGTGTATGCCATTAAATAGTATCTTATCCTTTAATTAAGCACATTTTGTGGGGCTTCTGCTACATGTTGGTTCTAGTCTTAGGTGTATGATGGTAGAGCTTAGTCTGTGAGAAAGACAGACCATTACAGAGCAGTATGATAGTGAGCATAGGGAAAGAGGAAGTAAAGGATTCTTCACCAGAGCACATACCCCAGTCTTGCAAAGAAGGAACAGCTTATTGGAAGAAGTAATGTTTAAAAGGAGGACCAGGCTGAGGAGCTGGTGGGGAAGATGTGTGATGTAGGGCAGGGCCTGGAGGACTAGAAGAGCTTTCTAGGCAGAAGGAGCAGCACGCGAGAAGACCCTAAGGTGAGAGAATGCTCAGAGTAACTACATAGGGTTTCAAATCAGTTGAATAGTTCTCTTGTAAAAAAGAATACCCTCTCAACTATCTTCAGTAATGAGCTTGGTATTATCATGATAAAATAAATCTGTTGTGTTATGTCATATATTGACTGTGACTAGTTAATTTAATGGATTAGACTTAGAGTAACTGAACCAGTGCAATAAAGGGTATGCATTCCATCCTAGTTTAGGCCAGTTGCTTGATCTCATGGCTACAAGTAGCATCTTTAAACCTCTATCCAGCCAAGTTGTTGGTGTGTGTTAGTGTTAATGAAGACAAACAAGCTTGGATGGATGGTTCAGTTCAAATGCCTTATTGCTGTTGGGAAAACAGTGCAAATCCTGTAAACAGACCAATAATATCACTGAGATAAAAAGACTCCATTTTTCTGTGTAAAACAGTTCATGGTCTTACAGGTTAAAGATAAAAGTTTCATAAGAAGTGATGACAGTGTGCTTGTTTCTGGGTTGAGTGATTGCTTTTGATGTCTCTTAATATGTTTTAGTATTTTATATACTTTTATGTGAGTATATATTATTATTTTTCAAATTCAGGTTAGTTCACATTTTATTTTACTTTTATTATTTATTTATTTATTTTTGGCTGCGTTGGGTCCTCATCGCTGCGCGTGGGCCCCCTCCAGCTGCAGCGAGCGGGGGCCACTCCCCACCGCGGTGCGCGGACCTCCAACTGCGGTGGCCTCTCCCGTTGCAGAGCACGGGCTCTAGACGCACGGGCTTCAGTAGTTGTGGCTCGCGGGCTCCAGAGCGCATGCTCAGCAGTTGTGGCGCACGGGCCTAGTTGCTCCGCGGCATGTGGGATCCTCCCGGACCAGGGCTCGAACCCGTGTCCCCCGCACCAGCAGGTGGACCCCCCAACCACTGCGCCACCAGGGAAGTCCCTATATTATTTTAATAATAGAAAAAGAATAAATCCTTAGGAAAGTGTTTGAATTTAGTTAGCTATTCACCTGAAGCAGGAACATGAAAAGCATTGAATAAAGAATACTGATTTAATTTCACTAAAGTTTTTTTTTTTCCCTCTAGAGACTTCTTACAGGGAGTATAATTCTTTGTGTAAAACTAATTGAGGGACAATTCTACAAATAATTATTTTAAAAACTTATTTTGAACTTTGATATTGAACAAAGCCATTAGGATCAGATAGATACATGGGCATAATTTCTGACTTGAGCTTACAGAATATTTGTCCACAGCCATGCCTCAAAGGAATGTTGTGTGATGAAAGCCTTTTGGATTTTGGACAAAAATTTATCATTTCCGTTTTATATTCAGAGTTCACGCAGGGAGACGATAGCTTGTCAAAAACATTGTGATAAAATTTAAATACTTTTTTTTCCTCCTAGTAAATTGACCAGAATTTTCACCATAACTTAAATATAAATGGACATTAAAAGAAATTCCACTTTGTTTCATTCATTCATTCATTATTAGTCAACAGATATTTATTGAGGGCTTGTTTTGGGCCAGATACTTGGGCTGTATCAGTGAACTAAAGAGGCAAAAATTCCTGCCTTTGAGGAGCTTACATTCTAGTGACATGCTTTTTGTGTGTTCATAGTTATGAAACACTTCTTTTGAAATGTGTGGTGTTTAATTTCCATATGTTACATCTGTCTGAAATGTATTCCTATTAAAAATGTAATCAGTTAGAAATTATGGGAAAGCCCACTGAATTAACTATTCTTTGTAATATCCCTAAATGGTTTCTTAAATATTCTCATTATCCTGCAGGGCCACTCTTTAAACTGTCCTTCCTTCAGTTTGAGCCTGTGAGTGCCATCTAGGGGAGCTGAGAGGTGACCTCTTTGAAGACAGGCTCATTGTGGTCTTTGCATTCCTAGTACTTGACATATGTTAGTACATATGTTTATTAAATTAATCTGAACTTCCAAAGTAATAAAAATTAGTTCTTAGAACTATATTCCAGTCTCTGGAATAAGGAATGAATTAAGTGTATGGATTTTTTTTTTGGAATGTACTATTCCAATAACATTGAAAGATACCACAATATTTCACCTGACCTCCCCCCCACCCATATTTCATGTAGGAGACCTTCCTTAAATGGTGATCCTTGACTCTGTATGTAATTTTGGTGAGGTTGATATTCTTTTTCCCATCCAACATTCTATTGTAAACATCTTCAGACATGCAGAAAAATTGAAAGAATGAACAGTGAGTTATTTGGTTATCCACCTTCTCCATTCAGTAATTGTTATTTTGGTAATTGTTTTTGCCAAATTTGCAAAATATACATGTATATATAAATGATTTTGTTGAGCTGTTTAGAAGTTGCAGTCATCATGATGCTTTTTTAATCTTTAAATACATGGGCTTGCATTGCCTAAGAATATGGACCTTCTTCTGTACAACCACCATTATCACTTCAGAAAATTAACAAGAGTTCCTTAATACCATTACTTTTCTCCACTTGTCTTTAAAATGTCTGTACACAATAGCTGGGTTTTTTCAAACCAGAATTCAGTCAAGGCCTACACATTGTATTTGGCTTCATTTGAATTTAGTCATGGAGTCATTTTTACAAAAATATTTGTAGTTTTTCCAAGGGCCACACTTAATTATTGAAATACTAAAGTCATTCTATTTCAAAGCATAGTTGTGTCATTGTTTTCAATTTTTATGAACTTTTAACTTTCGTTTGTCAGCATTGTGTGTTTTAATGAATTTCTCAGTGTTGCTTTTCCTAGACCTCAGGGAATCTTGGATTTTTGTGAGATTCGAAGTTTCACTTTGCACATGTTTTGCATTGGATTACATTTTGTTGTCAGATAACATCCTGTGATCAGCATCAGCTTGACTTCAAAAGATGTGAAAGTGATAGGCCGGGTTGTGCACTTGTTAAACTTGCAAGGATTTTTGGAGACTTTTAATAAAAGATCAGTGGCTGGTGAAGGTTTTGGCCTTGTCAGCCTTTGTTTCCTTATGTGGTCTCTCGACTGCAGGGATGAGGAAATGAGAACATTCTATCAGTATATGTTACCTGGGTGATTGACAGGAGGAGAGTTGGCCTGTCAGTGTTGTATTAGTTACTAGACTATATGGAAGATAGATTTTCTATTGATGCTACATAAAGATTGGCTTTTATTTGAGCAAAGATTTACTATTCAGATGAGTCTAAGGTTAAATAGATTTGGAAATAAGATATGTGAAATAAACATTTAAGGAACTAAACATATTAAGGTGTAGTAATGTAGAGTTTATTTTTTAAACTTGGCCCAGTTAAAGGAAATGGGTAAGGAAGATACCAGAGATGAACCGTAAATGAGGCTTTATTCATATATCAGTGGAACTAGGACCGAAGAAAATGCTGAGATTGCCTTTGATCATCATTCTGGTTTTTAATTGCTGTGTAATAAATCACGCCAAACGTAATGGTGTAAAACAGTAATCATTTATTATTACTTCTGTCGATTGACAGTACTCAGCTAGGTGGTTCTTATCTAGATTTATGCAGTTGCCATGAGATGGTAGCTAGAGTCATCTAGGAGATTCAAACAGCCAGGATCTGGAACAGCTGAGGTTTCTCAGGCATCTCTACCTCTGTGTGGTCTCTGCAGAATGGAGTCTTCGAGGTAGCTAGACTTCTTACCAGGTAGCTCAAAGTTTAAAGGTATGTGTCCCAAGAGACAGAGAGCCAGGCTGGAATGCCTTTTCCTGACATAGCCTTAGAAGTCATGCAGTGTTTCTTCAGCCTTGATCTTTTCTCAAGAAGCAAATCATAAGGCCTGTATTCAAGGGAGGATAATTAGACTCCACCTCTTGATGGGAGGAGTGCCAAAGAATTTATGGAGGGACTTCCCTGGTGGTCCAGTGGTTAAGACTCTGCTGCACTCCGAATGCAGGGGGCCCAGTTTCCATTCCTGGTCATCAGGAAACTAGATCCTGCATGCCTCAACTGGAAAAAAAAAAAAAAAAAAAAAAAAAAAAAAAGATCCCTCGTACTGCAACTAAGACAAATAAATAAATATTTTAAAAAAAGAATTTATGGATTTCTTTTTTAAACTATCACGACCATTAAAAAAGATGATAAACTAATAGTAAAGTATAATAGTTCAGAAGGAGATTTGGGTACCATGAAAGTTTTAGAAAAGATTGACACTGTGTATTTGAAAATAGAAACAGTGAAGGCTTGGTATTTACGGCACTGGACATAATGCATTTTGTAGCAGTAGTAACTGTTAATGGACATACTATGTCCAGACAGAAGTATTGTACTGGGCAGTTCAACAGCTTAATATCACAGAGCCCCCTCCAGAAGCATCCAGGTCAGAATCATAAGAGCAGCCAATGTAAATGTGTTTCTTTGACATCACTAGTATTACTCATACAGTCAGGTGGTTGTTTGGGTGCATTATTTAGGAAATGTGAAACATTTGCTATGTTCTGAGACTTAAAAGATTGAAATGTGGGCCAGTGATTAGTTCTTCACTATGACTCTGCTCAGACACAGGGTGTATTTCCTGCGAAATAGAATTGTCTTTGGACAGGAGGTACTTGGCTTCATCATCCATTTGATAGTCAGCTTTAGGACTGAATGTTTTCTATTTCCAGAGACACATCTGTCTTGAAATGACTAGGTTTTGCTGCAGAATCTATTTATTTTAATAATCATTTGCATACCTACTATGTGCGAGGCATTGTACTAGCTCCTGGCTAGATGCTGGCATTTAAAAGAAACCTTACAGACAGTTCCAAAAGGAGAGTTCTGAAAATCTTTTGGGCAGGTCATTATTGTTGACATAAATGTGTAGCTTACCAGTATGGTTAATAGGAAGATGATATCTATTTGCATGTAAAGTTTGTTAGAAATAGGCCTTATTATTTCATAGCTTTGCCTAAGGTGGTGTATTATTTGTGGTCAGTTTTAAAGTGATATTAGTCATGTGTCATTTTTCTTAGTGTTTTGCAGTTTTTATTAAATGGAATATGTGATGAAATTGCAGCGTCTTTTGTGTGAATGTGAAAAAGACCCTGTATTTATTTTGTACATGCAATACCTTTTGTTGTTTTGTCTGTTTCTAGTCAAAAGAGGTTTTGTTGTCATTATAAAATGAAGATGTGGGATTGGACAGTTTCTGAGGGCCTTCCCAGGACTAATACTCAAAGCAAGGAAGAGAGTGGGTAGAATTTCTAGACGGTAAAGATGGTAGGAAGTGTCAGTGGAGTATCAGTTTAAGTTGGATCATATTTTGGACTTTCTGCAAGCCAAGACAAAAAGCAATGGCTGAAAAATTAACTACTTATCATGTTATATCAGAGAGAAACTTTTTCTTAATCATGCTCTGAGATACATTTTTATTGAATCTTTTTTATATTTAGGGCTACTAAAAAAGCCCAACGGACAGTAAGTTTTATAGTCAACACAGAAATTTTCTTTATGTGACTGTACTGAGCACTGATAAAAGCTGAAGTCCTTGTTTTGTGGAGGCCCCTTTATTGGAATTGAGGAGTGTAACTTTCTGGATTAGAATTATATAATGTTTAGAGGCTGGTCTGGAAAATTATGCGGTTTGCTCATTTTAAACATTTTTAGCATTGTTACTCCTTACTATATATGAAGCACTACGTTTCCCAAACATCATCTCATAGCAGCCTGGCAGCACTGTTGCAGAGGCAATTTGAGGTGAAGGCAATTGAGCGTGGCTCCCAGGCTGCACAGCTGTGGAGTGGTAGGTCTCTAAGCACGGGGTCCTTAGTTATTAAGGCCCATTTAACAGGGTCTGCTGCTGAGGCTCATGGGTTACTGTTATGTGAACTGAAGTTTTAAACATTTGTAGATAAAAACAAAATGTCTCAGTAAAGGACTGTGCTCCCGCCTTTAAAAGCAGTACATTAACTGTTACCTTGTGCCTACGTGAATAAATTTTTTTTTATTGCTTTAAAATTTGATCTGTTTGCAGAGGACAGGCCCATCATCATGTGTCTTTTCTTCCCACCAAAGCCTGAGGTTTGGTGGAGGAATGGGGACCGTAAAGTGACAGATAGTCTCCATGCTCAGTTGAGTGTTGAAACTAGGACTGTTCATTTCTGAAGCCAGTATGCTGGTTCCTATTGATTAAGCCTTTGTTGCACTCTCCATCTGGACATGCTAGGGTGTGAGATGGTGGACTGGGGACACATTAGAATCATTACCATAGTGACGCTAAATTGTTTCCATCCTTTGTGTGTCGTTTGGCTGAGAAAGGTTGTGAAGTTAGTCTCTTCTTTGTATGATATTCTAGTATCTTTAGTCAATCTATGCAGTACCTGTAATGTACTAATACCCACATGTGCAAAAAGTTAACTCATGGTTACATCCTTAAGGAGCTTACTGTGTAGTAGGAAAATAAAATAGAAATGTTAAAAAGTAGGATAGCAGGGCTTCCCTGGTGGCGCAGTGGTTGAGAGTCTGCCTGCCGATGCAGGGGACGTGGGTTCGTGCCCCGGTCCGGGAAGATCCCACATGCCGCGGAGCGGCTGGGCCCGTGAGCCATGGCCGCTGAGCCTGCGCATCTGGAGCCTGTGCTCTGCAACTGGAGAGGCCACAACAGTGAGAGGCCCGTGTACCGCAAAAAAAAAAAAATAGGATAGCAGTATAGAGACGAAGCAGTAAATGATTAATTGCTAAATTGAGTAGAATTGATGAGAAGTTCTGGAGGAAGTCAAAAGAGAAAGTGTCCACTGGGCCATAGTATCTTTATTACACTTTCTGTAGATATTTGATATATAACTGGGAAGGATAGAGGTAATTCTAAATGAAATTTGGAAAGGTTTAGATAACCAGGATTTTAATAGATGCTATGGATTCACTTTATTTATGTATGTATGTATGTATGTATGTATGTATGTATGTATGTATTTATTGTGGTACGCTGGCCTCTCACTGTTGTGGCCTCTCCCGTTGCGGAGCACAGGCTCTGGACGTGCAGGCTCAGCGGCCATGGCTCATGGGGCCCAGCTGCTCCGCGGCATGTGGGGTCTTCCCGGACCGGGGCACGAACCTGTGTCCCTTGCATCGGCAGGCGGACTCTCAACCACTGCCCAATTCACATTATTTTTGCAGTACACATGAGCTAAGAAGTACAGTTTTATTCATGAACTTCAGTTATGTCTAGTTGGTCTTATGTGTTAGTAATGAGATCTGTTTCAGATGTCTATCAGTGTTTTTTTTTTTTTTTTTTGGTATGCGGGCCTCTCACTGTTGTGGCCTCTCCCGTTGCGGAGCACAGGCTCCGGGCGCGCAGGCTCAGCGGCCATGGCTCACGGGCCCAGCCGCTCCGCGGCACATGGGATCCTCCCAGACCGGGGCACGAACCCGTATCCCCTGCATCGGCAGGCGGACTCTCAACCACTGCGCCACCAGGGAGGCCCTATCAGTGGTTTTTAATGGGGTATAATGGTAGATATTTGGAGTCACTCTTTGCTGTCTTCATCCAGAGTGGTACTGCCTACCCATAATAGCTCTGGTTCCCCCAAATTCCTTTTTCACCAGTTCCTACTTAGCATTCAGCACCTCCTTTTCTTTCATTCAGTCAGAAATGGTAACGCCAGTAACAGGAGCCGCTAATGTTTTGTACCAGGCTTTGTACTAAGCATATTGTATGCAAGCATATTGTATGCTGTTGGTTAAATGTGTAAGTAAACTTTGCCATCACAAAAGTGAATTTATGGTCTAAATTATTTACTGGATGTGTTGAGGGACTCAATCCTTTCTTGGTATTTCAGATCAAAAACCTTGATTTAGTTTAAAGGTCAGGCTTTTAAGTTCTGATTGCTGTGGTTAGAGTTTTTCTGGCTTGTCTACGTTATAGACTATGGCCAAGCCAATAACTTGAGACACTATTAAGAGAGTTTGAAGAAGGAGGGTCAAGGCCCTTTAGACTTGCTGGTTTCAGGGAGCGTGTGCAAGTAATTCCTTCACAAGCCCAATAGAGCTTCCCTTAGTTTTTTAAAAGACATTTTTGTCCCCAGGCGTTTTTTGGTTCCTTTTCTTCGTTTGCTTTTGCTCTTTGCTCTGGTACTTGCTCTTCTCCCTCATCCCAAGCTGTGTCTTTGTGGACATTCAGGAATCTTTAGAATTAAGATGTTTAAAGTTGCACATATACGTTTTAAACACAAATGGTATGTTTACTTTTCTATCAGTTTTGTAGATGAAATGACAGTCACTGCTGTGAGGTCTGTTGGACAAGTGACTCTACATACTTTCTGTATCCCAAAAGGCAGGAGAGTGGAAGTTTTTTTGTTTTTGTTTCTAACTTAGTTAACTGTTTTGGTGAGATTTTAAGGCATTTCGGATCTAGTTTTGATAGTTTTAAAAGTTCTTTTAAAAGCTTATCCCTTTTCTGTCTTTAGTGTGCCATTTTTTAAATTTAGTTGAAAGCAAATTTAATTTTGTCCTTATTGTTATTTGCTAGGTATAAAATTTCTGGTTGGGAATAATTTTTCTTCAAAAGTTTGAAGGCATTGCATCGTCACATAGCTTCCAGTATTTCTTTTAAGGAGTTCAGTGCCATTTTGACTCCTGATCCTTTTAACTTGACTTACCTTCCCCCCTCCACCCCCCCCCCCCCCAAAGAAAAAGCACTTTGAGAGTCTTTCCTCAGTCCATGGTGCTGAGAAATTTCATGTTGATGTGCCTTTATGTAGTAGGTTCTTTTCTCATTAATTGTATTTTGGGCCCCAAACACTTGGTAGGTGCCTATATTGTGGAAGCTCCTATCCAGGAAATTTTGTTACACATTTTTCTCTCATCCATTTTCTCATTTTTCTTTTTTTGGAACCTCCTAGTAGTTGGGTGTTTGACACCTCCGTTGCCACTCTGATTTACTTATCTTTCCTCCCTTTATTGTCTATCACTTTGACTTTTTGTTTTATATTATGCTGAAGATTTTTTCTCTCCCGTTGGGCCAGTTTCTCGGGAAAGGAATCCTGGAAGTTAAGAGTGTGGCTGCAAGCATTCTGGGATGGGAGCTGGTGGACTCATTTCAGCAAACAGCTCTCACGGCTTCCAGTGTCCCCGTACCTGCCTGGCCATGTGTCCCCAGGCTGTTATTCTGGTTGAATTTCTGTAAGTAAGGGACAGTTCAGTCAGGGTCTGGGAGGGGCAGCCTCAGACCTATAGGGTCTATAGGGGACCTTAACTGCTCCTTATGCAAACTTCCTGTTTGGGGTCACCCCCAGGCTTCACAGGTACCTGGTGCCTCCAGTTTCTAAGAGTTGGTCTGTTCCTCTTTGCCCGCCCTGTAGACTTCAGGTTTCAATTTTCTTTTGTCTGCTAAGTCATTTGCCACTTGCTCTATATGCTTTCCAGCTTCCAAAACTTTTGTTGGCATCTCTTGCTGGAGCGCTCTAGCCTTCTCTCTTTCTCTTTGTCCTTGTAACTTTAAAATTCAATTGTTTTAGGGGGGTTGTAGGAGGTGGTGGAGATAACTCATGTTTAACTAGAAGTCCTACACAAGAAAATTATTTCTGTTTATTCTGGATACACTGGTTCTCCATACCTGTTGTCTTAGTCTGCTTGGGTTGCTGTAGCAAAGTGCCATAAACTGGTACATTTATTTTTCACAATTCTGGAGGCTGGAAGTCTGAGATCAGGGTGCCATAATGGTCGGTTTCTGGTGAAAGCCTCCTTCTTGACTTGTAGATGACAGCCTTGCTGTTGTATTCTCTTGTCCTGTCTCTTCTCCTTTTTTATTTTTAAAATTTAATTTAACTTAATTTAATTTTTTTCTGAAGTATGATTTACAATGTTGTGTTAGTTTTTGGTGTACAGCAAAGTGATTCATTTATATACGTCATGTTCTTTTTCAAATTCTTTCCCATTATGGTTTATTACAGGATATTGAATATAGTTGATCACAGGAAGGCAGTATATAGTTTATTTTTGCAGTTGTATTTTGACTAGCAGACTGCTCTAGCACTATCGACTGTGTAGATGATATGTAAGAAAAATAATTTAAAATCTTAGAATCTTCTTGGCTTCTCGAGGTGTTCTGGAGAACTTTAGCTTTTTTAGTTGTGTAAGAGCCATTTTTTTTTTGTTTACTAGATAAATATTTATAAATGTTTTCAGCGGGATGATGCCACCTTTTTTGAGATGATGAGTCTCAACACCCTTCAAGGCGCATTTCAAAATCCTGACTCCCCTGAAGCCCTGGCCTCACTAACTCTTCCAACGCAAAATGAATTCTGCCTTCTCTTAGTAATTTTTGGTTACAGCACTCATCTTGGCAGCTAGTTCAGTGTTTTATTTTTTATTTTGTTTTCCTGTGTATATCCTTTGTTTTTACAAGTAGATTGTACACTACTTGAGATGTGTGCATTGTATCAGCTTTTCTTTCTTCCTCAGGCTTCCTAAGGGGTAGATGACACAGTTTTCTGTAGCTGTGGCTCATGATTAGGGGCAGCATTCCCAAGTATGTAGATACCCCCTCAGGTGGTGCCACCATTCGTCTCCCCTCCCTCCCCAGTGTATTTTATAGTGCAGCTTATTTCCTGTAATACTTAACTCTGGGCATTCAGGAAGTATTTGTTGATTGAATTGGACCCATGGCAAGTGTGATATGATGATAAGAATAGAGGCTTGGAGAGGTTTTGTCTCCCTCTCTCTGTCACCTCTTAATTGAGTAATTACAGGTAAATCAACCTCTTGTAGTTTTTTGTTTTCTCATGGAAAACAAAGAGACTGTTTTATCAAGGACTTGATATTACATGAAAAAACTCTGTATGATTGTTTTTCTGAGATCAAATAAAAGTTAAGAAATACCAAACTAAGTACTGTGTTGGTGCCAGTTTCTAAGAAAGTTTTCACAGTCCGTGGGTTAGGGAGAAAATTTTTTTATTTAGATTTGTCTTTTCTACTTTATAAATTTGAAATTTATCTTTTAATGCAATATTGGTAGTTCTAGTTTGTTGCTTTTTCTAAATCTAGGCAAGATGAAAAGTTGGCAACCTTACGTTTATTCTTATAATTTGAAGGAAGTTTTATTTATCTGTTAAGTCTAGGAGTCAGAATGTGCTTTATGCCTTAAGACCTGTGACACCCCAGTTGGGGGACAGGTTTCTATATATTTATTTGTGAGACTAAGCTTGTTAATGTTCCTTTTCAAAGTTTCTATCTTTACTGATATTTTGTCTGCTTGAACTATCAGTTTCTGATAGAAGTGTATTAAATTTCTCATTGGAGTTAACATTTTCTCAAAGGGTCAGTTTTTACTAGATATATTTTTGAGGTTATGGTATTAGGAACATTCAAATTCTTGCATGTTAAATGTTCTTGGTGGATTATTCCTTTTAATGTTATGTGGTGTCTCTCTTATCCCTATTAATACTTCCTTTTCCTTCACTCTTAATATTTGACTTTTAATATGTGCAATGAACCATTTGAGTAAGTAGATTTATTTCTACTGTCTGAATTTCATATTTTCTGAATCTTTTATTTTGCTGCCTTTTTTCCCTCTGTTAAGATTCCTAATTTTCTGCATTTCCTTCCTTTTTTCCTCCTCTTTTGATTGGAAGGCATAGATTGTATTTCTGTTCTTTTAGTGGTTACTATTAAGCTTTTCAGCCACAGTGTTCTAACAAAACCATGAGCGTAACTCCACCTTACAGGATGAACCCAGTCTTCCACTGGGGAGCACTTTGAGCATCATTTCCCTTCTGTGGAGATGTTTCTCTTTTATTTGATCTCAGCTTTGTCTTTTGGTTTTCTCTTTTACGGTTGTCTTTCGTGGCTGTATATATAGAGTGGACGAGGTTTTCCGGAGTGAGCACAGTATACCAACACTACTCCAGCCATTCTTCCATCCCGCCATCCCACTGATTTACATACCTGCACGTAATACTCAGTCAATATTTGTTAATTGGTACATATCTTATATCAGTGCATCTTGTTCCTTCTGTTTTAGTTTTACTCACTTTACTTTTTTCAGCTTTAGATGGAAAGGAAAGTGGAGGGAACAGTCGCACCCAAACCTATGGAAGACTTTTTCACTAACTACCCACATCGAACTTGATGGAGTGCTCAGTGCTAAGAGAAGAAAGGAGGTGTAGAGAATTTAGTCGGGGACAAAGCAACTTTAGAGTCCTACTGTGAATTGATAATATTTATTGATAGTAATCTCATTGTAAGCTGGTTCCACTTTGTTAGGTTTGTTAACTGTTTTGCTCTATAAACACTACAGATGCCAATTTTTTTTTTTGAGGGAACCAGGAGAGCTACACTGTACATAGCTTTATTGTAGCTATGATGATGGTGGCTGAGTTTTGCAAGCATTGCTGTTCTGACCTAACGTTTGCTAGGACAATCTGAGATGGCGGTGATTACAGGAGTGCCGCTCCACCATCTTCCTTTTTCAGGAAGTTAAAGTTAGTTATGAAGAGAGGATTAAACCAATAAACTTGTTAGTGCCTGATGCTGACATATTGAGCATATTGTATCTATGACTAGGAAGTGATTTTCAGGTTACCCCCCCCCCCCGCCCAAAACAACCCCGAACCAGGGGAAAATACCAGCAGCCTGGGGATGATAATTAGGGATTGGCAGATAGATGGGCTAATATCCTTTATATTCATTCCCAGGCTTAGCTCTCTAACATCATTATCCACATGCTATCTAAAAGCACCACGTTTTTTGTGTGTGTGTTTGTTTTTTGTTTAAGTGGTTAGCCGATACAGAGTGGGGATTGAGATGGGATGAGAGCCCTCTTTATCAGTAATGTCAATCTGTAGATCAGAGACTGCCTGTTGAATCTACTTCTGTTGGGTTGAGTACTTCCTGTAAGGTGAAGAATTGGAAACATTTACTGGTGGATCCCATTTATTGGTGGTGGGGGAAGCCAACCCTTTGCTATGGTTTGTTAACTGTTTTGCCAGAGGGGAGACATTTGTGTTTTTTTGTGGGCCATAGTGATAAAAACAAAAGGGATCTGGTAAGCCCTTAAATTTGACTGTGGCGGTTTGTAGGTTTGACCTTTTTTTGATGACTTCGATTTGGATCTCTGAATTAGAGACCCAGTGTTAAGAACCCCAGTAGGCGCAGATTTCAAAGAAGCCATTTATTTGATACAGCTTTCAGGTCCCCTCTGGGTACACTGATGATCGCACTCCAGGTAATAAGCAAGGTTGTTGGACAATTTGATTGTAAAGCCCACGTGGTTAGTCTGGCTTTGTGGGAATACAGATGCCCAGGAAGGTCTGCTCCCACTGTAGAAGGGAAGTGCTGAAATCCGTTGCTTTCTCCTAAAAGCAGATGACTTTGAATCATAGTTAAAGATCTTTAATTTTTCTACTTAAAGGAATAAAAATGCTGTTGCCATGTTATTTGGATTAAAAAAATTGCTATAGATATATGTTAACAATACAACTTTAGGCAGAGTAAGATGGTTTGTTTATGCTGTTTATCTTTTTAATCCCTGTTTATCTTTTTAATCCCAGTAAGAAAATAGGGAAATCAGTTTTGTTTAGTTAAAGAAAAAAGAGAGGACAGGTAGTTTGTCACTACTGAGCTCTACCTTTTGGAGGGGGAGGCCTTCTCTGTGCTAGGCCCCCTCCAGGGTTTGGGGCTACTACTTCTTGGAGCTTAGATTTCAGATCAATGTCCTCTGGTTCCCCAAGACCTTACTAGAAAGAATGGCCTGTTTGTGTTCCATGTTTAGTGTTTCCCAAACAGTGTTCACTTCAGTTTGAAAAACACAGGATTAAGCGTAAACGTGTTTCTTTATTTTAGGACTTAGCAGAATCTAATAGAGGTATGTGGATTGTGAATTTCTAAGAGGGGGCTATCCTAAGCAACATTTCCAAAACTTGAACTAGTAGGGTTATTAATATCTCCCTAAATGGACTATTAATCTTGTGACTGTTTTAAGCAGTCCTTACATGTATTCGTGGTATTTTAGAGTAGTGATTTCCAAACTTAGTTGATCATCAGCATCACTTTGGGTTGCTTAGAAATTTTTTTTTTTAATTTTGAGTTGATAATATGTGATTTAAATTAAAAAAGTGTACATTGGCACTCAGTGAAAAGCTTCCCTCCCTGCTCTCTTTCCTAGCTGCCTACTTCCTTTCCTCATAGGTGACTAAATGTTATTCCTTCCAGAGACATTTTATGAATGTGCCATAATTTATTTAGCCGGAATATAAATTACTGAGTCTTGTATTTGGAGATTTCTGATTTAGTAGGTTTGGGTGGGGTCTGGTAATACGTCTTTTAAAATATTCCTTAGACAGTGGATGATTAGCCAGGTTTAGACACTGTTATTTCAGATGGTACACATTACTTTTGCATGTGACATACTATCCAATTCTTAAAACAACTCTGTGAAGCAGATATGGTAAGCACCGTTTTTGGCAGAGGTGGAAACATGAGAGCAGGAGATGTTAAATGACCTATTCAAGGTCACGCTCCTTTTTTAATGGTGGAGCTGAGACTCAAAAAAACCCCAGGGTTCTTTTGGGTATCTAGGTAGAACCTGGTTGGCACTAACTTTGCCTTTTCATGGCTACAATGCTGATGATTGGCTAAACAACCGAAGGGGAAAAAAAAGAAACCCCAAACAAATAAAAAATTAATTATGGGTATTTATATCCAATTCTTCCTATTTTGGCACAGCATTAAATGTTGGAATATTTTATTGCATTACTTGCCAATAGATGTCCAGTAATTAGACTTTCTCTAGTTTGCATTTTAAGGTGCTTAGCCAGTTAGACTCATGTTATCAGTTTCAGGCACTTATACAGGCGAGTTGCACACAGACTTTTATCTGTACTTTTGCTTCCTGATGACATCGCTTTCTCTCTTCCCTTTGCTTCCAGCTTCCTTTTGGCCCCTTCAGTACATTTCCTTAACACCATCCCAGACTAAGCCACGGAGGAGGGGGAGGAGGGAGGGATGGAGGGAGGAACAAGACTGTCCTCTAAGTGGAGGGACTGGGAGAGTATCCCCAGCTGTAAAGTACCGAGTGATTTCCTTGTCTGTCTGGTAAACTCTTTCTAGGGATGATTCTCAAAGAAAGTTAAAAAAAGTTAAAGTAAAAAATTCTTCTTAGTATTGTAGGACCATTTGATTTGAGGTAGAACCTCCGTGGGGTTATTTTCTAGGACAATATTCCTTTGGTGTGTTTTAAAAAACCTAGTCTCATAATATTGGTCTCATAGCAGAACAGCTAAAAATCTTTAGAATGACTATGAAAAGAAAAAAAAGCTGCAAATCCACCATTTTGAAGCAGTGTAGGACTTAGAGCAGGGACATGAATGCCCATTCATTTGTTCAGCCACCCCATCCATCAGCTGTCAGGTGCTGGGGACTTAGAAATTAGTAAAACCCGGTTCTTGCCTTCATAGAGTTTGTCAAGCCATGAAAGAGACAAATATTTCATCAAACAAGTAGTTACAGCATAAGTACTGTGGAAGGAAGTATACCCCAGGGGACTCAGAGAAATGCCTAGTTTAGCCTCGAGTGAAAGGTGAGTTAACGTTTCCAACAGGTTCTTTCAGCCTACCCGCCAGGGACTAGTAGCTATAGACGTGTAGAAGGCAGTGGGGTATAGTTTATTCTAGGCTGAAGGAATAGGTGTGTACAAAAAAAATAAAATATGGCGCTCCCAGGTGGTCTAGTGGTTGGGATTTGGTGCTTTTGCTGCTGTGGCCTGGGTTAAGTCCCTTGATTGGGGAACTAAGATCCAGCAAGCTGTGAGGTGTGCCCCTCCCCAAAAAAGAGTACTTTGTGAGTATAATCTAGTGAAGGACTTGGGAGAGTATAGTGATATTTGGGGTATAGAGTGCCCAGGAAGAGTGAGGAGATGAGATTGGAGGTAGTAGGGGCAAGAAGAGAAGGAACCTCTCACTCTTGTGAAATAACAACCCATGCGCAAAATACACAGAGTTAGAGTGCGTCTGCGGATTTCTGGTTCCAAGAATTCCCAGACTTAGCTGTCATTCTCTGGTTCCTCGAGTTCCTACAAGATCTCCAGATTCAAATTGGGCCCTATTTAGTTTGGCAACCGGTTCAAGCTAGAACTTGGCAGATTGGAAGCAGCAATATATAGAGCAAGCTATCCAAAGATGAAAAATATAGTTCAGTAATAATGCTAATGGCTGCCATTTATTGAGTGTTTAAGTGCTTGGCTCTTTCCAAGGTACATTACAAAATTACCTTTAATCCTTATAGCAGCCCTACCAGACAAGTGGTTTTATCTCCATTTAACAGACCAAGATACCTTCCAAGCTCTGGGAGGTTAAAGTAAGCTTGCCCAAGGTTACAGAGCCAATTAATGGAAGGGATGGAATTGAACCCAGGTTTGCTAGTCCGACGCCACAGCCCATTCTTTTCCCACTCCACCATGTTTCATCTTCGATGTTAAAAGGGCAACAAGAAGCCATCCCAGTGTGTGTCATTTAAAGAAGCTTTCCTGAATTTAATGGCATCAAGGTCCTTGGTCAGGAACCTAACCTCCTAATTGTCTTGTTTTATGGAAAAATCAGATTGCATCACAGGTATTTTCAGTTTAGAGTTCTATCTCAAGGACTGAATACCTTGCCAAATGGTAGTATTTATATTACAAAGTGTGTCGGTTATCTCATGAGACCTTTGATTTGTATGTAGAGTTAAAATGGGGTTTGATGTTGCACATATTCAGAATGTGGCTATGGCCTAAGGGTGAAGAAAAACCAAGACTTTTCTTTTGAAATTTTAGCTGGATGCTACACTTTTTGGACAGGAGCACTAAAGGAAGTCTTCTCACCCTGTTAGCACACAAGTTAACCAAGTTTGAGTCATGTACGTATGTATAGACTTGCTGTTAAGCAATTGAAATTAGATGAGACAGAAATACTTAGGAAATTATCAAGAAGAATTAATGTATAAAGGCCATATCTTTTATCTTTTCCTACCGAATTTCTTGTCCATTTGGCATGTGTATTTTCCTTTTCCTGTTTTGAATGGAGCTGAAAATAACACAGTTGGTTTTGCTTTAAAGGAAAATGACTCATTTTCTTGTGTTCAGCATTTAGTTTCTCAGAGATGTGTTTATCTTTCAAATGGCACAGTAGTTTGGGATTTTGGTCTCTTTTTCATTTTATTATGAAAGATGTTATTTATGGCACTATATAGGAATGTCTAACCAGAATATTTTCTGTGTTAAGGGAAGAAATTATTTGTAAGTATAATGTCTTTTTTCTATGATAGTTTCAGAGTGTTTCTATAACATGAATTTTCTCATCTTAGTTTTATAGAAATCTTCGAGCAGTTTCAACTGAAAACCATTTTAGGAGGAAGAATTAAAAGAATTTCCCATTTAAAATTTGTATCATTTTCTCAGTTTACAGTATTTATTTAGAAACTTCTATTTTTTTGGTCTTGAATGTATCTTGAAGCTGAATGTCCTGTATTATTTATTTAGGGTAAAAAGAACACATTTTATAAACTGGTATTTGTTCTCTCCATAGCACAAAGTATGTATAAGTCCTGCCTATAACTGGTTATTCAGGAAGCTGACAGATGGGTTTTTTCCTCTACAAAAGCCATCATTGTGTGACTTGGGGTCTTTTAAAAGTAAAGTCAGATGTTTGCTACCTGGCACCATTTTTTCTTGGGTGGGCAAAAAAGTGAGAAATTGTTAAGTCAAATTTAAAGAAATAAAATGTGGTTAAGACTTACGTCTAAGCAAAGATATATTAGGGATCAACTGACAAGCTGAGATTTGCATTATAAAACTGAACAGATTACTCTTCACCAAGGAAATATCCTTTTTTAGAGGGTGGGAGGAATAATCTTTTGTATCAGTGGTCTCAAACTCAAATGCCTAGAGGTGCTGGGCAGGTAAGAGCACCTCTCGTCACCACTAGGCAATATAAGCTTGGTTGCTAGATCTCACTTTTCCAGAGAAGCTAGAAATCTGAAAATCTGTCTGAAATTTTCCAGTTTTACATGTTGGCCAAGAATCTTTAACAATCTTTTAAAAATTAAAAATGCCATGTGATTCAGTATCATGTGTACATCTGTAGCGTGGCAGTTTGTGACTTCTCCTTAAGGCTCCCCCCCACCCCTGTTAGTAATTGACTGTAGCTTTTGCATATAAATCTTAAAGAGGTTCCTTCTGATCCTTGCCTCCACTGCCTCCCCCTCCCCTATTGAAATGATAAACATTTAGTTCCTCATGGGTACTAATACTATCAGGAAGGCAGGATTACATTTTTCATACGCTCTATGCTATGTTATGCTACATTGCTGTACCATTTTACATCTAAAGAGACTCATGCATGGGGGTAAATTTATTCAGAGTGCAAGACAGACCAGTGGGTTTTAGTATTAACAGTATTAAGAGTTCATTAATAGGGTTTCAGATTCTCCATTCTAACCAACCTTTTAGAAACCATCACTTGCTGAGTTTTGGTGTAGTGATTTTTTTCCTCTCTGTGCATGTTGTCTAAACAACTGTATTGCTTCTCTCATTAGCCACCCTCCCTCCATCCCCGATTCCTGAGAAATCCTGAAGTTGGGAACCCATGATCAGGGTTAAACTCACATAGAAGCAGTACAAAATGGATTTTTTAAAATGTATCTGAAAATTGAATGTCTTGAAGTTAAATTTCAGACCTACAATGAGAGTCTTTCATAATCACACAGATGAAGGGAATCAGCCCTAATCTGCTGGTGCTTCTTGTTTGGGCCAAGGCAACCCTAATCCCTCCAGACCCTTCCCAGCCATCGTCAGACCCATGGGTCAAGGTAGCTGCTAATATTTTAAGTCACAACACAGAGTGGGTAGGTGGGCTGAAAGCCTTTATCTCGTCCACACATAAACAAACGCACAGTGCAGCGTGAGGAGGAGACTCAGTTGACTTCTTCCATTTTACACCCAAGACGCCCTCAAGGGCCTCCCCTTTGAGCATATCTTAGGTGGCTTGCTCCAGGACTGTGTGAAAAGGGATTTGGGGTTGGGATGCCCACTGTAGTGGATTGAATAAGCTAGCTCCAGGCTTTCAGTTTGCTGGTGGGGGTGGGAATGTGCCTGGCACAAGTAAATGACCATCTCAAAATGCCCTCTGCAACTATGCCCAAAGTACATCCTTTTCTCACATTACAGTGGTTGCCAGGCAGGACCATCGTGTGATAACTTGAATTTATTGTTATTGTTGATGATGTGGATAGTTGGCATGCTAGGAGTGATTTCAGAGGGGGCAATTATATAGTGTGGTGCAGTAGTTTGTATAAAAAAACAGTGTTGTGGACGGACTCCCTGTACTCAGGAAAGAGCACGACGATATAGTGGAAAGACCATGTTCTGTGGTTGGAGGTGGATTTGGCGCCTCTCTCTGCCATCTATCTAGTAACATAGTCTTTGCTCCAAGAGGGGAAAAAAAAAAATGCCCTTTGATTGCTTCTTCAGTTTTAAGTTTTAAACTTTAGATAGTTTGCGTTTGGAGAAATGGCCAGAAATATTCCTACAGTATTTCTTCTTCTGCAAGAAGGTAATCTGGGTACCTTTGCATTTTGGCAATACCTGCCTTCTCTGACATGGATGACAAGAGGTGATCTTGGAGACATTTTCTGCAGGAGTCTATGATTTAGTGTTGTAGGTAACCTTGGCTGGCTGTTGTTTCTTTGTATGGATTATTAAGCCCTATACTCCAAAATGGATCTGTAAAAGTTTTATTCCATGGATGGTTATTTAGAGAGTAGAGTGAGGTCACTTTAAAGGTAGTTTGCTGATAAGATTGTTGGTGAGTGGTGAGTTATTAAATGTTTTCTCTGTGTTAACTAGTTTGCTTACAAGATTTATATGGGCGACTATCCTAAAAGAAATCTGTATGTTCACACTTTTCTTGCATGTTCTAAACTTCAATTTGAGGCGGAAGACCTAAGGAGTAGTTTTGTTGAGTTGAATATCAGGAATCTTTTCTGCCTCTGAAATGTATTGTAACAAGTATTATTGTACATTTTTCACTGTTGGAACTGTTATCTAAAGAAGTGGAAGAGTGGGGAAATACTTGGTAAGTTTTATCTCTTCTTTGCTTAAAGTCTGAAGCTAGCTCAGCTTGAAACACAAATGACGGTAGAATGTCAAGTAGACAATAAAGGTCCTTTGTGAGGGAGAAGCTGTAGATTTATGTAGGAAGAAAATCAGAGCTACCGGAAAAGTACATGGAGGAGGTAGCATTTGAGCTGGGCCTGAAATAATAATAATGTTCCTGGAGGAAATGTACTGGGGGCAGATTATGCCACTTTCTACCATTAAAGTGAGTACTGATACACGTGAAACGTGGGTGGGTATGCCTGATCTTACAGTTCCAGGGATAGCAAAAGGATCATCTTGTAGAAGGTGGGCTGTCAGGAATATCTTTATGTCCTGGAGAATTGGAGCCTTTTAGGAATCCAGATATACCTAAACTTTTTACTTTTAGAAATTTAGCTAGGAATCTAACAGGTTTCATTTCAGGGGTGTGTGTGTCTGAACAGATGGCAGGGGATTTAGGATTAGGGCAGGGAATTGTAAAACTGAAGAACCTGTGTTAAGTGCTACTGTCAATTGAGGGTCATCAAAAGATGACTAATCTTTGAAATTATAAGGTTAAATTTTGGGGAAATGAGACTGAAATTGTAGGGAATTTCAAGGGCAGCTTTGAAATACGTTACCCTCTAGCAAGTACTGTTATACTCGTTTCTCTATTAACATCAGTTTGCTGTTACCTTACCTTGGTGGTCAAAAAAAATTCCAGCCTCTCGATCTGTAAAATGTCTATAAATTTGAAGGAATGAAATCGGTTATTGAATCAGAATATAGAATAAATCATTGGTGTAGGAGTACTAAGGATGGTCAGAAGCTCACTGCTTACCTATCCATTGTGTGTTAGCCACCTCACAAAAGCTTTCCTGCCTGTCTCTGAAATGAGATTAAATGCTGAGTTAGGTTATTTTGTAATGTTATGCTGTGTTCTTAAAATTGTTTTGCTTCACAATCACATGTAAAGATTTATTCTGAAATGGAATTTGGTGAGCTGTAGGGTGGTTTACATTTTACTTTAAAAACAGGGAAAACTTTTGTTAATATCATAGTGAGAGGAAATATAGTTAATAACTTGAAGCATTGTAAGCTTTTGGAGGAAGATCCTTTAAATTAGATGAGTGCCTGATACTTTTGTAGAGACATTTAGTAACTCAGTAAATTTAAATGAGTATGATCAGTGGCCTGCGGTTCTGGGATTTACATGTCTGCTGAAGACTCTATAATGTAAAGGGGAACAAAGTACTCCTTATTTTATAGTTAGTACCTCTTTTTTCCCCCCTTTGCTTGACGATTTCTTTGTTACTGTTATCTGGGATCCATGTAAACTAATGTGTATGGGGCCAATTTAGTCATGATAACTATCTAGAGATTTGGAAAAATGATACTTTTTCTGTAAATTTTGCAGATTGAATTTAAGAAATTAAACAAATTTGATATTTGGGGAAATATTCTAAGTGTCCATGTAAAATTAATTTGTGTGTGAAAGTTTCAGATGGGTGAAATGAAATTGAATATGACAGTAAGTGCTATTTCCATATAAACATTACATAAATATCTTCCATTGATATATTTGCTTTTCATACATTCATAACAATTTCAGGACTGAAAAGAACCAGAGAGGACTATTGCCTTTCTTCACGTAGATGAGACCGGAAACTTAGTGGGCTTAAATGAACCCAGTTGGTAGTAGATGAGCTGGGAGTAA
Source organism: Mesoplodon densirostris (assembly GCF_025265405.1). Lineage (NCBI taxonomy): Eukaryota > Metazoa > Chordata > Mammalia > Artiodactyla > Ziphiidae > Mesoplodon > Mesoplodon densirostris. The sequence continues at coordinate 59,955,383 of NC_082673.1, read as the reverse complement.
ACCCCAGATTTCTTGCTATCCAGTGGGTATTATTTCCAGTACAAATGGCTGTACATTTCAGATGGAGTCCATCATGATTTTTAATATTAAAAAACGTGATGTCAGTAAACATTTCCACTGTCCCTTTCCTAACCTGAAATTTGCTTTTGAGTTCTTGACTTGTTATTTTCTAGCATCTTGATACCCTCAAACCTTACTTTAGTTTTATAGATATTATTTGCTTGGAATGATATTTGGAGCCACAAAAGCATCATTTAATTCTTAATCTCAGTTATTGCCCAGCTTTGAAAAGGTTTTGACAAGTTTTGTCCCCCACCCCCCCACCCCGTATTCTTTGTGAAAATGCTAGAGACAGTGTTGGGCTAAGAAAAAAGGAATGGAAATGAATGGGTTTAGTTGTATGCTGGTGAACAAGTTATCTTTCGAAAGTGTCACTACTATGGCTTTGGGGAAATAAAACCTTTCTTAGTCTTTTCTCACAGTCTGGCTCTAGTCTGTAGTCTGGTGAAGAGTTTTTAAAATTACTCATAGTCAGTGTGGGCTGAGGAGAATGAGAACTCCTGCCTCTGCTCCAGGTCTTCTCAGGGCTGTTGTTATTGCCCAGAATGGAGCCTCTCAGTTTGGAGCCTTCTAGTCTATTTTCTTCTCCCCATTTTCTAGTCAGCCTTCTCTCAGAGCTCATGAGTTCCACAGTGCATTATTCTTATGGTGTTTTATCTTGCCTTGAAACACAGATATGTGCCTTATAAATGAGCAAACTGGGATTTGGTCAAAAAGCTTGACTTTACAGGACTGAAGAAGACACATTTTTGTTAATGAAAGGCTAGAAAAATGAAAATACGTTATCGAGGGCCAAGTCACACATGATCTGATGTTATTCTTTGGGAATGAGAATAAAATCACTAGTGAGTATTTACTTCTTGGTAGACAAATTAAGTATGGCATCATTTGAAAGTTATTTTTGCTTAGAAATACGATTTAGTGTTGGACATTTGCTTATGCATATATTAGTGTTTGAGAGATACTACTCATTGAACGGTGGTTACAACTTCACTGGATAAAGTAAAATTGAAGGACAGCTGGCTCCTATTAGAATCTCTTTATCAAAATAATTAGATTATTTGGCCATATGTTATATGATTGGTGGTAGCTTTTAAATCCTAAACTGGCTTTAAGGCATGATTAATTTTGAGTATGTATACCACTTTCATCTGTTAGGACGAATGATTGAAATTTGATTTCACGTATTTTTGTCACTCTCTAGAAAGCAAAACTTACGGAATTTCCTGTTGATTTACTGTTCTAATTTTTTCCCCTGTTGTTCCTAAATGCTCAGTTTATTTTTAAGAGAATAATTTCTGGAAAAGTTTTCAAAGGCATTTGTTTTGGTAATTTAATAGAATTGAACTCTTAAAATCTCTACATTTGAATACATCTTTGAATTATAAAATGGCTTCCTTAGGTTCACAAAAGTGCCCAATTTAAATGAGTATTACAATATTTTATGTTAATTCAAGACTGTTTCTTTGAGAGAAACAGCAAAATCATAATAGATAACATGAGTTAATATCTTTCTGTTAGACAGCCCTGTGAGATTTTTCTAAGCATATTCAATACTCTTAAAAATGTGAGGTGTTATCCTTATTTTATAGATAGGGGCACTAAGGTTTTAATTTGTACAATTATGTGTCATAAGGTCCGTAAAGAACTTTTGAGACTGTTCTCACCTTAAGTCAATTTGGCTTTTGCATTGTTTCTGTCTCTTTATAGTAAGTTCTTAAAAGATATGTGCTTCCCAAATATTTTCATTTCATCATGTACGTGTACATTCAAGAGTCTCTTGGCATATGTAATACGGTGTTTAAAAACTGGCTTTCCATTGAGCGTTGGTTCAAGTACCAGTTCTCCTGCTGGTTTTTTAAATAAACTCTAGAAGCTTCAGTTTCCTTATCTGTAAAATACTAAGATGATGATGACTGAAGTTGCAAATGAGGTGGTGAGGGAAGGCAACTGCAGGGTTGACTTGTGATCTTTTTTGGGACAGAAATCAAAGATAATATAAAAAACATTCTTGCTTAGTAAAATTTTTGTATGCTACTGTTAGAGATCACCAAATCAGAACTGTTTTGCTTACAAAGGCTTTGTACATGTGGTTTATTCATGTTTTGTTTTGTTTTTAAAGGTTACGGGAAGTTTCAGAGAAACTGAACAAATATAATTTAAACAGGTAAAAGATTTAAGATATTTTACATTTCCTGAAAAGAATGATTTTGTTTTAATTAGGAAAAAGTACTCATGTTTAGGCAGCAGCTATTAAGAAAATTTTAATCTAACTGTCAAATTTTTATGGGTTGCGTTCATTTGAATTATAGTTGGTGTTCATACTGATTTTTAAAAACTCTGCCATACCAAAGAGCTATAATGACTGTGTAGATATAATAATTTTTTCCAATTATTCCTTTAAAATATGTAAATATTAGTTTTTAAAAACAGGCTTTACTAGCAATTTTTTTCTTTTGTTAATTGGATTTTCTAAAAAACCCTAGGATGCATTTGCCATTTAAAAAATAATTTTGTTTGCATACTTTTCTTTATTTCCCAGCCATCCCCCTTTGAATGTGTTGGAACAGGCTACCATTAAACAGTGTGTGGTGGGCCCAAATCATGCTGCCTTTCTTCTTGAGGTAAACCGTTTACTCTGTGGTAGGGAAATGAAAATGGATGTTAAAATACAGCTGTGCATCATCATGTGTCTTCCTTTTCAACCGTGGAAAACAGCAGTTTCTTGCAGTAGTTCTTCCAGAGACCACCCAGTTCCATTTCCTTATTGTATAAATCCTCTGGCCCGGAGAAGGCTTAAATGATTTACTAGAGGTTGAAACTAGTTAGTAAAAGAATGGAGAAGTTCCTGATATCTAGTCATTTCCTTACTCTGAATTCTGTTAGATGGAGATATTTTAAATTATTTTTACTGGTTTTATGATAATGTATACCAACCATACTTCCCCAGCTCAGGTGAGAGTGCCTTCTAGAAGGGAGCTTATTTGTTGCCTTCTGAATTGACAGTGATAGGTACATAATTTGTTCATTGAATACATTCAAGTTTTAATACACATTTTTACTTTGGAAGTTTCTTCTATTTTCTTTGCTTCTAGGATGGTAGAGTTTGCAGGATCGGTTTTTCAGTACAGCCAGACCGATTGGAATTGGGTAAACCTGACAATAATGATGGGTAAGACATTATGTCCTTTCCATTTAATAAATATTTAGCTCTTAAAGGTATTATATTACACCTGTGTTTTGATTTTGGGAACACTCAAATTGAAAAAGAAAAAAAGCATTGTAGAAAAGGAGATGCTTAAAATAGAGTGAAATGGTTACTTTATAGTTTGATTTTAATTTTTAGGCAAGCAGTGATTTATAGCTAAAATATTTGCATTGAAAGTAGCAGAGGAGTCAATGATCACTTAACAGAAATAGGTTACCAGAAGAATGATGTGTATGTGGTAGGGCCCAAGACAGATCTGCTCTCTGAGTGAACTGACTTTTCGGATCATGTTTTTTCCCTTTTAATATTCCCAGATCAAGTAGCTCAATTTGAAAATGACGGAGTCTTTAAAATTTTGGCCTTTATAAGTGACGTCATATAAAAAAGGTTGCTAGATAATGTATGATGACTTTCAGTTGACTGCTTCTAAGGAAAATATGATTACTTTTAAAAATCTAAGGAACAATTCATTTGCAGTTAAACCGTGAAAACAATTTCAAACAGGAACTGGATTGTTATGAGGCTAGAAATTGTTAGGTTTGCTCTTTGATCTGAAGTATCCATTTCAGTAACAGTAATCAGAGAATTGTTAGGCTGATATTTTACCACAGTAAGTCCCAGAGTAGTGAGGCCTGGAATACCAGGCTTGTTCCTAGGGATTTTGGGACTGTTCTGTGATTTTTCTACCTTTTGTTTTTTTCCCAGGTCAAAGTTGAATAGCAATTCGGGGGCAGGGAGGACATCGAGGCCTGGTAGGACAAGTGACTCCCCGTGGTTTCTCTCAGGTTCCGAGACTCTGGGCAGGCTGGCAGGCAACACCCTGGGGTAAGTTGTGGTCAGAAGATGGTGTCCGCGGGTCTGGGTTATTGCTCTGTGAGTGCTCATTTCAGTGTTATCCAGCGATGCAGTGAGGGAACTCCCGAGCTCTGAGCAGGGGCTCCTGTCGCTCATGGTGAGCCACCATGATAAAAAAAAACCCACATAAGCTAATCACAGCTAACCTAGGTTTTTGTCCTTCTAAAAATGTATAATGGCTGCATGCATTTATCGTGTCATTTATGTTATTTAAAAATTTTCAGTGATACTATCTTTGGTCTCGTTTGTGACTAATTCTTGGGTAAAAAAAAAATCTAACATTTCTTTCTTTCTAGTGTCCAAATACGGTAGTTCTTTCTGAATTAATTTAGTGAGGCTTGAAACGATTATGTAACTGAACTTTACAGCCTTTAATGAAGTTTTTACTTTAAAAACATTATAGTGGTATACTTGACACATAACATTATATTAGTTTCAAGTGTACAACATAACGATTCAGTATTTGTATATATATGTGACCCTTGAGCAATCTAGGGGTTAGGGGCACTGACCCCCTGCACAGTCAAAAACCCACTTGTAACTTTTGACTCCCTCAAAACTTAACTACTAATAGCCTCCTGTTGACTGGAAGCCTTACCATTAACATAAACAGGTGATTAATACATATTTTGTATGTTATATGTATTATGTACTGTATTCTTATAATAAAGTAAGCTAGAGAAAACAAAATGTTATTAAGAAAATCCTGAAGAGAAAATATATTAACAGTACTGTACTTATTGATACCGTAAGTTTACATCATCTGTTTATAAGATGAATTCTGTCATTACCTATGACAGTATTGTCCTATATGATGCAAAACTCTAGATGTTATATGTATTACCAACACTAGACATCAAAAAGGAAGAGATAATGTGAAAAAATCGTATTTATTTACAGGTATAGTGATTCATGAATTGATAACAAAGCAGCAGCAGTATGATTACCTCATGGTAGCCTAACCTTTACATTATTAATTTTATATTAAATATCACTCACCTTATGCCTATGTAAGCATAGGCTAGTATCTACAAATATTTTATGCATTCATGACCTACCTAACTTTTTCTTAAATTTTTTTGATATTTCCAGGCTACATGATTTATCTGTGAGCTTTTTCAAATCATTGCAAATCTCCAAAAATTTTTCCAATATATTTATTGAAAAAAATTCACATATAAGTGGATCCACACAGTTCAGTCTGTGTTGTTCAAGGGTCAAATGTATTGTGAAATGATCCCCACAAGAAATTTAGTTAACATCCATCACCATATATAGTTTCAAATTTTTTTTCTTGTGATGAGGACTTTTAAGATCTACTCTCTTATCAGCTTTCAAATATGCAGTACAGTGTTACTAACTATAGTCACCATGCTGTGTACATTATATCTCCATGACTTATTTATTTTATAACTGGAACTTTGCACCTTATTTTTACTTTTAAAATTATTTGTAAAATTTTTACTTTTTAAACTAGATACTCAACTCTTCTTCCATTTTATCTAAAGTTGATATGCTGTCAACTAAAGGAATCATGTACGGATTCCAAGCCAGATGATTTTATTCATTTTATACCTTGATTTTTGAATAGCCAAATTTTCTGAAATTACTCATTTAACGGTTAGATAAATGCCAAATCAGTCAAGTCAGCATATGTGTTCAAAGGCTGATCAGAGAAATATAACTAGAAGGAAATTAAATTGTTTGAAAATATAATTAAGGAGAAGATGGTTTTTAAACATTTTATTTTGACTCTGAGTTTCTAGGTAAAGTTACATTTAAAAATTGAGATCCCAAGGTACTTATTTTCTCTTTTTTGTTTCTATGCCGAACTAAATTTAATTTGAGGTCAGAGGGAGGTCATTTAGTTGAGTGCATCCTTTAGCTCAATTCTGTGCTAGAACTGTTCATAGGAAACATAGCTCTGGTTTTTATTAAAATGATAGGTATCTCCTTTTAATGGTTCTATGCACGCACATAACATAACAACAGTGTATGATAAAGAATTCTGAAAATAATATGTAATAACAAATGGAATTTTCATTTTATTTGATAAATCTGCAAAAAGTTTGTTTATATTTATTTAAGAAAGAATAAGTTATGTATCATATGACGTGAAACTTTACCTGTTTAGAGATTAAAATTTAGTTCTTTTTTTAGTTGAGGGGTTGTCAAATTACAGCCTACAGGCTAAATCCGGCACCTCCTATTTTTACTGATACACGGCCATGCTTGATGTTTTATTTACTGTCTGTGGTTGCTTTTGTGCTAAGATGGTAGAAATGAGTTGTCATGACTAAGACTGATTAGCCTACAAAGCCTAATAAATAAATGATTTACTATTCTGCTCTTTACAGGAAAAGTTTGCTGATTCCTTATTTAGTTTATACATTTAGGTAGTGGCATTTGTTCCTAATCCTGTATTCTTTATTTATTTTTAAATTTAACATTTCATTTTGAAATAATCTGACTTTAAAAAGTTGCGAAATGTCACCCAGTGTCCCCAAATCTTAACATTTTACATAACCATAGTCCAGTTATCAAAACCAGGAAATTAACACTGATCAGTGCTTAATCTATAGAGTTTATAAAGATTTCACCACCTGTCCCATGTGTACCATTTCTCTGCTCCAGGATTCAATCCAGGATCCCATGTTGCATTTATTGTCATGATTCTGTAGTTTCCTCCAATCTGGGACAGTTTCTCAATCTTTATCTTTCTAGACCCTGATGAGTTTGAAAACTGACTGGTTATTTTGTGGAATATTTGAATTTGTCTATTAGTTCCTCATGATTAAACCCAGGTGATGCATTTTTTTTAAAGTCTTAATTTTTTAAGAGCAGTTTTCAGGTTCACAGCAAAAATGAGAAGGTGGTTCAGGGATTTTACATATGCTCCCTGTCCCCACACATGCACAGCCTCCCTTGTTATCAATCCCCCCCCCCCCGCCCCAGAGTGGTCCATTTGTTACAATTGATGAACCTACATTGACACATCATTACCCACAGTCCATAGTTTACATTAAAGTTCACTCTAGGTGTTGTATGTTCTCTGGGTTTGGATAAGTTTATAATGACATGCATTTTCCATTATAGTATCATATCAAGTATTTTCACTGTCCTAAAAATCCACTGATCTTTTTACCATCTTCTTAGTTTTGTCTTTTCCACAATGTCATATAGTTGGATTCATACAGTACGTAGCCTTTCCAGCTTGACTTCTTTCACTTAGTACAATAGTATGCATTTAAGGTTCCTCCATGTCTTTTCATGGCTTGATAACTCATTTCTTTTTAGTGCTGAATAATATTTCATTGTGTAGATGTACCACAGTTTATTTACACATTCACCTGCTGAAGGACATCTTGGTTGCTTCCAAGTTTTGGCAATTATGAATAAAGCTGTGTCCTGGTTTTTGTGTGGATGTAAGTTTTCAACTCCTTTGGGTTAAATACCAAGGAACACGATTGCTGGATCATATGGTAAGAATATATTAAGTTTTGTAAGAAACTGCTGAACTGTTTTCTAAAGTGGCTGTGTACCGTTTTGCATTCCCACCAGCAGCGAGTGAGAGTTGTTGTTACCCCATATCCTTACCACCCTTTGGTATTGTCATTGTTCTGGATTTTGGTCATTCTAATAGGTGTGTGGTGGTATCTTGTTTTTTAAATTTGCATTTGCCTGATGACATATGACGTGAAGTATCTTTCTATATGCTTATTTACCAGCTGTAGATCTTTTCTGGTGAGGTGTCTTTTAAGGTCTTTGGCCCATTTTTCCATCAGGTTGTTTGTATATTTTGCATAAGCCTTCTTTATCAGATATGTCTCCCGCAGATATTTTCTCCCAGTCTGTGGCTTGTCTTTTCATTATCTTGACAGTGTCTTTTACAGAGCCAAAGTTTTTCATTTTAATGAAGTCCAGCTTATCAGTTATTTCTTTCATTGTGCCTTTGGTATCATATCTAAAAAGTCATTGCCAAACCCAAGGTCGTCTAGATTTTCTTCTGTGTTATCTTCTAGGAGTTTCATAGTTTTGCATTTTACATTTAGGTCGGTGATCAGTTTTCAGTTAATTTTTGTGAAGGTCTGTGTCTTTTTTTCCACGTGGATGTCCAGTTGTTCCAGCACCATTTTTTGAATCAGCCGTCTTTGCTTCTTTGTATTGCCTTTGCTCTTTTGTCAAAGATCAGTTGACTCTATGGGGGTCTATTTCTGGACTCTTTACTATTCCGCTGATCTATTTGTCCATTGTTTTTTTTTTGCTCCAATAGCACGCTGTCTTGATTACTGTCGCTTTACAGTAAGTCTTGAAGTTGGGTAGTGTCAGTTAGTCAGAAGAACTTTGTTCTTCTTCAGTATTGTGTTGGCTATTCTAGGTCTTTTGCCTCTCCCTATAAATTTTAGAATCAGTTTGTTGATACCCACAAAAAAACTTGCTGGGATTTTGATTGGTATTGCAGGTGATGCATTTCTGGCAGGAATACCACAGAAGTGATGATGTACCCTTCTCAGTGCATCATATTAGGAGGCACATGATACTGACATGTCTCATCACTGGTGATGGTTATACCTCTGATCACTTAGTTAAGGTGGTGTTTGCCAGGCTTCTGAACTATGAAGTTACTGTTTTCCCCTTTGTAATTTGTATGTGTTTTGTGGAGAGATACTTCATGACTATGTAAATATCCTATTTTCCATCATACTTTTGCTCATTAATCTTACCATCCATTGATGATTTTTTGCTTTAGTTGTTACTGTGCTGTTGGCCAAGTAGTGATTTTTTTGTTTTGTTTTTGGCCATGCTGCGTGGCTTGTGGGATCTCAGTTCCCTGACCAGGGATTGAACCCAGGCCATGGCAGTGAAAGCACCAAATCCTAACTGCTGGACCACCAGGGAACTCCCCAAGTAGTGATTTTTTTAAACTTTTTTCATTATTTCTTTTGTATTCATTAACTGAAATTTGACTGTAAGGAAGAACTTTCCCTCCTTGCCCACTTATGTCTGTTTCTATTGAGTTATTTGTATCATTATGGTCTCGTATATTTGTTTTATTTTATGGTTTATAATCCATTGCTGTTTATGTCGCTCAAATTGTCCTAGATTTAAATCCTCTTCTCTTTATAAATAAAACTTGGATATAACCAATTATAATAGACTGCATGACAGAATGACTGAAAGAGAGTAGTGGAATTTTATGACTTTGCTAATAACATATGTAACAAATGTAATAATAAAGTAGTACATTTGAGATTGAATAAAACCTCAGTAGACCTACTCCAAAGAAGGTTGGGGCTAATTTTAAGACTTTAAAGTGCAGAGAGAATCATTAAAATTTGAGTCCCCCTTACTCACCCTGGCTTGCACTCCTGTTTGAATCATGTATTTCTGTCTCCCTCCCCCCTCCCCCCTCCCCCCACTCCCTACAGCGGACTCTGTGTAAGCTTTCTTTAGCATTGGGTTTCTGAATTGCAATTTTGAAAAATGTCACAGTGTCCCACTGGCTAAGCCATATGTTTACCTTTATTTGGTCTTGCAGATGTCCACAAAATGTAAACACTTATTAAAGGCTGATTGTTTCTCTTGGCCTCTCTGAAATTTTTCTCAGTTTGTTGCTGGTGAAATTGTGATCCATTATTCTGTAAATTAAGAAACTTTAGAGTCAAAAATACTATCCTTCATAAAAAATTTTTTTTCTTGAGTTGTGTAGTTTTTTTCCCCCATTTGTATTGATTACAATAAGCTTTTAAAGAAGCTTGCAATTTACTATATGTAATAGAGAATCTAGAACAGATAGATCTTGAGTCCCCAGAGGGGATTTTTATCTGCATATTTACCAAATGCAGTCATATGTGAAAGAGACTGTCCCCACAGACCTTGGTCCCCAACCCCTTACCTTCGGAGTCCTGGCTTGCTCCCTTTGGGTTCAGAGGAGTGTTGTGAATTAGGGAGTGAGTGGTCTCTGTATTTGAGAGCTGCGTTTGAAAGATTCTGGGATGACTAGTACTGTTTTTCTTTTCCATCAGCATGGATAATTGAGAATTGATCATTTATTATAACTAATCATTCTTAGGAATACATAGCAGTCAAAATTTCTGGGACTTTGAATATTTTTCCCTTTGGTGTTTTCACTAAATTGGCAGGTTTACGTGCTAAGGATTTCTAGCTGCTGTCTTTCCCCCGTTCATAATTACTGAAATTTATCCTGGGAGATATTTTAAAAATCTCCTGGGTATTTTTGTTAAACTTATTTCAGACCAGGTTAAGAGCAAGAGCACCAACTTTATTTGGAGAAAAAAAAAGAGTTTGTGTTGGACTTCCTTGGTGGCGCAGTGGTTAAGAATCCGCCTGCTGATGCAGGGGACACGGGTTCGATCCCTGGTCTGGGAAGATCCCACATGCTGCGGAGCAACTAAGCCGGACTACTGAAGTGAGTGATTTAATGATTCAGTGCCACAACTACTGAAGCCCACGCGCCTGGAGCCCATGCTCCACAACAAGAGAAGCCACCGCAATGAGAAGCCCGCGCACCACAACGAAGAGTAGCCCCCCACTCGCCGCAACTAGAGAAAGCCCGTGTGCAGCAACGAAGACCCAATGCAGCCAAAAATAAATAAATATTTTTTTAAAAAGAGTTTATGTTTAATAGGGTGTTTAAAATGGAAATATTAGTATCAAAAGTCTCTTTATTACGTTGTTTGTTATCACTGGCTATAATAGATGATAGGTATAAGCTGCTTTTCATTGGTTTGAGCTACCATATTTCCTTTGGAGTTTAATTTGAACTAATAGTACAAGATTTGAAAGGTAAAAGCCAAGCAGGCCATTGTAACTGTAAACAGCTGAAGCTGGCCCCAGTCAAAAAAGGTGGTAAGCTAGTAGGTTGTAGGGCTTCGGCAAAGTAAGTGGATGCCCCGTTTTTAAAGGAGGCAGCTGATCAGCTGATGTCACCGTAGGAGAAATACAATACAGCAGGGCCATTGTTGCCAAATGCAAACTTGCATTATCCCCCTCCCCTTTTATCTTAAGAAAAGCTACAAATCTGGATTTTTATGTGAAATCTCCCGACTTAAATGTTGGAACGAATTAATATTTCCATGGATATAAATATACATGAATACACAGGGACACTCATACCAATCTAGTGTGTGTATGTGTGTCTTTGTGCATGTGTATATTCTTTAAAACAAACTTTGTATTTTTGAACAGCTTTAGATTACAGAAAATTACAAAGATAGTACTGACAATTCTTGTATACTCCATGCCCAGTTTTCACTATTAACATGTAAGATTAGAATGGTACATTTTTTATAATTAATGTGTATTGATAACGTTATCATCAACTGAAGGCCGTAGGTTGTTCACATTCCCTTATTTTTTCCTTAAGGTCCTTTTTCTGTTCCAGGATCTCATCCAGGATACCGCAGTACAGTTTTTTTTTTTGCGGTATGTGGGCCTCTCACCATTGTGGCCTCTCCCGTTGTGGAGCACAGGCTAGCTCCAGACGCGCAGGCTCAGTGGCCATGGCTCACGGGCCCAGCCGCTCCGCAGCATGTGGGATCCTCCCGGACCAGGGCATGAACCCATGTCCCCTGCGTCAGCAGGCGGACTCTCAACCACTGCGCCACCAGGGAAGCCCAGGCTCCTCTTGACTGTGACAGTTTCTCAGACTTTTCTTGTTTTTGATGCTGTACATTTTTTAAACCAGCCAATCAAGTATATGGACCAGACTTGACCCATGGGCTTTAAGGTTTCACGCGGTAGATTAATTCCATACTCAGTGTGATTTTTCTCAATTGACTGGAGTCACTTTGTGTACCTTGAGTATTATATGATGGGGTCAAATTGTACGATTAATTTGATGAGCAAAGTATGGATAGAAGAAACTGGTTTTTCCATTATTTTTGAGTTTAGTATTGAAAATTATATAACTCACTGTAATTATAGATAAAAAGGGGATTCCAGTACTGTCTTTTGTGACCACTAATAAACATCTATTAATGTATACTTAGTCTAACACATTGCTCGTTCTCTGGATAGCAAGCTGGTTAGAGGAATGTCCAGGAGCAGCTGAGGCTGGTCGGCTGGTAGATTGTTTGGATTCTGATAGAAGAAATCCGGCACTGCGGATGTGAGTGGGAAAACGTGGTATTCTCCATGGTAACGGTGGGGTTAATGAATGGGCAAGCCAGAGATATTTTGACCTTTGTCTTTCAACTAACCTCAGGTGAGGGTTTGTGTAGCAGAGAGTGCAAATTGGCTTAAAGGAAAGAATTTGAATGTTCTGGATATGCTGGTATTCTCCACTCTTCCCTGTCGTCTTGACTTTACTTAGAAATAAGTAACCTATCTACCTCTCGTGGAGATTTGAGTTTGTGATGCCTGTAAGGTCTGCCAGGAATAGATGTGTACTTGGATAGTATATCTGATCAGGTTTCCAGTATTATTTGCCTAAGGGGAAAATCATAGCATATTTCGGTAGAAATATTGAGTCATTACTTATATTTATTTTGGCCATAAAATGTCCAGACGGGCGTTTTGGAGTGAAATTAATAATAGGCTCAGACAGTAGGCTTATTATGGTGTTATCTCAGGCAAACTGGGACATAGTTACCCTAATTATATCTTTTTAAGACTCTTTAGTGTGGTTCCTCCTGTTTTCAAGTTGAAATAATATATTTAGCTTTTGACTGTTAAAAACTTCCAAAAGAGTGGTTCCACCTGACTTAATTTTGACAACTTACAGGAAACCATGAAGTAGAAGTGCTGATTTAATGTTTGATTTGAATATCTGTTTGTATGTTTCATTGATCCTATATTACTTTCTGTTGCATAATTGTCACAAGCATATAAGTTGAAAAGAAAACTTGTCTGTTTTCGAGAGTACTGCTTTCTTTGATAACACATGACTTTATATTTTTAAAATCATGTTTAAAAACACATAACATAAAATTTACTACCTTTACGGTTATAACTGCACATCTCAATAGTATTAAGTATATTTATATTGCAGTGAAAGAAATCTCTACTTTAACTTTTTCATCTTGTAAAACTGAAACTTTATATCCAATAAACAACTCCATTTACCCCTCTCCCCACCATCTGACAGCCACCATTCTACTTTCTGTTTCTGTGAATTTGACTACGTTAGGTACCTTTTATATTTGTAATCATACAGCATTTGTCTTCTTGTGATTGGCTTATTTCACTTAGCATAATATCTTCAGGGTTCACCTGTGTTGTATTGGGTTGGCCAAAAGGTTCGTTCGGTTTTCCCGTAAGATGGCTCTAGTGGCGCTTAGTTGTCTTTAACTTCATTCGAAACAATTTTGTTAGATTGTATTGTGACAGCTGTCATATCAGCGCGCATTTAAAAAAACTTATCAAAATTGGTGAATTTTTGTGTAGCCATTTTAATATTGAAGATGGAAGAAAAACAACGTTTTCGGCATATTATGCTTTATTATTTCAAGAAAGGTAAAAACACAACTGAAACGCCAAAAAAAATTGTGCAGTTCGTGGGGAAGGTACTGTGACTGATCGAACATGTCAAAAGTGGTTTGCGAAGTTCCGTGCTGGAGAATTCTCTTTGGATGATGATGCTCCACGGTTGAGTAGACCAGTTGAAGTTGATAGCAATCAAATCGAGACATTAATTGAGAACAATCAGCGTTATACCACGCAGCTCTTACGCATAGTGCTGCTATGAACATGGGTATGCAAATATCTCATCGAGACTCTGTTTTCAATTCTTTTGGATATATACCTAGAATTATAACTGCTGAGTCATATATAGTGGTTCTATTTTTAATTTTTTAGGAAACTTCATACTGTTTTTCATAGCACTGCACTATTTTACAGTCCTACCTACAGTGCACTAGGGTTACAGTTTCTATACATCCTTGCCAACACTTGTAATTGTCTCTTTTTTTTTTTCATGGTAGCCATTCTTTTTTTTTTTTTTTTTTTTTTTTTTTTTTGTGGTACGCGGGCCTCACACTGTTGTGGCCTCTCCCGTTGCGGAGCACAGGCTCCAGACGTGCAGGCTCAGCGGCCATGGCTCACGGGCCCAGCCGCTCTGCGGCATGTGGGATCTTCCTGGACTGGGGCACAAACCCATGTCCCCTGCATCGGCAGGCAGACTCTCAACCACTGCACCACCAGGGAAGCCCCATGGTAGCCATTCTGATGGGTGTGAGGTGATAGGTGATTGTGGTTTTGATTTGCATTTCTCTCATGATTAGTGATGTTGACCATCTTTTCATATGCTTACTTGGCCATTTGTGTATTATCTTTGGAGAAATGTTCAAATTCTTTCCCATTTTTAATCAGGTTATTTGATTTTTTTGTTGTTGAGTGTTGGAGCTCTTTATATATTCTGGATACTAACCTCTCAAATAAACGATTTGCAAATATTTTCTTCCATTCTATAGGTTGCTTCCTTACTCTGTTGATTATGTCCTTTGAGGGACAAAATCCATTGGGATTTTCATAGGGATTTTGATGAATCTGTAGATTGCTTTGAGCAGTATGGACATCTTAACAATATTAAATTTTCCAACCCATGGGCACGGGTGTCTTTCCATTTATTTGTGTCTTTAAATTTTAAACTCTGAATTTTACTTTTTGTGCTGCAGACTGTTAGTAGTTATATCTGATAGGTCTTTCATGCAAAGGTGAGATGTATTCTATAACTCACTTTAAGCTGTGACTAGAAATGCTTGGTATGTGGTTCTTTTAAAAATTGTTTTAAAAGATGCAAAAGGATGGTATATATCAAAAGTGAGTTTATACTTCAGCATTTAAAAAAATTGGAACAGTGTTATTTTTTTTTTTTTTTTTTTTTGCGGTATGCGGGCCTCTCACTGTTGTGGCCTCCCCCGTTGCGGAGCACAGGCTCCGGACGCGCAGGCTCCGGACGCGCAGGCCCAGCGGCCATGGCTCACGGGCCCAGCCGCTCCGCGGCATATGGGATCCTCCCAGACCGGGGCACGAACCCGTATCCCCTGCATCGGCAGGCGGACTCTCAACCACTTGCGCCACCAGGGAGGCCCGGAACAGTGTTATTTTAAAGTTCAGTTCTATTGTTCTGTCAAAATACTACTATAGCATATTATGTCAAGTAGAAAAATAGGTTTATCATATTCTAAGTTAATGAACATGAGACGCAAAGGGATCTTTCTGAATGATTGTTTAAAATGCTGTTTCTTTAAATTCTCCAATATTTAGAAGTCGCTGGAGTTCTGGAGTGGGTGGAAGTGGAGGAGGATCCTCTGGTAGGTCGTCAGCTGGAGCTCGAGATTCTCGCCGACAGACTCGAGTAATTCGGACGGGACGGGATCGAGGGTCTGGGCTTTTGGGCAGTCAACCCCAGCCAGTTATTCCAGCATCTGTGATTCCAGAGGAGCTGATTTCACAGGTATGGATCTTGTAGAACACTTAACGTAAGATAGCAGGACAGGGTGAGGTTTAACTAAATGTAGTGGGCTGTAGTCATGATATATAGCATGAATTGTGAAATACTGATTTTCTGTATTGATCCTAGAAAGCTGATTTTAATAAAGAAGTTATGAAAAAGATAATTAGCACAGCACTCTTCCTTATTTTTTTATTTCAGGCCCAAGTCGTTTTGCAAGGCAAATCCAGAAGTGTCATTATTCGAGAACTTCAGCGAACAAATCTTGATGTAAACCTTGCTGTAAATAATTTACTTAGCCGGGATGATGAAGATGGAGATGATGGGGATGATACAGCCAGTGAATCTTATTTGCCTGGAGGTTGGTGGATCACCATCATGGTTTTCTCATCTCTGAAGGGAGAGATTTTTTTTTTGACTGGGGAATGGAATTTTAAAGTGCAATAGATTTACTGACTGTTCTTTCCAAGGTGGTAGATATTTCTCACTGTAGTGTTTGATTTGATGGTAAAATTCTCTTTAAGGGAAAATGTTTTTGCTCAGTGGACTTGTGTTTGGTCCTATAAAGACATGGATGTATGTGCATGTCTTTATCACTGGCTGACAGATGACTCTGGAATGTTGTATTTTGATGCCCTTATTACTGAATATGGAATAACTGAACTGCATTTAGATTTTGACTTTCTGTGATGTCACAGGAATCTTCAATAGTGATCTTTTTTTCTTGTGGTAATTTAGTAGTTAGCCCAAGCAACAATCATGCAGTTGATGTTCCTTAAAATCTGTGTTAATACCGTTAACTTTATTTCCTAGGTAGTTACTGCTTTTCTTCTCAGGTTATGTCAGTAGTCAGTCCCTGATTTTAATGTTTTAATTTTCAGGGATTTTTCAATGGTCTGCAGATTTTTTTCTCTCTATCTGCTTCATTTATATTTGTTTCTGTTTATAGAGGATCTTATGTCTCTTCTTGATGCTGACATTCATTCTGCCCACCCAAGTGTCATTATTGATGCAGATGCCATGTTTTCTGAAGACATTAGCTATTTTGGTTACCCTTCTTTTCGTCGTTCGTCACTCTCCAGGCTAGGCTCATCTCGAGGTAATTTTGCATTTATTTTTTTGTGATTATTGGCTGACTCTATGGAGAGATAGTGGTAGAATTCATTGTATTTGAACTTTTAATATTACAGTAGATGAAATCATTACTTGTTAGTGTTTTTGGATGCTTTGGCATTAAAATAGTTACTTTTGATTTTGAAGAGCCACAGTAGAACTTTAGAGATGATCATATCTACATAGTAGCATATATGTAAAGGGTTACAACTTACTTAACTGTATTTTAAAATTAGGAATATGGATTCTAAAGTAAAAGCAGAATTCTGCTTTACGGTGACATGCAGCATTCAGAGAACAAGTCTCTTTAGTTTCTTTGATTAAAATAAAGTGATTATTTTGTTCATTTTAAACCCTGGTTAGATGGAAGAGTGAAATATGAAAAAACTTACTAGAATGAGATTGATCAATAATAAATATATAGAAATGCTTATCGTACTAAAATGATATTTTCGGAAGTTTGAAATCTTGAAAAGGTATAGTACACAGTAGAGTTTAGAAAGAAGATTTTGAAATCATACAAATACAAACCTTTCTCTGTGTATGTTGATACGGATTTAGCTTGCATTTTAACTTTTGTAAGTCAGTATTTTTACTTTCCAGAATGTAAAACTACTTGATTGAAATAACAGGCAAGAATCAGATATATTATTTACTTATCATTAGTAAACTGGAAAGGATGCTGTTTTATATTAAGACCTTTCTGCAAATACCTAGTACTTGAAAGTAGTTTTAAAATAACAGACTTATGATGATCTTTTAGTGTACTGAACCTATTATGTAACAGCTTAAAATTTTTTAAAAAATAAGTGCATATTTCCTTGCCTAAAATGCATCAAGTATTGCATTTCAGATATTCAATATCTAACACAAAACTCCTTCTAAATTTCTCCCTTTTGCTTTTTCTTAGGTCATTCTATGTGGGCATCTGTTTTACTTTGAACCATATGAAATTGGTGGTACTTGACCATGTTAGATCTGCATGGATGGCAGTTTTATATGGTTCAACTTAATATTGTTTTTAATCCTTACTATCCAAGTCTTGGAAAGTTTATTTTGGTTGCCTATTTAAAAAATAAGACGTGAGCAAGCTGAAAAAAACTGGTTTTAAAAAGTTTGTAGGCCAGTTTCAGGGGAAGCATTTTTTGTAAAGTAATCTTTCTATAAAGATTCTCAAAAGAAAAAAAATTCTGTCGTGGGCTTCCCTGGTGGCGCAGTGGTTGAGAGTCCGCCTGCCAATGCAGGGGACACGGGTTCGTGCCCCGGTCTGGGAAGATCCCACATGCCACGGAGCGGCTGGGCCCGTGAGCCATGGCCGCTGAGCCTGCGCGTCCAGAGCCTGTGCTCCGCAACGGGAGAGGCCACAACAGTGAGAGGCCAGCGAACCGCCCCCCCCCCAAAAAAAAATTCTGTCTAGTTTCTCAAAAATTTTAAGACTTTTCCATAAAAATCCAGCCTATAAAATTACTCTAAACAAGGGCTTGGATTATCAAAAGTTTTATAGTTAATGGATTTTTATTTTACCCTTTTCAAGATTTGTTGTTTTTTTTTTTTTTAATCTGTATGTGTAGACTCTCTAACAAATACTCTTTTTTGGTTTATGTATCTAACGTGTTAAAATTTTAATTTATGAATATTTTCTAATAAATTTAAAAGTTACGGTAAACATTTTTAATGAAAGCCAAAAATTTAAAACTCCATTAAAAAAATCCAAAATCCTATTTAAAATAAAGCAGTTCTGCTCTAAAAGCATATAGTTGGAATTCAGAAAAATCTGCCTCTACATAGTGCTTAAAAATACTAGTTTATAATTTTCATACATTCACTTGAAAGAGTTAATGTTTTGAATGTTGCATGTCAAGCTTATTAGATTTACATTTACATGAAATTCTTGTGAGTGGATAAACTGCTGTTAGTTGCATCCTGAAGGGTCTTTACTAGAGAGTGGCTTACTTTTATCCCACTGGTGTGACCCAATTGCATACCAGTTCTCCTTCTTCCCTTAGAGAGAGACTCTGAGCTGTTGCGTGAACGTGAATCTGTTTTACGTTTACGTGAACGGAGGTGGCTTGATGGAGCCTCATTTGATAATGAAAGGGGCTCTACCAGCAAGGAAGGAGAGCCAAACTTGGATAAGAAGAATACACCTGTTCAAAGTCCAGTGTCTCTAGGAGAAGATTTGCAGTGGTGGCCTGATAAGGTATTTGAAAAGAATCCCCACCCATCCTTTCCATTTTAACTGAATTCCTGACACTCCCGCCCACCCCCCAAAAAAGGTTTCTGTTTTATTTCAGATTTTCGTACTGTCATTTAAAATGCAGACATAGGAATTCCCTGGCCGTACAGTGGTTAGGACTCCATGCTTCCACTGCAGGGGTCATGGGTTCGATCCGTGGTCGGGGAACTAAGATCCTGCATGCTGCATGGTGCAGTCAGAAAATAAAAAATAAAAATAAAATGCAGACATAAAGTGATATTTTTGTTTTGTTTTAAAATATAAGTAGATCATCTTTATTTGACAGTACAGGAGTCGTTTTAAGGAGAAGTGTTCAGTGGTGCTATTTCTTTTTCTACTTGATGAAGTAAATCAGAGAAATGAGGATGGTAGTTCCAGATAATACACCAGCATTCTGTTTCAGGACTTCTTTTCTGGTGGTAATTACACCAGTAATGAAGGGTATATTTCTTGATAGGAATTTGTTTTGTACTGTCAGGAGTAACCCATTTTCTGCAGGGCAGGTTTCTGGTCATTGTTACAGGCATGCATGTCAGGGCAAGATTAGGGATCTGTGTTTCTTTGATTAGTTAGCTTTCCCGTTTGATGGCAGTGAATTCTGACAGGCCCTTTGCTCTAAAAGCTGTGGGAGACAAAGCAGGCTGAACAGGAATGGACTGGGGGAATTATGCTCTGCATCCTGAGTGGTAGTACAATGACTAGCTTCTAGAAAGCATGCAGGATTGAAGTTGATTTGAATCTGTAAAAATCTATCACTGCTACAAGTGAAACAGTCGATACATCCTTTTATTTTACTTTTATTTTTATTTTTATTGGGGTGTAATTGATTTACAGTGTTGTGTTAGTTTCAGGTGTACAGCAAAGTGAATCTGTTATACAAATACATATATCCACTCTTTTTTAGATTCTTTTCCCATATAGACATAGTCTATTGATGGTGTGTAGGTTTCACTGTCTTAAGTGATTGGTAATTTATCTTCAGAGGCTCCTGTAGGAAGCCATGGGTTTTTCACCTGTTTTTTGGAGTGCCTGTTTCTTATTTCCAGAGCCAGTTGGATAAGGAAATTTTCTAAAGTAGAAGTAAAAGAAGATAAGAACTTGAAGGTTATCTCTAGCAGATAAGGAGGTTCTGATGTAGATTTCTTTTCTTTCTTTGAAGTTGGGATATTAAAGGAAAAATATTATTTAGTGTTCTGAATTTGTTTATCTTTCATAGTTATTGTGAGTCTTGATGTAGTTCATTTATTTTCCTCTGTATTCAGCTCATGTGGAAAGCTTGAATGCAAGAAGGAACATGAATTTCAATCAGCCTCTTTGTAAGCAAAAGGTTATTATGTTTTCTTTGGCAGCTGACAGACTTTCCCTGAATTGCATTCTCTTACTTATTTCCATAAAACTAGAAATGTTCCAATTTCTAGTTTTACTTCATATGGTAGAAGGTGATTTAAACCATTGGGCTTTTTCTTTTTCATTTCTTTCTTTTCCCCTACATTGTTCTTTGTTTCCTGTTTCTCTTGCCTTGATCATGCTAGAGCTGTGTCTGTGTCATATTGGCAGGAAGTAATAGAGGACTCATTAATCTTGTTTTAATAGTGCCATTGCATACATATTAGTGTAGGCTTCTTTGTCACACATCTGAAAGTGTTTTGAACAGTATGAGTTTAGCAAGCTTTTTCCCTGGCCAGTGTACCCTCTGTTAGAGTTAGCCGGTCTTTGTTGGCCTTTACTGATAGGCATGGTTTTGGGTATAGCTTGTTTTCAGAGACAGTTACTAAGTGCATCATAAAATCTTGACACTGTACAGGCCTTACTTACTTAGTGTGTTATTTCCTTGGTTTGTTTAGACATTGAATGAAGGAGAAATAGCAGTGTGTGCAACAAAGTATATCCTACCTATACCTTTTTTTCCTATTAAAGAAAAACCTAATTTAAAATGTCACTGAAGAACTACTTTTTATTAGCTTGTGATTGAAATTTAGATATCAAAAATTTCAGTTCAGGGGAAGAAAACAGCATAAACCTAATTAAGCTGTTAAGCATTATCCCACTTATCAACAAACCACTAGATGATTGTTTTGCAAGGCTGAATGCTACAGTCAGAAAGAGAATGCAGAGAGTTGTTAAAGGGAAAAAAGACCTTGCTTTTAGAACAGTGTGCAAAATGATCATACAGGGGCATAGGATACATTCCACATGAAGAAACAGGCACTATGTGGGGCCTTATTAGTCCTCCACAATTGGGGGTGGTGATCCCTGAGGAGGAGAAAAGGGTTTTGGGGCAAACTTGATAGGAGATGGAGAGGTAGGTGGAGAGAGCAGGGAGATATAGGGTGTCAGCACGCACTGTTTGGAAGTAGTCTCTCTCTCTCTCTGTCTCTTTTGCTTTCTCTCTCTCTCTCTTTTTTGTTTTTTGTTTTTTGGTGGGGTGGGAAGAGGGTGTCCCAGCTTAATTTCAGAAATGACCTAATCCAGTATTTATAAATTGTAAGTTTGGTTAGTATCCATGGTATTTTTCATTCTTCCTTTTGTTAGAGTGCCTGAGAAATTCCATTGTTAAATTATCTGGAATAATCTTGACTTTCCCACCACCTATTTTGAGGAACAGCTACTTCTTAAAAATTTCACCATTTTCTAGGCTAATAAAGCTCCTTTAATGGTGGAATGAATGTTCTCTTTAAGCCTTTACAGTATAATCTTAAACTGAAAATATTTGAGGTAACTTTAAACTTTATTTCCATAAATTATTTTGATTTAAATGTCAAAACTAGTATAAAAGCATAATTGGGAACCCTTGTGCACTGTTGGTGGGAATGTACATTGGTTCAGCCACTATGGAAAACAGTACGGAGGGTCTTTAAAAAATTAAAAACAGAACTACTGTATGATTTAGCAGTTCCACTTCTGGGTATTTATCTGAAGAAAATGAAAACACTAACTCGAAATACATGTACCCCCATGTCCATTGCAGCACTGTTTACAATAGCCAAGATATGGAAGCAACCTAAGCATCCATCAGTGGATGGGGACACACACGCACATGTGTGCGCGTGCCAGTATTATTCAGCCATAAACAAAAGAATGAAATCTTTCCTGTTTTCAACAATATGGATGTCCCTTGAGGGCATTATGCTAAATGAAATTAGTCGGAGAAAGACAGGTACCATAGGCTCTCACTTAAATGTAGAATCTTAAAAAAAAAAAAAAACAACACCAAAAATAGAACCAAGCTCATAGATACAGAGAACAGACTGGAAGTTGCCAGGAGGTGGGGAGTGGGAAAAATGGGTGAAGGGGTCAAAAGGTAAAAAGAAAGAAAGAAAAAAACATAAAGATTTTTCCCCTCATTAACTTTTCAGCATCTTAAAAAAAAAAAAAGCATAATTAATAATTGTAGAGATGTTGAAAGCTCCATGAAGACAGAGGTGCGGGTCATCCGGTCAGTAATTGAGTAGCCTTGATTAAATGCATATTGTGTGTTAGACCTTTTGTTCAGGTGTTAGGGTGAGAGTTTTGTAGAAAGGCAGAACAATGATGTTAATACTTTGGTGTAAGTACCATAATGGAATTAGGTATAAGAGGCTTTGGGGAATCACAGGAGGCCAGAGTGATTACTAAGAGTTACTTTGATGGGAGGGTGCAATCTTTCAATTAAGTGATTATCTAACATGGCTCCATTTGCACTTCTCAGTCATTTTTGGAATTTACTTTTCTCAGATTAGAAATTTAGTTCTGTGTTGCTGAATGTCTACATTTACATTGTAACTATATATATATATATATTTTATATATTTATATATTTATATATATTGATATTTATACCAACCTACTTCCAACAAGAATCTAAAGTGACTGATAAGAGAATAAAAAATGCAGCTACAATAGTAACAAAGACTGTTAAAAGTAAGAATGCAAAGGTAAGAGCTAAGTAGTAAATGCTGAAGGGAAAGGGCAGAGAAAACTTACACGGAAGAGTCCATACTAAGTAAATCTGCTGAAGTTGAACATAAAAACTTCTGCTTTGTGCCCTGTAACAAAACAGACCCTTTCAAATTATTTCCAGTAAGCTCCCAGAGAAGAACTTGACGAAAGTTGTGTGGTGGGTGATAAAGAAACAAAACTGATTTAGCAAGTCAGTATTGTTAATTTAAAGTCGTATCCCTTACTGTTCTGGATCTATTTTTGTATAGTTTAGGGAAAATAAGAAAATTTATTCTCCACCAGCCTTTTGAATTGTAGAGTTGTATGTTATCCTCAAGTTTCTTTGAATGGTGTTGAGAGGAAATAGTGGCATGACATTTGGTTCCTTAAATTATTTGAAGCAGCATCACTGTTGGGACAGTTGATCAAACCTGTTGGTCATTCTGCTTCGCCTTCAAGGTTCTAGAAGTGGAAGTTGCGTGAGGAAGGTCTTTTTTTTTTTTTTTTTTTAATCGACATATGGAAGCTTCCAGGAAGTATCTGTTAAAAGTTGGCTAGGTGTGTCACAAATGTACTTTAATAATGAAGTAAGAGCAAAAGGAGAAGAGGTCATAAAGAGGAAGAGAAGCCAGTCATAAGGAGAAAATGGAAACCTAGATAGGTAAGGAGAAGTGAAGTGTGAATAAGGACAGTTGACCAAATTGTGCCATGTAACCTGTAGTTGTATAACATCCATTTCAGCCATAAAACACAGCACATTGCAGTTAGAATTGGTACTTAATGGGAAAACTAGTGTTTGCTGATGGTAGGAAAATTTAAAAAAAGAAAACCAAGGTTTGTGGGGAGAAATGTAGGAATAATAAGACCAATTTTTAAAAAATATAAGTCACGAACTAGATGAAGTTAATAGGAGTTCATGTTGCTATGCTGAATGACCTTTTTCTTTTTTCTTTTAAAGCTTTGGCTTTTTTAGGTAATTTTTATCATATTTCTGACATTTTCCATCTGTGTGTAGGTAGGGA
Organism: Mesoplodon densirostris; assembly: GCF_025265405.1. Taxonomy (NCBI): domain Eukaryota; kingdom Metazoa; phylum Chordata; class Mammalia; order Artiodactyla; family Ziphiidae; genus Mesoplodon; species Mesoplodon densirostris. Next base: position 59,931,555 of record NC_082673.1, on the reverse strand, counting down.
TTCCTCATTTGGTTGATGTTTAATGTTCAGACAGTTGCAAATTTATTGATTAGATTCAGCTTCTAAAGGATTCGTTTTGTTAAAAAAAAAATAGAGCTACAAACTACTGATCTTTACGGAAATGTGCATATCCACCTTTTCCAGCTGGGTTGAAGCAGGGCCCAACTTGCTCAGAAGCAGCCATTAGTATTTCATCAAAACGATGAAAGCCTTGTTTTCTATGACATTGTGAAGTGTGTGAGCTAAAATACTGTTTCTTTATGTGTATTTGATTGCTTTGTATTTCTCCACCTACTGATCTAAATCAGGCAAGAGACAATAGGTGATTTTTCCATCATCTTCCTTTGGTTGGTGGTTTTGCCATCCCTCCACATTTGTCCATAATGGATTTTCAGGGCCTTCAGGGTTCACTTAGCTCATTCAGGACTAATGAGCTGGGGAACATTGGCCCATCCTTGAAGGATATAGGCAAGTCAGTTCTGAGAGTGCCTCACACACCATGCTGTGGCTGTAGGGATGAATTGTTTAGGGTTGTACTGCTCTGGCAGAGTTTTTACTCAAAAAGTTTTGAGTTGAGATGAATTTGTTCCTTCAGTTGTCAGTGTGTTCCTACTATGTGCCAAGCACCAAGCTGGACTGTGGGAATGTAGAGGTGAATTCGTTATGGACCTTCCCATAGGCAACTCACTGGGGAAGACAGACATTCACATACAATGAAATGTGTTCACAGTATGACCAGTGCTAGACTGAAGGTGTTAATACGGTATTTATAGGGGCTCAGAGTGGGGAACGACTAACACCACCCGAGAGATGTGGCAAAGACTTCACAGAGGAGATGACATTTAAGCAGTATTTTTAAGGTTAAGTAGGCATTAACCAATATGCAGAGGCATTCCAAACACATCAAGTATGGGCCTAGAGTCAGGAAAGGTCAGGGTGTGTTTGCGGAACAGTGAGAAGTTCAGAATTGCTGCTCTGTGGCGGGAGAAGGAGGAGAGCGGGGTGGAGGAGACCAGAGAGCCCCAGACAACTTGCCAGCGTTAGGATGTTGTCCTGCCAGCCAAGTTCTTAGAGAAATGACACGATGAGGTTGGTGGCGTTTGGTTTTGTATACGTTTTAAGGAGACGGGCACTGTTGTCACAGTGGGAGAAAGACGGGACCAGTAAAAACCTAGAGTCAGTGAAGAGACGGGTAGAATTGTTATGGAAGGGAATCGGGAGGCTCTCAACCAAAGCAACGGCAGTGAGGACGGATGAAGGGAAGACTCTGCGAGGAAGTGGAGACAAAACATAGCATTGGTTTGCTAGTCACCATCTGGTGAAGAGAAGAGGAAGAGTTGAAGAGATGGCCCAGGTTCCCTTGTTGCCCTCCTATTACAGGGTGGGTGGTGGATGTCATTCATGGAGATAGGGACTGCAGGGGGCATGTAGCTTTGGAGGAGAGATGATGAATTCATTTTGGAGATGGTAGGGTGCTTTTCAGACATCCAGGCAGTTGTTAATCTGCAGGTTAGTCTGGAGATAGAAGATTTACATGTTTAAAAGCATGGTGCCCCAGTGGATATAGTCACTTAGGCTGAGGGTGGAGCATAATTTGAATAAAGGGACAAGGACAGAATCTGGGTCAGGGAGTACATGGGTGGTACAAGGGAGGTGGAGAAATGACTGTAGTCATGAAGATAGGAGGAAGGCCAGTAGAGAGTAGTGACCTGTGAACAGGGGAGAGGAGAGGTTCTGGAACTGGTGATGAACAGGGTCCAACGGTTCAAAGAGTTTGAAGAGAAGATGGATTGGTTCAGTGCACGGGGCATCGATAAGGCTGTTGCAAGAGCAGGTGTGGCTGTCAGTGCGAGCCGGTGAGGTGAGACGGACGCCAAGTGACAGTTCACTTCCCCGGGCCTGAGGCTGAAGGGCAGACTGGTTTGGACGGTTGTTGAGGTCATGAGAGAGGATTGTATCCACCGTGTGTGGTGAGTTGTCCTTAGATAGTAGAGAGGGACGCTTCTTTCTCTGAGATGGGGAGGGGGAGGGGAGAATGGTGTTTTTTCAGTAAGTCTGGATGGAGATGGAAATACTCAGGAAGCTTGTGCCTTCTGGGTGAGTAGGAGATGAAGTCAGGGCAGAGTAACCAGAGTCGAATCTGACCACTTATTTGTGCCAGGTACTTTAATATATGTTACTTTATTTGGTTTTTACCGCCCCCCCCCATCGTGTTATTATTATGCCCATTTTAGAAGTGAAGAAATGGGTTCTGAGAAGTTACATAACTTATCTGAAGTTACCTACTTAATAAGTGTTGGATCCAGGTTTTGGACTCACTTGGTCTGATTCTATCACCTTTTTAACCAAGGGGCCAAGAAGGAAGTGTGAGGTAGAAATGTTAAGATAAGATTTGATGCCGCAGCCCTGGAGGAAGGACACAGTGTTTTTCAGATACCCATGGTGAAGGGAATAGTAGAATTGCTAAGTTGGAAAATTTCAAGTTTGGTCCCTTTCCCATCCCTCCATAGATGTGACTTGAAAATAGAGCTGATTGGCACTGGTAAAGTAGAAGATTAAAATTAGTGTTCTTTAGTATCTATAGTTACTGCAAGTTACTGTATAGTTTAGATTATAACAGAAAATGAACAGAGAAATACTGACTAAACCTACTGATTTGTCTGCTTATAAGTGAAAGATTGAAACTGTCAATGACATGTTATAATAAATGAATCTATAGCTTCCTGCTGCATCAGAAACAAGTTAAATGAAGTCTTGTAAACTAATCATACATCAGTGCCATTTATTGGTTTGGGGACCATTTTAATTAATAATAAATGCCCAAAATGTAGAACTTTAACCAAAGACTTGTCCATTTTAAAGCAAAATGGGGATTGAAGGGACTTACAATTCGTGTTGTTTCTAATAGAAGTCCCTGAAGAACACATACCAAAGTGTTTGAGAACTTCATCCAAACCTACTTTAAAGCATTATGTGCAATTAAGTTGTTATGACATAATTACATTGCATAATTGTTGGGTCCATTTTCTTGAGCTTATAATGTACCTGGAAAATAAACCTCTTGGGGAAAAAAAAGTTCATACTGATTATTGGAGAAAGACTATATATGCAGGCAAGATCTTATTTTAAAGAGGTATCTTGAAACTCCAAGAAAGCACTTGATGTTTTATATGCTTGTAGCAAATTGATGTTTTAATTGTAGTTTTATGGAAAGTATTAATGCTTTTATGTATTTCAGAAATTTCATTTGTTAAATGGAAATTGTTTTAAATGTGTAAATATTTGAGTCTATGTAAGCATGTATGTACTGTGCTAAAAGTCACTTGTGTTGGGCTTCCCTGATGGCGCAGTGGTTGAGAGTCCACCTGCCGATGCAGGGGACGTGGGTTCGTGCCCCGGTCCGGGAAGATCCCACATGCCGCGGAGCGGCTGGGCCCGTGAGCCGTGGCCGCTGAGCCTGTGCTCCGCAACGGGAGAGGCCACAACAGTGAGAGGCCCGCGCACCACCAAAAAAAAAAAAAAAAAAAAAAAGTGACTTGTGTTTCGGTTCGTGTGTAATATTATTATGCAACTTTTGGTTTAAAATTTTTCCTTAAACAATTAGTGGCTTACATTTTAAAAAAGAAAAATCACCAGCATGAAACTGCAAAAAAAAAAAAAAATTAGTGTTCTTTCTATACAGCTCTGAGGCGTAACCTGTTGTTGTTATAAGTCTTGGCAGGCTTCACAGACTATAGCTGAGCACCATAACCCATCTGACCAAATAAGATTGGAATTTGACAGAAACCTAAAAAGACGCCATTAGTTTAGCATACTCGAGCCAGAATATCAAAGAGAGCAGAGAAGTTTTGCAGTGGCAAAAATACAACGTAAAATCTGTTAATGGCAAGTTTTGCTGTGAGATTTCTGATCATTTTGGTCTTATGTTAAAAAAATTATCACTTTATCATTTATATTTAATTTATTGTCTGCACTTTTTATAATGTAATTGCGTTCCAACTCATTGCATGTGCATTGCTTTAAAACTGAATGAACTTTTACCTTAAAAAACAACACAGACACTTGTTTCAGCAGCTTGGAATAGCCTACAGGGAAGGAATCTTGTGTTGATACTCGACTTTCCCCACTTCAACTCCTTAGTCTGTTTTTTCTTCATTTATTCAACACATTTATTGAGTATCTACTCTGTTCACTGTTCTAAGAACAGGGGATACAGTGGTGAACAAGACAAAGCTTATATTTGAGTGAACTAGACTATAAATGAATAAATACAATATGTCAAGTTGTGAAGTGCTGTGAACTAAAGAAAGCAGAGTCAGGAGATGGAATATTAGAGTGCTGATTTTGTAGATAGTGCAGTCAGGGAAGGTCTCGTTTGAGCAGACTAGATTGGGGAGAGGGAGTGAGTCACCTGAGAAACAAGGCAAGAGAACCACAAGGACATGGTGGGATCCTGGCAGGAGCAGGAAAAAGGCCAGTATGACTGGAGGAGAGTGAGTTCGGGGGTGGGGGGGGGTGGGGCGCCCAGGCCACTTAAAGGAGGGCATTGCAGGCTGTGCTGGAGACTTTGCTAAAGCGGTTTGTGTGTTCACATAATTAACCAAAATTTGATGTAGTAATTAATGTTATGTATCCGAGTCTTTAGGTTTGGCAGTTGTTATATTTATACCACTGTGTTATTTTCACTTTACAGGATGGAACAAAATTCATCTGTATTGGGGCTCTGTATTCTGAGCTTTTGGCTGTCAGCAGTAAAGGAGAACTTTATCAGTGGAAGTGGAGTGAATCTGAGCCTTACAGAAATGCACAGGTATTTCATTATATTAAATCTTGCTTTAAATAGCTCTTCAAATCAGCATACAAAATGGTAATCAGTTTCCTTATGCTTTCAAAGAATCCTTCCTTACATCATCCACGAGCAACATTTTTGGGGCTAACCAATGAAAAGATAGTTCTCCTGTCTGCAAATAGTATAAGAGCAACTGTAGCTACAGAAAATAACAAGGTATGATACACTGTGATAAACATGTCTTAAATTCTTGATTTTTTTCCTCTCCCTGCCCCTTTTCCATCTTATTTCTATCTTTCTAACTAGATCTGCAAATACAAAAGGGTCTCAAGCCTTAGTACAGTAATCCAATGTATAATCTTTTTATTGCTGGTTTATCTCTGTATTATAATTCCTTTTCCGAGATGGCTTTCTACTTTAAGGGAAGGAAAAAATATTCAAGCTAAGTGCTGACAAAAGAGGAGATATTGAAGAACTACAATAGATAGATTGAGGAAGTATGGATATTATACCTCAGATTATCAGTGTGACTTCAGAGTCACTAAATTCGTTTAAAAATTGTTGGAGCAGATATTTACTTTCAATTAATGCCTTAGAGATGGCTTTAGACCTTTATTTCAATAACTACTATTTTGATTGATTTGCGTGAAGAAAGTATTTTAGTTTCTAGTCTTATTAAGAACCTTTTCTGAATTACTTGTTTTTCTAGCCTTTAGAATTCCCCTCCACAGTGTAGGTATTCCTTGCCCTTGTTTTGACCACAATCCTTTTGAGAAGATTACTTGTTTTTATTTAATCCTCTAATGTTTTATCTTTAGGTTGCTACATGGGTAGATGAAACTTTAAGTTCTGTGGCTTCTAAATTAGAGCACACCGCACAGACTTACTCAGAACTTCAAGGAGAACGGATTGTTTCTTTACATTGCTGTGCCCTTTATACCTGCGCACAGCTAGAGAACAATTTATATTGGTGGTGAGTATCACAGAGGGGGGTGTTTCATGTAGGTGGATGCTTTTATGTACACAGCTAGGTGCTTTGAGTAGTGGAATACCAATAGAGAAGGTCAGTTGAAAGATAATGCTTTAGACTCACAGAAAACAAACATATGGTTACCAAAGGGGTAAGGGGGTAGGGGAGAGATAAACTGGGAGTCTGGGATTGGCAGATAGAAACTGCTCTATAGAAAATACATACACAACAAGGTCCTACTGTCTAGCACAGAGAACTATATTCAATATCCTGTAATAAACCATAATGGTAAAGAATATGAAAAAGAATATACATATATATAGAATATGAAAAAGAATATATATATATTTTTACTATAATCCTTTTGAAAAGATTACTTGTTTTTATTTATATTCTATATGTGTATATATATTCTTTTTCATATTCTATATATAGAATATCCATACACATATAATATTCATATATATTTCATATTCTATATATATATATATAGAGAGAGAGAGAGTATAATATAATAAATGAATCACTTTCATGTACACCAGAAACTAACACAACATTGTAAGTCAACAATACTTCAATTAAAAAAAAAACGCTAATGCTTTATAGAGAGGGAAATTTTCACTTTGGAGCAAAGTAACATTGGAAAAAACCCTTAAGATAAAGAAAAGCTTATAAAAATAATACATACTTAGTGACTATAATTATGAAATTTTTAAAAGGTATAAAGTAGAAACAATCACCTGTAATCCTACAACCCGAATGTAACTACTATTAACATTTTGGGAGTATTTTATTAATCTTTTTTTTTTCCTATATATAAACGTGTACTTTGCTTTTACTTAATTAGAAACTTAGAGTGTTTTTCATACTTTTTTCATTTAACAGTTACATAAAATATAATTTTAAAGGTTATTAAAGTATGTCATTGTATGACTATTCTGTGCCTCATTTAATTATTCCTTTAATGTTCGGAAGGGACTTCAAATGTATTTTCTGTTGTGTTTTAGGGAATTATCAGCAACTTTGCATTGGCAGAAGTAATGTATAGGGGAATCTACTAGTGAAACAGAATTATTTGTAAGAAAATATCAAATGATGAATTTCCTGTGACTTTTAATCCTAAATGTTTAATAAAAGTGGACCCAGTTATGTATTAAACCTGTGATCAAGTTATGATTATTAATAAGTTATACATGCTAATATTATACTGAGGCAAAAATATTAGAGAAGGAATATACCAGTAATACTTAAATATAATGTGTGTAATTTCAGATTTATTTAATGGGCTTCTTCGCCGCTTATTTGTCCAATTTTTGCTTTTCCTTTTCAGGGGTGTAGTCCCTTTTAGTCAAAGGAAAAAAATGTTAGAGAAAGCTAGAGCAAAAAACAAAAAGCCCAAATCTAGTGCTGGTATTTCTTCAATGCCGAACATCACTGTTGGTACCCAGGTAAGTGTTTAGAATTAAGTCTGTCCTGAGACTTCTCTGGTGGTCTTCCTTGGGTAAGTCTCCATGCTCCCAATGCAGGGGGCCCCAGATTTGATCCCTGGTTGGGGAACTAGATCCCACATGCATGCCGCCACTAAAAGTTCATACGCTGCAACTAAGAAGTCCACATACCTCAACTAAGAAGTCCGCATACTGCAGGCAAAATAAATATATACATATTTTAAAAAAAAAAGACTAATTAAGTCTGTCCTAAGGGACATTGTTGCTCATCAAAATCATTTCTTCCCCTGTAATTAATTCCCCCATAGGCAGTTTTATAAATGAATGTCATTTGAAGGACCTGGTTCCAGTAGTATGTATGTGCCACATCACTTTTTACTCAATAGCTGAGTAACATACATTCTGCCCTGATACCAGTTGGTTTTCTTGTGGGACAGGAATCTCAGATTAGCCTGGTTTTAAGAATCACTTGGTACTTAAATGTAGAGTTTGAAAATGTAGAGTCTGGAGCCCCTTGCCTGAATTATTCCTTCAGTTGGTTGGTGGTAGGACACAGGCTTCCTTATGTGTCACAGACATCGCAGATGATTCTTACGACCAAGCAGTTTGAAAGATACTGCTCTCTGGCAGTATTGTCAGCATGAGGCAGGAGTCTTCTTCAAATCCTCGTGTTTCTACTAGTTTCTGAGATGGTTTTAGCCTCTTATATATATATCTTACGGAATGTGATTTTCTAGTACCCCAGTGGTTCTCAAAGTGTGGTCCAAGGACTCCTGCTGGCTTCTCAGCCCTTTCGGGGGATCTGTAGAATCCTTCTTTTTCCAGTTACCTATCTGTGTAAGGCTGAGTTGTTGTCATATACTTCAGCTAAAGTAACATATTACAGCGAATCGAATGCAGGAGCATACAAGGGACTCCAGCTGTCTTCCATTAAATTAGACATTAAGATATTTGCAAAAATGTAAACAATGCCACTTTTCTTGCTGATTTTTTTAAAAATGTAGTTATTTTTATAAATTATATTAACATGGGGTTTATTAATATTAAATAAATATTTAAAATTTTCAGTTTTAATTACTGTTACATTAAATACCAACTATATATGACCCACATAAACAAAAGATTTTGGGGCCCTTGGTAATATTTAATAGGGGGAGATGGTCCTGAGACCAAAAGAGTCTGAGAACTACCATTATACTTCTAATTCATTAGATTCTGGTAGAAATTTATCTTTGGGTTAAAAGTTGACATTTATATTCATTATAGCAAGTGGTGCAATGAGTGTTTAAGGACTTTATAATCCCTAATGCTTAGACAAATGTTGGGTTTTGTGACGTAACATGGCACTAATTTCCTCATCTAGCACTTTTTTTTCAATTCAGCTTTTTCTCATCACTATAAGGTGGTATCATGTTTACATTATGTATGTTTTAAAAAGTAATCACTACTTCAGCTGTTACTTTTCTCCAAAACTCAGCTTATGTACTTCTTATTTTTGTTTGGGACTCCCATTTTTTTTGGTCCTATTCGTGGTTGTCTTGTTCTGACTCCTTTGTTGGCCTTCCAACTAGGAAGTTTTCAGCAATTACCCATTATTTTGAATATTGTTGTTTAGTCTTCATTATTTACGTCAGTTGGTTTGGACAGATCTCTCTTTTCTAGGAGCTCCCCTTTTCTTATTCAGTTCACATACTGATTTCTAATGTTTTCAAAGTTCCTTATTTATTAGACTCATATTAGCAGGATATCCTGGCAGATGCCTTATTAGCATGTAGGATGACATTACTATAGACAGGGAGGGTAGAAAAATCCTTTAAAGATGCACTGAAGAAAAGTTTTAAGCAAAATAGCTTGGCACTAAATTGGTGAAACACAGCAGCATATTCCAATACTTTGGTATAGAATAAGATTTTGTTTTAAAGTGTAGAAAACTGGAGGTTTAAGACAGTCATGGCCACATAATGGGGAAATGGTTCGTATGTTAACATCAGAAGGAATGGTTGATCAGTTCAGAGCTTGCAGCTGCACCTGCACTCACAGATCGTAATTGTGGGGAGTAGTATGTTTAGCAGATACTCGTTGCATGTCTTCTTATATGCTGGATATACACCTCCTTGTCTCTAAGGTGCATTTATTTTTATAAGAAGGTATTAATGGATAACTTATCTTCTAATATATCTTGCCACATTTCTTTGACAATTATAGCCTTCTTTCTTGTTGATCCTCTTTCAGTATTTAAGCTTTCACCAGTATTTTCCAGAAATTTATGGATGAAACCTCTCTTTAAGTCAACCTAAGCAGGACATACCCTTTTCAAGAAGTCGGCTCTTCTGAACTATTCATTCTATGCCACAGAGCTATATTTAGTGACACTCAACTATTCTTTGATAGAACTCCTGCTCTGTGTCAGTATTTCCAGTTCCTGTACTTCTCAAATGTACCACCTTCTTCTGTGTGACTTATATTTAATTATAAATTGACAAAAAACATCATCATCATATAGTCCACTGTCAAATATAACGTAATTGTTAGTCACTAGATGACTGAACAGAAAGTAAGATTGGGCTACTTTAGAATCAAAAGAGATTTCCAGAAATAATGTTCATGCCTCATTTAGAGTTACTGTTGGTGCATTTGGCAGTGTCACCTTAGAGGTTATTGGTTTTAAAAGTGTGACCTAGGGGTGCTCCATGCAGTGAGGATTTATAGGTTATTCACTGCTGAGCTCAGTTAACTACTTCTAACACTAATGTCTATATATTCTTTTCCTAATTTAAGAGAAAACTTATATTATCTAGTGAAAATTCTGGCTTGTAGGAAACAACAGTCTTCTGAGGGAAACAAGTATCCGTAGAGATGAAGTTATGGAGCCTATATATAGCATCATGAATTAAGGAAGAAAATAATTTCAAATTATAAGAAACAGACAAAAAATGTAATTGTTTTGTTCACATTTCACTTTTTAAATAATAACCTTTTTAGTTTCTTCTCTGCTATTTCTCTTCTGTGTCCTTGTGGCAGAACGGTCAGGATATTTGCTGCATGAAATTTTAAAGTTCATTTTTAGCAAATGTGCCAATTATTCCTGCTCCATAATTTGGGAACACGTAACTCCTCTAGTTTGTTTTAAAATTATGTCATCTTGATGGTGATTTTTCTTTTGTTTGCTAGGTATGCCTAAGAAATAATCCTCTCTATCATGCTGGAGCAGTTGCATTTTCAATTAGTGCTGGGATTCCTAAAGTTGGTGTCTTAATGGAGTCAGTTTGGAATATGAATGATAGCTGTAGGTTTCAGCTTAGATCTCCTGAGAGCTTGAAAAGCATGGACAAAGCTAGCAAAACTACTGAAGCTAAGTAAGTACTGTGCCCTAACTAATCTTGATTTAACACCAGTTTCTAGTTTGCTCTGTATGTGAAGGGGGGTAACCAAGGAGACTTAGAGGTGTACAGTGACTTAGAGAAGTGTTAACGTGAGGGGGGTCTTATTAAGATCCCCACGAATTTTGAAAGGAATTGGTAAAATTTACTGTTTGCAAATTGGTTAATATTTGTATATTATAGTTATTCTTAATGTTTGGTGGCCAGAATGGCAGCATAGAGTTCTCTTTTGATGTCTTTGTTTTGTCATTAGAGTTCATCCTTGGAAGGTGTTGTATAGCAGTGATAGTATGTTCAGCCTTACTGTCTTAGGCAGACTTTTTCCTCCTCTCTCCATGTATAATCATCTTAATTTCTGCCAAATATTTTGCCTGCGTCTTGATTGTTGAAAGGGTTTTACAGGTTAATGTGCTGGGGAGGGAAATTCTATAAAGGATTTGTAAACTTTTGGGTTGGGGGGGATATGTGAACAGAAATACCACTGAATTGTGTATAACCCACATTCTGGGGCTGGCTTACTGTTTGGGAGCCAGGTACACAGATCTTAACACCTGTACTTTTAGAAGCATCTACTCATCTTTATAATTTGGTTGTTTGGTACATGATCTTAAACACTTTAGTAAAGTTTCAAAATTACTTTTTTTCTTAATGTTGTAAAAATACATGAGCATTATAGAAACGTGGAAGAGTAATATAATATCACATTCTAGAACTAGCGTTTTAAATATTTTGGTGTACTATTTTCTTTTATTCTAAATGTATACAAGCATTGAAAAGAAATGATTGGGACTGTACTATACATATAGATTTTTAAAGTTCTGAATTTTTTTGCTCAAATTAATGTAATGATTGTACAAGGATTACTGTTAAAATAAGTTTAAAGATATTCTTTAATAAACCAAAGCTACTGTAATTTATGCCTAATTAAGATTTTTTGCTTTATTTTGTGCTTTGTGCTCTCTGTCTTGTTTTTATTTTTTTTAATTTATTTTTTTGTTTTAGAGTATGTTTATTCAATTAAATGGATTTATAACATTTTATATTAAAGTGCAAGACATGGTGTGGATATTTTCCAAGCACATGAATTTCAGCTGGCACTAGATTTAAGAGGAACCCGTGTAAGAGAAAAAGGTTTTTTAGAATCCTTTTCCTTATCTAGCCCGTATTAGCTGATTGAATTGAGCATTCTCAATACCAGACTCTAGACACTTGATTTTTAAAGGCTTACTTCATTGCAGGCAAAGGCATAAGTGAAAATACCACATTGCCATCTCCCCTAAACTCCCACGTTTTATCCCAGGGCAGGTCATACTCTTGGTCTGGGTGTTCAGCACCATGGTGGAGATGCCTGTTGATGGCTGGTGATGCGTAACTTCTCTTGGGTCATAAGTTGATCCTTACTTGGCAGCTCTCTTCCTTTGCCTCTTCAAAGGGAGAAACCAAAGTGTTGAGTAGGATGTGACATGCCATCTTTTTTTTTTTTTAACATCTTTATTGGAGTATAATTGCTTTACAATGGTGTGTTAGTTTCTGCTTTATAACAAAGTGAATCAGCTATACATATACATATATCCCCATATCCCCTCCCTCTTGTGTCTCCCTCCCACCCTCCCTATCCCACCCCTCTAGGTGGTCACAAAGCACCAAGCTGATCTCCCTGTGCTATGTGGCTGCTTCCCATTAGCTAGCTATTTTACGTTTGGTAGTGTATATATGTCCATGCCACTCTCTCACTTTGTCACAGCTTACCCTTCCCCCTCCCCATATCCTCAAGTCCATTCTCTAGTAGGTCTGTGTCTTTATTCCCATCTTGCCTCTAGGTTCTTCATGATCATTTTTTTTCTTTTTTTAGATTCCATATATTGTCTTGTTTTTAAAAATAGGTGGATAGACTTTCCCTCTACTTGCGTTGATTGTTTGTGTTTTTTTTGTGTGTGTTTTTTTTTTTTGCGGTACGCAGGCCTCTCACTGTTGTGGCCTCTCCTGTTGCGGAGCACAGGCTCTGGATGCGCAGGCTCAGTAGCCATGGCTCACGGGCCTAGCCGCCCCGCGGCATGTGGGATCATCCTGGACTGGGGCACGAACCCGTGTCCCCTGCATTGGCAGGCGGGCTCTCAACCACTGCGCCACCAGGGAAGCCCGCATTGATTGTTTTTATCCTAGAAATAAAAGTAGCAAAATACATTTTCATTGTTTATGAAACTTTGTAAAGAGCATTTGAAATCTTTTTGATGTGCACAAATAGAAAACGAGATTAAAATAGGATGTGGTATTTATTAAGTTTTTCAGAACCTTCCTTGAAATTTGCCTTCTCTATTAATAAACTTAGTAAAAGAGCTAAGTGAAATTAAATGTTAAGAAGATAATCATTTTCATGTCAGTAGACTCTTCTAGTCATGGAAACATGCTGACTTTAAGCGTGCTCGTGATGAGTCAGTACCGGCTTGCTTCCACCGTCACAGGATTTGCAGAGCAGCCATGAGTATTCATGTGCGTTTGTACTGAGCACTTTGCTAAGATGCTGGTAAAAATAACGCTGTTTTTCTATGGACTATTTCTAAACTCAGGTGAAATTCCTGGTGGGGTTAATAGCAGGTGAGGGGGTTAAGATGATGGCCCTGATTGTAATATATACCAGCATGATCTATATATAACAAATTTCTGAGTAATTCATGACTTTTCTCTCTAAAAATTGACGTCTGCCTTTTAATGAATAAAAATATTATATTTTTACCATCTGTAGAATATTATGTAGTTGCTGTAGTTATCTTCTCGAGTATAGCATTAATGAAACAAGGAAGAGGGATAGTTTATTAATACTATAATTTCTCATTTCAGTTATAGCAGGTGATTATTCTTGGACCATCTGGTGGTAAAGTTTTATAAGCCGTTGCAAGGAGAGTTCCTTCTTTGAACTCTAGGAAATTAATGATATAGTAGACTTTTTATTTATTTGCCTTTATCATCTTTTCAGTTAAATTGCAGTGTCCAAGTCAGGGTTCACTAAAGTGTGCAACTTGTTTGCTCAAGAGGCTTATGATAAAGCTATATTGATAAATTGAGTGTAGCTTTTGTTGTTATTCCTAGATAAGGCTTATCTGAACCATTGTTCCAAGTTGTTGATAGCTTCACATAGTATATTTCTTTCCTATTTTAAAACATTAATAAAAATTTGAAGTATGCAATGAGTATCTTTTTCAGTTTGCCTCCTAAAGAATAATACCATTTTGTATAAGTTTTTACTATTTCATTCCCTAATGAGAATAAACTTGAGTCTTAAAAATAAGCCATTTGACAAGTTCCTAATATGTCATTTTCCTAATTATAAGGAGAATCTTATTTCTAATTGCAGGCCTGAAAGTAAGCAGGAACCTGTGAAAACAGAAATGGGTCCTCCACCATCTCCAGCATCCACGTGTAGTGATGCATCCTCAATTGCCAGCAGTGCATCAATGCCATATAGTAAGTTTTATGTGTAGTACACATTGGTCAGAGTAAGATCCCAGGCAGAGAGCTGTGTTCAGTTTGTTTCTGATTTGAGGCAACTCAGACCATTTTTAATATCTTTTAATATAAATTGTGTTCCTACTAGTTTGATTTTTTTCAGTGTGCAACTTTATTTAAATAGAAAAACAGTATTTACAGTGTTCAGTATTCTTGTTGTTTTTGCGAGTTATAATTTTCTGCAATATGTAAAGTGCATTGCAGTAATAGAAGGAAATAATTACCACTCTAGAATATCTGCCTACCTTTGTTGGGACTATTATTATAGATGGGTTATGGCTCAGTCACAACTTTCGCTCAGAATTTGTAGAATTTAAAAACCTAGATTTACTACTGCACCTTGGATTTAAAGAGCCTTTTTAAAAAAAGCTTCCAAAGTACATTTATTTTCTAGTTTTCATTGCTTTGTACTTGAGGAAATTGAAAGTTAGTTTTTAATAGTCATGTGCTAGTTTTAAGAACAGCCCAGCAGATCCTCCTTTTTAAACATTGGTCCGATAGCCGTAATTTTGAGGGTCCAGAATACGTTTAAAATTTTTAAATACTTCTTTGCAGTTGTTTATAGTAGTGTTAATATCGTTAGGCATTAACAAACATAGATATTTTTCACTGTGAATTCATTTAAAGTGGAAGTTAGTTATGAAAGCTCAATTCATAAAGCAGTAGTTCATGAAATTTATTTAGATATCTCAGTTATGTATCCCTTTACAAATGATCTTTGTTCATATATTTAGATGAAATCTATAAAGTCTCTTTCACATTTTCTTTTTGGTACTTACCATTTTGTTGTTGTCTAAGAACGACGACGGTCCACCCCTGCCCCCAAAGAGGAGGAAAAGGTGAACGAAGAGCAGTGGTCTCTTCGGGAAGTTGTTTTTGTGGAAGATGTTAAGAATGTTCCTGTTGGCAAGGTTTGTTCAGAATATCCAAGAATTAGTTACTAACTGAACTATAATGGTATTGGTTATTGAAGACCTTATGGTTGGTGAGTGCTCATCAACCCTTTCCTCAAGGCTGCTTTATTTGTCACCTCTAATGATCTCTTTAGTCCCATCCTTCAATCTGATGCATGTATCTCCTTTGTCTCTGACAGATGAACTGAAGATTATTATACCTCTCCTTGAGCATTTATGGTGATATTCTGCTTTTTTTAAAAAGTGTTATTTTGGAATAATTTTAGATTTACAGAAAAGTTGCAAAGAGATAACATTACTTTTTTTTTTTTTTTTTTTTCTGCGGTATGCGGGCCTCTCACTGTTGTGGCCTCCCCCGTTGCGGAGCACAGGCTCCGGACGCGCAGGCTCCGGACGCGCAGGCTCAGCGGCCAAGGCCCACGGGCCCAGCCGCTCCGCGGCATATGGGATCCTCCCAGACCGGGGCACGAACCCGTATCCCCTGCATCGGCAGGCGGACTCTCAACCACTTGCGCCACCAGGGAGGCCCAACATTACTTTTTGATACAGTCCATTCTTTGGGACTTACACAGTTTTAATGGAGATGATCTTCCATAACATTTAAAAATCTTGCTACTGTCTTTAAGCTTCTACTTTCTCTTTCCTTCTTCCTGGAGAGGGTCTTGCCTCCTAAGAAACCAAGTGAGTAGAGTTCATCAGCTGGAATGCCATTAATTTCACCTTTGTCCTTTCACATTCTTAAAAACAAAATGGGACTATAGCTGTAGAATACCTGCAAAGTAACTCTTCCTGATTGCTCTTTAGTTTCTGAAATGGGATGGTCTTTCATTTGGACTTAAAGGGCAGAGTAGATACATCATGTCCTGCAGTTTACAAAGGCCTTTTGATTTCAAATAGAACTGTAGTTTTCGGGCAGCTATGTTTTTCTAAGACGATCACATTGGCTTAAAATCAAAAGCAGTAAGTAGCAGAGGTAGGACTCAAGTATTCTGGTTTCAAGTCCTGTGCTTGGCTTTGTGTGCATTGCTCACTCTACCTATGTTGTCCGTGGATAATATGTCATGGAAGTAGATGTCAACAGTATATTTGGTGAGTGTGTTCAGGTTAATTTTACAACTTGACGATCATTGAAGAAACATACTCCTAAGGAATTAAATGCCTTCAGTGTTAAATTGGTTCAGTGACTCTAACTTGCATATTGATTTCATATGAGTTAGTGTTAACATTTATCGTATTTACCTGTATTCTAGGTGCTGAAAGTGGATGGAGCCTATGTTGCTGTAAAATTTCCAGGAACGTCCAGTAATACAAACTGTCAGAACAACTCTGGTTCAGATGCTGACCCTTCTTCTCTCCTTCAGGACTGTAGGTTACTTAGAATTGATGAACTGCAGGTAAGTGTAGAGAACACACTCAGCAGGTGAATGCCGGGACCCTGAGTATGTTACAGATTGGAGAGCAAAATTCCTTTTGTCATGCAGGTTGTCAAAACTGGGGGAACACCAAAAGTTCCCGACTGTTTCCAAAGGACTCCTAAAAAGCTTTGTATACCTGAAAAAACAGAAATATTAGCAGTGAATGTGGATTCCAAAGGTAAAGATTTTGTAACTTTTCTAACTGGCATACTCCATGTTCTATTAATACCTGTGCAGTAAGTGGGGATTAGATAAAGTGGTTTGGGGCATTTGGCAGTTTTTGTCTCCTGTGTGTAACATTATGGAATGAAATGTATCTACATTTGAAATGTGGCTAGAGATGTAAAATTTGGTAGGTACTTACTAGAGTTCACTAAAGATGTGTAACTTTTTTTTTTTTTTTACATTTATGTGTTTCTGAAGGTGTGCATGCTGTTTTGAAGACTGGAAATTGGGTACGGTACTGTATCTTTGATCTTGCTACAGGAAAAGCAGAACAGGAAAATAATTTCCCTACAAGCAGCATTGCTTTCCTTGGTCAGAATGAGAGGAATGTAGCCATCTTTACTGCTGGACAGGTATAGAGGCTTATTTTTGCTTTTGAAAATTTAAATGACAACATTGGCATTTTTGTGATGCTTAGGGTTTGGCTCTAGTTTGCTGGTTATTAAACATTGAAGAATTGAGAATATTCAACATATTTTAATACTAAGTTTCTTATTTGGTCACTATTACAAACATATAAAGTCTAATTTGAAAATAAATATAACTATTGTAAAACTCAGACATAACATTTTTGATTGGGAGCCATACTTTTTTATTTTCACCTCTCTTACAGGAGTCTCCTATTATTCTTCGAGATGGAAATGGCACTATCTACCCCATGGCCAAAGATTGCATGGGAGGAATAAGGGATCCTGATTGGCTTGATCTTCCACCTATTAGTAGTCTTGGAATGGGTGTACATTCTTTAATAAATCTTCCTGCCAATTCAACAATCAAAAAGAAAGCTGCTATTATCATCATGGCTGTAGAGGTAATCTGACTTTTGAAACTACTTGGCATTTCAATTCAGAAGGCACTGCTGGAGTCTAGGGAAACAACCTTGAATAGATCATTCATTGCCGCTTCCCTAATGGGAACTAATAGTCTATTAGGACAAGAGAGATGCGTATACCATTGATTACAGTGTGATTTAAGCGTTTGAGTAAGGCATGCATAATGTTGTAGAAGTACAAAAGGGAGGGCTGTAAATCAAACTGTGAGGGTAGAGGCTTCTCCGAGGAGGTGATGCCTGGATACAGTTTTAAAGAATCAGATAGGGGTCTCCTAGATGCAGGATGAAGGTAGGAAGTGTTATCCCAGGCACAAAGAGCAGCCTTTGTGAATCTCAGAATGTACATGTTGGGAGAACATGTACACTCTTGATATAACTAGAAGGTAGGGCTTATACGGATCAATGAGTGGCAAGTGATAAGGTGGGAGAAAGGCACTGGGGTGCCTTGTGTGTTAACCTAAGGGGCCTGAGCATTCCCCTGAAAGCTAGGAAGAGAAGGATTTTAAGCTGTTTTGTGTGTGTGTGTTTTTAAAGAAAGATGAGCAGTGGATGGAGAACAGAAGTTTAGAGACCAGATAAAAAAGCTACTGTAATTATCCATGTTAGAAACAAAGTAAGCTTGAACTCTTGGAAATAAGGCTGAGGGGATGGATTTAAGAGACCTTAAGGAAGTAGAAGCTCTAAAGCTTGGTGACAGGATGTCAGCAGTAAATGAAAAGAAGTGGTTGTAAAGCTTCTGATTTAGCTGTGGTTGATAGGGAGACGAAAAATAGGAGAAACTGGAACTTCCCTGGTGGTCCAGTGGTTGCAGCGCCCTGCTTCCACTGCAGGGGGCATGGGTTCAATCCCTGGTCGGGGAACTAGAATCCCGCATGCCATGCAGTGCAGCCAAAAAACCCCAGAAAAATAGGAAAAACAAATGGGATAAGGGGACAGGATGAGTTTAGTTTTGAACATATTGTGGTTGAGGTGTTTGTATTTGTTAGATGTGGAGGCAACACCACTGGAAGTTATTGGAGCAATTTGAGCAGAGATTGACCTGATTTGCTTTACATTTTCGAAAGATCACTGCTGACACGCTGAGAATACAAGGGGGATGGGTTGGAAGTAGGGAGGCCAGTTAGGAGGCTATTAAAAGAATTCAGGTGGAAGGTGATGTTGGCTTGACCCAGGAGGTGGGATAATAAGTGATTAGACTCTAGATATACTAGATACGTTTTAAAGTAGAGCCAACAGGATTTGCTTATGGCTAAATATAGGGTGTCAAATAGAGAAAGCAGAGGGCAAAAGGTTTTGAAGAATGAAGTTGCTGTTTATCGAGATGAAGACTGTAGGATTGAAGCAGGTTCTGGAGGGTGAGATCAGGAGTTTAAGATTCTTATCAGATACCCAAGAGGAGATGGTGAATAGAGAGTTAAGGTGTGTAAGTTGGAAGACCAGGAGAGAGGGGACCAAGCTGGAGAAGTGTACTTAGGAGTTGTCAGTATATCTGTGATATTTAAAGGACTTATACTGAATGAGATTACTAAAGTCTTGGAGGAGAAAAAAGATCTAAGGCCTGAGCCATGAAAATAGTCTCAGCATTTAAATACCAGGAGATAAAAAGGAACCTGCATGGGAGACTGAGAAGGAATTGGAGGAGAACAAATGAGTGTTGTCTTGGAAGCTAAGCAAAGACCATGTATGTGTCAAGCAGAATGTGTTGTTCAAGTGTATCAAATGATGCCATAGGACAGTAAGGCGTATACTTTTGGGTTTGGCTCCATCTAGGTCGTTGTTGACAGTGGGGATGCAGGCCTGATTTAGAGTGAGCTAAGGAGAAAATGGGAGTTGAGGAACTTAGACAACTCTTTTGAGGAGTTTTTCTATAAAAGATAGAAATGGAGCTTAGAATGGGAGCTTATTTACGCTCCATTAGGTTGGAGGTGATAAGCAAACTTATTAGAACTGCATCTAAAATAATCAGAATCTAGGTGCTCCTGAGAGATACCCATGAGCTTTTGTTTAGAGACACAGTGCTCATATTCTTAGTTTAGCTTTAATTGTCAACCTACTAGACTGACTAGTGGTTCCAAACTGGTAGGGGTATGGGGTTGAAGGAGGTGGCCGTGGCCTGAATGTGGCCCCTAGAAATAGCCTTCACATCATTTAAAAATTCTTGATTGGTTGCCAACATTCAAAAATCACAGGATTTATATTTAAAACTCAGATTTTCAGGTGCTCTTAAAGAATTAGAAGATCTGGTGATATTGGGCCATTATAAAAACATTAAGTCCTCTTAGAGGCTATACATGGTATCTCCAGTTCATTGCAGTTCCCACTATTTAAAATTTGTTGCTCTAAGTCCAAATGTTAGTCACCAATTATTTATTATACGGTTTGTGTTACCTTTCTTACAGCCAGCCTCCTCCACTCACTTATACTTTTGCATATGCTTCTGTAGGCATTTGATGCTCTGACCCCTGCACTTTGTCAGCATCTCAAGGGTAAAGATAAAATGTGCCATCATCCCAAGGGTAGCGATAAAGTGTGCCATCATTTATCTTTCTAAATAGCCTTCATTTACTAGGGCTTGGTGCACAGTAGACGTGCAAGAAATTTTTGCTGAACTCTCTGCTTTGTGTTATAAGAATAAGTGACAACATACAGTGATGCAGAATAAACATAGTAAGCGTGGTATTGATACTGTCAGTGTGAGAGCCCATGTACTGCCCAGCAGGTTGGAGATGAGAGCTCCCTGTAGAGTAGCTGCTTCAGCCAGATGACTGGCTGATTGCTTGAAAACATTCTATATATCACAGCAGTGTGCAGCAAAATATCTTAATTTTAGTTATTTTTAAATGTACTGCACTTTTTATTCTTTGGAGAGACTTTGACAAATTCTCTCAACATATTGATGAGTGCATATTTGCCACTAGACTTTGGCAAATTTAGTCTTATGTGGCCCACCTCACATTCTTGAACTGGAGCTTGCAATTTATGGGGTCACGTCAGGATCATAGTTAGTTCCACAGTCAGAAGGGCTTATCTCACGTGTGTCAAGTACTGAAAACAGTTTTGTAGCTGTATTTTCTTGTGCCCTTCTTCCCCCATTGTTACTTCCTCTCATCCCCATAAGGTTGGGGGAAGGGATGGGTTATCTAGGCAGTTTGTGGAGAGCTGGCAAGTTCAAAAGCATCTCCCACCTGCTTTCTTCCAGTTCCCAATTTTAGTTAAAATGAACAGATATGCTTGTTTTCCATAACTAATGCTTTACATTCAGTCGATTAAATATCCCATAACTATAGTTTACATTCTGAAAAAAGTACATTTGAACCCTTTGGTCTATTTATGCTGTGTCTTAGTTTGTTTAGGCTGCTAAAGACAGAGTGGCTTATAAACAACCGAAATTTACTTCTCATAGTTAAGGAAGGTGAGAAGTTCAAGATCAAGGTGTGGGCAGATTCGGTGTCTGATGAGGGCTCTTTCACTAGTTCACAGATGGCCATGTGTCCTCACACAGTGGGAAGGGAGAACTCTGGTCTCCTCAGCCCCCTTTAAGGGCAGTGATCACATTCATGAAGGCTCCACCCTCACGACCTAATGACTGTCCAGAGGCCCTACCTCCAAATAGCATCCACATTTGGGATTAGGCTTCAACATGAATGGGTGGGGGGGGTGGGAAATAGTCCATCCACAGCATGCTGTTTCTCAGGTAGAAGATGATATAAATACTTGATCATTACTACCATGTCTTTGACAATGAAGTACATTAGTTGTCACCTTTGGGGATTGTGTCTGTCGTTATTTCTGGGGGGAGTTGAAGGTTTTGGTTTTCATGTACCACAGTGTGATGTAAATGTAACCTTAAAGAGCACAAGAAGGTGAGACTAAGCTTGGAATAAAATGTATACCCTATGCTTAATTGGTTAACAATATTAATAGGGTTCTAATTTGATAGTTATATATGATGTAAATAAGGGTGCTGTATCAGCTATGATCTATAGGTCCAGTCCAGCCACTCCCATTTATGCATTGTATATCTGGCTGCCTTCCTGCCACAGTTAGAGTTGAGTTAGTTGCAGAAGCTGAAGATATTTATTGGTCCTTTACAGAAGGTTTACCCACTCTTCCATTCCTGTCAGTTGTATTCTGTGCTTAAGGGTACCTTCAAGTTCAGCTTCTTTTGCCAGGCCACCTTAAATTGACTCTGTGTATCTGCAGAGCTGATTATATTACCGTGTTGGCCATGTGAACTTTTTGACGTGTAATGTGCTATACAAATTCATTGAAGTTTTTTTCCTAATTTGTCTGAGCACAGAAACAAACCTTAATGCAGCACATCCTACGCTGTGACTATGAGGCCTGTCGACAATATCTTATGAATCTTGAGCAAGCGGTTGTTTTAGAGCAGAATCTACAGATGCTACAGACATTCATCAGCCACAGATGTGATGGAAATCGAAATATTTTGCATGCTTGTGTATCAGTTTGCTTTCCAACCAGCAATAAGGAAACTAAAGAAGAAGAAGGTGAGATTAAGAACTGTAACATGATCTTTGAGAGGAATTTTGGGCAATTTTGAAAATATAAAAATTGTTAAAAGAAAGAAAATCACTGTAAAGAATTTGTATGTACTTTTACTTTGCTTTGTAAGATCTAGGAGTCTCAGAAGGTAAAAATGCCTGTTAGGATGAACATGTAACATGAATAAACAAAATTTTTATCAATGTGTTTCTGTTGCCTTAAATTCTAATTTCTCTGTTAAGTACAAACTATATATATGATACTTAAGAGCTTTACTGATTTTATAATTGCAGGTGACTTTTATTACCATGGGAATTATTTAGCAAGTTAAGTCAAATTATATTGAGGCAACTTTTATCCCAATTTTCAGAATGTAGAGGGAAAAATAACCTAGTGAGTTGTTAGATGTTTTTGGAAAAGTAAATAAGCTTTTTGCCATAAAGTTTTTAATTGGCTAAGTGAAGGGGGAAACTGAAAACCTAAAGTGTAACTGTGTAATTCATAATGGTTTTCCTTATTTTGAATTCTGCAGATGATATTCTGGTAGCTACGTTTTTGAACAGTGGTTTGCAAGTTTCTGACCTTTATCTCATTATCACTGACTGACTAAAGGATTATAAGTAGTGTATAAATTAAGACTGAGGTACCGATATGTAGGCCTTTTCTTCCTTGGTAGTGAAAGCTAAATTTCAGCCTACTTGTGAATAACCTTATTTTTTATCTTTGGGGGTTGAAAAGTAAGGCAGAATAAGGAAATAATTCACATTAAAGGTCATAGTTCAGTCTAGCTTAAGTGTTGCTCTAAGGAGGGAAAATTAAGCTGTTACCACTAGTATGTGAATTAGAATACTAAAACACTTAGTAGTTAGCATTTAATGGCCTGTACATACTTCATCTCTTAGTTATTTTTGAAGTTTAAATTGATCCTAATTTTTTTCTCTTATGTTTCAGAAGCAGAGCGCTCTGAAAGAAATACTTTTGCAGAAAGGCTTTCTGCTGTTGAGGCCATCGCAAATGCAATATCAGTTGTTTCAAGTAATGGCCCAGGTAGTCGGGCTGGATCATCAAGTAGCCGAAGGTAATGTGATTTTTACCAGGAAAGTTTAATTGGTGGAAACATAATCCAAGTACAGAAAGAAATGTATCTCTTTCCTATCATATGCATGAATTGGTGGGTCCTCTTGTTTTGTTTTTGTTCCTCCCAATATCAGCCTGGGAAAAATACCTGACAATATCTAGTTAGAGTTTAGGTGTAAAACAGTAGGACCTAGGATCCTTCAAAAATTTGAGGTAACTTAGACAAGTAGTTCAAACCTGATTCTTTGAATGTGTTTTAAACTCATCATTCATGTTTCCTAGGAAGTTATTTTCTTTAGTTGGAGAACAAGTAATATAATAATTGAAAGAACCTCAATCTTTTATTTTCAGATTGTTTACTTAGCTCAGTTTCTCAGACGTCCTAAAGATCTGGGAAGAAATGAAAGGCTGATGTATATTATAAATGTTTGGTATTTTAAATTTTCAGGCTTTCTGAGTTGTGGGATGGACACTTTATAACACATTAAAAATTACTAGATGTTTGAATAGATGAAGACTATAAAGAATTCAGGATACAGCTGTTTGTAGGTTCCCCCCCCCGAAGGAAAACACATTTATATTAGACATTTTGAGAGCCAAAATTCTTGGATACTTCACAGATCATTAATGGAAGCACTGCTCACTGTGCTAATGTGATAGGTTGTAAAGTCTACTTAAAATGAAGACACTCTTTTGCTTATTTTCTGTTCTATATTCAACTTTCCCTTTAAAAACGATTCTTCTAAAATTGGTTCCAACTTGATAGCTTCCCATGTTCAAAAACATCCTGAAGTGAGGTTTATCAAAAACTATTTATGGGTAACCAAACTGTAATTTAAAATAGTACAGAAACGTTCTGTAGACGATGCAAAATGGAAATTATCATTTGTTTAGGACTACACTAGGCAAAAGGTTGGGTCTAAAATGGAAAGCAACTTCAGTCCTTCATGAAGAACTTAGTGTCTGAATTACTTCAGGTATTTCATTTCCTCAGGGAAGATACAGGTGCACATCACGTTGGACTCTGATATGGCTGGCCCAGAGCCAGTGCTGCTGTCTTTTGTCATGTAAGGATTATTCTGAAGGCAAAGGCTAAAAGGAGCTTCCAGAGTGGGTGATGTGTTGCTCACAGAAATAATTTGCAGAGTAAGCTCCTTTGAGGCATTTGCCGAAGATTTCACTGCAGTGCTCTTAACCAGTTCAAACTCAGGGCTGCCGGTTGAACAGATGAAAGCACAGGAGTCTTATTATCCACGCCGGGCAGTAGGAAGTCCACAGACTCTGCTTCATTGAAGTGAAACCCTCCTCTAGCCTACAATGGATTTTCTAGGCGATACCCCTTGATGAGTATGCAGGCTGGGATTCATGAGCTGTAAGCTCAAAACTGATGCCATTTCAATATTGAATGGAGTACTGTTAAATGCCTTCAGATGATGATTTGACTCAGAAGTTTTGTTATGTGACTCAATAGTGCCTGAGTACAAAGGGCAGATTTAGTGGAAAGCTTGATTGATGCATCTGATTGCAGGTGTATGTACTCTAGAGATTATTAATCTGGAAGACACATGACCTTCGCTTTTTTGTCACAGTGGTATGTTTGAACATGACTGGATTCTAAGGCTTCTGTAGCATGGATATAACGTGCTTACAAAGAGGAAATTACATCAACCTTGAATTCTTCCATATTGTCAGAAAATACGATGACTCCAGGCAAGCCTATACGAAGAAATGTCAAAACTCTGAATCTTAGCAGCCAAGGTGGTATCTCCTCAGTATTGTCCTCAGCCACTGAGGATACAGGTGAATCTTCATGAATTGTGTACAACATCTTGAAGAATAATTTTCTTTTTTTTGTTTTTTTTGTTTTTTGTTTTTAAAGAATCTGTATGAGGAGCTGGGCATTGTACTTAAAAATGTTCCCAAGACCTAATGAAGAAAAAAGGTAGAGGACAATTTTTTTAAATGACAAGGAATGACCCCCTCATATAATACTGAATTGACTACATCACAACAACAGAGTTGGGAGTTTGCAAGTTCAAGATGAGACTATGGTCTCAATTTATCTTCACTTATTCTTAATCTGCTCTAGGCTAGAGGTTGGAGAATAGCCCATATATGTTTTGTTTGGCCTGTGCAATGTTGAAAAAATTTTTTTTTCTTTAAAATTTGAATGCCTTTAGATGAGTATGTATGCCTCTAGTTTGCCACGACCCCCTACTTCTTACACCTGACTGCCCTTTCCTCAGTTTATTTTACTTTCCAGGCCCAGTAGCCATTGTGTTTGCGACCCTGGTGTAAGCATTCTTCTTGATAAGCCCAAAACATGCATTTATTTTCAGGTTATTTGCAGTGCTTCCCAACCACCGCTGATTTTTTTCTCTCTGTGTGTTTTGAGTAAGAAACATTAGGATACCAAGTGTCTATGTTGAGCTTATTTAAAATTGTGTAGGAGCATCACAGTGTGAAGTCACCCAGGTGTGTGCTGTTACTGGTACGGAGCCTGCTATGCTCTTTGGGTGATACCTTGGACAGGGAAGTGACCTTGACTGAAAGAATCATAATCACTGTTCCCTGCTCCCTCCATATTATAAAAACTCTTGAACTCACATTTCTAAATTGGGAGAGAGAAGACACCGATACCATAAAAGAATTAACTGTAGGTATTTTTAAATAGTGCATACTATAATAACTAGTATATTTTTTGAGACATTAAAATTTACTTTGCACAATCTTCCAAAAAATGTTTCTCTTCCCCAAGGTACATCGTCATACACAAGCCTTATAAAATAGACGGGTTCCTGAAAGTAGCTTCTAAAAGAAATTTTTGTAAATGCGTTTAAAAAAATTTTACTCATAAAACTGAAAATGTATTGCTATGGAAAAACACACTTACCCTCGGATTAAATAATAATTAGAGATTCAAACATTAATACAGATCTTTCTGAATTATTTATTTGCAGACATACAATGCTCACCTGGTAAGGTGTTAGGTTTTTCACATCAGAAATGTTATGTCTTTGGGATTAAATCTGCCTGGGAGAAAGCAGTCCCTTATGTGTTGCCTGGCCCTTAAAATTGAATTCTTACTCTTAATTCATTTAGAAGCTCTAAAATTGTGGCCAAGTGAAAGGATTTGCCTTATGTGCTCTCTCTTAATTGCTGCTAGTTTTTAATGTGTTAATTTTGTAGCTTTTGTAAGCTTTTATTCAGAGGTATAGATTTTTGTACAGGTAGTTTACTAGTTCCCCTAATGAGGTCTGTGTTTGTGATTATTTCTTTATCTTTTTAGCGATGTGCACACCTGTATAGCAGGAGAAAAAAAAATCACGCCCAGATATTAATCTAACAACACATTTTACAAGCTCCAGTTTCATTCATTAATTTCCTTGGGATGAAGTTGTACTGTTAAAAAAACTTTTTTGTATAAAAAATAAACCTAAATTGGTCTTTGTTTGAAAACTACTTACTGTGTGGATATTAGTTCCATTGCTTTTGAGATCACAGAAAAGGGGTTTAGTGGGCTAACAGTATTGGTTTTGTGCTAATCAGTATGTTTCGCTAATGTCTACTATTGAACTTAATTCTTACTGATGATAAACAGGGGACAGAATTTTTTTTGTTTTAATGTTCAGCTGTTCATTTATCTTAACTGTATGAAAGATTATTTCCTAATCTTAATTTCACTGCAACTTTTGTTCCCGGTGCTTAAGTTTCTGTGGGAGCTTAATATAGTGGTTTTAGTGCTGAACCTGGGTACTAGGATCCCCCAGTTGCATTTCCATCCCTTGCTGACTTATTCTGTGATTCCAGAATTGGCATTTGTACTTCACTTTCCTGCTTGGAGTATTTGCTTGTAGAACAAACTTTCATCTCAGATGAGTTCTGTGCACCTTATCCTTACACTTAGATGTGGTAGTGAGCTCTGATTTTGTCCATGTTCTTCTAGTTTGAGATTACGGGAAATGATGAGACGTTCATTGAGAGCGGCTGGTTTGGGTAGACATGAAGCTGGAGCTTCATCCAGTGACCACCAAGATCCAGTTTCACCCCCCATAGCTCCCCCTAGTTGGGTTCCTGACCCTCCTGCAATGGATCCTGGTAAGATCTGTTATTTTATTAAGTGTTTAACAAAAAGACAGGGTTGTGAAAGAAAAGAAATAAACATTTCAGTGGGATATTTAGAAATCTGAAATTGTTAAAATTAGCATAATGAGTATTATAACTAGCTTACATAAATTTGGTTTAAGATGTTTGTAACTTAAAAATTAAAATTCTAGAAAGTCTTGTTAGATATTCCTCTTCTACTGAAATACATATTTCTGTACTGGTAAGAAGCTAGCTAATAATATATCAAGATAAGTCAATAATTTGCCTAGTGGATTCCTTCTCTTATAGTTTGGAAGAGAAGCATCCACTTAAGCCTCTGTCCGATTTGACCTTTGGCTTGTTAAGGCCAGTTAAAAGAACATGTTAGGGATATGTTGCCTATAATGATGTACATCCTGCTGTTCTGTTTACTGAAAGATGGTGACATTGATTTTATCCTGGCCCCTGCTGTGGGATCTCTTACCACAGCAGCGACTGGCACCGGTCAAGGACCAAGCACCTCCACCATTCCAGGTGAGAATCTCTACTATTTTATCTACCTAGGCATTTGGAAGATAAAACTAAACACTTTGTATATAGGTTTCTACAGATCTACACTTTATCTCAAGGAGACTTCTTGGCTTGAAAAATATCTAATTCTGTGACTTATCTTCTGTATATCAGTGAAGTTGTGGTGTGTATGTGCATATATTACATCAGTTGAGATTTATAAAATGTGTTAATGTGTTCAAATTCTCTGTAATCAAGTTATTAATGTGTTACCAATACTCGAATATTTTTCTGGTGGTTTATTTGATAGATACTTGGTATATTATTCTAGAATAGTCTTTCACTCTGTTTTGTACACTTTTGTTACCAAATGGGTCTGCTTAATTACAGGTCCTTCCACAGAGCCATCTGTAGTAGAATCCAAGGATCGAAAGGCCAATGCTCATTTTATATTAAAATTGTTATGTGACAGTGTGGTTCTACAGCCCTATCTACGAGAACTCCTCTCTGCCAAGTAAGAAGTTTAATATACTTTTGATATGAAGATTTAGCTTTACTCCTTTTACTGTTAAGTTGATCTTGCAACATATGGAACAACAATTACTTTTTTTTTTTTTTTTTTTTCTTTTTGCGGTATGTGGGCCTCTCACTGTTGTGGCCTCTCCCGTTGCGGAGCACAGGCTCCGGATGCGCAGGCCCAGCGGCCATGGCTCATGGGCCCAGCCTCTCCGCGGCATATGGGATCCTCCCAGACCGGGGCACGAACCCGTATCCCCTGCATCGGCAGGCGGACTCTTAACCACTGCGCCACCAGGGAGGCCCAACAATTACTTTTATTGAATTTAAAATTTATCGGAATCTAGCATTGTATTTTCTGTGTTACTAAGTAAGCTCTCTTCAGTGAAAGAGGCCTTCTGAATATAATACAGGGTACACTAAATGAATAGAGTTTGATTTTATGTTAGCTTGATGAGGGTGTGTATATATATATGTTAAAAAGATCACAGTATAGTTGCTCTCAAATGTTGAGTCCATAAATTAGTTACATCACTGTCACCTGGAGAACTTTAAAAATTATACACATTCTTCCCCAAGCTCTACACTAGAAGTAAAACTCAGCAGGTCTGAAATGGGGCCTGGAATCTGTGTTGTGAAAATCCAAGGATGATTCTTATGGTTTCTTTGGAAATCTTGGCTTAGGGAATCATCATGAGATCATACAGAGCTTTTGATAAGTATTCTGTTGTTAAGTGCTCGTTAACCGTCAATAGGTTACATCTCTACCTGCAGCTTGATTGTTTATCTTCCTTTACAAACTCATAATGATGAGTGTTTTTATAATAGTTATTAATCTGTGCCAAGCTCAACTTGCATTAACTCTTATTCTAGGTATAACTGTCTGGAGTAGATAATATTATCTCCACTTTACATTTGCAGCAGTGGGCTTAGAGGTTAATTAACTTGGCCAGGCTCATAAAACTATTGAGTGGCATAGCTGGAATTCCAGCCCTGGTATGTGTCTTTATTACAGAACTGGGACTCCCAGCCTTGACCCTTATGTCACCTTCCCTATTTAGTACAAGAAGTTGTTATGAGTTTTTTATTTTTGAGGGCGAGGGAGTTTTCATGTTTAACTCTTAGTGCCCTTTGGATGAAAATGACCAAATTTATGAAATTATGATATAATGAAGGCTGCCCCACACTAGTAAAATAAGTCATTGGATTATAAACAGAGTTATTACGACAGAAGCATCTTAATAATTTATTAGTGGTTTGAGGCATAGATAAAAATGGTTTATATACAGATACATACAGTATATCTTTCTGTTTTTATTTTCTCAATTGTCATTTTTTTGCGTTTATGGTGTTTTTAAGCATATTATCTTTGTATAATTTCCTCGTGGTTGTGTCTAAAAAGTTATTTTATGTTCTTATTCCCTTTCTCTTTGTTGTTAATCCATTTTATATTTCTACAATTCATTTCTATTTCACTAGTGCTTTATTTTAGTACCCTCACAGTGGTTGACTTTTTCCTCCTTTATCTAAAAAACATATAAAATATCTGGAAAACACCCAATATGCCACTGTATTAATAAGCTGATGTTACTAGGAGAGGCAGTGTTCTTTTGCCTGACTTTTAGGTGATAAGTATAGAGATGATCAAACTGGCCCTTTTTGCTTTTTTATACTACAGATACAGGAGAATTTCCTAGAGTTGCTAACACAATTTCCTAAGTGATGTATCTGGAAATTATTTACCGTGGAGATGACTCAGTAAGAAAAGGGTTTTTTCTTCTTTTTTTATTGAAGTATAATTGACTTACTATGTTAGTTTCAGGTGTACAACATACTGATTTGATATTTTTTTACATTACAAAATGACCACCACGATAAGTGTAGTTACCATCTGTCACCATACAAAGTTATTACAATATTATTGATTATATTCCTTATGCTGTCCTCATGACTTATTTATTTTATAACTGGAAGTTTGTACCTCTTAATCTCTCTCACCTATTTCACTCATTCTAACCTCCTGCCCTCTGGCAACCACTAGTTTGTTCTCTGCATCTATGAGTCTGTTTCTGCAAGAGGCTTCCCTTTTCTCCACATCCTCGCCAACACTTGTTATTTGTTGTCTTTTTTGATAATAGCCGTTCTGACAGATGTGAGGTAGTATCTTACTGTGGTTTTGATTTGCATTTCCCTGATGACTAGTGATGTTGAACTATTCACGTGTCTGTTGGCCATCTGTCTGTCATATGTCTTCTTTGGAAAAATGTCTGTTCAGGTCTCCTGCCCAGTTTTTAATCAGATTGGGGTTGTTTGATGTTGAGTTGTATGAGTTCTTTGTCTATTTTGGATATTAATCCCTTATTGGATATATCATGGGCAAATATCTTCTCCCGTTCAGTAGGTGGGCTTTTCATTTTGTTGGTGGTTTCCTCAAGAACTTTTTAGTTTGATGTAGTCCTTTTTGTTTGATTTTGCTTTTGTTTTCCTTGCCTGGAGGGGCAGATCCAAACACAATACAATGCAGACCAGTGTCAGAGCGCACGCCGCCCGTGTTCTCTTGTAGGAGGTTTATGGGGTCAGGTCGTACACTTAAGTCCCTAGAAGACCAGTGTCAGAGCGCACGCTGCCCGCGTTCTCTTGTGGGAGGTTTATGGGGTCAGGTCGTACACTTAAGTCCCTAGAAGACCAGTGTCAGAGCGCACGCTGCCCGCATTCTCTTGTGGGAGGTTTATGGGGTCAGGTTGTACACTTAAGTCCCTAATCCATTTCGAATTTATTTTTTTATATGGTGTGAGAAAGTAGTCCAGTTTGATACCTTTGCAGTTAGCTGTCCAATTTTGTCAGCACTATTTATTGAAGAGACTGTCTTTTTCCCCATTGTATATTCTTGCCTCTTTTGTCAAGGGTTAGTTAACTTGCCCAGGCTCACAAAACTAGTGAGTGGCATAGCTGGAATTCCAGCCCTGGTATGTGTCTTTATTACAGAACGGGGACTCCCAGTCTTGACCCTTATGTCACCTTCCCTATTTAGTACAAGAAGGTGTTTTGAGTTTTTTATTTTTGCAAGTGTGGGTTCATTTCTGGGCCCTCTCTTCTGTTCCATTGATCTCTGTGTCTTTTTTTATGCCAGTACCATACCATTTGATTAATATAGGTTTGTAGTACTGTTTGAAATCAGGGAACATGATGCCTCCAGCTTTGGGGTTTTTTCCCTCAAGATTGCTTTTGCTGTTTTGGGTTCTTTCATGGTTCCATATAAATTTGATGATTATTTGTTCTAGTTCTGAGAAAATTGTCATGTGTATTTTGATAGGGATTGTATTAAATCTGTAGATTGCTTTAAGTAGTATGGTCATTTCAGTAATACTGATTCTTCCAATCCATGAGCAAGGTTTATTTTTCCATTTCTGGTCATCTTCAATTTCTTTCATCGATGTCTTACAGTATTCCACATATTCCAAGTACAGGTCTTCCACCTCCATGATTAGATGTATTCCTAGGTAGTTTGTTATTTTTGATGCAATTGTAAATGGGATTGTTTTCTTAATTTCTCTTTCTGATAGTTTGTTTTTAGTGTATACAAATGCAGTAGATTTCTGCATATTAATTTTGTTTCCTGCAACTTTACTCAATTTATTTGTTTGTTCTAATTGCCTTTGGGTGGCATCTTTAGGGTTTTCTATATGTAGTATATGTCATCTACAAACAGTGATAATTCTACTTCTATCTTTCCAGCTTGGATGCCTTTTTGTTCTTTTTCTTATCTAGTTGCTGTGACTAGGCCTTAAAATACTTTGTTGAATGAAAGTGGTGAGAGTGGGCATCCTTTTCTTGTTCCTGATCTTAGAGGAAATGCTTTCAACTTTTCACCTTTTATTATGTTAACTGTGGGCCTGCCAATATATGGCATTTATTATGTTGAGGTATGTTCCCTCTGTACCCACTTTCTGGAGAGTTTCTATCATAAGTGGATGTTGAATTCTGTCAGAATCCTTCTCTGCTTCTACTGAGGTGATGATACAATTTTATTTTTCAGTTTGTTAATGTGGTGTATCATGTTGATTGATTTGTGGATATTGAACCATACTTGCATCCTGGGATAAATCCCCTGCTTCATCATGGTATATCATCCTTTCAATATATTGCTGAATTTGGTTTGCTGATATTTTGTTGAGGATTTTTTTTTTTTTTTTTTTTTTTCGGTACGCGGGCCTCTCACTGTTGTGGCCTCTCCCGTTGAGGAGCACAGGCTCCGGACGCGTAGGCTCAGCGCCCAGCCGCTCTGCGGCATGTGGCATGTGGGATCTTCCCGGACTGGGGCACGAGCCCGTGTCCTCTGCATCGGCAGGCGGACTCTCAACCACTGCGCCACCAGGGAAGCCCTGTTGAGGATTTTTGCATCTGTGTTCATCAGTGATATTGGCCTGTGATTGATTGATTAATTAAAATGTTTTGTGATGTCTTTGGTTTTGGTATCAAGGCGATGCTGGCCTTGTAGGATGAGTTTGGAAGCATTTCTTCCTCTTAATTTTTTGGGGAATGGTTTGAGAAGGATAGGTGCTAACCCCTTAAATGTTTGGTAGAATTCACCTCTGAAGCTGTCTGGTCATGGACCTTTGTTTGTTGGGAGTTTTTAAATTACTGACTCAATTTTATTACTGGTAATCATTCTGCTCATATTTTCTGTTTCTTTCTGATTCAGTCTTGGGAGATTGTATGTTTCTAGGAGTTTATCCATTTCTTCTAAGTTGTCCATTTTATTGGTTTGTAATTGTTCGTAGTAAATCTCTTATGATCCTTTGTATTTGTTTGATGTTGGTTGTAACTTCTCTTTCAATTCTGATTTTATTTATTTGAGATTTTTTCTTGGTTGAATCTGGCTAAAGGGACACATAAGTGTGTTTTGGAGTAAACAGAAGGGAGAAATGTGTTTAATCTACAGTAAGCAGCTTCATGAAAATGAAGTTTGAGTAGAACCATGAGAAATAGGGAGAAGAGGGAACAACAACATGGAGAAGTACGAATATTATGAGAAACAGTAATTCATCCAATTCAGAGTGGAGGATTAGAAGAGAACAACAGCCAGTGGATCTGAAAAGAATAGGTTAAAATCACTACTTTGGTCTCTGTTCTTTGGGCTTGAATCCTCTCAATAATGGCCTTTGTTAGATTGTAATAGTATCAAAGTGGGATGATAAGAATAGTAATGAGATGGTGGTATAAAAGAGATGAAAATAGGCAAGAGTAGAAACCAGAGTCAAGGCTGTGTTTTATATGTCTGTCATAGCCTTTAATATGTGTGTTGTAATAAACTGAACTATTGAGTTGTTGAAAATGGAAAAGAGAGATGAGATGCAGAAGTTTAAAAATTGCTTTAGAAGGAATACTTTGTGAAGAACCAAAATTTTTGTCTGAAGTTACTTGGGACAGTGATACTGTTGGGTGACATAGATAAGTCAGGTAGAGGGCAGGTTTGTGGAGAAAGATGATTTGAGTTTTAGTCACGTTGAATGTAAGATACCACTGGGAAATCCCAAGTAGGCTTATCAAGTAAACAAGTGTAGGTGTGGCAACCGTATTATTGTGAGAGAAGTGGTAGTTGCTGGGGCGGAAGAGAGAGAGAGGCACAAATGGCTGAGGACTGACTTCTGGGAAATGCGAGGGTCTAGGAGGAAATAGAAATTCAGTGAAGAATGTTTAAGTACATTGTAAAGGGGAAATTCGTAATAACAACAGCTAACACTTACTGAATACTTGTTTTTTGCTAGGCACTGTGCTGAAACCTTTTAAGTAATAATTCATATAATCTTTCTCACAGTTGCTTGAGATAGAGCCTGTTACTATCTATGCTCACGTCTAGAAAGTATTAGTTTATTCCAGAGCCCTTGCTGGTCTATTCTTTAGTGTCACTAAAGCCAAGAAAGGGGAGAGCATGGTTTAGAGAGACAAAGGTTCCGCGAAGTGGCTTTCTTAAGTGAGGTAATATGAGGCCAGAAAATACCACCGATGGTTTTCTTTAAATGGTGAGACATTATTTACTAAGACAAAACTGTTTTTTGTTTCATCGTGAACATATGTTTCTTTCATAATCAGGAAGGAAAATAATTGATAATATTTTTATATACAATTTTTCTCGTTTTAGGGATGCGAGAGGTATGACCCCATTTATGTCAGCTGTAAGTGGCCGAGCTTATCCTGCTGCAATTACCATTTTAGAAACGGCCCAGAAAATTGCAAAAGGTAATTTATTTCAAATTCTAAAAGGGTTGCTTATTTTTCAATTTGAATAGATTCTCTTCTATAATTATTCAAACCTAATTTCTATATATGGAAATGATACTGATTAGAAACTATCAAGATAATTCTTTTGCTTATGTGTATGAAATTCATATGCTTATACTTTTTTCAAGCGTATTGTACCTTCTAACTTTCCATCAAAAAGCAGCTGGTATAAATTTCCTTAACTTAAAAAACAATTCCATAATGGATTGTGTAATGATTAATCTTTTGAAAGTAAAGATGGATTGCTCTTAGAACCTGTCCACGTGTTAATTCGTGTTAGTGATAAAACTTTATGGAAAGAACAGGCCAGAAGTCTTACTGTTCTTTCTGACTTGGATTTACTGCCTAACAGAAAGCATTAAGGAATATCAGTTCCTGCCATCCAGCCTTTAAAAGATTTAGGAGTTATCTTTTAAAAAATACTGGCTATGAATAAATTATGTGATTGTCTATAGTTTGTTAAGTACAGCTAGAACTTGAATCTTAACTGCATGACATAGAGCTAACGACTCAGAAGGCTGATGTTTGGTGTATTTGTATTGTCCTCATATGTGGTTATGATATAATTACGCTTTGCTTTACTTTGCACCAGAATTGACTGGATTTCCTTGCATTGTTGACTTTGTATCTCCATTTATTTTATTAATATATAGTAGTTTCTTACTTATACTGTGTAAATGTTAGAGCTTTTCCATTTGAGGAAAGGAGGAGATGGCTGTAAGTCTCCTCTTGATGTATGAACTGTTATGTTTTTAATCTTTTTAGCTGAAGTGTCCTCAAGTGAAAAAGAGGAAGATGTATTTATGGGCATGGTTTGCCCTTCAGGTACCAACCCTGATGACTCTCCTTTATACGTCTTATGTTGTAATGATACCTGCAGTTTTACATGGACTGGAGCGGAGCACATTAACCAGGTAAGTTAGTTTATATTTCCCTATATTTATGCTATCTAGGTTTTCTTTTCTTCCCTTTGACCATCACTAGAGTTACAGTTCTTAGCTTTGGAATTGCAAGTCTGGTATTTCCTTTTACTCCTGAGTTATAAAATTCTCCAAAGAAAATTAATTTGTATTTAATTCCTAAATAAATGAGGCAAAGGAGTTGACTGTTAACACCAGTTACGGGCTATCATAAAAATTAGAAATCTTCGCTGGGTAGTATAATCTGATTCACAGCTCTTGATTTAGATTTTATAACTGTTATGCCTTTTTTTGGATGATACAGATTATTTTTGCCCTTCTGGTAATATTTGATTCCCATTTGTGTACCCATCTGTGACTGTTTCCCAGAGCACATTAATTCTGCTCTGCTGTTGTTGTGATTGAATTGTTTTAGAAAATACCAGAAATAATTATTGTGATGAGATATACATATCATTCTTCTAAAAAGTATATCCTTTTAATTTTAGGATATTTTTGAGTGTCGTACGTGTGGCTTGCTGGAGTCCCTCTGTTGTTGTACAGAATGTGCAAGGGTTTGTCATAAAGGTCATGATTGCAAGTGAGTGTGATTTTAGTTTTCTTTAATATTGTAAACTACTTAGATTCATATTCCCATATTAAAATAATCTGTATTGAGTCATGCTTTGTTTCATAATTCAGAAAGCATGAGATTTTCTCAGGTTGCCCACGTTAAGCCAATGTATGTATTAAAACGTAGTTTTTGATTTAAAGAGTACTTTGCAATGTTTGTTTGCTAGTTCTAAGTACTGCTCTTTACATAAAACTAGCCTAATATGCAAGAAATATGTGATCATACATTGTGACTAGAATCAGTCTTTTAAGAAACATATATACAGAATGTTTTTGTCTGTGTTCTCCAGCCAAAGTCTCAGGTCCCCTGTAGTAGGGTGTATTAGCAGGAAATCGCTGAAGGCATTAAAGGAATCATGGTTTGGCCTGTGCCTTGGTGTTGTTTTTGTTTTTGTTTTTTTGTGGTATGCGGGCCTCTCACTGTTGTGGCCTCTCCCGTTGCGGAGCACAGGCTCCGGACGCGCAGGGACAGCGGCCATGGCTCACAGGCCTAGCCGCTCCGTGGCATGTGGGATCTTCCCGGACCGGGGCACGAACCCTTGTCCCCTGCATCGGCAGGTGGACTCTCAACCACTGCGCCACCAGGGAAGCCCGTGCCTTGTTTACTTCTTAAACTAAATGTAATAACCTTCATCCAGCAATAGAGTTGTTATGGCTAGTTTCTTAGTTTTCACAGACCTAAGAAGCAATAAAATTACCCCAGCACTAACATTTGCAGTGCCTCAGAGTCCCAGTAGGGACATCAGCTATAGCTGTGCCACAGGTGTGTAGATGTAAAAATAGTTAATAGAGAATTGGTTTGTAAAAATCATATATTGTGCTGTATTTATTTTCTTTTTAACATCTTTATTGGAGTATAATTGCTTTACAGTGGTGTGTTAGTTTCTGCTTTATAACGAAGTGAATCACCTATACATATACATATAACCCCATATCTCCTCCCTCTTGCGTCTCCCTCCCACCCTCCCTATCCCACCCCTCTAGGTGGTCACAGAGCACTGAGCTGATCTCCCTGTGCTATGCGGCTGCTTCCCACTAGCTATCTATTTTACATGTGGTAGTGTATATATGTCCATGCCACTCTCTCACTTCGTCCCAGCTTACCCTTCCCCCTCCCCGTGTCCTCAAGTCTGTTCTCTACGTCTGTGTCTTTATTCCTGTCCTGCCCCTAGGTTCTTCAGAACCTTTTTTTTTTCCTTTAGATTCCATATATATGTGTTAGCATACGGTATTTGTTTTTCTCTTTCTGCCTTACTTCACTCTGTATGGCAGACTCTAGGTCCATCCACCTTACTACAAGCAACTCAACTTCACTTCTTTTTCTGGCTGAGTAATATTCCATTGTATGTATGCACCACATCTTCTTTATCCATTCATCCGATGATGGACACTTAGGTTGCTTCCATGTCTTGGCTATTGTAAATAGAGCAGCAGTGAACATTGTGGTACATGACTCGTTTTGAATTAATTAATTTAATTAATTAATTTGAATTTTCTCAGGGTATATGCCCAGTAGTGGGATTGCTGGGTCATATGGTAGTTCTATTTTTAGTTTTGTAAGGAACCTCCATACTGTTCTCCATAGCGGCTGAATCAGTTTACATTCCCACCAACAGTGCAAGAGGGTTCCCTTTTCTCCACACCGTCTCCAGCATTTATTGTTTGTAGATGTTCTGATGATGGCCATTCTGACTGGTGTGAGGTGATACCTCATTGTAGTTTTGATTTGCATTTCTCTGATGATTAGTGATGTTGAGCAACCTTTCATGTGTTTGTTGGCAATCTGTATATCTTGTTTGGAGAAATGTCTATTTAGGTCTTCTGCCCATTTTTGGATTGGGTTGTTTCTTTTGTTGATATTGAGCTGCATGAGCTGCTTGTACATTTTGGAGATTAATCCTTTGTCAGTTGCTTCGTTTGCAAATATTTTCTCCCATTGTGAGGGTTGTCTTTTGGTCTTGTTTATGGTTTCCTTTGCTGTGCAAAAGCTTTGAAGTTTCATTAGGTCCCATTTGTTTATTTTTGTTTTTATTTCCATTTCTCCAGGAGGTGGGTCAAAAAGGATCTTGCTGTGATTTATGTCATAGAGTGTTCTGCCTATGTTTTCCTCTAAGAGTTTTATTGTGTCTGGCCTGACATTTAGGTCTTTAATCCATTTTGAGTTTATTTTTGTGTATGGTGTTAGGGAGTGTTCTAATTTCATTCTTGTACATGTAGCTGTCCAGTTTTCTCAGCACCACTTATTGAAGAGGCTGTCTTTTCTCCATTGTATATTCTTGTCTCCTTTATCAAAAATAAGGTGACCATATGTGCGTGGGTTTATCTCTGGGCTTTCTATCCTGTTCCATTGATCTATATTTCTGTTTTTGTGCCAGTACCATACTGTCTTGATTACTGTAGCTTTGTAGTATAGTCTGAAGTCCAGGAGCCTGATTCCTCCAGCTCCGTTTTTCTTTCTCAAGATTGCATTGGCTATATATACGGGGTCTTTTGTGTTTCCATACAAATTGTGAAATTTTTTGTTCTAGTTCTGTGAAAAATGCCATTGGTAGTTTGATAGGGATTGCATTGAATCTGCAGATTGCTTTGGGTAGTATAGTCATTTTCACAGTGTTGATTCTTCCAATCCAAGAGCATGGTATAGCTCTCCATCTGTTTGTATTACCTTTAATTTCTTTCATCAGTGTCTTAGTAGTTTTCTGCATACAGGTTTTTTGTCTCCTTAGGTAGCTTTATTCCTAGGTATTTTATTCTTTCTGTTGCAGTGGTAAATGGGAGTGTTTCCTTAATTTCTCTTTCAGATTTTTCATCATTAGTGTAAAGGAATGCCAGAGATTTCTGTGCATTAATTTTTTATCCTGCTACTTTACCAGATTCATTGATCAGCTCTAGTAGTTTTCTGATAGCACCTTTAGGATTCTCTCTGTATAGTATCATGTCGTCTGCAGTGACAATTTTACTTCTTTTCCGATTTGGATTCCTTTTATTTCTTTTTCTTCTCTGATTGCTGTGGCTAAAACTTCCAGAACTATGTTGAATAATAGTGGTGAGAGTGGACAACCTTGTCTTGTTCGTGATCTTAGAGGATACGGTTTCAGTTTTTCACCATTGAGAACAACGTTGGCTGTGGGTTTGTCATATATGGCCTTTATTATGTTGAGGTAAGTTCCCTCTATGCCTAGTTTCTGGGTGGGTTTTATCATAAATGAGTGTTGAGTTTTGTCGAAAGCTTTTTCTGCATCTATTGAGATGATCATATGGTTTTTATTCTTCAATTTGTTAATATGTTTTTTTTTTGTTTTTTTGTTTTTTGTTTTTTGTTTTTGCGGTATGCGGGCCTCTCACTGTTGTGGCCTCTCCCGTTGCGGAGCACAGGCTCTGGACGCGCAGGCTCAGTGGCCATGGCTCACGGGCCCAGCTGCTCCGCGGCACATGGGATCCTCCCAGACCGGGGCACGAACCCATATCCCCTGCATCGGCAGGCTGACTCTCAACCACTGCGCCACCAGGGAGGCCCTGTTAATATGTTTTATCACATTGATTGGTTTGCATATAATGAATCCTTGCATTCGTGGGATAAACCCCACTTGATCATGGTATATGATCCTTTTAATGGATTCTTTTTGCTAGTATTTTGTTGAGGATATTTGCATCTATGTTCATCGGTGATATTGGCCTGTAGTTTTCTTTCTTTGTGACATCTTTGTCTGGTTTTGGTTATTAGGGTGATGGTGGCCTCGTAGAATGAGTTGGGTAGTATTCCTCCCTCTGCTGTATTTTGGAAGATTTTGAGAAGGATTGGGGTTAGCTCTTCTCTAAATGTTTGGTAGAATTCGCTTGTGAAGCCATCTGGTCCTGGACTTTTGTTTGTTGGAAGATTTTTGATCACAGTCTCAATTTCAGTGCTAGTGATTGGTCTGTTCATATTTTCTATTTCTTCCTGGTTCAGTCTCGGAAGGTTGTGCTTTCCTAAGAATATGTCCGTTTCTTCGAGGTTGTCCATTTTATTGGCATATAGTTGCTTGTAGTAGTCTCTAACGATCCTTTGTATTTCTGCAGTGTCAGTTGTTACTTCTCCTTTTTCATTTCTCATTCTGTTGATTTGAGTCTTCTCCCGTTTTTTCGTGATGAGTCTGGCTAATGGTTTATCAAGTTTATCTTCTCAAAGGATCAGCTTTTAGTTTTATTCATCTTTGCTATTGTTTCCTTCCTTTTTCATTTATTTCTGATCTGATCTTTATGATTTCTTTCCTTCTGCTAACTTTGGGGGGTTTTTTTTGTTGTTGTTCTTCTTTCTCTGATTGCTTTAGGTGTAAGGTTAGGTTGTTTATTTGAGATGTTTCTTGTTTCTTGAGGTAGGGTTGTATTGCTATAAGCTTCCCTCTTAGAACTGCTTTTGCTGCATCCCATAGGTTTTGGGTCATTGTGTTTTCATTGTCAGTTTTTTCTAGGTATTTTTTGATTTCCTCAGTGATCTCTTGGTTATTAAGTAGTGTATTGTTTAGCCTCCATGTGTTTTTATTTTTTACAGATTTTTTCCTTTTTTCAAGCCTCTCAGGCTGGTGAGTGCTGGTTGCCACCAATCCTCTGTGCGGGAATCTCTCCGCTTTGCCCTCTGCACCCCTGTTGCTGCGCTCTCCTCCGTGGCTCTGAAGCTTCCCCCCTCCGCCACCCCCTGACTCTGCCCGTGAAGGGGCTTCCTAGTGTGTGGAAACTTCCTCCTTCACAGCTCCCTTCCACTGGTGCATGTCCCGTCCCTGTTCTTTTGTCTCTGTTTTTCCTTTTCTCTTTTGCTGTACCCAGGTACATGGGGAGTTTCTTGCCTTTTGGGAGGTCTGAAGTCTTCTGCCAGTGTTCAGTAGGTGTTCTGTAGGAGTTGTTCCACATGTAGATGTATTTCTGATGTATTTGTGGGGAGGAAGGTGATCTCCATGTCATACTCCTCCGCCATCTTGAATTTTGGCTAATAAGTTTGTCTTCCTTGTTTTAAATATCTGAAAGTGAGAATCACCTTACTTACTGAATGCTTACTAGGTGTACTCACTGTGCTAGATGCTACAGTGGTGTTTGACAAGACAGTTAAGATACCTCTTCTCATGTGTTGCTTTACAGACTTTACACCACTAAAGTAATCCTATTTGTTGCATTAACAGTTACACTTTAAAAGTTAACAAGGGTTCTGTTGAGTTTTAATGAGTTATGCCTCTGTAATTTCAATATAGACCTTTGTATTTAAAAAAAAATTTCTGTTTTTGTACTTGTGTATGAATTCTTTCTAGACTCAAACGGACATCACCAACAGCCTATTGTGATTGCTGGGAGAAGTGTAAATGTAAAACTCTAATTGCTGGACAGAAATCTGCTCGGCTTGATCTACTTTATCGCCTGCTCACTGCTACTAATTTGGTCACTCTGCCAAATAGCAGGCAAGTAGTGGGATTTTTAGGACATAAATTGAGTTGCAAAAGCACGGCATAGGTAAGTAGCCTCTCCCCCTCCTCATAACAATGTGCTGTTTTGCAGGGGAGAGCACCTCTTACTCTTTTTAGTGCAGACAGTTGCGAGGCAGACAGTAGAGCATTGCCAGTACAGGCCTCCTCGGATCAGGGAGGATCGTAACCGAAAAACAGCCAATCCTGAAGGTGAGTTAATTTGACAGTTATGACATATAGGAAAAGCGGTATGTTTATTTCTGCCTTACCCACTATTTCTTTTCTTTTTCTTTTTAGATTCAGATATGCCTGATCATGATTTAGAACCCCCAAGATTTGCCCAGCTTGCCTTGGAGCGTGTTCTACAGGACTGGAATGCTTTGAAATCTATGATTATGTTTGGGTCACAGGAGAATAAAGACCCGTATGTATTCATTAAAATTTTTTTAGAGTTATTTATTTCCCACATTAGTGTAGGCGATTACAGTGCATTCTTTCTTTCCCCTCAAGTCTCAGTGCCAGCAGCAGGATAGGCCATCTTTTGCCAGAAGAGCAAGTATACCTCAATCAGCAAAGTGGCACAATTCGGTTGGACTGTTTCACTCACTGCCTTATAGTCAAGTGTACAGCAGATATTTTGGTAAGTCCTTTGAATAGTTATTTACAAGCACATGAAAAGGATGGTTTTTACATATTTCCCATAATTTTACTAATCCAAGCTCCCAAGTACCAGTAAGCTCTAATTAAATAGTACATTAAGGGGAATGGAATTTTGGGGGTGATTTAAATTTCTCATTTTAGATCAATCAATGAAAGCTCCTTCTTTCATTCTAAATAAAAATCCTAGAGTGTATTAAAAATACAACAGTATAAAAATGTATGAAGCAGTGTTCAAGATTAATAGTAACTCAGTGCTAATTTTTAAAAAATATCTCTTTTTGCTGTGAAATTAGAAAAGAATATAAACTATAAAACCCAGTGCTGGGCTTCCCTGGTGGCGCAGTGGTTGAGAGTCCGCCTGCCGATGCAGGGGATACGGGTTTGTGCCCCGGTCTGGGAAGATCCCACATGCCGCGGAGAGGCTGGGCCCGTGAGCCATGGCCGCTGGGCCTGTGCGTCCGGAGCCTGTGCTCCGCAATGGGGGAGGCCACAACAGTGAGAGGCCCGCGTACAGCAAAAAAAAAAAAAAAAAAAAAAACAACCCAGTGCTGATGAGACTTGGACACTGATGAGGTGGCATTGCATTTGGTACTCCTTTGGAAAACAACTTGTCAGTGTCAAGAGCCATAAAACTAACATTGCCTTCAGAAGTTTTCATAAAGAAATAATCTACAATATGAGAAAGAAAAAGATTGTGTCACAGAATAATGCAAAATTGAAAAACAGAAATACTCTTATGAACCCAATAATAGAGGACTATTGACTCAAGTCAACCACTTACTGAAATGTAATGCAGTGATTTAAAAACAGAGGTTATTTTAAGTAACATTTAAAAAACAACAGGGAAAACAATGTGGAATTGGGTGTTCTCTGTAATTAGTAACTTTATGATACACCATGTGTAGAAATGCTACTAGAAAGTAATAATGGTTAAGTGAGAGGGTTGGGATTATGAATATATTAATACAAATATTTGAGTCTACTCTGATGTTTTGGCAAGTACCCTGTACTGAGTGAAATATATTCTTTCTCTGATTTGATATATTAGGTATTGTTCTGCTAAATAGTAATTGATATTCATAGGAGTTTGAGACTAAAAAACAAGAAATCAGACATTTGAGAACCACTGGAGGTCAAGCGTAGTGGTGGTGGGCCTGTGGCATAAATTAATCACTGACATTGTAATTGTTTTGGTTAAATATATTTTGATGTTTTTATTATGAAATGTTAATATCGAAAAGTGTTAGAACTTTTTCCTTTATGAATGTCTAAACATCTTACGAGATGTCTCAGCATTAATAGAGTGGATTACTATTTTTAAAGCTTTTAGATACTCTACTAGGTACACTAGTGAAAGAACTCCAAAACAAATACACACCGGGACGTAGAGAAGAAGCTATCGCTGTGACAATGAGGTTTTTGCGATCAGTTGCAAGAGTTTTTGTCATTCTTAGTGTGGAAATGGCTTCATCTAAAAAGAAAAAGTAAGGCATTCTTTTTTATTTTGGCTTCTGTGTAATTTTGCTCACATTTTTTTGTGATAGTGATAAAATTTTGTATATGAAAGGATTCAGAAGATTCCTGTATTTCCCTTTTTGCTCTAGCAACTTTATTCCACAACCAATTGGAAAATGTAAGCGTGTATTCCAAGCACTGTTACCTTACGCAGTAGAAGAATTGTGCAATGTAGCAGAATCACTGATTGTTCCTGTCAGAATGGGTATTGCTCGTCCAACTGCACCTTTTACTCTGGCAAGTACCAGCATAGATGCCATGCAAGGCAGCGAGGAATTATTTTCAGTGGAACCACTGCCACCGCGACCATCATCTGACCAGTCTAGCAGGTAAATTTCTGTCTGGTAACAGATTCTGATTAATTCTTTCTCTGGAAATGTCACAAATGTTACTAAAACCTTTGCATAAGCACTCAGGTCCTGTACAGGATCATTTGTGTTACAAATGGTAAAGATTTTACTTAGTTTTGAACATGTGAAAAGCACTTTAAAAACTACGTGTGTCTACACATCTAAAGTAATAGATCTATAGTTGTGGGGTTTTTGTTTGTTTGTTTGGAAAAGCACTATTTTTATTATGCCAATAAAGTAATCTGGTAAGAAAGGTTGCTTTAGACTTCTGTACTTCATTACTTTCTGGTTTTTCTTACCTTTAAATATAGCCTGCTATAAGGCCAAGTGGAAGAATGAAAAGCCTTGTTAACTTTCTCTGTGTCCAAAGCCTTGGGTTAGGGGGCAGCTTGTTATTATATAATCTAAATAACAACCAGAATGGTGGCATTTAAAAATATTCTCTACAACCATATTATATAGGATAAGGCTAAAACAATTCAATAATAAAAATGTTTCTAGTTATAAGATTACTTATTCTTAAATCTCATTTTTCCATTTGTTTGATAGTTTCTCTAACTAGGCTGTAAGTTTGCTGAGTCAGAATGTTTAGAAACTAAAATGTTCTGGTGCCTTTTATCACAGTGCTTCTCAAATTTTAATATGCATGCAAATCACTTGGGTATCTTATTAAAATGCAGAGGCTGATTCTGGAGGTCTGTGTGGGGCCTGAGATTCTGTATTTCTTAGGAACTTTCAGGTAGGACAGTGCCAATACTTCTGCTTTAGGGGCCACACTTCTGAGTTGCAAGGTTTTAGAGATCTTTCGCAAATATTTGTTTATTTTATTTGGTTTTCTCAAGTCTGATTTTGTTACTGTGTGCA
This sequence comes from Mesoplodon densirostris, assembly GCF_025265405.1. Classification (NCBI taxonomy): domain Eukaryota; kingdom Metazoa; phylum Chordata; class Mammalia; order Artiodactyla; family Ziphiidae; genus Mesoplodon; species Mesoplodon densirostris. Next base: position 59,886,748 of record NC_082673.1, on the reverse strand, counting down.
TGTGTTACTAGTGTTTTAATAAGGATCTGTTGGAGCTGAAGACCCTTATTCCTTTTTTCTGGAAAACAACTGTGTGTTAATAAAGCCCTTCTTTAGTATTTGGGCCATTTCCCAAGACTTGTTCTTTGGTTTTCATCTGTGTTGTTGTTGAGTGTCTGCTCTCTCTCATTATTCTCATTATTCCTCCATATCCCAGTATGTATCCCAACTTTGCCTTTATTGTCTGGTCTCCTAGGTCACCCTGGAATTAAAGTCCAGGTTTGTCTATAAAAGTTCTCCAGTGGTAGCCTTGTCACTGATATACTTCCAGGATTTGCTGAAAACTGTAATAAATCAAGCTATATGTTTTCAGACTTGCCAAACACATCTCATTATGCAATGGTTCTGCCAGCAGAATCTCTGTGTGTTCCATGGGATGCTTCTGACCCTGATCCCCTGTGAGGAGCCCCCCAATTACTTATGTGGTATCACCTTGTGAATTCTTTGTACCCTTCCCTTGGTTTTGTTCTAGAACATAAACATTTCTATCTGTTGAACAGATTTTGGGATCGTCTCATCTATAAACAATGCCCATAGCCTGTTCCTACTGTTTTCAAGATTTTTTGTCAGCTTGCCCTGCTTCTTAGTCGTTTTATTAAAATACTGTGCACTCTTAAACTTTCCTCTTCATTCTTCTTGGTTGGTTCTTTGGCCGATCTCTGATGTCTTCCCAGAAGGTCTCATGATAATCGAGAGATAATAGTGCTAATGTTTTCTATAACTGTTGATATAATATAGAAGTCCTTCATTGTAATAAAGTACAATCACTCCTCATAAGGGTGTATTCTGACCACTGTTCCAAGGATGTATTTAAAAAGTACACACTTGACCAGTCTCTGGGATTTCCCATATCTTGGATGGTAGATGGTGTATATCAGCGGTCCCCAACCTTTCTGGCACCAGGCACCGGTTTCGTGGAAGACAGTTTTTCTACAGACTGGTAGTGGGGGTTGGGGGGGATGGTTCAGGTGGTAATTCGAGCAGTGGGGAGCCCCAGATGAAGCTTTGCTTACTCCCTGCCCCACTCCTGCTGTTCGGGCCTGGTTCCTAAAAGGCCACGTGGACCAGGAGTGGTGCTCGGCCCAGGGGTTAGGGACCACTGGTGTATGTCACTCCATTGAGTGTAAAGTCTTGAGTTGAATAGCTTTGCTTTTTATGTTGCTTCCCTCCACCTCTTTAAAACTCTTCTGTCCTTATTAATTAATCTGTTTCTACTCTACCTGCCAAATGGTGCGTTATTGCAAAATGTGGAGAACTGAAGGGAGGGGATGATTGGGGAATATTTCCAAAGGATGGATCTGGTGACAGTCATCCAGACTTCCTCGAGGATGCAGACATAGATTTAAAAGACGTAGATAAAATTTTATTAATAATGGAAGACTTAAAAAACATTGGAAATACTTTTTTCAAATCCCAGAACTGGGAGATGGCCATTAAAAAATACACAAAAGTTTTAAGGTATGTGGAAGGCTCGAAGGCTGCTACTGAGAACACAGGTAGAGCAAAGCTGCAGCCTGTCGCTTTGAGCTGTGTGCTGAATATCGGGGCTTGCAAACTGAAGATGTCCGATTGGCAGGGAGCAGTCGACAGTTGTTTGGAGGCCCTTGAAATAGATCCAGCAAATACCAAAACACTGTACTGTAGAGCCCAAGGATGGAAAGGACTAAAAGAAACATGATCAAGCATTGGCTGATCTTAAGAAAGCTCAGGAGGTAGCACCAGAGGATAAAGCTATCCAGGCAGAATTGCTGAAAGTCAAGCAGAAGATAAAGGCACGGAAAGATAAAGAGAAGGTAACTTATGCAAAAATGTTTGCTTAATAAGGAATTCAGTTTTGCTTAAATATGCATTTATTGTATAAACCAAATAAGACAATTTAAGGGTTTTGTCTACTATGTATGATCCCTAATGTGTTCTACCATTGTTTACAGTCTAGGAATTTGGGTAGGGATTCACTCTTAATAGACCAGTGTTACAAAATATGGTGAGGTTGATTTCGTTTTAAATGGCTCTCTGCATTACTCACAAAGGATAATGGTGCCCAGTGTATTTTAAACTCCTAGACACATCTTGTTTTAATAAATAGATGAAAACTTTAAAAAAAAAAAGAAAAAGAGAACCATGTCTCATAATAACAGCGGTTACTGAAATTTTAGTACGAACTCGAGGAACTTTCTTAAGCATCATATATGTATTTAATCTAAATATTTAATCTAAAATCTGTTTTTAATTTTCCCAATAACTAATAGATACCCACCATCATCCTAATTTTAGAAGTGAGGAAACTGAGGCTCAGAACAGTTAGATAATTTGCTCAACGTCACACAGCTATTAAAGTTTAGAGATATTTGGAGGTAATTCTAGATAGATATTTTCCTTTTTCCTATATCCCTGTATATTAGATGGCAGAGTAGAGAGAGAAATCGCTGCTTTGTGCTTACTGATAGTGTTGATGCATTGGATTAACCAACACCGAAGCCCACCCTACTTCATAGCAAAAATTGCAGTCCTAAACTCTCACGGGTGCCGCCTTGTAATCAGAAGTTTTCTGAAGAGACTTTTTCCTGTCCCCATCTAGCCATGGCTGATGTAGGTAAATCTCTTGAAACCTGTTGCTCTTTCTTGATTTATATTTGGCTTTATGTATGTGAGGGGGGGACAAAAGAGGGCATTTCTATGACGTAACTTCTATTTTGCTTAGACCCCAGACCTTTTCCTGTGAAATCTATGGCTCCTGAAACTCTAGCCTAAGAGACATCAGCAGATATCTCTGGTGCACATGGTTGTGCTTTGTTTTTGTTTAAATATTTTATTTAGTATTTTTAGGTGTTCCGTAGCAAGAGGGATTTCTCTGCACAATCTGGCAAACTACTGGAAATAGGAGTCCCCAAAACTTGAAAGTATTTTAACAACTTCTGTTAGACTGGATTTCAGGACTGTGGTGCTTCATTGTGCCAGGAAGTGGGGAAGAATTAAATCATGGTGTAAAGAAAACTGAAGCTCATTTCTAAATGGGGAGTTATAATATGTTCTGTGTATTGGCAGTATCCTACCTACTAAGTTCATAACTTCTTAAAGTAACTACTTTGAGAATACTGTTGGTCTTGTGGATGTTTGTTCCAGGATGTTTTCTTAAAGAAGAAATACTCATTGACTGTGGCTTGACGTAATGTTGACTTTTATTTTTTAATATTGAAAATGTTGAAATCTTAGTGCTTGGAAATATCCTTATCTATTTATATTTTCCTTTTTTCAAAAATATTAATATATATATTAGTTTTGGGCATATAACACAGTGATTTGATATATTTATACTTTATAAATGATCACCGAATTAAGACCAGTTACCATGTGTTATCTCTTCAGATTTTCTTTTAGCCTCTTCAGTCCACTGTCTCTGAATTACCAGTTACTTAAATTTCTAGTATTAAACAGCAAATTTCTGTTTATTTGAAAGCAGAGTGTCTAAGTTGACTTTTCACATGTAACTGGTTTGATTTTCATTTCTCAGAGCCACTGAGGTGAGGAAAGAACACTATCAGTGTAAACACTTAAAGGTCCTTTCATCTCTTTTAGACTGTGTTTCTTAATCTGTAAATAAAGTATAATAGTTAGGTCACAGGGTTATTAAACAACCATCTTCTGATCTCTGACCTGCATGTTAAACTGCATTTTCTGGTTCTCCTCTTTTATAACGGAGGCATCGGTCCATACTTGGCTGTTTCCAAGTCACATTTTTAAGAAAGTGAAACTTTTGCCACCAATCATCTTCTGTTACGATTCTATTTTAAAATCATACTTTTGAACTTATTTTTTTCCCAGTACTCATCAGCAAGTCAGTGGTTAAGTAAAGTAGGTCATGTCAGTCAAGTCTTTTAAAAAGAGTAGGTCACTTGTAATAAGCACACTTTCGTTAGTGGATGAATGCTATCAGAACCTTTGGAAGTTGAAAGGTTTAGCAGTGGAAAAGGAAAAATTTCCTCCGTAGAAACACTTCAGTGGGAAGGACTCATAAAAGTATGTGCATTAACACAGATTTGAAATGACTTACTAAAAAGTAAAAACAATTCTGAGATATATAAGTTAAATCTCTGGTAAAATGATTTCTTTGGGGTTCATATTATCTGATATACCATAGCTTAGTTATTGTCGGTTTCCAAGAAATTTTAGGTCAGATTTAAAATGGCATCCTAGCAAGTGAATCACGTTGAGTAACACTGAGAAGCATAAACGTCTGAGCTGTATATCAGAGGTGTGGCAGCAGTGTGCTCATAACCTGATTCCTCACAGCTCCAGTCAATCTCAGTCGTCGTACATCATCCGGAATCCACAGCAGAGGCGCATCAGCCAGTCACAGCCTGTTCGGGGCAGAGATGAAGAACAGGACGATATTGTTTCGGCAGATGTGGAAGAGGTGGTTTTAATTGTTTTAATTGTGGTAGATGAGAGGCTTTTATTTGGGAGGGAAGGGGAAAGTAGTCACAAGAAGTTTATTAATAGCTAATAAACTACTACTAGTAATAATAGCTTCCATGTATATGCTTCCACCTTTTAGGCTTTTGTTATGTGTTCTCATTTGTGGTTATACATCTTAAAATATGTTAGTAACCCTTGATTTACTGGATAATAAAAAATTAGAAACATAAACTTGTTCTACTTAAGGGTTCATAGAAAAGATATTCTCAATGTTAAAAGAGGTTTTAGTAGTTTTGTGCAATGTATTCGAAGGTAGACAGGGTACTGCATATTTATTATATAAATTTTATAATTGCAGAAGTTTAAAAAAACATATACTCCCAATATAATTTTTATAGTTCTAGTTTTAAGGTTCTGTATGTGGACAGTAATCATAAACTTTGGGATATGTGGGCATAATTTTTGGTACCAAATTATCACTAGCAACTGAAAAATTTGAAAACTGCTTAGTGTTACAATTCCCTATAGTTAGGGATCTTTGTATTTTAGTTTACTAAATGCTGTGGAGGAGTACTGGTAGAGAAGTGGGTTTATTATGTACTTTGATTGTCTACAAATAAGATCTGGATTTAGGTTGAGGTGGTGGAGGGTGTGGCTGGAGAAGAGGATCATCATGATGAACAGGAAGAACATGGGGAAGAAAACGCTGAGGCAGAGGGACAACACGACGAGCACGATGAAGACGGTATGCAGGTTATTTGAGAAATCAATCAGTATGAGGAAGTCGGGTGCTTTTAAGAGATTAATAGAAAAGTGTATTGGATGTGTAGTGAAATGTTCATATTTCTGCCAGGGGATTCTGTAGTATGTCAGAATTTGAGGAGGTAGCTATGTATATATGTAAACATAAATATGTATACTTTTATATATTTACATGTAGAAAATAATTTATCCTCTTTCCTTTTTACCTTTTGGTTTACACTTTCTTCTTAAAAGGCTTTTAGAAATTAAAATAATCATAACCACGTAACATTTGAAAATTAGAGAAAAGGAAAACAAATAACCCATAATCCCACCCAGATGCTAAGTTTGTATTTTTACTTTCAGTCCTCCCCTGTACTGCCCCATTCCCAAGCATGTCTTTTAGATATTGTATGTGTAAATTTCTTTTACTTTGTTTTTTGACTTTGGCCTTTTTGCTACGTAGTCATCATAACCATTCTTATTAGTAGCCATAGGATGGACTTTTGGGGATCAGCTTTATTGAGGTATATAATTGACATACAATAAACTGCACATGTTGAAAATGTATAACTTAATATGTTTTGACGTGTATGTGAAGTACAAAGGATACACATGTTTAACCTTCCCCTCTTGGAATCCCAATATGTAAAACAGATGAAAATGGAGCAGTGGAGCTACCAGAGCTCTGTCCACTGGCTGGAGCCCTCCTGCCTAACATTTTTTACCTAAGGCTATGCAGGCCAGATTTTGAATCTGTGTCTACAGTACCATAATTTACCTAGTCATTCTTCTGCTAAGCGGGCAGTCGTGCATACTCTAGTAGTTATCACTTCTCTCTGCGCCCCCTTACGTACGATATTCTAGCTTATCAGCCTGACTTGATCCAGTGAGTTTGTACCTTTTCTTATTATTTAAATATATTTGCTAGGGAGTGACATGGAGCTGGACTTGTTAGCAGCAGCTGAAACAGAAAGTGACAGTGAAAGTAACCATAGCAACCAAGATAACGCTAGTGGGCGTAGAAGTGTTGTCACTGCAGCAACTGCTGGCTCAGAAGCAGGTATGTTACCTTCTCTTAGCAACTTTCTTGCTTATACTAAGGCTATGTGTGTAGAATTGGTTAAACTGTGCTCAGTATAATATGCACAGGGGTAGCTAACCCTTTTATTAACTTCATCCATTTCTCCATAGATATTAGTGAGGAAGATTATTATTTCAATGACTTTTTTTTTTTTTTTTTTTTGCTTTTCTGGTTTTTAAATAGTGGATTATTTCTAAGGTTCATTTAAGAGTTCTAGTTAAGCTATTTCAATGATGGGTTTTGTGGACTATTGGATACAGTCTGGCATTCTGTTTAATATGTATATTTTCCTGAATGAGGGGGTACACTGTAATTTTAGATATCAACAAACTCACAATGACTTTGATTTTAAAAATTAAAAACTTAGGTGCGAGCAGTGTTCCTGCCTTCTTTTCTGAAGATGATTCGCAATCAAATGACTCGAGTGATTCTGATAGCAGCAGTAGTCAGAGTGACGACATAGAACAGGAGACCTTTATGCTTGATGAGCCATTGGAGAGAACCACGAATAGCTCCCATGCCAACGGTGCTGCCCAAGCTCCCCGTTCCATGCAGTGGGCTGTCCGCAACACCCAACACCAGCGGGCAGCTAGCACAGCCCCTTCTAGCACATCCACACCAGCAGGCAAGTCTGTAAACTTGGTGTTCCTAAGGTTTAAAAATTATGCATGTTCCTCTAGAGAACAAATAAAATAATTTCAGAATAGTTCTTCATTGTTTTGCTGAGTTCAAATACAAAATTCCCTTCCCTAAAATTAGTGTGGTTTAAGAAAATGCTCATTTACCACATTTACTAATGTAATTGATCTTTTAGTTTATTTAAATATATACAGTGTTAGTGAAACACAATTAGCAACTAACATTAGCTTATTGTGGTTGTCCTTTTTTTTTTCCCTTATAGCAAGTTCAGCAGGTTTGATTTATATTGATCCTTCCAACTTACGCCGGAGTGGTACCATCAGCACGAGTGCTGCAGCTGCAGCAGCTGCTTTGGAAGCTAGCAATGCCAGCAGCTACTTAACATCTGCAAGCAGTTTAGCCAGGGCTTATAGCATTGTCATCAGACAAATCTCGGATTTGATGGGGCTTATTCCTAAGTATAATCACCTAGTATACTCTCAGATTCCAGCAGCTGTGAAATTGACTTACCAAGATGCAGTAAATTTACAGGTATGAAACCACTGCAAAGTTACTCATTCAAATATATTTTTTGGCTGTCTGTTATGAGAATTCCAGTATAATGGGAATTAATGTTACAAGTACTTAAATGTCTATATCATACTACTCTATCGAACTTAACTTTATCTGGATAGTTTTAACTGTTTTAGTTTGGTCTTTATAGAACTATGTAGAAGAAAAGCTTATTCCCACTTGGAACTGGATGGTCAGTATTATGGATTCTACTGAAGCTCAATTACGTTATGGTTCTGCATTAGCATCTGCTGGTGATCCGGGACATCCCAACCATCCTCTTCATGCTTCTCAGAACTCAGCTCGCAGAGAAAGGATGACTGCACGAGAAGAGGCTAGTTTACGAACGCTTGAAGGCAGACGGTATGAAATTCTTTGTTTATGCTTGTATGTTTAGACAGAACCCTTATAGCCTAGAAGTTTAGAGCTTTTTGATTGCTATTACATAAGACCTCACTCTGTTGTAAAGGAGGAAATACGTGCCTTGCATTACTTCTTTTACATTGTTGTGTAGTTGAAGCAAAATAAGTTATAATCTAAGCTATTTTTTAAAAATTCACTCATTCTGATACTAAATTCTTCTCATTTTTGAAGTAGTTGGTCTACAGCCTTGTCTCATTCCCCAGGCATCCCCCCCTTAAAAGGCATATATTCATAGAAAGACTTACTTTGACCATGATTAAATATGAATATACTTTGTACTTGGGAAGGAGAAAGTCTGTGTAATTACCTAAGCTGCTCTTTGGTTTCTAAAATCAATTTTCTTTTTCTATCTCCTCCAGCCTGTTGAATCATAATTAAAGTATATTTGTTTATGTATTTATTGTGTTCTTTCTATTCAGTTATAAAATGACCTTTTTCAGGACTAGAAATTAGCCCAAACATTGAAACTAGATTAGTGGCAGTGCTATCTAGTGAAAATGTCCCATCCCTGAAGTCAAAGTCCTAGAATTTGGTTCTAGCTTTGGCTCAGGCTAAACAACCTTGCTACTTTGGTTGGACCATAAATGGAGGAAAGACAAGGGTCTAGGAGACTGCTTAGGAAATTTAACAAGACTATGGTTGGAGTCTACAAGAGAAGTAATAGCTACCGAAGTAGGGCAGTGAAGGCCAGTGAGGAGAGAGCGCTGAACTCATACAAACAGAACTTAGGGCCGTGTTGGGGGATGGAGCAGGGAGGAGGCAGAATTGACATCTTGTGAATTTAGATTCTGAATAACTAATACGAAAATTAAACGAAACATCTAGAGGAGTAGAGTGGACATACCTGCTTTTGAACATGCTGAGAACTGGGAGAGGATTTAGTGGAAATGTTTAGTATGCTTGGCAAAGAGACCTGGATTAGAGAGAAAGACTTGAGAGGCAGCAGCTTTCCTGTCCTAGGAAACCTGCGCCACCAGTAGACACCAGCCTTGTCTTCATTAGGCTGGTCACTACGCCAGAGAACACAGATTCCTGAGAATAGGTTTTCATTGGAGATAGGGTTCCCTTTTCTCTCTTGCTCCCACTCTCACTCTGATATAATAGCTTTATTGAGATGTAGTTCATATACAGTTCACCCGTTTAAAGTATACAGTTCCATAGTTTTGAGTATGCTGTACAACCATCATCACAATTAATATTAGAATATTTTATTCGTTTCCACAAGGAGCCCCATACCTATTAGCAGTCACCTCCCGTTTTCCCCTACTTTCTAATCCTAAGCAACCACTGATGTACTCTCTGTCTCTATAGATTTGCCTATTCTGGACATTTCATATAATGGAATCATACAATATGTGGTTTCTTTTACCTAGCATAATGGTTTTAAGGTTCATCCATGTTTAGCATGTATCAATACATTACTTCCTAGTATTCCATGTTACATTTTGTTTTTCCATTCATAAGTTGATGGACATTCGGGTTGTTTACACCATTTGACTATTATGAATAATGCTGCTATGAACAGATTGTGTACAGTTTTTTGTGTAGATAATGTGTTTTCAATTATCTTGGGTATATATCTAGTTGTGGAATTGCTGGATCATATGGTAACTCTCTTTAACCTTTTGAGGAACTGCCAGACTGTTTTCCAGTGAGACTGCACCATTTTACATTCCCAATAGCAGAGTATAAAGTTTCTAATTTCTCCACATCCTTGCCAACACCTGTTATTATATGTTTTTTGGATTATAGCCATCCTAGTGGGTATGAAGTGGTTTCTCATTGTGGTTTTGATTTACATTTCTGTAATGGCTGATGGTAATGAGCATCTTTTCATGTGCTTATGGGCCATTTGTGTATCTTTGGAGAAATGTCTATTTAGATGTTTTATACATTTTAATCGGCCTCTTTTTATTATTGAATTTTATGAGTTCTTGATATAGTCTGGATACAAGTTCCGTTCAGATACAGGATTTGCAGAAATTATGCGCCATTCTGTGGATTGTCTTTTCATTTTCTTGAAGGTGTTCTTTGAAGGACGTAGGTTTTTTAATTTGGGTGAAGTCCAGTGCTCGGTATTTTCATTGGTTGCTTGTGCCTTTGGTGTCATTTTAGGCACACTTTTAGGTTCTCACAGTGTGGTTCCCAGAATAGCAGGGATCAAGATCACCTAAGAGCTTGTTAGAAATATAAATTTTGGGTCCTACCCTAACCCATTCTTACTGAAACTATAGAGGTGGGTCCAACAACCTGTTTTCACAAGCCCTCCAGGTGATTTTGGTGGACACTGAAGTTTGAGAACCATTGTCTCTGGGGAAGGAGTACCTTCTGCCAATCCAGAGGACACTGGAATTTCTTTCCTTTATAAATGTATACAGTACTGTAAATAATATACAGTGGTTATATTTCTAACGCAGAGCCCAGGCGTAATGAGTTTTTATTTACGGATAGTCTCAGTTCCTAATTTTGCATATTTATAACAGTGGTAAATTTCACATTTGTGTTCTTTTTGTAAACATCTTCATTTCTTTTTACTCCTGTAGACGTGCCACGTTGCTTAGTGCCCGTCAAGGAATGATGTCTGCTCGAGGCGACTTCCTAAATTATGCTCTGTCTTTAATGCGGTCTCATAATGATGAGCATTCTGACGTTCTTCCAGTTTTGGATGTTTGCTCATTGAAGCATGTGGCATATGTTTTTCAAGCCCTTATATATTGGATTAAAGCAATGAATCAGCAGACAACATTGGATACACCTCAGCTGGAACGCAAAAGGTAGCCATACCTTGCCATGAGATTGTTTTAAGAAATACTTGCTGTGGTCTCCATTAGTACATTGTCTGATTTTTGGAGTAAGGAGAACATTGCAAACAGGAACATTTCGTGTGGGCAGGTGGGCTTGAGTCCATCCAGCCGCTCTCCATAGCTACTCCTCACTTAAAACATGAAACCTAAGAATCCAGTTAAGCTTTATGCCTGAGGTAGTTTGTCCTGATCGTTTTATCATGTTTTCTATTAGAGTTTGTGTAAGCACTCACTATTTCTTGGTGTGATTAGCCTTTTGCTTCTGTTGAACCTATTTTGTAGTTGTAGTACATTTGGCTGATAAGCTCCCATTCCCAGAGTCTGAAACTTTATCCCAGTGTTTGAAATTGGTTAGATACTAAACTAACCTTTTCAGTATTTTTTGCATCACCATTGCTCCTGTTCATACAGCACAAAATACTTCATGTAAAATGACTCACTTGTCTTTTTAAAGGACACGAGAACTCTTGGAACTGGGTATTGATAATGAAGATTCAGAACATGAAAATGATGATGACACCAATCAAAGTTAGTGTACAGAAAATCTGCTAATCTACTTCAAGAAATGGCTGCCTCAGTATTTCCCCTTCAAGCTTTTTAACTTCATTATTTTCTGTCTGGGTGGGAATTTCTCTTTTCTTCTCTATGTCCCGTTTCTTGCATTTTCTGTCCATTTTTCCTTATATATCCTTGCATTAATTACTTCATAAATAAGGATGAGTTAAATATTATAAACTTTTCAACAGTTAATATTTTTTCTATTTTGACTTTGTATCTCTCCTTTGCATTTCTTTTAGTTTTATGTTTACCTTTATTCTTAAGTGTGTTGGTACTACATACATTTGAATAAAATCTTAGCACAACCTTTGCTAGTACTGATGCAAAATAGACTTGAGTCAAGAAAATGGAAAATACCAGTTATAACTCCCTGTTTCATCAAAACTCAACAGTTAATGCAATAAAAAAGAGAAAATATTCCAAATTCAGGAAATTTGGGGATTTTCTCCACTCTTTTTTTTAAAATTTATTTATTTATTTTTAATTAGTTTCTGCTTTATAACAAAGTGAATCAGTCATACATATACATCTGTTCCCACATCCCTTCCCTCGTGCATCTCCCTCCCTCCCACCCTCCCCATCCCACCCCTCCAGGCGGTCACAAAGCACCGAGCTCTTATTTGTAGCTTTCAGGTATAATTTCAAGTAGAATTAAAAATACTTTTCTAGTGGGGTCAAATAGTCTGCTTGCCTGTTTCTTATTATCACATAGTACTTTATTCAGGCCTGGGAAAGACAACTTAACTTTAACTGCTATTTTTTGAGAACCCAGCCATAGCTCACTGCTGTTTTCACAGCATACTGTAAGCACTGACAAAAGTTTTATTCCATTAATGGGAGATGGTGCTGGTGTGCTGATTTCCTGTTGGGATGCATGAGTTGCCCAGACATTTCTCTGTTTATCTTCTTATAGAGGAATCAGAACTTAAAAGTAAGCAGATGCTCAAATTTTAGCCCCTTTTGTGGAGTCATCAGTGAGCCAGGTCCTGAACATGCTCAGGAAACTAGCTATATTCAGGTCTAAATCTCTAGAGAGAGAAGAGGTGGATGTGGGTAGTGTCTGTCCAATACAAAATGGAACAGTATTGGTTACTGCTAATATTTTTTGCAAGTTTTTATTGTGTTAAAATACACATAAATGAAATTTATCATTGTAACCATTTTAAACCAATATTTTGAATTACCACTTTAAAATATCAAAATTTTGGACTATCAACTTGTTTTGAGTGGCATTAAAATTTTATAAAGAAATAACAAGAATTTTGGATTGAGCAGATGTAGATCCTTTTACCCTTCCCCAATAATTAATTTTTTAAAAAAACATTTTATCTCTTTATGTTTAGGTGCTACTTTGAATGATAAGGATGATGACTCTCTTCCCGCAGAAACTGGCCAAAACCATCCATTTTTCCGACGCTCTGACTCCATGACGTTCCTTGGGTGTATACCCCCAAATCCATTTGAAGTGCCTCTAGCTGAAGCCATCCCCTTGGCTGATCAGCCACATCTGTTGCAGGTGATTCACATAAACTAGCCTTAAGGTTTCTTTTTAGTTGAATTTACTTTTTTAAAGTGTTCAATGTAACTGTAATATTTTTATTAAAATTCCAGCCAAATGCTAGAAAGGAGGATCTTTTTGGCCGTCCAAGTCAGGGTCTTTATTCTTCATCTGCCAGTAGTGGAAAATGCTTAATGGAAGTTACAGTGGATAGAAACTGCCTTGAGGTAAGACAGTAAAAATCTTTGCAATATAATATTTGTGAGTTGAACGCTTATCCCAGCATCTCGTTTTTTGGAAATGCATTCAGAATATTGTATTTACCCAAATAACAGAAGTATCAGAAATTCTTGCCTTATGACATAATTAAAGGAATTCTAATACTGTCATTAGTCTGCTTTGAGACTAACTTGCTGTGTTTGCCTGTTCCGGAGTTGATTGTTGTAATTCTGCTGAATATTTTAAATTTTTATACATATGAGCATATATAATATTGGCTTGTAACTTTTCTTTTTGAGTCTAGAATGGGAATAAAGTAATATTAATGATGATACCTAACATTTGTTGGATAATTCTGTCTCCTGGGCACTGTCTCAATTAATCTTCACAACCATGTTGGGTAGAAAACATTATTATCCTGATTTTATGGGTAAGGCTTGGAGAGATTACATAAATTTCACGCGGGAATGTCTGTTGTTATACAACTAGTGAAGTGACAGATCTAGTTTTTAGGTGAAAGTCTGATTTGAGAGCCTGAAATTATACTGTACTGTTTCTCCAGTGAAAAAGTAATAACACCATTTAAGAGCAGGCATATAGAAGACATGTACTTGAGTAGAATTTTCTTTATTATCTAAGTGATAAAGGAGAATTTTATGCACATAAGACACTTAAGTAACCATAGATATTATAAAGATACCTTGAAAAGTTCTGAGGCTGCTCTGGTAAATGCACTGGAATTGGTGCTCGTCCATGGGAGTCAGATAGACAAGAAATAGATTGCATCTTTGTAGCTGAAGTGCCAGAAGGGAATTATTTAACTGCCATGTGATCTCTGTGGAGTACTAGTAAGTTGAAAAGGAAATCTAGTCAGTTTGTTTTTTAATATCTAACATGTAAATGTAAAAATTCATAGGTTCTTCCAACTAAAATGTCTTATGCTGCCAATTTGAAAAATGTAACGAACATGCAAAATCGGCAAAAAAAGGAAGGGGAAGAACAGAATGTGGTGCCAGAAGAAGCTGAGAGTTCAAAACCAGGGCCATCTGCTCACGATCTTGCTGCACAGTTGAAAAGCAGTTTACTCGCAGAAATAGGACTGACTGAGAGTGAAGGGCCACCTCTTACATCTTTCAGGTACTTGCTAAGTGAAGATAGTTTTTCTATGCTATTACTTTATGGCTATTATAATTTTTGTAAGAGTTTTTATTTAGAAAATTTATAATTTTATTTGTATATAAATACTAGGATGAAATATTATTTGTGTTTTCCTAGTTTATAATCAGGTATTTAAATATTAGAGTTTTCTGGATTTTGGTTTTTTGTGACTGTTTTGTCATTGATTGGCATTCTGATTTTCTCCTCCTTTTACTGAAGAAATTCTGACTCTGTTTTTAACATTCAGTACTGAGTTAAAGTATATATCCCTGTCAAATTGCCAATTATACACTTGTTAGCAGGAGCTCAGCTATGGGAGTGGAACATGTGAAAAAAAGAGCTTTATAGATTTGGGACTTTCACATTTGTTTGGGCTCACTCCTTTGCCAGGTTCACATTTAGTAAATCTCTTGCAAGTGGTAGGTTCTTTGCTTTCCCAGTAAAAATTTGCCTAGTATATACTGTGACTCAGTATGGCTGATCACCTAATGATTTGTTGAGTGTCTGCTTTATGCTGTATGATTTTTGTTTATGTAATATCAGATTTTTTTTTCTTTTTGGTTTGCTTAGGAGGAGTTAAACTAGTTTAGGAAACTATATACATCTTGTGTACACAGTCTAACAACCATAAAAGGCAAGGAAGAATTAGGGACTGGGATGGCTCAAGCTTCCTAGAGACAATATGATTTGAGCTGAGATGGTTCGAATGTGTAGAAGCAGATAGATTGAAGGAGAGAAGAATTAGAGGTAGAGAGACAAGCTGTTATTCCTTCTGGCTAGTTGTTAAAAAGGGGGCTGAAGTAGAATATTGCCTTTGGGGATGAAAAGGAAACCATGGTTAGGAAAAGAAAACTTATGAAGGACTTGATCACTCTGGAGGGACCAAGGGAAGAATAAATTAAAATCTTTTCAAGTCCGTGCAGTAGGAAAATAGGTGGTACTATTGAAAGAAATCAGGAGGCATTGTCACTGTGGTGAAGAGGCCATATTCAGTTTCACCATGTTGAGTATGAGTTAAGTATGACTGAAGTGGATATATTTCACACAATGAAGTTCTGGTCGATTGTGAACTAAAGAGGGGTCTGGGAATCATCTAGTGGAGACAGACATTGGACTTCAAGGAGAGGAGGTAAAATTAAAGATGAAGATAGAAGCCAGCCTGGGGATGTATCCTTACGTAAAGGACAGAAGGAATAATGGAGTAAAAATAAGAAGTTCTCCAAGGAACGAGTAGCTATAGAAAAGTTCTCCATTAGAGAGGATGTGGTTTTGAATTACTTAAGATCTCAGAATATTAAAAGACCAAGTAATTACTGTTATTGACCAAAAACCAGGAAATTTTTAGAGTTGCCTAAACTGCTTCCCCCTCTCCCCTTAAACTTATTACAGGCCACAATGTAGCTTCATGGGAATGGTCATTTCCCATGATATGCTGCTAGGACGTTGGCGCCTTTCTTTAGAACTGTTCGGCCGGGTATTCATGGAAGATGTTGGAGCAGAACCTGGATCAGTATGTATTTTGAGCACTTTACATTCTATTCTGCCTTATACGAACATATTTCAGAGGATAATTCTGTCATGCATTTGTTTTGTTGTTGTTGTTTTTTAAGATCCTAACTGAATTGGGTGGTTTCGAGGTAAAGGAATCAAAATTCCGTAGAGAAATGGAAAAACTGAGAAATCAGCAGTCAAGAGATTTATCACTAGAGGTAAAGGTATTTAGATTTTCTTATCCTATACATATGGTATGCTATTTATATAAAATTTAAAAACAAATAACAATTTTGTTTAGGGGATATATACTATGTAATTAAAAATTTAAAGAAAATAAATGGTAATCATCAAATTTAGAGTAATGGTTATCTCTGGCAGTTGGTTTCCTAACATCCTGTAATGATGAGCAATGGGTTTGTTCGTTTAAGCATCATTATGAACACATGGATTAAAACTGTTTGGATGTGCTTCATTTCATTGATGCTCAAATTATCTTTTCTGTGGCTAGTGAGAGTCCAATCTTTGACAACTTCCTTACGTTTTGATATGTCTCATTTTCTGTTATTTTCTGTCACAGACCTTAAATCAGCCATTTCTTCAAGAAGCCCTGCTTCCTTTTAGCAGGAAATTGTATTTTGAGATTATAATATGGGTTCTAGGTTGCTCACTGCCTGTTGGGTTTGTCATTGTTTCTAGGCCTTTTAGTAGGAAATACTCCTTTAAAAAAGGAAGAAGAAAATTATCTCATGAGTTCATACTGATATTCCTAATTCAAATTCAAGATTTAGGACCACAAGTTTGTTTTATTTTCACCTTTTAGTCTTTACTTCCTTTCTTCTGAACTGAATAATATCCAGCTTCCCAGCAACACTGATAAAGTTACTCATTTGCTTTTATCCCACAGCATGTATACAATAGTCTTAGAATCATAACATCAACACCACTACCAACAAAATGATTATTGAAAATAGCTTAAGATTTATTTGCAGTTTTTGTTCTTAGAGCATATCCAATTGGAGATGTACAGTCAAACTACATTGTTTAAAGTCACTTGAAATAATTCCTTTTGTGTGGTTTTGCTACCTACCATCTCATCTCCACACAATTAGGGCCTTTCAGTTCATTTTGCTTTCACTTTTTAGGGATTGCTCTCTCCTTTTTTTGACTTTGTTATGTTTCATAATTAATATAAAATATCTACAGTTGCAAGGTCAACTCTACAGAAGAAGGTTGTATTCAGAGAAATCTAATTTCCATTCCTGTCTCTTTTACTTTGTATTCCCCCTTCCCCCTTTCGGGTTTTTGTTTGTTTTTGTTTTTATTTAATTTCCCTCCCACTTTTCAAAAAATATATAATCCTGTGTGTGTGTATTCATTACGCATCTCTCTCCCCCACTCCCACCCTGAGCATGCTATTATACATTTTACTCCATCTTGCTTTTCCAAGTTAACAGTATATCCTAGAGAGAAAGCCATGGCTATACATAGAGAGATGTTCTGCCTTCCTTTTTTCCAGCTACCTAGTGTTAGCACCACATTTTATGGCTGTATCAATTTTTTTCCACCAGTTTCCTATTGATAGACATTTGGGTTTGTTTCCAGTCTTTTGCTGTTACAAATAGAGATGTGATGAATAGCCTTATGTGTGTTTCTGTATTTGGCTAGCATGTCTTTGAGATAGATAGATAGACATGGGTCAAAGGGCATGTGTATATGTAATTTCGTCAAATATTGGCAGATACCTCTACATAATGTCTGTATATTTTTGCACTTTCAACATCAACACAAGAAGGCCTGATTTTCCAAAGTCTTGCCAGCAGTTGTCAAATTTTTAGGTTTTTGCCAATCTGATAGGCAGTATAATTTAAATTTGTATTTCCTCTTATTATGAGCAAAGTTAAACTTTGTTTCATATATTTCATATATTATGGCTGCTTCTTTTTCTGGGAACTGTTTGTTGATATTTCTTGCCCATTTTTCCTATTAAAGTGTTTTTTCCTCAATTTTTTTTTAGAAACGCTAGGTGTATATATACACTGTGCATGAATCTTTGTCGGTAATAGAAGGTGCAAATATTTTTCCGTTTGTCATTTTTCTTTTACTTTGCTGTGGTATTCTGCCACCAAAGGAATATCCTATGATTTTTTTCTAGGATTCACTATTAAAAAAAAAAATTTACACTTTGATCAACTTGCAGTTTATCCTGCTGTATTACCAAATTGGTAGACCTTTTAAGAAAATGTTATAATTGAGTTAAATTCCATTATCCTGATTTAATGTAAGATATTCTTGTATGATTTATTTGGAATATAAGCTTTTGAGAACCCAAATACTTCGTAGCTATTTCAGCTGTCAAGGAAAAGCTAAAATTAGATTTTCAGATTTTACATAGAAAAATTTCAAGGTGGTTTCCAACACTGAATTTACTAATTTTTGTTGTGTTTTAATAGGTTGATCGTGATCGAGATCTTCTTATTCAGCAGACAATGAGGCAACTTAACAATCACTTTGGTCGACGATGTGCTACTACACCTATGGCTGTACATAGGGTGAAAGTTACATTTAAGGATGAACCAGGAGAGGGCAGTGGTGTAGCACGAAGTTTTTATACAGCCATTGCACAAGCTTTTTTGTCCAATGAAAAACTGCCAAATCTAGATTGTATCCAAAATGCCAACAAAGGCACTCATACAAGTAAGTACTCTACAGGTAACAAGCACATACAAATTCTTTCCTTGTTTAATGGAAACAATGATAATCACGGTTAATGTATATTTACACTTTTATACCATTTTATTCTAGATTAATGATTTAATCTTGTATAAACTACTATAATTGACAATTTACCAGTTTGCTCTTTTACTGCCACACTTATTTCCATAAATGGTTGTGATTGTACTATTTTTTTCATCTCAAATTATAACGCCTGGGGAGTGGGAGGTTTTAAGATCTATGGTAATATAAAAATTCAAAGAGCAAACTGCAGGATTTCCCCAATCCCCGTATTTAATAAGTAGAGATACTTAGAAGAAAATGCTATGGTCTAGAACAGTGCTTTTCAAAGTATAATTTGCAGAGTCGCTCCAGTCTCCCATGAGATGGAGCTTGCAACCAAATGTCAGGTGGCTGTGTCACCAACTTCACTGTTTACAGCAAGACTTTGTTTTTTGGTAATAAGGGTTTCTGTATTAACATCCTGGTGTAAGCTCTGCCTCCTGGAGGATCAGCACTTCGGGGTTAGGATTCTACCTAATTTTCAGGATTACAATTAGCATATTAAAAAATGTGTGAAAACTATAAAAGGTTGAAACTGGGGGTTCATGTAAGGTAGGGGCAGGAGATCGTCAGTCTTGTAGGTGGATGGATATAGTAACTGAGGGAGAAGGAGTTACCAACAAAATCCTGTGTTTTACCTAGGCTGTAGCTGTACCTTACTGGGGTTCTGTAAACTGCCACCATAAAAGCTGACTGAGGTCTGGAAAAAAGCTGAATGAGCTCTGGAAAGAATTGAGGATGAAAAGATGGGGCGAGTACCTCAGCCTTTCATCATTAGTTTCACCATTTAACTTTCTGTAGTTCTATAATAAAAAGAAATGGTCAAGTGTGAATGAGGAAACCTGGGAAGTCATGACGTTTCAGAAATAACTTTTCTGCTTACTCTTTAGGAAACCATACCCTGGTTTATGCTTAAGGTTTTAAGAATAATAATAGCTGGGTGGCTATAATGCCTTTAATGCCAGAAACTAAGAATAGAGAAGATATTCAAATATGTAAGAAATCTCAGCATTATTTATGGTGGAACTAACATAGCCCCAGTTGCTATGTATTATTTCACAGCTTTGACATGACAGGGGGATAAATTCATTAAACAAATACTGAGTGAACATTTATTACCTACCAGGTTCATTCTACAGAATCACCCCCAACCCTCAAAACCATACGGAGAGTGACAGAAAGGCACTTACACAGATGATAAGGAAGATGATCTACGGTTGTCATATTCTTACTGTGTTTGTCTCATGTCCTCACATTGACTTTAACATTTAAAGTAGCTGCATTTACATTCATCTAAACAAAGTGTATTTCATATTTTTTTCCAGGTTTAATGCAGAGATTAAGGAACAGAGGAGAGAGGGATCGGGAAAGAGAGAGAGAAAGGGAGATGAGGAGGAGTAGTGGCTTGCGAGCAGGTTCTCGGAGAGATCGGGATAGGTGAGATAATTTTGTGTCTTTTATTGAGTACCATCTTTTTGGATGAATTGGAGGTAGGCCTGTAAGTAAGAGTCTCAATTATGGACTTTTAGAAAATGAAAGTTTTAATAATTGGATATATGTATTGTAACTAAAAAAGTCTAACCAACTGTTATTAAAATATTCTGCTTTAAAAACCCAGAGGCAGTTGAAATTATATTGGCTTTTTATTTATCCCGCTCAAGTTCCTAATTTCTTGAAATTTTTATTAACTTCATATCATGCTTTCCTAAATTTGTTTTAAAATTTTAATTGTGGCAATTGTGTTATTTAAACCTCTAATTTTTCATGTGTTAGGATGGGGTAGCATTTTACTTTTGACTAAAATTTCCAGTAAATATGGGTGGGCTCTTGATTTCTGGTATTTTAAGGTCCTATTCCCTTAGAATCAAATTAACCTATGCATTGCAGATTTATAGATTTTCAAGTGACAAAATCTAGATAATCTTTATTTCCCCACCATCATTCTTTAGGCATTCTTCCACCCTAGTACCATAACTGGAGCTAACTGTATGCTCTGGTTTTCCAACTTTGTTACTAGTTGCACTGATATTTTCATTTTGCAGACAAGGGAAATGAAGTCATGATAGCTTTGTTCATCTTTCAGGGATTTTAGAAGACAGCTTTCCATCGACACTAGGCCCTTCAGACCAGCCTCTGAAGGAAATCCTAGTGATGATCCTGATCCTCTGCCAGCACATCGTCAGGCGCTCGGAGAGAGACTTTATCCCCGTGTACAAGCAATGCAACCAGTATGTATGGTGTACTTAGCTACCTCTTAACTGGCTGTGCCATTTTTGGTTTTCAGTTAAGGCTGGTATTTTAAAAAGTTGCCAGCTACTGGAAAGCCATGTGGTTGAGGACTGCAATAAAAAGGAAGCTTAGGGAGGGAAAGAAGCAGGACTTACTGGAGAGTAATTGTATATAGCTTGATGTTGTTTTTACTACCTATGCCAGGTTGGCATTCTACCTAGTAATTTCCTTGTGTGCCAAGGAATTATCTGTTCATTGTATTTATTTGTACCCTTATTTGTACAAATTATTGTTACTTTGCAGGTAGAACACATTGCAAATAGTGTACTTTACTCTTTTTTGGGGGGGGGGAGTAAAATTGCTTTACGGTGTTGTGTTAGTTTCTGCTGTACAATGAAGTGAATCAGCTATATGTACTTTACTCTGATACGTATGACAGGAAGATTTTATTTTGAATGTTCTGTCAGAGGTTTCTTTCATGGAATAAGAAACATAACCTAGTTGTGTTTTTTTGTCTTTATACATAACTATATATACATGTTACAGCAAAAGAATAGTAAAACAGAGTCAACCAATTATATTTCAGTGAATCCTTAGCATTAAATATAGGCATCTTTTTCTTTCTCCTTCTCCCTCCTTCACTTCTTACCTCCCTCTTTTTTGCTACACTAAATGAAAAAAATGTTTCCAGGTCTCTGATGAGGAAGGGAAAAAAATGAAAATTGAGTATTTTTCTGTTTACTCATGGGTATCAAAAACCTTTAAAAAAGGCTTGTCAACCAATATTAAACTAGCTTTAATAAGACTGCTAGTGCACAGACTATTTAATTCCCTACCAAAATGTTTTCTATAATTAAGCTTCCAATTTAATAAAATCCGTTACTGGTTCAGAAATTTTTTTTTTCTATTTGTTATCCAAGTTTCTTACATTTTCTTTCTTTTTTTTTTTTTTTCTGATAAAAGATTGCTGATTTAGACAAGAGGTTTCAGAGAGTAGAGGCAAGTAACATTTGTTTGTCATTTACAGGCATTTGCAAGTAAAATCACTGGCATGCTGTTGGAATTATCCCCAGCTCAGCTTCTTCTTCTTCTAGCAAGTGAAGATTCTCTGAGAGCAAGAGTGGATGAAGCCATGGAACTCATTATTGCACATGGACGGTAATGTATACAACTGGGAAGACATTTTAGTTTAAACATCAGCTACTTTATTTTTAGGATGTGGCTGTCACCATATCTTAAAATTTATACTAGGGCTTCCCTGGTGGCGCAGTGGTTGAGAATCTGCCTGCTAATGCAGGGGACACGGGTTCGAGCCCTGGTCTGGGAGGATCCCACATGCCGCGGAGCAACTAGGCCCGTGAGCCACAACGACTGAGCCTGCGCGTCGGGAGCCTGTGCTCCGCCACAAGAGAGGCCGCGATAGCGAGAGGCCCGCGCACCGCGATGAAGAGTGGCCCCCGCTTGCCACAACTAGAGAAAGCCCTCGCACAGAAACGAAGACCTAACAGAGCAAAAATGAATAAATAAATTACTAAACTCCTACCCCCAACACCTTAAAAAAAAAAAATAGCTCAAAATTTATACTAAATAGTACAAGACTTTAAATGGCTTTTTAAGAGATGGCTTAAAATGCATGAGTGAGACAGCTGACTTTCACATGTATTAGAAGGGCAGAATTTTAGCAGTCACTTTAGGTTCTGAAGATTTTTTACGAACCTTATTTAGAAACTAACTTATAAAGAAGTACATCTCATTCTCCACGTGAATACCCCTAATGGCAGAGGCCAAATACCTCAAGGAATTGGGTGTAATCCCTGAGTCCTTGCAATAAACATGAAATTTCTTTTAGACCTCCTGATTTATCTTAAAAATCATGCAAGTTTTTGTTTTCTGTTGTGTAGTATATTTAATATAAAACTTAAGAATATCTATCAGTTAAATTACTTACCCTTCCTTTCCCCAGGTGACAGGTAAAAGTGACAGGAAGATATGCCATACTTAATCTGTGCCCTACTGGGGCTACTCTGATATCCAGTTTAAGGCTTTGAAGTGTTATTTTAGACGAAAATGTCTGTTTATGTTTCTCCTAGTCATGATATTGAATGAGGAACTTAGATTAGATATAGTCCTAGAGATGGATAAGTGGGTAGGCTAAGCCCTGAAACTAAATAGCCACTTACTGATTCCAGCTATTTACCTGTCTCAGAGCCTTTGAATGGTCCAAGCCAAAGACTATTGGTAGAAGTTTATTTTCTTTGCTGTTACTACTCTATTTTTCTTCTCTTGACTTTCATGCACTATGTCTTTATTCCTCTTCCCTGTTTCTGGAAGTATCAACACACTGATATAGCTTATATAGCTTAGCCCATTATAGAAAAAGTTGCAAATAATGTGTGTTTTTGATAAAAAAGATATTTGTAAATATATGTAAGGGTTGCTGCTTTAGAAGTGTTTTCTGTTGAATGCAAGAATATAATATTGACTGCTTTCACCTGGCTTTATGGATTTAACAGTGGATTTATTAGTATTCTAGAATAATTAAATACCCTAGAGCATTTGATTCCTATTGTGGTTGCTTTCTGAACATTTTTCTGTTCTTTACAATGCTTCCCCTGAGCTCAAGTTTTAGTACCCCTATGAAGACTGCATTTATTTTGTCTTAAATCAGGTAGCCTTTAGTTCATTGTCTTGGATCATACATGTAGCATCCTGTGTTTTTGTGTATGTTATTGACATTTTTGTTCCTAGAACTACATTAAGACTAGTAAGTGTCCTAGGTATTTATTTACTTCAAAACTTAAATGTATTTATATATTCTTATAAATTTAAATGCATATGATTTTCTCTACACTAAATTCTAGAATTTCAGTTAATCTGAAATGTGAAAGGTTGTTTGTTTGTTTTTAGGGAAAATGGAGCGGATAGTATCCTGGATCTTGGGTTATTAGACTCCTCAGAAAAGGTACAGGTAAGGGACGTTTTGTACATATGCTAATAATAAGCACTTGGAATTTAAATTACAGAAGGGAGAGGAAAGCATATTTACAAAGAAACTATGTCTTTGTAAGTAAAATGCTTGATTACAGTAGAGGAAAAAGCAAAGATTAGTATAAAGGTGTCATATACAGAATCAAGTAATAAGACTGGTTGAGTTAGGGTTCAGTGTAACCCCACTCACTGGCTGCCTCCACTTGAGCACAGGCTGAATTAAGCTTAAATTAGAGATGTCGTTAATTAATATCAGAGAAGGAGAGCAGTCCTATGGATTCCTAGGTCTCCTTCCTCAAGTAAGCAGCAGAGATCCAGAGAAAATGTGACATACGGTATAGCAGTAAGAAGGCTTTTTAAAGGGCATGATGTATTTCAGTTTGTAAGCTACCTGAGAATTTCAGTGCCAGCCAAGATATAATCTTATCTCTTTCACTGACTACAACTAAAGACTCTGGACAAAATACAAAAAGGAACTGCTTGAGGATTCTGAAAAGTAAACAACAGCACACCGATTGGAGGGAAGTCAAAATTTGAAAAACTTATTTTGAAGCGTTGTTTCAGGCAGGAGAGTAAAACTGGTCCCCATTACTCTGTCTTAACTGGAAGGTAGTACATGCTTTAAGAAATAAACTATAGTATAAACCACTGTCCAAGTCCCAGACTATCCCATATGGTGCATATGTGGGGCAGACCCAATAGTATAATTAAAAGGCTTTGAAAACTTAATTGGTAATGGAACCACTGCACACAGAAGATGACACTTCCAAGCTGAACGTAACCAGGTTATTGCCTACCAAAGCCAAAAAAACAACATTCTCCATACCATTTTAACAAGACCCAGAGTTTTACAACTTAGTATTCAGAATGTCCAGGATACACTCCAGAATTATTCAACATACAAAGAACCAACAGAGATTCACTAATTCTCCTGGGAAAAGAACCAATAGCTGCTAGCCTTGAGATGACCCACTTGTTGGAATTATCAAAGACATTATCTCATGTTCTGTGAGATAAAGGTAAATAAACAAAAATGAATGGAAAGGTAGAGGTTCACAACCGAGAAATAGAAACTAGAGAACCAAGGGAACATTTTAGAAAGTACAATGTATGAAAGAAAAAATTCACTGAATAGGTCAATAGCAGAACAAAGATGACAGAGGAAAATTCATCAGTCAGTTTGAAGATAGATAGAAATTATCCCTTCTGAAGAATAGAAGGAGAAAAGATGTCAAACAAACAACAGTTTTCAGAGACCTGTTGGACCATATCAAACATGCATGTCATTGGAGTACCCAGAAGAGGAGAACGAGATTGTTACAGGAAAATATTTGAAGAAATAATAGCTGAAAACTTCCCAAATTTGATGCAAGACATAGATTTATAGATTCAAGGAGGTCAGTGAACCCTAAAAAGGATAAACTGAAAGAAAACTGTGTCTAGATACATAAGCTGCTGTAAAACTAATGAGGAAGCAAAGAATAGTGCCTTACATATAGATAAACAGTGATTTGAAAGGCAGTGGATTTCTTATCAGAAACTGTGAAGGCGAGAAGACAACAGAGAGCATCATCCTTAAAGTGCTTTTAGAATTGTCAATCCAGAATTCTATATCCAAGGAAAATATATTTAAGGAATCAAGGTGAAAGGAGCTACCAGAGTTTCATTAAATAGTTTTACTTAAATGGATAGAGAAGTTAACCGGCACAAGCTTTGTATATCACAATTCTGAAAGAATGATTAAAGCTTATTTACATTTAAATATGAATGTGGCTTTACCTATCGAACTTTAAGTGATTTAGAGAACCAGTTCATATGTTTTGCTGTTAAAAATCAATCTTGGGTAATGTCAAAAATATTACTGTTAGTTTTTTTGGAGGGGGTATCTGGATTATTATTATTGTTAATTTTAAAGAGAGTTATAATGGCATTTTTTAATAAAAAATAATCCTTTTCTTATAGACACATGTACTAAAATATAAACAAACAAACAAATAAATAAAATCAATCTTGGGGCTTAATCTCTGATACTCTATTATTAGGAAAACCGAAAGCGTCATGGTTCTAGTCGAAGTGTAGTAGATATGGATTTAGATGACACAGATGATGGTGATGACAATGCCCCTTTGTTTTACCAACCTGGAAAAAGAGGATTTTACACTCCAAGGCCTGGCAAAAACACAGAAGCAAGGTTGAATTGTTTCAGAAACATTGGCAGGTAAAATAATCTTGTATTTGAATTTTTTTAATATTTCAGTTTATGAGACTTTCTAAAATATATTAGTTTGTAAAATGTGTATATGCTCTACTATAAAAATTTCTCAACATATTTTATGTATATTACGTATGTGTGGGGCATTATGTGTTCTAGAGTTACTTTTGAATTTAAATACTATTTGCCTGTTTTTTATTTTTAGGATTCTTGGACTGTGTCTATTACAGAATGAACTATGTCCTATCACATTGAATAGACATGTGATTAAAGTGTTGCTTGGTAGGAAAGTAAGTGATTTTAATGAACCTAACCGCTTTTACATTGCAAAAAATTTGTTTCATAAAATAATTATATATATAGCATTAAATTAGTATTAAATTTTAAAGCATTAGAGCCATTATAAATCATTTTCAAACATTTAATGACATGGGGAAAATCTGAATACATGGAGGAGAGAGCATAGAAGAATGAGTGACACACAGGTGGGTTTGGAGGGTTTGACAGACCTGGATCCTATTGCAGACAAATCCCTTGACATTTATGGCATATTTCCCCATTTATAAAATGGTAAAGAAAACAGTATAGTGCCTGGCACATAGTAAGTGCTCAGTAAGTTCTAGCAAGTAGTGGCAATAGAAGTAGTATTGTATTGAAAAGAGCATTCCCAGTTTCAAAAATATACATAAGATGTAGGTGGGTAGAGGGGACAAAAGGATGTAAGAAAATACAGCATAGTATGCTTGATAACTATCTCTGAGTGACAGAATTAGCTTATTTTCTTTATGTGTTTTGATAGTTTGACAGCTGGTACATTCCTTTACGACAGGGGGTTGGGGGAGAGAAACGACATCCTTTTAAATTAATGCATAATACTAATTATAATCACAAAACAACAAACTTTTCTAGTGATGCACAACACACATCTGATATGATTAGCATTGTTAAAGCTGTGGTCTGTTAATAACTTTCTTTACTCAAACCCATTGGTGAATATTATTTTCTATTACAGCATATCATACTATGATACATATTTTTTCCTCTTCTTTTTTTTTTTTTTAAACTCTGACTCTATTGACTTCTTAAAGTGTTCCAGCTAAAATGTTCTTGTGCAGAGAAAGAAGAACTGGACTTCAAAGCTCAGCAACATAGAAATGTTGAGCCTTTAACAAGGTTTATGGAAAAGATTATGGAATCAAATAGACTCAAGTTTAACCCAATGATGTGACCTTCAGCAAGTTACTGGATTCCTCTTAGCATCAGATTTATCATCTGGAATTAATAATCTGTATTTTATGATTATTGTCAAGGCTAAACAGGATGTGTATTTAGCTTAGGACCAGTTGCTCGGCATAATCATTTTGCAATAATTAGTGCTGGTTTCTACAAATAAATTACTTTACAACTTAAAAAAAAAACTAGTATACTCCTGGTTTTAAATTTTTTTAAAATGCATATTTTTCATGCTTTGAAAATTAAATGTATTTATCAGAGCCAAAGACTTATTAAAATTTTACCTCTTTAGATCAGTTATATTTAGTGGAAGATAAAGAATAATCTTCAAATTAGATAAAATTCTTTATCATAGATTTCAACTTACTAATGAATTCAGTTAAGATGTTTCTTTCATAATTGATTTTCATATGATTACTTTCTTAGGTCAATTGGCATGATTTTGCTTTTTTTGACCCTGTGATGTATGAGAGTTTGCGGCAACTAATACTTGCTTCTCAGAGTTCAGATGCTGATGCTGTTTTCTCAGCGATGGATTTGGCATTTGCAATTGACCTGTGTAAAGAAGAGGGTGGAGGACAGGTAAAGCAAATGTGTGATTTTCTGATTCTGGCAGGAGAATTTGGTTAGTCTGTTGTGCTTGACATATAGAAAAACAATTTAGATAAATAGGGACCAAGACAGACAGACACACACACACACACAGAGACAGAGAGAGAGAGAGAGAGAGAGAGAAAAGACACAGTAGGAGATGGAGCGAAAGAGATGAATGTATGGAGAGTTAGTGAGACAGACTGAGAGGTCGAAGAGTTTATAGTTACTTAGGCCTAGAATGTTTGCATCCCTTAAATACTTGTCAGATACAGAATTGTCTTTAGATTTAAAATTTTTAGGAAATTGTTTTATGAACTGTTAACTTATTACTGCTTTGGCAAAATTGCTTTTAAATGGCACTGCTAAATTTTTCACAGGTGGAACTTATTCCTAATGGTGTAAATATACCGGTCACTCCTCAGAATGTGTATGAGTATGTACGGAAGTATGCTGAACACAGAATGTTGGTAGTTGCAGAACAGCCATTACATGTAAGTGTTTTCTGGAAAATGTTACTTGATCTGATGAGGCTATTTGTGTCTTCTGTGTTTTAAACTAGCTCACAGTGTATTCAGCTTGCTTATAAAAGGTCAAAAATTTTAAACCAAAATGAATTTACATACAATGTAAATTACACATGAATCCAGACCTTTCTTTTGGGTAAAACTCCTTGGAAAAGCCATGTAATCATCAGAAAGTAGATTTGGTAAGGATGCTTTGTGGGACTGAAATGACTACTGTTTGGGGGGTCCTGCAACCACCCATACCTCTAGTGACTCACTAGAAGGACTCCTAGGACGTGGAGGCAGCTGTACTCATCGGTATGGTTTATTATAGCAAAAGGACTCTCACAAGGGGAAAAAAGTACATCAGACAGAGTCTGGAGGAATCCAGATACAGGCTCCAAAGTTCTCTCTCTGGGGGCATGAGTTGTTACAAAGAACATACGTCTTCCTCCAGCAGTGAATTAAGCAATGCATGTGCAGTGTTTGTGTTTAGGGAAGCCTGCTTAAGAGTCAGTGCCCAGGGTTTTTATTGGAGGCCAGTTCCTGTAAGCAGTTCAGACCCCCAGAGGAAAAACATGTGTTCATCATAAATCACCTTCTTTGCACAAATAATCTAGGCAACCTGGTACAGCAGGGTTTATTGTCCCAGGCATTCAAAATAGCCATATCAGTTAGTAATGTAAGGAAAATTCTAAAAACCAAGGACCATTCCTCCAATCAGGCTCTTCTAAAGAGCAACATCAGGCCCGCTCTTTCTCCTATTGAAGAATGTTTATGAAATGTTTCTGATCCCTGTGCTGGGAATAATTGTGTGGGCTCTGGAATCATACTGTCAGGGTTCAAATCATGGCTGCAGCCCCCTCTAGCTGTATGACATTTGCAAACTACTTAAGTATTTTGTGCCTTAGTTCCCTCCTCTGCAAAATGAGGATAGGATTAAATGAATTAACATACGTAAGTTGCTTAGAACAGTTCTTGGCACATGGTAATTTCTCAGTAAGCTTCTAGATTTTGGGTTTGTGTCAGGGATGTTTGTTTTTGTCATTATCATACTCTTCCTAGGATGTTGACAGGATAGCACGTTTGACAGATTGAAGCTATTCTTAATGACTTTCGTTATTAACATAATTTAAAAAATTATTTTTGTTAACTCCTGATATGTAACAGTACTCCTTCACTTTTGAACCTGTAGCCCGTTTTTCTCTCTGCCACTCTTTTGAATCTGTTAATAAACTCAAAATATAGAACTTAATTTTTTAGTATTATTTAGAATTATTTAGTATTCTTAGGCTGCTAAAATTAGATATTGGACTTTAACAATAAATGCTATGTAGAAAATAAAGTACTGATTGATAGTAATAAACAGGTTATTTTTGAAATCCTCTAGGCAATGAGGAAAGGTCTACTGGATGTGCTTCCAAAAAATTCATTAGAAGACTTAACAGCAGAAGATTTTAGGCTTTTGGTAAATGGCTGTGGTGAAGTTAATGTGCAAATGCTGATCAGTTTCACCTCTTTCAATGATGAATCAGGTATGAAATTTTTTTAATGTTTATTTAAGGAATAAACTACATAGATAATTTAGTCAGTCAGTTTTCTGAGCTTCTGGTTCTTACATATTTACAGGGGCTTAGGAAATGCTGTATTACTCAGGTGTTTTTATATATATATTTTAAGATATGTTTGAACTATGATAGCTTAGCATTAGGTCATTCTTAATTCTTTTATTGTTTAATTTTTCTCTGTTTTAACAAATGCATGGTTTAGTATGATACAAGTAAAAATTCCTTGTGAGCAACTGTGTGAAAAGGACTTTTATATACTATTAATAATTAAGAAAAAATAATCCATGTGACAGTTCTATTGGCCTTCCCCTATTCATGTTCCTTGAACTCTAATTAAAGAATTTGACTACATGGTGTTTGCTTTGTAGAACCGGATCCAAAGCACACTTAGAAAGACATAAGAGCACACAAACACATGGAGAATCTAGAAAGAATAACAAGAGGTAGTGATAATCCTAGAGTAACATTCATCTTTAGTGCTTGATTTGTTGCAACTCTTCAAGTCCCATATTCTAGGAATAGACTTTTTAGCTGTGACTACACAATAAAACACTGGAAGCTCCAAGAAATTCCTGAGAGGACTATAACTCTAGTCCAAGATTATTGCATACATGAAGATACCAGTTTTTTCCCCTTTATTTTTCATATTTTGCAAACAGCTTCAGCCAAATTATAGTAAGTTAAATTTGGATACGTTTTCCTGTTTTTCCTTCATGCTTGGCAATGTATAGATCATTGCGTAGTAGGTTTTGTGCCACTTATTAATATAATTTTCAATACTTGTGAGATAAGAGCTTGGCTTATTTACAAACCAGAAACCTAGAAGCGGGAAAAAAATACCTAAAGACACTCCAAGTATGATCCTCAGATCAGCAGCATCAGCATCATCTGGAAGCTTTTTAGAAATGCAGAATCTCTGGTTCCTTTCCCCTTTCTTCGCCCATGCCTAGTGAATGAGAATCTGCATTTTAAAAAGATCTCGATCCAAGTGATTTGTGAACTCATTAAACTTTGAGAAGCACTGGTTTAAGATCATGAGAAAACTCATGACTTACAGATGGGATTAAAGTCATGTGATTTTTGAGGCTGGTGGTTCATTTTTCTTGTCTTGGTCATCTTGGTCATTAGGATTGATTAATGAACTCTAGAGGTTTCACATTATGCAAATGGTCCTAACTTCCTCTGTTAGGGTTAGCGCCCCCCCATTTTAATTTTATACCTACTTTTATAAGAAGTAATATTCTAAAAATATAACTGATATAGTATATATATATATATGTATTTTTAACATCTTTATTGGAGTATAATTGCTTTACAACTGATATAGTATGTTTATTGAATTTATATTCATTTGTAGGAGAAAATGCTGAGAAGCTCTTGCAGTTCAAGCGTTGGTTCTGGTCAATTGTAGAGAAGATGAGCATGACAGAACGACAAGATCTTGTAAGTTAAGTTTCACAAGATTTGTAGAAGAAAATGTAAAAGCCTTAAATACTATGTATGACAGCATTTTGTTTCTCTACTCTAGAACAGAAGTATGAGTAAAACTGTAAGCAGAGTGAAATACATCTTAGCTATTAAAATGCCATCCTTAGTCCCAGAAGATAATACCAGCTTATTGTTGAGACATGTTTTTCCCCCTATAGTGCTTATATATGCTAGCAGCCTCTTTTGTACATCCTTAATCTTTTTGCCTAGCAGCAAACCTTTGCAAAATTTTTGAATAGTATCTTAATTGCTCTGTATACTATGAATAGAGTAGCTTAATTATGAGTACTACATCTCTGATTTTAATGTTATTACTTATTATTAACATAGAAGCATAAATTAGATGATATAAACTTTGATTATATTGAAAAGTCTGTCGAGTCTGTGGAACCTATGTCCAACCTTGAGTATATATCCAAGTCAACCTGTCCATTAACCTTGAAAGGCAGTCTAGACTTTCCTGTAGAAATTGAGGGACATTCTTTACCCAGAAAAATCTCAGAGATCCTTTCTATTCATATTCCTCATAGTTCCCTGTGACATTTCTCCTGTTGATGCAGCCTTAGTTCTCAGTACTCTAAACCAGACCTCTTATAGAATGTATAAATGATCCAATTTCTAGATATATCCCCCAGTTTCATTTGAGAGGGAGAAATAAGTTACTTGTGCATGAAAGCACAAAACTGTAATTCAGGCAGTAACTTATTGATATTTTTTTGTGGGGAAGGGGTCGTGCATTTAGCATTCCTTCATCTTTACGTGGCTCCAAGAGCCTTCCAGTATTTCTCCACTACAGCAAGACAGGTTGTCCAGCAGTCCTAGCTGTCAGCTGGGTTTTGTTCTTGGCTTAGCCATATGGTAGTTTCCTAGGTTGCTCTCTAGGTTGATTCCATATAATTCCATGTACTTTGACTTTCCCAATCTTGTGGACCAACCCCAAAGTCCCTACTAATGCTAATACCATATCTGTCCCTGTTGGCTTTAGGAGTACCTGATAGCATATTAGGGTTCTTGAGTCAATCTTTGGATTCAGAGCAAAACCTCAGTGCAGTCGGTCAAGTTAAGTCTCACTGCATTTCTGCCTTCTACTGGAAGAGAAAGCTGTTAACTATTCAGTCTTTTATGAGAGAGAATCTCCCTCTGTAGGGGCCTCAAAATGTCTTAGCAGCAGCTTTAATTTGTGAGCTTTACTCTTTAAACTCCTGTTATACCAAGGTGTCTTTTACCTCCTCCTCTTGCCCTTCCCCTTTTGGGAGGTTATCCTTCACATATTGTTGGGTTTTTCCTTATGTGTCTCAAGGACAGAATATATAACAGTGTTTCCTAAACTGTTTTCCCTTGAATTATTAGTCCCAGGATGGTGGGGTAAGACTTCATAGTTTATTTCCCTCTTGGAGAGTCACAGGTCACTAGTAAAAGTTCTGAGAGGTCCTCTGGTATTTATTTCTCTTCCTCTAACTTCTTGGAGGTCCAGCGATGTAGTCATCTGTCTGGTTAATCACATATCCTTGGAGAAACACTTTACATTAAGTTTGTTTTTTTACCTGTAAAATGAGTAGATTGGGCCAGCTTTACCTCTACAGTACCTTCCAGCTCTTTTATAGTTCTTTGAAGATTTTGGAGACCCTGACACAGAGTTTTTTTTTTTTCCTGCCTCCTTCTACAGAATTCTAGATTAGATTCCTCACAAAACTATGCTTCAGGAAATAGTTTAGGTTTCCTAGTCATTCTGGGATAATGAATATATTTTGTCTGTTTAGTTGTACACTATAAATGCAAGATTTTAAAAGCTTTACCTTAAGAGATAGGCACTGTCTTACTGTCAGTGAGGAATGGTCTGTATTAATGAAAATATTTCAGGAAAGTATATCTTTGGTTATCAAATTTAAAGAAAAAGTAATTTATGCTGTATTGCACAAATTAGATGCATTTTAAAACTCAATGTTGGGACTTCCCTGGTGGTCCAGTGGTTAAGATTTTGCCTTCCAGTGTGTGGGGTGCGGATTCGATCCCTGGTCGGGGAGCTAAGATCCCACATGCCTCGGGGCCAAAAAACCAAAACATAAAGCAGAAGCAATATTGTAACAAATTCAATAAAGACTTTAAAAATGGTCCACATCTCCCCCACACACACCAAAAAAAAATCTAAAAAAACCCCAAATATGTTAACCTGGCTTATTGCATGGATTTTGATGTACAGTAGATGCTGTCGAACACTTAATTACTACTATAAAATTACTATGTATCACAATGGACCACTGAAAATACTGGGGTTTTTTTTGTTTTGTTTTGTTTGTGGGGTTTTTTTTGCGGTACGCGGGCCTCTCACTGCTGTGGCCTCTCCCGTTGCGAAGCACAGGCTCCGGACACACAGGCTCAGCGGCCATGGCTCACAGGCCCAGCTGCTGTGCGGCACGTGGGATCCTCTCGGACCGGGGCACGAACCCATGTCCCCTGCATCGGCAGGCAGACTCTCAACCACTGTGCCACCAGGGAAGCCCCTGAGTTGTTTTGCTAGTAGATAAAATGCAAAATAACTTTGATAACCTCTGTGAATTTTGAACCTTTTTTGGAGACCTTGTACCTTATTCCCACTAAGAGATACTCTGTAGAATTTAGAAACTGGAAAGGTCCTTAGAGAGCATTTGGTCCAATAGCCTCATGTTACAGATGAGAAACTGAGGCATTGAAACATAGTCACTTTTCCACATACCTGACATTTTTTTCTCTTCTGACCCTGAACCTTTCCTTTTTAATACAAGAAATAAATTAAAAACCCAGTTCAAAATAATACCCCTTTGTAGGTTTTAACACAAGAATTGGGCTCTATGTATATACTGCCAGAGTTAAGGGTTGAATGTTAATCTTTTAAAAGCCAAACTTGTAATTATTATACTCCTGTTTAGGTTTACTTTTGGACATCAAGTCCATCATTACCAGCCAGTGAAGAAGGATTTCAGCCTATGCCCTCCATCACAATAAGACCACCAGATGACCAACATCTTCCTACTGCAAATACTTGCATTTCTCGACTTTACGTCCCACTCTATTCTTCTAAACAGATTCTCAAACAGAAATTGCTACTCGCCATTAAGACCAAGAATTTTGGTTTTGTGTAGAGTATAAAAAGTGTGTACTGCTGTGTAATATTACTAGCTTATTTTGTAGATTTTTTTCCATTTGTCTATAAAAGTTTATGAAAGTTAATGCTGTCACACCCTGTGGTGGTACCTTAAAGAGATTAAATGTAAACATTCCTTGCTGAGTTTGTAGCTTAAAGGCCTGAGGAGCACTAGCAACATTTCACTGTAATGGTTTGCTAGTCAACAACTTCTGGGTCTAACCCCAGCCAAAGATGACAGCAGAACAACATAATTTACACTGTGATTTATCTTTTTG
Source organism: Mesoplodon densirostris (assembly GCF_025265405.1). Classification (NCBI taxonomy): domain Eukaryota; kingdom Metazoa; phylum Chordata; class Mammalia; order Artiodactyla; family Ziphiidae; genus Mesoplodon; species Mesoplodon densirostris. Next base: position 59,852,134 of record NC_082673.1, on the reverse strand, counting down.
CTGAGGGGAAAAAATGTAAAATGTTCTGAAAATTCACTGCTGCCTTTGTGGAAAGTGTTTCAGCAAAGGTTCTTGTATAGAGGGAATAGGGAATTTCAAAATAAAAAATTAAGTATGTTCTGTGTTTTAACTTTTTTTATGGTGTTTAATTTGTGGTTGGCTGCAATTGTGTATCATGTATATGGAACTTGTAAAAAAAAAGTTCTGAACATTCAGATCTTAGAGATGAAATCACTTTTACCTATAAAAACCACTTTTATTGCGGTTTGACTGCATTGAGCTCTAGGATATTAAATGATATCACTAATATTTTGCATGTAATTTGTTCATTTGAGTGAGGGCACTTTTTTGTACATACGATGGGGGCCAATGCACAATACTTTATCACAGTCAACTTTTTTCCTTTATCCCTATTTCAATGAGCAGTCAGTCAGGTGTACTGCACTTCAGTTCTAACTAGACATTTGTACTAAGGCATTTCAGTTATGTAAACTCAGCCTGGGCACTTTCTGATAACTGTAAAATGTTTTATAAGATCATGATTATTGAAGATAAATTTTGGAAAATTTTAAATGTTCGTGAGCAGCTTAACTACTTTTGTATCTAGCCTTTTTTAAGTATCTTGTTACATTTACTTTTTTAAATAAAGAAATTACAGAAGAAATGTCAAGTAATACTGAAGAAACAGTTATTTATGTAGTTGTACAGTTTTAAACTAAGGGCAATATACCAACACGGTTATGTGCATAAAAATTTTGATTTAAAGAACTGAATGTACAATACACATGGACTATAAGAAACAGAAGAAAATCAGTCCACATTTTACAGTTAGCAGAGAATCCTGAATGGCACTGGCCAGGCCACTTTTTCTTTTTACAAATGGGGGAAGTAAAGTGAGCCTTACTTGGCATAGGAGGTTACTTCACTTATATTTGATAACTAAGTGAGAGGTTCTTTTTGATGACCTATTAATTGTGTAGCTTAGGACCATTATCTCTGCATTCTTGTGGTTTTAGTAGCTTTATTCAATGGCATAATAAGGAACACTGTTTTCTTCACCATGTCTTCAGTAAAGTGACTTAAACCAGTCACTTTACATATTGAAAATGAGGAGAGAAATTCTCTGGAGTCTTTCCTACCTTTCAGTTCCTTTATAGGACTCCTGGCCTTTGGAATGTTTTTCACGTTCAAAGGCACTATGCTTTATTTTATATATATATATATATATATATATATATATATATATATATATATATATAAGTTATATATATATAACTTCCATCAGAAGACTGAACCATGTGATATTTTCAGCCCTGCTGACACAATAAATATTAAAAACTAAAGTGACAGTAGTGAAATTCATTGTATTACTTAAAACATACACAACATAAGATGTATGAGATGTGTAAATTAACCAAAGGTTACCTTACAAAATGAGACATTGGTTTTTATGTCTTATTGCTATTTCTGAATAAATGAAATAGTAATTAGAGTTAAGAGCTGATTTTCATTGATGTGTCTGAAAGAGATAAAAACTCCTGATGCACATGATGGAACTGCTAAAATATTAAAACAAACTAGATATGATTAGGACATTTGAAACCCTAAGTATGAACTTATTTTTAATAGTTATTGAAAGAATGAAAGTATTTAAAATAATGCACAATGTCTTAAAGTCTTCCTAAATCAAAATTTTGGTTAAAATGCTTTTAGAAATATTAAAAGCAGAGGGTTTTGTTTTTGTTTTTGTCCTTTTTTTAAAGTAAAGCATAAAATGGTTCTAAATGTAAAATAAAGTCATGTAAAATAAAGTTCTCTTTTGGTCTTGTTTAGTGATTAAATCTAATGGACTTGAAAACAAATTTAGGAATAGAAGACCAAGAATGAACTTTACTGAAGGCTTTCAAAGTTTTGCTACTTTTCTTTCTTTCCCCTGAATTATCTGAATATCAAGACAACCCAGCATAAATGGCTTCCTGGGGCATACTTGAGAGGATTTTTCAATAGCATAATTTCCCTATTTAATACTTGCCCCTGAAGATACGATTTCTCTCCTGAAGATACTATTTTTGTGTGTTTAGAGTAGTCAGCAATATCTAGGTCTAAACTCAAGCTGAGGTCTCCCCTTGAGGCAGTAGTTCTTAGGCTTCTGACTGTGTGATTCTCCTGTGCTGGTTAATAGAGATTCCTAAGCTTTGCTCATCCTCTCAATCACATTCTGATTCAGTAGCTCGTAAGTAGAGAACAGAAATCTTTATTCTTAACAGCATCCCAGGTGATTCTGAAACACTGCCCAAAGAGCATTCCTTTTTTTCATGAATATAAAGCCCCCTGTTGGTAAACGCCCCAGACCAAACCTTTCCTTCTTAAAACCTATGGAAAGGTAATTCTGTTCATCATCTACTCCTGGATTAGGTTCTTCCTCCTGTGCCTGGGTAGTGATTGAAAATATTTTCAATGTTTACATTAACCTAAGTAGGTAGGTATGAACATAGAGATTAATTCTTCTCTAAACATCGTTTGATTAATGTAGAAATGTATTTTAAATGTGACGTGTTTACTCATTTCAAAATACCTTGGATTAAATAGAAGCAAAGAATCTTATGTTACCTCATGAGATTCAAAAAAAATTACTGGATTGTTATCACTGCAAACATGAAGTTTCTCTTAATTTTATTGAGTACTTACTATGTGCTAGGCAGTTTGTCAAGTGCTTTACTGTATTTCATTTTATTCTATGAGATAGGCACTATTACCATCCTCACAGATAGGAAACTCGGCACTATTACCATCCTCAGAGATAGGAAACTCGACACATTAAAAATTTTGCTCAAGGTTACACAGCTGGTAAGTGCTGAAGTGAGATGTCTCCAGGCATTCTGGAGCTTGCATTCCTGAACATTGGGCTACACTCTTCTGTGGAAGATACGATTATAATTGAGTTGGTCATTAAAGGTCCCGAGCACCCAATTCCAGTATGTAGGTGTGTGTGTATGGAGGGAGGTTCCCCCATACCACCAAGCAATGCACAGTTCAACTCAATTCTGACACTATCTACCTGGAGATAGCATCAGATTCCACAGGTAAAGGGCTCAGTCCCACAAGACCCGCCCTCCACTTAAGAAGCCAATTGCAAGCCCAAGTTGTTAACTATACTTCTGACTGGCTATATAAATCAGAGGTTCCCATGACTCTCCTTGGGTTTGAATAATTTGCTGAAGTGGCTCACAGAACTCGAACATTTTACTTATTAGGTCACTGGTTTATTATAAAATGATGCAACTCAGGAACAGCCAGATAGAAGATAAACACTGGGCAAAGCATGGGGAAAGGGTGTGGAGCTTCCATGTCCTCTCCCCACATCTCCATGTATTCACCAACCCTGAAGCTCTCTGAACCCTGCCTATCTGGGTTTTTATGGAGGCCTCATTTCACAGGTATGATTGATTAAATCATTGACCACTGGTGATTGATTCAACCTCCAGTCCCTCTCCCTGCATAGAGGTCGGGAGTGGGACTGAAAGTTCCAACCCAGTCAAGGTTGGTTCCCCTGACAACCAGCCCCCATCCTTATGAGTGGTCCAAAAGTCATCTCATTAACATAACAAAAGCAACATTGTTCTCATCAGAAAATTCTGAGGGATTGGGGAGCTCTGCACCAGAAACAGGGATAAAGACCAAATATGTATTGCTTATTATAAATCACAGTATCACAGTCATAGAATAATGAAATACTCCAATGAGAGTCTGGCTGATTATGAAAATGCAGAGTGATTCATATGTTTTTTGCTAAAGATTTCTAAGAAAAACATTTTTGTCTTTTAGTAACTTCCCTTGAGGATAATAAGAACTCTGAAGATCTGGGTATTTTCTAAAATCAACCATGGTACCTACTTTTAAGTCTTAAAAAATGAAAAGTACCATACATAATGAAAAACTAATTTCTTGTTTGCAAGTTTTCTCATGAGTTGTAACGAGCTGCTTGCTCTAAAGTAAATGTCTTTCATGGGTAAAATAATTTTCTGAATCTTTTTCAGAATGTATTTTTGATTATCTCTACTTGCTGAACTGGATTCTTTCAATCAATAGTTTGTATTTTGGCCCGGTACGAGTACCCACGCCCCCAGCCGTGACAGCTGCCTTCAGCGTCCTGTCCTCGCCTGCGCAGCACCCTTGGCCCAGGGAGATGGCGGAAGAGTAAGACGCAGAGATCACCTTCCTCCCCACATATACATCAGAAATAAGTCTACACGTGGAACAACTCCTACAGAACACCTACTGAACGCTGGCAGAAGACCTCAGACCTCCCAAAAGGCAGGAATCTCCCACGTACCTGGGTAGGGCAAAAGAAAAAAGAATAAACGGACAAAACAACAGGGACGGGACCTGCACCAGTGGGAGGGAGCCGTGAGGGAGGAAAGGTTTCCACACACTAGGAAGCCCCTTCGCGGATGGAGACTGCGGGCGGCGGAGGGGAGCACCTTTGGAGCCACGGAGGAGAGCGCAGCAACAGGGGTGCAGAGGGCAAAGCGGAGAGATTTCCGCAGAGAGGATCGGTGCCGACCAGCACTCACCAGCCCCAGAGGCTTGTCTGCTCACCCGCCGGGGAGGACTGGCGGAGTGAACACGGCTTGAAGGGGTTAGTGCACCACGGCTGGCCGGGAGGGAGTCCGGGAAAAAGTCTGGACCTGCCGAAGAGGCAAGAGACTGTTTCTTCCCTCTTTGTTTCCTGGTGCGTGAGGAGAGGGGATTAACAGCGCTGCTTAAAGGAGCTCCAGAGACGGGCACGAGCCGCGACTAACAGCGCGGACCCCAGAGACGGGCATGAGACGCTAAGGCTGCTGCTGCCGCCACCAAGAAGCCTGTGTGCGAGCACAGGTCACTGTCCGCACCTCCCCTCCCGGAAGCCTGTGCAGCCCGCCACTTGCCAGGGTCCCGGGATCCAGGGACAACTTCCCCGGGAGAATGCACGGCGCGCCTCGGGCTGGTGCAATGTCACGCTGGCCTCTGCCGCCAAAGGCTCGCCCCGCTTCCGTACCCCTCCCTCCCCCCGGCCTGAGTGAGCCGGAGATCCTGAGTCAGCGGCTCCTTTAACCCCATCCTGTCTGAGCAAAAGTCGCCCTCCAGCGACCTACATGCAGAGGCGGGGCCAAATCCAAAGCTGAGCCCCGGGAGCTGGGCGAACAAAGAAGAGAAAGGGAAATTTCTCCCAGCAGCCTCAGGAGCAGCAGATTAAATCTCCACAATCAACTTGATGTACCCTGCATCTGTGGAATACCTGAATAGACAACGAACCATCCCAAATTGAGGAGGTGGATTTTGAGAGCAAGATTTATTATTTTTCCCCCTTTCCTCTTTTTGTGAGTGTGTATGTGTATGCTTCTGTGTGAGATTTTGTCTGTATAGCTTTGCTTTCACCATTTGTCCTAGGGTTTTTTCCGTCCATTTTTTTTTTTAACTTTTCAAAAAATTTTTTTTCATAATAATTATTTTTTATTTTAATAAATTTATTTTACTTTATTTTCTTTTCTTTTATCCTCTTTCTTTCTTTATACTTTTTCTCCTTTTATTCTGAGCCGTGTGGATGAAAGGCTCTTGGTGCTGCAGCCAGGAGTCAGTGCTGTGCCTCTGAGGTGGGAGAGCCAACTTCAGGACACTGGTCCACAAGAGACCTCCCAGCACCACGTAATATCAAATGGCGAAAATCTCCCAGAGATCTCCATCTCAACACCAACACCCAGCTTCACTCAACGACCAGCAAGCTACAGTGCTGGACACCCTATGACAAACAACTAGCAAGACAGGAACACAACCCCACCCATTAGCAGAGACACTGCCTAAAATCATAATAAGGCCACAGACACCCCAAAACACACCACCAAATGTGGACCTGCCCACCAGAAAGAAAAGATCCAGCCTCATCCACCAGAACACAGGCACTAGTCCCCTCCACCAGGAAGCCTACGCAACCCACTGAACCAACTTTAGCCATGGGGACAGACACCAAAAACAACGGGAACTACGAACCTGCATCCTGTAAAAAGGAGACCCCAAACACAGTAAGATAAGCAAAATGAGAAGACAGAAAAACACACAGCAGATGAAGAAGCAAGATAAAAACCCACCAGACTTAACAAATGAAGAGGAAATAGGCAGTCTACCTGTAAAAGAATTCAGAATAATGATAATAAGATGATCCAAAATCTTGGAAATAGAATAGAGAAAATGCAAGAAACATTTAACAAGGACCTAGAAGAACTAAAGAAGAAACAAGCAACGACGAACAACACAATAAATGAAATTAAAAATACTCTAGAAGGGATCAATAGCAGAATAACTGAGGCAGAAGAACGGATAAGTGACCTGGAAGATAAAATAGTGGAAATAACTACTGCAGAGCAGAATAAAGAAAAAAGAATGAAAAGAACTGAGGACAGTCTCAGAGACCTCTGGGACAACATTAAACGCACCAACATTCGAATTATAGGGGTTCCAGAAGAAGAAGAGAAAAAGAAAGGGATGGAGAAAAATTTTGAAGAGATTATAGTTGAAAACTTCCCTAATATGGGAAAGGAAATAGTAATCAAGTCCAGGAAGCACATAGAGTCCCATACAGGATAAATCCAAGGAGAAACACGCCAAGACACATAGTAATTAAACTATCAAAAATTAAATACAAAGAACACATATTAAAAGCAGCAAGGGAAAAACAAAAAATAACACAAAAGGGAATCCACATAAGGTTAACAGCTGATCTTTCAGCAGAAACTCTTCAAGCCAGAAGGGAGTGGCAGGACATATTTAAAGTGATGAATGAGAAAAACCTACAACCAAGATGACTCAACCCAGCAGGATCTCATTCAGATTTGATGGAGAAATTAAAACCTTTACAGACAAGCAAAAGCTGAGAGAGTTCAGCACCACCAAACCAGCTTTACAACAAATGCTAAAGGATCTGCTCTAGGCAAGAAACACAAGAGAAGGAAAAGACCTACAATAACAAACGCAAAACAATTAAGAAAATGGGAATAGGAACATACATATCGATAATTACCTTAAATGTAAATGGATTAAATGCTCCCACCAACAGACACAGACTGGCTGAATGGATACAAAAAGAAGACCCATATATATGCTGTCTACAAGAGACCCACTTCAGACCTAGAGACACATACAGACTGAAAGTGAGGGGATGGAAAAAGATATTCCATGCAAATGGAAACCAAAAGAAAGCTGGAGTAGCAATTCTCATATCACACAAAACAGACTTTAAAATAAAGACTATGAGAAGAGACAAAGAAGGACACTACATAATGATTAAAGGATTGATCCAAGAAGAAGATCTAACAATTGTAAATATTTATGCACCCAACATAGCAGCACCTCAATACATAAGGCAAATACTAACAGCCATAAAAGGGGAAATCGAAAGCAACACATTCAGAGTAAGGGACTTTAACATCCCATTTCACCAATGGACAGATCATCCAAAATGAAAATAAATAAGGAAACACAAGCTTTAAATGATACATTAAACAAGATGGACTTAATTGATATTTATAGGACATTCCATCCAAAAACAACAGAATACACTTTCTTCTCAAGTGCTCATGAAACATTCTCCAGGATAGATCATATCTTGGGTCACAAATCAAGCCTTGGTAAATTTAAGAAAATTGAAATTGTATCAAGTATCTTTTCCGACCACAATGCTATGAGACTAGACATCAATTACAGGAAAAGATCTGTAAAAAATATAAACACATGGAGGCTAAACAATACACTACTTAATAACAAAGTGATCACTGAAGAAATCAAAGAGGAAATAAAAAAATACCTAGAAACAAATGACAACGGAGACACGACTACCCAAAACCTATGGAATGCAGCAAAAGCAGTTCTAAGAGGGAAGTTTATAGCAATACAATCCTACCTTAAGAAACAGGAAACATCTCGAATAAACAACCTAACCTTGCACCTAAAGCAATTACAGAAAGAAGAACAAAAAATCCCCAAAGTTAGCAGAAGGAAAGAAATCACAGATCAGATCAGAAATAAATGAAAAAGAAATGAAGGAAACAATAGCAAAGATCAATAAAACTAAAAACTGGTTCTTTGAGAAGATAAACAAAATTGATAAACCATTAGCCAGACTCATCGAGAAAAAAGGTAGAAGACTCAAATCAATAGAATTAGAAATGAAAAAGGAAAAGTAACAATTGACACTGCAGAAATACAAAAGATCATGAGAGATTACTACAAGCAACTCTATGCCAATACAATGGACAACCTGGAAGAAATGGACAAATTCTTAGAAATGGACAGCCTGCCAAGACTGAATCAGGAAGAAATAGAAAATATGAACAGACCAATCACAAGCACTGAAATTGAAACTGTGATTAAAAATCTTCCAACAGGGCTTCCCTGGTGGCGCAGTGGTTGAGAGTCCGCCCGCCAATGCAGAGGACACAGGTTAGTGCCCTGGTCCAGGAGGATCCCACATGCCACGGAGCGGCTAGGCCCGGAAACATGGCCGCTGAGCCTGCCTGTCCGGAGCCTGTGCTCCGCAACGGGAGAGGCCACAACAGTGAGAGGCCCGCATACCGCAAAAAAAAAAAAAAAAAAAAAAAAAAATCTTCCAACACACAAAAGCCCAGGACCAGATGGCTTCACAGGCGAATTCTGTCAAACATTTAGAGAAGAGCTAACACCTATGCTTCTCAAACTCTTCCAAAATATAGCAGAGGGAGGAACACTCCCAAACTCATTCTACGAGACTACCATCACCCTGATATGAAAACCAGACACGGATGTCACAAAGAAAGAAAACTACAGGCCACTATCACTGATGAACATAGATGCAAAAATCCTCAACAAAATACTAGCAAACAGAATCCAACAGCACATTAAAAGGATCATACACCATGATCAAGTGGGGTTTATTCCAGGAATGCAAGGATTCTTCAATATATGTAAATCAATCAATGTGATATACCATATTAACAAATTGAAGGAGAAAAACCATATGATCATCTCAATAGATGCAGAAAAAGCTTTCAACAAAATTCAACACCCATTTATGATAAAAACCCTCCACAAAGTAGGCATAGAGGGAAATTTCCTCAACATAATAAAGGCCATATATGACAAACCCACAGCCAACATCATCCTCAATGGTGAAAAACTGAAAGCATTTCCACTAAGATCAGGACCAAGACAAGGTTGCCCACTCTCAACACTCTTATTCAACATAGGTTTGGAAGTTTCAGCCATAGCAATCAGAGAAGAAAAAGAAATAAAAGGAATCCAAATCAGAAAAGAAGAAGTAAAGCTGTCACTGTTTGCAGATGACATGATACTCTACATAGAGAATCCTAAAGATGCTACCAGAAAACTACTAGAGCTAATCAATGAATTTGGTAAAGTAGCAGGATGCAAAATTAATGCACAGAAATCTCTGGCATTCTTATACACTAATGATGAAAAATCTGAAAGTGAAATTAAGAAAACACTCCCATTTACCATTGCAACAAAAAGAATAAAATACCTAGGAATAAACCTACCTAAGGAGACAAAAGACCTGTATGCAGAAAATTATAAGACACTGATGAAAGAAATTAAAGATGATACAAATAGATGGAGAGATATACCATGTTCTTGGATTGGAAGAATCAACACTGTGAAAATGACTCTACTACCCAAAGCAATCTACAAATTCAATGCAATGCCTATCAAACTACCACTGGCATTTTTCACAGAACTAGAACCAAAAATTTCACAATTTGTATCTTAACACAGAAGACCCGGAAGAGCCAATGCAATCTTGAGAATGAAAAACAGAGCTGGAGGAATCAGGCTCCCTGACTTCAGACTATACTACAAAGCTACAGTAATCAAGACAGTATGGCACTGGCACAAAAACAGAAATATAGATCAATGGAACAGGATAGAAAGCCCAGAGATAAACCCACACACATATGGTCACCTTATCTTTGATAAAGGAGGCAGGAATATACAGTGCAGAAAGGACAGCCTCTTCAATAAGTGGTGCTGGGAAAACTGGACAGGTACATGTAAAAGTATGAGATTAGAACACTCCCTAACACCATACACAAAAATAAGCTCAACATTGATTAAAGACCTAAATGTAAGGCCAGAAACTATCAAACTCTTCGAGGAAAACATAGGCAGAACACTCCATGACATAAATCACAGCAAGATCCTTTTTGACCCACCTCCTAGAAAATGGAAATAAAAACAAAAATAAACAAATGGGACCTAATGAAACTTCAAAGCTTTTGCACAGCAAAGGAAACCATAAACAAGACCAAAAGACAACCCTCAGAATAGGAGAAAATATTTTCAAATGAAGCAACTGACAAAGGATTAATCTCCAAAATTTACAAGAAGCTCATGCAGCTCAATATCAAAAAAACAACCCAATCCAAAAATGGGCAGAAAACCTAAATAGACATTTCTCCAAAGAAGATATATAGACTGCCAGCAAACACATGAAAGAATGCTCAACATCATTAATCATTAGAGAAATGCAAGTGAAAACTACAATGAGATATCATCTCACACCGGTCAGAATGGCCATCATCAAAAAATCTACAAACAATAAATGCTGGAGAGAGTGTGCAGAAAAGGGAACACTCTTGCACTGTCAGTGGGAGTGTGAATTGGTACAGCCACTATGGAGAACAGTATGGAGGTTCCTTAAAAAACTACAAATAGAACTACAATATGACCCAGCAATCCCACTACTGGACATATACCCTGAGAAAACCATAATTCAAAAAGAGTCATGTATCAAAATGTTCATTGCAGCTCTATTTACAATAGCCAGGAGATGGGAACAACCTAACTGTCCATCATCGGATGAATGGATAAAGAAGATGTGGCACATATATACAATGGAATATTACTCAGCCATAAAAAGGTACGAAATTGAGCTATTTGTAGTGAGGTGGATAGACCTAGAGTCTGTCATACAGAGTGAAGTAAGTCAGAAAGAGAAAGACAAATACCGTATGCTAACACATACATATGGAATTTATGGAAAAAAATGTCATGAAGAATCTAGGGGTAAGATGGGAAAAAGACACAGACCTACTAGAGAATGGACTTGAGGATATGGGGAGGGGGAAGGGTAAGCTGGGACAAAGTGAGAGAGTGGCATGGACATATATACACTACCAAATGTAAAATAGGTAGCTAGTGGGAAGCAGCCGCATAGCACAGGGAGATCAGCTAGGTGGTTTGTGACCACCTAGAGGGGTGGGATAGGGAGGGTGGGAGCCAGGGAGACGCAAGAGGAAATAGATATGGGAACATATGTATATGTATAACTGATTCACTTTGTTATAAACCAGAAACTAACACACCATTGTAAAGCAATTATACTCCAATAAAGATGTTAAAAAAAATGGTTTGTATTTTTACGTAGTGCATGTAGGTACGTGCAGGAACTCTTCGGGAAAAAGAGCCGGCTGTGTATTTCTATTTGAAATGCTTTCTTCAAGGGGAAGATGAAATTTGACTATTTATGAAGATTAAATGCACTACTGCAAAATTATGGCATAATTCTGATTACATTTGAGTATTACAACTTAGCCCTAGGAAAGTAACTTTGTAAACAAAGTGTCAAGCTCTCAGATAAAAATTTTCAGATTGTGTAATGAAATCATAAGGTACTGTTTACTGCTTATAGAAATGGAAGGCTTATGTGATCATTTTTTACACATTTATTTAGTACCTTTAAATAACAAATACCTAAATTTGTGTTATGTTTCATTAAGTATTCTGCCCACCTAAAAACCAAAAGAATCCTCTCAATTACCAAGAAATGGATTGGGGTGGGGAAGAGTGAGTAAAAACAGTGCTAACAGTTGTGTCAGAAAACAGGCATCAAAATCTAAGTACAATTATGAAAGCAGAGGCTTTGATTCCTAGAATGTTTGATCATTGGGTTTCTGCTTCATGACAGATTAGAAATGGCAAATTAGGATCAAGGAAGCTAGCAAACATTCAAAAAGTAGAATGGAGCCATTTAATGTAGAAACATTTGGTAGTACCAGGTCTGAAAATCTGAATACTGCAAACAATGTATCTGCTACACAGATGAAATGGCAGGAGACCCATCCAATTCAAAAACAGCACCCAAGACTAACATTTATCAATGCTTCAGCTCAGGATAACTATTCATTTCACTAAAAACTTCTGTATACACTGGAAAAAGGCAGAGAAGCATGCATGTTGTTTTAAAAGATACATTCAAAGTTGGTAAGGTTTAGGATGTCAAACGAAATTCTGTAACCTAAAATACAGGGCCTGGAACAAAGTAAGCACTCATATATGTGTTGAGTGAAAGAAATAATTTATTCCTTAAAGGCTTCTAATAGATAAGGAACTATTGTATTATTTACAATTAATGAGGTAGTAAAGCAAGATAGAGAAAAGCTTGTATTGGATAGGTAAGTTTTCTTGATCATATGAACTTTCTGGAAGCATCTTAAAGATTGTAAAACAGATTTATTCTATTAATTTTTAAATAAAATTTTAGCAGAACTACCTTGGAACATTAAATAAGGGAGGCAAAAACTTACTGGTATTATTTCAAGGTACAGGAGCTGAAGGTTTAAGTGATTTGGGAAAGTGAAAGGAGAGAACCAAGATTTTCATACAATTTTTGTCATTCTGCACTTTTCCGCTACCACAAGCTCATGAGAATAACAAAGAACTCCTAGCCATTGCTTTCCTACAGCTTTGACTTTACCTTTAAAGCTTCAGAGGCACAGGTGCAATTCCCACCATTCTTGGTCCATGCATTATCTAAAACTAGTTCACTCGCTTGTTGTCTAACTTCTCCAGTGACCTCAAGAGCAGAGACCATCAGAAACTGTATCCTTGTTTACTTCTTTTAAACCCAGTACTTAGAATGGTGCCTGGCTCAAAAATAATTTATGAATCAATAAATTATCTAGTTCCCAAGTTGGAAACATGGAATCATACTTAACTTCTTCTTCTTCACCCCCACATTCAAGTTAGCCATAAAGTCCTCTAATTATTAAACCCTCATCTCCCGAATTCACCTATTTCTTTCCAGGTCCTTGTCTAACTTTAAGTCAGCATCATCTTGCCTACATCACAGCCTACTAGCTGGTTTCTCTGTTGTTTTGCTCCACTTTGATATGTAGAGGGAACAATCTTTCTAAAATGCATATTAATCCTGTCACTCACTCACTTGTTTAAAATATATTGATTTCCCATGGCCCTTAAGGTAAATTCCAGGACTCCTTAACACAACAGATAAGACCCTTCACAGCCTTATCTCTACTTGCTCCCGTTGTTATACTGAAAGACTTGCAGTCCCCTATGGGTATGTCCTCTGTCACCTTGAGGCCTGTACAGATATGCTTGACCTTACTGCCCTCTCTTCATGGCCCTTCATCTTGGAATGGTTTATTCCTACTCATACTTCAAAATTCGGTTTAGCCACCTCTCCAAGAAGCTCTCCCTCCATCCTGACAAAGCTGGTTTAGATGCTCCTCCTTCATACTCCCAGAACAGCATATGCTTGCTTGATTGCCCCCTCTAGTCTGTAAGGTCCTTAAGAGTAAGATCATGGCTCACTTACCTTTGCCTCTCTAGTACCCAGTATGTTTATATCTATTAAATGAATAAATAAATGAATTTCAGTGACCAACTTTAATCCAGTTTAGGAAAATACTGTTGTAACCTCACTGTTGATTTTTATCATCACCTGGAGCTCTGCACCTCTGAAATTTTAAGTCATACTATGCTACTCTGTGACCAAAATACTACTACTGTCCTTCCAGTGCTCTCACACTTATTATAATGAGTAAAAGAAAGCAGCCTTGCTTCCATTATTCTGTATTTAGCTTAGACATGGCAGCAACTTACCCTAAAATAGTTAAGGGAAGAAAACGTTTTTCTGTACTTTGAAACCTAAAAAAAAAAACCTGCATTGCTTGCCAATTCTTTTGAGACAAATGCTTTATTTATGGTGGATGTGCGTATAGCTCAGTATGGCTCTGAGGGTGGCAGAGCTAGATCAGATCTATGGCTGAGCCAGTCACTTCTGGGCTGCATTACTGCACACCTCTGGTTGGGTTTGTCATAGGCACAATGATCTCAACGTACCTAAACCTGACATGAAAAATTTCCAACTAAACCTTCACTGGTGAAAGGCATTGCTAACTGCCTAATCTCTCTCTCTACTAGAAACTTGCAGACATCCTAGAATCATCCCTCTAACACACACTCCATATCTAATTACTGATCAAGTCATCTTGAATATACCTACTTAACTCACATGCATGTCTCCTCCTTACATTCCCTACTGTCTTATTTCAAGCTTGTGTTATCTTACACCTGGCCTATTTCAACTGGCTTTAATTTTCTTGTCTCCAAATTTACCCTTTTCCCCCACATTGGAGATCTTCCTGCGTGATAAGTGAATGCCTCAAATATAGAAGCATCTACTCAAGTGCTTTTCAAACTAGGGTTTAGGATCTGCCAATTTTGTGCAACGGTTTTATTTTTATTTTTATTTATTTATTTATTTATTTATTTTTTGCAGTACGTGGGCCTCTCACTGTTGTGGCCTCTCCCGTTGCGGAGCACAGGCTCTGGACGCGCAGGCTCACCGGCCATGGCTCACGGGCCTAGCCGCTCCGCAGCATGTGGGATCTTCCCGGACCAGGGCACGAACCCGTGGTCCCCTGCATCTGCAGGAGGGCTCTCAGCCACTGCACCACCAGGGAAGCCCTATTTTTATTTTTAATAAATATATCTTGGATTATCAGGATGATCATTTATGATGGCACTGATGTCAAGTAATACTCCTTTAAATGACTGAAAGCTAAAGAGGCAAACTTAATATATAAATGATGCACTTGTTCCTCATGAAAGGCAAGTGATCTACAGGAGAGCTGCTGTTTTGGGAAAACACACTCACCTATCCCATGGCTGGAATGCAAAAGGACACGCTTCATTAATGGTCATTATAAAATTCACACCTATGCAATATAGTTTTTGCAAAACATCATCCATTGCTTACTGTCGTAAATTAGAATTTTACTATTTCTATAGTCTTCTTTGTGTTTATTTTTATTTTTTAGTTGTATAAAGCTCTAAAGGAGTTCATAACTGGTCTTACGTTTGTGCATACTTACGTAACAATATATACAGTTTAAGTCAATACTAAATTTGCTTTTCTTTAAAAGAGTTTGAGGTGGGGGGGGGAAGATGGTGGAAGAGTAAGACGCAGAGATCACCTTCCTCCCCACAGATACATCAGAAATACATCTACACGTGGAACAACTCCTACAGAACACCTACTGAACGCTGGCAGAAGACCTCAGACCTCCCAAAAGGCAAGAAACTCCCCACGTACCTGCGTAGGGCAAAAGAAAAAAGAATAAACAGGGACAAAAGAATAGGGACGGGACCTGCACCAGTGGGAGGGAGCTGTGAAGGCGGAAAGGTTTCCACACACTAGAAGCCCCTTCGCGGGCGGAGACTGTGGGTGGCGGAGGGGGTAAGCTTCGGAGCCACGGAGGAGAGCGCAGCAACAGGGGTGCAGAGGGCAAAGTGGAGAGATTCCCGCACAGAGGATCGGTGCTGACCAGCACTCACCAGCCGGACAGGCTTGTCTGCTCACCCGCCGGGACGGGCGGGGGCTGGGAGCTGAGGCTCGGCTTCGATCAGATCTCAGATCGCAGGGAGAGGACTGGCGGCGTGAACACAGCCTGAAGGGGTTAGTGCACCACGACTAGCCGGGAGGGAGTCTGGGAAAAAGTCTGGACCTGCCGAAGAGGCAAGAGACTGTTTCTTCCCTCTGTGTTTCCTGGTGCGCAAGGAGAGGGGATTAACAGCGCTGCTTAAAGGAGCTCCAGAGACAGGCACAAGCTGGGGCTATGAGTGCGGACCCCAGAGACAGGCATGGGACGCTAAGGCTGCTGTTGCCGCCACCAAGAAGCCTGTGTGCCAGCACAGGTCACTATCCACACTGCCTCTCCTGGGAGTCTGTGCAGCCCGCCACTATCACGGTCCCGGGATCCAGGGACAACTTCCCCGGGAGAACACACGGCGCGCCTCAGGCTGGTGCAACGTCCCGCCGGCCTCTGCCGGCCTCTGCCGCCGCAGGCTCGCCCCGCATCCGTACCCCTCCCTCCCCCGGGCCTGAGTGAGCCAGAGCCCCCGAATCAGCGGCTCCTTTAACCCCGTCCTGTCTGAGCGAAGAACAGACGCCCTCCTGCGACCTACACACAGAGGCGGGGCCAAATCCAAAGCTGAGCCCCGGGAGCTGTGAGAACAAAGAAGACAAAGGGAAAGTTCTCCCAGCAGCATCAGGAGCAGCGGATTAAATCTCCACAATCAACTTGATGTACACTGCATTGGTGGAATACATGAATACACAACGAATCATCCCAAATTGAGGAGGTGGACTTTGAGAGCAAGATGTATTTATTTATTTTTACTTAAAAATTTTTTTTCGGGGCTTCCCTGGTGGCGCAGTGGTTGAGAATCTGCCTGCTAATGCAGGGGACATGGGTTCGAGCCCTGGGCTGGGAGAATCCCACATGCCGCGGAGCAACTAGGCCCGTGAGCCACAACTACTGAGCCTGCGCGTCTGGAGCCTGTGCTCCGCAACAAGAGAGGCCGCGATAGTGAGAGGCCCGCGCACCGCGATGAAGAGTGGCCCCCACTTGCCACAACTAGAGAAAGCCCTCACACAGAAACGAAGACCCAACACAGCAAAAATAAATAAAAATAAATTAATAAACTCCTATCCCCAACATCTTAAAAAAAAAAAAAGAGTGAGGTTAAGGATTCAGGAGCAAAAAGGAGCAAGGAGTGGAATGAATGAGAGGACGGTTCAGAACACTCCTTTAAAAAAAAATTTTTTTTTCTTAATAATTATTTTTATTTTAATAACTTTATTTTATTTTATCTTACTTTATTTTATCCTCTTTCTTTCTTTCTTTCAACTTTTTCTCCCTTTTATTCTGAGCCGTGTAGATGAAAGGCTTTTGGTGCTGCAGCCAGGAGTCAGTGCTGTGCCTCTGAGGTGGGAGAGCCAACTTCAAGACACTGGTCCACAAGAGACCTCCCAGCTCCACATAATATCAAACGGCAAAAATCTCCCAGAGATCTCCATCTCAACACAAGCACCCAGATTCACTCAACGACCAGCAAGCTACAGTGCTGGACACCCTATGACAAACAACTAGCAAGACAGGAACACAACCCCACCCATTAGCAGAGACACTTCCTAAAACCATAATAAGACCAAGACACCCCAAAACACAACACCAGACGTGGACCTGCCCACCAGAAAGACAAGATCCAGCCTCATCCACCAGAACACAGGCACTAGTCCCCTCTACCAGGAAGCCTACACAACCCACTGAACCAACTTTAGCCACTGGGGACAGACACCAAAAATAACGGGAACTATGAACCTGCATCCTGCAAAAAGGAGACCCCAAACACAGTAAGATAAGCAAAATGAGAAGTCAGAAACACACACAGCAGATGAAGGAGCAAGATAAAAACCCACCAGACCTAACAACTGAAGAGGAAATAGGCAGTCTACCTGTAAAAGAATTCAGAATAATGATAGTAAAGATGATCCAAAATCTTGGAAATAGAATAGAGAAAATGTAAGAAACATTTAGCAAGGACCTAGAAGAACTAAAGAGGAAACAAGCAAGGATGAACAACACAATAAATGAAATTAAAAATACTCTAGAAGGGACCAATAGTGGAATAACTGAGGCAGAAGAACAGATAAGTGACCTGGAAGATAAAACAGTGGAAATAACTACTGCAGAGCAGAATAAAGAAAAAAGAATGAAAAGAACTGAGGACAGTCTCAGAGACCTCTGGGACAACATTAAAGGCACCAACATTCAAATTAGAGGGGTCCCAGAAGGAGAAGAGAAAAAGAAAGGGACTGAGAAAATTTTTGAAGAGATTATAGTTGAAAATGTCCTTAATATGGGAAAGGAAACAGTTAATCAAGTCCAGGACGCACAGAGAGTACCATACAGGATAAATCCAAGGAAACACGCCAAGACACATTAATTAAACTGTAAAAAATTAAATACAAAGAACACATATTAAAAGCAGCAAGGGAAAAACAACAAATAACACAAAAGGGAATCCATATAAGGTTAACAGCTGATCTTTCAGCAGAAACTCTTCAAGCCAGAAGGGAGTGGCAGGACATATTTAAAGTGATGAATGAGAAAAACCTACAACCAAGACTACTCGACCCAGCAGGATCTCATTCAGATTTTGTTTGTTTGTTTGTTTTGTTTGTTTCTTTTTCGGTATGTGGGCCTCTCACTGTTGTGGCCTCTCCCATTGCGGAGCACAGGCTCCGGACACACAGGCTCAGCGGCTATGGCTCACAGGCCCAGCCGCTCCGCAGCATGTGGGATCTTCCCGGACCGGGGCACGAACCCGTGTCCCCTGCATCGGCAGGCGGACTCTCAACCACTGTGCCACCAGGGAAGCCCTCTCATTCAGATTTAATGGAGAAATTAAAACCTTTATAGACAAACAAAAGCTAAGAGAAGTCAGCACCACCAAACCAGCTTTACAACAAATGCTAAAGGAACTTCTTTAGGCAAGAAACACAAGAGAAGGAAAAGACCTACAATAACAAACGCAAAACAATTAAGAAAATGGGAATAGGAACATACATATCGATAATTATCTTAAATGTAAATGGATTAAATGCTCCCACCAAAAGACACAAACTGGCTGAATGGATACAAAAGAAGACCCAGAGCTTCCCTGGTGGCGCAGTAGTTGGGAGTCCGTCTGCTGATGCAGGGGACATGGGTTCGTGCCCTGGTCGATCCCACATGCCGTGGAGCGGCTAGGCCTGTGAGCCATGGCCGCTAAGCCTGCACGTCTGGAGCCTGTGCTCCACAACAGGAGAAGCCACAACAGTGAGAGGCCCGCGTACCACAAAAAGAAAAAAAAAAAAACAAGACCCATATATATGCTGTCTACAAGAGACCCTCTTCAGACCTAGAGACACATACAGACTGAAAGTGAGGGGATGGAAAAAGATATTCCATGCAAATGGAAACCAAAAGAAAGCTGGAGTAGCAATTCTCATATCAGACAAAATAGACTTTAAAATAAAGACTATTAGAAGAGACAAAGAGGGACACTACATACTGATCAAGGGATCGATCCAAGAAGAAGATATAACAATTGTAAATATTTATGCACCCAACATAGGAGCACCTCAATACATAAGGCAAATACTAACAGCCATAAAAGGGGAAATCAAAAGTAACACATTCATAGTAGGGGACTTTAACACCCCACTTTCACCAATGGACAGATCATCCAAAATGAAAATAAATAAGGAAACACAAGCTTTAAATGATACATTAAACAAGATGGACTTAATTGATATTTATAGGACATTCCATCCAAAAACAACAGAATACACATTTTTCTCAAGTGCTCATGGAACATTCTCCAGAATAGATCATACCTTGGGTCACAAATCAAGCCTTGGTAAATTTAAGAAAATTGAAATTGTATCAAGTATCTTTTCTGACCACAATGCTATGAGACTAGATGTCAATTACAGGAAAAGATCTGTAAAAAACACAAACACATGGAGGCTAAACAATACACTACTCAATAACGAAGTGATCACTGAAGAAATCAAAGAGGAAATTAAAAAATACCTAGAAACAAATGACAATGGAGACACGATGACCCAAAACCTATGGATGCAGCAAAAGCAGTTCTAAGAGGGAAGTTTATAGCAATACAATCCTACCTTAAGAAACAGGAAACATCTCGAATAAACAACCTAACCTTGCACCTAAAGCAATTAGAGAAAGAAGAACGAAAAACCCCCAAAATTAGCAGAAGGAAAGAAATCATAAAGATCAGATCAGAAATAAATGAAAAAGAAATGAAAGAAATGATAGCAAAGATCAATAAAACTAAAAGCTGGTCCTTTGGGAAGATAAACAAAATTGATAAACCATTAGCCAGACTCATCGAGAAAAAAGGTAGAAGACTCAAATCAATAGAATTAGAAATGAAAAAGGAGAAGTAACAACTGACACTGCAGAAATATAAAGGATCATGAGAGATTACTACAAGCAACTCTATGCCAACAAAATGGACAACCTGGAAGAAATGGACAAATTCTTAGAAATGCATAACCTGCCAAGACTGAAGCAGTAAGAAATAGAAAATATGAACAGACCAATCACAAGCACTGAAATTGAAACTGTGATTAAAAATCTTCCAACAAACAAAAAAGCCCAGGACCAGATGGCTTCACAGGAGAATTCTATCAAACATTTAGAGAAGAGCTAACACCTATCCTTCTCAAACTCTTCCAAAATATAGCAGAGGGAGGAACACTCCCAAACTCATTTTACGAGGGCACCATCACCCTGATACCAAAACCAGACAAGGATGTCACAAAGAAAGAAAACTACAGGCCAATATCACTGATGAACATAGATGCAAAAATCCTCAACAAAATATGAGCAAACTAGAATCCAACAGCACATTAAAAGGATCCTACACCATGATCAAGTGGAGTTCATTCCAGGAATGCAAGGATTCTTCAATATATGCAAATCAATCATTGTGATACACCATATTAACAAATTGAAGGAGAAAAACCATATGATCATCTCAATAGATGCAGAAAAAGCTTTCGACAAAATTCAACACCCATTTATGATAAAAACCCTCCACAAAGTAGGCATACAGGGAACTTTCCTCAACATAATAAAGGCCATATATGACAAACCCACAGCCAACATTGTCCTCAATGGTGAAAAACTGAAACCATTTCCACTAAGATCAGGAACAAGACAAGGTTGTCCACTCTCAACACTCTTATTCAATATAGTTTTGGAAGTTTCAGCCATAGCAATCAGAGAAGAAAAGGAAATAAAAGGAATTGAAATCAGAAAAGAAGAAGTAAAGCCGTCACTGTTTGCAGATGACATGATACTATACAGAGAGAATCCTAAAGATGCTACCAGAAAACTACTAGAGCTAATCAATGAATTTGGTAAAGTAGCAGTATGCAAAATTAATGCACAGAAATCTCTGGCATTTCTATACATTAATGATGAAAAATCTGAAAATGAAATCAAGAAAACACTCCCATTTACCACTGCAACAAAAAGAATAAAATATCTAGGAATAAACCTACCTAAGGAGACAAAAGACCTGTATGCAGAAAATTATAAGACACTGATGAAAGAAATTAAAGATGATACAAATAGATGGAGAGATATACCATGTTCTTGGATTGGAAGAATCAACACTGTGAAAATGACTCTACTACCCAAAGCAATCTACAAATTCAATGCAATGCCTATCAAACTACCACTGGCATTTTTCACAGAACTAGAACAAAAAATTTCACAATTTGTATCTTAACACAAAAGACCCGGAAGAGCCAATGCAATCTTGAGAATGAAAAACGGAGCTGGAGGAATCAGGCTCCCTGACTTCAGACTATACTACAAAGCTACAGTAATCAAGACAGTATGGTACTGGCACAAAAACAGAAATATAGATCAATGGAACAGGATAGAAAGCCCAGAGATAAACCCACACACATATGGTCACCTTATCTTTGATAAAGTAGGCAGGAATATACAGTGCAGAAAGGACAGCCTCTTCAATAAGTGGTGCTGGGAAAACTGGACAGCTACATGTAAAAGTATGAGATTAGAACACTCCCTAACACCATACACAAAAATAAGCTCAAAATGGATTAAAGACTTAAATGTAAGGCCAGAAACTATCAAACTCTTAGAGGAAAACATAGGTAGAACACTCTATGACATAAATCACAGCAAGATCCTTTTGGACCCACCTCCTAGAGAAATGGAAATAAAAACAAAAATAAACACATGGGACCTAATGAAACTTCAAAGCTTTTGCACAGCAAAGGAAACCATAAACAAGACCAAAAGACAACCCTCAGAATGGGAGAAAATATTTGCAAATGAAGCAACTGACAAAGGATTAATCTCCAAAATTTATAAACAGCTCATGCAGCTCAATAGCAAAAAAACAAACAACCCAATCCAAAAATGGGCAGAAGACTTAAATAGGCATTTCTCCAAAGAAGATATACAGACTGCCAACAAACACATGAAAGAATGCTCAACATCATTAATCATTAGAGAAATGCAAATCAAAACTACAATGAGATATCATCTCACACCAGTCAGAATGGCCATCATCAAGAAATCTAGAAACAATAAATGCTGGAGAGGGTGTGGAGAAAAGGGAACACTCTTGCACTGCTGGTGGGAATGTGAATTGGTACAGCCACTATGGAGAACAGTATGGAGGTTCCTTAAAAAACTAAAAATAGAACTACCATATGATCCAGCAATCCCACTACTAGGCATATACCCTGAGAAAACCATAATTCAAAAAGAGACATGTACCAAAATGTTCATTGCAGCTCTATTCACAATAGCCCGGAGCTGGAAACAACCTAAGTGTCCATCATCGGATGAATGGATAAAGAAGATGTGGCACATATATACAATGGAATATTACTCAGCCATAAAAAGAAACGAAACTGAGCTATTTGTAATGAGGTGGATAGACCTAGAGTCTGTCATACAGAGTGAAGTAAGTCAGAAAGAGAAAGACAAATACCGTATGCTAACACATATATATGGAATATAAGAAAAAAAAATGTCATGAAGAACCTAGGGGTAAAACGGGAATAAAGACACAGACCTACTTGAGAATGGACTTGAGGATATGAGGAGGGGGAAGGGTAAGCTGTGACAAAGCGAAAGAGAGGCATGGACATATATACACTACCAAACGTAGGGTAGATAGATAGTGGGAAGCAGCCGCAGAGCACAGGGAGATCAGCACGGTGCTTTGTGACTGCCTGGAGGGGAGGGATGGGGAGGGTGGGAGGGAGGGAGATGCATGAGGGAGGGGATGTGGGAACAGATGTATATGTATGACTGATTCACTTTGTTATAAAGCAGAAACTAATTAAAAAAAAAAAAAAAAGTATGAGATTAGAACACTCCCTAACACCATACACAAAAATAAGCTCAACATTGATTAAAGACCTAAATATAAGGCCAGAAACTATCAAAGTCTTCGAGGAAAACATAGGCAGAACACTCCATGACATAAATCACAGCTAGATCCTTTTTGACCCACTTCCTAGAGAAATGGAAATAAAAACAAAAATAAACAAATGGGACCTAATGAAACTTCAAAGCTTTTGCACAGCAAAGGAAACCATAAACAAGACCAAAAGACAACCCTCAGAATGGGAGAAAATATTTTCAAATGAAGCAACTGACAAAGGATTAATCTCCAAAATTTACAAGAAGCTCATGCAGCTCAATAACAAAAAACCAAACACCCCAATCCAAAAATGGGCAGAAGACCTAAATAGACATTTCTCCAAAGAAGATATACAGATTGCCAACAAACACATGAAAGAATACTCAACATCATTAATCATTAGAGAAATGCAAGTGAAAACTACAATGAGATATCATCTCACACCGGTCAGAATGGCCATCATCAAAAAATCTAGAAACAATAAATGCTGGAGAGGGTGTGGAGAAAAGGGAACACTCTTGCACTGCTGGTGGGAATGTGAATTGGTACAGCCACTATGGAGAACAGTATGGAGGTTCCTTAAAAAACTACAAATAGAACTACCATACAACCCAGCAATCCCACTACTGGGCATATACCCTGAGAAAACCATAATTCAAAAAGAGTCATGTACCAAAATGTTCATTGTAGCTCTATTTACAATAGCCAGGAGATGGAAGCAACCTAAGTGTCCATCATCGGATGAATGGATAAAGAAGATGTGGCACATATATACAATGGAATATTACTCAGCCATAAAGAGAAACGAAATTGAGTTATTTGTAGTGAGGTGGATGGACCTAGAGTCTGTCATATAGAGTGAAGTAAGTCAGCAAGAGAAAGACAAATACTGTATGCTAACACATATATATGGAATCTAGGGGAAAAAAATGTCATGAAGAACCTAGGGGTAAGACGGGAATAAAGACACAGACCTACTAGAGAATAGACTTGAGGATATGGGGAGGGGGAAGGGTAAGCTGTGACAATGTGAGAGAGTGGCATGGACATATATACACTACCAAACATAGAATAGATAGCTAGTGGGAAGCAGCCGCATAGCACAGGGAGATCAGCTCGGTACTTTGTGACCACCTAGAGGGGTGGGATAGGGAGGGTGGGATGGAGGGAGACGCAAGAGGGAAGAGATATGGGAACATATGTATATGTATAACTGATTCATTCTGTTGTAACGCGGAAACTAACACACCATTGTAAAGCAATTATACTTCAATAAAGATGTAAAAAGAAAAAAAAAAAAGAGTTTGAGGGGCTTCCCTAGTGGCACAGTGGTTGAGAATCTGCCTGCCAGTGCAGGGGACATGGGTTTGATCCCTGGTCTGGGACGATCCCACATGCCGCGGAGCAACTAAGGCCGTGCACCACAACTACTGAGCCTGTGCTCTAGAGCCCATGAGCCACAACTACTGAGCCTGAGTGCTGCAAGTACTGAAGCCCGTGCACCTAGAGCCCATGCTCCACAACGAGAAGCCACCACAGCAAGAAGCTGTACACCGCAACTAGAGAAAGCCCATGTGCAGCAATGAAGACCCAACACAGCCAAAAAAAAAAGTTTGAGGGGCTTCCCTCGTGGCGCAGTGGTTGAGAGTCTGCCTGCCGATGCAGGGGACATGGGTTCGTGCCCCAGTCCGGGAAGATCCCACATGCCACGGAGCGGCTGGGCCCGTGAGCCATGGCCGCTGAGCCTGCGCGTCCGGAGCCTGTGCTCCGCAACGGGAGAGGCCACAACAGTGAGAGGCCCACATACTGCAAAAAAAAAAAAAAAAAAAAAAAGTTTGTGACATCATTCAAGTTTGAGAAATGAGGATTTATCCATCTTATTGGTACACAATAAGCCACCAGTAGCTTGAAATTATATGTTTTCTGTACCATAGGTTAAGTTTCCTTCTTCAGTCATTACCACACAAATCTATGTAAGTGGAATGGAGGCTGTTCCAGTTACTACGGTTGCATAACAAATTATCTCCAAGCTTAGTGGTATAAAACAATCATTCATTATGCTCATAGATTCTGTGGATTAGGAATTTGGACAGGACACAATCATGATGGCTTGTCTCTGCTCCATGATGTCTGGGGGTTTCAAGTGGAAGGAAGACTTGATGGCTGGTAGCTGGAATCTTCTGATGGTTTGTTCATTCACACATCAAGAAGTTGATACTACCTCTTGACTGGGTGCCTCAGTTCCTTCCCACATAGGCTTCTCCATGTCATGTTTGTGGGCTAGTTTTTGGCTTCCTGTAGAATGGTACCTAAGTTCTAAGGGCAAACTTTCCAAAAGAGACAAGGAAAACCAGGCAAAAGCTGTCTATATTGTCCTTTATGAACTAGACTTGAAAGCCATGGATTCTATTTGTTAAAAGTCAGTCACTCCAATGGAACAGAATCGAGAGCCCAGAAATAAACCCATGCATATACAGTCAACTAACATCTGACAAGGGAACCAAGAATACTGAATGGAGAAAAGACAGTCTCTTCAATAAATGGTGCTGGGAAAATTGGATATTCACATGTAAAAGAATGAAACTAGACCCCTATCTTACACCACTCACAAAAATTAACTCAAAATGGAGTAAAGACTTAAATATGAGACCTGAAACCATCAAACTCTTAGAAGAAAACATAGGGAAAAAGCTCCTTGATATGGATCTTGGCAATGATTTTTCAGATATGACACCTAAAGCACAAGCAAAAAAATAAAAAATAAACCAGTGGGACTACATCAAACTAAAAAGCTCTGCATAGCAAAAGAAGTCATTAACAAAATGAAAATATAACCCACAGAATGTGAAAACAATATCTGCAAACCACCCCAAATATGTAAAGAACTCATATAATAGCCAAAAAGCAAATAAATGATTTTTTTTTTTTTTTTTTTTTTGCGGTACACGGGCCTCTCACCATTGCGGCCTCTCCCGCTGCGGAGCACAGGCTCCGGACGCGCAGGCCCAGCGGCCACGGCCCACGGGCCCAGCCGCTCCGCGGCACGTGGAATCCTCCCGGACCAGGGCACGAACCCGCATCCCCTGCATCGGCAGGCGGACTCCCAACCACTGCGCCACCAGGGAAGCCTAAATAAATGATTTTTAATTGGGCAAAGGACTGGAATAGATAGTTTTCTAACAGGTACATGAAAAGATGCTCAACGTCACTAATCAATAGGGTAATGCAAAGCAAAACCACAGTGAGATATCAACTCACGCCTGTTAAAATGGCTAGCATCAAAAAGACAAGAGATTAAAAATGTTGGCAAGGATGTGGAGAAAAGAGAACCCTTGTGTGCTATTTTTGGTGGGATTGTAAATTGATACAGCCACTATGGAAAACAGTATGGAGGTTCCTCAAAAAATTAAAAATAGGCCTACCATGTGATCCAGCAATTCTGAAACCAAGCAGGACCCTACAGGGTCTTCCCAGGGACAGAACCCCTGTGACCCCCGACTCTTGTTTGTAGAAAAGCTTTAGCCTCCTAAGCCTTCCCTGAGTTCCAAAGAGCAAATTTAATCAGAGATGTGAAAAAATGCAGAAACAAAGGAAAGCAGTCAAGCAAGACAAAATAATAATAGCCTGGCTATAAAACAAAGTCAAGGACCTTTCATTCCTCTCAAGGGCTATAGATAGTATCCTAAGCCATATCCTTTAGTTATTCTGCAGATAGTAAAATCTCCACCAGGTGGAGGAAGTTAACTACATGTTGACCACCAGCACTAGACCCAAGACTGGCTGGAGCCAGAAAACTGATCATTGAGGTCCCTGTAGTACCACCTTGTTACCTTACCCTCAATCAATCAGAGAACTGTGCACAAGCTGATCACACACCCCATGACCTTCTACCTCACACTCTTTTTAAAACCCTTCCCTAAAATTCATTGAGGAGTTTGGGTCTTTTGAGCAGGAGATGCCCATCCTCCTTGCTTGGTGCCCTGTAGTAAATGCTGTATTTTCCTTCACCACAACCTGGTGTCAGTAGTTTGGCTTTGCTGTGCATCAAGTAAGTGGACCCAAGTCCTGTCAGTAACAATTTCACTCCTGGGAATATATATGAAGGAAATGAAAACATTTTGTTGAAGAGACACCTGCACCCCATGTTCATAACAGCATTATTTACAATAACCAAGACATGTAAACAACCTAAGTATCCATTACCAGATGAATGGATAAAGAAGTTGTGGCATATAATTATTCAGCCATAAGAAAAAGTTTGCTTAACATGTATGGACCTTGAAGGCATTATGCTAACTGAAATAAGTTAAGTCAGACAGAGTAAGACAAATACTGTATGATCTCACTTATATGTGGAATAAAAACAAACAAAGCAACAAAAAAACACCCCAAACCCAACACCACCAAACTCATGGAAAAAGAGATCAGATACGTGGTTACCCAAGGCAGGGGAGTGGGGAAGAGGGAATTGAATGAAGATGGTCAAAAGGTACAAACTTCTAATTATAAGATAAAATACTAGGGATGCAATGTACAACATGATGACTACAGTTAACACTACTGTATGATATATAGGAAAGTTGAGAGTAACTCTTAAGAATTCTCATCACAAAGAAAAAAGGTTTTCTTTTTCTTTTCTTGGTATCTATGTGAGATTATAATGTTAACTAAACTCGAGGTAATCATTTCACAATTTATATAAGTCAAATGATTTTGCTGTGCACCTTAAACTTATACTATGTTGAATGTCTATTATATCTCAATAAAACTGGGGGGAAAAGTAAGTCATGGGGCTTCCCTGGTGGCACAGTGGTTAAAGAATCCATCTACCAATGCAGGGGACACGTGTTTGAGCCCTGGTCCAGGAAGATCCCACATGCTGTGGAGCAACTAAGCCTGTGTGCCACAACTACTGAGCCTGCGCTCTAGAACCCTCGAGCCACAACTACTGAGTGCACGTGCCATAACTACTGAAGCCCACACACCTAGAACCTGTGCTCCACAACAAGGGAAGCCACCGCAATTAGAAGCCTGTGCACCTCAACAAAGAGTAGCCCCCGCTTGCCGCAACTAGAGATACCGCACATGGCAATGAAGACCCAAAGCAGACAAAAATTAATTAATTAAGTAATTATTTCAAAAAAGTAAGTCACTGGGCTTCCCTGGTGGCGCAGTGGTTAAGAGACCGCCTGCCGATGCAGGGGACATGGGTTCGTGCCCCAGTCTGGGAAGATCCCACATGCCACAGAGTGGCTAGGCCCATGAGCCATGGCTGCTGAGCCTGCACGTCCGGAGCCTGTGCTCTGCAACGGGAGAGGCCACAACAGTGAGAGGCCCGCGTACCGCAAAAAAAAAAAAAAAAGTCACTAAGGATAGCTCACATTCAAAGGAAGTTTTTTTTTTTGATGTGGACCATTTTTAAAGTCTTTATTGAATTTGTTACAATATTGCTTCTGTTTTATGTTTTTTGGGTTTTTTGGCTGCAAGGCATGTGGGATCTTAGTTCCCCAACCAGGGATCAAACCCACACCCCCTGCATTGGAAGGTGAAGTCTGCATTGGATCGCCAGGGAAGTCCCCAAAGGGAGGTATTTTAGTCCACTGCAGTTACTATATCAAACTACCACAGACTGGGTGGCATATGAAGAAGAAATATTTATTTCTCACAGTTCTGGAGGCTGAAAATCTGGGATCAGGGTCTGAGCATGATCAAGTGAAGGCCCTCTTCTGAGTCACAGACTTCTTATTGTATCCTCACATGGCGGAAAGGGCAAGGAAGCTCTTTGGAGCCTTTTATGAGGGCACTAATAGGCTATATTCTCTAATCAGAAGACAAAGAATGGCTAAATAGATTTTTTTTAAAAAGACCCATCTGTATGCAACCTACAAAAGAATCACTTCAGATGTAAGGACACACAGAGACTGAAAATGAAGGGATAGAAAAAGATATTCCAAGCAAATGGAAACCAAAAGAAAGCTGGGATAGCTCTAATTATACCAGACAAAGTAGACTTTATTATTTTAAACTTTTTAACATCTTTATTGGAGTATAATTGCTATTTTTAACATCTTCAAAATAGACTTTAAGACAAAGACTGTAATAAGAGACAATGAAGGGCATTTCATAATGATAAAGGGGTCAATTCAACAAGAAGATATAACATTTGTAAATTTTTATGCACTCCCACATAGGAGCACCTAAATGTATAAAGCAAATACTAACAGACCTAAAGGGAGAAATAGACAGTAATAAAATAATGATGGGGGGGGCTTCCCTGGTGGTACAGTGGTTAAGAATCCACCTGCCAATGGAGAGGACACAGGTTCGAGCTGTGGTCTGGGAGGATCCCACATGCCACAGAGCAACTAAGCTCATACACCACAAACACTGAGCCTGCACTCTAGAGCCTGCGAGCTACAACTACTGAGCCCTCATGCCACAACTACTGAAGCCTGCGTGCCTAGAGTCCGTGCTCTGCAACAAGAGAAGCCACCACAATGAGAAGCCCATGCACTGCAACGAAGAGTAGCCCCTGCTTGCCACAACTAGAGAAAGCCCGCGTGCAGCGACGAAGATCCAACGCAGCCAAAAATAAATAAATAAATTTATAATAAATAAATAATTGTAGAGAATGTTAATACCCTACTTACATCAATGGATAGATCATTGGATCAGAAAAGTCAATAAGGAAACATTGGCCTTAAATGGCATATTATATCATACGGATGAATATATATAAAATATATATAAATGATCTATATATGATATATATAGATCTTTTATATATATATATGTAAAAGATTCCATCCAAAAGCAACAGAATACACATTCTCCTCAAGTGCACATGGAACATTCTCCAGAACAGATTATATGTTAGGCCACAAAACAAGTTTTAACAAATTTAAGAAGACTGAAATTATATTAAGCACCTTTTCTGACCACAATGATGTGAAACTAGAAATGAATTACAAGTAGAAAACTGGAAAATTTCTGAATATGTAGAGATTCAACAACATGCTTCTGAACAACCAATGGGTCAAAGAAGAAATCAAAAGAGAAATTTAAAAAATATACCTTGAGACAAATGAAAATGGAAATACCAAAACTTATGGGATGTAACAAAAGCAGTTTTAAGAGGAAAGTTCATAGCAATAAATGCCTACCTCAAGGCACAAGAAAAATCTCAAATAACCTAACTTTATACCTCAAGGAACTAGAAAAAGAGGAACAGATGAAGCCCAAAATTAGTTGAAGGAAGGAAATAACAAAGATCAGAGTGAAAATAAATGAAAGAGACTAAAAAGGCAAGAGAAAAGATCAATGGAACTAAAAGCTGGTTCTCTTAAAAGATAAACAAAATTGACAAACTTTTAGCTAGGCTCACCAAGACAAAAAAAGTGAGGATTGGGCCTCCCTGGTGGCGCAAGTGGTTAAGAGTCCGCCTGCCGATGCAGGGGATACGGGTTCGTGCCCCGGTCTGGGAGGATCCCATATGCCGCGGAGCGGCTGGGCCCGTGAGCCATGGCCGCTGGGCCTGCGCATCCGGAGCCTGTGCTTCGCAACGGGAGAGGCCACAACAGTGAGAGGCCCACATACCGCAAAAAGAAAAAAAAAAAAAAAAAAAAAAAAAAAAAAAAAAAAAGTGAGGATTCAAACTCAAATAAAAGAGGAGACATATAACTAATACTCGAGAAATATAAAGGATCAGAAGAGACTGCTATGAACAATTATATGCCAACAAATTTGACAATCTATAAGAAATGTATAAATGTAGAAACATACAACCTACCAAGACTGAATCATGAAGAAATAGAAAATCTATTTCTAATTACTAGTAAGGCAATTGAATCAGTAATCAAAAACCTCTCAACAAACAAAAGTCCAGTACCAGGTGGCTTCACTGGTGAATTCTACCCAACATTCGAAGAAGAATTAATACCAACACTTCTCAAAGTCTTCCAAAAATAGAAGAGGAGGGAACGCTTCCAAAATCATTTAATGAGGCCAGCATTACCTTGATACCAAAACCAGGCAAGTATGCCACAAGAAAAGAAAATTACAGGCCAATATCACTGATAAACATAGATGCAAGAATCCACAAAAAAATATAAGCAAACCAAATTCAACAATATATTAAAAGGATCACACACCATGATCAAGTGGGATCAATTCCAGGGATGCAAGAATGGCTCAACATCTGCAAATCAATGTGATTATATCACATTAACAAAATGAAGTATAAAAACCACATAATCAGCTCAATAGATCCAGGAAAAGCATTCAACAAAATTCAACATCCATTTATGATAAAAACTCTCAACAAAATGGGTATAGAGGGAATGTACCTCAACATAACAAAGACCATATATGACAAGCCCACAGCTAACATCATACTCAGCAGTGAAAAGCAGAAAGCTTTTTGTCTAAGATCAGGAACAAGACAAGGATGCCCATTCTCACCACTCTTATTCAACATAATACTGAAATGTCTAGCAAGAGCAATTAGACAATAAAAAAGAAATAAAAGGCATTCAAATTGGAAAGGAAGAAGTAAAACTGTCACTATTTACAGATGATATTATATATAGAAAACCCAAAAGACTCCACCAGAAAACCTTAGAGTAAATGAGTTCAGTAAATTTGCAGGATACAAAGTCAGTATACAAAAATCTGTGTTTCTATACACTAACAATGAACTATCAGAAACAGAAATTAAGAAAAAAATCTCATTTACAATTGCATCAAAAAGAAAAATATCTAGAAATACATTTAACCAAGGAGGTAAAAACCCTGAACACTAAAAACTGTAAGACATTAATGAAAGAAAGTGAAGAGAACACAAATAAATGGAAAGATATTCCATGCTCATGAACTGGAAAAATTAATATTGTTAAAATGTCCATACTACCCAAAGCAATCTACAGATTCAATGTAATTCCTATCAAAATTCCAATGGCATTTTTCAGAGAAATAAAATAAACAATCCTAAATTTATGTGAAACCACAAAACACCCCAAATAGCCAAAGCAATCTTGAGAAAGAACAATGAAGCTGGAGGTATCATGCTCCCTGATTTCAAACTACATTACAAAACTATTATAATCAAAACATTGTAGTATGGCATAAAAACAGACACACATATCAATGAAACAGAATAGAGAGCCCAGAGATAAACCCACACATATTTCATCAATTAATTTGACAAAGGAACCAAGAATATTTAATGAAGAAACGACAGTCACTTCAATACACGGTGTTGGGAAAACTGGACAGCCACATGCAAAAGAATGAAACTGGACCACTATCTTACATCATATACAAAAATTAACTCAAAATATATTGAGTTTTGAAATATATTTCAAATCATAATAAACAGAGGCAGTAAGCTCTTTTTTTTTTTTTTTGCGGTATGCGGGCCTCTCACTGCTGTGGCCTATTCCGTTGCGGAGCACAGGCTCCGGAAGCGCAGGCTCAGCGGCCATGGCTCACGGGCCTAGCCACTCCGCGGCATGTGGGATCTTCCCGCACTGGGGCACAAACTTGTGTCCCCTGCATCAGCAGGCGGACTCTCAACCACTGCGCCACCAGGGAAGCCCGGCAGTAAGATCTTTAACATTGGTCTTGACAATAACTTTTTAGATTTCACACCAAGAGCAAAGACAAGAGCAAAAATAAACAAGTGGGACTATATCAAACTAAAAAGTTTCTGCATAGCAAAGAAATCCATCAACAAAATGGAAAGGCAACTTACTGAACGGGAGAAAATATTTGCAAATCATACACCTGGTAAGGGGTTAATATCCAAAATACGTATAAAGAACCCATACAAACTCAGTAGTGAAAAACAAACAATCCAATACAAGGGCACTAATCTCATTCATGAAGGCTCTACTCTCATGACCTAACCACCTTTCAAAGGCCTCATCTCCTAAATATCACCTTGGGCACTAGGTTCTCAACACAGGAATTTTGGGGGACACAAATGTTCATAACACAGCAGAAGGGGAATAAGACTCCACCTTTTGGGCTTCCCTGGTGGCGCAGTGGTTAAGAATCTGCCTGCCAATGTAGGGGACATGGGTTCGAGCCCTGGTCTGGGAAGATCCCACATGCTGCGGAGCAACTAAGCCTGTGAGGCACAACTACTGAGTCTGCGTGTCTAAAGCCTGTGCTCCGCAGCAAGAGAAGCCACTACAATGAGAAGCCCGCGCACCACGATGAAGAGTAGCCTCCGGTTGCTGCAAGTAGAGAAAGCCCGCGCACAGAAACGAAAACCCAACACAGCCAAAAATAAATAAATAAATTTATTAAACAAAACAAAAGACTCCACCTTTTGATGGGAAAAGTGTTTGGGATGAGAAATGTTTCCAAATATATTAGGAAAATATAATATGCCACAGAATCTATGAAGATGTAGAATTCTCCTACTCCCAGAGATCTTTCAGTTGCACATTTAATATTTTACATTTGCTCTTCCTGTTAACTTTAAACATCTGACGGAAACTAATACATACTGCCTACTATGCTTCAGGCAATATAATAAGCACTGAAATGTGCTTCTGCTGTATTAAGATTATTCAATTCTAATATAAAAATTGAAAGAAACTAAGTATGGGAGCAAATAGCTTGCAAGACATAAGGAGATTCATAAGACATGTTAAGTATAAATAGTAAACAAGTTATTAACCTGTGAGGCATGTTAAAGATAGAATAAACAGAACATAAATGGGCTGAACATAGACAAAAATAATGGAACAAATGAGAGTGTCACAGATAGAAAGGGCTGCAAGGACCAAGTAATTCTTAAACATTCATACTTTAAGGATCATGTCACTTCCAGATTGACAACTGTGTTACCCCTAAATCAACCACTAATTGGTGACATCTATTCCGGCCTCACATAAGCGCTTCCCAAGAAACACAGATAAAACTCATTGCTGCTCAGCAGGCTAATTTAGGCAAGTTACAGCTGTGACCAGGCCTACTTGCTCCTGCATCCCTCCAAAAGAGCAAGTGTATGTTGGCTCCACTGCTGAGAACCCCATGCTCATCCTCAACTCTGGCCTTTGTAACTATACCACCAGCCAGGAAGGCTGATGCAACAAAGACAGGATATATGAATACCGATTAACATTTGAATAGTATGGCCCTTCCACTCCCTCCCCTCCCCACAATCTATCTTCAATAGGTTAGCTACTCCATCTCTTTCCCCTTAATGTATGTTTTCAATTAATTTAATAAAACGTGTGATTCGAGTGACTCAATTGAGCCTTCCTGTTCCATGGCCTGATTACTAGTGTACTTGGAAGCTATCACTGTAATTTTCCACCCCAGTAGGTGCTTTACAAGTAATATATTAGTAAATCCACACAACAATCTTATGAGGAAGGAATTGAGGAAACTGAGTCTCAGAGAAGCGAAGTAGCTTGTCCAAAGTAGCACAGCTAATAAACAAGGGAGCTAGAATTCAGGCCCACGATGATATGGCTCCAGGATCCACGTTCTTTTCCACTAGTCTCATTCACTTTTGCATCTTCAATACGAATATGATGCCTGACATACAGCAGACATACTGTTTGATGACTTTAATTAAATGGTAGAATCCTTGCTCTTAGTTTATCTGCCACATGGCCTACGATGAATTATCTAACTTAAAACTCAGTTTCCTCACAGTACTTATTTAACTATTATTTAAAGTTACTATTTGTAAAAGTTTTTACTCAGCACTTGGCCCCTAGCAGTTGCCTAAGTAAGAAAGGCTATCTCTCATCCCCCAACTCTAGGACAGGTTTGAGAAACAGCTTTCATCGTTTTCAAAGCTTAATTTTCTACCGTTTTAACCACACTTCCCTCAGCTAATCACAGAACAGGTGCATGTTGTTCAAGGCATGACAAGGTTCCCTCAATATTCCAGCTTCAAAATACTTAAGGAAATCTCTCTTTCACCTCATTCCTAGTTTTTGGACCCAACTATTTTTTCTTTCTGTGGGCAGTTATCTTTAGATAGCTCCCCTGAGAGGCGGGCCATCGGCAGCCCAGGAGTCTTTCCCCCCTCCACACTCTGACTTTCGGCCTTGAAAAGAGCGTCTCGCAGGGAGCCTGGAAGCCTACTGCCTTCGGGCTGGGTAACCTCAGTGGTTTATCCCAAGCCCGAGTTCCTGGTCCGTAAGCGGAGGGGCATCGCTGTCTACGGCACAGGGGCGTCCCGGGACCCCGCGGCTCGGTTCACAGCGCGGTACGGCGCCCGGCACTTGCTAAGTGCAAGTATCACTACAAGCTTAGTTTGCTGAACCAGTTCCACAGAGCCTTCAAACCCCGTCCCCGCCTTCCGTCATTCGCCTCCCTCCTCACCCCGACGCCCCACCGACCCGTTCCCGCACACCTTCTGCCGACCTCTTCTCGGTCGCTTAAGGACAAAGCAGGGCAGCCTTCTCTCTTCACCAGTGGTGTAACGGTGCGGTCCTCTTTTCTCACCAAGAGCGTGGCTTCTCCTCACTACCGCTCCACACGCGAAGAGCGCTCTCTCCTCTTTAGCTCCTGTGTGTGGTCCGACCGCTACCTGGCGGTCTCTCAGGCCGAGTTACCGCGACACACCGTGTACCTGAGGCACGGCGAGAGCTAGCTGGAGAGTCTCGACCAAGAGAGATGACCTGGCAGGTCCGTGCACCTCCTGCACCGCGCGACTAGAGGACGGTCTCGCGGGAGGGGCCGAAAGCCGAACCCCTCAGGCCACAGACTGGTGAGTGTGGCGGGGGGGGCGTGGCGGGGGGGGCGTGGCGGGGGGGGCCTCTGGGAGAGTTCCTCAGGGAGCGAGCGGGGGGCGGGGCCGGCGTGGGGGCGGGCCGGCGTGGGGCGGGGTCTGCCGGAGGAGGCAGGGCCTGGCGGCGTGGGAGGCGGGGCCAGCAGGCGCAGAGAGGGGGACTCACTGGGCAGGCGGGAGGTGGGGCCGGCGCAGCGGGGCGGGGCCCGGAGGCGGGAGAGGCGGGGCCGGCAGGCGCAGGGAGGACCCGCATTAAACAGGCGGGAGGTGGGGCCAGCGCAGAGGAGTGGGGCGGGGCTGGCCGGAGCAGGCGGGTCCCTGAGGCCGGGGAGGCGGGGCCAGGCCAGAGCTGGGACAGTCCCTCAATGGGCAGGCGAGAAAGTGAGGTCGACAGAGTGGAGCGGGGCGGGGCCAGAAGGAGTAGGAGGGGTCGGGGCCGACTCAGAGAACCCGCCGCCCACTGGGTTCTGTCCCAGGTGGAGGTGGCCTGAGGCACTTGGTTCCCTCTGCTCTCGTAGCTCTGGCGGAGTCTGCGCGATGGGAGACCCGGAAAGGCCGGAAGCGGCCAGGCCCGAGCAGGAGGAGGTAAACATTGTTGCTGCTTCCTCTCCCGCCCCACAGTCATGCCCGGCCTCTAGATTGCGGGTTGCGGCGGGGACCTGCAAGGTGCAGGAGCGCTGTGGGAAATTTTATTCATTGCCTTCTGAAACCTGGTGTAGGCCCGGCTTCGAGTCCTCGCTGCAGACGGGTTTCGTCTTCTCGAGCGCCCGGGAGGCAGTCCCCGGGGAGGAGTGAGGAGGGAGCCGGGTTTCTGCTCCACTGCTCTGTTCCGGGGCTACCCAAAGGCAATGCTCTGAGACTTCAGACCGGCGCAAGGCGCACCCCTCTCCCATCCTTCCCTGTTCTGGAGCCCTAGCCGGGGAAATTGAGGCAAGGGCCGAGGACTGGTGGCTCTGCTGGAGAAATGCATGCCATCTCTGGGATCGGTAAAAGGACTTGGAAGGATGCCTGTGGAAATTGACACAGGTGGATGGGGTGGAGATGATAGGTAGAATGGCGTCGGGAAATCCTCATAATAATGAAATGATCAGATTAGGAGGCCAGTTTTCTCAGACCCGGCTAAACTAGCTGTGCATCTTTGGGGTATCACTATCTTCGTTTATATGGTGGAAGTGATACTTCCTTCACAGAGAATTAAGTAAAATACTTTATGCAAAGTGCCACGGAAGTTGTGGGTGCTTAATAAAAACCTTAGTTAACGTGTTCATCTTCTCTGCTTCTATATTAGTAGAGTTACATAGCAACAGTAAATAAGCTGGGATTCATTACATTGTAGGGTTGTAGGGTAGTTCAAATTGTTGCACTATAATTTTCATACCCTGTTATTCTGTAAATACTTCTAAACCTGTTGCTGTGTGTGGTATCTGATTATTTTAATAGAGTTTCAGTTCACAAAGACACTTGCTTAGCCCTACATTTCTTCAGAAAGTTGTAGATTCCAGATTTGGGATTTTATTTTATTTTGACTTTGTAAACATTTAATAGCTAGTTAACAAATTGTAAATAGCCCTCAAACTTTTTCTTCCCCTCGGGAAACAAATATATTTAGTACCAATTTCCCCACTGTAATGGGACAACTCAGATATTTTTGTTTGTGCTAGTAGTACCAACACTTATTGAGATTTAAGACCTGGAAGTTAATTTTTATTTATTATCCCTATCTTGATACAGACCCACAAAGACAGAGGCAGTACTTTAGATCTAGAAAGAATTTTAGTGAGCACCTGTTCCACAGTTTTTAACTCGAAATGCAAGGGTGCCTTAAGTACTTTGTTTCTCTAGATATATTGGTGCAGCATGGGCCACCTGCATCAGAATCACCTGGAAAACGTTGTAAAAAATGTAAATTACTGGGCCTATGCCCCAGATGTAGTGAATCAAAATCTCTTGGGGTGGGTCTGGGACTGCAATTGTTTTTTTTTTTTTTTTTTTTGCGGTACGCGGGCCTCTCACTGTTGTGGCCACAGGCTCAGCGGCCATGGCTCACGGGCTGAGCAGCTCCGCAGCATGTGGGATCTTTCTGGACCAGGGCATGAACCCGTGTCTCCTGCACCGGCAGGTGGACTCTCAACCACTGCGCCACCAGGGAAGCCCGACCAAAGTGATTTTTAAAAGGCTTCTGTGTTTGTAACTTGTTATGGCTTGGGTTGGTGGGGGGAGTTAATTCAAATTAAGCTTTAAACATCTAATGTGAGGAGTAAGAGTTTTTGTCTGATTCAGTTATTCTCCAGGTGCTGAGCACTTTCTGAGTCTCTTATTTCTCATTTTGATCATCCAGTTGTTGGAGCTGGAAACCTCAAGGGCATCTTCAACTCTTCCTTATCCTGTTGTCCAGAATTCAAATTTTAGCAGGAATTATTAAATCTACTTTTGAATATCCCTTAAATCAGTCTTTTGTGTTTCTGCAGCTGATATCCTCGTTCAGGCAAGAGATGGACCGTGCAATAATCTTTTCATTGTTATCTCCACCTCCAATTTCTCTTCTAATCTAGCCACATTTCTCCAAAAGTGATCATAAAACAAATCTGATTCTGTTCCTTACCTGATTAAAAACTTTCAATGGCTCCCAATAGACTGCATGCTAAGGCCAGATGCCAAAGTGTTATATATCAAAGCAGACCACTTTGACCTGCTCCAACATTTTCAAAAAAATCAACATCTTAATATCCATTTAAAATGCAAAAAATAGGCACATCCCCCTTAACCTCAGATAAAGCTTGGAGATGGAGTATGTATTTTAAAAGCTGAAAGTCAAAAAATGTTTTGTTTGTTTCTTTTCATCAAAATGATGACACTGAGTAAAAAAGAAATTGTCAAAATAGTTGTATCAAATGGCGATAGGAAAATAGCTATGGCAAAATTCATATATATTTACATTCAAGGCCCTTGCATGGTTTAAAACCTGGGCCAATTTTCCAAACAAAATCATAAGTACAACACTAATTGATAAAATTGACTTTTGTCTATTTTATTAGTATAATTTTTTAAGTTAATATATATAACATTACTTATAAAATCAATGGAATAGTAAGTCTGTTTTGATGAACCCATCATTTTAAATTGGTGTATAGATGATAGTTGAAGATTTATATCAAACTTAGTAAAGAATTACCTCGCGTATTTTTCAGAAGTTCTCTTAATTCACTACTGGCCAGTTCTGTGGATTTATCAACCCTGTAAAATATGTGGATACCTGTAGCATTCAAAGTGCATATGGCTAGTATGCTGCTGTCTGATGCACTCACGTACTTCTGTTGCCACCAGGATCAGCTGTCTTTATTTCCAGTGCTGTTTATACCAGTAGTACTTGTATTGTAATGACTTTAATTAATTTATTCATTTTTAAAATTTTTATTTATTTATTTTTGGCTGCGTCTGGTCTTAGTTGCGGAACATGGGATCTTTTGTTTTGGTGCGTGGACTCTTCGTTGTGGCATGCAGGCTTCTCTCTAGTTGCAGTCCTTGAGCTCTGTAGTTTGCTGGATGCAGGCTCAGTAGTTGTGGTGCGTGGGCTTAGTTGCCCCGTAGCATGTGGGATCTTAGTTCCCCGACCAGGGATCGAACCAGTGTCCCTTGCAGTGGAAGGTGGATTCTTAACCACTGGACCACCAGGGAAGTCCTGTAGTGACTGTAATTTAATTAAATATGTGGAAACTAGTAATATGTGAGTATGAAAAGAAAGTTGTTTCTATGAAAACTTAAACTGAGAGCTTTGGAAAATTCAATAAACATGAATTGTTAACAAATTCTATAGAATTAGATGTAAGCAAACAAGTATAAAAAGATTGGGGAGAATCATAAAAGAGATAAGGATTTTGCACTCAGATTGTGCTACCTTAAGTGTGTTAAAACTAGGAAGTATAGGTGTTGCGTTGTGCTGTCTTAATGTCAGAAAGTCCTGGGACTCCAATCAGTGTGACAACGACAACGTTTTGGCCTTATAGCAGAAGATTAGCAAATAAATGTAAATGTTTTAAGTGAAATCAAATAGTTTAAGGCATATATACTTTTCTTGTGATTCCTTAATTTATCCAGTTTTCAACTAAGTTCTTAACTTCGAACAAGAGAGCTTCTATATGTTCCTGTTACTATTAGCATTATTGTTTTTCTCCTTTTTGTTTGGTTTTGGAAAAAAAAATCTTGGGTCACGCCTGAAAAATAGAGACAAATGTTTACAGGGTTTTTGTTGTTGTTTTTAACTGCCTGTCTTTAATCTCGTGTTATTCTTCAGTTAAGCAGAGATAGCTAGAGAAACTTTCATCTGAGTTCATCCAAAAAAAAAAAGGACAACCTGGAAACACAAGTCCATGCACTAGTGGTTACCTTTCTGTATGGTATAAAACATTTCTCTCAGTTACTTTTATTACTGTTTTAAATGATTAAAACATTTATTATTTTTTAATTGAAGTATAGTTAATTTACAATGTGTTAGTTTACAGTGTACAACAAAGTGATTCAGTTATACATGTATATATATTCTTTTTCAGATTCTTTTCCATTATAGGTTATTACAAGAGATTGAGTATAGTTCCCTATGCTATACAGTAGGTCCTTGTAAAAACACATTTTAGAGTGAAATTTTAAATCTAATGTTTGTGACACTAGAGGGACCACATAGTTCTTCAGAGCACACTTGGAAAAGTCATTGTGAAGTGTTTTCTGCCTTTCTGGTTTATCTTCTTCTATCGTCCTCCACATACCATAAAGTCCAGATATAGAAAGTGACTTCCAATTCTTAAAAATGTCATATGCCATCATGCCTTTTTTCATATTGTTTTTTCTCCTAAAATATGGGTTCTTAGCCCACATCCACAGAGAATACCCTGCAGAGCCTAGAACTTTGGGATGTGTGGTTCTCCTGACATTGTTTTAAAATGTGTGTGGATTTTTCTTAGCATCAGGAAAATAAGCAATATGTCATCTCTAACCCAGTTCAAAAGTCTACGTTCGTGAAAGCCCCTCTCTTTACATGGCAGTATCTTTCATAATACCCTCCTAATTCAGCTTCTTTTCTTTTTTTTTTTTTTGCGGTACGCTGGCCTCTCACTGGTGTGGCCTCTCCCGTTGCGGAGCACGGGCTCCGGACGCGCAGGTTCAGCGGCCATGGCTCACAGGCCTAGCCGCTCCGCGGCATGTGGGATCTTCCCTGACCGGGGCACGAACCCATGTCCCCTGCATTGGCAGGCGGACTCTCAACCACTGCGCCACCAGGGAAGCCCAGCTTCTTTTTTTTAACAACCCACATCTTATCAGGATTGGACAGGAAGAATATAAGTATCCAAATGTGACTTTCATTCTGCAGCAGTTTTCATAGATCCTGACGTTGGTCAGTTATTTATCAGCATTTTCAAACTCCATTTGGGGCAAGGGTGCTTGGTCCCGAAGGGTTGCTGCTTATCATGTCCTTCACAACTTGCAAGATGGCCCACACAGCAAATATAGTGTAAAGTAAAGAATTCCAGCTCTCAATATATACCTGTACCCGAGGGACAAAATATATAACAAAAAGAAAAATGTAGAATCATATCAAAGTGCTACATGGTAATGATAAAAGCAAGCACAATCTAGAAGAACAATGTGGGCCAAGGCAAGTTTGAAATATTTGTCGACTGCAGACCTCAACCTTTTAAATTGGGATTTGAATATCTCACTTTTTAAGCCTTTCCAGCAGTTTTCTAATTATTTCATGAATGAACGTTCCCTGACAGCAGTCATAGAAGATATTGACTGATCAAATAATTAACCACTGTAATAGTTCTTTTATCAGTTCTTTGAAGTATAGGGACAGCCTATAGAAAAGGCCAACCAGAAATATCCCAGCAGTCAATAATAACACAGTAATAATTTTAAAAGTTCATAACACTTGAGAGTGTGCAAAGTACTTTTATTTGTATTAGCTCCTCTGATCTTTATAACATTCCTTTCAAATAAGTATGGCAAGTGTTACTGTCTTTAATTTACAAGTGATGATGATCAGATTAAATGACTTGCCTAAAGACATGAATAATACTCTGTGCTTATTGTAAGTGAACACAATTTTGTACTTTAATGGACAGTGTACAGTGAAATATGGTCATTTGGTTCACTTCACATTCTGCCATAGAGGCGGCGATTTCCAAAATGTTGATTTTCAATCTTATCTTTACTGTCTTACCATTCACCTATGAAATACATCCTCATCAACAACACACTTCATGATCTCATTATACATAGTGATTTTAACCTGGTAAAGGAGAAGGCGAATGCATTTTGAGAAAGTTTTACTCTGAGATTTTGAAGCTTGCACCAGTTAAAAATCACTGCTTTGAGCCTTATCAGTTTGGCTGGTAAGAACCAAAGGCTCACTTTGGTTCTTTCAACTTTATTTATAAGGAAATCATTTTTATTTTTCTTGCTTTTTCTTAAAATCAAATTTGGTGATTTCCTCCTCCTGTCATCTCACTGGTTACATCAGTACCATTTGTTAAATTAATTTTGCTTAGTAGGAGATATTGCAGTTGGCCCTTGAATAACCTGGGGGTTAGGGGCACTGACCCTTAGTGCAGTGGAAAATCCACATATAACTTTTCAGTTGGCGCTCTGTATCCATGGTTCTGCACCCACTGATTGTCAACCAACTGTGGATGCAATAGTTTTGTAGTTTTTATTGGAAAAAATTCACATGTAAGTGGACCTGTGCAATTCAAACCTGTGTTGTTCAAGGGTTAATTGTAGTGTATACTCTTTTTAACTTTAGTTATCTCACTGTTTTGAGTTCTGGTTTTTAGATGTAGGCTGGCCCTACTAGCTGCCATACATACATACAAGAGATGTAGTTTAAGGCAAGGCTTTGAGTTCAGACCTATCTCAGTTCTACTCTTATTTCTGCCACTTACCACTCGTGGGATCCTGGGTATGTTATTTATGTACTTCAAGACCTAGTTGTCCCATCTGTAAAATGGGAATACTGTTACTATTTGACTGACTTATACAGATTAAGCAGAATAAGGTATATAAAGCATCTGTGTGGTGACAGTTCAAAAGCAGCCTCAATACCAGACCCAGAGGACATGCTCTTATGTGTATCTCCTGTTCTAGAGCCTGGAACTGCAGTGTCAGGATCTTACGGCTCTTTTGAGATTGCAGAGCCCTCAATGGCAACACAAACAAACAAAATACTTGACCACTTCCGTTTTAAAAATTTGCTTAAATATTTGTGGAATGAATATTGAGTAAGTGCCAGGTACTATGCTAGGCTATAGGGATTCCGCAAGTGTAAAGTTGGTTTTTGCTGTTAAGAAGCATGGTCTAGAAGAGACTGTAGAGAAGTAACAGGGAATTAAATTGCAGTGAGCTCTGTGCTATGTTAGCCACCTAATCCAGGCCTTTGGTGTAGTGGGGGGAGGAGGAGATGTGAGGGCACTCAGAGGAGGCTTGCTTTGAGTGGTTATTAGGTTATTTCACTAATGTATTGTGGTCTTATGTTAAATTTTTTAAAATTTAAAGGTATCCAGTAATCTGAGCACAAGGTAAAGAGAAATTAACAGCCCATTCACTTACTTAGCTAATGTTTATTGATGT
Source organism: Mesoplodon densirostris (assembly GCF_025265405.1). Classification (NCBI taxonomy): domain Eukaryota; kingdom Metazoa; phylum Chordata; class Mammalia; order Artiodactyla; family Ziphiidae; genus Mesoplodon; species Mesoplodon densirostris. The sequence goes on along the minus strand of NC_082673.1, from coordinate 59,808,591 downwards.
TACACTCGACACAGTACTCTGGGAACACCACAATATATAAAAACTGGTCTCTGCTCTCTTGCTGATTATTTTTAAAAAATACACACACACACACACACACACATACACACATACACACGTATATGGCACTGTCCCCTTTTAGAGTGCCATCCTCTTTCCAAGCAGTATGTATTTAGGTATGTGTTTCTTACTTTATCCTATAGAGCTTTGAGACAGCCCCGGTGAGACCATATGCAGTAAAGGAATGTTAACATGTAACTAGCAAAAACCAACTGTTACATGGGAAGGGTCAGACAAACAAAGGCTGCTAAGTTTTTGGTAAGGAGTTTTCAGATAAGTATTATAATTTCAGTTAATATTAGAAAAGAGAACATTAAAATTTAAAAAGTAGCTCATAACAGTAGCCTATTCATGCCAGCATTCTATCTCTGTGAGAGGCACTGAAGGGGCATTTTGTCCACAACTTTAGAAATTTGCTCACTGTGACGTTTATGGGTCTAATTTTATACTTATCCTCAAAGTAACAATAATGACAATAATATTTTGAGAGATTACTATGCACCAGGCTCTGTTTAAAACACTTTTAATCATCACAATTAACCTCTAAGGTAGGTATTATTTTACTGATGAGGAAACCAAGGCTCAGAGAACTTAAGGAACTTCTTATAGCCACACAACTAAGCAAACACCATGAACCAGCTACCACATAACAGTAAGGATTCAAGCTGGGGACACTGGCTCCCAAAACGATGCTGTCTCTCGAACTTCCCCAGATGTGTGTTTAGATGTGAATAAAGAGGAAATCTCTCCATAAAATGGGTGCTTGTACTTTATTTTTCAAAGAGGTTATCTTCAGATAACAACGAAAATGAAGCAAAGTCAAATGAAGAGCCACTCCTAAGAAAGAGTTCTCGCCGATTTGTCATCTTTCCAATCCAGTACCCTGACATTTGGAAAATGTATAAACAGGCACAGGCATCCTTCTGGACAGCAGAAGAGGTAAGTAGCAGCACCGTCATCGGCAAACATGTTCTCTAGTGCAGTGTTCACATTTTCTGTTGCAGGACATTAAAAATGTTTAACCTACATTATAAGGCACATTGAATAAGATCAGCTGTATAAGATAAAGTTTGAAATTCCTGAGATTAAATACAGGGTTCTCCAATGTTTTGTGTTTAGATTACTGTCTATAAACATGTTTTCTGCTGCAAAAATGTCATCTCAGCCTGCCAGAATTTTACCTCCAATATATTTCAGAACATTTTCCATTTTTAAACAGAGTTTTGGTTTGCTGTGACCAAATAAGGCTAGTCTTTACTTATGGTTAGCGGAATAAATAAAATTGCAGCCATAGCTAAAGCATGAAATAGTGAAAGCCTTAGAGACCCTCCTTTCAGATGAGAGGCTTATCTGATGGTGCAGAAGGAGCTGTCACATGGGGAGTTTGCCTGGGCAGGGCACTCACTTCTATGGTGCTGGCCTGAATTCACAGTGCTCCTCCCAGCCTGGCCCTGCCCTCAGCCACATCAAACCTGGCACAGCTGTGCCAACAGGACAGCTGTGGAATGTTTTCTTGTAGTGTGGCAATTTCCGCCTAGGAAATGATTTGAACACAGCAAATCAGAAGATCCTCGCTGGTTTGGTAAGGGCAGTTGGTCATGCAAGCGGTTGCTCCATAGTCTGCAAATAATCATTGTCTTCATTTTTGAATACGATGGATGATACCTGTATAGCACTCTGTTCTCTGTGTGTGAATGTTTATCTATATAGATAGATATATCTATTTTTTTAGATATATTTGGATCTGTCTGTTTATTTACCTGTTTTTTGAGAAATTGACTCTTTACCTATGCTGTTGAGAATGCAGACTCTGGAACCAGGCTGCCTAGGTACAAATCCTGGCTCTACCACGTACTAGCTGTGCCACTGGCAAAGTTGCTCTGTGAAACCTCTCTGTGTATCCTCATCAGTAAATTGGGCTAATAGTACCTAGTTCTGGTTGTTAGGATTAATTAGATGTGTAGAATGTTACTTGGCATTTAGCAAGCACCAAATAAATGTAAGCTATTATTTTACACAGAATGGGGGAGATTTATACTAGAAATCAGAAGGCGCCAATTTTTGAAGCTTCTGTTACACTGATTTTACCCACCTACGCATCTTTGTTATTTTATATTTGTTAACGTTATTAACATCTTTGTTATATTGTAGTTAGCATGTAGAGCAAAAAACCAACCCAAACCCAAACTCAGCATTTTCAAATTGGGCCATAGTGCTAGGCATACCTGACTGTCTCTAACTGTGGTTTTTAGAAAGTTTTTTGTGAGATGTGGTTAAGAGAACAAATGGAGTACATAGGTGGCTTTTTCATTCATCATGTTAAAAAAGTACTTGTGATACCTGGGTTTTTAAAATTCATCAAAAAATTTCTTACATCTTTTAGGAAATGTAATATGTGTAGTACTATGACTTAAAAAACACTAATTTTTAAAAATTAAAATATAAAGTTGGTACATGTTTTATAGACAGCTGATAGGAAGATTCAAATACATAATTAATTGGGAAGTCAAACACATTTTTAGTTCCACATATTACTCATTTAAACAAATTATGTAAGTTACAGTTTAATCAACTCTAGATTTCATTGTTTTATCAGTGATTTAGCTTTATTCCTAAATATGTCTGATCATCGAAGCCTTGATTCAGAAGATAAAGTTCTGGTGTTTGGGGTTTTTTTTCAAAGCTACCCAGGCAGTTCTGTTAACCAGTAGTTTGTAATCAATCTTTAGATGGTAAAATTGAGAATTTATTCAAATGAGATAAAGCTGGGCGAAAAGTTTTACCTTTTAGGAATGGAAAATAACTAATGTAGATAAGTTTAATATTTAAAAGAGAGCATATTGTAATATTAAAATTTAGTATCAGGAGTATAATACACAAAAACCAGGAAGATGTCAGTTAAACCCGAGTGGACTCTTAATAGAATAGGACCTGATTTTTAGCTTACATATTTTAAAAGATGTATACAAATATTTCCTCTCTGCTCCATTGTATCCCCAACATTTAGCACAGTGTCTGGCATGTAGTTGGTGCTCAGTAAACATTTAAAAAATAAAGTAATGAGAAAAAGGACTTTGGAAAAGAACACAAATGATTGAAAGGATGAAACTTTAGTCTTTTTTTGGAATGGTGAAAGAGATTAGGGCTTTGTTAGAATAAATAAAAGAAGGACAAAAGACAATTACATATTTCAAATGTTTATGAGGTTATTATGAAACATACTTAAGAGATCTTCCTGAGAAAAAATGATACCTACATGGTACATTTAAAGACTATTTTACAATTGTAAATTTCACCAAACTCTAGAGTACATTTCTATTAATTCCAAGGACTAGTTCTAATAAACATTTTCCAAAATATTTCTATTTCCAGAGGAAGACATATCTATAAATTGTTTTAAAACCCAGATTGTTACGTGCCTGACATTACTTCTGGGTATAAAAGTAGATTAGTCAGCAGTAAGGTAGCAGCTACAATTGCTTAACAAGTCCTAGTTATCTGTCTAACACAATGGTAAATAGGTATAAAATGTTAAAGAAATGGCTGCTGAAAGGCATTAGTTTATTCACCTCAGTTCCTTATTGATTGTTTCTACTCTTTCTTCCCATTTTGCCCCCTCCTTAATTGCCTCCAGATTTTGGCTTTCCCCCCAGCTTTATTGATATAGTTGACATATAACATTGTATAGGTATAAATTGTACAACGTATTGCTTTGCTACACTATGTATGGCAAAATGATTACCACCATAGTATAAGCTAACACCTGTATCCCATCACATAGTTACCATTTCTTTTTTGTGGTGAGAATAGGTTAATTTTAATATTTTGAAAGGACATCCTGGCCAGCTTCTCAATTAGCTAGAAGATAGATGTCTTCATAATGTTTTAATTTTGTTCTGTTCCTTTGTAATTGTCTTAGTTTGAGCTGCTATAATAATATCATAGAGTAGATAGCTTGCAAACAACTCACAGTTTTGGAGGCTGGTGATTCTAAGATCAAGGTGCCTGCAGATTTGATATCTGGTGAAGGCTTGCTTCCTGTTTCATAGACAGCTGTCTTCTTGCTATGTCCTCACATGGCAGAAGGGGTAAAGGAGCTCTCTGAGGTCTCTTTATAAGGGCACTAATGCCATTCATGAGGGTGACCTAATCACTTCCTAAAGGCTCCACCTCCAAATATCATCACATTGGGAATTGCTTTCAATATGGACTTTGCGGGGACACAAATACTCAGTCTGTAGCAAGAATGATGAAATTTTTTTCTTTTTCACATTTTACTGCTAATGAGATGTCCCACCTTAACTTTGAAATGGAAGTCAGTTTTCCATACTTTGAGAAGAATTTAAGTTAAAACTTTTGAAAATCTTTTTATTTCAGGTTGATTTATCAAAGGATCTCCCTCACTGGAACAAGCTTAAATCAGAAGAGAAGTATTTTATCTCTCACATCTTAGCCTTTTTTGCAGCCAGTGACGGAATTGTGAATGAAAATTTGGTAAGATTTTTGTTTCCACTTTTGTTCTCATTCAGCAGTTAAATGATAGTAATGGTGGTAAGATAATCAGACTGAGTCTGAAAAATGATGTCTAAGAAATGAACTTAACTCTTGAAAAATTTTTTCTGATGAAGTGTCAGAGGCAAGGATACATTTCTGTTATTTGACCCCCCAAAATATCATGAAATCAAGCATATTGTACCAATCAAAACTACTTACAAGGCATAAGCATGAGTTTGATTTTACCATTAGATAGTAATCCTAATAGAGAACCTGCACCTTAATAATCTTTCCAGAGCTCTACAGTAGAGCACTGGGTCTGGCTTCCCATCTTTAAACTTCTATTATGGTTGGTTAGAGGCATGCTTTCTTATTAAAAAGAGTGGGAAGATGCAAACTTTCATTATAAGCTTGTAGGGGCTTCAGTAGATCTACTTCAGGTCAATTCTACAAAGCAAAATAATTATTTTTGGTAGATGTTCTAAAATGTATTTGGCTTTATAGGCAGTATCTCCACCTAATAGTTCAGTTTATTTAATTGCTTAAGAATATAGTATGCAACTAATTGTGGAGGGTTGATGGATTAAGCAATGCTGCTTAAAATAATTCATAAGGTCTTTCTGACCTGTCTGTGGCATGACAGGTGATTTTTAAGTGATAATTCTGATGTCCAGATTCTGATTTGCAGTGTTTAATGAGAGCCCATAGAATTGGATATATTTCTTTCCCTTATCTTCTTAGGTGGAGCGCTTTAGTCAGGAGGTGCAGGTTCCAGAGGCTCGCTGTTTCTATGGCTTTCAAATTCTCATCGAAAATGTTCACTCAGAGATGTACAGTTTGCTAATAGACACTTACATCAGAGATCCTAAGAAAAGGTATTACTGCTGGGATTTTATTTACAAAGGTTTATCCTATTGCTTTATTATATTAATATTAGGGAACTAAATATTAGGGAAAGATTATTCAAATATGGAAGTTTAGGAGTACAATATTTTCTATTGCTTAATAATGTGTTAGATTAAAAAAAAACTTGTATAGGACCAGTAAATCTTTGGATAGTATATCTTAAAAAACTGTTCGCACATTCTGTTTAGAAATTAAATATTCTAATTTAGTCAATTTTGTATAAGACCAGATCCAAAGCACTAATTTGAGTTTTACTTTCACTTCTATATTTTATGGACATGCAAAAATACAGAAAAACTACAGGTCTGTTGCATACCATAGAATTGCATAGAATCAAATATAGTCTGATTAAAAACAAGTGAATTGGAGATTCCCTGGTGGTCCAGTGGTTAGGACTCGGTGCTTTCACTGCCGAGGGCCCGGGTTCAATCCCTGGTCGAGGAACTAAGATCCTGCAAGCCATCTGGCGCAGCCAAAGATAAAAAAAAAAAAAAAAAAAAACCAAAAAACCAAGTGAATAACTTTGCCTCTAATCTTTTGTTTTTACAGGGAATTTTTATTTAATGCAATTGAAACAATGCCATATGTTAAGAAAAAAGCAGATTGGGCCTTGCGATGGATAGCAGATAGAAAATCTACTTTTGGTATGTAGCTTTAATTTATATATGATCAAATTTGCCTTGGGTTATACAACTCTATTTTATATGGTGTAGTATCACTATTCCTAAGAATTAATTAGAAACTGGTGAAAAAGTCATCTAAATCTGCTATTTTTCTGTTTATTAAACGGAAAGTTGAAAGGTTAAATGTCAGCGCATAATTACAGGTAAATAAGAATCAGTCACATAGACTCTGACAAGAATATTAGAGCAAGACTATATGCTTTCAGTAATGTTTATTTTCCCTAAAATAAAGCAAGTCAAAGTCTTAACATTTTTCAGGGAACAAATATGTAAATTAGTGCACTCAACTAAGGCAAGAAGCAGTTTGCAATAACAGGCTTATTTTTCACAGATAAGTTAAACGCAGACACACTTTTGGGTGAGTTGAGATCCAATAACATTTTTTTACAGAAGCGATTAACATTGTCTCTTATAATATAGTAGTTGGTTAATAATTATTTATTACATTTAATTAAAAATTCAGATATTTAATTTAAATAGCTCTAAGTACCTTTCTTATTCTTATTTATTTCACAATTGATTGTCTTTACTTTCTGGTTTTATTCATCATGTGGGGAAAGAGGTCTCAAAATTTTTGGTCTAAGTACTCCTTTGCACTCTTAAAAATTATTGAGGACTGGTTATATCTATTGATATTTTCATATTAGAAATTAAAACCAAGAAACTTTCAAAATATTTAATTATTAATGCATATTAAATTAACAGTAATAACCCATTGCATTTTGAAATAAATAATGTATATTTATGAAAAGAAACACTGTATTTTCCCAAACAATTGGAATGGCCTCGTTTTGGCCATTCCATTCTCACTGGAATGAGAATGGCCTAGTTTTTTATTTTTGCAAATCTCTTTAATGTCTGACTTAATAGGAGGATAACTGGATTATATCTGCTTCTGCGTTCAATTTGTTGCAGAATGTTGTTTTGGTTGAAGTATATAAAGAAAATCCAACCTCCTTCAGATATGTAGTTAGAAAAAGGAGAAGTATTTTACCAGGCTTTTCAGATTGTTGTGAATATGTTGTGTAGCCTCTGGAAAACACCACTGTATATTCATGAGAGAATGATGGTAAAAAAGATAAATAGTGCCTTATTATTACTATGAAAATAGTTTTGACTTCACAGACCTCCTGGGTCTGTGGATCTCCAGGGATCCCTGGACCACACGTCGAGAACCAGTGATGTAGTGTAAGATATGGGCAAGCATGTAGTGTATCAGGGAAGAAACATATATGTCTGCATTGCTTTCAGTTCATTTCAAGAATGAGAAAAGCAGTGGTTCTCAGTGTGCATAAAATCATCTGGAGAATTTGTGGAAAAATCCTGCTGATTCCTGGTCCTCACCAGAGAGTGATCTGCATTTTATACCCAGCTGATTTTCTCACAAGTGGATTGAGAAGCACATTTTGAGAAACATTGGCTTTAGAGAAAAACAAAGGACATAAGACCTGAAGTTGACATACCTTTCTGCTCTAGTAGGTAGAGGTGGCAAACTTCCTTCTCTGAAGACTTGGCCGTGGCACTAACTTGTTGATTGTGTTTCTTGGCAAAACAGTTGTGGTATTATTATTAAAAAATATATGTAGGGCTTCCCTGGTGGCACAGTGGTTGAGAGTCCGCCTGCTGATGCAGGGGACACGGGTTTGTGCCCCGGTCCGGGAAGATCCCACATGCCGCGGAGCGGCTGGGCCCGTGAGCCATGGCTGCTGAGCCTGTGCGTCCGGAGCCTGTGCTCCACAACGGGAGAGGTCACAACAGTGAGAGGCCCGCATACTGCAAAAAAAAAAAGAAAAAGAAATATATATGTAAAAGTATATATTATACATATATAAGCTTGAAAATGTCTGCAGTATATGATATTTCAGAAAGTGAAACTATTTTTTGTCTCCCAGGGGAAAGGGTGGTGGCCTTTGCTGCTGTAGAAGGAATTTTCTTCTCGGGATCTTTTGCTGCTATATTCTGGCTAAAGAAAAGAGGACTTATGCCTGGACTTACTTTTTCCAATGAACTCATCAGCAGAGATGAGGTAAGGAATGAAGTATTCTTCTAGTTATATTTGTAATCATAGCTGCTGTTCATTTATTTTTCCTTCTGCTGAAAATGCTTATGGTGACACAAATATCCTGTTAATTAAAATAAAACAGGAAGTCATTTCTTCCTTGGATTTTAAGACTCTGTGTTTTCTTCCTACCTCTCTTACTGTTCCTCCTCAATCTCTGCCCATCCTTATGTACCAATGTACTCCTGGGTTCCCACTTTGGTTGCTCTCCTTCCCTATACATGACCTCCTGGCTGATCTTATTTATTCCCATGGAATCAGCTGCCACCTAGATGCTCATAACAACTAAAACTTTATCTTTAGCCTGGTTATTCTTTCCTGAGCTCCAAACCCATAAATTCAAGTGCATGATAGACGTTTTCTCCTGGAAGGCTCCACAGATATCTCAAACCTAGTATTTCAGAAATCAAGCTCATCATCTTTCTCCTGAAATGTGTTCTTCTTCCTGTTTTCTCTGTCTCATTGAGTACCTCTACCTTCTACCCAGTCATACGAATTTGAAATCTGGGAGTCATTTTTGATTGCTTCTATTTTTTTCTTTTCAGCTATATCCAATCAGTAACTAAATCTTGTCTCCCTCTGTCTGCAACACTCTTTCCATCTTTTCTACCATTTTTTTTTTCATCTGTTGATTACCTTCTCACAAGTTGCCACTTAAAACTTTCCTACCCCAATTAGGTAAAACTGACCACTCTGTGCTCTATGTATTCCTTTGAAACCGAACTTGTCCCTACCTTAGAGCCCATAACATGTATTGCAATTCTTTTTTTTTTTAACATCTTTATTGGAGTATAATTGCTTTATAATGATGTGTTAGTTTCTGCTTTATAACAAAGTGTATCAGTTATACATATACATATGTTCCCATATCTCTTCCCTCTGGCATCTCCCTCCCTCCCACCCTCCCTATCCCACCCCTCTAGGTGGTCACAAACCACCTAGCTGATCTCCCTTTGCTATGCGGCTGCTTCCCACTAGCTATCTATTTTACATTTGGGAGTGTATATTTGTCCATGCCACTCTCTCACTTTGTCACAGCTTACCCTTCCCCCTCCCCATATCCTCAAGTCTATTCTCTAGTAGGTCTGTGTCTTTATTCCCTTCTTACCCCTAGGTTCTTCATGACATTTTTTTCCCCTTAGATTCCATATATATGTGTTAGCATACGGTATTTGTTTTTCTCCTTCTGACTTACTTCACTCTGTATGACAGACTCTAGGTCTATCCACCTCACTACAAATAACTCAATTTCATTTCTTTTTATGGCTGAGTAATATTCCATCGTATATATGTGCCACATCTTCTTTATCCATCCATCTGTTGATGGACACTTAGGTTGCTTCCATGTCCTGGCTATTGTAAATAGAGCTGCAATGAACACTGTGGTACATGACTCTTTTTGAATTATGGTTTTCTCAGGGTATATGCCCATAGTGGGATTGCTGGGTCATATGGTAGTTCTATTTGTAGTTTTTTAAGGAACCTCCATACTATTCTCCATAGTGGCTGTATCAATTTACATTCGCACCGACAGTGCAAGAGGGTTCCCTTTTCTCCACACCCTCTCCAGCATTTATTGTTTCTAGATTTTTTGATGATGGCCATTGTGACCGGTGTGAGATGATATCTCATTGTAGTTTTCACTTGCATTTCTCTAATGATTAATGATGTTGAGCATTCTTTCATGTGTTTGTTGGCAATCTGTATATCTTCTTTGGAGAAATGTCTATTTAGGTCTTCTACCCATTTTTGAATTGGGTTGTTTGTTTTTTTGATACTGAGCTGCATGAGCTGCTTGTAAATTTTGGAGATTAATCCTTTGTCAGTTGCTTCATTTGCAAATATTTTCTCCCATTCTGAGGGTTGTCTTTTGGTCTTGTTTATGGTTTCCTTTGCTGTGCAAAAGCTTTGAAGTTTCATTAGGTCCCATTTGTTTATTTTTGTTTTTATTTCCATTTCTCTAGGAGGTGGGTCAAAAAGGATCTTGCTGTGATTTATATCATAGAGTGTTCTGCCTATGTTTTCCTCTAAGAGTTTTATAGTGTCTGGCCTTACATTTAGGTCTTTAATCCATGTTGAGTTTATTTTTGTGTATGGTGTTAGGGAGTGTTCTAATTTCATACTTTTACATGTAGCTGTCCAGTTTTCCCAGCACCACTTATTGAAGAGGCTGTCTTTTCTCCACTGTATATTCTTGCCTCTTTTATCAAAGATAAGGTGACCATATGTGTGTGGGTTTATCTCTGGGCTTTCTATCCTGTTCCATTGATCTATATTTCTGTTTTTGTGCCAGTACCATACTGTCTTGATTACTGTAGCTTTGTAGTATAGTCTGAAGTCAGGGAGCTTGATTCTTCCAGCTCCGTTTTTCATTCTCAAGATTGCTTTGGCTATTCGGGGTCTTTTGTGTTAAGATACAAATTGTGAAATTTTTTGTTCTAGTTCTGTGAAAAATGCCAGTGGTAGTTTGATAGGGATTGCATTGAATCTGTAGATTGCTTTGGGTAGTAGAGTCATTTTCACAATGTTGATTCTTCCAATCCAAGAACATGGTATATCTCTCCATCTATTTGTATCATCTTTAATTTCTTTCATCAGTGTCTTATAATTTTCTGCATACAGGTCTTTTGTCTCCTTAGGTAGGTTTATTCCTAGATATTTTATTCTTTTTGTTGCAATGGTAAATGGGAGTTTTTTCTTAATTTCGCTTTCAGATTTTTCATCATTAGTGTATAAGAATGCCAGAGATTTCTGTGCATTAATTTTGTATCCTGCTACTTTACCAAATTCATTGATTAGCTCTAGTACTTTTCTATTGCACTACTTGTCTCTCTCCTCTACTGGACTCAAGTTTCTTGAGTGCAGAAACCTTGTCATTTATCTTTGTGTTCTCAGTGTTAGACCATTATAGCCGTTCGGGTCACATTGATTGACTAATCCTGGCTCCTCAGCTTATTTCTAAAATGACCTTGTCAAGTTACTTAACTTCTCTGAGTCTCAGTTTCTTCAGTTATACACCTTAACAGGCTTTTGTTAAAATGCAATGAAACAATATGTATGAAAGCACGTTTTGGGAATCCCCTCATGGTCCAGTGGTTAGGACTCTGTGCTTTCACTGCTAAGGGGGAGCGGGTTCAATCCCTGGTTGGGAACTAAGGTCCTGCAAACTGTGTGGCGTGGCCAAAAGAAAAAAAAATGCTTTGTATAATTACTTTGTGTTGTTTTGTGTCTTTAAATTTCTAATAATTTTTATTATTAACGTTATATATGATTATTATAGAGAATTAAGAGAATAAAATCATTCAGTCTCAACACACAGAGATAGCCACCTTCCATATTTTGTATTTCCTTCTGGACAATTTCCTACATTTAAACCTATGTAAATATATACAAACATATTTTTATAAGTTGAGATATTCTGCTTTTTTCATATTTTTTTGAGCTAAGATCATCTTTTTTCACTAAGCAGAATATTATGAGCATTATTCTATGACATTAAGCATTTTTTGGAAACAGTTTTTTCTTTTTTTTTTTTTTGGTATGTGGGCCTCTCACTGTTGTGGCCTCTCCCGTTGTGGAGCACAGGCTCTGGACACGCAGGCTCAGGGGCCGTGGCTCACAGGCCCAGCCGCTTCGTGGCATGTGGGATCTTCCCGGATCGGGGCATGAACCCGTGTCCCCTGCATCGGCAGGCGGACTCTCAACCACTGCGCTACCAGGGAAGCCCTGGAAACAGTTTTGTTAGATATATATTACAGATCCTAATGAGTACATGTATCATTTATTTGACTATAATTAGAAATTTAGGTTGTTTCCTGGTTTTTTGTTTGTTTGTTTTGCTATAATGCAAAATGACTATCTTTGTATATAAGCTTTGTCTCAATTTCATACTATTTTCCTAAGCTAGATTCCCTAGAAATAAAACTACTAGAGTATAAGGCATGAACATTTTAAAGGCCATCATACTCACTTGCAGATTGCTTTCCAGAAATCTGATAACAATTTGTAGCCCCACCTAACAATGTATGAACATGTCTTTTCTTACTATACCCTTACCAGATTTACTTGTTAAATATTGGATAAATTTGATAGGAGTAGTTAGTATCTCATTATTAGTTTCACTTGCATTTTTTGGATTACTGCTTAGATTGAACATTGTTTTCATAGTGATACTAGTCATTTGTCTTTTTTTCTGTAGTTACCTGTTCTGGCCTTTTGCTTTTATTCCCGTCGGTATATATTCCCAATGCACAGTAACTGATTGGGCTCTTTTAATAAGTATTTGTTTATTGAGTTTGTTATATTTATCACATGAATATAATATAAAATATGAATTTTATTATATTTAGTGCAAATATTTTCCCAGTTTGTCCTTTAATTTTGTTTGTTCTTTTTTTCTTTCCTTTTTTTGGGGGGGTGAAGTAGAAGATAGCTTTATTTCTTTGCTAGGCAAAGGGGGACACAGTGGGCTCCTGACCTTGAAGAAAACTACATTTCTCTGTTCGAATCTGCCCTTTGGAACTCAGGGAAGGTCATGGAGGCTGGAGTCTTGCCTACAAGAAATGGGGGACAAAAGGGCCTCCAAGCCTGGGAGCCCCACAGGGCCTCACTCAGTTTCACTCCACCCTTTTCTTTGATACTCCTCAATCTTGAGGACAGATATTGGACAAGAAAGGGAACAATCATTTTGGATAGAGATGTTAATCATAAACGGAGGAACCCTGTTTTAGGGAGACTTGGTTTTAATCCTCACTTCGGTTTTTATCTTTCCCCAGATCTTTCAGGGAAGTGGGCAATGACTGTTCTGACTACTTCCTGCTCAGATGGGGCATAGTCCTGCCTAATTTTTGGGGAATAGATGCCGAATTAAAAATATTTGAGTTCCACATCCTGTATCCAAATCTTATATGAATAGATACCGAATTAAAAATGTTTGAGTTCCACATCCTGGATCCAAGTCTTACATGATTAAGATCTCAATTCCTTGCTCTGGTTAGAGGTAAGAGTGATGACTGGAACTTTAGTAGACAGAATGTATCTCATTCCCTTAGGAATTCAGAATAGGTCTGAAGGCCAATTTGGAACTGGTACTTAGGAGAGACTTGTTGTAGCCAGTTGTTTCCAAACTATTCCTTGTATGGGGAAAACCCATCAAGGCAATCCTGAAGACCTGGAAATAGGAAGCTGACCACATATCTAGCAGTTAGAATTATCAAAAAGAATCAGCATATGAATCTGTAGGTAGAAGGTATGAGAAAGGCTGGAAAAACAGAATTTTCATTCCGCTTGTCGGAACAAATACTTAAGTTTCCCAAAGGGTGAGATGTCCGCTTCTCGGGAGTCTGCTCGTGCTGGCTGTAAGCAGGCTTGGCTGGTCAGTCTCTGGTAATCTTCTTACTCTGGTGTGATGTAACCATGGCTTTACTCCATCCAATTTTAGAGAGAAGTGAGTAGTAAGAAGAATGTCATAGGATCCCTTCCTAGGATCCCTTCTGTTTCTCTTTAAGCTGCTGCTTAGGTCCTTGTTCTTTCCATACTTTCAGCAGCACCTTGTCTTCTGCTTTGAGGGGATGCAAGAGAGCTTCCAGGTGAGGGGGAGACCTGTGGAACATAAACTCATCCATGCATACAGTTAACAATTGACCAATCAGTTGTACATACTGTTTAATTTTTTTCTTCCTGTGTTAGAGATGTTTCTCTTTTTTACTGTTACTACTTTTTCCCTTCTGGCTGGAAAGGCTTCTACTCAACCTTGATCCAGGTGTAATCCTCTTAAATCTTTAGCCAAAATCTCATTGAAGAGGGTGGGGGAATTTTTAAATCCTTGTGGCATCCCTGAGTTTGACATAGCTCAGAAAATTCCAAGTTTGCAACAATACAGGAATGAATGTGTCTGAAATCACATCCACAATGGTCGTGTAGTTTTATCATAATTACTCCATTTTGACTCTCAAATGCATTCCCCTTGTCAATGGTAAAGCAGATGTACAATGCATGTCTGAAAGGACACAAAACAGGCCGCTTTTTACCGCTTTTTAAAGTTAAACCATGTATAGGCCAGAGTGACTTCCTCATACCTCAATATATGCAGATTTTTTTCTTTCATTTCTCCTTTTGATTGCAAGTCTTTCAGTAGAAGACATTGATGATCAAAATATCTGTCCCTTGGTGCCAGGGTGATTCAGCTGTTTGCCCCAGGTGTAGATCATGTCCCTTGGTGCTAGGCCTCCTTTGTATTTGCCTAGTCAATCCACATTGGGGGAAAACTAATCAAGTATAGTGAACAAGCACAGAGGTATGTTAATGAGGACATGCTTTATAGGCTATACATTTTATAATTTATACCCAATTGTCACACAAGCATTGTACATGTGCTTTCAGCAATAGACCTAAAACAAGCAGTGGTGCATGATGAGTAATTACACTCTGATACCTTCACTGGGTAGTTTTCCTTTCCTCCTAAACATCAGGGCAAAAGTGTGGTTAACACAATAACTTTCATAAATTCAAACTTCAATTAACAGAACTAGAATTTCATATCTATTAAACATTAATCCTTTCCTCTAAAATTACCCTCATTTTCATAACCCAAGAGTCTCCAATTTCTGGAGGGACCAGGCAGAGATAAAAGAATATTTCAATTTTTCCTACAGAGGTGTAATTTGCCCAGTTGTTCTAGGTCATAAGTAGCTTGAGGGGAAGGGCTTCCCTATGTCTGGGAGAACCATAAACATTATTTACCAGCCCAGTCAGTAACTAATCCTTTTGCTAACTTTTTATGAAGCCATCAGATTCTCCATTAAGATTTTTAAATTTCTTAACCAGCTCAGCTGTATGATATGAAATTTATCAGAGATCTGTATTTGTCAAAAGGGGTTCTTCACGTAAGTCTTCTTGAAGATGAGCACCTTTGCAAAAGCATCAGAGTACAGCAACAGAAAGACTTAAAAGGGCTCAGTTAAGCATCTGACTGCAATGTAACTGGTAAAGAAACTTGGTTACAATTACCAGGATTACATTTAACTTGACTGATTACATTTAATTTAACATACCAAATAATCCTAGTTAAATATTTTCTCTCTGAGATGCCTCAAGGGCCCTCTGAAGAATCTCAAAGTTAGCTGGAGGTCAAAAGAACCTTTAGAAACTGCCAAACAATACTTACTCATTTTATACAAAGTGAAAAGATTTCAAGGGCAAATAGGAATCTGGTCTTGCCCTAGCCCACTCCCAACAAAATCCATTTACCCAACTAGATTTAATCCAATCTTTGAAAATCCTGATCATGCACAACTTCAAAAACATTTGCTTTCTTATGGAGAATTATTCCTAAAGAGTTTACCCAAAAGCTCTTATCTCACTTGCATTTCTTAACATTGATGACTCTAAAGACATGTCTATATTAATCAAACCAACAAGCTTAAGCCACCTTCAATAGGAGATATTAATTCAGTACTGAATATTTCCCAGATCATGTGGTCCTAAAATTTATCTTGACCAATTTTCTAGACATTTAGATATAATTTGTAAGTGCTTACTTTTAAGTCAATTAGATAGAGCTCATTTACAAGTTAACTTTTACATAAAGACTGAACCAGAGATCTCAGGTTTTTTTGCTTGAGATTAAAAAGGCCTTCTTTCCCTGCCTTTTTCTTTAGTCTCAGGAACTAGAGATGATCTAGATAAAATAAGTGTTCTGGCAGGCCCAGGCACAGGGGGAGAGAAATAACAATTCCTTTTCATGGGGGAATAGCTGAAGATCTCCCAATTTTGTAAAAATACCCTGGGTGGGGTGTTATAAGATGGAACAGAGCTCTGATCACCCATAACAAGGCTAGTCCAGAAGGGAAAATCCCAGCCAACATTCTGCCACAGGCAAAACCAGACACAATAGGACGGATTCCCTGGTGTTGTCACACGTGAGCCCTGTTAGTGAGCCCTGTTATTCAAAGATGTCTCAACCGGTCAATGTAAGTACTGACATGCATACATATATACAACAAACATGGTCCCACAAACAAAACATGTACAACTCTTTTCTGAGTCTCCCTTATTTTCCTTTCCCTTCAGAAACAACCAGCTCTAGGCAAAATGACTTTCCTTTCTCTTTGTACCATCAGCTTGTTACCTAGCTGCTCACTTTTATTATGTAACTGCGTGAATGCTTGAAACATGGAATTTCTCCTGTCTTTCTATTCCTGTGACAAAACGGCTCTAGCTGGAGAATAGTATAATAATTTAGGCTACCATTCAAAGACCATCTTCCCTCATTTTCAAGAATGTACGTTGGCCAAACAGAATTACAATAGAATTTCATTTTTTTCCTAGTTATAGGTTTAGAACTATAGGTCGATGCGTCTGCCAAGATTTTCCCCAGGGGGCTATCAGATGGAGAAAGAGGAGGAGGAGGAGGGGAAGGCGGGGAAGGAAGGAGGAGAAGGAAAAGGAGAAAGAGAAGAAAAAGAGAAGGAGCACTTCCTATCTTTGATTGATAGAACACTCACGAGCGGACTGAAAACAAAACAGGACCCTCGCCAGCAGATGGAAGCCTTATGCCAGAAAAAAACAGCATAAAGCTCAGAGTGGTTGCTTCCAAGTCCTACTTATCCCATGACCTTAGTCTAAGTGGCGCCTTACAGATGGGATTTCTGAAACAGAAAATCCCCAGATGGGAACCAAACGTTCCCCAGATGGAACCAAAAGTTCCTCAGAGGGACAGAATTGAAGGAGCCTGGGAGTGCACTCCCAGGGACTTACCCAGATTCTGGCAGAGGTGTTGTGACATCAGACGCTATCTTTTCTGCTTCCCCAAAACAATTCCTAGGAGTAGGAAGTCCAGAGTGGTCCAGGCAGGAGGAAGAGAGGAAGAGAGGAATGTCCTCAAGGCAAAAATGGCCTCGGGCACTTGCTAGGATGGTCCCTCTTCCTTTGTGTATTCCCACCTCAGAGTTCCAGCTGCCAGGATGGCAGACGGGCTATGACTGGGGGCTCGGCCTCCAGGCAAGGGTCCCAGGTGATCTGGCTTCTAGGGACACCCCCCCGGACCGTCCCCGAGGCGGTCCCCTGGTGATCACCAAAATTGTTACCTGAAAGCTTGGCCTCTCTGTATACCGGTGCCAAATCGAATCTCAGGGGACAGAGTTTTGGGTGAAGTCGAAAAGGATAGCTCTATTACTTTGCCAGGCAAAGGGGGACACAGTGGGCTCCTGCCCTCAAAAACTGTGTGTCCCCTGTTTGTTCTTTTAATGTACAAAACCCTGTAATTTGTGGGATCTACTTTCAGAGATGAGTTAAATAGTTTGTTTTTGGCTTTTGAACATTAACTCTTTAACGCCATTGAAATTTGTTTAGTACAAGTACGGAATGTAATATAAATAAAGCATAGGATAAGTTAGAATGTAACTTAATTTTATTTCACACACTCTTCGGAAGTTTTTCCAATTCTCTTTAAGTAATCCTCCATTGACTTGTGATGTCTTCTTTATTATATATTAAGACTTCAAGTATACTAAAATCTGTTTCAGGCTTTTTCTTTTTCATTAACCTATATGTCAATATCATGCCATAATAAACTATTTTAATTATTGTAGTTTTTTGTGTTTCGATAATTAGTAGGCTAAATCTCATAACTTTTATTTTGAAAGTGTTCTTAAAAGATTCTGCCCATTTAGTCTTCCAGATTAATTTTTAAACTTAGAAACAACCCCACGGGCTTCCCTGGTGGCGCAGTGGTTGAGAGTCCGCCTGCCGATGCAGGGAACACGGGTTCGTGCCCCCGTCCGTGAAGATCCCACATGCCGCGGAGCGGCTGGGCCCGTGAGCCATGGCCGCTGAGCCTGCGCGTCCGGAGCCTGTGCTCCGCAACGGGAGAGGCCACAACAGTGAGCGTCCGGAGCCTGTGCTCCGCAACGGGAAAGGCCACAACAGTGAGAGGCCCGCGTACCGCAAAACAAAAAACAAAAAAACCCACTAGGATTTTGATTAGAGTCGCTTTAAACCTCAAAATTAATTTTATTCCCTTATTGATTTAACAATTACAAGTGCCTGCCTTTGACTTACTCATCTCTGTAATAGGTAGCTAGCTATCGGTTCTAATCAACACTACGTTGTCACCTTTCAGCAGTTCATTTGAAATTCAGCCTTTGGTAATTTGAAATATCCTCTTGAGTCAAGTGGAGGGGGTATGTTTCACTAGTAAATTTTCTAAGATTAGCTATTTAAAGAGGTTTTTTTCCTAATGGTTTCTTCTAGGAATGACAATTTAACTAAGTAAATAATCCTTGGAATACAAACCTTGATTTGAGTCTTATCTTTCAATTGTCTGGGTTTTTGTTGTTTCATTTAGAAAAAGCTAAGCAGCTCTGATCTGTAATCCTCTAAAGTGTGTATTCCTTCCACCTTCTTCTCCCTTGTCAGCTTACAGATTCATTTCTTTTTCTTTGTAGTTTAGAAATGTTAATTGACTCTGCCTTGTTGTCAGTCTCTAATTGTTACTTTTGTTTAGAACTCCATCATCTTTCTATGTCTCTGACCTTTCTCTTTTTTTTTTTTTTTGAAATTTTCGTCTGCTGTTTTCAGCTTTATACCATCTGTTCTGTGTTTTGAAATCCCGATTATTGTAGGTTGAACCTCCTTGCTCTGTTCTCCAATTATTTAATTTCTATATCATTTCATATATTTGCATAACTATCCTGTTCTCCAATTATTTAATTTCTATATCATTTCATATATTTGCATAAGTATTCTGTTCTCAAGGTATTTCACAGTTTTGCTTTCTTTTGTCGTTGAGTTATCTGCAATGTCATTTCTGTCTTATACAGCTTCAGATGGTATCCTTAATTCTTCAGTTTCTATTTTCATTACCCTGAATTTATTTTTATCTTGAGCCATTCTTGTTTAATATAACTTGTGTTTTTGAAATCTCTGAGTTTCACCTGTTCTTTAAATACTTAATTGTTTTTCAATCATTTCTTAATTTTTTAAAAAACACTAAAAATGAGCAAATTTGCATTTTGGTTCTTCTTTGTTTTCCTTTCCAAAATGCTTTTGGTTGCAGATTTGTTGTTGTTGTTAATTAATTCTTCTTTCATGTTAATGAACTGAGATTTGCTGGCATTGAAAATTTTTCATTATAGGTTATTATAATTGGCATTTTAATAAGACTTGAAAAGAAGTTCCTGGCCCTGTTCATCCTTCTTCTGTCTTCCAGAAGTTCAGTGTTGCATTCCTAACTGCTTTATATAATGCCTGATACGTTACTGTGTGAAAATAGCTGATTAAACGTCCTTTGACAGTGATATTTTTCTTCTATTTTAGGGGCTTCACTGTGACTTTGCTTGCCTGATGTTTCAATACTTAGTAAATAAGCCTTCAGAAGAAAGGGTTAGGGAGATCATTGTTAATGCTGTTGAAATTGAGCAGGTAAGCAGGAAAGCTTACATAATTAGCACATCTCTCTTTCTTTGATGTTTGTACCATTATTTCATTAGGTTGACACATGAAATTGCCATTTTGTAGGTCAAAATTGGTATCAGCAATATTATATGGTCAACCTGGCAGTACCAATAGATGATATATTGCAGTTATTATGTCAACTTCATAAGTCAGTCTTTATTATATATTAAGATCTTATGTATACTATAATTTGTTTCAGGACTATTTTTTTGTCTCATTGATCTGTCAAATTTCATGCCATAACAAACTATTTTAATTATCTTAGCTCTCTAGGTTTTTAGCTGCTAGAGAGCAGTGATGGTTTCTTGTTTTGTATTCTTAAACTAGCAGTGTATCTAGCTTGAAGCATGCATCAAATGTTCACAGAATGAATAAATAAATGAATTAGTGAATATTAAAGTATGATTTAGGGCATGTAAAGATCTCTAACTAGAAAGACCTGGATGCTTCACTTAGAATGTACTTTTATCATTTTAAAGAACTAGTTGAAAAATAAAATAAGTTTTTAAACTTCTTTTTAATAATGCATACTTTAACAGCCATAGTTTTCATATTGGAAAGAGAGAAAAGGCAGAAATCTTGAATCACTTTTAGAACTAAATCCAAATGGTTAATATGTTTTTTTTTCTTTATTAAAATTTTACCACTGTGTTTGAGTATAATTGGCATTCAGTTTATCTCCCAGTTCCCAGATCCATTTCTATTTCTTTCTCATTTTCTCTATTAATTGAGCTTTCTCTCTTTCCCAGTTCCCTTTCATAGTCATGTTCTCCACAACAATCATCTTAGGTGAATCTTTTTCTGGGTATTTCAGAACAAAGTATCTCCTTTTTTTCTACTGAGAAAGCATATAAATTCAGGTCCTCCAAGTGCTACTTTAAAAAATACCGGTAGTGTAATAGTTTCAATTTACTTTGGCTATATGAGAATGTGAAATAATAATGTGAATAGTAACACCCCAAACATTTTTAAGCAAATGAGCATTGTTTGCCATGTTGAAAGAATTTATCCTAGTGTACTTTCCTTGAACAAGATCAGTGACTTAGAAGATTAATAAAATTAGAACCCTCTTTTTATTTGGAAAACACATACAATTTATTGTTCTTTCTTTCTACTTTATTCTGTTTTTCTTTATATCTCAGGAGTTTTTAACAGAAGCCTTGCCAGTTGGCCTCATCGGAATGAATTGTGTTTTGATGAAACAGTATATTGAATTTGTAGCTGACAGATTGCTTTCAGAACTTGGATTCTCAAAGGTAAGGTGTTTAAAACGTATTACTGCTAGCTAAAATGTTATAGTCAGGTAAGGCCTCTAAAATACATACTATATTTCACTGAAAGCTTTTGTAACATACTAGTCTATTTTTTAAAATTGTCCACGACAGCCTTATTTTACATCAACAAATTGATTTTATAAAATCCTTAAATGAAACTTAAATGAAATTCATAACAGAAGTACATGCTGATAAATCTTAGAACTAATAAGCTCAATAAATTACATTGTAATACATAATTGTAGGTATCTATTTAACAGGACTATCTTTAAGTAATTGGATTTAATATGCAAATATATGTTTACCCTCAGATAAATCCCCATGTGTCTATGTTATAATTTGTGGGTTAATGCTTTTAAATAGGAAATCATTATTAGGAAGACATTAACTGTCATAATTTGACTCTTTGAACTCAGTTGTCTTTAAGTTATTTCTGTCATTTTGTTTATCAGAGATAATGTACCTGAATTTTGATGTGTGCTTTTCACATGACTTAAGGGGTGGAGGCTGCAGCCAGACTACCTGGGTTTTAATCCTGATTCCACCACTTTCTAGCAATGTGACCTTAGGCAAGTTGCTTAACCACTGTCTTAGTTTCCTCATCTGTAAAGTGAAGGTAATAATAATCCTTACTACAAATTATTGTTGATGAGTTGGTATACTTAAAGCACTTAAAATAGTGTCAGACATACAGTAAATGAACACTAAATGGTCATGTTGTATTCATCATAAGTGGAACATTCACAGAAATTTACTATGTACTATTATGTTAATTAGAAATTATAGGTTTTGATTTCTCAGCATGGAAATGGAAGTTTAAATTAATGAGAAGAATTATGAAATCCATGATGCTGGGGTAATCATTACCTTTCTTGGTAATACATTTATTTTCTGGTAACTACAAAAATACTATGATGAAAAAGTCAGATGGGGCAAAGATTTTTTGTAATTATAAACTGTAAAATATCACTATTTATATATTTTAGTTGCAAGATCCTCTCTTTTTACTGATCATTAATGAGAGAAATAAAGATTATAATTACATTAATATGATCTCTGAAATTTATAAGCTATGTATTAAAAGAAATTGTTTTTTTTCCTAAGTTATACAATATGTTTGTTATAGGAAAGTTAATTTGTTTACTTAAACCTTAAAGTGAACTCACTATCCTTTAACCCACCACCATATCCTCACACCCACTCATCCACATTCTCCTGCTTATTGGAAAACTACACACCCCTGGGTCTAGTTTTTCCTTTGGGAACTTGCTAACTGTAGATATATAAAACATGCCTCCTAAGAAGAAAATCTGGATGTAGTATAAGACATTATTTCTCCACAGGCCTTCAAAATATCTCAATAAATTCCAAAAAGCAGAAATTATACTGACCTCTTAGATTTAATGCAATAAAATTAGAAATTAACAATAAAAGATTACCAAAAAGTTCCATCTACTTAGAAATTGAGACTATATTCTTTAAAATGGGAGTAAAAATGAAAATATAAACTAATAGAAAATATAAACTAAATGCCATTAAGATTACTATATATCACAACTTGTAGAATGCAGCCAAATAGATCCTCAGAGGAAAATTTGTAGCCTTGAATGTCTATTAAGAAAGCAAGGGCTTCTCTGGTGGCGCAGTGGTTGGGAGTCCGCCTGCCGATGCAGGGGACACGGGTTCGTGCCCCCACCTGGGAGGATCCCACATGCCGCGGAGTGGCTGGGTCCGTGAGCCATGGCCGCTGGGCCTGCGCGTCTGGAGCCTGTGCTCCGCAACGGGAGAGGCCGCAACAGTGAGAGGCCCGCGTACCGCAAAAAAAAAAAAAAAAAAAAAAAAAAAAAAGAAAGCAAGACAATTTAAAATACATGAACTAAACTTTGAACTCAAGGAACTACAAAAAGAATTACTCGTATAATGATAGTTTTTGGTAAAATAAGAGATTATTTAAATTAGCAAATGGTTGTCATTTATACAGAATTCTAAATAGAAGCCACATTAATGTTGTTTTCAACTTTTCTTTTAGTTTTGGCTTAGTCAATAAATATTTGAGTACTTCTATGTGTCAAAACCAAGCTACTTAATTTAGGTTGGTCTTAGTTACTTTGTCCATGACATGAATTATTTGGATCAGATTTTTTGGAAGGTACCCAGTTTTAAAATCCAGTGAATCTATGACTGTTGTTCTGTGCTCTTTCCACTGTATCCTGCTGTGAGTGATAACTCACCTTTTCACTGCCTCTTAACAGTATTTCTGACAGGCAATTTCACAGAGTTCCACAACTCAACCACACCCAGCATATGAACTTTTTTTGGAAAAAAAATACATATAGCTTTTTAAAGATATAAATCACAGAACATGCAGTTCACCTATTAATAAATGTACAATTCAATGGTTTTAGTATATTTGCAGAGTTGTGCAGCTATCACAACACTTTGAGAATATTTTTATCACCCCACAAAGAGACTCTATACCCATTAGCAATCAGTCATTTCCTTTTCTTTCCTCCATCCCCACCATAGCCCTAGGCATTATTAATTTTTTGTCTCTTTAGATCTTCCTGTTCTATAAATCCCATTTCATATAAATGGAATCATACAATATATGATACATACCATATACTGGTATATGGTATATACAAAGCCAGTATAATGTTTGCAAATTTCGTTCATGTTAGCATGTATCAGTGCTTTATTCCTTATTATGGCCAAATAATATTCCATTGTATGATTATACCAAATTTTATTTATCCATTTATCAGTCAATGGAGATTTGGGTGGTTTGCTTTTTTGGCTATTATGAATAATGCTGCTATGAACATTCATGTATAAATTTTTGTGTGAACATATGTCTTCATTTACCTTGGATATATAACTAGAAGTGAAATTGCTGGGTCATATAGTAACTCTGTTTTTAATCATTAGAAGAACTACTATACTGTTTTCCAAAGCCACTGCATCATTTTACATTAACACCAGCAGTATATGAGGGTTCCAGTTTCTCTACATCCTCACTAACACTTATTATCCTTTTTCCTTCCAGTTTTATTGAGATATAATTGACATACAGTACTGTATAAGTTCAAGGTGTACAGCATAATGATTTGACTTACATACATCATGAAATGATGACCACAATAAGTTGTCTTTTTTTATTACAGCCATTCTAGTAGGTGTGAAATGGTATCTCATTGTAGTCTTGGTTTTCATTTCCCTAATGGATAATGATTTTGAGCATCTTTTCATGTGCTTATTGGCCTTTGTATATCTTTTTTTAGAGAAACGTTTGTCCATTCAGATCCTTTGCCCATTTTTAATTGGGTTATTTGAATATATTCTTATCTGTGGTATTCATAATTCCTGCTGGAATATTCCTAATTTAAAAAAATCCTCTTTTATTGTTCTTCATGGATCACAGAAATATCTCCATTTCCATCAAGCTTTATCTCCAAGCCTGCCTCTTGAATTCAGAAGCAGTAAAAAAGTTTTGTCAACTTATGTGCCACTTTTTGTTTGGGGTTACTATGGACAGCATTTATTCTGTCTTCCCCAATCATGGTTCCTTAACATCAATTTGATGATTATATGTTCTCTTATGAACTAAGAAACATATTTATGTCCACAGTACATTGTTGGTAATTTAATATTTTGTAGTATCATGTAGATGTGACTATCTAATGGTAATACCTGTGAAAAATGCCTATAATATCTATGGTGTTTTAGATTTCTCACGCAGTGAAGACATTTTAGTCATTTTAGTTTGGCATTAAATCTTTCATTTCCATTTTAAAATAGTCTTTTTCTCCTTTCTGCTTCTTAGAATACCAGAGATGCTCATATAGTTTCTTTAAGAGGTTAATAGGTGATCTTAGTCATCTTAAAATGTATCAGCCTTGAGTGCTTCCAGGACCCTAGGGAATAGTGTGATCTTTAGGTGACTAGACAGGTGTTGGGAGACCTGAGTTATCTATTGTTCTTCTTGTGGGATATAATTTGGCTTCTTCAGAATGTCTAACAATATTTCTTTTCTTTTCAGGTTTTTCAAGCAGAAAATCCCTTTGATTTTATGGAAAACATTTCTTTAGAGGGGAAAACAAATTTCTTTGAGAAACGAGTTTCAGAGTATCAACGTTTTGCAGTTATGGCGGAAACTACAGATAATGTCTTCACGTTAGATGCAGATTTTTAAAACCCTCCCCATACATATCTAAACTTATCATTGGTAAATAGCAGTCTATTTTTCTCTGCTTAAAAAAAAAAAACTAAAATATCTTCTTTAGGGCACAGGATTTTGCTCAAAAGGAAATCCAAAACCAAATATCAATCAAGTTGGATTTATAGAAATATGCTTTAATCTTCCTGTTTAACAGTCAGAGTATGACCTCTAAATGCTTTTGTTTCATCACTAAAATAAAAGATGGCATTATATTTGTTAAGAGCATGGCGTGAAGGGTCAGATAAGAGTTTGAGATTCTGTCCTACTTTGTGTGACCCTTGGTAAATCAGTTAATCTCTCTAAACCTCAGTTTACTTATCTTTAAAAGGAATGTAATAGTAGGTCCTAAATTCATAAAGTGTGTATGAGGATTAAGATGCAAAATAAGTTCTTAGCCAATACTGCTGTTGCAGCCTCCTCCTCCTTCCATCTCCCCCTCCTATTATTATTATTGTTGTTGTTAGTAATAGTATTAATTGCAGTGATGTGATAAAATACTCCCATCTCCTCAAAGTAATTGTGATTCTAGGTCCTAAGATCTAGAATTAGATCTTTGTATTTTTAATGTTTTAGGAAGAACATAAAGATTTCCTTAAAAAGATTATAATTTTCATTAACATGAGAATAACTTCTTTGAATTTCTCAGTTAAGGAAATTTAGTTCTAAGTTGCTTTGGGCAGGATACTTATGGAGTGGAATCTAGGTTATCATGATAGTTGACCTTGTAAGCAAAACGCTTCTGCTCCTTCAGAAATTAAAAGGGTAATTTTAGCCAGACATAGCCCTGGAATGTTTAAAACCAGGGTGAATTAACTAGAATAGCATTTCCCAAAGAGCACTGTAAAAGCTGTTAGCCCCTCTAGATATTTTGTGGGGTGGTGGGTAGAGATTCTGTGGTCAAATGAGTTTGGGAAATATTGTACACTCCATTCCTCTTTAGAATGTATAGTCAGTAGACTGAGACTCAAAGACTGAGAAATTCTGTAGTACATAAACTGATTTCCCCCTGCATATTGCAAACCTACTTAACAAAGGTCTGTTTTTCACCTGTTAACATCTCACCTAACTATTGTTCCTCAGAACATAGGTTGGAAAAATCTGGCCTAGATAACCATTCTATACATGGAGGAAGGGCCTGTGGACCAAGCAAGGGAGAACCTGGTAGGGATTATTGAACCATTTCAACTTTGTGCCAAGCTGAGTAATGTACCTATGATTGACCTCAGCTATATTTCTTATACTCCTACACCTCTTATATGCTGTTATGAGATTTAATTCTTTTATGGAACGATGCCTGCTGCATGATAGCAGATGGTTAGGGAGACTGAGGAAAGGCCAGCATCTGAGAAGTCTGCTCCCTCTATCATAGGGAACTGTCAAGAGGTAGCCTGAGCCCAAGCAAGCAGTGGGGTTCCCCACTCACAGCAAATTATTTTATACAATTCTGGTTAATAAGGTTTAGAAATTTTCCCTTTGCATACATTTTTGCTCCATTCATTCCACAACTATCTAATGGATTAAAACTGGAAGTTTTCAAGTGGATGCAAAAGGAACAGGCCATAACTTTATCTGTTAGAGAGGATATCAGAAACTTGAGCTATTTTGGCCTATGATAATACCATTTATTTGTTCAAGGCTTCATAGTTTGCCAAGTGTTTTTGCATCACCTCATTTGATCTCACAACAGCCTTATGAGCTTGACAAAGCAGGTAGTATTGAAATTTATAGATGGAGAGAGTGAGGCTCAGCAAAGTTCAATGACTTGGTCAAGATCTGCTTGTACTCACTGTCCCTACAATGTATTTTTTTTTCTTAGAAGTTGTCATATTTCTGATATTTAGTCCTTTGCCATCCATCTTCACTTGCTTTTCCCTATTTTCCCATTAAACTATCACATACTTTAATTAAGGTACCATATACATTAATTAAAGTATCATAATATCATAAACATTTTAACTATATTCAGGAAATATGTTCAAAGACATTCATCTACTGCCATACAAAAACTTACACTTAAAATTGATAAAATATCGGTAGTGACATCAGAATGCAAGAAAAAAGTTTTATATTGCATATTCCCTTTGTTTTGAATCCAAATCTTTCTCACAGGTAATTACAGGTGCCTTAATATGAAGCTTATTTATCGTAGCAATAAACCTAACTGTATTGAGATGACATTTTAATACTGAAATACTGGATTTTTAATACACTGGTTTATTATATTCAGTATTCTATCCCCTTTTCCTGGCTTCCAGGTTTCATATTTATTTATTATGTTTAGTGTTTTGGTTCTTAGTTCTTAGGGAATCAAGAAGTTGTGGAATCTCTTTTTAATATTATCTGACAGGCAAAGAAAAAAATTCAGAGTATGTTTATAACTCTTGTTTTAATAGCACATGTATTTAAATCATTGCTATAGCAAAGTTGGTTATTTAAGAATGTAAAAACTAGTTGTTTGATGACAAATTGCATTTATTAAAAATATTTCCTTGTAGCCATGTAGAATCATGACTTGGAAGGACTCAGGAAGACTGATCCAGTGCTTTCAGACAGGGCTGTTTTGCTGTTCAATTACATACAATAATAAACAATTATTCTTACAATTTAAGCTTACCTCAGTCATGTCTTTATATATGAAATTTTCCCAGTTCTCTCATTTTGGAACATTCAAAATTTTCAGCTCCTTTTGCCACTTTGGTTTTCATTTGTTCATGGAAAACGTAATTATAGAGAAAACACAATAACTTGTATATTTAAAAAATAAATTC
Source organism: Mesoplodon densirostris (assembly GCF_025265405.1). Lineage (NCBI taxonomy): Eukaryota > Metazoa > Chordata > Mammalia > Artiodactyla > Ziphiidae > Mesoplodon > Mesoplodon densirostris. Next base: position 59,780,674 of record NC_082673.1, on the reverse strand, counting down.
TTTCATATTCAGAATTGTGCATTTTACATTTAAATATGCTAACGTCATACCACAGAATTCCCAAATTGCATTTGTGCAGATTAAGCTAAGGGCTGAATGTCACTAACTGCTTTTTGGTGATAAAGAGAGCTGCTGCTGGGCTACAAGAATGCCAGTTTAATCCTGTAACCAGCTATTATATTTTTGAACTAAGTTGAGTGAACTGGTAGCCAACTCAGGAACTCTTCCTCAGCAGAAATCTACATGAGTAGCACAGAAGTGAAATCTGTATATCTTTGTTTTTCCCACCCTTCAAATGGTCTGCTCCTTTTTAGACAGCAACAGGTTTGAAGGAAAATCTAAAATTCCTGAGGCATTAGGACAAAAGAATTTAAGCCTTTAAATTTGGGGCTTAATTCTGTTAAAGAAAATATAGGTGAAAATGAAAGGCTGAAGATTTTTTTTTTGTACAGGTAAAAACATAACAATTCAGTCTTTTTCTAAGTTTCCAGGAACCTTAACTTATGTATCTGTTTTACAACTGTGTTTTGATTTTTCCAAATGTCTGGTCATTTAGCAAAGCTAGTATCTACTGTTTACACAGAAAGGTTTATTAGGTGTGGTGTACTTAAATATTTTTAATGTATTTTACATTATGGTCAGTCCAGCCAATCCTGCATATATAGAACTTTTTTTTCCCAAGGAAATGAGTTGTTCTGTTATTTTATTGGTTTAGTACATTAGAATAAACTGTATCATAGCTACATCATTTTGTGTATGTCCTTTTTGAGTAAGAATGTTTCTTTGTAAGTGCAGGGGCTATCCTAGTAAAGGAATGTATATATTTTCTATTTGAGTATACAGATAAATACATATTGGTATTACTGTGTTTAACTATTCCCCCTACCACTCTTCTTTGACCTAAATGGGAACCCCCCCAGCTCTCTCTCATCTACTTTCTCCCAATCCATGAGCCTGCCTTTCTTTGTGTCTCTTTGTATCCAGCTGAGATTCTACTGTCTATTCTATTACTAGTCGTAACATTCTCTATCAATACCCTGAACTGTGTTCTTTATCTGCATTTCTACCTTACATAGAAAATTCAAAGAAATTCCTCCACCCTGTTATGAAGCCACAATCCAGTTTTTCCATGTTTGCACCCTACCAGCCAAATACTGCTAGAGAAAAAGTCATGTAAGACAAATTGGATCTGCTATACATTTATGATTACCTACTGTCTTAGTCCATTTGGGCTGCTATAAAAAACTACCGTAGAGGGCTTCCCTGGTGGCGCAGTGGTTGAGAGTCCGCCTGCCGATGCAGGGGACGCGGGTTCGTGCCCCAGTCCGGGAAGATCCCACGTGCCGCGGAGCGGCTTGGGCCCGTGAGCCATGGCCGCTGAGCCTGAGCGTCCGGAGCCTGTACTCCGCAACGGGAGAGGCCACAACAGTGAGAGGCCCGCGTACTGCAAACAAACAAACAAACAAACAAACAAAAAACTACCGTAGAGGGTAGCTTAAACAAGACATTTATTTCTCACAGTTCTCAAGGCTAGGAAGTCTGAGGTCAAGTTGCTGACATCAGTGTCTGGTGAACCTTGCTTCCTGGTTTATAGACAGCTGTCTACTGGCTGTGTCCTCACATGGAGGGAGTGGTAACGGAGCTCACTGAGGGCTCTTTTACAAGGGCACTAATCCCATTCATGAGGGCTCTGCCCTTATGACCCAATCACCTCCCAAAGGCCCCACCCCAAATATCATCATACTGGGGGATTAGGTTTCAACATGAATTTTGGTGGGACACAAACATTTAGGTTTATAGCACCTCCATCAGCATTGTCTGACAATCATACTATAGTTTCCTGGTAAGCTTGTTCTCCATTCTCCTCAATTGCTTTTTCATGCTGTTTCCTCTCTCTGCTCCTACCCTCACTCCTCAAAGAGGAACCTATATCATCTCTTTTTCTTTTTGGACTTTGGGCACACAAGAGAGATTCTCAGAGTCAGCAGAAAATTTTGACAATTTAGGAGTTGTAAATCTAGAACCTAAGAACTTGGCAGTAGAATCCAAGATACCAATTTCTACGCATGATTTCTGTTCTGTGCAGTCATTACAATCAGAGGGTGATTAAGGAGAATATCTGTTTTGCCCTCCCTTCTGGGAGTAACAGCCACTTGATTCTGGGAGCTGTTGCTCCCACTCCCACCATGTGGTTCTTGCAGGGCTGCCAAAGCTACTTCATCTGCACAATGTGTACTTCATATGTTTGGGCACAAGTGTGAGGCATGTGATCCAGGCGGGGCCGGGTCCTTACCTAAGGTTTTCTAATTGAAACTAAAGGAAAAGGATCACTTTTATTCTAACAACAAAACTAGAGAAAGTGTCCTACCTCTAACTCCCCCTGAGGTCCAATCTTATCCCAATTCTTTGCAACCTTTCATTGTCAAGGTAATAAATGCCTACATTTTGCCTAAGATAGTTCAAGTTAAGTTTCTTGATTGGCAACCAAAAAGACCCTAAAAGCAGAAATTGGCTCCTGGAAACAAAACAAAAACAAAGTGATTGGCAAGAACCAGCATGTTCATGTGTGTATCAGTCCAGGAGCTGAGAGCCTGGAGTTTGCACCTTGAGCCCAGGGTTTGCACCTTGGGTGGACCCTGAGAGCCGGGTGTTTGAGTCTTCAGTGAAAGTGAAGTACTGTCTGGAGGACAAGGTGAAGAGTAGGAGAGGGAGGTAGAGCTGAGTTGTGAGTCTCAGAAGAGCAGGGTGTTTTACAGAAGAATGTGGCGTCTGTAGTCTGCACACTCATCCTGCAATGAAAAAACAGCTGTCCTTGTTTTACGTGGCCTTTTTAGGTGACTTGTGCATCTGGGCTTTCTGCACCGTACACCACCTCTCACAACCACATCTGCGCTCTGTTCGTTTCTCCGAGTTGGCGTGTTTACACATCATAGGGAAAGAGAGCATCGCCAGTTTGTGTGAGTAATGGTCAAAGGGAATATTCTTTTTTTTTTTTTTTTTTTTTTGTGGTACGCGGGCCTCTCACTGTTGTGGCCTCTCCCGTGGCGGAGCACAGGCTCCGGACGCGCAGGCCCAGCCGCTCCGCGGCATGTGGAATCCTCCCGGACCGGGGCACGAACCAGTGTCCCCTGCATCGGCAGGTGGACTCTCAACCACTGCGCCACCAGGGAAGCCCGAGAATGTTCTTGATATTGCCTCACCAGAACAATAGTGTCCAAGTTCTAAGAGGAAAAATGTGTGCTTCACTGTATCTTGAACATTTAATTCTCAATAAAATAATATTTTGTACATACCTTAGCATTTATAAGGTGATTTTTGCAATCATATTATTCCAATCATTTCATTGGTTCCCTAATTTTATGAGGAACTACTGTGTCATAATAATAGTTTATAAGGGATCTGAGGCTTAGACAAGTTACTTGCCCAAGCCCATGCAACGAGGAAAAGCTAGAGGCAGGACTCCAACCCAGCTGTCATGGCTTTAAATCCCATCATTTTTTCACTGAGTGTACCCAAATTTCTATTGCTACTACTGCTGGAAGGCTTTGGCTTCCTGCGGGTGGTACCTGCTCCAGAAGATCCTGGAAATGTTTTGCCTGAGGTCGTGTTTCCTGACTTCCTCATGGTGGAGCTCTTGAGCCACTGGTTTCTCAGCCTAGAGGCTGCTCCTTCGCTGCGGAGCTAAGGAGTTAGATTTTGAAGAAAGACGACTGTTTCCAGTCCAGCTTGGGCTGCTTGGCCAGAACGAGGCCTCTGGAAACATAGAAGGAATTCACGCTCAGCACTGGCCCTTTAGAAGGGCAAACTCCCAACAAAAGCCCACAGGGAACGTGCCCCCTGGCTGGCTGGATAGAGATGAAAGTCTAGGTGACAGTGCCACAAAGGAAGCCCTGCATTTTAGCACCAACTGAAAGAGGAAGATCCTCTTTCCATAAACGATGCCAAGCAGCTATGAAACAACTGACAAACCACACACGCTTGTGAGGCATCAGAGCCTCGGACTAGTCACAGAGTCCCTTTGGCTTCTGCATGAGTTGGAGGGAGGGTGTGGTAGAGAGGAGAGGGGATGGTGGAGAGGGGAGGGTCAGAAATGGCAAAAAGGTGGCGCTTACCCTCTGGTGCATTCTGGGAGGATCTGGGGATGGAGGGAACGTACTAGCTCTTGTCTATTGTACCTGAATAGGTCACGTGAGTTCCTTTGGCCCTGGATACCTGCGGCTCTCCTCTGCCTTGGTCTGAGGAGGGTGATCTATGTGGTCGGGGCAGGATGGGGGTATTTGCAGAATTCGGAAATGGGAAGCAGGTTTCCTGGGAGTTAGGGGCCATTAAAAGATGCTTCATCCTATGAAGCCTAAATCTTCTTTTTTCCTTAACAATTCCTTTATTTTTGAGGCTTTAGGTCTATTACTTGGGAGTGAATCTGGGTCCAATACTGTATTATATTCCCTGTGAAGAGCAGGGCCCCACTAGCAGCACTTTACACCTGCTGCACAGCTACAGGCTTGTTAAAACACAGAGTGCTGGGCCTCGCAGTGTTTGATTTGCTGGTGTGGATGAGCTCAAGAATTTGCATTTGGAAATTCCACTCCTGGGTATATATCTGCTGGTCTTGGAGAGTCTTGGGGAGAGGCAGGAGGCAAGTGCAGCTCACCCTGGGGACATAGACACTGGAGGCAGCCAGCCCTGGGAGCCCACCACTGCCAGGTACCACTGTGGAATCCTCCCTCTAGCCTCAATCTGTCTTGACCCAGTTAACTCACTTGCAACCCACAGAAAGTACCTCCAAATGTGGGACGCTGCTATTGTGAGATGTGGGAGAGCACAGGCTTTGGAGCCAAACTACTTGATTCAAATCTTGGCACTACCATTTACTGGCTGGATTTTGGCAAGTCATTATCTGTAAAGGTGGGAAGAAAAACAGTGTGGACGTCTTGTGTTGTTGTATAAATACACAGAACACTTAAAAGAGCACTCAGCACATAGTAAGCACTCAACAACTGATGCTATTATCTTATAGCTTCTGTCTAGCACTAAAATTCTAACTCTATGCCTGGAACATTCCCATTAGTTTAGAGAGACCTTAAAATCAATAGTTCCTGTAAGGCTGAGCTATGGGCCTCTGGCTTTGTCACCTCTAACAATTTCATCATAGTATAGGTTTCATTTCCATCTTACAGACTGATTTTTCAATTTTTTAGTATAAATTTCTACATGGTCTTAGTATCTAGCATTTTAGTTGGCTGGGAAATATACTTCTGTGTTTCCTTAGCAAATAAGACAGCTTTACTCTGCCTACAACATTAGGAGCAAGTGAAATTCAGTTCACTTTAATTATCTATACAGGTTTAACGTCGCTTTTTGCTGTTTTTACGAACATTCCCTTTTAAGGCTAATGAACAAATCACAAGCCTTCATAATGAATAATTCCCATTTGGTTCTACGGGTAGCAAAGTCAAGTAGCTGTAGTGCCACAATATATCACAGCTCTAAGAAGAAACTTCACTCCCAGTAGATATTATCCTGCTGTTCCTACAATGGATTGAGACCTTGAGGGTCCAGGTTTGTGGCTCCTCTGCCTTGAAAGCCACTCATTGCACAAGGTGGGATTCAGACTGGCTTTCATTTGCAGTAGGGACCTCAGTTTGAGCCTAGGCACCACCACTGGGATTCAGGCATGGCTGGTATTTTGAGAGAACTGGTGTGGTGGCTCATCTGAAGTTTCTTTGCATGGGGTCTCCTGGGAGAGGATCAGCTCTGGGGCAAGGAGGAGACAGATCTGATGGGTTTGACCCAAGCACTTGGATGGGGCAGAGATTCTGAATGTAGTATGGAGGCCGTTGTGCAAACCCTCCCAGGTAGGACAAGGGTGAAGCTAGAGTTTGAAACAGTGGTTTTACAGAACCTTGCCCATGTTGGGATACAAACCACACCAAGGATAATACAAAGAGGAGAGGTCCATTCCCCTTTCCAAGCCATCTTGTAATCGACTTTGGTGCCTGGCAGAGCAAGGGGGTTCTTGGTTGTTCCACCTTCTTGCTGTTGTAAACACACACACACCCACACCCACACACACATATGCATAGACATGTCCATATACAACTTTATATGTTTCCATGATTTTCCCCTGGGACAAATTGGGTCAAAGGATTGCAGAATTCTGAAGCTGTCCTATTTTTTTAAAAAAAACTATGTATGGAAGTAAAATATGCATACAAAGACAGGTCTGTCTTTTTTTTTTCTTTAAAATAATAGAGATGTTTATATGTAAAACTTTCTTTTTACTAAAACTGTAGATATATTCTAAAACCTTTTCTTTGGCCTCAGAAGTGGAATTTTTGTTTTTATTTTTGTTTTGGCCACATTTCTATTTATTCCTATGGCAGATATGCTTGGCAGTGACCTCCAAAGCCATCCCCAACCCTTGCCTATTTCTAATGACAGAAGTTGGGAAAGCCACACACTTGCGTTCCCAGATTCCCTTGTAGCTAGGCGTGGCTAAGCAGCCCAGTTTGGCTAATAAAACATGAAGGAAGGGCTTCCCTGGTGGCGCAGTGGTTGAGAGTCCGCCTGCCGATGCAGGGGACACAGGTTCGTGCCCCGGTCCGGGAAGATCCCACATGCCGCGGAGCGGCTAGGCCCGTGAGCCATGGCCGCTGAGCCTGCGCGTCCGGAGCCTGTGCTCCGCAACGGGAGAGGCCACAACGGTGAGAGGCCCACATACTGCAAAAAAAAAAAAAAAAAAAAACATGAAGGAAACCTGCTGGGGTCTTATGGAGAAATAAGTTTTCCTCTCTGCTGAGAGTGAGTCTTATGAAAAGAAAATCTCTGCCAAAAATGCTCCTTTGTGCCCTGCCTTCAAAGAGTTGTGTGAGGATGTAATCCTTGGATCAGTGGCAGCCATCTTGTGACCATGAGGCAACAAGCATGAGGAGAAACAAACAGGGCAAGATATTGGATGATGGGAAGAGGTAAAAGGCAAAAGATGCCTGGGTTTTGAAGATACTGTTATATGGCTAGACCAGCCTTGGAAACTCCTACCTCCTGTTTTCTGTTCCATGAGACAATAAGTACCAAGATTACCTGGGCTATTCTTACTCATGGCTTCTATTACTTATAACAAATGCATCTTAATTGAAACATGCTCCCCTTTTTTAAACAATTCAAAATGAGATCATTATCCTTCTCCTCTTATCCTGCATCCCTTACCCATAACGTGGTTTCAGTACTCCCACTCTGATTACATTCTTTACAAAACATTTAAAAATGTTAAGACACCCAGGTCCATTTTTCAGCAATTCTGGCATCCTTCACAAATGTCCATTCCCACCCAGCCCTGGTTCAGCTTGGCTTTTCCACCTTTCGGCAGAGGACACAAGGTAGCCCTGAGCCGTCAGCTGCCTTCCTTGTGGCTTCACCCTGCCGTCCACCCAACTCCCCATTCCCCATGGCAGCAAGGCAACAGAAGGTGTCCAAGGCACTCTCGGGTTCTGCTATTGGGTTGCCCTGCCTGCTTCTCATTTCAGGACTGAACCCCAGCACCCCTGAGGAGGGGCGACAGTGGATGGGATCTCTGTGCTGCCTTTTAACTGAGACCATGTTAGAAATGCTTAATGTTCAAACCAGAACCTTTGTTCTGAAAATAGTACGCAAGGCGCTCGTGCCTAGAATACGAAGAGCTCAGGGATTCTTTCAGATTCAAAGACAGCTGGATTCGTTTTCCCTTCCACAGGTATGTTTGGACTTAGAGAAATGTTTGATTATGTTACCCCTGAATGGCTGGTCTTCTGTTGTGATTTAACTAATATTCAAGTTTCCTGTGACAGGAATAAATTACAGGGCTTATTCTATCCTGTAGCCCATACCTTTCACAAGCAGCCTGGTGGGAGACTGTGGAAGTGCTTGCTCATGCTGGGTGGGAAGGGGCAGGCAGGTAAGGAATGCCCCCTTCCTTGCTTCGGGCTCAATACCTGAGGAGAGAGTGGAAGGGGGTGGGTCAGAGGCTCAGGTGGAGATAACTGCAGGTGCATTTGGCACCAGTATGTGGTACAGTGAAAACAGTACTGGGTTGGGAGTCACAGACAGCAGTAAAGTGGGAAGATGAAATACAATGGTCAGGCAGATGAGAAAGATCTCAGTTCTACCATTTATTGGCCATGTGACCTTGGGTGAGTGGCTTAAACCCCTCTGAACCTCAGTTTTTCTATCTGTAAAATGGGGATGCCTTTTGATTTAAAGTTTAAAAGAGTATGAGGTGAGCAGTTCACTTCAGTAAAATAAGGAACCCGGATCTGAGCTGGGTGTACAAAGGGAAGACTGCTGGGTGAGTGGAGACAGGAGTCAGTTCTCAGTTTGTGCCTGAGCTGGTCTTGGGGAGTTTTAATTGTTAAATAGTTTAAAGTGGTAGCCGACTCTCCTGTGGTCAGGCCAGGCCTTCCTTAAAGCTGTGTTACTCTCAGGATAACCACTTGCAGGTTTATTTTATAGAGAAGGAGACTAAGGTCAGAAAAGTCAAGAACCTTGCCCAAGATTCCACAGCTATTGCACATTAAAGCAATAGTAACTGGAACTAGACCTAGGCAATCAGTTTTAACTTTAAATCTTCCTTGATAACTTGGCTTTTAAAACTTTCAGCCCACCAAGGGTAAAATGAATAAATTTCAGGCAATCCCCACCCTTGGTGCCCTTTCACCTCCCCTTACCCTCCAAACTTTCTCAACTATGAATTTTCCCACAGCTAACCTCATACTCAGTAGAAAACTTCCCCCCAAACTCAGAAACAAGATAAGGATGCCCACTCACATCACTGCTATTCATCATAGTACTGGAAGTTCTGGTCAGAGTAATTAGGCAAGAAAAAGAAATAAAATGCATCCAAATTGGAAAGGAAGAAGTGAAACTATCTGTTTTGCAGTTGACAATTTTACATATAGATATGAATTTTTAAAAATTTATAAAATTTTAAACTTGTTCAGAATAAAGTGTAAAAGGCTGATGACCTATGAGTATTTTCTCTCAGAAGTATTTACTCTCAAATCAGTGCAGTAAATTCTGCATGTGAAATTTGTTGCATCAATCAGCTGGTACAAACTTTTTTTTTTTTTTTTTTTTCTTTTTTTTTTGTGGTATGCGGGCCTCTCACTGTTGTGGCCTCTCCCGCTGCGGAGCACAGGCTCCGGACGCGCAGGCCCAGCGGCCATGGCCCACGGGCCCAGCCGCTCCGCGGCATATGGGATCCTCCCAGACCGGGGCACGAACCCGTATCCCCTGCATCAGCAGGCGGACTCTCAACCACTGCGCCACCAGGGAGGCCCGCAAACTTTTTTTTTATTCTTAACTTTTCCATGGCCACTGAAATCACTGCCCTGCCCACATTGTCACATATTGCATCTTCCCAGGCCCCTTTCTCCTCTTTCTTTCTCCAGTTTCCTCCCATCCTCCTCTTTTCACCTGTTTGAGGGAAGGATGGGCTCTATCAGTGGTTCTTAAGGTGTGGTAGCTGGATGAGCAGCATCAGCATTACTTGGAAACTTGTGAGAACACAAATTCTCTGGCCCTGCCCAGGCTTACTGAGTCAGAAAACCTGGGTTGAGGTCCATAGATCTGTGGTTTAACAAGCCCTCCAGGTGTTCCGATACACACCCAAGTTTGAGAACTACTGGACTATGGAATAGAGTTAAAGCAGTAATTTACGCCTGTCAGAGAATGTTGGAATATTAGCTAAGTAATGGCAGGAAATAAGTCAGTGGCAATACAGTCAGACGTGTTGCACGTAGAATGCCAACCCTGGCTTAGCTCGGCATCTTGGCAAGGGCTGCCTGTTGGGCTGTTGCCTGGGCCCTGCCCTGGCCCCCTAGAGCTCCTGGGCCTCTGCCTGGCTCACTCTTCAGCCCCTCTCCCTCTTCCTGGCCCTTCATGCACTCTGGCTCTTTCCTAGGCTGAGGAAGATACCAGCCACTTCAGTTTGGTAACACTGAATTCTAGATAGCTTCCTCCTACCTATCACTCCAGATTTTGGTTCTGGGTCTCTGAAGTCTTGGAGGCTCAGCATCTTGAACATTTAATTCTCTATTACAAGCGCATGGAAATGATTGCACTGAAGTTCCCATCACTGGAGATGGTTCCTTTGTGTCTTCCCTGTCATTGGGAAGACACATTTTCTTCATCCAACCCTCAGAGAAATGGCACCTGGTTTATCTGCCTACTTCATTTGTTCAAGGATCCTTTCACTACTGATCTCATTCTCATCAAAGTGCAACTATATGGAGAGTTGCGGAGGCCCTCAGATGAGAAGGTGAGAAGGTGGAAATTTTGTTACCTTTGAGATTAGCAGCAGTAAGATTTTCTTCAAAGGTTATTCCTGCTACCAGAGGTAACTTGTGTGAGGAGAGGGACCTGGATAGTGAGCCTTGGCAGTCATGGTATGCAGATTTATTTTCAGCGTGGAAGTTAAAATATCCCCAACTTTTGGCTATATGTGCAAGCCTGGTGGTGTATTACTGTAAGCCAGTGTTTGTCAAAGCTTGGGCCTCAGTTCACTGGCTTGGGAAGTGCCTGAGGGACCTGTTAGAACATTCTTGGGCCCCACCTTATATCTGCTCATTTAGACTTTCTGGGGGTGGGCCCAGAATTTACGTGCTTGGAGAGAATCGGGAAGTAATTCGTTATGTACCCCAAGATTTGAGCAGGTGTTAGATTAATTCTAGTCAGGATTTGCCCCGGAATAATCCATGTAATATGAGTCATGTTGTAACCAGGCTCAGCTGTTATTGTAAATGCCCCCATTTTGTAAATGCTTCTTCTTGGCTGTCAGGAAATCATGGCTGAGTCAGTTTGTGGGCACAAATGAAGCCCCACTCAAGTCAATCTTCCAAATTTCCTGTTCTTGCCCTCACCTGCTCCTGTGAAATCCCCAGCCCCAGGTATTTTGAGAGGCTGGCAAAGGTTGCCTCTCGTGGCTCGTGATCCAGGCACAGCCACCACAGGGGTCTGCTGCCATTTCCTCTCTGTCCCTGGCTCGCCCTGACACTGTCCTCCACTCAACAAGAGACTCCAGTGGTGCCCAGTGTGAAAACACCAGTGTCTGTGTCACAGTGTCATCTCCTGGCTCTGGACTTAGTGCAGAGGCGGGGAGAATAGTTCCGTCTCCAACTTTGCACCTTACTCATCGCCAAGGTCCCAAAGCAGTGCTCTGTATGCATAATGTCTTTCAAATTCCCTCATGAAAACGGTTCCTCCAGCATCTGCCTCAAATTTTTCTTCAGAGGGGTTTAAAAATAGTCCTGGGGATTGTCTCTCTCTCTCTCTCTCTCTCTCTCTCTCTCTCTCTCTCTCTCACACACACACACACACACACACACCAACCACACACACAATGCCCCTTAGGTCTACCAACCCGTGCAGATAAACACCCTAACCGCTAGTTCTTCAAGGATCCAGACCCCAGATTCCAGTCGGAACTAAACTAGGACATCCTGATATTTAAATACATGCTGGACACTAAGTTTATTAGAGCCTTTCAGGGCAGGAACACAAAGTCTCTGACTTTAGATTTCTCAGTCCATTGTCTAGTGGTGTAGCCAGGACTCCAGTAGCCACAGAGATCTCCCTCCTTCCTATAGAGCCCCCTCGCAACTGAGAACAGCTGGTAATTTTGCTCTGCAAACTCAGTTTCACCCAAGAAGGTTGATCACAGTGTTCCGAGCACAGATGACCTCTTTGGAGCCCTTTGCTGCTGAAGTTTGGCTCACCAAGAGAAGAGGTACTTTTTAGAGATAGTTCTGTGGCTAGCAGGGAGAGTCTGAGTGGGACTTTTAAAAATGTTAAATTGGGCTTCCCTGGTGGCGCAGTGGTTGAGAGTCTGGCTGCTGATGCAGGGGACACAGGTTCGTGCCCTGGTCGGGGAAGATCCCACATGCCGCAGTGCGGCTGGGCCCGTGAGCCATGGCCGCTGAGCCTGCGCATCTGGAGCCCGTGCTCCGCAACGGGAGAGGCCACAACAGTGAGAGGCCCGCGTACCGCAAATAAATAAATAAATAAATAAAATGTTAAATAAAAATGTAATTCTAAGAATTCACTTTCATTGCATAGCTAAGTGTCTTGGAGTATGTGTCTCTCACTCATAGGGTTTTTGATTTTGTTTTTTTCCCAACTTGATGTATTAACACTTAGTTCTTTAGCCCTGGGACAATTACCAACTTGATAGAATCATCACAGACTGGACCAGAAGGCAGCCTGCCTCTCATAGGGCTGTTGTCTGAGAGAATCCCACACTGACCTTCAGCTTGGCTGACCACCAGGTCCTGTAGGGATCTGGACAAAGTTCACTACCCAGTGAATTCTGCTGTTGTCTTTAGTATTGAATCTAGAAGGCGGATCATGGTTTTCTCTGAAAGTTTAGTCTCAATGCTTTTGTTAGGAAGGGAAAGGAGGAGTGGAGTGACTCTAAAATGGATGTAACTGGGGCTTAATTTCAAAGGTCACAGATCTGGCCATCAGATGCCAAAATGAATGTAAGATCAATCCCCCATACGCAGCATTAAGATAGGAAATTATGCAGAAATGTTGCATGATGCTTGGGCCTTTAGATTAAGGATATAAATAGGGGTTGGAGTGGAATGAGGAGGTACCATGGATGGATTTCTTTGGAGAGAAATGCTATTCTGTTGTGAGCCCCCCTCTTTTGAAGGGAGAGGTGAAGGTACTTCCATTTCACATCTAGCGAGGGGCTTCCATGGGACTCACTGGCGAGCTTGACCTGTTCTCTCTGCACTAGAGAAACATAGGGGAGGGATCTGTGTTCACAAGCGAGAGAATGCAAGTGCTGTGGCCCAGAACTGAAGTGGTTGTGCTGGGGTGAACTTGTAGGAATTCCCATGAACCAGGGAGAAAGAGCTGGCTTGGATCTGCCTGAATCCTACCCAAGATGGCTCTTGCCAGAAGGAAGGGCACTCCAACAGTGAGGATATGTGTGGAGTGGACCCCCAGGAAAGCAGAAGCGAAGGGGATCTGAAAGCTGCCAGATTGAGGAAAGCTGCATCCCTTACCTTGTGGGATTACAATTGTAGTCGTCCATGGGGGACTCCTCCCCAAGTCTTCAGAAGACCCCCCAAAGGAAAGAACCAGCGTTAAACAGCTGCCAGCCTAGCTGCGGGAAGAGCCAGTTTCAGGAAGTGATTTCCTGTTCGCTACCACACCTCCGCCCTGTACAGGAGGAGAGGTAGAGGAGAAGCCGGAAGTGCCCTGCCCAACAGCTTCTTCGTGAAAATTAGGGAAAACTCTATGAATGTAAGTGGTGGCCCTCCCCCAACGTGGTTCAGCACCCAGTTTGCACAATTGTAAATGATGATCCTGAGACAAAACCAACCACATCGCTTTTTGCCACCGTAAGAAAATAGATTTGAACTGGGGGATGTCGGGCGGAGGAGGTATATTTGGTGTATTTTATGCTGAATCAAGTTAAAAGTTTTAATTAATATCTTGGACTGGACATTCAAATCATTCAGTTGATTTGTATTTGCAACTTATGGACACTAAGAGAGTGTATATAACTCAAGAAGGAATAAAAAAGTTTTCATCCAGGGGCAGGGAAATAGTATGCTCATGAAATTAATTTTAAAATGTCATTGGGTGACAAAAATAAAGTTGCGTTTTTTTTTTTTTTTTTTTTTTTTTTTTTTTTTGCGGTATGCGGGCCTCTCACTGTTGTGGCCTCCCCCGTTGCGGAGCACAGGCTCCGGACGCGCAGGCTCCGGACGCGCAGGCTCAGCGGCCATGGCTCACGGGCCCAGCCGCTCCGCGGCACATGGGATCCTCCCAGACCGGGGCACGAACCCGCATCCCCTGCATCGGCAGGCGGACTCTCAACCACTTGCGCCACCAGGGAGGCCCTAAAGTTGCGTTTTGATTGCAACTCAATTTGTGCTTATTTAACGTACGAAGGAGGAAGAAAGGAGAGACTGAAATATTAAGTGAGTTGAATTGAATGAATTTACCTTACAGGTTTGAACAATTGTCTATATCAGAAAAATAGCAAACAGGTTTAACTCATGTACTGGGACTTTTTTTTTTTTTTTTTTTCTGGTACGCGGGCCTCTCACTGCCGCGGCCTCTCCCACCGCGGAGCACAGGCTCCAGACGCGCAGGCCCAGCGGCCATGGCTCACGGGCCCAGCCGCTCCGGGGCACGCGGGATCCACCCAGACCGGGGCACAGAACCCGTGTCCCATGCATCCGCAGGCGGACTCCCAACCCCTGCGCCACCAGGGAAGCCCTACTGGGACTTTTTTAAGTTGAAGAGTTACGAGCAATGGATTCCAGGTAAGGCAATGAAGGGAGATAAACTTGAACCCCTGGAAAGAGCCCAGCTGATGTTGCTGGGAGAGTGAAGATGAGGTTCTCTAGGGAATGGAATTGTCACACTAAACATAACAAATATAGATCATGGCTCAAGGCCATCATCTTCATTGTAGGAACTGGTAGATTGATAAATATCCTATTTGGTAGAGGACTTTGAGGAAAGGTCTGCAAGGAGAATGTAACTGCTGGCACTTAGTTCTTTTGCTGCTGGCAACCAGATACTGAGATCCCTCGTAAATACTGGGTACGTGGCTAACCTAATTAAAGGGAGTCCTTACATAAGACATCAAGATTAACACCAGGTGCTTGGCTGGATTTGCCCAAGGTTCACTAGCTAGGACTGGTTTGTGATATCTGAAGACATTTTTTAATGCTCCAGTCTTTGAAAACAACAAAAGGAATTAGCTGAGAACAAAAACATAGCTATGGATGAGTGATACACAGTCTGCTTTAAAAAAAAAAAGCATTCACATGTACGTGAATAAGAAATATAATATACGTTACAGATGTTTTTGCTTAAATATCAATTCCTTCTCAAGATTTTGGCAAACTCTTTTAGCCATGAGTGCTTAATCTCAAATCTGATTCTAGCCCACTTTTTCCAAATCCTGTCCTTCTGGTCCTGGCCTGTGTTTACTGCTAGAATTTCACACTGATCTTTACCTCTCAAGGCCACCATGCTGCAACACATTCTTTTTTTAAAAAATTAATTAATTAATTAATTAGGCTGTGTTGGGTCTTTATTTCTTTGCGAGGGCTTTCTCTAGTTGCGGCGAGCCAGATGCTCAGGCTCAGTAGCTGTGGCTCACGGGCCCAGTTGCTCCGCGGCATGTGGGCTCTTCCCAGACCAGGGCTTGAACCCGTGTCCCCTGTATTGGCAGGCAGATTCTCAACCACTGCGCCACCAGGGAAGCCCCTGCAGCACATTCTTATGCAGCTACTCTGGCCTTGTCTTTTCTTGGCCTCAGGCTTTTCCGTTCTGGGCTTGCTTTTGCTCACATTTTCTTCCATATTTTGCCCTCTGCATGGCCTCTGAGGACTTTTTCTTAGGCACCTGCTCATGAAAGCCAAATCTTCAGCCTTCAGATCTCTAAAGAAGTATATCCCAACCTTTTACCAATCATAGAACACCAAGAAAATGATATTTTTGTTTCCCACTGTAGATATGGAGCCCAGCAGAGGCTGCAGAGGGTGCGGGTGACCAGCTCAGGGCTCCAGCCACTTGAAGACTGAGGGGTCAGTGTCTTGGGGTTCACTTGTAGGGATCTTCTGCTGTAGGCGAGCCTGCCTTGGTCATGTAGCTATGAGCTTAATGTCTGTGCTGGTTTTCTAGCTCTTTTTGGTCCCACTTACCTCCCTGACTGCAGTGGGCTCTGCTGTCCCACTCCGTTCAGCCTAGCCTCTCAGCCAGCTCTGGCCTCACACCGCCTATACCCTTGCTACTCTGAGGGTGGGCCCCAGGCCACCACTGTAGACATCCCCTGGGAGCTTGTTGGTCATGCAGAATCTCAGGTCACACTCAGACCTACTGATCAGGAATCTGTATTCTTTTTCCTACCCTTCTGGTCCTATACCTACATTTTATTCTAATTGCCTTTCCCCATTTGTCTGTTGGTATGTTTATCTTCTCTGGAAACAGAGTAATACAAGTTCTGTCTTTGAGAAAGAAAATAGAAAACAGGAATATGAGTCTTCCTTTAAGAAGGAAATCAGTTTAAATAGGAAAACTCTGAAGGAAACACTCGAACCATTTATTTCAGCACCACTTGTAAATTGGTTTCTTTTCTGTTTGCTGATAAGAAGAACCAAAGGATCCAATATATTTTTTACCTTCAAGAGCTAAATATTTACTCATTACTCAGATGGAGACAAGGTCTTGACTAAACTTGGTTTTACTATTCTAGGTGGTAGTTCTTTGTCATTCGGTGTAGAATGGTAGGCAGTCCCTTGATGTCAAACTTACTCATCTGATATGTAAACTTACCATGTGTTTGTGCCCTTCAGGAACCATGAAGTATGTTTTAGATAATTATAAGAAGTCACAAAACATGACTGGTATAGGAGGTAATAATGGTTAACTGTACTTGTTAGTCAGTTTGGATATAACTGAACTTAAACCTTCCCAAGAGTTTTAAGGTCTGTTCCTGCCAAAAGCTAAGTTCCCTGTTCTAACACTCTAAAAACCATGTTCTAATTTCTGGTATGTGAAACACCAGTTCTCTGACTCCCCTTGTGTAGTGGTGAAAATAAAATTTAAAAGGACAAAGGTCTGTTTATTCTTAAGTTCTACACATTCAGCACACTGATCCTATCATCTTTGGCAGGAAAAAATATCTTTGGGACAGAGCGTTGTTCAGAAGACTGTCCCTCTTCCCACCAAACAGACCCTAAATTTATTATATTTTACTGTTTCCTTTTATTTTTTATTTTATTTATTTATTTATTTTTGCTGTACTTAGGCCTCTCACTGTTGTGGCCTCTCCCGTTGCGGAGCACAGGCTCCAGACGCACAGGCTCAGCGGACATGGCTCACGGGCCCAGCCGCTCCGCAGCATGTGGGACTTCCCGGACCGGGGCACGAACCCGTGTCCCCTGCATCGGCAGGTGGACTCTCAACCACTGTGCCACCAAGGAAGCCCCTACTGTTTCCTTTTATAAACTTTCTCCTCTGTCTGTTCAGAACCAGTGTTTTAGAGCCAAATTCTGCTCTCTGTGACTGATAGAAATTATGTTTATGGCTAAAGAAATGACATATTATTTTTTAAAGCTTTATGAATAATCCAATCTTCCTAGGTTACTTGTACTACTCTGTAAGGGGAATTCTATAGATATGCACCAAGATGCTGTTGAATGAGGAAACATGACCTTAGGGCCAGCGTGGCCATTTAGAAGGAAACCAAATGTGGAGCTGGGCCTGGCTTGGACACCCACAGTGCACATGAGTGCCTGTTTCGCATAAAAAGTCAATGCCATGAACCCTCCATCTGGAACGCTTGCCAGTCTCTTTTGAAAAAGTTGGGGCATCTATTGCTCCTTTAGGTTTTAGACTTCCATTGTGATTGAGGGATGAGTGTTTATGGATACAGTTGTTATTTTTTCCTCCCTTCTTTGGAAGTAATACAGCATAGTGGAAAGAAGAAGGAATTGGGGCCAAACATCTGGCTTGGAATCTTGGCTTTACAGCTTATACTGTGACACTGGGGTTATTATTTAACCTCTGTGCCTCATTTGTTAAATGAAATAAAAACAAGGCTGCTGTGAGGATTAAATAACATAATATATGTAAAGCACTGAGAACGATGCCTGGCATTACTGAGAGCTCAATCAGTGGGTTTTTTTCCTTTCCCTTTCATCTGCCTCTCTCCCCCTGTTTCTTGGCACATGGATATAAATTTTTTTTTATTGAAGTACAGTTGATTTACAATATTATATTAGTTTCAGGCATACAGCATAGTGATTCAATATTTTTATAGATTATACTTCATTTATAGTTTTTACATAATATTGGCTATATTACCAACATACACAATATATAATATATGTATAATATATACAACTTATGTATATATTGTGCTGTATAATATATCCCTGTAGCTTATCTATTTTATTGTACCTCTTAATTTTCTACCCCTACGTTGCTCTTCCCCCCTTGTCTCTCTCCACTGGTAACCACTAATTTGTTCTCTATGTCTGTGGGTCTGATTCTGTTTTGTTATATTCATTCGTTAGTTTTATTTTTTAGATTCCACATGTAAGTGATATCATACAGTATTTGTCTTTCTCTGACTTATTTCACTAAGCATAATACCCTCCAGGTCCATCCAGGCACATGGATATTTTAAGAAAGCAGATGAAAATGGGGCCCAGCACAGCTCTCCCTCTTTGTATTTTCTAGTATCAGTGTTCTCCAGTTCCATCTTTGGACCACCTTCTTTCTCTTCCATCACTGCATACCCTTGCAGAGTGATTTCATTCATTTCCATGGTATTAACTACTTACTAATCATATGTTGGTGACTCTCAGATACTCTTCCTCTCTCCTGAACTCCAGATCTACATTTCCATCTACTCACTAGATACCCAACAGACCCAGATGCCATTCAAATGGAACTCATTATCTTCCCTATCACTTGCAACATTATATTTAAATTCTTTTTATCAGTATATTTTGCTGAATTGGCTCCATGCTCTTCTGAGGGCAGAGATTTTTTTCTTATTTAATTTTGAATCTTTCATGTTCAGAACAGAACTTTCTTTCATGTTCAGAACTTGTTATCTGAAAAAAAGTCTTTATTTTACTTCTATTTTTGAAAGATATTTTGCTGGCTGTAAAATTCTAGGTTGAGGGGTTTTCCTCCCAGTACTTTAAAGATATATCTCCATTTGGCTTGCATAGTTTCTGACAAGAAGTCTCTGTAATTCTTACCTTTGTTTCTCTGCATGAAATATGTCCTTTTTCTCTGGCTACCTTCAAGATTTTCTTTTTCTGTTTGGTTCAATATGTTTCAATATGATGTATCTGTGTGCTTTTGGGGACGTGTCTACCTTACTTGGGAATTCTCTGAGATTTTTGGATCTATGGTATGATATATTTCATTATTCTTGAAAAATTCTTAGCCATTGTTTTTTCAAATAGTTCTTCTATTATATTCATTTCCTCTTCTCCTGGATTTTAAAATATATATCTATATCTATCTATCTATGTCTATCTATCTACCTATCTATCTATCTATGATCATTGATATAGTCCCATACCTCTTGGATGCTCTGTTGTGTTTGCTTGTTTCATTCTTTTTCTTCTGTATGTTTCAGTTTGGGTAATTGCTACTGACTTACCTTTAAGTTCACCTTTTTCTTTCCTTGACTCTCAATTCTACTGATGATATCATCAAAGGCATTTTTCATTTCTGTTACTGTGTGTGTGTGTGTTTACTTTCTAAGTATTTTTATTTGATTATTCCTATCATTTCCATGTCTCTGATAAAATTTTCCATTTCTTCATGCATGCCATCTAGCTTTTCCACTAGAGCCTTTAAAATAATCATAGTAATTTTAATTCCCTGTCTGGGTCATCTCTTGGTTTGGTTCTGTTGATTACTTTGTCTTTTGACAGCAGATTTTTTTCTTGCCTTTGTGTGTATATATATCTCATAATTTTTTATTGAATGCTGCCCATATGTAGATCAGTAGAGCATGAGGTATATAGTATTTGTGCCTGAAAATGGGCACACAATTTCTTCTGCTAAACCATTAGTGTATGTATGTGTTGGGGGGGTGAGTTGGGAAGGATGAGTCAGTTTAGTTAGGAGATGAGCTGAATTTAAGTGCTGTTGTTGCTATTATTATGTTCTATGTATCAGTACCATCAACTTCAAATTCCTCTGGTGTTAACCTTCCTAGGGTGGGAGCTGTGGTGCCAGAGAGTTTTCCTCAATGTTCCTGCTCTACTTTTAGCTTTCTGCTTTCCTTGTGCACCTGTGCCACAAAGGGTCTCTCTTCATGCTCTTTTCCCTAAGTGGTAGACTACGGTTGTTTCTTACTTGGTACTTGCTAGTTGGTGGGGGGTGGAGTCAGGAGTTTTCCTCTGTTACCCTGGTCTATTTCTAGTCTTAGGTCTTCTGTGTCAGCATTTTAGCTTGGAGATTCAGTCATCCTACTCCTCCTTCCCAAGGAAGACAAACCCTGTCTTATATGTCCAGCAGATCTTGTGTGGGAGGGAGTTTCCTACTTCTCCACCAGTGATAGGAGACCTTTAATTGTATCGACATAGTATCCTGGGCCCAGGACTGTTTCCTGTCCTTCCCTCAGGGAAGAGTTCTTTTTCTTTTATGCTTTCCCCAGCTACAGTGGATCTTCGCATGTTCCTTGGGGGCAACAGAGTTTGCTGTCCTACACTTAGTCACTTAAGGCTTTAGTCTGGAGAGGTGAAGGATCTGGGCAGGGTTTTATGTTTTTCTTCCTAGAGTCACAGTGGCAGAGCTGGGGTGGGTATGTGGAGGTAGTGTCGCTCTGATCTTTCTTTCCTCCCCCCACCAGTCTTTTGCTGGTGCTTGCCGTGGCTGAACCCAGCCAGAAGCCAGGTGACAAGGGAACCTGGCAAATGCAATCCACAGGGGTTGGCCTCCCAGGACAAGAGCAGAGCAGGGAGTGTTGGGGATTGGAAGTGCAGGTGCAGGAGTGGAGAATAACCAGTGCACATATGCATCTTTTATAATAACAACATGAAAGTAAAAATAAAACAAGAAAGTCAGAAGTTGAGACAGTATCCAAAGGGGTGGGCCAGTGGGTCTGGTTGGATTGGGAAAGATATAGAGATAGAAAGAATCTAATGCAGTGGGAGATAAAGTAGAGGTCCAGGCTCTGGAGGCCTTAGTGAGGAGAAGGTTGATGAAATGGGAGTGAAAAATTGAGGGAGCTGGAAGGATCAAACAGTATGCTTAGGGAGGAAGATGGAATCCAGAGTTTATAAGATTCTGTCGGAATTGAAAGCATGGCCATAAGTAAGGATGGCTGAAGTGGGTTGTGAGAATCAAAGGATTGGTGAAGCCAGGATATTGGATGGGTAGTTTGCTTAGATCTTGATGGAATCGAGCATAATAATAACACAGAACTGGAGAGCAGAAATTTGGCACCTGATATTGTCCTCAGGAAATGCAGGGATGGAAGAAGAGATCTGATGTCAGTGACAAGGAGAGAAGGAGACAGGTATAACCTGTGTGTGAAAAGAGCTGTCTTTATATTACTATTATTGCTTCTCCTCTTACTACTGCT
This sequence comes from Mesoplodon densirostris, assembly GCF_025265405.1. Taxonomy (NCBI): domain Eukaryota; kingdom Metazoa; phylum Chordata; class Mammalia; order Artiodactyla; family Ziphiidae; genus Mesoplodon; species Mesoplodon densirostris. The sequence continues at coordinate 59,759,550 of NC_082673.1, read as the reverse complement.
GTTACCACTATGACGAGTATGCTATTGTTATACTCAGACCAACTTCCAGATAATAGTATGTGTTTTGTGGTCTGAAAGCATTAGTGGGGGAGCTGGGAGAGTTTTGACATGCTCCTTCTGGCTTGGTAGTTCCACTATCCTCATGCGTTTCACACAGTATGCTCTGGCCACTTTGAGCTTGCTTTTCTTAAATGGTAGCCATTTAAGTTGTTTTCACATTTCTCAATGCCATAAACAATTCTGTGCTGAACTTCTTCACGTATATAGACATAACTAACATTTATTACCAGGCTCTGTGTGGTGGATATACCCTAAGATGGCACCCATAATCCCTGGTCCTGGTATTGATGGCTTTGTGTCATTTCCTTGCCTTGAGTGTGAGCAGGGCCTGTGACTTACTTCTAACCAATAGAATATGACAAAGGTGATGGGATGTGATTACGTTATATTTCATAAAACTCACCCTCGCTAGCAGACTCATTCTAGACACTTTCTCCCTTGCTGGATTTGAAAGAGTAAGTGGCTATATTAGGAGATCCATGAGGCACGGAGCTAAGGGAAGTATTTAGGAGGTGAGGATAACTGCCATTCAAAAGCCAACAAGAGACCCTTCTCCAGTTGAGCCACTGGATGAAAACCATCTGACTGACACCTTGATTAAAGTTTTGCAGAGGACTCAGCTAAACCATGCCTAGACTCTCAACCCACAGAAACTGAGATAAGACATATATATTGTTTTAAGTAGCACACTTTGTGGTAATTTGTTATGCAGCAATAGAAAACTAATATTCTCTGTAATAAATAAAATACTTTGCAGATATTATTTCAATTGATCTTCACAGCAGCCTTAAGAGGTTTATGATATTATTCCATTGTTTATAAATGAGGATTCTCAGGTTCAGGAAAGTTGAGAAACTTGCCCAGAGTCACACAGCAGGTAATGAGAAGGAATTTGAAGGCAGACTTCCAACTCTAGAGCCCATGGTCTTAACTTGCCTTTGATAAGATTTCCAGATTCTTGGTTTTGGAGACACTGTACCGACCTTTCAAAAAGTTTGTATCAGTTTACAGTTTTACCAACAGTGGATAAGGGTACCTATTTCTCAACATTCTTGCCAGTATTGGTTATTTGTTTTAAACATGATAAATTTACAAGTAAGTAAAATCACAATTTCTAAAATTTGCTTGTCTTTGAATACGTCCTCAGATTTTTTTGTTTGTTTTCTAGCTATATTTTCTCTTTCATGAGCAGTCTATTTATAGATAGTATTCTCTAGGGGTGTTATGGTAAGAGAAGGAAGCTAAAGGGGGATGCATCTCCAACTTTTGTCTTTTCAGATAGGGAAATAAGTTTTAAATTAAACCCTTAGTGAAATGGCCACACAGAGAACTGACATAGAATGGCATTCTGAAGCCTAAATGACCTGTCCATTTATAGTTCATATCCCGATTATACAGCCCCTGGCTATCAAAGCACCTAAGAAAAACTCACTCCTATCTCAAAAAGGAAAATACTCACACTCCTATGGATTCTACTTAGTCACTTATTAATGTATATTTTCTGTGTGCTTGGGTGAATGAATTCTGGAGCTCTGTGATTAATTTTTCTCCACTGTGCCTTTCTGAAAAACACCATCCTACAACTTGTGCTTCACCCAGTACAGTTTGAATACGCAAATAAAATAGCTTAACAGTGATTAAATTTAGAAGGCAATATTTTTTTATGAATTTAAATTTGTCTTTTCCCTTGAGGGAACCCTACAAAGTTACAAAGTTTTGCAAATTTATCCAAGGAGGAAATACAAAATGACTGATTTCTGTGGTAATTTTTTCCATGACATTATTATTGAGCAGATGCTTTCTCTTTCTGAATGAGGACAAAGAAATCATTTCAGTTCATGAAATCACAAATTTCAGACACTTCTTTTTTTTTTTTAACATCTGTATTGGAGTATACTTGCTTTACAGTGGTGTGTTAGTTTCTGCTTTATAACAAAGTGAATCAGCTATACATAAACATATATCCCCATATCTCTTCCCTCTTGCGTCTCCCTCCCACCCTCCCTATCCCACCCTGCTAGGTGGACACAAAGCACCGAGCTGATCTCCCTGTGCTATGCGGCTGCTTCCCACTAGCTATCTATTTTACATTTAGTAGTGTATATATGTCCATGCCACTCTCTCACTTCGTCCCAGGTTACCCTTCCCCCTCCCGTGTCCTCAAGTCCATTCTCTACATCAGTCACTTCTTAATGAGAATGGAAATAGTTTGATTATGAAGATGCTCATTTTTGTGGTGTAGTGGTTAATGCTAAATTTAATGGGAAAAACAGTTAGGATTGCAATACCCAGATTTTTCTAAATAGAGCATTCAATCGATAACCAGTTAATTAATGAGATTTATCACAATTTTAAAAAATTGAAGTAGAGTTGATTTACAATGTTGTGTTAGTTACTGGTATAGAGCAAAGTGATTCATATATATATATGCTTTTCCAGGTTCTTTTCCATTATAGATTATGTCAAGATAGTGAACTGTGCTATACAATAGGACCTTGTTTTCTATTTTATATATAGTAGTGTGTATCTGCTAATCCCAAACTCCTGGTTTATCCCTCCCGCCACCTTTTCCCTTTGGTAACCATAAGTTTGTTTTCTATGTCTGTGAGTCTGTTTCTGTTTTGTAAATAAGTTCATTTGTATCTTTTTTTTAGATTCCACATATAAGCAATATCATATGATATTTGTCTTTCTCTGTCTCACCTACTTCACTTAGTATGATAATCTCTAGGTCTATCCATGTTGCTGAAAATGGCATTATTTCATTCTTTGTTATAGCTGAGTAGTATTCCACTGTGTGTGTATATATATATATACATACATACATACATATATATATACATACATATCTATCTATCTATATAACCACATCTTTATCTATTCATCTGTCGATGACACTTAGTATCATAATGTTTTTGAAATCAGAAATCTAGTATTTGTAATTACAGTAGGAACATATTTGTGAAAACAAACATTACTTCCCCAGCCTGTGGAATGTTTCATGATTGAGCAAGCATTTGTACCTCTCTAATTATTTCTATGGATTGGCTCAGCATGATGATGATGAAGATGAAGAAGTTGATGATGATTGACAAAGATACCTACAACTTATTAAGGGTTTACCATGTGCCAGGAATACTATCTCATTTAATCTTCACCACAGTCCTATGAATAAGAGCTATTATTATCCCCAATTTACAGATGAGGAATCCAAGACTCAGAGAGGTTAGGTAGTTAAAGATCACATGGCTAATGAGTGACAGAGACAGCATTCAGGCTCAGGTATGCTTGACTCCAAAGACTTCGCTAGACCGAGTCATGCAACTCCACAAGCTTGTATTCGTTTTTTGTTTTTTGGGTTTTTTTGCGGTACGTGGGCCTCTCACCATTGTGGCCTCTCCCGTTGCGGAGCACAGGCTCCAGACGCGCAGGCTCAGCGGCCATGGCTCACAGGCCCAGCCGCTCTGCGGCATGTGGGATCCTCCCGGACCGGGGCACGAACCCGTGTCCCCTGCATCAGCAGGCAGACTCTCAACCACTGCGCCACCAGGGAAGCCCTTGTGTTCATTTTTGAGCTACTCACAGGACTGAATCTCACATGATGATTCCAGGGACACAGCCAAGACAGGATCACCAACAAAGACCTTTTTATTTTCCTCTGTCTTGTCGGGATCACCTTTCAGGCATTTCTCTGACACCTGAAGATACAGAGGTGTTTGTAACCCTGCCAAAATCCTTATGACTTGGAAATACCCTGTTTTTATCCCAAGTATATTTGTATTATTAGATACTGCAGGTGACTTTCAATGACTCAAATGGTCCTCTTACTTGGAAAGATGATAAACCTAGCTATAAACCTAGTAAACCTACATGGAAAGGTGATATACCTAGTTTACCCCAGAACTCCACATATCTCAACAATTAGAAACATGGTCATTTTCTCTGCAACAGAAGCCCACCATGAGAACTATCCATGGTGGTTCCTTGAAGAACTCCCGAGCCATATGAGGACTTTCCAGTGTTAGACATGGTGCTGACTTTCTAGCTAGGCCTCTCTTTCTCTCTCTTTTCCTCCCTCTCTCCCTTTCCCTCTTCTCCTCCCTCTCTTTATGTATTTATTATATAGAGAGATGTTACAGGAAAAAATATGTATATCCATCTAACTTATCCCCTTACATTTCAAATTTTGAGATTCTAATTTTCTGATTATTAGAAATAAAAATATGTTTATTATATGCTAAGACAATAAAAGAATACTCTTTTAGGAGAAAGATCATAGGATATCTACCACACATCCAAAAAATCTGGTGTCTTTATATTAAATGTCTGTATTGTTAATTCTTCTATCCCAGGAATATAGATCATTATAATTATAGGCCTACTTTAGTTGGATTTCTGAGTATATGGACCCCTCTTTAAGGAGCAAAAGAAACCACCTTACTGTGGTAGACTATATTACTGTTTACCCATAATTTTGGTGCTCCTCTGTATGGTGTCTGTGTCTATTGGAAGATTATACATCTCTGCCCTGTTGCACTCAGAAGTGCCCATGTGACTTGCTTGGCCAATCTAATGTGGACCACTTCTGAGCAGAGGCTGTGAGAGCCAGCTTGTGTGGTTCACAGTGCCACAATGAGACTTCTCCATTAGACTGAGACCCAAAGTTAAATTGAGTCAAAACAGTAGCTGGCCCTCATTGGACAAGCAGAAATAAGGGAGAAACAAACCTTTGTTGTTTTAAGCCACCGAGGTGTTTACAGCCATTTACCGCCACAGTATAATCTCGCCTATCATGACTGATACTCACCCACTCCCATTTGCCACTGCAAAACTCTCTAGGGAAGAGGCAGCCACAAAATAAATTTCTAGTGGTGATAAACAGTAGACTTAGAATTTAATATAATAAAACCCATATGCATTACAAACTCTCAACCTTCTTTTCTCTCCTGCTGGCTAGAACACAAGCCCTCTTTTCCATGCTGGGATATTTCGGATAGCCCTTCGGGCCAGTCTCTGTGCTGCCTATATTTCTTTGAGTAGTCTGCCATAACAAAATACCATCTATTGGGTAGCTTGAACAACATTAATGGGTGCCTGACATGCCAAGGAAGAACTGGTGGAGGTGGCTGTGAAAATTTTAGTAACTACACACAACATTTCCCTTTAAAAAACAACAAAGTTGCCTAGATTTGAAATGAAAGTCTAATTGTGCCTAGTACTAACGTACAATTAAAGTAATTCCTTGTTTTCTTTTCAACTGTGTTTATTTTGTTAGAATGAATGGAAGTTTCAGATCTTATATTGGGTTCCCTTGGAAACAGATTCTGAGACAAGGAGTTGTATGCAGAAGGATTTGCGGGGGGTTGTCTTGGGGCTCAGTTGCCCTTGAGGAAGGCAAGATTGGTTAGAGTGAGAAGCTAACCAGCAACATGGTTGCCGCTGAGGCTTCAGCTCATCGCTTGAGGAGCCCTGGAGGTGGGAAAGCCCTTCATAATTATATCACATGGAGGCAAAAGGTCTGGCCGGCCTTCGTAACCCTGCATCAACCAGTCATGGCTGTGGGATGCCCTCTGGATAGGGGCATAGCCTTGAGCGAGGCATAACCCTGTGGCTGGGGACAATGTTCAGTGAGGGACACAACTGTGAGTTGTCAGTGGCTGATATTAGCAGATGGGGGAATAAGTGCACTAAGTGCTTGGGGGAATGGCCCACAAGAGAAGATCTGGGTCGGGTGCTGTAGAACCCATTGCAGCCAACCCTTGCACCATTCATAATGACTTGCTTCTTTTCAAAAAAATTTTTTTTGATGTGGACCATTTTTAAAGTCTTTATTGAATTTGTTAACAATATTTCTTCTGTTTTATATTTTGGTTTTTTGGCCGCTAGGCATGTGAGATCTTAACTCCCTGACCGGGGATTGAGCCTGCAACCCCTGCATTGGAAGGAGAAGTCTTAACCACTGGACCGCCAGGGAAGTCCCTGACTTGCTTCTTATAGTAAGTTTGCCCCACTTCAAAACAGCTTTCATGGGATTCTGGTTGGTCTTGTGTTCTGGGGGGTGAGGATAAGTGGGGCTACTCCTGCTTCCAACCCTTGGTCTCCTGAACCCATGTATTTTTCCAACTGTGACATTGCTTCACACAGTGGTCATTGATTTGGAAAGGCACTCAATCCTTTCAGTTTATTTTCTCTTAATTGGCACCTCAGCTACATCTTTAAGAGGCCATTCTGCTGCTCAGGCTGATGGCTTCTGGTGATGTGCAATGTGAAAAGACCAATGGATGCCATGGTTATGTTCCCATTGCTCTACCTTCTTTTCTGGAGAGTGAATCCCTCATTCTGAGGCAATGTTATGTGGCATCCCAACACTCCGGTAGATCAAATGCTCTGCAAGTCCTTGGCTGGTGATTCTGGGCCAAGGCTCTGCAGGAAGGAAAGATAAACTTACGTCCGAAATACGTGTTGATCTCAGTCAATGTAAATTGCTGCCTCTTTCAGGGTGAAAATAGTCATTCTCTGTGAGAGATGGTGTCAGTTCAGGGGGCTTAGCTCTGCTGCTGGCAGGTTGGACATTCAGCAGTGGCAGTAGCTAGATCAGTTTTGGTAAATGGAAGTCCATGCTGTTGGGCAGAACCTCCATCCCTGCCACCATGACTGTCAGTCATGAGCCCATTGTGTCAGCACTGGGACAGATGATGTTGGAGGCTGGCTAATGATATGTGGCCAGTCATTCTGTCTGCTTGGTTATTTAGTTCCTTTTCCATTGTAGATGATCTCTGTCAGGTGTTAGCATATGATACATTGATACTTCTACTCATTCCCATAAGCCCATATGTCTCTTTCTGAGCTCTTTTGACCCTGCTACTCTAATCTTTCTCTACCCAGTTCCCTGACCAACCAGCCAAGCTGTGGCCACACCCTATGGATTCATATATATTCTTACCTCAGGTCACTTCTTTTTCCACATACAGTGGGTGACTGGGTACATTGTCTGGAATGCTGCACAATGGGAGGACTTTCCTATCTTTCAGAGCCATTACTAAGTGGTGACATAAATCAGCAGCAGACTCACACCAACATACCAAGCTGTGTTAGTCTACTCAGGTTGCCATAACAAAATACCACAAACTGGGTAGCTTGAACAATAGAAACTTATTTTCACAGTTTTGGAGGCTGGAAGTCTGACATCAGGGTGCCAGCATGGGCAGGCTCTGGTGAAGGCTTTCCTGGCTTGCAGACAGTTGCTTTCTTCCCTTCTCACGTGGTGGAGAGTGAGGAGGCAAGTTCTCTGATGTCTCTTCTTACAAGGGCACCAATCCCATCATGAGGGCCCTACCCTCATGATCTCATCTAAATCTAGTTACTTCTCAAAGGCCTCATCTCTAAATACCCTCACACTGGGGGATAGGGCTTGAATATATGAATTTGGGGGAGGATACATTTCAGTCCATAGCACAAGCCAACCCACCCATGAACCAAGATCAGCCTGGTTCCCTCCTCCTCCAGCTGGTAATAAGCCTCCTCTCTTCCTTCATGTAGCCATAAACATGAACTGAAGTAGAGAGGTTCTGGGCCTTCTGTCTCTGCTGCTTACTTGTACCCCTTGCTGCTTTGCCTGGTCCTTCTCCCCTATGATGGATTGCTCACCTTTGACAGAATCTGTTTCACGATGGGCAGCTCCGGCTGCGTGGTCACTTGCTGATCCATGCTCCCTCTCTACTAAGGTGAGATACTCCGTCCCAGCTAAGGCCTAGTAACATGCAAGTAGCTGCTTTTGAATTGTGCATAGTGCATGTGTTACCCATAATGATGACAAATGACTTTTTAAAAATGTAATTTAATGATTCAGAAAATGGCTTTCCATTACCTTCAAGATAAAGTCTCCACTCACTCTGTACAGGAAATCCAAGGCCCTCAAAGACCCAGTTCCTGCCAACTTTCTGTCCTCATCACTCTTACCACGTGCAGACGTAAGTGCTGTGTTCTAGCCCTGCAATTTCCACATAATCCGCACACTTATGAATCAGGGTGCTGGGAGGAAACAGATGATACACACAAAAGGGGTAATTGAAGAGTTTATTAGACTATTTACAAAGGTGTGGACAGGGTTTAAGGGAAATAAGAATGGAAGGTCATTACGCTTCTAGGCCGGAGGGGCCAATGTGAGGGAGCTGTTCCCAGGACCTAGAATGAGATGGGTCATCCTGGAGAGCTGGAGCTGTGGCCTCCCTGCTGCTGTGCAGGGAGGGAGCTGGGGGGCTGAATATGGGAACTTTGTCTCCCACTTCCCTCCACTGTGCACCTGCTGTATCCCATTTGGCTGAACTCAATTAGAAGCCAGAGGGCAAGGGAACCCTGAAGATGCATTCTGCAGAGGCCGGTCCCAGGGCACAGAGCAGAGTAAACAGGGGTGGAAAGTGGATCTGGAGAGGCAGTGCAATGTGAGCATATGCACTGCACTTCATCACTGAGCCTCTGCACTTGCTTTTCCTTCTGCTTGAAAGGCTCACCTGACCCCATCCCCTTTCCTGTCCCTTGTTCACGTAATAAACTCATTCTCAACCATCAGGACTCATGTCCAGCCTTTCAATTTGAATAGCAACCTGTGCAGACTTCAGTTCTCGCATGGAGCACATTGCATTGTAATTGTTGATTACCTGTCTATCTCCCTGACCAACATGGGCATTCATCCAGTACAGCAGCTGGGCCTTTTGTATCTTTCTATTCTTAGAGCGCAGCACTGTGCCTGCACCTAGTGGGTGCTCATTAGTTATATATTGACGAGTCTCTTTATAGTCCTGAAAGTGGAAGGTCCTTTCTTTTTGTAGCTCTTTTAAATGTAAACTGCATGGGCTTCCCTGGTGGCGCAGTGGTTGAGAGTCCGCCTGCCGATGCAGGGGACATGGGTTCGTGCCCCGGTCCGGGAAGATCCCACATGCCGCAGAGCGGCTGGGCCCGTGAGCCATGGCTGCTGAGCCTGCGCATCTGGAGCCTGTGCTCTGCAATGGGAGAGGCCACAACAGTGAGAGGCCCGCGTACAGCAAAAAAAAAAAAAAAAAAAAAAAAAAAAAAAAATGTAAACTGCAAAAGCTTAGTTACTTCAAGGGAACAATATTCCCTTAATTGGGAACAGCAATTCCCAATATTGTTGTAAAGTTTTAAAAACCCTTTCCTAGTTAGGGAACAAAACCACTTATCCAGCATCCCATCACTAGTGAGAAGTGGGTAGAATCAAGGTCTTCTGCCTCCTAATTCACTGCTCTTTGCTCTCATCACTAGATGTCCTCAAATGAAAGTGAGTGTATCAGGTGGCCCTGTGGAGGTGGCTCACATAACTTTAACAGGTGGCAATCTCAGAGGGACGATTTGAAATGAATGAGGTTAAATGCCTGGTTGAAGAAAATAACCCCTTAATTTTTTTTACTTTCAGAACTTCGCTGGGTCATTAAGAATTGAATTCCAAGAAAGGGAATATCCTGTTAGATGGACCAGATTTTTTTCCATTTTTCTTTCCAAGGTGAAAACATGTAAGCTGCTCAAGGTCAGGGACCAAGCCTCCTTTACGTTTGTCTTCTGTCAGCCTTAGATCAATGTGTCAGAGGAACGGCACATCATACAAAACAACCAGATGAGGTCAATCTAGCAATGCTTTGCATGACTCCCAAGATGTTTACTTTGGTTACCTGCACACTCAGAGTGGAGTAGGGTGGAGTGGAGTGCAGTGGCCACTAGTGATTCGATGCTCAGCATCCATCTCTCCTTCTGACAAAAGCATCCTGAATTTCCTGTGAGAAATTACCTCTCCTATTTCCAGCTTTGTTTTTTGGATGGAATTGACTTCAAAGCCCAGGTTGAGGGTGATTGGCTAATTAGCATATCACACTCTCTTGGTCCCACGATCAGTTCAGAAATGAGCCAATGATGTGCAATGATACAGTCACTAAGAATCCTGGGGAAGAGACTCTTTCTCTCGCCTTGCTGGACATGAAAGAATAAGGATGTAGTTGCTGGAGCTGCTGCAGCCATCTGTGACCCCCTGGGGTCAGAGGTCAGAACTAGGACCAAGGAAGTGGAGACAGAAATGGAGGGAGTGGGAACCATGTCAAACGTGGTGACATCGTTTGAATCCTAGATCAAGTTGCACCTGAGCCACGCATTAATGTGAGCCTGCATCCCTAGTCTTTTTTTTTTTTTTTTTTTTTTCGGTACACGGGCCTCTCACTGTTGTGGCCTCTCCCGTTGCGGAGCACAGGCTCCGGACGCGCAGGCTCAGTGGCCATGGCTCACGGGCCCAGCTGCTCCGCGGCATGTGGGATCTTCCAGGACTGGGGCACGAACCCGCGTCCCCTGCATCGGCAGGCGGACTCCCAACCACTGCGCCACCAGGGAAGCCCCCTAGTCTTTCTTTAAGCCAGTGTGGGTTGTGCTCACGGTGGTAACTGGCATGTTGAGGGAAGCAGCATTTGTGAGTGAGAAGGAAAGGAGGGTTTCCTGTGGCCTCGCAGGTTAAACCAGGGAAATGGCTGGGCCGTGGATGAAGTCATGTAGCAGAATAACTCAGGGAGATTTGCAAACCACTCTTGCTCTCCTCTGTACCAGGACCCATTCTAGAATCACTTGGAGTGTGTGTGTGTGTGTGTGTGTGTGTGTGTGTGTGTGTGTGTAAAGTTTAAAAGCCCTGTGCCAGGGATTCTGATGCAAACTAGTCCAGTCACTGGACCCCTTGGATTAAGAGTAGGTCTGATTTGACTGCCTGTACCCCTACCCTGAACATAATGCCTTGTTAGTTCTATGGGATCAGTGTGTAACTGAGGCCCCAACAAACCCTACTTGATAACTTTATTTAGGGTATCGAATACTCAGCCCTCTCCCAGGCCTTTGGTGGTGCTAAGCAGTTCAGTTTTCCTTTCCTCGGGGAGAACCACCTTGTCTTTCACTTCCCTTTTCCCCCCATCTCTCCTCTTAGGACCTTATTCAGGTTTATCTTTTAGGTTCTATGAACTCATCCAGCCACAGAACTAGGAATTAAAGGTGTGAATTCATAATACAGTTCCTACTGACAAGAACGGATTACAAGGATGCGGAAACACAAAAGAATAGATATTTAAAGCAATGAGTGGGAAGTGAGTACTGGGAAACAGGGCTTTGAAGCCTGGAGGTTTGGTCCCTTTCCCCCTCCTCCCACAGTGTTGACACACCCCTTCTCTTTTCTTTCTCTCTATAGATTATACTTGGTTAAGATTTTTGTAACGCAGTTTGGCATGATGCAAAGCCAGTTCATTCTTCTTGCACTTAGCTGACCCATCAGAACCAAAACACTGTTTCAAGGAACAGAGGAAGGGATGTGTTCTTGTACCACAAAAGTGAAAGCAGGGTGAATCAGAAAACAAAATCGTGAGCATAGCATCCTCTATTGAAAATGCACAATTAAGTAACCAGGTTCTTGATAGAGAACGGCTTCCAGGCTGCCTCCTGCGTGGTAGACGTGGTGGTGGCTGCTGGGAGACTTTGTGCCAGCTGAAGGAAGTACACGGAGAACGCAGAGAAGAGAGAAAAGTGATTACAGATAATCACTTCTCAGCTTCTCCGGAGAGGAAGTCTCTGAAGCTCCAGAGCATCTCATTTTCATATTGGAAAAAGACTTCACAATAGTCTCTAAGGTGACCTAGCAGGACATTTGAATTGACCCCATCCATGAAAGGTGTCATTAGATTTCCTGGAGAATGGTGGATACTCCACAGGTCTCGCTAAAGTGCCTTGAAGCAGGAGAGCTGCCAGGTGGGCCGTGAGTACCTAGGAAGGTGGAGGAGGTCCTGTCAAACTTCGCACTTTGTTCTCGGAGCTCCCCCAGAGCACGGTAGTAGCAGCAAACACAAGCAGTGGGGATCGCTGAACACCATATATGAAGTAATAAAAATGACAAAAGGCCAAAATGCCTTAGTAGAGTCCTCTGACTAGAGTTAGATTCATCGATATTTCTTGGCTGTCTTCTCCACCAGATCACCTACAGGTTAGCAGCCACACCAAGAGCCAACCTACGGCATGGGCCATTGCCGGAGGGTGGATCTGCTCTTCTTCCTGAGACAGGACCAACTGTTGGTCCATTAGTTATAATGCATGGCTGTGGTGGGGGGTAGCTAGCAGGCAATTTATCCCATCTGGGGAAAGAACGTCCAGAAATACTTAATCCCTACAGTAGACAGGCCATAGTTTTGTTTTGTTTTTTTATAAATTTATTGTATTTATTTATTTATTTTTGGCTGAGTTGGATCTTCGTTGCTGCACATGGGCTTTCTGTAGTTGCGGTGAGCCGGGGCTACTCTTCATTGCGGTGCGTGGGTTTCTCACTGCAGTGGCTTCTCTTGTTGCGGAGCATGGGCTCTAGGCGGGCAGGCTTCAGTAGTTGTGGCACGTGGGCTCTAGAGCCCAGGCTCCGTAGTTGTGGTGCATGGGCTTAGTTGCTCTGCAGCATGTCAAATCTTCCCAGACCAGGGATCGAACCTGTGTCCCCTGCATGGACAGGCAGATTCTTAACCACGGCGCCACCAGGGAAGCCCCCAGGTCACAGTTTAATAGTACTTTTTTTTTTCTTTAAGGGGCTGGGGAGTGACCTTGAAGGACACTTTTCTATTTTTTAAATTTTAATTTATTATTATTATTTTTTTGCCACACCAGCGGCTTGTGGGATCTTAGTTTCCAGACCAGGGATTGAACCTGAGCCCTCGGCAGTGAAAGCATGGAGTCCTAACCACTGGACAGCCAGGAAATTCCTCAATAGTACTTTTTATATCATATTGCATTTAGCTTGTATATTAAGATATAGAGTACCCAAATACAAGTCCCTTCAAAGTTGAAACTATGTCTCATTCTGTTATTTCTTTGTTTTGACTCTGAAGTGATTTCATTTTCCTTTTTTGTGTTATTTGTACTTTCTAATTTTCTAAAATGAGACTATATGAAATACATCTTTTTTTGAAAAAAAGTAAAGACATAGTAAATGATTTCTTTATTTACTTTATCACATGTCATAAATTCCATACCATAAAATTTACCCTTTAAAATGCACAGTTTAGGGATTTTTGTTAAGTAGTTTTTCAACCATCTCCACTATCTAATTCCAGAAACATTTTTGTCATCCCTCAAAAGAAACCCTGCACGCATTAGCAGTCACTCCCCCCCCACCTCCACTCTCTGGCAACTACTGATGTGCTACTTGGGACCCCGTGGTTAACTAATCAAAGCCATAGTTCTTTGTGGGTCAGACTATTCCGATTACTGCTTTTCCTCTGTTATCCATCATGGTAACCGTGTCCACCCTGCCTTTGGAGATTAAGTGCCACCATTTTGCTGGCAATATTCATCATCCTGAAGCAGCTGGCTTGATAGAATAGTGGAATGGCCTTTTGAAGACTCACCTGCAGCACCAGGTAGGTGATAATACCTTGCAGGGTTAGGAAATGACCTCTAGGTTTCTGTATATGCTCTAAATCAGCGTCCAATATATGAGGCTATGTCTCCCATAGCCAGGATTCATGAGTCTATCAAAGGGTAGAAATGTGAGTGGCTGGTACTCTACTAGCAAATTTTTTCTTTCCATCCCTGTGTCTTTAGGCTCTGCTGGTCTAGAGATGTAAATTCCAAAGGGAGGGATAATTCTACCGAGAGACACAACAATGATTCCATTGAGATGGAAGTTGAGACCATCACCTGGTCACTTTGGGGTCCTCATTTCTGCAAATCAGTAGGCAAAGAAGGATGAGTGATCCTGATTACCAAGGAGAAACTGGGCATCCATTACACAATGGCGGTGAGGAAGAGTATGCCTGGAATCAGGAAATCCCTCAAGGGTGTTTCTCTGTACTACCATGCTCAGTGATTAAAGTCGATGGAAAACTACAACAACCCAATTCAGGCTGGACTGCTAATGTCCCAGGCCCTTTGGGAAAGAAGTCCTGGGTCACCTTACCAGGTAAAGAACCATGTCTGGTTGAGGTGCTTGCTGGGGGCAAAGAGAACATGGAATGGAAAGTAGAAGAACGTAGTTGTAAATACTATGACCAGGTGACCAGTTGCAGAAACGAGGACTAATTGTGATAAGTACTTCTTCCTTAATTTTTATGAATATGTTTGTATATATGTTAAGCAAATATTTTGTTTTCTTCCCTCTCTTATCCCCTTATCATCAAACATAAGATGTATTTGTAAAAGGTAAATTTATATCACAGTATTTAAGTTATAGAATATCAAAGGAGAAGAGTGAACAATACCTAAGGACTTTGCATGCTCTTCTAGAGAAAGGATTAGTGTGATTTTTTTTTTTTTTTTTTTTTTTTTTCGGTATGCGGGCCTCTCACTGCCGTGGCCTCCCCCGTTGCGGAGCACAGGCTCCGGACGCGCAGGCTCCGGACGCGCAGGCCCAGCGGCCATGGCTCACGGGCCCAGCCGCTCCGCGGCATATGGGATCCTCCCAGACCGGGGCACGAACCCGTATCCCCTGCATCGGCAGGCGGACTCTCAACCACTTGCGCCACCAGGGAGGCCCGGATTAGTGTGATTTTTGTTGTACACATGATAATTGTATCATGTCAAGAAGTATGACTTGTTACTGTTTTTATCTGGAGATTAAGTATGGTTTAAAGAGGTGCGTTTGGGTGCCATGTTGACAAGATGTGGACTGTGATGGTGTTTTTGACATGTCACCTTGACTAGGCTAAACTTTTCAGTTATTCAATAAGACCCTAATCTAGGTGTTGCTGTGAAGATATTTTTTAGATATGATTAAAATCCATGATCAGTTGGCTTTAAGTTAAGTTTAAGGATTTTTCCCTAGATAATCTGGGTGGGTCTGATTCAGCTGAAAGGCCTTTAAGAGCAGAGCTGAGGTTTCCTGAGGAAGAAGAAATTCTGCCTGTGTACAGTGGCTTCAGCCTGTGCCCCAGAGTTCCATCCTGTCCTTCCTTATGGCCGGTACTATTGATTTCAGACTTGTGTAATCAGCCCCCACAATTGTGTAAACAATTTCCTTGCAATAATCTATGAAAATATCTTTCCTACTGGTTCTGTTTCTCTGGTTGAACCCTGACTAAATGAACCTGGCTGAAATGATGTTTACAAAATGTTAACAATGATTATTTCTCAGAGACAGGATTGATTTTAGGTGATATATATATTTTTTACTTTCTCCTTTGTTTTTTCCCGTAATGCTCAAGCGTTTTAAAAGAACATTTTAAAACAAAGACAATAGTTAAAAATCAACATTTTTAATAAAAATGATAGGTTAAAAATGTATAATTTCACAATATTACCTAAAGCCTAATTCCATTTACAAAATACAGAACTCTAGCAAGTTTTTATAACTTAGAATTTCTAAAAACACAATTTGAAAATCCCTTTGAGGAATTCCCTGGCACTCTGGTTAGGACTCTGTACTTTCACTGCCAAGGGCCTGGGTTCAACCTCTGGTCAGGGAACTAAGATCCTGTAAGCCGCGAGGGGCGGCCAGAAAGAAAGAAAAAGAAAATCCCTTTGGTCTTTTCCACAGAATTCAACAAACAAACAAACTTCACCTATGCTATAATCTACCCTGTTTTTGTTTGTTTGTTTGTTTCTTGAATGTTAATGAGCCCAGGGATAATATCTTACTCTTCCTTAGTTCTGTTGCTGTGTCAAAGGGCTGTCACATATATAGGTCCCTGTCACATATATATACACGTCTTAACTTCCCTTAACTTTTTTCCTAGTAATTGCCAAAAGTATCCTCTTTACCCTTTCAAACTAGGATATCAAGCACTTTAAGTTTAAAACATACCAAACATTAAATTGTTATGTGCACATTTTCTTTATTTTATTTTTTTATTTTATTTTTGCGGTACGTGGGCCTCTCACTGTTGTGGTCTCTCCCGTTGCGGAGCACAGGCTCTGGATGCGCAGGCTCAGCGTCCATGGCTCACGGGCCCAGCCGCTCCGCAGCATGTGGGATCTTCCCGGACTGGGGCATGAACCCGTGTCCCCTGCATCGGTAGGTGGACTCTCAACCACTGCGCCACCAGGGAAGCCCTTCTTTATTTTATTAAAAATAGATAGACAGTACTTATTTTTATGGAGTTAAAACAGCTTTGCACTTATCATATTGTACTTTGCTCTTTATTAATAATATTTCAAAGCCACATAACCTTGAGTCAACACAATCCATAAACTTGTCTTTTTAATGATTGTAGAGCAGTCCATCATGTAAATATGCCACAGTTTGCTCCTCCATAGCTCTATTTTTAGACATTTGGGCTGTTTCCAGTTTCTTTCTATTATAAACAATGTGACTGTGAAGGCTTGTTTAGACCATTGGCTTTTAAAATTATCTCTTGGGGGTCATTTCCTTAGGTCTAAATTCCTAAAGATGAATTCTTTGGGAAAAAGACAAGAACATTTTGTTACCTGTTGCCAGATTGCTTTTTCAAAAAGACTGAAAGAGTTTTACAGCATCACCAACAATACGTTTCCCTGAAGCCACATCCGCATTGGATTGTTAATATTCTTATTTATTTTTGCTAGTTTACTAGATATACAGTGGCATCAAAGTTGCTTTGAGGTGCTGTGGAATAACAGCCTTAACATTCTTAGAAGCTCTCTTGTTGGGGTCTGCGAGTCATGCCCTTAAAATTTTTAGAAGTATTTTTTGTCTGGCTTAAGTGTCTCTCAGGTACAACTTCAATCTTTCTAAGGTCTTTGCAAAAGATCTTGGAGCTGCACCTTTGATATGAATTTTACACTGAAGCTATGTTTTACTGGCAACACCCTAGATTTGATCTTTGCCTTAAGGCCATTTCTTACTTTGAAAATACTTTGCTGCCTAGAAGATTTCCCTGGACTGTCTTTATTCTAAATTCTGCTCAAATAGTTCTTTATTTAGCTCATTCCTTTCTTCTTGTATTTTATCATAGCATAGGAAACTAAAAGAAGCAGTTGACACTTTCAACATTTTGCCTGGAAATCTCCTTAGCCAGATCCACAAGTTCATGAGGCACCCTTTCTATTTGTGTTGTTACCCCAGGCAACAGTTTCAATAAAATCTCTTCTGGTATACACATGGCTTACCCCTTGCTCCAGCAATCAGTAGTAATCTCCTCACTGCTCTGCCAGCCTTCACTAATAGCCTTTTTGAAAGTCTTCAGGCCTCTATCCACCTTCTGCTCCCAAAGCCAGTCCTACATGTTCTAGGTTTTTCTTATGCAGCATTGCATTACTAGGTGCCAATTTTTGTTTCAGTTATCTATCACTGTGTAACAAATCAAAAAATCACCCCAAAACTTAGTGGTTTAAGACAACCACCATTGTATTTTGCGTGTGTGAATTTGGTGGTTGATTGGTCTTAGCTGGGAGGTTGCTTTCTTCCATGAGGTGTTATGGGGCTGCAGAGGCTAGACTGGGCTGGCCTGTCCAAGACGGTTCATTCAAATGACTGGTAGTTGGTGCTGGCTGTCAGCTGGGAGCTCAGCTGTAGCTGTCAGAGGACCTGGTTCCCCTCCATATAGCCTTTCCATGTGGCTCGTTTGTACAGTATGGCAACTGAGTTCCAAGAGGAAGGAAGTAGAAGCTTCTAGCCTTAAGGCCTGGGCTGAGGGGTCCCAGAATATATTTCTACTGCGTTCTGTTCATCAGAGCAGTCCTAGGTTTTTCTTAGATTAGAAAGAAGGAAAAATAAACTCTACTGCTCAGTGGAAGAAAGGCCCAGGGAGTGGAGAAAGTAATGTATCATCTTTGGAGTCTGTCTATCAGGCCAGAGTGACGGGATCATTTATCAGCTTTTCTCAGGAGTGTTGTGGAAGGAAAAGACACCCATTACTCGTTCTGGGTTCTATTCTAGCCATTGTGGATATAATGGTGAATAAGACAAAGTCCCTGCTCTTGTGCAGCTTACACTCTAGCGGGGGGAAATTTAAAAAATATATATATATTTAAATAAATAAGAAAAATAGAAGGCAGTTAGTGGTTGTGGGTTGAATTGTACCCCCCACCAAACCCTCTTTACATGTGTCATTCCCAATAAACAGGAAGTGCCTCCCAAGACCATTCATCTTCAGTCTTATAGAGGTCTCCAATTTATTGACCCCATCGCTATCAAACATCCCATCACGACCTCACTTCTTTTCTTATCCAGGTCAGACACCAAAGTTCATTATTTCAAACACTCCTCCCTTGGCTCTATTCCTCCAGAACACCCTCCTGGCATTTTCCAAACCTAATTAAATTCAATATGTGCTGACTCTATGACTGAACCCAAGCATGTAATTTGCTTTGGTCAATGAAAGTGATTTGAACTGATGTGTGTTATTTCTGAATGAAAGCTTTAAAAATCAATGCACAACTCATCACTCTTTTTATTTCTGGCCCACTGCCTGACAGCACTCCAAATGGGGGCTGCTCCGTAAGCCTGGGTGTTGGAGTAAGAAGAAATCAGAGTAGAACCCCCAGCTGACTCATCATGAGCATGTAGTGTGATGTCACTGAGATGTCACTTTAGTTTTTTTTTTAAATAAATCTTTATTGGAGTATAATGGCTTCACAATACTGTGTTAGTTTCTGTTGCACAATAAAGCAAATCAGCCATATGCATACACATGTCCCCATATCCCCTCCCTCTTGAGCCTCCCTCCCATCCTCCCTCTCCCACCTCTCTAGGTCATCTCAAAGCACCGAGCTGATCTCCCTGTGCTATGCGGCTGCTTCCCTCTAGCCAGCAATTTTACATTTGGTAGTGTATATATGTCAATGCTACTCTCACTTCACCCAGCTTCACCTTCCCACCCCATGTCCTCAAGTGCATTTTCTATGTCTACCTCTTTATTCCTGCCCCGCAACAAGGTTCATCAGTACAATTTTTTGTTAGATCCCATATATATGTGTTAGCGTATGGTATTTGTTTTTCTCTTTCTGACTTACTTCACTCTGTAGGACAGACTCTAGGTCCATCCACCTCACCACAAATAACTCAATTTCGTTTCTTTTCATGGCTGAGTAATATTCCATTGTATATATGGGCTACATCTTCTTTATCCATTCATCTGTCGATGGACACTTAGGTTGCTTCCATGTCCTGGCTATTGTAAATAGAGCTGCAATGAACATTGTGGTATATGACTCTTTTTGAATTATGGTTTTCTCAGGATATGTGCGCAGTAGTGGGATTGCTGGGTCATATGATAGTTCTATTTTAAGTTTTTTAAGGAACCTCCATGCTGTTTTCCACAGTGGTTGTATCAATTTACATTCCCACCAACAGTGCAGGAGAGTTCCCTTTTCTCCACACCCTCTCCAGCATTTATTGTTTCTAGATTTTTTATAATGGCCATTCTGACTGGCGTGAGGTAATACCTCATTATAGTTTTGATTTGCATTTCTCTAATAATTGGTGATGTTGAGCATCATTTCATGTGCCTCTTGGCCATCTATATGTCTTCCTTGGTGAAATGTCTGTTTAGGTCTTTGCCCATTTTTTTTTTTTTTTTTAAACATCTTTATTGGAGTATAATTGCCGTACAATGGTGTGTTATTTTCTACTTTATAACACAGTGAATCAGTTATACATATACATATGTTCCCATATCTCTTCCTTCTTGCATCACTCTCCCTCCCATCCTCCCTATCCCACCCCCTCTAGGTGGTCACAAAGCACCGAGCTGATCTCCCTGTGCTATGCGGCTGCTTCCCACTAGCTATCTATTTTACATTTGGTAGTGTATTTATGTCCATGCCACTCTCTCACTTTGTCCCAGCTTACCCTTCCTCCTCCCCGTATCCTCAAGTCCATTCTCTAGTAGGTCTGTGTCTTTATTCCCGTCTTGCCCCTAGGTTCTTCATGACCATTTTTTTTTTTTAGATTCCATATATATGTGTTAGCATATGGTATTTGTCTTTCCCTTTCTGCCTTACTTCACTCTGTATAACAGACTCTAGGTCCAGCCACCTCACTACAAATAACTCAATTTCATTTCTTTTTATTGTTGAGTAATATTCCATTGTATATATGTGCCACATCTTCTTTATCCATTCATCCGATGATGGACACTTAGGTTGCTTCCATGTCCTGGCTATTGTAAATAGAGCTGCAATGAACATTTTGGTACATGACTCTTTTGAATTATGATTTTCTCAGGGTATATGCCCAGTAGTGGGATTGCTGTTGTATGGTAGTTCTATTTTTAGTTTTTTAAGGAACCTCCATACTGTTCTCCATAGTGGCTGTACCAATTCACATTCCCACCAACAGTGCAAGAGGGTTCCCTTTTCTCCACACCCTCTCCAGCATTTATTGTTTCTAGATTTTTTGATGATGGCCATTGTGACCGGTGTGAGATGATATCTCATTGTAGTTTTCACTTGCATTTCTCTAATGATTAATGATGTTGAGTATTCTTTCATGTGTTTGTTGGCAATCTGTATATCTTCTTTGGAGAAATGTCTATTTAGGTCTTCTGCCCATTTTTGGATTGGGTTGTTTGTTTTGTTGATATTGAGCTGCATGAGCTGCTTGTAAATTTTGGAGATTAATCTTTGTCAGTTGCTTCATTTGCAAACATTTTCTCCCACTGTGAGGGTTGTCTTTTGGTCTTGTTTATGGTTTCCTTTGCTGTGCAAAAGCTTTTAAGTTTCATTAGGTCCCATATTTTAATTTTTGTTTTTATTTCCATTTCTCTAGGAGGTGGGTCAAAAAGGATCTTGCTGTGATTTATGTCATAGAGTGTTCTGCCTATGTTTTCCTCTAAGAGTTTTATAGTGTCTGGCCTTACATTTAGGTCTTTAATCCATTTTGAGTTTATTTTTGTGTATGGTGTTGGGGAGTGTTCTAATTTCATTCTTTTGCATGTAGCTGTCCACTTTTCCCAACACTACTTATTGAAGAGGCTGTCTTTTCTCCACTGTATTTTCTTGCCTTCTTTATCAAAGATAAGGTGACCATATGTGTGTGGGTTTATCTCTGGGCTTTCTGTCCTGTTCCATTGATCTATATTTCTGTTTTTGTGTCAGTACCATACTGTCTTGATTACTGTAGCCTAGTGGTATAGTTTGAAGTTGGGGAGCCTGATTCCTCCAACTCCATTTTTCATTCTCAAGATTTGTTTGGCTATTCAGGGTCTTTTGTACTTCCATACAAATTGTAAAATGTTTTGTTCTAATTCTGTGAAGAATGCCATTGGTAGTTTAATAGGGATTGCGCTGAATCTGTAGATTGCTTTGGGTAGTATAGTCATTTTCACAATATTGATTCTTCCAATCCAAGAACATGGTATGTTTCTCCATCTGTTTATGTCATCTTTGATTTCTTTCATTGGTGTTTATAGTTTTCCGAGTACAAGTTTTTCACCTCCTTTGGCAGGTTTATTCCTAGGTTGGTTTTTTTTTTTTTTTTTTTTTTTTTGCGGTATGCAGGCCTCTCACTGCTGTGGCCTCTCCCGTTGCGGAGCACAGGCTCCGGACGCACAGGCTCAGCGGCCATGGCTCACGGGCCTAGCCGCTCTGCGGCATGTGGGATCTTCCCAGACTGGGGCACGAACCCGTGTCCCCTGCATCGGCAGGCAGACTCTCAACCACTGCACCACCTGGGAAGCCCCTGAAGGACATCTTGGTTGCTTTCAACTTTTGGCATTATGAATAAAGCTGCTATAAACATCTGTGTGTTGGTTTTGTGTAGACCTAAGTTTTCATTCCTTTGGGTAAATACCAAAGAGTATGATTACTTGTATGAGAAGAATATATTTGGTTTTGTAAGAAACCACCAAACTGTCTTCTTAAGTTGCTGTACCATTTTGCAATCCCACCAGCAATGTATGAGAGTTTCCATATATTAGAAAAGAAGAAAGATCTAGTTTGTTAAGGTGGAAACTCTTTGCACTGATATTAATTCTTTTGCTGCATGTCTAGGGTTTACCCACTAAGCAAGGTACTGTAGTTGAGATCATATTTTATTGTGTTTAGGGATTCCCTGGGTGATCACTGAGGTCCTTCTACCATCACTGGTCAGATCTCTTGTCTTTCCACCAGATGTGAGCTCTGAGGAATTAAATTAAATTAATTAATTACACAATTTTGAAAGGTTACACTCCATTTACAGTTATTACAAAATATTGGCTATATTTGGGGAACTTTATATTTACAACTGTCTGGTCATTTTTTGCCTCTCTGTGAAATTCTACTCTATGCACACCTAATCCAGCACTCATCAAAGACTCAAGCAGACCCATAAGCAAATTACTGAGTCTTCTTGCATTTTCCCCTTCAGTCCAGATGCCAGGCCCACAACTTCCAACTGCCTTGGTCTCCCCAAACTCCAACTCCATATCTATTTCAGTGAGGCCAAAATGTTGTCTTTGACTCCCCCTAGCTGTACCAGTGACTATGAAATTGCCTCTAGGCAACAAGCTGGGATAAGTATAGGGCCTGGTTGTTAGTTTCCCTTTTCTCATGGACCACTGTCCTGTGCTCTTTCTGTTTATTTTTTATTCGTTGCTCTAGGGATTATACTGTGCATCTTTAATTTATCACAATTTTCTTAGACTTTATGTAGAATTACTTCAAGAAAGATGTAGAAATCTTGCAATAGTATAGTTGCATTTCCCCCTTTTTGCTATTTTTACCATATATATATCTATATATATTTTTTGAGATACAATTCACATACCATAAAATTTACCCCTTTAATGTGTACAATTCAGTATTTTTTAAATTATATTCAAAAAATTGTACAACTACCACCACTGTTTGATTCCAGAACATTTCATCACTCCAAAAAGAAACCCCATATCCATTAGGAGCTTCTCTTGTTTCTCCTCTACCCCCAGCCTCCAGCAACAACTCACCTACGTTTTGTCTCTATAGATTTTCCTATTCTGGACATTTCTTATAAATGGAATAATGTATCTGTATACATTTTAAACCCAACAATACTGTTATAATTTTTGCTTTAAATAGTCAAATATGACTTTTACATAAATTAAGAGAAGAGAAAGAAAAATATATAGTTTTAATATTCATCCATATACTACCATTTGTGGTGCTCTTCATTCTTTCCTGTAGATCTGAGTTAACATATGGTGTCATTTCCTTTTATTCTGAAGAGCTTCCTTTAGCATTTCTTGTAATTTTCCCTTTGCTGTTTAGGATTTTGTGGCAAACAGGGGCCAAGAAAGCTTCTGTCATGTACCAATTCCATTATTTGATAAGTATGGGTTTTTCAAGGAATTCTCCCATTTCATCTGTTATTGAATTTTTTGGCATAAAGATGATATTATTCCCTTATTATACTTTCAATATTGTGGTTTCTGTAGTGCTAACCCTTCTTTCAATCCTGCTATTGGTAATGTGTGTTTTCTCTATTTTTCTATTGATTAAGGGTTTATCAGCTGTGATCTCTTCAAAGAATCAATTTTTGGTTTTATTAATTTTCTGTATTGTCTGTTTTTCTATTTCATTGACTTCTGTTGTTTCTTTATCTGTTGTTTGTCTTCCCACTTATTTTAGTTTAATTTGCTTGTCTTTTTCTATTTTCTTTAGGTGTCAAGTTGTGTCATTGATTTTAAATCTTATTCTCTCATATAAACATTTAGATTATAACACTCCCTTTAATTATAGCTTTAGTTTCAGCCCACATATTTTTATATGTTGTATTTTCATTACCATTCTGTTTAAAATATTTTCTAATTTTCCCTGTGACTTTTTTCCATGGGCTATTTACAAGTGTGTTGTTTAATTTCCTAATACTTGAGGCTTTTCCAGTTATCAGTAAGGTATCTCCATTCTAGCTTTCCCAGCTGTTAGCCCTTTAAGATTCAATCTCTGCAGGGCCTTATAGATCTTGTCTTGAACATGTGCAGTCCAAATATGGTACGTTGACTTCTAAGATGGCCCTCAATTGTCCCCTACCTCCTAATATTCATACCCTTATATAATCCTCTCCCCTTGAGTGTGGGCTGGAACTAGTGATTTGCTTCTAACCAATAAAATACAGCAAAAGAGATGACATATCACTTCTGTGATTAGGTTGTAGCATGTCATGACATTTAGATGTTAGCAGACTTGCTGGCTTTGATGAGCAAGCTGCCATATTGAAGAGGCCCAAGTGGCAAGAAACCGAGTGGCCTAAAGCCAACAAAGAATAAGTCCCTCAGTCCAACAGCTCTGAAGGGACTGAATCTTACCAAGAACCAGGTATGTGAATTTATGAAAGTCCTGAAAGAGAGGGCCCATGAATGGATTCCTGAGCTACAGAAACTGTAAGATGATAAATGTGTGTTGTCTTAAGCTTCTAAGTTTTGGGGTTAAGAGGAAATGGACAGCTAATACATTAACCCTTGGCCAAGAAGGTATAGTGAATGCTTATTTATACTTCTGGGGCCCCTCCTCTGTGCAGCTCCCTCTTCTCAGGTACCCTGCCCTGGAAATTCCAATGGTTTTAGTAGCCCAGAACTCAAATCTTTGTGTATGTTTGGATATTTTAAGGGCAAGGATTGAGTTATAAACATCTTTGTATCCTCCACAGAGCCTGGCTGAATACCAAATTTCTAATGAGTGTTCCTTTATTATTTTTTGATTGCATGCTTTCCAAATTGAACTGCTCCAATACAGTCTTGATCAGGGGCATATCTCAATGGTAAGTAGTGAGAGTCTTTTCAGGGCTCCCCAAATTGAAGCCCCAGACCGTCGTGGACCACATACCCCGCATACAGAGCTCATCTATACCAGGTCACTCCTACTTGCAGATCTGGATGGAGTGCTATCCTGCAGATGTGGAATCTTGTTTTCCCAGTGGCCACCAGGGGGGCTGGATGACACAGCATGTTGATGCAGGGAGATAGACCTTAACTAACAGGAAATGGGAAATGGAAGTGAGCTGGGCAGATAAATCCCACTTCCTTTCTTCCCTCTATAGAATTCTCTGAGATGCAGTTCCTTTTTGCAGCCCTTCTAGAAAAGTTCCATAGCACCAGCAAATGGAACTGTTGAATGACCAGCTCTTTGCAGTTCCACCCTCACTGCCTCCTGGGCTTTGCACCTCTCAAAGAAAACATCCATATTTTAATCCTCGCCTGAGGCTCATCTTCCTAGAGAGCCTGGACTAAGAGAGGTGGCACTCATGGTTTATCTTTGCTTTTTTTTTTTTTTTTTTTTTATTTGCTGTACGCGGGCCTCTCACTGCTGTGGCCTCCCCCATCGCGGAGCACAGGCTCCGGACGCGCAGGCCCAGCGGCCATGGCTCACGGGCCCAGCCTCTCCGCGGCATGTGGGATCCTCCCAGACCGGGGCACGAACCCGTATCCCCTGCATCGGCAGGCGGACTCTCAACCACTGCGCCACCAGGGAAGCCCTATCTTTGCTTTAAGTGTCCATCTCAACTAACGATCTCTGAGGACTATACTTTAGCATAACAAGTTTGACCATGACTCACCTTTGATAATTCATGTAGCCAATTTCACATACTGTCTTGTGTCATGTTCTGTCATGTTTTGAACATCTTCCCTCAGTTTCTCAAACCCTATGCTAAAGGAAATGGATTTTAAAATTGAATGACCAAGGAAAGAATCAATTTGAAGGAAATGACTGAATATGGAGTTGGCAGTTTGCTTTGTTTGTTGCTCACATTAACTAGCTGGAGGGAGCTAAAATACTTTTTAAAAATGGACAATTTTCACGCTTACTGAGTTAAATTCTGTGTGGTCCAGGAAAAGCTTTTGCCTGCATCCCACCTCACCATCCTGCCATGGAGATTTGCAATTTGCGCCACCCACCTCTGTTCAGTCCAGTGAAACATCAGGGGACTTGTTGCAAGGGAAACCCACAGACAAAGAAAGGCACAGACCTCTTCCTTCTCTAATCAATTCTGATTTTCAGCAGCACACCAGGTAGAAGTAAGAACTCAGAAATGTGGCAGGGCATTTTTGCCCTTCAATTAATGGGAGCCTAGAAGAAAAATAATTGCATGTACGTGCCTGTTTCTCTCCTTCCACAATACTGTGTGCAGTCAGATGAAAACCGTTCTTCCTAAGCTTCTAACTTCATGTAAATTAGGTGCAATTTATTTTCCCTTTAGCCTCAAAGCTTGGTAAGTGTAGCCAGACCAAAAAGGCTGTTAGTAAAAGCAGACCCTAGACATTAAGAAAAAGTGAGTCTCTTCTGATGCTTTTCATTATTTCTGAGCAGCAAATTACAGACTCTTTCACTGGCGTACACAGAGTTGAAGAGAGGGTGTCTGGGACAGTAGCAGTTCCTAGTTGCTCCCCAACTCCCATTTCCCTGCACTGACTGCGCCTCCCTGTGGTTTAAAGGAGCTCGCCACACTCAGGAGGTACCCTCATGGTTCCGGCAATCAAGTGGCCACATGGTGGTTAAAAGGTCTCTGATCCCCATATGCAGGAAACATGATGGGACATCAAAGAGAGGACCCTAATTTAGCTTAAGAGTGGGATAGGGTTGAGGAAAAATTAAAGGGACACACTTCCAGAGTTTGACACTGTTGAACGAATTCTTGAAGGCTAACTGGGAGCTAGCCATATAAATAAATGAGGGTTGAGGGAGTTCTAGGAATTCAAAAGGTATTCTAGAAGGAGTTTTGCCTTTAGTAAGTTTTGCCTTTAGTAAGACCATGGCATATAATCATTCTTTGGATGTTGAGCTCTTACTTTGCCTCAGAGGCACTTTCTCTGGATGGTAATAGGCATGTACATATAACAAAAATAAAATATAAGACACTATTGTATTACCCTGGCTAAGTAAATAAATAAAGGTGTATTATTCTCTTATGTTATTCATCTCCTAAATAATTTTCTACTCAACTAGCCTCCTCTTAACCTACAAACATGTTCAAGTCATTCCTATCCAGAGAGAAAACTCCTTATAACAGTTAGGACTCCTTCAGGTAGAAATTAAGGTTGAATAGGAAACTCAACCCTAACTGACTTAACTACAAAGGGGATTTATGGAGATTGTTGAAGATCCAGGGTTACTGCAGCCATAGGGACAGCCAGGTTCAGTGGCTCAGATAGTGTCACCAGGACCTGGTTTCTCTTCATCTCATAGCTCTCATTTCTGCTATGTTGGTTTTATTCTCTGCTAGGCTCTCCCTGAATAGGGATAAGATGACTGAATAACTCCTGCTTCTAAGTTCTAAACCCAAACATATCTGTAATCACGTTAAATGTAAATGGCCCAAACACTCTAATAAAAAGGCAGCGATTGTCAGATTGGATAGAATGCAAAACCCAATTATATCTTGCTTACAAGAAACCAACTTTAAATATAAAGATACAAATAAGTTAAAAATAAAAGAATTAAAATATATACCATGCTATTATTAATCAAAGAAAACTGGTGTGGTTACATTAATATCAGACAAAGTAGATTTCAGAGCAAAGACTATTACCAGAGATACTGAGAATCATTTCATCATGATTAACTGGTCATTTAAGAGGACAAAAACCTCCTAAATGTTTATGCACCTAGTAACAGCGCTTCAAAATACATGCAGCAAAAAACAAGAGAACTCTAAGAACAAATATACAAATCCACAATTATAGTCAGAGATACCAACACTCCTCTCTTAAAATATTTCTAACTTCCCTTGAAACTTCTTCTTTAACCAATATGTAATTTAGAAATGTGTTATTTAATTTCCATTTATTTGGGGACTTAATTTCTAAATACCTGGGATCTTCCAGATATCATTCTGCTGTTGATTTCTAGTTTAATTCTGTTATGAGCAGAGAATACACTTTATAAGATTTCAATTCTTTTAAAGTTGCTAAAGTTTGTTTCATGGTATAAAATATGGTCTATTATTTTTATTTATTTATTTATTTTTTTGTGGTACATGGGCCTCTCACTGTTGTGGCCTCTCCCGTTGCGGAGCACAGGCTCTGGACGCATAGGCTCAGCGGCCATGGCTCACAGGCCCAGCCGCTCTGTGGCATGTGAGATCTTCCCGGACCGGGGCACGAACCCATGTCCCCTGCAACGGCAGGCGGATTCCCAACCACTGCGCCACCAGGGAAGCCCTGAATCAATTTTTTAAAATCTTTTTTCATTGAGGTACAGTTGACTTACAATATTATATATGTTTCAGGTGTGCAACATAGTGATTCACAATTTTTAAAGGTTATACTCCCTCTGTTTATAGTTATTATAAAATATTGGCTATATCCCCATGCTGTACAATATATCCTTTTAGCTTATCTATTTTACATAGTGGTTTGTACCTCTTAATCCTCTACCCCATCTTGCCTCTCCCCCTTCCCTCATCCCATTGGCAACCACTAGTTTGTTCTCTATGTCTGTGAGTCTGTTTCTTTTTTGTTATATTCACTAGTTTGTTGTATTTTTTAGATTCCGCATATAAGTGATATCATACAATATTTTTCTTTCTCTGTCTGACTTATTTTACTAAGCAAAATACCTTCCAAGTCCATTCATATTGTTGCAAATTTCATATTGTGGCAAAATTTCATTCTGTGCAGCCTGGACCTGTATATTTTGCTTATTGAGGAAACACCATCTTATCTTGGTTGTTAACTTAAAGCATAACTGTATCTTGTCTTTTTCATTCGGAGTTTTTTTTTCCAACTGGTGCTACAGTTGAGTATTCAACAGGCCATTCCACCATCCTATTAAGCCAGATGCTTCTGGGTGGTGGTGTGCATGGATTTCATGGGCATGAATCCACTACTGCACTTCATAATATGCTAGAACTAGAAACTAAGGCATTCTAATATGAAGGTCAGCACCAAAAGTAGAGATTGTATAACTTGATGGGACAAGAGAATCCTGAAAATATCATGACCTTTAATCCTAAATTTTGTGTCTCTGTGTCAGACCATCAGTTTTACTCCCATACTTTTCTCCAAGATATTAAAAATATTGACCAAATCTCATTGTAATTGAACTCCAAATGATTTCATTTATTAGAATTTCTTGAAATAAATGGGCTACTAGATGGATGAGACTTATCATCATACAATTTTAATTACCCTGAATTTACCGTAGCAGGGTTTCAACTGCTAATACCATGTAAGGATTAATCAATAGGAGTATTTCTGAATCTTTTTGGATGTCAAAGTTCTTAATACCAGTCAAGATAAAATGACATGTTTCTTGATCAGGCCATGACAGATAAAGGTTTGCGTAGGGGTGCTTTTTTTTTTTTTTTTTACAACTTTATTGGAGTATAATTGCTTCACAATGGTGTATTAGTTTCTGCTTTATAACAAAGTGAATCAGTTATATACATATACATCTGTTCCCATATCTCTTCCCTCTTGCATCACTCTCCCTCCCATCCACCCTATCCCACCCCCTCTAGGTGGTCACAAAGCACCGAGCTGATCTCCCTGTGCTATGCGGCTGCTTCCCACTAGCTATCTATCTTACGTTTCGTAGTGTATATATGTCCTTTTTAAGTGGAAACAAAAGATGTGATCTGTGAAGAAATTGGTATTTGAACCATAGGGTAAGAAGGGGGGTGGGCATTGATTCTCCTTTTGATTTGAAATAAGTTACTAGAAGACCTAAACCTGTCAGAGGCAGAATGCAACATAAAAGTGTCAGAGCTGATAAGTGTACTTTGAATTTTAATGATTATCTTTTGAATGCAGTTCAGAATATTTTACAGCTACTCCATTTATTTCAATTCACCCTTAAAATTTGGCACACTGTCCCAGTACCCAGAAGACAATTTTTTCTACCTAGATATTTAAATATATTTTCTCCATTTCCATTTCTTTAAACATGTCCATGATATAGTCCTGTCTTTCAACATAGTCATAAACATACTTTCCAAATAGATCTATGTATGGCTCATAGGATCCGTAGGAAAGAAGAAAGAATCTATATTTCAAAAGTGTTATCTTCTTAAAAGAATGAATCTTTACTCTGCAAAATCTGTATATGGTAAGGGATCTAAATCTCTGAAAAAAAGTCTTATTTAAGAAGGAAAAAAAGAGAAGTGTATATTTTTCCATGAGAGTTGAAAATAGAAGATAAAGAAATATTTTCATTGTACAGGAAGATAAAGAAAGAAAGATGGGATCTTTTCCCTAAATCACAGCTTACATAAAAGCACAGACAGATACACTAGGTTAAAGCAGAGTTGCTCTGGTTGACTGAGGGTGGGGGGTGGGGGAGGGAGGTGGGGAAGGTAAATCCAAATAAACATTCATCCCTCCACCCTACTCCCAGCCAAGCTGTGCCGTGAAGAGGATTCTGTAGAGCTCAATGTTGAAATCAGCCTTAAGAAAAGAAAAATTATAAGATGTTTCTCTTTCCAGAATCATAGGTTTTGAATGTATGGTTGAACTGCTGGCAATGGCTATGTGTCCAGTCTTTTCGGAGCAACCTCATTATCTCTTCCTCTGCTGGTTTCCGCTCTCTGTGTTTACTGCTGCACGTTGTTACTCACTCTGTACCCTCTGCCTGTCAAATCCTACCCATCCTTCAAGGTTCAGCTCAAAACCTACTTCTTCTGTAAAGTTTTTCTGGTTGGGTGTAACCACCCCATCCTCTGAGGTCCAATCACTGCAATTCATTTATATTTGTATTGAGTAATTAAAGATTTATTGTTGAATGCACAGGCGTGGCAATAGGTATTAGAGCTATGGTGGTAAGGTCCCTGCCCTTTAGAGAACTTACCTAGTGGCAGGCAGTGGTGATAAAACAAACAATAAAAAAGTAAACAAATAAATGACCGAAGTACAGGTTATGATACTTGCCACAAAAGAAATAAATTGAATGATGTGATAAAGCATATCTGTACCTCTGTGTGCTTATGTGAATGGTGTGAATGGGGGCTGCCTTAGGGTGTGGTGAGGGGCTGGCATGTGAGCTGAGAGCATGGAAGGCTTTGGGCATGTGATATGAAGTCCAAAATTCTGAGAAGACAGAAGCAAAGGAACAGGTCAAGTTAGGGTGCCAAGGAGCAGAAAAACTGAAAATGGGGGAGCAGCAGGAATCAAGGAAAACCATCTTGGCACAGCTCCCAAATGAGAGCCTCGATGCCCAGGGGGCCTTCTTGGAGGTCCCTCAAAGTCACAAACTTTTCTGTGAGAGGGCCCACATCCAGATTCATCTTTGTGTCCCCACAGAAACTAGAACAGGGTTTTGCCCACGGGAAGTTCTCTGTAATTGACGGTAAAATAAGGACTAAAGCCCCAATTAATTCCTTCATGAAGACTTCTCTGATTTTTACCAAATAGCCTCTCTTTCCCCTGAACCCCAGGGAGAGCTTCTACTGTAACATACTAGGTTTTTATCTTAATTCTTTTATAGATATTTGGTACTTGAACTCCCATAGAGATTTAAGGAATTGTTGAAGAGTAGTGCTTGGGCGTGGAAGCTGTATTTTTCTTGGTGACTGACTGTCCTTTGTTTTCTGTCTTCATGGTCTACAGGCTGAATGGCATGAATCTGTGGTGCTGGTTTTTGAAAGCAAGTAAATAGACATCATGTCTCAAAATGCATACAGCCAGCATGACCCTGTGGTGTCCTGATAAGCCAGCTTTGGGGGCAGGAGTGAGGAGGGGAGAAACCCTGATTTGTAGCCTTTGTCTATCTCTGTTGTGTAAGTACTTCCACCGCCTTGCCGTATTCCTATTACCAGTCATTTCTCACGACTCCAGCGCACAGCTGTGACCTCAACATTGGTGCTCATCACCTTCGGCTGCCTGTCAGAAGGATCCTCTCAGTGAACTGCACTTCATTCTGGTTGCCCCTTGACAAGAGACCCAGAGAACGTGCTGAAGGCTGGGAGATGAACTGCAAAGGTGATGTAATGATCACTGGCTGATGCCTGAGTAAGCAGTCAGGAGAGAGCCTCCATTTCACTTGCTCTCATGGTCTTGGCAGCTCTGCAGCCAACAATAGACAGCAAACATGGTCTCCTGTACCCTGAGCTGGATTTTCCTCTTCACTCATTCTTTTTTTTTTTTTTTTCTTTTCTTTTCTGCGGTACACGGGCCTCTCATTGCTGTGGCCTCTCCCGTTGCGGAGCACAGGCTCCGGACGCGCAGGCTCAGTGGCCATGGCTCACGGGCCCAGCCGCTCCGCGGCATGTGGGATCTTCCCGGACCGGGGCACGAACCCGTGTCCCTTGCATCGGCAGGCGGACTCTCAACCACTGCGCCACCAGGGAAGCCCTTCACTCATTCTTGAAGAGCTGCAGGCAAGGCAAGGCAGCAGCCTGGACATGCAGGGAGAGAAGCTATTTTCTTCTTTCTTTGGTATACTTGCCTTGAATGAAACCAAGTATGTTTTGAGGTATAACTGAATGCAGCAAACCTCTGCCTTCTGTCAAGGTTACTAGGTACTTCTTAGGTTTTCCTCCACCCTAAACAAAAACTGCAGGTCCGGGCAGTGACATTCTGGCTGATAGGATTAATCATGGTGCTTGATGAAAACATTTCTCCCCTCTGATCATGGCACTGTGCGTATGGTTTTTCTTTGGCAATTTGGGTCATGTTCTAGGAGAAAATCAGTACACAATGAACCTTTGTAGTTTACAGATGAATTAAAGATGCTCTGAGAAATGCCAGGGGATAGGGAGAAAGTACAAGGAGGGTCTCTGGGCGGTGAATGAAGGTCGGAAGGCTGGTGCTGCCTCTCACAGGGGATGAGAATGAGGTAAGGAATTGAGGGCCAAATGGTCCAAGCTACACATGCAAGAATATTGGCTTACATTCTTCTAAGTTAAACCTCAGGAAAAGGGTTCTGGAGTCAAAGCCTTGTGCTCTTAAATGAGAAAGACCCGGGCCTGTGTATTAGTTCCCTACTGCTGCTGTAACAAATTACCACAGACTTGGTGGCTTGAAACAACCTAAATTGACTTCCCTGGTGGTCCACTGGTTAGGACTCCATGCTCCCAGTGCCAGGGGCATTGGTTCAATCCCTGGTTGGGGAACTAAGATCCCACATGATGCATGGTGGGGCCTAAAAATAAATAAATAAATAAATAAAAATAAAAACCCACGAGTTTGTTATCTTACAGTTCTGGAGTTCAGAAGTCTGGAATGGGACTCACTGGGCTGAAATCAAGGTGTTGGCACGGCTCTTTTCCTTTCCAAAGGCTCTAGGGAAAAATCTGTTTCCTTGCCTTTTCCTGCTTTTAGAGGCCACCCACATTCCTCCACTCTGGGATCCCGTCTTTCATCTTCACAGCCAGCAGAGCTGCATCTCTGTCTGACTGTTTTCTGTAGCTCAGATCTCCCTCTGCTTCTTCTTCTGCTCCCCTTCTTCTACTTCTAAGGACCCTTGTGGTTATATTGGCCCACCTGGATAATCTAGGATAATCTCCCTATTTAAGGCCTATGGATTAGTAATCTTAATTCCATCTGTATCTTTACTTCCCCTTTGCCCTGTAGGGTAATATATTTATAGGTCCTGAGGATTAGGACATGGTCATCTTTGAGGGGCCATTATTATGCTTATTGACCTTACTCTGGATTCCAACCCGGTATCTTCAGAGCTATGTAACCTTGGGCAAGTCACTAACCTTTTAAAAAGCCTCATTAGACAGTGGGGTAATAGTAGTACCTTCCTCATGGGCTTTTGGTGAAGATTAGATGTGCTAACATGTGCCATGTGCTTAAAAGGGTGCTTGGCCCATGCCAAACACTCAGTGAATGTTAGCTAGTTTTATTTCAGACCTTACTTATGCTTGCTCACCTTGGCTCTGGATTAGAGAACCCTCTTTGAACTCCCACAGAAACCTGTCCTTCCTGGACCATAGCACATCCCACACTGCAATGTCACCATCTGTTTACGTGTCTCTTTCCTCTATTAAACAGAGTTCCCTGACAGTAGGGGGACTAGCTTATATATCTTAGTAACTCCTTCATGTCTGGCACAGAAGAAGCTTCCCAGTAAAAGACTGGGTTGAAGCGTGTTACCATTAAGAGTGAAAAATGAGTTTTTTCCTAATCATATAAAAACCACAAACATTCACACTAAAGTTTTCTCAACTGTGTCAGTTTCTCCCATAACATTTTCTTCAAACTTTTGGGACATCCTACTGTTTGTCTTCTATGGACACTTCAGATTAAACAAAAATATTATTACTAAATGTATTAATTGATGAAAATTTTTTATTTTAGAAAGTCATTATTAATGAGAACCTTTAGAAAATAACTGATCATTCAGCTACCACTGTGAAAAAATTACTAGCCTACTTTTTCACATATGTACTTTGGAGATGAAGTGTAGTACTGAAGTAATACTGTGTTGGCAGCAGTGAAGAAGCCATTTTAATGTAAAAACTTTTACACCCTCCCTCCCCCTAGTGATACTGTGATTTTGCTGGGGGTATGTAAGCATATCCTTAGCTAGTGCACATGAACTATAATTAAATGAAGGTGTATTATTAAACACACATGTAGGAGTTAAAAAACATGATCTAGATATAAGGTGTAAAGATGTGATCACCCTGATTGGAAATGAGGGAAGAGACACTTAAAAGAGATAAGATCCTTTTATGGAGATAAGATCCTTTTATGGAGCTTGTTGAAGAGGAAAAAAGAGTTCTGAGGGGAAATTAAAAAGTCCTAATTAAGATGACAGGCTCAAATTATCTCAAGGGGAGTCCACAAATTCTCAGGCTTTATAACAAGAGGAAGACTCCTCTGTGGGTAAAATCCAGAAAAGACTGGCTCTTAGGTGGCTATGAGGAATATAGTGTCAGATCTCAGTAGGCAGGTGTTCTCTCCTTCTTCAAGGATCTAGGAAATTAAGAGCAGGTAGAGCAAGCATATACCTCCATTAGTGCATTAACACTGCATTGTAACACAGGCGGATGTGCGAGTCTTCCTCATTAGACTTAAGGTGGTGAGAGCACATACCGAGCTTTAATTTTTGTGTGTAGAGGGCCTAAAACTCCAGCTGGCATATAGAAAACACTGAATAAATATTCATTGTTGAATAAAAGAGCTGGTCTCATAGAATTTAAGAGCCAGAAGTGTGCAAAGAGACTAGTGGTCTCCAGATTGGTGGTCTCCAAATCTATCTGGACATCAGAATCACCAGTGGAGTGTATGTGTGGGTTCCCTTTAAGATACTGATTCTAGAATACATAGAGGATACACCACTTATTCCCTTCATGAGACACAACCCAAAGTACCCTCCTAATCAGAGTGAATACTTTCCCCCTACAATGAGGAGTAAGGCAGGGATGTCTGCTCTTGCCACTTCAGCATAGAACTGAAAGTTCTACAAACTACAAAAAGATAAGAAAAAGAAATAAAAGCCATAGAGATTAGAAAAGAAGAAATAAAACTCTATTCACAAATGCATGATTGTCTTCATAGAAAACCCCAAGGATTCGACAAAGAAATTCTTAGAAATAGTGAGTGAGTTTATCAGATTCATAGGATAAAAGTCGATATACAAAAACCAATCATATTTCTACATGTTAAGCCTTAAACAATTGAAGATTGAAATTTACATGTTCAGTAGCACACAGGAAAAGAAATACAGTTATAAGACTAACAAAAATGTGCAGGATGTTTATACTCAATAATGAAAGAAATCAAAGAAGACTTAGAGATATTTATCATGTTCATGGATTATAAGACTGAACATTTTTAAGATGTTAATTCCCCCCAAATTGATCTATAGTTTTAATGCAATCACAATAAAAATATCAGTAAGGATTTTGTAGATAGTGACACAATGACTCTAAAGTGTATGTGAAAAGGCAAAATAAATCAGAAAGACAATTTTGAAAAAGAAGGACAAAGTTGGAGGACTTGTATCACTTGATTTCAAGACTCATTAAAAACCCACAATAATCAAGACAGTGTGGTACTGGCAAAACCTAAAACTATAAAACTTTTAGGAGAAAACCTTTGTGACTTGGGATTAGACAGAGTTATTAGATATGATACCATAAGTATGATACATAAAGGAAAAAATTGAGAAATTAGACTTCATCAAAATGAAAACTTTTGCTATGTGAAGGATCATGGTAAAAGGATGAACAGATACTCTGCCCAGTGGAAGAAAAATATTTGGACCTAAGTGACAAAGGATTTGTATCCACTATATATAAAGGATACTTAAAACTTATCAAAAAGCAAGCAAATGAACCAATTAAGAAATAGAAAAAATTTGAAAAGATACTACAATGGAATTAAATAGGTGGCAAATAAGCACATGAAAAGATGCTCAACATCTTAATTATTAGGGAAATAGAAATTAAAGCTACTACACACCATTTAAAATGGTTTAAAACAAAACAAAGAAACAAAAACCTAGCCATATCAAGTCCTGGAATGAATACACAACAACTGAACCCTCACATATTGCTACTGGGAATGCAATTTCAAAGGCAGTTTGGCAGTTTCTTTTATTGGTAAACATGCACTCACTGTGGGAGCCAGCAAACCCAGTCCTACGTATTTACCCAAGTGAAATGATAACTTCTATTCTCACAAAAACCTGTAGGCCAATATTTACAGTTGCTTTATTCATAACTGCCCTGAACTGGAAATAACCTAAACTTCCTTCTACTGTGAGTAGATAAATAACTTGTAGTACATTCATACAATAAGAAGGGATAAACCATTGATGGACTCAACAACACAGGTGAATCTCACATGCCTTATACTCAGTGAAGGAAGCCAATCTTGAAAGGGTACATACTGTATGATTCCACTGATACGACATTTCAAACAGACAAAACTGTGAGGCAAAAAACACGTCAGTAGTTTCCAGGGGTTAGGGTTAGGGGGAGGCTTGACTACAAGGGGCAGCAGCGTATTTGGAGTGACGGCACCATTGTGAAGTTTGATGGTGGTAACGGATTTATCAAAATTTGCCAAACTGTTCCTTTAAAAAGTGACTTTTACTGTACATATATTTTAAAAAATAAATTTACAAAGAGCCTTCAATGGCTTTGTATTGTTCTTAGAGTAAATTCCAAATTAGAATAAATTTTGTGTTCTTTATCCTGACTTGCAAAGCAGTGCATGGCCTGGTCCTGCCACTCTCTGACCACATTGTCCCTCACTCTCCCTCTTGCCCACTGTATTGAATTCATTTTATGCACCAACTCAATGGATGATGAGATACCAATTTGCTAGAGCAAATCCAGCAATGGTCTGTGCTATGATTGTGGTCATGGAGCCAGGTTGCTGCTACTTCTGTCACTGCCTTGGGTTGAATCTCTCAAGTTGCTCTTGGGTACAGCCCAACAGTGCCTTACCTCCTGCCATATGCCTTTTGCCTTCCACCTTGGGACTTCCCTCGTCTGCCCAGACACCTATTTGGTGACCACTCACATGCAACCAGGAGTGCTGATCAGTTAACACTGAGCAATGAGAGAAAGGAGCCTGCAAATAAATGTTCTCTCTTTCTACCACACCAGGACTCTTTCCCTTGCCCCCCGACAGATGTTTGAAGCTTCAGAAGCATTACGTTGCTTCTCTGTAGACCAGAAATCAGCATCTTCCTCTTGAATCCTTCTTTAGCCTCTCCACTGATACCTCCATGCCGCCTCCTACAAATCCATGGTGCTTCCTGCAGACTCTGGCAACCATCACCAGCTGTGTAATACAACTCTTTGTAGTTGCTTTCCCTCTCTTCCTGACTCACTCCTCTTTTCTCTCCAGCCTTTCCTGAGATTTCACTTCCCTATAGTCTTGTCACCTAACCATTTGCTTGGGCCCGACTTTCTAGGTGGTTCAGCCAAAGGCACCCAATAAGCTTCAGTCATGTTAGGTTTCTTTGTGTTCCCAGAATAAGCTGTGTATTTCTCCCCTCAAATTAGATCTCTGGCACTCTGTTTCCTCTGCCTGGCTCTTTCCCTAGTTGTTCCAGGTTATCACTCTATGTGAATTCTTGACATAGCACTCACTTGCTATGGATCTTATGTGCTCTATCTATATATCTATATCATCTATCATCTAGTTTCTCTCTCATTAAGCTAGAAGCCCCACCAGAACATGAATCTTGTCTGCCTTGTTTAGTGCTATAGCCTGAGAACCTAGAACAGTTTAAAGCACATTGGAGGCCCTTAGGAAATATTTGTGGAGTAGATGAATGAGTGCATGCCACTATTGACCTAGCTAGCCCCAAATTTACACACTCAGTTGCTTCCTTGACAAAAACTTGCAATTAAGTGCCCAAAGTTGACCAAATGCCATGGTGAGAGCTGTCCCAGCACATTAAAACTCTGGAAGTGGGAGACTCTGACCATGGGCTCAAGGCCAGTTGTTTCAGTGTTCCCAGTTTCCAATATCACACCGTTAAAGAGCATTGTAAAAAGTAGGGTCCAATATTTAGGCATAAATCTTGTGCCCTTGAATTAGGCAAAGCCTTTTAGATATAACACCAAAAGTACAAGCAACAGAAGAAAACAGATAATTCATGCTTCTTCAAAATGAAAAACTTCTTTTTTTTCTTTCATAGGAAATGGAAAGATAACCCACAGAATGGGAGGAATTATTTACAAAGTATATATCTGACTTATATCCAGATTATATAAAGAACACTTATACCTGAATGATAAATCATAATAAATAATGAGTAAAAAAGACAAATAACTGACTTAAAAAAAAATGGGTAAAGGATCTGAATAGACATTTATGCAGAGAAGATAAGCACATGAGAAGATGACCAACATCATTAGCTGTTAGGAAAATGCAAATCAGAACCACAATGAGGTACCGCTTCATGGCCACTAGGATGGTATAAACTTGAAAAATGGCAAATAATAAGTGTTGGCAAGGATGTGGAGAAACTGGAACACTCACACACTGCTGGTGAGAATGTAAAATGGTGCAGCTGCTTTGGAAACCAGTGTAGCAGTTCCTCAAAATGTCAAACTTAGAGTTACTATGTGACTCAGCAATTCCACTCCTAAATAGACACCCAAGAGAAATAAAAACATATATCCACACAACAAAGGCATACACAAATGTTCATAGACACATTATTTATAATAGCCCCAAAGTGGAAACAACCCAAATGTTCATCAACTGAAAAATGGATAAACATAATATGATATATCTATGCCACGGGACATTATTTCTTCATAAAAAGGAATGAAGGGGCCTCCCTGGTGGCGCAGTGGTTAAGAGTCCGCCTGCCGATGCAGGGGATACGGGTTCGTGCCCCGGTCTGGGAGGATCCCATATGCCGCGGAGCGGCTGGGCCCGTGAGCCATGGCCGCTGGGCCTGCGCGTCCGGAGCCTGTGCTCCGCAACGGGAGAGGCCACAACAGTGAGAGGCCCGCATACCGCAAAAAGAAAAAAAAAAAAAAAAAGGAATGAAGTACTGATGACATGGATGAACCTTGACAACATTCTGCTAAGTGAAAGAAAGCAGTCACAAAATACTTCATATTGTATGAAGACTTCATTTATATGAAATGTCCATAATAGGCAAATCTATAGAGAAAGTAGATTAGTGGTTGCCAGAGGCTGGGGGTTGGGAGAGTAAAGGGAATGAGTGCTAATAAACACAGCATTTCTTTTGGGGGTGATCAAAATCAGTTCTAAAATTGATTGTGGTAATAGTGGTACAACTCTATGAATATACTAAAAACATCAAATTGGATACTTTAAGTCGGTGAATTGTATGCTATATGAATTATATTTTAGCAAAGCTTTTTTTTCCCTAAAAAGCAGAGATCATTAAAGCAAAATTTAAAAAATAAAGTGGGTTTTTAAATCATTCTCTCTCAGAGACACCTCCACCCAAAGCACTGCCACCTTCTATTCACCAGGGTCCTGCCTGCAGTCTGTAGGCAATGACCAGGCCTAAACTGTGCAGGCCACAGGTGACAAAATGATGACCTAGGGACCCCTTGTGGCCTATAAACTCTTCTTTTTAAAAATATTTTTTAAATTAGTTACCAACATTTTAAAATTAGAAGAGTTCACATTAAATGTAGGTTTTTGGCTTCCCTGTGGAGGAGAAACAAAACAAAATGAAAACAACCCCAACTTGAG
Source organism: Mesoplodon densirostris (assembly GCF_025265405.1). NCBI lineage: Eukaryota > Metazoa > Chordata > Mammalia > Artiodactyla > Ziphiidae > Mesoplodon > Mesoplodon densirostris. The sequence continues at coordinate 59,719,519 of NC_082673.1, read as the reverse complement.
TGGCCACACTGGATCTGCATTTCCCATGTGGAAAAATGAGACTGTGCTTTATGTCCTTGAAGTCCTTCCCAGTTTGGCCCTGTGCAACCAGGCTAAGTCACTTGTTATTTCTTTTTAATCCCTTAGGGACGTTTGAGTTTGCAGCACCTACTCAGACCTTTCCCTGCATCAAAACTTTTTGGTTTGTCATTCCATTGCCTCAGGCTCAGTTTGATGATTGGCTAATCCCTGGATTTCCAACTCTGGCTGCACATCAGAATCTCCTGGGGCCCTTGTAAAGCATCCCTAAGCAAGGCTGCACCCCAAGCAGTTAAATCAGAATCTATGGGTGTGGGGCGAGGCCTACCACTAAAAAACGAACAAAAAAATCCAACTCCCTAGGTGATTCCAAAGTGTACCCAGAGAGGCGAAAACACTGAGCTAATCTGCTAATCCAATCCTGGAACAAATTTAAGTATCCCATAAATGCTTTAATGGCCCCTCAGATGACTTTGGTTTTGTAAGCTTTGCCTGAAGGAGTAAATGATGTGGAAATGGAAGGCAGAACTAAGAACTAAGAGGATGGCTTTGGTCAGGGGAACCTCTTCCGTGATTTTCAAATCAGAGTTGGCAGATGTGTGAACCTAAATGTGACTGTCATTTCTACAACTACTAGTCATATTAAAAGATTTTGTAATCATTATAACAAGCATGGACAAGTCATGGTGCCTTTACAGCTTTCCATGGTGCCTTTTTGTTATTTTTACCTGCAAGTTTTTTTAATCAATGAATTTGACTTGTTATTGAGATCTTCTGTGGTTTCTGGAAATGTTGCTGCAGTTGACAAGTATAGGAAGTTACAGTGGCTTTTTGAGAGGTCCTGAGTGGCCAACGCAGCAGGACAGGAACATGTGATGGCAGTCACTTGATAAATATTGTTTGAATAAATTGTCAAGACATTTGCCTCTTATCATCTCCAGTGGAGATGGAAGATTTGGTGACATTCTCCGGTGGGCTACAGGAGGTGGGGGGAACGAGGGGGAAAGAGATCCCTTGGATGTCCTTCTTTCCAGCTTTTTGTTAAGCTCTGGTAAAGAAAACACTGATGAGGCAAAGCAGCCCGTCCCTCCTTGCGGGCTCGTCCTTCCAAGACTCCCTTGAACTTCACTGCTGCGTAGCAGGGACCCCAGGGTCTCCCAATCGAAGCCTGGAAGAAGGTGCTCTACGTTGAATCTGACCTTCCCACGACCCTAACAGGCAAACAGATGGCACCGCTAAGAAAGTAGCAGTGTAGCCTGGCTAGAAGCCTGGGGGTGGGCTAGCACTAGCGGGTATAACGGGGATAATAAGCCTAGCGGCTGCACCAGCACAACATCGGGGTGTCCACTGCACCTGCAAACCGCGCGCGCGCCTCAGCTTGGCCCTCTGCACCCCAGCCGTCCGCCCACCCAGGAGAGGCTGCCTGCGGGGCCGCAGTGGGGAGGTGGGTCGGCGGCCGCGAGGGGGGAGGCGGCGAGCCAGGCTGGGGAGGGGGGCGCTGCGGGCGGCGGTGCTGTCCAGGGGGAGGCGGGCGGAGGGAAGGCGCCGCCGCCGCCGCCGCCTCAGGCGCGGCGGCACAGACGCTGGGAGCGGCCGAGGCGGTGAGTCGCAGCGCCTTCCGTCTGCTTCTCCGGAGCGAGAGCGTAGTCGGAGTTGCAGCCTGGCGGGTGTGCGGGGGCGGTGGCACCGGGAGCGGCTGCTGGGGGGACCGGCGCGCTCGGGGCGCGGCGGGCGCAGGGGTGGGCGCAAGGAGCGCGCGGTCCCGGAGACCTGGTCTCCGCAGCCCTTCCCGGGTGCAGCCCATCCTGTCAATTCCCCCGTCCTTCCTTCAGTGCCTCTGAGGGAAAATAAAACAAAACCAAAGACCCTGAAGATGGTGGCAGAAAAAGGGAGAGTAACTTTGCAGAGGGACGCGCAGAGGCGCACAGGGCAGGCAGGTTGGGGGCGCGCTGGGTCGGAAGGGGGCGTTGGTGCGTCTGGTGGCCCGGGACACCGGAAGCATCCCTCCCGGGGTCGCGGGAGGAGGTTGGGGTCGAGGGCACTCAAGGGTTCCCGGGCCTCAGAGTCGGCCCTCAGAGGCCGCAGGAGTAACGTGCGAGGGGTGGGCCCCTGGGGAGGGGGCTTTGGGAACCACCAACAGGCGCCAGTGGAACGCAGATGAGGAAGTGGTCTGCATTTTGGACTCAGGACCTGAAAGATTTGGGTCTCTTGCCCTCGGGAACTCGGGAAGGGGTGTGCTGAGGAGATGTGTCTGAGTGTTTTTCAGTGCATACCGATTTATTTTTAGCTCCCAGAGAAGCAGGATGTGCAAAGTGGGTTGGATCAGCCCGGGAGGGGCAGGAGGTCTCCTTGTCCGCAGGAAATACACAAGTTTCTTGCTGCAGATGCTTGCTTTAACTCTCATGCCTGGAGGAAGAAAGCCATTTGGCTCTCCGAAGGTCTCCCCGCCAGGGCCACTTTCTTCCTGCGGGTCTGTCTGAGGCTGCTGGCCAGGCGAGCGTGCTTCTGTTGTTAAGCACTGGCCCCAAATAATGGTACATGTTCTGCTCTCTAGGGCAACTAGTGGGAAACACAGAAGTAGGGCTGCCAGGGTCTTGCTTGATGAGAAGGAAACCACACAGGCTTGCTCAAAGTTTTCCCAGTTCTGACTGATTTGAAAATAATGGGCCTAAGCCTCTGTATTACCAAGAGCAGACTTTGCTGTCGGGGTTTCTCAGACCTGACTGGCAATGCTTGTGAGGTTTTTCACTCCAAATGCGCCTGCAAGGACTGCAAAGGAGAAAGGGGTGGTGGGGTGATGGTGAGAGTGTGGGTGTATGGGGAGTGCTGGTTGAGGGCTAAATATAGACTTGGGGATGGGGCTTCTTTCAGAAGTGGAGGCTCAAGAAGCTGAAACCCAAATATTCAGGTACCCAAGCCAGGCCCCTGGAGATTGCCCTGGAGTCACCCCCATTTCAACCACTCAGTGCCCATCTCGAATATCCACTCTCTGTGAGTGTGCTTAGGAGAGTGGGCTGTGAGGAGAGTGGACTCTGCAGCCAGACTGCTGGATGTGACTTCTGGTTGGGACACAAATAGCTCTCAGACCTTGGGCTCCTTGCTTAATCTCTCTGGATTTCCTGATCTGTGGTTGACAATAGGTACCAAACTTATCTCAGGCTTGTTGTGAAGATAAAGTGAATTAATATGCAAAAAGCACTTCACACAGTGCTTTGTCATTAGAAAGTGCTGCATAAATGTGAGCTCTTACTTTTGTTGTTGATGTCTGCCCCCTTCTCTCATTTCCTGCTGTCACTGATTTAGTTCATAACTAACCTTATCACTTCTTGCCTGAATTGCTCCAGTTGCCTTCACACTGGGCTCCTTGCTCCAAATCAGGACTCTCTTGCTCCAGTGGATTCTCCAAACTGCAACTAGAATGCTTGTTTTGAAAATAAAAATCTAAGTCAGTCATTCGGCTTAGTTCCCTCAGAGGCTTTCTGTGGCTTTCAGGATAGAGTTTGGACTTCAAGGCCTTCATGACCCTACCCTGGTCTCCTTGCTAACTTCATCTCCCAACTCCCTCCACCCCCAAACCCCATGTGTAGCCTTTACTCAGGCCACTGAGTCTCAGCACCTGCCATCCTCCCATCCTTCCTTGTCTGGTCAACCCCTATGCATTCTTCCCTGCTCTGCTGTAGTGACACTGCCTTCCAGCAGACCTCCTGGTACTCACCACCGCCACAGCTGAGCTGCCCTTGCTTCATGCTGGAATGTTACCCACACCTACCCCTCCTATCACTCTGCATTATCATCTGCAATTGTCTTTCCTACTTGCAAGTGCCTTGAGAGGTGGATTGGGATTATAAGTAATTGTTTATTGGATGAATGAATGAACATCAGTCAAGCGAAGTTCATTCCTTTTCACTAAAACCAGAAACAAACAAGGAAAATAATAAAGAGGAGGACAAAAGCAACTTTTATACATACTACTCTGCAATTAAAAAAAAAAGCTTTGGGAAATAAGGAATAAATAAGGAATCAAAGGTTGGCCAAAAGAAATGTGGCACTGTCTCTTGGAACAATTTCAGAGGTGTTTTTTTAATTGTAGGGAATTAGACTAACAATGGAGAAATGTAGTGATTTGAACTCTTGCTTTCCTCAGATTGGCTGTGGGGAATGAGTGTTCAGCTGTCTGAGGGGCTGTGCAGTGAAATTGCTTCTGGAAGTAGAAGTGAAGGTCAGCACGTGCATGGGCTTTGTAGCTCTTCCTTGGATTGTAGCTTCCCCAAGAGTGTGGGTGTCAGCTTGCCCTGGGATTGGTATGATAAGAACAGAAACTCTCCTGTCATCAAAGCTCCTCTGTACTTTTCAGGCAATTCAGTGTGTTCTGTGTGTGTACTTCTGACAGGTGGCATTCCCAAGTGCTCCAGTACTGAGCTCCCAGGAGTCCTGCAGGGGGAGATAAGATGGTGCCTGGATCTCTGGGACAGCCCCAGAGTCTGATTTCAAGGCTCCAGAGCAGGGTGTTTTATAAGCTGAAAGATCAAAAAATGCTTTTTAACATTTTTAAGGGGTTGAAAACACAAGTCAAAACACAAAGAAGAATATATATTAGAGACCATGCCTAAAATACTTACTACACTGTACTTTACATAAAAACTGCCAACTGCTGTTCTGGAGCTAAGACAATTGGTTTCATTTTGCCTGTCATCTTTGACTGATTTGATTGGTAGTGGCTGCCTGGAGAGCTGGGTTGAAGAGGAATCCAAGGCTGGGTCCAGGCTCAGTAGGAACGAGTGCTGTGGTCAATTAGCGATGTCTGTCAGGGTTTGGGATTAGGCAAAAATGACAGCCAGGCTTGGTCCTCACCATCCCTCTGTCTCAATCACCATGATAGAATACCCCAGCATTCCTGAGTTCTCCACTAGTCTAGGGCATGAGCTTGGTTGCAGGTTTCATCCCTGAGCCATAGGCTAAGAAGTAGGAGCAAGGGTGTTTCTCCAGCACAACATTGTTATACTGTCACCAGGAGATTGGCCAATAGATTTTGTATTGCAAAGCAATAGATATCCACTATAGTAATGTCAGCATTCCCACTTAACAGATGACAGGCTTAGGGGCAGTCAATAACTTGTCCGTGGACACATGCTAGCAAACAAAGTTCTGATTTAAAACCCACAATTTAGGCACTTAGTAGGATTGTTTGTCAACAGAACAATTTAAAGTGAGTTTAGCGTGAGGTTCTACTCTTTTCATTTCTGAAAATATAGGTAACTACTTTCAAGAAATGTTAAGTACTGACTGGCTAGAAGACTTGAGAAAAAAAAGAACATAGACTTCTTTGGCTAGATTTTTACTCACTTATTCAACCAATATTTTTGAGGATGTGCTCAACATTTTGTTAAGTTCTAGGGATTTGGATGAGTATGATCTAGTCCCTTGTCTTGAAGGAATTTGTATTCCAGCTTGAAAGTGCAAGACATAATTAGGGAACAGATTGCTGGAATGAGGGGTATACGGGGGAAGTGCAGGAGCTGAGCACCCTTGATGGAGACAGTGACCTTCCAGTTTGTTTATCCCCAGTGCAGTGCTTTGTGTAATAGGTGAGCAATTAATATTTCTTAAATACGTTTAAAAATTGTGGTTAAATATATACAGCATAAAGTTTACCATTTTAACCATTCTTAAGTGTACTGTTTTGTGGCATTAAGTACGTTCACATTGCTGTGCAACTGTCACCACCATCTATCTTCAGAACTTTTTCAATTTCCCAAACTGAAACTCCATACCCATTATACAAAAACTTTTAATTTCCTCGTGCCCACTAGACCCCGGCCACCACCATTCATTCTACTTTGTTTCTATGGATTTGACTACTCTGGGTACCTCATATAAGTGGAATCATACAATATTTGTCCTTTTGTGACTAGCTTATTTCACTTAGCATAATGTCTTCAAGGTTTATTCATATTGTAGCATGTGTTAGAATTTCCTTTCTTCTTAAAGCTGACTAATATTCCATTGTATGCATATACCACATTTGTTTATCCGTTTATCTGTCCATGGACACTTGGGTTGCTTCTACTTTTTGGCTATTTTTTTTTTTTTTGCGGTACGCGGGCCTCTCACTGCTGCGGCCTCTCCCATTGCGGAGCGCAGGCTCCGTATGCGCAGGCTCAGCGGCCATGGCTCACGGGCCCAGCCGCTCCGCGGCATGTGGGATCCTCCCGGACCGGGGCACGAACCCGCGTCGCCCGCATCGGCAGGCGGACTTTCAACCACTGCGCCACCAAGGAAGCCCCTCTGGCTATTTTGAGTGATGCGGCTGTGAGCATAAACCCTATGAAAGGTTTATCAGCCACGGTCCTACAGGGAGGCAGACAACACACTCAAAAGGGTATAACTGGGCTTCCCAGGTGGCGCAGTGGTTGAGAGTCCGCCTGCCGATGCAGGGAACATGGGTTCGTGCCCCGGTCCGCGAAGATCCCACATGCCGCGGAGCGGCTGGGCCCGTGAGCCATGGCCGCTGAGCCTGCGCGTCCGGAGCCTGTGCTCCGCAATGGGAGAGGCCGCAGCAGTGAGAGGCCCGCGTACCGCAAAAAAAAAAAAAAAAAAAAAAGGGTATAACTGATGAAGGTTTAATGAAAAGACTATAGTAGTTCTCGCTTATCTTCAGTTTTGCTTTCTGAGGTTTCATTTACCATGGTCCGAAAATAAGTGGAAGATCTGGAAATAAACAATTCAAATCGTGCGCCATTTTGAGTAGTGATGAAATCTCGCGTTATCTTGCTCCGCCCCGCCCAAGACGGAATCGTCTTTTTGCCCAGCGTATCCTTCCCGTTAGTCACTTAGTAGATCCACTTCCGTGGTATCTCAGTTCTTGTATTCAAGTTACCCTTATTTTACTTAATAATGGCCCCAAAGCACAAGGGTAGTGATGCTGGGAGTTCTCATATGCCAAAGAGAAGCTGTGAAGTGCTTACTTTAAGTGAAAAGGTGAAAGCTCTCCACAAGGTAAGAAAACAAAATCTTATGCTGAGGTTGCTGAGATTTACGGTAAGAACGAATCTTCTATCCGTGAAATTGTGAGGAAGGAAAAAGAAATATGTGCCGTGCTAGTTTTGCTATCATATCTCAAACTGCAAAAGTTACAGCCCCTAACCTGGGCCCTGCGACCCTCACGGACTGTGTCAGTGTTGGGCTCCAAGAAGGCCTGAGTCCCCCTTGAAATGCTGTGCAAAATTTGTGCGTGGGTGCATTTTTTCCTGAAGAAAAAAAAAAAAAGTTACGGCCCCAGTGAATGATAATGCTTAGTTAAGATGGAAAGGCGTTATATTTGTACAATTAAGATATTTTGAGAGAGGGAAAGAGATCACATTCACATAACTTTTTTTTTTTTGCAATACGCGGGCCTCTCCCGTTGCGGAGCACAGGCTCCGGACGCGCAGGTCCAGCGGCCATGGCTCACGGGCCTAGCCGCTCCGCGGCATGTGGGATCCTCCCGGCATGGGGCACGAACCCCTGGCCCCCGCATCGGCAGGCGGACTCTCAACCACTGCGCCACCAGGGAAGCCCCTCTGGCTATTTTGAGTGATGCTGCTGTGAGCATAATAAACCCTATGAAAGGTTTATCAGCCACGGTCCTACAGGGAGGCAGACAACACACTCAAAAGGGTATAACTGGGCTTCCCAGGTGGCGCAGTGGTTGAGAGTCCGCCTGCCGATGCAGGGAACACGGGTTCGTGCCCCGGTCCGCGAAGGTCCCACATGCCGCGGAGCGGCTGGGCCCGTGAGCCATGGCTGCTGAGCCTGCGTGCCCGGAGCCTGTGCTCCGCAATGGGAGAGGCCGCAGCAGTGAGAGGCCCGCGTACCGCAAAAAAAAAAAAAAAAAAAAAAAAAAAAAGGGTATAACTGATGAAGGTTTAATGAAAAGACTATAGTAGTTCTTGCTTATCTTCAGTTTTGCTTTCTGAGGTTTCATTTACCATGGTCCGAAAATAAGTGGAAGATCTGGAAATAAACAATTCAAATCGTGCGCCATTTTGAGTAGTGATGAAATCTCGCGTTATCTTGCTCCGCCCCGCCCAAGACGGAATCGTCTTTTTGCCCAGCGTATCCTTCCCGTTAGTCACTTAGTAGATCCACTTCCGTGGTATCTCAGTTCTTGTATTCAAGTTACCCTTATTTTACTTAATAATGGCCCCAAAGCGCAAGGGTAGTGATGCTGGGAGTTCTCATATGCCAAAGAGAAGCTGTGAAGTGCTTACTTTAAGTGAAAAGGTGAAAGCTCTCCACAAGGTAAGAAAACAAAATCTTATGCTGAGGTTGCTGAGATTTACGGTAAGAACGAATCTTCTATCCGTGAAATTGTGAGGAAGGAAAAAGAAATATGTGCCGTGCTAGTTTTGCTATCATATCTCAAACTGCAAAAGTTACAGCCCCTAACCTGGGCCCTGCGACCCTCACGGACTGTGTCAGTGTTGGGCTCCAAGAAGGCCTGAGTCCCCCTTGAAATGCTGTGCAAAATTTGTGCGTGGGCGCATTTTTTCCTGAAGAAAAAAAAAGTTATGGCCCCAGTGAATGATAATGCTTAGTTAAGATGGAAAAGGCGTTACATTTGTACAATTAAGATATTTTGAGAGAGGGAAAGAGACCACATTCACATAACTTTTTTTTTTTTTTTTTTTTTTTTTTTGCAATACGCGGGCCTCTCACTGTTGCGGCCTCTCCCGTTGCGGAGCACAGGCTCCGGACGTGCAGGCCCAGCGGCCATGGCTCACGGGCCTAGCCGCTCCGCGGCATGTGGGATCCTCCCGGAATGGGGCACGAACCCGTGGCCCCCGCATAGGCAGGCGGACTCTCAACCACCGCGCCACCAGGGAAGCCCTCTCATAACTTTTATTACAGTATATTGCTATAACTGTTCAATTTTATTAGTTATTGTTGTTAATCTCTAACTGTTCCTAACTTATTAGTTAAGCTTTACCGTAGCTACATATGTATAGGAAAAATCATAGTATATATAGGGTTCAGCGCTATCCGTGGTTTCAGGCATCCACTGGGGGGCTTGGAATGTGTTCCGCATGGATAAGGGGGGGCTACCATATTCATAAAGTTGTGGGCAAATTAAGGGAAGTCACCCTGACTGGCTAGATGAGTGTGCAGTCCTGAAAGGGTGACATGAAAGAGCAGTTTCTGGAATTGCTCTTCAGTAGAAGAATACAGCTACTGCCAAGGTATGGTCTGGCCGGGAGGTACCAGGTGAGTAAGTCCCCAGCCACTCTTTTCTCCCCCCTCTAATCTGCTGGTGTCTTCCAATTGGCCAAACCAACCAGAAGCCAGAGGGCAAGCAATGCAGGGACTACCTTTTTTTTAATGGAAATCAGCCTCCCAGGGCTGAGAGCAGAGTGGAGAAGGGAGGAGGTTGGATCTGGAGGGCAAAGCAGAGAGAATCCGGCAAGAGGGAGCATTACGATTATCCTTTACAGGTAAGAGAACTAAAGCATCAAGAGGTTGAGTGACCTACCCTAGGTCAGTAGCTAGTAAGTTGTGGAGCTGGGATTTGAACCCAGGAACATTTCTTCTAAACATCTAGTTGGATCTGGAATGTTAGGTTTTTCGGAAACCTGTGTGTTTTGGTTCTTTGGTAATAACCTGATTTGTGCAAACTTAGCTAGGCTGTCAAAATTTAGAGTAAGTGACTGCTCAGAAATCACCCCCCTTTTTTCTAAATAACAGTGTGTATTTTTTAAAAATATATTTATTTATTTTTTGGCTGCGTCGGGTCTTAGTTATGGCACGCGGGATCTTTCATTGTGGTGCACAGGCTCTTTGTTCATTGCTGTAAGTACACGGGCTTCTGTAGTTGTGGCACATGGGCTCCAGAGCACATGAGCTCTGTAGTTGCGGCACGTGGGCTCTCTAGTTGTGTCGCGAGGGCTTAGTTGCCCTGCGGCATCTCCTGCATTGCAAGATGGATTCTTAACCACTGGACCACCAGGGAAGTCCCAACAACAGGTATTTTTTAGATATGCTTCATAGCTGATTGGTTATGTTTCAATATAAAAATCTTTTCTATATAGTTGATGGGGGTGATGATATGTCCGTGAAACACATGTGAGAAAGCTGTAAGTTTGTTTTGTTTTATTTTTAGTTGAAAGTTTCAAAAGAGTTTATAGCGTAACCTGGCTGCTTAAACATTAATGAGACTTGGCCACCTTGGAAGGAGAAGAGTGTTGAGGACAAAGGAGATGGTAGTTTCCTCCCTGCTATTCTGGCTGGGGGGAATGCACAGGGTGGGGTCTAGTGTGTGGGAGGTGGAGCCCATCTCCCCTGAGGCATGACCTGAGGGGCTCTGTAGCCAGAAGAAGCTCTGTGGGAGCCTGATTATTATGGTCTCCAAATACATGTAGTACTGCATTGCGGAAAAGACCTATTCTGGGGCCAGAACTAGGCTCACTGTGAAAACAGAACGGGCTGCTTTGGAAGGCCTCATATTTTCCATTCCCTGAGGTTGTGAAGCTGAGGCCACAGGTGAGAGATGTGGCTGAGGGCTTGTATTAGTTTCCTGTGGCCTCTACAACAAATTACCACAAACTGGGAGGCTGAAAATAACAGAAATTTATTTTCTCACCATTTTGGAGGCCAGAAGTCTGAAATCAAGTTAACAGCAGGGCCAGGCTTTTTCCAGAGGCTCTGGAGGAGAATTCTTTGCTCGCTTCTCCTAGTTTCTGGTGGCTATTAGCATTTCTGGGCTTGAGGCTGCATCACTCCCACTCCTGCCTCCTCCTCTCCTCTGTGTGTCCCTTACAAGGACACCTGTCATTGGATTTAGGGCTCACCTGGATAATAATCCTAGATCATTTTTCCCCCAGTTTTATTGAGAAAGGCTGACATACATCACTATAAGTTTAAGGTGTACAGCATGATGGTTTGATTTACATGTAGTGTGAAATGATTACCACACAGGTTCAGCTAACACGCATCGTCTCATATTTATACAATAAAAAGAAAAGAAAGACAAAAAGAAAAAAAATGTTTCCTCTTGTGATCAGAACTCTTAGGATTTATTCTCTTAACATCTTTCCCGTACATCACACAGCAGTGTTAACTATAACATCATATTGTACATTCCATCCCTACTCCTTATGTATCTTATAACTGTAAGTTTATACCTTTTGACCATCTTTCTCCAATTTCTTCTTCTCCCATCCTCTGCCTCTGGTAATGACAAGTCTGATCTCTTTTTCTGTGAGTTTGGTGGGGTTTTTAAAATTTGTTTGTTTTTAGGTTCCACATATAAGTGATATATAATGTTTGTCTTTCTCTGTCTGACTTATTTCATTTAGCATAATGCCTTCAAGGTCCATACATGTTGTTACAAATAGTAGGATTTTCTCATTTTTTTATGGCTGAATAACATTCCACTGTGTATATATACCACAGCTTTATCCATTCATCATCAGTGGACATTTAGGTTGTTCCTATGTCTTGGCTTTTGTAAATAATGCTGCTATGAACATGGGGTTGCAGATATCTTTTTGAGTTAGTGTTTTCATTTCCTTTGGATATATTCCCAGAAATGAAATTGCTGGACCATATGATGGTTCTATTTTTAATTTTTTGAGGATCTTCCATACTGTTTTTCACAGTGGCTGTACCAATTTACAATCCCACCAACAGTGCACAGGGGTTTCCTTTTCTTCACATCCACACTGGCATTTGTGATCTCTTGTCTTTCTAACAGTGACCATTCTAACAGTGGTGAGGTGCTATCTCATTGTGGTTTTAATTTGCATTTTACAGGATGGTCTTATTTCAAGATCCTCAACTTAATTATATCTGCAAAGACCCTTTGTTTAAATAAGATCATATTCGCCTGTTCCTGGGTTTAGGATGCGGACATATCTTTTTTGGGGCCACCATTCACCCCACAACAGAGCTCATGAGTATACACCGCAATCCTTGATCCTGTGATTCTGTCATGATGCCCATAGATTTGATTTACCACCTGGGCTATAGGTTCCTTGATATAGTATAGGTCTTGTAAATGCTTTTGATTTGATCTGTTGAAATTTTATTTTAACTTTAAATGACAAACAAACAAAATTCTTAGAATCTGCCATCCCTTATTTCTGAAATGAAGGGGTGAGTGAAAAAGGCTGTCAAAAACCAGTTTGGTCCCTGCCTTGCTGGAAGTTTTCTGTGCTTTGCTTTGTCCCGTGCTTGGAGGAAGTGAATGGGAGAAGGGCAGTCACTGCTCCTGTTCTGGCTTCTCGCCTGGGGTTGCTAGATGCTTTTAAAACTGTAATTACTCAGAGGAAGGCTAAAGATGTTAGAGTCTTTCAGGAAAATGAAGCAGAAGCAATAAAGTCTCAAGTTTTAGTGCTTCAGAAAGCATTGGCTTAGAAATATGGTTTGTAAATGTTGCCAGCCTATCAACAAGGCTTTTATGTGTGTGTTTTCAATAATGAGTCCCAAACTGGGGCATGTGTACATCAGGCACACAAGACAAGGTCAAGGGTAGCTTTGGCAATTACCTGGCTAATTTGATGACTATAACTCATCAAGTGGAATATATCAAGAGAGTCCACCCTAGGGTGTAAATTATTCTGTTTGTTTGTCTGTGTTGATCACATTAACTGGGTAAGAGCCGGCTTCCATTCCCTCTGTGCTATGGAGAGGCAGTTGTAATTACGGTCCATTTCTCTCCAGGGGCCAGCTAATTTTGGTTTCTCAGCCACTTTGCAGTTTGACTTCAAAAGGGAAAGAGGAAAGAAAAAGAAGGTAAAATGTCCCTTCACTTTATTATGTTATATATTCTGCTATAACATTGTTACTCTGGTTAATATTAACTTTGGATCTGTTTGCTTTGAATAGTATACCTGGCATACTGTGATGCTTAGAAAATTTAGTCTCACCAGCTGAAGAAAATGGTTTGCCTTGCACAAGACTGGCTACATAATTTAGGAGGCCCAGTGCAAAACGAAAATGTGAGGCCCCTGTTAAAAAAGTTGTTAAGAATTTCAAGATGGTGTCAGCGAGCATTAGGTTAAGCAGGAGGCCCTTCTGAACATAGTGCCTTGTGTAACTGCACAGGTCACTTGCCCACGAAACTGGCCTTGGAGTCACATACATGCTGAGGATGGCATCTTGTGACTTAGTGGCATCTTCTTGACGCCCAAAGAAAGGCCAGTTTCTTCTGCTGCAGTCAAAGCACACTCTTCTGTAGGGACAAGGACAGCAAGCAGGCTGGCCGTCTCTTGTTGTGTCCTCCGTGTCGCTTTCCTCCCTTATCCACGTGGCTCTGTGCCCTGAGAGGCTGATCTCTACCCTGAGAGGCTGATCTCTACCATCAGCATCAGTGTCCATCTTTGTCTTCTGATTTCTAGTGTAATTCAGCCTATGGTGGGTCCAGCCAGTGTTGGGAGGGTGGGAGGAGAGTGAGGTAGGGTAGTTATTTCCTCCGTGCCCTCCTGCTGGGTTGGATGTTGCAGGGTGGCTTGTCTGCTGCCGAAGGCCACAGCTCCATCCAGGCATCCTGTGCCTGCAGCCATCCTCTGCATTCCTTTAGCCACTCCTTCCGCCCTAGCCCTCAGGCCCAGGGTGGTAACGCTCCCTGATGTTGTGAGCAGAGCCTTCACTGCTTTCCTGAACCCCTCATTGCTGTCTTCTCACTAGCCTCGGTCCTCAGTAGGATCACAGAGACCTCTGGGGCCTGCCTGGGCCCTAACAGATCTGGCAACCCTCTGCCAGGGCTTGACCACAGCTTGCACTGCTACAGAGCCGAAAGAGCAGCTGATGGCTCTGCTAACACGTGACTGCTGCATCAACTCCTGGAGAAGCTGGCAGTCAGGAAGCACTGTGTCCACACTGCAGTGGTGGAGAACGTGTGCTTGGAGTTGGGCATTTGAATTCTCCGGCATGACTTTGGGTGAGTCACCTCATCTGCAAAATGAGCATAATGATAGTTCTTCTGGGGTTGTTTTGAGCATGAACTGACGTCATGTGGGCATCATGCTTGGCACAGTGCCTGCTATGCAGTAAGTGCTTGTAAAGCCTGCTGGCATTTGCCATTAGTTCTCTGTAGTGACCCACTTGAGGGGATACACTGTCTATGTCTCTGATCTGAACCAAGGCACTTATAGCCTAGAGTACACCAATGATTATCAAGTCTTCACTATTTCACTGTTGTTTTGGGTGTTATTTTTGTCTATTCAACGAGATTGTGGTGTTCTGGAGATCAGAGATTCTATCTCCAGAATTGTCTTGGTGCTAATCTAAGTTCCCAACCTAGCACATCATTAAGCGGATAAGAAATATGTCTTGGCTAAATATAGTGACCATATAATTTATTGTTCACACCAGGACACTTTTTTTTTTTTTTTTTTTTTTGCTGTACGCGGGCCTCTCACTGCTGTGGTCTCTCCCGTTGCGGAGCACAGGCTCCGGACACACAGGCCCCGCGGCCATGGCTCGCGGGCCCAGCTGCTCCGCGGCATGTGGGATCCTCCGGGATCGGGGCACGAACCCGTGTCCCCTGCATCGGCAGGCGGACTCTCAACCACTGCGCCACCAGGGAGGCCCTACACCAGGACACTTTTGAGTGTGAAGGAGGAGAGCTTTTTAATGACTATAACAAAACAACAGGCACAAACAAGGATGTCCTAGGCAATCCAGGTGAAGAGCGACATATGGGCCCTCTAGTTAAGTGGGACTTAAGATAGTTTTCCAAATGTGTTTTAAGGTTTGCCAGGCCACCCTTTTTTGTATTAGTCTGCCTTTGTTTTATTAGATAAAAACTAGAGATTTCAACAACATAGAAAAAATAGGTTTAACACTCCTAGCAGATTCTTGACCCAAATTTGAGGCAATAGGTCAGGGTTTCTTATACAAATAGAGACGTACTTTTATATCTTATTACCCTTCTTTATACTGGGCACTTGCTTACAGAACTTTCTCCTGTACCTACCTTTCCCCCACTATTTAGTCTCCTAGTTTTCGTCCTTTTCTTGCAATAGTGATCATTTATGTTCAAAAGATGGCAAAATAGATTCATATACATATATTTTTCCAAACATCCCTGTCTTTGTATTTCTGGTTGCCTAGGTGACATTTCCAGGAGAATGTGTGCAAATCTGCTATTATTAAAGCGGAGATAACATGGCATCTATTTTTAGGCCCTTCTATACCTTTCTTTTTCCCCACCAGACCGTGTAATTGGTTTATTTTTTCGGTTTTCATTATTGGAAGGCCATGTCTAGCTCCTTCCTCTAGTTCTAATTTGAGGATTAATTAACTTTTTGAAAATTGACATAGTAATTCAGTACCTTCTTCATTCAGCATTACTATTGATTGTCTCTTTTTAATTTAATTTAATTTATTTATTTTTGGCTGCGTCAGGTCTTCGTTGCTGGGCGCGGGCTTTCTCTGGTTGCGGCGAGCGGGGGCTACTCTTCATTGCGGTGCGTGGGTTTCTCATTGCAGTGGCTTCTCTTGTTGCCGAGCACGGGCTCTGGGCGCACGGGCTTCAGTAGTTGTGGCACTCAGGCTCAGTAGTTGTGGCTCACGGGCTCTAGAGCGCAGGCTCAGTAGTTGTGGCACATGGGCTTAGTTGCTCCGCGGCATGTGGGATCTGCCCAGACCAGGGCTCGAACCCGTGTCCCCTGCATTGGCAGGCGGATTCTTAACCACTGCGCCACCAGGGAAGTCCCTGATGATCTCTTTGATTAGTGGATACCAGTTGTTTCTCCTAAATGTTGTCCAAGCCAAGCTTGGGCGTGGATGTTTTTGGTAGGAGGAAAAAGGGTGCAGAGGCAATCTGTAGATCCATAGTGGAAAGAGCACATCTCCTCTGGAGCTGGATTAACCTGGCTTCAGTCTTAGTGCTGCTGCTTAGTAGCTGTGTGACCTCCTGGAACTTGCATCTTCAGGTGACAACTGGACAATAAATGGACCTGCTTCATGGTGCTTCTGTGAAGGTTGAGAAGGTTAGGTGGGCATGAGGTGCAGCGTCTCACATAGAGAACTCCTGCTGCTGCTGGAGCTGCTCTTTAATATCCAAGGTACAAGTGTACCACCTTCATTTCATACAAGAAGCTGCCATTACTTGAATTTACTAAAGAGATAAATTCGAGGGATCGTTTTCTCTGCTACAATTTTTTTGCTTTAATAAGCTTTTCAGAGAATTTCTTTCAATGGTGAACACACCACTGGGTGTACTTTTAGTAGTTTTGAAATTAAAAATCTCTAATTTACCCCACACTTTTAGGAACATAACTGTAGTATTGTTACCCATAATTCAAATGCAGCCAGTGTTAATACTTGGGTTTTTACATAATTTACCATTTATGTAACGGTGTATATGATATATATCTCTGTAGTGCTATGTAAGGGATTTTGAATGTTTATCTCATTGTTGTATGCACTTGAAGGGGAAATATTTAGCCTAATTCAGTATTAGGGTCCGGAATACTGCCCATAGGGATCCGAGATTATTAATTTGGATTTTATGGCAAGGTTGAGAGGAGGGATGGACTTTAATCTGTTGTTATTTAAAATTGTTTAATATTGGAGTGTTATCCTGGCTGGGGTTCCTTTGGTTCTCACTCTTTTGCATTGTCATTTTATTTTAATAAATAGATTTATCATTTATCACTCAGATTTATCAGATTTGGCGAATGAGGCAGATGGCTGCATCATTGCCCTGGAGTTTGTCTTGCTGCCCTTGAAGATAGAGGAAGGGGGGAGGAAGCAGATGTACAGACAGACAGAAAGACACACACACACACACACACACACACGCACACATTTCTCTTTAGACTTGCGACCTAAAATTTCTAATAGGATATTTAAAGTAAGAGCTCTTTGATGGGATTTTGCTCTGTGACTGGTCGGAAGGGGAGGATCGGGATGTGGGATCGGGATGTGGGAAGTCTGTGATGTTGAGTTCCCACCACCTCACCCTTTGGAAGACATGACAGCCTTTTCCATGTGAGACCAAAAGGCAAGCAGTGAGAATCAGAAGTCAATTCTGGTCTCTGAAGTTTCTTGAGAAAGCAACAAGAAGACTGTGCCTTGTATTTTTCTAATCCAGACACTTAAAGAATATGTTCCCCAGAGCTTGGGTGCTGTTTCCTTCTTACCCTAATCCCCACCATTATAAAAGTAAGGCATTATCATGAAATAAAATGTGAACATTATGGAAAACTAGAAAGAAAAAATAATCCAAATATTCAAAGGTAAACAAGGTTAATATTTGGAACATTTCATTATTTTTATGAGAGATTTTTTTCTTAGCTACATAGTCATATTTATATATAATTTAAAAATTATTTTTCATTGAACTGTACTGCAAGCTGTGATATTGTGATATAATAAGAAATATATATTTGGTCTTTGCCCCTAGTTGCTGGCACAGAGCTCCTAAAACCCTTGGAGTTTCTAGCGATAAGGATAAGAGGAATATCTTCTGTTATTCATAATGTGCCCTTTTCAGCCATATCTGAATGTATGCTAATGAAGTGACTCTTGTAAGATAGAGGGTTGGAATTTTTAGTCCCTCCCCCCACTCCATCCCCCCCCCCCAATCCTCCAGGGAGGGAAGAGGGGCTGGGGATTGAATTCAGTCACCAATGGCCAATGATTTAATCAACACATGCCTACATAATGGAACTGTCATAAAAATCCTAAGTAATAGGGTTTGGAGACCTTCCAGGTTGCCAAACACATCAAAGTGCTGGGAGGGTGGCATGCTTGGAGAGAGCACGGAAGCTCTACGCCCCTTCCCCCATACCTTGCTGTATGCATCTCTTCCAACTGGCCTTCCTGAGTTGTATCTTTCTGTAACAGTTTGATACTCTACTAAGTAAACTATTTTCTTGAGTTCTGTGAGCTGTTCTAGCAAATTATTGAACCTGAGGAGGAGGTCTTAGGAACCCCCAATCTATAGCTGATTGGTCAGAATTACAGGTGACAACCTAGGACTTGGAGCTGGTGTCTGAAGTGGAGAGCAGTCTTGCGGGACTGAGCCCTTAAGCTGAGGGGTCTCCATTAACGCCGGGTAGTTAGTAATAAGAATAGAGTTATAGGACACCCAGTTGGTGCCCAGAGAGTTAGAGAATTGGTTGGTGTGGAAAAAACCCTTGCCCATTGGTGTCAGAAGTGAAGGATTGAGAGTAAGAGAAATGGAAGTTTTTACTTTAAAGGACGTTTCCATTTTATTTTATATTCTTTGTAGATAATATGTAATTGGGCATAAACGATTCCATTGACTGGATATACCTCAGGTTACTTAGCCATTCCATGATTGGTCATTTGATAAAAAATCTAAATAATTTTTTTGCTATTCTCATTTTTGTACAGTAACTTTCACTTTATGCAAGATTATATCCTAGGATATATTTCTAGTGGATTTAATAGATTGACGTTTTGAACATTTAAAAAGGTAAAAGATGTCCTAGCACTCTTTATTGAACGGTGTTTTTTATTTTTTTAACTTTCCATAAAGCAAGTGTCTTTTCTTATTTGTGCATCTTTTTTTTCAACTTAAAACAGTGGTATTATAATCAGAAGGGTCTTTTCTAAGGGAAAGAAGATTTTGCATTTACCTGGTAGTTACACTGAGAGTAACTTGGTCCCCTTGGATCCTAGATCTTTGCCTTGTACCTTGACCATCACGATGCTGCTCGTGAGTGTAGTCTGAGCAGCCCCTAATGATTTCTCATCCATCTCTGCTGCATTGCCCTGAGGTGTAGGGCCACAAATATAATCTTGTGTTACAGGTGAAGAAGCCAAGTAAATCTCAAAGACTCATTCAGGGTTATTCCTGCTTTCCAGTCTGGTGGTTGATTCTTTTATATTATTCTATCTGTTGTTTTGCTCTTCCTTCTGATTTCCTTTTAAAGTGATAAATTTGTCTTTGAAACTTCAGGTCTAGTTTGATCACCATGTAGGGAATCTCAGGAAGGTCATAATGATAGTTTTGCTTAGAAATGAGGGCTCTTCCAGGACCATTATTATTATTAATATTATTTTTGAAAAAACATTTGCATGTCTGCTCTGTCCAAGGCAATATGCCAGGTGTTGTGGGAAATACAAGGTGAATAAAACACTCTGCCTTTCCTCAATGGATTTACACTCATTTCTTTAGCATTGTTTTAGTTACTTTTATTAAGTTGCGTTCTCTACTAAAGGGTATCAATATTTTGTGTCGTGCTTGCTCCACAGTCTGGAAACCCCAGGGGGTGATTTTTTTTTCTATCCAGCAAGTCTTGTGAGTAGAGTGCATTGGATGTTGTACCCTAGTCAAAGCACTACTGTGAGGTACTTAAAACACCTGAGGACTTGACTGATGCATATTTTATCAGCTAAGATGGGCCCAGAGATCTGCAGCATCTGTGTTACACTTTTCCGTCCCAGCTTCTCTTCCTTTGGGCACTTAGGTTACTCATTTGGTCAACCAGGATCTAAAAATAAAGCTAGAAACTTTGAGAGGTTTTTTTTTTCCCCCCTTGGCTGATTGATGTGTGTTTTCATGTCTCCCAAACTGTGCTGTGTTACTATTTACTTTTGCATTATGTATAGCACTTAGCAACCAACAGTGGAAATGAAAGTTAAGAGCACAGGCAGTCCTGGCTGAGCTGGACTAACTGGCCAGCTGAAGCCTTAGAGAATTCTCCTTCCCTCCCCAATTCCTGCACTCTGTGGCCCTGGGGTCTGCCTTGCCAGCCTCAAGTTCCTGCTTTTGCCTTCTCTACTGGTGGCCAAGTGAGGACCACAAGGAGGGACAGGAAGGACCCCTCCTGCCCCTACCCTTACCGCTCTCGGTTCCCTTGCCTGGTCACCGTGTGTGAGGCGAGTCTCTTCACCCCAGGAAGACAGGCCTTGGCCATCACTGACATCTTGGCACTGGTCACAGTGCTGTAGGGTCAGAAGCACTGTGTCTTATTTGGAGTTCTGAATGCGTTTTCAAAAAGGAAGGTACGAGTTGTGTCTGGAGTGTTCAGGGCCCATAGGACAAAATTCTGTGACTCTTAAGGAAATCTGAGGTGAGGATGGCTCCTTTAGGATGACATAAGTCAGTGCTTAGAACATTGTTCTTGGGGGAGAATACTTTCTAGATTCTAAGAATATCCCGGCAAGGGAGTGGTCCCTTGCGTGAAACATTGGAGTGTGTTAGCCCTTCTCTCCTCCAGCCCTCTTCTGTAGCTGTCAGAATATATTAATCTTCCAATTTTTAGAGTAGTAATTGCAGTAAAAAACTTACATCCTGATTCTACCAAAATAAGGCAGGGAGAAAGACCTCGGGAATATAGATTTAATTCCTTGATTATTGCCTTTTAGCAAAGAATACAAAACCAAATACACCAGGGCCTTTGGGGAAGGCCCTTATTTTTTTCCTAAAGAAATAAAATTTCTGTTCCTTTCTCAGGACTCCTGTATGCTTCTCATTCTTAATACATTTTGGAGAACAGATTTGAAGAATATTTCTGTGAATCTTTTTTTCCAGGGAAATAGAGAATTTTTTTTTCTAAATAAAGAGGTTCTTTGAAAGGTGATTTTTATCACCTTTCTTTAGCAAAATCCATTTTGTTTTTTTAAAGGCTAGAAAGCATAGATCAGCAGTTCGGAATGATTAAACAATACTTACTTGGAAAGGAACAAAATCTGTACAGTTGCTTGTGTAATTTTCACAGAAGGGACAAAACAGTTAAAGAGTAAACCCCCCCAGCCTCTAGGTGAATTTTTTTTCAACCTCAGAAGGGGTGGGCCCACTCGGAACAGGAAGTAATCACAGGCCAGCGGTTTGAGTAATGAGAGAAGGCTCTGGATTTGGCTTAGCTGTTTTCTTCATCCCAAAAGCCAGGGCAGTCTACAGACGCTCTCCTACTTCTTCAGCATAGGCATCTTTTCCTGGCACACGCAGTGTACGTGGGCACCTGCCTGACAAGAGCAGGAGCCACAGGAATAGCTAGAGCTGTAGAATGCATTGGAAGAGGAGGCTAAGCTTTGAGCAGTTGCAGACGGAGGAAGAAAAGTCTGGGAAGTTGGCATATCAGCCCTGGTACATGGAATGAACTAGTCCCGAGGGGTCAGTGTGGGACCCAAGAGGAACAGGGCACAATACAGGATAAAGACAGGGACGGGGTGTCCACTTTCACATGCTACCCATGGCTCAGGTTTTCCCGTTAAAGAGGATTTTTCCCTGTAGCCATGTCCATAGGCTGACAGTACCATATGTATTGTTTAAGACTATATTTTTGTTTAAGTTAATCACTTAATAAATTGTTGCTTTAGTTTGGGCCCTCTCAGTGGCCAAGGACTAGGATGTCACTCAAATGAGTTTAAGTACAAGGAGCTCATTGTAACAATGACTACTTCTGTTGTCACGTTGTTCTGATATATTGTCGCATGGACTCTTCTGCCCTACTCCAGGTAGAGTGTTATTAACCCCATTCTACCGAGGAGGAGCAGCCTTAGAGAACGTGTCCTAAGCACGTGGGTGGTCAGTGGGAATCCGGACTCATACCCAGGTGGTCACTTGGGAGCCATAGTCTCTAACCACTCTACTGCTCTGCCCCTTCAAAGGATTCTGAGCCTGTGAAACAAAGAACAGCTGGGTCTCATGGAGCCCAAAACAAAGGACTTTAAAATTAGGAATGGAGTCATTACCTTTCTCAGAGGTCATGTGGTCTCGCTCAGTGGGCCCCTCCCTTTTTCTCTCCTGCCTTCTTCTGTTGCTTCATTTTACGTATGGTCCCTGAATGGCCAGCCCCTAAGGCTGCAGCCTGGGACCTCAGCATCTTCTGGCTCAAACTTGTAACTGATTGAGAGTTTCCTATTGGTCTAGTTCATTGAGCCAGGCTACACAGCCATTAGAGCCTGGCTAGGAAAATGATTAGCTGCCTTTGGGCTGGCTGTTCATCCCAGGTCCTTTGGTGGTTGCCTCATACATAGACTTCTCCAGCACCATTTTCCCAAGCAGGGGATTGCGGGCAAGACATGGGAAGTTGTTCAGAGCAGGAAATTAACATCTGGTATAAGCTCATTTTATACTTTAATACTTTTAAAGTTAAAGAACACATTTGCTATCTTTATAAAGTCTCAAGTATCTGTATCTGTTAAGACTCTTCAGGTTGTGAATGATAGAAACTGAATTTCAAGGGACTTAGAAAAATATCAAATTTAATGGGCTCTTTTTTTTGAAGATGGCTACCCCAAATTTATTAAAGATAACTTTCCTAGAATTGAAAATAAAATAGATGCAACATATGACTAACCTGGCAAGTTTTTCTATTCTAGAAGTACTGTTTTTAAAAACTTTTAAGGTTGACTGTCATCTAAATAAATCATTAATTGGTTCTTGTAACTGTGTAGGCAAAAGCTTGGCTGGATCCAGGTCTTAAACAATGACCTCAGAAATCAAACTCTTGCCATTGCTTGGCTCTGCATTCATCTGAATTGGTTTCATCCTCAGGCAGGCCCTCCCTTCATGACCTCAAGACACCATTGGAAGCGCCAGGCTTATCTGTTAGCTGAGCTGCCCCGTGGAGAGCTTCTCTTTCTCAATAGTGCCAGCAAAATGCCCAGGTTTGATTCTCATTGCTCTCAGCTGAGAGACTGGCAAGTCTCTCAACCAAACATGGCAGCCAGGCTGATTGGTCAGGCCTAGGTCACTGCCCACCCCTGGAGAGGGGTTAAACCACCTCTTTATTAAAACACATGGACAGGGTATAGGGGAGTATAGTCTCCAGAGACAATTGGGATGTTAGTACCTGAAGAAATGGGAATGGATGCTGTCCAGACAAAAATAACCCATGTCCACTTTGTAACATTTTCAGGTATATCATAAATAACTGGATATCCATAATCAAGATTTTGGGGCTCAGGGTAAGCAGTCCGGGTCACTGACTTTATCTTTTTTGTATGTGACAAATCCAAAGACCTATGAAGTCTGGAATGTTTGGAAAGGCCTAGATCACCTATTTTTTTTAGTCATTAGTCCTGAAAAATGATGCTGTTAAACCAAACAAAATCGTTATTAAGACTTGCATCTTTTGGGAGATTGGAATTGACATATATACACTAATATGCATAAAATAGATAACTAATAAGAACCTGCTGTATAAAAAATAAATAAAATTAAATTAAAAAAAAAGACTTGCATCTTTTTGAGAAAAACCAATAGCAGGGTGGCCTTATCTCCATTTTTTTGATTAAGTAGGAGGATAAGACTTTAAGGGCTCTTGTTAGGTGGCCTCTATTTAAAGTCTAAGCTGTTCTAGCATTGAAATGACTTTGGTGAATTACATAAAGCCTTTGTGTAAACCTTTAGCTGTGCCGAGGATTTAAGACCCAGTTTATTGAGGTAATGATTAAATTGTCCTGTCTATATATCCATGATCTTAAAACCCACTGGGAAATAATTGCTTGGTTTTTAACTGTCTCATAAATCAGGAACTTCAAGGCCAGGGGAGGTTAAACTAGTAAGTCCTCATGCTAACAGATACAGGTTGAATCTATGTAACCTCGAGTCTTGAGTAGTTTGTGTGTGTGTGTGTGTGTGTGTGTGTGTGTGTATAGATATAACTTTGTGCTGACAGAATGGCCATATCTCTTGCTTACTGTACCTACTGCAGTGGTCCCAGATATCCACTGGAACAAATGATCAGCTGCCTTTTTTTTTTTTAAATTTATTTATTTATTTATGGCTGTGTTGGGTCTTCGTTTCTGTGCGAGGGCTTTCTCTAGTTGTGGCAAGCGGGGGCTACTCTTCATCGTGGTGCGTGGGCCTCTCACTATCGCGGCCTCTGTTGTTGTGGAACACAGGCTCCAGACGTGCAGGCTCAGTAATTGTGGCTCACGGGCCCAGTTGCTCCGCGGCATGTGGGATCTTCCCAGACCAGGGCTCGAACCCGTGTCCCCTGCATTGGCAGGCAGATTCTCAACCACTGTGCCACCAGGGAAGCCCTGATCAGCTGCTTTTAACTATCAAAGTTTTGCAGATAGTTGCCTTAATTTCTTGTACTTATTTAAAAATTTAGGGAATTCTCTGGCAGTCCAGTGGTTGGGACACTGTGCTTCCACTGCCTGCAGGTTCAATCCCTGGTCAGGGAGCTAAGCTCATGCAAGCCGAAAGTTGTGGCCAAAAAAAAAAAAAAAAAAAAAAGTGTATTACTGGGGTTAAAAAAAGTTCCCTGATATGCCAAAACGTGTTTCTTCTCTCTTGACTTTAATTTAGTAGTGCAACTATTATTTGGTTTCATACTGGTTTGAAGTTCTCAATTGCAAACAGTAGTGCCCACTCTGGCTAGTTTATACAGAAAGAGAGTTTTAAAAAGGATATTAAGGAACTCACAGAATTTCTGGGAGGACCAGGGTCAGACTTGGAGGCCATGCAGCCAGGAACACTACACAAATTACACCACTGGTGGCTCCAGTAGAGACCTTGGTGTGGCTTGGTGAGTCTCTCTGCTCATACCATCAAGTGAGTCCTTATGTGGGGACCCCATCGCTGTTGCTTCTGCAGGCTGGGCATCTCTCTGCTATGCTCCACACATCTCCACCACAGTGAATCCTGTATGGTGACTCCTTCTGTACCCCTGCTCTCTTCTGAGAAGAATTTTTGCATGGTTGCTGCTGATTGGTGGAGCCCAGGTTACATGCCTGTAAAGTAGGCTGGGGATTCAAATTCCTGACTTCTCTGGAAGATGTGGACTCAGAAGGTAGGAAGTTTCTCAAACGTGGGAGGAGTATTCGAAAAAATGCTGTTTGGCCACAAAATATGAAAAATTACTACACTTACCTCTGTATACCTTATTGTTCTAAAATAGTGACTGACATAGGGCTGTTTCCTACCGAGTACAATTTGAATAAATCCAGGAAGGAACCCCCTGGCCTAATGCCATATAGGAGTTTCATTACTTTTCATTGAATGTAAACCTCCTACCACCCACCTCTTTACTGCCTTTGGTTGCCTCATCAGTATCAGCTAAATCAGTCTCCATCCGTTCCCTGCATGAAGGCAGGAAACTGGTCTAAAAAACAAAAATGAACCATCTGATGCTCAGAGAAGGTAACCCACCTGCTGAAAGTCACACAGCCTGTAAGTGATTAAAACCCAAGTCTGCTCCAGAGTCCACTTCTCTTACAACTATGCAATACTGCCTTTGGAGCCAGGTATGCTCTCTGACTTGAGGGTTTTCCTTGTTAGTAGTGTGTGATAGAGAGACGGCTGGACTTCCGATGAGTCCTCAACACAGTCCCTCTGCCTCCTACAAAGATGAATTATGCAGTGTTGGTGAGGGAATTAGGATTTACTTGTGTCTCTGCCACAGCTAAGCCCCTGATATAACCAGGAAATGAATATTATTAGTTGCAAATGGAAGCTTTATTCAGTGGAACTTCCAATAACATGGTTTGCTTTACAATATAATTCATTATTAGATGATTTATGTCCCCTCCGCCTTCCCCAGATTCATGTATTGAAGCCCTCATTTCCAATGTGACGATATTTAAACAGGTCCATTATGGACGTAGTTAAGGTTAAATAAGGGTGGGGCTCTAATCTGAGAGGACTGGTGTCCTTATAAGAAAAAGAAGAGATACAAGAGCTATTTCTTTCTCTGCATGCACAGAGAAAAGGCCACAGTGAGAAGGTGATTGTTTGTAAGCCAGGAAGAATGCCTCACCAGAAACCAACTCTACTGAAATGTTGATCTCAGACTTATAGCCTCTAGAACTGTGAGATAATAAATAACTGTTGTTTAAGTCACCCAGAGTGTGGGATTCTGTTACAGCAGCCTGAGCAGATGACTATGGATACATTTGCCTTAAATCCCAAATAGGAAGGTAAGGATGGTAGTTACATATGCAGCAAAAGCTAGAGGAGCAATGGGGCCTGGAGGAGGGTGAGAACACAGATCATCAGCGGTCATTAAAGGCTGCATCAGAGGCAGTGTCATGTGAACTGGGCATTGAGGGAGTTGGAGTGCCTTGCAGGCAGGGTAGCTTAGTGGTTAGGAGTATGGGCTCTGGGGTCCGACTTCCTGCGTTTGAATACTTGTGCTGGCTTGCTGGCTGTGAGACTGTGGGCAAGTTACTTAACCCTTCTGAGCCTTCCTTTTTTTAAACATCTTTATTAGAGTATAATTGCTTTACAGTGGTGTTTTAGTTTCTGCTTTATAACAAAGTGAATCAGCTATACATATACATGTATCTCCATATCCCCACCCTGTTGCGTCTTCCTCCCACCCTCCCTATCCCACCTCTCTAGGTGGTCACAAAGCACCGAGCTGGTCTCCCTGTGCTATGAGGCTGCTTCCCATTAGCTATCTATTTTACATTTGGTAGTGTATATATGTCCATGCCACTCTCTCACTTCATACCAGCTTACCCTTCCCCCTCCGTGTCCTTAAGTCCATTCTCTACATCTGCGTCTTTATTCCTGTCCTGCCCGTAGGTTCTTCAGAACCATTTTTTTCTTGATTCCATATATATGTGTTAGCATACAGTATTTATTTTTCTCTTTCTGCCTTACTTCACTCTGTATGACAGACTCTAGGTCCATCCACCTCAAATAACTCAATAATAATAATAATAATAATAATAATAATAATACAAATAACTCAATTTCATTTCTCTTTATGGCTGAGTAATATTCCATTGTATATATGTGCCACATCTTCTTTATCCATTCATCTGTTGATGGACACTTGCGTTGCTTCCGTTTCCTGGCTATTGTAAATAGAGCTGCAATGAACATTGTGGTACATGACTCTTTGAATTATGGTTTTCTCAGGGTATATGCCCAGTAGTGGGATTGCTGGTTCATATGGTAGCTCTATTTTTAGTTTCTTAAGGAACCTCCATACTGTTCTCCATAGTGGCTGTGTCAATTTGCATTCGCACCGACAGTGCAAGAGGGTTCCATTTTCTCCACACCCTCTCCAGCATTTATTGTTTGTAGATTTTTTGATGATGGCCATTCTGACTGGTGTGAGATGATATCTCATTGTAGTTTTCACTTGCATTTCTCTAATGATTAATGATGTTGAGCATGCTTTCATGTGTTTGTTGGCAATCTGTATATCTTCTTTGGAGAAATGTCTGTTTAGGTCTTCTGCCCGTTTTTGGATTGGGTTGTTTGTTTTTTTGTTATTGAGCTGCATGAGCTGCTTGTAAATTTTGGAGATTAATCCTTTGTCACTTGCTTCGTTTGCAAATATCTTCTCCCATTCCGAGGGTTGTCTTTTGGTCTTGTTTATGGTTTCCTTTGCTGTGCAAAAGCTTTGAAGTTTCATTAGGTCCCATTTGGTTATTTTTGTTTTTATTTCCATTTCTCCAGGAGGTGGGTCCAAAAGGATCTTGCTGTCATTTATGTCATAGAGTGTTCTGCCTATGTTTTCCTCTAAGAGTTTTATAGTGTCTGGCCTTACATTTAGGTCTTTAATCCGTGTTGAGCTTATTTTTATGTATGGTGTTAGGGAGTGTTCTAATTTCATTCTTTTACATGTAGCTGTCCAGTTTTCCCAGCACCACTTAATTGAAGAGGCTCTCTTTTCTCCATTGTATATTCTTGCCTACTTTATCAAGGATAAGGTGACCATATGTGTGTAGGTTTATCTCTGGGCTTTATATCCAGTCCCATTGATGTATATTTCTGTTTTTGTACCAGTACTATACTGTCTTGATTGCTGTAGCTTTGTGGTATAGTCCGAAGTCAGGGAGTCTGATTCCTCCAGCTCCTTTTTTCTTTCTCAAGATTGCTTTGGGCCTTCCCTGGTGGCGCAGTGGTTGAGAGTCTGCCTGCCGATGCAGGGGACGCAGGTTCGTGCCCCGGTCCGGGAAGATCCCACATGCCACGGAGCGGCTGGGCCCGTGAGCTGTGGCCACTGAGTCTGCGCGTCCGGAGCCTGTGCTCTGCAGTGGGAGAGGCCACAACAGTGAGAGGCCCGCGTACCGCAAAAAAAAAAAAAAAAAAAAAGATTGCTTTGGCTATTCGGGGTCTTTTGTGTTTCCATACAAATTGTGAAATTTTTTGTTCTAATTCTGTGAAAAGTTCCATTGGTCGTTTGATAGGGATTGCACTGAATCTGTAGATTGCTTTGGGTAGTGTAGTCATTTTCACAATGTTGATTCTTAACATCCAAGAGCATGGTATATCTCTCCATCTATTTGTGTCATCTTTAATTTCTTTTATCAATGTCTTATAGTTTTCTGCATACAGGTCTTTTGTCTCCTTAGGTAGGTTTATTCCTAGGTATTTTATTCTTTTTGTTGCCATGGTAAATGGGAGTGTTTCCTTGATTTCACTTTCAGATTTTTCATCGTTAGTGTATAGGAATGCAAGAGATTTCTGTGCATTAATTTTGTATCCTGCTACTTTACCAAGTTCATTGATTAGCTCTAGTAGTTTTCTGGTAGCATCTTGAGGACTCTCTCTATATAGTATCATGTCATCTGCAAACAGTGACAGCTTTACTTCTTCTTTTCTGATTTGGATTCCTTTTATTTCTTTTTCTTCTCTGATTGCTGTGGCTAAAATTTCCAAAACTATGTTGAACAAGAGTGGTGAGGGTGGACAACCTTGTCTTGCTTCTGATCTTAGAGGAAATGGTTTCAGTTTTTCACCATTGAGAATGATGTTGGCTGTCAGTTTGTCATATATGGCCTTTATTATGTTGAGGTAAGTTCTCTCTATGCCTACTTTTTGGAGGATTTTTTTTTTATCATAAATGGGTGTTGAATTTTGTCGAAAGCTTGTCTGCATCTATTGAGATGATCATGTAGTTTTTCTCCTTCAGTTTGTTAATATGTTTTATCCCATTGATTGATTTGTGTATATTGAAGAATCCTTGCATTACTTGGATAAACCCCATTTCATCATAGTGTATGATCCTTTTAATGTGTTGTTGGATTCTGTTTGCTACTGTTTTCTTGAGGATTTTTGCATCTATGTTCATCAGTGATATTGGCCTATAGTTTTCTTTCTTTGTGACATCTTTGTCTGGTTTTGGTATCAGGGTGATGGTGGCCTCATAGAATCGGTCTGGGAGTGTGCCTCCCTCTGCTATATTTTGGAAGAGTTTGAGAAGGATAGGTGTTAGCTCTTCTGTAAATGTTTGATAAAATTAGCCTGTGAAGCCATCTGGTCTTGGGCTTTTGTTTGTTGGAAGATTTTTAATGACAGTCTCA
Source organism: Mesoplodon densirostris (assembly GCF_025265405.1). Lineage (NCBI taxonomy): Eukaryota > Metazoa > Chordata > Mammalia > Artiodactyla > Ziphiidae > Mesoplodon > Mesoplodon densirostris. Next base: position 59,690,323 of record NC_082673.1, on the reverse strand, counting down.
ATTTCATTGCTTTTGATTGGTCTGTTTATATTTTCGGAGTCCAGAGTGCTAACCATTACACTATGGAAGCTGTTTATATTTTCTATTTCTTGTTCAGTTCCAGAAGGTTGTGCTTTTCTATGAATTTGTCCATTTCTTCCAGGTTGTCCATTTTATTGGCATAGAGTTGCTTGTAGTAATCTCTCATGATCCTTTGTATTTCTGCAGTGTCAGTTGTTTCTTCTCCTTTTTCATTTCTAATTCTATTAATTTGAGACTTCTCCCTTTTTTTCTTGATGAGTCTGGCTAATGGCTTATCAATTTTGTTTATCTTCTCAAAGAACCAGCTTTTAGTTTTATTTATCTTTGCTACTGTTTCCTTCATTTCTTTTTCATTTATTTCTGATCTGATCTTTATGATTTCTTTCCTTCTGCTAACTTTGGGGTTTTTTTTTTTTGTTGTTGTTCTTCTTTCTCTAATTGCTTTAGGTGTAAGGTTAGGTTGTTTATTTGACATGTTTCTTGTTTCTTGAGGTAGGATTGTATTGCTATCAACTACCCTCTTAGAACTGCTTTTGCTGAATCCCATAGGTTTGGGGTCATCGTGTTTTCATTATCAGTTGTTTCTAGGTGTTTTTTTATTTCCTCTTTGATTTCTTCAGTGATCTCTGGGTTATTAAGTAGTGTATTGTTTAGCCTCCATGTGTTTGTATTTTTTACAGATTTTTTCCTGGAATTCATATCTAGTCTTCTTGCATTGTGATCGGAAAAGATACTTGATATGACTTCAATTTTCATAAACTTACCAAGGCTTGGTTTGTGACCCAAGATATGATCTGTCCTGGAAAATGTTCCAGGAGCACTTGAGAAGAAAGTGTATTCTGTTGTTTTTGGATGGAATGTCCTATAAATATCAATTAAGTCCATCTTATCTAATGTGTCATTTAAAGCTTGTGTTTCCTTATTTATTTTCATTTTGGATGATCTGTCCATTGGTGAAAGTGGGGTGTTAAAGTCCCCCACCAAGATTTTGTTACTGTCGATTTCCTCTTTTATGGCTGTTCGTATTTGCCTTATGTATTGAGGTACTCCCATGTTGGGTGCATAGATATTTGCAATTGTTATATCTTCTTCTTGGATTGATCCCTTGATCATTGTGTAGTGTCCTTCTTTGTCTCTTGTAATAGTCTTTATTATAAAGTCTATTTTGTCTGATATGAGAATTGCTCCTCCAGCTTTCTCTTCATTTCCATTTGCATGGAATATCTTTCTCCATCCCCTCACTTTCAGTCTGTATGTGTCCCTAGGTCTGAAGTGGGTCTCTTATAGACAGCATATATATGGGTCTTGTTTTTGTATTCATTCAGCCAGTCTCTGTCTTTTGGTGGGAGAATATAATCCATTTACATTTAAGGTAGTTATCGATACGTATGTTTCTATTACCATTTTCTTAATTGTTTTGGGTTTGTTATTTTAGATCTTTTCCTTCTCTGGTGTTTCCTGCCTAGAGAAGTTCCTTTAGCATTTGTTGTAAAGCTGGTTTGGTGATGCTGAATTCTCTTAGCTTCTCAGTAATCTTGGTTGTAGGTTCTTTCCTTTCATCAGTTGAAATAGGTCTTGCCCCTCCCTTCTGGCTTGCAGAGTTTCTGCTGAAATGGCAGCTGTTAACCTTATGGGGATTCCCTTGTATGTTATTTGTTGGTTTTCCCTTGCTGCTTTTAATATTTTTTCTTTGTATTTAATTTTTGATAGTTTGATTAATATGTGTCTTGGCGTGTTTCTCCTTGGATTTATCCTGTATGGGACTCTCTGTGCTTCTTGGACTTGATTGAGTATTTCCTTTCCTATATTAGTGAAGTTTTTAACTGTAATCTCTTCAAATATTTTCTCAGTCCCTTTCTTTTTCTCTTCTTCTTCTGGGACCCCTATAATTTGAATGTTGGTGCATTTAATACTGTCCCAGAGGTTGTAAGATGGTCCTTAATTCTTCTCATTCTTTTTTCTTTATTCTGCTCTGCAGTAGTTATTTTCACTATTTTATCTTCCAGGTCACCAATCCGTTCCTCTGCCTCAGTTATTCTGCTATTGATTCCTTCTAGAGAATTTTTAATTTCACTTATTGTGTTGTTCATCATTGTTTGTTTGCTCCGTAGTACTTCTAGGTCCTTGTTAAACATTTCTTGTATTTTCTCCATTCTGTTTCCAAGATTTCGGATCATCTTTAGTATCATTATTCTGAATTCTTTTTCAGGTAGACTGCCTATTTCCTCTTCATTTGTTTGGTCTGGTGGGTTTTTACCTTGCCTCATCATCTGCTGTGTGTTCTCTGTCTTCTCATTTTGCTTAACTTACTGTGTTTAGGGTCTCCTTTTCACAGGCTGCAGGTTCATAGTTCCCGTTGTTATTGGTTGGTTCAGTGGGTTGTGTAGGCTTCCTGGCGGAAGGGACCGGTGCCTGTGTTCTGGTGGATGAGGCTGGATCTTGTGTTTCTGGTGGGTAGGACTGTGTCTGGTGGTGTGTTTTGGGGTGTCTGTGGCCTTATTATGATTTTAGGCAGCCTCTCTGCTAGTGGGTAGGGTTGTGTTCCTGTCTTGCTAGTTGTTTGGCATAGGGTGTCCAGCACTGGAGCTTGCTAGTTGTTGAGTGGAGCTGGGTCTTAATGTTGAAATGGAGATCTCTGGGAGAGCTTTTCCTGTTTGATATTATGTGGAGTTTGGAGGTCTCTGGTGGACCAATGTCCTGAACTTGGCTGTCCCACCTCAGAGGCACAGGCCTGACACCCGGCCAGCACACCAAGACCCTGTCAGCCACATGCCAGGTACGTTGGGAGTTTTTGCCTTTTGGGAAGTGTGAGGTCTTCTGCCAGCATTCAGTAGGTTTTCTGTAGGAGTTGTTCCACATGTAGATGTATTTCTGATGTGTTTGTGGGGAGGAAGGTGATCTCCACATCTTACTCCTACACCATCTTGAAGGTCTCTGGATTGCTGTTGGCTGGTGTCCTTAGGATAGCCAACTTTTTGTGTTTCTGAGCCTTCTTTTTTTTAAAAAGGAGAATAATGAGAGTGCCTGTCTCACAGTGTTGGGGAGATTTAATGAGACAATGTATGTGAAGCTATTTAGAACTGTGCTTAGCTTGTAGTAAGCATTCAATAAGTTATTAATATTAGTTATTAATATTATTTTAACCAGCAGAGAATGGGGTAAGGTGTGTTTGGGGAGAAGAGTGGTGGTAATCACAGGCTGAAGAAGTGTGTGAGCAACAGAGGGAGGACACGGCATGCATTTGGTGAACAGCTATGTGGTTTGTCTGGAGCCCAGTTCACCCAGGCTCCCTTTTTCCGAGTCTGTGTTTTTCAAGGAGTCTCCTCTTGGAAGAGATTTCCCGAAAGGGGCTTCGAAGCAGCATAGAAGCATATCCTGGCCTGCCTGATAATGTTTCTCATTGTACATGAGTAGATTGGCCCTCTGGTTTATCAGTCAGTGTCTTGAGCATTTGGTTGGCGTGAGTCAGTCCCCCAGAGTCTCATCATCGCTGAGGGAACTGATAAAATCAAATTCCTGAATGTGCAGAACTGAAGACCAGGCCTTGGACCTGCAGTGACCCCTTGGAGGTGCAGACATTGTGAGGCCCAGCTGCAAACAGAGAACTCGCCCACCACTGTCTCTCTTCCCCCTTACTCTAGCCTTTAAACTTTTAAACAGTGTGACAAACTTAACCCCAAGTATCTGGTGGGATTGGGCAGAGCATAGTGTGCTGAAGGAGGAAACCCATTAAATGCTTGTTGGGCTAAGGAAGAATACTCGCTGTTGGCGATGCAATGGGCAGTGGACTGGGGCAGGAGGAGTTGTGCCCTGCAAGCAGGAGTCTGGGTCCTGGTCTCTTCTCCCACTTACTGTGTGCCTTTGGACAAATCCATTAACTGATCCTCACATGCCTTACCTGTGTAATGGAGATAAAGTCTTTCCCTACTGAAGGCAGACCATGACTGAAAGCCGTCTTGGTTTCTCTTCTGGCTCTAATACTCATGTCCTGACAAGGTGACTCCCAACAAGGTTTGAGGATATTATGGCACAGTATTTTTCTACCATGTGGAAACCAAGGTGAGCTACAGGCAGAATCGACCCTCTCCTGCCCTCTGATTGTTTCATGTTTGCTTTCCTTGTTGGTCCATTTGAAATGAAGCTAGGTTGTGTAGGTGGGGTGTTAATGGTGGGGAAAGTGGATGGACATCATTCTCATGTATTGTTCACTATGCCCATCACATCATTGAGTATATGAAATGTGCTCAATAAACACTTGTTAAATTGAATTGAATATTACTGCCTAACAACCAATTAATTCAAATTACATTCTTACACTAAAGACATTATTTGCCTTATCTACAGAATAGTAGTAATAAGATAAACACAAATGAAAAATAAAACTGGTTATTTTGAAGAACAAAAGATGCATTATGAAGGCTCTTAGTTCTGTTCCAGAGTTGCATTTATTTAATAATGACTCTTGTTAGTTTATTCTAGGAAGTTTTATCATTTTGAAATGATCACCCCCTGCCTCCCCAAATTCATGAGATAGAAAATTAAAATGTTAATTTTGGGTTAGAATTCAGCCTCCCGCAGCCTTATTGACAAGAATTGGGGGTGTTAATACTGCAAAGTCATCCTTCATGTGATTTGGATAAATGCTCCTCACATCTTTATTCAACTGTTTTTTTTTTTTTTTTTTTTGCGGTATGCGGGCCTCTCACTGTTGTGGCCTCCCCCGTTGCGGAGCACAGGCTCCGGACGCGCAGGCTCCGGACGCGCAGGCTCCGGACGCGCAGGCTCCGGACGCGCAGGCTCAGCGGCCATGGCTCACGGGCCCAGCCGCTCCGCGGCATATGGGATCCTCCCAGACCGGGGCACGAACCCGTATCCCCTGCATCGGCAGGCGGACTCTCAACCACTTGCGCCACCAGGGAGGCCCTATTCAACTGTTTTGTAAATGGAGGATTCATTTCTTGTCTGAGACTAAACATGGGAATCTATTATACTGGCCCAAAGCGGACAGCCTGTTCTCACGTGTGCAAGAATTCTAAAGGTTCTCATTTCAGATACACAAAAGCAAAGCAAAGCACACACAGAAACACCCCTTTTCCACTTGTTAGTAACTTCCTAGAATGAGGTTATGGTTGTGATACACTCGTATGCCTTCCTTCCTGAATTCATAGGCTGGCAGCACAGACTGGAAATAATTCCTTTGCTCCAGCTGATGCTGTTCAGGACTCGGCTTGCTCCCCTGCAGCAAGCGTGGCCTTTGTATATAAAAAGAATGCTGTTAATTCACTTTCTAAATCAAAAGATGCACTCTAGAGGCCAACAGACATGCTTTATTTGACCTGTAGTGTTTTTTTTTTTTTTTTTTTTTTTTTTTTTTGCTGTACGCGGGCCTCTCACTGCTGTGGCCTCTCCCGCCGCGGAGCACAGGCTCCGGACACACAGGCTCCGCGGCCATGGCTCGCGGGCCCAGCCGCTCCGCGGCATGTGGGATCTTCCGGGATCGGGGCACGAACCTGTGTCCCCTGCATCGGCAGGCGGACTCTCAACCACTGCGCCACCAGGGAAGCCCTGACCTGTAGTGTTTTTAAAGCTTAGAATTTGTTGCCCACTTAAAAAAAGAAAGTAGAATATGTCTCAAAAATGTGGATTTCAAGCTTCTCTTGAAAAATCAGCATATCTGCTGGGAAAATGGCACATGACTGAAATCAGAGAGCTGAGCAGCACCTGCTCTCTTTAGAGAGGACACCTGCACGCTCACTGATGTGAATCTCCACTCTTCCTACCTTCACGAACCCTGACCTGCTCGGCTCACCCACAGGCCTGCCTGCCCCTGTAACCATTTGCATTTTTTTTAAAAGGTAAAATATACATAACATAAAATTTACCATTTTAACTATTTTTTTTTTTTTTTTTTTTTTTTCCTTTTGCGGTATGCGGGCCTCTCACTGTTGTGGCCTCCCCCGTCGCGGAGCACAGGCTCCGGACGCGCAGGCTCAGCGGCCATGGCTCACGGGCCCAGCCGCTCCGCGGCACATGGGATCCTCCCAGACCGGGGCACGAACCCGTATCCCCTGCATCGGCAGGCGGACTCTCAACCACTTGCGCCACCAGGGAGGCCCCATTTTAACTATTTTTAAGTGTATAGTTTGATGGTATTAAGTACTTCACATTATTGTGCAACCATCATCACCATCCATCTCCTAAACTTTTTCACCTTTCCCAGCTGAAACTCTGTTACTCATTAAACAACTTCTCGTTTCCCCGCCCCTCAGCTCCTGACAGTTATCATTCTACTTTCTGTCTCTCTGAATTTGACTGGTGTAGGTACTTCATATTAGTGGAATCATATAATATTTGTCCTTTTGTGGCTGACTTATTTCATTTAGCATAATGTCTTCAAGGTTAATCCATGTAGCAGATGTCAGAATTTCCTTCCTTTTTAAGGCTAAATAATATTCCGTTGTATGAATACACCATAGTTTATCCACTCATCTGTCAGTAGACAGTTCGGTTGCTTCCCCATTTTGGTGGAATAATGCTGCTGTGAACATGGGTGTTCAAATACCTGTTTGAGTCCCTTAAGCATTTGCATTGTTTGGACAATTTTCTTGACCATTTCCCCACTATGCTCTTGTTGCTCCAGCTTTCCTCTCTTTCACTGGTCTCCTAAAGGCAAGGCACTGAGTTCAGCTTAATGAATTAACTTCTTTGAGAAGCAGTGAAAAATCCTCAAGCCATCTCATGAAAATGACTTAGGTTCTTTAAAATTGTAAAAAGTAGTTTCTGTGGGATTTTCAAAATTTAATGTCACATTAATAAAAATATCTGGAACTAACATTTTGTGATCTATTCAGTCTTGAGTTTAGCTATGAAAACTCCTGTTTTAGGAAGAAATATGCAAATGTATTTGGTCTTCTTGATCTGAACGAAGCTTGTTCGTATTGCTTTGGTGTGCTCTGTATGCTAATGAGACCTTTTCCTTGTAGGTGCTAATGACAAATATAAAAATAATTTAGATTTTATTTCCGAACTTTCAGGTTGCACTAAGCTAGGAAACATGTAAATTTTTCCCACTGAGTGCTAAATGGAAAGGCCAAAAGATTTTGCTCTTCTTTTTGAGAGAGTACTATTTCTGATCTGTTCTTTGTTAATGACAACATCAGCCTAAATGTTATTATCTGACATAGGCATATGACAATTCCCTTGTATTATTATGAGAACAAAAACTTGATGTCAACGTGGAATTTGGTTATTTAGGTAGGCACTGGGCCAGAATTTGCATTGCTGATATTTATTTAGCATTTCGGTCTAAGGCAGTTATGGACATAACTTTTTGAAATCAAGAGTGCAACTAATTATGGTTTTCTCAGGGTATATGTCCAGTAGTGGTATTGCTGGGTCGTATGGTAGTTCTATTTTTAGTTTTTAAAGGAAACTCCATACTGTTGTCCATAGTGGCGGTATCAGTTTACATTCCCACCAACAGTGCAAGAGTGTTCCCTTTTCTCCACACCCTCTCCAGCACTTATTGTTTCTAGATTTTTTTTTTTTTTTTTTTTTTTTTTTGCGGTATGCGGGCCTCTCACTGTTGGGGCCTCTCCCGTTGCGGAACACAGGCTCCGGACGCGCAGGCTCAGCGGCCATGACTCACGGGCCCAGCCGCTCCGCGGCATGTGGGATCTTCCCGGACCGGGGCACGAACCCCTGCCCCCTGCATCGACAGGCGGACGTTCAACCACTGCGCCATCAGGGAAGCCCTAGATTTTTTGATGATGGCCATTCTGACCGGTGTGAGATGATATCTCATTGTAGTTTTCACTTGCATTTCTCTAATGATTAATGATGTTGAGCATTCTTTCATGTGTTTGCTGGCAGTCTATATATCTTCTTTGGAGAAATGTCTATTTAGGTCTTCTACCCATTTTTGGATTGGGTTGTTTGATTTTTGGTGTTAAGCTGCAGGAGGTGCTTGTAAGTTTTGGAGATTAATCCTTTGTCAGTTGCTTCGTTTGCAAATATTTTCTCCCATTCTGAGGGTTGTCTTTTCATTTTGTTTATGGTTTCCTTTGCTGTGCAAAAGCTTTTAAGTTTCATTAGGTCCCATTTGTTTATTTTTGTTTTTATTTCCATTTCTCCAGGAGGTGGGTCAAAAAGGATCTTGCTGTGATTTATGTCATAGAGTGTTCTGCCTATGTTTTCCTCTAAGAGTTTTACAGTGTCTGGCCTTACATTTAGGTCTTTAATCCATTTTTAGTTTATTTTTGTATATGGTGTTAGGGAGTGTTCTAATTTCATTCTTTTGCATGTAGCTGTCCAGTTTTCCCAGCACCACTTATTGAAGAGGCTGTCTTTTCTCTATTGTATATTCTTGCCTCCTTTATCAAAGATAAGGTGACCATATGTGCGTGGGTTTGTCTCTGGGCTTTCTATCCAGTTCCACTGATCTATATTTCTGTTTTTGTGCCAGTATGATACTGTCTTGATTACTATAGCTTTGTAGTATAGTCTGAAGTCAGGGAGCTTGATTCCTCCAGCTCCGTTTTTCTTTCTCAAGATTGCTTTGGCTATTCGGGGTCTTTTGTGTTTCCATACAAATTGTGAAATGTTTTGTTCTAGTTCTGTGAAAAATGCCATTGGTAGTTTGATAGGGATTGCATTGAATCTGTAGATTGCTTTGGGTAGTATAGTCATTTTCACAGTGTTGATTCTTCCCATCCAAGAGCATGGTATATCTCTCCATCTGTTTTTATCATCTTTAATTTCTTTCATCAGTGTCTTATAATTTTTTGCATACAGGTCTTTTGTCTCCTTAGGTAGGTTTATTCCTAGGTATTTTATTCTTTTTGTTGCATTGGTAAATGGGAGTGTTTTCCTAATTTCACTTTCAGATTTTTCATCATTAGTTTATAGGAATACAGGAGATTTCTGTGCATTAATTTTGTATCCTGCTACTTTACCAAATTCATTGATTAGCTCTTGTAGTTTTCTGGTAGCATCTTTAAGATTGTCTATGTATAGTATCATGTCATCTGCAAACAGTGACAGCTTTACTTCTTTTCCGATTTGGATTCCTTTTATTTCTTTTTCTTCTCTGATTGCTGTGGGTAAAACTTCCAACACTATGTTGAATAATAGTGGTGAGAGTGGGCAACCTTGTCTTGTTCCTGATCTTAGTGGAAATGCTTTCAGTTTTTCACCATTGAGGATGATGTTGGCTGTGGGTTTGTCATATATGGCCTTTATTATGTTGAGGTAAGTTCCCTCTGCCTACTTTCTGGAGGGTTTTTTTTTTTATCATAAATGGGTGTTGAATTTTGTTGAAAGCTTTCTCTGCATCTATTGAGATGATCATACGGTTTTTCTCTTTCAGTTTGTTAATATGTTTTATCATATTGATTGATTTGCATATATTGAAGAATCCTTGCATTCCTGGGATAAACCCTGCTTGATCATGGTGTATGATCCTTTTAATGTGCTGTTGGATTCTGTTTGCTAGTATTTTGTTGAGGATTTTTACATCTATGTTCATCTATGGGCATATACCCTGAGAAAACTGTAATTCAAAAAGAGTCATGTACCACAATGTTCATTGCAGCTGTATTTACAATAGCCGGGACATGGAAGCAACCTAAGTGTCCATCGAGAGATGAATGGATAAAGAAGATATGGCACATATACACAATGGAATATTACTCAGCCATAAAAAAGAAATGAAATTGAGTTATTTGTAGTGAGGTGGATGGACCTATAGTCTGTCATACAGAGTGAAATAAGTCAGAAAGAGAAAAAGAAAAACCATATGCTAACACATATATATGGAATGTGAAAAAAAAAAGGTCATGAAAACCTAGGGGCAAGACGGGAATAAAGACACAGACCTCCTAGAGAATGGACCTGAGGACACGGGGAGTGGGAAGGGTAAGCTGGGATGAAGTGAGAGAGTGGCATGGACTTATATATACTACCAAATGTAAAATAGATAGCTAGTGGGAAGCAGCCACATAGCACAGGGAGATCAGCTTGGTGCTTTGTGTCCACCTGGAGGAGTGGGATAGAGAGGGTGGGAGGGAGATGCAAGAGGGAGGTGATATGGGGGTATATGTATACATATAGCTGATTCACTTTGTTATATAGCAGAAACCAACACACCATTGTAAAGCAATTATACTCCAATAAAGATGTTAAAAAAAAGAGTGCAACTAATGTTGTGCAGAGAACATTAAACTCTTTAAGAAAACAAATTGTTTTCAAGTACTTACAGATAATGAAACGTACGAGTTTACAAATAATTTGACATGCAAATCACAAATCCTCTTCATTAAAGCTGGACCCTCATAGCTCCTGTCCTACTACGTAAGATTTGTTTTAGACCCTGGCTCATTTTAGCATTTTCTTGAAAAGTTTATGATTGCATTTCTTTAAAATGTTTTATAACCTGGACTTTTAAACTAATACAGCAAACCTTCATCTGAATTACTGAATTTCTGCTGTAATTATTTTTCATTATTTTCGATGTATTTGCAGTTTCAAGCAAACACGCCAGGGACTTCCCCTGTGGTCCAGTGGTTAAGACCCCAAGCTCCCACTGCAGGGGGCACGGGTTCAATCCCTCCCTGGTCGGGGAACTGAGATCCCCACATGCAGTTCAGTGCGGTCAAAAAAAAAGAAAAGAAAACACGTGAGTCTAAATGTGTGTGGGCACTTTTTTTTTTTGCTGTTGTTAGCGCCGTGGCTTGCGGGATTCTACCTCCCTGAGCTGGGATTGAGCCTGTGCCCCCTTCAATGGACTCGGGGGTCCTAACCACTGGACAGTTGGGGAATTCCCTTTTCCTTTTTTTTTTTCTGGGGGGGGCACAGTTTTAATTTCAAGTTGGCTTAACTATTAAAGCACAGTTCAAGGACAAATTTTGTATCTTAATGTAGACCTACAGTCTCTTGATAAGGACCAATCTCTTCCTATTTACTTGTTTTAAAACTAATACATTTAAATTTTAAGACACGTAGGAGAAATCCCTTAAAAGTTAAGGTCCAAGATTCTCGTCTCATCTAAGTGTTTTGTAGTTTAACGTTCTTTCCATCTGCCCCCACCCCATTCCCCCCAAAGATGTTTGTAATGATTCTAAGGAATTGACTTTCCTATGATAAGTCTTAGGTGCCTTGGATTATTGGTGAGCATGGATTTAGCAATGCAGGCCATTTTTACTACCCAGGACTGTTTTATTTCCAAGTGACAGATACTGAACTCAAATTGGGCAAAATAACGCAAGTAACTGAAAATTCCAGGGGTGGAATTGAGACCCATTTATGGTGTTCAAAGAATCTGAGGAATTTGTCTTTCTCACACTTTCTGCTCATCTCTGCTTTCATCTGTGTTGATCTAATTCTCAGCAGGCTCTCTCCACGTGGAAGCCAACATGGCTGCCAGCAGCTCCAGGCATACATCACCCTGGCAGTTAGCAACCCTAGAAAAAGGAGAGACTTTTTTCTGCAGAAGCTCTGACAAAATTACAAGAGAGGGATGAAGTTAGTCTTGGGTCACATGCTCATCCCTGAGCCAGTTAATGAGGTGGGGGAGTAATGAGTGGTTGGCCAGGCCTGGGTCATATGATCATCCCTGAACCAGTAATTGTGGTGGGGAGATGAATTGGTCAGGTTTGAGTCCCACGGCCATCACTGTATCAGGGGCTGGGGAATGGTTGGTTAAATTTCAAGTGCTTGAGATGGGTTTCTCATTGGAAGGACAGGGCTGGTGTCAGAAGAAGAAGAAAGATGCGCAGGACGTCATTTAGGTGTCCTGAAATCTCTCTGTAGGGAAGGACTGGCTTTACTCATCTTTGTTTCTTTTAGTTGACACAAGCCTTAACAGAGTTTCTCAGTTAATGATTGGTGAGAGTTTAAGGAATTATTTATAGGGTGTCAACAAGGTCAAGGGAAACCACTGAGGAATGACAAGGACCTCAGGGCCAGAAACTGCTGGAAGTTGTTAAAATCCTCAGACCTAGAGGAGTAATGGGAGGAATAGCTCCTGGAATCAGAGAGAACAGTGGCTGTGGGAGAGGGAGACCTGACAAGAGCCAAGGCCTTGGGTAGAGAGATGCACTACTGTCAAACGATGGCCTGGTAGGGAAGAAATGGGGAGGATGAATACCGCAATCTCTTTCTCATCCTGACCTCTCTCACATCTCTGCTGTGCTTGATTCCCATTGGGTTCCCATTGCTTGAACCCACTGAGAAGCCAGAGGGCAAGAGAGCCTAGTTCATTTAGTACACAAAGATAAGTCTCCAGGCACCTAGGAGGACAAATAGAGGTCATCCCAGTCTTCTTTCTCATTCTCAGTCTTCTTCAGACCTTATTTAAATGCAGATTTTCTTAGATGTATTCATCCCCTGCCTCCAACTCCTACCCAAGCACTCTAGACTATACTTATTTTACTGTCTTAACACCACGTGCCTTTGCCAGGGGTACAGCAGAGGTTTGTGTAGGAAGCACCATTCACATCGTGTGAATGGCGTCCTCTGAAATCCTGCAGTGCTCGGCCTGTTCTGTGGCCCTGTCTTTGCATTGCATTCTGAATTGTGTTGTCTGGGGGTGGGGCTGGGGGTGTGGCCCAAGAAAAGAAGAGAGAGAGAGCGCGAAGCCTTATTATGCCGTAATTTTAAATTTGGAAATAATGACCTATGTACCTGTCAGGGCTGCAGATCCTGTTGGGGAAAAGAGCAGGAGGACTAAGTTTTCAGTAGTAAAAATAATGGGATAAGTTGATGAGAGTCCAGAGTAAGTCCAGAGTAAGTCCAGAAAAGAGCAGGAGGACTAAGTTTTCAGTAGTAAAAATAATGGGATAAGTTGATGAGAGTCCAGAGTAAGGAGGTATTTTTTTAAAATTTTTATTGGAGTGCAGTTGATTTACAGTGTTGTGTTAGTTTCTGCTGTACAACAAAGTGAATAAGTTATAAATATACATATACCCACTCTTTTTTAGATTCTTTTTCCATATAGGTCATGACAGAGTATTGAGTAGAATTCAGAATAAGGAGGTACTTTGAAAAGAGGTTATTGACTATTGCCAGAGGGTGGGTGCTAACAGATTAGCTGTATCCAGCCTCATCCAGAACTTCTGGCCTTAGCCTTCACAACGGACTCAACTTCTGTTGAAATAGCATCTCTGTGTGTCAGTCTTATCAGGAGTAAGGGATATGGAATAAACATCTTGTGATATTGTGCAAGAGAGGGCACAAATACAACAGCAAGAGGTAATGAAATCACCTTGCACTTAGTCATCCTTGGGGTTGGTACAGGTTTGGGGCCCCCTGGTTGTGATTAAGGACCTTGGCTCACAGGCTTGCTATGCAGGTGAGTGAAATAATAGGTGGGAAGTACGGGCTGTCAAGTGTGGTATGAATGAATGTTAGATGTAGTGAATGAATCCATTTTTTTTCCTGTGCTAGTTCCTATTTGGTTCCTAATTCTTTTTTTTTTTTTTCTTTTTTAAGTTTTTGGCTGCACCCCACGGCATGTGGGATCTTAGTTCCCCAACCAGGGATTGAACCTACACCTCCTGCAGTGGAAGGCAGAGTCTTAACCACTGGACCACCGGGGAAGTCCGGGTTCCTAATTCTTTGTCTTACCTTTTTGTAGTGTCTTAGACTATGGGACTCAGGTAAGCTGTGACTTATGTAAGCTAAGACTATGGAGCTTAGGTAAGCCAATCTTCTCAAATCCCTAGACATCCATGACTTCTGGCTATGTCTGTGTTTTCAGGTTAGAAGTCACCAGAGAACCAGTCCATTGTGTCTGGTGTGTCTTTTTCCTAAATCACACTGGAGGAAAAGTGGGGCCTGCCTTGGATGTGTAACTAATTGTCTTCAATAGAAGTAGCAAATATTTACAAAGTACCTACTCTGTGCCATCCACTCTTCTAGGCACTAGGAATATGGGGGTGCCAAAAACAGGCAAGAGTTTTACCCTCAAGAAAATAGAATTAAAGTAGAATTGAAGAGAATTAGAGGTAGGATTTTAATTAAAGTAGAATTAAAGTAGAATTTTATGACTGCTCATATAGAGTAGAATGACGGTGGCATCACATTTTGTTGGATGGTCAGGGAAAACCTCTTTGAGGAAATAAGATTGAAACTTAATTATGAATAATGAAAAGGAACACGTCATGAAAATAGCAGGGCAAAGAACAGTGCAGGATGAAGGAAGAGCCGTGCAGAAGCCCAGAGATGGGAATGAGCTTGATGTGGGGAAGGAACAAAGAGGTCAGTGTGTCAGAGTGTTTGGCCTAGAGGGCAAAGGGGAAATGCTTAAGCTGAGGTTGCCCAGGTGCACCAGGGGCTTGGCATCCAGGGCAGTGCATTTGGAGTTTTCATAAGGGCAGTGGGAAGCTATTGATGAACCTTACACCGGGAAATGGCATATTCTTTTTTACATTTTAAAAGTGGTTGCTTTTGATGGAGAACACTATGGAGGTTCCTTAAAAAACTAAAAACAGAACTACCATATGACCCAGCAATCCCACTACTGGGCATATACCCTGAGAAAACCATAATTCAAAAAGAGTCATGTACCACAGTGTTCACTGCAGCTCTATTTACAATAGCCAGGACATGGAAGCAACCTAAGTGTCCATTGACAGATGAATGGATAAAGAAGATGTGGCACATGTATACAATGGAATATTACTCAGCCATAAAAAGAAATGAAATTGAGTTATTTGTAGTGAGGTGGATGGACCTAGAGTCTGTCATACAGAGTGAAGTAAGTCAGAAAGAGTAAAAACAAATACCATATGCTAACACATATATATGGAATGTAAAAAAAAATGGTCATGAAGAACCTAGGGGCAAGATGGGAATAAAGACGCAGACCTACTAGAGAATGGACTTGAGGTCACGGGGAGGGGGAAGGGTAAGCTGGGACGAAGTGAGAGAGTGGCATGGACTTATATGTACTACCAAATGTAAAATAGATAGGTAGTGGGAAGTAACCGCATAGCACAGGGAGATCAGCTTGGTGCTTTGTGACCACCTAGAGGGGTGGGATAGGGAGGGTGGGAGGGAGACAAAAGAGGGAGGAGATATGGGGATATATGTATATATATAGCTGATTCACTTTGTTATACAGCAGAAACTAACACACCATTGTAAAGCAATTATATACTCCAATAAAGATGTTAAAAAAAAAAAGAATCAACTGTAGAAGGTAGGAGATGAAGCAGCAAGACTCATTAGGTTTTGTTTTAAAAGTAATGGTAGGGGCTTCCCTGGTGGCGCAGTGGTTGAGAGTCTGCCTGCCGATGCAGGGGACACGGGTTTGGGCCCCAGTCCGGGAGGATCCCACGTGCCGTGGAGCGGCTGGGTCCGTGAGCCATGGCCGCTGAGCCTGCGTGTCCGGAGCCTGTGCTCCGCAACGGGAGAGGCCCGTGTACCGAAAAAAAAAAAAAATGTAATGGTAGTGGCTTGAAAAGACGCGTAGTTGTAATGGAGGTAGAGAAAAGGCAGAGCCCATGTGCGGTCCTGATGGCTTAAAATAAGGAGGGAATTGGAGGAGGGAGGGGACTCAGGAATGATTCCCGGTTTTTATATATAGTGCTTTGGTGGATGGTGATGTCTTTTATTCTGAGCTGGAGAAGCCTAGGGGTATCTTGAGGAGGTATTGTGGAGGTGGGTTGGTGGATCAGAGTTCTGTGTTATGTGTTGCACTGTGTTCCCACAAAATTCATACATGGAAGTCCTAACCCCCAGTGCTGCAGAATGTGACTATGTTTGGAGATAGTCTTTAAAGAAGTAATTAAGTTAAAATGAGGTCATTAGGGTGGGGCCTAATCCAATACTGGTGTCCTCATAAAGAAAGACTAGGACACACAAACACACACACACACACACACACACACACACACACACGGAAGACATGAAGACTTAGGGAGAAGATGGCCATCTGGAAGCCAAGGAGAGAGAGCTTAAAAGAAAAACCCTGCCTACACATTGATCTTGGACATCTAGCCACCAGGATTGTGAGAAAGTAAATATCTGTGGTTTAAGCTACCCACTCTGTGGCACTCTGTTATGGCAGCCCTAGCAAACTAACATATGTTAACTTAAACACCAGTTACACCCCCAGTGAGGATAAGTCACCAATTGGTTGTATGGACCTGGAGAGATGGGAAAGCTAGCGAGAGATTTGGAGGTCATCAGCATAGAGGTATATTTAAAGTCCTGGGCTGGATGAGATGAGCGTGGATAGGAAAAGAGGGCCTGTGGCTGAGCCCTGGGTTAGTGAGCGCTGAGCGGAGAGGTGAGCACAGGGAGTGGTCAGTGAGAAGCCAGTGTGTTCAGTGTGAGCATGCTTGAAAAGCGACTTTTGGTCTTCAGCTTGTTAGCCTCCTTTCAGACTCATCCCTTGGACCTATTCACCTCATAAGATTCTTCTTTGAATACACAGTTTAGATCTTTGCATCAGTTTCCCTGAGGTGCTTGCTCACATGACCATTACAGTTGCTCACTAGAGGGAGGTGACAAAGTGTGCCAGTTTGCCCAGGACTGAAGGGTTTCTGGGATGTGGGACCTTTGGTGCTAAAACCAGGACATTCCCAGGCAAACTAGGACAGGTTGGTCGCCCTAATAAGAGGGAAGCTTTGGCAAGATTTATTTACTTCATCTCACTGGTTTCATTGAAAGGTGACTGGTTTAAAAGAATGTCATAACTATTGTTAGTATTATCATCTTAGAAATGTTCATTTTTTTCCCTAGAAACTATCTAGAAATGCATGCTTCCACCGTGAAACAAGCCTAATAATGAAAAGCACGTTTGAGATACGTTCCTTTCAGTTCCATTATCTCCTATCAGTTTCATTTAAACAAGAATATTTTCTTGGCTTGGGTTTGTATTATTAAAAATTTCATACATTTCAGGGTGTACATTTTGAGTAATTATCCCCCCAATGATTTTAAGCATTTGCTTCAGCTAATCTCCTTAATGAACCCACTAACAGTAACTTTGGCATTGTATAAAATACAAAATTGGAGCCAGCTGTTGTTCAATGGGTTTTAGCTGGTTCAAACCTAACAGATGTTTCAAATCTAAGCACAGGACTAAATTGGTTTACCTTACATGGCCCCATTCTGGGTGAGTGGGAAAAAGGAGGTCCTCCAGGTCTTTGGATGCAGTAATGATGAGGACTCCTGCATCACCATCCTGAACACTTGTTACTTGTTCGCATCTCACTGGCCCAGCTCAGTTCTTAAGCCCAAGCCGCCCACCGCACCTGGTTCTGCCTCCCTCGCTCCATCTGCTACCCGCCATCTCTCGCATCCTTCTCAGCGCCTTCCGGGACTGGGCGGGTAAGTTTTGGACACATTCTCGGCTCCATCTGACCAGTGCACCAGCCCCATGTCACATGTCATGGGTATAACTTCACACTCAAGCAGATGGGTTACTGCTAAGGCCAAAACAGCCTTAAAAGGTAACAGAGGGCTTCCCTGGTGGCGCAGTGGTTGAGAGTCCACCTGCCGATGCGGGGGACACGGGTTTGTGCCCCGGTCCGGGAAGATCCCACATGCCGCGGAGCGGCTGGGCCCGTGAGCCATGGCCGCTGAGCCTGCGTGTCTGGAGCCTGTGCTCCGCAACAGGAGAGGCCACAACAGTGAGAGGCCCGCGTACCGCAAAAAAAAAAAAAAAAAAAAAAAAGTTAACAGGGTTAACTATTATGTTAGTTTCCTAAGGCTGCCCGAAAAAAAAGTCACTATAAACAGGGTGTCTTAAAACAACAGAATTTTATTTCCTTACAGTTCTGGAGGTCAGAAGTCTGAAATCAAGGTGTTGGCAAGGCCGTACTCCCTCTGAAGGTCTAGGGGAGAATTCTTTTTTTTTTTTTTTTTTTTCTTTTTGCGGTATGCGGGCCTCTCACTGCTGTGGCCCCTCCCGTTGCGGAGCACAGGCTCCGGATGCGCAGGCCCAGCGGCCATGGCTCACGGGCCCAGCCGCTCCGCGGCATATGGGATCCTCCCAGACCGGGGCACGAACCCGTATCCCCTGCATCGGCAGGCGGACTCCCAACCACTGCGCCACCAGGGAGGCCCGAGAATTCTTTTTTGCCTTTTCCCAGCTTCTGGTGGTTGCTGGCAGTCCTTTTGCCTTCTTGGCTTTTGGACACATCACTCCCATCTGTGTCTCCATCTTTATACAGTGTTCTCCTCTCTGTGTGTCTCTGGGTCCAGATTTCCATCTTCTGAGGACACCAGTCATTGAATTAGGGCCCTCCCTTGTTCAGGATCATCTGATCTTTTTTTTTTTTTTTTTTTTTGTGGTACGCGGGCCTCTCACTGCTGTGGCCTCTCCCGTTGCGGAGCACAGGCTCTGGACGCGCAGGCTCAGCGGCCATGGCTTACGGGCCCAGCCGCTCCGCGGCATGTGGGATCTTCCCGGACCGGGGCACAAACCCGTGTCCCCCGCATCGGCAGGCGGACTCTTACCCACTGCGCCACCAGGGAAGCCCAGAATCACCTGATCTTAACTTGATTACATCTGCAAAGACCCTATTTCCAAATCAGGTCACATTCACAGGTACTGGGGGTTAGGACTTCATATCTTTTGTCAAGGGAACACAGTTCAACCCACAAGAACTGATAAATCCTGTGAAGAAGAGCATTAGCTCATTAATAGGACATGGTTAAGTCAACCACACACTCAAGGTAATAGTAACTGCTGGCTTCGAGGCTCCAATTCTGACAGCAACTCTGATGTGTTTTTTTTCCCACACCGCCAAGCAATTAATTCGAATCCGATGCTATATATCTGGAGGTAGTGACTGATCCCACAGGTTAAGGGCTTAGTCCTAAAAGAGCCCCCTCCTTCCAGATTGCAGGTTCAGGTTGTGACTTGTGCTTCTGACCGATCAGGTATAGATCAGAGGTATCCATGGCCCCCTCCTTGGGTTCAATTAATTTGCTAGAGAGGCTCACTGAACTCAGAGAAACTTGTACTCACTAGATTACTTTTTACTTACTGGTTTATTCTAAAAGGGTATGACTCAGGAACAACTAGATAAAAGAGTTGCACAGGGCAAGGTATGTGGAAAGGGGCTCAGAGCTTCCGTACTTTCTGGGTGCCACTCTCCCTGCATCTCCATGTGTTCACCAACTCAGAAGCTCTCTGAACCCTATCCTTTTGGGTTTTTATGGAGGCTTCATCATATAGGAGTGATTGAATAAATCATTGGCCACTGGCGATTGATCTCCAGCCCCTTTTCTCTCTCCTGAAGTCTGCAGTGGGACTGAATGTTGGAACCCTCTAGTCACATGGTTGGTTCCTGTGGTTACCAGCCCCCATCCTTAGGTGACCTCGGCGCTTTCCAGAAGTCACCTCATTAACGTAGCAAAAGACACCTATTTGCTCTCATCATTTAGGAAATCCCAAAGGCTTTAGGATCTCTATGCCAAGAACTGGGTTGAAGACCAAATATTTATTTATTTTATTTTATTTATTTATTTTTTGTTGGGGTATAGCTGTTTTACAATGTTGTGTTAGTTTGTACTGTACAGTAAAGTGGAGTTCCCTGTGATATACAGCAGGTTCTCATTAGTTATCTATTTTATACATATTAGTGTATATATGTCAATCCCAATCTCCCAATTCATCCGCCCCCCCTTCCCCCCTTGGTGTCCATACATTTATTCTGTACATCTGTGTCTCTATTTCTGCCCTTGCAAACCGGTTCATCTGTACCATTTTTCTAGGTTCCACATGTATGCATTAATATACGATATTTGGTTTTCTCTTTCTGCCTTCACTCAGTTTGACAGTCTCTAGGTCCATCCATGTCTCTACAAATGACCCACAGTCACAAGGTAGAATGGGATAGTGGAAATAGTAGAGAATATGGAGACAGATGGATTTAAATCCTAGCCCTACTACTTGTTTTGGAGAAGCCTTGGGTAAGCCACTTACCTTTTCTGACCTGCAGTTTCCTTGTTTATAAAATGAGTACAATGTCTGTCGTACTGAGCTGTTGTGAGTTTCGCATATGATGGTTTACACAAAGCACAGTGCCTGGCACAGACTGAGTGTTCAATTAACGTTATCTCTCACTTCCTTTTTAAATCAAGCTGACTTCATGTAAATGAATTTGCAAATTTCTTTGCACTCTTCATAGAATTCAAAAGTACAGTTGACTCTTGAATAGTGCTGGGAGTTAGAGGTGCCAACCCTCCAAAAGTTACATATAACTTATAGTCGGCCCTCCGTATAGGTGGTTCTTCTGTTTTCGAGGTTCTGCATCTGCAGATTCAACCAACCACAGATCGTGTAGTACTGTATTACTTACTACTGAAAAAAATCCGTGTATGAGTGGACCCGCGCAGTTCAAATGCCATATATTGTTCAAGGTTCAACTGTAATAATTATATGGCTAATGTTGAGATTATTAGCCAATGTGAGCATTATCCAAGTTTTGTATTTTAGGTGACTCTCTTTGGGTGTGACTGATTATTTTGGAAATGCAGTAGGAAACGACTTTTCATCATGAAGTGGGTGGTGGAATGTCTATCAATCACTGGCAACTTTACGGATAATCGAATACCCTGGCTCACTTAGAAACAACTGCCTTAGGGATTTGGTTGGACTTGATTAACCCTGATGATTTCTTGTGGCTCTGGGCCCATCTGTCTTAGCCTCAGGAATTTGTAAGGTACTTGCAGGCAGAATTTGTTTCTTTTCATTAACTGTCACATCACGTAGGAATTGTGTTTGGCTGCTGGGAACAGAGCTGACTTGGGTGGCTCAGAAGCATAAGGATTTATTATTTATTTTTTATAAAAAATATCTGGAGGTAGTCAATCCAGGGAAGGTGTGACTGCATCTCAGTCCATGGGACTCAGGTTTGTTCCAGTTTTCTGTTCCATCTTTAGTGCACACTTCTGTTCTCATAGGCTTTTATGGGAGGGAATGTTTACAAATTATATATCTGATAAGGTGTTAATATTCAAAATATATAAGGAACTCATAAAACTCAACAGCAAGAAACTAAATAATCTGATTAGAAAATGGGCAAAGGAACTGAATAGACATTTTTCCAAAGAAGATATACAAATGGCCAATGGGTACATAAAAAGATGTTCAACATAACTAATCATCAGGGAACTGCAAATTAAAACCACAGTGAGATATCACCTCACACCTGTTAGAATGGCTACCATCAAAAAGGCAAGAGCTAGATAAGTATTGGCGAGGGTGTGGGGAAAAGGGAACTCTTATACACTGTTGCTGGAATGTAAATTGGTACAACCACTATGGAAACCCGTATGGAGTTTCCTCAAAAAATTAAAAATAGAGCTGTCCTATGATCCAGCAGTCCTATTTCTGGGTATATAACCGAAGGAGATAAAATCACTATTTTGAAGAGATATCTGCACTCCCTTGTTCAATGCAGAATTATTTACAATAGCCAAGACATGGAAACAACCGAAGTGTCAACAGATTAATGGATAAAGAAGATGTGATACATATATATACACACACAATGGAATTATTCAGCTGTAAAGAAAGAAGGAAATCCTACCATTTGTGACGACATGGATGAGCCTTGAGGGCATTTTGCTAAGTGAAGTAAATCAGACAGAGAAAGGGAAATACTGTTTGATCTCACATAATTAGAATCTAAGAAAACTGAACTGTTATTTTTTTTTAACATCTTTATTGGAGTATAATTGCTTTACAATGGTGTGTTAGTTTCTGCTTTATAACAAAGTGAATCAGCTATACATATACATATATCCCCGTATCTCCTCCCTCTTGCGTCTCCCTCCCACCCTCCCTATCCCACCCCTCTAGGTGGTCACAAAGCACCAAGCTGATCTCCCTGTGCTATGTGGCTGCTTCCCACTAGCTATCTATTTACATCTGGTAGTGTACATATGTCCATGCCACTCTCTCACTTCATCCCAGCTTCCCCTTCCCCCTCCCTGTGTCCTCAAGTCCATTCTCTACGTCTGCGTCTTTATTCCTCTCTTGCCCCTAGGTTCATCAGAACCATTTTTTTTTTTAGATTCCATATACATGTATTAGCATGCGGTATTTGTTTTTCTCTTTCTGCCTTACTTCACTCTGTATGACAGACTCTAGGTCCATCCACCTCACTACAAATAACTCAATTTCATTTCTTTTTTATGGCTGAGTAATATTCCATTGTGTATATGTGCCATATCTTCTTTATCCATTCATCTCTCAATGGACACTTAGGTTGCTTCCATGTCCTGGCTGTTGTAAATAGTGCTGCAGTGAACATTGTGGTACATGACTCTTTTTGAATTATGGTTTTCTCAGGGTATATGCCCAGTAGTGGGATTGCTGGGTCGTATGGTAGTTCTATTTTTAAAAAACTGAACTCTTAGAAACAAAAAGTAGATTGGTGGTTGCTAGGGGTGGGGTTGGGGCACCAGGTGGGTAAATGTGGTCGAAGAGTATAAACTTGCAGTTATAAGATGAATGCAAGTTTTGAGGATCTAATGCACAGCATTGTGACTATAGTTAACAATGCTGTATTGTATATTTGAAAGTTGCTAAGAGAGTAGAACTTATAGGTTCTCACAGTACACACTAAAAATGGTAACTATATGAGGTGATGGGTGTGTTAACTAACCTTATTATGGTAATGATTTTATAATATATATGTATATCAAGTCATCACTTTGTGCACCTTAAACTTACACAATGTTATATGTTGATTATATCTCAATAAAACTGGAAGAAAAAAAAGATAATCTTATAGTCTAAGATGTCTGCTGGAGCTGGAGCCATCACATCCATCCTCTAGGTAGAAGGATGGAGAAAAGAAGTAAAAGGCAAATGGCCATGCTTCCCAGCTGAGTCAACATCTTATCATCTTTGCTGAAAGCTTTACCTTCTGTTTTGTTTTTTAAATATCACTCACCACACTTGTCTGTAAGGCAGACTGGAGAAATGCAAGTATTTTTAGTTGGGCACTTTGTCACTCAGTGATATAGATAGGAGAGAATTGATATGTTGGAAACTAACGATCTCTGACTTAACTCCCTCAACTCATTTGGTCATCCCCTTCATGATTAAAATGCATTTCCTACTATACAACCAAAATGATCTGTCACAATGAAAAGAGTCACTTAAAAAACTAAAGAGTAGTTCTTTCTAGAGCACCTAGGACAGTTCTTTAACTCATGGGAATTAATGAAGTTATTCATTTATGCAACAAATAGTAAGCTTGTGTTTTTCCTAGATATCAAGTTGCGAAGCTTGAGGATAGAGCAATGAGTTAGGTGGGCACAATCCCTTCTCTCCTAGTTACAGTCCAGTGGAGGAGTAGAGACACATGAATCAAAGAATTGCATAAAGACAAGAAGAATTTGTGATGACAAAGAATGATATGTCTTAGATACAATAAGAAAAACTCTCTTGGTCGTAGAGTTAGGGAAGGCTCCTGACTCCATAGATGAGTTGAAAGTTGATGGATGAGTAGGAAATACATAGTTGAAAGGGATGTGTGGGTAAATAGCATTCCAGGAATTCCAGGCATTCCAGAAAGAAGGAATAGTACAGATGAAGGCCAGTGGTGGAAGGACCATGGGAAAAAGGCTAGTTGGTGTGGCTGGAGCACAAGAAGCACATTAAGAAATGAGGCTAGGGCTTCCCTGGTGGCGCAGTGGTTGAGAGTCCGCCTGCCGATGCAGGGGATACGGGTTCGTGCCCCGATCCCGGAAGATCCCACATGCCGTGGAGCGGCTGGGCCCGCGAGCCATGGCCGCGGAGCGTGTGTGTCCGGAGCCTGTGCTCCGCAACGGGAGAGGCCACAGCAGTGAGAGGCCCGCGTACAGCAAAAAAAAAAAAAAAAAAAAAAAAAAGAAATGAGGCTAGAGAGGTGGGCAAAGACCAGCCGTGTGGGGAAGTGTTAGCCATGTTAAGGATTTCAGTCTTCTTCCCAAGAGCAATGGGAAGCCACTGAGTTTTAAGGTAGGGGTGGAGGTTGAGGGTAGGTAAAATGATCTTATTTGCTCTTTGTAAAGATTACTGTGATGGAGAATGGACCAGACTGGACTGAATGGTGGCAGACAGACCATGCCAGAGCCTAGATAAGAGATAGTGGTGGCTTGATCCAGAATGATGATGATTGTAGATGTGAAAGAAGTATATGGATTTAGTAGTTCATAGAGCCATTTGACTTTTGAGGGCTGATGGTGGTCCAGCTGTGTCTTTCTGAGATACCTGCTCCAGGTAGAAAGCATTAATATGGAAGAGAACTGTTTACATTAAATTTATTGGTAGTAACAGTGTTCTGTTCTAGAGGTTTGTTCAAACTCGGAATAACCCAGGCTTCACCAGACCTGGGTTGTGAGATTTGGTCCTGGTTTGGTCTTAGTAAAATATTTGTGATTTCGTATATTTTTCTAATCCTAAACTCTGGTGTTTTAATAAAATGTACACCAAAGATGTGTAGGTTCTTGTACACTAAGATGAGAGATGCTTAGGTGATGTTTTCCTTGCCTCTGAGAATTGTTAGCTTTTTTTCACTTATCAGAATTTGAGAATCAAAGAATTGGGAGGTTTCAAATTAAACATGGTGCCCAAATGCAGTGTTTACTGTGGACTCTCCCTCATCCTTAACATCACTAAATGTCTGAAAAAGGATTAAGCAGCATTACCCTATGAGGACAAAGAGAATAAGGAAGGAGATGACTCCATACAAAAGAGGCCAGCAAATTTTTGAGGTATGGAAGGCAGATAGATGAATGATAACTGATTTGGGTTTTAGTTTTTTCTGCTTGGTTAAAGCCTGTAGCCAACAATAAGCAGGCTGATTTGTGCCACAAAATCCCAGACAGGCTCAGATATTGGTGGCACTAGATACCTCTGAAGGTGGGGCTGATAGGGGGATTAGTTTAAAAAGGATCCCCTCCGGGGCTTCCCTGGTGGCGCAGTGGTTGAGAGTCCGCCTGCCGATGCAGGGGACGCGGGTTCGTGCCCCGGTCCGGGAAGATCCCCCATGCCGCAGAGCGGCTGGGCCCGTCAGCCATGGCTGCTGGGCCTGCGCGTCCAGAGCCTGTGCTCCGCAATGGGAGAGGCCACAGCAGTGAGAAGCCCACATAATGCAAAAAAAAAAAAAAAAAAAAAAAGGATCCCCTCCGGAGATGCAAGAGGGAAGGGATATGGGAACAGATGTATATGTATAACTGATTCACTTTGTTATAAAGCAGAAACTTTAAAAAAAAAAAAGATCCCCTCCCTCCAGTCATGATGCTAGGCAAGTGCCCTTCCTCTGCTCTGCACAGGTAGGAGTTTACTGCCTAGAGAGCATGAACTGAGGAGCTCCCAGACTGTGGGACAAGTCAGCGGATACTTGGCAATACCTGTTGTTGTCACAACTTGGCAGGAGTTTGCTACTGGCATCTAATGGGTAGATTCTGATCAATGTTCCACAGTACTCGGGGCAGCCACCACAGCAAAGAACTATCTGGCCCCAAATGTCAGTAGTGCTGAGCTTGACAAATTCTGAATTAAGTGCAAATCTAGGGTGAGACTCCCTGCCTCTCCACCCAACACAGACATGTATATGCGCAGGCAGTTCAGGAGATGGGAGAATATTTCTGTTAGGAAGTTGACGAGCAAAGAGGAAGATACTGACATCTATAAATCTCCCAACATTCCAGGTCCCTGCCAGTCACCCACTGTGAGTTCTACCCACTCTCTAAGAATTTTCATTCATTTTTTGAGACTTTCTTAAATGTGAATGGAGAGCCATAACTGACCAGATAGTTGAGGACAGTCTCATAATGAAAAATGGAGAGAAAAATGAAGAGGAAAAAAAAAAAAAGGAATTTAGTAGAAAAATAAAGAATGCAAGAAACAGAAGAAAACAAAAGTAACTGGATTATAGTAACTCTAGAGAGATAAGAGATGCTATTGCACTTCTTAAACTAGAACAGTATGCTATTAACAAGAAAGTTATATTGAGAAAACAAAAGAAGTTATTGGAAATATAAAATATGAGAGTGGAAATAAAAATGAAGGGTTGGAAAGTACAGCTGAGGAATGCTTAGAAAGTGGAACAGAAAGACTGAGAGATGGGGAAAAAAATAGCAATGGGGGAAAATCCAGGGGGTCAACATCCAACTACTAGGGATTCTAAAAAGAACATGGAAGGAAGGAAATCAGAAGAGAAAAAATACAAGAAAATTTCCCCAAAGGGTATGAGTTTCCAGAATAAAGGTCCTACTGGGTGCCCAGTACCAGAGATGTAAATCACAATGAAATTTTAAACCAGCAATAACGGAAAATCTTATGAGCTTTCAGAGAGGAAAAGCAGTCAGTTATGAGGGGCACTAGATTTTTAAACAGAAACACTGGAAGTTAGAAGGTGATGGAGCATTGCCCTCAACATTTTGAGGGAAAATTATTTCCACTTTGAATTCCATATTCTGCAGAACTTCAGGCACATGTAAAGTTAGAATAAAGACATTTTCAAAGTTACATGACTGAAGGAATTTACCACCTATATACCTTGTGTTAGGAATATGCTGGGGGATGTGCTCCATCAAAAAGGAATATCATCAAGAGGGAGAAAGACTTGGGACATGGGATTGTGTAAAAGGAGAAAAGAATGCCTGATTTAAAGTGTGCATCAGGCCCACAGAGTTTGGGCAGATCGTAAGAGGATGATGGAGCATTCCAAGAAGGATGTCTTTAAGGAAAGCAAACAAATACTACGTAATGTGATATCTCCAATGAGAGGAATTTTAGTTTTGTGGAAGTTTTCAAGATACATTAGTGAAAGTTATATAGAAAATTAAGTAAATGAAAAATGAGGTAAAAACGAAAGAGAGTGGACAAGAAAGGAAATCTATTCTGATTGTGCATTTAGAGAGCACTCATTTTGTACTAGGCATTGTTTTAAGTGTTTGTATACAATGACTTATTTAACCCTCACAGCAACCCCATGAAGTAGGTGTGAATACTGTTTTCATTTTATAAACATGGAAAATGATACACAAGGTTACATAGCTTGTGCCTGTTGGAAGCAGGATTTGAACCAAGGCAGTCTGGGTTCATAGTCATGAACAATGTAAATTTCCACATTGCTTTAATCAAAAGAGTGACAGTCCTATATAAAGATGATGGTGGGGTGGAGAAATGGGGGGAAACTATGTAACTGCTAAATTCTAATCACTGATAGTAGGAAGTAGTAGATAATGTCTAAATAGAAAAAGGAAACAAGAAATAGCAGTGAAGCAGTTAACGTAAAAATAAGGAGTTTACGACCATAGGAAATAGTTACAAAGTGTTGAGAGTGGTTACTTGTGGGGAATGGGACTGGGAAGTGGGTAGGGTAAAAATGAGCTGCTCTCTTTTCCTCTTAGCCTTATAGTGTGATCTCACTTTTTAAAACAGTACACAAATGTTAGCTTAATTAAAAATATGAGTCAAACAAAGATAAAAAGAATAAAGGAGTCCTTTAGCCTTATGTTGGGTCACCCAGTTGGACTCTAAGCTGCTGCATAGGAAAGGATCACTGTGCCCATCCAGAGGCACTGCACCTTCCTTTTATACTCATGACTGCAGCCGTCGCACTGTGGTTATGGGCAGGCTTATAAAGGGTTCCAGAACGGTTTGTTTATTGCCAAAGTTAAGCCCAAATCATGCTGAGTCAATTTGAAATACCAGTCTGCTCTTCATGGGTTATTTCAATTAAAGGAAATTATCTTCTTGGCTTGGATGTGTAGATTTAATTAGACAACTTCAGTGTTAAAGTTGTGGGGCTGGCTACCATTTAGGTGTTGAGTCACACTTCATGAACTCATTGGTGGAGAGACACTCAGGTGGTATTTCTCTTATAAGTATTGCCTCCTGCAGTTATTTTTTTGTTCCTTACGCGCCAAAAGAAAAAAAAAGTCACTGTTAATAAGCACAAGCAGTGAAACACATTGACTTTTCTTTTGCCCTTTTGGAAGTAGGGGGAGGAGATGTTCACATCTCAGTAGCAATTCTTGGTTTTTCATCTAGCTCCCTATTGTGTTCTTCTCTCATGGACTGGAGAATGATTTGAATCAGAGCCATAGTAGGAATGGCCGCAGCCAGGGCTTGACAGGCAGGCCAAATGCTCACATGAATTTGCCCCTTCCTTACAAATACACCCTGCTGGGAGGGAGTGCTCACTTTCTTATTGCCAGGAAGTCTTCTGAACTGAATAGCCTTCTATTCAACCGTATGTTATCTCGAAGACTCCTTTCTCTCGTTCTTTTTTTGAAAGTTGGTGATTTCTTTCCTGATGGCTCCAACATAAAGACAATGATTCCTGCAGTGACTGAAGAAATAGTAATTTCAAGTATTAAACAAGACATAGGGATAAGTTTTCTTTGTGGAGCATTTATGGAGGTTGCATATTTAGACCCTTTGGAATGGGATTTGGGAGGGGTGTGGGTGCTCCATGTCTATTTTAGTTGGAGAGGGATTTGGGGAGAAGCTGCAATTTGAAGAGGCCTTTTAATTTGTATCAATTTCTGGTAGGGACAGGGAGCTCATGTGTCAATCATATCTCCAAAGAGAGCTTTACCTCTCAAATAACTGCCCGTCTAAAGGGCTATTATTTGAAAATAATAAGCACCAAGGGAAGGTGTCTCAGGACAAATAATTACAAATTATCGTAGGCATCATCATCATCCTCTTCACGTTTTCTTTTCAATGCATTTGATGATTCCTTGGCAGTATTTTGTGATGACACCATGTTAGTGGTGATAAGAATGCTTTTGGACCCAATTAATGATGGACTAATTAGAACATTCTGAACTTCTCATGTTGCAGGAATTGATGCTTTTACAGCTAGGGATTGTGAAGTGGGCACCTGTACTGTGATGCCTTTTTATTCCTTTGTGTACCCTTAGAGGTAGAAAACCAGCAGCTAACTTGGCTGTGGTAGCATTAGTGAGTATCCTTACAGAGGGGGTGGGAGCATTGGGTTGTGAAGGTACATTTAGGATGCAACATGTGTTCAGCGACTACTGGCCACTACTAGGTCACATTCCCACTCATAGACTAAATTGTTGCCTCCAGGATTGGTCCAGCAGCTGGTGGGTTGCGCGAGGCTTGGTGTCGGAGAAAGCCCTAGCCATGGCCCACTGAGTGTTTCTCCAGTGCCTTGTAAAGGGCTTGCAGATGAGCATTTAACTTTTCTTAATTGTTATGTTTACCAAACTATTTCTGTATTAGTTAGCTAGGGTTACTATAACAAAATGCCATAGACTGGGTGACTTAAACAGCACACATTGATTTCTCACAGTTCTGGGGGCTGAGAACTCCAAGATCAAAGTGCTGGCAGATTCAGTGTATGGTGAGGGCCACTTCTGGCTTGCAGATGGCTGCCGTCGTGCTGTGTGCTCAAATGGCCTTCTCTCTGTGCTGCCTGGTGCATCCACGAGGAGAGAGAATTCTTTCGCGTCTTCTTCTTGTAGGGCATTAATCCCATTTAGGGGCTCCACCCTTATGACCTGGTCTAACCAAAGGCCCTACCACCTAATACCATCACATTGGAGGTTAGGGCTTCAACATATGTTTTTTTGGGGAGATACAATATTCAGTCCATAACAGTATTCTAGCTGTTTTTCTTCTAATGATGAAAAGGGGGTCATCTTCAAATATCAGCATGATGTCTGGCTTAGAGTATGGGCACAGAAATTTAGCTGGCTGGCTGACTGACGCAATGGGAGAAATAATAGAAAAGGAGTGCAGATTCGGAGAGGAGAGAGTGTGCTTGTGTGGAAGACCAATGAGCTTTTACCTTCCCGTTATCTGAAAGCTCCTCAACATTAAATCAATAATAGGCATGAATGAGCTAAACTGTTTTTAAGCCCAGGGACTGTTTGTGCCACAGGATAGTGCTTTTTTCATCAGTGTGATACTAATAATTTTAAAGAGCAGTTTTCTGTACGAAAGGGGCTTTGTTGGGATAGTGAAAACCAAATGACTCATGAGAGATTTAACCTCAAAAATAATGTGCTAATGCATTTGAATTCTAAGCAGACCTGGCTTAGGCTGGTCATTTGTGTGATTTATTGACATTGTAAACGGTACATTTTCTAACATTATTAAAACAATATTTTGTTCTATCTCTTTTTTTTTGACAATAAGGGATGAACCACCAAGAGAAGGGTCATAAAAGAGCCCCTTTATTGCTTCTGTTCTTAAGGGAGCAGTTCTCAAACTTGGGGAGTGTGCAGAAAATGCAGATAACAGGCCCCTGCCCTTGATTTAGATTCAAAACATAAGGAGAGGGGCCCACTAATCTGAATATTTAGCAAATACCACAGGTGGTTATGATGCAGGTAGTCTGAATAACACACTATGGGGAAAAAAACCAAAACCAAAAAAAGAAAAAAAACTCCAAACCTTCTCTAACATCAACACTTTTCCCGTATCTCAAACCCTTAAACCTTTGCACGCTCTTAGAAGCTTTGCCTTAATGCCTAGTGAGTGAGCTGAAGACCTAGTCTCAGCTCGAGTCCCTCGTACCCCATGGGCAGAATGTAGTTTCACAGCCATTGATTAGGAATGACACACGCCAGTCCTGATGTCTCCTTGTGATTTGCAGTTTTTGTGGGAGCCCCAAGCCCTTCATGCCCCCTGTGCGGAATGGTCACCGACTTTTAGTGTCCCCCAGAGGCTCCCTGGAGCCCATGTTTTTATTTGAGGGCCTTCCTTCCAAGTGAAATGAAACTCCAAGGTGTTCCCTTTGATTAGTGGGAACGCTTGCTAAATTCCCTGCCCTGTCGAGCCTCTGAGAAGAAAACGTTAATCCATTTGGGTTGAGGTCCCCTGAAGTTCCATGACCAGCTCTGACAGGAAGAGAATAATGATGTACTCTGGAGCCAACCCTTAAAATCCTCAGTGAAGCATCTGGCCCACTTTCCCCTGCATTCGTGCTCTCTGAAAGACTGCGGTATGACACGGTGGATTGTTTTTGGATAATTCTGCAGGTCAGTCTTGAAATGAATGCTTATAGGAAACTGCCAGGATGAACTTAGTATTAGGGTATAAAGGTCAGTTGGGGGTAGTTTAAATAAAAGTATTTGTTTGGGATTGTTCAGAATAATGGAACTCTTAAGTAAGAAGTCAAAATAGCAAACACTGCTGGCTGCTGGAGCACATGAACTTTTCATGTGAAGTCAGTGGAAGAGAGGTGACTGTTTCCTGGGTGGATTATTTTTTTAAAAGAAGGTGGGTGGCAGCAGGGATCTATTTTTATTAAAAAGGTTTGAGAAGTGCAGTGAAATGGCTATGTGTTTGCAATCAGGTCTTTCCCATTATTTGACAAGACATGAATAACTGGAGGCAGAAGATGCAGTAGTCTTGCCTCACTGCTGCGG
Organism: Mesoplodon densirostris; assembly: GCF_025265405.1. Taxonomy (NCBI): domain Eukaryota; kingdom Metazoa; phylum Chordata; class Mammalia; order Artiodactyla; family Ziphiidae; genus Mesoplodon; species Mesoplodon densirostris. The sequence continues at coordinate 59,658,928 of NC_082673.1, read as the reverse complement.
CACTTCGCTGGATGTGCTTTATAATATTTGGGCAAGTTTGCCATTATCTCTCTGTCTTAATTTCTCACTTCTTTAACTTTGATTTAACGCCTCGTGGCATGATGGGATTTCCTTAATTGGTGGCAGATTTCTTTGTATGTGCAAAGGGAAAGTAATCCAATTTATTAATTATGCATTGCAGTTAATATTCGTTTTAAGCTGTCAAGTGATTAGCTGTAGGAGGTGCGTGAGAAGAGGATTGTTAAAACCGCAGCAGTTGTTTCTGTAGATACAGCCAATTGCTGTTACACCCATAACCTTCTAAAGAAATACACAGTTGTAACTTTAAATAAAGCCTTGTTTAATGAAAATTGCGTCCTGGGTGGCAGAGTTGCTTATGTTCTCCCTTTTTTGGAAAGTGAAGGCTATCATGCCGTGATTGTCTTCAAAAGAGTGGGTTCCACCTACTGGGTCTAGAGATCATGTTTCATGAGAGGAAGAGTTAATCCTTCCTATCTTCAAATTCTAACTTTGCCAGGGACTAGCTGGCTGTCACGAGAAAGACACACACACTTCTGGGTCTCAGTTTCTCTCCCTGTAAAATGGAGAAATACTATGATTGTGCAGAATATCCTCTTTGTCCAGCTCACTTCCCAGGAGGCTTTAGCTTTGTGAGGGTTAGAAAAGGAACAAAGAACAGGCAGCTGGTCACTTTGTAGTCTCTGCTCTCAGCTGGATTCAGTGCTGTTGGTGTGCATGAAACAGATGTCTCCTGAAGCTAGTGCAGGTAAAGGAGGAAAGGATACAGCAGATTAATTCCCAGACATAGGTCCTGGAAGCAGCCAGGCCACGTGCGAGCTGCAGCAGGAAAATGACTAGAAACTGAAGCCGTGGCCACTAGCCCTTAGGGGTTGTCTGGCTTCTTTCACCTTTGCCCCTGTCTTCTCTCAGCCAGCTTCCTCTGCCGGGTTCATTATGGCTCCCAACCTTGAGTGTTTGTGACTTACCAGGTCAAACTCACCACTGACTGTCCGTAGATTCTAAGACTCATATGCATTCATTTAACAAGTATTGATGAGCACCTACTATGCTCCAGTCCATGTTTTAAGTCCTGCCCTCTAGCAGAAGGTTCTGACAATAATCAGATAAATAAGCAAACGAATGAACAATATACTTTCAGATATAGATGAATGAACAAAAAATAAAATAAGATGATGGGATAGAGAGTGATAGAGATGGAGGATGTTTTGCCACTTTAAAGACAGGGGTCAAGTAGTATTTGACTAGACTTGAGTGATGAGCAGAGCCAGCAATGTAGAGATCTAGGAAAGATAATTCCAGGCACAGGGATCAGCATGTGTGAAGGCCCTGAGTCAGGAATGAAAGTGGTGGATTGAAGGAACAGCTAGAAGTCATAGTGGCAGGAGTGTAATGAATGAGGGGTCAAGTGATGGGAGATGGGGTCTGCAAGGTGAAGAGTGGGGCAGTTTACAAAGGGACTTGTAGTACAGTTAGGAGTTTGGACTTTTTCTAAGTGAAATGGAAAGCCACCGGAAGGATCTTAAGTTGGAGAGTTATATGATCTGATTCACATTTTGAAAAGATCACTCTGGTGGCTATATGAAAGTAAAATGTAAAGGGGCAAGAGTGGATGCAAGGAGACCAGGTAGGAGACTATTACAGTCATCCCTGCAAGAGGTGATGGTGGCTGGATCAGGGTGGAGGCAGTGGAGCTGGTGAGAAGTGGCCACTTAGTGATATTCCAGGATTGTAGGTGAGGTGGATGTGGGGTGTTGAGATGGAAATAAATCAAGGTTGATGACTATGTTTTTTTTCTAGAGGAGTTAGCTGCAGTGGAGTTGACATTGGCTGACATGGGAAGACTGGGAAAGGAACAGGACTGAGGGGAGAAATTAAATTTATGTTTTGGACATGTTGAGTTTTGAGATGTCTCCTAGACATCCAAGTGGAGATGTCAAGGAGCTACTTGGCTACTTAAATCTGGAGCATGGGAGAGCTCAGGAATTTGGGAGCTACTTCTAACCAGGGGCCTAATGAAGATCACCTAGAGAGACTGCGTTTATAGCACAGAGAAGGAGGCCCAGGACTCATCCCTGGGGCACTCCAACCATCTAGAGGTGAGGAAGAGGAGGGGAGCCGGCAAAGACTGAGGAGGAAGTCAAATTCCAGAGACAGTGAATTCAATTGATAACTAATCCACCAAGGTGCAGGTCACCTTCAAGTTGGCTAAGTACCCCATGTCCAGTCAGTAGTGGCCCAAATGAATGGGGTATGAAGCCTGCTGAGGTCCACTGAGTTTTGTGGGCAGGATCAGATATCCTGAGAAGGAGAAAGGACAGGTTGGAGATTCTGAAACCTGCCTAAAATATAGTTGATATTTTGTTGACAGAGTCTTAAGGATATTACTTCTCTCTCTCTCTCTCTCTCTCTCTCTCTCTCTCTCACATCATAGCTTTTTTTTTCTTTTTTTTTTTTATTAGTTTCTGCTTTATAACAAAGTGAATCCGTCATACATATACATCTGTTCCCACATCCCTTCCCTCATGCATCTCCCTCCCTCCCACCCTCCCCATCCCACCCCTCCAGGCGGTCACAAAGTACCGAGCTGATCTCCCTGTGCTCTGCGGCTGCTTCCCACTATCTATCTACCTTACGTTTGGTAGTGTATATATGTCCATGCCTCTCTTTTGCTTTGTCACAGCTTACCCTTCCCCCTCCTCATATCCTCAAGTCCATTCTCAAGTAGGTCTGTGTCTTTATTCCCGTTTTACCCCTAGGTTCTAAATGACATTTAAAAAAAATTCCATATATATGTGTTAGCATACAGTATTTGTCTTTCTCCTTCTGACTTACTTCACTCTGTATGACAGACTCTAGGTCTATCCACCTCATTACAAATAGCTCAGTTTCGTTTCTTTTTATGGCTGAGTAATATTCCATTGTATATATGTGCCACATCTTCTTTATCCATTCATCCGATGATGGACACTTAGGTTGTTTCCAGCTCCGGGCTATTGTGAATAGAGCTGCAATGAACATTTTGGTACATGTCTCTTTTTGAATTATAGTTTTCTCAGGGTATATGCCTAGTAGTGGGATTGCTGGGTCATATGGTAGCTCTATTTGTAGTTTTTTAAGGAACCTCCATACTGTTCTCCATAGTGGCTCTATCAATTTACATTCCCACCAGCAGTGCAAGAGTGTTCCCTTTTCTCCACACCCTCTCCAGCATTTATTGTTTCTAGATTTCTTGATGATGGCCATTCTGACTGGTGTGAGATGATATCTCATTGTAGTTTTGATTTGCATTTCTCTAATGATTAATGATGTTGAGCATTCTTTCATGTGTTTGTTGGCAGTCTGTATATCTTCTTTGGAGAAATGCCTATTTAAGTCTTCTGCCCATTTTTGGATTGGGTTGTTTGTTTTTTTGTTATTGAGCTGCATGAGCTGTTTATAAATTTTGGAGATTAATCCTTTGTCAGTTGCTTCATTTGCAAATATTTTCTCCCATTCTGAGGGTTGTCGTTTGGTCTTGTTTATGGTTTCCTTTGCTGTGCAAAAGCTTTGAAGTTTCATTAGGTCCCATTTGTTTATCTTTGTTTTTATTTCCATTTCTCTAGGAGGTGGGTCCAAAAGGATCTGGCTGTGATTTATGTCATAGAGTGTTCTGCCTATGTTTTCCTCTAAGAGTTTGATAGTTTCTGGCCTTACATTTAGGTCTTTAATCCATTTTGAGCTTATTTTTGTGTGTGGTGTTAGGGAATGATCTAATCTCATACTTTTACATGTCCCTGTCCAGTTTTCCCAGCACCACTTATTGAAGAGGCTGTCCTTTCTCCACTGTACATTCCTGCCTCCTTTATCAAAGATAAGTTGACCATATGTGCGTGGGTTTATCTCTGGGCTTTCTATCCTGTTCCATTGATCTATCTTTCTGTTTTTGTGCCAGTACCACACTGTCTTGATTACTGTAGCTTTGTAGTAAAGTCTGAAGTCAGGGAGCCTGATTCCTCCAGCTCCATTTTTCGTTCTCAAGATTGCTTTGGCTATTCGGGGTCTTTTGTTTTTCCAAACAAATTTTGAAATTTTTTGTTCTAGTTCTGTGAAAAATGCCAGTGGTAGTTTGATAGGGATTGCATTGAATCTGTAGATTGCTTTGGGTAGTAGAGTCATTTTCACAATATTGATTCTTCCAATCCAGGAGCATGGTATATCTCTCCATCTATTTGTATCATCTTTAATTTCTTTCATCAGTGCCTTATAATTTTCTGCATACAGGTCTTTTGTCTCCTTAGGTAGGTTTATTCCTAGATATTTTATTCTTTTTGTTGCAATGGTAAATGGGAGTGTTTTCTTGATTTCATTTTCAGATTTTTCATCATTAGTGTACAGGAATGCCAGAGATTTCTGTGCATTAATTTTGTATCCTGCAACTTTACCAAATTCATTGATTAGCTCTATTAGTTTTCTGGTAGCATCTTTAGGATTCTCTATGTATAGTATCATGTCATCTGCAAACAGTGACAGCTTTACTTCTTCTTTTCCAATTTGGATTCCTTTTATTTCCTTTGCTTCTCTGATTGCTGTGGCTAAAACTTCCAAAACTAGGTTGAATAAGAGTGGTGAGAGTGGGCAACCTTGTATTGTTCCTGATCTTAGTGGAAATGGTTTCAGTTTTTCACCATTGAGGATGATGTTGGCTGTGGGTTTGTCATATATGGCCTTTACTATGTTGAGGAAAGTTCCCTCTATGCCTACTTTCTGCAGGGTTTTTATCATAAATGGGTGTTGAATTTTGTCGAAAGCTTTCTCTGCATCTATTGAAATGATCATATGGTTTTTCTCCTTCAACTTGTTAATATGGTGTATCACATTGATTGATTTGCGTATATTGAAGAATCCTTGCATTCCTGGAATAAACCCCACTTGATCATGGTGTATGATCCTTTTAATGTGCTGTTGGATTCTGTTTGCTAGTATTTTGTTGAGGATTTTTGCATCTATGTTCATCAGTGATATTGGCCTGTAGTTTTCTTTCTTTGTGACATCCTTGTCGGGTTTTGGTATCAAGGTGATGGTGGCCTCGTAGAATGAGTTTGGGAGTGTTCCTTCCTCTGATATTGTTTGGAAGAGTTTGAGAAGGATGGGTGTTAGCTCTTCTCTAAATGTTTGATAGAATTCGCCTGTGAAGCCATCTGGTCCTGGGCTTTTGTTTGTTGGAAGATTTTTAATCACAGTTTCAATTTCAGTGCTTGTGATTGGTCTGTTCATATTTTCTATTTCTTCCTGATTCAGTCTTGGCAGGTTGTGCATTTCTAAGAATTTGTCCATTTCTTCCAGGTTGTCCATTTTATTGGCATAGAGTTGCTTGTAGTAATCTCTCATGATCTTTTGTATTTCTGCAGTGTCAGTTGTTACTTCTCCTTTTTCATTTCTAATTCTATTGATTTGAGTCTTCTCCCTTCTTTTCTTGATGAGTCTAGCTAATGGTTTATCAATTTTGTTTATCTTCTCAAAGAACCAGCTTTTAGTTTGGTTGATCTTTGCTATCGTTTCCTTCATTTCTTTTTCATTATTTCTGATCTGATTTTTATGATTTCTTTCCTTCTGCTAACTTTGGGATGTTTTTATTCTTCTTTCTCTAATTGCTTTAGGTGCAGGGTCAGGTTGTTTACTCGAGATGTTTCCTGTTTCTTAAGGTGGGATTGTATTGCTATAAACTTCCCCCTTAGAACTGCTTTTGCTGCGTCCCATAGGTTTTGGGTCATCGTGTCTCCATTGTCATTTGTTTCTAGGTATTTTTTAATTTCCTCTTTGATTTCTTCAGTGATCACTTCGTTATTGAGTAGTGTATTGTTTAGCCTCCATGTGTTTGTATTTTTTACAGCTCTTTTCCTGTAATTGATGTCTAGTCTCATAGCATTGTGGTCGGAAAAGATACTTGATACAATTTCAATTTTCTTAAATTTACCAAGGCTTGATTTGTGACCCAAGATATGATCTATCCTGGAGAATGTTCCATGAGCACTTGAGAAAAATGTGTATTCTGTTGTTTTTGGATGGAATGTCCTATAAATATCAACTAAGTCCATCTTGTTTAATGTATCATTTAAAGCTTGTGTTTCCTTATTTATTTTCATTTTGGATGATCTGTCCATTGGTGAAAGTGGGGTGTTAAAAGTCCCCTACTATGATTGTGTTACTGTCGATTTCCCCTTTTATGGCTGTTAGTATTTGCCTTATGTATTGAGGTGCTCCTATGTTGGGTGCATAAATATTTACAATTGTTATATCTTCTTCTTGGATCGATCCCTTTATCATTATGTAGTGTCCTTCTTTGTCTCTTCTAATAGTTTTATTTTAAAGTCTATTTTGTCTGATATAAGAATTGCTACTCCAGCTTTCTTTTGATTTCCATTTGCATGGAATATCTTTTTCCATCCCCTTACTTTCAATCTGTATGTGTCTCTAGGTCTGAAGTGGGTCTCTTGTAGACAGCATATATATGGGTCTTGTTTTTGTATCCATTCAGCCACTCTGTGTCTTTTGGTGGGAGCATTTAGTCCCTCTACATTTAAGGTAATTATTGATATGTATGTTCCTATTCCCATTTCCTTAATTGCTTTGGGTTCGTTATTGTAGGTATATTCCTTCTGTTGTGTTTCTTGCCTAGAGAAGTTCCTTTAGCATTTGTTGTAAAGCTGGTTTGGTGGTGCTGAACTCTCTCAGCTTTTGCTTGTCTGTAAAGGTTTTAATTTCTCCATCAAATCTGAATGAGATCCTTGCTGGGTAGAGTAATCTTGGCTGCAGGTTTCTCTCCTTCATCACTTTAATTATGTCCTGCCACTCCCTTCTGGCTTGTAGAGTTTCTTCTGAGAGATCAGCTGTTAACCTGATGGGGATTCCCTTGTGTGTTATTTGTTGTTTTTCCCTTGCTGCTTTTAATATGATTTCCTTGTGTTTAATTTTTGACAGTTTGATTAATATGTGTCTTGGCGTATTTCTCCTTGGATTTATTCTGTATGGGACTCTCTGTGCCTCCTGGACTTGATTAACTATTTCCTTTCCCATATTAGGGAAGTTTTCAACTATAATCTCTTCAAATATTTTCTCAGTCCCTTTCTTTTTCTCTTCTTCTTCTGGAACCCCTATAATTCGAACGTTGGTGCGTTTAATGTTGTCCCAGAGGTCTCTGAGACTGTCCTCTATTCTTTTCATTCTTTTTTCTTTATTTTGCTCTGCATCAGTTATTTCCACTATTTTATCTTCCACTTCACTTATCTGTTCTTCTGCCTCAGTTATTCTGCTATTGATCCCATCTAGAGTATTTTTCATTTCATTTATTGTGTTTTTAATCGATGCTTGATTCATCTTTAGTTCTTCTAGGTCCTTGTTAACTGTTTCTTGCATTTTGTCTATTCTATTTCTAAGATTTTGGATCTTGGAAATAGAATCTTGGATCAGCTTTACTATCATTATTCTGAATTCTTTTTCAGGTAGACTGCCTATTACCTCTTCATTTGTTAGATCTGGTAGGTTTTTATCTTGCTCCTTCACCTGCTGTGTGTTTTTCTGTCTTCTCATTTTGCTTATGTTACTGTGTTTGGGGTCTCCTTTTTGCAGGCTGCAGATTCGTAGTTCCTGTTGTTTTTGGTGTCTGTCCCCAGTGGCTATGGTTGTTTCAGTAGCTTGTGTAGGCTTCCTGGTGGGGGGGACTAATGCCTGTTATGTTCTGGTGGTTGAGGCTCGATCTTGTCTTTCTGGTGGACAGGTCCACGTCTGGTGGTGTGTTTTGGGGTGCCTGTGGCCTTATTATGTTTTTAGGTAGCCTCTCTGCTAATGGGTGGGGTTGTGTTCCTGCCTTGCTAGTTGCTTGGCATAGGGTGACCAGCACTGTAGCTTGCTGGTCGTTGACTGAAGCTGGGTGCTGGTGTTGAGATGGAGATCTCTGGGAGATTTTCGCTGCTTGATATTGTGTGGAGCTGGGAGGTCTCTTGTGGATCCGTGTCCTGAAGTTGGCTCTCCCACCTCAGAGGCACAGCACTGACTCCTGGCTGCAGCACCAAGAGCCTTTCATCCACCCGGCTCAGAATAACAGGGAGAAAAAGTAGAAAGAAAGAATTAGTAGAAGAAAGAAAGAGAGAGGGAAAGAAAGGAAGAAGGGAAGAAAGGAAGGAAGGAAGGAAGAAAGAAGGGAGGGAGGGAGGAATGAAAGCAAAAGGAAGAGTGAATGGAAGAAGGGAGGGAGGGAGGGAGGAAGGAAAGAAAGAAAGAAAGACCGGAGGGAGGGAAGGAGGAAGGAAAGAAAAAGAAAGTGGAAAGAAGAAGGGTGGGAGGGAGGGAGGGAGGAAAGAAAAAGAAAGAAGGAAAGGAGGAGCAGAGGGAGTGAGGGAGGGAGGAAGGGAAGGTAGGAAAAAAAGAAAGAGCAGGTAAAGTAAAGTAGAATAAAGTATGAAATATAGTAGCGTTATTAAAATTAAAAAGTAATTATTGAAAAAAAAAAACGGACCGATAGAACCCTGGGACATATGGTGGAAGCAAAGCTATACAGAGAGAATCTTACACAGAAGATTACACATACACATTCACAAAAAGAGATCAGGGGGAGAAATCAAAAATCTTGCTCTCCAAGTCCACCTCCTCAATTTGGGATAATTCGTTGTAAAAAGAGGAAAAGGGCGAGAAGTCTGAAATCTTGCTCTCTAAGTCCACCTCCTTAATTTGGGATGATTCGCTGTCTATTCATGCACTCCACAGATGCAGGGCACATCAAATGGACCGTGGAGCTTTAATCCGCTGCCTCCGAGGCTGCACAGAGAGATTTCCCTGTCTCTTCTCTGCTCTCACAGCTCCCGGGTCTCAGACTTGGACCGGCCCCGCCTCTGCGCGTAGGTCGCCGGAGGGCGTCCGTTCTTCGCTCAGACAGGACGGGTTTAAAGGAGCCGCTGATGTGGGGGCTTTGGCTCACTCATGCAGAGGGGAGGGAGGGGCGCGCAGTGTGGGGCAGGCCTGCTGCAGCAGAGGGCGGCATGACGTTGCAGCAGCCCGAGGCGCTCCGTGCGCTTTCCCGGGAAAGCCGTCCCCGGGTCCCGGGACCCCGGCAGTGGCGGGGTGCACAGGCTCCCCGGAAGGCGGGGCGGACAGTGACCCGCACTCGCACACAGGCCCCGCGGCGGCGGCGGCAGCAGCAGCCCCAGCGTCCCACGCCCGTCTCCGAGGTCCGCGCCTTTAGCCGCGGCTCGCGCCTGTCTCCGGCGCTTCCCCAAGCAGCCCTCTTAATGCCCTCTCCTTGCGCACCTTTTGGGGGGTCTGAGGTCTTCTGTCAGCGTTCAGTAGGTGTTCTGTAGGAGTTGTTCCACGTGTAGATGAATTTTGATGTATCTGTGGGGACGAAGGTGATCTCCGCGTCTTACTCTTCCGCCATCTTCCTCCGGGGCTCTGCTTTTTTAAAATTTATCTCACTTTTACAGACTTTTTACTAGTTCTATTTTTTACTTTCCAAAGGGTCTTAGAGGCCCTTGGTACCACCAGTATCTGGATTTCTTCTCACCTTTTTGTCTTTTCTCCTTTCTTGGTCCAGCCTTAAAATTCCTTTCCACGTCCACATCCATGGATACAATCCAGTGTCAGTAACCCCAAGTATCAAGTATCTTGTGCCCCGTGGAGGAACCATAGGATGGGGCCACCATCGTAGTCAGCACTTATCCAGGCAGTTGTGAAATGATCCTCTCAACCTCATACAGGTTCTGTCGGAATAAATCTTTCACTCAGAGTGCTAAGGCGTCCCCAAGTTCCCCTCAGGAGAGAGATAGAGGAGGGAGCACGACTTAGGTTTGGGAATGCTGTGAGTAGATGTTGATCAAGAGACTTCGGTTTCGGAGGGGTCCTCTAAGGAAAGCGGGTGTTTGGGGGAGCTGGTTTAACATTGCTTCAGTCCATTCCTGGCCAGCAGGTTTGCTGTGCAGATTTGAGGCATAATTGGGCCACAGGCACAGCAGGGTGAGAAGTGTAGGTGATTGTACAAATCCACCATCGCCATTAGAAAAACAGCTTAAAGCGTGCATCCTCGAAAAAGGAAGGCAAGCCATTCATTGTATGGAATTACAGTTCCTGATCAGCAGCGTTAGAGGTCCATGCTTAGAGAAACAGAGAGAACTCAGTCAATCCAGAACCTCTTAGATGAATACAGGTATTATTTGTGTTAGTTCCCTCGATTCTTCTTGCTGTGAGAGGATGTATCCTCCCTGGCAAATTTTGAGCTTCTATTTCTACATATCAACTGTGATAATAGAGTTGACCTTTCTCACTCAGATTATTGGATTTAATACCCTTGAAATGTGGCAAGTGCTACACAGCTGCTAAAATCTTATTCTGTTTCTCTGCTCCCAACCCCTCGGTCTCATTTTCAGGGAGGCATTCTGTTAGAACCAGCAAAACCATGACCTAGAAGCCAGGTGGTTCAGCACCTTCCTGGGGATGACACTGATTTCCCTCATCTGCACACGTCTGTGATCAGCTCAACTTGGTTACTAACCATAACTCAGCAGTGTTCTCTTAGCATGATATTTTACAAAGATTATCATGATATTTCAAAAGTTGAGAAGGAGAGAAAATCAGATCTTTCCTAATAAACACAAGTGTTTTTTTTTTTGTTTGTTTGTTTGTTTTTTGCGGTACGCGGGCCTCTCAGTGCTATGGCCTCTCCCGTTGCGGAGCACAGGCTCCGGATGCGCAGGCTCAGCGGCCATGGCTCACGGGCCCAGCCACTCCGTGGCATGTGGGATCTTCCCGGACCGGGGCATGAACCCGTGTCCCCTGCATCGGCAGGCGGACTCTCAACCACTGCGCCACCAGGGAAGCCCTAAACACAAGTTTTTTTTCTTTCCTTATTTCTTTTTAGTCTTCCTGCTATTTGTATGAATTTTTAGTGTTTTAATTATAGCATACACAAAACTTGCATTGCTTCTGTAATTTTAAAAATAATTTAATGGGTTTTTTTTCCTGTGTACTATTCCATAGATTAGAATGACCAGAGTTTATCTACTGTTCTCTTCTTTGAGAGCATTTACTTAGTTTTCAGTTTTTCACTATTATGTCACTGCAGGGCTCTTTTCCTTACTTTTGCGTTCTTTCTGTAGGATAAAGTCTCAGGAGCAGTAATATGGGTAGGGTTGCCACTATAAAACACAGGATGCCAGTTAAATTTGAATTTCAAATAGACTATGAGTAGTTTTTTAGTACGAGTATGTCCCATGTAATATTCAGTACATACTTATACTAAACAAGTATTCATTTTTATTTAAATTTCAAATTTAACTGGGTATCCAGCATTTTTATTTGCTAAATCTGGCAACCCTAATTATGAATCAAAATGTAGGAATATTATGTGAGTCTTGATACACATTGTCAAACTTCTCAAGTTTATCATTAAGATTCTATTATTGATTTAAATAAGGAGGGGAAATTTTCAGAAGGGAGAGATATGAAGGAGAAAAGGGGAACTCTAAGATGTTCTGTAAGTACTTATCTAGGTTATTGAGTTTTAATTTTTAGCAGATTGACATAATCATAGAAGCATATAATATTATATAAATATTCACAGACACATAAGGACAAATTTTTTGAACCATACAGACTTCGGTAACATCTACATGGTTTGTACTTTCCTTGGTGTGGCACTTGCTGTTAGTTGGCTACTTGCTATGTGTCACCCTTTTTTCTTACAGAACCCTGATTTTGTACAGGGCAGCAGTGGACCCTCAATTCCGTACCCTTAAAGGTAGCCATGGGACTCAGTTCTGAGCAAAGAGAGGTTAAGTAGAAGCCTGTGGTGCTGTCTTCACTTTCCTCTTTCCTTTTGCCTGGAATGCAGCTATGATGTTGAGAGATACAGCAGCCATCTTATGAGCAGTGGAAGAAAGCTATACATAAGGAATGTGGAGTAGCAGTAATCAAAGATTCATAGCTGAATGTAACCACAACTGAAATGCCCATAATTGATTAAGAAAAATTCTAGTTTATGCATGTATTTTATAGCTTCTTCAAGTCCTTTGTAGAAAGAGGTGTGTATAAATCTGTATGCCCATAAATCATAAATATTGTAAGTCAGTATGCCCACAGCAAGAGGCTGAGCATTTCCTGTGGAACTGACATGAAAGTTGCTGATATAAGTTCAGTCAGGGTTGAAGACCATGAAGCCTAATTCCTGAAACCCAGAGACCAATGAGGAGAAGGATACAGGTAACCAGTCTGGCTTTGGGGTACAAGGATTAAGATATGAAAGGAAGTAAATGTGACAAACAGGAAGTCAGGTCAGACTCTTAGGGGTTCAGAATGAGTTGTTATACCAAGGTCAGGAACTTCTGAGGTAAAAGTTAAAGACAGGGAGGACTTCACAGATTAGAACAAGAATTTGTCCAGATGCGTGAATCAACACTAGAGAAGCAACCTGTGGACGCTAGGCTTTGCTTCTGGTGCCAGTTCCTTCACCAGATCTGTCTGTTAGCTTATCCTCTGCCTTAGTACCTCTGTAGTCCCATGGAGTCCTGAAAAATGACTGTAGATGTCAATGAGAGCTGAAACTTCTGTTACACCTCTGGTGATTGGAAGATTTTTTCTATAGACTAGCTTCTGGCTCTGTATGTTTCAAAACTTGTTTCTCCTTCAGCTTACATACTTCCAGTACTGGGCACCCTGAAGTGCCTAAGGTCCTAAGATATGTTCACATCTTCTGGCCTTGCACCTTCATCAAATGACAATGGGTGAGTCAGCGCCGTGGTGGTGGGAATATTCCTGAAAACCGTATCTACCCTGGGACAGCCAGCAATAACTTAACTATACCTGGAAATGATCATAAACCTTATTAATATATCCTGTGAAGCCCCAAACTAAATATATCCCAACTCCACTTCCTTTTATCCAGACCCAAAAATGCCCAGGGCAATTCCCACACCACCTAAACTGAGACAAAGTATGATGGAGGAGAGATTGTGGTCGAGACAACTGTTTTAACCAGTTGCTCTTAAAATAGCTCCTTTGTGCAAAATTAAACAAAGAAACAAATGACCATGTAGGCACACTGTTAGGACCCACCTAGAGTATTGGGAAGGCCCATGTGCCCTCAGAAATGGTCCTGAAGCTTAAAGCTAAAGAAGCTTTGTGGTAAACCCATCTGTGTGCCTTTGGACTGTTTTGTATGCTACCTGACAATCTGAGGGCAATAGTTTTTTTCAAAATAAATAATGTTTAGTTTGTTTTAAAATTAGGTAATCCATGCTGTTGTTAAAAACAAAGAAAATTAAAAATTAAAAAAAATTTACCGTAATACTACTGTGTGGGGATTTTGGTGTATTTTCTTTCAGATGTTCTTTTATTGAATATATATGTGTATTTATATATTTATATTTCCTCATCTGTAAAAAGGGGACAACTTCAAAGTGTTATTTTGAAGATTAGCTATATAGTGAACTTTCTCCTATATTATAGAATAATCTTATAAAAGGGTGGCTTTACAAAAATAACTGTATAATCTAAAATTCCTTATTATTGAAGCTTTAGGTTACTTTAATATGTTTTATATTATAAATCAGGTTGTGGTAAACATCTTTCTACATATATCTATATATGCATATTTTTTACTAGACACATAATAAATTTTTTACTATACACATAATACATTTATACACAAAATAAATTCATAATAAATGTGCAAAATTTAAAGAAGTTTTACATACAGATAAGTAGCTCTCTAGAAAGTCTGTGTGAATTTATATTTTTTAAAGAAATGTGTGAGAATGTTTTCCTAAACCCTTGCCAGAAACATGTACTGTTATTAAAAAAAAAATCTTTGGAATGGTATCCCATGGTTTTTTTTTTTTTTTTTTTTTCTTTCTGTACGTGGGCCTCTCACTGTTGTGGCCTCTCCCGTTGCGGAGCACAGGCTCCGTACGCACAGGCTCAGCGGCCATGGCTCATGGGCCCAGCCGCTACGCGGCATGTGGGATCCTCCCGGACCGGGGCACGAACCCACATCCCCTGCACCGGCAGGCGGACTCTCAACCACTGCACCACCAGGGAAGCCCTGGTATCTCATGGTCTTAATGCTTATTTCTCTGGTTATTGTGATGCTGAATATTTCTTATATGAATTTTGTCTTTGTGTATCTTCTGTAAATTGTCAGTTCATACCCTTAGGCAAGAGTTTTTACTTAGAAAATTTTAAATTAAGGCAATACATTTGTTATTACTATTATCATTATTATTTTGCGTTTTCCCCTGTCGGCTCTTTTTTCTGCAATTTTTAGAAGGTTGAAAAGTGGTTAGATACCAGCAGTTTTATACGGTTAAGCCTGGTATATTTCTTTTGACAATCTGATTCAATCTCCTATCTGTCCATCCTCTATGTCTATCCATCCACCCAACAAATATTTATTAACCAGCTGTACACATCACCTCTCTAAGAATGACTCACTCTCTTAACCATCTTTAGCTCTGACCTTTCTACTGAGCTCCAGTTGTTGTGTTTTATGAGTTGACAAATCAGGTACACTCTGGCTCTGTAATATTCTTCACATCTTCTCTGTTCCTGTCATATCTACCTCAGTTCCGATTCTCACTTAATGTGTGTCTTAGTGTGTTTGGGCTGCTATAACAAAAATACTATAAACTGGGTGGCTCATAAACAACAAACGTCCACTTCTCATAGTTCTGGAGGCTGCAAGTCCAAGATCATGGCACCAGCAGATTCAGTGTCTGATGAGGGCTTGCTTCCTCATAGATGGTACCTTCTCACTGTGTCCTCACGTGGTGGAAGGGGCAAGCTAGCTCTCTCAGGTCTCTTTTAGAAGAGCACTAATCCCATTCATAAGGCTTCACCCTCATGACCTAAGCATCTTCCAAAGGCCCCACCTCCCAGTATTCATCTCGGGGGTTAGGATTTCAGCACATGAATTTGGGGGGAACATAAACACTCAGACCATAGCAATGCGTAATGTTTTCTCTCCTGCAGTATCCTCTTCCTTCTCTCACCTTCACTCTACATTTCTTTAGATTCAAGTCTTTTCCCTCTTTCAAGAGTCATTTTAAATGTAATGCCCCCACCCCCATTCTTCACTACCACCTCAGAGAGAAATTTCACCATCTAATACCCATTTACATGCACAGCTTTTCTGGAACTTTTTATCCTCCTACCATCTGGTTATTTCTATATTTTCTTTCATGTTGAGATATCATTTATGTATAGTAAATGAAAAAATCTTAATTGTACAACATAGTGAATTTTTACAAATGCATATTCTTGTGCAACTACCACTCAGGTCAAGACAGAACATTTTCATCACCTCAGTAAGTTCCCTTATGGTCTTTCCCAGTTAATAACTGCTGCCAGCTACCAAAGGTAATGACTGTTCTGATTTCTGTCATCATAGATTAGTTTTCATGTCCTTGAACTTCAAATTAGTGGCATCATACAATATGTACCCTTTTTTGCCTGGCTACATTTGCTCAAGATAATGCTTTTGAATTTCATCCACCCTATTGTGTCCATCAGTTATTTGTTCCTTTTTTTTTATTGCTGTGTAGAATTCTGTTCTATAACAATTTGTTTATACATTCCCCTGATGGTGAACTTGTGTTGTTTCCAGTTTTTCACAATTATAAATAAAGATACTATAAATACTCTTGAACAAATTCTTCTTTCTCATGCACATATACCTAGAAAGGGATTGCTAGATTATAGGGTAGGTGTATGTTTAACATTACAAGAAACCACCAAATAGTTTTCCAAAGGTGTTATTTGATTTTACATTTTTACCAGAAATCTATGAGAGTTGATCTATACCCTCACCATCATTTGATGGTGGTATACATCTTTTCCATTGTATTGTATGTGTAGTGGTATCTCACTGTGATTTTAATGAAGCATGTGGTTTTAATTCCACCATCAATTATGATGTTGAGCACGTTTTCATATACTTATTGTCTATTTGTATATCATCTCTTGTAAAGTGCCTGTTCAAGTTTTCACTCGTCTTAATTACTATAGTTTTCTAGTATATCTTAAAGTCTGGAAGTTTAAGCCCTCCAACTTTGTTTTTGTTTTTCAAAATTGTCTTGGCTATTTGGGATTCTTTGAATTCCAATATAAATTTCAAAATAAGCTTGTCAGTTTCTGAAAAATAATTGCTTGCTGGGATTTTGATTGGAACTCTGTTGAACCTATAGGTCAATTTGGGAATTGGTATCTTACCAATCTACTTGCTTAGGTCTTCTTTCATCATCAGCGATATTTTCAGTGTAGGGTTCTTGCACATCTTTTGTTAAATTTATTCCCACGTATCTGATTTTTTATGCCATTGTAAGTGGTATTACTTTTTAAATTTTATTTCCTGATTGTTGATTTCTAGTATATAGAAATGCAACTGGCTTTTGTATACTAATTTTGTATCTTGTTTCTTCCTTAATTCACATACTAGTTGTTATAGTTATTTGTAGATACATTCCTTTGGATTTTCAAGGCACATAATTATGTCACCTGCTAAGAAAGAAGTTTTTCTTCTTCCTTTCTAATATTTATGCCTTTTATTTTAAAATGTTTCTTGTCATATTGCAACATTCTTGTACACTTCTTTCTTCCCCCACCAGATTGTGAGCTACCTGGGACATGATTCTTTTTTTTTTTTTTTTTTTTTTTTTTTGCGGTATGCAGGCCTCTCACTGTTGTGGCCTCTGGGACATGATTCTTGAGGCAAAGCCATAGTACGTTAAACATGGGAGATATTAAGAGAATTTTGGATGACTATTTAAACGATGATGGGGAAAACAATGAAATTAAAGCTGCGATTTACTATTCTACATGATCAGTAAACCACCACCAACAGAAAGGATGCTGGTTAAAACCCACTTTTTGTGAGTTGGTACATCTAGATTTGTAAGGGTTGCTATAGGTACTTTGAAGATTCTCCAGGTCACTCTGCCTGGTTTGTGGTTCCCAGTTCCAGGATGCTTCTCTGATGGTATGTTCGTATTATTTGTGTTCTGTACTACTCTTGCTAAGCATTTTGAGACTTCTGAAAAAGCAGTGACTGCTTCTCCCCAGGATATCATGGAGCAGATGGATTCCTGGACTTCATTGCCTTCAGTCCCAATTCCCCAAGCTTCTGTTGGTGTAGGGAAAAAAAATGTGCATTTTTAATATTACTGGAGTGAAGCCTGGGAAATTTTCAGTTTTGAGCTTTTAAATTCCAGGAGCAATGTTATTTTTAGATCTCTAGTATGCACTTGGATTTTGTGAGTGAGATTGTGTTACAGAGTGAGGATGAGGGCTCGTGTGAGTGGGTGGTAGTCTTTTCCCAGTACGCAGCGGCTCTTGCCCATTCTGAAGATTCATGGGACTGTGAAGTGGCAGCCTGGGAGCTGCGATGACTCCTAGGAGGAAAAGCACTGATAGGACTTTGATACCTATTTTTGCATTTTGATTGCAAGTAGCCATTTCTTTCATGGATTCTGTTGTCCATGTGGTTGGAAAAAGATGTTTCTTCCATTTCATGATGAGTTTGTTTCTAAGGAGGTAATTCCATTGTTTCTTTGTTTCTTTGCAAGCAGCAGAGATGCTGTTAGAAGTTTAAGCAGTATGTCGATAAAACATTTAAGGCAGTTTTGAATTGAGGTCACAGGTCATCTTCTGGTCTTCCTCCATATTGGTTGACATTTTACTGTCAGATTAGGCTCACACATCGATTAAGAGCTAGCATATGCATAAACTATGTTATTGGTGTTAAATACATGTGGATCACCTTGAAACAAATGAGAGTGGTAGAAATAATAGAAAAGAGAAGAATAAAAGAATGCATACCCTTGTAAATTTGGATTAAATAATACAGATGCAGGGTGATTTTTTTCCAAATAGTTGAATTTTTCAACATTTTATATATTTGGTTCTCTTAAGCATTTACATACTGACATTAAAACAGTGTTCTGTAAGTATTTTTATGACATTTGTTTATTTCTTTAATTGAAATATAGTTGACAGACAATATTATGTTAGTTTCACTGTACTACATATGATTTGACATTTGCATACATTATGAAATGATCACCAGGATAAGTCTAGTAACCATCTATTACCATACAAAGTTATTACAATATTATTGACAATATTTCTTATGCTGTATATTATATCCCCATGGCTTACTCATTTTATAACTGGAGGTTTGTACCTCTTAATCCCCTTCACTGATTTTGCCCCCTTTCACACCCTTGCCTCTGGCGAATAAATACCCATTTATTCTCTGTATCTATGAGTCTGTTTTCATTTTGCTTTTTGCTTACTTATTTTGTTTTTTAGATTTTACATATAAGTGAGATCATATGGTATTTTGCTTTGTCTGACTTATTTCACTTAGTATAATACTCTCTAGGAGTATCCATGTTGCAGATAGCAAGATTTCATTCTTTTTATGGCTGAGTAATATTCCATTGTGTATATGTACATGCATCTTCTTTATCCATTCATATATCAGTAGACATTTAGGTTGCTTACATCTCTTCATTACTGTAAATAATGTTGCAGTGAACATTGGGGTGCATATATCTTTTTGAATTAGTTTTTTTGTTTTTGTTGGGTAAATACCCAGAAGAGAAATTGCTGAACCATATGACAGTACTATTTTTAATTTGGTGGGGGAAACCTCCATACTGTTTTCCATAAAGGCTGCACCAATTTACAGTTCCACCAGAGTGCATGAGGGTTCCCTTTTCTCCACATCCTCACTAATCTTTTTGGGTCTTTTTGGTTTATATTTGCGTAGAATACCTTTTTCCATCCCCTCACATTTGGTCTGTGTATGTCTTTAGATCTGAAGTGTGTCTCTTGTAGGCAGCATATATATGGGGCTTTTAAAAAATTAATTCAGCCACTCTGTGTGTTTACTGATACATAAATACATACTTACTGCCATTCTGTTAGTTGTTTTCTGGTTGTTTTTATAATTCTTTTTTGTTTCTTCTCCTTTTGCTCTCTTCTCTTGCGATTCAGTGACTACCTTTAGTAGTATGTTTGGATTCCTTTCTTGTTTGTGTGGGTGTGTATCTATTTTAGATTTTTGGTGTGCGGTTACCATGAGGTTCATATATAACAACCTGTATATCAGTGATCATTTTAAGCTGATGATATCTTAAGTTTGAATGCATTCTAACAGCCCTACATTCTACTCCTCTAGCCCCACATTTAATGTTGTGGCATCATATTTTACATCTTTTTGTTTTGTGTATCCCTTTGCTACTTATTGCAGATATAGATCATTTTACTACTTTTGTCTTTTAACCTTACTACTTGCTTTATAAGTGATTGATTATATTACCTTTATTGTATGTTTGCCTTTACCAATGAGATTTTCCTTTCATAATTTTCATATTTCTAATTGTAGCCTTTTCTTTTCCACTTTGAGAAGTCCCTTTAACATTTCTTGTAAAGCCAGTTTGGTAATGCTGAACTCTTAGCATTGTGCGTCTCTAAAACTCTTTATCTCTTCCTCAAATCTAAAGATAACCTTGCTGGCTAAAGTACTCTTGGTTGTAGTTTTTTTTCCCTTTTATTACTTTGAATATGTTGTGCACTCTCTTCTGGCATGCAAAGTTTCTGCTGAAAAGTCAGCTGATAGTCTTATGGGAGCTCCCTTGTATGTAAGTAGCTGGTTTCCTCTTGCTGCTTTTAAGATTTTTAATTTTTGACATTTTAATTTATTGTGTCTTGGTGTGGACCTCTTTGGGTTCATCTTGTTTGGGACTGTCTGTGCTTCCTGGACCTGGATGTCTGTTTCATCTCCCAAGTTAGAGAAGTTTTCAGCTATTATTTCTTCTGCCCCTTTCTCTCTTTTCCTTCTGGGACCTCTATAATGTGAATTTTATTAGTATGTGTGATATTGTTCCAGAAGTCTCTTAAACTATCCCCATTTTTAAAAATTGTTTTTTCTTTTCTCCGTTCAGCTTGAGTGATTTCCACTACGCTGTTTTCCAGATCACTGATCCATTCTTCTGTATCATCTAATCTACTGTTGACTTCTTCTAGGGTATTTTTAAATTTCAGTCATTGTATTCTTAAGCTCTGTTTGGTTCTTCTTTATATTTTTTAACTTTTTGTTGAAATTCTTGCTGTGTTCATCCATTCTTCTCCCAAGTTCAGTGAGTATCTTTAAAATCATTACCTTGAACTATTTATTAGGTAAATGGCTTATTTCCATTTCATTTAGTTCCTTTTCTAAGGTTTTGTCTTGTTTCTTTGTTTGGAACATATTCCTTTGTCTCTTTGTCTCCTGATTTTGCCCAGTGCTTTGTGTTTATTTCTAGGTATGAGGCAGGTCAGTTGTTTCCCGATATTGGAGAAGTGGCCTTATGTAGGAGAAGCCCTGTGGGGCCCAGCAGCACACTCCCCTCTGGTCACCAGAGCTGTATGCTCTGAGGGTGCCCCCCTTATGGGCTGTGTGTACCCTCCTGTTGTGGAGGGGCTGGCTACTTTGGCTCACTGGTAGACAGGGCTGGCCCCTGGCCTGGTTGGCTGTGAAGCCTAGTGTGGAGGCTGTGGGCCACTGGTTGCAGAGTAGGCTTGCTGTGTGGCCTGGGGAGGCACTAGGTAGCTGCCCACCTACTGGGTGTGACTATGTGCCCACATGGCTGTTTGAGCTGATCATGGGGCCATGGGGCTGGTTCTGACCTGCTGAAGGGCAGGACCAGGTTGCCCCATGGCTATGTGACTATTACTAATAGAACACTTCTCTTTGCCCCAAGGCAACTGGCACTTTGTCTGATCACCGGAATTCCTACCACCCAGAAATAATTACTTTTTGTACTTATTTGTTATGAAATAATTATAATTATTTTCCACATTTTTTTAATGCTATACCTGCTATTTGGAAATCTGCTTTTGTCATGTAATGTTCTGTGATATGAGTATATTTCCATGTCAAAAAATACAGAGCTCCATTATTTTAATAGCTTCTTAGGATTTCTTGTGTGTGTGTTTGTGTGTATGTGTGTGTGTGTATGTATGTAAAATAATTTAACTAATCAGTGATTTGTTGATGGACATCTTTGGTAAATTTTTTTTTTTTTACTATTATAAACAACATTGCAATGGGCATACTTGTACATGAATCTTGAGCATTTATCTGATTAGTTCCTTAGGATACAATTCTGGCAGTGGGATTATAGGACTCAGTCTGTGTACATTTTATCTTTAGATTCATTTCCCCAAACTTCCCTGCAGAAAATGTGAGTTAGTTTTTATTCTCATCAACATCAAATTGGGAGTGTTTACCTGCACCATAGCAAACATTATTTATCGTGAATCTTGACCTGCTTATATTTTAAAATTTTTGTATATTTGTCTCTCCATGGGGGTTGTAAGCTAAATCGGTCAGGATCCAGTCAGAAAACCCAAAACCACACTAAGTATTTCAAATAGCAGAGATTTCACACAGGGAGTTGGTTCCGCGTGTACTGGAAATCAGAAAGTGCAAAAAGGAAATGCTGAAGTCACTCAGAGGTAGTAACTGCAAGAAGCAGCAGGGAAGAGGTAGGAAGATGAGACCTAGGAGCTCTGGGGAGGGGCCTGGAGGGGATGGGCTGGACCTCAGGTGAGTGCAGCCTGGCTGGTGATGTTGTGCAGCAGCTGGCAGTTTGACTGCCGGGAGGGTGCGGCCCAGCTGCCAGCACATCCAGGGAGACATGGGATAGTTAGTGTTGGCACTGTGGAGAGAAACTGGGGACTGAGACCAGCCTTGTACTGCTGTTGGTATAATGCTGACAGAAACGAGAAACCAGAAGGAAGTCCCTTCTTTCTCCTCTCAGCTTCCAGTCTCTCTCTAGTGCCTTGTACTGGCAGAAACTTCCAGGAAGCCAGCTGACAAGAGAGTTAGTGAAATCAATTTTGCAGAGTCCCATCCTCAACATCACAGAAGAAAGGAGAATGCTGGGCTTGGAGCTAAGAGGCAATAAGTAAATAACTAGTTGTATTAGTTTGCTGGGCCTGCCATATCAGAGTACCAGGAACCTAGTGGCTTTGAACAACAGAAATTTATTGTCTCACAGTTCTGGAGCCTAGAAATCAGAGATTAAGGTGTTTCTTACCAGTCTTATTGGATTAGGGGCCCACCGTACTCCAGTATGACCTCATCTTAATTTAACTAATTACACGTTCAATGACTTATTTCCAAATAAGGTCACATTCTGAGACACTGGGCATTAGGACTTCAACATATGAAGTTTTGGGGCCCAGAATTCAACCCCAAACACCAGTATATAAACTTCTTTAGAACAGGGCCCTTTCAGCCCTAAAATACTATATTAATTCCTTTGAATTCTTCTAGTTCTGGGTACAAAGCATATGCTTAATAATTGCTAATAAGTGAATAAGTGCTAAATTAAATGATGCACATTCACCTTCAGACTCTTAAAGTCATCATACATTTTAAACTGAAATTAGAAAAAAATCTGTCAGATTTTAAAACGTCAGATGTTCTTAAGTTTGACAGATAAATACCAAATGCGTGCAAAGTGTTCTGATGATTACAAAACTTACTCCTAAATTTAACACGTAAGTGTAAGTTTGAGTGATTTCATTCCTATCTTAAATTCTAAACTTTCCTGTGGTTGGAAAATCACTTATCCTATAAGCAAAAAAGAGACTTCCAACTCAGGTGAACTGAGGTTATCATCTTAAGTGGGTGGAAGCTACTTGGTCAACAACTTAAGACTACAACACAGTTGCTTACTGGTTAGGATTTGAGTCTGGGTGTAAGGGCCTATCTTTTTTATTTTAGAGTTCCCTCTGGGGATCCAGGCAAATGTAATATAGCATGCTTTGACCACCTGCTGGCTTCCACAGCATTCAGAAAGCTTTGTTGGACACTCATAGAATGGATGTGATGGATGAGTTGCTAGGAGATTTTTCACAGCAGTGAATCCCAAACTAGGCTTCCTTAGAATGTTGATTTCATGAATTGGACTCTCTGTTTCCCAGCCTGAACCAAAGAATGATATTTTCCACATGTTAAAGAAAGAAGTTAACTTACTTAATGAAATTAAGTTTGGTGACTACTATTGCTTATTCTGTCAGCAAGTGACATGACAAAATGAATGGATAAGAAGTTGCAACATTTTTTAACATTAATATGCAGAAGTAGCTAATCTTACTTATTAAACAGTTCATATTTGTGGCCTTGTGTGCTTCCTGCTGTAATTTCATATCACACAGACACATTATGTTAATAACTTGTTCCTAATGTGTTGGTTAGAATTTCATTAAGTTCTGTAAAATACATGGAACACTGTACTATCTGAGCAAATGAGATAAACTTGGTTCTAGCAATCAGATCAGCTATAACTCCCACCCCTAGGGATCTTATCAAGGAGTAGAGAGTTAGGACAAACTCTAGTTTAAAATGCCTGTGCACAAAGTCAAACCTACCATGGAGAAAGCTAGTGGTCAGTGTCCTGGACTCTGTGGTTTGATGTGGAAACCATACGACTTACCTTTGACTGCTACCCTTCCTCCTTTACCTCTTTCCTTTTGTGATGCTCTGAACTTGGAGTGAGGGGACAGAGGGAGTCTTTACCCTTGAAACCCTGTCAGTTTAGTGAGGGAGATAAACAAATATTTATACCCAGTACATACTGGAGCAGAATTAGATAAGCACTGGGGAAGACTGTAGGCTCTGGGAGGGCCAGGAGTCTTACGGTCTTTCTTTCCTTGGGTCCTAGCATAGGGCCTGGTGCCCAGTCAATGTTTATTTGTTGAAAGAGGCAACACAGTTAGTCCCAGGAGTGTTCAGAAGAGAAGTTACATTTGAACTTGGTGTTGAAGGAGAAGGAAAAGATGGTGATATAAGGAAGGAATTCCCTTTACCCACATCTTCTATCCCTAAGCCCCCTTTCTAGATACTTCTAAAATTTGAGTTATGGTGATGGGTGTGACCATGGCCTACCTCTGTAGGGTGTTTCTAGGGTAAACTTCTTTCCTCTAGGCCTCACACAGGAGTGACTCAACAAGTTGTAGGAGCCCTGGGCAAACTGGACTCAACAAGTTGTAGGAGCCCTGGGAAACTGGACTCCAGTCTCAGCTTCATCACTAACTTTGAGATGTTGAACAAGCCATTTAACTATTTTGCTATGTGTGTTTATGGATAATAAGCTAAATGATGTGGGTAATGCATTAAAATGGATTTAATACCATATAGTTATCAGGAATTATTGTGAGTTAGGAGGTTCATCTTACCTTAACACTGTCTTCTTGTACATGGATTACATGCAAATTACCTTCCAGGAGATGGACATCCAAATAAGAGAGCAGAATCATGATCTGGGATTATGTGGGAGTGGTGAGTGATTCCAGGTTAATTTGGTAAGGATTCATTTATTACTAATGGAGTGCTGAGAATGGACTGTTGCCATCATAGGGGTCAGGCTGAGCCAAGACCCAAAGGCAAGAGGAGAGAGAATTCAACAGAGTGTGAGTGATAATGAGGTTATATGTTCATTCATTCTCCAACTACCTATCAAGTTCCTACTGTGTGTTAAACAGGAATTAAGACAGAGACAGTCTCTTCCCTTTTGCAATGTCCTATATAGCAGGGAAATCAGGCACGAAACGAATAATTAAACAACTAATTAGGGCTTCCCTGGTGGCGCAGTGGTTGAGAGCCCGCCTGCCGATGCAGGGGACACAGGTTCGTGCCCCAGTCCAGGAAGATCCCACATGTCATGGAGCGGCTGGGCCCGTGAGCCATGGCCGCTGAGCCTGCGCGTCCGGAGCCTGTGCTCCGCAACGGGAGAGGCCACAACAGTGAGAGGCCCACGTACTGCAAAAACAAACAAACAAACAAAAAAACCCCAAAAAAACCCCCAACTAATTAATTATATTTATTATAAGAAATGCTAGAAAGGAAAAGTGCAGTGTGCAATGAAGTATAGTATCAGGACCTGGTCTGATGTGTGCTGTGACGGCAGGGAGCTGAGAACTAAGAATAAGGAGGAGTTGGCCAGTTGGGAGAAATCAGTGCAGCAGGAGCCTCATGTATGAAACCTGAGATGAAAAGAAAATGGGTGTCTTCAGGGACCAGAAGAAGGCTGGGGGCAGAACACGATGAAGGTAGAGAAAAGTAGGGCAGTACAGGCTTAGGTAAATGATTCTGGACTTTGTTCTTGGAGCACTGGGGACCTGGGGTGTGGTTGAGGTTTTGCAGTTTTGGCCTTTATCAGATAAGTGTTGGCTGTGGAGATGAAGAAAAGTAGGCAGATGTTAAAGGAATTTCAGAGGAAAAATTGTTTGAATTGGGGACTGATTTTAAGCAAGTGGGAATGAAAGGAGGGAAATGTCTAGGTTGACTCCAGGTTCCTGGGTGGACAGTGAGGCCACTGATGAGAAACAACCAAAAGAGGTCCAGGCTTGGTGGGGGAAGATAGTCGCCTCAGATTTGGATGCTATAGCTCTGTGTACCTGTGAGATATTCAAGTGGAGATGCCAAGTAGACATCCAAATGGTTCTCAGGTTGGGGGTCTGTGTGGATTGTGGAGTCAGGGGTCTTTAATGTATGATAGATTGTAATGGTAACCGCCTGACTGAATGAGACTGGGAATAAAAGAGAGAAGAGGAAGGGTTCTGTCTGGTGGGAGTAGAAATAAAGTGAGGGTCAGAAGGACAAAAAAAGGTGTTTATTTCAAACCTCAGACCTGGAGCTAATCAATTCCTCCTTAATCAGATACATTCTTATTTTGGGGGCTGCTGTGCTTTTCTGATCTGACTTAAATTTTCCTTCTTCCCTTAGGAGTGGTCTCCTGTGGAGATGACCCATGACACTGGGCCTACTGGAAAGAGTGGTTTATTATTTTTAAATTATTTATTTATTTAATTGAAGTATAGTTGATTTACAGTGTGTTATTTTTTGGTGTACAGCAAAGTGATTCAGTTTTTTTCCATTATAGGTTGTTGCAAGATATTGAATATAGTTCCCTGTGCTATACAGCCATTCCTGTTGTTATCTCTTTTATGTATAGTAGTGTATATCTGTTAATCCCAAACTCCTAATTTATCTCTCCCTCTCTTTCCTCTTTGGTAACCATAAATTTGCTTTGTATGTCTGTGAGTTGATTTCTGTTTTGTAAATAAGTTCATTTGCATCTTTTTTTAAGACTCCACATATAAGTGATATCACGTGATATCTGTCTTCCCCTGTCTGACTTACTTCACTTAGTATGATAACCTCTAGGTCCATCCGTGTTGCTGCAAATGGCATTATTTCATTCTTTTTTTAAGGCTGAGTAATATTCCTTGTGTGTATATATATACATTTTGTATATATATACACATTGTGTGTGTGTATACACACACACACACATACACACACACACAGAGTATACCTTCTTTACCCGTTCATCTGTCAGTGGACGCTTAGGTTGCTTCCATGTCTTGGCTATTGTACATATTGCTGCCATGAACACTGGGGTGCATGTATCTTTTTGAATTAGAGTTTTCATCTTTTCTAGATATATGCCGAGGAGTAGGATTGCTGGATCATATGGTAACTCTATTTTAGTTTCTTAAGGAACCTCCACACTGTTTTCCATAGTGGCTGCACCAATTTACATTCCCAACAACAGTGTAGGAGGGTTCCCTTTTCTCTGGAGGGTTCCCTTTTCTCCAGAGGGGTTGGTTAATTTTCCCTTGAACTTTCTGTGTGGTTGAGGAGTCTTTGCATTTCACATTCTTTTTTTAAAATAAATTTATTTATTTTTATTTATTTATTTTTGGCTGCACTGGGTCTTTGTTGCTGCACACGGGCTTTCTCTAGTTACGGTGAGCAGGGGCTGCTCTTCGTTGTGGTGCGCAGCCTTCTCATTGCATTGTCTTCTCTTGTTGCGGAGCACAGGCTCTAGGCACTTGGGCTTCAGTAGTTGCAGTATGCAGGCTCAGTAGTTGTGGCCAACGGGCTCTAGAGTGCAGGCTCAGTAGTTGTGGCACATGGGCTTAGTTGCTCTGCAACATGTGGGATCTTCCCGGACCAGGGCTCGAACCCGTGTCCCCTGCATTAGCAGGTGGATTCTTAACCACTGTGCCACCAGGGAAGCCCTAACATTCTTTTATTTATTATTATTTTATTGGAGTATAGTTGCTTTACAGTGGTGTGTTAGTGAATCAGCTATACATATACATATATCCTCGTATCTCCTCCCTCTGGCATCTCCCCCGCACTATCCCTATGCCACCCCTCTAGGTGAACACAAAGCACCAAGCTGATCTCCCTGTGCTATGTGGCTGCTTCCCACTAGCTATCTGTTTTACATTTCATAGTGTATATATGTCCATGCCACTCTCTCACTTCGTCCCAGCTTACCCTTCCCCCTCCTCATGTACTCAAGTCCATTCTCTACGTCTGTGTCATTATTCCTGTCTGGCCCCTAGGTTCTCCATAGCCATTTTTTTTTTTAGATTCCATATATATGTGTTAGCATATGGTATTTATTTTTCTCTTTCTGCCTTACTTCACTCTGTATGACAGACTCTAGGTCCATCCACCTCACTACAAATAACTCAATTTCGTTTCTTTTTATGGCTGAGTAATATTCCATTGTATATATGTGCCACATCTTCTTTATCCATTCATCCGATGATGGACACTTAGGTTGCTTCCATGTCCTGGCTATTGTAAATAGAGCTGCAATGAACATTGTGGTACATGACTCTTTGAATTATGGTTTTCTCAGGGTATATGCCCAGTAGTGGGATTGCTGGGTCATATGGTAGTTCTATTTGTAGTTTTTTAAGGAACCTCCATACTGTTCTCCATAGTGGCTGTATCAATTTACATTCCCACCAACAGTGCAAGAGGGTTCCCTTTTCTCCACACCCTCTCCAGAATTTATTGTCTGTAGATGTTTTGATGATGGCCATTCTGACTGGTGTGACGTGATACCTCATTGTAGTTTTGATTTGCATTTCTCTGATGATTAGTGATGTTGAGCAACCTTTCATGTGTTTGTTGGCAATCTGTATATCTTCTTTGGAGAAATGTCTATTTCGGTCTTCTGCCCATTTTTGGATTGGGTTGTTTTTTTGATATCGAGTTGCGTGAGCTGCTTGTAAATTTTGGAGATGAGTCCTTTGTCAATTGCTTCATTGGCAAATATTTTCTCCCATTCTGAGGGACATCTATTCGTCTTGTTTATGGTTTCCTTTGCTGTGCAAAAACTTTTAAGTTTCATTAGGTCCCATTTGTTTATTTTTGTTTTTATTTCCATTTCTCTAGATGGTGGGTCAAAAAGGATCTTGCTGTGGTTTATGTCATAGAGTGTTCTGCCTATGTTTTCCTCTAAGAGTTTTATAGTATCTGGCCTGACATTTAGGTCTTTAATCCATTTTGAGTTTATTTTTATGTATGGTGTTAGGGAGTGTTCTAATTTCATTCTTTTACATGTAGCTGTCCAGTTTTCCCAGCATCACTTATTGAAGAGGCTGTCCTTTCTCCATTGTATATTCTTGCCTCTTTTATCAAAGATAAGGTGACCATAGGTGCGTGGGTTTATCACTGGGCTTTCTATCCTGTTCCATTGATCTATATTTCTGTTTTTGTGCCAGTACCATACTGTCTTGATTACTGTAGCTTTGTAGTATAGTCTGAAGTCAGGGAGCTTGATTCCTCCAGCTCCATTTTTCTTTCTCAAGATTGCTTTTGCTATTCGGGGTCTTTGGTGTTTCCATACAAATTGTGAAAAGTTTTTTCTACTTCTGTGAAAAATGCCACTGGTAGTTTGAGAGGGATTGCATTGATCTGTAGATTGCTTTGGTTAGTATAGTCATTTTCATAATGTTGATTCTTCCAATCCAAGTATATCTCTCCATCTGTTTGTGTCATCTTTAATTTCTTTCATCAGTGTCTTATAGTTTTCTGCATACAGGTCTTTGGTCTCCTTAGGTAGGTTTATTCCTAGGTATTTTATTCTTTTTGTTGCCATGGTAAATGGAAGTGTCTCCTTAATTTCTCTTTCAGATTTTTCATCATTGGTGTAAAGGAATGTAAGAGATTTCTGTGCATTAATTTTATATCCTGCTACTTTACCAAATTCACTGATTAGCTCTAGTAGTTTTCTGGTAGCATCTTTAGGATTCTCTATGTATAGTATCATGTCATCTGCAAAGAGTGACAGCTTTACTTCTTCTTTTCCAATTTGGATTCTTTTAATTTCTTTTTCTTCTCTGATTGCTGTGACTAAAACTGCCAATAGTATGTTGAATAATAGTGGTGAGAGTGGGCAACCTTGTCTTGTTCCTGATCTTAGTGGGAATGGTTTCAGTTTTTCACCATTGAGAACGATGTTGGCTGTGGGTTTTTCACATATGACCTTTATTATGTTGAGGTAAGTGCCCTCTATGCCTACTTTCTGAAGGGTTTTTATCATAAATGGATGGGTGTTGAATATTGTCAGAAGCTTTTTCTGCATCTGTTGAGATGATCATATGGTTTTTCTCCTTCAATTTGTTAATATGGTGTATCACATTGATTGATTTGTGTATACTGAAGAATCCTTGCATTCCTGGGATAAACCCCAGTTGATCATGGTGTATAATCCTTTTAGTGTGCTGTTGGATTCTGTTTGCTAGTATTTTGTTCAGGATTTTTGCATCTATGTTCATCAGTGGTACTGGTGTTTAGTTTTCTTTCTTTGTGATATCTTTGTCTGGTTTTGGTATCAGGGTGATGCTGGTCTCATAGAATGAGTTTGGGAGTGTTCCTCCCTCTGCTATATTTTGGAAGAGTTTGAGAAGGATAGGTGTTAGCTCTTCTCTAAATGTTTGATAGAATTCTCCTGCGAAGCCATCTGGTCCTGGGCTTTTCTTTGTTGGAAGTTTCTTAATCATAGTCTCAATTTCAGTGCTTGTGATTGGGCTGTTTATATTTTCTATTTCTTCCTGGTTCAGTGTTGGAAGGTTGTGCTTTTTAAAGAATTTGTCCATTTCTTCCAGGTTGTCCATTTTATTGGCATAGAGTTGCTTGTAGTAATCTCTCATGATCCTTTGTATTTCTGCAGTGTCATTTGTTACTTCTCCTTTTTCATTTCTCATTCTATTGATTTGAGTCTTCTCCCTTTTTTTCTTGATGAGTCTGGCTAATGATTTATCAATTTTGTTTATCTTCTCAAAGAACCAGCTTTTAGCTTTATTGATCTTTTTTTTTTTTTTTTTTTTTTTGCTGTACGTGGGCCTCTCACTGCTGTGGCCTCTCCCGTTGCGGAGCACAGGCTCCGGACACACAGGCTCCGCGGCCATGGCTCGCGGGCCCAGCCGCTCCGCGGCATGTGGGATCCTCCGGGATCGGGGCACGAACCCGTGTCCCCTGCATCGGCAGGCGGACTCTCAACCACTGCGCCACCAGGGAGGCCCAGCTTTATTGATCTTTGCTACTGTTTCTTTTGTTTCTTTTTCATTTATTTCTGATCTGATCTTTATGATTTCTTTCCTTTTGCTAACTTTGTGGTTTTTTTGTTCTTCTTTCTCTAATTGCTTTAGTTTTAAGGTTAGATTGTTTATTTGAGATGTTTCTTGTTTCTTGAGGTGGGATTGTATTGCTGTAAACTTCCCTCTTAGAACTGCTTTTGCTGCATCCTGTAGGTTTTGGGTCATCGTGTTTTCATTGTCATTTGTTTCTAGGTGTTTTTGATTTCCTCTTTGATTTCTTTAGTGATCTCTTGGTTATTAAGTAGTGTATTGTTTGGCCTCCATGTATTTGTATCTTTTACAGATTTTTTCCTGTAATGATATCTAGTCTCAGAGCGTTGTGGTCGGAAAAGATACATGATACAATTTCAATTTTCTTAAGTTTACCAAGGCTTGATTTGTGACCCAAGATATGATCTATCCTGGAGAATGTTCCAGGAGTACTTGAGATGATAGTGTATGCTGTTGTTTTTGGATGGAATGTCCTATAAATATAAATTAAGTCCATCTTGTTTATGTGCCATTTAAAGCTTGTGTTTCATTATTTATTTTCATTTTGGATGATCTGTCCATTGGTGAAAGTGGGGTGTTAAAGTCCCCTAGTATGATTGTGTTACTGTCGATTTCCCCTTTTATGGCTGTTAGTATATTTGCCTTATGTATTGAGGTGCTCCTATGTTGGGTGCATAAATATTTACAATTGTTATATCTTCTTCTTGGATTGACCCCTTGATCATTATGTAGTGTCCTTCTTTGTTTCTTGTAATAGTCTTTATTTTTTATTTTTTTTTTTTTTTGCGGTACGCGGGCCTCTCACTGCTGTGGCCTCTCCCGTTGTGGAGCACAGGCTCCGGACACGCAGGCTCAGCGGCCATGGCTCACGGGCCCAGCCGCTCCACGGCACGTGGGATCTTCCCGGACAGGGGCACGAACCCGTGTCCTCTGCATCGGCAGGCAGGCTCTCAACCACTGCGCCACCAGGGAAGCCCAATAGTCTTTATTTTAAAGTCTGTTTTGTCTGACATGAGAATTGCTACTCCAGCTTTCTTTTGATTTCCATTTGCATGGAATATCTTTTTCCATCCCCTCACTTTCAGTCTGTATGTGTCCGTAGGTTTGAAGTGGGTCTCTCGTCAACAGCGTATATATGGGTCTTTTTTTTGTATCCATTCAGCCAGTCTGTGTCTTTTGGTGGGAGCATTTAAT
Organism: Mesoplodon densirostris; assembly: GCF_025265405.1. Taxonomy (NCBI): domain Eukaryota; kingdom Metazoa; phylum Chordata; class Mammalia; order Artiodactyla; family Ziphiidae; genus Mesoplodon; species Mesoplodon densirostris. Next base: position 59,627,239 of record NC_082673.1, on the reverse strand, counting down.
CCATTTACATTTAAGGTAATTATCAACATGTATGTTCCTATTACCATTTTCTTAATTGTTTTGGGTTTGTTATTTTAGGTCTTTTCCTTCTCTTGTGTTTCCTGCCTAGAGAAGTTCCTTTATCATTTGTCATAAAGCTGGTTTGGTGGTGCTGAATTGTCTTAGCTTTTGCCTGTCTGTGAAGGTTTTAATTTCTCTATCAAATCTGAATGAGATCCTTGCTGGGTAGAGTAATCTTGGTTGTAGTTTCTTCCCTTTCATCACTTTAAATATGTCCTGCCACTCCCTTCTGGCTTGCAGAGTTTCTGCTGAAAGATCAGCTGTTAACCTTATGGGGATTCCCGTGTATGTTATCTGTTTGTTTTTCCCTTCCTGCTTTTAATATTTTTTCTTTGTATTTAATTTTTGATAGTTTGATTCATGTCTTTCTTGGCATGTTTCTCCTTGGATTTATCCTGTATGGGACTCTCTGTGCTTCCTGGACTTGATTGACTATTTCTTTTCCCATTTTAGGGAAGTTTACAACTATAATCGCTTCAAATATTTTCTCCGTTCCCTTCTTTTTCTCGGACCCCTATAATTCGAATGTTGGTGTGTTTAATGTTGTCCCAGAGGTCTCTCAGACTGTCCTCAATTCTTTTCATTCTTTTTTTCTTTATTCTGCTCTGCAGTAGTTATTTCCACTATTTTATCTTCCAGGTCAGTTATCCGTTCTTCTGCCTCAGTTATTCTGCTATTGATTTCTTCTAGAGAATTTTTAATTTCATTTAGTATGTTGTTCATCAGTGTTTGTTTGCTCTTTAGTTCTTCTAGGCCCTTGTTAAACGTTTCTTGTATTTTCTCCATTTTGTTTCCAAGATTTTGGATCATCTTTATTATCATTACTCTGAATTCTTTTTCAGGTCGATTGCCTATTTCTTCTCCATCTGTTTGGTCTGGTGGGTTTTTAACCTTGCTCCTTCATCTGCTGTGTGTTTTTCTGTCTTCTCATTTTGCTTAACTTACTATGTTTGGAGTCTCCTTTTCACAGGCTGCAGGTTCGTAGTTCCTGTTGTGTTTGGTGTTGGCCCCCAGTGGCTAAGGTTGGTTCAGTGGGTTGTGTAGGCTTCCTGGTGGACGGGACTGGTGCCTGTGTTCTGGTGGATGAGGCTGGATCTTGTCTTTCTGGGGGGCAGGAGCACTTCTGGTGGTGTGTTTTGGGGTGTCTGTGACCTTATTATGATTTTAGGCAGCCTCACTACTAATGGTGGGGTTGTGTTCCTGTCTTGCCAGTTGTTTGGCATAGGGTGTCCTGCACTGTAGCTTGGTGGTTGTTGAGTGGAGCTGGGTCTTATGCTTAAGATGGAGATCTCTGGGAGAGCTTTCGCTGCTTGATATTACATGGAGCCGGGAGGTCTCTGGTGGACCAGGGTCCTGAACTTGTCTCTCCCACCTCGGAGGCACAGGCCTGACACCCGGCCAGAGCAGCAAGACCCTGTCAGCTACACGGCTCAGAAGAAAAGGGAGGAAAAAGAAAAGAAAGAAAGAAAAATAAAATAAAATAAAGTTATTATATAAAAAATAATTATTAAAAGAAAACAACCCCCCCAAAAACCAAAAAAAAATCCCCAAAACAAGAAACAGCTGACAGACACAACCCTAGGACAAATGGTTAAAAGGAAAGCTATACAGACAAAATCACACAAAGAAGCATACACATACACAGTCACAATAAGAGAAAAAGGATAAAAAATTATACATCATTGCTCCCAAAGTCCACTGCCTGAATTTGTGATGATTCGTTGTCTGTTCAGGTATTCCACAGATGCAGGTTACATCAAGTTGATTGTGGAGATTTAATCCACTGCTCCAGAGGCTGCTGGGAGAGATTTCCCTTTCTCTTCTTTGTTCGCACAGCTCCTGGGGTTCAGCTTTAGATTTGGACCTGTGTCTGCCTGTAGGTTGCCTGAGGGTGTCTGTTCTTCACTCAGACAGGATGGGGTTAAAGGAGCAGCTGATTTGGGGGCTCTGGCTCACTCAGGCCGCGGGGAGGGAGGGGTACGGAATGCAGGGTGAGTCTGCGTAGGCAGAGGCCGGCGTGACGTTGCATCAGCCTGAGGTGCGGTGTGTTCTCCCGGGAACGAAGTCCTAACATTCTTAACTGAAACTGAAGTCTCAGTCTCCCTCAGAACTGCATTTCTTAGCAGACATTTTATAACAAAAATGTTTCGTTTGGTTGCTATTTTCCCCATCAGAATTGCTCTCAGAATGTGCTTCCATTTATATATGTTATTATTTTTTTTATTATTTATTTTTTTGCGGTACGTGGGCCTCTCACTGTTGTGGCCTCTCCTGTTGCAGAGCACAGGCTCCGGACACGCAGGCTCAGTGGCCATGGCTCACGGGCCCAGCCGCTCCGCGGCATGTGGGATCTTCCCGGACCGGGGCAGGTACCCGTGTCCCCTGCATTGGCAGGCGGACTCTCAACCACTGCGCCACCAGGGAAGCCCTATATATGTTATTTTTGCTTTACCTAAGAACAGCAACAAGTTATATTCTTTGTGTCAAGTTTTCTTAGTTTTTACTTCTTCTAAGGGTTCTCTTTGGCTTGTGGTTGTACATTTAATAAAAAATATACATTTCATTTGGTAATTGGAGCTATTACTTAACAATTAGAAGATTATGTGGATTATTTTTATGTACTATTATAAAGTCACTACTGGTCTAACAAAGTCTCATCATCTTATCACTTCTGTAGTTCAACTCAGTTTATTCTAAAAAACAGTAAATGATATATATATTTTTACTACTGCATGAGTTTAAGCTCCACAGGGGAGCATTTTTGTTAGCCTCGCACACTGATATATCTCAAGCTTGTAGAAAAGTGTCTGGTATATAGTAGGTGCTCAATAAATATTTGTTAAATACAGGTGACACTTGAACAACACAGGGGTTGGGGCACCGACCCTCCAAGCAGTCAAAAGTCCACATATAACTTTACAGTTGGCCCTCCAAATCCATGGTTCACATCTGCGGATTCAACCAACTGCAGATTGTGTAGAACTATAGTTCGCAGTTAGTGAAAAAACATTGGCATGTAGTGGACCCACACAGTCCAAACCCGTGTTCAAGGGTCCACTGTAATTGTGTTCAGGAATCCAGATAAAGGGGTCTGAAGGACAGCAGCATCCTTGCTCCATCCATTCTTCTTCCAAGTTGATGAACATCGTTATGACCATGACTTTGAGTTCTCAGTCAGCACCTAGGTCAGCACCTGCTTGGAAGCCAGACCCTCAGGCAGCAGCTTTCAAAGTATGCAAATATATACAGTTCTGTGGGACCACAAGGGTAAGCACTGTTGGCCACCAGACCAGGTGATTTGGAGGTGTCCCCTGGGTGACAGTCACAAAAATGACTGCTCTAGAAGAGCATATAAGCTCCTTTCTGGGAGATCCTGGTGAGCTATAGTGAGGCAGAGGGAGAGCGAAAAGATGGTGTCCCCTAGACTGTGTTCCCTGAGAGCCCCTCTGTAGCCTCCAGCTGTGTGCCAACCTGAAACCTGACTCTCAGGCTGAAGTGCCCAGGACAAGCAAATAGGTGTCTTTCACAGAGAGTCTGGGGTTGTGTTTCAGTCTGCTGTCTGTGTGGTGTCCTGAGTGGTAGCCTGCCAAGAACTGTCTCTCTGATTTTTATAGTCCCATGGGACCCAGAAAGGAAAGCCTCCCTGGTCACTAGAGCCAGCTGTTCAAGGGATGTCCCCTGGGTGGAAGCTGCAAAAACCAGGACACTAGATGTAAAAACTGAGATACTGGACATAAAAACCAGGACACCAGACGTATGTAACAACTCCCCTCTGGGAGACAGTGGTGCTGTGGAGCCTGGCAGAGGGAGAGTGCAAGGATGACACCCTCCAAGGAAAAAGAGAAAAAAAAACATGGTGCCTGCTGGCTTTACCTAGAGGGAGAGTGCTAACACGGTGCCCTCCGTCCCCGGAGAGGATCCCAACTGGCCCCAGCCCCTCAGGCCAGTGCTTTAATATTTGCACATGAACTCTTTGACATAAAGTCTGGGTGCTTCTCAAACAGCTGCTTCTGAGCTGGACCCTGGTGAGTGAGTGTGTGCCCTTAAAGAGGCGTTTCTCAGTTCGCTACAGCACTTTGGGTCTCATGGATATGAGCCCCGTTGGTTTTCAAAGCCAGATGTTGTGGAGGCTCATCTCTCAAGTGCAGGTCTTAAATGTTGGGGTGCTGATGTGGGGTATGAACCCCTCTCTCCTCAGGGGGATGCTCCGGGTTTGTGAGTTCCCTCCCGATTGTGGGTCGCTGCCCTGGGGTGGGATTTATGGCAATACCACGGCTCAGCCTATCCTGCCTGCCTTGATGTGACTCTTTTCTTGTTTGTAGATGTGAAGCAGCTGCACAGCTAGTTTTCAGGTCTTTTTCAGAGGAAATTGTTCCGTATGTAGCTGTAGACTCAGTGTGTGCGTGGGAGGAGGTGAGCTCCGGATCTTCCTATGTCACCACCGCCCCGACATACTTGCTCCAGTTAGGAAATTCTCCCTGCTGTGGCACTGGGGGACTGGTGATTAATTGAATTTCATTAAATGTACACTCTTTTTTTGCTATGAATGTTCTGTTTGTTTTGGCTTTCTGATCTTTGTGACTGTGGGGTTACTACTCTCAGTTTATTTATTCAACTAATGTAGCAGGTAGAAATTTCAGTCTAAAAAATACAGACATGTAAGAACTATTACGTGCTTGTTTTAAAAATTAATTTAAATTTGACTTGGAGCTGAGAGTGTAATCTTAGCCATTCTCTCTCTCTTTTTTTTTTTTTTTTTTTTTTTTGCGGTACACGGGCCTCTCACTGTTGTGGCCTCTCCCGTTGCGGAGCACAGGCTCCGGACACGCAGGCCCAGTGGCCATGGCTCACGGGCCCAGCCGCTCCGCGGCATTTTCCCTGACCGGGGCACAAACCCATGTCCCCTTCATCGGCAGGTGGACTCTCAACTGCTGCGCCACCAGGGAAGCCCCATCTTAGCCATTCTTGAGGCCCCTTTCCTTACAGGGCTGCACCAGAATCGATGAGGCTTATGGTTAAAGCACTTAGAAAACAGGCAGAAAGCCTCTAATTTACAAACAGTGGAACCTGGGCCTGGGCATAGGGCCCAGACTTCTTAGCTGTACCACACATATACCTCACCACATCCTCAGGGCATTGTTACCAGGGGGTGGTCTGGTTCTTCCCTCTCTATGTCTCCCAGCCCTGCCCAACTTGTTCTGGCCATGTTGGGCAACTCTTGAGGCAACCAACTAATGAGCCTCAGTGCTTACCATAATAAATATTTATTTTTTCCTTGGTGCCGACTCAGGGACCCAAGGTGTTTCCATCTTATGAATTCACCATCCTCCTGGGCTTCAGAGTCCTTTGCTTCCCAGTATGTGGAAAGAGAAAAAGAATATGGAGGATGAAGCCCTTGGCCAGGCAGGGACCCAATCACTTCCGCCCACTTTCTGTTGGTGAAACTGCTCACATGGCCTCGCTTGGGTGCCGGCGGGGCTGGATATGTGGTCCTTGGCGAAGCAGTTGCTTCCCAGCAGCCATTCTACACTGTAGAAAGGAGACTATGAATCTTTGGTGGTAGATCAGCTATCTCTGCCACATCCCATCTCTTTTTGCCAGTGTCAGTTAATTTTTTTCACTTGTCCCTTTGTTGTATTTAAAGGCATTTATCTAATACCTTCGATGAACTCAGGCTTTAGGGGAAAATGTCAGGAAGGAAATATCTTCCTAACAGCTTCACTTTGCACTTTGAAAAGCAAGATTTTTCTAACAGAAGTTGACTTGGCTACTTTCATGGAACAAGGGAGAGAGAAATACAAAGAGAAGAAACAACTTAATTTCTTAATTATCTTGTCATGCAAATATTTATTGAGTAGCTACAATGAACTAGACATTGACATACAGCAGTGATCAAGACAGACATGTGGGGAAAAAAACTAGATTATTTCATAAATAATACATGGAATGAAGGAAATCGGCAGGGTGATCGAATTGAGAGTAACTGGGCTGGGGTGGGGAGGTGACTTTACATTGGGTATCAGGAGAAGCCCCTTTGGGGACTAGAGGATGAGTTTTAGGCTAAGATCCAAGACACAAGTAGCTCTAGCCTTCTGAAGAGCAGTGGGAAGAACATTTTAGGCAGAGAAAACACCAAGTGCAAAGGCCCTGGGTGGGGTACAGCTTAGTTTATGAGGGGAGGAGAAGGGAGGCCAGAGTGGCTTGAACATGAAGGTAGAAATTGTGCATGATGTGAAGTGAGGCTGGAGATGGAGGTGAACACAGGTTACCCAGGGCCTTGTGGGCCGTGGAAGTAGTGGAATTTTCTGGGTGCAGCGGGCAGCCTCTGGAGGGTTGAAGCTGCGGTATGAGATCTCCCTGATCACTCTTGGTCTGCACCTGTAGGTGGGTGTCCAGCCTTTTGAGGAACCTGATAAACCTCAACAGCGTGGACCCGGCCCAGGAATGCAGGAAGTATTATCTCTCTCTCCTTTAAACATTTAGAGCTTTCGATCATGGTAGACCACAAAATTAGTTCTCGTGTGAGTCTGTGGCTGAAACACCGAAGATAAAGCCAATTGTGTAGAACAAGAGTGATAAAACTGGAGGACTGGAAACATAAATTGTAATTCAACAGAGTGGAGCAAATGTGGAGCATGTGATGAAAAGGATTCTGGTGTTGGGAAGCCAGATGGAAAATAATGTTATTAGACTAGGATAGAAGGGCAGGAAAAACAGGCCCCAGTATAATATGAAAGGGGAGGTCTGTTTGCTAGCTGTGATTCGGTTTAGTTCTCTATTCTGTATGTCTGCTCCCTCTTTCGTTGGGCTCCTGCTTCCTGCTGCACGATTGTGCGGTGTATTAATATAACAATATCTGGAATGAGATCTTGAGCTACAAGTTCCTCAGTGAAGCCAAGGGACAAATGATACTGCTTAGGCTGCCTGAAAGGTTCATATTTAACTTTTTGAATCTGGTTTATATTATTTCACAGTTCAAAATACTAGTGTTCTGTGGTATCAGAAGGCAACTCTTACTGGTACTTTACTAGATTCTCTTTCTGGAAAGTCCTTGTTAAAAGGAAATTATGTCAGGGTCATATAAGGACAATTGGTGTGTGTGTGTGTGTGTGTGTGTGTGTGTGTGTGTGTGTGTGTGTGTAACAGGATGAGTCTGTGTCACTTAAAAGTACACAGTTGAAGGATGAGAAAAAAACTATAGCAGAGTTAAATGTTTGAATTATGTTTTTTTTTTTTTTTCAGTGTTACCCGATCTGAGTTTGATATCCTGACACTGGCTATAGATTTAGATTCAGTTTTTGTTTAAAATGGCTTCATGTGTTTCCTTGTCATTTTAGATGCCCCAGAAGCCAATGTGCTGGAAATAAGTAGAAATATAAATAAGGGAACAATCAGGGGTTTACACAATGGGAGGCAGAACTCATGGGGTGAACCCATTTCTTGATGTGGTTAGGACTGGACAGCAGTTTGGGGGAGGTTTGATGGGTTCAGCAGACAACATCGTTTTATCATTTTAATTTCTAGAATCAGAAAGATTTCTTTCAGTCTTCAGGAATCTTCTTTTAAAATGCAAATAATTCAGAGCCAGGCCATGATCACCCAATACACACGTTATCAGTTAATGTTTCTGCTGGAATTATTAGAAATGAGCTTAAGGGTAGGTGTCCAGGGGCAGATGGAGAGGGGTAAAGCTTAAAGGAGGTCAGAGCAGGACTTTCCTGCAGTATTTTAATTTAACATAAATTTGTGCATTTTGCACTGATGACGTGGGGTGTAATGCTCATGCTGCTTTCTCAGAGTACGAGAAAAAATTAAGTGGAAGGTTCCTTTTCAGACATGTCTCACAGTCAGACATTAACCTGTGGGCATATGCCTGCCTCACTGCTGATTTTCTCACTCCTCCCAGAGCACACGTCTTGAAAGGAAATGGTTTTCACTAGTGTTCTCTTAGAACTATTTCACGCTTGTAATTAAATGGCTGTTTATGTAATTAATGGCTGCCTCCCAGGCTATGCCCCAAGCCTCACAAGGGCGGAACTCTGTCTTGTTTGTGGTGTGTCCTCTGGGCCCAGCACCACGCCACTCACAGAGTAGGGGCGCAATAAAGATTCTGGAACTTCTGAACAAAGCTCTGATGAACTACAACGTGATATTAGAGATACAAACCTTCTCTTACCTTGGGCCAGAAGTTTCAGTTGATCTTCACAGCAAATAAATAAGGTCCTAGGAAATCAGAACTCAAGACATAAAATACATTTTAGAGAGAGAAAGTGAGGAGGGAGCTGTCCTTCTTGGGGCAAGAATTATTTCTGGTTCAACATCTTCATGATAATTCCCAAACACATAACCTGCCATGTTTTGGACTTCTCTGGGCTGCCTGCATTTTGATCATTTCAGTATTTATTGTCCTCATGGTCAGGGGAAAGGGAGTGTGAAGAAAAATGACTCATTTCATTACTTGTTAGCAACTGTATGTTGGGTACAGGAAGGTGAAACTAATAGCTCAAAGAATTTGGGTGGGTTTTCTAAAGACTTATTTTTTTCTCTTGAATAATTGAGAGTCATGTATAGTTATAAAATTATATATATTTATAAAATTATTAATAACTGCCAAGAAAAACCCTACAACCCTATCTGCTTGGAAATGTGGTGGGGTAGGAATGTGCTGGATTTTTTTGGGGAGGGGTGGGTAGTGGTGATGTTTATAATATTAGTGCTGCAATAGATGACCCCTATAGCTCAGGAGGAGTTTAAAATTGGAGATGAGGTCAGGAAGGAAGGATACAGGTGATGGGGGTAAAAAGCTGAACACTGTTAGCAGGAATGTAAATTGGTATAACCACTGTGAAGAACAGTATGGAGGTGCCTGAAAAAACTAAACATAGAGTTACTGTATGATCCAGCAATCCCACTCCTGGGCATATACCCAGAGAAAACCATAATTCGAAAAGATACATGCACCCCAATGTTCATTGCAGCACTATTTACAATAGCCAGGACATGGAAGCAACCTAAATGTCCATCAACAGAAGAATCGATAAAGAAGATGTGGTACATATATACAGTGGAATATTACTCAGCCATAAAAAAGAATGAAATAATGCCATTTGCAGCAACATGGATGTACCTAGAGATTGTCATACTGAGTGAAGCAAGTCAGACAGAGAAGGACAAATACATGTGGAATCTAAAAAATATGGTTCAAATGAACTTATTTACAGCAGCAGAGTCATAGATGTAGTAAACAGTCTTACGGTTACGAGGGGGGAAAGGAGGGGAGGGATAAATCGGGAGATTGGGATTGACATATAGACACTACTATATATAAAATAGATAACTAATAAGGACCTACTGTATAGCACAGGGAACTCTACTCAATACTCTGTAATGGCCTATATGGGGAAAGCAATCTAAAAAAGAGTGGATACATGTATATGTATAACTGATTCACTTTGCTGTACAGCAGAAAGAAACACAACATTGTAAATCAACTATACTCCAATAAAAATTAAAAACAAAAACAACAAACAAACAAACAAACCCCAAAGACTCACTGTCCCTGCCCTTGGCGTTTTCCATTGGATAACAATAGAGGCCTCAGTTTTATATTTATGCCTTTGAAAATGGAGGAATAACCTCTCAAAGGTTTGATGTGAACATTCCTTGGGGATCTGCCAGTAGCTGGGACAGGGGCTCAGGTGGTTCCTGGAACTGTTCACATCCCCACCCTACCCACTGTCACTCTATTCCTGTCCCCTCATGTTCTGGCGGAAACAGGCAGCCTGAAGATGGGCTTCACTGGGAGGTGGTGCCTGTGTATGGAGCAGTGGAAATACTGGGATGGATATGAAAAAAAAAGCCTCACTGATTCACATCAGGACAAAATAATGTGACTTTTCAGATTAGCAGATTGAAATCTGTTGCCTCGGCTCAGCATTTCTATTTTGGGTCTTGAGAGCATCTCTCCAACTGTTTCTTTCTTCTTTTTTCCACTCTCCCTTCAGACCTCAAAGCCCCTTCTGCTTTTTAGCTTTTTCATTTTCCCAGTGCTGTGGAGTGTCTTGCCTGGGGTTTTTCAACTGCCTGGGGTGAGAAGAATTGATGAATCTGATACTTTATCATAGGCTGGACTCCACTGAAGGAGTCTCAAATTGAAGCAGGCTGGGTCCTCCGTAAATGCTAGTTGAATGAGTGAGTACATGAGCAGATGAGGATAGACATACAGAAAGGAACAAAGCACCAAAGAATAAAGCATGAAATTCTATTAAGAGACTCATTCAGTCGTGGGCACTTTGCAAGAGCACTGCCCACTGACACCATTTAACTTTACACACTAGCTCAAACATCCATGACAGAAAGTTTGTGTTCCTGTGTGGTATGTAATTTTTGTGCTTTTCATATCATCAATACAGCAGAAACTCAGTTTATTTGCTATAGACAATGGTTATATATATATATATGTCATATATATGTCTATGTCTATGTCATATATATATATATATATATATATATATTTTTTTTTTTTTCCCCCTCTCCGTGCCTCTGCTGGCTTGAACAGCTGTGCAGGTGTTTGGCCATTTACTAGGATGGGACAACTGAGAGAAATAAAACTCAAAAATTGTTGAATTGCATTTCATGAGCAATGGCTCTTTCTAGTATTTCAAGCAAGGGATAAAGAAATTGGGTATATAGAATTGTTTTTAATTTTGACATTTTATTTCTAAGGAACACTAAAATTTCCAAAACTCCTTATCTTTTCCTTTCCTTTTGCTCTCAAGGGACAATCTTGCTAACTTTGCTAAGTTAAAGTACCGTAGGGTTAATCTCTTACATGTATCTGTCTGTTAACTTGTACTGAGTGCTTTTTGATTTAACTTTTCCTTTAATTGGTTAGTTACAGTATTAATGACAGTAAGAGATGTTGAAGTTTCTGTTTCAGTTCCCATCTTCAAGCCACAATTAATGAAAAGACTTTTCTCTTGTAGGAGGGTATTTATATATTCTCCCTTTTATCTATTTTAGACATAAGATGAAAATAATAAATATTCTCATGTTATCCAAAAATAACAAAGAAACTTCAGCTTTGGCTTAATATCTATTACATTTTATTGTGTCTCTCAGTGATAGATTCTTAGAACAGTGCCTGGCACAGAGGAGTTGCTGTATCAGTGTTTGCTATGATGATGATGATGATGGTGGTGATGATGATGATGATGTTCTAGAAGTGCCTGTGTATATCCTGGGATTGATTGAGTAATTGATCATCTAGCACCATGAACAGGTTCATTGAACAGGTACTACATGGAGGCACTGTGCATGACCCTGAGGTTTCCAAGGCCAATAAGGTTTAGTCCCTAACCCTAAGGAGCTCTCTGTCTGTGTAATGCTGTTTGTTTTTGACCTGCATCAATTGTAGAAGTAGAAATGGCTCTACAGATGTGCAGGAGGGGAGGGAACAATGTTCCTAAAAAGAGTGAAAGAATATAAAATGATTCAGCAGATATTTTTTGTATTTGAACCTAGTTGTGCCATGGAGATGTGGGGAGCTATCCATTGGTTCCCCCTCAGCCCTCCTTGCCCCAGTAGCACATGTTTGAAGGGTCTGGGGATGGGTTAGAAGACCATAAACCTGTCTCACATGAGCATCCAGTGACTTGCCCTGCACCCTGGCAGCGTGGGGGACTGACCTTCATCAGTGTCCTCTCCTCTTGGTGGGAGATTCTCCGAGCTCTGGGGCCGGAGGGTGGAAGAAGAAGGGTTAATCCTGGGGCTGCAGCAACTGAATATACAGCATAAACAGCGTTTGGGGATGAGATCACTTCTGTTTTGGGAACGTAAAGGCAAACACAGTTGCATTTGTTCGTGTAATCATGGCCCTGTTTGAGATTGTTTATGTTTAGAAATTCATGTTGGAATATTTATCAGTTGGGGTACAGAAACCAACTCTGGCTACTTAAGCCAAAAAAGGATTCCACTGGAAGGCTATCGGGCAGCTCCCAGAGTTGAAGGAAAAGAATGAATTTTACATGACCTGGCCTCAGAAAAGAAGTTGGACAGTTCTGGGGTTCTAAATGTTGGGCAACTAAGGGATAGTCTCTTCAGCATTCAGGTCGGGATGAATGGGCAACAATTGTTTTCCATCCTGACATTCTTTCTCTGGAGATTCAAATTCCTGGAAGAATGGTCAGCTGGGTCATTCTGCCCATCCACTTACCAGAAGGCGGAGACTGCAAGCAGCCAAGGAACGTTGTCCTGGTGGATGCTGGGAAGGCAGACACAATAGATGTCCACCCCTGACCATGAACTGATGGTGTATTTCTCAGGCTGCCTACTTCCTAGTCTTTCTGGCCTACTTAGTTGTAGGTTGTCTATCAAGAGTACTTTTGATCTTTTAGTGCATGGCTTGGGGTTTTAGTGGACATTCTGGTAACTCTGAATGAGCAACAGGAGGTGACAGGTGGAGCTGTGGACCCCAGAAGGGGAGGCTGCACTCAGAGTGGCTTCATAATGCACTATGGTTAGGAAGCCATAGAGGAGATGGTGGGCTAGCTCAGTGTTTCTCTAACGGAGGTCTGCATTTCTCTGGGGGACTCTCAATGAGAACTTCAAAAATTTGATGTTTCACTTCAATAAGAATCATAAAAAGTGGTCCCTTTATCTACTTGTTCTGGATCATCTGTTGATACTTAACACCATGAGCACTGAGCTCTCTCTTCATTCATTTTGGTGCATTGGGTTTTCTGAAGCACTGGTTCTGATAGAAATTTGTTAACTGTAATGGTCTAACGAGAGAAAAATAGAAGCAGGCTTAATATAAAAACAATCTTTGCATCAAATGCAGACCAAATGATACCACAGAGTGCTGTTTTTAGAAGAGAGAGAAATGTTTGGGAAATGGTGTTTTCACATGGCATGTAGCAGCACAGGCATGCTGAATGCAAGGGAAATTGGGCTGCAGCAGTCAGCACCATGGTCAAACTGAAAGCAGCAATTTAGTTTCAACAAAACAACATAATCCTTTACATGCACTAATGGTATTTTGAGTTTCATTGGCTTTGCGGTTTTGTCTGAGTTTAATTTGTACACTTTTTTTTATAGTGGTATGAGATTACCAGCACAAGATATAGATCTATATATAAATATAAAGTCATTTTGTATTTCTATATATTTAAGTGAATTATAATAAAAATAACTTTGGTCAGCCCTGGAGGTCCTTGAGGAATATTTTTTTCTTTAAAAGGAAAGTCTCTTAGTCAAGTTTTGGAAATGCTGGTCTGTGGGAGACACTTGCTTTCCCACCCACCCCACCTCCATGGGGGGGAGTACACTTCCCCACCCCGGGGGGTGCTGGGCTTGGCCATGTGACTTGCTTTGGCCACGAAAACAGAGGCTTGAAAGGAGCTGATAGTTTGGCTTGGCCTCTTGTATTCCTCCCGTTCTCTGGGAAAAGACAATGGCTCAGGTGCTGCTGGTCCAAAGAGAATGACAGACACGTAGAGCTGACCTGAATTCAGCTGAGCCCAACCTAGGTTGGCTGAGCCAACCAACAGATGTGTGAGCAAAAAAGAAATGCTTATTGTTGTATGATATTCCGTGGTGGTTTGCGACACAGCGTTATTGTAGCAATAACTGACTGATGGGGTCTAGCACATTGATTAGTTAGCCACATTAGGGTGTATACGCTTGGATTTTAACGAACACTTACTATGTGCCAGTTATTGCTGTAGGTGCAGGGCTACAGCAGTCTTCAAGACAGACCAAGTCTCACTCAGTCCTTAGAGAGTGCACATTCTAGTGGATGTTCAATAACTTGTGCTCGACTGTTTCTGTATCTGATGGATGCTTTGTTTTTTCCCTTTTCCAAAAAGGCAAACTAACTTTGTACTGACATGTTTGGAAAGTGACCATTATCTAGATAGAGGTGATCTTGTCTACATGTGTGACCTTATCTACATATATGTCATATATTGAACAAAAAAGTCAGGGAATAACTTGACTATTGATGTTGCCACCATTATCATCAAAACTGCCTTTGTTAAGGCACTTACTTCTCCCAACTCATGTCCAGAAATGTCTACAAAAGAATATAAAAATGGATGAAAAAATAAGAGCGGCATCACTTTGTCTACCAATTTTGCTCTGGCTCGATTTTGCTTTATGCGAAGTTTTGACTGGGTTCCATAACTAAAAATAATCTCCCTGTGTACGTGAAATTTCATCAGGGTAAATGGCTGTGTGTGTGCTTATATTTATGCATGTCTGAAAATTCTGCCGACTGTGGAGGTCTGTGGCGGCTGCTCTGGAATGAAAACATCATCCTGGGAAGGGAATTTGAATGTAATGTTGAATACATTTAAAAATATTATTCAAATGATGGAAAAGTTCAGTTTTATGACTTTTGGGACTGTTGGGAATCAGCAGCAAAAATTCACATTTCTTATTTCATGGAGAGCAGGGCTGAAATGCATGTATATGTATTCAATTCTCAGAGGCCTTAAACTTGCAAGGCCCATTTTAGGTTTAACTCTAAGGATGTAAGGCTTGCTTGTCCAGGTTAGTCCTAGATAGATATTAACAAGTAGCAGGGAGTTTGAAAAATAATTTATTGCACTTTGGAATGTGGTGAAATTTGGTGTTTTTTGCTTTGATGTCCAACTCCCTTTTGTCTAGGTCTCCAATGTCAGTGGTCTAGGGCAGGCGGGGTAACCCTATGGACAGTCATGAAGTACTTGAGTGTCCCTCAGAGACATGAAAGGTCTTTCTCCATCCACTGTGCAGATCCACTGGTAAGTGGAAGTCTGGTTCGCAGAGAGAAGCTAGTTTCCCCCTCTGCCCATTCTGTAGTTGTACTCTTGGCTAGACTTGACTCACCATAATCTTTGGGATGATGTTCCTTGTTCTTTCTTAGAACCTCTGCTTTGTCTTTTTTGGGGAAGTGGGGAGGGAATGGTTTGCAAGCATGTGGGGTGTGTTTTTTCAGCCATTTAGAAACAATGTTTTATTTCTAGGTTAAGACATTAATGGTTTCTTCCTGATTGAGTTAAGCCCAAAGTACTCAGGACAAGATGTCAAATTGTAATGTGATCTTGTAGGATCTGCTCTCAAGGCTGTTGAATTTCTCGGGCTCTCTGGTAGCCCACTGCTTCCCAGGGCCTGGATGCTTTGGTTGATCTGTTTTAATGATCAGGTTCTGGGTTGCAGTCAGGGTGTTGCAGCGACAGGAAGAAAGGATCAAGCATTGGAGAAACTGAAGCTGAACTGAGTCTGGTTTCATAAGAAAGACCTCCATGTGCTTGGGAAGGGGAAGGAAGGAAATGATTTTTTACCTAATCTCTCCTCCCACAAGGGCCTGGGCCAAGTGATTCTGGCCAGTGCCTGGACTTGCAAGTGAGGTCTCCTTAGACTGACTGTCAGAGAAGGGCTCAGAACCAGAGGCCTGGGGTGAGCCTTCCTTGCCCTAGAGCAGTGGTTCTCAAAGTGTGCTCTCTGACCAGTGTCTTCTGTATTGCTGGGAATTTATTAAAAACACTCCAGACCTGCTGAATCAGACACCCTGGGTGTGGAACTTCAGACAGGTTGTTCTAACAAGCCCTCTGCAGATCCTAAGTTGAAGAATCACAGCCCTAAAAAGAGCATCAGGGATCCCAAATCTGTCACCCAGGGTTGGAGGGTGGTTGTCCAGGGCTAATCATGAAAAAAAATTTCCCCCTCCTACTCAACAGTTAACACATTTAGCAGAATGGTCACTTTCAAGAGACCACTAAATACTCATTCATTTATGTCCCCTAAGTGTTATACTAGCATGGCAGTGATTCATGGCACATTGTAAACTTAGAAAAATAGATCATACTTTGATACTTCACTAATAGCTTTACATTTTTATAGCCTGATTTCTTTCATGGTTGCCCTGAATTCTTTCAGAACTCAAGCCTGTGACTTCAGTTTTTTAAATACTCGTTCATTCATTCACCCATTCACTCACATACCGTGGAGCAACTGTTATGTACTAGACCCCGTGCTCTGCTGTCAAGGATAGGTAGGGTAGGGGTATGATGTCTATTTATACTGATAATCGCAATATGCTCAGTTACAGTGAATACAAAGAGATTTGGGAGCAAAGAGGATGGAGTGACCCATCCTCCATCACCCATCCTGAAGTGAGGGTGGCCTTTGGGAAATTTTCATGGAGAAGGCAATATTTGAACAGAGACCTAAAGGAACAAAAACATTTACCAGGTAGTCAAGATAGGTAGGAATGTTTTGGGTGGAGAGAATACATCTGGGACTGTATTTGCTGTAAGAAATTACCATAAACTTGGTAGCTGAAGCAATATAAAATTATATATTATTCTGTAGATCAGAAGTCTGACATGGGCTAAAATCAAGGTGTTGGCCGAGTCCATTTCTCTCTGGAGGCTCTGGGGGACAATGTGTTTCTGTGTCTTTTCCATAGATAAAAGAGAGGCTGTCTGCCTTCCTCGGTGTGTGGCATCCTTCTTCCATCTTCAAAGCCGGCTATGGCGGGTGGTATCCTTTTCATGCTGCCACCTATCTGGTGGTCTGCATTCATATGATTAGATTGGACCTACCTACAAAATCTAGGATAATCTACCCCTCTCAAGGCTGTTAACCTTATTACATCCGCAAGACCCCTTTGCCACGTCAGGTAACACAGTCTCATGTTCTGAGGATTAGAGCATCTTCGGGGGCCATTATTCTTCCTCCTGCAGGGACAGCATGATGCCTGAGCATGGAGACTATTTCAGAAAGAACAAGAAAGCCCCGTGCAGCGGTGCTGTGGCCAGGAGTGAGGGAGGAAGTGCTGCTGAGAACGGAAATGGAAACATGCATATGGCAGAATGGAACAGAGATGCTTTCAGCAGAGGCCCAAGTTTAAAAAGTTTTAGTGACTGAGTTAATTCAGTTGCCTACTATTTTAGAAAAATAATTCCTTTCTTTGTAGAAGAAAAAAATGGATGCTGGCCGCAGGAACAGATAGAGGTAGATAGAAAAATTCCATTTCTTCTTTTTCTAGTTTTTCTTACTTTGCTTATCTATCTCACCCACCAGAAATTTATTAGGTAAGCCACTGTGAATCACAGGAGTTTTGGTACAGTAGACTTGCTCGTCAGTAAAAACTAGCATTGCATTGCTATCTATAGTTAAAAAAAACATCAACTTTATATTCACAGTACCTGAGGGGTATATCCAGGCCAGACAGAGTATCCCTCTGCAATGAAATAACAGTAAATCTTGCTCACCTTCCTTTCTAACCACATTTGACCTGTGTCTTCATTCTTTTAGCTGCTTTCCCAGGTAAAGATGGCATATCGTAAAAGGAAAACTTGCTGACTGTATTAAGGTCCCTAACATTTAAGTCCCTTAGCTGGGAAATCATCTTCCTTAGTGTGCTCTAGAATGCAATTTCAAGTAGTCATCAGCCAACATTTATCGAATACTTATGAGCAATAATGGACTTTAGGTTGGCCATAAACTACACACCCTCTTCTGATCCAGTCTCCATCAAATGTTTCATTGTATTAAAGCTCAGATTTTTACTTGGTCTTCAAGTGCTTCATGCAGCAAAACTGTCTGGAATGTAAGTAACTTATTTTTATTATTAAAAAATATTTTTCCCTTAATACTTCACCACTGAGAAGAGATAAGAGAGAAGAAAATCGGACAGTGAATGTTAGACGGATCTGAGAAATAAATGTAGATGGTGTGGAGTCAAAAGAAGTAATTTTCACCCAAACTGAGAAGAATAGTAGGTCAGGGTAGGGAGAAACTCATAAATACATGAGTGTAGGCTTGGAGGACACGCTGACTTGAATTTAAATCCTGGCTCATCAAATGTAAAATGAAACAGTTATATTTTTTAACAACTGTTTTAATAACTGGAATTTGAAAATTTTAGCAATACATGTTTCTAACAGGAAAACTATAACATAGTCAAACTTACTTACACAGAGATAACTTCTATTAAATATCTAGTTGCACGTTCTTGCGAACCCTCTTCAGTACACTCACAGATGCTGAGGTCAGAAATTGAGAAATTCTATAAATAACATTCTTTCCTGTGTGAGTTTGGAGCTAATTAAGAAAGAGAACAGGAGGCAGACAGATGAAAAAAATTAGCCTCACATGTAAACCCACTTAACCTCAAGTCTAAAGCCAGATTCTTCAGTCTAGTTTTTATCAGGCTTTAAGCATGAGGCTCGGTGGGTTTGTGGATTCCTTCCCCAGCATCTGTCACAGGCAGTGCTAGAATATGAGAATGTGTCCACCTCAAAGGCAGAGGGAAGAGGATTGGGGACACACACTCTCTGCGGGTATAGGCACATGTGCAGAGAGGAGAGGGCGGAGCCCGCTACCCACTGCTGCCCAGCTGTCAATCAGATAGTTAGTTCACTGCTTCTTTCAGTAAAGAATAACCCCTCCAGGCAGCCCCTGTCTTGGCTCGTGTCACCCATGAAGGTAGACTTGGCACTTCTTTGCATTCCCTCCACAGAACCCACTTAGATTTTATTGACAATTTCATGATGGAGTCCAGGGATGGCGTGGGAAGTTAACATCACATAATCTGTAGGTTTTTTCCATTCAAAAAAAAAATCCCTATTAGACATTTCACCTCAGTCTCTGATTTTAGCTCATCAGTAACCGAATCTCTTCCCATCCCTTCCACCATTCTTCCTTCCCCTTCCAGATCTTTCCATCTCTCAGTTTTTCCCTTTTCTACGCGAAGTAGGTTTGCATAATCCAACCTTATTTAAACTTGTAAACTCATACCCTTCACCCTATTCAGCAGAAAAGAAACCCTTTAAGGGTCAAGACTCACTGAAGATTATTTAAATCTAGTAGGGGTTTAAAACAATAAATAATTTTTTTGTATATATGACTGTGAGATATTAAATCATAAAGGAAAAAGCATAAAATTAAAGCTTCTAAAGGTAACTCTTCATTTTGCTGTGGTTTGGAGAAAATTGGCCAAGTAGTCACGAAGTTCTATACACTGTAGAGTTGCTCAGCATCACTCAGTTTCATGTTTTGTTTCATCTTTTAAACAGTGGCCTCTGGGGTGGTCTTGACTGAATGGCAGACATTCTTGGATCCTAGAGTGGCTTAAATACTGCCCAGGCTATGCCTCATGTCTCGGACAATCCTTATTTGTTTCTGTTTCTTTTTTTTTTTTTTGTGGTATGTGGGCCTCTCACTGTTGTGGCCTCTCCCGTTGCGGAGCACAGGCTCCGGATGCGCAGGCTCAGTGGCCATGGCTCACGGGCCCAGCCGCTCTGCGGCATGTGGGATCCTCCCGGACTGGGGCACGAACCTGTGTCCCCTGCATCGGCAGGCGGACTCTCAACCACTGTGCCACCAGGGAAGCCCTGTTTCTTTTTTTAAGTGTAATCAGAGGGATGACTTACATATAGTGAGTTTTGGAAGAAGAAATTGATATACCAGGGCTGACATGTACCAGACAAGCTTGATAGGCTTTTCCACCCTGAGTGTTTTGATCTATATCGTTCCTCCCCCTTTGAAGCCGAGGAGATTCCTATGAGCTCCTGAGGTGTTGAAGGTCTCAGAGCTCTTATGTGCTGTTTCTTTCTCTTGTCCTACTTGCTGCAGGTTACTGTGCACTCATTTTAACAAGTACTTCATTTCCATTACTACTTGTGAAGGGCCAACCCTATGCAAGCCGCTGTGCAAGGCATTGGGGGTCCAACGTGAACGAGCTCCTGTCACTTCTCAAAGATCTGCCCGTTTTCACTCCAGCCTTCTTCCAGGCTGTCCCTTGCACTGCTGCCAGAGTGCCTGTTTTAAGCCACAAGGATGGTCTTGTGACCCCTGCACTCCCAACCCCTGCCACTGCTCCCACTGCTTTTAGGGGCAGGTTAGGTTCCTGAACATGGTCTGAAGGTGACAACCCACGTTCTCCCCCGGTACTTCCTCCTGCTGCTTCTCCCTCCCGCTCCTCACCCTGGGCTTCTGTGCGCCTTCGCACTGGCCTCCTTTCAGCTTGTCAGGCGTGGCTTTTCCCCTCCGTCTTGAGGGCTTGGGGTGTGCGTTCTCTGCTGGGGCTCCTGCTCCTCCCTTTCCCCTGGGTAGCTGCTGCCTCATCTGCGGTGACCACCTCTCAGGGCTCTTCCCGACTAGGTAAAATGCGTCACAGAGCCCCGTGCAGCACTTTGCAGTTGTGGTTTTATATCTGTTTGAGAGATGCTTGTCTCCTCCACTAGACTGTGAGCTGTCCAAGGGCGGAGTTTTGACTGTGTTCGTCATGGTATTCACAGTACCCAGTACGGCGTAGGCTCTCAGTAAACATTTGTCAACTGGATGAATGAATATAGATAGGTTCTTGCCCTCCAGGAATGTACAGTCTAGTAGTCTATGACTCAAACATAAAATTAAAATACGATGTAGTAAGTGCTATCTGTGACAGAGGAAATACGGATTACTATGGGAGCACATGGCTGCTACCCCAGACTTAGGGATGGTAAGGAGGAGGTGGAAGAAGTATATAGTGTAGTGGTTATAAAGCACTGGCTCTGGACCCAAGCAAAGCTATGTTCAACTCCTGGTTTTAGCCCTTCTTAGCTGGGTAGCCTTTAGGAAGGTCATTTAACCTTGTCGTACCCCAGTGTCATTATCTGTAAATTGGGTCCAATAATAATACATACTGAAGTCTGAAGACCTGTTCTACTTGGAATGGTGTATTAGTTATTTATTTATTAAAAATTAAAAAAAATTTTAATTTATTTTTATTTTTGGCTGCGCGGGGCTTTCTCTAGTTGTGGTGAGCGGGGGCTACTCTTTGTTGCGGTGCGCGGGCTTCATTGCAGTGGCTTCTCCTGTTGCAGAGCAGGGGCTCTAGGCGTGTGGGCTTCAGTAGTTGCGGCACGTGGGCTCAGTAGTTGTGGCTTGCGGGCTCTGGAGCACAGGCTCAGTAGCTATGGCACGTGGGCTTAGTTGCTCTGTGGCATGTAGGATCTTCCCGGACCAGGGCTCGAACCCGTGTCCCCTGCATTAGCAGGTGGATTCTTAACCACTGCGTCACCAGGGAAGCCCTGTGTAGTTATTTATTGCTGTGCAAAAAACTACCCCAAAAGTTAGAAGCTTAATACAACAAATATCAATACTTGTCATCTTATACAGTTTCTGAGGGTCAGGAATCCAGGAGTGGCTTAGCTGGGTGGTCTGGCTCAGGGTCTCTCATGAGATTGCAGTTACACTGCTGGGTGGGACTGAAGCCTTGAGTAGGGTTGGAGGATCTACTTCCAAGCTCACTTACACGGCTACCGTCAGGAGGCTTCAGTTCCTTCCCTAATGAGCCTCTTCATAGGGCTGATCATGACATGGCTGCCTCGAGAATGAGTGACCCAAGAGAAGACAGCCCCAGATGGAAGCTGCAGTCCTTCATAATCTAACCTCAGAAGGGACATACCATCACTTCGGTCATATTCTATTGGTTACAGAGACAAATGGTGATCAGCCCTGCTCTAATGTGGGAGAGACTTATGCAGAGGTGTGAATACAGGGAGGTGGAAGCCAGCTTGGAGACTGGTTACCTGGATGGTAAGATCTCAAGGACACCTGGGATTGGTCTTTGATTTGACCTGTTGAGGTTGCCCTGAAATGTGAGTGGTCAGGCTTGAGCTCACTAGTGAATATTTTCAAGACAAAGTGCACTTATACTATGATAGTGTTGATTTAGAGTTTGTGACAGTCCTCACTATTCCCTGCTGATCTGTTCTTCTCACCACCACCAACCAGCCCCGCATAGAGCCTCTGGGATTGTTTGTTCAATTGTTCGCTCACTCATCCATCCCTTCTTTCAACGGTACTCTTACTGCATTTATTGATAGTGAATCCTCTTTGAGGGAGGTGTATATTATCCCCATTTCGCAGATCTCAAAGCTGGCACTCAAGAAGCCAGGTAGACTTCCTCAAGGTCGTGTAGTTATTAAGGGGGCAGCTTCTGAGTTCTGACTCAGGATTGTTTCATCCCAAAGTTCATGCTCTTAAAACAAACAAAGAAAGCATAAGCCCCATTGTTCTTACTAGGAAAGTGACACACATTCTTTGTAAAAATTTTAGAAAATGAACAACATAGTTATGTCTTTTCACATATTTTATGATGTTATTTTTCCTTTTGGATAATTTCTGATAAGTGTAATTGGTTAGTTAAAAGGTATACAAAGTGTTAAGGCTTTAAAAATGTATCTGGCATACTGACCTCCCAGAAGAGTACCAAGTTACTCCCTAAAATGTATGTTCTTCATACAAACCTGTATCCAAAAGATAACTAAGGATGTAATGAAAGTCACCTCTGAGTGTTTGTTTTGTGCTTCCTGTGTGCTCATGGGCTCTGTTTTGTTCTACAACAAAAAGAGGTGGGAAAAAATGGGGTTCTAATAATAGTTTGGTTTACCAAGATCCACTCAGAAATAAAAAGAGAGCCGCAAGAAAGCTGAAAGAGAAATTAGATTTTAGTTTGCTTTTGTTCTATCAACTTTTCAGTGTGAAATTTCAGACAATGGTGTGTTGTGTGTTTAAGAGTAAGATGGTGTAGTCCACACCAGCTGATTAACTGATGACTAATCATTTCTTGCTCTTCGTTAATTTGGTGAAAAGAGAATCAATCCAGGGCTTCCCTGGTGGCACAGTGGTTGAGAGTCCGCCTGCCGATGCAGGGGACATGGGTTCGTGCCCCGGTCAGGGAAGATCCCACGTGCCGCGGAGCGGCTGGGCCCCAGAGCCATGGCCACTGAGCCTGCACGTCCAGAGCCTGTGCTCCACAATGGGAGAGGCCACAACAGTGAGAGGCCTGCGTACCGCAAAAAAAAAAAAAGAGAGAATCAATCCAGCCATGTCTGAGTAAATTGATTATTCAACAGAAAGGGATGATTCTATCAAAAGTCCTCATTTGGTACCACTGTATACAGAGTAGAAGTGCCAGGGAGAAGGCAGGCATTTTATTTAGCAAGTCACTTAAAAGGAAAACAATTACATGTGTATTTTTTTTTTTTTTTTCTTTTTGCGGTATGTGGGTCTCTCACTGTTGTGGCCTCTCCCGTTGCGGAGCACAGGCTCCGGATGCGCAGGCCCAGCGGCAATGGCTCACGGGCCCAGCCGCTCCGCGGCATATGGGATCCTCCCAGACCGGGGCACGAACCCGTATCCCCTGCATCGGCAGGCGGACTCTTAACCACTGCGCCACCAGGGAGGCCCCACATGTGTATTTTTATATCCTTAATAATAGCTAATGTTTAGCAAGCACTTGTTATATGCAGACACTGCTCTAAGGTCTTTCTTCTCTTTCTGTCATTAACGTAGGCTTTTCACTTTGGGGTATGGGAACAACAGGTGATTTGTAGGTGTCTGGAGAGTGTGAGAAGCTACTGCTACTGTGGTGGGGAGGGTGCAGGGGGGAGGGGCAGTGGGGTCCAGAAGTGTTAGACATGGTTCCGTTGGCTTTTTTCAGCTTATTGTGAATGAATGTGACTTGGTTCTCTCGTGAATGATTTGAGATAGTTTTGAAGCTGCCAAGCTAAGTTCAGTTTTTCTTTATAAACTTGGCAATTATCTCTGTCAACAGCGATTCCAGGGGAGGTTCTGGCTATGCGGTGCCTCGTGGTTGTTCTTCTGGGGCTGGGCGTAGGATGAGGGCACCTTTATCTTTGCTAGATGTCAACTGATTGCACCCCACAGTGGTTGTACAGCTTACATTCCCACTAGCAGCATGGGAGGGCTCCCTTTGTCTGCAGATCATCAATTCTTGGTGAACTCTCCGGTTTTTTTCCCCAGTCTGATGGATCTGAGGGGATGTGTATTAGTCAGGGTTCTCCAGAGAAACAGAACCAATAGGATGTTCATATACATGGTATATAAATATATATTATGTAGATAGATATCGATACACATACATATATATGTATATCTAGCTATCTGTCTATGTACTGACCTATGTATCTATGTATCTGTGTAGGTATGTATGTATTTGTGTAACTATGTACCTGTGTATCTATGTATCTATCTATCTACCTATCTATCAAGATTGATTTATTTTAAGGAACTGGCTTAGGTATGTGTGGAGCTGGCAAGTCTGAAATTTGCATGGCAGCCTGGCAGGCTAGAGACCCATAGAAATGCTGATGTTGCAGCTGGAGTCCAAAGACTGTCTGGAGGCAGAATTCCCTCTTTCTTGGAGGACCTCAATTTTTTTCTCTTGCAGCCTTCAACTGACTGGATGAGGCCCACCTACATTATGGAGGGTAATCTGCTTTACTTAAAGTCTACTGATTGAAATGTTAATCTCATCTAAAAAATACCTTCACAGTGACATCTAGACTGGTGTTTGACCAAATATATGGGCACTGTGTCCTAACGAAGTTGACACATAAAGTTAGCCATTACCGGATGTTTTTAAACATTTCTGCCACTGGGACAATACCTTGCACATAGTAAGCATGTTCAGTGCAAGTACTTTTGGATGAATGTGTGAAAGAATGACTGGAAGAAAGATGTGACTCTGCTAATGTCTTAGTTCATAACCTATAAGAGATGCCATGAGGATGGGTGAGAAAATGACAGTTAACATGTTCTAATATCTTAGAAAGCAAGATATTAAAGAATCTCAGTTTGTGTAAGAATTGCATACTGGTAGAATTGGAAAGGATACAATTTGTATGTGAATAAAGAGTTAAACTTTTGTGAATGCTTTGGTGGGGTCCTTCTATATATTTTACCTTAATTGGTGAATCCACAACTTTAAGACTGAGAGTCCTTTAAAAAATAGGCATTCATGTATCTGTAATAAATACCTAAAGGAATGAGAGGCCTTTTAAACCCTAAGATATTACTGAGTCAAAGAGAAATGACATCTAACCAACCTGACATGTGTTGGTATTGCCAGGTGGTTAATGATGCCAGCTTCAGAGTTAGACTGCCTGGGTCTGGATTCCGGCTCCAGTGTTTATTAATTTTGTGCCTCAGTTTCCCCCACTGAAGAATGGGGATAACCATGATCAGCCTCTGAAGTTGCTGTGAAGATTAAATGAATTACATGTGGAAAATGCTTAATCCAGTGCCTGGTGTAGAGTACGTGGTCAAGCAGTGTTACTCATTAGCACTCTCTTCATATTTATCTTTTAGTATGCTGCTTTTAATAGCCAGTTAAGAGTAGAGACAATATGTTTAAATATCCCAATTTTAAGCATTCAGTATTTAAATCAATATTTAAAATATTAAATTCATATTTCATATTAGTATTTAAATATTTAATATTTTTCAGAGAACAAATTTTTAACTAAGGAGGGTACAGTAAATTAGATTTTAAAGAAATCAAGATTTCGTCATTGGGTTTGAATTTCATAGCACATATGAAATGAGATTATAACATATATGGTAACTTCTTAAATATACATACCAAGAATTTCTGGGGCATACTGTTCTTTATATTTGTGGGTTGGAAGCTTGTCTCCTTATAGGATTCCACAGATCGTTCTAATAGAAGGGTCTGGCTCCTGTTTGTTTTGTGACTATCAAATTTTTTGAGATTTCTTCTAAGGCAAACTATGACTTGTGGACTAAATCTGGCCTGATGCTTGTTTTTGTATGGCCTTTGAGCTAAGAACAGTTTTTACATTTAAAAATCAAAAGAAGTGGGCTTCCCTGATGGCGCAGTGGTTGAGAGTCCACCTGCCGATGCAGGGGACACGGGTTTGTGTCCCGGTCCGGGAAGATCGCACATGCCGCGGAGCGGCTGGGCCCGTGAGCCATGGCCGCTGAGCCTGCGCGTCCGGAGCCTGTGCTCCACAACGGGAGAGGCCACAACAATGAGAGGCCCGCGTACCGGGGGGGGAAAAAAAATCAAAAGAAGGATAATATTTCATGACGTGAAAATTCTATGAAATTAGACTTTCAGTGTCCCTAAATAGAGTTTTATTGGAATGCAGCCACACTGATTCCTTTACGGCTTGTCCATAGCTGCTTTCATGGTACAGCTGCAGAGCTGAGTAGTGGCAGCAAGGACTGTATGGCCCACAAAGCGTAAAATATTAACTACCCGGTCCTTTATAGGAAAAGTTTGCCAGCACCTATCCAGTTCCAAATGTGGTAGAACAGAGAGGTCAGATTCAGCTTTGTTCATTTTGGAACCTGTTAGCAAGTGAGGTCAGAGATGGAAGCTTTTAGGTAAAATAAACTTCCTGGATTATGTGTGGATTTAACTACTTTAAGTCATCCTTACCTTCCGAGGTAGCGCAAGTGAGAACATTTAGAGACAGTGGAGCCCTGGATGAGAGAAAGGTAAATGGCTTCAGAGCTGATATCAAAAGGTTGGCAGGTGGGCCTGCTACTTAGGCAATCAAGAGGGAGTCTGTGAATAGAGGTCTGTAGTCTGTAATTTTTTTAGGCCCAAATGCATTAGATAAAAAGGGCAGCACCCCGTGGGAGTGTTTTTCCTTTTCTTTTCTGACATTCTTAGGTGGTAATCTTCTCAACTGCTTCATCAGGGTTTATCTGCTGTAATTACTGAGATCTGTGGTACATGTTATCAACATGTCAAAAGAACTAAGAAACCCTTTCGTTAAAAATAAGAAAAATTATCTTAAGCTGCCAACCATAAAGTGCTTGAAACTTATTTCTTTGTGTAACTTCATAAAAGTGCTTCTGAGAGATTCTTCCTGTTTACCTTGCTGCTGATAAAAATACAAAGAACATTAAATTCAGTTTCTTTCCAGATAGAAAAATTCTGGTGGATGTAATTCTCTGTGGCAAGTTGCAGTTTAGAAAGTTCATTCTTCTGCCCTTTTGAAGACCTACTTTATTTGAATTTTTGTTGAAATTTTTTTAACATAGCTCCTCATTATTGCTTGGAATGAACACTCTAGAGAAATGATGCCTTCAGGAAGTCTCATGTTTTAAAAATATTGAAATATGGGGCATTGTGTTAACCTGATACACTGTAGTTTGGATTCTGCATGGTGCAGTGTGGTTTTTGACTTCTGTGTTCTGATGGCTTGGTCATGGGCTAAGACTTCTCAAGGCTTTGTTTAGATGATTCCCTTATTTCTTCCAGTTGTCCTATCCCTATAGCCCTTTGGAGTACAGTGCTGTTCTATAAGGGTTTTAACTCAGATGTCATAGAGCTCTGCAACACTGGAAAACCAGCAGTTGAGTTACCATGTCTAGTTGACAAAAGCAGGAAGAAAATTAAAGAGCAGAGAGCAAGGCTTTATGTTTGTTTTTTTTTTAACATCTTTATTGGAGTATAATTGCTTTACAATGGTGTGTTAGTTTCTGCTTTATAACAAAGTGAATCAGCTATATGTATACATATACCCCCATATCTCCTCCCTCTTGCATCTCCCTCCCACCCTCCCTATCCCACCCCTCTAGGTGGTCACAAAGCACTGAGCTGATCTCCCTGTGCTATGTGGCTGCTTCCCACTAGCTATCTGTTTTGCATTTGGTAGTGTATATATGTCCATGCCACATTGTCTCACTTATCCCAGCTTACCCTTCCCCCTCCTCATGTCCTCAAGTCCATTCTCTACATCTGTGTCTTTATTCCTGTTCTGCCCCTAGGTTCTTCAGAACCTTTTTTTTTTTTAGATTCCACATATATGTGTTAAGGCTTTATGTTTTTATAAAAATGGAAAAAAATGAGTGTAAGCTCTTAAAACTCAACAATAAGAAAACAAACAAGTAAAAAATGGACAAAAGAGCTAACAGATCTAACTTCACCAAAAAAGATATACAGATGGCAAATAAGCATTGGAAAATATGTTCAACATTATATGCCATCAGGGATTGCAAGTTAAAACACAATGAGATACCACTACACACCTAAAATCCAAAACGCTGACAACACCAAATGTTGGCAAGGATGTGGAACAACAGGAACTCTCATTCATTGCTCTTGGGAATGCAAAATGGTACAGCTACTTGGGAAAACAGTTTGGCAGGTTCTTACAAAACTTAACATATTCTTACCGTATAATCCAACAGTCACATTCCTTGTTATTTACCCAAATGAATTAAAAACATATGTCCCTCCCAAAACCTGCAGATGAATGTTTATAGCAGCTTTATTTATAATTGTCCGAACTGGAAAGCAACCAAGCTGTTCTTCAGTAGGTGAATGGATAAACTGTGGTACATTCATACAGTGGAATATTATTCAGTGATAAATGTGTATTGCTAAATGGAAGAAGCCCATCTGAAAGAGCTATATACTGTATGATTCCAACTATATGAGATTCTGGAAAAGGCCAAACTATGGAGACAATAAAAAGGTCAGTGATTTCCTGGGGTTAGAGAGAGGGATGAATGGGTAGAGCACAGAGGATGTTCAGAGCAGTGGACCTGTTCTGTATGTACTGTAGTGCTGGATATATGCCATGATACATCTGTCAAAACCCGTAGAATAGTTAACACAAAACAGGGAACCCTAATGTAAGCTATGAGCGTTAGTTAAAAACAACTTATCAGGGCTTCCCTGGTGGCACAGTGGTTGAGAGTCCGCCTGCCGATGCAGGGGACGCGGGTTCATGCCCTGGTCTGGGAAGATCCCACATGCCGCGGAGCGGCTAGGCCCGTGAGCCATGGCCGCTGAGCCTGCGCATCCGGAGCCTGTGCTCCGCAACGGGAGAGGCCACAGCAGTGAGAGGCCTGCGTACCGCAAAAAAAAAAAAAAAACAAAAACAAAAAACTTATCAGTATTGATGCATCAGTTGTAACAAATGTACCACATTAATGTTGGATGTTAACAGTAGGGGAAAGTTATTGTGTGTGGGGTGGAGCAGCAGAGGAGGTGTATATGGGAATTGTGTACTTTCTGCTCAGTTTTTCAGTAAACCTAAAATTGCTCTAAAAAAATGGAGTTATTAATTAAAAACAAGTAAACAGTGTACAATAGAAACATCTAGGTCTTTATTTCCCTTCTTGTTGACGCTTATTAAGTTTTGAAACTCTCAACCCCGTTTATGGAAGAACAGCAATTCAGCCACTCGTATATATCCAAGAGACATAAATTTTAGAATGTATATTCCCACTGTTGCTCATGTTGTACTGAAATATTTGTTGAGTTGAATGGATAAGAATGGGCTAGAAGAATGAATGGAGTAGATTGACAGATCCTTTTTTCCTTAGAATAAAGAAGACTCTTGAAGCTTTGTAAAGTGTTTTAGCAATAATTGGAAAATTTTTTGAATTTATATTCCTTTCAAGTTAGCAATTTAGAGCACAGTTGTGGTAAAAGCAAAAAGATGCAGGGGTAAAGAACCCTCAGCTGGTCAGTCTGCCGATATTGGTTGAGTGCTACTGTATGCTGGGCCCGGTGCACAGGTATTCAGTATAGACAGGGTCCCTCCTGTCAAAGGCTAACAGTTTAGTGACTTTGATCATGATATTTGGGGTGGACAATCTTGGTTTTTATTCTAGCCTTGATGCCTATGGCCTGTGAAATCTTGGGTGATTTACCTCAGTTTTTCATTTCTAATATGGCAATAAGGACCATACCTACCATTGACAGACTTGTGAGCATTGAATTTAGGCATATAAAGCACCTCACATAATAAGCATACAAGTTATAGATTAGTGTTTCCTTTTATTTCCCTTTGGAATTGAAAGTACGTAAGGCTGTCAAAGGCTCTGCTTTTCTTTATCCTCTTTAACTTAACTCTCCCTCTATAACCAGCTCCAGGAACACAGGAAGGAAAAAGTGGGTTAGAGGCAGCTGTGAACTGAAGGGTAAGTGACACCCAAGTTCTTTACTGCCTGATCTGATAAAGACAAAGCCTCCCTCCTTAGAAAATCCCCATAGAAGTTATTGTTTCAAGTTAGAAAGTGTGCATGTGTGTGTGTGTGTGATTATTGTGATTATTTTTCTTCTCCAAATAGGGAGAAGAAAGTACATAATGAGACAAAACCCACAAAAAAATTCAAAGCACACTTAAAACTTTCACACACACACACACGCACAAATTCAGTTCAACTGCAAGTAACTGACAACAGGCAGTTCTTCATTTATAAAGATTTCCCACGTTGACGAAAGAACATACTTGTAGAGCCAAGTGGCCACTTTTATTAATTGGTCTCCTCCTTTCTGGTAGTGGAGGGGCCCACTAACCCCCCAGTCCAGTTCTGAGTGGTCAGGAGCAGCAGTGGACAGAAGAGGCCATTCAGAGAGGACCTGGCAGGGAAGCCATGTCTGAATTAGCGCTGGATGGGTAGAAGGACACTCATGTGCTCTCAAAAAATGAGTTCTTGGGCTATGTGGCTTTCTCCTCAGAGAATTGCCTTTACTGAGTTGTATTTTCCTGCAATATTGTCTGCTTTTTTAGAGGAAGAGAGATGAGAATTACATGAGCAACCCATGTCTTTAGTGAAAACTGCTCACCAATTTGATTGATTTCATTGTCTAGAAAAAAACCAAAGAACAACAGATTCTGTGTATAACCTAATACCTCTACATTTTTATTAATTAGTTAATAACAATAGTACATTATTATTATTATTCTGCCTTAGCTAGAAAGCGTTAGTCAGTCCTCTGTCTCAGAAATTGGGTGCTTAAAATCTTTAGCCCATTAATTTTTTTTCAAGTGACCTCTGCTGTTTATGATCCTTAAATGTCTTAATCTATAAGCCCCCTCAAATCCTCTCAGAAGCAGACAAGAAAAAAACCTTAAGTAAATGCAAAAATAGTAACATATCCTCAAGTGGGAAAAGAGTCTCCAAACCATAAATGCAATTTGAATTCTAGTTCACCTCTTGATCTCAAACCTTGTATTTAAATCACAGAGACATTTGTTTTTAGAACTGGAAGAGTCCTCACTCAGAGAATTTTCCTTTGTTTAGAGGCCAGTCTGGGGCACTAAGTAGAGGAAATTTTCAAAAGGATAGAGAAAAACTCATTTATTCACCAGTCTTTTGCACAGCTCTTTTTCCTTTCCATTGAAATTAAAAACAGACACACCCATGTCCAGTGGCTACTGCGTGGGAAGGAATACAGCTCTTCTGCTCTGTGCTCTGGAGGTGGACCTGGGTTAGAACCTCAGCTTCGTGACTTACTGGCTGTGATCTCAGTTTTTTCAATCAAAAGCGGGGAAGAATAATGATAGTCCTTACCAGGTAGAATTGTTGTGAGAAGTAAATTACATAATGTATATAAAAAGGGCTTAGGCTAATGCCTGGCCCCTGATAAATGTTCAATAAATGGCACCTTTTGTTATCAATTTCTTTATCATCAGGGTCATTAGTAGGTACTATGGATAACTGTTCTAGATCTGCACTAATAGAGTAGCTACTATCCACCTGCGTCTCTTTAAATTTAAATTAATTAAAATAAACTAAAAGTAAAAATTCAGTTCCTCAGTTGCATTAGCCACATTTCAATGGCTCAGTGCCACATGTGGCTAGTGGCTGCCGTATTGGATAGTGCAGACATAGAACCTTTACATCATCCAAGTACGTTCTATTGCTGCTCTGGAGTATACCCGATGGCATTATAAACTCATAAGCCAAGGGTTGTCTTTCAAATATCAGATAATTAATGATTTACACCATGTCTGATATGACCTCTATAACATTAAAAAAAAATACTCATCGTGAGATAATCAGAATGAAGCTATAATAATAATAAAAAATGTGGCCAGAGGGTTAAATGTTTCTTTACCTGGCAAAACTTTTTGGACAGTGGAAGGCATTGCAGTCACTCTTCTAGTTTGTAAATACTGTCTAAGAACATGTAAGGGAAGTACTTATGAGTATATGATTCAGACACAGAAGTTTAAACAGATACAGGGAGGTCAGGTACAGTAAAGGAGAGATCAACATCATCTTGGTAAAGAGCTGAGTTTATGTCTTTTAGGAGGATCCTTTAAGGTTCTGGGAAGGTTTATCATACATTGTTCTCAGTTGGTGAAATAGAGTTTATAGATGCTTGGTGCAATATCAGGGAACATCAATCCAATAGTGAATTATTTAAATGTATTTGGTGGACAGGGTTCAAAGTAAACAGTGACCTATAAAAGCAAGATTAATAGCAGCACTGCTTATTTATGAAGTATCAAGAATAATTTTTATCACATAGGCTAGATTATTTGGGGGAGTGGATTATGTAATTTAAAGTTATTTAAACTTAGCACATTATAGCCTCAACGAACATGGGGGAACTAAATCAAACGTCCCTGTGCGTTCCTAGAAATGGCTGGCAGAAACGGTGCAATGCAGCATGGTTCAAACTGTGCATGGTGACCAATTTGTGATCATAGAATCAGTTTAGTGAGTTATGACCAACATTTAAAAAATGAAATGGAATGAAATAGAATGGGAAATACAAGAGTATGTTGCATGTATTAAGGGAAAACATTGTGCTTAAAATATTTGCTTCCAATAAGTGTATATGAGCATACTGAGTCACAGTGAATTCTTTTTTTCCTCTGTGGGTTGCAGTGAGAAATGTTTAAAAGCCAGTGGTGTAGAGGAAATTCAAGTATCAATTGGATAGTTGAACCCTGTTGTTTTTGATGATGACAAAAACAGCTAAAATCTGAATGTTTACCATGTACCAGTGCTTTTATTTCTTTAGACAAATCACATTTTATTTGCAAAACATTATATATAATTCAGTTATGCTCAAAAAGACACATGTACCCCAGTGTTCATTGCAGCACTATTTACAATAGCCAGGACATGGAAGCAACCTAAATGTCCATCAACAGAGAAATGGATAAAGATGTGATACATATATACAATGGAGTATTACTCAGCCATAAAAAGGAACAAAATTGGGTCATTTGCAGAGATGTGGATGGACCTAGAGACTGTCATACAGAGTGAAGTGAGTCAGAAAGAGAAGAACAAGTATCGTATATTAACACATATGTGTGGAATCTAGAAAAATGGTATAGATGATTTTATTTGCAAAGCAGAAATAGACACACAGAAGTAGAGAACAAACGTATGGAAACCAAGGGGGGAAGGTGTGATGGTGGGATGAATTGGGAGATTGGGATTGACATATATACACTATTGATACTATGTATAAAATAGATAACTAATGAGAACGTACTGTATAGCACAGGGGACTCTACTCAGTGCTCTGTGGTGACCTAAATGAGAAGGAAATCCAAAAAAGAGGGGATATATGTATATGTATAGCTGATTCACTTTGCTGTACAGTATAAGCTAACACAATATTGTAAATCAACTATACTCCAATAAAAATTTAAAAAAGTAAATATCATTGGGATAAATAAAAATTATACTGCTCAAAAAAATTCAGTTATGTAGCAAAGAATAAAATGAAAGGATTTTTTTTTTTTTTTTTTTTTGCGGTATGCGGGCCTCTCACTGTTGTGGCCTCTCCCGTTGCGGAGCACAGGCTCCGGACGCGCAGGCTCAGCGGCCATGGCTCACGGGCCCAGCCGCTCCGCGGCATACGGGATCCTCCCAGACCGGGGCACGAACCCGTATCCCCTGCATCGGCAGGCGGACTCTCAACCACTTGCGCCACCAGGGAGGCCCGAAAGGATTTTTAAAAATGTTTTTCTCACATACACCCACCCAGATGGGCACATAATACTCCTAGGCTATGTTTCAGTGAGGTTAAAATGCCTTCCCAGGGTCATAGAGGTGCTGCAGAAGTTGAGCTGAGATTTGAACCAAGACTCTCTGTCTCCAGGGTCAGTGGACTAGAGTCACCATATTTTCCTTTAAGATGCCTTTGAACAAGGCAGTGCTCAACCTTTTGGTCATTACTCAGTGACCCTTCCATCAGAGCACAGCCAATAGAAGCAAAAGGAGGTGAAACCAGACTTGATCTCTTTTCCTTATGGCCCCTTGGTTTCATGGCAGCAGTGCATTATGGTAGGAAGCCCTGAGTTAAGAAATAGAGACAGTTGCTAACCTTTGTGAGCCTTGGATTTCTCCTCTATTTTCTAAATCTTTTTTTTTGTAGAGCTGTTGTCTATTGAACCTATGCACGTAAATGAACCTACTCTGTGCCAGGCCTTGTTGTAAGCACTTTGCATGTATTAATTCATTGAAATCTCACAGAACCCTACCTAGTAGATTCTGTTAGCAACTCTGCTTTACTAGTGTCAAAACTGAAGGCTTGAGAGGACCAGTAACTTGCCCAGACTCACAGAGCTACTAAGTGACATTACTGAAATCCAGTCCACGTAGACCTGCTCCAAAGCTATGTACTTAACCATGACAGTAAAGATCCTCTCCACATGTTAAAGGAATCCTTCTTAAACTTCCCCCATTCAGCTCTTTGAATGCCTTTCTGAGCCAC
Source organism: Mesoplodon densirostris (assembly GCF_025265405.1). Lineage (NCBI taxonomy): Eukaryota > Metazoa > Chordata > Mammalia > Artiodactyla > Ziphiidae > Mesoplodon > Mesoplodon densirostris. The sequence goes on along the minus strand of NC_082673.1, from coordinate 59,592,876 downwards.
TTCTGATTGGCCATGAAATTTCTTTCTAACTTATAGAAACATCCGTTCAGTAGTGTGAATCATCACTCTTCTCCCTGCTAACTCCGTTTGTGGGATGAATTATGGTCCTTTCCATCCCATGCTTGTAGAAGTTATGCTAGCTTTTTCCTCAGCCCAGAGGAGCAGTTTCCCAAATATTCCTCTCTTCCTGAATCCATTTCTCTGAGTCCTCAAATTCCCTAGCAAGGATGAACTATTGTTTTGGTCAGTTTATTCATCATTTAAAGTTGTAAATAATACTCTTACAGCCTCTCCAACTGTCTTCTCAAATTCTTCTTCTCTGTCTCTTCTAGTATTTTATCAGACTTAAATTAGACTTAAAAAATTTAAAAAAGAACTATTTTTAAGTAACTCATGTAGCAATTTTCCATGTGTTGTTTTAACATGTACTGCTTAAAATGAAGGCCGTAACTGACTGCAAGTAACTGAAAATATGTTGAAATTCTAACATATTTCTGAGTGTTGATGCTCAGAGATTCTGGTAATATATTAACATCAGTCATTTGAGGCAAACTGGAGTTCTTGAACCAATGATGGAATTATTTTTCCTCCCAATAGAGATGCAACCAGAGTCCTAGAGCTTAGGAGTAGTTAGCAGGTGTCTTCTTTCCGGCTTGGCCTTTTAGGTAGGGACAAGGAAGCAAAGAAAATGAGCAGTTACAAAACGTTCCCCTTCCAACCCCTTCTTATTACTCCAGCCCGATTTAGTACAACATAGGTAGCCTTATTTTTTATTTTAAAAAATTGTCTTGTCTATAATAGAAATGGAGAACAGCCGCTTGCTAACCTCCTCACATTTTGCCTTTTACACTTTAATTCCAATTTCAGGTCACTTCTTAATAGTCCTAACTCCTTTGACTTCTCCTTGTCCAAGCTCCCAATCCTCAGCCTTTAATTATCTTTACAGCATTTTGCTCACATCCAGATTTTCAACCTGTGACAGCCTATTAATATTTAATCAACAATACAGATACTTGCTGCTGGATTAAGGACAAGACAGCTGTCAACTCTATGGGAACAGTTATAGAAAGCAGCAGGAAGAACATCAAAAAAATAAAGCAAAACAAAAAACCCTTTCTAAACTCTTTTTCATTAAAGAAGTTTCCAAAGCTTAAACTTCAACAAAATATTATCCTCAAATGGAAATGATAAAGGACTCACATGGGCCATACACTAATTGAGGAATCTAGTTAAATGTCCATAATTGTGTAAAGGAAACTTAAAATATTGTAAGAACAAGCAGGTGTGACCAAAGTGACTTCCTTGTGTGAGAGGTGAGTTTATACTTTGCTTTTAATACCTTGATGACAGCAAGTCTAAGATAAGTCTCAGGAGATCTTGTTGGAGCAGCATTTTGTTGGTGGTGGGTCCACTGCTGGCACACACAGAGAAGGGGTTTGGTTGGCTCCTTCCCTTGTGTTCCCTTTTCCCTCCCATCCCAGGGACTCGCCAAGTCCTCTGTGTTGGGATGGAAAGATAAGGGGAGCTGGAAAGTTTTGACTTGATGTCACTGCTGTTAGACAGCTTTATACTCTCTGGACCTGGCAGGTGTTTAAGGCTAACTTTTTTTCTCCTGGGTGTTTTTATGGATGTTCCAGAGACTACCCACTTCCTCACCTCCACCACTATCCCCACTTGCTGCCCTAATCATTGAGACCCTTTCGCCTGGAGCTCTCTTGATGGACATGATGCATGGTCTCTCCTCTGGTTCTTCATTTACTCCTTCTTCATCCCAAGGAGTCTGGAGTCACATCCAGCTTTCATCAAGCATCTAGGAGACCCTACACAACAGGCCCTCACTTGACCTCACACCAGCCCTCTTGTGTGTGACCCCATCTCCACCTCATCACGGGAAACATGCAGGCATCCTTTGGACTGATGAGCTCTAGTGCAGGCCCATCCGGATTCTAACAAGTCTACCTCCCACACTTTAGGATTTTCAGTCCACGGTGACTTCTGTGATGCAGGAGTGAACTGCCCTTCACCAGGCTTGAAGTGAAAATAGACACCCTCCACCCCTTTCCCAAGGGTTAAAATACAGCTCTCTCCAAATAAATCCTCTTAACACATTCTTTTCTCAGTTGTTTTCCTCTCATCTCTCTCTTTGATATTCTTGTTGTAGGTGAGGGGTCTGAGTCCTCTAACTAGTTCTTGGACACTAACTTTAAAATTCTGCCTTGGATTTATTGTCTCTAAACTGAGAGAAAAGTTTCCACGTTGACATGCTGTTACACATGTAATAAACCCACCAAACTCATTGAGGACGGTGTGTACTTTTAGGCCTAGACCAAGCTCTGCTAGGGCGAAATGTGCTCTCAAGGGATTTTAGCAGGGAATTCCTCCCAAGAAAAAGACCTCTAATCAATGGGTAATGCCCTGATTAGTGGAGCTTGCTGCTAAATGGCTTGAAACTCACCCTACCATAGTAGGTGATTGGATTTTTTTTGATTAGAAAAAGGAAACCTTTTTTCTTTGATCAAAGTCTCAAGGGTAATTGGGTGCCAGCAAGGAGGCATTTCCTCTTGATTGTGTGGCCCTCTGTGTCTAGACTGGTGTGTTATTGCAGCCTTCCTCTGGACTTCCAGGCCATGCCAAGTGGAGAATTCTGAGCTCACCAATCAGCTAGGATGGCAGTTTGCAGAGAGCATTTCCAGTTGCTTTGACTTTCTCTTTGAGGTCCTCATGCCTTGGCCTGGGGGGTCTACATTCCCTGTATCAAACTGGCTTTGAAAGAACCTCCTACTCTCTAGGTCAGGGGTCATTACAAATGTGGCCCCAAGCCACACATGGCCCACTTGAGAGATATTTGTTTGGCTGGTTTGTTAGGTCTGCACAGTGTTTTAAAAGGCAAGTCATCTAGGCCTGTTCCTTTCAACCTAGCTTGCACAGTTCCTGTGTGTTAACTGCACATGCCTGTAGGCATTCAAGCTTTACTACCTTTTTGGATCTTTTAGGATATTTTCCAGTGTGAATTAAGGTAAACTCACTGAAACAAACCAATATGCCTTTGAGTAATTGGGAGATAAGGTAAAAGCACTTTCTGTTGTAGTTTTCCATTTCCTTTGTCAATGATTTATTTGTTTTGGGGGAAGAGGAGTGATGGGAAAGTACCAAAAAGAAAGGGGCGTGTCTCTTTCTGTGGCATGAAGGCTGCACAGGTGAGGGCTAAGGCAAAAGAGGGGCATTTACTACAACAACAACAACAACAACAAAAGATATACCCACATATTTTCCCCCCACTGACAAGAATTCTTTAACACTTAAATTGAGAAATTAGTAAAACAGGTGAGGGATGACTAAGTAGGCCTTTGGTCAATGATACTTTAATGGGACCAAAACCACATTGGGAAAATACACCTTTAACTATGCCTTAAACTTTTCCAGAGTATAACCACAGCAGTGCCCATGAACCAAAACACCACCATGTCCACAGCAGCCCTGACCTTTGGGACAGCTTGGCGGGGTCCTCTTTGAACTAGAAAGTGTCCTTTTATGAGCCTGTCTCCATGTTATGAAGGTGGGTACACGGGCAGCTCACCTTGAATAGTCCCAGTGACAAGACGACTGTTGTCTTTGCCACATATGGAACTGGCAGCCCTTCAGGAGGCATTACCAACCCTCCACTGCCCATCCCAACTGCCTTTTAATGGATTTACTCTTACTAAGCTTACCTGGAAGGAACACCTGTTGGAGCTGGTCAACATGACAGCCCGTCTGGGCTCCAGAATGTGTGTGATGTGGGCTGTGTGAGTCTAATTATAGCAGCAGGAGCCCACTTGTGTCTGTATTCTCATCTCAAATCCAGAATTCTGTTGGAACCAGGGTTTGATTTACCTGGCCACCGAAGGAAACCATTACACTCCCACTTGCTCCTGGATCTGTGGTCCTTTCTAGGGGCTGCAGAAAGCTCATTCTTTCTTGCCTGTGCTCCCCCCATTCTACTCAGGACAACAGCTAAATGGTGGAGATCTGTTCTTTCCTTGCTGTGGGTTACTTTTCTCCAGGATAACACACAGGCTCAATGTTGTAGAACCTGTTAAAACTATAGGCTTTAATTCTTGAAGCATATTATAGTGGGAAGTGAACAAAGCTAGTTGTGCTTTTCTGGTGTGTTTAGATACTACCATTGATTACAAGAACAATAAACACTTATCCAGTGCTTACTAGGAGCTAGACTTTATGCAAAATCATTTAATCCTCACAGCCTCCTAGGAGGTAGGGATTATCACATTGTTGTTTTACAGGTGAGGAAACTGAGGCACAGAGAGGTCAAGGAACTGGCTTGAGCTCATCTGGTGAGTGAGTGGCGAGAAGAGGGAGTCGAATCCAGGCAGCGTGGCTCCTGAATCTTTGTTTCTAATCATCACTGCCTGGACTTTCTCAGACTAATGATGCAAAATTTAAATGAGATTGTACTTGAAAGTTAAACAAACTCCAAACGATTATACAGATATCAGTTATCACTCTCCTTTGGCTTCCTTAGGGGAGAATGTTATGGACAGGTATTCCTTCTGAAGACAGTAGAAATGTGAGAAAGAGCATCAGCAGCACATGTTCTGACAATGTCACCATCATGGTCATTGTATTAGTTTTCTATTGCTGGGGGCTTGGGTTTTAAACAACACAAATTTATTATCTCATAGTTCACGAGGATCAGGAATCCAGCACAGGCTAGCTGGGTGCTGCTCAGGGTCTCCCCAGGCTGAAATCAAGTTGGTAGCAGGGACTGTGATCTCAGCTGAGGCACAGGGTTATCTTCCTAGCTTACTGGCTGTTGGCAGGATTTATTTCCTTGATGTTGTAGGACTGACATCCCTCTCTTCTTGCTAGTAGTTGGCTGGGACCGCCCTGAGCTCCTCGAGGACACCTGAGGTTCCTCGCCAATTGGCTCCCATAGGCAGTTTGCAACATAGATGTTTGCTTTCTTCCAGGCCAGCAGGAGTGCATCTCCCTCTAGTTGGCTAGGATGGAGTGACAGTTCCATCTCCATTAGTCATATAATGTAACCTAATTGAGGAAGTGACCATCCCACCATATTCACAGGTTCCCACTTGAGGGGAGGAGATTACACAGGTGTGTACACCTGGGTGAGGGAATCTTGGTGGACATCTTAGAATTCTGCCCACTATAGTTGTTGTGGTTTGGGAGCCCACAGGGTTCTCAGCAACACTGCTAAAGTGAATGTTAGAAAATTGTGGAATGGGTTGCTAATGAATATGGATACGTCACCCAAACATATTTACGTGCTATTCTGGTTAATGCTGCAGAATCTGGAGCCTCTACTTAAGTCTTCTAGGGGCTTTGCTGCCAAGGGAATAATCAAGGCCACCAAATGCCAGGTGGTAAGAATTGTCAGGGGGAGTTTGTGGACTTGATTCTGATGAAAGTTGATGCAGCATCCTTTGCAGGCTCGCAGGCTCACCCTGTTTCTTACATACTCTGCAAACCCCATGCAGAGTACTATGTGATAAACATTCCTTATCCAGGGCAAGGATTGTTCTTTGAGAGAATATAATTATTGCCTCTGTCTCACTGGCCTACAGGCAATTGTTTTCTTTCCGCGTGGTGTGGACAGAGCCTGTGTGGGAAGGTGCTGGTTTAATTTCTGTCACATTTCACTTGTCCATTTCCTGAGGGCAATTTAAATCCCCAAATTGGTTCAGTTGAGAATTACCATGGAGGAGCTCAGGGTCAGCTTAGTACGGTAAGGCAATGGCCATCGGGAAGTTCCAATGAGTCAGGGGCCCTAGAAGGCCCTATAAGAAGCAGCACTATCCTCACCAGCTGGAAATTTTGTGGTGAGGTTAAATATCGATATTTTATTCATGTAAGATGTTTTATATACAAAATGCTATCAGTTCAGGTCAAGATCCTTTATTTAGTTTTCCTCAAGGTTTAAAAACAACAACTGTATCTCATGGTCAAGAAGGAGGCAAACTGATGTGAAGCACTTCAGTTTGCTCAAATAATTGGATCCCTTCCAGTTCTAGGCTAAAGGCAGTGGCCTGTCAGGAATATTTAAGTGATGGTACTGAGAGCATTCTTTTATTTTTAAAATTATGAATGTAATATATAGTCATCCCTTGGCACCCATGGGAGATTGATTCCAGGACCCCTGCAGATGCCAAAATCCACAGATGCTCAAGTCCCTTGTATAAAATTGCCTGTACAGTGGGCTCTCTGTTTTGGTGGGTTCCTCATCTGTGGATCTGCGGCTGGTTGAATCCATGGATGTGGAACCTGTGGCTATGGAAGGCCAACTGTACATGCTAATTGCAAAAAAAATTAGAAAAATAGAAGAAAGTTAAAAAAATATTTATAATTCCAATAACAGTTGTTGGTATTTTGGCATACATATGGATGTATATTATAGACACACACACCAATTTGGTAATTTCATTTAAAAGATTTTTACAAGTATTTTTTGAGATTTTTAACATGGCATTAAATATTCTTCTATAGCATAATGGTGTGATGGTTAAGAGCACGGAGTCTGGGATCAGATCAGACTGCCTGAGTTTGAATACTAGCTCAGCGCTTTCTAATTTGGTGGCCTCGGGCAAGTTACTTAACTTCTTTGCCTTAGTTTTCTCCGTAAAATGGGGGCAATAATAATACTTACATCATAGGATTATAGTAAAGATCAAATGAGTTAATTTATTTACAAATTGCTTAGAATAGAGCCTGCTACATGGTAAGTGCTATGTAACATTTGCTTTTATTAATGGTTGCATAGAATTCCATCTTCTGGGTGAGCCATAACTTATTTATCATCCGTTGCTTGCTATTTGGATGTTTTTGATTTTTGATTATTACAAATTATGAAACCCTTTATATACTTTTTGTGTGCCCATTTAAAAAAATTGTTTCTATAGCCTATGTTTCAGGAAATAAAGTTTCTGGACCAAAATATATTAATATTTTTATGGTGTCTGTTATATATTGGCAAATTAATCCTCTGAAAGATCGTACCAGTGTACACTTCTACAGTGCTGACAGTATCTGTTGTTCTCAGTTGTTGAGACAAGAGTAGTATCTTACATTGTTTTCATCGGCATTTCTTTGATTACAAGTCAGAGAGAGGTTTTCCCAAGTGTTTATTTGCAATTTACATTTATTCTTTATAAATTATTGCTTCCTGGCCTTTACTGACTTTTACATTTCTCTCTTAAACTGACATTCAGTGCTTCTTCTATAGCAAAGGCATATTGAGTGCACTTAACAATGATGAGGAGGAGGATGGTGAAGACGGTTGCCCAAGGCATTTATCACAACCCACAGAGGCAGCTGCCTCCTATAGTTAAGTCCTCGTGCAAGGCTGGCCCAGCCCCATATCTTCCATCAGAGGCATTTTGTCATAGCCTCCATGTTCTTCAAATTCGTTATTATTATTATTATTTGGTTTTATTTCTATGGCAACAGCATAAATTTGTCGTGTAAAGAACTTATGGTGCAGTTATTCGGGGAAGAGGTTGTCATTAGTGTTGCTAGAAACACTGCAAGGACAAGATGACATCCTGTCTCTGTAACTTCAGAAATCACTTCGAGGTGATGGGCTTTTCTGAATGAGATTTCATTAGCGACAATTTTTGTCTTTACATCGTGGTAAATATTGTGACTACCTGGGAGAGAATCCCTTGGTTTATTAAAGAGCTAAGTAGTCACCTAATGAGAAACTTGTCAGTAATCTTGTGAACATGTGGAGAGGAGTATTTATTTTTAAAGGGCTAGATGTACAGCGGGTCTCAGGAACAAGCACTGATTCACTGTTTAAATTAGCTCCTGAATTCTGCTGCCTTCCCTTTGGCTATGGAGACCTCTGGCTACGTGATATGCTGTTGCTGAGTATTGAATATCAACAGCAGTTGATAGTCTTAATTTGTGTTACTGATTTTCTCCATGCAAATATTGCCATGGCAGGCTAAACTTTTTTTTTTTTTTTTTTTTTTTTGTGGTACGCTGGCCTCTCACTGTTGTGGGCTCTCCTATTGCCGAGCACAGGCTCCGGACGCGCAGGCTCCGGACGCGCAGGCTCAGTGGCCATGGCTCACGGGCCCAGCCGCTCTGCGGCGTGTGGGATCTCCCCGGACCGGGGCACGAACCCGTGTCCCCTGCATTGGCAGGCGGACTCTCAACCACTGCGCCACCAGGGAAGCCCAACATGCAAACTTTGATGAAGGAAAACTTGTTCTGTTCTGGAAAATAGACCAGGATCAATGGGGAGCAGTTCGACATTTTCGTTTAATGTAAGGAAGAACTTTTTAATCACCTTTTTGAAGCAGTCACTGGGATTTTTCCAGCAGAGATAAGGTGATCAAAAGGTAATGGTTACTGGATTTAAGATGAAAAAGGTGGGACCCATGCACTGGGTAAGACCCTGGACTAGATTACTTCTAAGGTTTTTTCCAACTCTGAGATTCTACAATTATGTTAATTTAAAAAAATCATATGCTGTGACTTCCCTGCTGGTCCAGTGGTTAAGACTTCGTACTTTCACTGCCAGGGGCCGGGGTTTGATCCCTGGGTCAGGGAACTAAGATCCCACATGCTGCATGGCGTGACCAAAAAAAAAAATCATGTGCCTACTTTTCTGAAGTAGTAAAATACACAGAAACTGGAAGTGGAGTGGTGGTTACCAGGGACTGGAAGGAGGAGGAAAGGGGAGTTGTTATTTAACGGGTATAGAGATTTGCAAGACGAGAAGTTCTGGAGGTCTGTTTCACACAAAGTGGACATACTTAACATGACTGCACTGTACACCTAAAAATGGTCAAGATGGTAAATTTTATTTTATTTATTTTTTTACCACAATTAAAACGAAACAACCATGTGCTTACTACGGGTTTCGTCCTAGGTCATGCACTATAGGGGAGCCATAGGTCTAAGACAGTCCCTGCTCTCAGCTGGCTCACAGCCCACCTCTGCTGTGAGAAGCAAGGTGCCTGACCAGGAGCCCAGGGCCCTCATGAGCTGTGACGACATCACTGCCCCTGCTCTGTGGGCACTGCCAGAAATCCAGAGGAACAAAAAGGCTTCTCCCTTCTGCTGTCTTCCAGTCTCCTGCTCGTGCCCCAGCTGATAGAACCCAGTAGGAAGCCAAGTGGTGAGTTAGTCTGAAAAACATGGTGTGCTGTCGGAGGAAGGTACATCAAAGAGTGAGCGTGGGGTTGAGTGCCGTTAGGCACAGTCCACCCCTTTGTCTCTTCTGCATCCGCACTCAGCCTTCTGCCCACATACGAACTTGATAAAACAACAACAGCAGCATGGCAGTGCTTCTGCTGATACAACTATCCCTTTCACAATGAAGGCATGCCCACCCTTTCCCCGATAAGGCAGATGCAGAGTCTCATCAGCCAAGTGTGTCCATATTTGAATGATCTTAGTTACTCTCACAGGTTAGTCAAATCCTATTTTATAACCCACAAGACTAAACTGTAAAGTTAACTATCAACCAGCAGTCCTTATATGACGTATCAGGGGAAAGGAAAAAAGAGAAAATGATTTCTATATACAAATATGTACATAAAAATCTAGGAATAAAATACACATAGTTGCTACAGTTCTCTGTAACTGATCACAAGACCATAATTGATATATAGCGATAGATAAATATGTAGGGGATCTACATATATAGATCTATATCTGTAGCTACATATTTTCCTTCTTCCCTTATCCACTTTCATGTTCCTTTTCCTTTTATCTAGTCCTTTGGTTTGTGAGGATTCTTTTTCTGGTGAGTTGATGTTTCTTTCCTGAAGAGTCTGTGTCCTTAGTCATCCCTCATTTATTGGACTGGTAAAATCTTTTATCAGCTTTATTACTGAACATGTAATAAACAGAACCCCAGAGAATCCTTTGAATTACAGACATCCCTCTCTAGGTCCCCATTGTTCAGCAGCAATCCTATTTCATCTTTAAAGTTGGGACCAATCACCTCAATGTGGACAGTGAAACCTTTCTTTGTCCATTGGTTCAATGGCATCAGGAGTCTAAAATGACCAGGGGGATGTCTCAAATTTGAGTTCAGTAGAAACATTTTTGTGCCTATAATGGAAATATTTTTCTTGAGAACTAATAACTCTAAACCAGTGGAGCCCCACATCTCAGGGATGGGAAGCAAAATTTTTGTGATTGGTTATTAGGTGTAATATAAAAGCAGACCCTTCAACTTTAATCCTTGGTTTCCAGATCCATGTATTCTAGTTAGGGAGAAATAGCACTCTATAGGGTTGTCGATTCAAAGCATATACTGCATCCTGTAAGATAGTTCCATAAATTTTCAAGGTGTTATCTCCCAGTTGGTGACATTATTGAGCCTTCAGTTGGTGATTCCACCATTCTGTCAGGCCAGCTGCTTCTGGATGATGGAGATGTGGCAAGACCAAAGAATTTCATGGTCATAAGCCAGTTGCTGTACTTCTTTTGTTGAGAAATTAGTGCCTTGTTCAGAAGAAATGTTGTGAGGGGTACCATGATGGTAAATAAATATGTGGATGATGGTGCTTGCAAAAGGCTAATCCATATCCAGAATGTATTTATTCCAGTGAGGACAGATCTTTGCCGCCTTCTTTCTGGAAGGGGACCAAGGTAATCAACCCCCAGCAGATGGCTAGCTGGTCTGCCAGAGCTCACTGTTGGCTCCTGCTGTTAGGAGGTTGAGTACTCAGTAATGGTGGTAGCAAGGTTTGCCTTGGTGAGTCTATGCACAGCCTGATTGATTGCTGCCATAGACACTCTGAAGATAAGTCCTTGGAGAAAGCACTGGAGTAGCTGGGGAAAAAAAGGCTGACTGTCATCTGACATCCTCAGAATGTGTTATCTTGTCTACCTTACCATTGAGAGCCTCTGAAGTGGATGCTCTTTTGTGGGTATTCACATGGGATACAAATATTTCATACCCTTTGCCCATTCCAAAATCCATATACCTATTCCGCAGTCGTCCTTTTTACCAATTTTCCAATTCTCTTCTTTCTAATTCTCTGACCATTTGGCTAAGTCATTAACTACTACTTATGAGTGAGTATAGATTTGTACTTCTGGCCATCTTTCAGCCTGGACAAAGTGGATATCCACATGTACTGTGAAGTTCTACCAATTGACTGGATTTTCTTTCTCCACTATTTTTCAGGGCCACCCCTGAGTGAATATGCAACAGTCTATTTCGAGCTAGTGCTGGTATATAATGAAGAATTATCTATAAAACATACCCAAGGTTTTTTCCCAGCATTAACTGGTTATAGGGAATTCCTTATGAGGTCATAGATGTGGGCTGAGAAAGAGAAAGCCATGTAGCACGAGTAGGTGGCTATAGGAATCTGAGTTCCTAATCATGCAACTTATTATACCTTCTGGACCTGCTACAGACCTATCTTATATATATCACTTCCACTTGGTGACAGAGTGTGACTGCACTTAACTGATTTTCTGGATTGGTGGATCAAATGACATGGTTAGTTTATGGTGGGCAGCTCAGGTCATGTGGTCATCAGGTGTCCAAGGCCAGAAGTTCTGCCTCCACAAGAGCCTAGGAATGGACTTTCAAGGGGAAAAATCAGCAGCTATTTCTCAGAGGGTGAAAATTAGCAGAAGAGGCTGGTTTTCCTCTAAAATATTGGTATTCAAAGTTGTGATTTTTATATGACTTGCCCCAGGATTGTTAAACCGTCCCCTTTTGTACCTGGGGGTTGAGCTATAACACTTTTGGGGATCACGAGGAGATTCATGGGGAATGGAGGCCATAGGGTTCTACATATCAATCAACATCTTTCCTTTCAAGTTTTCTTAGTGGAATTATATTCCTTCCTAGTCGACTTTTTCTAGTATTGATTACAGAAATGTATTGAGTATATTTAAACTCACCTTCCCCAAATATGACTCATTATTGCCTTATATACCTATCATACTTCCCCCAAATTTGGAAATTATCAGATGCTTCTTTAGATCCTTTTTCATGCTTCTAAGGACTTTACTGGAAAAATCTTTTCTTCTTTTCTTTTTTAAATCAAGCTACTTTATTGTAAAACAAGACACAGATAGAACCTCCCTTCCAAATCAAATATATAGCTTAGTAAAGCATATATTTGATAAGGCAAAAACACTTGTAACTACCACCCAGGTCAGGAAATAAAAATTTGCCACCCACTCTAGAAGCCCTTTCCATGTGCCCCCATCTCAATCATAATCCCCTACTTCACTTTGTAAGTAACCATTATCGAGGTTTTAGTAGTAATCACCCAAATGGGCGTCCTTAGGTACTATAGTTTAACAGCTTTTGAAAATGAGTTTACTCATCAAAAAAACACTGATACACCATTCTTTTTATCTATAGATTCCTGATCCATCCTTTTCTTTTCCTTATAGTTTATCTGTGGATGAACCCAGCCTTCTGACCTGTAGAGTTTCTCATAGTCATGGCACATTTCACTGTGTTCCTCTGTCTTCTGTATTCCTGTAGAGTGGTAGCTGGATTTAGAGGCTTGATCAGACTCAGATACAATTCCTTTGGCAACACTATAAGAGTGTTCTTCCGTCCGGAAGCGTGTGATATCTGTCTTGTTCTTTTTGTGATGTTAGCTATTGTTGATGCTCAATGCTTAGATTCATTTATTTGTTGTGGTTGGTAAAATGGTGATATTCTAATTTAGACTTTTTTTTTCACTTATCATGTGGAATACTTTTATAAAGAATTGCTTCCCTTCATCTATTTTTTGATTACCCAGTGGTATAGTTCACATAGGAGAGACAAGATAAATATTTGACTCTTTTATTTACCAAGTTTCAAAATCATGAATCTGGTTCCCTTTCATCCTCCAAAGGTGTGTGTGTGTGTGTATGCATGCATGCATGACTTTGTGGACTTAAGCATATTTGATGGGTTCCATTTAATTGCAGTTATCTTTTTTTTTTTTTTCTTTTTGCGGTATGTGGGCCTCTCACTGTTGTGGCCTCTCCCGTTGCGGAGCACAGGCTCCGGACGCGCAGGCTCAGCGGCCATGGCTCACGGGCCCAGCCGCTCCGCGGCATATGGGATCCTCCCAGACCGGGGCACGAACCCGTATCCCCTGCATCGGCAGGCGGACTCTTAACCACTGCGCCACCAGGGAGGCCCGCAGTTATCTTTTTGAAAGCTCAAAGCCCAGTAGAAGCCTCTTAAAGTTGGCTCCTGTTTATTTTTCCTGGATGTCCTTTGTAGATATAAAACTCCATGGACTGAAAACTCAAGAACTACTTCTCTAGACCAGCCTTTTCTCCATTCATTTATGGCCTTAACTGACCAGGGAATATATTTGAAGAGCGGGGCACACCCTCTATAGAAAGGGAATATGTGCTTTCTGTTTACAAATATTCCTGGCTTTGTATTTAGAGCCCAGAGCACTGGCTTCCTGTTGGGCTATTCTCCTCTGAAAAGGAGATTGCTTTGCCAGTGTTGTTCACCTTTTCCGGAAAGATTTGATATTAATAGTTTTTCTCTAGAATGACTCATTCTTCTATGAAGCATGTGCTCTTGCCTAGTCAAATATCTGGAATAAAATTAAAAACAGCTGAAACACTCCCCCCACCCCTAAAATTCTCTGTGTAATCCAGTAAATATCTGTGAATTAAGCTTTGGGAAAAATAAATTAATCTAATTAAATGTGAGATTGCCTCAGGCTTCTTTGCGTGTGGTAGAAGGACTTGCATTCAAAATGTGCTGTGCCTTGAAAATGTGACTTCCTATCCTCAAAGGAAATTTATCACATCCCTCCCCTCTTGGTAACTTGCTTTTCCTTTAGCTCAAATGCTGTGTTTTCTGTTTTCATCTTCTCAAGCTTGGACAATTCTGAACATTTTAACCCTCTCAGTTTGTTTCTGTGACAGTCACTTTCTGGCAACAGGGCTCCTGTGAGAAGTTTATGGTGAAAAATTGACAGAAGTAATACTTGAGCCAGCATACAAAACAGAACCTCCCACAGGAGAGAATAAAAGTGGTTTTGAGAAGCTTATGGCATCATTATCTGTGACAGTTTTCTTTTGGTTTATATTACTCATGTTTTCAGGCCGGGTAATATTGATTTACTCTTCTGGAAGAGGTCTGTCTGATTCTCCGGGCTCAAGTCCTTAGCCTGATATTCAAGGCCCTCCACAGTCTTATTACCATCCTCCCCCCAAACCCTCAGTGACTCCCTATTGCCTGTTGGACTGAGTGCGTACTTTCCCTACGGTTCCAATTTACCTCCCCAAGCTCATCTCCTTGGCTTTCCTGTGGACACCTCTTCAGATCAGCTATATTAGATTGCTTCCATTTCCCTGGTATACCCCCTGCTTTCCTACCTTGGCTTTCACTCATATAATTCCTTCCATTTGGAATGACCTTGTCTCCCATCTCTACCTGCAGAAATCTTATTATTTTAAAACCAACTTGAAATTCCTCCTCACCCAGGAATTTCTTTCTGATTCCTCCAAAGGAATTACTTCATTCCTCCTTTGAACTCCCAAGCAATTTGTTTATGCAGTTGCTTTGTATTATTTTGTTATATGGGTAAAGATGGCTGTTGCCATCATTTATGTATTTGTCTGATACACTTGCTTGTGGGGTACAAATAGGATGAACATATATCCAAATGTTCTTCAGACAGTTACAGTTTTCCTTGGACAGTCTCAGTATAGGCGCTGTCCTACTACCCTGTCTGGTTAGTCCCCTCTTGCATTCTCAAAAGTGTCTTGACTTGAATGATAAATTAAATGACCAGTCACCCTTGGAAGAAGTAACTGGGGGATTGCGGCTGCCTCACACTCATGCTTGAATCACTGGTCATTTAGCAGGAGGGGTGGTGGAATCCATATATGGTGGGCAAAGAAGTTCTCCTTCACAAAGGAGACTGTCTTGTGCTGGGGCAGGGACCACATTGCAGAGGCCATCAGGAAATGCTAAGGAGATTCGTTTTGACTCCTGCCAGAGCTAGTCCTCCTAATGGCACTGCCCAGAGCTATTACTTTCCCATCAGAAAGTTAGATTCCCCGAGGGTTTAATAAACAATTTCTCCTAACATGAAAAGCTGTGGGCATTGTTTCCCCTTGGGTCAGTGCAGTTAGAGCTTCAAAGGAGAATACTTGGGCATTGTGTGGAATATTTAATACACAAGTGAAAGGCATCTTATTTATTTACTTATTATTTATTTATTTTCCACTCCTTTTTATTTTTAAAATTAGCCTACAGAAAAGTTGATGGAATAGTACATAGTCATAGTCCCTTCATTTTGCTACATGTGCTTTTCCTCTCTTGCTTGTTCCATATATAGACGCATTGGATTAAGTTTGTGTTAAAGTAAGATTTATGTATAAATGTTCACATTCTCTTTTTGAATCACTTGAATATTGGTTTGAGGACATCATGATACTTCACCCTTAAATACTTCCACATGTTTCTCCTAAGAATATGGACATTCTTCTACATAACCACAATGTCATTACTACACCCAAGACAATTAACTGTAATTCCACAAAATCATCTAATATACAGTCCATATTCAAATGTCTTCAAACAGGTTTTGGATCCTGAATCCATTGGATCCATTATGTCTCTTTCATCTCTTTTAATCTTGCATAGTCTCTGTGCCTGTTTTCGGTGTTTGTGTGACACATATTTTTGACATACAATGTTTGAAATTCTTTCCCCCCTCGCCCTTTAAAGAATTTTGCCTTTACCCACTTAGATTCTTCTAAAGAAAGATCTGCCAGATCTGCTGTCTCCTTTTTTGAATTCACTGATGAAGAATCCAGAGATGGGTTAATGGGCTAGAGGAAATGAGGGGTGGGAGGAGGGGTGTGTTCCTTGGAAGTTGGTCCTGAGCCTTTAGAAAGGCCCGAGTTCCTCTCCTACCGCCCACCCCTCACCCTGTAGCTCTGAGATATGGGGGCTTGGAGAGGAGTGGAAGGACCTGTGAAGAAGTATTGTTGTGAGTTAGGTATTGGATTCTCTTTAGTATTCTTCCAGAACCAGGGAAGATGATGCTTATTAGTTACTTGTGGACTATATTTCCCTGAATGTGACATTCCCCCAAGATGAGGCTTCAGGGGAAACCAGTATTTATTCTGCTCAGTCTTTTCTCTTCAAAGGAGAAATCATTAACTCCCATAGAGAGAGAAAGCTTTTTTATGGCTGTGGTCTTAAGCCTTAGGATATCTTAAGAGGATTTTATCAGATCACAGAGTTTTATCATCCAAATTGGGACACATTTGAGAGTGAAACATTGATAGTGAATATGAAATAATTATTGATAGTGAAATAATTATTTCGGGGCCATATGCTTAAGTCAGAATGGTGTCAGGCAAACCAAAATATATGGGTACCCTGGTTATATATGCCTGTTGCTTGCACCACAATTTATCTTGTACAAGTGGATAAAAGTTATAAATAAACATGATGAAAAATATGAATGCATGTACACTACTACACATAAGTATTAGATTAAACCATATGAAACTGCCTTATAAAAGTAGCAATTTCATGAGCTATCTATAGAGATTTCAAAATTTTGGCGTGTCTGCTGTTTATTTCTTTGAGTAGTAAATTCTTTGAGGATAAGAATCATTCACTTTTCACTCTGTTATTTATTTTTCATTCATTTATTCATTAAACATTTATTGAGCACCTACAACATGCAGGCACTATGCTAGATGCTGGGGATAGATCAGTGGCACAGAGGGGGGTACCTGCTACCCAAGAGCAATATAATGTATTTGTGCCCTTTTCTCTATTCTAGTTAGAATTGAGCATAAATATCAAAGCAAAGCATAGTAGGTTCATGTTTGTTATTTGATGTCAAAAAAACCCTAAAATACAAATTGAAGTACAAAATTTTTTTGCTGCCATTCTTGTGGCACCCTCATAAATTGATATCTGAGGACGTATGTCCCTCTGTATCCTTTTCATTATGCCATAAGTATTCACATGCCTCAAAGACATGACAAGATTTTTGCAAGGAGAACCGCAAGGAGCTTAGAGCAGAAGAAGAATGACATGGAAGTGCATTAGGCATCATGGGTGCTCTGATTTAAGTCTCCTCAGGGACCTGTCTGAGCTGCAAGGGAGGACGTGATCCTTAGCTGCTCGGTGGGAATTAGTGGAAAGTTATTCATAGAAGCACTGAGGCTGGAGATACCATGCATTGGCTTAAAATTTTTATTGAGTGCTAGGCCTCTAGGGATTAACTTTGGGCCTAAACCATCCCTACTTCACAGAGGTAAGTGTCCGTTGAGGATGGTGGGCTTTGAACTAATTATCACAAAAGTAAACATATAGCTATCAGTCATGATAAGTGCAATAAGGGAAAAGAATAGCAGGTTGTAGAGTATGTAGGAGAAAGACCAAATTTGGGGGTCAGGGAAGGTCTCTCTGAGGGAACCACCTTAAACTTGAGACTCAAAGGAGGAGGGCAGCAGACCCTACAGAGGGTTGTACAGCTGGAGCTGAGCAGTGGAGGAGGAGGGTAGTGCCAGGTGAGGATAAGGAATTTTCATCTTGAAAGAAGTAGAATTGTTAGATGGACCCTTTTGGAGGTGTGGTGGGAAGGGGTTGATCAATTAGGACATGGAGACCTGAATATCACAATGGAAATGAATCAATGGAAAACTGTAAGCAGTTTGACAAGGCTGGGATGTGGAGTGTGAAGCAGGACACCATCTTGAATGTTGAGTTCTTACGATAAGTAACAGGGAGCCATTGAAGAGCGGGTATGAGCGGGGGGAATGACGTATCAAATGTGCATTTGAGAAAGAGAACTCTCAAGGATGGATGAATTAGTTGAAGACATCAAAGGCCGGAAGACCTTGCAATTGTCTAACAGATAGGGGATGAAGGTTTGATCTAAGGTAGTGGCAGTAAAGAGACAGAATAGGAGACAAAGATGCTCAATAAGCACAATCTATAGAGTTTGGTTATTGATGAGAGGAGAAAGTGGAGGGGTGTTAAATGATGTTCAGGTTCCTGGCTCGTGTGATTAGTGGAAAGGGATAGCAAGAGGGGGACCGGTTGGGGCAACAGACGATGAGTTAGATTTGTCCCTGATAAGTGCCAAGTGTTTGTGGGAGATCCAGCCTGATGTTACCTAAGTAGCTGATTGGTTATTGTTTTCTGAGGTCGATGAAATTCTCTCTGAATATTTTTGATACGTTAACATGGAATCTTTTGAGAGAGTTGGAAGCATTCAAACTACTTATAAAAGGGTTCTTGAATTTTACAACAGACAGATTGCTTTATTTTGAATTACTCATGACAGACTTATTTTTTTGTGTTTGAGAGACATTTGACTTTGTCACAGTTCTGAAAATATGTTATTTCTGGTATGTTTAGATGGTGTGTTTTCAAGAACGGTTAAATATTACAACTAGGCTTGCTGCGTTTTGTTTTTTCCCATTCAGTTTCCCGTTAAATATACAAGCGTAACGTCTGGCACTCTTCTTTTTAAGGACTGTAGAAAAAGAATAGCAAGGATTAGATTTAGTACTTGACAAATCATCCAGTTGTAATATTTTCGTCTAGAGTTGAGTTTGAAACTGACTGAAATGTCCACGTCAGGAGCAACACTGTGTAATGTCACAGAGGAGCCACTTAGGAGAATTCCTAATATGGTCGGGCATTCTTGAGATGCATGGAATAGCCCATTTGTGCGGTATCATCTGAGATGGGAATGCAGCCCTAACACATCAAGGCCAGAATGACAGAATCTGCAGAGTACTTCCTGTCTGTTATTTGTCAGGCTACAGCCCTGTTGGCTGATGATGGCAATTCTTCCTTCTTTGCTTCATTTTTCAATGGCAAATCCTTGGACCCTGAACTGGAATGTCCCTTTCCCAGTTTGAAAGTCAAATGTTCTTAGAAATGGACTTTGATAATTATCTTCATCCAAACCCCTGGCATTTTTGCAGATGAGGAAAACGAGACACAGAGAGGTTAAGCGATTTGACCACAGCCATCCAGCTAATGACTGAACCCTCCGGCCCAGCTAGTCGCCTCTTTCAGAATGGGCAGGATGGCAGCCTCCCGCTTCCTTTTAGTTTGTTATTTGCCAGAACTTAGAGTCTTTCTTCACTTTATAAAGCCTCTGGGAAATAGTCTAACTCCTTTGAAAGAAGAAAAGACATGTTTACTCAGAAAACTTATTTTTGTTTTTTTCCAAATGGGTTTTTGTTCTGAGGCAGTGTGACTGCCCTCTCTTCTGAGAGAGCTTTCACCACACAGTGTGACATCTCTGTAATGGCTGGTGCAGCCCAGTTGGACATCTGTATAACAGTCACAGCAAAACCCCATGGATTTTGGAGCATGGCAGTGCCTCTGAACTCAGGATGCTAGATGCTAGAATGCTAGAATCTGGTCAGCACCGTTGCCTGGGTCTTTAGGGCGAGTGATACCAGGAACTTCCTTAGAAGCAACTGTTTATCAAACTTTCAAAAGGATCATTGATTGTTAAAATTAAAAATCTCAGAGCTCTGTCCTAGGACTGAGCACCCCTGTGAGTCCTGAGCACCCATGGGGCTTCGCTGCTGCTGCAGGGCAGGCAGGCGGAAAGGGGGGCACAGCTAAGGGAAAGGGGGGAGATTCGAAGATGAGTTATGAGTGGGAAGAGGAAAAGAGCTCCTATGGTGCTCACCATCTACTGCCTCAGCATGGTGGGGAAAGGACTTGGGGGCCCTTTTCTCAGGACCCACAATGTCTACTTGGTCCCAGCTTTCTCTCCATACTTTCTGGCCTGGGTGTGGGGTGGTGGGCCGGAGCAGGTGGTAAGCATTGCTCTGGCTCGTCGTGTTGTCTGTGCTCTGAGACTCCCAAGTGCTTGGGTTTAGAAAGCCAAGAGACTTTATTTTGCTTCTGTCGGAATGTCTCTTCTGTGAGACAGTGGACACTGCAGGGGCCTCCTTCCGGAAAAAGGGAAGAATCTCAGGGGATAAGACAAGGAGGGAGAAACATCAATTACTAGCTCAAAACAGAATCCCACATTTGTAAGAGCTCAGTTAAAGAAAAACGGTCTGTCAAGAGTAATCTTCTCAACCTGAGCTTTTTCCAAAAGCAGCACGTGGGTGCTGCTATCTGAGCTAAGCACAGAATGATGAGAAAATGCATACTGGTGGATTTTCCTCAAATCTTTAGAGTAAACAGAATTTTTTTCTTGCTATAGCAAACTTAATTTTGTACCAAAATGGTCACAGAATATTGCAGCTCTGTGACAACTCAGACATGATCCTAGATGCACATGCTCTGTCCTTCCAGATCCCTTCTCCCCCACCTTCTCTACGCTGTTTTGGGTCCTGGGAGGCTAGTGTCCATGGATCACATCAATCACTTATTTGGCCAATGGGAGGTCCCGCTTTACCATCCCTTGATGGTTTCTTTAATCCTGTCTACACTTTGTAAATAATCCCTTTAATAAAAGCTCCCATTTGAGTGTGTAATCTCTTTCATGCTGGGACCCTGAACTGATAAATCATCTAATCCTATATGACCATTTTACAGATGAGGAAACTGAGGCACAGAAAAGCCCACTGACTTTTCCAGTGGTGTCCCTTTCCTCCTTCTTTCCCCAGCCATGATTGAGTATTCACAAGCTGAGACCCTGAACGCTGGCCTGAGGATGAGATAACCTCTGACACTAGAGTCTGCTCTGCTCTAGTGTGATGACACATTTCTAAAAACTTCCATTTATTTAAAAGCCGTGTCCTTAAAAGTGCTAATTTAAAAGACACAGAAAATGGACTTGAGGACATGGGGAGGGGGAAGGGTAAGCTGGGACGAAGTGAGAGAGTGGCATGGACATATATACACTACCAAATGCAAAATAGATAGCTAGTGGGAAGCAGCTGCATGGCACAGGGAGATCAGCTCGGTGCTTTGTGACCACCTAGAGGGGTGGGATAAGGAGGGTGGGAGGGAGATGCAAGAGGGAGGGGATATGGGGATATACATATGCATATAGCCGATTCACTTTGTTATACAGCAGAAACTCACACAACACTGTAAAGCAGTTATACTCCAATAAAGATGTTTTAAAAAATGCTGTTTTATGTGGTATATACATACAATGGAATATTATTCAGCCTTAAAAAAGAAAGTAGTCCTGTCATATGCAACAACATGGATGAACCTTGAGGATGTTATGTGAAGTGAAATCAGCCAGTACTGCATGATTTCGCTTACATGAGGTATCAAAATAGTCGAACTCATAGAAGCAGAAAGCAGAGTGGTGGTTGCCAGGGGCTGGGGGAGAGGCAGAAAAGCGGAGTTGCTATTCAATGGGCATGAACTTTCAGTTATGCAAGATGAATAAGTTCTAGAGATCTGTGGTACAGCATTGTGCTGGTAATTAACAAGACTGTATTACACAGTTAAACATTTAAGAAGATAGATCTCATGTTCTTTTTTTTTTAACCACAAAAAAAGAAGCAAAAAAAGTATTTTAATAGGTCAAAAAGTAGTTAGAGAAAGGAGTCCCCCTGGGAAGACACTGTCCATGGGGGCATGGCTGGGCCAGCGGAGAGGCAGGAAATGCCTTCTTCCTCCAGGGTGGAAGCACCTGCTGTAGGACTGGGCTGGAGGAGCATGGGCTGAACTTATCTCCACCCTCCTCTCAGCTCGTGCCTCCTGCACCCATCTCCCAACATGTGAGGAACCTCTGACCATGAGTGAGTGATTGAGTGTGTGTGTGTGTGTATGTGTATGTATGTGTGTATATGTGAGAGAGAGAGAGAGAGAGAGAGACAGACAGACAGACAGACAGATGGGGAGGGAAGGAGAGGGAGAGAATGAATTTGCATTCTTCCTTTTATTAACTTTCCCAAGTTCTCTTGAAGAATCTTTTTTGACCTCTCGTATTTCATTGATTCTAAGACACGTTTTATTTTTCTCACATTTTAATGCTCTGATACCAGGATGGGTCATACACTCGAAAGCATCTTTCATTGCTGTTGGTCAGGCGATGGTTCTGCTGTAGCTTCATTGCCCATGCGTGTGTGAACTTGGTAGTTCTGGTTGTGTGACAAGACGAGTGAAACTGCTCATTGTTTCAGTCAGCAGTCCATTCTGTGATCATCTGAGGAAGGAATGTGGTCCTAGGTGTTGACTGAACTCTTCTGCTGATACCTGTCAGCAAGATTTTCTTGCCAGCATCAACGCTGTGGAAAAGCATTAGAAGCTTAGAAGAAAATCCCAAATGCAGTACTTGAGCACTCCTTTAAGAAAAGTTGCATCACTAAATCTCTTGGTGGTATAGAGGACAATACTGTGTGGAAAAACACAGTCATTGGACCCTGTGGCAAAAGTGATTCAGAAGAGTGGGTTTTAGATTTTTTGATGATGGCCATTCTGACCGGTGTGAGATGATATCTCACTGTAGATTTGATTTGCATTTCTCTAATGATTAATGATGTTGAGCATTCTTTCATGTGTTGGTTGGCAATCTGTATATCTTTGGAGAAATGTCTATTTAGGTCTTCTGCCCATTTTTGGATTGGGTTATTTGTTTTTTTGTTATTGAGCTGCATGAGCTGCTTGTAAATCTTGGAGATTAATGTTTGTCAGTTGCTTCATTTGCAAATATTTTCTCCCATTGTGAGGGTTGTCTTTTGGTCTTGTTTATGGTTTCCTTTGCTGTGCAAAAGCTTTTAAGTGTGGAGAAAAAGGAACACTCTTGCACTGTTGGTGGGAATGTAAATTGATACAGCCACTATGGAGAACAGTATGGAGGTTCCTTAAAAAACTAAAAATAGAACTACCATACGACCCAGCAATCCCACTACTGGGCATATACCCTGAGAAAACCATAATTCAAAAAGAGTCATGTACCAAAATGTTCATTGCAGCTCTATTTACAATAGCCAGGACATGGAAGCAACCTAAGTGTCCATCATCGGATGAATGGATAAAGAAGATGTGGCACATATATACAATGGAATATTACTCAGCCATAAAAATAAATGAAATTGAGATATTTGTAGTGAGGTGGATGGACTTAGAGTCTGTCATACAGAGTGAAGTAAGTCAGAAAGAGAAAAACAAATACCGTATGCTAACACATATATATGGAATCTAAGGAGAAAAAAAAAAGGTCATGAAGAACCTAGGGGCAAGACGGGGATAAAGACACAGACAGACCTACTAGAGAATGGACTTGAGGACACGGGGAGGGGGAAGGGTAAGTTGTGGCAAAGTGAGAGAGTGGCATGGACATATATACACTTCCATACGTAAAACAGATAGCTAGTGGGAAGCAACCGCATAGCACAGGGAGATCAGCTCCGTGGTTTGTGACCACCTAGAGGGGTGAGATAGGGAGGGTGGGAGGGAGGGAGACGTAAGAGGGAAGAGATATGGGAACATATGTATATGTATAACTGATTCACTTTGTTATAAAGCAGAAACTAACACCATTGTAAAGCAATTATACTGCAATAAAGATGTTAAAAAAAAGAAGAGTGGGTTTTGAATGTGATATCTAAATCAAATTAAATTGGAGCAACTAACCAATTTATTTCACTAATATTTTTACATTTTCCTTTTTATGAATATAATAAAACCCATGCCTAAGTAAATCTAATAGAGCTTTTTCAATAAGTACAAGATAAAAATTCTAAATCTTAGTATTATATCACAGTTTAATTTGCAACCATTTTTTCTTTCCTATTAATATGTAAAATAGCATTGTCTCTTACAACCAGTGAATCTTAATCAATGAAGTCTGGTAATGAAGTAGGAAGTCAGTTAAATTATCAGTATGAATCAAAAGATGAGTTGGAAAGCTAAGACCTGAGGAATAAGTTTAGTAATTCTTTTGCTCAATAAATATTTATTAAGTGTCTACTGTGAGAGCAGTGCTGGGATAGGCATGAGGATACAGCTGTGAACAAAGCATATATGATCCCTGGGCACACAGGGAAGACAAGATATATTGAATAAGTAGTTGCATGTACGATATTACAGAAGAAGACTTGCAGGCTTCTTTGAAGTGTAAATAGAGGAGCTTAACGTGGTCAAGGGGAGCAGATGGCCTGAGTGAGAAAGTGACACTTAAGTGGAGAATGGAAGGACCAGTAGGAGTTAGCCAGGGGAAGAGGAGGGCGGTCCTGGCAGAGGGGGTGGTGTGTGTGAAAGCTGGGATGTGCCAAAGAGTGAGGGGCTGAAGCAAGTCCAGTGTAGTAGGAGCCCAGACAGTGGTACGGGGATGAGAGACAAGGCTAGAGAAGTAGGTAGGCATCAGATGATGGAGGGCCTTATAAGTCATGCCAAGGAGCTTGGCCTTTATCCTGTGGATAAGAGGAGGCTGTGGAAGGAGTTTCAGGAGGGGTGTGGTATGTCATGCTCAGATTTTAGAATTTCACTCTGGCTGCTGTGCAAAAATGGGGTGCTGTAGATCAAGGGCAGATGAAGGGAGCGTGGTTGTAGTCACCTTCACTTGATTAGAGACATGGTAGCTGGGAGGGGTAGAAGATATCAGATGGTACAAGGGAATCCTGCAGCAAGCAATAGCCCCCATCACTGACTGCCTCCCTCAGATAGTACATCCTTAGTTCCTGCTAACCTAAAGATAATAACTTTATTTTTGACAGAGTGACTTCTTCTGACTTGAGCCTGCAGTGTGCTTTGAGAGATCTTCCGCCAGGTAAGTGCAGAACAAATTTCCTCAGATTTATAAACCACGCTTTTCTCCCAAGACTTTCCTAAGACTCAAATCCAACATCTTATTTAATCCTTACAACAGCCCTATAAGTTAGGTGTATTTTATTGAGACACAGAGAGGTTAGGCAACTTGATCAACATGCACAAAGACCTTCATCACAGCATAAATTATACTTGACAAATAAAACGAAACGAGGAGAGAATCTAAGTATCCAACAGCAGGCAAATTGTGTTAAATCAGTTATGGTACATCATTTGATGGAGGTACTTTAATAATAGTCTATATCAGATTAAGAAGTTTCTTTTCTACTCCTAGTTTGCTAAAAGCAAGTTAGTTGTCCTGGGTGTTGAATTTTATTGAATGCTTTTCTAATCTACTGAGCTGATGAAATGATTTTTATTCTTCATCTAATCATGGTAATTTATATTAATTGATTTTCTAACATTAAATTACCTTGCATTTCTCAGACAAAATCAACTTGGTCATGATGCATTATTCTTTCTGTATTTAGCTAAGATTTAGTTTTAGTCCTGAGATTGGATAAAATTTTTTTTTCTGGTGTTTTTCTTGCCAGGAATGGTTTTCAAAATATTGAAATTGCTTGCTACTTGAATGTATGGGGGAATATGAGAGTAAAACAATTGAGACCTGTTGTTTTCTTTGAGGGAAGAATTTTTACCTGCTGATTTAATTTCTGATTTATTTAGGTTTTCTGATTTCTTCTTGAGTCAGTTTTGGCAAATTTTGTTTTTGGTTATATATACACATTTCTGTTGGATATGTATGCAGCAAGGGAATTTCTGGATCATGGGGTAGGTGTATGTTCAGCTTTAGCAGATACTATCAGTTTTTCAGAATGGTTCTATTAATTTAAAAATTTACATGCTAACCAGGAGTGTATGAGAGTTCTGATTTGTCTGTATCCTTTCCAATACAAGGTATTTTCTGTTTTGTTGTTTGATTTTTCATTTAGTCTCTACTGCTAAGTGTGAAGTAGTATCATAGTGTAGTTTTGATTTGTATTTCCCTGTAGACTAATGAAGTTGGATACTTTTTCATATGTTGATTGACCGTTTGAATATCTTGTTTTGTGAGAAGCCCTTTCAAGTCTCAAAAAAAAAAGTGAAGTGCTTATTCAGGTCTTCTGAAAAAGAATTGTGTTGCCTTATTGAATTGTAGACATTTTAATAATATGTATTCTGGATTTGAGGCCTTGGTAGGATATATATGTTGTAAATATCTACTTTGTTTCCTGTGGTTTACCTTTTTACTCTTTTTATGATCAGAAATTTCTTTAAAATAGTGTAAATTATCCATTTTTTTTTCTTTGTGGTTGGTACTGTTGTACCTATTTAAGAAATCTTGGCCTTATTCTAAGATCACAAAGAACTTTTATGTTTTCTTCTGAAAGCTATATTGTTTTTCTTTTACATTTTGAGCCACGATCCATCTGGAATTGGTTTTATTGTATATGATGTGAGGTAGAGGGTCAAGATTAATTTTTTCCATGTGGATACGCACTTGACCAGAAACCATCCTTTTGTCATAGCACTATTTACCTATTTATTTATTTTGGTCAGGCTTACTGAGGTATAATGAACACAGAGGAAAATTCGTGCTCTTGAAATTTATGGTTTGATAAGCTTCACCAAAGTGTACCATCCTGAAACCACCACCACAATCAGGATGAAGAATGTACCTAACATCTGAAAGAATGCTCCTTTGTAGTAACAATCACTGATCTGATTTCTGTCCCTGGATTTTTTTCTTTTTTCAGAATATATAAATGGGGTCATACAGTATGTAGCCTTTTGTTTCAGATTTCTTTAAAAAAAATCTCAGACTCTCAAAAATTCATCCATGTCATTGCTAGTACCAGTAATTTGTTCTTTTTTATTGCTGAGTAGAATTCCATTGTGTGGATGTACCACAATTTGTTTATCCATTAACCAATTGATGAACATTTGGGTTATTTATAGTTTTTGGCTCTTATGAATAAAGCTGTTATAATTGCTCATTAATAGGTCTTTGTATGGATGTATGTTTTCATTTCTCTTGGGTAAATTACTAGAAGTAGGTTTATTGGGTCATATACTATATAGTATACTGGATTGTATACGTTTAACATTATACAAAAAAAATCCCTCCAGCTGTTCCCAAAGTGACTGTGCCATTTTACATTCTATTCGGCAATACATAAAATTTTAGTTGCCCCACAGTCTCTCCACCACTTGGTATAATCAGTCTCCATAATTTTAGCAATTTTGAGTTGGTTTGTAGTATTATCTTGTTGTAACTTTAATTCTCATTTCCCTAATGATTAATGATGTTGAACATCTTTTTATGTGCTTCTTTGCCATCTGCATATCTTCTTTAGTGGAGTGTCTGTTGAAATCAGTCACCCATTTTAAGAATTAAGTTATCTATCTTTATATTATTGAGCTATGATAGAATATATTCCAGATACAAACCCTTTATCAAATGTGTGCTTTGCAAATACCTTTTCCCAGGCTGTGGCTTGTTTTTCATACTCTTAAAAGCATCATTCAAAAGGCAGAAATTTTTAATTTTCATGAAGTTCAATTTATCAATTTTTTCTTTAATGGATAGCAGTTTTGTGTCCTAAGGAGTCCTTGCTAAAACAAAAATACAGAGATGTTCTTAATTTTTTTCTAGAAATTTTATAGTTAAAACTATAGTTAAACTATAGTTTAATATAGTTAAAACGTAAAAGTTTTGCATTTAGTTATATGACACATTTCGAGGTAGTTTTTGTATCTGGTGTGAGGTAAGGGTCATGGTTCAATTTTTTACATGAGTGTCCACATTTTCCAGCACCATATGTTGAAAAAGCTATCCTTTCCCCCTTTTCAATACCTGTACACCTTTCTCTCTCCTCCTCCTGGTACTCTAATTACATGCATGTTAGGCTGTTTAATATTGTTCTACAGCTCTTGGACACTTTTTTTTCTTTTTCTTTCTTTTTTTTTTTTTGTGGCTGCGCTGAGTCTTCATTGCTGTGCACGGGCTTTCTCTAGTTGCAGCAAGTGGGGGCTATTCTTTGTTGCAGTGCATGGGCTTCTCATTGTGGTGGCTTCTCTTGTGGAGCATGGGCTCTAGGCACGTGGGCTTCAGTAGTTGCAACACATGGGCCCCAGAGCACGTGGGCTTCAGTAGTTGCAGCGGGTGGGCTCAGTAGTTGCGGCTCGTGGGCTCTAGAGCATGGGCTCAGAAGTTGTGGCGCATGGGCTTAGTTGCCCAGTGGCATGTGGGATCTTCCCAGACCAGGGATCGAAACTGTGTCCCCTTCATTGGCAGGCAGATTCTTAACTACTGGATCACCAGAGAAGTCCACTTGGACACTTTTTTAAATTACCATTTCTCTTTGGGTAATTTCTATTGAAATGCTAAGTTTATTGCTTCTTTTCTTCCGCTGTGTCCTGTCTCATCAGCCAATCAAAGAATTCTTCACATCTGATATTGCATTTTTATTTCTAGAATTTTTGTTTCTTTCCTGTAGTTTCCATGTCTCTGCTGAAATTCTCCATCTTTTCCTGGATTGTGTCCTTCTTTTCCATGTGAGCCTTTTACATACTAATCATAGCCATTTTAAAGTCTCTCATCATTCCAATATCTGGGTCATCTCTCTGTCTAGTTCTGTTGGTGGCTTTATCTTGACAATGGGTTGTTTTTCCTTGGTTTTTTGAATGTGTCATAATTTTAATTGGATGTTGGACATTGTTGGTAGAAGAGCAGTAGGTAATAAAGTTGATAATATTGCCACCCAGAAATGGGCACACTTCTTTTGCAAGGCTGTTAATGTAAGAATGGTTTGGTCCCTTGTTAGCAGTTAATAAGATTATTAGTTAGTAGGGAGTTTGGGTGGGGTTGGACTCCTGGTTGCTATAGTTCTCTTCAGCCAGCCAGACTGCAAAGTTTTCCAGTGGTGGACTGAAGTTACCTCATGCTTAGTGTGTGGCCTGGTGTGCCAGAGGGTTTTTCTCACCATCCAGACTCCATCCTCAGCTTTCCACTGAGGGGGTCGCTCTCCATGTTGATGCGCCTCTCCTAGCTGTGAACTGCTCTTGCTCGTTGCTCAGTGCAAAACTGTGGCTATGTTAGGGGGTTCCAGTTCTTCTGGTCCAGCTCCAGTCTTGGGCAGGCCTTGGGACTGCAGCTTTGTCCATGTTCCTGTTCCTCTTCATGGCATTCCATTTCTGCCTTGTATCTGTAGGTGGCTTGGGTGGGAGAGAGTTCCCTACCCCTCCCTCAGTGGTAGCAGACCTCTTCTTTGTGTCAGTGCAGGATTCTGGGCCTGACAGTCCCTTGTTCTTCCATCAGGGCAGGACCAGCAGCATCAGTATCACCTGAGAGCTTGTTAGAAGTGCAGAATTACAGGTCCCATGCTCAGACCTGATGAATCAGAGTCTGAATTTTGACAAGATCCCTGAGGGATTCTTGTGCACTTTGAGAAGTAGTGTTTTACTGCAGTGGTCCCCAACATTTTTGGCACCAGGGACTGGTTTCGAGGAAGATGATTTTTCCACGGATGGGGGTAGGGTGGGGTGGGGGGGAGGTTCAGGCGGTAATGTGAGCAGTGGGGAGTGATGGGGAGCGGCAGATGAAGCTTTGCCTGCTGGCCTGCCACTCACCTTCTGCTGTGTGGCCTGGTTCCTAACAGGCCATGGACTGGTACCGGTCCGCGGCCTGGGGGTTGGGGACCCCTATTTTACCCAATCACTGTTTTCTTTTCTTTCTTTCTTTTTTTTTTTTTTTTTTTTTTTTTGCTAACTGTGCTTTTAATGAGATTAAAATCCTTCAAAGTCAAAATATTGTGAAGGTAACCCTACTTTAAGAATAAACTGGGTTGTAGTGCACACATATTTAAATTAAGGCATTTAAATGTTTTTTTCTAGTTAAATTATTGAATTTAATTGAACAATTATCATTGATATGCCTAGTTAAAGCTTCTTAGTTTCAAATTCTTCTTTGAGCTTTGTGTTCCTAGCACTCAAAAATCTTGACTCTTTCTTGTAGCAGGGATTTTTCTGTTGCTTCCTCTTATAAAGGGATTTCTTAGACCTTTGAAGCCTGCCTCCTAGGGGCAGTTCTTTCTTCCTCTCCCCCTTGGGTTCAGCTCAAGCAACAGGTTCCTACATGAAGTTTCTGTTGATGCTTCAAAGCCTGGCCTAAAGGGTTCTAGCAAGGACCCATCCCAAGAACCTTTAGAGACAAGGTTCTTGCTGAGAGACCCTCAGCTTTTGAATCTTCCCAACTTTGAGTATCTTGTGATGCAGTGATACAACTGTGCTTCCAGAATTCTAGTTTTCTCTATTTTTTCTCAACTTTCAGTAAAGGTTAATTTTACATTTATCTCAGTTCTTAAGTTGTCCTCTTTCCTTGGATTTCATAAAAAAATGCTGGCCATGATTGCTGGAGTATAGCATCTGCTTTCCTTTTGTCTTTACCTTTGCTTTTGTGTCCAGGTATTTTGAAGCCTCCCCCCCACCCCCTGCCCCCATGTCTCAGTGAGAGACATCAAGTCAGAGAGTTCTGGCAATATCATTAAATTGTTTTAACATAGCTTGTTCAACCTGGGACCATCATGGAAGTATTCCAAGCAAGTGCACACAGAGGGACACAAGGTCACAGCTCTTAGCTGAGTCAGCCCAGGTTAAGAGCTGTCCTGGTTTCCTGGGACCAGTGAATTATACTTTAATCTTAGTGGTCACCCTTAGCTGCAAGGGAGGCTGGGAAATGTATCTTTGAGTTGGGCGTATTGTTGGTGCAAAAGAAATCAGGGCTGGGTTTGCTGTGGATGAAGAACTAAATGCAGATATCAGACAGACAGGGAGCTTTATTAAATATTAGCTTTATTCCCAGTGATGCTGGATTGGAGAATGAGCTTAAATTATGGACAGGATCAGCTAGAATCAGGCATCCTATTACGTTTATTGCTGAAGTCTTCTTTCATGGAAAAGAAAAATACATGCTGCTGGGGCCAGAAATAGAAAGGAGGGTGTCCAGACCTCCATGAACTTTCCCTCACTCAGTCTGAGCAATTCAAGGAGTCACTCCCTTGAGGAGGAGTGAAGGGATGTAGTGAAGGGTAGAAGTCACCTTCCAATAGTCACCTTCTTTTAAGAAGACAAACAGTTTTATTTTACGTGCCCAGGCAGGGATGCTGGGAAGGCGAGAATAACGCTTCTCCTAATAATTGTTACGTACACGTGTGTGTCTCACACACACACACACACACACACACACACAATGTCTTACTATATATTATGACATATTGTGACAGTTGTGTTATATTTTTCCCAACTCCTACGGTTAATGACCTTGTAATATAGATGGTAACCTCTTATGAGAGTTGAGCAAAGGGAGAATTCACGTGTTGAAGTTGTGAAACCCTCATAAAGGAGATGGAGGTGAACTGCTTATAGATTTTAAAGATTTGTAGAGTTGTTTCAGGTTGAGAAGAAGGATGATTCAGGGCAAATAAATAGCACGGGCTGCAGCCCGTGGACTTCCAGCTGCCTTGGAAGCTTGCTGCAGGATTCTTTATAGCGTCCCCCCAACTTCATTGCTGCACAGAAACCAACCAACAAGCTGCTGCCTCCGCCCCATCCCCCAACCCGAGGGTTTTGCCGCAGACTTCCTCGGTGCTCAGCAGGCTCTAGCCCCTCTTCTCGCCTGGTCACCCTTGACTCCTGCGGTCACGCTGATTGGAAACCCATAACAACCCCCCTGCTCACTACACAAGGCTCAGCTCAGGACTGAGTTGACAGCTGATTGTTGCTGCTGATTGCTTTGCTGACAGTGCTTTGTGGCTATTTTGGTTTTTCTCAAGAGTTCCTTAATTAGAGGAAATGACACTGTGTGCTGTCCAGTCAGCCTCTTATCAGACATTATTCCATTTGTAGGATAATCAGGTGACATTTGGGTTTGTTCCTGCCAAGCCGGTTTGAGGACCGTGGCCTGTGGTGCGGTTGGCTTGGCAGAGCAGAAGTCGCTGCCCGGCTCTGAGACAGCATTGCCCCTGGTATGAGGGAGGAGAATTCGGCATCCCAGTGTGGCCTCAGACCCAGGGCTGCACTGGGGCCCCTGTTCAGGAAGCAATGTCCCACTGAAATCTTACGCCTCACAGCAGCCATTGCCCTCATAGGATGCTGACTTTCTTCTCTTTGAAACATGATGTTTCAGGATTCCTTTGATATTTGCCTTTCTGGCCAACATGGAGAGACCCTTTCATTTTTTCCCTGGGAGAAATACAGATATGACCTGAGGATGGCCTCTATTTGGTGAAGTTTTAGAGTGGTTTGCCATGCAGTGTAGTGAGATCTCACTACATTGCTTTAATTGCCAGGAAGAACCGTCTTAAGTTATAAAAATACTAAATTATAAAAGAAGTTTGAAGAGATTTACAACTCTGAAATCCACAGAAGAACTTTTACCAGCTGTTTTTTAAGGCTCTTTTATTGAATGCTTTATTTTAAAGCATTAATAAAGCATTGAATAAATAACTGTGTTTATTTGCATATAAACCATGTGTGAAAGTTTTAAAAATCTATTTGTCCAAGTATGAGTATGGACCCTTCTTTTCTAATTTTTTGTTTTTGGTATTAACTTATTGCAACAAGGATTTATTGAGCCTGCTGATGTGCCCTTGGGCTTAACAAAGCAGCGTGAGACACAGTCCCTCCTGCAAGGAACTTAATTCTAATTAGGGAATCAACATTCTCCAGTGGTCCTTTCTTTATGGTTTCATTGAAGGCATCTTCATGGTTACATGGTTTTTCTCCAAGAGTGTTCAGTGTTAGAGCGGAGAACATAGAATACAGGATTATTCAGGGTTGGGAAGAGGAGAGAACAGAGATATTGAGGGGTCTAGGGAGAGACTGTAATCATCTCATATTGGGCACAGAGGAAGGGAGGCCAAGATGTGTGTGTGGGGTCAGATGGGGGTATCATGAAGATGGAGAAAATGGTTAATGGACATGGTGGGTGGAGGCCAAGGCCAGGAGAACTCCATTAGGTCAATAAGGAAATGGAGAGTGGCTAAGAGACAAGAGAAAGAGAACAAACTGCTACCTGACTGTTTCCTCTGGGTCTATCTTCCTCCTCCACCAAAGGGTAAAAATGGGCCAGGTATGATGTTTCTTTTGTTTCTCCTTCAGCTCCTGGTTCAGCATGTTGCTTATAGCATGTGCTTCCTAAATATTTCCTGAAGAAATTCAGCTCACTCATGGGCTTTCTTCGGAGTCATAGATCAAATTTCTGTCACATATATAGAACTGATTGAGGTAGTCATTGGTTCATGTAAATGGTGAGCTCCAAAGTGACTGCCGATATAATCTGACAGTGGTGTAAATACACACATATATACTAACCACAGTGGAGAGGAAGTCTCCATCATCTGACACTTGCTCAGTACTTCCAGGTAAAGGGAAAGTATCATCTTTAAGGAGACCGTCTGAGGAGACTTCAGAGAGTCCCACATGCTGGATGTGATGCTGCCTTACCCAGAAAGCCAAAAATGCTGTTCCTTTCCATAGGCCAATAGTTCTCCTTTGTCCCTTCATGATTTTGCAGGCTAAGTGCATTTGAAGACCCAAATGAACAACTTAAACTTCTTTCTGATCCCGTTGCTGTTCCCATGCTCAACAGTCAACTTTTTCTCATGTCTGTATTTAGCTGAAGTAATCTTTGTGAAAGTCTTCCACACTTGAAGTCACAGCAAAAGCTAGAGAATAAAATTTACATTTTGGAATAAACGCTAAAACTTGATGATATCATATATATACATATATATATATATATATATATATTTTTTTTTTTGTGGCTCCCTGGGGACCACACCCACTGCGAGTTCTTTGCGAGTGTCTTCCATTCACTTAGTTACCCTAGTGCTGGCCTGGTGCTGGGACACCGTTGAGGCTTACAAGTGTATGTGCCTCTGAAGAGAATGGGTCGTGCGTCCAGTTCAAGCATGCCAGCAGGGCTGTCACGCATATTTTCTTAGGTAGCATTTTCAAGTTCCTTAAGGTGTACGCCAGACACAACAGACTTGACCAGAATCATGCTGTTACCATGGCATCCAAAGAGAGCCCTTAGAAGCTCATCGACTTCTCCAGACAGAGAGGAAGATGGTAAACTGATCTGATAGAACATTTTCTACCTTAGAAGCTGAGAATAGAAACTGTATTTATCTGAAACAGCAAATCTGATTTTCAAAATTTCTCTCCAAGCATAATTTTTTTTTTTTTTTTTGCGGTACGCGGGCCTCTCACTGTTGTGGCCTCTCCCGTTGCGGAGCGCAGGCTCCGGACGCGCAGGCTCAGCGGCCATGGCTCACGGGCCCAGCCGCTCTGCGGCATGTGGGATCTTCCTGGACCGGGGCACGAACCCGCGTCCCCTGCATCAGCAGGCGGACTCTCAACCACTGCGCCACCAGGGAAGCACTCTAAGTATCATTTTTTATAAGACATTTTTGAAGACTGCTCACAGGTTTACATGCGCTAGCACTGACTTAGAGAAGCTTTTCTTTCATCTCTGATCTGGAAGCTTCTCTTTGAATAAACTAGAAATGTTGAATGGCTCTGGCTAAGAAATCCCTTTCAATTTCAGACAAGAGTTGCAGTAACTGAGCCCTGTTTATTCAAGGAGAGTGAAGCCAGAGTGGGTCTGCTGTGAATAAAATGACAGGCCTGCTTTCTTCACAGGTGACGTCTCTCCTCTGGCCCAGTTCTTTGGTGTTAATCTAATTCTCATTAATTGCTAACTCCAAAGCAACAGAGCTTCGATCTTTGAAAGGATTGCCTTTTATAAATGCTTATTGTCTGAAATTTCTGCTTAATGGGAAGACCACTGAACCACTTATTTTTTGGTTTAGAGTTAGTGGGCAGGGACAGTTTAAGTCATTACCTTCTATTGCTTGACATTTTGTATAACACTTTGCAGTGTTCAAAGCACTTTCACATCCATTGTTATTTGAAATTTTTAATAACCCCCGGAAGACAGAAAGACAGATTTTTTTTAATTCCCTTTTTTTTTTTTTTTTTTTTGCGGTACGCGGGCCTCTCACTGTTGTGGCCTCCCCCGTTGTGGAGCACAGGCTCCGGACGTGCAGGCTCAGTGGCCATGGCTCACGGGCCCAGCCACTCCGTGGCATGTGGGATCTTCCCGGACCGGGGCACAAACCCACGTCCCCTGCATTGGCACGCGGACTCTCAACCACTGCGCCACCAGGGAAGCCCCAGATTTTTTTTTTAATTCCCATTTTTTTGAATGAGAGCATTGAGGGTCAGAAAGATTTATGCCTCTCTTAAAATCATTCTTACAAGAGGTAGACCAGGAACTAGAACCTACCTGTCCTATTCCTAATTCCTCTTCAGGTTGCCCTGTCATGATGAGCTAAGTGTGAGGATGGTAAGGGAGAACCTATAACTTGTTTGGCAGTTATCTGCTGAATCGTCTGTCTCCCTGGTCTGACGTTAAGCTCCCTAAAGTGGAGATTATTTTATTCACTGTTAGACCCCCAGCGCCTAGAGCAGTGCCTGGCACATAGTAGATTCTCAATTAACATTTTTGTTGGTGAATAAGCAATAATAATGCCAACATTTTCACCTCTACCCATCCCCTTCTTACACGTTCCAATGGCATAATAAGAATTATATCTAAAATAAGTAGGCAAAGATATGAGCATAGTGGGGAAGTGCAGGTTGTCAATCCATCAAAGTAGTAGATGAAGAACATTCACCTGAGCTATAGAAAAACACAGAAGAAACTGAAAATAGAGCTCCTGCCTTGGGGGAGCTTAAAGCTTAGGGAAACAGGATAACCCATGATGGAAAAGATGAGGAAAATCACTATCCAGCAGTCTGTTTGGTTGGCACTGCTCTTTTGGAAACTCAAAGTTGGGGGAAATAAAAAGGACGCGTACTGCAAAAAAAACCCTTGATCTCAGAGGGAGGAGGAAGTGGAAGGGCTTTACTGTCACTTTCTTTTTTTGGTTCTATAATTACCTGTACCTTTTCAAGTGTTTTTATGCAGGAAACTAAATATGGAGACTGGTCGAGGGATGAATCATTCTAAGTAACTGGAATAGAAGGTGAACTTTGACAAAGCTTTGATTAATTCTTTTCCTTAAATAGTCAAGTAATTATGCTGCAGTTTGGCATTTGTAAACAATTGTTTCCATCCTTATCTCAACCTGAGATAATAGTTTCCAAGTCCTTTAGGGACAGTGATTTTCAAAGTTTAGTTCTCAAGCCACCTGCTTAAATCTCCACTCCTGAAATTCTGATTCAAGAGGTCTGGAGCAGGGTCTGGGAGTCTGCTGTTTTAAAAAATAAACACTTTATTTTGGAATATATTTATAGAAAAGTTGCAAAATAATACAGAAAGTTCCTATATTTCCTTCATCTGGCTTCCCCTAATGTTAACGCCTTACATAAGCAGAATATATTTGTCAAAATTAACCAACTAATATCAATGCGCTAATACTAATTAAGCTACAGACTTTATGCAAATTTCACCAGTTTTTGCACTAATGTCCTTTTTTCTGTTCAGTGCAGGACATCACACTGCATGTAGTCATCATGTCTCCTTAGTCTCTTCCAATCTGTGATAGTTTCTTAGTCTTTCCTCGAATCTGCATTTTTAATAAGCTCCCAGGTGGTTCTCAGACACTAGAACTCAATCGCCATTGCTCTTCCAAAGCCAGGGACAGACCCTGGGCACACCAGACAAGTGCTCAGAAACCAGTGCCTGGGAGACCTCCCCTTGCCTGAGGGGTACCTTGTGCTTTACATCCCAAGTCCTGCTTCTGTCAGTCCAGGACAGAGCCGGAAACAGAAAGCACACTCTGGAAGAGCCTGGAGAGAATTTAGCAAAAGTGCTGTTTATGGAGATGTAGGCAGGGTGAGAGAAACAAATAAAGGATATTAAGGCAACCAGGAGCTTTCAGCAGTGAAAAGCTTCCCCCTCTTTGGGACCAGCCACCAGGTGCAGCAGTAGTCAGGGATGTGTAGTTGGAGAACCAGCCACTGCCAGAACCTAAGACTCCAGTGTTCAGAGGACATGGGTCTTTGTGCTCCTGTGGGTGGCCCCCATTGGCGACACTTAACAAGAAGCCAGAGGGCAGGGAATGGACAATACAGTTGCTGGGCACAGAGGAAGAAGAGAGGGTGGAGAATGGATCTGGAGAATGCATTGAGAGAGGGGTTGAGGTGAGAATAACCAGCCCTGTGTTAAAGTGAAATGCAGGAGAGAGAGTATGATTAGTTAATTGTGCCTGGGTTAAAACATGTGCTCTGCTTATTAATTCATAGCTACAATGTTAGGAGGGGCCCGTAGCTTAATAAAAAAAAAGGGGGGGATCCAACGAAAACATTACATTTAGACTCGAAAACTACAATTGCAACAACTTGTTGCAAATTCAACAAACATTCTTTTGGTGGGTTAATGATAGTAAAAGAACTGTAGCCTCCAGCTAAATAAATAAATACCTAGACTGAAGAAAAAGAACTGCTGTCTGAGATATAGTTTTAGAATTGATAACAGATTTTAAGAGTGTCATATACCACCTTCTACAATTTGGATGAAACAGTGCTTTTATTTATTTTTTCCCTATTTTGTTACTTGATTCTAGTTTTTGAAAGGCAATATCATCACCCATTCTGCAGTATAGTGAATTAAATTCTGGGCACCAAAGAAAAAGACTCAGAAAATGTTCCTTTTCTTTTTGTAGTTGAAAAAGGATAAGAATGGGAAAAAAGCTCATCTGTCCTAAGCATCCATGGGACTTATGGAGAATCACTAGTCTTTAGAATTAGGCTTTCTTGGGGTTTATGCAGTGGAGGCTTTTTTTTTTTTTTTTTGCGGTACACGGGCCTCCCACTGTTGTGGCCCCTCCCGTTGCGGAGCCCAGGCTCCGGACGCACAGGCTCAGCGGCCACGGCTCACAGGCCCAGCCGCTCCGCGGCATGTGGGATCCTCCCGGACCGGGGCACGAACCCGTGTGCCCTGCATCGGCAGGCGGACTCTCAACCACTGCGCCACCAGGGAAGCCCTGGAGGCTTTTTTGATGGTGGGAGTGAGTGGGTGAGATTTTTTCCCTACATTTCAAAAAAAGGAGTAGAAGTTAGCAAGGAGGAATATTAGCTATATTTTGCTGTTTTTGACATTAAGTATGACATTAAATACATCAAGTTTGCCAAAACAGGTTGGTGGAGGTTTGTTTTGCTCATGCACGTTGTTTTCATAGATACTGGTCTTCTTTTTGTGTTTGCTCACTGTCTTCAGTGAGGAAACAAGCACTGCTATATTTATTTTGCAAAGTGGTTGCATTGGGATCTTGGCAGGAAACAATTTACCTCGGAGGGTTTGAATGAAGAGAGTTAGTGAAGGAAGGGACTATTGCAAACCCGTGGGCAGGGTTATGAGAACACACAAGGGGTGTGGTCTAGCCCTCAGGAACTAGCGGCAGCGGGAAGCCGTTGCTATCCCCAGGCCAAAGGGACAAGAGGGACAAATAGTGGAGTCCAGGGAGGGTTGTAACCATGGCGGAAGGGCCACTCGACAGGAGCCGTAGCGGTGAAGGGCCGTAACTGTGGTCAGACACTGAGGTGAAACAGGGAGAGAGTAGGGGAAACAAAACCCCGTTGCTCTCCTCCCAGCCCTCCCGTCTTTGTCTGGTGCCCCCATTAGTCAAACCCAACAGGAAGCCAACAGTATAGGTGACACGGGGGCAGGAGAGGTGGAGTAGGGTTGTGGGTGTTGTAGCAGGGATGGGGAATAGGGAGCAAAATGGTTTGTTGCTATTTGAGCCCCTGAAATGATTACTCGTGACATTACGTTTAGAGGAAATTCAAAGTAGTTGCTTTCAGTTAATGAGCAAATCCGTTTTCTATAGAGCCAGTTTATTGTTTTAAAAACTTGCTACTCCCTTAGCCTGTTCTGAAGTTTTTTAGTGCACAGACCCTGATTTCTCCAGTTTCCTCGGCCTCACTGTGTGGTGAGAAAGGTATTGCCTTTAACATGATGCGAAGCCTGAATTTGACCTCCAGGGGCCCTGAGGGAGGAGGGGGACTGGCATAGCTTGCATTGTTGGTTGCCCCAACTGGCATTTTCAGAGTTAAAAATGGCCATCATAACGTGTGTGCTCTTATTGTTCTAATGAGTTGTTTCTGTTGGAGCTAAATGTAATTACTAAATAATCATCTCCAGTTGTTCATTGATTTTTTTTTTTTTTTTTTTTCTTTTTGCGGTATGCGGGCCTCTCACTGTTGTGGCCTCTCCCGTTGCGGAGCACAGGCTCCGGATGCGCAGGCCCAGCGGCCATGGCTCACGGGCCCAGCCGCTCCGCGGCATACGGGATCCTCCCAGACCGGGGCACGAACCCGTATCCCCTGCATCGGCAGGCGGACTCTCAACCACTGCGCCACCAGGGAGGCCCTGTTCATTGATTTTTTGGTGCATGATTATTTAATGAAAACAGACCCAGATGACCAAGAGGTAGAGAGGCCTGCTTCTGGGAAAGCATTCACTCTAGCCCAGTACCTTCAGTTGCAGATTATTTGAAAATGAAAACAAAGCAACAAAACCATCTTAAATGCTTCTGGCACCTTTAACAAAACCTGGCTCCAGGATCATTTAAGAACTTCTGCTGTGAGTCTCAGAGAAACAGAGCTGAAAATAGATTGGTTGCAGCAATTTCAGCGAAGGGATCCGAAAATGTTTTCTTCAGCTGCGGGTTTTTAGTGAGTGATGAATCGGCAGTGCCCAGAAGATTGCATTCTTGGGAAAAGAGATTCATATTTGATCTTCCTATCTCTCTGAAATACTTTATATCGAATCTTAAATATGATGCAGTGGAGGCTGTCAGTCTCCTATTTGCTGAGATGTTTTCTTCCTATTTAATTAACCCCACTTTTCCTTTCCATATTTGTGATGGATTCTTGGGCAAAGCTACCTTCACATAAAAGGCTCTGGAAAAAATAAAATAAAAACATGCTCTTTAAAGGTATTATTTATTTATTTATGTCATTTAGTTAGTTTTCACTGTTATTCGTCTCGACTGTATTTCCTTTTTCCCTAGTTTGGAAAAATGTCTGGTCTGGCTTTGTCTTCAGTCATATTGGCTGCTCTCTTTAAATCACAAAAATGTTAAAGTAAAAAAGTAAAAAAAAAAAAAAAAAAGGATCATAAGCTATTCATTCTAGTGGTCAGTTGGCTTAAATTTCAAGAGTCATTGACTCTTATAGCTTAAATTAGTTTTATTGCGATTTTGAGCAAAGCTAGAGAAAAAAAATCTGTGTATCATGCCTTATGAAGGAATGTCATGGTTTTGAGTAGCTAGGATCAATGAGGTGCTTATAGTTAGTGACTCTACGTGGATACAAAGATCTTTTCACCCTTATTGATCTGACCTCTTCACGGTGTTAGAGCAGTAGGTAGTGGTTAATGCAATGCCATACCTTTGCTTTAACCTAAGAACCCGAACCCCATGATAATAGGCGTTAGCCCTGATGAAAAGATCATCTCTGTCCTTGGCAGCTATTCCTGTCTGCATCAGGATCATTTTCCACATCGCTGTGGTGC
Organism: Mesoplodon densirostris; assembly: GCF_025265405.1. Classification (NCBI taxonomy): domain Eukaryota; kingdom Metazoa; phylum Chordata; class Mammalia; order Artiodactyla; family Ziphiidae; genus Mesoplodon; species Mesoplodon densirostris. Next base: position 59,552,587 of record NC_082673.1, on the reverse strand, counting down.
TAAACATTGATGCATCTTTACCTCCGGTGCCCTCCACACTCCCTCACGTTCACTTAGTCATCACGGTCATCTCTTCTAGCTCTGCAAGATAGATTTGTTTTCTTTCCCACTGTTACCCCCATAGGCAAGGACCTTCCTAATGGTCTGGTTATTGAGATACCCTCCCACAAGCCTGCCTGCTCACAGGATTTCTTTACTTTTGCTACATGAGTTTCCTAGACTCTCATATTTATCAGGATCTGCCTCCACTCAAAAGCTCAGCCAGTTATTACTGACAGAGTAAAATCCCTGTCAGTAGCCAATGAATACGTTTCTGTGAGCAACCGCTGTGAGCAAGACCCTCTGCTAGGTGCTGTGGGAACACAGACCATGTCCACTTCCTTGTTTACCTCATGTGTCCTCAATTAGTTTATCATTTCCAGTAGAGCATGAATTATACTTGATGTGTATAAGTGCACAGCAACAAGACTGTTTTTTTTTAACTTAAAAAATTTTTTTTTTATTTTTTGACCATGCTGCACAGCATGTGGGATCTTAGTTCCCCGACCAGGGTTCGAACCCGTGACCCCTGCATTGAAAGCTCGGAGTCTTAACCACTGCACTGCTAGGCAAGTCCAAGACTGGTTTTTTTTTTTTTTTTTTTTTTTTTTTTTGTGGTACGCGGGCCTCTCACTGCTGTGGCCTCTCCTGTTGCGGAGCACAGGCTCCGGACGCGCAGGCTCAGCGGCTATGGCTCATGGGCCCAGCCGCTCCGCGGCATGTGGGATCTTCCTGGACCGGGGCACGAACCCGCGTCCCCTGCATCGGCAGGCGGACTCCCAACCACTGCGCCACCAGGGAAGCCCCCAAGACTGGTTTTTAATCAGTGTTCCTGATTACATATTTTTAGTTGAGATTTCTCTTTAAGGTATATAGCTTGGAAAATTATATACATAGTCTCCTCAAGGCTGCTTGATGTAGTTCTTAATATTTTTGAAACTCTCTATTTAGAATTATCTTCAGAACTCATAAGTTACAAAAGCAAAAGAGTCTCATTACCCCATTCTTTTGTTCAAGATGCAATTTATTAAATGCCTGCTTAGTCCCAGGTGCTGCTCCAAGGCCTTGGCACACCAACATGTGTTAAAGCCCACCAGACAAGACTCCCAGGACACACCACCGTCAGACAAGCTTAAGTTTATTAGCTGGCTGCAGTAAGGGAGAGCACACATCGTGGAGAATTGTGGGGCATTTCAACAGGTGGAAGTTAGGGAAGAACATCTATAGAGTTTGCAGGACTGGAGTTAGTCCGAGGATGGCTTTGGCAAAGATCGGCCAGAATTTGTAATGTAGGAAGTTGCTGAAACAGTCTGTGGTCTTATCTTTGGGGCACATAACAGTGTGGAGTTACTGTTAGGTTAGTTTGTCTGTGGTCTTGCTTACAATACCATGCATCTGAATGAGCTGGTGTTGAGTCTGAACTTAGTTTGTCTCGCATGTCATGGTTTGGTACAATTTTTCTATTTTGTGCATTATAATACAGTTTTGCAAGTTATGGTTTCTGTTTCAATTTTCAGTTTCCCCCTAACAGCCTAGTTGCCAGTGAACAGGTTTTCCCTTTATCAGAAGAATAATGACACAGTTCCTGTCCTCCAGGAGTTTGCAGTCTAGGTTATTAAAATTTGATATGTGCCATAATAGAGATACAAATAAGGTGCTATGGAGTTCAGAAGAAACAACTGTTTAAAAAAAAAAACTACTGTTCTGTTGATATCATATACAAGGCTCTACATACATTATATACTAGGCAAATTACATATACGTATTATTTTATTTAATCCTCAACAGTCGTACAGAGTTGATGCTATTTTTTTTACCTTCGTTTTAAAGTCAAGAAATTGAGATGCAAAGAGGTTAAATAACCCACCAAAAATCCTCCAGCTAGGAGACAATAGATCTAGGACTTTATTAAATATTTGTAGGGTACTGCTCTAGGTGCTTTATATAATCTCCAAAACAGACCTTTGAGGTACCTACTATGCTTTATTCTATCTCACTGTTGAGGAAACTGAGACATGGGGAAGTGATGTAACTCATCTAAGATCACAGAGCTCGTGGCCACATTGTAGGGGCAGGATTCAGACCCAGGCAGCCTGGCTCCGTGGTCCATGCACATCACCAGCTGGGCTGCTGCTTCTCTTGAGGCCTGTCATTGGACCCTCATGTCTGTGTTCTTACCCTCTGTGCTGTTCTGCCTCATTGGCAGAGGAGAAGCATCACAGAAGGGTTGAATGTGGGCTGGGGCATAGTGGATAATTAGGATATTTCCAGAGGGATCAGGGAGAAAGACTGTACTATTCCATTCAGGAGGAATAGCGGGTGCCGAGTCCTGAGAGCAGGAGGTGAGGCTTGAGAACTCTAGTGTGTAGGATGGGAGCAGTGGCAGCCAGTAGAACTGGACATGTTGTATTGGGACCAGATTGGAGCTTCACAGTTGCCCCTCACTTTTGACTGGAAGGATGCTCCTCTTCTTGACACTGTGCTTGCCTCTGAATGATCCTTCTGGTCATAATGCATCCCCAAAGGAAAGAGGCTTGTCATCACCACAGATATTCCTGCTGGAGGCCATTCCAAAGGAGAAGTTCCAGAAACATGTTAAGCAAAGGAAGCTTCAGGGAAAAAATGCCGCCTAGAGATATTCTTAAGGTGATTGCTTTGGAGAGCATAATGAACATTTGAATATCTATGTCCTTGTAAATTAAAGAAAAAATGTGTCACCACTTTCAATCAATACACACAGAGTCTTGAATAGCAACTTTTATTTATGGAGTTCTGGAAGCTGACATGCATCTAATCTTTACATCAATCCCATTAGATAGATACTGTTCGCGTCCCAGATGTATAGATGAGGAAACCGAGGCTAAGAAGACTCTTGGGGTTTTTTGGCAAGTCACACAGTGGGAGGTGGTAGAGCCAAGATTTGGGCTCAGTTGGACTGACTGCAGAGCCCATTCGTTCTGTCACGCGTCCTCCAGAAGTCTGTCCTTTCAGCTGTGAAAGTGCAGATTGTCCCCAATGCAACAGGCAGCCGAACGGCATGGAGAACTGGTAGTCAGGAGAGGGAAGGATTGTGGTGGGACGAGGAGGACAGGACTTGCTGGAGCTTCATCCACGCCTCCCCCACTCTGTGTCAGCCCCGCTTCTCTTTGCATGCGTCACTGGAATTCACTGGTTTAAAATAGTATCCTCACCCAGTGTTACTTCTTGGACAGCAAGAGGGAGTCCAAAAAGCTAAGGCCTGAAATTCTCATCTTTCCTGGGCAGTGAAATTGCTTCAGATTTGCTGGGACATGGGCCTATCAGCCGATTAGCAGATACATTTGTGTTGACCTTTCTATTATCAACCTACTGGTTTGCTTATTTAACTAATTACATGTGCCCTTGTTAGGAGCTGTGGGCACAGAAAGATCTTTGTTGACTCTGGACAAGTGATGCTCTTTGTTAATTCTGGATATGGCTCCCCATTTCACAGCATCAGGGGAAAGGTGGTGGCAGCAGCTAATGATCCCTGGACTGCACGTTCTGGAGATGAGGGAGTGGTTTAGGCTTTTTTTCCCTATAGAGTATGCTTGTGGATTAATTGCATAAACTGGTCGATTTAATCTAAGGATGACCTGGTCCCTTCCTTGCCTGGCCAGGTGGTGTGTACAGAGAGCCTGAGCTGTAGTTAGGCACCCTGGGTCTGAGTCTTGATGTCTTGGCTTATATTGGGTAAGTTACTTAAACTTTCTGCACCTCAGTTTCTTCATTTCTAAAATGGAAATAATAAGAGTACCTACCTCATAGGGTTATTCTGAAGATTAAGCAAGAAAATCTTTGAAAATTGCTTGGCACATTACTTAGTACATAGTAAAGACCCAGTAAATGAGAAGAACAGCAAATAGCACTTGTTCTGTGTCAGGCCTGGGCATGAGCTGTGCACCACACAGCTCCCAGGGGCATCTTCCTCATGGACAACCCTGGGAATGTCACCCAGAAGGTGTGCAATGCAGTGGCCTTGTGCCAGGAACCACTCTGAGTGCTTCATGTATTTTAACTCTTTAATCCTTACAACAATCCTTTTTTTTTACATCTTTATTGGAGTATAATTGCTTTACAATGGTATGTTAGTTTCTGCTTTATAACAAAGTGAATCAGCTGCACATATAGATATATCCCCATATCTCCTCCCTCTTGCGTCTCCCTCCCACCCTCCCTATCCCACACCTCTAGGTGGACACAAAGCACCGAGCTGATCTCGCTGTGCTATGCAGCTGCTTCCCACTAGCTATCTGTTTTACATTTAGTAGTATATATAAGTCCATGCCACTCTCTCACTTCGTCCCAGCTTACCCTTCCCCCCCCATGTCCTCAAGTCCATTCTCTACGTCTGCGTCTTTATTCCTGTCCTGCCCCTAGGTTCATCAGAGCCATTTTTTTTAGATTCCATATATATGTGTTAGCATACGGTATTTATTTTTCCCTTTCTGCCTTACTTCACTCTGTATGACAGACTCTAGGTCCATCCACCTCACTACAAATAACTCAGTTTCGTTTCTTTTTATGGCTGAGTAATATTCCATTGTATATATGTACCACATCTTCTTTATCCATTCATCTGTTGATGGACACTTAGACAACAATCCATTATTAATCCTGCTTACAACTTAGACACAGCTATTAGTTACCTTGCCCAGATTCAGCCAGCTGGTAAGTGGCATGGCTGGGATGTTGGCCATTTGTTTTATTATAGTATAGAGTCTTTCCTGTCAATCACAAAGTAGAGGGAAGATCTCCATGATAGATTGATGTTCTTTATCAACCTGCATTCATTGTCCTTATATGTTTTAATATATTGTAATATTTGTTGAAGCAGTTTACATTTTCAGCCTTTATAGTTAATACATATATTTTAGCTTAATAATGGAAATTCATGAATTCACTTGACTTTGGGAAAAGGTGACACACCTTGCCTTATCATAATTGAGCTCTTTGTGATTAGGGTCAAGAGGGAAGGAGGAAGCGAGAAGAGAAAGAACAAGCCCACTGAACATTTGAATAACAGCAGCACTTCTGTCGGCCCTTCCATCAGGGCATCACCGCCCACACTCTTTGCTCAGATGGCTTTGCCTCTCACATGACCTACATGGTATGAGCATCTTGCCGCATAGAGCTTTAATAATGTGCTTTTCATCCAACATGGCCGATAAATGAAGCCGGCTAGTTCAGCTGGTGCTCAACCAAAGATTCACTCCAGCGCAAGAACCAAAACTAGCTGTGCTGAAATTTTTGACAAGCAGCATGGCAAGGCCCCAGAGAGACACGTTCCTGAGGGATTTTCAAGGGGACTGCCTCTTCAAGAGACCCTTTTTGCCCTGGATGGTGGACAGTGAGCAGTTGGGAGGAGCATGGCCAGGGTTTTAATTGCATTGCCTGTGCCTTCTGAAATGGTTCTGGGCCTTCCCTGGCTCTTGCCTTCTCCACAGACACCCTATAAATAGCACCTCCAGATTTGTTCCATTCTCCTTTGTTTTCTCCTATTCTCCACCTGCGTCTCCCCTTTACCTAGATCCTTTGCATTGGGTGGTTGGCCAGACTCTTTCTTGCCCTGTTTCCTCAGCCCTGTCTTTTCTGTCTGTTGCCTTCCTTGGCCCTCCCTGAACTCCTCTGGATCCCCGCTGCCTTGGGGGAGAACTCAGGCACGTGAGTTAGTACTATTTATGTGAAGTAGATAACTTTTGCAAACTTCTGCATGTTTCAAAATTGTTATTTTCTCCTGAAATTTTTTTGGAGTGGCTAAAATCGGATTTCAAGGTTAGGGTTTCTGTATTAGTGGGATTACAATGGAGATGGATCAATGTTGACTCCCTTTCTTCTCAAATTCCCATCCTGCATGAAGCTGTAAGGGTCTCAGCCTCACGGGAACAAGCAGCCTTGGTAGTTTTTCCAGGAGAGGTGAGGGGCACCTGATAATTTATTGTGTTTGTGACAAGTCTGTGTCACTGTGTGGTTTCTCCGACTTGTCACACTGAGGCTACTCAGGACACCATCAGAATTAGAGAAGATGAATCTTTTCTATAAAAATAGCACATTGTCTATACGATGTCAGGCAAAAGAAGATGATTCAGCGTGCCCTTTGCCACTCTTAAAAAAACCCCAACAAAATATGTCTTCCTTTCTACTTAAAACCAAAATAAACTACTTCCTACTACTGTCATTCACAGAGCTAAATTAAAACCATACCAGGATGGAGAGAGAGAATATTTTCATCCAAGACAGAGAAAATCAAAATGGCATGGTTGGCAGTTGGATGAGGGCCTGGCCCACAGTGGGTTGTTAGAGAATGTTAGCTTATCTGCTATTTGCTGAGGGGACTTTGGTTCTCAGATTACATTTATGGTGTCTGCTTTTGAAATGGTATTTGGAGGCGGTGTTTAGGAGAATAGAACAGGGCAGGCTGAAAGAATATGGCTTAGAAATAAGAATACAAAGTCTGAATTGCGCCTATTTCTTCATTTTTTTTTTTCTACGATTGATTTGAAATCTTTCCGATCAAATCAAGGGAGAATGTTGCCTCCTCTTCCCTGACTTACTGGAAGCTAGCTTAGCTGTCTCCTCTGTCTCCCCACACTTCCTCTCTCAAGGCACACATCCCATTTTATGAGAATTAACTGTTCTGTGCATCTTTTGCAGCTTGGGACTGTGACAGTCTGTGCTCCCAATGGTGTCTGACACATTGTCGGTGCTTATTTGTGTAATGAAGGAATGAAGGAATGAATGTTGTTAACATGTTATGTTTCTCTCCTTTTCTGCAAGTTCCTTAAATAAAAACCCAGGTCTGATTCTACAGATTATGCGGCAGAGATCACACAGGTTCTCAGTAAGAGCATTGTTCCCAGGATTCTACTTACTGTTCCAGGCATGCTGGGACTGTTATTTAAAGAAATGGGGGGCTTCCCTGGTGGTGCAGTGGTTGAGAGTCTGCCTGCAGATGCAGGGGACACGGGTTCGAGCCCCGGTCCGGGAAGATCCCACATGCCACGGAGCGGCTAGGCCCGTGAGCCATGGCCGCTGAGCCTGCGCGTCTGGAGCCTGTGCTCCGCAACGGGAGAGGCCACAACAGTGAGAGGCCCACGTACCGCAAAAAAAAAAAAAAAAAAAAAAAAAAAGAAATGGGTTATCAAAGGCTTTATTAACCCTCCGAATCCAATAGAGGATGTGAAACTTAAAAAGCTTCAAAACCAGAAGAATAAATGCAAAACTTTTATTTGTTATTCTTATACTAGAACTAAGGAGAATAAGAGGGGCCAGGCCCCAGATCTCTTCAAACTGGTGGGCAGTTGCAGTACTAGGTTAATTGGATGAGGGTTAATCTCCTAAAGTCATTTCGTCTGAGGAAAATAAAGGAGTTCTGAAAGCCTGGAGAAGCCTGGGTTAGCCAGAAAGCATCAGCAAACAGGCTACAGCCCATAATTCTAAGGGCAGTGATCTTTTCTGTGTCCTTAAGCTGGAAGCGGACAGCTCCAGGATCAGCATCAGTATTCTGGGTTTTTAAGAAATTTTCCCAAGTTTCAACATTATCATTTTAAACAAAGTTGTACCATTCTATTAAATCAGTGCACTTTATTTCGGTTAGTTGGTTGGTTGGTTCCTTTTTTTTTACTGTTATAAATAATGTTGCCATGAGCATCTTCTGTGTACAGCATTTCTTTTTTTCTCCTTTAGGATGAATTAGTACCCCATGGAGGGGGATAAATGTTTTTATGGCTCTGGATACCTATTGCCAAAATATTTTTTAAAGGCCTCTAGTGAATACATGGAGGGAATGTTTTAGCTTCTTTTTAAAGCTGTGTGCTCTGCTCAGTGATGTTTACCATTTTGTGATAATCTGTTCTTGTAAATCTGAAGCCATGTACTGCAAATTGTTCTGTCTCTCTAACTTGCTCTGGGCCCATATGAAATTGAGGCTCAGTCTCAGTACAGCCTCACATCCAAGGGAACAATGTCCCATAGTCCAAAGCAATTACAAAAAAAATTAATTCCTATCTTTATCATAACTCTTAAAGAACATGAAATGAACATGAAGTTCTTAAATCTACCTTTTCTCTTCTTTTCAATTCTATTTCATGCCACAGTTGCTTGAAACTTCCTCTCTCTTCATATTGCCATCTCATTTCTAAATGGCTTCTCTGTTACTTTTCTGCTGACACGTATTGTCTAGCTCATACACTTAACCATCTTCCCCCAAGCCCACACACCTGACCCATGACCCTTTTTCCTACATAGAACCTCCCCCCGGGAAATAGAGTTTGAATGCTCTCTAGTGGATTTTCTCACACCCAGACTCAGACAGTGCAACAAGGGAAAACCCTGGAGCTGACCTGACAAGCAGGAGGGGATAGGGGAAGACCATCTGTAGTCACATATTAATAATTTTGCCCCTCTCCCAGATAATAATAACAGCTAATGTTTATGTGTTTACTAGGCACTAAGTCCCTTGCATGTATTGTCACTGATTCCTAATAACAACCTTATGAATTAACTAAAAATATCAATTTCATGTTTTAGATCAAGACACTGAACTAGAAAATGTTTTAAGTAACTCTCCCAACGTCACACAGGAAGTGACAGAGCTGGGGTTTCAACTAGGCAGTTGGCTTTAGAGGATGGGTTCTTAACTACTGTATACCATTATACTCCTTAAATTTCTATTTTGACATATGTGTTGACAAGTATGTATATCCCAGATATAGATATAGCTATAGATAAATAACTTTTCCTTATTTAATCAAAATATAGAGCCAGAACTTGAAAACAAAGTGGAGTACTCATTTCTCATGGGTTACTTTTTTAAATTAAAAATTACTCGGGGACTTTGTTCTGCTGTCTGTGTCAGCCTACCTGTCTGATCTTATTAATCTGGGCCATGGAGTTGCCTTTATTACTTCTTGTTATGAGAAAGACCTGTTTTGACAAGGTCAGTGGAAAGATTTAATCCATCTTAGAATCTGGAAGGTAAATCTGGTAAAAAGGATTTGCTAGTATACTAACAAGGAGTGATTGCTGAGCCTCTTAAAGAAAAGGGTTTGTAATTTAAGCTGCTTTTTATCAATTTCTCAAGTAAATGCACACATTTACTTGAGAAATGTCCTGGGTTCTGGGTTTGTTTTTAATGCATCGGCTTTCATCTTTTATATTTTTCTTTTGGCTATGCCAATTACTTGGTCTGGTTCACTGTTTTCATCCCAGAGACACTGTATGATGCAGTGCTCAGATAAGAATCCCCTTTTCCTTTGGAGAAATTGCTTGCAAGTTAGATACATGAATGCATCTTTCTCAGTCAGAGGAGTAAAAAAGTGGATTTTTTTTTTTCTTGAGAAGAAAATGTCTAGCAATTGGGGTCACTCTTCACAGTCAAAATTGACTTTAAAAAGATCATTTAAATGTTCAATTTGAAATACTGCCTATAGGCAGCTCTTCAAAGAGGAGTGCTTATTGAGAAAAGGCAGTAGTCCTCCAGTTTTCTGTAGTGGAAAGAATGCTAGAACAGGAGTCAGGAGAAATTAGGTCAAGGCCAGTTCTGCGGATAATCAGCTGCTTTGGGACTTATTACTTATCCTCTCTGAGTCTCACTGTCTTCATCTGTAAATTGAAGGTTTACACTAAATAATTTCTACACCTTTCTTCATACATAATAAACAGAAGATAAATTTCCCTGGGCAGGTCTGACATAGGCAGCCACCTCCTCATTTGAGTGTCCCTCAATCCCTCCCCCACCAAATACTTAACCAACCCCAGCTGGCTGGCTCAGGCTCAGAATTGCCCAATTAAAGCTTCATTCCTTAAGAGTAGTTACTGGTTAAAATAAAAGTATTACTAGATGGAACTTTGCAGGCTATTTGCCATATTATTTAGTTCGTTGAACTAATCTAATAAGCAGTAATTGAACACATAAGATATTCAAGATGCTGAGTGGGGCTGTGGGTATGTTTGGAGTGATGGAGAGGAATGTAAAGATGAATAACATACGGTCCTGCACTTGAAGGACCCATAATGAGTGGTGGAGAATGGGAAGATCTGCATAAATATCAGATGAGCCCCGTGGATTGTGAGTGCCCTAAGAGTTCAGATGGAGAGAGGGATTTCTGTCAGCTGCAGTGGTCAGGGAATTTTTTTAAAAATTGAGATTAGTCTTGAATATGGCTTTGAAAGACAGTTGGCTGATAAAAAAGACATAGGTAAGGGGCTATGGCTGGGCATGAATCAAAGCTTAGAGGTGAGAATAACCAAGGCAGATTGGGAAGTATAGTTCAATATACAAGGGGAAGCTATGATACCATAAAAGATAGACAAAGAAAATTAGATTTAATGCAGTAAGTAAAAGGGAGTGCTCATTTGTTTTTTTTTTTTTTTTTGCGGTATGCGGGCCTCTCACTGTTGTGGCCTCCCCCGTTGCGGAGCACAGGCTCCGGACGCGCAGGCTCCGGACGCGCAGGCTCAGCGGCCATGGCTCACGGGCCCAGCCGCTCCGCGGCATATGGGATCCTCCCAGACCGGGGCACGAACCCGTATCCCCTGCATCGGCAGGCGGACTCTCAACCACTTGCGCCACCAGGGAGGCCCCTCATTTGTTTTTGAACAAGAAAGTGACATGCTGCTGGGTGAATTTCAGGAACTTCATGCGATGGAGTGTGCAGAATAATTTTCAGGAAAAAAACACGCCCTAAGGCTTCAGAGCTTCAACCCTCACCCCTTGAATGTTATTGAATGAGTGTTTTTGGAAGTTGATCTGATGTCCTTCTAGGAAGAAGGGTTGACTGTAAATAATCTTGCCAGCAAAAGTAAGCAGCTTGGGAAGAAAAAGGAAGTATTGCGAGGGTTTTTAAAGTGAATGGGCAGAGATAGGCGTGCCTACTCACGTCTGGCTCTCCAGTCCCAGCATCATTAGCATTCATCCTCTTTCCTCTTCCATTTTTTATAGCCCTTAAAAATGAGTAAAATGTCAAGTGTAAAAGGTCACGGGTACCTTTTCTGGGGGTCATATTTGGGTTCTCATGGTTTTAAAAAATGTAGAAGCTATAGAACCTGCCTTCTCTCTTATTTTTCTGTCCTCTCACTAGATGAAGACATATTTAATAGGTTCCATATTGGAATTACTAGTAAAAGTTTTAGAGTCTAAGCTTCTGTTCTGATATTGCTGCGTAACAAATCACCCCAAAACCAAGGGGCACAGCAATCACTTATATGCCTCACGAATCTCTAATCAGAGCTGGGCTGGGTGGGAAGGCTCATCTCTGCTCCACATGGTATCAGCTGGGACAGGTCAACTGGAGGACCCACTGCCATGATGGCACCCTCTCATGGCTGGCAAGTTGGCTCTGGTTTTTGGCTGGGGGCTTGAGGTGAGGGGCTTGCCAGAAGGCTGGGATGGGGAACCCTGGTTCCTTTTCACATGGGCCTCTCCATGGGTGCTTGGCTTCCATGTGGCTTGGTGGCTGAGTTCCACAAGTGAAGATCCTGAATGAGAAAAAGAGGTGGGGTGGGGGAGAGAGAGAGAGAGAGAGAGAGAGAGCAAGAGCGAGCGCCAGACAGAAGTTCTATTGCTCTTTTGATCTAAATTTTCAAGTTACCAGCACAGCTTCCACCACATTTTATTTGGTGGATGTGAGTAAGCCATCCCAAATTCAAGAGGTAGGGAATTTGACTCCACCTCTAGATGGGAGAAATATCACAGAATTTGCCAACAAGTTTTAAAGCCACCGCAGCATCCATAGGATTCTCTGCCCCAACCCTGCTGCCTGGCCAGTTCATCTTCCTCTCTCTTTAATTGTATCTTTAAATGTTCATAGGAGTGGGCCTCCCTGGTGGCGCAAGTGGTTAAGAGTCCGCCTGCCGATGCAGGGGATACGGGTTCGTGCCCCGGTCTGGGAGGATCCCATGTGCCGCGGAGCGGCTGGGCCCGTGAGCCATGGCCGCTGGGCCTGCGCATCCGGAGCCTGCGCATCCGGAGCCTGTGCTCTGCAACGGGAGGGGCCACGACAGTGAGAGGCCCACATACCGCAAAAAGAAAAATAAAAAATAAAAAATAAATGTTCATAGGAGTGAACCTGGGATACCGTCTAGGACAGGGCCAGATAGGTCACGTTTGTGAGTGAAGCAGGGTATGGGGATGGTGATGTAAAGGGGAGAATTTTCCTCACCTAAAGGAGACAGACCCAACCTCCCAAGCCACCACTCTGGAACTTCTGGCTAGATGGAGAAGCAGAAGTAAACTTCACCTTGTCCCACTAGACTCTTTTTTATTGTTGTTCAGTTAATCTTCCTGATTATTTTTTAAGGACAGGACAGTGGGTGATATAATCTATATGGGTCAGGAGTGGAAACATGCTTTTAGAGGATGTCCTTCATCCTTGAAGCTGGTGTTTAAATGACAGTTCTTAGCGAGGGGCAGGATGCTGGATTAAAGGGAGCATGGGACTGACCTTGTTTAGATATTTTATGCTCTAATAGAGTAGATAGTCTGTGGATAGGCCCTTCAGCTACATCCATGTCCCTGACTCTGGTGTCTGCTGTCACATGTTACTTAGAAAGCTGGTATTCCAGCCCCCAAAGTGTGTGGGATGCCTGAGCTCTCAGCACAGATGAGAAGCTGAGCTGCAAAGACCTGATCTGAGATGATGGTGGAAACTCTCTGGGTGGAGTTGTCTTAGGGAGTCACAGATTCAGTCATAAAATGCCGTTCTCTGTGATTTGAAAAAGTGGTGGTTTTTCAGCACTCCTTTATCCTTGTTCTTAAACGGAAGAGACGTGGCTGTATTCTCTTCAGATGGGTTCTGCATGGCTAAAGTTACACTTGATAGCTTCTGGCTTGCCTTTAATTTCAAATATGGGAGAGAGAGGATGTTATTTGGAGAGTCCTTTAAGCCCTTTCCACTGATGGAAAGATGCTTCAGTGCTTGTTGGTCTCCGAGGTTTCCAAGAGTTGTTTTTGAGTCAGTTAGAAATAGCTGAACAATTTTGGTATTATTAAATTGCAAACTCCTTTCACTTAAGAGCTCCAACATTTATTAGTCAGCTGTCCTATAGAACAAATTTTTCACTCTTATTCTTAAAAGTCTTGCCCATTTCTTCTATAAATAACACTATCTGATGTCATAATGATATATTTTATTATACTGACATTTATTAAAACTATCTATGTCATGGAACCATATGCTGGAAGAGGGCTACGTCTATACCCTTGGTTTTGGAAGCAGAAGTTTGTTGTATTGGATGCAGAGCCTGGGATGGTGGTAGATGATGTTTTAATTAAGCAGAGATTTTTCCTTCTTTTGGGTGTTTTTTTTTGCATTAAAACCTTTAGAAAGGTTAAAGACTTAGAGAACTGTCCAAAGAATGAGTTGTTTTTATAAACAACGTATAGCTAGTTGGTTTCTTTCCTCTCTCCTGGTTTCTTAGGTGCTCATGGCTTGTTGAATCCTCAGGTGGAGGCATTTCTGGAGAATGCTAGATTAAAATAGTGCTGCAGAGTCCGGCAGGAAACAGAGGCACACTCAAGCAGGAAGTTCAGGAGAGTTTAAGGAAAGATCTATTTACAAAAGTGTAGGCAGGTTAAGGGAAACCAAAAAAGGACAATGAAAGCACCCTGAGGGGCCGTCACCACTCCTGGGCCTGAGGGGCCAGAGGAAGGGAACGAACTTCCGGTGGGAGAGGCCACTGGATGGAGCTGTGCCTGGAGCAGAGGAACATATCCGCCCGCCAGGACAAGACTGAACAGTAAACCCTCCGGCCTCTTCCTTCTTCTCACCTGCCAAGGCCTTCCATTGCAGACCCCAGCCCGAAGCCAGGGAGATGGCAGGAAGCCCGGTGCTGCGTTCCATAAAATGTAGCCTTCCGGGGTTCTGAGCAGGGTAAAGCATAGAGAGTGGACTTGAAGGGGCCAATGGAGAGTAGCCATCACAGCAGGTAAACACGACCCTACAGTTTTGGTTTGTTAGCTGTTTTTTTCACAAAAACAAGCTCATCTGGTGGGCCTAGTTGCATGATGAATTTCATACAAGTTTCCCTCTAATAGGAAGGTGAAAATTCAGATGTATAAAATCCCCCCCCCCCCCCGCAATTTCATTAGCCTGGGGACAAAAGGAATTGGAAGCTTTCCATTTCTGGTTTTCTTCAGGCCACGGTGTGGAGGTGGAGTTCTGCGGGTCGATAGCAGAGGTGGGCTAAGGTATTTGGAACTAAACTTTCTTAAAGAAAAGGAGATCCTGGTTCTGGACTAGGGCAGTGAACCCTTGGCAGAGCCTCTGAGAGGGCCAGGGGTAGGGATGAGGAGAAAACATGCCCATCAATTAGATTTGCAAACCCCTCACTGCCTGGTGGCAGAGGGACAGGACCTCAGAGGCAGGGGAACTTCTGTGGTAAATGTGCTCAGAAGGGAGAACAAGTTCCAAGAAGTGTTTAGCCTCTGTCTCAGAAGTGTATTTATTTGGTAGCCTCTGGCCATTTGGGGGTTTAGAACCATTCCCACCATGCTTTATTTTTCTTTTAAAAATAGAATTGTCTAACTCTGCATACCCACGGGGTCATGTCTTTCAGTGTGGAAGCAGCCGGAAATAGAAGGGAAGACAGCTCTTTAGTAAGTTTCCAACATATGCTAATTTATGTGATGTCATGGAAAATCCATTACATGAAAACAGTATGTGTGGGCTTCCCTGGTGGTGCAGTGGTTGAGCGTCCGCCTGCCGATGCAGGGGATGCGGATTCGTGCCCCCGTCTGGGAAGATCCACATGCCGCAGAGCGGCTGGGCCCGTGAGCCATGGCCGCTGAGCCTGCGCGTCCGGAGCCTGTGCTCCGCAACGGGAGAGGTCACAGCAGTGAGAGGCCCGCGTACCGCAAAAAAAAAAAAAAAAAAAAAAAAAAGCAGTATGTGCAATTTTTTACGTATAAGAAATCAGAGGGATTTTCAAGGCTATAACCTTTTACAAGAAGCCTAACTGCATGCACATTGGCTCTCAACATATAAAGTGGGTCTGTGGTATTTTCCATTGAATCTGCTCCAATCTCAAAAGTATCAGAAGGACTTGGTATAAGGCAAGCTCATGGTGCTTGCTCAAAAGCAGCATCTTGGGGGAGATTTCAGCTTCTGAGGCTTTGGCTCCTTCGCCAAGGGAAAGTTCACATCCAAAATATGGATGTGAACTGCCCTCCGATACTGGAAATTCGTATAACTCAAAGGCTGCATTTAGAAAAAGGAATGATCACTTAAATAGGTTATGGAAGGAGCCACATTCAACAAGTGTATCCATGTAAAGACCCAAAGGGGCTGAAAAATTCCTACAGTCATTCAGTTTGATAGGCACCTTAATTTGTTAATTGATCTGTTTGTTTGTTTGTGGTCTGAGTTGGTGATCTACCTCTTTTCCAGATGGATAGCCAGTTGTCTCAACATCATTTATGGAGGAGTCAATTTTTTCCCTATTGATTTTATTTATTTATTTATTTATTTATTTATTTATGACCATGCCACACACCCAGCATACAGGATCTTATTTCCCTGATCAGGGATCAAACCCGTGCCCCCTGCAGTGGAAGTGTGGAGTCCTAACCACTGGACCACCAGGGAATTCCCTGTTATTGGTCTTGAATTCTAATATTCACAGAGGCAACCTCTGTGTGGGAGAATAAATCAGTAGTGTTCATTGCACTTGTTTAATTCAACCATGAGAAAAATTAAGCCTTTCATAAGTGGCTGATTTTCTGGATGACAGTTTCTGCTGCAGAACCATTCCTTTTATTTTGTGATGGAAAGAAAGGTTTAAAATGTTTTCAATTAAAAGTTTCATTCTTTTTTTTCCCCTTCTCTAAAAATATGCTGTGGAAGAATACTGTTTTAATTGGAAGAAATATTTAGCTCAATACAACTAAAATGTAACTGAGTATAATCAGAAAATGAAATAATCAGGATCAGACATCTGAAAGAACCCACAACGTTTCTTTTTCTTTTTTTTTTTTTTTTTTTTTTTTTGCGGTATGCGGGCCTCTCACTGTTGTGGCCTCTCCCGTTGCGGAGCACAGGCTCCGGACGCGCAGGCCCAGCGGCCATGGCTCACGGGCCCAGCCGCTCCGCGGCATATGGGATCCTCCCAGACCGGGGCACGAACCCGCATCCCCTGCATCGGCAGGCGGACTCTCAACCACTGCGCCACCAGGGAGGCCCACACAACGTTTCTTGTATGAATGCACACAAGAAATTTACCTTGAGACCTGCAGTTTTACAGGGTAGGCACTGAGGAGTCTTGGTAATAAGCCAACAGGCTGGGCATTTGCTATGTGCAAGGCACAAGACTTGTTCTGTAAATATAAGATGAGATTATTGCCTTCCAGAAGCTATTTTCTAATTACAGAGATAAAATCCATGAAAACTAATTGATATACAAGAAATAGGTAACTGTTCAATAGAAACAGTGCCACAAAGCTGTGCATGCTTATCTCCCAGATAAATGGTACAAGTAATAAGTGTCTTATTCAGAAAAGGGAGAGACGATTATGGAAAGGCCTGGAGCGACTTGGAGATGGAACTTGAGTTGTGTTTTTCAGGAAAGCTGTGAATTGATAGACTTAGAAAGGCCTTGGCATTGAAGGAGGAAATCATGAAATAATAGAGCATAAAATGGACAAGGATTTCATGGTCATGTAATCTGGACCGTACTTGAACACCACCAGTGAGTCACAGCCTTCATGGGTAACCTGCTCTATTTTTGCTTAGCATTAGTCATCAGAAAGTGCTTCTGTTTGGTCACAGGTGAAATCTGTATCTCTTCCCCATTCTAACTCTTTAACTTCCATTCTAGTTCTTGCAGAGAACTCTGAATCCCTCTTCCATATGAGAGCCTTGAAGTATTAAAGAGTATTTTATGTTCCCTAGGTCTTCCCCCTGCCCAGTACTTTCAGCTGTTTCTCATTTTTCATCGTTTTCAGATACTTTGCCATCTTGGTCACTTTTCTCTACGCATCTTGAGACCCTTCCTTTACCAGTACTTCTGTCTCCTGTAAAGCACGGATCTAATCATTCCACTGTTGAAAAGCTTCAGTGGCTCTCAAGTCCCCATGGAATGAATGCAGGCTCCTGTTTCCCCTTCTGTAAAATGCCACCTTAACCAGAAGATACTGTATGATGCAGCATCTGATGTGTCCGCACCTCTACTTTTCCTGGGAGTGGACTTGGCTAGGCCCAGTCAGGTTCCTGGTGCAGGCAAGGATGGAGGGGAGTGAGGTCTTGTCATTGTGGTATTTATTTTTCCTGTGGTGAAGGAGCAAAGCCATTGCCTGTGAGCTGTAAGTAGTGCACTTCTGTTGTCCTGGTATTACATACGCCTTCCAGGGATGCCAAGGCTGATGTGGAATTGCCAGGCCTTCCTTTTGCTCTGGCCTCAGCCCAGTGCAGTGTCTTTCTCCTCACGGCTGCCAAGCCTTTGACCAAGGTGGTGCCACCACCACCCTGCCCTGAGTGTGAGCTCATTAGGGCCTCAGGCCCTGATGTAACACAAAGGCTATGCTGGCTGAGTTTCTGTTTTTCACCGCTCCACAAAGCTAACAGGGTCTTTTGTGGCATTTAGACTGGCTGGGAAAGTAGGTTAGTTCCCAGAAAGAAGACTGAGGCCTGCAAAATGCATTCCTTACACTATATGGATTGAATTTCATTTACTTGTTTCTCTTTGCTGTTCTCGCTCTGTCTTATAAGGATTTGAGCTGTTTCAGTCCAGCTCAGTACCCTTATCACAGCATTCTGAAAGGAAAAGTCTATCTATAAATTCAGGGAAGAAGAGTAGAGTGTAGCTTTTGGCTTTATTGAGAAAACTCAGAATGACTTCTTGTTTTTATTCTGCGTCATTTTAAAGTCAATCACATGGCTTCTCTGCAGAGCCCTTATCCTACACTGATATTTCCCAGATTCAGTTGTTGATTTGCTATAAGCTCCATGACAGCCTCCAGCACCCCGTTTTAATTCTCTGCATAGCACTTATCACTTCCTGGTACTTCTCACGTTTATTTGCTGATTTGTTGTGAGCTGCACGAGAGTATAAACGCTATCCCTGTTCATGACTCTGTCCTGTGTTCGGGAATGAATGTTACATCATTCGTGGTGTAAAATGCATTCTTCTCCATACTTTGGAGTTGGAGTGGCCTTATGAGCCTTGTTAGGTTTTAGCAAAAAGAGAAAAATGTCCAGAATGAGTGCTATCCCAAAGATGCCCTCCTGCTTACTTACTAGTCCCTTATGGCTGTTCCCAGGGTCCCACTACCAACGGTCATCCACCCACCCCCACTGGAATCTTCAGGAATGAAAAGCTGCCCACTGCATTGTACTTCCCTGGGGTTTTGCTCTCTTGAGTATTTTTTACAAATTTATATGTGGCCTAAACCGATTGGTCTGAGTACCTTATTAACCGTATGACAAGTATTTTGCTGCCAATCTTGTTCATTCCTCCTTTATCTCCCTGAACAACTGGAAAACTGCCTCCTTATTTCTTAAAGGGCCACAGCATTCAGATACAGGAGCTGAGCTACAGACCCGTATACATTTCTGTCTACTTTACCAAATGTACTGTTTTCTTTGAGAGTCAGCCTGCATTCCTTCCTTCCTTCCTTCCTTCCTTCCTTCCTTCCTTCCTTCCTTCCTTCCCTTCCTCCCACCCTCCCCCTCTCCCTCCCTTCCTTCTTTTCTTCAACAGGGTTTCATTGAACACCTGCTGTGTGCCAAGTATTGTGCTAGGATCTGGGTACCATGGAAAATAAGACACGTAGGATGCCTGCCCTCTCAGAGCTTACAGTCATGAAGGTTTATTAGAGATTACCAATAAAACAGTGCTCCCCTCACTCCCTCTCCCGCCTGCCCCACCACATACACACAATACATGCTTCCATTGAAGGGTTAAGTTCTGTTTTAACGAACATCATTATGGTGTAGAGACTGGTTTGTGGAATCAGATAGGCCTGGGATGACATCCCAGGTCTTCCATTTATTACCTAGGTGACGTTGCCCACATAACTTAATCTCTTTTCAGCTTCCTCATTGGTAAAATGGGGAGAATACTATTGTAGTATTCACCTTATAGAATTCAGGGGAAGGCGAAATAAATATAATTGACTTAAAGCACTTAAGACAGGACCTGACTCAATAAATGACTGTAATGAGAATGAAGATGGTGATCATAGCTGGGAGCCTGGATGGGGCATTTGGAAATAGTTTGACCTTGGCTCTGATACACATGCTCTTAATTTCTAGTTTCTTGACCAAGATAATAGGATCTGTTTAAATTAATAAAAAGGAAAAGGAGGTAAACATAGTTGGGATATATATGAGTATAGTAATATTTTCTGAACTCAAAAGATCATCCCATGTAGACTGACAAGCATGTATATGCATTTCTCTGGAGAGGGGGCAGAATATTTGTATCTGGGCCACTGGTCACTGTGTAACATGGGCTGCCATCTCCCGTAACAAAAAAGCTACTGAGAAAAGACAAGGGGCTTGTTGGGAATGGGTACAGAGTGGGGAGAGAAGGAAGAGAGGACAAAGCCTGTGGGCTTTCTCATTTCCTGCTCTATTTACCATGACTTGCCTATAGCTTTTATAGCCTGGTCCTTAAATAATTGAAGACCATCTTAAGTACCAAAATCTTCCATAAATTTCATGAAAGTGAGTAATGTGCCCTATTGCCCTGTGCTGAACTAGGATGGAAATTCTATGTATCACACTCTGCTGCGAGGATCCCTGTGAGTGATAAAGAGGGAGTTCATTGTAGCAGAGCCAAGGTCTGCCTGAGAGAAGCCACCAGAGTGAATGCACCTGCCTGTGAGTGCTCACCTGTGGGGCCTTTAATGGGATTTCTGTTTGAAATTGGTTTTAAGTGTCTAAGGGGCCACGTTGAAATCCCCTCATTAGCACCAAGTTTGTTGCTTGGAAAATTCAGTTTCTGTGAAAATTTGTTCATTATTTTTTTAGTGCCTTTTAGCATTTTGAGCACTTAGAATGACTCTTCAGGAAACAACAATTCCAACAAAAAATGTCCTAAAGGAAAGAAAAAAAGCCTCTCAATTCTCTTAGAATACTTGTTTTTCAGCAGAGGTATCTAAACATAGTAGAGTGTGGATATTGAATAAAAATAGTTTAGGACAAAAATAGAAAATAGAGGCTTTTTCTCCTGGTATGAAAACACATGTAATGATCATGACGTTTCTTTTTTTCCACCTTAACCATTTCTGAGTAACGTTTCAGGCTGGGCAAACAGTTGTTTCTCCTCTCCATCTTCTAAGTCCCTCCCTCGGCTTTTCAAAGGACTTGCATTTCTGTGCCTTTGTTTCTTCTTTAAATGTGAATTTCCATTAGGAGAAGATTCAGAAAAGACTATAGTGAGATGAAGTATGTCCCTGTAAACCTGCTATTTCCTCCACTTAGTCAGGATACCCTCCCCCAACTTCCCAACCCTCCCCTCCTCCACGTTCCCCTCCCCCATCCCACCCCTTTGCCTTGTGTACTCAGCATTGGCATTTCTCCTGCATAGCACCTATCATAGTAATAACCTAAAAATAAATTTTGTAATTCTCCTTTTTTTGCTGGACTGGAATCTCCATGATGGCAGGAGGGGAGATTGTCCTGTTCACCTTGGTACATACTGGGCCTGGCTCAGTGACTGGCACATTGCAGAAGCTCAGTTTATATTCTGAGTAATAGCTAACATTTATTGAATAACAGGCAAACTGCTAATGAAAGAATCAGCCTTCAAAATACTTGCATCCATTAAACTTCGAAGTCTAAAAAACCCACGTGAGACTTATTTGTATATTGCTTTGAATTTTTAAGTCATGGTATATATCAAATGCTACAACTAAGTTGGATATGAGTTTCTAAAAGTGTGCATTGATTTCAAATAAATTATTGTATCTTTTCATCCCTGTGTGAGATAGAGAAGAGGTAGGTAGTTTTACTAAATTACAGCTAGCATAGGGAGAGTAAGTCATGGGTGAGGGTAGGTCCCCAAGCCCTGGCCTCTCATGAGAGCAGTCAAAGAAGCATCCTTATATTACCGGTCAGGGTCCCATCAGGAAGTGAAGGCACCCTTGAACTGGCCATTCAAGCAGAATTTAACAAAATGAAAGTGAGGCTAGGGTTTATAGAAACTATTAAGAGATAATGCAGTACCCCAGGACTAGCTACAGCTGGGAGCCTTTACTCCCACTAGTCCTGAAAGGTCAGGGGTTGGAGAGTTACCAGAATCCATAGAGGGTGGCTGAAAGGAAAGGGCCATCCAATAGGAGCTGTGCCCTTTGGTAGGAGCATTGCCAGCCCATGGCATCCTGGCAGGGAGGAAGCTGGGGCAATGCAAACAGCACCTTCAACCTTCTCCTACTTCCTAACCTCCTGCCAGTGCCTTCTATGGATACAGTACAACCGGAAGTCAGGGGATAAGGGAACCCATTGATTTAGTCCATAAGGGTCAGGTGGAGCAGGTTGGAGAACGAATGTGAGGTGCAAAGAGAAGATAAAAGGTAAAGGAGATAGAAGACACAGCCACATTCTCTTCACTGAAACCCACTGGAGGACAAAGAAACCCTGGAAAGTGTGGAATGAGGTTATTTACGTGAGGTCCTTGGAGTGTCAACCTGGGCACTGTTCCAATGAGAAGTGTTATATCCAATGCCATGGAGCAGCTCACTTTACATCCTAGCTGTCTCAGTAACTGGTCATTTGTTCAGCAAGTATTTGCAAGCCCTTTGCTGTGTTGGGTGTGAGAGCCTGTAAGGGAGGTTTTTGGTGCCCTCATTTTCCTTTAGTGCAAGGCTGTATCTGTAGGCTGTCCTTGAGTGCAGGTACTCAAGGTGAGGTTCCCAGACCAGCAGCAGAGCAGCAGCACCTTGGAGCTGGTCAGAAATGCAAATCCATGACCACACCCTAATCTTCTGAGTCAGCATCTCTGGGTTGGGGTTCAGAAAACTATGTTTCAACAACTCTCCAGGTGATTCCTAGCAGGCTTAAGCTTGAGAAGCTTTTGCAGATATTATAAACTTTTGGAACATGAAAAAATAAGCGCATGGCTGTTGAGTAACACACACGCACACACACACTACTGCAGTTCACACAATTTTATCTTAATCTTGGCATATTTTCAAACAGTCCTGTAAAATAAGGAAATTGGATTAAAGAAGTGGTTTTCAAACAGTGTTTATCTGATCCGTTTCAGAGCCAAGGGGGTCACTGGGCCAATCCACTCAACTAAAATGATACACTTATTTTTATAATATTTCATTTGGACACGAGGTTCTAAGGCTTAAGAAGCTTTGAAAACCCCTGTTTGAGATGATCAAATATTCCCTCTTGTTCAAATGTTCCATGGTGTTGTATATATGTGTCAATTGCATTGATGATGTATGGAATCTATATTTATAGCTTACATAGATGCATATTTTGTTTTATTTCAAAATATTAGAATTGACTTATGGCCAGAGGTGTTATTTTTCCATTTCCTGCCCTTTGTGGTACAGCTAAAGTGGTGTACCCATAAACCTTTCACCATGTGAATGCATGTGTGATTTCCAGAATGGCAGTTACTTCTTGGCAACATGTCCTTAGTTGTTTTATCTCTTACTGCTGCTTTGAACACAAAGCATTTGCAGAAAGTGTCACTACATTTCTGCTTGCATCAACTCTTGTGTCTGAACTGTCCATGTAAGCATTAGGCTGTTAAATATTTAAAAATGGAAAGTGGAATGGTCCAGCAGGCAGGCTCAGAGTTGTTCTTGTCCTGGTTCTGTATTTGGCCTACAAATCCAAAACCTTGGTCAGTTACCCATTATTTCTGTACTTGCATTTTCTTATTTGTCAAAAAGCCATAATAATATATTGCCTGCCTATATTAAATGTGGTGGCTCCAAAATTTCTGCTTAGAAGGGTGTTTGCGGCAGTAGCCTTGTTGCTGGAGGTGGGGAGTAGAATAAGGGCTTACTTGTCTTGAGGGCAAATTTGTAAAGCAAGCACACACTAGTTTTCTTAGTTTGTGTATCAAAATTCATAAAATTAAAAAATTTCCAAAACCCCTTTTTTTAGACTATATGGAAAATTAATAAAATGGTGATAAATTATATCAAAGAACACTCTTTAAAAAATTAAATTGGCTTTTGAGGAGAAATTATTGGGGCAGGAAGAACTAAAGTTTTTGCCCCCAGCCACTTCTTTTTTTATTGAATATAGTTGATGTACAATATTAATGTTAGTTTCAGGTGTACCATATAGTGATTCGACATTTAAATACATCACAAAATGATCACTGTAAGTCTAGTAACCATCTGTCTCCATACAAAGTTATTTCTAAACATATTCCTTATGCTGTATATTACATCCCGTGACTTATTTATTTTATAACCAGAAGTTTGTTCCTCTTAATCCCCTCATCTATTTCACCCAATCCCCCGTCCCCCACCCCTTTGGCAACCACCCATTATTCTCTGTATCTGAGTCTGTTTTTATTTTGTTTGTTCATTTGTTCTGTTTTTTAGATTGCACATATAAGTGAGATCATATAGTATTTGTCTTTGTCTGACTTTTTTCACTTAGCATGATACTCTGTAGATCCATCCATGCTGTTGCAAATGGCAAGGTTTTATTTTTTATGGTTGAGTCATATTCCATTGTTTATATATACCACATCTTCTTTATCCATTCTACTGATGGACGTTAGGTTGCTTTCACATCTTGGCTATTGTAAATAATGCTGCAGTGAACACAGGGATGCATATATCTTTTCAAATAAGTGTTTTGTTTTCTCTGGATAAATACCCAGAAGTGAAATTGCTGGATTGTAGTGTAGTTCTATTTTTAATTTTTTTGAGGAAACTTTATACTGTTTTCCATAGTGGCTGCACCAATTAACAATCCCGCCAACAGTGTACTAGGGTTCCCTTTTCTCCACATCTTCACCAACACTTGTTATTAGTTGTCTTTTTGATGAGAGCCATTCTTACAAGTGTGAAGTGGTTTCTCATTGTGGTTTTGGTTTGCACTTCCCTGATGATTAGTGATGTTCAGCATCTTTTCATGTGTCGGTTGGTCATTTGTATGTCTTCTTTGGATAAATGTTTATTCAGGTCCTCTGCCCATTTTTTAAATTGGATTGTTTGTTTTTTCCATATTGAGTTGTATGAGTTCCTGATATATTTTGGATATTAACCCCTTATTGGATATATTATTTGCAAATATCTTCTTCCATTCAGTAGGTTGCCTTTTTGTTTTGTTAATGGTTTCCTTCACTGTGCAAAAAGTTTTTAGTTTTATATGGTCCCATTTGTTTATTTTTGCTTTTGTTTCTCTTGCCAGAAAAGACAGATCCCCCAAAATATTGCTAAGACAGATGTCAAAGAGCATATTTCCTAGGTTTTCTTCTGGAGGTTTTATGGTTTCAGATCTGACATTTAAGTCTTTAATCCATGCATCTGAAAAGAATGTGTATTCTACTGTTTGGGGATAAAGATATTCTGTATATACCTATTAATTCTATCTGATCTAATGTGTCATTTAAGGCTGATGTTTTCTTATTGATTTTCTGTCTGGATAATCTGTCCCTTGATGTAGCTGATGTGTTAAAGTACCCTACTACACTAAGTCCCCTACATACGAACCTTCAAGTTGTGAACTTTCAAAGATGTGAACGTGTGTTCACATGTCCAGTCACGTAAGTTAGTTCACGTGTCTGGTGTACATTGTCACATGCGTGCATCCTCTATAAGTGGTTGTGCTTTTGTATACTCTACAGTACAGTACTGTACAGTAGTACAGTATTTTTATTTCAAGCCTAGGATGTCCAGAAGCAAGTGTAAAAGCAGTGATGATGTAGCTGGTACTGCTAAGAAGCGCCAAGCGATAATGATGAAGCTTGCTGTGAACACAAGGAGCTTACTAGTGAAGACCTGATGGAATTGGAGGCCCAGAGAAAGGATGAAGAGAGACAAGAGGAAGAAGAAGTAACTGAAGAACTGAAGTGATTCACTATGCAGGAAATGGCAAGGGGATTTTCTTTATTTGAGGAGGCACTGTTAGTTTTTGAGGCCCAGGACCCGAACGTAGAACGGTACACAAAGGTTGCAGCAGCCGTTCAGAAGGCAATCCAGTGCTACCATGTCATCTATGATGAGAAAGAAAGAGCTACTACCCAGACATCACTGGATCGCTTTTTCAAGAGGGTCGATAGAATTGAATCCAGCAAGGAACCAGAACCTGTGCCATCAGCGTCAGGCGTGAGTGAAATTGCAGCCTGCCCTCCGTCTCCTATTGCTGAGGATCCTTCAGCTCTACCATCTCCCACCTCCTCTCCCTCCTCCAGTCAGTAACTCTTCTTGCCTGGTCACTCGATGCCAGCCCCTGTATGCCAGCTGTTGTAGTGTACTACTGTACTTTTCAAGGTGCCGTACTGTAAGATTAAAAATGTTTTCTTTATTTTTTGTGTTTTTTATGTATTATTTGTGTGAAAAGTATTATAAACCTATTATAGTACAGTACTATATAGCTGATTGTGTTAGTTGTGTACCTAGGCTAACTTTGTTAGACATATGAACAAATTGGACTTATGAACTTGCTCTCAGAATGGAACTTGTTTGTATGTAGGGGACTTACTGTATTATTGTGTTACTGTCAATTTTTCACATTATGTTTGTTAATATTTGCTTTATGTATTTAGGTGCTCCTATGTTGGGTGCACATATATTTATAATTGTTATATCTTCTTCTTGGATTGATCCCTTTCTCATTATGTAATGTCCTTCTTTGTCTCTTGTTACAGTTTTTGTTTTAAAGTCTGTTTTGTCTGATATAAATATTGCTACCCCAGCTCTCTTTAATTTCCATTTGCATGGAATATCTTTTTCCAGTCCTTAATTTTCAGTCTGCATGTGTCTTTACATCTGAAGTGAGTCTCTTATAGGCAGCATATATGTGAGTCTTGGTTTTTTTTTTCATTCACCCCCTCTATATATTTTGATTAGAGCATTTAATTCCTTTACATTTAAAGGACTTTTCGATAGGTGTGTGCTTATTGCCATTTGTGGATTGTTTTTTGGTTGTTTTTGTAGTTCTTCTCTGTTCCTTTCTTGCTCTCATCTGTGATTAAATGACTGTCTTTTGTGTTATGTTTGGATTCCTTTCCCTTTTTTTGTGTATCTATTATAGATTTTTGGTTTGTCGTTACCATTAAGTTTATATATAATAATCTATATATAGACATGATGATTTTAAGATGACTTTACTACTTTTGTCTTTTAACCTTTCTACTAGCTTAATAAGTGGTTGATCTGTTACCTTTGTTATATGTTTGTCTTTACCAGTGAGATTTTCCTTTCAAAATTTTCATATGTCTAGTTGTGACCTTTTCTTTTTCACTTTAAAAAAGTCCTTTAAACATTTCTTGTAAAGCTAGTTTAGTGGTGGTGTACTCTTTTAGTTTTGTTTGTCTGTAAAACTTCTTACCTCTTCTTCAAATCTGAATGATAATCTTGCCAGGTAGGGGCCTCCCTGGTGGCGCAGTGGTTAAGAGTCCGCCTGCCGATGCAGGGGATACGGGTTCGTGCCCCGGTCTGGGAGGATCCCATATGCCGCGGAGCGGCTGGGCCCGTGAGCCATGGCCGCTGGGCCTGCGCATCCGGAGCCTGTGCTCTGCAATGGGAGAGGCCACAACAGTGAGAGGCCCGCATACCGCAAAAAGAAAATAATAATAATAATAATAAATCTTGCCAGGTAGAGTATTCTTGGTTGTATTAACTTGACTATATTGTGCCACTCCTTTCTGGGCTGCAAAGTTTCTGCTGAAAAGTCAGCTGATAGTGTTAATGGGAAAGTCTGTAAGTAGTTGCTATCCTCTTGGTGCTTTTAATATTTTCTCTTTATTTTTATTTTATTTATTTTATTTTATTTTTTTTTGCTGTACGCGGGCCTCTCACTGCTGTGGCCTCTCCCGTTGCGGAGCACAGGCTCCGGACACTCAGGCTCCGCGGCCATGGCTCGCGGGCCCAGCCGCTCCGCGGCATGTGGGATCTTCCGGGATAGGGGCACGAACCCGTGTCCCCTGCATCGGCAGGCGGACTCTCAACCACTGCGCCACCATGGAAGCCCTCTCTTTATTTTTAATTCTTGACATTTTAATTATAATGTGTACTGGGGTGGATCTCTTTGGGTTCATCTTGTTTAGGACTCTCTGTGCTTCCTGGACCTGGATGTCTGTTTCCTTTTACAAGCTAGGGAAGTTTTTAGCTATTTTTTCTTCAAAGAAGTTATCTGCACCTTTCTCTTTCTTTTCTCCTTCTGAGACCCTTATAGAGCAAATATTAGTACACTTGATGTTGTCCCAGATGTCTCTTAACCTATCCTCACTTAAAACAATATATATATTTTTTTCTGTTCAACTTGGGTGGTGATTTCCACTACTCTGTCTTCCAGATCAATGATCCATTTCTCTGTATCATCTAATTTACTGTTGATTGCTTCTAGTGTATTTTTCATTTCAGTTATTGTATTCTTCATCTCTGATTGATTCTTTTTTATATTTTCTAACTTTTGGTTGAAATTCTCACTGTATTCATTCATTCTTCTAAGTTCAATAAGTATCTTTATAATCATTACCTTAAACTCCTTATTAGGTAGATTGCTTATCTCCGTTTTGTTTAGTTCTTTTTCTGAGGTTTTGTTCTTGTTCCTTTGTTAGGAACATATTTTTCTATCTCTTAGTTTGCCCAAATCTCTTTGTTTATTTCTGTGTATTAGGTATGTCTGTTACATCTCCCAATCTTGGAGAAGTGACCTCATGTAGGAGATGTTCTACAGGGTCCAGCAGTGTACTCCCCTCTGGCCACCAGAGCTCGATGCTCTAGGGGTGTCCCTTATGTGGGCTGCATCATGCTTCTGTTGTGCTGGAGCTGATTACTGTGAGTGTGCTGGTAAGCAGGGCTGGCCCTCGACTTGGCTGTCTCATGCAGTTGCTGTCAGTGCACTGGTGGGTGGGACAGGCCTCCAGCATGAGTTGTTGTGATGCCTGGTGATATGCCTCTACTGCGGACCTGCTGGTGGGTACTACTGGGGGCAAACCCCCAGTGCTAATTGACTAGAGGGAGGATTCCAAAATGGTGCTTACCAGCACCATTGTCAGCATGGTAGATCAAGATCCCCAGAATGGCTGCCACCGGTATCTCTGTCCCTAGGGGGAGTCCCAGCTGCCTTTTGCCTCTCTGGGAAATTCTCTAAGGTCAGCAAGGGACTTTGTCAAACTGCCCACTTTGTCAAACTACTGGGACTCAGAGAGTGAGATTTTGTGCATGACCTTTAAGACTGGAGTCTCTGTTTCCTATAGCCTTCTAGCTCTCTTGAACCAGCCCCACTTGTTTCAAAATCAGACATCCTGGGGGCTCATCTTCCCACTGAGAGACCCCTGGGCGGAGGAGCCTGATGTGGAACGGGGACCCCCTCGCTCCTCAGGGAGGGCTTCTGCAGTTGTGATATCCCTCCTGTTGGTGGGTTGCTGACCCAGGGGGGTGGGTCCTGATGAGACTGTGTCTCCACCCCTCCTACTTGTCTCATTGAGGCTCCCTCTTTATATCTTTAGTTGTGGAAAATCTTTTCTACTAGTTTCCAGGTCATTCTCACAGATAGTTGCCCTATAAGTAGTTGTAATTTTGATGTGCCTGTGGGAGGAGGTGAGCTCAGGGTCTCCCTACTCCACCATCTCAATCTGTCTCCCCCACCCACTTCTTGGCATAGCTCCTGGTTGACCCTGGCATATTATGAAGGTAATAAACCAGTGAAAGAACTGAGCAAGTACAAGAATGAAAGGATTATCAAGTTGGTAGTATTTAAATATCCTTAAGTTTCTTTAAAGAAGAAGCAGTGTTCAATTCATCTTTGTGTCTTTCCCCACCAACTCTGCACCAACTGCAGTGCAGATCCAGCTCACACTACACAGTTCTTGGGGATTCTGGGGTCACAGTCTGTGCGACCTAGCTCAGGACAGATGAATTGTACCAAGGGGAGCAATGTTCATTGTGGAGAGAAGGGTTTGCTCTTTTTCAAGACTTTATCTCAATATTAGTTACATGATTTCTCCCCCAGAGTTCACATTGAAATATTTCTAAACTATGTAAGCAGGTTGGGGAAAAGTAATTTTCAGTGCAGTCAGACAGAGGACACAAAAATGTGCTTGGTGACAGACTCTCTGGAGATAAGTTGCATTCACTGAATAGCAGATTTCACATTAGCTTCCTTAACTTCATTGTTCTTGTAGAAGTTCTTCTCAGGTTGCAAAGTAGGTTTTGTTAGTTTCCTTATGGTCATTCTAAGAAAAACTAAGGGGGAAAAGGGGAAAGGATATTTACCCACATTGTACTGGAGCAGCGCACAGATGATCTCATTTCATCTCTACATTTGAACTAAGCGTTTTTGTCGCAGTTGTAGCCCAGGAAGCTGAGGTGAATGAACTTGTGTGAAGGTACAACCCAGGAGTGGTCCGGCCAAGTCTGGAGCCCAGGACTGCCTGCCCCCGCAAGCCTATGCTCTTCTCACAGAGCTGCCTCCTGATGCAGCCCCTCCAGGGGCTTAATCCAGTCCTGGATTTTGTCCTGGTCCTTGGCTTGAGCTTCAGTTTGTTGCCAGTGCTTTCCAGAGGTAGAAATGTTTATTTACACATTGTTTGTCATCCTCATCAGCATTATCATTCTCTTCCTCCTCACATACCCCTACTGAATTGGTTGACTCCTGCTGGGGATTTTGTAAAAATACATAGAAAGGCTATTTGGACACGATTCTCTTCCCACCCAAAATAAGTTTAAGGGTCCACTTTCCCAGGTGCAGAAGATGACAGGGCTTTCTTCTGATCCATTACATATTTTCTCATACCTTCCCCAGCTTTCTCATACATGGTAGCTACAAGATGATGGGAAGAGGGAGCATGATTGGGGTCAGGTGGGCAGCCAGTGGAGAGAAATAGAGTCAGGAAGGCCAGGTTAGTCCTTCTGGGGTCTCCGTCTTTTATTAAGCCATTTCAGTAAACAACAGAGGCAAGACTGACTGGTATCCACTGTGGGTCCAGTACCACTTTGGACCATCATCTAACCTTTGCACTCTGAGGGAAGGGGTGATGTTGCAAAGACAGCAGAAATTAAGTTGAAGACCGTGGCGGACACTGAAGCCTTATGCTTTGTATCTTTTTTTTTTTTTTTTAATAAATTTACTTATGTTATTTATTTATTTTTGGCTGTGTTGGGTCTTCATTGCTGCGCACGGGCTTTCTCTAGTTGTGGCTCACGGGCTCTACAGCGCCGGCTCAGTAGTTGTGGCACACGGGCTTAGCTGCTCCGTGGCATGTGGGATCTTCCCAGACCAGGGATCGAACCCATGTCCCCTGCATTGGCAGGTGGATTCTTAACTACTGCGCCACCAGGGAAGTCCTGCTTTGTATCTTTAGAAGCCTTCAGGGAAATGATCTCAGCAGGGAGGAGAAATTTAAACAGTGTTGTAACTGGCACAGTTGATCCAACTTAGTGGGTTTATGGGTTTCTTCTGAGTTATTATTTTTTTAAAATCAAGCCTGATACAACACTGGTAGAAGCTGAATTCTATAATATGCTTTCTTAAGAAGTACCTGGTTTTCGTTAAACCACATGGGAAGTTCGAGCCCTGAAACTTAACAAGTATATAGAGGAACGTACTGCTAGAATACGGTTATTTCACACAGTTTGTAAAACTATTTTGGGGGCAGATAGAGCTTTACTGGTTGGGGCCACAGAAATTCTGCAAAATGTCCAGACTCTTTGAATGGTAGAAATCTACCCTCTGGGAAGGGGCAAGCAGTAGCAGTGATGGGAGATTAGCATGGAATCATTTTGTTATTACAACAGTATTACAATGCAATACATAATGCAATTAAATTGTCCATGTGGCTACAAAGAGGTTGGAAGGAAAAGTAGAAATCAGAAAAATCAGTTTAAGTGAATAAACGTCCATAATTTCCTTGTTAAGAGCTTATATAAAAGGCATAAAGGAAGTTGTTATTACTTGCCTTCTGAGTATCTGGAAGTGGGCTTGGAAATGGTTTGTGTTAGCCAAGTACCTACAGAGATAATCCATTAATTAGAAAAATGAAGCTAATAAGAGGCAAGTTTGAGGCTAGGTACTTAATGTTTATAGCTTCTTCTTTCTTTCTTTGTTTATATTCTGAGAGCACTTTGGGAATTGTACCTAAATGGCTAAGCCAAATGATTTATGCTTGATTATCTATAAACACACACATGTAATTAGGCTTACTCCTGCTGTTTACATTTCCCAGATCTGAAATAAACTTAACAGCTTGGACCTATTTATTCTACAGAAGGTTGAAATTTGTAAAGTATTAGGTCAAATCATATGAAATTGCTTTTGAAAGTCAAAAACAGCCAAATATTGGCAGTTTCATGTGATTCAATCTAATATGTGAACGCACTTGGTAAATTCTAGATGTGTCACAAAATGCAATGAAATATCATCCATTATCTGGTGTTAGTTATCAAGGATGAAGCGTCATATTGGAAGAAATTTAAAAGTCCTCTTGAGGTTTGTCCTGAAGCTTTTTTTTTGCCAGCAGAAGCTGTCCTGGCCTCTCATAGCCAGTGGGCCCACCTAGGAGTTGGCAAACCTGGGCTCTACTTATGTCTTCGTTAAAAGAGATGGTAATTAATGTAATTAATACTGTCCCCAACCTATGTCTTTTTCAGGATTTCTTTTATGGTCAAATGAAATAAGCATTGAAGGGCTTTGAAAGGTTAAAAATTATGTTGGGTAACATAGTATCATTATCATCATGGCTAATTATAGGGGAGTCCGACTGAGACTGTTCAGACAGGAGAACATAATCTTGAATAAGTCAAACCACCCAGACTCCTCTGTCCATTCTGGGAAGTAGATCCATCAGCTAATGCAGGCGGGAGATTTCTCCCCTTAATGTGATAACGGGTTAGAAGAGCTTGGTTTAGATAAAAATGGAGACATGATTTGGATGGCACCTTATTTTTTTTTAATTAAAAATATCTTTAGCTATGTGCTGAGAACAGAACAAATGGTTCTGTATGTCACCAGATCTAACGAGACAGGTGGTGTGTTCAGCTTTGCCCTGGGTGCTTTTCTCACGTGCAGAGAAAGCCCATGTTGGCAAATTCCAAGGTGGTTTAACGAATGAACCAATGGAAGCTTCAGCCTGCTGTCCCTCCTGTGAACACAGTAGAATCAATCACAGTTCACCTGGGACTGTACTCCAAAGCAACCTGGGGACCCAGAGATGCTTAAATTACACGTTGCTATCAGGTCTTTTTCATCAGGCTGTGGAGCTTCAAACAAGCTGCTTCAGGAACATGTTCATCCGTTCTCTCTATTTACATTTTGGGGTTTGCTGATATTTTACTTGGAGGGGGAAGTCATGTAGAAAGCACATGCCGTTTGGGCTTTTTTGGTTGTTTGGTTTTTGTTTGTTTTACATAAAAGTGTGTGGAGGGTTTTGGGGTGAGTCTTCTGTTAAGAAGACTCAGGTAGCATTATGACTCACCTTACAGATAAAAAGACTGAGCTTCAACAGCACAGCACTCTAGGCAGTGCCTTGGTCTCGGCCACTGACCTCAAAGAGATGACCTTCATTTACCATGACTTAGTCCTAGGTGGTTAAAACTCCAGCATGGAAAAATCTATTTGTCGCAGAAATTATGTATTGATCTCCTTGTTGTATCCAGAAAAGTCGCTCTAAGCTACAGAGGGCCTGGTGAAGGGGAAACTTAAATTTATTCCTCTTCCTTTAAGCAAGACAAACTGTCCTTTAAAGTTGTTGGCCGTTTCTGTTTCCAGTTTTTGTGATTCTTCACCTGGAAAGAAAACTTCTTGATTCTGAGAAGACCCACTTGAGTTAGTCCCCTTTCGTTGTGTAGATATCAAGCAAACACCAAGCCACTCTTCTGAGAATGTAACAGGAGAGTTTGGGGCTCGGAGAAAACTGGAGGTATAGAAAAACAGAGGTGGTCATAGATTCTCCAACACGTTATTATGCAGAACTGAATGGTTCCTTGGGTGGAGTGATGGGCAAATTTGCATACGGTCTCTTAAAGGGCCAACCTCTAACCTCTATATTCTGTTTCCCTTTGAGGATCTAACTTGTTTTCCTGGCTAGCAATCTGGATTCCATACTACTCCAGAGCTGTCAGAGGGGATGTTCTGATGGTAGAACCTGAAAATGGTTCAGTGTGTGTGTGTATGTGTAAATTGCAAGAGCTGTATCAACAAGCTGCTCTAATGCTGGGAAACCAGGCCTGCTTTGGAGGAGTGTGTCCAAGAAAGTGAGGCTGGGAGAGAATCCTTACCCTCAGTTGTCTAACTGGGCCTCAGTTCCCATGACTCTCACTAGCATGGGTGAGGCCTTAGGCCCTCGGGTTCTGGGCCACCTGCTAGTTGACAGGCCCTAGCAAGAGTACTAGATTCTGCTTTAGCAGTGTGTCACTGTGGGTTGTATACAGTGGCAGAGAATGGGACATTTCAACCCATGCATCCAACTGTCTACCTCTTCCTTGGCAAAGGGATGGTAACCACATCTGACTACTTGGGTTGAATGAGGGTCCCCAGGATTCTTGTCCCATGCAGGCAGGGGTTCCCCAGGAAGAAAGACCTCCTTACCAAAACAAGATGTGATCCTGGAGTCATTTTGTTTTCACACCAAAATGTGGTGAAGAAGCACTTGTGTTCCCTAATAAACACCTTTAAATTCCTTGATTCTCTTTGCTCCCCTCCTCTTGGAGAAAGGGGAATTAAGCACACAACTGTAGCAGCTTCTGTTGTGGTTTATAACACTGTTCAAGGCCCAGTGGTAAAATTTTAAGATTTTAAGATCCTAGTAAGCACCATGTTATCACTAACAGATGGATAAGAAGTGGAAATAATTAGAATTTAGTTTGTTCCAGAAAATTTCAGCAGTTATTTGGAAAGCTCTAGTTCTTTCTTTTCATCAAGCATTCCAACTACTTGTTATATACATGTGTTATATGCTACTGAACGCACTCATGTATTCTGTAAAATTAGAACACATCATGCAATATATATTATTTTGCTTCCTAATTTGTTTTTTCCACATAACAGTATTTTGTGTTATTAAATACTTTTCAAAAGTATAACTTTTAATGGGTGCTTTGTATTCTCTTGTATAAATGCTCCATAATTTATTTCAGCAATGGATATTTTCATTTTCACTATTAGAAATAATGTTATGATGAACATCATCCTAACAGAGAAGATTCTGTGATTTTCCCTTTCCCAAATATGAATTTTGTGGGTCAGAAAGCCTCTTCATGCCTATGGCAAACAGTTCTAGATGAGAATGCTAGGTTTAGCACATTGTTGTCAACATAGATACTGACCTTTAAAAGAAGTTTTTACCAAACTGATCAGTTAAAAATGGGTAACTTCTTTCCATTTTTTTGCTTTGATTGCTGTTGAGTCAAATATCTTTTTATAATGATAATTTATGTTTTGTGAATTGTCTAATCATGTTCTTTATTTGTTGAAAATAAATACATTATTTACTTTTCATTATTTGCAAGAATTCTTTATATTTTTAGGAATGTTAGCTCTTTGTCACAATCATTGCAAGTATTTTCCTAATTTTTATACTGTGTGTTGATATACCAAAGCTTAATTTTTACATAGTTAAATCTATCGATTTACTTTTTATGATTTTCTGCTTCATATTATTAAATAATGAATAAAATATGAATAATGTTCTGAAAATAACATAATACAACATTGCTGTTCCTTATAAATAATTCAGGCCACAGAAAATATTTTCTAAAAGTGAGTGTTATTACTTTTGACTTACTATTGCTCTTTTATTATGCTTTGGAGGAAATGAGTTTTCCTAATACACTCTTTAGGAGACCTTTGGGAAGCACTCTTTTTTAGGTGTTTCCCATTCCATGCCAAAATATTTTCTATTTTTATGAAATATACAGAATGTGCTGTCATAACTGTTTTCCTGTGGGACTCCACTTTTTGTCTCTCCACTTTAGGCAAGTCCTTCTTTGTCCTTATGGATAATTTGGATTTCTGTAAATATTTAGACATTTACACAGATGTTTTCATATGGTATTTGTGGCAGAAATTGACTGGCTGCTCACCAAGATTGTGTCCTTTTCCTCCTGGTCACACAGCTAAATATGTTTTTTAGGCATGTGTTTTTAGTCACACATGGCATCTCACTGGGTTGTAGCCAATGGAATGTGAGTAGAAGTGATGTGCACCACTTCCAGACTTGGACATAACCACACCTTTTACCAGATCCTCTTTGTTCTTTCTGTTTCCGTGGTGGCTTTGGAAGCCAGGTGTTGAAGTTGGTAGAGCCATAAGAGAGTAAGATCCTGAGACCCTGAATCCTGAATCCTGAGACCAGTCAGAACTTTGAGTCTTTGTGAAGGAGAAATAAACTTCTATTGGATTAAGCCACTGAAGTCTGGTTATAGCAGCTGGTGTTACCTTGACTAATACTATATTCTTATGGTCAAGTTAGAGAAAATTTAAATTTGTAACAGATTGAACATTGTGCGCAAAAAATGTAGACAGCTGTGGGCTGATGTCAGTGTGTAGAGATCTGTCTAGAGGCATGCCATTGTACTCTGTCCTTCTATCCATGGATAAGAGGTGGTGAGAGGTCTGGAAGGTGGGGAAGAAGATACTTAGAAGAGACAAGCCATGATTGATAGTTTCATATATCTCAAGGTCTTTTCACGTGTGGTTCAAGAGAGGAGAATTATGACTAGTGACTAGAAATTACACGAAGGCATATTTTAGCTTGTCACAAAGAATTTAGAATAATAAATAGAAAAAATAATCAAATAGAATACACTGCCTTAGAAGAATATGAATTCCCATTCATTTTAAAAGGCTGATAATTACCTGTCATGGATGCCTTTGGTGGGAAGTAAAATTATAAAACCATTAAGATCCTTTCCATAGTTAAGATTCAGTGAGATTATGAACTACTGTAACATATTGTTGTCATGGTCAACTCCCCACTGGTATCTTTCAGATAGTTTCTCTCTTCCTCAGATTATAGGGCTGGCAGGAACCACTGCAGTCTGTGTTGGTGATGGCCTCATTTGGGTTCACAGTGATGTAGCTTGTTATTCCATCAATGAACTTTCTCTCTCAGCCTACTGTTAGTTTTGCTTTCAGTTGCAGGTATAAAATCTAGATATTCACTCACTCCTATAACAGAAAGTCTGCAAGAAGGGTGACTTCAGGGAAGGTTGATTCAGCAACTAAAAGATGTTAACACTCAGATTCTTTCCACTTCTCCATCTGCCACTTGCTGTGCCAGTTCCACCCTGTGCGGTCTTATGCCTCGTTGTTGGAAGTTAGATGCCAGCAGCAGCTGGGGTAATATGTTTCCTCAAGCATGACCTCAAGAATTGATGCCTTTCAGGAAACAGAAGTGGGGAATATGGAGTATATTCAGGAGAACTAGAAAATGAAGTGGGATAAATGGGGTATGAGGAATGAGAGGGGGTTTTGAAAAACAGAAAAGGAGGTTAGATGCGTGCACTCAGTGATTAATAGGGAAGCTTCTGAGGTTCTGGAACAGGGGCATGAATGTCATAATGAAAAGGATGTTTAGGAAGTCTAGCCTGACGTCTAGGTTGGAGCGTGGAGTGGCCATGACTTGAAAAGAGGTTTCCTTTTTGAGGATCTTTCAGTGGTGTTGAAGTACTTCATAACAGTTTGCAAAAGCCAATTATTAAATTTTCTGGAATTTTTCATGGCTGCTGTTAAATCATTGGTAGCTTTAAATTGATCATGAATGAACATTTACAGCATGGAAATTGGCAAATGGTACAAATCAGGGCTTTTCCCTCCAGAAAACCAATTTACTAGCATACCACTGGGTATTGTTTAATACATCTGGTTTTCTTACCATGCTCCAGGATTATGAGAAATCCTGTTACATAAAAAGGGAAAATAAATCCTAAGACCAAAATAATATTACAAAAAGGGGTTAAAATACGGTTAATTATCAGCTGCTCTAAGACAAACAAGCCTAATAGTCTATTTCCTTTCTTCCCAAATGATTAGGAACTGATTGGGAATAAGTTTATTTCATTTGAAATAAACACCTCAAAGGCATTATTCTAACTTAATGCTTCTCAAACTTTAATGTGCATGTCAATTACCTGCAGATCCTGTAATTGCAAATTCTAATTCAGTAGATCTGGGGAAGTGTCTGAGATTTCAAGTTTCTAATAAGCTCAAAGGTGTTGCCATTGCTGCTGGTCTAGGGACTTGGGGTAACAAGTCCTCAACCCTTAATTTTTGTAATATGTTGCAGGAGAAAAGGGTGAGGGTGAGATTGCTGTTACACAGCAGAAGCGTTAAATCAGAGGGATCCTTTGTCCTGGGGACATTTTGCAATGATGATAGGGAACCATGCTTTTCCTGTCTGGCCCTGCTGGGGAAACTGACTTTGGTTAAGTCAATTAAATGGAAGGAGATTTTCCAGGTACTAACCAGGGAAGCAGAGTACTGGAAGCACTAAAAGGGATTTGATTGAAGCCAGTTACCAAACAGAACAGCAGCCAAATTGGCTTGATTGGCATAAGCAATCAAGGAATGAGAGCAAGCTGAATGGAAAGACATGTTTATCCTTTTTCTTCTATATTTATTTTTTGCAGATAGATCATATATTCTATTGGACTATTAAGGTAAAAAATGAATGCGGGCTCCCAACTTGAGTTTGGCACACTCTGCCACGACACAGCTTTGTCTGTGAGACACATTGCTTTGTTTTTAACCTGTTGCCCAGGAGTCATTTCTCAAGGGTGGATGACTACTAAATCGCTGAGGAGATCGTCGTGGGCTTTTGAGTGGGTAGTATAGGCTACTGCATTTTTCTTGGAAATAACAAAATGAATGATCCACGGTTTGGTTCTCTGCTTTAATAATGTTTCTAGGTGCTCTCTCTTTGGAAATAAACTGATGTCTTCAGGATTGTAAATTTCAACCCAGGGTCCAGAAATTCCACTAGGAATATCTGGGTGAAATGCCAAATTTTTACTGCTCTTTCTGAAATTTTCCCAAGTTCTATTTTGACAAATCTTTCTTTATGGTTCAGGTCAGATGACTGTTAAAGCCAGCCTCTGTTTTGTGCCTGGAAATTAGGGTAGGGGGAAGAGTTGAGGCACAGTGGAAAATGCAGGAATGTTGCAGAGTTGCCTAGAAACCCCTTGTAAACTTGAGCTAAAAGTATAGTTAGCAAATGGAAACTGAAATACTCAAGCAACACCACAATTAGCCTTTTTGAGTTGCTACTAAGGCAACAGTAGTTCAGTTACCATTGGGCAAGGCTGGAAACTTTGACCATTAGATATGCAAAACCGTGGAACTTTAATTCTGGAAGAGACCTCGGAGATGCTCTAATCCATCCCACAGGATTTAAGATGAGAAATTACAGCTCAGAGAATGTATGGCTTGCCCCAAATCATCCTGCTAATTGAAGAAAGGGCCAAGACTAGAACTTGGGTTCCTTGATATTTTAATTATACCTCAGATTGTTGATTTACTATGTACCAGGTTCTATGATAAATATTTTACTTTTATTATCTCATTTAATACTTATAAAGCCTACAAAAAGCTACCATTCATTTGTTTATGTCACTTATACTTATTATACACCTACTATGTGTCAGCCGCTGTCCTAGATGCTGGGGATGCAACCAGAATAACTATATTCATATTCTTATATTCTAGTGGGAGCAATAGACAATGATGAAATAAACCAACAAATATGATCAACAGACAGGGATGGCTGCTACTGTGAAAATAAAACAGGCTAGTATAATGGACGGTGCCTGAGGTGGAAGAGGATGGCTTTAAACTGAGGAGGTGACATTTGGGCTGAGGCCTTAGTGACAAAAAGAGTGCTTCAGGCAGAGGAAACAGCAAGTGCGAAGCCCCTAGGAGGGAAGGAGCTTGGTATATTCAAAGAATAGGAATCAAGTCAGGATGATCAGACCGTATTCGTGAGGGTAAAAGTGAAATAAGATAAGAACCATGAAGGGTCCTCAAGGCCAAGGTAAAGAGTTTAGAAAAGTGGAAAGCCTCTGGGGGGTTTAAAAAGCAGCGAAGTGAAATGATCCAATTTACGATCATTATTGTTACTTTTCTATCACTTCCTCATTTTACAAATAGGATACCAAGGTATACAGAGGTCCTGTGACTTGCTCAAGGTCATTCAGTGATTAAGTGGCACAGGTGGCATCAGTTCTGAATTGAACAATTCCAGATTCCATGCTGTGCTGTTTCCTTTTTCCCCCCCTGTACTCACGCTCTTCCCACAT
Source organism: Mesoplodon densirostris (assembly GCF_025265405.1). Classification (NCBI taxonomy): domain Eukaryota; kingdom Metazoa; phylum Chordata; class Mammalia; order Artiodactyla; family Ziphiidae; genus Mesoplodon; species Mesoplodon densirostris. The sequence continues at coordinate 59,513,151 of NC_082673.1, read as the reverse complement.
TTAAAACAGTTATACTAGTAAGTTAAATGATTTTGTTAAACTTTAAATGCTTGAACTAATGTTTTCCCCCTGAAAAATGGGTCAGGGGCAGTGTGCTTCACTGCATTCTGCTCTTAAAAGAGTGAAGGAACTCTGATTTTGATGTTTAAAAGTCTTCCAGCAGCTTCTTCAATAAATTTTGTTCTATCTGGTGTTGCCATTATTTTTGGAAACTGGCCAGGCTAATGCAACAGAACAGTATGGTGGGCACTGGAGCATCTCGATGGAAATGTACAGAAAATGGAAATTAATAATGTGGGAGCCCTTTAGTGTTCCTTCCTGTGAACCTGAAAGAATTAGCAAACATGGTGATCTAAAGGCAGCTAATTCCTCTTTGTCTGTCCTTCTGAACAATCCAGTCCCAAAGCCATTAGATAGGGCTGATCAAGGGATATTCAGTGTGCCCAACAGGTGGGCATCATGGGAGGAAGGCTGAGGTGGCTCAGGAAGGATGTTGGAGCCCAGGTGGGGTGAGGGGAGGGTATTGAAGCCAGAACGGGGTGAAGAGGATGTCTACACTGGGGGCAGGGAGGGCAGTGGAAGTGATGAGCAATAATTATGAGCAAAGCTAGTGCCCAGATACTGTTTTCTAAATAACATGGAAGTTGGCTTAAAGGGTCTTCTACTGGCCAAATCTGGGGTGCTTTGAGCATAAAAGATGATAACAGATTGTAACCTAATGAATAAAACAGGAATTTATGAGTCCATATTAATATAAACAAGCAAATAACTAGAAAGTCTCTTGAGGAATGGGATATTTACAGTCTCGTAGTGCCTTCTTATGAAATACTTATAAATCACCAAAAAAAGAGTAATTTACACTGGTGGGTCTGCCAGGTTTCTCCAGTGAACATCACCAGTAATGGAACAAGTAAAAATTATGTGCCACCTGGTGAGTACAATGAGAAGAACACAACATCACTTCTGTGATATTCCTGCCAAAGATGTCTAAACCCAAATCTAACCACGAGGTTTCAACAGAAAACCTCAAATCAAAGGGCCATTCTTTAAAATAACTAGCCTGCAATCTTTAAAAAATGCCAAGGTCATGAAAGTGAAGGAAGGATCCAGAGGCTGTGGACATTGAAGGAGACTAAAGAGCCAGGTCAATTCAGTGCAATCTGTGATGCTGAGCTAGCTCCTTTTGCTAGAAAGCACGTGACTGGGACAAGTGGGTAAACCTAGGTGGCATCTGAGGCTGAGATGGCAGCAGTGTTTCAGTGTTAATTCCCAGATTTCGATGGTTGCATTACAGTTACAGAATAAATACACTAAAGCCTTCCTGGAGGTGATGAGGCAGAATGCTAGCAGCTTACTCTCAAATGGTTCAAATGTACTGTTTTTGCAACTTTTCTATATGTTTGGAATTGTTTCCAAATAAAAAGTTTAAAAAATGAAAAGCAGACTAGAAGGTCAAGGGACCAATGTCCTGCATACACTGTGCAGCTGTATTTAAAATGAAACCTTGTTTGAAGCATGATGGCTCTGAAACCAGATTGCCTGGGTTCAAATTCTAGTTCTGAGTGTCCTTGGGTGAATTATTTATCCTCTCTGGGCCCATTTTCCTTATCTATTTGAGCACATGGAGGATAACAATCCATTTTACAGGGTTGAGAGGAGAATTTAGTGAGATAATCATGCAAAGACCCTAGAACAGGTCCTAGCATATGGTAAACAGTCAACAAATACTAGCTACTCTTCTTATTATTCCTTAAGGTGTTAAAACATCTCTGTAGTTTATCCTTCTCAGTCCTTTAATAACACACCTCCCTTGAATGAGCTCCCAGAAGGTCCCTCCTTGTACTGAACTGCTCCAGTGTATATGACCAATTATGCTCTAAAAGTGAATATCCACAAGCATTCTGAGATTTTGGTGACAGGGTCACAGGCTTCCTAAGAGCTGCTGGGGAGGCTTATGGTCCATCTTTGGCCAACTAGACATAATTGTGAGATTTGGCCAGATAAAAACATTTCTCCAAAGAAGATATACAGATTGTCAACAAACACATGAAAGGATGCTGAAAATCACTAATCATTAGAGAAACGCAAATGAAAACTACAATGAGATATCATCTCACACCAGTCAGAATGGCTACCATCAAAAAGTCTACAAACAATACATGCTGGAGCGGGTGTGGAGAAAAGGGAACCCTCTTGCACTGTTGATGGGAATGTAAATTGATACAGCCACTATGGAGAACGGTATGGAGGTTCTTTAAAAAACTAAAAATAGAACTACCATAGTGGAGCAGTCCCACTGCTGGGCATATACCCTGAGAAAACCAGAATTCAAAAAGAGTCATGTACCACAGTGTTCATTGCCGCTCTATTTACAATAGCCAGGAAACGGAAGCAACCTAAGTGTCCATCGACAGATGAATGGATAAAGAAGATGTGGCACATATATACAATGGAATATTACTCAGCCATAAAAAGAAACGAAATTGAGTTATTTGTAGTGAGGTGGATGGACCTAGAGTCTGTCATACAGAGTGAAGTAAGTCAGAAAGAGGAAAACAAATACCATACGCTAACACATACATATGGAATCTAAAAAAAAAAATTGGTACTGATGAACCTAGTTGCAGGGCAGGAATAAAGAGGTAGACATAGAAAACGCACTAGAGGACATGGGGTGGGAGGGTGAAGCTGGGCGAAGTGAGAGTAACATGGACATATATACACTACCGAACGTAAGATAGCTAGTGGGAAGCAGCCACATAGCACAGGGAGATCAGCTCGGTGCTTTGTGACCACCTAGAGGGGTGGGATAGGGAGGGTGGGAGGGAGACGCAAGAGGGAGGAGATATGGGGGGATATATGTGTACGTAGAGCTGATTCACTTTGTCATAAAGCAGAAACTAACACACCATTGTAAAGCAATTATACTCCAATAGAGATGTTAAAAAAATATATGTTGATTGCTAGCACCCACAGCCAAGACTGTGGAGGGCCCCAAATTACTTTCTCTGGGTTTGAAATCTAGAATTGCACATTGTAATTCCATTTTTAGATCTGCAAAGGCCTTTGGAGATCATTGGGTCCAGCCCTCTCATTTTATAGGTGAGGGGACTGAGGCCCAGAGAGGTGAAATTTGCCCCACGTAGGATCACACCACTGGAGCTTGGGGATAACCTGACACAGAGGTTAAAATAGTTTGGGTGATGCTGGGGTCCCATGACAGAAAGAGAAAAGATGTGGAGAAATGCACATCTTTCAGGTGATAGTGGAGGAATTTACTGGATTCTAAGTGGGGACCTTTGCTGGTGGGGGCGGGGGGCCCTGACCTACTAGATTCTAGCCTGGGGGACCCATTCTGACAGGCTAGCAAGGTCTCAGCTCTGGAACCCCCTGCATTTTCTCAATGCAGCTGTATAATATGCCTTGCAGACTGCAGACAAAGTGCTGCCTAATCTTTTGACTGCCAGCACTGTGTCCCAGCAGGTTCCTGTGTGACCAGAAAAGGTGTCAGGCCCTTAGCCCTGAGCCCCTGACTGTTCTTCTGATTCAATAGTTGAGTCAAATTCCTCAAGTGTTCTGATCACTTTATGTCCATTCCACAGTTTAGGAGACTCCAACTATTTTTGGTAGGAAAACAAATATCCTCGGGGCTGCTAGTGAGTTTGTCAACACACATCCTGATTCATCATAGAACCACCAAGATACAAAGCCCTAAAAATAGGGAACTTGCTTTAATATTTCATTTGGCATCAGAATACTAAGTTCATTAACTGCAGTCAGTATTTCAGACTGCTTTCACTTGATTTCCTGGGTAGGATGCTCTTTGGCCGGGAAGGGCAACTTTTTGTTTATCTTCGTCTCTGCCTGGCTTCAGATTAAGGCTTTATGCATTTAAAACAAAACAACTTTTCTTTTCACCACCCATCTGTTTAATAATTATTTTCCCTTTACTTTTTTTAACTCACTTGTTATGCTAACATTACTGTGTCTAAATAGAATGTCTATATTTGATTGCATTGTTCATTTTAAAACTTTTTTCCTTGTTTGTTTAATTAGAATTTAGAGTATACCAGAACTAGATCCCTTTCAATAATGCAAGGATCAGAATTACTTTCATAAATCCCAGTAGGTTAACTATAGTGTCTGTGTTTATCTCAAAGATTCATTAAGGAGGAAACCTTTCCTGTTTTCATTTCTTTCTTTGGAGGGAAAAAAAGCATTAAATTTTTATTTAAATATGGCTTGTTCAGAATTTAGCTTTTCCCCAATTGGTATTTCTATGTTTTATTAAGCTGCACAATGGACTCTGGGTAAAATGTGTTTTTAGGATGAAATGAGAATGAAGTTTAATTGTTACATGTTACATGTTACATGATTATATCCTTCCACTGGGCATGATGGTGTGGGTTAGGCAAAAGGGTTTTCTGCGTTGTAAAGAATATTCTTCTTTCAATCATTTTTCTTGTCAGTCCTGTGAAGTTAGGTACAGGACTACAGAATTTAACTGTTTGTCCATATTAATTCTTGGCTGTCATCCAAGTAAGCAATGCCTTATAGTCTATAATAGTAGGTGTCTCTCTCTCTTTTTCTCTTTCCCTCCTCCTCACAACCTGTGTACACAATGTATACAAATACATTCCTGCATTGCTATAATATTTCAAAGACATTGCCTTTGGTGTATGTTTGCTGCAGCAGCTGTAACTTAAAGGACAATTGGGGGTTAATGATTTTTGTGACTTGGATAGTCCTGCTCTGATTAAGGTGTTTCTGCCAGCTGTGTTTGGATAAACTCTTCAAGAAACTGGCTTGAGTTGGTTCATTTAAACATAGTCATATGACCCACATTCTAAAACATGTTACCTTCCATACTTGGCATGCAACCAGCCTGAGATTTTCCTGTGTTTTGGTTGCAGAAGATGGGAAAAACCATGATTCAGGTGCAGCGCCAGCCAGAAGGAACCTCTCTGGGGTTAGGTGATGCTCCATTAGTATCTGTGGTTTATCCATTATATCAATTAAGGGGATTTGGGGACACTTAAATTATCATATAATTTTAAACTTATTGAAAAATTTCAGGTATAGTACAAATAGTTCTACTTCTATTACTTAGATTCTACATATGTTTACATTTTGGATTCTCTGCTTTGTCATTTTCTCTCCCCTCTTCCCGCACTGTGTGTGTGTGCGCATGTGTGTGTGTTTGTGTATATTTTTCTCTGAACTATTTGACAGTAACTTGGAGACATCACACCCCATTACCCTTAAATACTTGAGTGTGCATTTTCTAAGATCAAGCACATTCTCTTTCATAACCACATTCCAGAAGTAGGAAATTTAACATTAATATAGGACTACTATCTAATCCACAGTCTAGATATAAATTTTGTCAATTGTCTCAAGATCTTCTCTAATTATTTTGATGTTTTAAAACACAGACTTTTGATTTTGCTACCTCTGTGTTTGGCCATTTCCCCCTCATTATCATATTTCATTGAAACTATATTAAGAGGGCCTCCCTGGTGGCGCAAGTGGTTGAGAGTCCGCCTGCCGATGCAGGGGATACGGGTTCGTGCCCCGGTCTGGGAGGATCCCATATGCCGCGGAGCGGCTGGGCCCGTGAGCCATGGCCGCTGAGCCTGCGCGTCCGGAGCCTGTGCTCCGCAACGGGGGAGGCCACAACAGTGAGAGGCCCGCATACCGCAAAAAAAAAAAAAAAAAAAAAAAAAAAGAAACTATATTAAGAATTGTTTGGTTTCTAAAGCACTGCTTTATGTTTTATTGGAAGTTTTCATGAGTATGTGAGCCCAAGTTTCTTAAGGGCAGAGCCTGTTGTGTTGTTAAACTTTGTTTTTTTTTTTTTATAAATTTATTTATTTATATTTATTATTTTTGGCTGTTTTGGGTCTTCATTGCTGTGCGCAAGCATTCTCTAGTTGCGGCGAGCAGGGGCTACTCTTCATTGCGGTGCGCGGGCTTCTCTTGTTGTGGAGCACAGGCTCTAGAGTGCGTGGGCTTCAGTAGATGCAGCACATGGGCTCAGTAGTTGTGGCTCGCGGGCTCTAGAGCACAGGCTTAGTAGTTGTGGTACACGGGCTTAGTTGCTCCGCGGCATGTGGGATCTTCCCAGAGCAGGGTTGGAACCCGTGTCCCCTGCATTGGCAGGCAGATTCTTAACCACTGTGCCACCAGGGAGATCCATAAACTTTGTGTCTCCTAGATCCCTTAACTCACTGCCTGTATTTGATAAATGGATAAAAGCCCAATTTTAGATCCCAGGTATCTCAGCTTTCTAATTATTAATCACTATGACTTTTTTTTTTTATGAGGGTAACTTCTTTTGCATCAGCTTACCTCTTGTTTTGTGTGGCCTCTGACATAGGCCCATTAAGTCTAAACTTTTTGTGAGGTTGTATGTACTCACATTTGCCTTCTCCACAAAAGGGATACGTTGGGGATCCATAGAAAGCATTTCCCTTCTGTTTCCCCAGAACCCACATCTTCCTTCCCATTAAAAACATAAAACTAGGTCTAGGGACTTTATTGTTCCATCTCTAAATTCCCATTTAATTAACTGTATGAGACATTTGGGGACACCTCTTCTTGAAAGTTTTTCTTCTCTCTCACGACATTTATTGTTTCTGCCATTTAGTCACTTGGCAAAAGACAGCAGTGATTTGAAAGAGGACAGAGGGAGCTGTGGGGCGGATGAAAGGTCTCTGGGCTCAGGGTCACATGATCTAAGTCCTGGCTCCTTTACTGGCTACTTGTGTGACCTTGGAACATGGTTCTAAGCTTCATTTTGCTGATAAAGAACTGAGGCTCAGAGCGGATCAAGGACTCAGATGAAGCTGTAGATAGACCATTTCAGAGATAGGACTCTTTGTCCTAGCGTTGCCACTTACTGGAGCAAGGGTTAACTTTTCTGGAATAATCATTTATGAAAACATTAATTGTCACTCTAGAGCCAATGCCTGGCACAGAGTCAGGGCTCAGTATCCAGATTTACGGTGATAATGGTGAGTCTAATTTCTGTATTATTTGTAGCACGAGTTTAAGTCCTCTAGTCTACTTACGCCACCAGGAGTGGCAGGCAGGCTTCATTTCAGGTGCTAATGGGATCGCTTTGTGGGCCCTGCCCAGAGCACCGTGGGGGGAGAATTCTGGCCCCAGTTCTGTCTTCTCTTCCTCTGTCCTCTCATCTTCTCCTTTCACATCCAAATCACTATTGATTAGTTAGTGCAGAACAATTTAGCCGTCCTTTAGACTGAAGGAGGAGGATGATTGCTGCCCCCGTAAGTGAGACTGGCTTTCTCTGATGAGAAAGAGAGAGAGAGGGAGAAAGAGAGAGAGGGAATGCGAATGAATGAGGAAAGGGGGGAAGTGGGAGGGATGCATTGAGAAGGAGAAGAAAAGCAGAGGTCAGGGAATTCCCTGGCAGTCCGGTGGTTAGGACTTAGTGCTTTCACTGCCGGGGCCTGGGTTCGATCCCTGGTTGGGGAACTAAGATCCCACAAGCTGTGTGGCGAGGCCAAATTAAAAAAGAAAGAAAGAAAGAAAAGCAGAGAGCAGACAAGCCAAAAGAGGTCAGGGGAAATGAGAAGGCCCTCAGGGACGAGGATGTTCCTGGTTTCTGTGTGGCATGACCCATCTGGGCAAGTGAGAAAAGGGGTCACTCACCTAGGAATTTTCTGGGTAGAAACTGTCCTGAACAAAGTGTTGTGTTATTCTATTGACTTTAGGAATAATTTATCGAGCACCTGTGAAGGCCAAGTCTTCATCCTCATGGTTGCAAAATGTAAATGAATAAGGGGTCCACTTCTATGTCCCTAGGTGCCAGGGGCTCCTTCTGCCATAGGCCCCACCATACCCTATAACTCACTTCAAACAAAGCTTCCCCACATGAATTGCTTAGTGCGTGTCTGCCATCTTGGCTAGGCTGTGAGCCCCATGAAGGCCAGAGTCTATGTCTGTCTTTCTTACCATGTGTCTACAGAGTTGCAGTGTAATTCTGACACCAATTACCTGGGGTTAGGTCAAATTTCACAGGTTAAGGGCTCAGTCCTCCACAGGACTCCCCTCCCTTCAGAAACTAGCCATAAGCTCTAGGGTTCCCAGGCCACCTGGACTTTTGACCAACTGACTACAAATTCAGGGCTTTGCACTATGCCCTGAGGTTCAGTAGTACTCTTGAATGACTCAGAGGACTCAGGAAAACACTATATTTATGATCATGGCTTTATTATAAAGGACACAGAGCAGGACCAGCTCAATGAAGAAATGCATAAAGTGAGGTCTGGGAAGGTCCCCAAAACAAAGCTTCTTGTCTCCAGGAGACATCACCCTCTTGGCACATCAGTGTGTATCACCAACTAGGAAACTCAGCCAGGCTTTGGTGTCCAGAGTTTTTATTGGACACCAATATGCAAGCATGATTGATTAAATTATTGGTCATGTGATTAAACTCTGTCACCAACCTCTGTTCCCTCCCTGGAGGTCAGGTGACTATTGGGTGGCTCAAAGCCCCAACCCTCTATAATCACATGGTTGGGCTTTCCAGCCTGGCCATCCCCCATCCTGAAACCACCTATGGGCCCACCATGAGCCACCTCATCAGCATAAACTCAGGCATGGTCTGAGAAGCCATCAAGAGTGACATAATCAAAGTTTCAGGTGAGCATGAAAGTTGATTATGTGAACCCAAGTCTCAAACAGAAGCTAAGTTTGAAATGATGCAGTTGAAATCCTGCCTTCATCTAGATCAGTAAACGCAAACATCTTAAGAGCAGATAGACACAAGGGCCCTGTGGTTGTGATGTGCAGTACTGAACTGAAAGCCACAGTTAATTTTCTCAGTTTGGTCAGGTTGGGGAGCCCATTCTTCCTTCATTCTTTTCTTTTATAAAACACTTTATTGGGATATGATAGACATACAAAAAAGCTGTGCATATTTAATGTATTCAACTTGATGAATTTAGAGTAGATATTTTTCCAATATATACTTAGTGAGTGAGGGCATGAGTCAATTTCCTGTGAGTAAGAGCTCTTTACCCCTTCCTTTATGTTTTAGTCCATATGTCAACTGACCCTTCTCCCTTCCTCTGGTCTTCTCCAAAATTCCACCTCCACAACTTGTAGCAACGTGGAAGCAAGGTAGGGTGGATAGAAAAGGCAGAATAGGATGGTGTTGGACGTGGAGACCAGAGGAGTCTAGAACTGGACCTGGCTCCGTTATTTAGTAGTCGTGTGACCTTGGACAAGCCACTCAACCCCTCTGCACCTCTGTTTCTTCATCAGTAAAGTGGGGATAATGATAGTTGCTATCTGATAGGTTTGTGATGTGAATCAAACAAGCTTATATAGATAAATCACAGCACTGCCTTGGCACATAGTCTGTGTGATGTAGTATTACCTGGTATCGTCATTACTTACCATTTCAAAGAGGAGAAGGAGGGAAAAGTTTAAGTCCTTCGATTTGAAATTGTTTGGCTGTTCTCTGAAGCCTCTTCCACCTTGCAGCTGCCGAGTTACCTCTCCATTTTTTCCCTTCCCACACTCAGCCTTCTCCTTCCCTGCCTTCCCTTCTCAGATCTTCCCTCCCTGGGCCTCTCAGTCTTTTACCCCAAGCTTGTAGACACCCAGCCTCTGGGGCATTCTGTCTTGTTGAATGCCAAAGGCTTTTTACTGAGAATGGAGATGTTGCTTGCATTCGTTTACATTCTTCTTAGGTATCTTTTACGGACTGGATGTGTAGCTGACCTGCCCCTTAATGTGGCTCTGAGCATGGAGGAGAGAAGGGAACAGAAGGAGACAGGCAGCCAAGAGCCGATGGAGTCCGATTATGGACAGACTTGAGTAGACAGTGCTTAAATCCATTGGCAGTAGGGAACCATTGAATGTTTTTGACCAGAAGCATAGGCACAAGGCAAGTATTTCACAAATGGTCTTCTGGGTGTGATTGTTCCAAAACCCTCTGCGTCAAAACAAAAGGTAAGCCAGCCACAACGCTGGAAGACAAAGAGGCTGTACCCTCTAAAATCCACATGGTCACTTCATAAAAAGCACCACAACCCGAGTTACCCTCCTTCCATCTCATCGAAGGCAGCATGCATTTTTCTAGTGCCTGTCATCAACAAGGCTCTGGACCAAGCCCTATTCCTCTACATGAGTGGTTCTTTTAAACTGTTTTTATTGCAGGAACTCCTTGAGGTCTCTGATCCTTCATTTCAAAACAGCAAGATTTCTTCAGCTCTCGAAAAGGGCAGTTATCACCGCCCTGACATCTTTATTTTACAAACCACTTAGTGCAGAGCAGATTTTTGCCTGATTCTCCGTGTCTTTCCAAATTGGAGACAACAGAGACGCTGACAGAGATGGCTGGATTAAAGTAGGGCTCCTAATAGCCACCAGCTGTCCCTTAGTTTTCATCATGAAAACGTCAGAGGGTCTGCGGCAACCCTGTGCTTCCTTTGATGTTCTTTAAATTGGGCAGAGAGCCAGCAGTCGGATACTCCCAGACTGAGGACCATATCCCCATCAGCAGTGGCTGTTCTTCCCTGGTGACAGATGAAGTGGGTGACAGAGGGGCAGCCACAGCCCCACGTCTACCTCAGGTTGGAAGAGACGCTGTCGTTTTTCCAAATGTGGATACGTGGTTGTCCTGACAGCTCCTCTCCCCTTAGTGAGAAATCAGTGTCCTGGGCCAGCAGCGAAAGTTTCCTGAAAGAAATCCAGGCTCGTTAGAGAGATCCAGCATGTACAGTCACCCAGATTCCTCAGAAATTGTGGGGATGAAGGACAGAAGGCAGACAGAAGGGACATTGGGAAAGAGAAGGTGTGGTTTCTGAAAAGAAGAGTCTTGCTGCTGCTTCCCGACAGCCGGTTCTGTCAGACACGTCTGCCCGGCTGGCAGGTGGGGAGCCTGCTTGGAGAGCTGGACAGGGTGGAGATCTCTTTGCCCCCTTAGCACCCGCGGAAAACTTAGCCCCAGGAAACTGCTCGGTGCCATCCACACTTAAATCTCTCTCATCATCACAACATGCATATGCCCAGCGCCTCCCCGCCTTCCTTTCTGCCCCTCCTCAGCCAGAGCACGTGAGGTATTAAGCTCTCCCTTCAGCCTCTTTGTGCTCTTGGAGCTGATGAGGAGCCCCCATCACGAGCCCGCTGATAGCAAGTGTGCTCCGCAGCTGTGATCAGAGATGGGCCGGGCGAGGGGGCCCAGGGCCATGGACATTAGGAACATTTCTCCCAGAATGAGGGCTGACGTGTGTCTAATCAGTGCTGCCTGCGTGGCTTTGCCCGGTGTCTGCAGCCAGGGGACCCAGGGGGCAAGAGGCAGCGTGGCCCTGCCAGCCCAGGCCCTGTGAAGATGAGGTCTCAGGGCGAGGGAGATGCTGGAGGCAGAAGGAGAGGCCAGAGCTTCGCAGAAGAGAGGTGGTGGGGTAGCGCGGTCCGTCCTCAGCTGGTCCAGAGTAAGGTGGGCATGTGAAGATGTGAGCTGTTCGGTGGTTTTTACATTTGTATTCTTTGCATGGACGACAGCTAACACTCTCAGTTGCCTGGGGAACAGAGGACGAGGAGGGGCAGCTCTCTGGGGCCTTCTCCGAGATCCATGCAGCGGCCAGTTCCCACTTGTCTCCTGCCCAGATCTTGCAGAGATGCTAAGAAGTGCTTGGATCTAACACTGCCCTCTGAAGAACTTTCTGCTGAAATGACAGAAGATTCTTGGCTGCTAGAATAGAACTAAGGCTTTTAAACAATACATAAGCTAAATTATCCTTCTCTTCTCTCTGGTTTAGTCAAGTTTGGCTGTGGTGCCCTGACTTTGGGAGAAGCAGGGGCTCAGCCTGGAGGGGACTGACCACTTGGTCCCTGCCAGCAGGTGCACGAGGGACTGTCTAAAGCTGACCAGCTCCCAGAAGTTCCCAGGCCTCCTTATAACTTGAGGATTAGAATAAATATCCATTGTAGGAGCTTAGCCATGGAAGAAACCAAGGAAACTAAAGTCAGGGGGGTTAAGTGACTTGTTTAAGATCATTTATTTATTTGTTCAAGAAATAATTGCTGAGTACCAGGCACTGGCAGGAATGTTAAAATATGGTATGCACAGAGTGTTTTTGGAGTCACCAGTTCCAGCATGTTCTGGTCACGCACAGTGTCACACACAAGAGCCTTTTCAAACCCAGATGCCTCCATGTCGAGCTGGAAGCATCATTGAAGCCCCAGCCTAGGGAAATGGGAGTCTGGGGTCTGTGCTCAGTCTTAGGCCCTGACTCCAGCCTCCCTCTGCCCACACATGCCACCCCCCCTTCAAATCCTTGCATATTTGCCCATTCCTTCTGTGCTTTGGCCCAAGATTGCCGAGGATGCTCCAGTCAGCTCTGTCAACATTCTGCCTGGAAACCTCCTTGCTCAAGGCTTTGAGTTCATTAGGTATTTTTTCTAGCCTCCAAGTTACTTTCAGTAACAACTATACCAAGTGTCTTGCCATTGCAGAACATGGGCACCATTTTTCCATCTCCTATAATATTTTCCTTATCATTTTTTAGATCTCACAATATATATCGCAATATATAAAAACATATTGCAATATATAAAACATACATATTGCAATGTATAAAAATATACATATACCTCACCACCTGTGACCTGTTCCCAAAGCCAGTACCACATACTTTAGTTTTATTACAGCAGCATCCGCTTGTATGGACCTATTACCGTCTCAGCCAGCTATGCTGAAGAACAGATAACCACAAAATATCGGTAGCGTATTGCAGCAAAAAGCAGTGTTCCTAGCTCCTGTGACTGCAGGTCAGCTGGGCTTGGCTGGGCAGGGATCCAGGCTGCGTGCTTAGATAAGCTCTGTTCTATTCCATGTCTCTCGTTCTTCTTGGACCAGCAGGCTCCTGGGGGCATAGCCTCTCATGGCCACAACCGAACTGGGGTTTGGTGACAAGTGGAAGCACACAGGGTCTAGTAAGACCTCGGCTCAGAACTCGTTCACTGTCACGTCTGCCCACACTCCATTGGCCAGACACAACATCAGTGAGATGAAGATGCATGTTCTTTTTCTAGTAGAACCAACTACACAACCACGAGGCAGAGGGAGGGATGAAAACTCGAGAAGATAGTGAAATCTGCTCTAGCTATCCTGCTGCGTAGGAGGGATGTCTGGGCATCTGACAGTCTCTCAAGAAGACTTTCCTCTTGCTTTTAGCCCCAGCATCAACCCCTTCTTCCAGAAACCCCTTTCCCTGCCAATTCCTGAGCTGTTTCTGGGTTATGCGATGTAAATCTTGCTGCTTCTTCCCTTCCTCCCCACCTCCTTAGGATTCATATTTTCAGGTTTGTTAAGTCAGCTACCACTTGCCCATCTGCTTTCCAGCTTTCAAATTTCATTGCTTCTGTCTCTTTTCACATTTTCTTTGTCCTTGTGGGTTTATGCCTGTAATAAAATCCTTTTACTCTCATTTTCATGAGGTTTGGGGAAAGAGTAAGGCTAAATGCATGTTTTCAATCCATCATCATTCCTACCTGGCTCCTTCTTGACACCTTAATGATCAGCCTTCCTTCCCTCTTCAGCTCATCTGGCTTTAATTACCTCAGCTCAGAGCCCCTTGTTGCCCGGAGACAACCAAGTAGAGGAACTGTGATGGAGTGCCTGACTGGGTGGTGACTCACTTCTCAGTCTGTCTGGTTGTTGGAACACAATGTCAGCTGCAGAATAACCATTTCTGACTCAATGTTGTGTCCATAAACACAGATATATTTTAAGAAATCATCTACCTCTTCAGAGTCCATAATATATAGTATCACTATTTTTGATCTGAATCTGAGGCATAAGAATCATTCAGTTGAACACACACACACACACACACACACACACACACACGTACATGCGTAACACACAATAACAAGCTGGATTTTCTTATACTAAGTCAAAACGCAAAAGAATACAAAATATAGCTACCTAGTCTATTTTGACTGCCTTCATTCTTTTCCTATCAGTACATTGGAAATGACGGGGGTGGGAAAGATACTCTATAACTCATGGTTTGATCAGCTCTTTCATGTTTTCCAAAATATTGGTTGACCATTAGAGCTTCCCATTGGATGGACGGCAGGGCTGAGGACAAGAGTGCTCCAACAGTAGTGACATTTACATCATAAACTGTTTGACCCACAGCCTCTCTACCGCACTGGGTGTGTGCAGCTAGAGTAGCAGAAAAAGTTATTGCAGGTGAAAATCATTTCAAAACTTAATGGAAATATTTTGCAGTGCTATCGGGACAAGGACCTATAAATATATTTCCAAGGAGGGGAAGAAGGGAGAAAACTGGGGTTCAAATCCTGATCCCACTTCTTATATTCTCTATAACCTTGGGTAATTTTCTTGATCTCTTGGAAGAGGAAACAAGTCTCCTTGCTTATGGAGTCATTGAAACAATGACAGGAGACAATGACAGTTCTTTGCTAAATAAAAGTTCTATTCAATACAGGTTTTACTTGGGGATAGTTATGAATATAAGTAGTTTATACAAGGTGGGTGGGTAGTGAGAAATCTATTTCTATGTACCTTTCATTACTTGGAACACATTAGTCCTGGAAAGCTGAATGAACTCTCAAGTGTTCACTGTAAGGTACAGTTTATGATAATTAACAACCTGATGGGCATTTGGTAAGTGCTGTGCCCCCTGTTCTAAGCACTTTACATATAGGTCATCTCATCCTCAGAACAACTCTATGAAGATGATTCTATAGATATTATGATCACCATTTTAAAATAGGAGGAACTGAAGAGTGGTTCAAGATGGTGGAGTAGAAGGATGTGCATTCACCCCCTCTTGTGAGAGCACTAGAATCACAACTAACTGCTGAACAGTCATTGACAGGAAGACACTGGAACTCACCAGAAAAGATACCCCACATCCAAAGACAAAGGAGAAGCCGCAATGAGACGGTAGGAGGGGCGTGATCACAGTAAAATCAAATCCCATAACCGCTGGGTGGGTGACTCACAAACTGGAGAACAATTATACCACAGAAGTCCACCCACTGGAGTGAAGGTTCTGAGCCCCACATCAGGCTTCCCAACCTGGGGGTCTGGCAACAGGAGGAGGAATTCCAAGAGAATCAGACTTTGAAGGCTAGCAGGATTTGTTTGCAGGACTTTGACAGGACTAGGGGAAACAGAGACTCCACTCTTGGAGGGCACACACAAAGTAGTGTGCATCAGGACCCAGGGGGAAGGAGCAGTGACCCCATAGGAGACTGAACCAGACCTACCTGCTAGTGTTGAAGGGTCTCCCGCAGAGGTGGGGGTTGGCTGTGGCTCACCACAGGGACAGGGATACTGGCAGCAGAAGTTCTGGGAAGTACTCCTTGGCATGAGCCCTCCTGGAGTCCGCCATTAGCCCCACCAAAGAGCCTAAAGACACTAGTGATGGGTCGCCTCAGGCCAAACAATCAAGAGTGAGGGAACTCAGCCCCACCCATCAGCAGACAAGTGGATTAAAGTTTTACTGAGCTCTTCCCACCAGAGCAACAGCCAGCTCTACCCACCACCAGTCCCTCCCATCAGGAAGCTTGCACAAGCCTCTTAAATAGCCTCATCCACCAGAGGTCAGACAGCAGAAGCAAGAAGAACTACAATTCTGCAGCCTGTGGAATGAAAACCACATTCACAGAAAGACAGACAAAATGAAAAGGCAGAGGGCTATGTACCAGATGAGGGAACAAGATAAAACCCCAGAAAAACAACTAAATGAAGTGGACATAGGAAACCTTCCAGAAAAAGAATTCAGAATAATGATAGTGAAGATGATCTAGGACCTCGGAAAAAGAATGGAGGCAAAGATCAAGAAGATGCAAGAAATGTTTAGCAAAGACCTAGAAGAATTAACAAACAGAGATGAACAATACAATAACTAATATGAAAAATACACTAGAAGGAATATATAGCAGAACAACTGAGGCAGAAGAATGGATAGGTGACCTGGAAGACAGAATGGTGGAATTCACTGCTACAGAAAAGAAGAAAGAAAATAGAATGTAAAAAAATGAAGACAGCTTAAGAGACCTCTGGGACAACATTAAATGCACCAACATTTGCATTATAGGGATCCCAGAAGGTGAAGAGAGAGAGAAAGGACCCGAGAAAATATTTGAAGAGATTATAGTCAAAAATTTCCCTAACATATGAAAGGAAATAGCCACCCAAGTCCAGGAAGCACAGAGAGTCCCAGGCAGGATAAACCCAAGGAGAAACATGCCGAGACACATAGTAATCAAGTTGACAAGAATTAAAGACAAAGAAAAATTATTTAAAGCAACAACAGAAAAATGACAAATAACATACAAGGCAACTCCCGTAAGGTTAACAGCTGATTTCTCAGCAGAAACTCTACAAGCCAGAAGGGAGTGGCATGGTATATTTAAAGTGATGAAAGCAAAGAACCTACAACCAAGATTACTCTACCCAGCAAGGATCTCATTCAGATTTGACAGAAATCAAAAGCTTTACAGACAAGCAAAAGCCAAGAGAATTCAGCATTCCAAACCGGCTCTACAACAAATGCTAAAGGAACTTCTCTAAGTGGGAAACACAACAGAAGAAAAGGACCTACAAAAACAAACCCAAAACAATTAAGAAAATGGTAGTAGGAACATACATATTGATAATCACCTTAAATGTGAAGGGATTAAATGCTCCAACCAAAAGACACAGGTTTGCTGAATGGATACAAAAACAAGACCCATTTATATGCTATCTACAAGAGACCCACTTCAGACCTAGGGACACATACAGACTGAAAGTGAGGGGATGAAAAAAGATATTCCATGCAAATGGAAATCAAAGCTGGAGTAGCAATGCTCATTTCAGATAAAATAGACTTTAAAATAAAGAATGTTACAAGAGACAAAGAAGGACCCTACATAATGATCAAGGGATCAATCCAAGAAAAAGATATAACAATGATAAATATATATGCACCCAGCATAGGAGCACCTCAATACATAAAGCAAATGCTAGCAGCTATAAAAGAGGAAATCGACAGTAACACAGTAATAATGGGGGACTTTAACACCTCATTTACACCAATGGACAGATCATTCAGGCAGAAAATTATAAAGGAAACACAAGCTTTAAATGACACAATAGACCAGATAGATTTAGTTGATATTTATAGGACATTCCATCTGAAAACAGCAGATTACACTTTCTTCTCAAGTGCACACCAAACATTCTCCAGGATAGATCACATCTTGGGTCACAAATCAAGCCTCAGTAAATTTAAGAAAATTGAAATCATAACAGGCATCTTTTCCGACCACAACACTATGAGATTAGAAATCAATTACAGGGAACTAAAACTGTAAAAAACACAAACACACGGAGGCTGAACAGTGCACAGCTAAATAACCAAGAGACCACTGAAAAAATCAAAGAGGAAATCAAAAAGTACCTAGAGACAAATGACAATGAAAACACGGTGATCCAAAACCTATGGATTGAAACAAAAGCAGTTCTAAGAGGGAAGTTTATAGCAATACAATCCTACCTCAAGAAACAAGAAAAATCTCTAATGAACAATCTAACCATACACCTAAAGGAACTAGAGAAAGAAGAACAAACAAAACCCCAAGTTAGTAAAAGGAAAGAAATCTTAAAAATCAGAGCAGAAATAAATGAAATAGAAACAAAGAAGACAATAGCAAAGATCAATAAAACTAAAAGCTGCTTCTTTGAGGAGGTAAACAAAATTGATAAACGTTTAGTCAGACTCATCAAGAAAAAGAGGGAGAGGACTTAAATCAATAAAATTAGAAATGAAAAAGGAGAAGTTACAATGTACACTGCAGAAATATAAAGCATCCTAAGAGACTACTACAAGCAACTCTATGCCAATAAAATGGACAACCTGGAAGAAATGGACAAATTCTTACAAAAGCACAACCTTCCAAGACTGAACCAGGAAGAAATAGAAATATGAACAGACCAATCACAAGTAATGGAATTTCTGAAACTGTGATTAAAAATCTTCCAACAAACAAAAGTCCAGGACCAGATGGCTTCACAGGTGAATTCTATCAAACATTTAGAGAAGACCTGACACCCATCCTTCTCAAACTCTTCCAAAAAATTGCAGAGGAAGGAACTCTCCCAAACTCATTCTATGAGGCCACCATCACCCTGATACCAAAACCAGACAAAGATACTACAAAAAAAGAAAATTACAGACCAGTATCACTGATGAAAATAGATGCAGAAATCCTCAACAAAATACTAGCAGACAGATCCAACAAGACATTAAAAGGATCATACACCATGATCAAGTGGGATTTATCCCAGGGATGCAAGGATTCTTCAATATATGCAAATCAATAAATGTGATACACCATGTTAACACATTGAAGAATAAAAACCATATGATCATCCCAATAGATGCAGAAAAAGCTTTTGACAACATTCAACACCAATTTATGATAAAAACTCTCCAGAAAGTGGGCATAGAGGGAACCTACCTCAACATAATAAAGACCATATACAACAAACTCACAGCAAACATCATTCCCAATGGTGAAAAACTGAAAGCATTTCCTCTAAGATCAGGAGCAAGACAAGGAAGTCCACTCTCACCACTATTATTCAACATAGTTTTGGAAGCCCTAGCCACAGCAATCAGAGAGGAAAAAGAAATAAAAGGAATAGAAATTAGAAAAGAAGAAGTAAAACTGTCACTGTTTGCAGATGATATGATACTATACATAGATAATCCTAAAGATGTCACCAGAAAACTTCTAGAGCTAATCAATGAATTTGGTAAAGTTGCATAATACAAAATTAGTGCACAGAAATCTCTTGCATTTCTAGACACTAACAATGAAAAATCAGAAAGAGAAATTAAGGAAACAATCCCATTCACCATTGCAACAAAAAGAATAAAATACCTAGGAATAAACCTACCTAAGGAGGTAAAAGACCTGTACTCAGAAAGGTATAAGACACTGATGAAAGAATTCAAAGCTGACACAAACAGATGGAGAGGTATACCATGTTGTTGGATTGGAAGAATCAGTATTGTGAAAATGAATAGATAACTAATAAGAACCTGCTCTATAAAAAATTAAATTAAATTAAAAAATTAAAAAATATATACTGTGAAAATGACTGTACTACCCAAAGCAATCTACAGATTCAGTGCAATCCCTATCAAATTACCAAGGATATTTTTTACAGAACTAGAACAAAAGATCTTAAAAGTTATATGGAAACACAAAAGACCCCAAATAGCCAAAGCAATCTTGAGGGAAAAAAACGGAGCTGGAGGAATCAGACTCCCTGACTTTAGACTATACTACAAAGCTGCAGTAATCAAGACAATATGGTACTGGCACAAAAACAGAAATATAGATCAATGGTATAGGATAGAAAGCCCAGAGATAAACCCATGCACCTATGGTCAACTAATCTATGACAAAGGAGGCAAGGATATACAATGGAGAAAAGACTGTCTCTTCAATAAATGGTGCTGGGAAAGCTGGATAGCTACATGTACAAGAATGAAATCAGAACACTCCCTAACACCATACACAAAAATATTCTCAAAATGGATTAAAGACCTAAATGTAAGACTGGACACTATAAAACTCTTAGAGGAAAACATAGGAAGAACACTCTTTGACGTAAATCGCAACAAGATCTTTTTTGACCCACCTCCTAGAGAAATGGAAATAAAAACAAAAATAAACACATGGGACCTAATGAAACTTAAAAGCTTTTGGATAGCAAAGGAAACTATAAACAAGACGAAAAGACCACCCTCAGAATGGGAGAAAAGATTTGCAAATGAATCAACAGACAAAGGATCAATCTCCAAAGTATATCAACAGCATATGCAGCTCAATATTAAAAAAACAAACAACCCAATCCAAAAATGGGCAGAAGACCTAAATAGACATTATCTCACATTGCAGTCCATATGATCTTTCTAAAACATAATCATATATTTTCCTGCTTAGAACTCTTCAAGGGACTCCTAGTGATCTTAAGGTAAAGGCCAGCAGCCTTAACTTGGTTTCCAAGGCTGATCATTACCTGGTCAGTTCCTACGTTTTCAGCCTCAGTTCCTGTCTCTTTTTTTCTTATGTCCTTTCCTGTAGCTGAACATCTTTCAGCATCTCTACACACCTCTTGCTCACCTCCGTACCTTTGCACATGGAGTATCTTTTGCCTAGATCAGTCTCAATCCCTTACCCACTACACTTTTCTGTCCAGCTCCTATTCATCCTTCAGGTATTAACTTAAAGTAAGAACGTTCTCTGGGAAGCCTTCCTTGACTTTTCTAGTCTAAATTAAATGCCTTAAAAGTATCCTATGTAACACTTACTATGACATATTGCAATTGCTTGTTTAGTTGTCTGTCTCTCTGGCTACACTGGAAATCCCTTAAGGGCAAGGATCATGTAGGTCTAGCTTATAAACTGTATCCCCTGAGATTAGCACAATGACTAGCACATAGTAGGAACTCAATAATTGTTCATTAAATATTAAATGAATATTGTATAAAACATCAAAGTTTATAAATTGCCCCATTCCCAAAATAAGACCCCTCCCCCGAAATTCAATGCTGTTTTGTCCCTAACGGATCACCATGTAAGAAGGCAAACTGAAGATGAACCTTTGCTACTTGTTGTCCAAGACACTGGGGAATAAAGGAAAATAAGGGAAAGAATTTCTTCCTACTTTTTTCCAGAAATTCTTTTTTTTTTTTTTTTTTTGCTGTACGCGGGCCTCTCACTGCTGTGGCCTCTCCCGCCGCGGAGCACAGGCTCCGGACACACAGGCTCCGCGGCCATGGCTCGCGGGCCCAGCCGCTCCACGGCATGTGGGATCCTCCGGGATCGGGGCACGAACCCCAGTCCCCTGCATCGGCAGGCGGACTCTCAACCACTGCGCCACCAGGGAAGCCCTTCCAGAAATTCTGATGCCCTATTCATTAGGATCACTTGTCCCTCTAGGGAAGCCATGAGATGATGAGGAGACAGTAGTGGATGAGGTAGGAGGGGTTCTGGAGGGTGTTTCTAAATGCTTTCTGCCCTCAGAGAAAGGAGAATGAACTTTTCCCAAACTGAATGA
The DNA here is from genome assembly GCF_025265405.1 of Mesoplodon densirostris. Classification (NCBI taxonomy): domain Eukaryota; kingdom Metazoa; phylum Chordata; class Mammalia; order Artiodactyla; family Ziphiidae; genus Mesoplodon; species Mesoplodon densirostris. The sequence goes on along the minus strand of NC_082673.1, from coordinate 59,492,012 downwards.
AGGAAGTGGCTGGCACAGCTTTTGGCCTCAGTTCACACCTCTTCAAACACTAAAATCCTTGCCTCCTCAGAGACAGGTTCTCTGAAGATGGGAAGCTTTGAAAGCGCAGATTGAGGACAGTGTCTGGACTAACCTTGGCCATCATAAAACTTGTCCTCCACAGAGCATAGTTATCAAACCCAGCATCATCTGTTTTCAGCAGCGGAAGATGCACTGATGGAGGTGACTTCACAGTATCAGCCCAGGCATTTTTACCTAAACATGCTTATCTCACATTCTTTTGCACATTCCCTGAGACCTGGTTTCCTTTTTATCAGTCTCTTCATCCATAAGATGGATACTTTGGCCAGTAGCAATGCCAGTCATTAAACAGAGTCGATGTTCTAGATGAGATCCCCTGTTATTCTCTTAGCTCCTTTCAGTTTTCCTCTGAATCGCTGGTCAGGGTTTGTAATTCTCCACTTATCTGCCTGATTATTCGTTTGCTGTCTGCTCCCTTCCCTGCTTCAGCCCCTGCCTCCCCGACGCCAACCACTGTAAGGTTCATGGGGCCAAAGACTGCATCTGTTCTGTTTGTCACCTGGGTCCCAGAGCCCAGCATGCTGCCTGGCACACGCTAGGGCTCAATGAATGCTTGTGTAAAACATCACTGGTTGAGTGGCAGTCGTAACGGGAGAGGCGTGTGGGCGACTCCCTGACACCCCATAGATCACCGAGCCTCTGCACAGAGTCCTGCTCTGCTTACCGCAGGTGAAGAGGAGCGGGGAGGAGTATGAGGGCTTCTGAGCAGACCTCGTGCAGAGCATGAACCTCGCTCTGAGACTCCTACGGACATTTCACTCATTTCTGGTTTAGTTGTGCCCTGTTTTATGTTCTCCCACACCTCAGCCCCCACTGAAAGAGGAGGCTCCCAGGCTGGGATTTGAAAGAAAATTTCATGAAGGGGTTGTTTATAGAGGAGTGGGCAGGAGCAGGGGAACCAGCAGGTGGCTGGAGCTTCCTGGGACCAGCAATAGAGGAGCTGTTATCACTCTTGGGCCTGAAGGGAAAAGCTGGAGCTGGTGAGGCCTGGAGCATGGAGAGGGCCATGGCCGGGGGCACGCTTATAGAGGGATGTGGTCACATCAGGAGTCAATGCGAGGGGGGAGAGGAAGAGGAAGAGATGCCTAAACTCTCTCCTCCTTACCTTTCATCTCCTGCTGAGTCTCCACTCGGCACAGCCCCACGGGGAGCCAGGAAGCAAGGCACCTCAGCGATGTGACGTGTAGAGCCAGCCTCCTGGGGCTCAGAAGGGGGGGCATGGACCTGGCGATGGGGGACAGGAGAAAAGCTAGTGTGCTCCATTGTTTTTGGTAAGTGATTCTCTCTTTAAATAGAGAGTGGTCGCTTGTGATCAACTTTATTCTGCCCACCCCCACTCCAATCTATTACGGCGCACGATGTTTCTTGACATCAGTTTACGGCATCCGTCTTTTCTGCATCTCTGCTACTCTGCTACTATTCTTTATATGGCTTGCATTTAAACTCTTCCAGAGAAAATCTGATGGTGTTATCCTCTAATATTGGACAGGGCACTCACAGGGAAGCCTGTGAAGATTGTCCTTGGGTCCCACACCTATCTCTGGTTCAGTTAGCTGCCAAGCAGGGGGGCCTGTGATGAAAAATCTCTCAGAACTGGTTACGGGTTGCAGGTTCCTCAGAGGAAACAGTCTGACTGGAAGCCACCTTGCATGTCCAGTACTTTGTCACCCCCAAGGTGACCATCCTCCCGTATGAAGGCTAATAATATCAGTGTTGGGCTGCTGGGAGGGACGAGCTAACGCTAACCGTTAGAGTCTGAACACAGGACAAGTTGCCTCTGTCAACTGGATTCACCAAGTGTGCCTGGCATGGGGCTCTCCTGCTGTGTGATGCAGCTTCGGTCCCTCCCCGACTCCAAGATTAGCTGGGACGGCTGTGGTGCCCCAGATGTTGTGTTCAGAGTCTGGTTCCTGAGCTGATGCTGTTCTGCTTCTAATCAGAATAACCATATTCATTTGTCTTCATAAAAAGTAAATGACTCTGTCTATCAGGCTCCTGATAAAAGAAACAGGGCATGATGCTTTTTAGTCATAATCAGCCCTGCAAAACCTCCCACAAATAGGAAATGAGTGTTTTCTGGCATTTTGGATTATGTGGAAAGTTGAATTTATGAAAAATGACAGTAACTATTTGTTGGTAAAGTTCCAGGATGGCAGCCTTGATTGGTGGCCAGGACGCTATTCTCTTTGAGTGCTCATTTCTCCCCAGTGTGGAACCTCTTCCGCGCTACCCCGTTCAAGAAGAGAACAAGTGGGGCATCCCAGTTACTTATTGAGCCATTCCAGACCATTTGTCAATGTCAGAACTCTCCACGGTGCTTGGTTCTCTGCACACACTCTTTCCTACCCCTGAGAACACCCTTGCCCTTCACCTCCACCTTGTGAAAGTCTTGTCTTTCAAGTTTCAGCTCAAATGCCCCTTCCCGTGATACAGTCCCCATGAGGGTAGGCTCTGCAGTCAAACCACTTGCACTTTGTATCTAGTCAGCCTCTCAACAGGGGCCCTGATTTCTGCATTTGTAAATATGGAGTGGTAAATGGGTGAGGCTGCATATTTCAGTGGTTAAGCCTAAAGGCATCAGAGCCAGATTGCCTGGCTTCAAATGCTGGCTCAACCACCTACCAGCTATATAACCTTGAGAAAGTTAATGAACTTCTCAGTTGCCTCAGTTTCTTCATCTGCAAAATGAAGGTGATAAGATCTGTATAGCTTTCTTCTGAGGATTAAATGAGTTCGTTTAAGAAAAAGCCCTTAGAACAATGCCCCATTTGTGGTAACCCTTCATGAATACTGTAGTGTATTATTTTCTATATCATTGTTAAGGATAAGTTAGGTAAAACATGCAAAGCACTGGAATTATGCCTGACCCGAAGTCAGTTCTCAACAAATGATGGTGGTAGTTGTTGTGGTGCATTTTTCTTATTATTCTCGGACATGCCAAGGAGAGGTTGTCCATCCCCTGTGTTCCCATAGTTTGTTGATCATACCTCTAATAGCATTTTTCACATTGTATTGTCAGTTTGGATTCTGTCTTACGTATGGGGCCTTGAGGTTCTTACAGACAACAGTAGGCAATCAATTAATGTTTACGATTTGTTAAAATAAAAAACTACCATAGCTCGTCAAGGTTTTTGGCCTCAGGATTGATGCTGATAGCTTGCAGTGAAGTTCTTTGTTCAGCCAGAGGCCAGTAGCAGATGCATTAAGGCTTCTGGATTTGGGTGCCTCTGCCTGCTCTCATCAGCTCACACGATTTACCAAGGGCAGAGTCAGAACGTGAATTCCAGTGCCAAGGGGAGTCTTCCCCTTATTCTCTAGGTAAGCTCTAGACAGCGTTTGAAATGAATATTAAGTGAGACTCGGGGCCTCTCCTTTTCGCTCCCCTTTATGTAATAAAATATTTGCTTGGTTTCAAAGGTCGCTTTCATGACCTTGACTCAAATTGGAATTCTACCACCATGAGGAAGTGCTTGCTGTGAAAGTAGCCACATCCAAAAGATGACTCATTCTGATGATGGCTAACTAAATTCCTCCCCAAGCTTTTGACTTGAGATGTTTGGGGGAATAAAAGGAAAAGACAATAAATAATGATTTATTACTTCCTGTTTTGGGTTTCCCTTAGGCAAAAAGAATACATCTTTTACCAGCTTGAAACCGTTTCGACTATGCTTGTGATATATTAATGACTGTAAAAGAATTGACATCAAACAATTATTTACTACAGAAATTGCTGTAGTTAAGATGAGAAGGTGCTTTCAGTCAACACCCCACGTCAACCTGTCATCCTGCTCGCTCGTAAACACCTTTGCAGGTTCAGGTGCATGCACATGACAAGTGCACCACATAATGCCCAATGTGAGCTCCTGCTTGTATTAGTTGGAAAGATGCACAGATGTTATTTTTGCAGTCCGATTCAGAAGTTTATGTTATGCATCAGAATAATCATAAACGTTAGCTTGTGTAGATAGGGAATGAATGAATGCTCTGTTAGATTTCTGATAAAAAAGAAGCATAGACTACTTTTGAGGTTTAGAATGTGTTGTAACTTAGACTGCAGAGGGAAGTTTATCTAATAGAATGTCTCCATTATATTTTAGTTACTTGAGATTAAGGTACACTCTTTTTCTTTTTTTAACATCTTTATTGGAGTATAATTGCTTTATAATGGTGCGTTAGTTTCTGCTTTATAACAAAGTGAATCAGTTATACATATACATATGTCCCCATATCTCTTCCCTCTTGCATCTCCCTCCCTCCCACCCTCCCTATCCCACCCCTCTAGGTGGACAGAAAGCACTCAGCTGATCTCCCTGTGCCATGCGGCTGCTTCCCACTAGCTATTTATTTTACACTTGGTAGTGTATATATGTCCATGCCCCTCTCTCACTTTGTCCCAGCTTACCCTTCCCCCTCTCCATATCCTCAAGTCCATTCTCTAGTAGGTCTGTGTCTTTATTTCCATCTTGTCCCTAGGTTCTTCAGGACCATTTTTTTTTTTAAGATTCCATATATATGTGTTAGCATATGGTTTTTCTTTTTCTCTTTCTGACTTACTTCACTCTGTATGACAGACTCTAGGTCCATCCACCTCACTACAAATAACTCAATTTCGTTTCTTTTCTTTTTTTTTTCTTTTTGCGGTATGCGGGCCTCTCACTGTTGCGGCCTCTCCCGTTGCGGAGCACAGGCTCCGGATGCGCAGGCCCAGCAGCCATGGCTCACGGGCCCAGCCGCTCCGCGGCATATGGGATCCTCCCAGACCGGGGCACGAACCCGTATCCCCTGCATCGGCAGGCGGACTCTCAACCACTGCGCCACCAGGGAGGCCCTCGTTTCTTTTTATGGCTGAGTAATATTCCATTGTATGTATGTGCCACATCTTCTTTATCCATTCATCTGTCGATGGACAATTAGGTTGCTTCCATGTCCTGGCTATTGTAAATAGAGCTGCAGTGAACATTTTGGTACGTGACTCTTTTTGAACTATGGTTTTCTTAGGGTATATGCCCAGTAGTGGGATTGCGGGGTCGTATGGTAGTACTATTTTTAGTTTTTTAAGGAATCTCCATACTGTTTTCCATAGTGGCTGTATCAATTTATATTCCCACCAACAGTGCAAGAGGGTTCCCTTTTCTCCACACCCTCTCCGGCATTTATTGTTTCTAGATTTTTTGATGATGGCCATTCTGACCAGTGTGAGATGATATCTTATTGTAGTTTTTTTTTTTTAATATATATATTTTTTATTTTTTGCTTTATAACAAATTTAATCAGTTATACATATACATATGTTCCCATATCCCCTCCCTTTTGCGTCTCCCTCCCACCCTCCCTATCCCACCCCTCCAGGCGGTCACAAAGCACCGAGCTGATCTCCCTGTGCTATGCGGCTGCTTTCCACTAGCTATCTACCTTATGTTTGGTAGTGTATATATGTCCATGCCACTCTTTTACTTTGTCACAGCTTACCCTTCCCCCTCCCCATATCCTCAAGTCCATTCTCTAGTAGGTCTGTGTCTTTATTCCTGTCTTACCCCTATGTTCTTCATGACATTTTTTTTCTTAAATTCCATATATATGTGTCAGCATACAGTATTTGTCTTTCTCTTTCTGACTTACTTCACTCTGTATGACAGACACTAGGTCCATCCACCTCATTACAAATAGCTCAATTTCATTTCTTTTTATGGCTGAGTAATATTCCATTGTATATATGTGCCACATCTTCTTTACCCATTCATCTGATGATGGACACTTAGGTTGTTTCCATCTCCGGGCTATTGTAAATAGGGCTGCTATGAACATTTTGGTACATGTCTCTTTTTGAATTATGGTTTTCTTAGGGTATATGCCCAGTAGTGGGATTGCTGGGTCATATGGTAGCTCTATTTGTAGTTTTTTAAGGAACCTCCATACCGTTCTCCATAGTGGCTGTACCAGTTCACATTCCCAGCAGCAGTGCAAGAGTGTTCCTTTTTTTCCACACCCTCTCCAGCATTTATTGTTTCTAGATTTTTTGATGATGGCCATTCTGACTGGTGTGAGATGATATCTCATTGTAGTTTTGATTTGCATTTCTCTAATGAGCAAAGATGTTGAGCATCCTTTCATGTGTTTGTTGGCAGTCTGTATATCTTCTGTGGAGAAATGTCTATTTAGGTCTTCTGCCCATTTTTGGATTGGGTTGTTTGTTTTTTTGTTATTGAGCTGCATGAGCTGCTTATAAATTTTGGAGATTAATCCTTTGTCAGTTGCTTCATTTACAAATATTTTCTCCCATTCTGAGGGTTGTCTTTTGGTCTTGTTTATGGTTTCCTTTGCTGTGCAAAAGCTTTTAAGTTTCATTAGGTCCCATGTGTTTATTTTTGTCTTTATTTCCATTTCTCTACGAGGTGGGTCAAAAAGGATCTTGCTGTGATTTATGTCATAGAGTGTTCTGCCTATGTTTTCCTCTAAGAGTTTGATGGAATCTGGCCTTACATTTAGGTCTTTAATCCATTTTGAGCTTATTTTTGTGTATGGTGTTAGGGAGTGATCTAATCTCATACTTTTACATGTCCCTATCCAGTTTTCCCAGCACCACTTATTGAAAAGACTGTCCTTTGTCCACTGTACATTCCTGCCTCCTTTATCAAAGATAAGGTGACCATATGTCCGTGGGTTTATCACTGGGCTTTCTATCCTGTTCCATTGATCTATCTTTCTGTTTTTGTGCCAGTACCATACTGTCTTGATTACTGTAGCTTTGTAGTATAGTCTGAAGTCAGGGAGCCTGATTCCTCCAGCTCCATTTTTCGTTCTCAAGATTGCTTTGGCTATTCGGGGTCTTTTGTGTTTCCATACAAATTGTGAATTTTTTTGCTCTAGTTCTGTGAAAAATGCCAGTGGTATTTTGATAGGGATTGCATTGAATCTGTAGATTGCTTTGGGTATTAGAGTCATTTTCACAATGTTGATTCTTCCAATCCAAGAACATGGTACATCTCTCCATCTATTTGTATCATCTTTAATTTCTTTCATCAGTGTCTTATAATTTTCTGCATACAGGTCTTTTGTCTCCTTAGGTAGGTTTATTCCTAGATATTTTATTCTTTTTGTTGCAATGGTAAATGGGAGTGTTTTCTTGATTTCACTTTCAGATTTTTCATCATTAGTATATAGGAATGCCAGAGATTTCTGTGCATTAATTTTGTATCCTGCAACTTTACCAAATTCATTGATTAGGTCTAGTAGTTTTCTGGTAGCATCTTTAGGATTCTCTATGTATAGTATCATGTCATCTGCAAACAGTGACAGCTTTACTTCTTCTTTTCCAATTTGGATTCCTTTTATTTCCTTTTCTTCTCTGATTGCTGTGGCTAAAACTTCCAAAACTATGTTGAATAAGAGTGGTGAGAGTGGGCAACCTTGTCTTGTTCCTGATCTTAGTGGAAATGGTTTCAGTTTTTCACCATTGAGGACGATGCTGGCTGTGGGTTTGTCATACATGGCCTTTATTATGTTGAGGAAAGTTCCCTCCATGCCTACTTTCTGCAGGGTTTTTATCATAAATGGGTGTTGAATTTTGTCGAAAGCTTTCTCTGCATCTATTGAGATGATCATATGGTTTTTCTCCTTCAATTTGTTAATATGGTGTATCACACTGATTGATTTGCGTATATTGAAGAATCCTTGCATTCCTGGGATAAACCCCACTTGATCATGGTGTATGATCCTTTCAATGTGCTGCTGGACTCTGTTTGCTAGTATTTTGTTGAGGATATTTGCATCTATGTTCATCAGTGATATTGGCCTGTAGTTTTCTTTCTTTGTGACATCTTTGTCTGGTTTTGGTATCAGGGTGATGGTGGCCTCACAGATTGAGTTTGGGAGTGTTTCCCCCTCTGCTATATTTTGGAAGAGTTTGAGAAGGATAGGTATTAGCTCTTCTCTAAATGTTTGATTGAATTGGCCTGTGAAGCCATCTGGTCATGGGCTTTTCTTTGTTGGAATATTTTAAATCACAGTTTCAATTTCAGTGCTTGTGATTGGTCTGTTTATATTTTCTCTTTCTTCCTGGTTCAGTTTCAGAAGGTTGTGCTTTTGTAAGAATTTGTCCATTTCTTCCAGGTTGTCCATTTTATTGGCATATAGTTGCTTGTAGTAATCTCTCATGATCCTTTGTATTTCTGCAGTATCAGTTGTTACTTCTCCGTTTTCATTTCTAATTCTGTTGATCTGAGTCTTCTCCCTTTTTTTCCTGATGAGTCTGGCTAATGGTTTATCAATTTTGTTTATCTTCTCAAAGAACCAGCTTTTAGTTTTATTGATCTTTGCTACTGGTTTTTCATTTCTTTTTCATTGATTTCTGATTTGACCTTTACGATTTCTTTCCTTCTGCTAATTTTGGGTTTGTTTTTTTGTTGTTGTTCTTTCTCTAATTGCTTTAGGTGTAGGGTTAGATTGTTTATTTGAGATGTTTCTTGTTTCTTAAGGTAGGATTGTATTGCTATCAACTTCCCTCTTAGAACTGCTTTTGCTGCATCCCATAGGTTTTGGGTTGTCGTGTTTTCATTGTCATTTGTTTCTAGGTATTTTTAAATTTCCTCTTTGATTTCCTCTGTGGTCTCTTGGTTATTAAGTATTGTATTGTTTAGCCTCCATGTGTTTGTATTTTTTACAGATCTTTTCCTGGAATTGGTAGCTAGTCTTATAGCGTTGTGGTCAGAAAACATATTTGATATGATTTCAATTTTCTTAAATTTACCAAGGCTTGATTTGTGATCCAAGATACGATCTTGGAGAATGTTCCATGAGCACTTGAGAAGAATGTGTATTCTCTTGTTTTTGGATGGAATGTCCTATAAGTATCAATTACGATCTTGGAGAATGTTCCATGAGCACTTGAGAAGAATGTGTATTCTGTTGTTTTTGGATGGAATGTCCTATAAGTATCAATTAAGTCCATCTTGTTTAATGTGCCATTTAAAGCTTGTGTTTCCTTATTTATTTTCATTTTGGATGATCTATCCATTGGTGAAAGTGGGGTGTTAAAGTGCCCTACTATGATTGTGTTACTGTCGATTTCCCCTTTTATGGCTGTTAGTATTTGCCTTATGTATTGAGGTGCTCCTATGTTGGGTGCATAAATATTTACAATTGTTATATCTTCTTCTTGGATTGATCCCTTGATCATGATGTAGTGTCTCTCTTTGTCTCTTGTAATAGTCTTTACTTTAAAGTTTATTTTGTCTGACATGAGAATTGCTACTGCAGCTTTCTTTTGATTTCCATTTGCAAGGAATATCTTTTTCCATCCCCTCACTTTCAGTCTGTATGTGTCCCTAGGTCTGAAGTGGGTCTCTTGTAGATAGCATATATATGGGTGTTGTTCTTGTATCCATTCAGCCAATCTATGTCTTTTGGTTGGAGCATTTAATCCATTTACATTTAAGGTAATTATCGATATGTATGTTCCTATTCCCATTTTCTTAATTGTTTTGGGTTTGTTATTGTAGGTCTTTTCCTTCTCTTGTGTTTCCTGCCTAGAGACGTTCCTTTAGCATTTGTAAAGCTGGTTTGGTGGCTGAATTCTCTTAGCTTTTGCCTATCTGTAAGGGTTTTAATTTCTCTGTCAAATATGAATGAGATCCTAGCTGGGTAGAGTAATCTTGGTTGTACATTTTTCTCCTTCATCAATTTAAATATGTCCTGCCACTCCCTTCTGGCTTCCAGAGTTCCTGCTGAAAAGATCACCTGTTAACCTTATGGAGATTCCCTTGTATTTTATTTGTTGTTTTTCCCTTGCTGCTTTTAATATTTTTTCTTTGTATTTAAGTTTTGATAGTTTGATTAATATGTGTCTTGGTGTGTTTCTCCTTGGATTTATCCTGTATGGGACTCTCTGTTCTTCCTGGACTTAATTAACTATTTCCTTTCCCATATTGGGGAAGTTTTGAACTATGATCTCTTCAAATATTTTCTCAGTCCCTTTCTTTTTCTCTTCTTCTTCAAGGACCCCTATAATTTGAATGTTGGTACGTTTAATGTTGTTTCAGAGGTCTCTGAGACCGTCCTCAATTCTTTTCATTCTTTTTTCTTTATTCTGCTCTGCAGTAGTTATTTCCACTATTTTATCTTCCAGGTCACTTATCTGTTCTTCTGCCTCAGTTATTCTCCTATTGATCTCTTTAGAGAATTTTTAATTTCATTTATTTTGTTGTTCATCACTGTTTGTTTGCTCTTTAGTTCTTCTAGGTCCTTGTTAAACATTTCTTATATTTTCTCCATTCTATTTCCAAGATTTTGGATCATCTTTACTATCATTATTCTGAATTCTTTTTCAGGTAGACTGCCTATTTCCTCTTCATTTGTTACATCTTGTGGGTTTTTATCTTGCTCCTTCATCTGCTGTGTGTTTCTCTGTCTTCTCATTTTGCTTAACTTACTGTGTTTGAGGTCTCCTTTTCGCAGGCTGCAGGTTTGTAGTTCCCGTTGTTTTTAGTGTCTGCCCCCAGTGGCTAAGGTTGGTTCAGTGGGTTGTGTAGGCTTCCTGGTGGAGGGGACTAGTTCCTGTGTTCTTGTGGATGAGGCTGGATCTTGTCTTTCTAGTGGGCAGGTCCACATCTGGTGGTGTGTTTTGGGGTGTCTGTGGACTTATTATGATTTTAGGCAGCCCTTCTGCTAATGGATGGGGTTGTGTTCCTGTCTTGCTAGTTGTTTGGCATAGGGTGTCCAGCACTGTAGCTTGCTGGTCGTTGAGTGAAGCTGGGTGTTGGTGCTGAGATGGAGATCTCTGAGAGATTTTCGCCGTTTGATATTACGTGGAGCTGGGAGGTTTCTTGTGGACCAATGTCCTGAACTTGGCTCTCCCACCCCAGATGCACAGCCCTGACGCCTGGCTGGAGTACCAAGAGTCTGTCATCCACACGGCTCAGAATAAAAGGGAGAAAAAAAAGAAAGAAAGAAAGAAGAAGAAAAAATAAAATAAAGTTATAAAAGTAAATAATTACTAAGAAAATTTTTTTTAAAAGTAAAACAAACAAACAAAAAATAACGGACAGACAGAACCCTAGGAGAGTTGGTAACAGCAAAGCTATACAGACAAAATCACACACAGAAGTATACACATACACACTCACAAAAAGAGAAAAAGGGAAAAAAAATATTTACTGTTCCTCCCAAAGTCCACCTCCTCAGTTTGGGATGGTTCGTTGTCGCTTCAGTTATTCCACAGATGCAGGGTACATCAAGTTGATTGTGGAGATTTAATCCGCTGCTCCTTAGGCTGCTGGGAGGGATTTCCCTTTCTCTTCTTTGTTTGAACAGCTCCCAGGGCTCAGCTTTGGATTTGGCCCCTCCTCTGCGTGTAAGTCGCCTAAGGGCATCAGTTCTTCCGCTCAGACAGGACAGGGTTAAAGGAGCAGCTGATGTGGGGGCTCTGGCTCACTCAGGCCGGGGGGGGGGGGGGGGCGGGGAGGGAGGGGCACAGAGTGCAGGCCCAGCCTGCGGCGGCAGAGGCCAGCATGATGTTGCGCACCAGCCTGAGGCGCGCCGTGCATTCTCCCGGGGAAGTTGTCCCTGGATCCCGGGACCCTGGCAGTGGCGGGCTGCAGAGGCTCCCGGGAGGGGCAGTGTGGATAGTGACCTGTGCTTACACACAGGCTTCTTGGTGGCTGCAGCAGCAGCCTTAGCGTCTCATGCCCGTCTCTGGGGTCCACCCTGATAGGCGTGGCTCGCGGGGGTCTCTGGAGCTCCTTTTTTTTTTTTTTTTTTGCGGTACGTGGGCCTCTTACTGTTGTGGCCTCTCCCGTTGTGGAGCAAGGCTCCGGACGCGCAGGCTCAGCGGCCGTGGCTCACGGGCCTAGCCGCTCCGCGGCATGTGGGATCTTCCCGGACCGGGGCACGAGCCCGTGTCCCCTGCGTCTGCAGGCGGACTCTCAACCAGTGCGCCACCAGAGAAGCCCTGGAGCTCTTTTAAGCGGAGCTCTTAATCCCCTGTCCTTGTGCACCAGGAAACAAAGAGGCAAGAAAAAGTCTCTTGCCTCTTCGGCAGCTGCAGACTTTTTCCCGGACTCCCTCCAGGCTAGCCGTGATGCACTAGCCCCTTCAGGCTGTGTTAACGCAGCCAACCCCAGTCCTCTCCCTGGGATCAGACTGAAGCCCCTGCCTGCCCTGGCAGGTGAGCAGACAAGCCTCGGGCTGGTGAGTGCTGATTGGCACTGATCCTCTGTGCGGAAATCTCCCTGCTTTGCCCTCCGCACCCCTGTTGCTGCGCTCTCCTCTGTGGCTCCGAAGCTTCCCCCCTCCGCCACCCGCAGTCTCCGCCCACGAAGGGGCTTCCTAGTGGGTGGAAGCCTTTCCTCCTTCACAGCTCCCTCCCACTGGTGCAGGTCCCGTCCCTATTCTTTTGTCTCTGTTTTTTCTTTTTTCTTTTGCCCTACCCAGGTACGTGGGGGAGTTCCTCGCCTTTTGGGAGATCTGAGGTCTTTTGCCAGCATTCAGTAGGTGTTCTGTAGGAGTTGTTCCACATGTAGATGTATTTCTGATGTATTTGTGGGGAGGAACGTGTCTTACTCTTAACGCGTCTTACTCTTGCACCATCTTGAAGCTCCAAGGGTAAACTCTTAAATGTGTTGGCCTTGTTTGTTGGTGAAAAGTTGGTATTTCCCCTCTTCTTAAAAAAGCATTTGTAGGGCTTCCCTGGTGACGCAGTGGTTGAGAGTCCGCCTGCCGATGCAGGGGACACAGGTTCGTGCCCCGGTCCGGGAATATCCCACATGCCGCGGAGCGGCTGGGCCCGTGAGCCATGGCCGCTGAGCCTGCGCGTCCGGAGCCTGTGCTCCACAACGGGAGAGGCCACAACAGTGAGAGGCCCGCGTACCGCAAAAAAAAAAAAAAAAAAAAAAAATTGTAAATGACATTTGTAATATTTATCTTAAAATATTTTATAGCTTTGGAGATGGGTTCTGTTCAGAAGCCTCTGGGTCTATCCACATGTGTTCTCTGTAGCAATGGGGATTTGGCTGTTCTTTGTGATGTGCTGTTAACTTACAGACCTTTCAGCTTTCTTCTGTGTTTTCCATCCTGCACCTGCCAGATTAGGTTCTGTGAACTTTATCCAATATATTGTAACACTTTTGTCCAAACCTAGATCTTATCTCATTCTGGGTTTGAATTGTCTATTGGCTTAACAGCCGTGTTCATTATACTGTGTTTGCTCTCTTGAGTTCCCCAAACCAGCTGTGCCTACTGCTGTTTGTACAGGCTCAGTGGGAGACAAAGGCTGTCACATTGCAGGTTAAACAAATGCTGGAGCTCTATCCAGATTCAAACATCTAGTGCTTTTTAGTATATTTGTCTATGGTCTATATTTTTTACTTTCTATATATTATGCTGTTTTTACACCTTAAAAACCTTTCTGACTGGGGAGAGATTGCCCCTCCCTGGGCTAGCCAGTTCTTAGAGATAGCAAAGGGTCAGTGGGATCATACCTTTGATATGAAAACTAACTAATTCAAAGTCTTAACCTCCTGCGTCTGGCAAATTCACACCAAGCCAATATTTCCCCTCCCCTAAATCATCCCAGGGCCTGCTATCACGCAACCAGAGACCACCCCTATATAGAGCCTAATTCCCACCTGCAGGAATTATTCAAACTAGCCAATCTTAGAACTGTTTATTTTGCTCTGCCTTGCCTTTCCCGTGGAAACCCCTATAAAGGCTCTGGCCAAACTTCCCACTTGCTCCTGCTTTCTGCCTCCTGACCACCCGACTACCCTGAGGCTTCCCCATGGAGCCCTGCATGGCCTGGTGTGCCTCCTGTTCCTAGGACCTGTGAATATAATAAACTTTTGTTTTCCTGAGCCTCTCCTATGTCTCTACTTGTGGCCACACCTGACTAACCATCCCATAAAAGAACACAGAACAATTTGTATTTTAACTGTTAGTGTCAACATTTGATAAGGGCATGTCCACGTCATTTAAAATGGATCATCTTTTTGCTTCCATACACATTTCCTCTGACAGGTGATGGATTAATGATTGTTATATATTTTCATCCAGGAGTGTCGCTAAATTTCCTTGGTTCATCTCAGTGCTTATCTTGTCTTATTGTCAGGAAGTGCTCCCTGATATTGAACCCAATCCTTTCCTATTGCTACCCAAGACAACCGATTTCCCTGGATCTCTGCCTTAATAATTAATTTTCTAGAAGTATTTGAGATTCATCTCAACATGCCAAGTCAAAAATATTCTTCCAGGTACTCCTCTCAAAATTGCAAATGCCACTGGGTTGTGTACAGTTATCTTCTGTGTGATTTACAAAGGCGTGCCTCCCTTAAAACTTGTCTCCATTTCAGACATTTCATCAATTAAGATGTGCTTTCTTTTCAATTAAATCTGAATCCATAAGTTTCTCTAAAACTGAAAAAGTGGAACATTAAGTAAAGTGCTGCCCATCTTCACCAAGATTGTGGGAAAGACCTTCATTTGCTTATACTAATTTGTGCTGTGGTTGCACTCCTCTTTCCTATCCCTTCATTAATGCATTGAACAATTATTAACAGCCAATCAGTGACCTGGCATGCAATTACAGAAGAATTTTTCTTCTGGCATCAAGGTACAGAGATAAAGCTTGCCTTGTCTAGTGGTGAAAATGTGCTTTCTCCCTCTCCTTAGGAATCCTGGTCAAATCCAAGCACTGGTAGATACCAGATTTAACTAGGTATATAATAATGTCATCACCTGCATGTTATACTCCATCCTTTGAATGAATAAGGACAAGGCAAGAGTTAATTATTGCACACTGGTCAGAATGGCCATCATCAAAAAAGTCTACAAATAATAAATACTGGAGAGGGTGTGGAGAAAAGGGAACCCTCTACACTGTTGGTGGGAATGTAAATTGGTGCAGCCACTATGGAGAACAGTCTGGAGGTTCCTTAAAAAACTAAAAATAGAGTTACCATATGATCCAGTAATCTCACTCCTGGGCATATATCCAGAGAAAACTCTAACACCCCAATGTTCATAGCAGCAGTGTTTACAATACCAAAGACATGGAAGCAACCTAAATGTCCATTGACAGATGAATAGGTAAAGAATATATAACAATATATAATAATACCTATATATATAAAACAGAATATTACTCAGCCATAAAAAAGAATGAAATAATGCTATTTGCAGCAACATGGATGGACCTAGAGATTATCATACTAAGTGAATAAGTCAGAGAAAGACAAATAACATATGATATCACTTATATGTGGAATCTAAAATATGATACAAATGAACTTATTTACAAAACAGAAATAGATTTACAGACATACAAAACAAACTTATGGTTACCAAAGGGGAAAGGGGGAGAAAGGGAGGGATAAATTAGAGGTTTGAGATTAACAGATATACACTACTATATATAAAATAGATGAACAACAAGGACCTACTGTATAGCACAGGGGACTATATTCAATATCTTGTTAACCTATAATGAAGGTTATAATGAAGAAGAATCTGAAAAAATATATATATAATATGCATATACAACCGAATCACTTTGCTGTACATCTGAAACTAACACAACATTGTAAATCAACTCTACTTCAATAAAAAATTAATTTTTAAAAAAGATTTAATTATTTGACTTTCAGAAGTGAATACAAGGATGACCCAGCCCTTTAGTAAGGCCAGACAGTCACTGGTGATCACAGGTAATGACCAGGGATCTGTGGGGTCATGTGCCTCTGCTCAGCACAAGGTGAAGGTCTGACCTCAGCTTCAGGACTGAGGATACACTGTAGGTCATTATCATTATTTAGACTTTTTCAGGATGCAATTACTTGTTGTGTGTTTCTATTGCCACTTGCAAATTTAACCATTATTTCTTTGCTTGTTCAGCAAAGAAATTACTATCAGAAAATGATTAGAAATGACAACACTGAGTTGGATCATGCTCTTTGCCTGCCCATCCTGATGGTACAATTTTGATCTTTTCTTCGCAAGATTATCCAAATATGTGTAACCAGAAAGCTACCAAAACCTTTTGTTAAGGTCCCCAGTGACCTCTGTCCTGCTAACTGGAATGATTAGTTCTCAGTGTTCGTTGTACTGGGCTTGTTGACAGCATTTGACACCACAAATGATTCCTTTCCTCTTGTTCTTTATTTTCCTTGACCATTTTAATCACTTGTTTTCTGTTGTGGATTTTAAGCTCTTCACTTTTATACTAGATCCATCAACATCTTATCTGGCCACTTGGGTTGCATGAAAAGAACATTTTAACATCCTCCTTAAACTCAATTTTCCATTTTGTGTTTATTGCTGTTAAGTTATGCTATCATGTAAATGTAATTCTGTCCCCTTAGGTCAGTCCTTAGGAAATTTTTGCTAAATTTAAAAGTGACTGTAGAAATTGTTTTTTTTTGTTTTTGTTTTTGTTTTTGTGGTACGTGGGCCTCTCTACATGGGCCTCTCACTGTTGTGGCCTCTCCCGTTGCGGAGCACAGGCTCCGGACGCGCAGGCTCAGCGGCCATGGCTCACGGGCCCAGCCACTCCGCGGCATGTGGGATCTTCCCGGACCGGGGCACGAACCCGTGTCCCCCGCATCGGCAGGCGGACTCTCAACCACTGCGCCACCAGGGAAGCCCGAAATTGGGTTTTTTAAATATTCCTGTCTTCTACTTTATCATTGTGTCTTAATTCTTCAGAACTAAGAACCTACTTAGTAACACTCACCACTGGTTTGTGTGCATTTAGCTTCTGTGTGATTTACAAAAGCGTGCCTCGTTAAAACTAGTCTGCATTCCAGACATCTCATCAATTAAGATGAGCTTTCCTTCTTTATTTTTTTACCTTGTAGCTTTCATAATATTTTGTTTAATTATTAATTTTTCCCCTTTGATGTAGAATCTACTTCTTTGTCTTAAACTTCATAACTTATTCCCACTTATTTCTCTAGTTCATCTGCTTCCAGATCTCCTTATTCCTTCCTGGGATCTTTAATTTGAGACTTCTTTGATACATTTTTTAATATGTAGTCTCATACTTTTAAAACGTTTTTCTTCTCCCCAGCCAGCTTTCCCCACTGTTCTTGTGGTGCTATTTTCCCTTATTTTAGCTTTGCCTTAGTCTGAGGAGGATGGTCCAAGTTGATTCTTATCTTCTCATTGTGTATTTAAATCTTATCTATTCTTTTTAGTGCCAGCTTATGAAGCCTATTTTGGTCTCCAAAGTTTAAAAACCTGACAACTAGACATGGTTCTCATTCCTGTCTCAACCAAGAAACTGGAAAGGGCAGACTGAACATGGTGCATCTACTTCTACTTCGTTACTTCCGTTTACGTGAAAGCCCCTTGCAATCCGGTGTTTACTCGCATCATCCAGTGAATCCGCCCTGTGAAAATTCCCTCATGGCTTCCTCTGCCCCTTTTAGCACTTATTTCCTCACCTCCTGCCTACCTGAAGCTCTCTACCCTCATCGATTTTTTCCCCCAGACTTCCCTCCTGCTCCTCTTTTTCTCTTTGGACTCATTCGTGGGCTTCTTTTCCTTTGCCTTCTCTAATCCTTCCTCCTCTCCAGGGCTCTGTCCTTGCTCCTGTTTTTTTTTTTTTTTTCATTATGCATTATCTTCCTGGGGAAACTCATCTACTCATATTCATTTAACTCCCTCCACTGTTTTGTGCTGTTTCTTTTGCCTTGAATGTTCCCCTCTCTCTCCCTGTTCTTTTCATCCTTCAGAACTCCTCTTAGTTATTCCTTCCTCCAGTAGGGTTTTCTTCAGTCCATAAATTGGACCAACTGTCCCCTCCCCCACCCGTAACGCTTGGGGATGCCATTATCATACCACAAATTACATTATAATGAAATTATCTGTGATCTCCTTGAGGGTAGGAACTATATTTGTATCCTTGTGTCTAATAACAGAACTCAAGAGCTTCCTTTGAGGCTTGCTTTTCTCTAAATGAGACATAATCTTCTTCATCAGCTTTTTGAGATTGCATTTCAGCTCAGGAAAAATTTGTAAAAATTATACTCCAGATCACATTTTCTTTTGCTAACTTTCTGTGCATCTCTGATAGGGTATCATTTACAAACTAAACCCCCTATCCACTTCCTAGTTCTACCAAGGCCGCTATCATATATTTATGTGGCATAGCTGTGGTTTGATTTCAGCCATCACCCATATGCCAATGACTCCTAAATCCTTTTTTGTAGCCCCTACTGCTGTCCTAATCTGATTGTTTCTGTACATCTTACCCCTTGTATGCAAGTGTTTCTTGTCCTCATGGTACAGAGTTCCTAGTGCTGTGAGGTCTCCAACACCCAGGACATGTCATTCAGGGTTGATGAGGAGGAAACTACTCTCTAATTTCTCATTTGGATGTAGTATGTAGGTTTAGGGAGGGGAGCAAAGGGGTTCTGGTTAGGTCAGCATAGAAATGAAGTAGCAGAATGAAAAGGTGGCTGTATCAGTTTCCTATGGCTGCTGTAACAAAGCACCACAAACTTAGAGACTCAAAGCAACACAAATTTATTCTTTCATAGTTCTGGAGGTCAGAAGTCTGAAATCAGTTCTGTGGGCTTAAGTCAAAATGTCAGCAGGGCTGGTTCCTTCTGGAGGCTCTGTCTGAGGGGAGAATCCATTTCCTTGCCATTTTCAGCTTCTAGAGGCTGTTGGAATTCCTTGGCTCCTGACTGTGTCACTCCAACCTCTGCTTTCACTGCCTTCTCCCTTGACTCTGACCCTCCTGCGTCCCTCTCATGAGGACCCTTGTAACTACACTGACCCTATCTGAATGATGCAGGATAATCTCCCCATCTCAAGATCCTTAGTTTAATCATATCAGCAATGTTCCTTTTGCCATATAAGATAACACCTACAGGTGCTGGGGATTAGGACATATTTGAGGGGCCATGATTCAGCCTACAGCAGTGGTCCAGGGTCAGGGTGGAGATACAAGCAAAAGTCTCTCCACTTCTAGTAGAAGGAGATCCAGAATCATTGATTTTTAGCAGGTGTGAGGGTCAAGGGGCGTGTGTGTGTGTGTGTGTGTGTGTGTGAGATGGAAGAAAAACTGTTGCTATTAATGCTGTTTCTAGGTAATAGAAAATTAACAATGCCAAGGGGAAAAATTCTAGATAGTTTTTTTGTGTAAAAGTAAACACTAGAGTCGTTTATATGAACTGCCTCTGATTTATGCCTAAATATCTGACAGCAAAATAATATTTTCTAACTAATTAGCTTGTCAGATTATCATTTAAGTTTTGTTTTTAGCTCTTTTTTAAAAATTAATTAATTAACTTATTTATTTTGGCTGTGTTGGGTCTTCATTTCTGCGCGAGGGCTCTCTAGTTGTGGCAAGCGGGGACCACTCTTCATCGCGGTGCGCGGGCCTCTCACTATCGCGACCTCTCTTGTTGCGGAGCACAGGCTCCAGATGCGCAGGCTCAGTAGTTGTGGCTCACGGGTCCAGTTGCTCCGCGGCACGTGGGATCTTCCCAGACCAGGGCTCGAACCCCTGTCTCCTGCATTGGCAGGCAGATTCTCAATGACTGCGCCACCAGGGAAGCCCTAAGTTTTGTTTTATTACAGTATGTTGAGGTGTCTGCTTCCCCCCTGAACAAAGTAGGAGGTGTTTTCAGTAGCTCTGATGAGCTCTCCTCTTAATGGGACTTTGAGCCTGGGCTTCAGGACTCCGAGCAGAGGAAGAGGGAGATGTTTATAGCATGCTTGTTTCTCTTGCATCCCTTTTTCTTTAAAAGGCAGTGTAGTTAAGGGAAATGACTGGTTAATGAAAAAAAGTGGGAAGAAATTCCTTCATTTGAGAAGCTTGATAGCCATATAAAATGCATGTACATCGAAGCAGAAAGTCTGCTAACAAGGCAAATGGAATTAATGGGATCATTGGAAGATGTCTTAGTTTGATTTCCCCGTCAGAAGCAAGTTTTGAGGCAGGCATTTGAGTAGGCAAATAGGGATGTGATTTCTTTAGACTGTCTCTGGGAGTTGTGGAAGGAGGACGGGTGGGCATTTATCCATCCAGTCTCACTCTCCCCTGGCTGAGAACCATCCCGGAGCTTTTGTCCCCTATGCTTCCTGGCTGCACCTGCAGACTGTAGGGCCCCAGCACTGGGGAAGGACTGGAGGCAGAAAGTCAGAAGATACCTAGGAGAGCACTGCCAGCCCCAGGGGGAGTCTGCACCCCCTCCACCAGTCCTCCAGTTGCAGCAGAAAGCAGAGGGGTGGGCAGAATGTGACGCAGGGTGCCAAAGGAAAGACCTCTACTCTAGCCTATGATGGCATCTGTCTATCAAGAAAAAGATACTGAGTGTTCCTAATAGAACAGGCTTGGCGTACCCATTAGTATAGCTGTCACCTCCCAAAGCCTCTGTTCCCTCATGTGTGAAATAAGAACAATGATTCCTCCTTTTTAGGACTGTTATGTGAAATAAAAGAGATAATGTATGTGACGTGCTCTGCATGGGACCTGCCTGTACCCACAAATGAGAGGAGCTGTGCTAAAAAGAAAAAAGAGACAGCAAAAACCAACCAAACAAAAACAGAAGAAAGAGAAAGGAAAGAAAGAGGAAGAAAAGAAAAATTATTAATTGTCATGTGAGACATCTGTTAGGAGATACAGTCACGCATGTTCCTATTTCTTGCCAAATAATGTTTGTGACTGTTTCACAGCTCAGGACATAGAGACACACACATTTCACTCGAGTCCCTGGCCCTGAGTTCTTTCTGCTCCCCGACTCCACTTTCCATTTTTCTGGCAGAGTTTCTGACTTCAGATGCACACAGGGTGCTTTAGGACCGGCAGCGTGACCCAGCCGGCCTTGTGGACAAGGGCCCAGCCCGGCTCTAAGGGAGGAGTTCTGGCTTCTTACCCAGACCTCCAATAACAGAGATGCTCTAGGTCATCGACCAGGTTCTCATGTAAAGTCCAAATCACCACTAGGTAGTAAATGCCCTTTTCACCTTGGGGTGGACATTCGCTTGTTCACTGATCCTTGGAATACAGATAGTACTGAATCTCCCATGGGCCGGCTGACCCCAAGACCCATAAAGAAAGTTGGTGGAATGGTCCAGGCTGATTTCAGGCTCAGTGATGCCAGAAACACTGATGCTGGGGGCACAACCTGCTTCTGATTATATGACACTGATAAGGAGCTTCCAGTTCAGAAGGCCAAGTCACTGGCAAAACCTGCAAAAAAGGAGTTGTACAAGCTTTTCAGTAGAAACAAATAGAGGCTGCCAGACCAGCCATGTCACGTCACCACTTTCCTGGAATAGGAAACGTTGAAGTCATGGCCAGAGCACTTGATGTCCTGGCTGCAGAGGGACACACCCACGCCCCACACATGCACACGGGTGCTGATGAAGGAAGATTTGGATGCAGCTATTTTCATGACTGTCTCAGAGAGACGATGTAGAGCCCAGACCCCATCAAAGTCCGGTGGGGTCCATGGTGCTCATCGTCATGCTGCACAGCTTCCCTCGTGTGCCTTGTGGGAGGCGGCACGTTTTGATGAGTCTGGATTAGGAGACCCGAGCTCTCCTGACTGGTTAAAGCAGGAGCATGGACTGTTTTCTGCTTCCTCTTTGTGGTGATATGGGAGGAAGAGGGCCCTCTGATCACGGGAATAGGGTGGACATGGAGGAGGGAAAGGCACAGGATCTACCCTGAGCTCGGATGCTTAAGGCACCCTAGCCTTGGGCTTCCTTGGTCACGTGTTTTTGTAAGATTTTCAAAGGAGATTTTGACTACAGTTGGTTAAGAGCACTGTCTCTTTCCACTGTGATTGCCTTTACCCTCACGTGGAGAGGTGTTGGCATAGCCAGAGGCATTTTGGGGATCAGTCAGGGGGAGCTGAGTTGGGGACATATTTTATATGGGCTTAATAAGATATATTTATGTGATTTTACAGTCACTTCCATATATACATGTATCTGGTAGTTAATTACTAAACATATATTATAATGCTAAGCTATTTTTCAGTTATTAAAATTTGTAATTTCTATAATATACTTTTCTCATCCTAAAAAATATCCCCATTTATATTTAATTTTGTTTTATAATTTGTATTTATTTTAAAAGGGCTTCTAATTGTATAAGCTCAGACACCACAAACCTGGATCTGCCCTCCTACACACCCCCTACCAAGGAAACACCCCTCCCTCCCTCGCTCCCTCCCTCCCTTCTTTCCCTCCTTCCTTCCTTTGCCCCTCCTCCTCCTTTTTCTTTTAGAGCCTATGGCCTTACAATATTTACCTGACTTTCTGATTTCTCGCTCCTATTTCACTTTCTCATAGAATCGAGGGGAAAATATTTCCTGTATATAATAGATTAAATAAGATTTTAAAGAATGGTTTGACAACCCAACCACCATGTAAAATGCTGTTCCCATAAAAGAGTGTGCCCAGTGTTATAAACTGCCAACTCAGAAGGACCTTCTGGATGATCCGTGTCCTACACGGTCTGGCCTCTGCTCTCTGTTCTAGCTCATTCCCTACCCTCCTCTGAGGACACCCTGCAGGCCTGCCCTTTGAAGTCAGGCCCCCAGGCCACATTACCTTCCACAGCCCTTTGTTTCTGCATTTAATATTCCTTGCTTGGCTTCTCTTTATTCTTCTTTTACTAAGAATGCTAACAAAGTTTTCAGGTTTCTTAATCCCAAGTAAGTAACAAATAGCATGTTACTATCCAGGGAAAAGTTTCAAGAGGCAGTCACACTGAAAATTGCAAGAAATAAAGTCTCGAAAGTGAATAAAGAGACAGGAAAGGGCTTCCCCGGTGGCGCAGCGGTTGAGAGTCTGCCTGCCGATGCAGGGGACACGGGTTCGTGCCCCGGTCCGGGAAGATCCCACATGCCGCGGAGTGGCTGGGCCCGTGAGTCATGGCCACTGAGCCTGCGCGTTCGGAGCCTGTGCTCCGCAACGGGAGAGGCCACAACAGTGAGAGGCCCATGTACCGCAAAAAAAAAAAAAAAAAGAGAGAGAGACAGGAAAAAAATAAAACACAGAAAACTAAAATAATAATACAGTGTTCTGAGTCTGTAATATAGGCCCATTTCCTTTAGGAGCAAACAGGTGTTTACATTTCAAAGTGCATGAGGGCAGCAACATGGAATCAGTCATATTCATGTGATTAACATGGGCATTTGGTATACAAAGTACAGAAAATGTGAAAAATTTTCATCCAACGAGGTATATATTTTAAAGTTTTTTTTAATAGAATATCTGTGGTGTAGGAGGCTTACATAATTCTTCAGTAATGTTGATCAAACAGCATGGTGTTTTATTAAATTGAATCTGAGGGAAGTATGGCATGATGGTTATGACTGAGATTTGATGTCAGACAAGCCTGGTCATAAATTCTGGTTCTTCCACCTAATTAGATATGGACCCCTCTGAGCTTCATTTTCCTTGTATAAAATGCGGGTCATCGTCTCTGCCTCGTAAGATCTTGGGGAGATTGTCCATTTCTTAATTCATATCTGCTAAGGATTCATAGAACAGTTGCCGTGTGAAGCTTTTTGCAGGATCATTTTCCAGTCGGTTCCTGGCTCGTCATTCAATTTGCAGCCCAGCGTTGCAAGAGTATAGCACTTTGTCAGCTGCTTCGGCATTAATAGACATGAAAATATTTGTTAAAATATTTTCCTTGTTTTTTTTAGGTTTGTTTTCTTTGATGTGTTTTCTTATGGGAATAATGGGAGAATAAGTTGCACTCAGAATAAAATCCAAACTCCCTTTGGGCCCTGCCTACCTCAGTCAGCTCACCTATGCCCCTCTGAGCTAAGCTCAGACACTTTACTTAACGTCAGTAAACGTCAGTGTCCTCATTTTTAAAGTGGGAATGGGCACTCATAGAGATGGTTCTGTTGATTAAATTGGATAACTCCTATAGAGAGCTTAGCTCAGTACCTGCACATGGTCAGTGTTCGAGAAAAATTCTTTCCTGAGAGTCCCTGTAAACCACATTCATCTTTAATCAGACCCTGTGGTCATAGAGAGCTTTGGATGTGACCAACAGAAATAAACGGAGATTACCGACTGGAGCCTGAAAAAAATAGCTTATAGAACTGAGGGAAGAGCTGACTGAGGGAAGAGGCCTTGGGGAATGCGGGAACCAGGGCAGCTGAGGGTCTTCAAAGCAAGAACGAGCGAGTAAACCATCCTGTGAGGTGCTGCACTGCTGACCACACAGCCTCTTGTCCTGTCGCCTCTGAATGCCCACGAGGGAGGTTCAGATGGCCCAGCCCGAGTTTGGGCCCTCCCCAGTGGTAAGAAGAGTGAAGTCTGGGGTTGGCCGCCCCACCAAAGCCATGAGGACAGGACACTGGACAGACAAAACTACCTGTTGTTCTCCACAGACCTATCGCTGGGTGTTTCTGAAGACCTGCTAAGCCAATTTCTCTCAACTGACTTCTCAACTTCCTCTTTGTCAAAATTTGCCTTTTATAAGAACTCAACCTCATTTCCTCCCATCTTTCTAGACAGTCATTCCTTTTTCTGAGTAACTTCTATGATGTTTATTCACTCATACATTCATTTAGTAAACAGATATTTACTGAGCACCTACTAGGTGTTAGTTTCTCTTCTGGGGGCTGGTTTACCTCAGTGAACCCAAGAAATCAAGGACATACCTGAGTTGGGGGGAGCAGACAACCAAACAGAAACAAATAAATAGATGACATTAAGTGGCAACAGAGCTAATGACAAATCACTAATGAGAACAACCGTAAGACAGGGAAAGGAAGGAGTGAGGAGTGTGTGGAGGTGTTGCTCAGATTGGTTCCCCATGTTTGGATGAGTCTGTCATTCAGCTGCTCCCATTCTGATTAGTTTATCTGCTTACTTGTCTGTCATAAGTGACTAGCTGGCTTGCCCTGTCTAGCAGTGAGCCCCTTAGGGGTGAAGTCATGTCATTCATTTCTAGGGCTAGCCCCTGCCTCACTGTGGATGCTAAGTTAGTGTTTGTTGAATGAATGGATAAACACACACCCCTTATGTGTGGCTATTGGATGACTGTATTTTTCTGCTTGTGAGCCAGCCAGCCTTTCTCCCAAGAGGGGCATCGCAGGTGGCCTGGAATTCCTGCGCTCGTCAATTCTCTGTTGTTGACTGACCAGTTAGCTGAATAAGACATTTCTTTAACCCCCTATTTAGTGGATCTCTCTTCTCTGGAATCAGGTTGGTTTCTTTGTGCTATTATTGTTTTTATCTTCTCATAATGTGCTTTTTGAAGTTACGACCAGGTCTGAGAAAGAAATGAGAAAAATATCTGTTCCTCACAACTTGAGCCGCAGAGTCATGGCACCAGAATGAATCATGGCATCTGAAGGAAGCTCAGGAGAGCACCTAGCCCAAGTGAGGTTGTGCCGTGAGAAACAGGGGCAATAGCAATGGTCCTTTGAGGGAAACTGGATTCCTATTAAATCTGCCTCCCCCATACTTAACGTCCATGTTTCCTGAAGTGGAAAGTACTAAATTAATCCTCACTTAAGTACTCAGTCTAAAAGTAGAAAACAAGACAATGAAGTACTTTAAAATATTTTTATTAAACATTTGTGTAAAGTAGAGCCAGTGTTGATTGCGTGATGTTCAGACGTGGCCTCCACCCTAGCAGGATTCATGGCTTTTTACTTCAGACCAATGAATGGACTGCCATCGACACAGCTCTCTGGTTGTGATGGTAGCTGGCTTTATAAATAGTCAGCTATGCTGTGAATATATTTAGCTTATGCTAAGAGCCCCTGAGAGGATGAATATCATCTGTTTCCAGTTGAATTGTGTTTTGGAGCATGGTACATTTTTTTCTAAATGAATAAATATTAAGCCTTTTTCACTTCCAGAGGAAAGTTAGGGTTAGATGCTGAAATTCAAATTACTAGACTTATTAAATCAAATTAAAATGGAATGTAAAAAGCCATTTGATTATATTTATAAGTACTTGTCAGAATATACTGCTCAGTGAAAATGCCATGTTTTGGGTAAAAAATTAGATACCAACACTAAGACTAGAAACCATTTCATTCATTGTTAGCATGAATGGATGGTATGGCTGACTGATCAGGTAGTTAGAAATAATGGTTAAATGGTGTTGGTAACTGTACAATATCTTCATATACCATTTAAAACCTTTTAAAGCAGTTTTTATCCAAATGTTTTCAGACTTTCATATCATAGACCTTATAGTTTGTGTATGCAAACCAAAATATATATGGTGACTATTTTAAGCACTATCACCATTAAAAAAGGATTCACTTCCACCTTCGGAAAAAGCTGATTTGGCTGGCTGTATTCATTTGTTCATAAACAGTAAACTTCCTGATAGAGATCTTAAAGGAAAAGTAAGAACCAACTTGAAATGGATGTCAAAAGGGATTTTAGAGTGATTACATACATTCTCGGAGTATAGCGATCTAGTGATGGTAAGTGACTGCTCCAAAGATAGCTCCCTGCTAACTAATGGGCACGCTGGGGTTAGACCCCAGGACTCCTGACTTCCACACCTGTGTTCTTCCTACCTTATCCCCTTGTCTCCCTGACATGATCATTTGAATTAGCAAGATATGCATGTAGTCTACAAAATTTCTTTTCTGTATCTGTCTCAATGAAAGCAGCTATTATATAAACAATGCATATATACCCTGTGGATTATTTACACCTGCTTTCCCATGTGTCCTTGCCCCTCCCACCCCACCTCCATCATTTTCTTATCAATCTCTGAGAAAAAATAGGTAAGATAGGCTGTTTCATTGTGCCTCTGTGAGCAAATCAGTGAGACTTGTCCAGTGGCATAGAGAACAGACAGAGCTTTGATACCTCTTGGGTGGTGTACTCTTCTCCTGGTCTCACCCAGCTGACTTGGATGCCAGCAACAGGCTTGGTTTTTAATGGCCTGTCCACTCTGACACTAAAGAAAGCCTTTGGGGCCCTATGTCTGGTCAGTTCTGGTAAACTGCTTATGTATTCACCTTGACACTTTAACTCAGCACTGTGTTTTGTTTTGTTTTCAGTAAAATCTGGAGCTCTGAAACAGAGTTAACTATATATATTTTAAAATGTAAAACACTGTGAATTCATTTGACTTAATTCCACATCTTAACAGTGAAAAAGCCTAAAATACCACTTTTCAAATTGTAATGTGCTTATATGTTAACAAAGTAACTATGAGATAAAGGAAAATATACAAAAACCATTTCACAGATTTGTTTTAGTTAAAAAAAATCATGCTTGGAAAGATTATATTAAGCCAAAATATCTTTTAAATATCTATATTATTAAAATGTACAGATTATTGTAGTAAGAAGAAATTAAGAATTTGTCTTACATCAGAATTCTTATATTGCCAGAACTAAAAATAGCATAATAACTATTATTTGTGGTACATCCAGAGGTTCAGTATTGCCTGAGGGTCCTTACCACTGAAATATATCGCCTCTAACTATGTTCAAAGGGACAGATCTCTTAACTCTTTGGTAAATTTCCTAGTTCTGCTTTAACTGTATTCAGTTCCCTGTTAAATGCTTGGAGGAATATGAGTCCTTGGTTTATTGACTGAGATGCATTTTGCAATGATTAGTACATCATCAAATACACAGAAATCGGTGGAATATTATTTTTTTCTAACATGTCAGTTGGAACATCTTTTCTTCTCGAATTACTCCAATTGATTCTTTTTAATAAAAAGGAGGATTTTTAGAAACCCCCAAATTGTGCATTTCTTGGTATGTATTCCTAATACAAGTAACACTCTGATATTTAAGAATTAAATGATATGAGTTGGGAATTTTTTTTCTTCTTTTTACAGATCTCCCAAGAGGGCTTTGACCCTGTTGATAGTTTTGAAACTGTAGTAGGTAGACTAATTAGATTGTCTAAAAACTAGTGTTCTAGTGTTCCCAGAGTTCTAAAGTACACTTTTTCTCAAAGAGAGGTTATAAATGCGAGAAACACAATCTGAGAGACCGCCCCCTCCCCGTGTCCATTGGCGATGGGATTCAGCAGACCACACCCCCTTCCTCCAAGCCTTCTCAGTCAGACACTCTGAGCCGCACTCCTCACAGGCTCCCTCCCATACAGCCTCCTCCTGGGCTAACAGCTTTGATCATTCCTTTCTTCTGAACTATGAATCTAACCAATACCTTAATCTCACTTATTGACCTATTTATCGTGATTTCTTATTGTTACATTATCACACTGTGTCTGCTAATTCTTTTTGGAATGTACCTAAACTTTGGTGCAACTAGAAGGAGGCTCATTTGGTGCTTGTTCTGAAGTGCAAAATGAAGATCCGTGTTCCTGACTGTCCCTTCCCTTGGATCTGTATTCTCTTCCAAGGAGTTTATAAATATCAACAAGAGGTCAATGCCAGACTCCCCATTTCTGCCTCTGATGCCTTTTCTAGACAAGTCCTTTCTGGAGAGCGCAACCTATACCCCATTTGCACTCCCTTCCCCAAAAGGGTTATTGATAACTAAGGCCAAGTCATGGGATGCCTCGCAGAGTTCTGCCAGTAAATATGTGGGGATAAATGACCTTTAAAAAATCCTTTAAGATTTTTTCATTCAACATATTTATTTTGCCTGTTTTCTTTTAGATCATCTCAGCTTTGGTCCCTTGGAACCACCCACTAGCGACAGTCATAAAGTAAGTAAACATTTTAAATTTTCTTTCAGTCGCTGTAAATGGAAGTCTCAGTTTTGTTCAGTGGTTTTCACCAGAGACAATTTCATTCATATATTTTATCAGTGAGTAATAGTATAATAAATGGGAGTTTGGGGGCTTCCCTGGTGGCGCAGTGGTTAAGAATCCGCCTGCCAATGCAGGGGACACGGGTTCGAGCCCTGGTCCGGGAAGGTCCCACATGCTGCGGAGCAACTAAGCCCGTGCACCACAACTGCTGAGCCTGCACTCTATAGCCTGCGAGCCACAACTATTGAGCCCACGTGCCTAGAGCCCGTGCTCCACAACAAAGACAAGCCACCGCAATGAGAAGCCTGCACACCACAACGAAGAGTAGCCCCCGCTCACCGCAACTAGAGAAAGCCCACACACAGCAGCGAAGACCCAACGCAGCCATAAATAAATAAATAAATAAATAAATAAATATATGAAAAAAAAGGGAGTTTCATATACAGGAAAGATAATAAACCCTCTCTTTAAAATTTGTGAAAAGGATAATGGATAGAAACTAAATAAATAAGGCACTGCTTATCACTCTTGAATATTGCCCATAGCATAATAAAGTATATCTGCAGCCACCTAGTGGAGTGTTTTTTTTTGTTTTGTTTTGTTTTTTGCAGTATGCGGGCCTCTCACTGTTGTGGCCTTTCCCGTTGCGGAGCACAGGCTCCGGACACGCAGGCTCAGCGGCCATGGCTCACGGGCCTAGCTGCTCCGCGGCATGTGGGATCTTCCCGGACCGGGGCACGAACCCATGTCCCCTGCATCGGCAGGTGGACTCTCAACCACTGCGCCACCAGGGAAGCCGTAGTGGAGTGTTTTTTATGTACCATCTTCATCCCAGGCAGCTGCCAGAGTCCTTTCAAGGGGCACATTACAACAGCTTCTTCTTCCATTTTAAATTGGGCCGTAGTCCAAGAAGTATCTCAAATGGCATTAAGCACCAATTAACATCTAGCAGAGAATTTAGCACCTAATGGGCACATAATAGAAATTTGTTGGAGAATGAATGGGTGGATTAATTAATTCATCAATTTTATGCTCTTTGAGGTCCTCACTAGTGTGAGGCAATGTGGTGCACTGATTAGTGCCCCAAATCTGGAGCCAGATGCATGCTTGGGTTCAGGTCCTGGCTCTGCCACTTACTAGCTTCATGACTTTGGTCACAGGTCCAAACCTTTCAGTGCCCGGGATTTTCCATCCACAAAATGGGGCTAATAAAACTACCTCTCTTGTTGTTGTTGTTATTATGAGGTTATTACAAGACTTAGATGAGTGAATATTTCCGAAATGCTTAAAATAATGCCTGGCATGTGGTAATCTCTATAAAATGTTTGTTGAATAAATGAAAATATATTAAACATATAGGGATATTTTGAGGTTCCAGATTTAGAGATTGAAAAACTGGTTTAGCCTAGAAGCAATAATGCTCCAGTAGCAATAAATATATCTACCACTCAAATCTTGGTTTCAATATTATTTCCCAATAAAAAGAACCAGAGAAATGGCTGATTGAGGACTGGGACAAGAAATATGCAAAATGAGCCTGGAGTATCTTATAGTGCCAGAAAGTAAGGAAGTACTAAAAGAAAAAAGGTAAAACAAAAACAAAATCTCATAATGATGACTGTGACACAATGTATGTTGAAAGGATATAGGAGCCAACTAAAATTTCTCCCAATGGCCAAAATTGGAACAATTTGAACCACAAGATAAATAACTAGTATTGAGGTATAACCCAAATCTGATAACTATCTATTCTGATATAAATAAATGATTGGATAAATATAGGAAAATAGACAAATCTCTTATGCAGAAGAATTCCAAATAATGTATGTAGATACTCTGCTTTATGGGAGGTAAAGCATAACTCCGGATGGAGCTGCACAGAGTTTCTTTCTTCCAAAGAGCACAGTATGGAAAGGGGGTGAGATTTTTTTTAAAAAAAGAGTAACTTACAATAGAGAAACCTGACAAACACTACCTCAAGCCAGGTAGTCAAGGTTAACATTAACAGAGATATGCCATATTGATAGTAGGTATCCTTCACATCATGTGAGATGAGAATGGCATTTGACCTCTGTGATCTTCCTCCCAAAACATATTATCCCAGTCTAATCATGAGAAAAACATAAGAGAAATTTCAGTAGAGGTGCATCCTACAAAACACCTGAATAGTCCTCCTCAAAACTGCCAAGGTCATCAAAAACAAAGAAAGTCTGAGAAACTGTCACAACCAAGAGAAGCCTAAGGCAACTGGCCAGCTAACTGTAAGGTGGTATCTTGGATGGGATCCTGGAACAGAAAAAGAACATTAGGTGGAGACTAAGGAGATGTGAATAAAGTATGGAGTTTAGTTCATAAACATGTATCAATATTTGTTCACTAATTGTGAAAGACGTACCATCCTAATGTAAGATGGAATAACAGTGGAAACTGGGAGCGGGGTATACCAGAATTCTCTGTTCTAGCTTCACAATAGTTCTGCAAATCTGAAACTTTCAAAACTAAAGACTTTATTCTAAAAAATAATGAAGTATGCACATTAAAAGAAAACTGGTTTGAAGGTATACTCTCCAATTTTCAAGTGCCAAGATAATAGTTTTTTGAAAAACGTTGAGTTCAACTAATTTATGTTTTGAGACTCATAAATGGAGAATTATATTCTGCATTAAAGTTTTGAATTGGACAGAGGTGTACACATCTATAAAGCTTTAGGTTATATTTCTGCTATCCTCAAATGGAGGAAGAAAATAGCACTGGCAACACAAACCTCTTTTGCAAGAATAATTGTTATTGGAGTTCGAAGTGGATTGTCAAATTTAACAGCATAACAAATTTAGTGGCGTAAAACAACATGTAACCGTTATCCCGCAGTTTCTGTGGATTGGGAATCTGGGTCTATCTTACCTGGGTCCTCCGCTTAGGGTCTCATAAGGGTATAATCAAGATGTTGGCTGGGCTGTGTTCCTTTTTGGAGCCCGATTTTTTTTCTTCTAGGTTCACGTGGTTGTTGGTGGGATTCACTTGAGGTTGTAGGACTGAGGTCTCTTGTTTTCTTGCTGGCTGTCACCTGCGGTCCTCTCACCTCCCAGGTATCACTCAGGATTCCTTGCCATGTGGCTGATTGCTTCTCACAGGCCTTGTCACAATGTGGCAGCTGACTTCAAAGCCAGCAGGAGAATCTCTGACCCCAGTCTGCAAGGATGGAGACTTACATAGTGTAACCTAATCAAGGGAGTGACTATCCCCTATGGCTTTGCAATATTCTCTTGGCTTGGGAGCAAGTCACAGGTTGTGCCTACACTCAAGGGGAGGGGATCATCCTAGGGCGTGACTCACTGGGCAGTCACGTTAGGGTGTGTCCACTACAACAGAGTTTTGAAACCGACACAGGCAGCTGGGCATATAGGAGCAAACCAAATAAAAGGAGAACAAATCAGAAATGCTTGCTTGATGCCTTCAAGCAAACTACAACTCGAGGTAACTAAATAAGTTTCATCCCACCCATCCACACACAAATACACAACATTATATTGAACTTGGATAAATATTTTTAAACTCTGAGGAGTATTTGAAGATGAAGGAGTCAGAGAAATATATTTGAAGATAGCTCATAAATACATCACTGTTTTCCTGATTAGGGTGGTTTTTTTTTCCTTTTCAGTGAAGAAATTTGCACAAAAATATGTTCTCAGTGGCAACATTTATGCACTCTCATTATAAAAGTCCAAATAATATGATCTCATTTTCAACATTTCGTAACTTAATTTTTTTCATTTTTGAGACTGTTTAGTTTTTTAATACTTAACGTTTTTACACTCTGCCTACTAATAATTATTAATAGGATGATACTGTTTAATTTATAATTTTTACATTTTACATGCTTATAAATTTGTATATTTTAAATGTATTAAATATCCATTTTCACTGATTTCTTTTTATGGGTTCTGAATCCTTTTCTTATAAAATAGTAAATACAAAAATTCTGCTATTGTCATTTTGCTCCAGTTTTGTAATCACCACCCAGATTTTCAGGAACACAATTTTTTTTTTTTTCTGATTGCTCCTTATAAGACCAAAATGTCCCAGAAATCCTAACATTTAGTCATTGGAACTGCATTTGCCAAGCTGCTGCTTGCATCTGGAAATAAAGCACAAGTACCCTTTGTTAGACCCTGCGTCTGAGTTGTGGGTTTGGATAATGTGTTCACTGTCTGTGCATCTCCATGGAGGTTAATACAAACCTATTAGCAGACTGAACCAGAGACCTTTGCAGTTTGTCTCAGATACGCAGCCACCTCAAAGAAAACAGGCAACTTGTGGAAATGAAGCTTGTTAGCAGCCAAGTTGACATGACAAGAAAATATGTATTGCAATACTTCAGTTAAGAAACTCAAAGGAGAAATGATTTCTTGTGGCTCCTCCTCCCTTACCCTTCACCCTTTTTCTAGTCTTTTTCTGCCTGTAGTTTTCTGCTCACACACCACTAAGCCTTAAGCTGCAGCTATTGGTTCTCTTATGCCAAGGGGTGCAAAGGGTTGTTATTCAGAATGGTGAAAACATAATCACTTGTAACTATTGGTAAAATAGCTCATGTAGCAAATAAAGGTCAAAGCTTGCTTGCTTGCTTCCTTTCTTCCTTGGAGATGTTTTCTTTGTAAGAATTAAATAAAGGGACCTTTTTAAAAAAAAAAATACAAGATAAGTTAGAGTAAATAGAAGTAACCTTTCCTGCTTAGGAAGGAAGTATTAAGTGAAAGCTCAGAAGAAGAGCATTTGTTTTTGGCTGGAAGGTCACAGCATAAAGCATTCTTATCAGAGCTGAATCCAGGGGAATGTCTTGGAATTTGCCAATGTTGTTGGCCTGTGGTGATCATCAGATCTCTTTCCCCCTGGTTTTAGAGGGGTTTAGTCTTGACTAATGATTTCATCAGATTTATTCACCACCTACCTTAATATATAAATCTGTTATTTTCACCTATTACTGAAATTCTGGGTTTTTTAATAGTACGATTGGAACAACCATTCAATCTTCTTATCGAAAGACCTGAGTTTAATTTGAAGTAGTATATATTCTAAATAGTACCTCTGTACATTATATCTGTCTTCAGATTTTGTTTCTAGACCATCTTAACATCTAATCAAATCTGAGATGGATTTCCTTGTTTGGGAGTACCAAGGTAGCAATTCGTTGTTGTCACCTGGGTCTTCTTTTGGCATAAGACAGGCATTCACCAACTCATTCATCATATCTCTTTATTTGGTACTGTCCTTGGGGTCCTGTGTCCCCAGTGATGCCCACACCACCTCCTCCCACACTGAGCTCTCCTTTTCCTGAGTTTCCTATCACACGTGTATTCTGTTGTTGGTCACTCCTGTCTTGTCTTATTTACCCATTCTTTTTTTTTTTTTTTTTTTTTTTTTTTTTTGCGGTATGCGGGCCTCTCACTGTTGTGGCCTCCCCCGTTGCGGAGCACAGGCTCCGGACGCGCAGGCTCCGGACGCGCAGGCTCAGCGGCCATGGCTCACGGGCCCAGCCGCTCCGCGGCATATGGGATCCTCCCAGACCGGGGCACGAACCCGTATCCCCTGCATCGGCAGGCGGACTCTCAACCACTTGCGCCACCAGGGAGGCCCTATTTACCCATTCTTTGCTAGGGATACTTTTTCTCCCCAAAGAGACTGTTAGCGCTTTGAGGGCAAGGATTCTGCCTCTTGTCTTTTGCACCTTCACAAAGCTCAGGCTCCTCAGCACTTGATGACTACCTATCACCATGCCCCATGCCTCCAACTCTTACACCTGATCAAAACAGTGTTTCCTCAGATTGAGACTTATGTACACTCCATTTGGCTCACCCTGTGCTGGGGACCACAGAGGTGGGGTCAGCCAAGCAAAATGATCACTCCTGACTTTGGGACCTCTCAGGACCACTTTGCTATTCCCAGATCCCAGCCTCCTTTCTAGGCATCTCTCCTGTGACTCATTCTCTGAGGCCCTGATGTCACTGAGGTCTCAGCTGAGTATGACACTACTAGGGCAGTCTTGTTCTAATAGAGAAAAAATCCTGAAAACCAGAACGACTTCAAGACCCAAAGTAATGTATCTCCGATGGTGAAATTCCAGACACTGTGATAAGCAACAGTGAAGATATTTTTAACCCATCCTTGTCTGGCCTCCCTTAAATAACACCACACAGGGAGATTCCTACTCTGCTTGCTTACAGGTGTACCCTGCCTAGGAATTGTTAAAAAAATGGAAATGTTGATCTCTTTCCTTATAGTGTAAATAACCTAGCAGGGCAGTTGGACCACATGTGCCTATGGAGCAGACAAGTGTACTGTTTAAGAGTCTTTCTGATCACACAGTTCTGTCTTCTAATCTCAGTTTTTCTACCTGTCAGCTGTGTAGACTTGGACAAGTTTCTAAAATTTTCTGGGGATCATTTCCTTCATTTATAACACCACGATAACAAAGGCCAAGGATGCCATGAAAATTCAACAAGTGAATGTATGGGCCGTTCTTGGCACATAGTAAATATGCATGGCACGGGTGACTGCAGTAATAATAACTAAAGCTAGGGAGGATTGTAAGTCCAAGAAGGCAGTTTGGAGGTCTGAGGCTGAGAAGAGGTATGCAGAGCAAGGCAGTGATGGAGGTGGAGGAGGATGGAGGATAGCTTCCTAGACAGGACCTCCTCCCTTCATAGGAGAACATGAGTAGTGTCCAATGTCTGTGCTTGCTTAGCCACCGGTACCTAATCCCCCGATCGGTTGGTCTGCAGAGGCATTTTTGGCCTGGAAGCAGTCTGCTAAGGAGTGGAAAAAGTCTGAGTGGAACCCATGCACATTATCACTGTAGAGTGGAGGGATAAAGGTAGCTTCACCCCTTTTCATAACTGTTTACTTCTGAGTCTCCTCCATTGGACTGTGTGGTCCTCAAACCCAGGTTCTGACAGTTCATCCCTGTTATCCCCAGGTCACTGTCTAGAGCACATGCTCAGTGCTTAATTATTGGTAGAAAGATTGAAAGGACAGAAGATGCTGGAGTTTTGCTGCACTACATCTTCTAACAACACAAGACTTAGTACAAGTATGAGAACATATTTTCCCTGCATGAAAGAACAAGATTTGGTCAAATGAAAGATGGAAATATTGTGGTTTGTGGTTCTTTCTCCAAAGCAACATTGTTTATGGGGTCAGAGACCAAGAAAGATGTGACAGGAAAGTTGCAACAGCCTTAAAAATGCTGGTTGTGGTGCATGAAAGAAAAAGAGAAAAACAAACAAACAAACAAAAACCTAAGCATATAAAACTGAAAGAGGGGTCCGTAAAATCAAGCTTGATGCTAAAAGGGATGAGTTGGCAGATTGGAATGGGTCACTGCAAATTCCTGCACCCACCTAGCTTGTGATTTTAACACTTCTCTGAGCTTTGTTCCAGATATTTGAGGCTCAATTTATTCCCATCTTATCGTCCTTGTCGAAAGCAACTTTTTTTTTTTTTAAAGGCTATGTTTTCTTTCCATTCTTGTTTATACCTTACCATCCTGCTGTTTACAAGATTGGTCTCTCACACTTTGCCTGGGGTGTCTTCTATTTTTGTGTAGTTAAAATTGCCAGAGGATTCTTTCAGCAGCTCTATTTTGATGAATGGGGAAGCCATGCTGCCCTGTGGAATCCCAGCATGGTGTGGCAGCTCCCCCAATGAAAGAGGCACATAGCTGTTATGAACATGTGACCAACTGTGAAACTTTGCACATTCAAGTACTTTAAACACTTGAAAGTGCCTGTTGTACATCTCATTACAGAGATATAATACCAGGTGTGACCTCTCATGTGGGTTGATGCCTCCCTGGAAGTTGTTTGGAGTAACATGAAGTGTGATTTCTTTCCAAAGTGGAGCACCTGCCATTTTCTCCCTGGCACTGGGTTGGAAGTGATATCCTAATGCCTCCTGTCCCTCTCCTCAGCTCCTGTATCCTGTCCTCACTTTGGTCTGATCCTTCTCTCCCATCTGAATGGTCTCCTCTGTGCCCTGTGTTCAGATGATGTTCCTTCTGATCACAAAATTTTGGTGGCACCTGTGACAAATGGGAACTGGAAGCTGGAAATTGCTCTTTTGCTTTCTTTTTTTTTTTAACTTTTTATTTTATAGAAAGTAAAAATAAAAGTTGATTAACAATGTTGTGTTAGTTTCAGGTGTACAACAAAGTGGTTCAGTTTTACATATACATGTATCTATTCTTTTTCAAATTCTTTTCCCGATTAGGTTGTTATAGAATATTGAGCAGAGTTCCCTGTGCCATACAATAGGTCTTGTTGGTTATCCGTTTTAAATATAGCAGTGTGTACATGTCAATCCCAAACTCCCTAACCATCCCTCTCCGCCTTCCCCCCTCCCCCCCGCCGCCTCCCTGTAACCATAAGTAACCATAAGTTCGTTCTCTAAGTCTGTGAGACTGTTTCTGTTTTGTAAATAAGTTCATTTGTGTCATTTTTTTTTTTTAGATTCTGTATATAAGCGATATCATACAATATTTCTCTTTCTCTGTCTGGCTTACTTCACTCAGTATGACAATCTCCAGGTCCATCCATGTTACTGCAAATGGCATTATTTCATTCTTTTTAATGGCTGAGTAATATTCCATTGTATTTATGTACCACATCTTCAGAAAGATTGGGGGGTTTGAGCAGAAGTTGCATTGATGGATTACAATTGCTTTAATTACAATTACAATGAATCCTAGCACCAAGAGGATGACCCTTGGCAAAGGGGTGAAGCAGGCCAAGGTTGGCCTTGTCCTTTTGAGCCTCATCATGCCTCCATCCTCCCAGGGGTTCCTAACACTCCCTCCACTCCCTTAACCCCCTGTTTACCTCAGGTCTTCCTTATCAGGGTAGATAGCACTCAATACTTCAGGATCCTTCCCTTATGTGCTAGTTTCCTCCTATCAGAATTTCTAGTCCTAGATATTATTCCTTTTGGGAACTCTCTATGATATGAACATGAGTGGTACTGGGTCAAAAATACCTATGCTGGGGGTGCTCCTCTAGGGTGGGAAGGATATAATGAAAAGCACAACTCACCAGGCCTCAGATGACCTAGGTTTATAATTCCAGTTTTGCCACTCATTAGCTGGTGACGCTGGGTTATGTTACTTAACCTTTCTGAGTATGTCCTCACCCATATAATAGAATTGATGAGTCCATGCTAGCATGTCTTACATATGAGACTTTTACCTCCCAGGTTTATCATGAAGCTCCAGTGAGATGAAGCACTGGAACGCTCTTTATACACGAGAGAGGTTCTGTGCAAATGTTAGGGAGACAGGCAAAAAGGTGCCTTAACTATGTCCACAGTGTTAGCTTTTTGATAGGTAATTAGTTGTAGCAGGAAGCTTCCACCTGGCTTTAATATTTTCTGTAATCCTCATTTATTGAGCCTCCATTTCCTCATTCATACAAAAGAATGTATACAAAATCTCATTGGCTTGTCATGAGCAATGATGGTTAGAAAGTTCCTTACCCTAGTGTCACTTGGGACTTAGTGTGTATTTTATAAAATGTTAGTTCCCTTTTCACCTTAACATGTCCCTCAAAAAGTGACTCTAGACATTCAGGTACAAGAGTTTCCACACGCTTCAAATCTATTTGTGTATGAGGCAGGTCCAGTAACCGAAATGGTATCAAAGCAGCCCAGAGGAATGATCCAGTCCAAAGGTAACATTAAAAAGGTGTACATTATCCTCTGAAAGGCAGTGGGTGCTGATAACGCACCCATAGGGTGACATGGGGCTGGTTGTAAGGAATGGGGAGGGAGGTGACTAGGGCACTCGCTTTGTCACAAAATTAAAGAAGGCACCATAAAACTCCATAGAATAACGTTTAATGCAATATTTTTTTAAAAAAATCAAAATTAATGCAAAAAAACTATGACAAACAAAACATCAGTTCAAAACAATGTTGACTTTCTAAAGTATTGCATTAATATATTTACTTTGATTACTGAGTTTTTTGGTGCCCCCCCTTAAAATTTGTGCCCAAAGAGAGTGAGCTCCTCACTCCATTGGCCTTGCCCTGCCCCCACCCTGGGGTGGTGTCCACAGGGCCGGGGGAGGGGGGGAGTCCCAGGGAGGGCTTCCAATACCCACTCCTGATTTCCCCTCATCCACACGGGGTCCTGAATTTGGTTTAATTATAACCTTGTGAAAAAAGAAAAGACCATATCAAATGAAATTCTGGTATCCTTTCTAATCAAGTGACCACAATGGAAGATAGAGTTTGGAAAGAAAATATGAAGCCAGTTGTTCATCAGAAGCTTGATTTAGGTTGGGGGTTGGCAAACAATGACTCGCACACTGACTGCCTGTTTTTGTAGGTAAAGTTTTATTGGCACATAGGCCTGCTCATTTGTTTTTGTGTCATCTAGGCTGCCTTGGTGACACAACAGCAGAACTGAGTAGTTGCAGCAGAGACTATATGGTCTGCAAAGCTGAAAATGTTTATTATCTAGCCTGTAGCAGACCCCTGATTTAGATTATCAAAGGACTTAGATTTTTTAAAAAATAAATTTATTTTTGGCTGTGTTGGGTCTTCGTTGCTGTGTGCGGGCTTTTCTCTAGTTGCGGTGAGCGGGGTCGACTCTTCATTGTGGTGTGAGGGCTTCTCATTGTGGTGGCTTCTCTTGTTGCAGAGCATGGGCTCTAGGCACACGGGCTTCGGTAGTTGTGGCAGGTGGTCTCAGTAGTTGTGGCTCGCAGGCTCTAGAGCGCAGGCTCAGTAGTTGTGGCGCACGGGGTTAGTTGCTCTGTGGTATATGGGATCTTCCTGGACCAGGGCTCGAATACAATCCCCTGCATTGGCAGGCGGATTCTTAACCACTGTGCCACCAGGGAAGCCCAAAGCACTTAGATGTTTTTGAATCAGCATGTGGGGTTGGCTGCAGATTTACATAACAGAATTCAAGGACATTTACAGAGGACATTAAAACTTTCCAAGTGTAAGAAATGGGGGAAATGGGGAAGAAATCAGTTTAAAAAGTAAATCAAGAGAAGCAGCTGAGAGCGAGAGTGGGTGGGTCTGTGTCTGTCTCTGCCCCTGGGAGTCCCATCAGACTCCAGCTGTGACTTGACATCGCAGGATATGAGATGCTTTTGCAAGCTTGACATTGAACATATTTAGCAGTAAGCAAGCAATGGATTTGTGAAAAAGTACATTCACTTGCATTATCATATAAGTGATTTGTAGATTTAATTCTTCATCCTGTTAATGTGGATAATTTAGAACTGACTTCACAGATTCAACAAGCATTTAGTGAGCATGTTGTGAGCATTATGCAGAAACTGCAAGAGTCACCCTCTCCTAAGTGTGAGCAAACTAATAGGAAGACCCCAACAATGTATCCTGCTGTGCTTTGAGTTTGGGATGCATAGAGGAGACCACAGAGAGGTAAGAGGAGAAAGGTCAACTCATGGATGGCCCTAAATCCTGGCTAGGGAGTTTAAACTTTCACCAGGAACCAGTAGAAGCTTCCTTGATCAAGAAAGTGGCATATCCATACTTGGCTTTAATTAGGATGCTAATTGAATGACAGCTTGTGGAGGGAGGGAGGGTGGATGAGAAGATAATGAAAGGTGATTTCAATACCCTGGATAGTCTGGTGTGGTTTGTAGTCATACAGAGATGACAAGGACTTCAAGTTAGCAGTATCCATGGAAATGGGAAGAGAGATCTAAGAATGCTGGTGAGGATAAAATCAACCGAGATTCAGCCACTTGACTAGGAAGGCTACTACATTTGGAGTTGAGGTGATTGGAAGGCTGGAAAAGATATTACTAGAGATAGAGAAGCCAGGTAGAGAAGTAGATTTGAGGGTCTAAAACAATAAGTTCAGTTTTATATACAATGAATTGAAGATGCTATAAAATATCCAGGGTAAAACAGAGAAATGCATCAGAAGGAGAGAGAGAGGGAGGGAGGGGGGAGATGAGCATTAAAGAAACAACTATGGTAGAGTTGCCAGTAAAATACAGGATGCTTGGTTAAAATTGAATTTCAGGTCAACAGAGAATGTTTTAGTATAAGAATGCCCCATGAAATATTTAGGACATATTTATACTAAAAATTTATTCATTGCTGATCTGAAATTCATATTTAACTGGGTATTCTATACTTTAATTACTAAATCTGGCAACCCTAGACTATGGGGATTTGTCATATTTATGGATGATCAGGAGAGAAGGAGATAGTGGAAGAGGAAAGCTCGGATATTGTACTATCATGGCATCAAAGGGCAAAGTGGGATTCAGGAGGCCTGAGCAGAAAGGTCAAGGTCATTGCATTTGGCAACCTGGAAATCATTAGGCACCTTGGAGAAGGCAGATGAACGTCTGATTGGGTGGGTTAAAGAGTAAATAAGGGAAGGGAGGTGGAAATAATCAGTGTAGACCCTTTTAGGAAGTGTGATGCAGAAGAGTAGGAGAGAAATGGGTTGGTAAGGGTTAACAAAATAGAAGGCAGATTTGCAGGATTAGAGGCTGAAGCTTTTTCCAGCTTCAGAGAAGGAGAGGAGGGAAGTAGCATCTTAAAGCTATAAGAGGAGTGATGGGGATAAGGGATGGATCAAGCTGTGGATGATGCTGGGAGAGGGGGGGATCTGGACACAGAGAGATTAACCTTTGCATGAAGGATGCTCCTTCATCCTCCAACTCATGAAGGAAGGAGGGGGAGATGGATAAAGATGTGGAGACTTTGAGAGTAGGGAAGAGGAAGGAACACTTTTTATTCCTTTTATTGCTGTCCAGCTATGCTATTGAGAGTGCGTGTTATGGAGGAGGGGTTAGGGGAGCAGGAGGGGAGGACTCAGGCTTGAGATACTCCCCTTTTGCTGGTTGCACAGGACATATTTGATGAAACGCTCAAAAGTACATATAATTCATCCAAGCGGAAACCATTTATTTCGCTCACGTTGTATTTTCCTCCCGCTCTAGCGAGCCATATCGCTTCATAACATAATTGAATTGCTCACTAGGGAAGGGAAAATGACAGAAACAGAATTGAACAGACTTGCCCTCCTCCATTTTGTTAAGTTAGGAGATCCTGGCCATGAAATGATCGTGGTCATTTATCCATGTCACAGTCTTAGAAGTGGGCAGCAGGGGCTGCCAGTCCTAGAATGCATTTTGGGGGACATGTGAAATTCCTAGTCTGTGATTTCCTGTCTCCACCGTGCAGATTGTGTCATGTGGGGTTAATGACTCTGCCATGTCACACCCAGCATACCAGGGACTCACTGATATGTAGGCAGCACACACTGATCCCAACCACTCTCTGATCTCCAGAAGCTGAGGTCAAAAATGGCCAGGATATTCTGCAGTTAGGAGAGGGTGAGGCTGAGGAGCAAAGCAGCCTGCAATCTTTTAGCTGCTTTTCCTCTCTGCTGGCAAGAGCAGGGATGCTGTTTGCAGCACAGGGAGGGGCCATTTGCAGAGCTGCAGAAGCCGGAGAAAGCTGAGAAAGAGGAAGAGCTATTTCAGGGAGGGGATGGGGTGGTACTGTCTGCCTGGGGAAGCTCTTAGGGCCTCCACCTCCAGAGAACATTAACATTTCCAGCCCCTTCTCCACAGCCCTCTCTCTCTCTCCCTCCTCCTCGCCCCCAACACAAAGGCACAAATGAAATTCCTAAAAGTAGACTACTTCTGCCTAGTTATTTTTAGTATTGGCTGTTAGTATTTATCAAGCTTTTCAGTGTTAATTTGTCCTCCCACCCATTTCTCTTCTTGCCTCTAGTTGTGGGGCTTGGGATGGAAGGAGCACATATCAGAAGCAGCTGGTGACCTCATAGAAGTATCTCCTAGAGAAAGGAGACTACGGACCTTTAAAATTAACATCCCTTGCCCCCACCTTGAAGAGAAGAAAGAAAGATCTGTACTCTGTTAGCTTTGGAGAACAACACTAGTTTTGGGAAAAATAAACCCATTAAAATGTGTAGGTGGTGTTTAACTAGGTCAAGGGCCCCAGTTAAGGAGCTGGGTCAGGGAATCCACACATGCATGAAGGGTCATAATGCAAGCAAAAATGGGTAAGAGACCAGGTAAACAAGCAGAATGCCTGAGGAAAAGTATGCAAGATGAGAGAAAAGTATAAACATTCATGCAAAGAGTCTGGGATCTGAGGGAACTGAAGGACTGAAGTACCATTAGGTGGGGTGAGGGTGAAAAGGCCAGAAAAGAAAGCTTTATAGCACCGTGGTAAGTTATGGCTTACTGCTGAAATACTGCTTGTTCCTACCTCAACTGCCTGTCCTGTCCCCTGGGGGCAGTCATGACCAGAACAGCCACATTGCTCTGGAGAGGAAATCCCAGGACACGTTCTAACAGAAGGCTGTTGAACTGAAGCAAGACCCTTTGCCTGGTCACCAAGGTATTCATTTCTTAGGAAGTAGAAGATAGCTGTTTCCTTTTGCAACTTCAAAAAAAAAAAATGTTTTGGCTTGATTTTTGTGTTCTTTGTAAAATTTTATTATCATTTTCAGTTTCCTAGAAACTGAAAAATATAATAAATGAAGTAAAAAAATTCAATACATAGGCTCAACAGTAGAATGGAGAGGACAGAGGAAAGGATCAATGAACTTACAGATAAAATAACAGAAATTACCAACCCTAAAAACAGAAAATTGTTTAGCGAATGTACCTTCATTCCTGGAAGGAGAGAAGGAGGACAAGGCTAAAAAGGTATTCAAAGAAACAAAGGCTGAAAGTTTTCCAAATATGGCAAAAGTCACAGACCTACACTGTCAAGAAGCTAAGTGAAATCCCAACAAGATTAACCCAAAGAAGTCAACACAAAGACTCATTATAGTCAAACTTCTGAAAAATAAAGGCAAGGAAAAGATCTCGAAAGCAGCGAGAGAGAAGTGAAATCTTATCTATACGGGGAAAAAGTTATAATGATGGTGGATTTGTCATTAGAAACCATGGAAGCCAGAAGGAAGTGGGCGAATATTTTTCAAATGCTGAAAGAAAAGAGCTGTCAACCCAGAATTCTATATCCAGTAAAAATATCCTTCAGGAATGAAGAGGAAATTAAGACATTCTCAGTTGAAGGAAAACCTAGGAATTTGTCACCAGCAGGCTTATCTTAATAAAATAGCTAAAGAAAGTCTCTAAACAAAAAGGAAATGATAAAAGTAGGAATCTTGGAACACTAGGAAG
This sequence comes from Mesoplodon densirostris, assembly GCF_025265405.1. Lineage (NCBI taxonomy): Eukaryota > Metazoa > Chordata > Mammalia > Artiodactyla > Ziphiidae > Mesoplodon > Mesoplodon densirostris. The sequence continues at coordinate 59,448,037 of NC_082673.1, read as the reverse complement.
GAAGAAAGAATAATACAAAAAATAAAAATAGGAGTAAATACAATAAACTTTACTTTTCCTGAGTTTTCTAAATTATGTGTGATGATTGAAGCAAAAATTATAACACTGTCTGATATGGCTTTCAATGTATGTAGAGGAGATATTTTTAAAAATTACTTTATAAATGAGGGAGAGTAAAGGGATTAAAAGGGAGGTAAGGAGTTTACTTGAGCTGGTATAACATCAATAGTACACTGGTAAGTTATGTATATTTAATGTAGTGTGGAAAGCAACCATTAAATAAGCTATACAAAGAGATATACTGAAAAAACATTATAGACGGAATTCTGAAAAATGTTCAAGTGTCCACAATAATATTGGAAAATGAAAATAAAGAGAAAATAGAGAACAGAAAACAAAAAATAAAGTGGCAGACTTTAGCTCAAGCATATCATAATTACATTAAATGTAAATAGTCTAAATACATAATTTATAAGATGGAGATTAACACAGTGGATTAAAAAATGACTTTATGCTATCTACAAGAAACTACCTTCAAATATAATAATATAGGAGGGTGAGAGTAAAAAGATGGAAAATGATATACCTTGTAAACATTAATCAAAAGAAAGCAGGAATGGTTATATTAAAATCAGATAAAGAAGACTTCAGAGCAGGGCTTCCCTGGTGGTGCAGTGGTTAAGAATCTACCTGCCAGTGCAGGGGACATGGGCTCGAGCCCTGGTCCAGGAAGATCCCACATGCCATGGTGCAACTAAGCCCGTGTGCCACAACTACTGAGCCTGCACTCTAGAGCCCGCGAGCCACAACTACTGAGCCCTCGTGCCACAACTACTGAAGCCCACGCACCTAGAGCCTGTGCTCCACAACAAGAGAAGCCACCACAATGAGAAGCCTGTATACTGCAACTAAGAGTAGCCCCCACTCGCCACAACCAGAGAAAAGCCCGCACACAGCAACGAAGACCCAATGCAGCCAAAAATAAAATAAATAAAATAAAATAAATACATTTATATATATAAAAAAAAAGAAGACTTCAGAGCAAAGAAAAAGACCAGGAACAGAGAGGGACATTACATAGTGATAAAAGGGTCAATCCACCAAAAAGATATAGCAAAGATACATATTTTGCATGCAAATCCTAAATATGTCCCAAACAACAGAGCAAAATTTGTGAAACAAAACTGCAAAAACTACTGGAATAGACAAATCCACAATTAGAGTTGGAAGCCTCAACATACCTCTCTCAACAATTAATAGAACAACTAGACAGAAAACCAGCATCATAGAGAAGAACACAACACTACCAATCAACTAGATCTAATTTATATTTATAGAATCTCACCAACAACAGCAGAAAAGATGTTCTTTCACCACAAAATATATGCCAAGATAGCCCATAAACCATAAAACAAACTTCAACAAATTAAAAAAAATTAAAATCATAAAGAGTGTATTCTCTGACTACAGTGGAATCAAAATGGAAATCAATAACAGAAAGATGACAATCTCTAAACATTTGGAATTGAAAAAACAAACTTCTAAATAATCTGTGGGTCAAAGAGGAAGTCTCAAGGAAATGTTAAAAAATACATTGAAGTGAATGGAAATGAAAATAAAGTATATCAAAATTTGTGAGACTCAGCTAAAGCAGTTCTGAGAGGAAAATTTATAGTACTAAAATATTTGCATTAGAAAAGAGGAAAGTCTCAAATCAATAATCTAAGCTCCCATCTCCAGAAACTAGTTTTTCAAGAAACTAGAAAAAAAAAGAGATGATGAACCCAAAGCAAGCAAAAAGAAGAACATAATAAAGAAAAGATCAGAAATCAATAAAACTGAAAAGAGAAAAATAATAGAGAAAATAGTTCAAACAAAAAACTGCTTCCTTGAAAAGATCAACAAAATTGATAAACCTCCAGCAACACTGACAAAGAAAAGGAAGACACAAATTACCAATATCTGGAATCAAAAAGGAGACATCACTATAGACCTCCTGATGTCAAAAGAATATTAAAGGAATATTTACAAATAAATCTACACATAAAAGTTTCACAACTTAGGTGAAATGGACCAATTTCCTGAAAAGCGCCAACAACCACAACTCTCACAGTGTAAGGTAGGTAATTTGAATAGTCTTATAACTAAGGAAATTGAATTAGTTTAGAAACTCCCCAAACAGAAAATTTGAGGCCCAGAGGGTTTCACTGGAAAATTCTACCAAATATTTAAAGAAGAATTAATGTTAATCCTATAAATCTCTTCCAGAAAATATAAGAGGAGGGAACACTCCCCAATTCATTATATAAAGCAATTCTGATACCTAAACTGGAAAAAGACAGTACAACATAAGAAAACTAGAGACTAATGACTCTCATGAAGATAGATGCAAAATTTCTTAACAAATATTAGCAAATAGCATTCAGCAGTTAATAAAAATAATTATATACCATGATCAAGTGATGTTTATTCTAGGAATGCAAAGGTCATTCAATGTGAAAAGCAGTCAGTATAATCAACTGTATAAACAGTGTAAAGAAAAAGTATCACAATTATACTAATTGAAGCAGAAAAATCATTTGACAAAATTCAACACCAATTTATGATTAAAAAAAAGAAATACTCTCAGAAAAATAGGAATAGAGAGGAACTTCCTAAAATTGATTTTTAAAAACTCTACAAAACACCTGCAGCTAACAGCATACTTAACAGTGAAAAACTAAATCCTTTCCTCATAAGATCAGGAGCAGGCAAAGGATGCCCTCTTTCACAACTCCTATTCAACATAGAACTGGAAGTTCTACACAATGCAATAAAGTAAGAAGAGAAAATAAAAGGCAGATCAGAAAGGAAGAAAGAAAACTGTTCACCATTCATATTTTTCTTCTCTGGGATGATGTGTCAGATCTGTTGTTCACTTTTCTATTGTGTTGTCTTTTTCTTACTGATTTGTAACATTTCTTTATATAATCTGAATACCGGTCTTTTGTTGATTTCACAGGTTGCAAACTTGTCTCAGATATTGGCATGTCTTCTTTCTTTATTGTACCTTGAGATAAACAGAAGAACTTAATAGTAGAGTAGGCAAATTTATCAATCTTTCCTTTCGTGATTAGCACTTTTGAACTTAGCCTTAAGAACTCTTCCCATTTGGAGGTCAGAAAGATGTTATCCTATATTTTCTTCTACAAGTTTTAACATTTTGCTTTTTCAGCTAAGTCCTTAATTCCTCTGGAATTGATCTTTAGGTATGGCTCCTCCTTGACTTTTGGCTCAGTAAATTATTCCAGCCTTTGTGAGAGCTCTGTTATCTTTCAGTTCCAACTTCCCTGCCATGCTGATTCTGATGCTCTGTCTCTAAAAATTGTGTGGCTTTTTCTTTTCTTTTGGTATGCCTTATAATTTTTTCTTGATAGCCAGACATGATGTACCGGGTAAAAGGAACTGCTGTAAATAGATCTTCAGGAATGTGGTAGCGAGTTTTCAGGGAAAAGAAGCGTCCTATGCATCCTACGATTAGGTCTCAATCTTTTGGTGAGCCTGTGCCTTTGGACTGCCAGGTTCACAAGTGTTTTTCAGTTTTTTTCTCCTCACTTAGGTGGGACAGGATGGCTAGAGTGGGGTGCAGTTGAGCAGTTCCCTTCTCCCACAGTGGAAGCCTAGAGGAGTCTAGAGCTGAGTATTTCCCTTCCCCAGGTCAGTTAGGCTCTGATGATGTTCTAGCAGGTTAGACTCTGGTTAACTAGTTTCCCCTGAGGGCAAGAACAGAGTGTTATGGCATATTTAAAAAATGTTCATTTTCCCCTACCCCTTCCAGAAGCCTGAGGGGATTTTTCTCTGGTATTTACTGTGGGCATCTGGTAGAGCTCCGGGAAGTAAATCTCACAGTATTGTAAGGACCCCCCACAATGACTGTGTCCCCCTGGAGTGTTTAACTCTCAGAGTTGTCCCCAGGGAGACTCCAGCAGTTGGTCAATTACAGTTCACATTTTCCTGTCCTGGCACTGCTCCCTGCGGTGCTTTCTGTTGGCAAGTCTCTGCTCAGTTTCAGGCATAGGAACAGGAAGGGCAAAGAGCAAAAAGCAAATGCCAGAGCCCTTTAAAAGAGCTTTTCCAGGAGCTCTACCTAGCACCTCCAGCTTACATCTCCAAGGCCCAAACTGTTCCACCTGCCCATCCTTAGCTGTAGTTTAAACAGGGCAAATTGCTGCCCTGAGCAAAATCAAGGTTCAGTTAGGACAAAGGGTAGACTGGGTGTTGGATAGTTAACCAGCAGTGTCTGCCCCGCTCTCTAAGCTCCTGCCAGGATTGCCTATCCCCCTAGCAGGGTTGTTTGGATAACAAAATGGAAGATCACATGCAAGAGCATTTCATACATTATAAAATGTATTTCATAAAACAAAGTGGAAACATTCTGAACTATTTTCCCAGAGAGCAAACCTAATGTTAATAGGAAGTCTTACTAAGTGCAAAGACTTGGTTAATCAGTATCTCTTAAACCTCAGTGCATTCTCTTTCAGACATCTTTAGATAGCCGAAGATCCAGTGTTTTCATAGATACACATCCTCAAACACCGGTCTTCAGATTCAGGTTATTGCCGAACATTGTTGCAGTGGACATTTGTTGATTTCCTCCAATACTCCTTTCCTCCTTTTCTCTTCCTCTTAGTAATCTGAATGCCCTTCCATGTGATTTTTCTTTGGAGTGTCCTACCCTCTCCTCTAAGGATAAGGCTAGATTAGTTTAAAGTCATTCAGCAAAGTATCGTGACATTCAGTGATGGGCAGTCAGAATGACTTCAGAGCTTGAGACTGGCAGCATGCTAACACTACACTATTGGGAGATGGATGTGTGGTCTTAAACTGCTGAAGCTATTTTTTTGCACCATGAGGAGAGGCAGCCACAAGATGAAGTCAATCTACAGAGAATGCCATGCTAAGAGAATTGCAGAGAGTCAAATGATGTACATAGTGAACCCCTGTTTTCCAAAAACCAACCCTACATCCAGGTTTTTCTTCCCCAGTTCAGTGAACCAAAATATTTCCATATCTTATTATTTATTTGTTTAAGTGAGTTTGAGCTGGGTTTTCTGTTATTTGTAGCCAAAAGATTTCTGAATGATAGTTTCCACATATATTCCAGGAAAAAATTATGTATATTATTTTAATGTTTATTATTTTAAATGTATATATTTTAAATAATATATTACTTAGCATATTATATGTTTATGTTTATATATACACACATATGTATATACATATTTATAAGTATAATATATATATAAATATATATTCTGAAATTTATAGTCCTTCCAGGATTAAGGCCATAAGGCCTGAATATTACTAAGAACGCTTTTAATACACTTCCTGCATGGCATCTGTCTAAAGGATTTTAAACTTTGACATGCCAGGACCTGAGTCTTGCTCTTTTAGGGACTGTATTTATCACCCCTGCAGTACAAGATTTACCCCTGAGTACTTTGAGCCAAAGGCCAATTAGGCTGAGATATATCAGTGTTCTTGTAGGTGTGTTTCCTGTTTCCTGTTTGCAAAGGCAACTACAGAAGAAATAAAAGTAACGGCCTTACATAAACCGCTTACTGAGCTGTCAAGTGTTCAATTAAGTTATTCATTAATTATGAGTGATCTCAGTCGCTGGGCCAGCGAACTGCGGGTGATAAAATCTGTCGTGATAACTGCAGAAGGCTCTGAGATCCGAGGCGCTGCGTGACTGCATATCGTGAGTTACTTTTTTAACCTGTCAAATGCCTGGGTTTTAAATTGTGTAAATTATGATTCAGAATGCAAAGATGTTGCATCCTAGTTAAGTTGTTGTGTGGTTATATGTCTTTGGTATTTGGTAAATAGAAAATAGTAATTTATATCTGCCATGAAAACTTTGTTGTGAAGTATACATTTCCATTTTTAACTGTAGATGAATTTGTGTGTTACCAAAAAGAAAACTATGCCACCATTCTACTTGTGTAAAAATTCTTTTCTCTTCTGTGGTGCCTCTGATTAAATAGAAACCTAAAGAAATTCACTTAAAAGAATGTAGGAGAAGTTATAAAGAAGGAAAAACCTGACTTGCTTCCTGGAAAAAAAAGGCAATTACTTTCCAAATCTACTCATTTGGTATGGAAAATTGAAGAGAATATTGTGCAGCAAGTAGATGGAATGTTTTCTAATTCAGAAAAGATTCTTTTGAAATTCTAATGAGGGCAGCAGCACCCGCAGTAGTGAATTTACTGTTAAGATAGGAACATTATTACTTTCCTGCTTTGTTGATGTGGGTCTCAAAAGCCATCTCATTGAATGTTTAGGAAATTGGCTTTTCAGGAAGGGAAATCTGCTGATTTATGAATTTCTTGGAAATTTTTCAAAATATGCTAATGGCCCCAGATGAGAGCCAGCCAAGATTTGTAGGCAAGATAATATCGCTTAAGCCCTGGTAATAATACTTTTTGTGACTGTTTGTAAACAAGGCATGAATATTTACTTGGCCAAATAGTATTATATGAGGAAAAAATGGCAAAAACATTAAAGTAAATGTGGGCCAGAACAAAACTTTAGTTTGTATTTTGCTGATATTGCAGGGAAGGGAGATAAGTCAATATAAAATGAAACTTAAATGTACCTAGCTCTTTTTCATCCCACTTCCTTCATCCCCATTAAGTGTCTATGGTTCATTTATTAGATGAGCAATATGGCTCATCTGGATGTAATGTGAAAGTGAAAGTGAAAAGCCTTTATTCCAAGTTGGATAGGCCAGTTCTTTTAATGAGATCTATAGGACAGTAATAAAATATTTGAAGTCAGGCTAACCAAAATCTTTTTTTTTTTTTCCACATGACATTGATAACTAAGCCTCAACCCCATTGCATTTCTCCTGGAGCCCAAGAAAGAACTGTGCATTTAAGTTGGCAGTGATCAGGCAGCTTGAGATATTTTGAAGTACTTATGGATCTCAACCCTAAACATGATAGTAGCCATTGCATTAGTTCCTTGGATCTTTCTGATATCAAACTAAAGGATAATAGAAAAATGTGCATTCTTGTCCCCAAAGACAGTAAACCATGAGTATGATCCAGCATAAGAACCCTTCCCCTTGACGTGAAGGTGTAGAGAATCAGTATGTCTGCTGTTGGCTTCTGGTTGTTTCTGCCCCTCCTCAAGCATCCAGGTTTCTCTTCTGTGTCTGTGATCTCAGGGACAGGTGATTCCACACTGCAGATTCCCTTCTTGAGTGAGCCCCAAATATACTCTACTTCATCTCTGCTTTATGCAGAGCAAGGAAAGGCTACAGGAGTTTGTGCTGCAGATTTGAGGCATCTGCCAGACCCAAAGGAGGACGATTTGAATAAGAAATTGACCAAAACGCTCTTGAGGCCGTGAAGGAACCACTTCCTGCTCAACTACTGTCGCCTCGAGAGAGGAATGGGCAAAAGGCAGAGATGAGGATGAGCCCGTAAACAGAGGCTAGACTGTCTAACTGGGGCTTTCCAAAAGAATGGCTTAAGTTAGCAAACACTGCCCCAATTTCCTGGGCTTTCTGGAATTTTGTTCAAGAATTCCAGACACTCTTGTAAAAATTACCTAGTGACAGAGTTCCTGACAACAATAGATAGGAAAGATATATGTAAAGAAGCTATTTTTAAAGTGAAGTATATGAATAGACTCTAGGTTTACAATCATTTCTGATTTCCTGTTGTCTGGGTATCTCTCTTTAGCTCCCTTAGGCTAGAATTATTTTGTCTGGATCCCCAAGAAATCCATACTCTTCCCCAACGCTTCCTATGTGACTAGCTTCTCTACATGATATTACATGGAATTATATTTTTTCTACAGTTTTCTGCACTAAAGGCTTTCCTTCTTCTCTTAAAAAAATGCTATTTTAATCCTCTTAGCCTAGGAGCTTACTACTCTTTAATTTCAATGTCTCAGAAATCCTCCTCTATCAAAAAAACCTACTTTGTCAATAGCATACCTTTCGTTCAGGAGTAGTAATGGGGAGAGATTATCTCAGAGGCTGAGAAAACAAGACGCCAAATATCTAAAGGATAATTAAAGTATCCTTCCAGATGTTTTCAAGTAGAGACAAATACTGATCACTCAAATAATTGATTCCCTGATAACGATTTTTCACTCAGTCAGGTTCTCAATGCCAAAACAGCTAATAAATTCAATGGGAAAAAAACCCTGCTCTTTTATTAGTTTGTAGAAAAAAGAAGAGAAAGAGAGTAGTTGACTTCTCAGCAATTTTGCAACAAGTTCTTTTAGTGTCATGTAGACTTAGGAGAATGCAGTTTGTAGTAGATAACTGATGATTCCAGTTAACCAAAAAGTATTGATTAAGCACCTACTAACTTGAGCCCTAGTGGAGAATGATATAGTATAACATGGACTCATATATTTAATAATAGATCATGTTCCTAGAAACCTAATTCATTTACTCATTCAATAAATACTTATTGAGTGCTTGCTGTATGACAGGCACTGTGTTAAATGATGGGGATTTTAATGGGGAACAAGGCAGGGATGGTTTCTGTCTACAGTTGAGTGTGGGGTGTAGGGAAGATGTTAATCAAATAATTACACAAATAGATTTTACGAATGTGATCAATACTATGATGGGGGAAAAAAAAACAAAGAAAAATGGGAAACCAAGACTATAAAATACAGGCACTACCTACATCTAGTCTAAGTGGTGATCAGGGAAGACTTCCCTGAAGAAATCTGAAGAGGTTGGGAATGGGGAGGAGAATGTTCTGGGCAGAGGCCCTGAGGTAGAAGGGAGCTTGGAGCTTACTGGGAACTGAACCAAGGCCAGTGTCGCTGGAGAACGGGGTGGGGCAGGAAAAGCTAGAGAGGTGGCAGGGGCAGATCGTGAAAGACTTAGTAGAGAATGAATGAATGAATGAACGAATGAACATGAGTAGTTAATAACATGGAGTTAGTCCTGTCGTCTCCTGTCATTAGTGTGAAAATAAAAGGAGTTTGCAATTGTGTAATGACTCTGCTGTTTGGGAGATACGGTATTCATTCATTCATTCATTCATTCAGCCATTCAGCCAATAAACCCAAGACAAAAATCCCTGTTCCCATGGATCTTAAATTCTAGTGGAACAAGCAGCAAATATATAGGTTTTATAGTAAATTTTTATTCATGAATAAATGGTGTTAAGTTGTCTTTCGATGGAAATTTAAAAATAATTTCAGATGTATATCATATTGCATATTCATTTATATGAATAAATGGTGTTAAGTGGTCTTTCGATGGAATTTTAAAAATAATTTCAAATGTATATCATATTGCATCTATGTATGGTTATTCTTCTGTTTAGTTAAATAGAGTTATATCCTTTAGCAGATCTAGGTCCATGCTCAGCACAGGTGTTCTTCACAGTACTCAATTCACAATCAAAGACTTTGGAGAAATTCCAAGAGAATAAGATAAGAGAGCGAAGCTAAGAGATCTGCATTTGTTCTTGTTTCTGAGAAGCTAGTGATGCCGCTGCTCACCAGCACCTTTACCAGCTCTTCCTGGAGTCGTGGGGGCAGGAGGAGGGGAGCGATGGAAAAAATGAAAATAACTGAGGCTAACACTGATGGAAAAGGATCTCAGAGGGAGAGTATTCCAGAGTCTTGCTATTTCTTTTTATAAAAAGAGCTTAAAACATCTTATTGTATACTTAAAATACTTTATAGATTTTGCACATTTACCATCTCTATAAAAGGTTCACATTTTACAGTCAATGTACACATTTAAGGAGAGATGTTTCTTTGTCACATTCCCCAAAGCTCTTATTTAATTGATGGCGCGTCTTAAAATCATCAGTGACTTACAGTCAGAAAATAGTACTTATCTGGAACCTTGTTTGAGTTTTCAGTCATGCCTGTCTTTTCTGCTTGAAGATTTCCTGGTGACAGTGTTTCATATCTGCATATAAATTATTACCATAGATGGAATTAATAAACCAGAGCACCTGTGAGGGTCACCTTCAGGTCTTGTTTGCAAAAATCAGAGAGTAGTTCATTGTATCAAAGGGAGGCATAATAATGATCTGTTTTAATCTTCAGGAACTTCCTTGCTTCTGATTTCCAGATTGCATAAATCAAATCACTTTATATAGAAATCATCACTTATTTCTATATAAGCCAAGAGGAATAATAGAAATGTTGCTAGTGTGATCCTTTAGTACAGGATTTCTTAATTGCAGCACTGTTAACATTTTGGACCAGATAATTTTGTTGTGAAGGGCTGTCCTATGCAGTGTAGGATGTTTAGTGGCGACCTGGTACCAATAGTATCCCCCCAGTTATGATAGCCATCTCTAGACATTGCCAGGTGTCTTCTGGAAGGGGCCAAATCACTCTCAGTTGAGAACCATTTCTTTAGTATATCATAATCATGGACTCACAATGCTGCTTTAGCTTTTGTGTTGTTGTTGTGTTGCAAACGTGTCCAACTCTAAATGCATAGCTTTCAGTTTAACAGGATGGTATCTTTCTAATTCTATAGTTCTTACATCACAATTAAAAATAATGTTATGAAACCAGAATTAGATTTTTATTCAGCCAAATGTGTGAAATCCTGACACGGTAATATGTTTTTTTTTGGGGGGGGTGGGCAGGGAGGGAGGTGGGGGGTGGTTTACACTTTAAGGGCCTTGTTTTATTTGTTAAAGCCTGACAAAATTTTATCCTCAAAGTTTAAAACTTACTTAGTGGCTCAACTATTTTTTTAAAGGTACATTTATGGGAATCTTAATGCCACAAAAGACTCCTACTCAGTCAGCTGCAAGAATTAATAGCCTTTTGGTGACACATAGAAACTTGAATGAGGCACATTCAGCAAGTTCATTTCTAGTTTTATAGGAAGCCGAAGACAGCAGAGAGAAAAAAGTGTTACCCTTGTATCCTTTGGTGATGGTACTTGACATTTTAGTGTAAGTTATTACAATAGTATATTGGTTTAATGTTCCCTTAATATCAGTGGTTTACTCAAAGTTTCTGAAAACGGGAAGAATGTGTGTTCTCTCTGTCACTGTTAAGCTAAGAAATGGCATTTCAAAATCACTTTAATCGTACATGATTAAATCTTCTAAAGTGGTATTTTACTATGCTCTGGTGCCTGGGAAGACTTAAGATTACATAAATTCACTTAGACGTATGACTAATATATGACACCATTAAGAGAACTATATTTTAAATTCCTTTTACTATTAATATTTACTTCACCTAAAGGCCTCTTGACTCAAAGTGTTTCATATAGCTCAAATGAGACCAGTGTTATTTTGTTAAATAGAACCTTCTTTCATGTCACTATTATGTTCAGGAATATTTAAGAACTTCCAGTTGTCTCAAAAATAAAGTTCTAATTCTTTTTCATGGCACTTAAAGCCCTCTACTAACTGGACTGCAATTGATCTCTTCAGATGTATCTCCTTTACCTCCATTTGCCCCTGTCTCCATATCACACTCCAGCTGCAATGAACTAGGTTGCCCAGGGCATCCTTGCATTTTTCTGCCTTTATAGCGCTCTCATGCTATGATCTCTACCCCTTAGATTCCAATCCATGCTTAAGAACCATTTCTTCCTTGAAATTTCCCCAAATTTTCTCAGTTGGAATTAATCTCTCTCTCTCTCCTGTAATGTTTGGAAAGCACTACACTAGTGTTCCTCAAACTACCTATGAGAAGGACTAGATTTTTTAAAATTACAGGACAATATGTATATTCCTGTCTATGACCAGTACTTAGATCTCGCCCTGTGAAATTCGCATATCTGATCTGGTCTAAACCCCATTCAATGAGCCAAGTCCACTTGATCACACATTTGAGTAGTGCAGCTATGTCCAATGCTGTAAAACTGTCTGAATAATTACTCGCAATCTCTGTACTTGTGCTGTTGCTGATAAGAATAGTTCATGAGGTGCTGCTGGGCCACAGACCACACTAGGTAGCTCTGCCCGAGACTATAAGCTCTACGAGGACAGGGCCCAGGTCTGCTTTTTTTTTTTTTTTTTTTTGCAGTACACGGGCCTCTCACTGCTGTGGCCTCTCCCGCTGCGGAGCACAGGCTCCGGACCCGCAGGCTCAGCAGCCATGGCTCATGGGCCCAGCCGCTCCGCGGCATGTGGGATCTTCCCGGACCGGGGCACGAACCTGTGTCCCCTGCATCGGCAGGCGGACTCTCAACCACTACGCCACCAGGGAAGCTCCCCAGGTCTGCTTTTTCATCATTATAATTCTAGCACCTGGCATTGCCTGTCACATAGTAAGCACACTTATTCCACGTAGAAGTATCATATTACAGATAACAGCACCTAAAAGCACCAAAGTAGCTTGGATCAGATCGTGATCACTTTTTAGCACCTACAGGATTTTCATGCCTAACCTGTATGAATGAGAAATATCAGACTGAAAATAGAAATGAATGAGAATATCAGACTGTTTTATTTTAAAAACACATGTTCTTTAGTATAAAATCTACTGAAATGAAACACCCAGCCTGCTAGCGCTGGTATAGGCTTTATAAATGAAGCTCACTTAATCAATAGTTTAATTTTCTTTCCCTAAATAGTTGCAGAAACTCACTGTATTCAACTTCATTTAAGTAAACTAAATGGAGCTTAAAAGAAAGCTAAAACACTTTGCCTGTTAAATAGCAATATTGAGAAATTGCCTAAGAGAAATATATTCCTCATAGAAAAAAACCCCCACAGAAACAAAACTATATTTGAAACTAAAATGGCTTTCTTTTATGCAGCTCAAGGGGATACATTGAAACTCTTAAGCAGTCCAAAATTGTATTTTTGAAAATGAGAATCACATGGAGTTAGTTTAACATCTACCACTGTAAATTCTACTGGGTAAAAACACCTGGAATATGAGTAACATTTTTCAAAATTTAAAATGTAAGAGATTCAGAATACTTGACAATGCTATCTGAACATAGATTTCTAACTTTCAGTAGTTCAAGAGTATCTTTCTGAAGTGGTAAGAAGTAGTTGCTGTTGAATGTTCATATTTTTCTTTGACTATTTCATTATATTAAAATTGACAGCCAAGAAGAACAAGAACATTTACTATATGTTTTTCTCACCATTATTGGCCACTTACTTTTCCATGGAACATTTGTTATTTCTGGGAAACATATGGCATATGACCAGAACCATAATTAGTCACAGTCTGATGTTATAGGAATTCAAATTTTGGCAATTTCTAGCTTCTTCCTCTGAAACATAAAAGCAGTAAATACAGATCGTAAGGGTGCATTCTGGAGTCAGCTTTTCCCTCCTTTACAAATTGTGGAATTTACTTGTTTTGATTGGGGAGGTGTTTGAAGACTCACAAACACTTTTATAGCTCTGCCTCAGACCTAGAATGTTCCAGAAGGAGGCACCGTTCTAAGCACTTTACACACATCAGCTTATCTAATCATTGCAATAGCAGGTGAGAAAACAGAGGCATGAAGACATTAATTTGCCAAAGTCACTTCAATAAGAAACTGTGTAGTTGAGATTCACCTCAGGGAGTCTGGCTCCAGATTCTGTGTTTTAACTTTCATAGAGTAGAGTAGTGTCTTTTGCTGCATTGCTCCTATAAGTAGAGATTCCATTGGTAGAAACCTGCTGAAGAAGTTACTTTCTTGCAGACTGTCTCTGCCTAATACTTCATAGCTGGGAAATGCTGAGTAACTGGGGAATATTAGATGACTATGAATGATGGGTAACTGGGAATTCTGGGTAACTAGAGAATGCTGGGTAACCAGGGAATGCTGGGTAACTGGGGGAAAAGGGTGAGAAGCTATTAGTTGACAGTTTACTCTGAGAAACTTTCCAGCATCTGTAAACCAAAGGGTTGTCATCAATATAAGATCTGGGACTGTCCTGCAGAGTCCGTCACTCTCACACAGGATCCCTAAAAACAGTGCTATCTTCGAATCAGAAGGATAAATATTTGCAGTAATCACTTTTGCTTTGTGTTGGAAGCCATGGTTGCTGAGGCTGATTATCACAGAAGTAAAGCATCCTTTGTTACTAATGGAGTTATTGAGGACTGAAAATGCAACATTGCTTAGCAACATGCATCATAGTATTTACTCTTTGAGCAGGAACAGCAAAAGCAAGTAGTATGTCTTATAAATGTCCTGGCAGGTATTTTTATTTTCCTTTCCAACTAACATTGCTTGTATCCATTGTCATGGTATTAGCAAAGTGCTTAGACGGTGGCTTGGTGGGGGTAGGTTTAGGTATATTCCCTTAAGTACAGAGATCAGTCCTGAAAGCTGGCATTAGCCCAGTGTAGAACCAAAAAGAAATTAGGCTGCAGGTAAGAAAAAGTAGTAAAAGATTCCTACAACTCTAATGTTCTGTATAAGGCTCCCAATTTTCACTGCTGGCAAGTATGTGACGGTAGCGATAGCACCCCTGCGAGATGTGGGAACTTGCCGTAATACTCTTCAGACTTCTTGTTTTGTTGGCTCTGGTCTTTCAGGCGCTGATAGAGTCCATAATAACTAAAAGCGAACATAATCCCTATTTCCTCCTAATGAAAATTCAGTAGTTTCACTAATAACAGTGCTAGCACTCCCCTGTCATTTACCCTTCATCATGCGTGTTGGAGAACAAGTTTGTCTCTGGGGAGAATTTGATCTGGATGCACTTCTACCTAAGCCCTCCTTTCTTCTCCAAATTAAAATAGTAACTATAGATTGGAGAATCCTGGCATTCTTTTACTATCTTTTCTTTCTCTGCCTCCAAAGTCATCCTAGCTTGGTGTCTTAAATTATGGTGTTCTAACTTGACTTCTGCTCTGATGAAGAGCAAGAAATCCCAGGAGTTGGGGCCATCTTAAAGGAAAGGCTGTCTCTGCAGTGGCTTGAACAATTGTGGAAGAAAAGAGGGACTAACCGTCCTGCGTGAAAACAATGGGGAAAGAATCAGTTCACCCCTAAAACAGAGGCAGCTGTTCATCCTGGAGGGGGAGATGTTCCACTTGGGATTGTCATCCAGTGATTAATGTCTGTTCAATCCCAAGATAGGTGGAGAAGCTCGGAATCTGAGTGACCATATTGTTCGATTCTTTGGCCCTCTTGGGGAAGGGTTCTGGAATGTGTAAATTTTCCTCCTGTAGTTTCACTTTTCAGGGCTTTCCACATTCTTGGCTTTGCTTTTGCTTTGTTGTGTCCTGGAATAACTAATTAATTATGGACCCAGTTCCTTCTATGCACTTGTAATTCGACGTCTTGAAAATTGCTCCATGCTGGCTTAAATAATGAGGAGAGAATTAAAAGGCTGAGAGGTGCTGGGAAAGATAGAGAGACCATGACCCCTGGAAATCCAACACATATCACACCAGATATCTGTTACACCAGTAACCAGGGGAGACAGGGCACTGGGGCAGTGGGGCTAGAAAAACACTCACAGTGAAGTGATAGAAGGACAGGGGCAGCAAGAGGGTCCATTGTTGAAAAGAACATTTTTGTGGAAGGAAATCCTGTTGGAAGTCTGTACAGGCTGGGCAGCTCTAGCCAGCTAATGCCTTCTCTTGGGGAGGTGTGTGGGATGTTCCCTGAGAACAGGGGAAGAGCCAGGACTTTGGAGTCCAACATACTGACATCTGTGTCTGGACTCTGCCATTTACTAACTGGGATTTGGAGCAAATGACTTTACCTCTCTAAGCATCCAGCTCTTCATCTGTGAAATGAAAAATAATAGTACTTATCTCAGAAGGAGTAAGTGGGATCAAATTGGTTAGTGTCTAGACCACTTCCTGGCACATAGCAAACTCTCAGTACTGTCTAGCCATTATATTATGCAGTTATGTTGTCAACATAATGATTTAATAACAATAGATATATTAACAACAGGTAAGGTAATGAGCCTGGCACAGCTCAGGAAGGGTTGGCTTTAAAATGCATTGTAGGAGAATTATTATTCCCATTCTGTCTTCTTCACTCTCTTCCTGGACAATTTGGTTTTTCCCCTTATTATGTCCCCCCTTCACTCTTCCACTTAGGGAAGGAGAGGAATTTAAAAATTGGATAAGAACAGTGCAGCTGTTCAGCTGGGGCCTTTGGTTGTTGGAAAGGAGGCCACCAGACCACAGCTGGCCAAATAACCCATGGAAACCATTCCCAAAATACATTCTGTTATCCTGTCCTGCTACTTATGTCATTTAGACATAAGGTGATTTGCAATTTAAGATCCTAGATCCTTCTCCCCCATTAGAATGTAAGTCTTCAAGATGGCAAGCATTTTTTTCTCTTTTGTTCACTGCTGTTTCTCTAGTGTTTAGAACTATGCCATGCACATGCATGTGTCCAATGAATATTTGTTGGAGGGAGGAGGGAGGGAAGGAAGGAAGGAAGGAAGGGAAGAAGAAAGGATGGACAAATGAACTTCACCTAGCAGAACTTGAAGGCAAAAAAAACGTCTTGGAAAGGAGACCTCCTGGCTAGCCTAATGGGTTGACAGAGAAGGCCTGTAGGTATTCAAATCAACAAACATTTAGTGAGTACCTGCTCTGTACCTGGCACTGCACCAGGTTGTAGGGATATAACAAAAAATAAGATACCATCTTTGCCACCAGTGACAGACGTCTAGGTGGGATCTAGACAGTCTTAAATGTGATGTAACTGAGGTAGCTTTTGGAGTAAAGTGGATAATTTCTGTATTATCATGTTATACAGGGTAAAAACAGTATCAACTTGATAGGTGCTGTATTAGTTTCCTAGAACTGCCATAACAAAGTATCAAAAACTGGGTGGCTTAAAACAACAGAACGTTATTCTCTCACAGTTCTGGAGACTAGAAATTTGCAGTCAAGTTGTTGGCAGGACCATGTTCCCTCCAGAGGCTCTAGGGAAGAATCCTGTTTCTTTCAGCTTTTGGTAGCCCCAAGTACCAGGTACTTGGCAGCATAACTGCCATCTCTACTTCTGTCTTCACATGGCAGTCTTCCTTTTGTGTGTGTCTTCTCCTCTTCTTATAAGGACTCCAGTCATATTGGATTAAGGATTCATCCTACTCCAGTATGACTTCATCTTAACTAATAAAATCTGCAACTACCCTATTTTCAAATCAGGTCATTCTGAGGTACGGAGGGTTAGGACTTCAACATGTCTTTTTGAGGAGACACAATTCAACCCATAAGAGTTGCTGACTAGGATTTTATTTATTTATTCTCACTAGGATTTTAGATGCAAGGTGGAGGCTTTAAGATGACACTGTGTGTCAATATTAGGCGAGTTGATTCAAAGTAGCTGAGTAGTATCTGAGGATATCGGTATAATCTTATGTTTATACTGATAGATAGATATGTATATTTACACAAATACATACATATATGTAGATGCATGTATATATATCACACACATATAGACTCATACACACATATGTATACATATTTTATATTCACATGCAGATAAATAGATACAGAAATTAATATTGATATGTGTATTGATGGGTTCATGTACATACATGTGTTTTCTAGCTCTGTCTATTGAGAGAGCCTAGAAGCAATGATACCCTGTAACAGTGAACACACCCAGCTCCCACATCTTGGTTTCTAAATACCATTCTCTAATCAAAGAAACCAAGGCCCTTTGTAGGAATGGCTGATTGTAGAGCTGAGGCAGGGAAAACAGAAGATGAATTTGGAGAACCTTGTAGTGCTAGAAAGTTTGAAAGTGCTATTTTTTAAAGGATAGAGCATGTCAAAGGTTACAGGAGTCAACCTGAAAGCTCCCTATAGCCAAAGCTATAATTTAAGGGAAAAAAAGTGGGCATTCCCTAGCGATCCAGTGGTTATAGGACTCCATGCTCCCACTGCAGGGGGCACGGGTTTGATCCCTGGTCGGGGAACTAAGATCCTACATGCTGCGTGGAATGGCCAAAAAAAAAAAAAAAGTAATGATAGTATTAGTATAGATTATAGCAACAAGAATGAAATAAATATCCATGTGTCCATATTGATATAAACAAATGATAGAATAAATAAGTAAACAAACAGGAGTGAAGGAACAGATCTTTCTTACAGAAAAATTCCAAACTATAAATGTAGAAGAAATGAGGGCAAAAAAATCATCCTTAGAACATTGCAGCAATAATTGCTGCAGGCAAGATCCAGTGGCGAATCTTAAGATTAATGGGCAAATTTTTAGGAGAAAAAGGATATTTGCATAGCCTCAAAGTCTCTCTCCCAAAATATTTCCTAATTACTGTGGTAGTTTTAACCTTTGTCACAAATTGTTTGATACTTCTCCATCCAGGAAGTGGAGCTTAATTTTCTTTGGGTGTAGACTGGACTTAGTGACATAATTCTAACGCATAAAGTATGGAAAGAAAAAGAGAGGAACTTTTCAGTAGTAAACTTCACAGACACTACCTTAAGCAAGGGGTCAACATTAATATCATTGTTGATAAGTCATGTTGATAGCATCTATCCCTTGAAATGAAGGGCACTTTACCTTGGTGGTATCGTTCCTCCGATTCCTTAAACCTAATCATGAGAAAATACCAGACAAACCCAAACTGACAGAAAGTTTACACAACACTTGACCTATTCTAAAGTGTCGAAGTCATGATTAACAAGGAAAAGTCCAGAAACTGTCACAGATCAGAGGAGACTAAGGAGATATGGTGACAGATGCAGTGTGGTATCCTAGGTTGCATCCTGGAACAACAACAACAAGATAATGGGAAAACTGCGGAAATCCAAATAAAGCCTGTAGTTTACTTAGTAGTATTGTACCAATGTTAATTTCTTAGGTTTGATAAATGTACCATGGCTGTGTAAGGTGTTAGCAATAGGGTAAGCTGGGAAATTCTCTGTATTACCTTTGCAGCTTTTCTGTGTGTCTAAAATTATTCTAAAATAAAAAGTTAAGAAAGAAGGCTCTGAGAAGAGGACTCTATAGCAATAGTATCAGATTGTCCCAGTGACTGTTCTCTGAGTGCTTATGTCACTTACTCTGGTTCTGTTGCCTAGATGAGATACAGCAATCAGCTCCATCTTTGAGTTAGACTCCACAAAGTCCTCATACTGGCCTGAAGTCCTGACACTGTCTCCCTCCCACCATTCATGTTACCTCTCTGATTTTATCTCCCACTACTCTTATAAATATAGCTAGATATAATCAGGAATAGATAAGACTTGTTGGGCATCAGAAAGACTCGTCTAGCAGCCATAACATAGTAGAAAGATTTAGAATGAGCAGACTTCGTGGTTTGAGTTCTAGTTCTGCTGCTATTCACTTAGGGAGATACTGGCCAAGTCATGTAGTCTTTCTGGCTTTTTAGCCTCTAAACTGAAAGAGTTGGACCAGAATGCTTCTAATTGTAAATTCAATGGCAGTGTTATCCTTGGTTTACAGCAGGATATGAATTTGATTTATCCATTCAGGAAAATTTCTGCATATTTTGATCCCTAGTGTGCAATTGTGAATCTCTGCCTGGGTAACAGCTGTGTTCCCACTCTCTGCCCCAAGCTCAGGGCTTTGCAAGGAAAGAGGAAATATAGCCAGAAACTGACCTCATGCCCCATTCTTCCTAGTTCCAAGTCATTTCTGTCAAATGGCTTCCCAAGTTTTAATTCATGTTCTGTCTTCATGATTTTTACTATATCCATATTCTCTGTGTACTATTTTTACTTAATATCTTTCTTTAAACCACCCCCTCTTTATATTTTAACTTACATTTGCCTTAAGCAGTAAGCTGTGAAATTGCAGATTTGATGCTCCAGCTATATTTTTTCGAACGTACACTACAACAAATACACAGCCCAAATCCACCATAACTATGCACTACCTAAAATGGTCTCACGTAATGCTAGCGGTATGCGTTCCACACTTTGGGAAACCCCTCCTTGAAGGTGAGTGGCAGCACCCTAGAGTTCTCAGTGCCATCCGTGTCTTTCCCCCAGTGATTTTAGAGCTTGGGAGTATATAAAAAGGCACTCCTATCAGTGAAAATATTGGGAATCCCATTCTAAGACACTGGAGACTGTCCACCTTATTTTGGAATGAAGTAACAGAAGTGACTAAGCTTTCTCTTTGAGGGAAAGGCCCAAAAGGAGCTGGAATGAGGAAAAAAAAGGTATTTTTCTGGCTTAAAAAATAGGAATGAATAGCAGAGGAAAGGGCTGGAGAGAAAGAGCAATTAACAGGAGTAAGACAAAGTAGCAGGGAAACAATGGGGGTGAGGTGATGGTGAGGGAAAACACTGGAGGGAAATGCAGTTTCCTAAAGAGGCAGAGTATTAAATGAAAGGTAAGAGATTTTGTAGAGGTCCTCATATCCTCCTCCTTTTTGACTTTCGGACTCTCATACATGGTGTGAGCACTGATTAGATACACCAGAGGGCCAACTTGAAGGGCCAAAGGAATTGTACTCTCCAAGAAACTTCCTGCTAACGGAATCGTGCTCTGAACAGATTAGTTTCTCCTTGACATATGACCTTGGCATAAAAGATAGATTTAATACTATGAGACAGAAGGAGTTAGAAAAGAGTCTAGATTTTCCCTAGCATCCTTTCCTACTTAATAAAGAAAGGAAAAGACCTTAGCCTTTATCATAATACAGATCTGATTGATTCAAACCCACACATCTGCAAAGGTCAGTCAGATTTAAAGAGTAAATATTTTTTTCCAAAATCTGAGTTCCAGAGGATTAAAATATCTGTTTGGGCACATGTTCCCTGGCACACAGCTGAAGTAAGTGCCTGCAGATGGTCACGGCCCTGTTGGGCAGAGGCATAGTGTTGGGGTACAGCATGCATTGGACTGGACTGGTAGAAGCTGATGATCCTAATACCACAGAATTTTAATCGGGGATGGGGGTCGGGGAGAGGGGTATGATAGGAGCCAAGGCAGCTGCACAAGGGGCAATTAGGAAAATTTTCCATGTTGTTCTGTATTTTTCCAGATTTTTCTATTTTAAAATAGCGCTTTTTGAGAGGGAGTGCTGATATGGTTTCCATCCTTTCCAAAAGAGGACAGGAACTGGGAGGCTCTTAGGAGACTAGGTATGGTCTACACATCCAAGAGAACAGATTCAGCCAAAAGACAGCACACTCTTTGTCAAGCTGCACCAAGAATGCTGTTGATTACCCCTTCCTGAGATGAATTTAGGAAAAGCCCAAGAATTAAATTGCACTCAAAGCACATGACATGCAGCCTCATATACTGTTCTTCCAAAACCTCAACTAGGATATTTATAATAAGGTTTTGGTTTCTTTCCAGACTTGAGAGAACACTCATCTGAAATTACATTTTCACATCAATTTCTGCCAGATGTACTTTAGGTAACTTATGACAACATTTTTTCCTTCTTCATTTTTCTTTTTTGCTCAGAACACTGTCCCTTGAAGGTCCCCTTGCCTCTTGCCCTATTTATTTTCTCTTCTCCATTTTATAATTGGTTCTCTTTAGAGGCGGGACCCATGGATAAAATCTTAGTTCTCCAGGACTTTCCCCTCCAGAAAAAAAAAGAAAGACCATTTTTGTATATACCTTGACTTTTTCAGAATTTTCAAGACTATGTCAAGGCTTTGACCAAGTCAAACCTTTCTCAGCAGCCTTCATGGTGAGTTGGCTTTTTCCAGAAGAAAATTCATCACATGGTGTGGGCCACTGAGTTACTGTGCATCTGACAGCTTAGCTCACTGCCCTTGGCTGGCTCTTGGAATGATTCAAACAAAGTAACAACTTAGATTATTGGACCAGAGGAAAAAAAAGCAGATTCTTTCATGTGATTTTGATTCTTGTTTGTTTGTTTCATACGAACTTTATGTGAACAAAGTGACTTGTGGTGAGTATATATACAATCAGGTCAAAATTTAAGAGAATATACCCTAAGATAAAATAGAAACTGTGGGGAAATGTTTTTTTTTTTTTATTAGGTATTTGTTTTGCCCATCCTCTAAACACTCATTTCTAGTACTTCTTTTGAATTGGGAAAAGAGTCATTGTTCTGTAGATCTAAACCACTGAAGCAATCACATTTCTGATGGGGAAATTTTTTTAAGTGTATGAATTGAGGGGAATTGTCAGAGTCTGAGTTGAGCAAATCAGGACATTAATTCAGTCCTCCCTAACCCTCGTGAATTAGCATTGTGCCCATGCCGATGGCCTGTTTTTGTTTTCTGTTTTTAATTTCCTCAATGTTTGAACTGTAGAACAACATATTATGGTGTCTGTTTCCTGGGAACAGAAAACACAAGTAAATATTTGAGAAATTTGATACAGGGAAATTTGGGTTGAAGCTTGTCAAAAAGATGCATGAAATCAAGCCCCAATAAAATATCATTCTTCCTTACATCTGGTTTATCATGATTTGATGAAATTCTTCTTGGTGGCCCACTCCTGAATCATTTCATGACTAATACATAAGTGGATGGATTACGTAAATACTGTTGTTCTAACAATACCCGGCATTTTGGCCACTGCACAGATGTGACACATAAAACTTAGATTGCATGTGTAGACTTTGGTTTAAGTCTTTCATTGAAACAATATCTTTTGAGTCTGTATTATTATAAATTAATATTTGAGCCTGCCTGAGACAAGAGTACAGATGGAAGCCTTAGCCTGCAGCCCTTCACCTTCTGGCCTCTCAAGAGAGGCCCTCCATGCAAGCAAGCTGTATTAGTTTTCTGTAGCTGCTGTAATAAATTGCCACAGACCTAGTGGCTTAAAACAAGGCCAGTTTACCATCTTGCCATTCTGAGGGTCAGAAATGTGAACCAGGGTCTTAGCAGGGCTGCATTTCTTCTGGAGGCCTTGAAGGAATAATCCATTCCCTTACCTTTTTTAGTTTTTAGAAGCTGCCTACCTTCCTTAGCTCATGGCCCCTTTCTCTCATAATTCCAACATCTTGCTTGTCATTATTTCCTACAACTAACTCTTTTCCACCTGCCCCCCTCTTTTTTAAAATTAATCAATTAATTAATTAATTAATGGCTGAGTTGAGTCTTTGTTGCTGCGTGCAGGCTTTCTCTAGTTGTGGTGAGGGGGGACTACTCTTTGTTGCGGTGCGCAGGCTTCTCACTGCGGTGGCTTCTCTTGTTGTGGAGCACGGGCTCTAGGCACGTGGGCTTCAGTAGTTGTGGCTCACGGGCTCTAGAGCGCAGGCTCAGTAGATGTGGCGCACGGGCTTACGTTGTTCCACAGCATGTGGGATCTTCCCAGACTAGGGCTCGAACCCGTGTCCTCTGCATTGGCAGGCGGATTCTTAACCACTGTGCCACCAGGGAAGCCCTGCCCCCCTCTTATAAGAGGTCTTCTGATTACATTGGGCCCACCCAGCTAATCCAGGATAATCTTTCCATCCTAAATCCTTAACTTCATCATGTCTGTAAAGTCCTTTTATCATGTAAGGTAACATATTAACAGATTCTGGGGACTGGGAGGTAAACACCTTTGGGAGGCCTAAGATACACGTGAACTCTCCAGTCCTGCATTTTCAAGCTCCATCCTCTACCTGCCCCCTCCATGCACACACACAAGGGATACTCTGTCTGCCCTTGGGAATAGCAGCAGTACTGCCTGTCTGCCCTTGGGAGGGCCAACCTGGGCAAGGGTTCACATAGGTCCTGTTGGTGGCTTGGAAAAATTGGACGGGATGTTCTGGGATCCTGGGCCCTTGGAATGTAGTCTGGCTTTGGAGAAGGTCAGTGCCAGCTCAGTGTGGGCACACGCTCTCGGCTCTTGTGCTCCTTGACCTATAAGGAGGAGTGCAGTCGGCAGAAGGGCAGAGTAGGGCCCTCTGGAGCTGGAGACTCAGAACAGGGCCCGTTGCTGACATCTACAAGCAACATTGCTTCCAGCAGCCAGACAAGTGACAGAATCAAATGCCTGGAGCTGGACTGTGGGAAAAGAGAGACTGTCTGCCCTTCTAAAGAAGGTAGATACAGTGTCCCAGAGGAAGGGGACCCAGTGCTGCTACATCTTCTGAATTTTTTGAACAAAACCAGAAATCTGTTTTTGTTTTATTTTAAACCCTGTGTGGGGAAAAGAAAAATGTGCACAAGGGCCATTCAACTCTCCAATTTGCAACTGACCTGTGGTTTAAAGGAAAAAGCACAGAATCCCTAGGAATAGACAACACTATATTGAATGAGTGAACAATGAATGTCAATGCTAAGTTCAGAGATGGTGCATTAATTAAGTTACTCAAAGCTGAAAAATTCATCCCTAATCATGCCACATCGTCCAATAGGCTCATCAGAAATTTGGCAGGGAGATTAAATGACAATATTAAGATAAATATTAATGAAATGTCAACAATGTGATGATGCCTTCAGTATGGTATAAACTTTTTTCACATTATGAATTTCACAGAGAAAAAGTAAAGTCTATAAATTAAAACTCCAAAATCAAAGCCCCAAAGAATTAAAGTTCAAAATCTGAAACTTTTGCTCTTGTGAATGAAAAACCTAAAGGAATCAAAGCTTCAATCATTAAAGCAAAGTTTAAAATTACTTCAGAAATTTCTGAGAAATTACTTCACAGTCATTTAGTCATTCAACAAATAATTATTGAGCTTCTACTATGTGCCAGGCCCTGTATTAGGTACTTGAGATAGAGCAGTGAGCAAAACACAAGAACGTCATGTTCTTATGGAGTTTATGTTTAAGACAACATAAATAAGAAAAATATATAGCATTTTAGTGATGGTTGCTGAGGAGGAAAAAGAGTAGGGGAACGGGGAGTAGCAGCAGTTTGGCATTTTATGTAGAATGGCCAGGGATGCTCTCATGGAGAAGGTGACTTTTAAGTAAAACTTGACGGACATGAGGGAGGAGCCTGGCAGAAAGTTGGAGGAAGGCTGTGCCGGGCCCAGGGAGCACAAAGGCCCAGGACCTGCAGCAGGTGTGGGCCTGGGATGTTTGAGCAACAGCGGACGTCCAGAGTGGCTGGAGCAGAGGGAGTAGAGGGGAATGTAGGAGATGGTGGTCTGAGGGGACCTGGGGGCCAGGTCACGTAGGGCCCCGAAGAGAAGGACTTGGGCATTTACGGTCAGTGCGATGGGGGCCTGGGAAGATTTTGAGGAGAGAAGTGACATCATCTGACTTAAAGTGTCAGTCAGACCCCTCTGGCCACTGTGCTGTGAGAGGCTGAAGGAGATGAGGGACAGAAGCAGTGACACCAGTTAGGAGGCCATTGCAGTACTCCTGGCGATGGTTTGTGGTGTTTAAACTCGGTGGTGAAAGGGAGGTTATGAAAAGAGTTTAGATTCTGGGGATATTTTGATGGGCCAGATAACAGAATTTTCTAATTTGTCTGGGGTGTGAGATAAAAAGAAGTTGAGGATAACACTGTGGTTTTTGATTTGAACAACTAGAGTGGAGTCGCCATTAACAGACTGTGAAAGACTGGGAAGGAGACAGGCTTAGAAGACCAAGGGGCCAGTTTTGTATATGCTAAGTCCTAGATGCCTATTAAACATGCAAAAATAGATGAGCAGGCATTTGAACATAGGGGTCTGGAGTTCAGGAGAGAGGGACCAAGCTGGAGATACAAATTTGGTGATTATCAGTATGTAGATTTTAGTTAAAACTATGAGGCTGCATGAGATCACCTGGAAGGTGCATGTGGACAGAAACGAGAAGAATTTCGGGACCTAAGCCCTGGGGGACTCCAACACAGAGATCAGGAAGATGTGGCGGGGGGCCAGCAAAGGAAAAGGAGTAAAAGCATCTGGGAAGGTGGGGAAAAAACCAACCAAGTGAAGAAATTGTTTCAAGGAGAAGGGACTGAACAATTGTTTCCAGTGCTGCTGGGAGGTTGGAGGGGGAGGACTGGGAATTGCCCATTGGATTTAGCAACACGGAAGCTAATGGGAACTTTAATAAGAGTAGACTCAGCCAGACTGATAGACACTCTGTGCCTGGGTGGGGCTGAAGTTCCTTCAGCAGCTATAGACTGGCTGTTTTCCATGGATGTTGTTTCTTCAGGTATTAATGTACTAAGTAGTAGAGTTAGACACAAAATCATTCAAGTGGATTGCTTTTTAGTAAATCTGAAGAGTTGATGGGACACTTAAAAGTATTGTAACACTGGCCTCGTACACATGAAATTAGAAAACAAGGTAGTCCACGGCTCCTGAAAAATTACTTAAGGCACAAGGATATTCCCCAAGCCAAGTGTTCAGTATTGCCAAATACCACAGCAGAAATCCGCTGGCACTGAGTGAAGGAGGGTAGTTGGAGAGAATGTTGATTTCTGTTTCACCAGAATCCAGTAAGTCAACAAAACTGGAGACCAAGACTTGTGAACTCAAAATGAATGGGAGAAATACACACCCACTCCACCACCACTACCATCAGAAAGAGGAGAGGGAGAGAGAGAGAGAGAGAGAGAGTGTGAGAGAGAGAGAGAGAGAGAGAGAGAGAGAGAGAGAGAGAGAGAGAGAGAGAGAGAGAGAAGAGCTCCTTACAGTGATAAGCCCCACATCCCTAAGCATATGCTGAGAGCATACAAGTGTTCATGCTTCCTGCAGGCAGTTAGTATCACAAAGAGGGAAAACAGAGTGAGGAACAGCTGAGGCTACACATGCTCAGTTCCTATCCCCAAGGGTCTGATTCAAGAAAACACTGCTTCTCCCTATAGGACAGTGAGGCAGGGAGGGAAGAGGCTAGGAATATCCCTCCAAGAGTTCTCACATAAGTGCAAAATCAGAGGAAAAGGGATTTGACTTCCATACCCCCAGGCCCCAACAAACACAACAGGGAAAGAAATTCAAACTATCGTATTTGGTTGCTTCTTTGGTATCAGTTTGATTGGCAACAATGATAAAATTTCATCGGTTAAAATGAAATTAGGAACAGGTGAGTTTTCATTATTCAAAATCTCTCATTCTGGGAAATCAAGAACTGGGTTTAGAGTATTTAAGCCACAATTTTAGATGCATATGTGTACAGGTCTGTTGATGATCAGGGAGAAACTGTAAGCCCCTGACCTCTTGTTTTTGAGTCCTTGAGTCTCATCTGCAGCTGGGAGCAATTGAGTTACATCACTGTAACCAATCTTTCTGATTACCTGATGGAACAGTTCTATTTTTAGTCCTCCATTTAAAGTAGGTAAAAATTACAAGTACTCTATATCCTTCTAGGAAATTAGAACAATCCTATAGGGCATGTACAGGTTTTTTTTGGTCAAATCTTTATAATAAGCTGTTTCTTGTTACCTTGATGTTTAGCTCACTCCCCTTTCCTGGTTGTGCCCCTTTTCTCCATCAGCATTTAAGAGTCCAGCCGTCCATGCAGGTGTCCATCGTTAACCCCATCGGCCTTAACACTGACATTCCAGCACTTAATGAGCAGGGGGGATCCTGGTGGTCATAGGTTGTTGATATCCATGTGTAGCAAGTAGATGCATTTCACTCACTGTTAGCCTCTTGGAGGGAGGCTGGAGCTCAGAGTTGCCTTCAGGAGTGATTTGACACAAAAAGCTTCCTGAAAATGTTTCCTGAACCACCATATGGCAGTAAGTAGTCTTGCTTCACGGGTCTTATAAGGTTGATTGAGGTTAATTGAGGTTCTATGAAGTATGTGAAAATGCTTTCAGAAGTATACAGTACTCTCTGTCAGATGGTGTTCTGATCGCTGATTCATGTAGTTCAGTTCTCTGTCTTGTTGCATGTTGAAGTCGCGGGTCTCTTCAAAGTGCTTTTGTGTTCTTCAAAGCACTCCGACACATTAATATATGTGGAATGATAAGGAATTGAATTCCATTTCCATGGAGGAACGGGGTCCTGCCCTCTAAGGCATCATCCCTACATTTCCAATCCCCTATTATTTTTAAGAATACCAACCACAGAATGGAATGCTAGCCTAAACCCTCCTGGCTGCTGGGGAAAAGCAGATGATAGAGGAAGCCGGAGTTTAAAAAAAAAAAAAAAAAGTGAGAAACATGGCTTTAAGACATTCCAAAAAGAAAAGGGAGATCCAATCTTTCTAAAAA
This sequence comes from Mesoplodon densirostris, assembly GCF_025265405.1. NCBI lineage: Eukaryota > Metazoa > Chordata > Mammalia > Artiodactyla > Ziphiidae > Mesoplodon > Mesoplodon densirostris. Next base: position 59,420,065 of record NC_082673.1, on the reverse strand, counting down.
TTGAAAGCAAGTCTTTGGCAGAGGCCAAACTGACAAATGGCAAGAAACCTCATCCCTGTAGTTATAGAACCAATATCCAGGTTGAGGGAATAAATCTGGCTTGTCAAAGAAAAACCTCAGAGTTGAAAAAAAATGGTCACAAGCCACAGAGATGCTGCATTTGTCCCTGTCATGCCTCACACCTGATGAAAGGCAATGAGAAGCTATGGCGTGAGGTGGGTGAGGAGCTTGGTGGGTGTGCTGAGGAGGAAGCAGGGTCCAGGGTCAGCCTGCGTGGATTTGAACCCAGGCCCATTGCTGAGCAGCTGTGAGGATTTACAGACTTGACTTTCCTTCCTGAGCCTTCATTTCCTGTAAGGAGAGAACAGCAGCCCTGGCCTCATTGGGTTATTAGAAAGTTAAATGAAAAAATATGGAAAAATTTGCAGGAGAACTTTTGGGAAATAGCAAGTGCTTACAAGCATCTATTATAATTATGGCATTTAAAAAAATTTATTTATTTTATTTTATTTTTGGCTGCGTCGGGTCTTTGTTGCTGCGCGCAGGCTTTCTCTAGTTGCGGCGAGCGGGGGCTACTCTTCGTTGTGGTGCGCAGGCTTCTCATTACGGTGGTTTCTCTTGTTGCAGAGCGTGGGCTCTAGGTGTGTGCGCTTCAGTAGCTGTGGCTCGCGGGCTTAGTTGCTCCGTGGCATGTGGGATCTTCCCGGACCAGGGCTCAAACCCGTGTCCCCTGCATTGGTAGGTGGGCTCCCAACCACTGTGCCACCAGGGAAGCCCTAATGGCCTTTTTTAAAATTGAAGTATACTTGATTTATAGTGTTGTATTAATTTCTGCTGTACAGCAAAGTTATTCAGTTATATATATATATATATATACATATATACATTCTGTTTAAAATTCTTATCCATTATGGTTTATCACAGGATATTGAATATAGTTTCCTGTGCTATTCAGTAGGACCTTATTGTTTATTACTGCCATTTAAAAAGTATAAACTGCCAGAGAAAGCTGGAAGAAGTTTTCTTTTAGTCATATGGCATTAATCCCAGGGGACCAGGGATTAATGTGACATGTGACCAGACTTTGACTCTTCCCAAAATACTGGAAGGGTTCTGTTGTCCCCGTGAGGGAAAACTAGTGTTCGATTTAAACAGTAAGTGACAGTAGTCAGAGTTCTGAGAAATGGGCAAACCTACACTCGGGTATTTGTCTTTTAAAAATGTTTATCCAAATTATGTTCCTTCTTTATTATGCTACTAGAAATTAACCACTAGTTAATATTTGCTTGTAATTTGAGTAATTTACTTTCAGAAAAAGCATGTGCTAAACATTTTCTAACTTTTGTCCAAGTCTTAGAAAGTTCAAGCCAAAGAAAAGCTTCATGGTCATAATTAAGAAAACACTATTCATTTGAAACCAGCCCTGACCAGGTTACAGGCTTTGTATCTATGTCCTCAAAGGGATAACTTAGGGGAAATCTGCTGTGTCCCAGAATACGTCACAGTTGTGTAGTGGTTCATTAATTACTATTCAGATACACTTTAATTTATATATTAACATAAATTAATTTTATATAGTAGCTATAGTAGCTATAAATTAATTTATATAGTAGCTATGTTCCTGCACACCTGAAATGAATTTTTATAATTTGATTCATTTCCCCATTAACTTATAATATCTGTGAAATATTGTCTTGTTTTTGATTGATTTTAATTCACAGTAACTTCTAATTCATTGTCAGGTGTGGTAGTTAAAAGCCTACAAATGAATACTTAGTGGTATCAGGGAACGTAACAGTCTTCTTTACTATTTAAGGGCAGCCTGGTAATGAACTCTTCTGCAAATTAGAGGGATTTTTTTTTGCAATGACAATTACATAATTATGAGATAATAAGTGATAATAAGTTCTTTGAGGGCAAGGATTATATCTTCTATCCATCACAGCATTCTACAGTGAAAAACAAAAACACTTGTACATGAAGCCAAGACCTAGGTACACAGGCAGCCCTAAGAACTAACTTGCTGTGGATAAGGCTTCTTCTTTGGGTGAACACTAATTTTCTCATCTCCCTTTCTATCTCGTGAAACCAGAGAGTTTCAAATGGAGTCATATATGTGAGAAATGCAATCAAATCTGTGAGAACAAGTGGCAGTCTAAGATTGTCTTTGTAGCAGGTCCTCACCCAGTTATCCAGTGATTCGTTACCATTTAATGTATTTGTTCTTTTACATTGCAATTCTCATGTTTACTTTTCTTGAAGTAGAGCACTTATATACTTTGGTTAGTTTTTTCCTTTTTAAAAAAAATATCCTACGTGTGGTCTTAAAATCCCAGCTTTGCATTGCTCAGTCTGGGTCTTCAAGTTTCTTTATGAGTTCTTTGTTCCCTCTGCTCCTCCCGTCCAAATGTTCAACCCCTGCTTTTCGCATCTGTATATATTGTGCTCTGCCAGCAAGAACCACAGTGGGACTACCCTAGGGGGGGCTGAAAACCCCAGGGACCCAGAGGGGAAGGGCAAGGGTTTAATGAGCTCCTCAGTGAACTTCCCCTGTGGGCAGGGCTAGCCCGGTCTCTTGACGCCTCAGCCCTGATAACTAACTCAAGCCAAGAAAAACTAAGCAGCCTGTATTGGTTTCCTTTTGCTGCTATAACAAATTACTACAAACTTAATGACTTAAAATAACACGGTTTTGTCATTTTACAGTTCTAGAGGTGAGAAGTCCAAAACGCACTTCACTGGGCTAAAATCAAGGTGTAGGCAAGGCAGGTTCCTTCCGGAGGCTGTAGGGGAGAATATGTTTCCTCGTTTTTTCACTTCTAGACACCACCCAAATTCCTTGTCTCCTGGCTCCCTTCCACCATCTTCAAAGCCAGCAACAGTGGGTTGAGTCCTTCTCATATCACCTTGCGCTGACCTTCCTTCTGTCATTACGGCTCCTCTCCTGGTTTTTACTCTGCCTCCCTTGTACACTTTTAAGGACTCTTGTGATTGCACTTCCCAGTTAATCCAAAATACTTTTCCATTTTAAGGTCAGGTGATTAGCAACCTTAATTCCATAAGGAAACTTAATTCCTCTTTGCCATTGGGACCTAACATATTCACAGGTTCTGGGGATTAGGAAATGGGCATTTGGTGGGAGGGGGCATTGTTCTGCCCCCACAGCTCCCCAGAGCAATCATTCTCAACATGTGACCGTCAGGACAGCTGCATTGGAATCACTGTGTGGAGGCGGAGGGAATGTCACTGCTGATTAAAAGAAAGAACGCTGGGTCCCACAAAAGCCAAAAGAATCAGAGTGTCTGGGAGCAGAGTCCAGGACTACATTTTTTCAGGTTTCTCTGGTGATTAGTATACTCACTAGAGCTGAGAATCATTGTATTCAAGCATTTAGCCTACCTTAAAAAAAAAAAAAACAACTTGTTTTATTCAATAAGTTCATTATAGATTATGTTGTTTCATTGTAGAAAAATTAAAATATATACAAAAGGGGTTTTCTGGGATGTGGATTATTCAGTACTAAAACTGGCAAACCAAATGCATTAATTACGCTACTAATTTCTTTAATTTTGTTGATTTATCATGATTTCCCCAACCTCTTTGAAGCAGAGATAATTATTGACCCTGGGAGAGAAAGAACTATGTCTTGTCCTCCCTCTTTCACCTCCATTTCCTCATGTCTCCATCTTCTCAGCAGACAACAGAATTTGACTTGCTACCCTATTCAGCACATAAATCTCTTTCCCCTTTTCCTTTGGAGATAGAAGAGTAAATTAAAGATAGTGAAGAAGTGTAATAGCAAGATTAATGGCATTAGCAGAAAATCGGAAGCCAGTGTTACATTACATTATTTCTTCTGGCCTTGTTCTTGGAGACTAGAACTCAGTGAAAAGTCAGAGTTCTGTAAGATAGAGAAGTCAGAATATCTCTGAATGAGTAGATATGTGCATCTGTACTGTCTTGGCTGTGTCAGTATTAGATTGTTTTGGGGATGGGAGCCATGTTGGAAATTCACAAATGCCAAAGAGAAAATGAGTTGTTGTGCCTCCAAATAGGTCTTATTGAAACTCTATTATCCAAAAGAACTATGAATCAAAAAGGAGACAGGGTTTGAGGAGGAAGATGGACATTGTGTAGTAAAGGCAAGTTAAAATGAAATCAAATCCTGGCATCTTATTATTTATTCCGTGTTTTGCTATGTCACAGTCATATGGTAGCAACGCTTGGCTCATAAGCAGTTTTGATATTGACTTCATTTATTAAAATATCAGTAGGCACTGGGACCCAGAGTTGAAAGAGCTCACAGCATGGTGGGGAAGAGAGTCAAAAATATATAAAACAGATTATGACAGAGATGTTAGCAAAGTGCTATAATTATAAACGGACTGGAAGGAATAACTTATGTGAGGAGTAGGGAGGGAGTTAAGAAAGGCATCACTGAAGGTAGACATCTGAACTGACTTCTTAAACAGAAAGCAGGAATTTGCCAGCAGATGAAGGAATCAGGACATCTTTTATAAAAAAAAATCTGTGTGTGTCATGACACAGTACTTTGAGAGGCTATTTTATGTCTGGGGAGTGTGTCTAGCTTGGTGGAAAGTGGCAAGCCACAGAGCTGGGAAAGTAGGATGACCCTGGATTCCGGGGGCCCATTATACCTTGGTAACAAGGAAAATTTTCTACCCCAGAGGATAATTTTTTGATTCATTAATTATCCCATAAGATTTCATATTTATACTAAAAAATTGTGATTTTTGATTCACCAAGACCAGTAGTTTTCTTTGTCTTTTTTTTCTTAATAGCAGAACTCTTTCTTCAAATAGAAACTTACACATAAGCTCAATATAGAAATAAGTAAGATCAGAGCTGCTGTAGTATATGTTGCAGGGATGGAGCTTAGATTCCATTCTTCACCTTTTCCTATCCTCAAAGTTCCTTTAGGTAACCTCTAGTGTCCTGCAAAGACTATTTCAAATGCAGTGACTCAACCTGAGATGAAACGCTAAGAATGTCTCAGAAGTGTGAGTGTTCATGAAGATATAAATATTTGATCATCTATAGGCTTCAAAGGAAAGAAGAGAAAATTATTGCTAAGATCTTATCATTAGAAACAAGTAATGTGGCATCAACAATGCAATAGACTTTTAAGAGCATTGAGTTTCTAAGATACCACTGTCTTTTTTTATTTCCAAATTTTCTATTCTGGGGATCTTCCCTTTTCCCCTCTAATCTATTTTTCACATTATATGTTTTTTCTGCACCCATGATTTCATTTTCCACTTTCCACTGGTGACTGTCCAATTAGCCCATATATTTCATCTGACCCCCTGACATGTCTCCATCTGGACATGCCATAGTCATCTCAAACTTAATGTTAGTTTAAGTTATGGCATAGCCATGTGAAACACTTTATCTTCCTTTCTAAATTTGAGCATCCACAGTGCAGAGGAAGCAGGCAAAAAAGCCTGTCTCCCAGTTTCTCCTTGGAAGGGGTTTGACTGCATACTTTCCCACCTGCTACCTGAGAATCGGGCTTCTAATTAGCCTGTCTCTAGGTGCTGACTGCAATCCTTTCCTTTGGGACACTCATGGGTCTTGAAATACGCTCAACTACTGGGAGCTACTAACAACAAAGATGGCAGTTTAGACAACTACAAAGGCTGGAGAGGCAACTTGAGCTTGGGCCAGGCTGACTGATGAGGTTCATCTCCTACATGAGACCAAAACTAGCAGAGGTGGCTGTTTTACCTACTGTGCAGAAACAAACAGAAGAGTCAAGGAAAATAAAGAAATAAGGGAATATATTCTAAACAAAAGAACAAGATAAATCTCTAGAAACTGATCTTAATACAAAGGAGATAAGTGATTTACCAAATAGAGAGTTCAAAATGTTGGTCATAAAGATACTGAAGTCAGGAGAGCAGTGCATGAACAAAATGATAATTTCAACAAAGGGATAGAAAATATTAAGAAGTACCAAACAGAAGTCATAAAGCTGAAGAATACAATAACTGAACTGAACAATTCAATAGCAGGTTCAAAAACAGATTAGATCAAGCAGAAGAAAGGATCAGCAAATTCAAATACAGGTCAGTGGAATTCATCCAATCAGAGCAGAAAAAAAAAAAAAGGAATGAAAAAGAGTCAAGATAATTTAAGGGACCTATAGAACACCAAGTGGACCAATATATGCATTATAGGCATCCCAGAAAGCGAAGAGACAGAGAAAGGGGTAGAAAGCTAATTCAAAGAAATAATGGCTGAAAACTTCCCTAACCTGAGGAAAGAAACAGACATCCAGGTCCAGGAAGCCTAAAAGGTACTAAATAGGATAAATTTAAAGAGATGTACACCATGACACATTATAATTAAACTTCCAAAAGGTAAAGACAAAGAGAGATTCTTAAAAGCAGCAAGAGAAAAGCAATTTGTTATGTATAAGGGAACCCCATAAGACCATAAGCAGACTTTTCAGCAGAAACCTTGCAGGCCAGAAGGAAGTGGGATGATATATTCAAAATACTGAAAGAAAAAACTGCCAACCAAAAATACTCTAACTGGCAAAATTATCCTTCAGAATTGAAGAAGAGATACAGAGTTTTCTAGACAAATAAAAGCTAAAAGTCTTTATCACCATTAGGCCAGCCTTACAAGAAATATTAAAGGGAGTTCTTTAAGTTGAAATGAAAGGATACTAATTAATAACATGAAAACATATGAAGATACAGCTCACTGGCAAAGTAAATATATAGTTAAATTCAGAATACTCTAATATTATAATGGTGGGGGGTAAATCACTTATAATAACTCCAATGTAAAGTATAAAAACAAAAGTATTTGAAATAACTATAACAAAAATAATTTGTTAATGGATACACATTATAAAAAGGTGTAAATTGTGACATCAAAAACATAAAATATAGGGGGGTAAAAATGCAGAGTTTTTGTATGCATTCAAAGTTAAGTTGTTATCAGCATAAAATAGATGGTTATAAATATAAGATGTTTTATGTAATCTGCATGGTAACTACAAAACAAAAACCTATAGTACATACGCAAAAGATAAAGACAAAGGAATCAAAGTACACCACTACAGAAAAATAATCAAATTACAAAGGAAGAGAGCAAGAGAGGAAAAAAGGAATAAAAGGAGTTACAGTTGGCCCTTGAACAACATGGGGTTAGGGGCACTGACCCCTGGGTAGTTGAAAATCCACATATAACTTTATAGTCAGCACTCTGTATCTGTGGTTCCTTCATATCTGTGGTTCCACAACCATGGATTCAATCAACTGCAGATTGTGTCATACTGTAATATTTACTGAAAAAAATCTGCATATAAGTGGACCCACCCAGTTCAAACCCATGTTGTTCAAGGGTCAACGGTACAAAACAGCTAGAGAGCAATGAACAAAATGGCAGTACTAATTCCATACTTGTCGATAATTATTTTAAATGTAAATGGGCTATTCTACAATCAACAGATGTAGAGTGGCTTAATAGATTTTTAAAAAGACCCAACTATATGCTGCCTAGAAGAGATTTATTTCAGGTTTAAGGGCACACTTAGACTGAAAGTAAAGGGATGGAAAAAGATACTCCATGCAAGTGGAAACCTAAAGAGAGCAAGGGTAGCTATACTTATGTCATACAAAATAGACTTTAAGCCAAAAACGTTAACAAGAAGAAAGGTCATTATATAACAATAAAGGAGTCAATTCATCAAGAAGTTATAACAATTGTAAATATTTATATACTCAACACTGGAGCACCAAAATATATAAAATAAACTTTAACATACCTGAAGGGAGAAATAGATAGCAATACAATAATAGTAAAAGACTTCAACACCCCACTTTCAACAATGAATAGATCATCCAGACAGAAAATCAGTAAGGAAACATTGATCTTAAACTTCATATTAGACCAATGGGCCTAATAGACAAATATAAAACTTTCCTTCTCAGTTGCACATGGAACATTCTCCAGGATAGATCATATGTCAGGCCACAAAACAAATCTTAATAAATTTGAGAAGATTGAAATCACATCAAGCATCTTTTTCAACCACAATGGTATGAAACTAGAAATAAATTACAAGAAGAAAACTGGAAAGTTCACAAATATGTGGAGATTAAACAACATGCCTCTGAACAACCAATAGGGCAAAGAAGAAATCAAAAGGGAAATTAAAACATACCATGAGACAAATGAAAAGAGAACATACCAAATTTATGGGATGTAGTAAAAGCAGTTCTAAGAGGGAAGTTTATAGTGATAAATGCCTGCATTAAGAAAAAAGATAGATCTCAAGCTAACAACCTAACCTTACATCACAAGGAACTAGAAATAGAAGAACAAACTGAGCCCAAAGTCAGTAGAAGGAAGAAAATAAAAAGATCACGGTAGAAATAAATAAAATAGAGACTAAAAAGACATTAGAAAAGATCAATAAAACTAGGAGCTAGGGGCTTCCCTGGTGGCGCAGTGGTTGAGAATCTGCCTGCCAATGCAGGGGACACGGGTTCGAGCCCTGGTCTGGGAAGATCCCACATGCTGCAGAGCAACTAGGCCCGTGAGCCACAACTACTGAGCCTGCGCATCTGGAGCCTGTGCTCCGCAACAAGAGAGGCTGCGATAGTGAGAGGCCCGCACACCGCGATGAAGAGTGGCTCCCACTTGCCTCAACTAGGGAAAGCCCTCGCACAGAAACGAAGACCCAACACAGCCGAAAATTAATTAATTAAATAAATAAATAATAAAATTTAAACTAGGAGCTAGTTTTTAAAGAGCTAAACAAAATTGACAAAACTTTAGCTAGACTGGTGAATTCTACCAAACATTTAAAGAATAATAATACCAATCCTCCTCAAACTGTTCCAAAAATAGAAGAGAAGGGAACACTTCCAAACTCATTTTATGAAGCCAGCATTACCCTGATACCAAAGGCAGACAAGGACACTACAAGAAAAGAAATGACATGCCAGTATCCCTGATGAATACAGATGCAAAAATCCTCAACAAAATATTAGCGCACTGAATTCAACAGTATATTAAAAGGATCATATAACACAATCAAGTGGGATTTATTCCTGGGATGCAAGGATGGTTCAATATATGCAAATCAATAAAGATGATATAGCACATTAACAAAAGGAAGGATAAAAGTCATGATCATCTCAAAAGATACCGAAAAACCATATGACAAAATTCAACATCCATTTATGATAAAAACTCTCAATAAAGTGGGTATAGAAGGAACGTACATCAACATAATAAAGCCCATTTTTGACAAACCTACAGCTAACATCATACCCAATGGTGAAACCCTGAAAGCTTTTCCTTTAACATCAGGAACCAGACAAGGATGCCCACTCTCACCACTTTTATTCAACATAGTACTGGAAGTTCTAGCCAGAGTAATCAGATGAGAAAAAGAAATAAAAGTCATCTAAATCAGAAAGGAAGAAATAGAATTGTCTCTTTTTGCAGATGACATGATATTATATATAGAAAATCTTAAAGACTCCACCAAAAAACTGTTAGAACTAATGAAAAAATTCATTAAAGTTGCAGATACAAAATCAATATACAAAAATTATTGTGTTTTGAAACACTAACAACCAACTATTGGAAAGAGAAATTAAGAAAAATCCCATTTACAATAGCATCAAAAAGAATAAAATACTTAGGAATAAATTTAACCAAGGAGGTGAAATACCTGTACAATGAAGACTATAAGATAGTGATGAAAGAAATTGAAGAAGACACAAATGAAAAATGTTCTGTGCTCATGGATTGGAACAATTAATATTGTTAAAATATCCATACTACCTGAAGCAATCTACAGATTCAATGCAATCTCTTATCAAAATCTAATGGCATTTTTCACAGAAATAGAAAAAACAATCCTAACATGCAGTGAAATAAGCCAGACAGAGAAAGACAAGTACTACACAGTATCCCTTATGTGTGGAATCTACAAAAAAAAAAAAAAAAAAAAAAAAAGTTGAACACAAAGAAACAAGAGAGTAATGGTGGTTGCCAGGGGCTGGTGGTGGGGGAAATAGGGAAAATCTGGTTAAAATGCACAAACTTTCAGTTATAAAATGAATATTGTCTGAGGATCTAATGTATAACATAATGATTATAGTTAATAATACTGTATTCTGTAATTGAAATTTGCTGAGAGAGTAGAACCTAAGTGTTCTCACACACACACACAAAAGAAGGGTAAGTATGTGAGGTGATGGATGCATTAATTATCTTGATAGTGGGAATCCTTTCACGATGTATACATGTATCAAATCGTCATGTACAAAACCGAAATAGAGTTGCAGATGTAGAAAATAAACTTATGGTTACCGGGGGATAAGGGGGAGATAAGTTGGAAGATTGGGTTTGACATACACACTACTATATATAAAATAGATAACTAATAAGGACCTACTGTATAGCATGGGGAACTCTACTCAGTACTCTGTAATGGCCTAAATGGGAAAAGAATCTGAAAAAGAGTGGATATATGTATTTGTATAACAGATTCACTTTGCTGTACACCTGAAACTAACACAACACTGTAAGATTGCACCCCAATAAAATTTTTAAAAAATCATCATGTACACTTTAAATATATTAAAAAATTTTTTCAGTTATACCTCAATAAAGCTGAAAAAAATATACACTTTACAGTGTTTTGAGATCATGCTTTGTGGAAGTAGGTCCTATTATCATATACATTCTTATTCTGGTGAAATAGATGATTCAGGATGATGAAGGATATTGGTGCTTTGAAAGTTATGTTTCACCCACACAGATGAAAGTTTCCCTTTCACCCACACAGACAGGAAAGCCTCCCTGGGAGAGAGCTTTGAGATAAGAGGATATAACTTAATGGTTAAAACTGTGAGGGCATTGAAATGGACATTCAATCTCTGAGTAGCCAGAAGGAGCCCAGAGTGGCTGAGTTTTTGTGTGGCAAGTACAAGAATGACCTGTACTTATCTGTGCATTCATAAAAGGCAGCTCTTTCATGAGTGGTACATACAAGTTCAAACGTGAAATAAGAATAGAAATAATAACAAGAAACCTTTTAAACTAAAAAAGAAATTAAAAAGTAAGTAAATTTGAGCCTCCATTTATTGAATGTATCCATTTCTCTAAATGTAGCTGACTGTTTCTGTCACGATAGACTATATTATGCTGCTATTAAAAAAAAACACAGGGCTTCCCTGGTGGCTCAGTGGTTGAGAGTCCGCCTGCCGATGCAGGGGACACGGGTTCGTGCCCCGATCCCGGAAGATCCCACATGCCGCGGAGCGGCTGGGCCCGCGAGCCATGGCCGCGGAGCCTGTGTGTCCGGAGCCTGTGCTCCGCAACGGGAGAGGCCACAGCAGTGAGAGGCCCGCGTACAGCAAAAAAAAAAAAAAAAAAAAAAAACACACGACCCCTCAAATCTCTGGGTTAACACAGCTAAAGTTTATTTCTCACCCACATATAATCCATTACGGTTCCAAGTGAATCTCCAGGGTAGCTCATTCCATGCATAGGCTCAGCATTCCAGACTGCTTCTCATCTTATGGAATCTTCTTATCAGCATATGCTTCCAAGGAAAGATAAAGCGGAGGATCTTGCATTAGCGATCAAATGATCTGGCTCAGAAATAACACTCGTCACTTCTGGTCACAGTCCGTTGACCAGACCTAGCCATGTGGTCCTACCCAAAAGCAAGAGAAGGGGGTATTATCCTCCTTTGTGTCTAGAGAAGAGACCTAGACGTGGAAGAACAGTAGAAGTTTCTACCATATTACCAAGCCACATAGTTCGGGTCATCCTAAATTTCTCTTTCACTTGCTACATATAATCAGTCACTTAGCCCAGCGTCACTGTTGCTCATTCCCTCTAAATACCTCCTCCAGCCATCTCTCTATTTCATCCCCATTATCACTGTCTTCATTTTGATCCTTATTATGTTTCACCCACATCACAACAATAATTTCTTAACAAGTGTACCTGCCTCCCATCTAGCTTTCTTTCCATTCACCCTCTACCTGCCTCCAGAGAGATGTAGAGTGTCTGAGTGGCTCCCATCTCCTTCATTATAAACTCTGTTCCCTGACTGTGACCTTTCAGGAGCTGACTGGTGAAGGCTTTACCTGCCCGGCTTCATTTCTCATCACTTGCCCACATGCTCCAGCCAGACCCAATCCCTAGAAGATCTTGCAAGAAGCCACGAGTGCTCCCTCTCCTCTTTGCAACTGCTGTTCTCTGTGTTAGGGATGCCAGTCCCCTGTGACTTTGCCTGACACTCACCCGTCCTACTCAGCTTGAGCATCATCTCCAACTACTCCCCCTTGTCCCCAGCAACCTCCTCGGGAGACTCTGACCCCTACTTCCAATGTGCTCTGTGCTTCCCTGTATCCCAGCCTGTTCCCACCACTGGTCCACTTGTGTGGAACACGCAGGTCTCCCTGTCGGACCAGCTCAGTGGCTGCATCATCGATCACAGTGTCCCCCGTACTGAGAGTTCTCACTGCATGGGAATACTCGTTAAGGTTTGCTGTATGAGGTGAATGAATAGTATTGTAAATTCCTAAAAGAATGATTCAGGTGCCCAGTCTTAATCCATTATCTTGTGAAATTTTTTAAAAAGCCATACGATATTGTATCAAAACCTGTTATACTCTAGGATAATAGCTGTCCTAGCTCTGCATTTAAGCATGAGGCTCATGTCTTCTCCCATGGCAGACTGGAAAAACCATATGTTTATTCAGCAGTAAAATATAGTTTGGGATTTAAATAAACGATGGATCAGTGGCTGGTCTTGTGCTATAAGGAATGAAGCATGAAGAATAAGAAAAGGCTTACTGGAGAGACCAGGGAAATTAGAAACAGACTAATAAAATGCAGGACATGAGGGGAAGTGGAAAGGCAGTGAGTGGGAGAGAAAATGTCCATGGTCAGTAGAAAAATGAGTGTAGGAGCTTCCTGTCACGTGCACTTCAGGATTGTAGTTCTACCATCCCGGCCCCCCTCCCCCGAATGCTCTCCCATGTCTTAGGTTGCAAATAACCAAACTGTTTGAAACCAGATTAGAAGTAGAGTGGCTCCAGCCTTGTCGTCAGGAGAATCGTTTGATCCGTTCAGTGGAGTCCACTTGTCTTCAGGCACCGTCTCGGGGCTGGCAGCTTGTGTTACTTAGACCCTCAGAGAGCACCAAGCAGCACCTGCTGCCCTAGTTCAGAACATTCACAGAGACCTCTTTGGCACAAGGGAATGCTTTCATCTTTCTAAGTAAACAGCACATAGAACTAGAGGTTTCTTTTTTTTCTTTTTTTGAGGTTTTATTTTTTAAATGTACTTTATATCCCTCATTTTAGGCAGCTCAAGCTGGCTCTTGGGCCAGAGCAGATGTTAAGTCTCCGACTTATAATCCTCGAAACAGCAGTTGTTCCTAAATGACCCTTTTTGCTTCTTTGTGTTTCATATGGTGACCTGTAGGTCAACCAGTCCTCTCCCATGACTTTTGATGTGTAAGGGCTTGCGTTTCAAATGGGTTTGGTTTTCTTAACTTCACACCGGGTTTATGGAAGGAGGTTAAATGGGATATCAGGGGTTCCCAGGGGAGGTTTCAACAGATGGAAGTTAATTGTCTCTTGAGAAGAGAGGAAGCTATTGAGCTTTCATCCCACAGTCAGCTGCCCCTGGTCTGCCTGTTAGCAGAGAACCAGCGTCCACTCCCAGCCATTGTGCCTCACCTTCCACTGTGCCTCCGCTCAGAACCTACAGGCCAACTTAGTTCAGTCCAAATTCAGAAATTAAACAAGTATTCCTTTCTTCCTGTGTACAGGAGGAACCATTTACTTTCCCTCTTTCAAAATTGCCCAGGTCTTGTGGAGGGTTGTTAAGTCCACAGAGACATCCTAATCGACTCAAATCCCATTTCCATGTAAAACCAGCAGACCCTAGTGCTGGAATATTTAAGTCCCTCTGTCTTTTAGGCTATGACACCCAAAATTTTATACTGCAGTTTCTTCACCTTTCCCCATCTATTTTTGTGGAATATTTTATCCCAAAATGTTTTTCCATCCTGGTGAGCTTAAGCATGAGGGAGAAATTTGAATATATCTGCCATCCAGAAAGTTCCAAAGCTGGCCTGGGTCCTTGGGATATATTTTTTAGAACTTTAAAAGAAAAAACAAACACTTAATTTAGCATTTAACTAAATGCCTGATACCACTGAAAGCCCTTTATGGATGTTAACTTATTTAATGTTCATTAAACTTTATTAGCAGGTACTAATATTATCCTCACTTTATAGAAAAGGAAACTGAGGCAAAGAGAGATTACAGGACAGCCAGCAAGGGATGGGGCCAGGACTCGGACGTGGGCAGTCCGCCTCTAAAGTCCATGTTAACTACCATGCTATGCAGCCTCTCAAGCAATGTACCTTCCCAATCAATGTTCTAGATCAGAGAATGTAGATTGGCCCACAAATGTATTTTACATGGCCCACTCACAATCTGAAATTTCAGAAAATTTACATAGAAATCTGGATTTTCTGACTTCTTTTGAAAACAGGGACGCCGGGAATCGTTCTGTTTACATTCCCAGCACGTGCCGAAGCTGAGAACAGTCGGCTGCGTGGACAAGGCTCGCACGCTCCAGCTTGCCGCAGTCCTCGTCACAGTGGGGAGACCACAGTGTCCACTGAAATTTCCTGTCTGACCCCTCCGAGCTTTTGAGCTTGTGAGCTTGTGACCGCTCCTCTAGCTGCTGCGTGTATGGGCACTTTCAATACAGCAAGGGCCAGGTTTAAAATGCATTGCTCGATCTTCTAGACATTTAATTTCCTCACTTTTCCCAGTAATTGGGTTTCTGGTAAGTTATGTCTAGTGGTTGATCTTGTCCCAAAGATAAAAATTGAAAGGGAGTGAATCACTCCCTCTGGCCCGGGTTCCCAAACCCCTACTGTTCTGGAAAAGGTTCTAGCCAAGTGGCTGATGGTGTGGGTTGGTTCCCCCATGGTGAGCTGGATTATAGGATATGTCAAACTTGTGTCTAATAATGAAAAGCAAGGTTCCAAGGCCAATATGAGCCCTAAGTCTGGAGGCTCTGCACATTTTTGCACTTCTCTCTCATCAGTTACTTACAGAAAATATGATCTATCAGAAAGCAATGTGCTCTATGTTAGATTCATTTACACAGCAGGTTAGCTGGTGTGTCCTGGCTATGTGCGTGGGCAGCCATCTCCCTGTATCTTGGAAGTGCCTTGACTCAGGGTTCATCTGGGTTATGTTCCATGGAAGAAGTGTGTTGGGGTATTAGCCCAGAGGAGACAGGACCCTGGCTATAGGGAGAGGCTTCCTCTGCAGGGCCGGTGGCTGATGCCAGGGCCTGTGACACTCCTTTGGCCCTTTCAAAGTCTAGGGCCTTTTTAGTGACAAGCACCCCAAGGGGCAGTACCAGGTCTCTCTGAGTGACATCCGAGCTGGATTGTGTACGTGCTTGGTCCAGAGGCCTCTTCAGTCGTGACAAGGCTACTTCCACAACCAGATGTGGAAAGTACTTTGAATTAATATCATCCGAAAAGAAACCTACATTTTTATTAGCTTTATTGAATTTGGAAGAACTTCCTGAATCGTGTGAGCAGTTGGGGAGCCACAAGAAAGGGTGTCTGTCTCTAATGTGAATGTACCACATTGCCTTGCTCAGAGCCCTTTCAAATTCCATGTCTGTCACAGGGGCAGAGATGAAAGCCGGCATTAGCTTGTCTCTGTTCGCTTATAATTCTATCCAAGACAGGTTTATGAAATAAATGATTCTTCCCATCATAGTAGCTGCGTTGGCTAATTTTAGAAAGATCAGGAGGCAGGAGACTTCCGTTCCTGTGCTAGTGCAGCCAGACAAGTGACCACCATCACCCACCAGCTGTATTAAGTGACTTTTACTTTGTGGTGTTTTCTGGTTTCCCATCTGGAAAATGGGCAGAGAAATAAAGACCTTTTACAGAGTGACATTATGAACAATTAACAGAAAAAATTATTACAGGGCATTTTACAAATCAACAGCTCCATATTCATGCTAAGTATCAACATATAATTTTTATCTTATTAAAAAAAACAAGGTAGTCACAAATTCTCAGCACACTTTGAATCAGATACCAAATTCTATTCATTTATCTTAAAATTTTTAGAAGCAATAATGTAGAACATTTTTTTAAGCTGGATTTTGTCTTTCTCTTTTGTTACTGTCTGATTTATGTACAAGTTCAAAGTTAATGTCATAGATTTTATTACTTTAAAACAGAAAGTAGAGAAGGGATTCAGTTAAAGAAACTTTTAACTTTCAAGAGCAAAGAGCAACTGAACATTAAAAATCTTAGGACTATTTCAGTGCAACTCTTTAGGTAAAATCTACAGCCTCTGGGAAACATGACCTCTTCTTTTCTAAATATAATTTCCCCAAACTTAGGATAAAACACTTTTATGGCTGGAAAGCACCTTGAACTTGGAACTTCTAAGAGGTCCAACAGCTTTCTTGTATCAGTCTGGGAGTTAATAGTTCAGCAGACCTAAAACATGTTCAAGAGGTCTTGAATCCCCAAACAATACTTTTTTCCAGTTTTCTCTTGCTCCTTCACCTCTGAATTATTTCATGGTATCTAAACCACTCCATTTCCCACCCATACCTTCAACTTCTTTCCCTCATTTGGTTCTTGTAGCCCTCGGTGCTCCATGGAAACCCCAAGATGCAATGAGAAAGGAAAAGTTAACTAAGGTTCTCTTATGACTTATTAACCAGAATAGCTCCATTTGGGGCTCTTTCTCTTACGATGCTTTCCTGAAATAAGGGCTCCAGGGCTTTAAAATGTTTGCAAACTCCTGCTCTCCCCCATCAGAACCACATGCTTGTCTTGCTCAGTATTAGTCTCTTTATGTCAACTTTGGATCATTTCCCTTCTTACCTGAGACGTTGCCTTTCTCAGACTTTTGTAATGCTTGTTCCTCCTCATTTCCCTTTTGCACCATAGGTAGTTCTTTACCATTTCCCATCCTTATGACAGACCTGAACATGTCCCTGCATCCTCTTTTCACATAGGATCATTATTTCTCATGAGCTTAAGTGCCTGGAGTTAAACTCTCTTATCTCAAGGTCCCTAAGTTCAACCACATATCAATACCTCACCCCATAATCTACTCTCTGATCTAAGTCTCTCTAAAATGGTTATGCAGAAAGCATTAACCTTCGGGTCCCTTGAGTCTCACATGCACCCAGGAGCAGTGTCTGTTTTCTGTCTTCATTGCTGTACTATAAACTCCTTGAGGGTAGAAGACACATCTTATTTTAGCATCTCCACATTGAGCATTGGCCTTTAATACGGTAGGTGTATTAGTTAAGAATTCCACTGGCTTCAAATAACAATGGCTTGAATAAATTAGGGGCTTTCCTTTACTCACGTAATTAGAGGTCTAGAGGGGAGCAGTCCAGAGCTGGCATGATGGCCCATTATGTCATCATGGACCCAGGTACCTTTGTCTATTCAAGAATCCCTAGCATCTGCTTGTCACCTGTGGTCCCCAGATGGCTGAAGCTCCTCCAGCATCGGGTCCACATTCCAGGAAAGAAGAAAGGGAGGGAGAATGGGCAATTTGTCATAGACAAACTTGTTTGTGGTCGACACCAACAAAGCAACAATCAGCCAACCCTCTTTAATCGCTTTCTCAGAAGTGATATGCATTGAGTCCACTTACATTTCATTCATGAAACTGTGTCATATGGACACCTGTAGTGAAAGGAGTCTGAAAATGCAGTGTTCTTGAAACTGGGTATGTTGTTATTAATAAAATTGGGGTTCAGTTGGGAAAGAAGAAAGCGATAATGGATATTTGGTAGGCACCTAACATCTCTGCCGGGGTTAGTATGCAAAAATACTGCATATGGATGGAGTGGTAGGCTTCCCCCCACAAGTGGACTGTATTGAGTCCCCGGAAGCGTGATTGTCCAAGTGTACACCACCTACATCAGCATCACCTGGGAATTTGTTAGAAACACAAATTCTCAGGCCTTACCCCAGACCTACTGAATCATAAGCAAATGGAGTCAGTAATCTGTTTTAAATACCCTACAGGGGATTCTGATACATTCAAAAGTCTGAGGACCACTGGACCAGAGTGACCAAACATGGAATCCTAGCCTTTTGGGATCTTCCTGTCCTGACATCACCAGTGTAGGCTGCATAGGCTAGTGGTCCAGTTAGGCACTAGAAAGTCTTTATAAAACAATTAAGCTCACTCAGATAGGGCCAGAACAATCCAGGGTCATGAAGTTGCTGGGTTCAGGAAGAAATTGAAGAAAAACCTGTGTGGAATAACCAGGCAATGAAGGAAACTTAGCATGCCAACAAATGCCAAAGGCCTCTTCCATTCAGATGGCCATCTTCCTTCCTACTCAGTTGAAGGCTTCTATCCTGTGTGACAACAAAGCATTACTCTAGGATTTTGTAATTAAAAATTATTTGAAAGGTACGATTCTTTCTCTTTTTCTTTTTTTTTATTGGGGTATAGTTGTTTTACAATGTTGTGTTAGTTTCTACTGTACAGCAAAGTGGTATCTATTTTATATATATTAGTGTATAAATGTCAATCCCAGTCTCCCAATTCATCCCACCTCCCACCCTCTGCTTTCCCCCCTTGGTGTCCATACATTTGTTCTCTACATCTGTGTCTCTGTTTCTGCCTTGCAAACCAGTTCATGAAATGTACAATTCTTAAGCTTCCATGGGGCCACTAAAAGGTAACTTATGGGGAGGGGGTTCTAGCCATCCTGTAATACCCATGTACATTTCCTCCAAATAACCCAAAACTAACTAATGCAATTATGTAACAAGTGCTCACAGAGCACATGCAGCTCTAAGTTAGGCTTTGTGGCCCAGGCCTCCCCAAAGCCTGGTTCACAGGCAGATCCAATCCAAGGACTCTTTGTTACTTGTCTGCAACAAGCTAAAGAACTTGAACTCGAATGTAAATCAAGTACAGTCATCCCTTAGTATTGCTAGGGGATTGGTTCCAGGACCTCCTGCAGATACCAAAATCCATGGATGCTCAAGTCTCTTGTATAAAATAGCCTAGTACAGTCAGCCCTCCTTATCCAATGGTTCCTCATCTGCAGATTCAACCACCCATGGGTGGAAAAGGGCCAACTGTATGTTACTAAGCTCACTGTTTAGTTCAACTGACATTTTTTTCACACTAAGACTTTCTTAAAGAAGAAATCAGTGCAGGAGAGAAACAAATGGTTTGCAGACCTGCTCCTTTGTGAAGCACTGTTCTAATAGTCTCCTTCCAGCAAGACAGCCACCCTGGCCCTTTCTTCCTGGAAATTCTGGATCTGACACTTTAGGCATCCTTCTGTCCTTCATTTCTTTAACAAGCATTTAGTTGGTGCTCACGGTGTACGAAGTACTGTGCCGGATGCTTGGGAGACTGGTCAACAGGGCAGTCTGTGAGGATATCAGCTGTCATCAAATGGTAGTATCAAATGAGCAAGTGTATGTGGATGTACTTTATAAACCTAATTAGATTTCAGAATCAGATAGTATTCTCTTTCCTCCATTAGCTGGAATAAAAGGTTCAAAGAGAACAAGAAGATAACACTGGCCAAATTAAAACCCACCACTCCCCAGCATCCCTGCCTTTAGCGGAACTTGCTTTTTAGTTCTTTTCTCTTCTATGGTAGATCTCATCTGAAAGAGCACTGTTCTTGAGCTTAAGAAGAGGAAAAAGAATTTAGAGTTACATTTTGGATGAGAAACATACAATATTGACAATTCAGTTCACAGTCAACCTCCCTCCTGGATGTCTGAACATAAAGCCAATCTCAGTAGGTATCATCGGAACCTAAGTGAAGGGGTAATGAAGCTCCAGGTCTTGAAAGTTGCTATTAACTTGGCCTCTGGGGGAGAACCAGTGAGAATATGCTCCTCCATCAAATTGCTTGCGGTCTCTTAGCCTAGGGACTTAAGAAGCAGCAGGAAAAGGCCAGGATGCTTAGGAATGGAGACGAGCTGTCAGAGAGGATTGGAGGGATGGGAGAGAACAATGCTGGGCCTAGCAACTTTAAAAGACACGCAAGCAACTATGGCAAATGTTAACATCTGTTAAATCCTAGGAGTTTATATTTTTCTCTCTACTTGTCTTTACATTTTAATATTTTGTAACTTAACATTTAAAAAGTTAAACAATATCCCTAAAACAGAATAGTGTCTTCAGATGATCCATGTAACACAGAAGAGATATTGCAGTAAATAAAATATTCATGGCCTTAAAATTATGGAGGACACAGATAGCTTAGGCGTGTGTGTGTGTGTGTGTGTGTGTGTGTGTGTGTGTGTGTGTTCAGAAGCTTTAGCATGCATCAACATCCCCTGTAGGGTGTTTTAAACACAGATTACTAACTTTTCCTCCTTCTGATTCAGTAGGTCTGGGGTGAAGCCTGAAAATTTGCATTTCTAACAAGTTCTCAAAACAAATCCTGATGATGTCTTGTTGAGTAGACATTATGTGCTCTTCCCACAGTGATCTGGATTGCTTTGATTCATTTATTCAGTAGATATTTAGTAACTACCTACTATGTGCTACGTATTAAGTTACGTGCTGGAGATATGTAACTTACAACTCCTTATCAAGAAGCAATCGTTAAGTACAGTTTATATCAATATGTTTACGCCAAAAGATGAGCAGTCATTTAGACACTGAAGCAAGCTGTTGGATATTATAATAGCTAATCAGCAGGCTAGGGGAACTCCTTAGTGAGGGTTGCGTATGAAAACTTTGCTTTTTTGTAGATAGTAATTAATAATGATTACAGATAATTTTCCTTTGCTCTTCTTGTCTCCCCCCTGCCAATCTTCTCCTATTCTTTTCTCTCTTTCTGCTCTTCCTCCCTTGGATAAACATGGTTGATTGACTAATTTGATAGCTATCTCAACCCCCTTCTTCCTTGCTGTGTGTAACCATAGGTTCTGGAAAGCCAGGTATTTGCTGTGCCAGATTCCCTGGCAGCCAGGGCCGGCCACGGGACCCAGTTGCAGTCAATGGGACATAAGTGGAAGTATGCTGGGGGGTCTTCTGGGAAAGGTTTTGCTTCTATATGAAGGGGACAGCAGTAAGAGGAGGATCACTGGTATAGTCTGTTTCCCTGTCTTTCTGCCTTGAAGGTGGACATGATGTATGGGGTTGCAGCAGCCATCTTGTGACCATGAGGCAACCAAAATCAAGATGAAAAATCCAAAGGTGGCAGAGTAGAAATAGTGAAAGAGCCTAGTCTTTGATAACATTTGTGACCAGCTGAACCACTGTTAGCAAACCGCCCAAATTCAGACAATGTTAGTGATAAAAGCAAAACCCTATTTTAATACAGTTAATTACTATCACCTGCAGAGGAAATCATTCCCAACTGATACATCCGCCTCTCTGCCCACCCCGCCCCCTTTTTTGTCTTCTCTTCTGGCTTCCTTTTTCTTCTTTCCTTGTTGTGGGATGAATTGTGGGCCCCTCCCCCACCAAATTCATATGTTGAAATTCTAACCTCTAGTACCTCAGAATGTGACTGTATTTGGAGATAAGGTCTTTAAAGATGTAATTAAGTTAAAATGAAGTTGTTAAGGTGAGTCCTAATCCAATATGACTGATGTCCTTAAAAGAAAAGGAAATTTGTATACAAAGATGCACAGAGAAAAGACCATGTAAAGACAGAGGGAGAAGATGGCCATTTATAAGCCAAGGAGAGAGACCTCAGAAGAAACTAACCCTGATGACACCCTGATCCTGGACTTCTAGCCTCCAGAGCTGTGAGAGAATCCATTTCTGTTGTTTAAGTCACTTAGTCTGTGCTGCTTTGTTAGGGCAGTGCTAGCAGACTAATACACTTCTTCCTCCCCTTTTTTCATTCTCTATTCTTTTTCTTTTCCTTTGTTGACTGGTGTGTGTGTGTGTGTGTAAGAGTGAGGAATCCT
Source organism: Mesoplodon densirostris (assembly GCF_025265405.1). NCBI lineage: Eukaryota > Metazoa > Chordata > Mammalia > Artiodactyla > Ziphiidae > Mesoplodon > Mesoplodon densirostris. The sequence goes on along the minus strand of NC_082673.1, from coordinate 59,398,050 downwards.
TTCATTGGGGCCCCTCAGCAGACTTTACATGCCCTTGTGTAAACCAATAGCTGAGAAGAGGCCTGGGTCCACCGTAACTGACCTAGACCAGTGAAGATTGACCTCCTTGGGCTGGGAGTGGAAACTGCCTTTCTTACAGCTCATAGATGCTCATAGAATGATGGGGACCAAATTACAAACAGGGTTCTGTAAGAAGAGTGGTTATCATCAAGGGATGATCTTTGCCCAACTCAAGGGGCATTTGGTAATGTCTGGAGACATTTTTGGTTGTCACACCTAGGGGGAGAGTGTTGCTATTGGCATTTATTTCAGAGAGACCAGGGATGATGCTAAACATTCTACAATGCACAGGACAGTCCCTACAACAAAGAAGTATCCCTCCCAAATGTCAAAAGTGTAAGATTGAGGAACCCTGTGATACAAGGGGCTGTGGGGAGCTGTTGGGAAGGCAACAAGTAGTTGCCCTCAGATCTGCCACAGATGGAACTACGTGTGTAGCACCTCCCTGTCAGCCTAGCCAGCTGCAGGCTACAGCACCCTGAGTGATGGAAACGGATCTCATTACATTGGCTGGCCAGCCCTTAGTCTACAGCTGTATGTCAGACACCTGAGTGAGTCAGAAAGATTTGTGCAGACTAAAGTTAGAAGAGAGAAAACAAATGATGATTTAAAAATAAATTTGAATAGGCCTCTTTAGATCCTCTGAGACTGCAGTCTGACACATATATAGGACTAAAAATATAAAAATATGGTACTCTGTCACTCGAATCACTAGATTTCACTAGCTCTGAGTATAATAATGCCTTAATCACCATGTAAAATTAATGCCTTTTAATATTTAAAATATATTAATAACCTTATGTTAGTATATTATTGGTATATATTTAAATTAATTTCATAATTTCTAGGAGTAGCTCTTCTTAGCATTATAATCAATGACTAGATTTTTTTGTATCCATCCATCTTGACATTTTTCAGTAAATAAGAAATGATGTAATAAAATATATTTATGGTTTAAATAATAGTTCAACAATTTTTAAGCTTCCTTTGCAAACTTTACTTAAATATGGTTTATATTATTGAATGATAGGCACACTTGTTTCTACAAAGGTCGCTAGATTTAAAAGAAATCAATGCCATGACCTGTAATTTCCTTTACAAATAGAATTTGTTCTGTTTGCTTATGGCTTCTGTTTGCAAGATCACAATTTCCCCTCAAATAACAATGAAAGAAGTGACATAGAAGACTTTGGCCAAATTTGCTGACAGTTTCATGGTGTCCAGTTTTGTTAAAAGTGATCGTGTACCTACTTTTATATATATCATAATGTATCAGCTTTGGATATAACAAAAAGCATTAAACTGTAAAACATTTTCTGTTTTATAGGCTATAGTTTGCAGGGCCTCCCAAGAAGTGCTTTTGCTTAAACATGCTTTAATCAGTTCATGCGGAGTTTGCCTTGGACTTCATTTTTAAAAGAATGACCACTAATATATTCACTTAGCTGTGCTCCTTTGTATTCACATACATTTTTTGCATTCACTTCTTTTTTTCTTAACCAGTGACTAGAAACCAGAACTATCATCTTTCATTCAGCCCTATTATAGACCTAGGGTCTTCATAGGAATACTCCTTCAGTTTGAGGATGATCTTAAGCTGTGTTTTCCTGTTTAGTTGCCTGTGGATGACAGATAATGATGTTTTACACATTTAAGAGCGCTCCAGTTCCCTATTACATGGACGTATTTCTAATTGGCTCCAAGCTCCTTGCTAGTAACAGCCGTGGAAGGTACACTGTACATCTAATTTAGTGCTGCCTGGGGTGACCCAATTGGTTCTGTTATTTTACTGCCAACATGTGCAGCTTATGCGCCAGGGAGCCTGGAGCTAATTGACAAGATCCCTGCCCTCAGAGGCCGAATCCAAGCCAAGCTTCTCAGATGGTTTCCCTTCAGTGACCTCAGCCCTCCTCATCACCCAAGCTACCTTTGGTTTGGTGCCACGACTGAATAAGGAAGGCAAGCCACCTCGTAGGTTCCACTTTATTCAAGACTCATTTGACTTCATCCAAGCCCACCCTGATGGACTGTGGAAGCCCTCAGCGGCAGCTCCTGAGTTCCTACATATTTCGAGGTAACAGTATAGAAGAAGGCTGGGGGATCTGTCTTGAATGAGTGTCTGCAGGGCAAACGTGTTTTATTTTATTTGAATTGTATTTTGTTCTTTTTGAGTCAGCTGTGCAGAGGCTGACAGATATTTGTGGGGAAGGGAGTATAAAGCCCCCTGAGTCACCCTTTGGCACAGACACTGGTCATTCCCCTCATGGAAAAAGCCCCTTCTAGTGGCGTCACTGAGGGCTGATTTCTCTGCATGCCTCTTCTGAGTATAATAGCACCCAATCTCTCTTATATTCCACCACCCAACCCCAGCTTCCCACTCAGCCAAGCTGCAGCTACGCAGGGCTTGTGACTGCTCCAGGAACTGGACACACAGCTTTCTCTTTTCTTCTGCTCCTTAGTTTTTGGTGTTCCCAAGGCCTAGACTCTCTCCCCTTCCCCAGCATCCATGACCTCTACCAAAACCCCGTGTAAACCCTACTTCTTCCCCTTTTTTTCCAGTTTTGTTGAAATATAATTGACATACATCTCTGTATAAGTTTAAGGTGTACAGCATAATGAGCTGACTTACAAGTACTGTGAAGTGAATACTGCAATAGGTTTATTTAGCATCCATCATCCCATAGAGACAGAATAAAAAGCAGAAAAAGAAAATAATTTTTTTCCTGTGATGAGAACTCTTACTGTTTACTCTCAACAACTTTCACATATATCATACAGCAGTGTTACTCTAGTCATTATGTTGTACATTACGTCCCTAGTACTTATTTTCTTATAACTGGAAGTTTGCACATTTTGAACACCTTCTTCCAATTCCTCCCCGTAAGATGTCCCAATTCCACCGTAAGATGTTACCAAAAAACCCAGACAGACTTTCTGGCCAAGCCAATACCTTTTGACCATCTTTCTCCTATTCCCCCTTCCCTCACCCCCCCTGCCTCTGGTGACCACAAATCCGATCCCTTTTTCTGTGAGTTTGGATTTTTCTTTTTCTTTTGTTTTCTTTTGTTTTCAGAGTCCACATGTAAGTAAGATCACACTGTATCTGTCTCTCTCTGTCTAATTTATTTCACTTAGCATAACGCCCTCACATTTCACCCATGTTGTTGCAAATGGTAGAATGTTCTCATTTTTATGGTTGAATAAAATTTCATTGTTTATATATACCACAGCTTCTTTATCCATTCACCCATCTATGGGCACAGGCTGTTTCCATGTCTTGGCTATTGTAAATAATGCTGCTGTAAACATGGGGGTACAGATATCTTTCTCAGTTAATGTTTTAGTTTTCTTTGGATATATTTCCCAGAAGTGGAAATTGCTGGATTATATGATAGTTCTATTTTTAATTTTTTGAGGATCCTCATACTGTTCTCCATAGTGGCTGTATCAATTTACATTCCCACCAGCAGTGCATGTGGGTTCCCTTTCTCCACACCCTTGCTAGCATTTGTTGTCTCTTGTCTTTTTGTCGATGGCCATTCTAACAGGTGTGAGGTGATATCTCACTGTGTAAACCGTACTTCTGAGAAATCATCTTGAACCCTCTCCAGGCAGAATTAATCACACCCTCTCTCATGTATGCTGACAGCACTTCCTCTGCACTACTGGTCGCCCCAGGTCTGGCATGGAATTCTTTTTTATTATTATTATTTTATTGGAGTCTAGTTGATTTACAGTGTTGTGTTAGTTTCAGGTGAACAGCAAAGTGATTCAGTTATACATATAATCCTTCTTTTCCAGATTCTTTTCTCATATAGGTAATCACAGAATATTGAGTACAGTTTCCTGTGCTATATAGTAGGTCCCTTTTTGTTATCTAACTTATATACAGTAGTGTGTGTATGTTAATCCCGAGCTCTTGATTTATCCCTTTCCCCCACCTTTCCCCTTTGGTAAACAGTTTGTTTTCCATATCTGTAAGTCTGTTTCTGTTTTGTAAATAAATTCATTTGTATCATTTTTTAAAATTAGATTCTACATATGAGTGATATCATACGATATTTGTCTTTCTCTGATGGCATGGAATTCTAGTTGTCCAACACAGTTTTCCTTAGCATTTGATTGTGAGCAGTTTGAAGGCAGGATCGTATCTGACTCACTTCTTTTTTTTTTTTTTTTTTTTTTGTGGTATGCGGGCCTCTCACTGTTGTGGCCTCCCCCGTTGCGGAGCACAGGCTCCGGATGCGCAGGCTCCGGATGCGCAGGCCCAGCGGCCATGGCTCACGGGCCCAACCGCTCCGCGGCATATGGGATCCTCCCAGACCGGGGCACGAACCCGTATCCCCTGCATCGGCAGGCGGACTCTCAACCACTGCGCCACCAGGGAGGCCCCCTGACTCACTTCTATATCACCAGTGCCCAGACAGTTTCTGACATTTGGGTGGGCTCAGTAAAGGCATGTTGCATTAATCTCTTGTTGTTACTATGGTGTCTGTCTTTACCAGCATCAATGAGAAGGAGGTGTTCCCCAAAGGAAGGGTGAACAGGTAGCTAAAACATAACCCTATGAATGCTGAACCATTTTCCGGATGAAAAAATTTTATGTACATCCCTGCCTTAAGAAAAAGGTCTAACATAATGCTTTGCTTCATGACTAGGGATCTTCTTGTGGGCACTGGTTATTCCACTGAGCTCTAATATTATCAGTGTTCTGCATCCTATGAAAGTGCCATGAAATAATGGTGTCAATCAATGCTCTTTAAATAAAACATATATATTAACAAAACAAAGCATTGGTCCAGCCAATGACCTTCCAATGGAGCACCAAATGTTAGCCTGTCAGATTCTGATTTGAATGAATGAATACAGGTTGACTTGGCTTACAAAACATCTGGAATACACTGATCTTTCCTTAGATCATTTAGTGTGAACTTCTCCAAAATATTTCCTGTTTCTGAAAAATATTAATTTTCAGGAAGGAAACTTTTAAAATACTCAATGACTACTGAAGGGTATACGAACTTGAATTATATTACATATTTTCACCTCCTTTAGAGAACCAGGTGTTGCCACACCAAAATGGCTATACATTGCCTTTTATCCATCCAGTCATTCAATAAACACCATGTGCTAGGCATTGTGCTAGGACCTAGGGACCTAAGAGTGAAAACTGTAGACATAATTCTTGCCTTAAGGTCTTCACGTTTAGAGAGGAGAGACAGAGCAACACACAGAATTGCAGTAGAGGATGTCTTTCAATTTTGAGAACGTCACCAGCCCATAAAACATTGTCTGCCTCTGCCACGTCACTTGACATTACTACGACTCTTCCATCACTGGTTTAACAGACCATCGTAACCCAGACAAAAGCCAGTTGTATTGCTCTGGTGGTGTAGTTTGGGTTTTTTTTTTTTGTTTTTTTTTTTTGCGGTACTTGGGCCTCTCACTGTTGTGGCCTCTCCTGTTGCGGAGCACAGGCTCCGGACGCGCAGGCTCAGCAGCCATGGCTCATGGGCCCAGCCGCTCCGCCGCATGTGGGATCTTCCCGGACCGGGGCACGAACCCATGTCCCCTGCATCGGCAGGCGGACTCTCAACCACTGTGCCACCAGGGAAGCCCCAGTTTGGGGTTTTGAAGAGGGTCTGCAGTGATCTCTCTGGACTTGGTTATTCTTGGTGCTTTTGTGGTAGGGTTGGGGAGCTAGTTAAGGGGAATAAGATTTATATTTGTAATCTCAGAGGTTTGGAGGAGAATAGTGATGCCTATCAGTAATGCAAGGGGGCTGTCCCAACGGCAGCTCCAGTGGCTGTGATTGTGTTCAAGTAGAGAAAGTGGGAAGTAATTGCTGCTGCTGAAAGCTGGAGCAATATTTCCTACTTGGGGAGTTTCTAGAAGCACATTTTGTTTATACAACAAAATATGATTGAGTCACGTGGCTATCCAAATGTTAGTAAGTAATGGAATTAAATTGTTTGATTTACATCTGTTGGTCTTTGTCACATGTGTCTTACGCTAATGTTTAGTTATTTATTTCTATTGTATGCAAAGAGCCATGCTAGATACTGAGGGGGCTCTGTTTTGTTCTCAGTGGGTTTATAGCTCAGGAATGACATCAAGCAGGGACATAGGGTGTGCAGATTCAAGATCACAGGGAGAATGCCAACTGTGAATGGAAGTAGGTCTTGGTTCCTAATGGGAAAATAAGAGTATTGTCGTGTTGAGATGTTTTAAAAGCTCATTTCTGTGGAGTGATGGGCAATGGAGAGCTTCCCCAGGTCTTGGTGCAGGACGAAGGGCCCCTTAACCCTATCGAAGCAGTGTCATTGATAATAGCAGGTGCTGGGGTTGAGAACAACTGTTAACGGTCACACAAAGATCAAATTTATAATAGATTTTTGAGATCAGAGTATATTTGAAATGTAAAAATTCAGTTTAACTAATAATTATGTAGAATCTGCAGAAGTTCTCTGCAGGCTGTGAGGGGTTTCATTGTATATTCTTCTACACGAGACTAACTTTAATGTATGTGGAGAAAAAAAAAAAAGATTGGGCCAGACTAATTTTACCTTTTCAATGGTAATTTAAAATTTAGAAGTAAGACATTGACTTATTGTGGAATGAACAGAGGTTTTTATGGGGATCGTTCTTGTCACGTGAGCTAATCATGGACTGTTAGATTTGGAAATGCGTGATGATCTCTATCAGGGGTTTTCAAATGTTGTAAACAATATTTTATACCGATATATAGTATGTCAGACAGACAAAAGTGGAGTTGGATATGGGGACTGATCCCCATCGACTTGCTCTGTTAATGTCTCCAAGAGGTTCCCTGTGACACAGTTTGCAAACTGCTGCTCCAGGCCTGTCTCCACATTTTGCCAAGGAGGGTGCCAGGGCCCAGGAAGGGAAAGTGTATTCCCCTGTAGTACTGCTTGTCAGAAGCAGAAGGGGGTCTGGGTCCAGATATTTTGACTTATTTCATTGAGCTTTCTTCTGAAAACCTAACACAATTTGCATGTCTTTTCATTTGTGTTTCCACATGTCCGTGTCCTTTGAAACTGGGTCACACTCTGATTAGTGATAGTAACTGAGGAAAAGAATGACTGTGGTGTTCTGGGCTGAGAGGCAAAGAGGTTAAATCCACTGTGTCATTTTTAATCTCCTTATTGTATTTGACTGTATTCATCTTTGCTCTTCAAATAGAAAAGAGAGCTTTCCATGAAGCCGAGCCCCGGTCCCTTCCCTACAGTGGGAAATGCAGTTGCACAGAAGATGGTAGATTTCCATGTGCGTCTTCTGTGTGATCCTGGCAGCCAGTCAGTGCTTTCTGTGAGCACTGGTGGGGGTCCTTTGTAGACTCCCAGGTGTTGCCACACTTTGGGTAGCAAGACCCTACACAATTCTGTCTTAGCACCGCTTAGGTAATCTAGATCTGTCATGTGTAATCTTTGTCATTAGGTGCGTTCAGCTGCAGAGACCAGGCAGCAGACAGCTAACTGTCCACTAGCTCTTCAAGCTCCCCTTTGTGTAGTACAGGTTTGTTTCTGGGGGGTAGTAGCTTCTCAGTCAGAAACCACATCTCTTCCGCTCCCCCCAACCCTGTGACACACACACACACACACACACACACACACACACACACACACACACACACACACACACACACACACACACAGTTAGGGACAGCCACACAATCAAGCTTAGCTCATGAAATGTGAGCAGCAGTGATACACACCACTTCTAGCCCTGGCCTATCAGACTCCCATGCAACGTTCCTCAGTGCTCTTTCCCTATCTGTTGGCTGGATATACAGAATTTAAGGACCTAGACCAAGGTTTCTTAAGTTCAGCACTGTTAGCATTTGGGGCTGAATAATTCTTGGTTGTGAGGGCCTAGCCTGTGCATTGAAGGGTGGTTAGCTGCATACCTAGCCTCTACTCGCTTGATGTCAGTAGTACTTCCCCACTTTGTAGCAACCAAAATTGTCTCCAGACATTACCAAATAAATGTCCCCTGGTTTGGGGGCAGAGGGCAGACAAAATGACCCCTGATTGAGAACCATTGCCTAGAGTGTTACAGAGCCACTGATGGAAGGAGCATGGGGCCCTGCATCACTGTGGAGTAGAAAGTCAACTGGGTATTACTGCACTGGATTATCAGCTGTGGAAAATGTGAGGTTTGTTAGTTAAAACACATGGTGGTACCTAACCAAACACACTGCTTTGATCTGCTTTGCAAATTGGACTTCTGCATAAGATTCCTTTTAAAGAAAGTTTTCCCTCAAAAAGAATAAAATGAACAAAACCTTCAGAAACTTTGGACCCAATTCAGCCTCTTCCCTTTACAGATGAGGACCAGGTACGAAGATGTGAGGTGACTTCTCCAAGATCACCCAGCTAGTGAGCTGCAGAGGCAGGCCCAGGACTCAGGCCTCCAGAGGCCTTGTCCAGTGCCTTAACCAGAAGTCACCCACCTCTAACACTTTCCAGTCCAAACAGATGGAAGTGCGACTTCCCTGGTGGCACAGTGGTTAAGAATCCTCCTGCCAGTGCAGGGGACATGGGTTCCAGCCCTGGCTGGGGAAGATCCCACATGCCACGGAGCAGCTAAGCCCGTGAGCCACAACTACTGAAGCCCGAGTGCCTAGAGCCCCGTGCTCCACAACAAGAGAAGCCACCATGATGAGAAGCCCACGCACCGCAACGAAGAGTAGCCCCCGCTCGCCGCAACTAGAGAAAGCCTGCGTGCAGCAACGAAGACCCAACATAGCCCCCCACAATTAATTAATTAATTAATTTAAAAAAAAACAGAGGGAAATGGGAAAACCAGCTACACTGAAAAGTAGCACTATATCAAAAACCTGGTACAGTTTAACTTGGCCAAAACTTAGGCTGATGTCAGCCTAGTCCTGCAGGTAGGATAGGTGTATAAAGCACCTTTAGTTCAGCCCTCCATTGTGTTTTTTCTACCTGTTCATTGTGTTATATTATCTGAGTTACTATTTGGGGGTAAAACATTGCCCCAGTCTTCAATGATGCTGTTCTGTGGGGTCCCAAGGAGGTGAATCCCCAGAGCAGGGCCAGCATGGAGTTCCAACTGGGAGGAGAGGAGGACTAAGGGACCAGGAAACCAGGGAAACAGAGGCCCACCAGGTGGCCCAGCCACACCTGCTGTGTGCTCTGAGTTGGGGGACAAGCCCACTTGCTAGTGGAAAAGATGTTTCTAGGAGAACTTGAAGCCTGGCTCTCTTTGGCTCAGGCCCCAGGCACGCTAAGCTTGCAGGCCATTCCTGGGGCAACTGGGTAAGGCTAGTCCTAGCAGGAGATGTTGGCACCTGTTCCCATGTGAGAGAGGCGTCCTTCGGAGGAACTATGGAGTAAGCTCACCAGTTAATGCACCTGTACACGTTTACACCCCGCCTTCCTCTATTCTACGTCTCTATCCCCTGAGCCAGTTCTGACCATGTGGACCCTGGTACTACTTCTGCAATTACAAATTCCCACCTAGAAGACACCTATAATATGGCCCCTTATTAGCGTTTTCTTACCAGTTATGGAGAGAAGAATGGACTTACCTTCCCTGCGGTTTGTACAAAACAGTGATCATCTGTCCCAGGTGGTTAAGTTTCTGTAAATTCTCGCAGGAAGCAGAAGCCAGGCTCTCACCCACCAAGGAAGGCTGAATGTCTGCCTTACCACTGCCAGATTCACTAGGATCAGTAGTTTCTCTCTTCTGCAAACTCGTCCTTCCAGACAAGTCTTAAATTGGGAGAAAGGGAACAACTATTCTCATTCTTTGAGAATTGCAAATTTTATTTTAAGTTGGGATACTCACCAATTTTAAACACTTCTCTCTCTCTCCTTTTTCCTCCAGTTTGGATAACAGTTCTTGGAATTAAACTTAAGATCTCAGGATGTCTGAGCTGGGAGTTAATTGTTGAATTTTCCTGAGTCATCATAAGAAAAAATTTTCATCTTAATTGCTCATGGGGAATAAGTAAAAAAAATGTGTAGAGGCTTCCCTGGTGGCGCAGTGGTTGAGAGTCCGCCTGCCAATGCAGGGGACACGGGTTCGTGCCCCGGTCAAGGAGGATCCCACATGCCGCGGAGCGGCTGGGCCCATGAGCCATGGCCGCTGAGCCTGCGCGTCCGGAGCCTGTGCTCCGCAACGGGAGAGGCCACGGCAGTGGGAGACCCGCGTACCACAAAAAAAAAAAAAAAATGTGTAGACATCTGAAGTCCTATATGCTTTGTCAAACTAAACTGTTAACAGTCCTGGCCAAAGTGTTTGGGCAGTCTGCTGAACTGGGTTATTGTTAAGAGACTTCAGTCTTTAGATATTTAGCTTTTCTTTATTATTATTATGTTGCAACATTTGTGGCTTAACCTTGTGGCATCATTCTGAATAGGAAAAAAATGCAGCACGAAAAGTTTCTTTAGAAGTCATCTAACTCCTTGCTACTCAAAGTGTGTCCACAGACCAACCAGCAGTACTGGCGCCCCTGGGAGCTTGCAAGAAATGCAGGATTTTAGGCCCCTCCCCAAACCTATTGAATTAGAATCTGCAGTTCAAGAAGGCCCGCAGGTGATTTGTGTACACATTAAAGTTAGAGATGCACTTGTCTAGTCCGACTCCTTCATCTGACATGTGAGGGAACTGAGGCCCAGGCAGGTTCTCAGCGTCTCAGAGTGCAAGGAGAAGCCATGGCACAGGACCAGGGGCTACATCTTGAAAGCAAGCTGCCACAAACCACGTCATCTCTCCAGATGCGGGCTCACGGGGTGGCTGAAATCTCTGTGATATTCGCTCTCAACCATACTTAAACACGACCACAAAGTAAGAGAATGTTCTAGAGCTGCTTCCATGGTGGGCGTTTTTCTAAAAATAACTGAAAGACACCCTGCTGGGACAGATACGAGCTGATGTGGCCATTTCAGACCAGACAGGTAAATAGTGAGTCCCCATCTATTCAGCCCCTGGCTGTGAACAGTTTCTCAGTGGTAGCAGGAGCATGGTTGTCTCCTCTACAAGGAAGTAGGAGGTCAGAATCCACAATATTTATGTTGGGATTTCCACTGTTTATATGAGGAAACATCGTCATTAATCCAAAATGTGTCTATTGAGTAGGTCCCTAAAGTCAGGTGTTCCTTTAAAACAATAAATGTAACCTGTGTCTCATATTTCAGGTTTGATGCGGCAGCCTACCTAGTTCTTTGGGGCTACAGCTTTCCATGTAAATGGGACTAGAAATTCAATAAAACTGGACACCCATGTATAGGTTCTCACATTTTGCTGTCATTATGAAAAAGAAATTGTTTTTGATTATCAAACCTTGCTATGTGCTAGGAAGCAATGAAAACAATTATTTTAGAAACCAAGATGGAGAGAATAGAATGCTGTGTATTTCCAGTGGGAGAGGAAGACGTTCAAATGCCCTGTCACATGTATAGGTCTGAACTCTCTGCCTGCAGCAGAAGGGTCAGGCTGTTAGAGACCTGACAAAAGGAGATCCCATGGGTTTATGAGCCGGGAGAGAAGAAGGGAGAGAAGGAGTGTTTCTTTCCCTTGGAGAAGGCAGAGAAAGGAGGATTTGCATTCCTTTGTTTTTGAGGGTTGGATGCATGTAAATGAGCTATAACATACCCAGACCAGATCTCGAAGTCTGGCGTACAGGAGCCAGTTAGTGTACGTTCTTTCTTCACCCGCTTCTCTCTTTCCTGTGGAGAGTCAGGCTGATGACATAGCCCTGGCAAGACCCAGAGGTAGATTTGGTTTTTCTCAAGATGGCTTTATCTGTAGTGGCAAAACATAAAGGAGAATGTTTCTATTGTCACTAAATAAAAGAACAGCTGTATGAATCACGACTGCTTCATGAGAACAGTAGCAGCAGATGCAGAATCTCCATGCCTCTGGGGTCAGGAGAAATTTGGATTTCCTGACAAGGACTGTGGTTCCTGCGGGTTTAACCTGAAATGATGGGAGTGGAGCCAACCACAATCCATGCTCGGCTGTCTAGATCTGGAATATGCCAGATGGAGTCAGAGGGAGTACATGGCAGTTGTGACCCAGTCGGCTGTGCTGAGACCCGCTGTGGCAGAAGAGAAGACGCCGAGGAGGAGGCGGAGCCACGTCACGGGCTGATGCTCAGGCTTCATAGGAAAGGTTCCAAGAAGCCCATGACGTTCTAGGGGGAAAGAAGTCTGCCTAATGCATCCCAGTTTTTCTTTCAAGGGAAATAGGTACAATAATGGGGAGGGGACAGAGCGGCAACGATCTTCGAGTTTCAGATACTCTTTGATCAGTTTCTTCTATCAGATTATGACAATTCTGACTTGCCAGGGAATTGGAGATAGATTTGACATTGGGTCCGTGCGAGGTTAAGATAACCCAGATGACACAGGTAGGCCTTCCAGGGTAGTAATAGTCATTTCTTTGTTTTTCTTTTTTCAAAAATTTTATTGAAGTATACTTGATTTACAATGTGTTAATTTCTGCTGTACAGCAAAGTGACTCAGTTGTACATATATATTCGTTTTCATATTCTTTTCCATTATGGTTTATCACAGGATATTGAATATAGTTCCCTGTGCTATACAGTAGGACATTGTTTTTTATCCATCCTGTACATACTAGTTTGCATCTGCTGTTCCTAAACTCCCAATCCTTCTCTCCCTCGCCACCCCCTTGGCAACCACAGGTCTGTTCGCTATGTCTGTGAGTCTGTTTCTGTTTGGTAGATATGTTCATTTGTGTTGAATTTTAGATTCCACTTGTAAGTGGTATCATATGGTATTTGTCTCTCTCTTTCTGACTTACTTCACTTAGTATGATAATCTCTAGGCCCATCCATGTTGCTGCAAATGGCATTATTTCATTCTTTTTATGGCTAAGTAATATTCCATTATTTGTGTGTGTGTGTGTGTGTGTGTGTGTGTATACCACATTTTCTTTATCCATTCATCTATTAATGGACATTTAGGTTGTTTCCATGTCTTGGGTATAGTAAATAGTGCTGCTTTGAACATACGAGTGCATGTATCTTTTCAAATTATAGTTTTGTCTGTGTATATGCCCAGGAGTGGGATTGCTGGATCCTATGGCAACTCTATTTTTAGTTTTCTGAGGACGCTCCATACTGTTTTCCATAGTGGCTGCACCAGTTTACATTCCCACCCACAGTGTAGGAGGGCTCCCTTTCCTCCATACCCTCTCCAGCATTTGTTATTTGTAAACTTTTTTTTTTTTTTTTTCTTTTTGCGGTATGCGGGCCTCTCACTGTTGTGGCCTCTCCCGTTGCGGAGCACAGGCTCCGGATGCGCAGGCCCAGCGGCCATGGCTCACGGGCCCAGCCGCTCCGCGGCATATGGGATCCTCCCAGACCGGGGCACGAACCCGTATCCCCTGCATCGGCAGGCGGACTCTTAACCACTGCGCCACCAGGGAGGCCCTGTAAACTTTTTAATGATGGCCATTCAGACTGGTGTGAGCTGGTACCTTATTGTGGTTTTGATTTGCATTTCTCTAATAATTAGTGATGTTGAGCATCTTTTCCTGTGCCTGTTGGCCATCTGTATGTCTTCTTTGGAGAAATGTTTAATTAGATCTTTTGCCCATTTTTCGATTGGGTTGTTTGTTTTTTTGTTATTGAGTTGTAGGAGCTGTTTGTATATTTTGGAAATTAAGCCCTTGTTGGTTGCATCATCTACAGATATTTTCTCCGAGTCTGTAGGCTGTCTTTTTGTTTTGTTTATGGTTCGCTTTGCTGTGCAAAAGCTTAGAAATTTGATTAGGTTCCATTCTTTAAGTAATAATCATGTCTTACATGGGCATGGATTGTCAGTCTGTAGACCATTCTCATGGCAGTATTGTGAGGAATTTCTCTCTAAGGCTAGTGCTTCTTCTACTAGACCAGTGGCCTCTAAAATGGACAACCCACTACACCCTGGAGGGTACACACGATAATCCATTGCTTGTAAAAAGAAGCTATTTAGAGTTTTTCCCCCTAAAAATCAGAAAGAAATTCAGCTTTACCAAATATTGACTACACAGATTGAGCTTGGCACGTTTTGTCAGTTTTTATATCAGACAGCCCCACATTACAATGTCCAGGTGTCCATTACAATGTCTCCTGAGGATTGAGGGCATTCCCATGTCTCGGATCAGAGTGACCCCCAGCTTGTTCACTTTCTGCCCCCTGTTGCCCCTTATTCACCTGTAGTGAAGTGAATTGATAGATTTCAGGGTCTCCCTTCCTCTGACAGAGAGGAAAAGCAGCTTAGAATGAATCTTGCAAAGAATGGGATACTATTAATGATGCAAACACACACCAAGCCCAGAAAAACAGCGGAGCCAGCGTCTCTTGTTATTTTTGGTATGCGCTCATTGTCTGCCATAGTATGATATTGAAAACAACAATCTCATCTGAGCTAACAAGTTGCCAAAATATTTTCAAGAAGATGATCTGAAATGTGAATTACCTTCGCTGTCCTTGATGATGAATGTCACCCAGGTATCCATTGTACCTTAATGTAAACTCAAGGACAGTAGGAAGCCATCATGATTAGCAGTTCATTTAAAAGCAATACATGTAGGACTTAAAGACAAAACTCTGTAGTCCTCCTCCCTCCACCCCTCCCCCAGGTGGTTAAAGGCATGCGATTCTCACCAGTACTTTAAAATTTTGCCAAATTTAATGATAAATCTTTAAAAGCCTCTCTTGAGATTTCTTACTTATTACTGAAAAAGCCACATATGACTGGGTAAATCTGTTCTCCTTGATGCTGTTAAAAATGGTTGAAATAATGCCTAAAATATACTTAGGGACAAACAAAATGCGTTTCTTGTCAGCTGATACTGTTGGAATAGAAATAGAAAATATTGTTGAATGTCTGAAGAAGCAAGGATTAGAACAGGTGTTGCAGTGTAGGATGTTTGCTGTGTAGTTGTATAAAATCATTTATTTTGTCAATATGTTTCTACTTAGAGTATTTGCTAGCTTCTGTTTCAGTAATTCAGAACCTAAAGAATTACTTTAAATTTTTTTGTGTGTGTGCGTGCGTGCGTGTGGTGTGTGTTTTGCCAGTGTGCATACCACATATGAGAAAATATACTGGAAATTATACTGGGAATACCTTCAACAATTATTTCTTTAATTAAAAAATGTTTCATGGAAAACCTAGGTAAATATGACCACTGAGACAGAGATAGGGCCAGATGAAAGTCATTCCCCAAATCGTACAGAGGAAAGCTTTTATAACAAAGTAGTTAATTCCAGAAGTGCATAGAATGTTATAGGATGTTATCCATATGGGTTAACTTTATAAAAACAAGACCTTTAAAATACAGTGGCGTCCTTAAGCACTGTATAAAGAGATGGATAGTGACCATGAAAATCTTTTGTAATACACGGAGTTTCCTTTCAAATTTCTTGTAAGTTATCTTCTGTCAACATATTAAAGGAATTGTTGAACTTAAGATGAGTTCATTTATTTTTCTTTTATAAGAAGATGAGACCCAAAGAGGATTGTTTCTGTGATGACAATTATGCTATCTAGAAAAAATAAAAGTGTCATGAACGACGTTGGGAAGGAGGCATATTCATTGACTAATTGACCCATGAAGGGTATGACCAGGAGAAATGAACATTTTGCCTTCCCAAAGCATATCATCTCGGGCTGCATTTAGAACTCTCCTCTTCTTTGCGTTCCTATAATACCCTGTGTACACATCCACCCACCCATCCAACCACCTTTCCATCTCCCTGTCCTTCCATTCATCCATCCATCCATCTAGCCGTTCATCCATTTATCACCCATTAATCCAACAAATATATATTGATCACCTACTAGATGTCAGCATTCTAGATGGTGGGTGTACAGACAGACAGTGAACAAAACTATCAATAATCCCAACCATCATGAAACTAACATCCTAAGGAGGGAAAACAGATCATTTGAAAAATAAGGTATATAATAAGTTAGACGGTGATAAATATTATGGGGAAGAACAAAGGAGAAAAGGAAATTAAATTGTAACAGGGAACACACTGCAACTTTTAATTCAGTAATCAGAGAGCATCACTGAGAATATCACGTTTGAGTAAACACGCAAAGGAGGTGAGAGGCTGAGTCCTGCAGATACCTGTGCAGTTTACTGAGCAGAGGGAACAGTAAGGATAAAAACCCCGAGGAAGGATTGTGCTTCAGGTTTTAATTGGAGCTGAATGAATGAGGGGAGAGGAAGCCCTGAGGTCAGAGAGGTGACAAGTTGAAGGAGAGGGGCAGTGGCAGACTCTGCAGAGCCCTGCAAATATTTGGGCTTTTATTCCAAGTGCAATGAGAAGCCCCTGGAGGGCTCTGTGCAGAGGACATGACTTGGTCTGACTTAACGCTTTAACAGAATTGTTTTGTCTGTGTTATAGAGAATAGACTAAACGGGGGCGTCTTAGTCTGTTCAGGCTGCTGTAACAAAGCACCATAGACTTGGTGGCTTGAAGCAAGTCCTCTCGAGACTCTTGTAAAGACACTAATCCCATTGAGAGAGCTCCACCCTCATGACCTCATCTCATCCTAATTACCACCCAAAGCCCCTGCTTCCTAATAGCATCACATTATGGGGTAGGGCTTCAGCATAGCAACTGGGGGGTGGGGAGGGTGGGGAGACACAAATATTCAGTCCATAACCTGGGGCAGTCACAGAAGTGGAGGCCTGTTGGGAGATACTGCATTAATCAAGGTGTGGTAGTGAGAGGTGGTTGGATTCTCAATTATCATATTATATTGAAATGATCCACTTTTTTTCTGTCTCCTCCACCTGTATAGGGCATTCCCAGCACCTATCACAATGCCTCACTCATAAAAATCATGAAGTATCTCCTTTTGGTGAATGAACTATGCTCATTTTGAGGGTGGTATAGGGCTAATTGTCTCAACTTGTAGGTAAGAGGGAAGTGAGGTAGAAAAGGTAATTTATTTAAGGATTAAAAGAAAAGTAAGTGGTTGATACTGGGTTATTATGAGAAATAGGATGCTTGGGGGAGTATATTCTTGGTCACAGGGGATGATTTTAAGGAAATCTTTCCTTGCCCAACACAACTCTGGGAATTTGGGTCAGACTCAAAACTGTTTCTGTCTGATGTAATACTTGGAACCACTGCATTGCACAATACCTGGACTTGCTTTTCCCACAAAATGCAACATGTCTCCTTGAAGTTGTGCAGTGTGCTGATTTGTGGATATGTATCTATATTTTTGAGAAGTCTTCAGCCATTGGGGTGGCGTCATAAATTCAAATAATCATAGAAGCAAAGCAGAAGCCATGATCTTAAATACTGTTTGTTCAACTCTATCACCTATAAGATGGGGATAATACTTTTACCTCACAGTGTTCATGTCAAGATTAAGTAAAAGAGTTAATATAATTGATTTCCGCACTGCTAGGTAAATAGTAGTCACTCAAATCTTTGTCCTTTTCAGCCGATGTTATTGTTGAGCTAAAGAAAATTCACAAGGAGAGTATCAGGCATACCTCAGTTTATTGTGCTTTGCTTTATTGTACTTCACAGATACTACATTTTTTGCAAATTGAAGGTTTGTGGCAACTCTGCTTCCAGCAAGTCTGCTGGCACCATTTTTCCAGCAGCACTTGCTCACTTCATGTGTCTGTATCACATTTTCATAATTCTCACAATACTTCAAATGTTTTCCTTATTACTGTATTTGTTATGGTGATTTGTGATCAGTGATCTTTGATGTTATACTGTAATTGTTTGGGAGCACCACAAACCATGCCCATATAAGACAGCAAACGTAACTGGTAAATGTGTGTGTTCTGACTGCTCCACTGACCTGTTGTTCCCTCATCTCTCTCCCTTCCCTCGGGCCTCCCTGTTCCCTGAGACGCAGCAATATTGAAATTAGGCCAATGAATAAACCTACAATGGCCTATAAGTGTTCAAGTGAAAGGATGAGGCACATGTCTGTCAGTTTCAATCAAAAGCTAGAAATGATTAAGCTTAGTGAGGAAGGCATGTCAAAAGCCAAGATAGGCCAAAAGCCAGGCCTCTTGTACCAAACAGTAAGCCAAGTTGTGAATGCAAAGGAGAAGTTCTTGAAGGAGATTAAAAGTGCTACTCCAGTGAACACATGAATGATAAAAAAGCAAAACAGCCTTATTGTGATATGGAGGAAGTTTTACTGGTCTGAATACAAAAAATCAAACCAGCCACAACATTCCCTTAAGCTAAAGCCCAATCCAGAGCAAGGCCCTGATTCTGTTCCATTCTGTGAAGGCTGAGAGAGGTGAGGAAGCTGAAGAAGAAAAGTTTGAAGTTAGCAGAGGTTAGTTCATGAGATTTAAGGAAAGATGCCATCTTCATAACATCAAAGTGCAAGGTAGATACAACAGCAAGTGCTGATGTAGAAGCTGCCCCAAGTTATCCAGAAGATCTAGCTGAGATAATTAATGAAGGTGGCTACACTAAACAATAGATTTTCAATGTAGATGAAATACCCTTATACTGGAAGAAGATACCATCCAGAACTTTCATAGCTAGAGAGGAAAAGTCAGTGCCTGACTTCAAAGCTTCAAAGAACAAGCTGACTCTCTTGTTAGGGGCTAATGCACCTGATGACTTGAAGTTGAAGCCAATGCTCATTTACCATTCTGAAAATCCTAGGTCCCCTAAGAGTTATGCTAAATCTACTCTGACTGTGCTCCATAAATGGAACAACAAAGCCTGAATGACAGCACATTGGTTTACAACATGGTTTACTGAATATTTTAAGCCCACTCTGGATAACTACTGTTCAGAAAAAAATGCCTTTCAAAATATTACTGCTCATTGAGAATGCACCAGGTCACCCTAGAGCTCTGACAGAGATATACAATGAGATGAATGTTGTTTTCTTGCCTGCTAGCACAACATCATTCTGTAGCCCATGGATCAAGGAATAATTTCAACTTTCAAGTCTTAAAATTTAAGAACTACATTTCATAAGACTATAGCTGCCATAGATAAGTGATTCTTTTGGTGGATCTGGGCAAATTAAATTGAAAAACTTCTGGAAAAGATTCACCATTCTAGATACCTAAAGACCATTTAATTATCTAAATGATTCATGGGAAGGGGTCAAAATATAAACATTAACAGGAGTTTGGAAGAAGTTGATTCATGGATGACATTCATGAATTCATGACTGAAGTTCAAGACTTCAGTGAAAGAAGTAACTGCAGATGTCATAAAAATAGCAAGAGAACTAAACTTAGAAGTGGAGCTCGATGATGTGACTGAACTGCAGTAATCTCAGATAAAACTTGAATGGATGAGGAGTTGTTTCTTATTGGATGCGCAAAGAAAGTGGTTTCTTGAGATGGAATCTGCTCCTGGTGAAGATGCTGTGAAGATTGTTGAAATGACAACAAAGTATTTAGAATATGACATATACTTTGTTGATAAAGAAGCAGCAGCTTAACTCCATTTTTGAAAGAAGTTCTTTCGTGGGTAAAATACCATTAAACAGCATTGCATATTACAGAGAAATTGTTTGTGAAAGGAAGAGTCAATTGATGTGTCAGACTTCATTATTGTCTTATTTTAAGAAACCGCCACAGTCACCCCAACCTTCGGCAACCACCACTCTGATCCGTCAGCAGCCGTCAGCTTCAAGGCAATACCCTCCATCGGCAAAAAGGTTACAACTTGGTGAAGGCTCAGATGATGGGTAGCATTTTTTAGCAATAAAGTATTTTTAATTAGGGTATGTATATTGTTTTTCTTTGGATGTGATGCTATTGCACATTTAATAGACCACAGTATAGTGTAAGCATAACTTTTACATGCACTGGAAAACCAAAAAATCCATGTGACTTGATTTATTACAATATTCACTTTATTGTCGTGGTCTGGAACTGAACCTACAGTATCTCTAAGGTACAATTATAGTATATTTAATGAGCTCATCATCTAAAGTGGTGGTAGGAGAAGTGGTTCTGCCAAAAAAAAATTGTAAGAACTTATATAAAAATAAGAGGATGAATCTATAGTGAGTTATTAAGGGAAAATAGGGTCTGTACCTATTTGTACTCCAGTATGATGGTTTTATTTGTAATTTGGAAGCTGCTGTCAGCCTGTGAGAACAGCAATAATTCATGGGTGCAGCTTTGGTCCCCATCAGGGCCAGGGTACAAACGGCCAGTAGAAACTGGGAGGGCTCAATAGATAGGGAGTTTGATGCGGATCAGTACAAATACTGCCAGTAATAATAACATATTCCAGCTTCTATAGAGAGGCTGGGAATGGGCCAAGATGACAGTTAGAAGAGAGCATAGGTCCTCTGCTCTACTTACAGAGTTTATTGTTTTCTTTCCTTATTCTTTGAGATCAGAACAAAGAAACAATTGACTGGATATAGAAGTTTCATGACAATTAAATGACATTTTGTTCAGGATAATTATAGGATTTACACTGTTTCCTTTTGACAGTTGATCAAAGGGAAATGAAAATTTGTAACACAAACTGCCCCCATGTCGATCAATAAGTAAGCTGCTGCATTTAATTTTCTTCCTAGGACTTTGGAAGGCAAACAGGGATCTTCCCAGAATTTTCCTATTCTGTTTCCTCAGTTGGCACTGTCCTATATAATTGCTCCACTGATGCTTCCAGTGGGTTGTTGTCAACTTTCATCATACTCAGAAAATTGTCTGGCTTCTCTCTGGGGCTTTCCTGTATTCTGATCTTAAACCCCAGTTAAAGAGCAATGTCTTTTGAGTACAGTCTTGAATTTTCTAGTATTCTGAGAACCCATCAACCTGTAAACATTCATTAGCTCCTTCCCTTTTTCTAGAAAGGTTTTTTTCCCCATGCTATTGACCTTAAGAAGCCTGGATACTGATGGTTTTTACATTTTTATTTCCTGAAAATCTTGTCAGGATTGACGAAAAATATTGTTTTAGTACCTTTGTCCTAAAAAGCACTGTGAAATTCCAAGGCAGGCCAAACTCAGGAGGTTGGTGGGAGTGATTTTCACCAGTGGGGAGGCCTTATGTGTAGAAACTTAAACTTGAAGGAAGAATATTGAAAGATCCTTCTTGTCTTTCATGTGGGTGCATCTTACAATTGCAACCTTTTAAACAGAGGTTCCAGGACCTAGTTTTTCAGCCAGTTCTAAGATCTCTTTTTCTTCTCTTTTTATTAAGTAGAACATTTCATGGCCTTGCTAACAGCAGGAAAAACGTTTTTTCACATTCTACATACTCACTATATCTTTAATTTTCTAAAACTGTAACTAGTTGCCAAAACTATTCTGGCATTCCATGAAGCGATGTCGTTTGCCATCAGAAAACTTTTGAACTCTACATAAATGCAAAATATCAACACTTTTATATCCTGACAAGGCTTATAAAAACAATTAGACTGCATTTTATGGGCTTTGTTTGGGTTAAATATGATTCTGGTCATCAGAAAAGGATTATTCATTCATTTTTTTTTTTTTTTTTGGCTAAATGTATCAGTAAAGGTTTAATCAGGAAAAGAGAAACCACGTTAGGTATGTCAAATAAAGGAGGTTTAAAATAGGGGACTGATTCCAAAAGTAAGGCCTGAAGGAACAAAAGAAGGGAAGGTGGGATAACACAGAGGTTGGTGTCAAGCTGCTATTACTGGAAGAACAAAAGAGCTGAGGTGGTGCCCCAGACCTGAGAAGTGCACTCCTTGGAATTGTCCAAGTGTGCATCTGCTCCTGGACCTCCTGATGCTACTGCTGGAACTGCAAAGGCTGCTGGACCACAGCCACTCAAGGCTGCTGCTGCTGCTGCTCCTGGAACAGCCAGCACCATTGGAGTCCAGAGCCACCTGCTGCCTCCATGGCTGGACATGGGGCTGGAAGCAGAGAGAGGATGAGTAACGGCTTCTCTCTTCCTTGCATCTTCCAAACACATGCCAGTGTGTCCCACTGCTTGGATCTAATTGATAGTCAGTTGGCAGGATTCTGGAGAATGTAGCTAGCTGGCAGAGTCCAGCTCGCTGCAAAACAGAGCTGAGCCTAGAAGGGAAGGAATAGAATTGAGAGCAAACAGGCAAATGACAGCTCATGTCTGTCCTTCACACAGAGGAGAAATGTGTTCTAGACAAATCTGACATGGAACAACACAATGTGTCACATCCCCCTTTTCCAGCTTCATGAATGAATAAATGTTCACTTGGCTTTCTTTTCACTTCCCCCAATATTTTAAATTTTAAATAGCTTCCATTTTTTAAATATTTAAAGATGGAATATGAATGAAAAAAATCAAGCAATACATTCTATAGTTTATCTTTTGTAATTTGTTTCTTCAGCAAGTTTTGGAGGAAGGCAGCTTTGGCTTATGCTTTTACAAAATGCTAGGTGATATACAAATATTTCTCATTTAATACTTACAACAGCCTTATGAGGTAGGAATTACTTTTTTTAACATCTTTATTGGAGTATAATTGCTTTACAATGGTGTGTTTCTGCTTTATCACAAAGTGAATCAACTATACATATAAGTATATCCCCATATCTCCTCCCTCTTGCGTCTCCCTCCCACCCTCCCTATCCCACTCCTCTAGGTGGTCACAAAGCACTGAGCTGATCTCCCTGTGCTATGCAGCTGCTTCCCACTAGCTAGCTATTTTACATTTGGTAGTGTATATATGTCCATGCCACTCTCTCACTTTGTCCCAGCTTACCCTTCCCCCTCCCCGTGTCCTCAAGTCCATTCTCTACGTTTGTGTCTTTATTCCTGTCCTGCCCCTAGGTTCTTCAGAACCTTTTTTTTTAGATTC
Organism: Mesoplodon densirostris; assembly: GCF_025265405.1. Classification (NCBI taxonomy): domain Eukaryota; kingdom Metazoa; phylum Chordata; class Mammalia; order Artiodactyla; family Ziphiidae; genus Mesoplodon; species Mesoplodon densirostris. The sequence continues at coordinate 59,375,186 of NC_082673.1, read as the reverse complement.
CATATATGTGTGTTAGCATATGGTATTTGTTTTTCTCTCTTTCTGACTTCACTCTGTATGACAGACTCTACGTCCATCCACCTCACTACAAATAACTCAATTTTGTTTCTTTTTATGGCTGAGAAATATTCCATTGTATATATGTACCACATCTTTATCCATTCATCTGTCGATGGCCACTTAGGTTGCTTCTATGTCCTGGCGACTGTAAATAGTGCTGCAGTGAACATTGTGGTACATGACTCTTTTTGAATTCTGGTTTTCTCAGGGTATATGCCCAGTAGTGGAATTGCTGGGGTGTATGGTAGTTCTATTTGTAGTTTTTGTTGTTGTTGTTGTTTTTGTTTTTGTTTTTGCAGTACGTGGGCCTCTCACTGCTGTGGCCTCTCCCCGTTGCGGAGCACAGGCTCTGGATGCGCAGTCCCAGCGGCCATGGCTCACGGGCCCAGCCGCTCTGCGGCATGTGGGATCCTCCCAGACTGGGGCACGAACCCGTGTCCCCTGCATTGGCAGGCGGACTCTCAACCACTGCGCCACCAGGGAAGCCCCTATTTGTAGTTTTTTAAGGAACCTCCATACTATAAAATTCTTAGAGGAAAACTCTTAGAGGAAAATATAGGCAGAATACTCTATGACATATATCACAGCAAGATTCCTTTTGACCCACCTCCTAGAGAAATGGAAATAAAAATAAACAAATGGGACCTAATGAAACTTAAAAGCTTTTGCACAGCAAAGGAAACCATAAACAAGACAAACCTCTGAATGGGAGAAAATATTTGCAAACGAAGCAACTGACAAAGGATTAATCTCCAAGATTTACAAGCAGCTCATGCAGCTCAATATCAAAAAAACAAACAACCCAATCCAAAAATGGGCAGAAGACCTAAGTAGACATTTCTCCAAAGAAGACATACAGATTGCCAACAAACACATGAAAGGATGCTCAACATCACTAATCATTAGAGAAATACAAATCAAAACTACAATGAGGTATCACCTCACTCCACTCAGAATGGCCATCATCAAAAAATCTACAAACAATAAATGCTAGAGAGGGTGTGGAGAAAAGCGAACCCTCTTGCACTGTTGGTGGGAATGTAAATTGATACAGCCACTGAGGAATTACTTTTATAGGCACCACCCTCACTCCCCAGGAAAGCAGAGTCTCAGACAAACCTTCACATCTCTTTGTCTCCAGAGCTGGGACAAGAACTCTGCCTAGCACTTTGCAGCCAGCACATGGTGGCTTTGTAGCCTGGAAAAAAACGGCAGTTTTTTACTTGCAACCCAAGAGAGACCTTGATGTGGGAAAAATAGGATTTGTAAATAGGTTGCCAAAATATTTTTTTCTACTGTAATACTACTGTGAGCTCAAGGAAACAGTGTACACTCCAGTGCTTACTGGTGCCCATCTTGAATTTCCAGATCTCTTTGCTTGAATCTCTTTTTAACACAGGTTTCATTGGCCTTTTATAATATTCATTTGCTTCTCTGTCGTTTCCTCCCAATAGATTATTGTAAGCACCTTGAGGACCACCGCGGTGGTTACATTCATCTCTGAACCCCACACAGAGCCTGGTGGAGGGCTAGCACTTAGGAAGAGCTCAAGAAATGTGTGGCTATTGGATTGTTGGTTTTGGAAGGTCCTGCCCTCGTCATGGGCTCTGTAGAGCCAGACCACAGGAATCACGACTTTCAGAGACAACTTAGTTCATATCCTGTCTTCACTACTTAATAGCTATGTGACCTGGGAAGGTTATTAATTTTTCTGTACTCTCTTCCATAAAATGGAAATAATACCTACCCCTTAAGAGGGTCACTGTAGGGGCTTCCCTGGTGGCGCAGTGGTTGAGGGTCCGCCTGCTGATGCAGGGGACGCGGGTTCGTGCCCCGGTCCGGGAAGATCCCACATGCCGTGGAGCAGCTGGGCCCGTGAGCCGTGGCCGCTGAGGCTGCGTGTCCGGAGCCTGTGCTCCGCAATGGGAGAGGCCACAACAGTGAGAGGCCCGCGTACCGCAAAAAAAAAAAAAAAAAAAGAAAAAAAAAAGAGGGTCACTGTAAAAATATGTTGGTTCATGAACAAAAAGTTTCAGATACTATAGCTAGCATAGGCTAAGTGCTTAATAAATACCAGTTTACCATTGTATAATTTTCTATTGGTTAAAAAAACATAATAATTTCATCAGGACTCAAAAGTATATTAAGTGATTAACAAAGAGATCTGTAAATGAGAAATCAGAAAGACTTAGCTCATTTATATGTTGAATATCTGGAAGCTTTCTGGGGGAGAAAGCAACTGGTTGAATTGAAGTGATCTGCGTTTTCAAGCACAGATGTAGATGTCTTAGTCCATTTGGGCTGCTGTAACAGAATACCATAATGGATAGCTTATAAATAACAAATATTTATTTCTCACAGACTAGAGCCTGGAAAGTCTAAGATCAAGGTGCTGGCATATTTAGTGTCTAGTGCAGGCCCACTTCCTGGTTCATAGATGGGTGTCTTCTTGCTGTGTCCTCACATGGCAGAAGGGGCAAAGGGGCTCTCTAGAGCTTCTTTTAGTAGGGCTCTAATTCCATTCATGAAGGCTCTGCCCTTATAACCTATGTACCTCCCCAAGCCCCCACCTCCTAATACCATCCATTGGGGGTTAGAATTTCAATATATGAATTTTAGGGGGACACATTCAGTGTATAGTAGTAGTGGGTAAATCACATCATCTCTGTGTATATGTGTGTGTACTTGCACACATGGTATCACCGTATTCACTTCCTCTGCAAAACTATCCTCTGGAATTTCACATGCAGATTTACTTACCATGAATTTACTATACACTTGATGATTAAAAGGTCCCTATTTGGTTTTGCTCTCCTGTTGCTTTCCCAAGTAACTGGATATTTGCCATTTCCTGCTGTGAAAGCACTAGAAGGCTGGTGCCAATGTAGATAATTCAAATACTGGCTGCATATATTCAAGTGTATTGTTTTGGAGAAGTTGAGGGTCAAGGATCAACATACTCTGACATTTGTAGCTTTGGTTTAACCTGGAAAAGCTACTTTGAAATTAGCTTTTTCATGCATCACGCCATAGTCAGAATGCCTTTAGAGCCTATCCCATTCTTCATCAGGGATTCCTTTGTTACCAGGGCACATGTTACTTTGGCAAAAACTGAAGAAACTGGATATGATTTTTCAGAAAATTCAAAACTGATAAAAACTGGTTTTCCTTAATATTTCACATCCCTAGACCCTAGTCCAAGTTGAAGAAACCACAGTTGAGTCAGTTTTCTAAATTCACATCATACATCTGTACCTTTCTGCAGGGTCTTTATCCTAAAAACTGAATTTTAGTTCACTCATTCACCTATCCATTCATTCATTCATTGAACAAGTACATTTTGATCACTTGCCATGTGCCAGGCACTGTTCAATGCTGTGAATACAGTGAATAAAATAGGCAACGTCCCTAGGTTAAAAATGTTAAAGCTAAATAATCCCTAACTTCTTAATACTTCAAAAGCACCTTAATTTTTGATGCCATTTTTCATTAAAGCAGGATTACCACTATCTGTGTACAAAATTCCTGGAGGTCAGCAGGTGAAGGGTGGAGGATGGTGGTTGTTTTACAGATGGCCAAGTGGCTTCATACTTAAGTCCTTCTTAATAATAAAAAATAAACAAAAATACCTACCCTTATAGTTATGAAGGGCACCGTTCCACATTAGTCAGAAGCCTCTGATTGCTAGTTGCAGATAACCTAATTTAGGATGTTCTAGACAATAAAGGGAGCCTAACAAAAGAAAAGTTGAGAAGAAGGGAGGCTTTTGACACTGTTTCATTCACAGGTTTGTGAGATGATAGGGCTTCATCAGCCCCATTTTTCTGAAATTCTTGTGGGACCTCAGCCCAGTGCCCTAGCTTCTCTCCTCACTGCGGTGTGTTTACAGCTGGGACGTGGGTCATCCTTTCCTCTTCACTCTGTTTAAAGGGCGCCGTGCTCTTTATCTCACCAGGCGTGACTTATGGGAAGCATTAGAACAGTGTAACTGCAAATAAGGTCATTCCTTCATCAAGGTCCGAAATCCTTTAAGGAATATATACAGATGTACATGAGTAACAACGTGTCAGAAAATGGCGTGGCACTGCTGCAGACTTTTCTGGTAAAAACCAGGGGGGTGGGAAGGAATTTAGGTGGAGATTAACATAAAGCTGAAATCATTACCATCATCATCTCACTGAGCAGACTGGGAACTGGGGAGAGAAAGATATTAGTTTTGGAATTATACAAAGCTATATCTGGTGAGGATTGAAATCTGGGTCTCAATGAATACAGAAGTACTAAATACAATTTACAGACAAGGAAATACAAATGGCAAACAAATATATGAAAAAATGTTCAACTCTCCAGTAGGGCAAGAAATAAAAATCTGAGTGATGACAGGCTGTTATTTGGCACTTATAAACTAAGAACAATAAATAAATTATAGATAGAGCAATTGGTCTAGATCTAGATATATCTGATGCAGTGCTAACAAGCCTGTGGAGATACAGTACATCCAGTTCTTGCTAGTGGCTAGAAAAACAGTTACAGTTCATTTAAAAGTCTGACGAGAAGTAGTACCTATAATAGGCACAACTTTCAGTACCTATGACTCAGTAGTCACGTTCATTAGTCTCTTTTGCCCAAGGAAACAACTCAAAGGAAAAAAAAGTAAACGTATAAAGATGTTTTTATGTTGCTATTTATAATAGAGAAAATCTAGAAGCAACTGAACTCTGAAGCAATCAGAGAATTAAATATTAAATATACCATGGCATATCAGTTCATTGGAATTTATGTAGCAACTGAAAAGTATAAATATGGAGGCTCTGAAGGCTTCAGAAGGTATTCATTAGCCCACAGTGAATGGAAAGAAGGGAAAACCTTTGGCTTCTGGATTTGAGTGCCAGCTCTTGTGTGAACTAACTCCACGGATTAAGTCAGGCACCTCAGGCAAGTGATGGTCACTCTTCTAAAACTCAGTTTCTTCATATCTGTAATAATGGTACTTACCTCATGGGGCTGTTATGAAGATCAAATGAGGTAACTCACATAAAGCACTCAGTGCCAAGTGCAAAACAAGCCAATAAAAGAATCATACCTAAATATTATCTTTGTAACTATGTTCATTTTTTTCTCTGTCAAAATTAAAGATTAGAAGAGAGCATGAGAATAACATGGGGGGGGGGAAGTCTTAAGCAGGATAATGGAATGGGTGAATATTTTATTTTTGAGCATTTCCCTTTATAATGTTTTATATGTTGACATTTTAAAAAACGTATTTCTAAGTTCAGACGCCTCCCAGGGCGAAGTCCTCATATCAGGGCCCCTCCTCTTTCTGGCAGCTGGAAAGGCCCATTTCGTAACCCCGCCACAGCTCTCAGAATGCAGACATTAAGCCGGGGAGTCCACTGCACAGATTTTAAATGGACCAATTGTATCTTTATCCTTTCCGCAGCTGTTTTTGGAGAAGCTGCTGTTCTTAGATGCCTGATTATCCCACACCTGTGAGGATATGGTATCGCTCCCTGAGAACCAAATCATGTTTGAAATTTCTGGTGTCAGAGGGTCTTTTAAAAAATGGTTGGCTTAGCATTTCCTCAGAATGCTGCATTCATGGGAGGGGTCTTCCACCTGACCTGTCGGGAACAATGCGTCTTTCAGGCTGTGGCCACAGTGAATGGGACGCTCTGAACCTCCTCTCTTTAGGGTTATTATTCTGAAATCCTCATTGTCGGCAGTGCCCCCTTGGCAGCTGGATAGTAAAATGCATCTTTCTATCAATTCAGTCTCTTTCCTTTTTTTTAGTAGTTGATTGGTTAGAGAAGCAAAAGCCAACATAGCTACATTTTATTTCTGTGCACCTGCATTATTTATGCTGTCAGAATCTCAAGGCAATAGGCTGAAACTGTGATTATCATTAGGCTTGGGAACTGCAAAGACAGGCAAAAGAGACTTTCTTTTAATGTGGGTGGCAGGAAAATAAAATGACAATCCAGAAATAACAAATTCTAAGGCATGAACTCTAAAAACGATCTGCCAATTAACTGTGAAGAGGAGGGCATCTTAATCAAGCACTTTATCTGCTGGCCAGGCTTCCTGGGGCTCCTTTGCTTGCCACTCCAACTAGGAGGGAAAGGTTGATTCCGTAGCCTTGCAGAGCGCCTTCCCAGGAGGAAGGACAAGGGGCTTCTATTCTGGTACATGAATCCTTATGAGAAGTGCTCAGTTAGGGTTTGACCAAGGAATTGAAGCTGCTGGCAGTGCAGAGAGAGGCAGGGACATCCTAAAGGGCTTCTGTGATTGGGTGATGAAGACACCATCTTCTGATTTTGAAATGGACAGAGACGTTCTGGAGACCAGGCCATGAAGAGACCAGGGAATGTGCAAATATAATTTATCAGATGTCTTTCTGAGTATAATCACTCGATTATCTTCAAGTCTACATTTTCATGCAGTAAAAATGGGCAAGCAGCTGACATATGGGGAAGAGTGTGGGGTCCTTTGTGTAATGGACAGATTTTCATCATGAACCCTAATCCTGTGACTTTTGTATGGCTCAGTCTGGACAAATCCTATAATTAAAGACATTCTAAAGATGTCTAGTGTCTGGGGATAATGGATTTGCTGAGGGTGATCATTTGATGTTATACATCACACAAGGTGGGTACTGGGTACCTGGGGGCCATTTGCATAGTGCTCTTTGTGCCAATAGAAGATACGTTCTCTCTACAATCAGCATGTGTTACCATTAGAATCAGAAAGAACTTTTAAAAGAACATTACTTTAAAAAGTTTAGTTGGTCTCTGAATTAGAGCTCAGATGACCTAGGGTCCAATCTGCCACCTGTTAACTGTGTGTCCTTGAGCGAGTGGCTCAGTTACCTGTTTACATTGGTTTACAAAGCCCTCTATAAGCTGCCCACAACCGGCTTGCTCATCGTGTGCCACTTGCTTTTCTCAGCGCTTTGCCATCCTGGCCTCTCAGTTCCTCTAACATGCCATGTGGCCTCTCGTCTGTGAGGGTTTTTTTTTTTTAAGTTAATAATAATTTTTTTTATTGGAGTATAATTGCTTTACCATGGTGTGTTAGTTTCTGCTTTATAACAAAGTGAATCAGTTATACATATACATATGTTCCCATATCTCTTCCCTCTTGTGTCTCCCTCCCTCCCACCCTCCCTATCCCACCCCTCTAGGTGGGCACAAAGCACTGAGCTGATCTCCCTGTGCTATGTGGCTGCTTCCCACTAGCTATCTGTTTTACGTTTGGTAGTGTATATATGTCCATGCCTCTCTCTTGCTTTGTCACAGCTTACCCTTCCCCCTCCCCATATCCTCAAGTCCATTCTCTAGTAGATCTGTGTCTTTATTCCTGTCTTATCCCTAGGTTCTTCATGAATTTTTTTTTCTTAGATTCCATATATATGTGTTAGCATATGGTATTTGTCTTTCTCTTTCTGACTTACTTCACTCTCTATGACAGGCTCTGGGTCCATCCACCTCACTAAAAATAACTCAATTTCATTTCTTTTTATGGCTGAGTAATATTCCATTGTATATATGTGCCACATCGTCTTTATCCATTCATCTGATGATGGACACTTAGGTTGTTTCCATCTCCTGGCTATTGTAAATAGAGCTGCAATGAACATTTTGGTTCATGACTCTTTTTGAATTATGGTTTTCTCAGGGTATATGCCCAGTAGTGGGATTGCTGCATCAGATGGTAGTTCTGTTTGTAGTTTTTTAAGGAACCTCTCTGAGGTTTTAAACCCACTGTTTTCTCTGCTCAGTACATCTCCCAGCTCCTCAACTGGCTCACTCCTCTTTATTCTTCACTCAAGGGTCATATCTTCTGAGAGCTTTTCTGTGAAATCCCAGACTTCATTATGTTCTCCTGGGCTGGCACCGGGTAGCTCTCCTTCTATATCACTCATTATTTACTAAATGTTTTAATTGTTCAATGACTATAAACTCCATGAGGCCAAAGTCTGTGTCTTTCTTATTCATTGCTGTGTCCTCTGATACACAGAGAAAGCACTCACTCAAGATTATTAGGTGAATGAATGAACAAATGAATGCAGTGATCAAGGTAATGAAAGTCTTTTCCATTTTGAGGAATCAGTGACACTAATTCAGTGAAGGACAAAGATGATTGTGTTTATATTAGAGATCACTTGCTTCAGATGATGGAACGCCCACTCAAGCTGGTGAGGCAAAAAGAGAAGTTATTGATTTGATGTTGAGGTGCGCCTAGGTGTAACTATAGGGACTGGAGAGGCCCTGCAGAGCTCAGAGACTAGCTGGGGACTCATGCTGTAGGACTCTGACTCCAAGCCCCTCATCCTTGTTTAGAAGGTTTCCACTGATACTCATTCCCAAGTGAACAGCCTTACTGAGTCAGAAATCTTCCTTTCATCTTGACTTCATGATTCTCCTCCTTTGGTGAGGGTCCCCCCGCCCTCCCCCGAGCCCCTACCAAATTGCTTCTCTCCTCCCATTCCTGTTTCAACTCTGTTTACTGGGAATTATTTCCCCATGAAATTCCTTATAAAAAATTTCTTGGAGAAAAGGCCAATGTCAAGTCTTGTTGCTCCGGAAAGTTTTGAGGCCCTCCAGCCCTGGCACAAGTGTATCCAGGCACTGTGGGCTCTCACTCCTTTTTGGTGAGGTTGCTGATCTCATGGCACTCATCCTCATGAGCTCGGAGGATGCTGACAACTTTACACCATGGGAAACTTAATAACTAAACATCTCATTTTTGATAGGTTAAATATGATTCTATGCTGTGGTTTCAACTGTCATTAAATGCTATTAAGTGGAAATATAGACTATGAAAATATAAATATAAATTCATAGTTCTCTTGATGTTAGGAACTATTATAATTTACTTACTAAGGAATTCCATGAAAATAAGAAATCACACTTCAAGTAAGTTTATTCTTTAGAAAGCGTAAACTTAGGTAACCTGGACCCTAATTAGCACATTTGTTAATTATTCTTCCTAATTGTGAAGTTTAGCTTTCTTTTAACTGTATCAGATGCACTACTAAACTTGAGCATCACTCTTTATCACCACCCTGCAGGGCCATTAGTACTGCTATTTCACAGATAATAAAATGAAGCCTCAGAGGGGTTAAGTAAGTTGTTTGAAGTCACAGAAATGAAAAAGTCATGTTTTGGGTGCCCACATTTAAATCTGAGTGTACCCGATTCCAAAGTTCATACCCTTTCCATTATAATGCAGCAAGAATCCTTGATACCCACGTTTTGTACAAAAACTCAACACAATGCATGACTTGGGGCTGCAGATAAATTTCAGGATTGATTCTCTATTCTTGTTTATAGGAGTTGCATTTCAACACAGGCACCACAGAAAGCATCTAGATTCTTCATGCTTTTCAGTCTATTTCTTTATCTCTTGGAAGTAGGAAGGAATAGAATCCTTGATGATTTGTAAAAATCAGGTTTATAAATGTACAAGAGTGTCTGACAGCAAAGAGAGAGTTATGATTCTAAACCAATCTTTAAAAAGAAAAAAGCAAAAACAAAGATCAATGTTTGTTCTAATTGTACTGGATGTTGCTGATGGAAAATTAACATTTTGCAGCTTTCCTTTTTGTATGAGAAATTGAAGAGGTGATTTGTCAACGATTTTCCCATGAAATCCTTAGTTTCATGTGAAAAATTGTCTCTCTTTAAAAGAAAAGAATTTATATCCCTCATGCAGTCTATGAAAAGGCAAGCAGGGTAAAAGGAGAGCCCATTTTTATTCCCTGAGTAATTTTGTTGTTTCTTTTCTCCTTTTTCTTTATCTTCAACCCATGTGACTCCTCAGTGTCTAGAAAGACTTTAAAGAATCTTCACGTGATTATTACCAAACATTAATTAAAGGTTACTAATTTAATTACCTGGAGAAATGAAGAACTGTTTTCTAGGATTTCTTTTGCAATGCTTTTGCAAAAAGCAAAATGCATTGCATTCTGTTTTCTTCTAGATGGATTCCTGGAATTTCATGAAATTTCATAGTTTATTTAACATCTGACATTTCACTTGCACAAAGTTCCCCCCCCCCCTTTTTGATGGTGGAAACTCTAACACTTGGGATTAGGTTTGACATATAATAATTGTGCCTTAAATATGAGAGAACTTCCTCTGTCTCTCTCTCTCTCTCTCTCTCTCTCTCGCTCTCTCTCTCTCTCTCTCGCTCTCTCTCGCTCTCTCTCTCTTTCTCACCTAAAAGTCCAGAGGGAAGAAATGTAGGACTAGATTGACAGCTTTTTTCCATGAAGTCTTTGGGAATCAGGCTTCTTCCAGCTCATAGCTCCACCATCTATCTCTAGGATATATAGCCCGCTTCCTCATGGTCCACTGGTGGCCATCACCTCCATGCTCCCAAGCAGTAGGATGGTAAACAGAATAAGACAATGAAAAGGGCTCAGACAAGTTTGTTTGCTCATTTGTTTTTAAGCAAGGTTCTGGAAGCTACACATGACCTATCTATCTACATCCAGTTGGCCTGTTTTAATCACAAAGCTGCAGAGCTAGAAGGGAGGCTAGAAAATGTCTTCATTCTGGGCAGCTCTATCCCAGCTCTTCTTTGCCCAACTACGTGAGGTAGAAACTTAGATCATGGATTTTTAAACCTTTTAAAAAATTAATGTTTTTATTGATTCAGGGTCAAATGAAATAGAATCATGGAAGTGCTATGTGAACCATAAAGCACAATACAAGGGTGCTACTCTTACCACTGTTTCAGTGACTGTGCCCAGTCAGCTTGTGATGATTAGTTTTAGCATGGCTCTCTTTAACTGTCTTTTCCCCTGATCTCTGTTATACTGTCTGCCACATTTGGTATCACACCCAGCTGTTGGGCTTCACTAATTTTTGGCTGATTGCTCTAGTATTTCTTACAATGCTCTGGGGCATAAGTTGCTCCACAGTATGATCCAATTAAATTCATTAGGGGCAGTTTTTGAGGCCAATCTGTTTGTTCTGATCCCAGAAGTGCTCTTTTTAGCCGTCTCTTTCCCTGGTTCTCTCTGGTAAACTAGCTGGTCTACGGGTTAGCTTTTGCTCTTCTATCAGTCTCCTCTCAATTGTTTACCACCAAAATCTCCATTATTTTCAAGAGCAACCTTAAACTTGAACTTCCCCACATTCTGTTTAATAAAGTCAGTTCCTCTGGGAAGGTCTACAGAGCTCTCTGCTCTCACGGATTGTCTCTTCCTCTGGGAAAAACCTCTGAGCAGCTACTCTGGACATGGAGCAGTGTTGGTATCCGAGTCTCAGATTGCCTCTGGAATAGAACCTCTGCCCTACAAGTGAGCTGGATGGAGGGTAATAAGGACCTCAGGACTTTTGACCTGTTGTGCCTGGAGTAGAGCATCTGCCCTACGAGTGGGGGCTCGGTGGAGGAAGGGAGCCCCCAACCTCTTGGCTGCACTGGCCAGGAATGTAACACCAGAGCTGGGGAAATGCTGATGGCCTGCCTTTCCTAGTGAGATCCTGTGTCCCTTTATCAAGAGCTGAGGGGAAAAGGAGCCCAGTCTTATTGGTTACACCTTTCCAGGATGGAGCACGCATGGAAGTGACTCAAAAGTGCCACAGATTCTCAATCTTCTTATCAAGTTTTAGTATGTTTTCTTGAATAAATGTTTCTTCATTGGCTCTATACCCTAAGGATAATTCTCAGAGACTTTCTATGATATTTAAAAATACTTTCACAAGTTATGCTTGTTTCACTAGGGAACAGGTCCACGGAGGTCCTCAAAGTACCATGCTAAAAGTGGAACCTCAGTATTTTTTTTAAACAGATACAATAATTTCCATTAAGTAGTGCTTTAGGTGCATGTAAATTTTGATACATTATATTTTTGTGGTACAGTTCAAAATATTTTTACATTGCAATGTAAATCTTTTTAATTCATGGATTATTTAGAAATGTATTGCTTGGTTTCCATTTAGAGATTTTCTATTTGTCTATTTAATACTGAGTCCTAGCTTTGTTCCACTGTGTACAGAAGAGTATACTCTGTGATTTTGATCATTTATAATGTATTGAAAAACTCCTGTAGCCCAGCATATAGTCAATATTGTTAAATATATTTGAGAGGAAAGTTGTGTATTTTGTAATTCTTGAGATCATCATTCTTCATGTGTTAATCAAGTCAGATTGGTTAATTGCATCATTAAAATATTCTATACCTCTACCTTATTTTGCTACTTGTTCTATAAGTTATTGAAAAAAATATGTTAAATCAATACTATGAGTGAATATTTCTATTTATCTTGATGCTATTTTATTAGGTGCATGCATATTTAGAGCAGTGAATTATGAAGTGTTCTTCTATGTCTCTAGTAATATCTCGCTTATATTACAAGTAAGTACTATTGCTTGATAATAATGCTACAACAGTTTTTGCTTGTTAGTTTGTATATCAATTTTCATCTCTTATGTGGAGTAAAGAGTTAGAATTTTCTTATTAATACAGTCTGATGTTTTTGTCTTTTAATTAGAATATTTGGTCAGTTTATATATTATAGTAATCATTGTAATTATTTACATGTTTGCAATTCACTCTTCATTGTTACTATTGGGTTGGCCAAAAAGTTCATTTGGGATTTTCTGTAAGATGTTACAGGAAAACCCAAATGAACTTTTTTGGTCAAACCAATATTTCTTCCTATTTATCCTATCATTTTCTCTCCCCCCCACCACCTTTTTTTGCTTCTTTTGGGAATCAAGTAATTTTTAAAATCATTTTCCTGCTGTATTAGTTTATTAGCTATACATTCTTCTGTTATTCTTTTTATTCATTATTCTTTTAATGGATATTACAAGGATTACATTGTGCACCCTTATCTTATTAGAGACTATTATTAATTAGTATTTTGACTGGAATACAAGAGTCTTAGAAAACTTTAATTCTGTTCATTGTCTCTTACCTTTTGTGCTAATGTTGCCCTATATTTTGAATCTGCACACATCGGGGTTTATAAAGTTGGTATTCATTTAAATTTATCTATATATCTGCCCTTTCTGTATCTCTATGTTTCCATGTGGGATCATTTTTCTTCTGCTTAAACAACTCTTCAGAAATTTATGTAATTCTATTGGAACAAATTCCCTCAGTTTTTGAGTGAAATGTCTTATGTCACCTTCATTTAAAAATTTTTAATTAAACTTTTATTTTGAGATAAGTGTAGATTCACATGCAGTTGTGGGACACAATACAGAGAGAACCCATATACCCTCTACCCACTTTCCCCTAAAGGTAACATCTTGCAGAGCTGTAGTACAATGTTACAGCCAGGATATTGACATTAATACAGTCAAGATGCAGAATGTTTCCATCACACTATAAGCATCCCTCCTGTTGTCCTTTTACAGCCATAGGCACTTCCCCTAATTCCCTCCTTAATCTCTGGCAACCACTGATCTGTTTTTCATTTCTATAATTTTGTCATACTGTTATAGAAATGGAATTGTACAGTAAGTGACCTTTTGAGATTAGTTTTTTCACTCAGAAAAATTCTCTGGACATTGATGCAGGTTTTTGTGTGCATCATAGTTTGTTTCACTTTACTACTGAGTAGTATTCCATAGTATGGATGTACTAAAATGTGTTCACCCATTCACTCATTGAAAGCACCTGAGTTGTTTCCAATTATTGACCATCACAAAGAGAGGTGCTAAAAGCATTTGTGTACAAGCTTTTCTGTTAGTATAAGCCTTCATTTCTCTGGAATACCCAGGAGTACAATTGCATGAGTACATACAGTAGTTGCATGTTTAATTTTTTAAAAAACTGCCAAAATGTTTTCTGTAGTGGCTGTAACATTTTACTTTCCCACTAGCAATATGAGTGATTCAGTTTCTCTGCCAGCATTTGGTATTGTCACTATTTTTTATTTTAGTCATTTTGACAGGTATGTAGTAGTATCTCATTATGGTTTTAACTTGCATTTCCCTAATAGCTAATGATGCTGGAAAATCATTTTGTGTGCTTATTTGTCATCTTTATATATTCTTGGGGAAAATATCTTTTCCTGTATTTTGCCAATTTTCTAATTGGCTCGTTTGTTTTACTGTTGATTTTTACTGTTAAAAAGTCTTTTTTTGCTCCTTATAAATTAATATATTTTTTTTTGTTTCACTGCTTTAAGATTTTGTCTTTGTCTTTAGTTTTCAGCAGATTGGTCACGATGTGTCTATGTGTGGTTTTCTTTGTAATTATCCTGTTTAGGATATATAGGGCTTCTTAAATCTGTTGTTTCGTATCTTTTATAAGTTTTGGAAACTTCTCAGCCAATTCTCTTCAAATATTGCTTCTGTCCTATCTCTCTCTCCTCTTCTCTCCTCTCCCCAATATACATGTTAGCCTTTTCATATGTCCCAAATGTCTCTTACATTATTTTCAGTATTTTCCATTCTTTTATTCTTCTTATACTTCAGTCTAGATATTGTCTGCTAATCATTCATTTCACTATTTTTCTCTTTTGCTATATCTTCTATGTTCTTGAACCCATCTGTTGTGCTCTTAATTGTATTTTTCAATTAAATTTAATATGTTCTCTTTTTTATAGATTTTACTATTTTGCATGTGGAACTCTCCGTCCTGCTATTTCCTCGAACATATTAATTATACTGTGGATCCTTAAATAACACAGGTTTGAACTGTGTGGGTCCACTTATGTGGGGATTTTTTTCACTAAATACACAATACAGTACTACACAGTTCATGGTTGGTTGAATCTGTGGGTGTGGGACTGCAGATATGGAGGGCTGACTGTAAACCTAGACCCAGATTATCAACTGTGTGGACAGTCAACTTCCAGATTGTTCAGGGGTCAACTGTGGTCATTTTAAAGTCCCTGTCTGGTAACTATAGAAGATAAATCACCTATGGATCTATTTCTACTGTCTATTTTTTCCTCTTGGATTTTGGTCAGTTATACCTATTTCCTAACATGATTAATGATTTTGGAGTGAATTGGAAGTGGTATATGAAAAATGACAGAGGCTCTGTATGATGTTATCTTCCCTTAAAGAAGGTTAATTTTCTCTGGAAAATAGTAAGAATAGGGGTGAATTACCTTGATCCAACTAGGTATTGTAATGATTCTAGGATGGATCCAGGTTTTTTTGAAGATGCATCTATTTTCTGTTTTCTACTACTTCTGGGGCCTTTCAGTTATGAGGCCTGAAAACTTAGGATGTTCACAAGCTCCAGCTCCTTGAAGGATCCTGAATTCCCAAACATAAACTCACCCTTTATATTTTTATCTTCTTTGCTGCATATTAATGCTTTGTTGAACGCCATCTAGGAATTGGCAGGTGCTTTAAGGGGAAAACAGTTCAGAATGTTGGGATCTCTTCTCTGTGATTCCTTTTTTTTTTTTTTTTTTTTGCGGTACGCGGGCCTCTCACCGCTGCGGCCTCTCCCGTCGTGGAGCACAGCCTCCAGACGCGCAGGCCCAGCGGCCATGGCTTACGGGCCCAGCCGCTCCACGGCATGTGGGACCCTCCCGGACCGGGGCACAAACCCGCGTCCCCTGCACCGGCAGGCAGACTCCCAGCCACTGCGCCACCAGGCAAGCCCTGTGATTCCTTTTTTTTAAACCAAGATCTCAATCCCTGAAGTCCTGGATGTTTTTGAATATATGAAGCCCCAATTTTTGTCTCTCCAGTTTTGAGAATGCCAAAAACCCCATACCACTTAGGAATTATCAAATAATTTGAGGAGAAAAGTAGCAGATAATGTGGAGAATGCTGGGCTTACATCAATATATATTCCTTTTATCTGGGATCTTGGCATTTAAAGGTTTTGCTGCCTTTGCTACTCTTTGATGCCTTCCAACCACTTTTAAAAAATCCAGCTATTATTATCTCAGTGAGAGTATTAGTTTGAATACAAAAAACTCCATCATACTGGGAAACAGAAGTTACCCAAGTCCTGCGTAGTCCAGATGTTTGCTTCAGTTAAGACTATAATAATTTGGGTGATTTCATTCAGGATATTTTCAGTTACTTTGCCCATTTTCCTTTATTCAGATCTTCTGAATTAGATTTTTCTTGCCATATTACGCCTTAGGCCAAAGCTAGATTAAGATCACCAGAGTTCCCAAATGCAGAAAAGGTAAGTTGGTCTTCTCCCCCTCATAAGAAATTAAAAATAAAAACAACCTTCAAGTATAAAATAACCATAAGAAATAATTCAGTGCTTTCTAAATATATATCAAATGTAAATTATTTCCAAAATTTATGGAACCAGATTTCCTGGGTGTAGGTCCTGGCTCTGCCATGTGCTAGGTAGGCAAGTTACTTAATCACTCTATGCTTAAGTTTCTTTAGTTGTGAAATGTGGAAAAGAATAATGCCTACCTCATAGTTATTATAGTGAATAATTTAATATACCTATAGCACTTAGAACAATGCTCCAGATATAGTAAGTGCTCAATTAATCAGTTAATGTAAAAGATTATCCAACATCAACAGCTATAACCATAAAATACATCAGCATATAACTTATGTGCATTCATAATAAATATGATTTAATAGAGATAAGTTTGATTTATTTGGCAAATTTACTTGAACCCATTCATCGCTAGAAAATTTTGTGGTAACTCAACATTTTTGGTTTTGTTTTTCCTTCCTTTGCCTTTTTGGGGGGTTATGGGGAGGCTCTCTCCTCTCTGTTAGCAGGAAGAAAAAGGAAACATTTCTTTCTCAGCATTTTGAGGAGTCACTCAACATTTATTTAGCATTCGTGTTCTGGTCCTTGTGCTATTAACCATAGAGTTGTAGAGATGAATAAGATTCATCCTTTCCCTGAAGGTCTTAGACTTATCAGAGTCAGACAAATAAGTAAGAAATTACATATACATTTAGCCACTGACCCTGTCACAGGGTATCAGAATTTTTAAAAACCTTAAGTTTATAATCCTCACAACAACCTTAGGATGTAGGTACTGAGGCTCAGAGCACTTGAGTAACTTGCCCAGATGAGATTTGAACCCAGTGCTTCCAAACAATAGGTCTGTGGCCTTCCCACTAATGCTGAGACAGGGATACAGCAACATTTCTACCTAGTAACATCAAATAAAAGGCTGATTATAGTTGTCTACTCATTGCCTAAAACACCTGTTAATTCAGGTATGTGAACCCAAGTCAGAATGCTTGTTTAGTGGCATTTAAGTGTTATTTCTGGAAAAGTGGTCAAACTAATAATGGGTATTTTTACCCATTTGGCTATTTTTAAATTAAGTGAATCATTTACCCATTTGGGTATTTTTAAATTAAGTGAATCATTTTCACCTAAAAAATGAGTTATTATTTATAAAAGAAAATGACTCATATTCTCTTCAATGCAGTGGGCTGTGATTGGAGAAGGCCCTCATATGTATTTCCTATGATATTTTTACCTACATTTGGATTAATTAGCCAAATGGGTAGAAACCTGAGCTCCAGAGAGATCATCGTCACAATTTCCTCTCTGCCAGAGACCTGTGACTTCCTTAGCTGTAAGAGGAATCTCTAATTCTAGACAGTTTGCAAAGGGAAATGAGTGATGGCAGGTTGGAAGCATGCTATAGAAAAAAGGATGACATGTATCCACTTTTCATTTTGAAGGTCAGTCCACTGATAATTTTAACTTATAATATGAGTGCCCAAGTCAGTATGCAATAAAGTATACTAGTCTTTTTAAAAAACAAAAATCTTTATTGGAGTATAATTGCTTTACAATGTTGTGTTAGTTTCTGCTGTATAACAAAGTGAATCAGCTATATGTATACATATATCCCCATATCCCCTCCCTCTTGTGTCTCCCTCCCACCCTCCCTATCCCACCCCATCCCACCCCTCTAGGTGGTCACAAAGCACCAAGCTGATCTCCCTGTGCTGTGCAGCTCCTTCACACTAGCTAGCTATTTTACATTTGGTAGTGTATATATGTCCATGCTACTTTCTCACTTCATCCCGTCTTACCCTTCCCCCTCCACATGTCCTCAAGTCCATTCTCTACATCTGTGTCTTTATTCCTGTCCTGCCCCTAGGTTCACGAGAACCTTTTTTTTTTTTTTTTTTTTTTTTAGATTCCATATATATGTGTTAGCATATGGTATTTGTTTTTCTCTTTCTGACTTACTTCACTCTGTATGACAGACTCTGGGTCCATCCAGCTCACTACAAATACCTCAATTTTTTTCTTTGTATGGCTGAGTAATATTCCATTGTATATATGTGCCACATCTTCTTTATCCATTCCTCTGTCGATGGACACTTCCATGTCCTGACTATTGTAAATAGTGCTGCAATGAACATTGTGGTACATGTCTCTTTTTGAATTACGGTTTTCTCAGGGTATGTGCCCAGTAGTGGGATTGCTGGGTCATATGGTAGTTCTATTTTGAGTTTTTTAAGGAACACCCATACTGTTCTACATAGTGGCTGTATTAATTTACATTCCCACCAACAGTGCAAGAGAGTTCCCTTTTCTCCACACCCTCTCCAGCATTTATTGTTTGTAGATTTTTTGATGATGGCCATTCTGACTGGTGTGAGGTGATACCTTATTGTAGTTTTGATTTGCATTTCTCAAATGATCAGTGATGTTGAGCAAACTTTCATATGTTTGTTGGCAATCTGTATATCTTCTTTGGAGAAATGTCTGTTTAGGTCTTCTGCTCATTTTTGGATTGGGTTGTTAGTTATTTTCATATTGAGCTGCATGAGCTGCTGATAAATTTTAGAGATTAATCTTTGTCACTTGCTTCATTTGCAAATATTTTCTCCCATTCAGACGGTTGTCTTTTCATCTTGTTTATGGCTTCCTTTGCTGTTCAAAAAGCTTGTAAGTTTGATTAGGTCTCATTTGTTTATTTTTGTTTTTATTTCCATTCCTCCAGGAGGTGGGTCAAAAAGGATCTTGCTGTGATTTATGTCATAGAGTGTTCTGCCTATGTTTTCCTCTAAGAGTTTTACAGTGTCTGGCCATATATTTAGGTCTTTAATCCATTTTGAGTTTATTTTTGTGTACGGTGTTACGAAGTGTTCTGATTTCATTCTTCTACATGTAGCTGTTCAGTTTTCCCAGCATCACTTATTGAAGGGGCTGTCTTTTCTCCACTGTACATACTTGTCTCCTTTATCAAAGATAAGGTGACCATATGTGTGTGGGTTTATCTCAGGGCTTTCTATCCTGTTCCATTGATCTATATTTCTGTTTTTGTGCCAGTACCACACTGTCTTGATTACTGTAGCTTTGTAGTATAGTCTGAAGTCAGGGAGCCTGATTCCTCCAGCTCCGTTTTTCGTTCTCAAGATTACTTTGGCTCTTCGGGGTCTTTTGTGTTTCCATACAAATTGTGAAATTTTTTGTTCTAGTTCTGTGAAAAATGCCAGTGGTAATTTGATAGGGGTTGCTTTGAATTTGTAAATTGCTTTGGGTAGTAGAGTCATTTTCACAATGTTGATTCTTCCAATCCAAGAACATGGTATATCTCTCCATCTACTTGTATCATCTTTAATTTTTTCATCATTGTCTTATAATTTTCTGCATACAGGTCTTTTGTCTCCTTAGGTAGGTTTATTCTTAGATATTTTATTCTTTTTGTTGCAATGGTAAATGGGTGTGTTTTCTTAATTTCGCTTTCAGGTTTTTCATCATTAGTGTATAGGAATGCCAGAGATTTCTGTGCATTAATTTTGTATCCTGCTACTTTACAAAAGTCATTGATTAGCTGTAGTAGTTTTCTTTAGGATTCTCTATGTATAGTATCATGTCATCTGCAAACACTGACAGCTTTACTTCTTCTTTTCCGATTTGGATTCCTTTTATTTCTTTTTCTTCTCTGATTGCTGTGGCTAAAACTTCCAAAACTAGGTTGAATAAGAGTGGTGAGAGTGGGCAACCTTGTCTTGTTCCTGATCTTAGTGGAAATGGTTTCAGGTTTTCACCATTGAGGACGATGTTGGCTGTGGGTTTGTCATATATGGCCTTTATTACGTTGAGGTAAATTCCCTCTATGCCTACTTTCTGGAGAGTGTTTATCATAAATGGCTGTTGAATTTTGTCAAAAGCCTTTTCTGCATCTGTTGAGATGATCATATGGTTTTTACTCCTCAATTTGTTAATATGGTGTATCACACTGATTGATTTGCCTATATTGAAGAATCCTTGCATTCCTGGAATAAACCCCACTTGATCATGGTGTATGATCCTTTTAATGTGCTGTTGGATTCTAGTTTGCTAGTATTTTGTTGAGGATTTTTGCATCTATGTTCATCAGTGGTACTGGTGTTTAGTTTTCTTTCTTTGTGATATCTTTGTCTGGTTTTGGTATCAGCGTGATGGTGGCCTCGTAGAATTAGTTTGGGCATGTTCTTCCCTCTGCTATATTTTGGAGGTGTTTGAGAAGGATAGATGCTAGCTTCTCTCTAAATATTTGATAGAATTGGCCTGTGAAGCCATCTGGTCCTGGGCTTTTGTTTGTTGGAAGATTTTTAATCACAGTTTCAATTTCAGTGCTTGTGATTGGCCTGTTTATATTTTCTGTTTCTTCCTGGTTCAGTCCTGGAAGGTTGTGCTTTTTTAAGAATTTGTGCATTTCTTCCAGGTTGTCCATTTTATTGGCATATAGTTGCTTGTAGTAGTCTCTCACGATCCTTTGTATTTCTGCAGTGTCAGTTGTTACTTCTCCTTTTTCAGTTCTAATTCTGTTGATTTGAGTCTTCTCCCTTTTTTTCCTGATGAGTCTGGCTAATGGTTTATCAATTTTGTTTATCTTCTCAAAGCTTTTAGTTTTATTGATCTTTGCTGTTGTTTCCTTCATTTCTTTTTCATTGATTTGTGATCTGATCTTTATGATTTCTTTCATTCTGCTAACTTTGGGGGGGTTTTTGTTGTTGTTCTTCTTCTTTCTCTAATTGCTTGAAGTGTAAGGTTAGATTGTTTATTTGAGATTTTTCTTGTTTCTTGAGGTAGGACTGTATTGCTATCAACTACCCTCTTAGAACTGCTTTTGCTGCATCCCATAGGTTTTGAGTCATCGTGTTTTCATTGTCAGTTGTTTCTAGGTATTTTTTGATTTCCTCTTTGATTTCTTCAGTGATCTCTTAGTTATTTAGTAGTATATTGTTTATCCTCCATGTGTTTGTATTTTTTACAGTTTTTTCCTGTAATTGATGTCTAGTCTCATAGCATTGTGGTTGGAAAAGATACCTGATATGGTTTCAATTTTCTTAAATTTACCAAGGCTTGATTGGTGATCCAAGATATGATCTATCCTGGAGAATGTTCCATGAGCACTTGAGAAGAAAGTGTATTCTGTTGGTTTCGGATGAAATGTGCTATAAATATCAATTAAGTCCATCTTGTCTAATGTGCCATTTAAAGCTTGTGCTTCCTTATTTATTTTCATTTTGGAGGATCTGTCCATTGGTGAAAGTGGAGTGTTAAAGTGCCCTACTCTTACTGTGTTGCTGTCAGTTTCCCCCTTTATGGCTGTTAGCATTTGCCTTATGTATTTAGGTGCTCCTATGTTGGGTGCATATGTATTTATCATTGTTATATCTTCTTCTTGGATTGATCCCTTGACCATTATGTAGTGTCTTTCTTTGTCTCTTGTAATAGTCTTTATAAAGTCAATTTTTTCTGCTATGAGAATTGCTACTCCAGCTTTCCTTTGATGTATGTTTGCATGGAATATCTTTTTCCATCCCCTCACTTTCAGTCTGTATGTGTCCCTAGGTCTGAAGTGGGTCTCTTGTAAACAGCATATATACAGGCCCTGTTTTTGTATCCATTCAGCCAGTCTGTGTCTTTTGGTTTGAGCATTTAATCCATTTACACTTAAGGTAATTATCGATATGTATGTTCCTATTACCATTTTCTTAATTGTTTTGGGTGTGTTATTGTAGGTCTTTTCCTTCTCTTGTGTTTCCTGCCTAGAGAAGTTCCTTTAGCCTTTGTTGTAAAGCTGGTTTGGTGGTGCTGAAATCTCTTAGCTTTTGCTTGTCTGTAAATGTTTTAATTTCTCCATCGAATCTGAATGAGATCGTTGCTGGGTAGAGTAATCTCGGTTGTAGGTTTTTCCCTTTCATCACTTTAAATATGTCCTGCCATTCCCTTCTGGCTTGCAGAGGTTTCTGCTGAAAGATCAGCTGTTAACCTTATGGAGATTTCCTTGTATGTTATTTGTTGCTTTTCCCTTGCTGCTTTTAGTATTTTTCCTTTGTATTTAATTTTTGATAGTTTGATTATTATGTGTCTTGGTGTGTTTCTCCTTGGATTTATCCTGTATGGGGTTCTCTGCACTTCCTGGACTTGATTGACTATTTCGCTTAGCATGTTAGGGAAGTTTTCAACTATAATCTCTTCAGATATATCAGACCCTTTCTTTTTCTCTTCTGTTTCTGGGACCCTATAGTTCGAATGTTGGTGCATTTAATGTTTTCCCAGAGGTCTCTGAGACTGTCCTCAATTCTTTTCATTCTTTTTTCTTTATTCTGCTCTGGTGTAGTTATTTCCACTATTTTATATTCCAGGTCACTTATCCATTCTTCTGCCTCAGTTATTCTGCTATTAATTCCTTCTAGAGAATTTTTAACTTCAGTTATTGTGTTGTTCATCATTGTTTGCTCTTTAGTTCTTCTAGGTCCTTACTAAACATTTCTTGTATTTTCTCCATTCTATATCCAAGATTTTGCATCATCTTTCCTATCATTACTCTGAATTCTTTTTCAAGTAGACTGCCTATTTCCTCTTCATTTGTTTGGTCTGGTGATTTTTACCTTGCTCCTTCATCTGCTGTGTATTTCTGTGTCTTCTCATTTTGTTTAACTTACTGTGTTTAGGGTCTCCTTTTCACAGGCTGCAGGTTCATAGTTCCCATTGTTTTTGGTGTCTGCCCCCAGTGGGTGAGGTTGGTTCAGTGGCTTGTGTTGGTTTCCTGGTGGAGGGGACTGGTGCCTGTGTTTTGGTGGGTGGGGCCGGATCTTGTCTTTCTGGTGGGCAGGGTCACATCCGGTGGTGTGTTTTGGGGTGTCTGTGACCTTAGTATGATTTTAGGCAGCCTCCTGCTAATGGGTGGGGTTGTGTTCCTGTCTTGCTAGTTGTTTGGCATGGGGCGTCCAGCACTGGAGCTTGCTGGCCATTGGGTGGATCTGGGACTTAGCGTTGAGACAGAGATCTCTGGGAGAACTCTCGCCGATTGGTAGTACTTGGGGCCGGGAGGTCTCTTGTGGTCCAATGTCCTGAACTTGGCTCCCCCTTCTCAGAGGCTCAGGTGTGACACCAGGCCAGGGCATCAAGACCCTGTCAGCCACACGGCTCGGAACAAAAGGGAGAAAGAAAGAAAGAAAAATTATAATAATAATAAAACAATTTAAAACATTTTTTAAATTTATTAAAATAAAAAAATAATTAAAAAAAGAAGAGAGCAACCAAACTAATAAACAAATCACCAATCATAGCATGTGCTAAAAACTAAACTAAGATAAACATTAAAATTAGAAACAAATTAGTCACAGACAGCAAACACCAAGTCCACCACCTCAAATTTGTGATGATTCATTTTCTGTTCAGGTATTCCATAGATGCATGGTACATCAAGCTGATTGTGGGGATTTAATCTGCTGCTGCTGAGGCTGCACGGAGAAATTTCCCTTTCTCTTCTGTTTGCGCAGCTCCTGGGCTTCAGCTTTGGTTTTGGCCCTGCTCTGTGTGTAGGTCGCCCTCGGGCATCTTTTGGGAAGTCTGAGGTCTTCTGGCAGTGTTCAGTAGGTGTTCTGTAGGATTTGTTCCACATGTAGGTGTATTTTTTTTTATTTGTGGGGAGGAAGGTGATCTCCACGTCTTACTCCTCCGCCATCTTAAAGATCCCCCTCTACTTAGTCTTAAAAATGATAGAAAATTCAAAATAAAAAGGTGTTAGTATTTGTTGAATTTTAAACTAATTTAAGGCCAGAATTTTAGGAATTTTTAGAACTGATAATTTCTTGTTTCAGAGGACATCACCTATTGGCAAACTGTGGTACTGCAGTTTCACTGCATAAAGAGGAAGAGATGATCAGGCAGCTATGGATTTGGAGTCAAAGAGATGGTAAAGCAGGCAGCTCAGAGAACATGGGGCCCTGGAAGTGTAGAAGGAAATGCTT
This sequence comes from Mesoplodon densirostris, assembly GCF_025265405.1. Classification (NCBI taxonomy): domain Eukaryota; kingdom Metazoa; phylum Chordata; class Mammalia; order Artiodactyla; family Ziphiidae; genus Mesoplodon; species Mesoplodon densirostris. Next base: position 59,350,979 of record NC_082673.1, on the reverse strand, counting down.
TCTCTCCTCTCTTCCCATTCCCCTCATTGCTGTGATGTACATTTCTGACAGAAAACCAGAACTATAACTGGAACAAATTACAGATTTGTGAATTGTGACTGTTGCTGAAACCTTACCACTGGTGTGACATCCTGACCCATTTAGATAGACATTGGATTCAATGAGCCAATTGTCCTTGTGCTAACAGGTAAATTCCTAGCTATCATTAATCTGCAATTAAAGGGGGGGAGCGTTCATTACAGCATAACACTTTGATTTTACTTTTGCAGTGCTACAGCTAATAGCATCAGGAAAATAACTTTTCAAATAAAAATGTATCTTTTCTCCCAGATGGGGCTGGGCCAGAAGTAAAGGAAGCGGAAGATGGAATAGGAGGATTCTATGGTCAGTTTGAACATTAGTCTTACTGTGCTAGAAGTAATTCCTGACTCTAACTGAAGAAATTTCATTCTTTTGCAGTGACATAAATGTAGTCTGCTCAGCTGGTTTAGTTTCCATTTATATTTTGTAGCACCCCAGAGCTACTTTTTTTCTTTTTAAAGAAGCCAGCGGAAGCCAGCCAGAAGAAATCCTGATAACTTTAGCATGGGAAGGTTTTGAGAGCAATCTCTTCTCCCCACCTTTTAACCTCTTTCCCCTTTGAATGGTGTATGTTTCAATGGATGCATTTTTCAGAGTACCTTCCTCTGCCTTTTATTTCATCTTATTTAATGGACTTCCTATTAATTAAGAGGGAGAATGAACTAGGAAATAAGCACCATGTAGAGTTAAAAGTAGGGTAGGGTTGTCCCAAAGGAACTGAAGCTGAAGTTAGAAAATGTGCCGGACCTTCCTTTTATTCTGCTGTCCTAGGCTTTCACTGAAGTTTGTGTTTGGGGACACCCATTTACTCCATGCTGAGTCCCAAAAGGATGTGGACAAGAGCATTTAGAAGGGGAGGATTTGGCACCCGTATGGTGACCCCCAAAGTAAAAATCCAAAAAAGTTTAAAATGTAAAGTATTTTAAAGTAGCACTGTTTTGAAACTCTTTTGGTCATTCATCCTTGCATAGACATTTTACAATGCAGGGATCCTGAATTCATCTCACCTGATTCCCCATTCTAGTTGATGTGAGGCTCATTAGACTCTCATCTGACTCAGGGCCACCATGCCCCATGTTTCTTCTCTTTCTTTCCATTACTAGCCTGGTCTCAGTACATTAATGTGGATTCTTATATCATTTTAAAAATATCTTTTCTTCCAGCTCCCCTTGAGCTTCTGTTTTTATCCATTTACTTACAAATAGATTTAATTAGCTTAGAATACTACCCCCAGAATTTCTTAGTTCTTTCCTTCTGTTCTACAGAGAGAGACACAAACTTCATGCTGGTGACAGTGAGACCAATGGGAAGTTCAGAGGGGCATGCATTTCCTTGCCAGAAACTGTAAGGAATAGCCTTGAAGAGGAAAGTTGTAGGCACTCTTCAGTCACAACTTCAAGGGTTGAGGTTGCTGGGTAGCTGTCCGTGATGGTTGTGGGGTGTGTGCATGCACACACACACACACACACACACTCACATGCACTCACAAACACATACACATCACAGTGACAGATGACCTATTGAAATAATTTCAGAGCTGTTCTGTGGTTGCTACGACAACCAATGCTCTCTTGGCTTTCATCTGGCCATGTGACAGGGACTTTGACGTCAGCCGGAGGCAGAGTCTGTGGCTGAGTCCACACAGTCAAAGGCCTGTGAGAATCTGGTGGATGCTGGCTGCCGCTGCTGCTCTTAACGCTGCTGCCGCTGCTGCTTCTGTGTCCCAGGGGCTGCAGAGCATGGACTGTTAAATCTTGCACTTCTTCTGTGTGAGGTAATTAGTTTGCTTTATATACAATAGTTAGATGTGTTTGTAGATCATTGTGGTTTTCCCCTCTCTCTTACCTCTTACAAGTTTGTCTTCATGAACAATTACTGTTGTACCAAGAGAAAAATATGAAGCAGCTTCTAGTTGTTCATTTTGGGTGGAATCTCTGGCATTTGGTTAAATTTGGATTAATGTTCTGTGAAGTAGGTTAAAATATAGCCGCCTTTTTTGTTCGACACTTGCTAACATGACATTATTTAGAGATACAGGTTTTGCAGCTTAAGCCAAATATTCCCCGTTGAATTCCAGGAATCCTCCCTTCAGTATTGCTTTGGGTTTAAAGACTCCAGCATAGCCTTGCAATATGTTGCTAACTTTGCTTTTTTTATATTTGCTACCATATTCTGAATCAGCCTAGAGTAGTTTGGTATTTGGTTTCTGTCTTGTTTGTAGCATTCATAATTAGCAACAATAGGCACGGCGGGAAAGAACATTATACTTTGAAACAAAAGTTGGGGTTCTTCTAGTAAATAAAGTATTCTGAAAATACCAGGGAAAACTGTCAAGAGCTTCCTGTTTAGAGAAAAATAATCTGGAATATGCCAAGGAAGTTGGGGTGGAACCTCTGACATGTGCTCATGCAGTTGCTTTTTGGTTCTTAGAGCAAAGTGCACATTTTCAGTATCTTCCTCTGAAAATTCAGCTGTGAAGAGAATAGCATTGGATGGTCTTCATTCACTAAGGAGGCATGTAAGCTATTTTTATATTTAAAAATTGAAATAATTACCTAGAGAAGAAAACAATAGCCCTAAAAGTAAATTATCATTGGTAGATCTACTTTAATTCAAACACAGATATAAATAGCCACTAAAAATCGCTCTAGATCTTGAATGAGTAATTTGATAACTGTGATTAATAAAGCTTTTAATCTCTATTCCTATAACAATATATACTGCAAATGGGGGGGTTGCATTGTTGTAGTTCATTTCTTTCCCAAGTTTAGTAATTTTGAATTTTCCATCATTGCACACAAGTTGGATGGTTTTCGTAGCTTGTAATTCAACAAAAACCTCTGGTACTGAAGTTGATCGAGCCTAGATTTATAAGCAGGTATCTAAATCTTACAAATTTAACTGGAAAAAAAAGGCAAATTTTAGAGCAGCACATGTAATATACCTACTATTTTGATGAATAGAAAAATAATGGTTTAACTATGTAAATGAAGAATACACATTTTATAGTATGTGAGTTACATATCAGTTTTACAGTATGTGAGTTATATATCAATATAGCAAGAATATATTATTCTTTCCTATATTCTTTATTAGTTTCTGAATTCTGATCACCTTTATTTTACTCTTGGAGATGAACATTTTGAACAGTATTTAGCTTCAATGATAAGTGAATAATTGTGAGTGCATAAATCATTTCTCAATAGCTTTCAATGAGTGAATATGCATTTAACTTGCTGGCATTTGATATGTCTATTTTTGGCCAGAGTCTCCATGGAGGATTTTCCAAAAAGTCTTAATGTGCTTACACTCGAGGCACATCTACTGAGGCATTATCTCATTGTTTAATTTATCTCATAATTTTAATAACTCAGAGGCCCTATTCTTAACACTCCTAGAAATATGTTAATTGATTTGCAGTATTTCAAGTGAGCATGAATAGGACCCGTAGCCAGTAGCACTGTCATTTAAAAGCAGTCTTTGATAGGATACTTTGATGTTTGCCTCTTTTACTCAAAATAAGGAATTTTCGTTATAGTTTTTCCAGGTAGTGAAGATTTTCTTGATGCTCTCTCTATGTTTTAAAGTTATAAAATGATTGTATTCAGTGCCCTAATAAAACAGACTGGATTTCAGCAACGAAATAAGTGAATATTTTAGATTAGCAAAATGACAATGATAAAGTTTATCATTAGAAGAAAACAACCTCTGCTATGATGGCAGAAATACTTTAGAATCTACAGGTCTTTTCTTATGGCAAAATAAGGGGAAAAAATGACTCTCATCAGAATCATCTGTTTATAGCAATGAGACTGTGTTGATTTCAAGGTCAAGTTTGCTTCAACTTCAAAAGATACTAGCAAGGAATGATTTACTCTAGAAACCTGGATGTTGCATTATTAAATGCTTTATGTACAGTTTCAAGGGATTTTCATCTTTTGGGTGCCATGGACCTCTTTGGCAGGCTGGTGAAGCTTATAGGTTCTTCTTAGAATGATGATTTTAAATGCATGATAAAGTATGCAGGATGACAAAGGGAATTACTTTTATTGAAATACATTAACCAAATTTTTTAAATTGTGATGTGTGTGTTGTCAATAATTCACTATTAAATAAAACAAGTTAGCAGCAGTTATAATTACTACCATAGTTATAATAACTACCATAATTTTGAAGTAGTGATGAACATAAAAGGTATTTTGAGATGGCTACAGTGACTGTAATGTGATGTGAGAATATCTGTGATTTCTCTTGGCAACAAAACCGCAGATACGGTGGTTTATGCTCTACATTTTAATCTAAATTTTACTTTGAGGTTAGTGAAACTAAAGATAGAATATTTTTCCCATCCAAGTTCCTGGATCCCATGAATTCTCTCCACCCCTCCATTAAATGATATGTAAGCTTGTGATGCTAAAAGGTCTTGGAACTGCACTGGACAAAATCCACACCACCATTTCCACATTCAGCTCTACCACATCTGATTTTATTCTCTGAAGGTGTGAATTTCACAGTATTCTCTAATTTCTGTGTGAAAGGGGTGGTATCCACATTGCTACCAAATTGTAAATTTCTTTTGTTTTCCTCCTTAATCCATAAGTAGGCTTGTGTACTTGGACTGAGCTCATACCTAGTTAGATAGGGGTTAAGAGGAAAAATTTATAGTGTTAACGCAAGTTATGCAGGTTAAAACCATGGACCATAGAAGTAAGACTATAGCTATTTACAAAGGGACCTTTATCCAGTCAAAGAAAATAAGCAAGTAGTACTTTCATAAAGAATGCAGGATGTTATATGAGATTGTAGCTGAAGAAATATTCTAGAAGGTACTTTGTGTGCTCACAACAATCGAAATGAGCATTAAAGAATTTATATCCCTGTTCAGTTTGATGTAAAGCACATATATGCGTAAATTGATCAGTTGTAATGTAAATTTCAGTTACTCTGGATAGAGCCTGCTGGTTCACCTGTCAGAGGTCCCTGGAACAGGAGACATTCATTCAAAATGAAATGAGGAGTGGAGACACTTCCCAAGTAATCTGAACACAAAATCTTATTTGACTTATTGGATATTCAAGAACAACACAGGAAATATTAATATTATTGTTTAGGGTGACTTATATAAGAATTGTCTCATTTCCCATGTCACTCTTAACTTGCAGAAGATATTGCCTAATTTTCCTCTGCAGCTAACTAGGTGACTTTGCAGTTAGTTAGCTGATGTCGTGTATCGCTGCCTTTCCAGCTCTGCGTTTAGTCCTTGCATCCTTTCTATTACATCAGCACCATCACCCCAGCATAAGAAAATTGGAGCTATGACATTATGCACAAGCTGGTGTTTAAACTCAATCCAAATCCCTAACATTTGAAATGGAAGCTTAGCAGTTTTTCCTTCATGTGTTCTCAGGGGAATTACGAAAGAGGATTTTCCCAAACATTTCTTATTCTTCGGACTAGAAAAGAACACCTTCTTCGGGGGCTTTGAGTGTCTGTGACACCTTGATAAAGAAGCTTGGAAAAAGTCAAAAATCTCAGACTCCAGTTGGAAAGAAATGTGCCATTATTTTTCATGAAATCAGCTGTTATTTTAATGGTACCCTGTGATGGAAATCAACTAGAAATAGCATTCCAAAATGCAGCATTTTTATTGTTTCCAGAAGTGATGCCATAAAAGCTAGTGCTCATTAAGACTTCGATACAAAAATTATATGATAGATATTTAAATCCAACGGAGGCATCTACTGCAAACCAAAAACAGTCTGCTCTTTTTATTTCTGCAGTGAACTTTAGGGAGTTTTTGGACATATTTCTGTAAATGTCTTTAATTAGAGACATAGCATCCCTTTAAAATTTTAGTTTACATTGATGTAAAACATAGTGTACTTACATCACATTAAAGTTCTATATTTGAGTTTCAAGAAAGAAATCTGTAGTCTGAAAGATAGTCTAGCTGCTGCCTGTCCTAAAAGGAGGATTGTCCGTATTTTCTGATTTCTGAATTCCAATGAGTGCAGGAAAACCAAAGACTGCAAACTGCTTTCATGCCAAGATGAATTCTTTTATGGATGATTCTAGAATTGCTTTACTTTTATGAATTTAAACCCTATCCATGAGAGGTAAATCTTGAGAAGAGTGTTGTAGTCTTTGGCTGACTGCTCTGTTGACTCCCACAGACTTTCGTATGATTCATACAACTAAAACCACGACCAATTTTGTGACGACCATATTTACAGCATCCTTGGAGATAAATTTAAAACTAGCATCCCACAATAGTTATCCGATCCTGTGCATTCCCACGTTTTGCCATGGATCAGGTGAAGCATTAGGTAGCATCACTCAGTCAGCAAGCATTTTATCAAGGGGCTGCTGCATCCACAGTATCATAGTAGGCATTTTGGGCTCCTCCCTCATGTGGTCTTTGAGGGATATGCCACTGGCATAAAGAGCCCAAGTTACTTTATAGACTTCTGACTTTTGTTTGCTTGAGCTTTTATTCAAACATTCAGTCTTTCATGCATTCAGTAAGTTTTGAGCACCTACTGTGTGCCAGACAATAGACTAGACACTAGGGATGCTATGGTGAACAAGACAGACAAGGTCTCTGCCATCATGGAACTTACAGTCTAACTATATAGGGGACCTGCCCAGAGACTTAAGTGTAACAGCAACCAAGGTTTCTCCCTCACAGCTGTGCTGGCCAGCTTAGTCAAAAAGAGAATCTTCTCTATGAGGGAAAAAAATCAAAACAAAAGAGACAAGCAAACAACCTGGGAACCATTAGATTTTACACCAGAGTCAAACCTTAGAAGAGGCATTCCTCAGCTGGTGAACAGTCAGCCTAATTTGTGAGCAGTCTGTTCATATCAGTGTCAAGGATTCCAGATCAGTACACCCAGCCCTGTTTTCAAAGGCTGCTTGTCCTCTCCTGTTCAGAAGATATATGAGACTGGTAGGGACTGACCTAGAGAATAATTTTCTTTTATGCATATACCCTGCCTTATGCAAATAACAAGAGCCATTTCATCTTATGAAAGGAATCCTTAAGTTAGTTGTGCTCAAGCATATCAATCTCATCTTCCCTGTACTCACCTAGTCAAGATAGGTTCACTGCTCTAATAAATAACCCCAAATCCCAACGGCATAATACAGTACTGTTCCTTTTTCGCTCAGCCACAGATCAGATTTGGGAGACAGGCTCTGCTCCGTGCGGTAATCCAGGGATTCGGGCTCCTTCCATCTAGTTAAACTGATCTGGGGACAGATCCCATCTCTACCACTTGCAGGTGTCACTTTGGGCAAGTTAGCAAAGTCACAGTTTTCTTACCTGGATAATATTAGCACCTACCTTATAGACTTTGAAGTCAGTTTACTTGGCATGGTAACTGACAGGTATTAGGTACTCAATAATGAGAACATTTTCTACCCCTGGTCGTGCTGCCACCACCACTGTCCCCCCAGGAACCGGGAAGTACCACTGCCAAAGTTGGAGGACGTGTATGCCTGGTGTCATGAGAACAGCTGACACTTAGAGAGCTAGATAGTCTTCTAAGCTTTTTTCAAAATAACGATTGTTTTTTCTTCACAACATCCCAATTTTATACATGAGGAAACTAAGGAACAGAGAGGTTGAGCACATTGCCCAGCATCACACAAGTATGTAACAGAGCTCTGGGAATTTGGCTCTAGAGTCACTATGCTGTATTACCTTTTAAGCTGGAATATTTTTTCTAGAAGTAATGTTATATGTTGTGGCAGATTGTACACTATTGTGGGATGCTATTTTTAAATTTCTCTCCAAAAATGGGCTTGTAATTATATCTACTCCCCCTTGCTCTTCTGGAATATTGATACTCTCCCTCAAGAGGTGGAGTCTATTGCCTTCCCCTTGAACCCACATGAGCTTTGTGATTGGTCCAACTGATAGAGCACAGTGAGAACAACGCTAGATGACTTCCAAGGCTGGATTTGAAAAAAAATTCAGTTATTTTTTTTCTCTCGGCTATTCGTTGTTTCTCTTACACATGACATTTGCCCTTGGAAACCAGCCACCATAAGGAAGCCCAGACCATATAGAGGGGCCATATGTAGGTTTCAGCCAACACCTCCAGCTGAAATGTCAGCCAGACAACCAGCATCAGCTGCCAGAAATGTGAGCGGGCAAGCCTTCCGAGGATTCCAGGCCCCAGCCCCAGGTCCCCCTTACCCTTCCTGATGCCAAGTGAACCAGAGATGAACTGTCCCTGCCGAGCCATGCCCTAAATTGCAGATTCATGTGCAAAATAAAAATTGTTTTTTTGGTTTGTTTGTTTTTTTGCGGTACGTGGGCCTCTCACTGTTGTGGTCTCTCCCGTTGCGGAGCACAAGCTCTGGACGCGCAGGCTCAGCGGCCATGGCTCACGGGCCCAGCCACTCCGCGGCATGCGGGATCCTCCCGGACCGGGGCACGAACCTGTGTCCCCTGCATCGGCAGGTGGACTGTCAACCACTGCGCCACCAGGGAAGTCCTGTTGTTGTTTTAAGTCCGTACATTTTAGAATTATTTCTTAGGCAGCCAGAGTAAGCGGAATGTATGGGGTAATTAGAAATTACTAAAATACGTGTGTAAAGGACTAAACTGTAAGTACACGTAGATTAAATAGGTCTTGGGGATTTGGCATAAGTATCTAACCTAATTAAAATAATTTCTGGAGGAAAATATATTTCAGTTACCAGTTAAATTACAAATGGGCGTTGGGTACATATCCTGTTCGTAAATTTGGAAGAGAGTCCCTACATAGTAATGCTATTGCTGGTTCTAGGAGAAGATTTGGACTACCCTGCGATGGACTGTATGCATTAGTGAAATCTCCCTCCTTGCCTCCTCCTGGCTGGGACCCTCTCAACAGGAGAGTCCTGTGCAGACAGCAGTACTTGTGCCATTTTCCCTTGGTTGCTGCTTAGTCTCTGTATCTGCTTTTGTCTCTCTCACACCTACTCTGTCTAATCTGCTGCCTAGTTTTCTCTTGTTAGATCCTGCTGTCTCCTTGACACTCTCTTCTGGCCCATTTCCAATGCTTCTAAACCTATTTTTCTGCTCTAATGATTTATAGTAAAGCTAGGGAATTTCTATTGGCCAGGTAAGATTTAGCTCATTCAGCAAAGTCTTTTTTTCTTTTAGTAAAGCTGCCAAAATGGCAGCTGTCCCACTGGCTTGCGGCTCCATGTGTTGGTCAAACCTAGTATTTGAAATACTCAGAAATGTATTCCTTAGGTCCTGACTCAAAGAAGCATCTCTGTCTCTTCTGCTGCAGAGAAATCAATACCCCTGACTTACTTCTTGCTTAAACATCACCCCATCCTGAGGGTCTTCCCACCTTCCCTTTAGAAGGCTAATTGTTTGTTCACTTTTGATGTATTCATTCAACACATATTAATTCCATATAGTGGGCCCTGTTGTTGAGCACCTATGAAAAGATTTCCTTTGTGTCCAAGGACTGGTAAGGTTCCTCCAGTTGTCTCTCATTTGCTCACCACTAACACCAGGCAGATGTTGTCCAGTCACCTAGACCTTTCAATGACCAACACATGTCCCACCTCACCCAAGATGTCCCAGCTAAGTAGGATACTACAAGGGTAACATAGGACCAGCCAGTCTTTGAAAGGGTTACAGTCTAGTTGGGGAGGCTGGACAGCATATGCAACTGAGGTCCAGAGCTTTGTCTTCCATGTTGGGTAAAACTTCTTATAGTGCCTAGTGTAGCACTGGACACATAGTAACCACTTATTAAATCTCTGGTAGGTGATTAATGAATACATTAACTATAGAAGGGTATATGGCATTGAGATGACTTCAGAGGGGAAGTGAGCTTTGAGTTGGGCTTCAAAGGATATAGAATATTTGGCATGAACAGGAGTGAAAGGATTGCCCATGAATAAGAAACATCATAAGTACATTCCTTTTAACAGAAATAGACACTCATGCATCTGAGATCAAGGAAATGGCTGGGAAAAAACAAAATGTACAACCTGTAAGGTGGGTCTGTGGAGGACCTAGAATTTATCAATTTAAAACAAACTGGGACTTCCCTGGTAGTGCAGTGGTTAAGAATCCACCTGCCACTGCAGGGGACATGGGTTCGAGCCCTGGTCCGGGAAGATCCTACATGCCACAGAGCAGCTAAGTCCGTGCACCACAGCTGCTGAGCCTGTGCTCTAGAGCCTGTGAGCCACAACTACTGAGCCCACGTGCCACAACTACTGAAGCCCGTGTGCCTAAAGCCTGTGCTCTGCAACAAGAGAAGGCACCACAATGAGAAGCCCGCGCACCACAATGAAGAGTAGCCCCCGCCTGCCGCAACTAGAGAAAGCCTGCGTGCAGCAACGAAGATCCAGTGCAGCCAAAAAAACCCAAATAAATAAATAAATAATAATTTTTAAAAACTGGATTTGATCTGACGGCAAGAAGCTAGTGAAAGTTTGGGAGCAGGTAAGTGATACATGTGTCAAGTGGTATTATAATAATTTAATAACACTCTTTCCTTTTGCTTTAGACAGCTTATTTTAATTATGAATATGTGTTAAATGATTCCTTTTCCTCCATTTTTCTCATAGAAAAGTTCTCACTTTTTTTTTTCTTGCAGTACGCGGGCCTCTCACTGTTGTGGCCTCTCCCGTTGCGGAGCACAGGCTCCGGACGCGCGGGCTCAGTGGCCATGGCTCACGGGCCCAGCTGCTCCGCGGCATGTGGGACCTTCCCAGACTGGGGCACGAACCCGTGTCCGCTGCATCGGCAGGTGGACTCTCAACCACTGCGCCACCAGGGAAGCCCTCAGTTTACTTCATATTTCATCTTACTTCACTTCAACAGAAGAAAAAGAACACTGAAATGAACTCAAGCATTTGAACTTCAGATAACTGTTTCTTTAAAGCAGGAATTAACAATTTTTAGCTAAATTAAATTGCCAATTAAAAATTGAAATTCAAGGCTTCCCTGGTGGCGCAGTGATTGAGAATCTGCCTGCCAATGAAGGGGACACGGGTTCGAGCCCTGGTCTGGAAAGATCCCACATGCTGCGGAGCAACTAGGCCCGTGAGCCATAACTACAGAGCCTGCGCATCTGGAGCCTGTGCTCCGCAACAAGGGAGGCTGCGATAGTGAGAGGCCCGCGCACTGCGATGAAGAGTGGCCCCCGCTTGCCCCAACTAGGGAAAGCCCTTGCACAGAAACGAAGACACAACACAGCCAAAAAAATAAAAAATTAAAAATTAAAATAAAGGAATTCCCTTAAAAAAAAAAAAAGGAAATTCAATCGAACAGTAAGAGATTGAGGAATCAATGTTTCTTAAAAACTAATTGCTTCTCAGTGGGTATGGGTTTATATTTTCAGTTAGTAAAGCTTAGTTTACAATCTCATAAAATCAGAAAAGATCAGGGATAATCAAAAATACCTTTGGGGAAATAAAAAGTTTTTAACCAGAGATCACCTTTAGGAATGGTCTCCTGGGGAAAAAGTAGATAAAAAAGTTAATATGTAAGGAATATAGTTCCTAAAGTCAAAACCACTTTCAAAAGGAAAACTAAATCATACAATAGGGAAGCAGTTACTTTACCCAGTTGCCTAGAACTCACAGAGAATTTAGAGGAATTCACTATATTTATTAACCCTCTCCCTTGACCATAGAGGTTTAACTTTATTACTTCAGACACCAGTGGGCTTTTTTTTTAAATGACATTTTATTTATTTGTTTATCTGTTAACATCTTTATTGGAGTATAATTGCTTTACAATGGTGTGTTAGTTGCTGCTGTATAACAAAGTAAATCAGCTATATGCATACGTATATCCCCATATCCCCTCCCTCTTGCATTTCCCTCCCACCATCCCTACCCCACCCCTCTAGGTGGTCATAAAGCACCGAGCTGATCTCCCTGTGCTATGTGGCTGCTTCCCACTAGGTATCTATTTTACATTTGGTAGTGTATATATGTCCATGCCACTCTCTCACTTTGTCCCAGCTTACCCTTCCCTCTCCCTGTGTCCGCAAATCCATTCCCTACATCTGCGTCTTTATTCCTGTCCTGCCTCAGGTTCATTAGAACCTTTTTTTTTTTTTTTAGATTCCATGTCCATGTGTTACCATACGGTATTTATTTTTCGCTTTCTGACTTACTTCACTCTGTATGACAGACTCTAGGTCCATCCACCTCACTACAAATAACTCAGTTTTGTTTCATTTTATGCCTGAGTAATATTCCATTGTATATATGTGCCACATATTCTTTATCATTCATCTGTTGCTTCCATGTCCTGGCTATTGTAAATAGTGCTGCAGTGAACATTGTGGTACATGTCTCTTTTGAATTATGGTTTTCTCAGGGTATATGCCCAGTAGTGGGATAGCTGGGTCATATGGTAGTTCAATTTTTAGTTTTTTAAAGAACCTGCATACTGTTCTTCATAGTGGCTGTATCAATTTACATTCCCACCAACAGTGCAAGAGGGTTCCCTTTTCTCCACACCCTCTCCAGCATTCATTGTTTGTAGATTTTTTGATGATGGCCATTCTGACCGTGTGAGGTGATATATCATTGTAGCTTTCATTTGCATTTCTCTAATGATTAGTGATGTTGAGCAAACTTTCATGTGTTTGCTGACAATCTGTATATCTCCTTTGGAGAAATGTGTATTTAGGTCTTCTGCCCATTTTTGGATTGGGTTGTTTGTTTTTTTGATATCGAGCTGCATGAGCTGCTTGTAAATTTTGGAGATTAATCCTTTGTCAGTTGCGTCATTTGCAAATATTTTCTCGCATTCTGAGGTTTGGCTTTTCGTCTTGTTTATGGTTTCCTTTGCTGTGCAAAAGCTTTGAAGTTTCATTAGGTCCCATTTGTTTATTTTTATTTTTATTTCCATTTCTCTAGGAGGTGGGTCAAAAAGGATCTTGCTGTGATTTATGTCATAGAGTGTTCTGCCTATGTTTTCCTCTAAGAGTTTGATGGAGTCTGCCCTTACATTTAGGTCTTTAATCCATTTTCAGTTTATTTTTGTGTATGGTGTTAGGAAGTGTTCTAATTTCATCTTTTACATGTACCTGTCCAGTTTTCCCAGCAACACTTATTGAAGAGGCTGTCTTTTCTCCATTGTATATTCTTGCCTCCTTTATCAAAGATAAGATGACCATATGTGCGTGGGTTTATCTCTCAGCTTTCTATCCGGTTCCGCTGATCTATGTTTCTGTTTTTGTGCCAGTACCAAACTGTCTTGATTACTGTAGCTTTGTAATGTAGTCTGAAGTCTGGGAGCCTGATTCCTCCAGCTCTGTTTTTCTTTCTCAAGATTGCTTTGGCTATTTGGGGTCTTCTGTGTTTCCATACAAATTGTGAAATTTTTTGTTCTAATTCTGTGAAAAATGCCATTGGTAGCTTGACAGGGATTGCATTGACTCTGCAGATTGCTTTGGGTAGTATAGTCATTTTCACAGTGTTGATTCTTCCAACCCAAGAACATGGTATATCTCTCCATCTGTTTGTATCGTCTTTAATTTTTCTCATCAGTGTCTTATAGTTTTCTGCATACAGGTCTTCTGTCTTCTTAGGTAGGTTTCTTCCTAGGTATTTTATTCTTTTTGTTGCAATATTAAATGGGAGTGTTTCCTTAATTTCTCTTTCAGATTTTTTGTCAGTAGTGTATAGGAATACAAGAGATTTCTGTGCATTACTTCTGTATCCTGCTACTTTACCAGATTCATTGATTAGGTCTAGTAGTTTTCTGGTAGCATCTTTAGGATTCTCTATGTATAGTATCATGTTATCTGCAAACCATGACAGTTTTATTTCTTCTTTTCCGATTTGGATTCCTTTTATTTCTTTTTCATCTCTGATTGCTGTGGCTAAGACTTCCAAAACTATGTTGAATAATAGTGGTGAGAGTGGGCAACCTTGTCTTGTTCCTGATCTTAGTGGAAATGGTTTCAGTTTTTCACCATTGAGAATGATGTTGGCTGTGGGTTTGTCATATATGGCCTTCATTCTGTTGAGGTAAGTTCCCTCTATGCCTATTTTCTAGAGAGTGTTTATCATAAATGGGTGTTGTATTTTGTTGAAAGCTTTTTCTGCATCTATTGAGATTATCATATGGTTTTTATCCTTCAGTTTGTTAATACAGTGTATCACATTGATTGATTTGCATATATTGAATAATTCTTGCATTCCTAGGATAAACCCCACTTGATCATGGTGTATGATTCTTTTAATGTGCTGCTGGATTCTGTTTGCTAGTGTTTTGTTGAGGATTTTTGCATCTATGTTCATCTGTGATATTGGCCTGTATTTTCTTTTTTTGTGACATCTTTGTCTGGTTTTGGTATCATGATGATGGTGGCCTTTTAGAATGAGTTTGGGAGTGTTCCTCCCTCTGCTATATTTTGAAAGAGTTTGAGAAGGATAGGTGTTAGCTCTTCTCTAAATGTTTGATAGAATTTGCCTGTGAATCCATCTGGTCCTGGGTTTTTGTTTGTTGGGAAATTTTTCTCTTTTTATATTTATTTTATTTTATTTTATTTTATTTTTAAAATTTTTTTTAATTAACAAATTTAATCAGTTATACATATACATATGTTCCCATATCCCCTCCCTTTTGCGTCTCCCTCCCACCCTCCCTATCCCACCCCTCCAGGCGGTCACAAAGCACCGAGCTGATCTCCCTGTGCTATGCGGCTGCTTCCCACTAGCTATCTACCTTACGTTTGGTAGTGTATATATGTCCATGCCACTCTTTTGCTTTGTCACAGCTTACCCTTCCCCCTCCCCATATCCTCAAGTCCATTCTCTAGTAGATCTGTGTCTTTATTCCTGTCTTAGCCCTGTGTTCTTCATGACATTTTTTTTCCTTAAATTCCCTATATATGTGTCAGCATACAGTATTTGTCTTTCTCTTTCTGACTTACTTCACTCTGTATGACAGACTCTAGGTCCATCCACCTCATTACAAATAGCTCAATTTCGTTTCTTTTTATGGCTGAGTAATACTACAAATAGAACTACCATATGACCCAGCAATCCCACTACTGGGCATATACCCTGAGAAAACCATAATTCAAAAAGAGTCATGTACCAAAATGTTCATAACAGCCCTATTTACAATAGCCCGGAGATGGAAATGACCTAAGTGTCCATCATCAGATGAATGGATAAAGAAGATGTTGGGAAATTTTTAATCACAGTCTCAATTTCAGTGCTTGTGATTGGTCTGTTTATATTTTCTATCTCTTCCTGGTTCAGTCTTGGAAGGTTGTGCTTTTGTAAGAATTTGTCCATTTCTTCCAGGTTGTCCATTTTATTGGCATATAGTTGTTTGTAGTAGTCTCTCATGATCCTTTGTATTTCTACAGTGTCAGTTGCTACTTCTCCTTTTTCATTTCTAATTCTGTTGATTTGAGTCTTCTCCCTTTTTTTCCTGATAAGTCTGGCTAATGGTTTATCAATTTTGTTTATCTTCTCAAAGAACCAGCTGTTAGTTTTATTGATCTTCGCTATTGTTTTCTTCATTTCTTTTTCACTGATTTCTGATCTGATCTTTATGATTTCTTTCCTTCTGCTAACTTTGGGATTTTTTTTTTGTTGGTGTTGTTCTTCTTTCTCTAATTGCCTTAGGTGTAAGGTTAGGTTGTTTATTTGAGATTTTTCTTGTTTCTTGCGGTAGGACTCTATTGCTATCAACTTCCCTCTTAGAACTGCTTTTGCTGCATCCCATAGGTTTTGAGTCATCATGTTTTCATTGTCATTTGTTTCTAGGTATTTTTTGTTTTCCTCTTTTTCTTCGGTGATCTGTTTATTTAGTAGCAAATTGTTTAGCCTCCATGTGTTTGTATTTTTTACAGTTTTTTTCCTGTAATTGATATCTAGTCTCAGCATTGTAGTCATAAAAGATACTTGATACGATTTCAATTTTCTCAAATTTACCAAGGCTTGATTTGTAACCCAAGGTATGATCTATCCTGGAGAATGTTCCATGTGCACTTGAGAAGAAAGTGTATTCTGGTTTTTTCTGGATGGAATGTCCTATAAATATCAATTAAGTCCATCTTGTTTATGTATCATTTAAAGCTTGTGTTTCCTTATTTATTTTCATTTTGGATGATCTGTGCATTGGTGAAAGTGGGGTGTTGAAGTCCCCTACTATGATTGTGTTACTGTCGATTTCCCCTTTTATGGCTGTTAGCATTTGCCTTATGTATTGAGGTGCTCCTATGTTAGGTGCATAAATATTTACAATTACCAGTGGTTTTTATATTCCATTAATTGTTTAAATACAAACTGAATTTTAGCTTGCTTCATATTTAGACCATGATTGCCTTTTATTTATATTTATCTTTCTAGAGTTTCAAATTATCTTTTTCTTCTCTGGTTGACCTGGAGAAACTTGAGTCTTCAGTACATATGTGGCATGTCATGGTGTACTTCTTGATTCTTTTTTTTTTTTTTACTTCCTGATTCTTAGGTATCCAGTTTAATCATCATAACCTTTTGCTCTGTTGAAGATGTTTTTCACCAAGCATTCTGTCCCACCATTGTAATTTGGACTAAATATAAGCTGTTCCACTAGGATTTCTTTCCTTCTGAACTGGATTATTTCCATTGTTTCCAGGTCTTCCTATTTCTTGGATTCATTTTCAATTTTGCTAGAGTATATTTTTTAACTATTTTTTCAAAATGGCAGAAGAAGGACTAAGTCCTTGTAGATCTATCTTCATTTTGCCTTCATAGTTGAAAAATAGAGGTAGGATAGGTAAACTTGCAAGTTTAGTCTGCCATCTTAAAGTGAGATTGTACTACCATTCAGAGTGGCATGAGGCCGTGGCACATGTCTTACTCACCACAAGGCCATTTCTCTTTCTTTCATGGCCCTGGACAGCACTCCCAATGCTGGTTGATCATGTGATCAACATGGATCATTTTTACAAAGAGAGCAAAGAGTGAGAGGATGGATCACATGAGCCAATTCCATCACCAGGCCCATAATATCTTCCTCCAACAGGTACTCATCCTGCAAGACACCAGTCAGGCCCCACCTCCTCTAGGAAGCCTTGCTAACTTCCCCAGTACTCCTGCATAATACAAACCCCAATTATAACACCAACCCCACAGCTCTACAATTTCCTACTTGTCTCTTCCACTAAACTCTAAGCTCCCTGAAGGTGAATGAGGTGCCTTATTTCAGGTCTGCATCCTTGCTGCACTCCATAGGGGCTGGCATGCATTAAATGCCCAATACAGATCGATTAACCAAGAAACCGAATGCATAAACAAGGGAATGAACAAGCTTGATGTTGACCTTGGAAACAGGTTTGTTGACCTTCCTTGTTGAAAATGAGGCCACTGACCTGCTCATTAGTCAGGAGAAGCTCTGGAAGGTTGTTTCAGGGAGAAAGAGCAGTATGGGGAAAGGCTTGAAGACAAACTGGGGCATGGCTTTTTGGGGGAAACGATGGAGGTTGTTCCCAAAGGGCTGTAGATTTTTCGTTCATCCAAGTTCAATCTCTTATCTTTGCTGCGTCCTTTTGTTCTGAGTGGCAGTCTGATTAGAGGGTTCTTCAACTTTGCCAGTTCAGTGAATGCAGGTTTAATGTTTTGTTTTAGCAGAAACGCTGGTGCCTCAATTCCATAGGTGTCAATAAAGGCTCCTTCATGGCACTTTACAATCATGACTTAAAACCTATATCAATGTTCTTTGCACGTTTATATTACAGGATCTGCTTACAGTTGTATTAAGTATCATGAATTGTGTTGAGCCCTCACTTCACAGGAACAACATGAAACCCCAGATGGCTTAGAATGGAGCTTTTCCATCATTGTTGGGCTCCTGAAGCCTGCTGGAAATTGGTGAAGTGCAGAGCTGAAGTTACAGATCTCTGCCGTTCATGTGATTTTCTGGTAGAACTTCCTCACTCAAATGCCTCTGATCCCAGTCGCCACCTGAAAGTCCTCCCCAGAGGTCTGAGGGCCTCACCTCCTATGTCTGGTTACTTAATTAAAAACTACTAGTTGGGGCTTCCCTGGTGGCGCAGTGGTTGAGAGTCCGCCTGCCGATGCAGGGGATACGGGTTCGTGCCCCGGTCTGGGAGGATCCCACGTGCCGCGGAGCGGCTGGGCCCGTGAGCCATGGCTGCTGAGCCTGCGCGTCCGGAGCCTGTGCTCCGCAACGGGAGGGGCCACAACAGTGGGAGGCCCGCGTACCATAAAAACAAACAAACAAACAAACAAAAAAACCTACTAGTTGTCAGAAGCAAGTAGGCTGTTGATTCCTGGTTGGTTAACATGGGGCTTTCGATGTTAAGATGTGTTATTCTACCCACGTAGCAGGTGCTCTGTACATGTTTGTCAGCTGGGTGAAAGAATGAATGAAACGTTCATGAAGAGATGGGGTTTTCCTGTTCTGAAACTAGAGTTAAGGAGCACATTTGCTGGAAATTGTCCCCGGTAAGTGAAGGGAGCTGTTGTAGGTTGCAGGCCACTTACTCTTTCCATTCCAGCCATTTTCTGTTCCATCATGTATTGCACACATGATCCATCTCTTGTCTTTGGGGATAATTCATTCCAGGATTTAGAATGTCACCAAAGACATCTCAGCAGGGTCCTTTTATTTGTCCATAACACAGGATTGTCTGGCGGATGTGCTGTTCCCCGTGGCAGAGACCCTGACTCAAAGGGCACATCCATCACACACCAATTTCTCGGCATCGATCTGGGTTTGTTTTTAAGAGTAAAGTTGTGTGGCCCCTCAGCAGTCCTGTGTTAAATGTGAGGTGTATAAAGCAGGGTGTTCCCAGTTGTCTGACTCAGGAGCTGCCTTGGCAACCATCAGTAAAACGCCAGGCCATGCTAATAGGAAAACAGGTCTGGGAATGCTAACAGTGTAAAGTGACTGGCAAAAAGGGACACAGTTTTTGGCAGCCCTTGCAGTTTTCAGGGCCGAAGACATCAGGAGAGATGATGACTGCATGAAGATCACACGGGAAGAGCAGCTCAAGTCTTCTCATTATTCAAAATTCCAGAGCTGGATCTGAGCTGCTGGGTCAGTGGAGAGGAACACCAGCCCAAACTGACCCCCAGGGGCTCTTGGCTGGAATCTTCCCAGGAGCCTGAGGGGAGAGGTGCAAGGGCTAAACACAGTCCCCCTAGCCACTGGGGTTAGAATCACAGCCCTGTGGTTGAGATGCAGATTCCTGAGGCTGAATTCAGAACTTTGGAATCAGAATCTGGAGGGCTGGGACTTGGGGTCTTCCTCTTTACAAAACTTCCTAGGTGATTCTTAACTTACACCAGCTAAACCTTGAGAGCCACCTGAACTTACTAATCCTCTCACTCTCCAAGGATCTCTTGCTGTGGACAGACTGCCCAACACCAGGAATTTCAGCCAAGCATGTGGCTGGTCAGTACATGACTTGAGGAGGTCAGTTCTGTGCCCTTGCATTTAACAAGTGATTCTAGAACACGGGCACTGCTTTAGGCCTTGAAGGCAATTCTTTCTTTCAGGGGTTATTAAGTTGTGAAGTCAGAATCTGCACCCTCAACCCAACAGGACCACCTAGTATCACTGAAAACTCCTTTTATGGCTGTATGCCATTGGTCACAGAGATCTGATGCAAATAGGAAGTCATCAGCCTGGTGATGACTACCACAGCTAGAAAACAACTCCAAATTCCCTATTTTTGAGGAGCAACCTAAGGGTGGGGCTAATTCACAAAGTTCACAACAGGCCCTACAGATCCCTTAAGTAAGGTTGTCAAATTTAGCAAATAAAAATACAAGACACCCAGTTAAATTTGAGCTTTCCAACATCGAGTAGTTTTCTTCAGTATAAGTATATCCCATGAAGTATTTGGGACATACTTATGCTAAAACATTATTCGTTGTTTATATGAAATTCAGATTTAACTAAGCATCGTATATTTTATCTGGCAGTCCCACCCCTAAGCTTATTTAGGGACACTTCCTAAAAGATCGAGGCTGTCAAATTTGCGTATCTGGTCACCATAAATTGATGAGAGTAGAGGGTCAGGGGGCTTGCCCTATTATCGTCACCTTCCTTAGCAAGCCTAGCACAGCACTCAGCTTATAATAGACACATGGCGTGAGGGGCGGGGTGTCAGTGTTAAATGGTTCTTAGTCAAAGGAGACTAACCTCGGTGCTGGCCACTTAGGAGTGGTAGGAGGGGAGAGTCTACCTAGCAGAACTGACGTGCTATGGTAGGCCTCCTCACATCACCAGTGGTGAGTGCCTCCACCCTGACTCGCTGACCAAGCTCTCCATCAGTTATGGAATGAGCTGGTGATTGGAAAGGGCTGAACATTGTTTGTCTAAATATGTCTTTTTTCTCTTAGAGCTCTTTATAGCTTCATGGGAATAAACCTCACTTCAAATATCGTGAGTTACTGTAAAGGTTTTGTAAATTAAAGCACATTTCCCCACTGGATAACATGGTCATTTCGGAGTTACATTTCCATTTTGAATTGATTTTTTTCTCCCAAGGGTAATAAGTTAATGAACTATGCACAAGGGAAGTTCCTATTTCAAGAAAGCTTTCTAAAGTGGAAGAACACTTTGGTTATATCTTTCATTGTAGATCCACCGTCTTGAAGTTGAGGCACACCTGTTTCCAGGAAACAGTTTGTCAGCACGACAGTATTGGCTTTGTGGGAGTGTGCCAAAGAAGCTTCAAGATATTATGTTCTTTTCTTTTGATTTATTTTCAAATTGCTCTCCAGAGGAAAGATATTAATAGGAGAGAGTAGCCATCTGTAGGTAATCAGGGGGTCCATGCTGCCTGCTTCATTGCAGTCCACTCTGGCTCTTTATTTACAATTATTGGGCTATCTTGACAATATTTAAGAGGCAAATCACTCAAATTCTCTTGCTTGTCCTAGAAGCATTTTAACTTTGCCTAAGTAGTACCTTATGATCATCTGAGTTAGTCATTTCTCATTACCCACCTTCGAGGCAAGTTAACATTAACCCCTCATTACTGGCTAAGAAAACCAAACTCCAAAGAAGTTGTTTCTGGCCCAAGAGCACATGGTGATCAGAGTCAGACCCATGATTCTTAAACCTCTTCGCTCCTCTGAGTATGCACACTTGTCATCTTTCACCAGCTTCAGTGGGATGTACAAAGACCAAAATTTAGACACGGTGTTTCTATTTACATGGCTAACTCTATGTTTAAAAAAGGAGTATTCAGCTCTAGTCTCACATAAAATCACCCAGAGAGCTTTAATATCATGCCAGTGCTAGGGTCCCACTCCCAGGGATTCTGAGTCATTTGGTTTGGGGTGTGGCCTGGACATAGGTTTTTTGCTAGATACGTAGAGAGAGAGAGAGAGAGAGAGAGATTTTTGCTAGATAGGTAGGTAGAGAGAGAGAGAGAGAGAGAGAGAGAGAAGCTTCTATGGTGCTCCTGTGCAGGGAGTGTTGAGAATGCTGGTCCAGGCAAAGTGAGCAGGGGTTCATGGGATGCTAAGTTCCAAACCTGACTCAACAGTCTCCCCACATAGGTGTCCACCATCCTACCATTACAGTATATACATTTAGCCTGGGTTAAAGCATGTTGTTACCAGAAAGGAAACATTAGCACAGGGTTAACTTTAGTAGAAATACATCACTCTGATAGAGGGACAGGGAGAAGAGAGCAAACCCAGGGTATGGAGTGCTGACCAGACTGGTGAGGGAGGGGTGGTACTGGGAACCCTGGGCTGCCCCAAGACCCCGACCCCATAGGAGTACCATGCTCCCAGGCAGTGGTTCTGGAAGGTGAATAGGTAGACTTTGATAAGAGGTGGGGAATCAAGGGAGGCTTATTGGCTCAGAGCAGCATGTACTCAGAGGTCAGACTGCCTGGGTTCAAATCCTGGCTCTATCCCTTAAGCTCTGTGACCGTGGGCAAGTTATGACCTCTCAAAGGATCAGTTTCCTAATTTGGAAAACAGAGGTAAAAATTGTAATTACCTCATCATTTGTTGGGGCAATGAAATGCGATAATATGTGATGCAATCATCAGTGGCCCCTGGCCTTTCCAGCGTCACTGGATCACTGTTAAGTTCTCTTAGTTAAAATGGGGATAGACCATAACCCTCTCCTTCAAGGTAACTAATCCTCACAAGGAAATATAAGGTTAGATTTAAGGTGGTGACTTAACATGTTGACTCAGAAGCAAGAGTGGACAAAACCTTACAAGGGAGCCCCTTGGCCTCAGAGCTCTAGGGTCAGGCTATAGCCTTGGACTAAAGAATGAGAACAGGTACCAGGAAACCAGACGGGGTTGTCACAAGGCTTGGCTCCAAGAGCACAGAGAGCTACCAAGTCAGAGGCTATGGGGCCAAGTCCCAAGAAAATCCATGACCCAGAAACCAAGGGAGGTACGTACCCAAGGCTGAAGGAAGTGGTCTCAGGAATAGCCTTCTAGAGTTCACTGTTGGGAAGCAGCAGGGCCTTGGTCTCTGCCTGATTTAAGACCTGCTTAAGCCTGGAAGGTCCCAGTTGTGAGTATCTTCGCAGGCCATTCTGACAAGCGTGTGTGCTGCTGGGAAAATATGGTTTCTAAATCAGAGCCCCCTGACTCTGCTCTAAGACTGTGGACTTGTTAGCATTTCTCCCAGCAGGACCCACAAAAGGATGGTTCTATGGGATGTCCCATGGTAAACAGACTTCCTGGGTAAATGAAAGTTAGCATGTTTCTTAATTAGAGAACTTTTCAGTATTTTTAATTTGCTTGTAAATTTCTAAGAGGAAAATATGGTAAGATGGGTTTCCCAAACTAATTTGATCATGGAACTCTTTCTCCTTGGGAAGAATTTCCAACTCCTCTGGCTCTTTTGCCTTCTTAACTCCTGGAGCTTCTGCCTTAAAGCCCCTTCCTCACTTCTCAGGGGTGTGTAGAACCCTCTGTGGGATGTGGCCTCCTTCCCAGGTCCCTACTACTCAGGTAGGGGCATAAGATGAGGCTGTAAACTGTACAAGGGCAGGGCCCATGCCTGTCTTGTTCTTCTCTCTGGCACATAGTTGGGTCTCAAATACTACCTATTTGTGGAATGACTATTCATTGAGTGAACACATGAAATCTATTTATGCCAAACTCCAGTTGCTGCCACAGATAGCACCTTGGGTGTTCAGAATTAAATACTCAACTGACCCACTCTTGTTGGAGGGAAGTGATTTCTGAGGTGATTTTGTATAGGACTAAGAATCAGGAGATGTGAGTGATTGTCCTAACTTGGTGTCTTTCTTTTTCACCCATCCAAAATGACCTCATAATAATCCTGCCCATCTTACTTCAAAACAGTCGTGGAAATATAATAGTTTGCAAAAATTAAACTCTCCACAAATACAAAATATGTTCTTAATGATTTCCTTAAGAATTAGTCCCAGCTATTAATAGTCTAGTAGGCCCTTCAGTATCTAGTCTGATCCTTCCTGAAAATCGTGGCATATGACAGTAAAGGCTGCCCCCAAGTAGGTTTTGTAACCACAGGCTCTGCAAGTTTAAAGGGAGAAGGGAGATGGAGCAAGAATGGGATATCTTCTTCGACTCTTTTATAGTGGGTGGTGTTTATTTTAAGCAGTTTCCCAAATAAGTAAAGTGTTTCTTCTGTGCTACTACACCACAGGAATGATGCATTTTTGTGAAAGTTTTCACCTGCCCCGCCCCACCCCTACCCTGAACTTGCTCATCTGGAGGTGCCATGATGCTGCAGTGGTTCCTGCTAAAACTCTGCAGAGGCCACGTCAGATAGAGCAGAACCAAAGCCCCGCCAGGAAAAGAGCTGGAGCTTGTTATTACTTGCGCGTCTCATCCATCTGCGCCTACCCTACAGTGCTTCATTTTTATTTTTGTATTTTGGAGAGTGTGCGTAGAAGGAAAGCAAGCTACTTTGATGGGGAGGCATTGGGACTTAGATGAGATCCACAGCTGCAGTGACTAGGAAAGAGAGCTCATTTGTCCAGACTCTGCATTGTAAGTTATGTTTGATTTGGGGAGTTAAATTTAAACCTCATTACTACACATAATGTATGAAAACATAGTGACCTTATTTGCTTAACCCTGAGTCATCAAACAGTCTATAAAGAGTTTATCTATTTCTTAAGCGTTTATGTGAACAGTCTTCAACCAGAATAAGGATTAAACCACATTTAGATTTAAACAAATCACTGTGTTGAAAAATGAAATGATTTGAAATCAGGACTTTGGGAAATCTGAACTGTGGCCCTGTCTGCCCTGTGCCCTGGGAGAGAAAAAGAGACTTGGAAGTTCGTGCCATTTGCCAAGTGGTTCAAGAGGCCCCACTGTCCCAGATGACAGCTGGCATACACAGACATGCCACTTACTCTAACTTTATTTTTTCCTGGTAAGGAAATAGCAACTATATTTGCCAGCCTCCTTCTTCTTTGCAGGAAGGCAGCAAGGCGTTTGCATAGTGATTCTGGTATTTTTAGTCATTTCTTCAGTGTCAATTGCTACTATCAGAGAGTAAGAAGGAGCCTGTTTACAAGGAGACCATAGAAAATCCAGGAAAAAATAATAATTACGATAATTTTGGCTAATGAGTATAACGCCAGCTCTAGATGAAATTTCTTTAAGGGAGTTAGTTTAGTACGCCGGGCACATTCAGCTGTTTGGAGCACTCGATTGGAGAAATGAATAATATAGGAGAACCAACAAATGTTCCTTTGGCTATTCCAAAGCAGTTTAGTATCTGCATAGAAACAGTGATGATTGTGATGTCCGGTTGGAGAGCATAGGGCTACACAGCAGGTTTCCAAAACCCAAAACTTTCTCTCTGAAACGTATGACCACAAAGGATGCATTTCTGGGATCTGCTGTCTCCTGGCTTATTCAAATAACAATGATGTTAGGAGCCTTCCAGGGCTACAGGACTCTTCTTCACACTCAGTGACAAGGACAACAGAAGCCTCATCAATCAGCCAATGACCTTCCTTCCCGTTATTTGGATTCTGTTCCTGGGCTGCTGGCTCTTCATCAGTGCTTATCTGCTCTCCCTTCAGCTCAGATGGCCAGTGTTACCCAGAGTCCTGCAAATGGCTCAGCCTTGGTTAATTAGGTTATCTGATATTTTCTTTCTGCCGGTGGCTAATTTTGTTCGAGATTTCACCGTGCTTCTAAATTTATATATATAAACAAACAGGGACACACCTTTCTTCAAGTCATTTATTAGAATCAAAATTAGGAAGAGTCTTTAACCTTCTCACAGTTGAGCCAACGGAAGTAGCTATTGGAGGTGGGTGTTGAAGGTGTTCACAAGTGTCTCCACAGAAGAGGGAATTCACATTCCCTTCCCGTCATGCCTGCGTGTGTCAGATTTGTCACACTGAGGGTCAACGAGTGAACGTGTGTCAGTCAGAGGACAGCATGCCTAGGTCATTTTCCAGGGGAAAGGAAAATGGCCTTCCTCTCAGGTTTTGGAAATCTCTAGAGTATTTAGTGCAAGGTTCACTTCAAAGCTCACAGGTGGTATATTAGAATTCATTTTCTCTACGAAGAGGAAGAACGAGATCAATCAGAACATCACTGATAGGCTGTTTGAAATATCAGGAAACATTAATCTTAGGAACTTAAACAAATTGGGTATAGGACTTTAATATGGACAATATTGTTATGAGATACTTGGGATGTGGACGTTGTATTAGTGTCCTATTGCTGCTGTGACAAGTCACCACAAATCGAGTGCCCGAAACAACAAATTTGTTACCTTACTGTTCTGGAGGTCAGAAGCCTAAAATAGGCCAGCGGGGCAGAGTTCCCTTCCGGACACTTGAGAGGAGAACCTGTTTTCTCACCTCTTGTAGCTGCTAGAGGTCGCCCACGTCACTCCAGACGCTGCTTCCATTATTACATCTTCTCCTCTGAATCCAGCCTTCCTGCCTCTCCCTCGTCATGGCATGGGGCCCACCTGGGTCATCCAGGATAACCTTCCCGTCTCCAGATTCTTATTTTAATCATGTCTGCAACGCCTTGTTTGCCATATAAGGCATATATGCACATATATATGCGTACACTCTGCCCTCGAGTGTAGGCGGAGGTCTTTATGTGAGAACTAACAGGATCTTTAGGACTAGTGACGTGTGCTCTGTAAGAACTGAACAGTAAATGAGGTTAATCCTACATCGCACAGGAAGGGAGTAAAGGATACTGTAGGAGAGATCTGTATGCTAAGCAAACTTGCCATATTCACAAGTTTCAGGGATCAGGATGTGGACATCTTTGGGGGCCGTTAGTCTGCCTGCCACAGATAATTTAGTTTATCCTTTCTGATCAGTTTTCTCACTGGTCTTCCCACAAATCTGCAGGAGTTAAGCTTAGCTTCGTTATAGCTAATATCTGCAGATGTGGACTGTGAATTTGATTGTGCCGTCCTGCAGCAAGACCTCCTACCAAGAAGGCCTGCTGGTGCTTTGGAATCTACTCTGTCCAAGGGAAACTTCCAGCGGGCAACAAATCGATATTTTTTCCATTTCCACCAAGTCTTCCAAGTGTAACATGGAGCTCACTACACAGAATCAAAAGCTGTTGTGATAGCATTCATAAGCGCCAGGGCTCTGGAATAAAGCAGTTCAAATACCAAAACTGTCCCTTACTAAGTGTGTAATGTTGCACAAATATCTTATTTTAGTTAAACTTCCATTTCTGTACTGAAAAACAGAGATGATAACTTCCAGAATTGCTGTGAGATTATGAAAACAAAGCGTGCAAAGTGCTTAGCACATGCCTGGCATATAGTTGTTGCCCAGGGAGTGGTGGCATGGTCAGGTCAGGCCTCACAGCAGGCCTGCCCTTGCTCTGGGCTGCCCAGACCCCAGGGGTAAAGAGTGGACACAAGCCGGGCAGAGAACACTGGAGTGGAGAGAGCTGCAGGTCGAGCCAGAGACCATAGCCATTCCTCTGTTAATAAATGAGGCAGCCCACCAGCTTCCTCAAAGGAAATGGAATTCTGCATGTACATTGATGGGACTTGCACCATTTGCAGATGCAAAGTCTGAGAACTTAGTAATAAGACCCAGAATGGGAAGGCAGACCCCAGCAAAGAATGGTATGGATCGTGACCTTCGCAATATCATAGAAGAGGAGGATTGGGATCTAAGAGATAAGCAATTCCCTTAGCCATGCTGGTTAGTACTGATACCCGATCCTTTGTAACATTTACAGCTGTATAAATCATCATTTGCTTGAAGACTTACTCTTCAGCAATGGATAATACCATCTTATCCCAGAGTGTGGCTTCAGCTTTATTCTCAATAATCCACTTTATTGTCATCCTAAATCCTGATTTTAGAACTTCTCCAGATGTTGTCATATATATGAATTTGGACCAAGTGCATTCCAC
This sequence comes from Mesoplodon densirostris, assembly GCF_025265405.1. NCBI lineage: Eukaryota > Metazoa > Chordata > Mammalia > Artiodactyla > Ziphiidae > Mesoplodon > Mesoplodon densirostris. Next base: position 59,323,529 of record NC_082673.1, on the reverse strand, counting down.
CTGGAAAAAGCGCTAATGTTTATTGTATATTTACTATATGCCGGTCAGTGCCAACTGCCTAGAATATATTTCGTTCAGTCTTTGTAGTAACTCTATTATAATTCTAGTCGATTTTAAAGATGACAAAACAGACTTCTAAAGTCTGAGTAACTTGCTAAACTTACAGAACTTATAAGTGGTGGAGCCAGGAGTCCAATCCAGATCATTCTGTCTCCAGGCCCAGATTCTGGCATTTAAAGGGAGAAAAACCAAGTGACAATAAAATACTATCAGAAACAACGATTATTTCTAAAATGGAAAAATGTCCATAAATGGAAAAAATGAGTGGTGGAATTGTATGTAGATTATGATTAGATTTTTGTAAACTAAATAGGAATATATATATATAGTTATACATATGTTATACTTTATTGTATTATACTTTATGTTATATATAGTTATATGTATATATAGGTAAATATATATACATATAATTATATATATATTTTTTAACTTTTTGGGAAACTGATGAAATTTTTGGTCCCTTTTCCTTTAAAATGTATATACATACATGCACACAAAATTTCACATACAACTTCAAGAAGTTTAGATCAGGGATCTCTAATGTATATGTATTACATGTAAAGAAAAATGTGGAAGGTTATACACCAAATTGTTAATCATGCTCTTTGACAGATGGGATTGTAAGGTATTTTTCATGTTATCCTTTATGATTTTCTGTTTTGGTTGAATTTGTTTTCAGTGAGCATGTATTATTTCTATAATCAAGAAAAAAATTTTTAAGATTATAAATGAAGTCGAACTGTTTCCAGTTTAAAATGGAATTTACTGCTTGTTTCTCTCTTGATGACCAGGCTTCTCATGTTTTCCTGTGTCATAATCCAGAGATGATCGATAGACCTCTGAAAAAATTCAAAGAATGCCTTTGTGAAAGCACTCAACGTGGGCTATTTTGTCCAAAAAGAAACTTTCTATAAAAGTTAAGAATGACTGAAAATAAGGAGGTGTGTGGGGAGGAACCATAAGGAGCATTTCTGACAGCGTTATCGGTGTTCTCCACTGTGAACAAGACCTGTGCGTGAGGCTGTAGGCGGAGGTCTTTATGTGAAAACTAACGGGATCTTTAGGACTAGTGACATGTGCTCTGTAAGAACTGAACAGTAAATGAGATTAATGCTACATAGCAGAGGAAAGGAGCAAAGGATGCTGTAGGAGAGATCTGTATGCTAGGCAAATTGTCCTTCAGCTATGACCTTTTAATCCTTATTTCAAGTCAGTCTGGCACTAATTGAAATGGCTGTTTCCAGGGTGCCCTGTGCGTAACCAAGGGAGTTTTCTTTAGGCTCTTCACCTGCTCACTCTTGCTGTTCGTTCGAGTTGGGGTGTCAGGCTCATCATCTTCCACAGGAACGCTGGGTTTGGCGGACACTTTTCTCTCCTCATTCCTACCCCTCGCCCACATGTACACCCCCTGTCTCTTCAGAGCAGGGAATTTCCATACAGTTTTACAAGAAAATCGTATTCTGAACATGAACAAAGATTCCAGGAGCCTCTGACTTTTCACGAAGGAAAGAAAAAATTTTTTCATCATGCCTTTTTATAAGGAATCCGTAATATGCAGTCTGATGTAGTCTTGGTACGATAGGTTTTTGTACATGTTGGGGTTTGACGTGGCTGGAGACCCCAGTAATCCTCACTGCCAAGGATAGCGGTGAGCCTTTTCCCATCCCATCTCCAGAACGGTGTGTCCCTCAGTTTAGCGTAGCAGCTGCAGGAGCAGCTAATATTAATGAAGTTCCTTGGATCGATACCAGTGTGCTAGGTAAGAAAGGACTTTATCACCCTGCCCAATCTGAAAATAGAATTCGCACACTGCTGTTTGTTCCTCTCTTTGGATATGATGTAAGTACCGCTTGCATGGAGCAGCCCGTGTCAGGGTATCGTATTATACACCTCCTTCCTGAAGGTTGGGACCAGAGGAGGATACGGATCTGTCTGCTTCCAGGCTCATACTGTACACCCTGACGAGAATCCTGACAGTTAAGCTTGGCCTGGTGTCTTCGCAGGCCTGCTTTCCCTGTGGGAGGCGGTCTCTGTGAGGAGCAGGCTCCATCATGCGAGGTAGTAAGTCTCCTGGTGTAGTAAAGAGTCCTTGATTTCAAGTTCAAACAGCTTGGGTTTAAATCCTGACACAGGATTTAACACACACTAACCACACACACTAACCATGGTTTTGTAAAGTTTCTCACTTTCTCTTAATATCTGTTTCTTTGCATGAAAGATAGAGGTAGTGAAATCCACACTGCAAAGCCACTGGGAGCGTTAGATGGGGTGTTACGTACGAAGCACATAGCATCACAGTGCTGTGCCCCACAGATGGCAGCTAGTGATATTAACAACATGCTGTTAGCTTGTCCATTAAAAGAAATGTCTTTCGACCCCCTCTTCCCCTGCCAACACCTGCCCTGTTTTCTTGCACCCCTTTTGAGTAGCTCTTGCAACAAGGGCCCATATTCAGTGGCTCCAACTTCCCTCCTTACATTTGCTCCTAAGACCACTCCAGCAGGTTTGGCCCACCTCTCTAACGCTCCATTTCTTGTCAGGTCACCAGTGGCTAGAGCATTTACCAATGGTGGTGACCAATCAGTGGCATTTGATAGACCAGGTATCTTCTTCCTACTTGATGTGATTTTCCCCTTGGCTTCAGGACAGCACACTTCCTTGGTTTCCTCCTGTCTCACTGGCTGCTCCTTCTCAGTCTCTGTGGCTGAGATTCCTGATCCTTCGACATTGTGGGCACCCAGGACTCAGTAATTGTTCCTCTTTTCTATCAATATTTATTCCCTCAATGATCCCATCCAGTACTCTGGCTTTGAATAGCGTCTTTGCCAGTGAGTCCCAAATATATATTACTAGCCCTAAACTCCAAATTCCTCATATCCAGCTGCCTCCTGGACTCTCCACTTGAATATCTAGTAGGCATCTCTGGCACTGTATAATAGTCAGGGTTCTCCAGAGAAACAGAACCAATAGGATGGATGAATGTATGCATATATTATAAGGATGATGGATACAGGCAAGTCCCAAGATACCTGCAAGATGAGTCAGCAAACTGGAGACCTAGGAGGGCTGATGGCTTGGTTCCAGTCAGAGGCAGAAGGCCTGAGAACCAGGAGAACCAATGGTTTAGTTCTTGTCTGAAGGCCAGTAGGCTTAAGACCTAGGAAGAGCTGATATTTCATTCTGAGTGTAAAGGCAGAAAAAAAAAGCCCATGTCCCAGTTCGAAAGCAGTCAAGCAGGAAGAATGCTGTCTTACTCGAGGGAGAGTCAGCTTTTTGTTCTATTCAGGTTGTCAGTGGATTGGATGAGGCCCACCCACATTGGGAAGGGCAGTCTGCTTTACTCAGGCTGCCAATTCAAATGTTAGTTTCATACAATAAAACCCAGAATAGTGTTTGACCAAATACCTGGCGACACTGTGGCCCAGCCAAACTGACACATAAAATTAATCATCTCATACAGCATGTCCAGAAATTGGACTCCTGATCTTTTGGACAAAAGTTACTCTACCTACACCTTCCCCTTTCGTTGCTTGTCAACTGCATCCTTCCAGTTCATCTCAAGTCAAAAACCTTGGCGTCATCCTTGACTCTTCTCTTCCACTCATGCCTCACAGGCAACTTGTCAGGAAATTCTGTTTACCTTCAAAACATATCCAGAATTCAACCACAGCTGGCCACTTGCATTGCTAATAGCCTAATGTGAGCCACCATCATTGCTCATGGGGACCTATTGTGGACGCCATATTTGAGATTGCTGCCACCAGCACTCTTGCTCTCCTTTGCTCTAATTTTATCCCTAAGCACTCCTCACCTCTTGTATACCATATAATTTCCTTATTTGTTCTGACTGTCATTTTTCTGTCTGCCTCAGGTAGAATGCCTAGAACAGTGCCTGAGATGTAGTATACTTGCAGTAAATGTTTTTGGTTGAATTGCCATCGTAGAGACGAGAAAACCGAGGCTTAAATGAATTGAGTAATTTGCCAGGGTGACACCATTAGTAGTAGTAAAGCTATTCTAAAACAGTACTTAACAGAGTCACAGGCAAGAAGCACTGAGGTTAGGTACGTTTCTGCAAATGATTGTTGGGCACCTATTTTCCATTTTTTTAATTAAAAGTAGACCTTATCCAGATAGCAGTGTCTATAGACCAGTGCTAATTTACATGATTATGCTTGACCATAGGAAAAGGTTTATTCTCTTATTCTTATCTCATTGCCTTTCAGTCATCTGATAAAATCTCCTTGCTGTGAAATATTTCCACCTTTCAGACACTAATAGATTAACATTGTGTCCCCCACCCTTAAGAAACCAAGCCAGACTTCACTTACTTATAAGAGCTTTCCTTGTAAGGTAATCCTTTTATCTTCTTATAATACTTACAATGGGATTAAATTATTTCAAGCAAAATGGAGTTTTTCTTAACTATATCTTTGTATCATCATCCGCAAATATAAGGTGAACAGTTACTCTCTGTGGCTCCATGATGGGGCCCGGGAACTAAAGAGGCTTCCAGAAAATTCTGGTCTGTTAGGGGAAATGGGTATGGAAATGTGTATGCATTAGTTGGAATCTTGATTCCGCTGCTTTAACAGAGACTAAATAACAGTGGCTTAAAAAAGATAGAAGGATTTCCTTTCACCATCACACCCCCAGCCCCTCTCTCTCTCTCCTCCCCCAGCTGATAAGCAATCAAGAGAGAGAAGGTTGTCTCCCAAGGTTATTTGGGGCCCAACTCCTTCCCCACCATCCCATATTGTGTTGTTCTCAAGATGGCAGAATTTGGCTCCCACCCCCGCCTATACGTTTCAGGCCCTAGGAAGGGGGGGAGTAAGAAGTGTGAGCAAATGGATTCCTTTTAAGATCACGACCCAGAACCTGCACATCTCACTTCTACTCGTATCCCATTGGACAGAACTTAGTCACATGACCATACTTAAGCCAAGCCAAGAAACATAGTCTGTAGGGTAGCCATATGCCCAGCTTGGGGGATTCTAGTACTAAAAGGAAGGAGAGATTGACTGTTGGGAGACAAATAAAAGCCCCTGCTTGGACATATCTGTAAGTATTTCCGTCACCAACTAAATAATAAGGTCTTAAAGGGGAGGGCTGAATCTTACACTCTCAGCACCTTGCACATGGTGGGTATTCAATAAATATTTGTTGATTGGGTGATTTGGTTCATGCACTTTCATCCAAGAGATTTTTGTGGAGAGTTTTTATTATAATGCCCCAAACAAACACTATTCAATCCCAGGGTAAATACTGCAGGGAAATAAATGTCAAAAGGCAACATGGTCATAGATTGGCTCTCTACACTTACACACCCCTTCAAGCCAAGCTAGAGGGGCCGCCTATTGTAAAACAGATGCAAAAGATAGACTCGGACTACAAAGGACTCATGTTCCAGCTGAGAGGCTGCTTCATTAATGCACCCAGAGATCAAGCGCAAATTTGCTGACCTAATTTTGGGAACAGAAAGCCAGAGGTAAATGTGGTTTCATGGCATACTGCATTCCTTTCTTAATTCATCATGCTTCATGGGAACCAGGATCCCAGACTTCCCCTCCCCCAGATAGCAGTTAAGCTGGTAGAATTGTTCTCTCTAGTCCACAAGGAAATGAAAACGGATCCTGCTGGGGGAAGTAAATAGAGCAGCAGTAAAGTGCTCTCTCCCCCTGAATCTGAACATCTGTTCAAACTTTTCACAGCTCCCATGAGGAAGGGGACAAAACACAAGGCTTCGAGCTATCAAGGAAAAAACCTCATCTCCCAGCACCCTGCTAACGATTTATACTCATTTGACCCGAACTGGGCTGGGTTTATCTCTATGATGCCTTTGAAGGAAGGCCAAGCTGGGTAAATAAATAGGGTCAACAATAGTATAAGGGGCGATGTTTATCATATTCATGAGAGCAAACATTTGCAGGACTTAAGTTCATGAACGACTGAATTTAAATGACTGCTGTTTATGCCAAATGAGACACAGATTCAGTAGCAGAGGGCACAGCTGCACCTCAGTGTGAAACTTATGGTTAAGATAAAGTTGAGTTGCTCTATGGACTTGAAAAAAACAGTCTATGCTCTACGGCTTTGGAATTTCACTGATGCACACTGGCCTTTCTTCATTTATCTGGATTAGCAAGACATTGACTGCATCTGGTTAAGTTACCCAGACACTCTCCTGGAACCTCACCTACCCTTAATCTGTTTGTCAGTTTGCATTTGTTTCAGGATGAATGGAGGTCCCGTCCCCCTTGTCTCATCATCTAGCCTTCCCAGAATATTTAGCAGTATGGCCTTTGGCCAGTTCTTTTCTTCTGCTAGCATAGAAGGTTCCAAGTGCCTGGCTGGTCAGCTGGCTCTGTTTCCAGCTGCTTCAGAGCCCACTGGCCCGGAGGGAAAGCCGCAGTAATAAGCATTGTAAAACTAAAGTCGGTTGCTAGCCAGGCCAGCCAAGCAGCGTGGGAGGAGTGGAAAATCCAAGCTACATGTTCTTGTCATCACAAATTGTCAGTATCTGAGGTGTTCCACTGGGAGAAATGGGATGAGATGTTCTCTAACCAGACCTAATCTGTGTATTATCCGTCGGTAGCTCTTGGAGAATCATGTCAGGACCAGGCTAAGGGGACTGAAGCCATAACCTTGGGTCAGCTTGTTTATGGGCCACCATCTTGACTAACTTCTTGAGGTCTAGTATGGCCTTGGAAATTCAGTATCAGAATGCAGGAATGGTTGCCCTTTATTGAGTTGCTAAGGGAGAGTAAGTATTGGGAACTGTTTAATCAGGGACCAGGCCATCCTGTCTCCTTTGATGTGGCCTACTGATGATACATTTTTATCCAGCATTCTGAGTATCAGATTTTGCTACCCAAGTCAAGCTTTGGGGGCAGCTGTACATTTTCACGTCTTTCCATACAAGGGAAGGAAATAATAGTGGCTGTAACTCCTGGAAATTCAGTTGGGTGACCTGAAACTTTGATGACTTTTTCTGGTCTTCTAGGGGATGTATGTTTAGCTCCCCACTCCTTGCTCTCCAGAACTCTTTGTCTCATGGTTGAATTGAAATAAGAGTAGAAAAGAAAACATTGTTGTCCCTCACTGAGACCAGGCAGGTACCTGGTATTTTCTCAAGACCTACCTCGAATTCAGATGAGAGCTCCTTGGGGTGGGGGGGAGTGGGAATGGCATGTTGTCTTAATTTTACTACTTACAATTTTTCCTATGTACTGGGGATTAAAGCCATGTCTCTCCCCCCACTACTCCTTCACTTCCTGCTTCCTCCCCTGCCCTTTCCTCTCTCCCTCAGTTTCCTTGTCTTTAAAGACTCTGACAACCTTTCTGGCATGTTGCCTAGGCTTTCCAGTGAGAATCTTTATAAAAATTCCTTCTAGTCATTGGCATGGAAGCACTGTGTAAATCAGCAAGACACTTTGTTGTAAAACTTTCTCATTATCAACATTCACTACTGTTTCGTTTTATGAATGCTTCTTTGTCTTCCAAAAAGCATTTCAGATTAAGCAATGCTGTTGAAAACGTGGGTGGTTTCTGCTTGTATGCTTGGTTGAATTGCAGATGGTTGCCATGAATATTACAATGCCAGGTTCCTAAGGTGAATTACAAATATGTGTGAAGTAGGTAAGAGATGGAAGAGGAGATTCAGCCTCCTTCTTATCCAGTGAGTCACTGGATTTATTCTTTAGAGGTAAAAGAGCTCTGAGACCTACATGTGGCTCAACTACCTGATTTATTTGGGGCAGAGCTTTTTCCCATTATTGGATGCAGAGATTCAAATTCAATTACCAAAAGAAAAAGAAAAAGTGTTTTGCACACGCTGTGTGCCAGCACTATGCTGAGCACTAGAGATATGCAGATCTGTAAGGGCCAGCCTTGCTGTTGAGGTGTTCATAATTCCTCCAGGGAACTCTGTCAACAGCAGCTCTCTTGTAAGGTAGTAAGCACAGTTGCAAAGATATGTGCTAGAGACACATGGTGAGGGTTGCGGTGGGGTAGAGTGAGTGGGTTGTCACATACCTGGTGGGTAAGAGCACCTGGTCTTTGATAGCAGATGTATGGGGTTAAATCCTGGATCTGTCCTTATTAACTGGGTAAACAAGTTAGTCAGTGAATTCATACCTAACTTTCACTGTTCTTATTGGGATTAAAAGGAATACTGCAATGGTATATGATATCCTCCAGACAGTGTCTGACACCTAGAACATGCTCTATGAATGACCATTTGTAACTGAAGAGTAATCAGTTGATTCGGGTTTTATTGGGTAGACATCTGGGCAGTATGAGGAAGGATAGTGGGGCTGAGACCACAGCAGGAGACACCTATGGTGAGGCAAGAGCTCAGGGCCACATAAGAAGAGCCTGCCCCTCTCTAGGGTTGGGGCAGGAGTGAGTGGAGAGAGGGTCAAGAGCTTTAGAAAAGACAGGTTGGGACCAGACTGTGAAGTGATTTGTAATGTCAAACTGAAGGATTAGACTTGACATTAAAGACAGTGGGGTGTTATTGGTGTTTGCAAGCAAGAAGGCAGCATAGAGGTGTGAGTTTTAGAAAGTAGCTTTTCTGACAGCCATATGGGGAATAGTCTAGAGGGGAAACTACTTAGGAAATGAATACAGTAGTGCAAGCAAGAGTTGACGTTCTCGTTCACTCTGTCGGTACTCGGTGAAAGCCTGTGCATCTGAGCATTTCGCTGAGAACCAATGAAGGCAGAGTGTAGGCAAAGGATGGAAAAAGGGGAAACAATGCCGTACATTTTTCCGAGATAAAATTGATAAAAACTGGTGACTGTCTGGAAGTGGAGGTGATGGAGAATGACAAGTGAGAAATAATTTCATGGGAAAATGAGACCTTTCAGACCACTGGAATTCAAAATACTTCATCAGCGACAGGAAAGAAAGAAAGACAGCCATTTCTCTTCTTGCCTTTCTCCTCCACTCCATCATATTCTCTGGGAAAAGAAATCACAGGGCCAGTAATGGCAAGCACTCTCGGAGCAGTTGGTCCAGCAGCCTTCGGGGGTGAAATCATGCTCTGTATTATCTTCCAGAGAGATAATGAAAATTGAGTGAACAGTGAGAAAGTAATGAACAGCTTTGGACAATATTCTCATGGTACCTTGAATGTTCAACTAATTGTCTTTTTAAAAGAGAGACCAGCACTTGACTTTGGAAAGTTGTTTTTCCCGTCAAAGTGGAAATGTTAGGAGAGGCAATATTAGGTAATGGAAAACATGAGGTTATCTGATGAGAGGCTGAGGACGGGATCCAAAGGCCATCTTAGGTAAACAGTAGGAGTGAGTGGTGATATGTAAATATTTACATGAAACCCAAGAGGAAACAAGGAGAGGAAAATGAATTACAGCGTGAGATGGCTTCTGCTTATTGGAAAGATGTTCATGAAGGAATAACAGAATCTTCGAAAGAAGACAGAGACGTATGAATCTATTGCCTTTGACTTTGTTAATTCTTCCAGAAGTTACTAGCAGCCCTCTTATTGGAAAGATGGCTGTGTGGCAGAATTCATCGCCATGGTAAATAAGAGTCAATGATTTACATATTACATAGTAGAGATTCTAATGGGCTACATTTAATAATCATGAAACAAAACACACTCTGTATAGTGTGTGTTTGAGCCAGATTCTTACCAGAATAATCTCATCCAGCCAGATTCTCGTCAGATGCATTTGTAACTAGTGAGAATTATTCTACAAACTGGGGTTCAAGTGAAATTGCATTCCTCCTAATTTTTACTTAAATCTTTGGAACTCTCATACACCCCACTCTATTAGCAGGCAAGCCAATGTGTCTCTCTTGATCTGAGCCCTTCTCTTAATTGTTCAGCACTCTCTAGGGCTCATTCAGTCCAACAACTGCCCTTGACTTCCACATGCCTCGCCTAGATTGCTGAGGCCTCATTGGTCCACCACGTACTTGCTTCTCACTGTCACGCAGCGGCAGCGGTGATGTTGAAAACTGGCTCCATGCAGTCTGACAGTCATTGCTGTCCATTGCTGCAGGGACTCCTAGCTGGTCCTGTTGATCCCTCAGGCCAAAAGGGTATCCCAACCAAGAGGGTTCACCTATGCAGCCACTTCTCAGAACACAGGTCAGCCCCAGTTGTGCTGAGTCAAAGCCTCTTAAGCATCTGCCACCTCATGGAATCTTTTCCCCGAGGTATTTCACCCAAATAGTGGACCTGATTTTCTGTTAAGTCCTCAGAATGAAAGATCTTGAAACACTCCTTTCCATAGACAGTAGGGCCACTAGCCCTGCATTTATACTCATAAATGAGGCCACTTCTGATCTGATTTTTCCACTTGTGTTAATAAAAAAGAGGGGGAACAAAAAGCTAATCTCTGACAGGTCCCCTCTGATAAGACACGTCAATATGTATAGTGTGTTTAGGAATTATTTTGCTTTTATTCTCCCCACATCAGTCATAATTCCAGAATTCAAAGTAGTTCGAGCTGAGCTCACAATGGCATTAATCCATTGGGAATCTCTTGATGCTACTACTGTACATTTTCACTGGTTAAAACAATAACAGCAACAACTCTGGTTTACCATGTAGCCCTACATTCCCAAGATATATACATATACTTACACACAACATAGAGGCCAAAAGGTATGTTTAGCCACAGAAGTTCTGTTTCTTCCTCTTTTGCTGTTTACAAGGGTGTGTTGATCCTCAATTGAAAGGGATTTCAGCCAAGAATAGCAGCTAGATAGTAATGTATTTCCCTAGCTTTTCAAAACCTGTTACCTCGTTTCTGCCAGCAAGACTTAGGATGTGAGGTGCAGTCTAGAAAGTGGCTGCTGGAAGGGAAACCAGTAAAACAAAGAAAAAGAGATTTTTGAGAGAAAGGAGAGTATGGGGTGAATGGTAGACAAAAGAGGTGGTGAAGTTTGGTAGGCACTGTGCTTGAAAGCTCTCTGTGTTCCACTGTTAAATATGAACCTTGATGGCTGTTGGATTCATCTTTATCCAGAGGCAGCTGTGCTGGGCATTGTTGACAGAGCATAGCTGGATAGGCCAAACCAACTCTTATTTACCATGATTAAGGTGACCATTCAATTTATTGTTCAAACAGGAATATTTTGGAGTGTATTAATATTGCTCTATTACTAATAAAGCCAGGGTAACAGGTGTAAACTAGGACATTGCAGGTACACCAGGAGTTATGGTCATCCTAACCATGATAGATCTATAATTTGAAGACACTATATTTAAAAATTGAGCTATTAACTATGAAAAATACATTGTCTTGATTGTTGTGGGAGCTACAAAAAAGCCGTGCCACTTCCAGGAATTGACAATCCGGTTGCAGAGAAAAGACTCATACACAAAGAAATTGCCAGGGATCATTCAAGGTGATGTCTAACCAAGTGCCAAATAAATGATAGTCATGGGTTGTCAGTTACACCTCAATAAAGCTGGAAAAAATGATAGTCATAGGATGTGGTAGGAAGGGCAATGGCCTTGAGGGTAGAAGACTGGCATCAAGTCATGGATCTGTCTTTAGCTGGATGACATTATGCAAGGTACTTAATCTCCTTGAGCATCCCTTCACTCATTCATTCATTCATTCATTCAGTAAACGGAGGGGCTTGCTCTGTGCCATTGTATCATGGTGATAAAGAACATAACCTTTACAGAAAGACATACTTGGGGTCAAGTTGTGGCTCTGTCACTAACTTTGAGACTTGAACTTATCATTTAACCCCTCTGAGCTTCAGTTTTCTCATCTGTTATGTGGTGATAATAATAACCCAACTCACAGAGCTGCTTTAAGCTCCTGCAAATGAGGAAATAAAGTCAGATTTTGTATATAAAATATTGAACAGTTTCTAACACATAGCAAAACCCAAGAATTGATAGCAGTTATTATTATTCCAGGTACTATACTAGTTGCTGGGAATGCAAAGGAGAATGGGGGAGAGGGATACTGTGCAGGTGAAAGTAGACAATAGTATCTGCTTAAACACCTCCCTGGGCTGTTAAGAGGATTCCATGAAGACATCAGGTGAAAGACCTTCACATACTATATAACATGCTGAACAAAAGAAAGCTATTAATGGTTGTTACCAGTGGTTGGGGCATTGTCTAGATTCTTCCCTTTTCCTATCTGTTAAGAAACTCTTACTTGCAAGTAAGAGATAACCCCACAGGTCTTAAATAATCCATACAAACATTCTCTCACAAAACAAGATGTCAGAGGTGGAGTGTTTCCAAGATTGGTTAATTCCGTGGTTTGATAATGGCATCAAGAGTCTATATTTCCACTTTGTCATTCTCAGATGTTGGTGGACTCACTTCAGGATGACGTTGGCTGCCGTAGGCCAGGCATTACCTTCTCACCACACACTAGAGACAGCAAGAGGCTATCTCTTCCCTGTATCTTTTCTTAATATCTAAGAAGCCCTTCTCAGAGTCCCACCTTGCAGTCTAACCAGTAAGCCTCACTGGCCAAAACTGGATTCCGTGTTCCTTTCTAAGCCAGTCAATGATAAGATAAAATTATTATAATTGGCTTATGCTAATCAAGATTCACCCTCCTGGGGCTGGGAAGCCTCTCATCTCCCACCCCCCACCACTGCCCCTGCCTCCAAAAAAACCAAAAAAAAAAAAACCCAAGGTATTGCAGAGGATGCAGGGCACCTGAACAGAATCAATTTCTGGTTAACAGGGAAGGAAAGAGAAATGGCTGCTGGGTAAACATGTACAGTGTCTTCTACTCTATTTCTAGTCAGCCGCCGTGTCTCCTAATTCCACCTCCAAAAGATCTCTTAAATCCACCCTGGCCTTTGCCTGCCTTCCCAGCTCTTTTGCCTAGACTCTTGATTCCTTCTGTCCTTTTCCCAGCCATCCAGTCAGCTGCCAGTCGGCTCTTCATATAATGCAAGTCTGAGTATAGCATTTCCTAACTTAAAGACCTCTCAAGACTCAATTCAGATGCAACCACCTCTTTGAAGATGCCCCAGATGTTTTATTTATGGCTCTTTATAGCCCTGCTGAGGGACAGTCTTGCTTTTGAGCTATTTGTATATTTTCTATACCTCCCACTCTCCTCTCTGTCCAATATAGTAGCATTAGCCACATGTGACTCTTGACCACCTGAAACTTGACTGGCCCAAACTGAGATGTGTTGTTAGTACAAAATACACTTTGAATTTCAAAGATTTAGAACAAATAAAAGGAGGAATGCAAAGTATTTAATAATTTTAAAATTGATTACAGGTTAAAATGATCATTTCAAATGTGTTGGCTACATTTTGGTTAAATGAAACGTTATTTAAATTTATTTCACCTGTTTCTTTTTCAGTTTTAACGTGATGACTAGAATTTTTAAAATTCCCTGCATGGTTCCCATTTGGAGCCCACGTTGCATGTCTGTGCACTAGACTGTTAGCTCTTGCAGAGTAGGGGCTGCATCTTCTTGATCTATTATTCATCGTGTAGCTCCCTTTCCCCACCTCAGGGTCCATCAGAGTTAGAACCTAGTCAAGACACATTACTTGGTTCAAATCTAGTGTAAGATAACTCCACTCGGAAATGAAAGTACACAGGATGAGTTATCCGACGACTGCCTCTGGAGGTTTGATGCATGGGTTTCTTTTCTGTGTTCTAACTAGTCTGAAGCTTCTTTTTAAGTTTACCAGGTTTGGAAATCACTGTTTGTTGTGGTTACTTCCGAGCACTGAGTTTTTATGAAATCATCCAGATTGAAAGAGGAGAAACTAGAATTGAAAGATTTTGATTAGGTTTGCTTCTCTTTGTTAGTTTTCATTCTGTCTTATTAGACATTTTTCAACAAATTATATTTTACACTTTATAGGTAGTGGTGTCTCCATGACTACAACCTCTATTTTAGTTATTTTTACAGTCATTATTTTACAGTCATTATTAGGAATAAAATGCACTTTCTATTCAACTCCACTAAATTACAGCTGGCAGTTTTTTTTTCATGGATAAAAGAATTATATATACATATTTTATCATTTATTGTATTCTTAGCCAGGATTTTTTAGAAGGCCAAGAGATTAACATAATCCAGAAAATATTTAGCGGGAAATCTATTTATAATGGCACAATGAAGTCAGAAACTTTTTTATATTTCATGAGCAGAAATGAGGGAATTGAATTTTATAGTTATGGTGCCCCAAAATGCCATTGTTTGAGGAAAATCTTCTTTTTTAGAAACGTCTGGAGAATCTATAGCTCTAATTTGGAAATAAATAATATCTATGGTCATGAATCATGTGTTGAAGACGACAACAGGCTTACTTGGTTACTGTCTGGTCAAGGGCTGAGGGGCCTTTGGAAGCAGAGTCCTCGGCCCCTCCCTGTCTCTGGGGCGTGCTGATCCTCCTGAACGAACAGAAACAATCGTGGAGTCCATTATTTTGTCAGTAGCACTGCTTTAGTAAGTGCCCTTTGCCAGGTCTTGTGAAGAGCATTGTTTCCTCTGGCTTTGATCTTTCTTGATCACTCAGAAAAGCTCTGCCCCAGTGACATCTAGATGCCGGGCAGCGGATTGGAATTCTGGGACCCTCCCTTTCCATGGAATTGTTATCCCAAGACTGCTTGGTGGTTCTTTCCTTCCTTCCTTCCTTCCTTCCTTCCTCCTTTCTTCCCTCTCTCTCCCTCTCTCTTGCTCCCCCTCCCTTCCTCCCTCCCTTTCTTCCTTCCTTTCTTTCTTTTGTGGTAAAATATGCATAACATCAAATTTACCACTTTAACCATTTTTAGGTGCAAAATTTGGTGGCATTAAGTACACTGACAATATGATGTAACCGCGGCCGCTATCCACCCAGAACTTCATTGCCCTAAACAGAAACGCTATACATAGTAAGCACTAATTCCTCACTCACCTCTTTTCTCCTTGCCCAGCAACCTCTGTTCTACTTTCTATCTCTGGAAATTCACCTATTCTGGGTACTCATATAAGTGGAATCATGCAATATTTGTCCTTTTGTCTCTGGCTTCTTTTATTTAGCATAATGTCTTTAAGGTTCATCCATGGTATAGCAGGCTGAATAATATTCCATTGCATGTATACAGCATATCTTATTTATCCATTGATCTGATGGTGGACATTTGCATTGTTTGGGCTTTGTGTAGTTTTTAATAGAGCATAGAAACATGTGATGACACTCTGGCCATTTCTGCATTTGGATCTGTTTCTGATGAAATAAAGAAACCTAGATGTTATCACCCTAAAAAAGTCTGACTACCTGCTGACAAAGAGAGCCTGCTAGTATGGGAAGGTGTCATCGAGTGGAGACCTCTTTACAGTTGATATTTATTTCTCAGAGTCAAGTGCAAACACCTCCCAGGAAAGACAGCCCTGCCTCATCGCCTGGTAGAGACGAGATGCAGGGGCTGCCCACTTCCCACCAGCCATTCCCAGGCAGGAAGGGTCGCTGAGGGCCTGACGGAAAGCTCCAGCCAAGTGCTGTCTGGTTGCTATTGCAGGAAAGGGGATTTTTAAAAGGAGAGTGGAAGTGTCCCTGTCTCTGGAATTGAAGCAACTCGGAGGAGGATTTTGCATAGTCTTCTTTTAGGAGAGTGGGCTTCTTTTTGGTGTGTGCTGGCTGCCATTTTATTCCAAGAGGTAGTGTTAGTTGATGTTGTAGCCAAAGACCTGGAAATATCCAAATCCTGTCCTTGCAATCCCCTCTCCTCCCCCTTGGGGTTTCCCTGGGAGCTATTAATACACAGACCTCAAGAAATCAAAATGCCTCTTACCATTAGCCAGACAAGCAGGGCAGGCCTCTCTGGTGATCAGCTCGGAGTGGAAGTTTAGGCTCAAGGCCCAAGTGAGGCCTCCTCTACCCTCTCAGCTCAAATCTCAGTGTCCCCACCATCCAGCTGCTAAGCCGGGAGGGATAGTCTCTGCACTACGAGTAAGCAGAAGGGATGAGGGAGAAAGTGCCAGAGATCTCTGCTTATCTCTGGAGCCAGGGCAAAACAAGAAGCAGGGGGAAGGCATTGGACCTCAGCAAACTGCAGTCCTTGCTTTTGGCAAATTAGTAGCCTGGAAACTTAACCAGTGACATAAGTGCTTCTTGGGGAGGGACCCGAATAGAGGCAGAGGGAGGGCAAATTTTCCTCCTCCTTCTGTATATGTAAAGACCCTTTATGTACGCTTCTTTTATAATGGCATGTATACCGCACACTTGTTATTATTGCTCTTTTGCTGGAGACAATACCGAGGCTCTGAGACTGTACATAAATTGCCTGCCATACACCTGAGTCGCAGAGCAGGATTTGGACCCAGATTTGTTGGACACCATGGTCTGTGATCGAACAGTTATTCCATAATATTCCTTTTTTTCAAACTTGGCCCCAGAAAGAGTTCCACAAGGCCCTGCAGCACTTGCCCCCATCAGCCCTCTTCCTGGTCCTGTTCAGTGGGGAGAATGGACTCCTGTGACACGTCTCTTCCAGTAATTCGTCTTGGTTCTTTGGGGAAACATTTCTGACCATGGAGACCATCCATTCTGCAGAGCCGTTTATGAATCCTAATCTAGAAACAATTGAAGTGATTATAAGATGCAAATTGTTTTAAAAGAAAAAGACAAATGACCTTATTTCAGAATAATGTAATTATTTTAAGGGCTTCTTTCTCCTCAGCAGTCAAAGCCTGGTTAGAAATAATTGTTACAGAGCAAAACAGTAGCTTTGAAAAGTCTTACTGAGGAGATTGTAAGAGCAAAGGGAGGTAAACCCACATCGCTGACAAATGCTGCTACACGATTACGTTGACGCCTGGTGTGCAGAACACACGAGCACATGCATGTGTGCACACACTTCAGAGTGAAAGGAGAAGAGACCACACCCACCTTACACAATGATTATACTGTGACACCAACAAGTCTCACATGCTCTCTGGCTTTGAAAGAGCCTTACTGGTTCTGCCCTCCAGGTTCACTTCTCTTAACCCGCATACTTTTATGCTTGTATCAGCACAGAGACTGCATAATGGACTGGTTAAGAACATGAGTTCTGGAGCTATGGCCCTTCATCTTAATCCTGGCTCCACCACTTATCCACTTATTAGCTGTGTGGTCTTGAATAACTCACTTAACCTCTCTGCGTTTCAGTTTCTTCACCTGTAAAATGAGGAGGATAGTAGGACCTCCTTCAGAGGGTTGTTCTGAGGATCAAATGAGTTAGTGTCCATAGGGAGTGGTCTATAGAAATATGGTAAGTAACAAAACAATCAGAGCAGCCAACCAGAGTGAGTGAGATAGAAGGCAGCCGGGGAAGCGTTTTTTGTTTGTTTTTAATAAACTAGGTCTCATATTCACAAAGGCCCACACACTCAGACTTCTGTCATTATTGTCTCCACTCAAGTTTACACATTAACTCACAGAGTTACACTGATGAGATTGATGGGTGGGAAGTTCATTATGCCACTTTAATTGGGTCCCTGGACCACAGCATCTATGATGCACTATGACTTAATATTCCTTATGAATCCTGTAATTCACTTCTAAAATAGCATAATTAAAGTGCTTTGAATTTTTACATGTATTATAAAAGCATAAATTTGCTAAACATCAATACTTAAGCATACATCACAATTTTTGGAAGCCTGTTTTGGCATTTCTTCACTTTTTTACAAGCCATTGGGACACACAAAAAAGGAAGTTGACCAGACCTCCTTCACACTCTGGGGTCAAACCCATGCCTTTGGGGTATTTCATGAAATGAACATCGCATTTTATTGGAGGAGGAAGGTGGGAGTTGCTGGTGGCAAATCCTTCAAATCAGAGCTTTTTTCATACAACTATTAGTGTATAACAATTTTCCCCCAAGCCCAGTGGGAAAAGGGGCCCCTGGAAAATAGACTTAAGGAGGAAGAAATAATCTACATGGCTGTAGAACTGTGGTTGTTTCCCTGGTGTCCCAGTTAGGACACTTCCAGGTGTGAGGCTCAAAATCTCCAACCGTGACTTGCCACAGGGAAAATTTATTATCTCACACCACTGAAAGTCTTGGGCAACAGCCCAATGAGTGGCGCAGTAATGTCATCAAGGATTTTTCTCTTTTCTCATATCCTCAGTATCACATCATCTTAATGTTTTATGGTCACAAGATGACCACAGCAGATTCAACCATCACATGGAACTGTGGGAAAAGGCTGTTTCTTTTCCTGTGCTCCCATTTTAGCAGCAAGGAAAGCCTCTCCTCAAGGCCTCTAGCAGCCTTCCACTCACATTTCATTGGCCAAAACTGAGGCTCAAGCCTTGCTCAAATCATTTCTGTGCAAGAGGAATACAACCACCATAATTGGCTTAGACTAATCAGAATTTGCCCAAGTTACAGTGGGGGAGGAGGAGGTATCAGAACTACACCAAGGCTTCGCTGGTGTGGAAGAGGGAAAGAGCTGCTGGTGTGCCTCCAACAGTACATGCCTCAGTGGCTTGCAGAAGCCGAGGCGTCTAAACTGTGCTTCTTGCTGGATCCTGTTGGAACAACTTCAGTTGGATATTGTAGAGTTGGCTGCTTTGGGTGCTGTGTTAGTCTTGACTTAATTGAGGTTGAGTCGCATCTATTCCTCAGCACATATTCATTGTCTTCAAATGGATCTCCTATCCCATTAACACCCACTGGAATGACGGGAACTATTCTACAGCCAGGTTGGAGTTCCATCAGGGGGTCATAGCATCTCGGAGTTGGCATGTTTGGGTGGGATTTTAGGAAAGATCAGGTGAGAAATGAATTGTAGCTAACAACAAGGTAGTCATCATGTTCAGAGATTTATCTAAATTAATAATTTATCTAAATAAATAAATTAGATTAAAGATGTAATGTAATGTGAAAATTACATTAAAGAGGTGCATGATGATGACAGTTTGGGGTGTTGGTTTTGGTGGATGAAAAGAGGACAGTGACGTCCACGTAGCAGAGGTTCAGGAAAAATACTGTGCTTTGCATTTGAAGACCTGAATTTCAGATCTCATCGCAAGAATCTGAATCAGCATGAGCTGTTTGAAGGTCTACCTTGAGTGTCTCCTTGTGTTTGCATCCTGCAGAGGCTGAAATGAACATGTAATAACACTAACATACTATAAGCATCACAAGTTTTATTCTTGTTGCTGTTGCTATTCTTAACGTTCGTATTGCACTGGATAATTTACACAATATTTTCACGCACAGTACCTCACTGGATCCATACCTTCTAAGATATTTATTCTCATGCCCGTTTCACCCATGCAAAATGGAGGCTCAACAGGTTACATGCCTGCCCGGGGTCACTTAACTGCAAAGGGACAGAGCAGGAAATCGAATTCAGATCTTTGACCTCAAAGTCCATGTTCATTCCTTACCATCATGCAACCTCATCACGTGTTAGTGTTTCTGAACTAATTTCATCTTGTCATAGGAAACCTGAAGTTTCTCTGGATTTCTGGCTCAATGACTTTCCCTCTCTGAGCCTCGATTTCCTTACCTACAAAGTGGGGATCATAATAGTTTGCAGAGTTATTGTGGAGGATTAAGTAAAATAATGGATGTGAAAGTGCTTTGTAAAACTGTCAAGCATTATACAAGTGAAGGTTATTCTTCATCGCTAGCTGCTGTTCTTTAAATATGACACAGTGCTGCGTAATGATAAAAGCAGGTCCTGGGAGTCTGGGGATTCAAATCAGCCTCCACCGTTTACTATCTGCCTGATCTGGGAGAAATTATTTAATCTCCTTAAACCTAGTGCCCTCATATGTGAAATGGGTGCGTTGTTCTCCCCTCTTAAGATTGTTATAGAGATTAAATGAAGTAATGTACTTTTAGCATACTGTAACGATGTGGGAGTGGTCATTGGCCTGGGGACACTTAGAGGCCCTCGATGAGTTGGAGATTGATCACATAGCAGGTGATTGTGATAATGCCAAAGAGCAAGGAAAGAACAGACTTAGGAAAACAGGGCCTACTCACTAACTACACTGTGATATCACTTTGTAATTAAGTCTTTCCCCACAAAAGAATTGTTTTAACTGAGTCCTGGCTATAAAAGATTCTAATTAACTCTAGCCACTGCACAGTGCATAGAAAGACTGCTGTGCTGTATTCTCTGATTTCCGTAGATCTGATTTTGTATGTTGAAAGAAAATTTGACTCACATGAGTCAGGCCGTGAGATGAAAAGAAAATATTCTGTTGACTGAATTGTCTTCCCCTACATTTCAGTGACCAAATTTCAAAGTCCACTTCTACATAATTGGAACTGCTGTTTGCTAGCACGTGAAGAGTGAGAGTCACAAGTCTGGCTTTCTGTGTGTTTTATGCAATGTGGAACAGGCTGAAATGGTGAAGTGGATTTAATCAGAAGGAAGGCAACCGAGTTCTTTGGAGTCAGTGGTGGGGCATTTGTAGTGGAGTCATGAGATGTCCTCTTTTCTACAAATACTAAATTTTACTTTGATCGTTTAAGTTAAGACTACTCAGCCTGGGTATGGGGCCCACGGGTGAGCTATGGGTGGGGTGGTATTGATCCCTCAGCCCTCCGGGTGGCACAGGCACCTAGACCACCCTCCCCAGGGTGCGGCGAAAATAGCGTCATTTCCACAGGTGCTACAAGACATTACAGGCCAGGAGACACTGCTGTGTCCTGCCTCCACAATAGGGACACATGGTTAGTAGAACTTCCCACAGGTAGCGTCTTTCCTGAGCTTGACCTTAACAGTGAAGATACGTGGTAGGTAAACTAGGAGGAAACAGGATCCCTGCTCAGCCTGACACTTTGACCCTAAGATTTTTAAACCTTGATAGGGAGAAGCTTTTTTTAAAAAGTCACTTTAAAGTCTGCAAGCACACTGTCTTGCTAGCGTTGGAGCTTCTCTGTTACTTTGGGGTTGTTTCTGTGACTAAGAAAAACACCCAGGTGAGGTTTGAATTATGCAAGCGAAAGCCATGATAATTCTCTTTGGAAATGGCATTGTTTAAAATGCTCTAGTTTCAAAAAGCTACTTTTTTTTGGCTCTGGGAAGAGGTGGTGGTAAGAGATATTCTGCTGGCAAACAGAGCTAGGATTCCAGTTGAGGTCTAAATAAACCTAGCTCACAACTGCCGTGCTACGCTGCTTGCAGCAGGTGAACACTGGTGGGATGAGGTGAGCATGGCAGAAAGAAGGTTGCATGGAGGAGGGTCGTGAGGACCCTGAATGCCAAGGATGGTGGGAGTTGAGGAAGGGCGAAAGGGGACATGGAAGTGGAGTGGTGGGTCAGTGACTGAGCCTTGCTGGGTCTTTGATCCTTCCACCAACAGACTGTGTTCTCCTCAGAAGACATATGGGTACTTCTTCCAAGTCAATGCCACGTGCTCTTTGCATTTCAGTCTTTCTGCCTTCGCTCGGGAGTTAAGTGAGGACACACACTCCATGTCACCTCTGTGATTTCCCATCCAGCACCTCATTCCAAGGGATCCTTTCCCACTTAACTGGTGTTATTCCTAGGGTTGGAGGGAACCTTTGTTCACCCCGTTTGCATTCCCACCAAGGAGAGAGGAGCAGGTTTCACACAAAACTTGGTCTCGAGATGCTTGTCCAGAGCTTTACCTTTAGCTGCATCCTCAGGGTGTTTTTATAATTCGAATCTGATATGAGGTCCTCATAAATCCAAGAAGAGATTCGTTTATTGTCATTCTGTTTCTTCTGGTATCTATGACTGATGAAAACAGCCTCAGAATTTGTAGTGTCACTCACAGCACAGTGTTTTTTGAGGGAGTCAGAGGGGCAGGGAAGTTTCAAGAGAAAAGCATCACTTTCTCTTTGTCTCACCTGTATCCACTTCCCATGTGACCATAGAGCCGCCTTAACCTCTTTTCATGGGTAGGGTTATAGGCAAAATCCAGTCATTCTAAATACTTCTTAACCCAATCACAGTGAAAAGAACACCTACCCTCATTGTTTATGTGTGATAAGTGATTACCTTGTTTAGATTATGCTCCTTGGGTATAGAGACCATGTCTTTTATGTGAAATAATAATAGTCTATCTGGTTTACCAGCTGACCAGTCTCCCTGCCATTTCACCCTAAATAATAATTATTTGAATCCACTGTCTTGGACAGTCCCAGGCACACAGTGCACTCTCAGGAAATTCTTGTGAAATAATTCAAAAGGAATTGGGATCTCCTTGAATAAAGACATTACTCCAAGCTTTTCTTGTATACACAGCTCACAATTTTATTCTAGGAATAGTGTTCGTTCTAACTTCTCAATTGCATTATTTGATCTATTAGGGATAAATTTAAACATTTAAAAGTATACCTTTTAATGCATATTTAAGATTCTTGTAATCTAAATGAAAGAAATGATTTAAACTACATGCATACCACTGTTGAAATTTAGATGTTTGAAATGCTGGAGAGGGTGTGGAGAAAAGGGAACCCTCTTGCAGTGTTGGTGGGAATGTAAATTGATACAGCCACTACGGAGAACAGTATGGAGGTTCCCTAAAAAACTAAAAATAGAATTACCATGTGACCCAGCAATCCCACTACTGGGCATATA
This sequence comes from Mesoplodon densirostris, assembly GCF_025265405.1. Classification (NCBI taxonomy): domain Eukaryota; kingdom Metazoa; phylum Chordata; class Mammalia; order Artiodactyla; family Ziphiidae; genus Mesoplodon; species Mesoplodon densirostris. The sequence goes on along the minus strand of NC_082673.1, from coordinate 59,300,937 downwards.
TCCAGAGAAAACCATAATTCAAAAAGACACATGCACCCCAATGTTCATTGCAGCACTATTTACAATAGCCAGGTCATGGAAGCAACCTAAATGCCCATCGACAGACGAATGGATAAAGAAGATGTGGTACATATATGCAATGGAATATTACTCAGCCATAAAAAGGAACGATATTTGGTCATTTGTAGAGACGTAGATGGATCTAGAGATTGTCATACGGAGTGAAGTAAGTCAGAAAGAGAAAAACAAATATCGTATGTTAATGCATATATGTGGAACCTAGAAAAACGGTACAGATGAACCAGTTTGCAGGGCAGAAATTGAGACACAGATGTAGAGAACAAACGTATGGACACCAAGGGGAGAAAGCGGCGGGGGGGTGGGGGGGTGGTTGTGAGATGAATTGGGCGATTGGGATTGACATGTATACACTGATGTGTATAAAATTAAGAAATGGCAGCAGTAATTGGAAATAAGTTGAGAGACAAGGGTTTTCCTATGGCTGTTTTTTTCCCCCTAGTGATAAATGGAGGTTTTTTTTAAACCAGTTTATTCCTCTTTTTCACCTCTGATCTTAGAAAAGACAGTTAAAAAAAGTAATAAAACAACTGAGAATCATTTCTTACCCCAGGTAGAGAAGAATTGATTTGGTGAGTCATTGATACCCGATGTTTGTTAGTGGTACCAATTTGTATCCAGTTTGCTCTGAAAATAGCATTCTTGTCCAGCCAGACCCTGAGAACGGGTTGTAAGTCCTCCTTAGAGCAGTAGAACCATCCCACTGCTGGAAGGCCGATTCGCCATGGCACTTCTCTGAGCCTGCTCTGATTCTGCCTCAGCCCCACTTCCCAGCGTCAGGAGGCAAGACCAGAGAAAGAAACAGTGTCCTGCCCTCCATCAGCTGCTTCTCCAGTGGGACCTCTTTGCTTAATTTCTGGTTAAAATAATGCCTCCTTCTCTGCAGGGAAAACATTCAGCCAGGGGTCTGGCAGGAGTCCTCTCCGGGTGCAAACCCACAAATGTCTTTCACATCTGGCAAGTGATCCAACGGAGGAGTCAGGCAGAAAGCTAACAGTGGTTCTCTTTCTTTCTCTCATGTCACATTCTTGCTCTTGTTCTTTCTAATCCTTCATGGAAAAAAGGGGGATGACTCTGGAGGGCTCATCTTTGTAAGCAACCCACCAAACTGAATCTTTATCTCATTCAGATCAATAGTCAGTGTTTACTGAGCACCTGCTAGATGCCAGACACAATACTGAGTTTTCCCTCACTCATCGGGATTCCTTTTTCTCATTTCCTGTTTTCTCACCAAACAGCCCCATGAGAGAGGTGTTACTACATCTATTTTACTGTAGAAGAATGAGACCCTTAGAGAGGTCAAATGACTTTCCCAAGGTCACATAACACTGTATTATAATAAGGACTTTAATTCAGTTCCTTTGCTACCAAGTCCAATTCTCTTTCCACACGCCTTGCTGGAGGACACAAAAGGCGCAAGAGGTTAAAAGAAGTTACTTAACAGTCTCTCCTTGTCAGCCAATTATTGTACTTCTGACTTGTACGTAAGTTTGATGGATAAACGTTAATATTTTAGCCACATTGGCCAGGATAGAGATTGATTGATCACCACCTTCCAACAGAAGCATTCGAATACCAGAAGTGATCCAGCCAGAGATGTGGACGGGATGAGAGTGGGAGGGTGGTTCCCACGCTCCTCCACTGGGACCACGATCTGCATGAATTTGTCATGATGGTTAGTTTCTTAAGCCCCTCTAAGCCCCGTGGAGTAAAACCAAGATATAATATCCCTCTCACCAACAAAACTGCAAAAATTGTAAAAATAAAATATTAATGAAAATACTCTGAGCTGCAACCAGAATACCAGACTCCCTCCCTTCCTTTCTCTGTCTTATGTAGGATGCTATTTTTGTAGGAATATTCATTTTAAGCCAGGAAACAGTAGATGTTAAACACATGCTTGCTGAATAAATAAAAAAGAATTATAAACTATTCTTAGACTCTGTGGAGGGGCTTGTATCAATTAGCTAAATGCATTTGTGGCCCCTGGAGAATGTCTAAAAATGGAGACTTGAGCTTCTCTTGTACCTCTGGCCGCTAATTACATGATGAGGCCTGGATCCCCATAGCTGATCTATTTGCCCTCTTGAGTCCATGGTGGCTCACTCTTCTGCTTTACGATTTTATCAAAACCCAAAGTAGTACTTCCTGTCTTTTAAATAAGAGAATATTGGACTTATCTTGTGGTCCAGTGGTTAGGACTCCACGCTTCCACTGCAGGGGGTACGGGTTCAATCCCTGCTCGGGGAACTGAGATCCCACATGCTGCACAGCATGACCAAATAAATAAATAAATAAGAAAATACTTAGTACATTTAGCTAAGCAGAAATTTATCAAATTAGGAATTCCATGGAAGTCAGCCAAGGTAGGGTCTTAGCCTGTGGCAGCCCTGGAGAATGGTTGAGGGCCCTCAGAGCTTCCCCCTCTTTCCCTCCCTGCAGCTGGCCCTGACCTAGCATCTGCCACGAGGCAGCCCAGACAGGCAGCTCTGAGGTAGTGGCCTGATGGCCAGGTGCACTGATGGCAAGGGGACACGTACACTTCATCCGAAGACCTTGACTTCAGGCACTCCAACAATTTCTTTCTTTGGATCAGCTTTGTAGTTTCTGCATGTAGTTTAGTATGGCCCCTGTCCATTTACTCAAGGCCACTTAACTTAAGGGCACTTTAAGCATGCAACGTAAGTTCACCTCCAATTGCCGGCAATCTAGGAGTGCGTGGGGCGTGGGAGTCAGCCATTAGCTAGACTTGAAGTGGGGGGAAAGGAGTGGGCATGAGAAGTCAGGAGTTGAGTATTAAGCCACAGAGGATTTAGAGTGCTGTTTGGGTAAAATAGCTCTTCAGGCTGAAATGAGAGAGGGGGCATTCATGTGGTGGCAGTAGTGACAGGGTGGACGTGGCCTCCTAGGTACTAGAAATAGCTAATATGCCAAATTTGCGTGCGTGTCCCTGCGACACAGGCAGGGGGGGTGTGTGTGCAATTCCAAGTCCAATTTCAATTCTAATTCAGTTCTAATCCTAGCTGGTGTATAAACTCTTACAAAATGAACGGTTAGCATATAAAGGCTCTAGAGGAAGATGGCTTGTTGGAGAATTTATAAGGGAGAGTCTAGAGATCATGGTACTTGTCAAAGACATCAAGAACATGTTTGTAATAAATACTGACGAAGGAATCCAGGAACCATGACTAAGGTAGATGCCAAGGGAATGAAAGAAAAGTGGAATCAACCGAAATTGCCATCAAGGGGGATTAGTTAAATAAATGTCATGCAATGGGCTGTAAGCCTCATGTCACTAGTTATTCTGTCAGCTACCCAATTCAATGCTTGGCCCAAGGTCAGTGCTCAATACTGTCTGTTGAATCAATCAATCAATCAATCAAAATTCAGCAATTTGAAAAGATGAGATACATCCATATGTATAACATGGAAGAATGCCCACAATATACTTTTAAGTGAAAATGATCCTGTTTATGGTTAGAGTGTGCAGATTTCATATATGTGCATTTAAATGTCTAATATGATATGTATAGATACACCTATATATGCATATATAAAACTGTTAATAGTGGTTATTTCTTATGGAGTACTACTGGATCAGAGCAAGGGTGTTCACATTCTAGTTGTGATATCCCTTTAGTACTTACATTTTTTATAATAATAATGTAGCACTTTGGCAGTCAGCAAAACTAAAAATGATCGTTTCCATTTTGGGAAACAAAGGAAAGCGTTGTTGGATAATGTTCTATTCAGAGTCTATCAGAAATATATGTTTTATTGGCAGTAATATGGGTTGTACTTTATTTTTTATGGAAAATAAAACTTGGAAAAGAGCCCAAGGCCAGGCCCTCTCAGTCTGAACTTCAGGCTCTGTAGAACAAGGGCCCAGATATTTCAGAGACCATAAGCCCTGCTCACCCTGGGAAGACCAGATGGGCTTCTCAGGCTTTATCTCAGAGCCTGCGGAACGCAGAAGGCAGGAGTGGATTTGTTTCTAGAGAGCCTCCTGGTCGCTATCTTTTTTTTTTTTTTTTTTTTTTTTCTTTTGCGGTACGCGGGCCCCTCACTGCTGTGGCCTCTCCCGTTGCGGAGCACAGGCTCCGGACACGCAGGCTCAGCGGCCATGGCTCACGGGCCCAGCCGCTCCGCGGCACGTGGGATCTTCCCAGACCGGGGCACGAACCCGTATCCCCTGCATCGGCAGGTGGACTCTCAACCACTGCGCCACCAGGGAAGCCCTCGCTATCTATTTTGTACCAGTTAAGTTCTCATCTCAAACCCCATCACCTCTCTGCAGGGGGAGTGAGTGCAGGGGTATGACCAGGAGCACAGGTATGACCCCTCAATCAGGAGATGTGGGTCCGAATACCCAGTCCTCATTGGGAAGAAGGCCTCCCTTCAAGCAGCGGCTTTGTGACATAGTTCAAGCACTTCCAGCAAAGCCACTTTGTGATCCACATGAGGATGTAGGGAGCACGTTTTGCTCCCTTATATGAGCTCATCTTACCAGAGGCTGGAGGAGAGAACATTCTTTGTCCAGGCAACTCAGTTAGCGAGATTATTACATAACTTCAGTTCTCCCTGTGTAATACTTTAATTTTTTTCCCCTCTATGCACCACTGCGTTTCATTTCCTAATTTCCCCACTATATGTAAATATACCAGTTTATATACATGGTCCCCTTTCAAACTTCCACTGAGAGGAAAGTTCCATTGAAGAGGAATTTCTGAAACAGTGTGCTCTTCAGGTTTTTATTTAGTCATTTTTTTTTCAGTGAGAATTAAGGACAACTGACCTTGAAAGGAATTTGCTGGATTTTAGCCGCCTGTAAAATTCAGATGGCTAAAACATCTGATGTCCCAGTGATGGTAAATGAATGCTTCCTCTCATTAACCTATAACTTTTATCATTTTCTCCCTTACATTTTAGGAACCTTTTTTCAGTTATGTTTTCATAATTTAGACATTCCATTGGTTGAAAATTCAAAGCAACTCTTAGAGGACAAGGCTACATGTTCCAAACAGGCAAACGTTTTAATTAACCCGGCCTCTTTCGGAAACCACTGTGGGCTCTGTGTTCCTTGTTGCAGCTAAACGTGACTTTAGCTGCTAGCTTCTTGTGTATTCCATTTTAGGAGGCCTCAGTGTACTTTGCATTGAGACTTCCTCTGAGGTTAACCAGGCTGTCCAGGGTTAGTTATGGATTTTTTTTCCTGGAAAATCTAACTCTGGGCATTGGAGAATTAACTCACAGAGTTTTAGAACCTTATGGGGAATCACAGAACTGAACTGCTGCAGCTCTTTCCAATCCACAGATACAAAATATAAAGAAGGGAGCACATGCATTCCAAAAGGTTGTTCCGTACTCACCATTTCCTTTCCCTGTGGCATCATTTTTAGGAGCTATTCCTTTTTTAGTTCTTTTTAGATGGAAAGTTAACTGCATAGTTTAGATTCCTGTGCATGGTTCTTTGTTGGTGGTTTGGTGTCTTGTATATTTTTCCTTTTTCATCCGTGGTCATTATTAACCCCAGATTTATTTTTTGGACATGGGGCGACTGGATGTGACCCAAAATAAGTTGGGAAATTTCACATTACCCATCTCAGATTAAACTACTGAATAACAGAATGCTGATGTTTAATAGAATACGTGTGTATTTCATTTAATGAAATGCAGTTGAGATTCAGCAAAAATTAATATATATTGTATATGATATATGTTATGTATATTTTATAGTAGATAGATAGATAGGTAGGTAGGTAGATCTTACGGGGTATTTAAACTAAAGGGTGAGGACCCAATTGCTATTTAAAAGTATTCTTCAACGCCCTGAAGCAAAAGCCTTTAAGAGGTAAAAGCTGGAACGTGCAGGAGGGCAGGGTACGTGGGCAGGGGGGCTGAGAAGAAGTCAGGGATGGCCAGGGCCAGCTTCCACAGAGCCTTGCGGGCCAAAGGAGGGAGTCTGGATTTTCTTCTCAGTGTGTTAGGAAGCCCATATAGAGCTTTAAGCAGAGGAGTGACCTGGTCTGTTTTGTGTTTTTTAAAGGTCATTCTGGGGAGCTGAGTGGAGAGCAGATTGGGGCCAGGTAGGGAGAAGGAGGACAAGAGTCAAGAGTGAGAAGCCAGCGAGGAGGGCGTTGTAGACATTCAGGAAGGAGGCGATGATGGTTCAGACTGAGGTATGACAGTGGAGATGGTGAGAATGAGTGTATCTGAGACCAATTTTAGAGAGAGAGACAAGTTTAGACAGCACCTGCTGATGGAACAAAAGCGCAGGGAATCATAGGTGAGTCCCAGGGGTTTGGAGTGAACAGCTGGGTGGAAGCTGATGTCCTTTACGGAGATGGGAGAGGCTGGGGTGGGGGAGTGAGCACAAGATTCAGAGAGGAAACCAAGAGCCTCAGTCCTCACCGTGCCGCTGCTTTGAGCACTTCCGTGTGCCCCCGCGAGCTGGCATGAAGGACACACGACAGAGTGGGCACATTTTCAGTCTCTGTGTCTTCCTACCCCCTCGCTGCCCGTCCCCGTCATCCTCCCCGGCTGGTTCCTTCTCCTCTTTCAGATTCTAAACGGCAGGGCGACGGAGGGCTCAGTCCTTATCCCTTTCTCTTTTCCATCCACATTCACTTCCTTGGCATTCTCATCCTGTCTTTTCCTATAAAGACTGTCTAGATACTGATGACTCCCAAATTTATATTGCCTCCCTGGACCTCCTTCTCTAACTTTAGACACATCCAACTACCTGTTCAGCATCTCCAGTCAAATGTATGATAAGCATATCAGAATTAACACATGCACAACTAACTTAGCACTGATACCCATGCCCCCTGCCTCACCCCAAAGCCCTGCTTCTCCTGCATTTTTCTTATTTCAGTAAATGTCAACTTCATCCTTTACTGTTGTCTTTTTTTTCACACCCTACAGCTGAACCGTCAACTAATCCTATTGACTGTACCTTCAAGCTGTGTCCAGAATCCCACTAAGTCTCACATCCTCTACTGCTACCCTGGTTGCACCCGCTGTCATCTCTTGCCTGGGTCATTGCGGTGGCCTCCTAACTGGTCTTCTCACTGCTGCTCTTACCCTTCCTTAGCTTTCTCTCAACACAGCAGCCAGAGTGATCCTGTTAGACTATAAATCACTCCTATCATTGCTCTGCTAAAAATCCTGCAGTGGCTGCCTCTCACTCAGAGTACAAGCCAGTTACTTCCTGGTCCCACATCACCTGGTCCTCATAACTCTTCTGACCTCATCGCCTTCCTTTCCTCGCACGCTTGCTCCAGCCCTGTCCTTGGGCGTGCTAAGCATAGTCCCCTGTAGACCCTTCTCATCTGCTGTTTTCTCGGCCTGGAATAGTTTTCTCTCAGTCATCTCCATGGCTACCTCCTTGCCTCTCTGGTCTTTTACAAACGTCATTTTCTTAACGGGGCCTTCCCTGGCTTTTTATTTAAAACGTCAACACCCACCCACCCATTCCTGGCATTCCCCACTCACCTTACTTTTCTCCATGGCACATCTCCTTCTAACATTTCACTTATCTTATTTATTGTCTGTCTCTTGCCACTAGGCTGTAAGTTGCATGAGAACAGGAGCTTTGCCTGTTTGTTCCCTGCTGAATTCCCAGTGTCCTGAGCCATGCCTCCCTCCTGGTAGACACTTAGCCCATATTTGTAGAATGGGTGAGTTCTAATAGGAGGTTGTCTCTTCTCTCTAACTACTTCTTTCTGACTTTGTATGGAACTGTTATCTTAATTTCTATATGTGCTTGTCTGTGAAGCTAGTAGGGCATAGTAAAAAAAAAAAAAAGCAGTAGACAGCTGCATGCAAATCAAGCTTCCCATTTGGCTCTCTCGTTCAAAAGCTGTGTAACTTGAGACAAGTCACTTTGCCTCTCAGAGTTTCCTTCCTTCCTTCCTCCCTTCCTTCCTTTCTTTCGCTTATAAAATGGCAAAAGCTACCGTGCCATCACTCAGGGTTGCTGTGAAGGTTCAATAGAATAGCGTATGAAGTGCCGTCAAGAATAAGATGCAGTTTTCACTGACCATAGCATCTGGCCTTGACTCAACGCCAGAGCTTTACATATATGACTGTCTCGTTTAATTCTCACATAGAATCAGTGAGACATGAACTTGTACAACTGAACTCATGTCACAGATGAGAAGACTGAGGTGCACCAAGAAATTAAGTGAATTACCTGAGAGCTAGTCAATGGTAAAGCCAGGCTTTGAACCCAAAAGCATTTTTATTCCATGGCCTGAGTTTTCCTCATTATGTTCTACTGGCACAAAATACATGTTTTAATGACCAAATATGGAGTAATTAAAAGGATGTGACCTGAGGTGCAACTTCTGTCTTCAGATTTGTTTTCTTGACTGCTAATTAATGTAGCATTTCCCTTCATGTTATTTTTTTCCCCCTCTTCAACTCAAACAGCAGAAATTCCTGTCTTCCAAAGAAAAAAAGGTATTGTCAGGCATTTTTCTATCTTTCCCTTCCTCCCTCAAAGAATGAAATGCTATCCTGTGTCCCCGGAGATTTCTGTCATACAGCCTAACCAAGTCCAGATGGTTTTCTCAAGTTCAGACATCATACTTAGTAAAGTGTTTGTAGTTATCTACAGAAACAAGTTCTGGACTAAATTGCAAACACCCGCTTCCCAGATGACTTATTCCATGCTCTTCTGCCTTGTTTGTGTTATGGCCTGTCTGTGCTAATGGATTTGTAAATGTGGTTTAATTACTGTTTACCGGAAAAATAGCTGCACACAGATCAGTCTCAGTGGGAGTCTTAGCCAAAATGTTGAGGCAATTTGTTTCTAGGGCAAAAACAGCTAATAAATGAGAAGCACTTTTTAAATGTTGGGAAGGGAACTTAAGTTCGGTTTTGAAGAAACAGGTTTTTATATATCCTGGGAAATAAATCATTCTTTAAGAGAGTGGATTTAAATATCAAAGTGGCATTTTTTTTCCAAGGCCTTGCACTCGGTAATTTGCACAGAACCAAAGTATTCTAACAGTGATTTGATTGAATACCACACCAAAGGGCTATCATCTAAAGAACTCACCAAAAGGAAAACTCAAAATTACTTGTAAATTCCATAAAATGTTTCGGAGCTCTGTAAATCCATGTATTATGTATTACCTCATGTTTCTGAATTCTTGCCTCAGGCAAATTGCCAACTTAGCAACTAAATGACAGTTTTAAAATTCTAATACAAACCAGCCTCTCCAACTTTGCTTTTTTTCCTCCAGGAGAAAAAAAAAAAGAGAGACACAAGAGGGAAGTGAAAGTTATTGAAAGGTTCAATTTATAAATTCTGTTTGTGCTCTGCTTGGAGTTGTAGTTTAATTTTGCTCTTGTGTAAAATGGTATTTGCCTGATTCTGCATAAAGGGGCACCTTTGAAAGTAAATAAGTTCTTACCAGCAACTGTTGGTCCTGCTGATAGGGAGGAAGCTCTGTCACGCTACCCTTCGGGGGATGCCTGCCTCAGAGCCAGCGTGGGCCGGTTCTGCCTTCAGTGAGAACTCAGAAAACAAAAGCAATCAACTTGGCAACTAATAAAGATGTTTGTCATTTCCTGAACTGTGGATAGAACAAAGAATTTGAGCAGTGTGAGATGCAAACCCTGCCCTCAAGAAGTTTATTTTTAGTGGGGGCAACAGACCGGTACACAGGCAATTCAATCTAAGAGATCCCAAGGCGGGGGGGAGGGGGAATTGAGTGAAGGTGGTCAGCAAGTACAAACTTCCAGTTACAGTGTAAGATACATAAGTTCTGGGGATGCAGTGTACAGCATGCATGGTGACTATAGTTAACAATATTGTGTTGTATATTTAAAAGTTACTAAGAGAATAATCTTAAAAGTTCTCATCAGAAGAAAGAAATTCTGTAGCTATGTGAGGTGATGGGTGTTAACTAGACTTATTGTGGTGATCATTTCCCAGTATGTACAAATATCAGGTCTTATGTCATATACCTCAAACTTATGCAGTGCTCTATGACGATTAGATCTCAATAAAATTAGCGGGCAGAAGAGACCCTAAGACCCAGTCTTAACTACCAAATACCTTTAGTGTCTCAAATAACAGTATGAAAGCCAGGGCCTCATCTTTGGGGCAGAAAGACTCCTTTTCCAAGAAGGTTATTGCATATTTCCACATTGTAATTACTTATCTGTCTATCAGTCATTTCTTCATTCATTAACTCACTCAATGTTATTTGTGATGGGCCCTAGAGAGACAAAGTAACTTCAACAAGACTCCGTCTCAAGGAGCTCACCCTGCAGTGGGAGGGAGGCAGACATAAACAAACACCACAAAGTGAAAATCTCAAAGAAACTGGGAATCATTATTAAAATGGGGATGTGTTATCTTTTATATATTCTATGTTTCCAATACAAGAAAGATGTAAAATATAAGTGCAGAGCCCCTTTATTAAAAGGGATTTATCTTAACCATGCTTAAATCATAAGACTTTGGACATGGGAACTAAGCTCAGATATCACCTCCTCCAAGAAGGCTTCCCTGATAGCACCCATGTCCCCTTTTGGCTTGAGTGTCCTTTCTATGTACTCTCACTGCACCATGTCCATGCCCCTGATACCATGTTTTGAATTTTTATTGTGTTGTCCTCTTACTGACACTACCACCTCCATACATACACAACTGGGTACCCCTTAAGGAGGAGGGGACACATCTTACTCTTTGCATTCACAGCGCTAGAAACATACCTGGTATATGGCACTCGGTTAACGTTGAATAGCTCTGTGAGTGGGAAGATGATAATTACAGGTTTTTTCCCCATCTAATAAAAGTTGCCTTTATTTCCCACATTATATTAAGTTTAAAAATATGTAACAAAGGGTATATATTCTTGTTTTTTGAAATGTAAATGTATTAAAATGTAAATATATTAAATGTAAATGTATTAAAACATTTATTAATAGCATATTTAGATAAGGGCGCATACGAAAAATCTAGAAGGACACACACCAAAATGCTGGTGGTGGTTATCTCTTAAGTGTTAAGATTTGAAATGATGCTGACTTTGTCTTTATGCATCACTGTGTTGTTTAACTATTTTACTATGGATGTGCTACTATTATGATAAGGAAATATGAAGTTATTTGTATTTTAAAAAGGAAAATTTGGCCCATTTCATAAGCCACAATCATAGGGCATAAACAACTTTATGAAACATCATCTTTACCATCTAACCCAATGTTGACAGTGATTTGACTTTGTGGATTTAAACAACTGACCAAGCTTGGTGGCATTTAATGGAATTAGATGGGTTTCTATTTTCCTTACTCATGTCTGTGTTTATAATATTCAGAAGGTACCCAAGCACTTTATTTGCACTTGTCTAAAACATGCAAAATTATCTCTTTTGCTCGCTTTCTTTTGTTCCTTTCCTTTAATTCTCCCTGCTAATACTTGGATTGGGTGTTAGAACCCCAGTCTTTTTAAAGCCAGGCTTAACCTCTTGCAAATAGATAAGGCAGAACTAAGTAACCAATTAATTCTCTCTCTCTCTCTTTCTTTCTCTCTCTTTTTCATTATAAATCTCCTGTTTTTAGGGTGGCTCTGTGTAGAAGAAATATCAGTTTTCTGGTCCGTGTATCTTCTGCCTGCCCATCTTTCAACATTTTGTCTGGCTGACCACAATGTTGGAAAACCCAATACAGTGTTATTGGACTAACAGTTTATTTCTTTTTCCCAAAGGAACAATCACAGATTGTAAAATGTGCCTCTAAAGAACAGGTTTAAAAAGCTATATATACTATATTCTTTTTTATCTGCAGCTGAATTCTTGCTGCCAAGATGGGGAAACAGAACAGCAAGCTGCGCCCAGAGGTCATGCAGGACTTGCTGGAAAGCACAGATTTTACAGAGCATGAGATCCAGGAATGGTATAAAGGCTTCTTGAGAGACTGCCCCAGTGGACATTTGTCAATGGAGGAGTTTAAGAAAATTTACGGGAACTTTTTCCCTTATGGGGATGCTTCCAAATTTGCAGAGCACGTCTTTCGCACCTTCGATGCCAATGGAGATGGGACAATAGACTTTAGAGAATTTATCATAGCCCTGAGCGTAACGTCAAGGGGGAAGCTGGAGCAGAAGCTGAAATGGGCCTTCAGCATGTATGACCTGGATGGAAATGGCTACATCAGCAAGGCAGAAATGCTCGAGATTGTGCAGGTACGTGGACCTTGCCCTTTACAAAGAGAAGAGTGTGAGTCACAGTAAGAATTGGGAAGTCCACAGTATAGCTTAGTGGAGAGATTGCAAACGGGTGGTCTGCCTGGGCACTGATTTGGCCTAGCCAGTGTCTTTGAAAATGTGGAACCCATATACAAAACAGGGAGATTACACATAAACATGCAGATTGGTTAGCATCTCTTGGAAACTCAGGAGCTCTGGCCACACTGGGCCCACATTCTTGCCTGGCATAGGTGCCCTGGGGCTTTGTGGTGACTCCTCCCTACAGAGGGACATGGCACTCTTCAGCTGGTCATGCTCCCTGTGGCCACTCCATCTGTTCAGTGCAATGACCTGCCTGGACCTAGAGCCTGGAGTGATGTTTAATGATCAAACTCTGACCTGGGTTCAAATCCTGCCTCATTCAGTCACTACCACTGTGACTTTAACCCAAGCGAACCTCAGTGTCCTTATCTGTAAAATGGAACTATCAGCAGTGCCCACTGCCGTGGGATTGTTTGAAGATTAGACTGACTCTCCGTGTTCAATGCTTAGCACAGTGCCAGCCTTACAGAAAAGTTCATCATCACTGCCATCACTAATTTCCAAGTTTATTAGACACGTGAATAAAAGTAGAGATCTCTAATCTAGCTTCTATCTCATCAGAGATACAAACAGTGCAGAATCAAGGCCTCCATCATTTTAATAGGAAGCGCTCCATTTTATTTCCCCAAATCACTTACCCAGAGTAAATTGCCCAAACAGAACAGGAAAAGGGGTCGTTTTTCCTTTCACCACCCCCTCTTCTTTGAAAGTCCACACTCAGGCCTTGTCACTGTCCCGAGAAGCTGTGTGCCTTTGTGGGGATTCTCACTGTTTGGTTCTAGCTGGTCTGCACCATTTAGGAGAATGCATATTTGCAGATGCTACAATCGCTTCAGAGGCGGCACTGTCTTTTAGGTGTCTGGGAAAATACCTGTTAGAAAGTGATAAGATGGAGGCAGGCTGTGGGCCGGCAGAATCATATACAAATTAAGGCTCTGTTTGTTAAAGTAAGTGAAACTGCAGCTTGATTACAAGTGTCAGCACATAAATTCCTTGCTGAACTAATGTCCCTCCAAAACTCAGAAATTCAAGCCATTTAATGTAAAATGTAAATTCATGATGTTCACCTGCAACTACTAATAAGTGGTCAGGGTGAAGATCGGGGTCCAAACAAGTTTATAATGAGGCTTGTCAATGAATGGAGGGTGGAACTCCACAAATTCTCTAGTTTTTCTTCTTTATTGTTGCTTCCTATGGTTTAATTTTGGTATCCACAGAATATTGGTGGTAACAGACTGGAATCCTTTTGTTTTTCCTGGCATTGGTAGGAAGGATTCTATTGTGGACTCTGTAACACTGAAATACACGGTATTGGTTTCCTCTTGGAAACCAATTGGCTGCTGTAACAAAGGGCCATAAACTTAGTGGCTTAAAACAACACACGTTTATTATCTTACAGTTCTGGAGGTCAGAGATCTGAAATCGGTTTCACTGGACTAAAATCAAGGTGTCCGCAGCTTGCATTCTGTCTGGAGGTTTTAGGGGAAAATCTGTTTCCTTGCCTTTCCTACTTTTTGAAACATTCCTTAGCTTGTAGCCCTTTATATCCATCTTCAAAGCCAGCAACAGTGGATTGAGTTCTTCTCACGTTGCCATTCCCCTGGGTATCTCATTCTGCTTCTCCCTTCCACTCATAAAGACCCCTGTGAGTACACTAGGACACCCCAGATAATTCAGAATAATCCCCCCTAGCTCAAGATCCTTAACATAATTACATCTGCAAAGTCCCTTTTACTGTGTAAGGTAACATATTCACAGGTTTCAGGGATTAGGACATGCACATCTTGGGGGGCCCATTATTCAGTCTACCACATATGTCCAAACGCAGTTATGTTCCTTTTTCCAAAAAATAATTTTGTGCTATATCAACATCTGGGTGAAAAAGCAAAACCATATGCAGATTTATTTTTAGAGTCTTATACAAACATTTTCACATTCGTGTGTTTGTTTTTTTTAAGTGACAAACTTAGGAACATGATTTAGGTCCAATATTTTATTATTGCATCAAAACCACCTCTCATGAGTCTTAAGCCAGATCACAATTCTGACGTTTCTCCCATAACGGCAGATCCTCTCCTGGGGCGGTGGGGAGGGCCCTAGTCTCAGCCCCCGGCTGCAAGAGGAAGGAGAAGCCTTCCTGCCCCACACAGTTCTCTGTCCCTGAGCCCAGCCAGAGGCAGGTCTGAACACCCACACCCAGCCCAGGACAGGCTGTGTTTCAGGAAGGGGGCCGCGAGCATGTGAGTAGCGTTACACATTGAACCACGAGTGCTCAGATGCTCTCTGGGATCTTGCGGGTGAGGGAACGTGAACTTAGGGATCCGTCAACAGGACCGCGGGGAGAGAATGCAGGGAGAACAGGGGGTGAAAGTGACCCCTCTGTTCTCAGAAAGTAACTAGGACCCTTGAAAGAACACATTTTAACCACAGACTGTCATTGGGTAGGAGTACACAATCTGTGTTGCTTTACTCTTATGATTGAATGAAAATCACAGGCTTAGACAAAACTTGATCACCTGGATCCAAAACAAAGATGAAGAGGGAGTCAAGGGAAGAATTGGCATGTGAGAGCGGTTGTCTTGAGCAAAGCAGGTCAATATCGCCTTGCCCCTCTCCTTTTTCAATCTCCTTTTCCTTCTTTTCCTCGGGTAAGTTATTTAACCTTTCTGTGCATTGTTCTCATGATTTGTGGACTGGAGCCAATCATAGCACCTGCCTCAAGAGTAACCGTAAGGGTTAAACAGTTATTACAAGTAGAGAACCTAGAGCAGGGCCTCTCAATGGGTATCCTTCAGTAAATGTTGACTACTATTATTCTATAGAAGTTTCTGGAGCTGAGACAGGATGTTTCCCTGCAAAATAAAGGGAGGTCATTTCCCATTCAAAGGACAAAGTAATAGAGTCTCCCATTAAGTTTTAAGTTAAGTTTACCTAGTCATATAAATGTATGTTCACAAAACAAAGGGAGGTAACCCAGCTAAACCTCCAACTGGTGGAGCTCACAGAAGAGATATTCTTGTGCAGATGACTTTAGGAGTTCCCAGGCTTCTTCAGCTGTTGTCTTTCCTACCAAACACCATCCCAGCTGGAAATAAGCTAAAACTTCTGGGCTGCTCTGATGCTTACGGGATTTAAGTAACAGAAAGATCACCTTTCCAGGAGAGAATGTGGTTGGCACCAGGAATTCCCCAGCTCCGAGCTGTTGCCCTGAGCCCATAGGTGCACTTCATGCATCGGGACTTTTGGGGCACAGCCTGTCTGGACTTGTTCTCAAGTCCTGCTAGAGACTTTCTGAAAGGAACATATAGGCTAACACAGTGTTACCTTTAGCAGTTCTCAGGGAACTCACTTTAATGACCAGGTTGCAATAATTTCTAGTTAGCATATTCATTCCTTGGATGGTAATGATTGCTTTAAAGTAGTTGGTGTTCAAATACGTGTTGTTTTAGAATCAGGCTCTCCCTCCTAGTTGTGATTCAAGGTTAATTAGCACTTTTGATAAGGCAGAGTGAACTTCATAACACCCTTAGTCTACATTGTCACACTCTTTGAATGAATGAAAACTAAAGGAAGGAGGTTGGGCTTATGCTGGCAGCCCATCACAGAAGACTTATTTTTTTGTTTGTTTCTTTTAGCAATATGGGAATTTTTTTTCCTGATTCACTCATCAGAATAAGGCATGTGTAACCATACAGCAACCAGATGAAGAGGAAGGGAGACTATGGTGTTAGCCATTGCAAAGGTTTGTCCACTAACACCAGACAGACTCACAAATTAATCTGACCTGGTCTCAAGAGCACCAACTGTGACCAGTTCAGACAACCAGCTTGTGAGTATTTGTGCCGTGAGGGATCAAAATCAGGATCAGAAAGACTTGGTTACATTCTTTCTAAAACCACTTCCTCAGTGGCATTTTTTTCTCCCAAAGATCTTTCTAAATTGGTGTCATAGACACTATGTCACTTGTAATATGTGCCTTGGAGACCTGAAATACTGTGCTCTTCTGATGGTGAAAAAAAAGGCGGGGGGTGGATGGTGTTGTGGTGAAACCTTCTAGTCCATCTTGATAATGGCCCCTGGGAATTCAGCTGCAAACCCTTGCCTAATTCTCAGTTATGAGTGTGGACCACAGATGTTAGTCTAGAATGCAACTTGGATTTCTCTCCTGGGGAAAATTCTTTAAAGCGGTTGCCCAGGTTAGTGACTTTCTCTAAGAACTAACGTTAGTTTGTTTATCAGTTGTGTTTGGCTTTATCCCTTTCTTATCAGGGGATTAATCTTATCGTGACAAGCCACATTATAGTTTAAGAGTTGAAGTTAGGCATCTGGCAACACAAGTGAGTACCTGCTACCCAAAGGCCCCCCACTCGGCTGTGCCCTCCAGGTCTCCTTTGTGGACTATTCTTCCTTCTCCTGTTTCCTAAACAAGGATATTCCCAAGCAGCTTTCCAGCCTCAGCCCTCTTTTCCTTTCATTAGTTCTGGGAAGTCATCTTCTCAGTGCTTGTATGGGCCAGGCATAGTGTTAAGTATTTTCCACACTGTATTAGTTTCCTAGGGTTGCTATAACAAATTACCATAAACTGGGCAGTTTCAAACAACAAAAATTTATTCTATCACAGATCCAGAGGCCAGAAGTCCAAAGTCAAGGTGTGGGCAAGGCTGGTTCCTTCCAGAGACTCCTGGGGGGGATCTGCTCCATGCCTGTCTCCTAGCTTCTGGTGGTGGCTGGCGATCCTTGGTGTTTTGGGCCCGCATCTCTCCTATCATCATGTGACATTTTCCCTGTGTGACTGCGTCCAAATTTCCTTCTTCTTATATGAACACATCATTGGATTAGGGCCTGCCCAAATCCAGTATGATCTCATTTTAACTCGATTATGTCCGCAAAGACCCTATTTCCAAATAAGGTCACATTCACAGGTTCTGGGTGAACATGAACTTTTGCAGGACATTAGTCAACCTGGTACATGTGCATTTTCTCATTTAATCCTCACAATAACCTTATTAGCCCCATTTTATGGATGAAGAAACAGAGTACCTCCAGATCTTCACCTCTACTATGTCCAGCTGTTAATGGACATCTCCACTAAGACATTGCACTGGTACCTCACAGTCAAACATTCTAAAAACAAACTCAGTATTGCCCCCCAAAATGTGGAGTCCTAAACCACAGCAGCTCCAGAGTGTCTTTTTAGGAGAGTGAACGGGGTCTTTGGAAGGGGCTGTTGAAGCAACCCTTGCACAGCACTTTATATAAGATTGAAATAAATAGTAACTGCCCATATCTAAAAATGATGGGTACCACCACTTACCTGAAACAAGACAGTGGCTGAGGAATGGGCAAGAATAATAAATTTAGAAAAATATGAAGGAGGCAGATTTGATAGGTCTAGCTGACTGCCTGCACGTGGAGACGGGCGGTAGAGCCGTATTAAAGATGTCTTTGACTTGATTACAGGATGGTGGATGGTAAGACTGTTTACCAAGAACCAAACAAACAAACATGAGTGGGGGCAGGGGCCTGGGCAATAATGAGTTTCAAGTAAAATCTTATGTGAAAACTAATATAAGAATGGAGCTGCTTTGGTTGAAAAAAGGGGTAGGGCCCTTATTCTCCCCCCATCCTCTCCCTGCCTGTGGAAGTATCTACAGCACTTTGGGAGAACATTGTGGATTTACCGACTTACTGTATTCTTCTGGCTCTAAACAGGAAAGTGCTTATGCTGTCCTAGATACCTAGATATGATCCCATTTTAAGAGTATTTCCAAGAAAGATTCTCATGGCCTCTGTCTACCCTCCTTTCCTGGTGTGTAATATCCTTCTAAGCAGGATGCTTTTCTTTATCGATAATCTAAGAACAACCCTTTACTGCTTAACTTCTTTTACCCTTGGTGGGTTGTCATGGGGCCTTGGGTGTCCTGTTGGAAGACCCTACATCTTCTGATGAAAAGCCAGTCTGGTTTCCTTCAGAGAGAAGAGTGAACTTTAGCTCTTGGAATTGCGCCTGCCCTTAGTTAATCCCACAACCTTTATCAGTTCAGACGTGAGCCCTTCTTTTCCAGCATTCCGAGAGGTGGTTCATTCAGAGGGAAAAAGAAAAATCACCTATATATACGTCAAGAGGAAGCTGGTAATTCCCCTGGCCGCAGGTGGTGCTGTCCTGAGCCTGCCTAGGGCAGAACCAGAGCTGGGTTCCTGGGTGTCCCATAGCATTGTATTTACCCAGAGACAAGAATAGGCCTCTTCAAGTTTAATTAAAAACAGGATGTCCCTGCTGGGCCTCTCATTGACATTGCTAAAAATAAAGTAGGGAAAGTAGCCTGGCCTCTCCATGGTTTAATCCCATTAAATTTGGGGGAGGGGTGTGGGGAACTGGGGCTAATAAAAGACACGATCTGTTTCAGATTGTTGTCTGGAGTTGTGTCTTTTCTCTCCCTGTGCTGTGGAGTCCCAGGTCTAATACAATCAATGCTGGCTTCCTGAGGCCATGAGAGAGGGGCAAAGGGACAGATGATTCCCCACTGCGGTTTTGCAGGGCTGTCACCCACTTACTCACATTGAGACCCCTGGGGCTTGTCACCTCATCTCTTTGCTCACTGCTCTTAGTACCACCCGTGTTCATAGACCTGGTTTTGTGAATAATCCACTAATCCCTTTCTGTGAGCTGATGCACATTAAAAACAAACAAACAAAAACAATCTAGTCTGAGTGCTATGAAAGAGCCATCTGGAAAGGTGAGCGTGTTAAAGGTGACCACACTTCCTCCTCAACCCCTCAGTATACTCAGACATTACATCTCTTGCCCAATTCCAGAAGCCTCGTTTGCAGATATCCTCATATAAGGGGATCCTGACTTTCTTCATTTTTGTTTTGTTTTTATTTATGGGTTTGTTTGTTTGTCTGTTTGTTTTTGGAACTAACCTATCCTCATTTCTCTGCCCCAGCCCTATTCCTTTAGCCTAACAGCTAAAGACTAAACCCCTGAAGACTTTCTGTTGGGTGTAACAGCCTTGTTTTCAAACACACATTCATCTGTTTGCTTGGTCTTTCGTTCATTTGTTCAACCAGAGTATTAAGAGAATAATCCCTAGATTATTACACAGTTGACTTCCCTTCAGAATCCCAAGAAGGAGAATTTCATGAACCTCAACTCTAAGAGGCTGAGAGTTCCAAGGAGTGTTCCAGACCGGTGGGTTTTACTTGCTACTATGGGACCTTACCGAGGCCAGAACAGATTGGGGGAAGGAACAACGCAGCCCCAAAGAAGGTTGATTACACAGCATCCTTAAGACTTCTAGCCAAAGTAAACTTATTATTTGTCCATAAATGCCCCTCCCACGTCACTTCTACAACTCCTGAAATGTACCACCTCTTACACCTGTAAAGAGGTGTACTTGTGATTTAGTGAGACGCTGATATCTAGATACTGTTTTGTTGTTGTTGTTCTAAGATTCCTGGGCTTATGAATTCACAAAATATTTAGATTGTGTAAGTCTGAAATCCGTGTGAGGGGTGTGTGTGTGTGTGTGTGTTCATCAGTTGGTGCCACCGATTCCTCTGAGTCAGGAGTTACAGAAAAGCTTCCATGTTGGAGCAAAGAAAGCTGAGGAGAGGGTGCTATGGAGAGGTGGCATGGAGAGTCTCCTGATTTCCACTCTTGTTACTAAATATTCATGTGGCCCTGAAAGTTCAGCACCTCTGTTTCCCATTTGTAAAAAAGTCTCTAACTCTATGGCCTTTTCTAGCTCCCTGGAGGAGTCAGGTGTCCCCAGCGGCTTGGCACATGGCACTATAACCCCAGCACAGATGGTAGTGTAGTCCTGGGCTGGAGGGGACAGCAGTAGGGATCCTGGAGGAAGACAGAGTATGGCTCACCTCTCGCCTCTGGAGCACACTTCAGTGAGCGTCTCTTGGGACAGCTGACTGTGGCCAAGCTTACTTATTATCCCAGTGACACCCATCATCCCAGAAAGAGCCATGGCTCCCACTTTGCCCTTCCTCCCAGACAGAATCACTGTGGAGGCAGCTCCACTTCAGCGAGGGCTCTGGGTGGGTTCAAGTCAGACTTGGGGAGCCTGGCCTGAGGGGTCCCTGTGGGGTGGGGTCAGCCCAAGAGTCAACACACTGGGTGAGTCCATTTTTCACTCCTGTTTTATCAACGGAGATTATAATATTTACCCCCATTTCTCCAGAATATTTTAGGACCTCGAGGCAGAGTTGATCCTGAATAAGACTGTAAAGCGGAGAAGTTAAGCCTTTATCTCTTTTTGCAACCCTTTTTGTTTCCACATTTCCCCTTTGGAGACGACTTTCCTTCAGCTGCCTTCCTTTCTCTCCTCCCACTACATCCCAAGTTCCAGAACTTTCCGGATTTTTCCACCCACCCTCTGGCAAAATCTACTTTTTCTAAAACTCCTTCCCAGGGCTAATTTTCCCAAAGTGAATCTGAGTACCAGAACCATGGTCTGGGGATAAAAACAATGACTTTACATTATGCTTCCAAAATAAAAACAACATTTGACAGCTGAGGCCTTCCAGGAGCTTACTGGGTACCACGGGGGGTCCACAGGTGGTAGGGAAGATAGTTTCAGTACTGTTCACAAAACCTTTTCAGTAGAACCCTCTTTTGCCCATCAGATTTCTGATGTACCCAGTTGATCTCAAGCTGAGATTGTATACTTATTTCATCCAAAACTTGGATGGCAGATTGTTCCCATCCCGGGGATACTTGGCAGCTTGCTGAGAAGGAATGTGAGATGATTGCCACATACAAGGGGAAAGAGCACTGGGATGGATTGGTAATGTCTGCCCAGGAGAAGAGCAGGGCAGGCCCTTACAGACCATCAGTGTTTGTCACCCTTGAGGGACCCAGGGAGAGACCACAGTAGACCCTGACCTGTCTCTGGCCTGAGGAATGTCACCTACAGCCTGAGAGTGGGGACCTCAAAACAGCAGCAGCAGCACACAGGAACCTCATTAGAAATGCGGACTCTCAAGCCCCCCATCTCCCCATCCCACCCTACTCAGTCAGCTTCTGCGTCTTCACAAGATTCCCAGAGGATTCATAAGCACATTAAAGTTAGAGACACGGGGGGCCTAGTGGATCTTCCTGCCAGTTGTCACTCCTGAAGGTTCTTGCCACTGGACAAGCTCTGCTGGCCTGGCTGCTCTCACCAGCAACTGCACGTCTCTCTTCTATGACGACAGATGGTCAGGAACAGAGCTGGGTCTCTGTGTGATGGGAGGCATTCCCTTCAACCTTGTATTTGGGAGGTTTAATAATAGGGCCATTGTGTGTGAAACCAAACCATGTTTCTGTCTCACGCCATGTTGCTTCTGCCCCCAGGCAATCTATAAGATGGTCTCCTCTGTAATGAAAATGCCTGAAGATGAGTCGACCCCAGAGAAGAGGACAGAAAAGATCTTCCGCCAGATGGACACCAATAGAGATGGTAGGAGACCATGGCTGCTTTGCTTTGCTTTGCTTTGCTTTGCTCAGAGGGGGGCTGCTGGAGGGGCTGGGGTGTCCAGGTAGGGAAATTCCACCAGAGGTCAAGATATTGGCCATAAGGACCTGGCTCGAGGCCCTTTGTGAAAGTGGCTTATCCTGCTTGCTCCCTGTAGGGGGAAGATGGAGGCTGGATCCTGCAGGCCAGCGAATCAGAAAGTGGGGAGGGGCTTGTTATCCACCCAGACCCTAGTAGCTTTCATCCCAGCCTGCCCAGGGGGTTTTGTTGGGGTTTCATGCGCATGCTCCAAGGTGTTGGGTTTCCTGGAGCCAAGTGGGACCCCTCAGCTGTTGGTGGGTGAGGTGGCCAGCAGATTCCACCCTGAGGGAGCCACCCACAATTCAAATCCAACAAGGGGATGCAAAGCAAACCAAAATGAAAGGAGAGGTGGATTTCAGACTCAAGAACAGTGGATTTTAGATGTTGGATTGCCAGACAGAATACAGGAGACACAATTAAATTTAATTTTTGGATAAATAACAAATGACTTTTCAATATAAGTATGCTCTATTCAATATTTGGGACATACTTAAAAATTTGTTGTTTATTTGAAATTGAAAGTTAGCTGGGCATCCTGTATTTTATTTGCTAAATCTGGCGGCCCTAGTTAGATGTAATATCTGAGTTTAAAGTGCTAACACAGAGCTTGGTCCATAATAAGCCCTGAGTCATCTATAGCTCTTGCTTTTATTTCCAGCTTGCCTGTTCTGCTGGGCATCCCCAGCAATTCTTGTCAATGATGAGCAAATGCAGTCATATACCCCCGACAGAAGGCTTTGTCGCAGAGCGAGCCTCAGTTTCTATCCCTATGCCCTCTGGGGCACCAGCTGCCTGAGAATCCGGGTTTGCAGGGTACAGGCCAATCTGTTTGCTTTGTTTCTCCACAAAGGTGTCATTACATCCTGTTTCTCTATGTGCCTTGATTCACAGCGAATAGTTTGTTTTGCAAAGACTAAACAAATGGGATTCTTTTAATAGAATAATAAACTCACTGACATTAAACTGCACATTTTGCTGATGCTCCAGGGGAGCACAGGTGGGCTTGTGTCCTGCCCGAGGCCCAGCCTCCTCTTCAGAATAGGGCTGAAAGATGGGAGAAGATCCAAACACTGCAGGATCGAACGCTCACTGCGAGAAATGAGACCCTGTGCTCTGGGCCTCGGTCACAATGGGGTCACAGAGCCCTGACGGGGTCAACATTCCCCAAATGCATTTCGTTGCTAAAAGCCCTGTGCTTTCCTAAGGGAAAGGCTTGAGTTTAAAAAAAGGGGGGGGGGCGCGGAGTGGGAGCCGTATCGGGAGGGGCTTTAAGTCTGCAAGGGGTCAGGCTCCGCCCAGCCAGGAGACTTGGTGCTTTGGCTCAGGGCTTCTGGACCCCAAGGCGGGACGCCACGCCGGAGCCGAGGCCTCATCTAGACCCTCCCGCTGTTAGATTGCTCTTGGAGAAGCTCTTTGCATCTAACCCCTGGCTGCTGACTTGAAGAGAAAAGTCTGGGCCCCCAGCAGGTTAGCTGGGAAGCCAATCCGGGAGCACGCGGGTAGTTAGCCCGAGGGAGCGGATACATACGCTGAATGCAGGGTTTACCCTGCCGCAACAAGAAAGGGAGGGAAGCTTTGCCTCCCCGCCAACAAGATGACCGAGGAAACTTCTCGAAGGGAATTTAATACATACTCTAGCTTGGGCAAGAAGGAGAAAGACATCGAGGAGGAGTGGAATCCCAGGCAGCCAGTCTCCCCCGTCCAGCCCATTGGGGTAGGAGGAAAGTGCCCTGATTGACGGGAGGGACCCCTCGCGGCACCTCTCTGCTTCTCGGAGCTCACAGCCCTCGCCTGGGTGGAAGGGCGGCCGTCCTCACACCTTGGCCCAAAGCAGGGGCCCTCTGCCCACATGCAAACCTAGGTGTAGCCAAGTGACCCTGAGGAGCCCAGAGGGCCCAGTGAGCCCGTGGGGATGGCCTTGGCGCTGCAGGAGCCCAGCTCAGTCTCTGAAAGGCGTGAGCGCCATCTGATCCACAGACACCGAGTCCCTCCGGGGCGCCTGCAGCTGGAGGGGCCACGAAGGCAGGGGCCACGTCGCGGCCACCCAGCAGCCCCGCAGCCCAGGGCCGTGCACACAGAGCTCTCAGGAGGCCGCGTGCTGCGCTGTGCGATGCTCAATGAGCCCCGGGGTCTCAGCTCGGAGAGACGGAAGGTCGGCCTCACGGCGGGTGTGAGACCCCGAGAAGAGGTGGGCTGCCGCCGCCGGCCCCAAGGTGCAGCGGGAAGCCTACATCCGTGCAGCGGCCGCCAGCTGCCACTCACCAGTCCTCTTGCTTTCTAGGAAAACTCTCCCTGGAAGAGTTCATCCGAGGGGCCAAGAGCGACCCGTCCATAGTGCGCCTCCTGCAGTGCGACCCCAGCAGCGCCGGCCACTTCTGAGCTGGAAGCCCCACCAACTGTAGAGCTGCTTGTGTTCCCTTTGGAGTTTACTTTTTAACAACAAAAACATTTTTTTTTTTGCCAAACAATATTGACGGTGATGCTGTTCCCCGTGTGGTTGGATGCACCTCCCTCCGTGTGCCGCCTGCAGCTTCTTTTGTCGTGGACGCTTCATGGGAATGTCTAGAGCCCCCCGCGCTTGTGGAGAGCATGAACAGTGCTGCCGTGCACAGACTTTGTGGTGTTCATTGTTCTGACGATTTTTCATCGTTATTATTATTACTTTCCCTTTGATTCGAAAGTCTGTGTTCTAAAACCGAAGACTGGGGGAGGCAAGAGAAGAGAAAACAATCCAGTCCAGTGATTCTATTGCAAGCTTGAGGGCCCTGCTTGGAAAACAAAATTCCCCACCTGGGTCTGGAGTAACACATGCCCTAGGGGTGATGGCACCAGATGCTAGATTTCCCAGGGACCAGGAATCCTCTGGGGCCAGGCTATTAAAGGGGCCTGGGGGATTCCCGCCTGGAGGCCCACCCCATCCTCTTCCCCAGCAGGCTTTAGTTTCTAAGCTGTGAACATTTCAAGGTAAATTCATAGAAGAGAGGAAAAAGATGGCTCAGCTATTTCTTCCCAGGTTTACACTAGTTGAGCTAAGATGAGTTTCTCTGGAAATTAAACACAAATGGTAATTTATATTTCAAAACCAGACCCATCTTGTTGCCTATTTAGTTTAAAAAAAAAAGATTTCTGTATATAAAATACTGGGTATTACAGACGAAATTAAGTGTTTTGCCTTGTTTAAATGAAATGCATGTTTAGTGAGCACTAATACAATCTTATTACAGGAGACTGTTTTTAGTAGCTTGTTGTGAAGTAAGCCAGCTATAATGAATGTCTATGTCTTATTTTAAAGTCATATCCATCTTTGCACAAATGCACCAATCAACAGGTATATTTTATATATTCCAGAAAAGTACAAAGTAACTATGACCAGGGCCCAACCTTAATGTTGAATGCTTTTCCAGTGGTAGTGCCTAGGCAATAGAAGTGGGGCAAGTTTGAGTGGGATGTGTCAACTGGAGCACCAGAAGGTTCATATTTATTAGAGATGTGGGTTTGCCCACCCAGCCCAGCAGCCCGTTGACAGTCCTGGATCAGAGGTGCGGTGCTTTTCTGAGCAGATAATATTCTGTAGCTGTTCCCACCCCCACCCCAAATAGCATAACTTCTCGGGACTTCCCAGTGCTTTAATCCACATGTATGGTTAGGAAGCCGTAGCTGGAATGTTGGCTTTTCCATGCCTCTAGCAGCCCTGAAAAGAGTCAGAGGTTGGGCATCATCCGATTCATCTTGTAGAAGGCACAGGCAAGTGTGTCTGTGATTTCCAAGGCCCACCCTGGGGAATCCAAGAGTATCTTGCATCATCGTGTTCTCTGAATGCAAATTTCTATTTACAGAAGTGACAGTACAAATTTGAGTTGCTGTTTGGTCTGATGACCTCATACATCCTAATTTGAATTGAAAGGTAAGAGTACAAGTTGCTGGTCACAGGTAAGTCATATTTTCACAAGCAGTAGGCATGGGGAAGTCTAAACACTCAAGGATGTAAACGGGGAGATCCTGCCCCAAGAGAAGGCAGAGAGGTCTCCTTGGCTGCGGCCAAGCTACTTCCTGTAGACCATGAACCACAGAAATATAAACTTATAACCATGAGGAAAATGATGCTGAGCCCATTCTAACCTCTAGATTCCTGAGTATTACTCGATTCCATTTAAACTGATAGTAAAAATCTGAATTTGTATGGTTGACCAAAACGAACCAACTTGGCAGCGTGAAATTTTGAGACCTGGACTCAGTAAAATAATCTTCATCTTCCTCTGAGTGTCAGTTTTTTTTTATAGTGGTTCTATACCGTGAAACTTGCTGAGTGCCTCCATTGGCCAAGTGGTAAAATCTGGTTTTGAAAACTAGGGAATTAACCTAAGACGTGGCGTGCACGGTGGCAAGGGGACCCGGCACCTCTGTAGGTGATGTTCAGGAGCTGCCTCCCTCTTTCTCCCGCTCTTGATTGAAGACCTAATTCCTCCTTTAGTTCTCCTTAGATGGCGGAGTCAGTTAATGTTGGGGAAAGCCCACCTGGGCCCTGTCCTCAGTCATGACATCTTACTGAGCCAGACGCACTCCGTTCCCTAGAACCTAGAGCTGGAGTGAGATGCAGGGGAGAGCGTCTCCAGCTGTTAAGAAAACAAAGCAGTCACACTGCACGCCCGGGATGGATGGAAAATAGTCCTCGTCCTTGCCTGCCACTGACCCTGTCTTTATTTTCTTGAGGGTTGTTTTCTCATTCTCCTCCTTCCCAGGAAGGCCTTTGTATGTCTGATCCAATGCACTCGATTGTGGCCAAGGGACTCGGCAGCACCGAGAAGGCTGAATGCCTAAAAGCTTATGTCACTCCTGTGCTGGGCTGTTCATTGTCATTGCTGTGTTGAGGGACCTCTGGAAATGGAGTCTGTTCTGTCTGAAATCAGGCCAGCCTGTGATGTTCAAGGGACTGGAATAAAGTGGCTTACAACGTGAAGGATGATACAGAGTGGTCGACTGTTCATATCCTTGTTTAGGGTGGGGAAGGGATGTTGAGGGCATAGTCCCATCCTGTTGATATGCCCTGGGGGCACTTTCCACAAGTGAATTTAGTAATTTATGAATCCCTTCCTGTGGAGTGGGTCCTGTATCAGTTGACTTTTGTGTTACTCTAGCTTGGCATTCAGGAATGTTGCTGATTTAATATGATGGTCTGGGACATGAGGTTTCTGTGCCTAAACTGCTGCTCCAGCTGAATCTGTGCCCGAGTGAGGGCCCAGATGCTGTGCTCGCCACCTCCTGGGTGTGGTTTCTGCTCTACAGGCACAAGGAAGCAGGGTTTGTGAAAGCGGGGATGAGAGGGTCTGCTGGACCCAAAGCCCTGTCCGAAAGCAACCTTGGTCTACATGTGGGCTAACTTACTTCCCTCCGCTCATGGCCTTCACTTTCTTACCTCCTCTCCTTCCTCACAACTGGAGCTATAAATTCTAGTCTCAACATTAGGTGCACCGGAAGGAGAAACTGAGGCAACTTCCTCTTCAGTGGGAAATTAACATCCCCCTCTCCCCTCTCGGGGGCTCTCAGGCTGGAGAAGAGTCTATAGGAAAACTGACATGATACAGAGCCCATGGCCTCAAAGCCAGTTCAGATCAAGGTGCTTGTTGCTGCTGTCCTTGGCCTTGCCTCCAGCACAGAGGCCATGAATGTAGGAAAAAGGGGCTGAATGTCAGCTATGGTAGGTGTCTCATGGGCCAACCAGACCTCATGTAGGAGCTGAGTTGGCCTGGAGGGGAGTCTTTGTGTACCCCACAGTTTCTCTCTATAGCCCAGCAGTGGCCCTGAGGCCCATGAGAACTGAGCATGAGTAATGCCATGTTACTCATGGCAGTGATGGTAAGGAGGTGGCTGGGACCCTCCAAGCTGATCAGGAGCCTTCACTCGCACACCTGTTGGAGGTGAACCTGTTAATTTCCAGCACATTTACAAGCCTGATGCTCCTATTTTCAGTACTGTCCCAACCCAGCTCTGGATCCCCTGACAGCCTAGTTCAGGCATTTGTTGGCGGAGGAGGGGGGGCATAGGCCAAGTGAGGAAGAACCTGCCTCTTTTCTCAGTCAAGGCAGGGGGAGATCACGAGAGCTCCCTTTGGAAGAAATGGAGATGCTTCACGCAGGCCTCTCTTATCTTTGTCAGGAGTATGCTTTCACTTTCCTGAAATGTTCTGTTTTTTTTTTTTTTTTAAGGTGGCTGAAGAAACGAAAGAAAATTGAGCCCTGTATTTTCCAAGACAGTAGAGTATCAGTCAGATCCACCTAAAATAGAAAGACTGTTGCAGAGTGAAAAGATGTCCACACCAAGGGTCTAACCAATGGTATATTCATTTCAAATAGATTTCTCTACACTTGAATGATGACCACATGTCCAGGACTTAGATAGGTCCTGGGCATTTGCTACCCTGGGTGTTAATGTACCATTGACCCTCAGAGATACAGGGGCTCAGACACTCGAGTTGGCAGCCTTCCTAAAGTGAGATTAGCATTTGGTGACCTCTCATCACATTGTGAAAGTCTAAGGGTAAGAGGGGATTGTATGCCTTAGGACTGGGGTGACTGCTGAGCCCTGGCTCTCCCAGAGTGAACCCCTATCCCGGTACTGATGATGCCAGGTTGTTATCACTGGGCACATCGCAGCCTCTGAGGATGGACTGCATTTAATGTGCCTCTTATTCCCCAGCACCGGGCACGATGCCCGGTCCATAGTAACTGAGCTGAGCTGGCATAGTGATGAAGGCAAGAGCTGGTACTGGACCCTGTGGCCCTGACAGCTTTACCTACTGGAGCCCCAGTACGGGGAGGTGGGGGGGCGGGGGCGGTGGCACACATGGGGAGCAGGGTTCACAGCAGGACTGTGGCTGCCGTGGGTCAAGGGAGGGCTGCCTCAGGGCGGATGTGGAGACCAGTGCACGCCCGGCAGGACGTGCTCGGGCCTGTGGGGAATACATTCAGACCTCCCACTGAGGCTGTGGAAGACGGATCGTGGCAAAGAGGCCTTTGGCCCATTTCTAATCCCACGTTCTCTCCAGAAGCCTCCTCAACGAGCACTTCTCCTGACCTCCTCTTTGCTGCCCACTGGTCCAAGCACGGAGGCTGCTGAGGATGCCAAGGGGGTCAAAGTTGGTCAGAGAAAGCTTTCCCTAGGCGAATTTTTAGCCAAGATTTGAAAGCTGTGGACATGGACAGACAGACAGGTGGAAGAACATAGAAGCGCTCCTTGTTTGGAACAGAGAGGCTCTCGGGAGCTAATCGTGGAGGACGGCTGAAGGAGTGTGCATGGCCACTGAGGAAATGCCGAGAAGTACTGGGATTTGAATACAGCGTGAAGTAAGTCAGAAAGAGAAAAACAAATACCATATGCTAACACGTACATATGGAATCTAAGAGAAAAAAAAAATGGTCATGAAGAACCTAGGGGTAAGATGGGAATAAAGACACAGACCTACTAGAGCACGGACTTGAGGACACGGAGAGAGGGAAGGGTAAGCTGGGACAAAGTGAGAGAGAGGCATGGACATATATACACTACTAAATGTAAAATAGATAGCTAGTGGGAAGCAGCCGCATAGCACAGGGAGATCAGCTCGGTGCTTTGTGACCACCTAGAAGGGGGGAGATGGGGAGGGTGGGAGGGAGGGAGACGCAAGAGGGAAGAGATATGGGAACATATGTATATGTATAACTGATTCACTTTGTTATAAAGCAGAAACTAACACACCATTGTAAAGCAATTATACTCCAATGAAGATGTTAAAAAAAAAAAAAAAATCCTTCAGCAGAAGCATCTGCTTGGCCATACAGGGCTTCTTCAGATGAGCCATGTGGCTGTGTGGTTGGAATTGTCCATGGAAAAGAGGAAGAAGGGGTCAGGGATTCTTACTTTCTCCCTCCCATCTTCAGTTTCCTAGTGATCAAAGTTTGTTCCATGGGAATTAGCACACCACACTTAAAAAAAAAAAAGAAAAGAAAAGAAAAGAAATACTGGGATTTGAGCTGACAGATACTAACGAGGCTGTGGGTTCCAGGGCAAGAGACTGTCATGATGAGGTTGGCGTTTCAGGAACGTGGTTTTAGTCTCTGTGGAGAGGTGGGTGAGGATGAACTAAGGGACGGGAAAGCTCTGGTGGTACATTTAAGTGGTGGTGAGGGAGCTGGGAGTGAGGAAGGCAAATGCAGATGGACAGAGCCTACTTCCTGCCCTGGGAACTGGAAGAATAGCCACGCTGGTGGCCTGTCATGCTCACACCAAAGGCCTCATGATGTCTTCAGCTCTCTTCTCATTTAACCTTGGGGTTGGGCACAACAAAGCAACCAGAAGAGGAAACGTCTGCTGTGTTGGAGCCCAGGACCTGAGTTGCCCAAGGGGAGCCTAGAACCTTCCCCGCTCACACAGAGGCTTCTTTCCAGTCAAGCAAAGAGCCCCAATACCAACCTCACCGAAAACACCAGACATTTCGAGTGTTAGGAATATTTATTTTTTTCTTCTTAAAAATGTACAAAAAATAAAATAACTGTATTTATAGTTTATAGATTTCCCCTCTCCCATTTACAAAACTATTAAGTTACATTTGCCTTTGTTTTTTTTTGTTTTTTTGTTTTTTAACACGAGAGCAAATTGTCCATCTAGCAGTCTTCCTTGCTTGTCTTTAAGAAAGGGCTGTTCATAGAATTTGGCACAAGCCCTCTGCTTCTGTTGCATTCGCGTAATTTTAAATAAGAAGGAAAATAAATGTTTGATTCAGTTCATGGTCCTTAAGTTTCTGGGCTGGGACGTGCCTTAGTCTTTTAGGATCTAATTCCAAGATGACACCCGACTGCATTTTTCTGTTGGACCCAGTTTCTAAACACCCGTAAAGTAAGCAATTTGGGTAAGTATAAGAAAAACACTTGTTTCACATGTCCCTCGTCTTACATGAATGTTTTTTTTAAAGCTTATTTATTAAGGGACCAAAAAAAGAAGAGGAGGCAAGTTTTCCTATCTCTCTGGAGTGTTTTTCTTGGACAATTTTGCTCATCAAAGCTCTGCTCATATACATAGTGAAGGCCACATCGAAGCTAAGCCATGGGCACACCGAGAACACAGAGGGTACATGGTAAGATGGGGACAGATCAAATGAGATGGGACACTCTGCACCACCCTTTGCTGGCACTGACCTCATATGCTTTGTTCTGGCAGTGGTCACCGCGATCATTGCCCAGGGACCTGGGACAAAGGCAAAAGCCTCTTTGATTCATCTTCTGCCTAGGGCAGGATCAGCCAACATTTTTTTCCACAGAGGCTGGAGAGAGAAGGCCAGGTAACCCGTGTCAGATTGCCAAAGAAAGATTTTCTCTTTTTCCTACTCTGGAGTGCTGTGCCCCAGCCCAATAGTATTCGCCATTACGTCTGCCGATCACGTCTGAAACCAGCCCTCAGGCAAGGAGCATGGGAGGCGCATTGTACATCATGCACTCCCAACAATGAGCCCCATTAGTACCCAGGAGGGTCCCCAAGATGCCAGTCCAGAGCATGGCAGTCACAGAGTGGAGGAGGAGGCAACAGACTGGAGGAGAGGTGAATCCAGCATGTAACCTTTGGCACCACGGAGAGAAGTGATGTGTCCAGAAGACACGGAAAGGTGCCTGCTCACCACACCCAGAGATCTTCCTAGGCTCCGCACCTGCCCGCCATTCGACTCAAATCCTCTGCAGCCTCCAGGACAAACAGCTGGACTGGAAGCAGCCCTTCCATCAGGCTCTGGGCCTCAGGGGCAATGGGGTGGGAGGGCAGGGAGCCCTTGAAGAGAAAGCCCCCAGGTAAGACATCAAAGTGCTTTACAAACAAATGGGTCCTTACAGAGAACCTGTCCTAGACCTGGGACCTTGGGTGGAGGGTGTGCTCTCTAGTAGAAAGCTAGTGCTTCAACCCACAAAGGTGAACACAGACCCCTAGACCATGTTCCTGTTCCCTCAAAGAGAACTGTGGCCTGGACGGTCCATGACATCGTGATCGTTTGGGGAAGCGTTTCTTTTCCTCTTCATCTGCCAGGGCACCCAGGAGGAGGGCAAACCACCTCTCTCCGTCTTCCCCTGGACGCTGCTTTCCGAAGAGCCAGGGCTCTTGGGGCGTCCTCGCTCGCTCCCTCCACACCCAGCAGCTGGGAGCAGAGGTGGCGGAGCCCGGCCTCTCCTGTGCTGGCTGAGCCCCGGGAGGCCGCCATGGCCTGGAGACCCAGAGCTGAACTGTCGGCCTCGCTCTCAGGACCGCAGTTGGGCTTTAAGGGGGCCACTTGTGATGAAGGACGTGCTTGTAAACTGCGAGGCACTCACAGTGGCCAGGATCCTCACGATAGCCAAGGAGTTCTGCAGCGGGCCCAAGAGACGGGGCCTGGTGGCAACTCCCCTGCGGTCTCTCCAGAAAGTTCAGGCGGTGCCGACACCAAAGCGGGAGGAGCTGGGGCCTCAATCTGACCTTTGCCACAAGACCACTCAGAGGGAGGGTCAGGCAAAGCGCATCGCTGTGAGATAAACTCAGTGGCCTCCGGGGCGGGCAGTGCCCGTGGAGAGGGAACAGGGCGCCCTCTGCGGACAGGGACCAAGGCCCCGCGCGTGCCCACGGGAGTAGCTGTCTCGGCGCCCACTGCAGTCACCCGACACCCCGAAGGCCACTTCCGTCGCCCAGCACGTCTCCTGAATGGCACAGAGGCAGAAGCCTCTTGGAGAAAGCAGGGTCTCCAGGTATGTGCCTCCCCCGGCCAGTGGCAGTAAACATGCCCACATAGCACAGGTAGAATATATTATTGCCATATTATAAACACTATGTACACGGGTAGCCAGGCACACCTTCTAGGTTACTTACTAATTACACAGTGGCTGAATGTCTTCCTGTACACGGCCTGCTGGCCACTCGCCGGGAACCCCTGGGGGTATCGGCGAGATGACCGTCCCCGACAGCCTGAAGATTTCTAACCAGGAAGGGGCCTCCACCTCTCCCCCAACCTCTGATGAAGGCAACGGCTCGTTCTGTCCGTCCACTCAGGAGACGTGAGGCGGTGAGACGGCAGGGGCGAGCATCCTCAGGCCCTTCGGGATGAATGGATTGAAGGGGAGGGCTCTGGACGGTGGCACCTGGAGCCAGCAGTGACCTGCAGAGCCCTGGCGGGCCTGGGCCCTGGGCTTCCGGAGAAAGGTGGACAATAAATAAGGATCCAACAGGCGCAAGGCCCTTTCCCGAGGGGCTCGGGCTGCGGCTCCATGGCAGGAGCCGGCAGGCGGACCATACACGGGGCTTGGGGCCTCGGCCCGCTCCCCAGCGCGGTCGTGTAACAGCAGTCATGAGATGGGCTAGGTGGGTCTGCAGGGCCCGGGCTTCCGGCTGCCCCGGGGAGAAAGGCCCTGAGGGCTGCTGCCCGGAGCGGGGCTCAGATCTCCGTGAGCGTGATCTTGAAGCCTTCCACCGTGCTCTCCATGTTGAGGATGAAGGTGTCCTCATTCGAGTAGTGTTCGATGATGTTGTCATCCATGTTCACCAGGATGCTGCCGGGGATGGGGGGACAGAGAGGCCGTGACCAAGGCGCTCGTGCAAGGGCAGGCTCCAGGCTGGGGGCTCCCTCAGCCATGCTGTTGCAAGGGAGGCCAGGAAGGGGGGCGGGGGCTGGAGGGGAGAGGAGACAGGCAGGGAGAGAGGCTCCCACTCTGCAGCGGCCCCCAAACTGGCCCCCAGAAGCCACTTGGAGGAAAGCAAACCCTCGATTTCTCAGAACTAACTCCTTATGAAACAGGATTTCAGAGCTCATTCAACCCAAACCTTTTGCTTTCTAGATTGGTAAAGTACTGCCGAGAAGTTAACAGAGCCTGAAATCACAAAGTTAGCTATTGACAGGGCCAGGTCCCCGAACTATTTTCATTAAACCATATTGCCTCTTGAAAATGCATTTTAAAAAAGTACTCCACACTTAGGAGAAGAGGAAAATAAACAAGAGCTGCAGGTACCCTTCCTCAAGCATGTAGTGTGTTCCAGTGTTTTGGAGACCTTGTGTTCAGTCCTCAGGGCAACCTTGAAGGCAGGTGCGGGCATCACCACGTGGCAAATGAGAAACCTGAGCTCAGCAAGGTGAGATCGTGTCCCCAAGTTCACTCAGCTGGTTCACGGCCGAGCTAGGTTTTGAAACTGTCTTTGCCTCACTCTGAAGTTCATACTTTTACCACATGTGACCTACTCCTTGGTTAACCATCTGTGTTGGGTTTGGTTTTAAGAAAACCAACAACTTCCAGGGCCTGTCTATGATTTGGAAGTCCTTGAACCAATCCCCTTCTCTGAAGTCAGATTTTGGTTTGAGAACTGACTCTCATTTTACAGCTATGTGTCATCAGGCAAGTTGTTTAGCCTTTCCACAAAAATAAGAATAACAACCCTGCTTTAGACAGTTGTTGTTAGGATTAAAGTATTTAGCCCAGGGCCTGAGACAGGGCTCAGTGGAAGTGAAATGTTACCATCGGCATGTGCATCGACACAGGGTTTCTGCTCAACATGAGACCTTGAGACACCGCTCAAATCTCACCAGCGAAGGAATACACTCAGCCTCTTGCACTGACTTTGGAAAGAACTGTAACATGCATTTTAGTGAGCTTTTCAACCAGGGCTCAAGTGGAAAGGGTTTCCTGCTTGGCTCCAAATTAACCGAGAGACCACATCACTCAAAAAGCCTGAGTATCCCAGATAATCAATTTCCTTTATGAAAGAGGCCCAGAGAAGAGTTTAAAGACCTATTTCTGCTTTTTGTAAGAAAATAGCTCCAGAAGCTGACTCTAATGGAGACCCTCTCCTGGCACTAAATCCAGCTCCGTGGCAACTAAACTTGGAGCCTCATACACAGGAGGCCCTGGGAGGGCTGGAGACAGCAGATGTGCGAGCTAAACATAAACACTAGGGCTTTGGGGCCACGGACCTGGGTTAAATCTGCGCCTCACCTACTGAACATGAGACTTTGGGCAAGTTGCTTAGCCTCCATCAGCAATAAATTATGGATAAGAATCTACCTCACTGAGTGGTGAGGAATAATAGAACAATACACATAAAGCACTTAGCAGGGGACCCAGAACCTACTGAGCACCAGATAAATGAGAGCTGTTGTTCTTAACAGTGAGAACAAGCAGGTCCAGTAATCATTTCGATCATTATGTTAGTCATGACCTCAGAAGGATCCTCTATGCCCTGAATCCTTTGTATTCCTACTGTGCTGCCCTGAAACCAGCCCCAAGAGCAGCACTTGATTCCCTATAAACTCTGCTCTCTGCAGAAGGGCGACCTTGCCACTGTCCCCAGGGCCACTCTCACCACTTTCAGACCCCTCTCTTCTACCCACTAATCCTGTCATTGGAGGGTGGCATCTCAGCTGACGTCATGACAATGCACTCTCACCCCCTGCTCTCTCTCATTAAAGGTCTTTAAAATGCGTGGCCCATGTAAGCTGCTCAGCACGCCTTTGGAAGGATGACAAATTTTTATAAAAGGCAGACAACAGAACTAACGAAAGACGGGCACCATCTTGTTTTTTTTTTAAGGCACTGTATAGACATATCTGATTGGGAAATCAATTTAAGTTCCGTTTCTTTCTTACCCTTTTTTGCTTTTCTTGTAAAGCTTTGTTATCTTTTCCACGGGCAGCCCATATTTCTCAGATATCTGCAACCAATAACAAAAAGGCAGGTGAGTGTGGAAGGGGAGCCAAGTAGAGATGAGAGAAAATTCCAACTTCACTGTCCTGGAAATGTTTCTGGGTGCCAGTGGCCTTCACTCATGAGTCAGGCTCTCAAAAAGGCTCACTTGCAAGGTTTTCCCTTTGGACAAACCATAAATCAGTCAACAAAAAATTCACCCACAGGAGAATTTAATCAATGATAAAGGTGTCATTTCAGGCCAGTCAGAAAAAGATGGACTCTAATCATGATGTTGGATTAAATAGGTAGCCATATAGGAAAAAATTAACAAGTCAGATCCCTTCTCCACGACTTCCATCAAAATAAATATCACCAAAGATTTACAGGGAAAAGGTGAAACCATGCAAGAAGAAACCATGAATCAATTCTTTGTATACATATCATCTTTAAGTAAGGAAGATGCCAAGCAAGCTATGAAACCTGCAGAAAAAAAGGCCAAAATGTTGATAAAGCAGCATAAAATGAAAAATACCAGTATAGGCAAAACCACCCAAAAAGCTGAGGACAAACAATACACTGGGAAACATTTTTGCAACACAAATGACAGACATGGAACTAACTTTCTTAAGTTAGAAAGAACACCTCCAAATTTAAAAAAAAGGACTAACATGCTCCCTTTGGCAGCGCATATACTAAAATTGGAACGCTACAGAGAAGATGAGCATGGACCCTGCACATGGATAACGTGCAAGTTCGTGAATCAGTCCATATTCTTTAATACAAATGAATGTATTTACAAAACAGAAACAGACTCAAGCAGACATAGAAAAACAAACTTACGGTTACCAAAGGGGAAAGGGGGGACGGAGGGATAAATTAGGAGTCTGGGATCAACAGATACACACTACTGTATATAAAATAGATAATCAATAGGCCCTACTGTATAGCACAGGGAACTATATTCAATACCTTATAATAACCTATAATGCAAGATAATCTGAAAAATATATATGTATAACTGAATCACTTTGCTGTACACCTGACACTAACATAATATTGTAAATCAACCATGCTTCAATTAAAAGAAAGAAAAAGACTAACAATTCAATGGGAAAAGGAAGACAACAACATAAAGAAGTAATTCACAGAAAAAATCCAATAGGACAATAAGCAAATAAGAAAATGCACCGCCTCACTATTAATTTAAAAATTCAAATTAAAACAACAGCAGGATACTACCTTTAATCTATGAGATTAACAAAAACTGAAAAATTGATAATACAGTGCCAGCCAAAGAATAAGAAACAGCAACTCTCATAACCCATAGATAGGAGAGCAACAAGCTCAATCTTTCTGGAGGGAAATTTGATAGAAGCTATTGAAATTTAAAAGGCATGTATCTTTTGACCCATATAGTCCACATCTAGTAATTTGGTGTACAGAAATACACTCAGATGTATGCAAAGCTCTTCAAAGCATCACTGTTCATAACACAGATAACTGTATATAACACATTCATTAAGCACATTTTGATATTTGCACAGTTGAAAACCACGCCGTCATGCAATCATTAAAAGAAATGCAGGATGCCTATATGAAAAAAATGTCCTTAACATACTAAGTGAAAAAACACAAATTGCAAAACGCTGTATATAGTGTGATCCCACTTGTATTTTTTAAAAAGTATATATGTAAGTAAATAGAAAATATCTGAAAGACCCACCAATCTATTAACAGTGGCTACCCTGGAAGAATGGACAGAAACAAAGAGATTCTTTTTCTTTTCACATTGTACAATTCTGTACTATTTATTTTTACAGTGACCATGATTCAGTTTTATAAATATAAAACTATAAATATAAAGTGATATAATAATAGTTTAGAGATGGATTCTGGAGATGCCTACCCAAAATGCTTTTCCTCTCCCAAATCCAAGCCACCCACCTCTCGTGAGCCCAGTGGCTGGCAGGGCTTACAAACAGCGCAGGTGAGGTTTGGGACTTGGACTACTGGGCAGTCAAGCAGGGGCTAGGAAAAGAAGCCAAAGAGCCCTGGGACAAAGGTGGGATAGCTTTGACTCCTGGGAAGAGCTTATTCTCCAGAGAATCGGATTCCCACCCATCCATCCCTTACACTGCCCAGGAAGAACTCCCACCCCCTCCCCCAAGCCCCAAAGGAGCAGAACAGGTGGGCCGAGGGCTGAGACAGCAAAGGTAGACTGGGAAGCAAATGGCCTGCCTGTCGCACATCACTGCTCCGTCACTGATGGAACTGCCTCACAGCCATACTGGAGCCCAAATGAGCCCAACACATAAAATAACACGGCCTGCGGGCAGCAAAGAAAATGGGACAGAACTTACGTGGACGGCATCCGTGTGAACAGAACATAAAAGAGCACTTATGAAGACTGCTGTACAGCACACAAGTGTAAATTCTGATCTAAATATATGATTATTGAACTAAAAAATCTGTAAAGGTCAATAAATGAATTGAAGGCCAGGTGGTCGATCCAGCAAACCAATCGCGTTAGGAAAGATCGATTAGAAAAACCATTTCAAGTGCAGAGCAAAGACACGTAGCATAGATGGAAATCATGAAGGGAAAAAAGAGGTTTGAAGAATAGAGACAGCCATACCTGATGTGACTATCCAAAGTCCCAGACAGAAAAAGGAGCAAATGGAGAAGAGGAAACAATTAAACAAATAATAGAGGAAAGACCCATGTTTTTAGATAGGAGGGGTATCCTGAATCCCTGGAAGGATCAATGAGAAAAGACCCATGCATCTGGCCATTCTGAAAAGTGCCAG
This sequence comes from Mesoplodon densirostris, assembly GCF_025265405.1. NCBI lineage: Eukaryota > Metazoa > Chordata > Mammalia > Artiodactyla > Ziphiidae > Mesoplodon > Mesoplodon densirostris. The sequence goes on along the minus strand of NC_082673.1, from coordinate 59,262,542 downwards.
ATCTCCAAGGGTAATGAAAATAAAACATCCTGGAACCTCCCAGACAGAAAGTATAAGTTACCAAAAAAAGAAAAGAATGAACCTGGCTTCAGTCTTCTCATCTGCAGCACTAGAAACCAAACTGGAATAACCCCTACAGACTACTGAAAGAAGGGACTTTACCCCAAGAATTCTGTACAAGCTCTCCCTCACAGGTTAAAGAATGGCATGTAAGAAATGCATTTCACCCAAATATCCCATTTGAGGAAAATACTCACAAAACTCTAGCTAAACTGAATATGCATCAGAACAAAGACTTCAGCAAAGCAAAGGGGGAAGAAAACAAGCAATCCAGTGTTGTACCATAAATATATATATACGTATACACACACACAAACACACACATGAAGACTATATATACTCTCTATATAACTATAGATCTCTAGTTATATATCCATACATAATGTATATATATAGATATATATGGTCCATATATAGATAAGGTATGTATAACTACCTATATATAGTTAAATGGACTGGGAATGTGAAATAAGTGTTAAATAAGGATTCTTGAAGTAAAAAGAACATAATGGAAGGAAAAATCTAATTGTGTCCTAGAGAGAAAGTACTAAACAACAGCAACAACAAGAAGCCTGGAGTGTGTGGGAACAGCGTGGGGTAAACATTTCAGCGGACTCATCCTAGTGAGCGGAGGAGGGGAAGAGAGGGGAAAAATGAAGGCTCTAAAGGTCTTTTCTCACCCGGGGGTGGTGGGAGCTAGAGAGTAGTAGTGTGGAAGACAGCTGGAAATTTATCTTCAAATCACAGAGCAATAAGGAGAAGAGACTGAAACAATTGAGGGAAAGTAAAGAATAACTTTCAAGAAAAGATGAAAAACAGTGACTTAATCCAACTGCAAAACTAAAGAGAAAGAGGAAACTACAAAGTAAAATAAATAAAAACCAAAACATTTATCGTTGTGAGTTGCTTGGCCTGCAAGCGTTGGGTTTTGAACTTTGGTTGGTGTCATTAGGAGCTTCTTTTTAAATATAAATGGAAAAATAAAGTGTGTTCCTTTTTCGACTCAACATCAGCAAGTTCATATCTCTTAGTCCCCCTTTTCTGAAAGAGAGGTGAACCTGATTCTTGGATCTTCTCTTTTCAGGGGTTTGACTCCCAGTTTTTGCCAAAGCATGAACGCATATACCTCAGCTCACAGATCAGTTGATAAGAGTCAGGAAATTTGCATAAACCTGCATATCTGCCGGGAGTAGCAGCCAGCATTCACTGAGTGCTTACTAAGTGTTTAGCATATCAGCACAGGGAGTTCTGCATCTGTTAACTCGCTCAATTCTCACATCATTGCAACAGAATAGGTGTTTTTATGAGACCTGTTTCTTGGGCAAGGAAACTCAGGCTTAACACTCATTAAGTAATCAGGGTCCCTCAACTAGGAAGTGGCAGAGACAGGATTTAAAAGGTAACAGTCTGGCGGTCTGGTTTCAGATTCTAAGCTCATAGAGAAAAGGGGCATATGCTGGGCCTGTTTGAAGCAGGGCTCATGGACCCCATCCAGTACCAAGAAGCAACTGGCAAAGTTGACACGGGCATCAGGCTGCGGAGGGCAACGGTCTCCAGGAGGACAAAGTCCTGCCCCCTGTGCAGTTGTCAAAGGCAAAGGCAGAGGCAGCTGGATAAAATGCCACCCTAACACGGCGTCCTCTGCCTCCATGCCAGGCAAGGAAGTGGGCTTTGCCAAATCCGGAAGCCTGGAAAGAAGTGAGACCATGCAGGATAGCATGTGGAGGAAGCTGGCCATCTGTCGGGAGATTACGGAAGGAATCCTTCTGCCCAGGAGCTGGATGGTGTCACCACAACACTCCCCTTCCGTGTGCGTGGCAAGCACACGCTTCGTGATAGTTCTCAGAGCGGGGGCATTAGGACTGCTTGGTTTTTTCTTTGTGTTTTTCAAGTAGTCTGAACTGCTCGTATATGTCCATCATTTTTAAAAGCTCATGATCAATATTTTTAAGGACCCCTAAGACTTCCTTGACACCCAAGAGGATCCTAGGTCTTGGACATATCTCATCAGTGTGTTACTGGCTATCTGATGATCTGGAACTTTTAGACTTTTACTTTGTGGAGAGTTCTCTTTGCCCAGAAACCTCAGATATGTGACAGGCAGAACTAGAGATTTCCATTGGTTTTCACCAATGTAGGACTCTGTCTGCCTGGTCTAGAGGCATCCAACACAACTGCCAGCTCTGGAGGCCGATGACTTTTATGTGGAATTATAAACTGTTCAGTGTGGGCTCTAAGATGCACTTTTGAAAAAGGGGTGGCTCTTGCTTATAAATACTTCCTAGGTGGCTACATTTGACCTGTCAATAGAACTGGGGAGGACAGGCCTGCACCTCCATGCATGAATGACTCAGCTGCATAGAAGGGGGTGCTACTGGGGCCATGAGCCACCTTTTCCCTGTGCACCCAGCCAGCTTCACCAGGGGAGAACACCCTTCTCTAGCCCCTTTGGCTTGAGGGAATCTCAGTCTGCCTCTCCACCCCATAGCACTTACAGCCATCTACTACATATATATATTCACTTATACAGTGTTTCTGTATTTAAAATTTTATTTATTTTTCTGGCTGCATTGGGTCTTCGTTGCTGTGCGCGGGCTTTCTCTAGTTGCGGCGAGCAGGGGCTACTCTTTGTTGCAGTGCGCAGGCTTCTCATTGTGGTGGCCTCTCTTGTTGTGGAGCACGGGCTCTAGGCGTGTGGGCTTCAGTAGTTGCAACACACGGGCTCAGTAGTTGTGGCACATGGGCCCTAGAGCACGTGGGCTCAGCAGTTGTGGCGCACAGGCTTAGTTGCTCCATGGCATGTGGGATCTTCCCGGACCAGGGATCAAACCTGTGTCCCCTGCATTGGCAGGCAAATTCTCAACCACTGCACCATCAGGGAACTCCCTATACAGTGTTTCTTTGTGCTACTTTAAACACCTTGTATAGAAACTCATTTAATCCTCGAAACAACCCTACATCTCATTTTATCAGTATCTATCTTCATAATAATATCCCACATTATTATTATTCTCATTTCAGAAACGATGAACCTGGGGTACGGAGAGGTTGAGTAACTTGCCCAGGGTCACACTACTCTGAAGTGTCAGAGCTAGGGTTTGAACCCTGACTGTGTGGGATCAACCATCATACACACTACTTCTTGCCTGATGGCTTACTATTGCCTAAGCTTCTTTCCTTTAGTTGTTGTGAGCTGTGACTTGGAATGGTTATTCTTCTTGTAATAACTTTTCATGTGTGGACGTCTCCCTAAGTGGACTTAAGTTGCTCAAGGGCTTAAGCTGGCTCTGCCACTCTGTGGAGCTCAGGAAACCCCACATCTGTAAATGACGGTGATGACATCTGACCTGCCAAGTTCACAGAGATATAGTGAAGCTCAAGTGAAGCAATGCATGTGAAATACATGCCACCCATAGCACTTGGCATGGTGGTACATACACAGTGGATGCTCAATTCAGTCAACAAATATATATGCTCAAACACCTGGGGATACACAGAAAACAGCAAGAGACAAAGCCCCTGTTCTTATGAACTTTACATTCTATTGGAGAAGAGAGAAACAAAACAGCAGAGTTAACTCAGGGATTGTTTGGGTGGAAGTGAAGGTGATATTTAACCCCACTGTGATCCAGCGAGACCACAGCTACAGAACACTTGTAGAACTAGCCAGATGTCACAAACAGGAAAGGAAGACACTAAGGAAAAAGGCGTAATGAATCAGTTCAGAATTGATTTAGGTTAGTGGTTCTCACACCTGGCTGATCTCAGAATACCCTGAAGAACTGTTAAAACTACAGATTCCTGGGCTTCCCTGGTGGCACAGTGGTTGAGAGTCCGCCTGCCAATGCAGGGGACGTGGGTTCGTGCCCTAGTCCGGGAAGATCCCACATGCCGCGGAGAGCCTGGGCCCGTGAGCCATGGCCGCTGAGCCTGCGCGTCCGGAGCCTGTGCTCCACAATGGGAGAGGCCACAACAGTGAGAGGCCCGCATACCGCAAAAAAAAAAAAAACACCAAAAACCAGATTCCTGCTGCTCCACCGCCCTCCCCAACCTCCACTTCAGCAGAACGGGAATCTGGGGTTGATGACTGGGAATATGCATTCAAAACAGCTGCTAAAGTAATTTTCAGCTTCACCACCATCCTAGGTAAGTCAGTTTCAGTAATATGATCTTAAAGGCCAGATTAAAGGTATGAAATTTGTTCAAAGGGCTTCTGTAGCTCATAAATCAATCTTCCAGTCATTTTAGGGTCATTTAAAAAAATCCTAGTTCATTTGAAGAGAGATAGACTGATACTTTTTGTTGTGTTCATTTCTGGTTTTGTTTTCCCCTTATGGGGGGGTCAGATTGAGTGACAACAAACTCCATGCCAATGACAAATCCTGAGAACAGAAGAGATTACCAAACCATCCAGCCAAGTGTTTCTTAGAGGGTGGTCCTCCATGCCCTGCTCTGAATTGCCTAACGATGCCAACCACACTGGTAACATTCTTGTGCTTTTTAAAAAAAATTTCAGGTGAACAAATAAATAATTTTTTTACATATCATATAAATTCCCCCACTTAAACCATTTAAAGTGTACAATTCAGTAGCATTTAGTACATTCACAGTGTTCTGCAAACGTCAGGACTATGTAGTTCCAGAACAATTCATCACCCCAAAAGGAAACTAAGTAGACGTTTCTCATTCACCTTTCACCCAACTCCTGGCAACAACTAATCTGCTTTCTGTCTCAATGGATTTGCCTGTTCTTGATATTTCCTATAAATTGTATGATTATACAATGTGACCTTACATCTCTGGCTAGCAATTCCACTCCTCAGTATACACCCCAAAGAATTGAAAACAAGTATTCAAACAAACACCTGTACCTGGATGTTCTTTGCAGCACTATTCACAATAGCCAAAAGGTGGGGGGGGGGAAATCCAAATGTCCATCAACTGGTGAATGGAAAAACGAAATGTGGTATATCCATACACTGGAATATTATTCAGCCATAGAAAAGAATGAAGTACTGATTTATACCACAACATAGATGAACCTCAGAAACATTATGCAAAGTGAAAGAAATCATCCACAAAAGACAACATAGTGTATGATTCCACTTAGAGTCACTGTCCTACACATTTTCACATATTACTCCATAGCCCAATATGCTGTTTCAATGTAGCAGTTTTCCAGACCAACAAAAATTCTAGACTGTCCCTTGGCAGTCCTGTTGTCTTCATCACCACAAAAACCCTGGATCTTCTACAATATGGTTGTACAGGGGAGTCAGATATCATATTCAATGTAGAGTCATATTCAGATGGATAATACATGGATAAAACATAAAATAACTTCCTGAGCCCAGGTTGGGTAATGCTAGACTAAACAGGGGATGAGAAGGGAGGGAGAGATTTCAGAATCTTACTTAAATCACTTTATAACTCTGCAATTTATATTTTTTCCTTAACCAAAAGAGGTCATATTTTATTTTGGATTACACTATTGCAGCTGGCAAGACACTTCCTAATCGTTTTTGTTCTGTATAGGTTTGGAAAGTTAAACGTATCTAATTTGGTTTCATGCAAAGAGACAAATGGAAACTCACAGTTTAAACTTTCTCTATGGCATCTTACTCTGATTAGCCTTAAACTGACAGGGAATTGGCAGTTTTTCAAAGTTTCCTTCTCCGTAAGATGCTAATAATAAGCCAGACAGGGTGGAAATCAGTATCCCCAAAAATCTCTGCTTTTTCTTTTTCCTTGAGAAAGCTCATTCCAGGGCCATCTCGAAGGCTGCATCTTAATAAATGGGTTTCAGCTCAGGAGACTACATGCCGGTTTCTCGGAGGCTGAAGGGGGTTCATTGCTTACCGCTTCCATCAGGCCTCTCACGGTGGGGGATTTCAACATCAAGGCGTCAAACACGTCGTCCGTCTCCTTCCTCACGTACAAAAGCACTGAAAGAGAAGGGGTGGGAAGCCGTGACTGTGGAGCCCACGCAGCTGCCCCAGGAGACTGCTTCCCACCAGTGGCTGTTACAGATGAACATTCTGTAACTTCTTCTTGTAACCCCCAACAGAAAAATGTAATTTCCAATAGGCTGACCCTAAGGAAACCCCAAACTATGTTCTATTGGGTTAGCCGAAAAGGTCGAACCACCCGAACGAACTTTTTGGCCAGCCCAATATTTAAATGAGTGCCGCTTCCATTGGATTTACAGGCCTCTTCTTGGAAAATCATTGTCTTTGAAATAGTGTGGCTGCTCCTCCTGCTGCAGGAGTCCCTGGAATGGGTTAAAGGGGGCATGGCAGCGGGTTGATGGGCTGCAGTGCCACCATCTCCTGCTGGGCTTGTTGATAGCCACACCTGCATGCTGGGCTTACAGCTCACCCCCAGGGCCTGCCCAGAGAGGCAGCTCTCGTTAACTGTGTATCTGTGGATAACAATCACTCTGTTAACGATAGCAGTAACCATTATCAGGCATCCCAGAGCTTGTACAGACAAAGGCAACCGACTCCCGTGACTTTGAGAGAGCCACCCTGAGAAGTGGCTACAAAGGCAAAACAAATAACGGCATTGGTGATAATTACAGCCATTCTCTGTCCTGGAGAACTTTTAACAAACAACGGGCACTGTCACTGACCCTGACTCCTTGTGCCCCTCAAAGCCCAGCTCAGCATAGGAGCTCCAGGCGAGGGGCTCAGTAACTCCACTGTCCTTGTCCAAAGAAAATCCACTCCTGGGAGAACGAGTTCTCTATTGCTGGAAGGTTGCAGTGCCCTCATGTGTCCCTATGACTGAGATGTTTCAAAGGCCGTAACTTTGCATTTTGTCACAGCAATTCCTGATGGCAATTTTTGTGCAGACTTCACAACCTCAAAATATCTGAAAAACACAAGCTTTGGACCAGCCAGCATGTACTAAATACGGATGTAAGCTACTATTACTTTGGCCTGTGTGATCCTTGATTTCCGTATAACATTGCCCTCATTCTAAAGGATGAGATATAAAAGGCATGCAGGAATGGAGCTCAAAATGCACTCGAATATTTGATGGTGAGCCTGTGAAGTCGGAAAACCCTTTATAGGTTTAAATATTACTACTGTAATTAACACTACTCAGATATTTACACTCTTTGAATTCTGAAATGTTCATTACTCATTCACAATTATGATAATATTCCTTAACTAGATCCAGGCCTAAAAATAAAACTAATAATTATATTAGTGAAGATGGAGTGCTTACTATGTACTGGGCACTTGAGTTTAGTGTCTTACATACATTAGCTCCTCAAGCCTCCCTCTGTGAGGTGGGTACTGTTGTCACCCCATTTTACAAGTGAGGACTCCAAGGTGCAGAGGACCTTCCCAAGGTCACATGACTCGAGGTGGCTGAGGGAGGCTACACGGGATGCTCTTGACCATTATGCAAATCCCATTTCAACAAACAGGAAAAAAAAAAAATCCTCAGTAACAAAAACCTCAAGCCTGTGCAGATGGTGGACGTACAGTAACCTGACTCATTAAAAGTCCAGTGCTGTAAGCAGAAGGTCTCTGGAAGCTCTTGGTGTTGGCTACAGCAGGATGTGGGGAGAAAAGCCACCACCTCCCCTTTCCCCTTACTCCCAGGAGGGACAATGAGTCAGCACAGCATCGAGATGCTGAGCAAGACACTGACAGGCCTGTGCTTTGTTTCTTATTCTCTTGGTGAAGTGGAATAAGATCCCTGACTGAGAGAAAATGAGTAATTTGTGATGTCACAGAAAACAGGTTCCCTTACTTGTACCGTGATTAATCGTTTGCGTCTATTGAAGGATTCTCAGCTGCTGGTGCTTATGAGAGGCTATTGTCAAACACAGCATGAGTTTCTTTTAACCTTATATCTCACTGCTGGATGAGTCAGTATATTCACTACATTTCCCTCAAGGTAAAGGAAAGAATCAGTGCCCAGGAAGAATAAATGTTTGCTTAGGGTGTTTAAAAAGATAAGGTTTAAGGCAAAGGAGGAGACTGTGGACTTCCTATGTCAATAAAAGCATCCCCAGGCTAGCACGCATCCACAGGGACATGGGCCGGGCCGGGGGCTCTTCTCAGTGAAATGTCCCCGCCACCATTCCTAATTGGAGCAACACCAGGGGAGGGCCTCAGCGGGAACGGTACCTCGCTTCATCCCTTCTTCCTTCATCTGCTTAGAAGGAGCTGGACCAAACTCCTCTTCCATGGGCCTGAACATCCGTTTCACAAGGACACTGCTGCTAGAAAAGATGAGGAGAAAGTGTTAATTAAGGAAGGCACCCGGGGTGCCAACAAAAAGGTGTATGGATGTGCCAGTCCCTATCTTTTCCCTTTGTTTACGCCATCCCTTATCACAACTGGATCCACGCACCAACCTCCCGCCCCCCCCCCACAGGTCCCAAGTCTGCATGTGGGGCAGAACACACAGGCCAGTATCTTTCATGCATGGCCCTGAGACATCCTCCTTGCTGCTGAACATGGATCCACCGAGGTGAGAGCTCTGGGTTTTACCCATTCCGTTCTGCACCTAACCTCCCTTCCTGCTCGGAAGACCAGGGCTGGGGATGCGGGCCTGAGCCCTGTGTTTGTGTGGTCTGCAAGTTACACAGCCCGTCCCACCTAGCTAGGGCCTGGGTGTCCTGCACTTTCTCGCCAGCCCTGAGGGCACAGCGTGACCTCTGGAAATGGCACGGGCCTGCCTCGCTGGTTCTAAGTTACGAGGTTGCCCTCGGTTCCCGCTGTTCCACGACTCCGTCAGCTGGGAGCAGAGGGGACTGCGGTGGCTGAGGTGCCCTAGACCTGGCCCCTCCCTCCTCACGGGAGAGGGTCTCGGTCCCCCTTCCCCAGGGCCCACGGGTCCCCAACTGGCCGGTTCTGGTGCATTTCCTCCCGAAGTCTCTGTCTTTCTGGGCACTCTAGGGAAGGGAGGGCTGTTCCAGAGGAAGGAAATTAGAAGAACAGATTGTCACTGAAGAGAAGTCATTGCCGCTGAGAGGCCACTCAAACTCATATGCTGAAACCCTAACCCCCAGGAGGATGGCATTCAGAGGTCCGGGCATTGAGAGGTAATTACGCCGTGAGGGTGGAGCCTCCATGATGGGAGTGTCTTTATAAGAAAGGGACACCCTCTCTCTTTCCGCCATGTGAGGACACAGCAAGAGGATGGTGATCTACAGGCCAGAAAAGGGTCCTCACCAGACACCGACCATACTGGCATCCTGATCTCAGACTTCCAGCCTCCAGAACTTGGAAAAATACATTTATGTCATTTAAGCCACCCAGTTTATGGTATTTTGTTATAGCAGCCCAAACTGACGAAAACACTGAGAAAATGCCCCTGCATGGAGTCTTACAGTCTTTTAAGCCCTCAAGAGAGCAGGTATAGGTTTTTAGAAAACTTTAATCTCTCTGGGGATTCCTGGAACCAGGCACATGAAGCAATGCCAGATAGGCAGTTCAGCAGAATTGTTAAGACATGAGATCTGGGTCCAGACTACCTTGGTTTAAACCCCTGCTTTGCAGACTCACAGACATAGAAAACAAACTTATGGTTACCAAAGGGGAAAGGGCGGGAGGGATAAATTAGGAGTTTGGGATTAAAATATACGCACTACTCTATATAATATAGATAACCAAAAAGAACCTACTGTATAGCACAATGAACTATACTCAATATCTTATTGTAATAACCCATTGTAATAACCCATAACCTATAATGGAAAAGAATCTGAAAAATTATATGTATAACTGAATCACTTTGCTGTACACTTGAAACTAACACAACACAGTAAACCAACTATATTTCAATTAAAAAATTTAAAGATAAACCCCTGCTTTGCAATCTACTAGCTACGGAAACATGGACAAATTCTTCAACTGCCCTGAGCCAACAGCCTCTTTAAAAGGAGGCTGTTGAGAGGATTAAATGAATTCAACATAATGTAAATTCAAACTCACAAAGTTGCCTGATACATTGTACGTACTATAGAAGTGTTAGTTAGAGATGATGATGATCATGATAATTAAAGTTGGAGAGATTTGAGGAAGAGAGATACGGGGAAGAGTACATAACGCAGACAATTTGAAAGAGCTCAGAGTTTCCATTTACTATCAGGTAGCAAACAGTCCAAACTACCACTTTGGTCCAATTTAAGGGCTAAAGTTGGAAAAGCTTCCTGCATCAGAGACTGACATTATATCAATCCCAAGCTTCCAAAATAATATAAAACCCTGCTCTGGGGCTTCCCTGGTGGTGCAGTGGTTGAGAGTCCGCCTGCCGATGCAGGGGACATGGGTTCGTGCCCCGGTCTGGGAGGATCCCACGTGCCGCGGAGCGGCTGGGTCCGTGAGCCATGGCCGCTGAGCCTGCGCGTCCGGAGCCTGTGCTCCGCAACGGGGAGAGGCCACAACAGTGAGAGGCCTGCGTACCGCAAAAAAAAAAAAAAAAAAAAAAAAAAAAACCAACAAAAAAACCCCTGCTCCAAAGCCAAGTCCCTATTAGCATCATTGTCATTAAGAAGTTCTTTTTATCAATTCTCAAGTGGAGCTAATGGTGGGGTCCAGTGGTAGAAAGAACACATGGTATAAAACTGTGGACAGTCCAAAAAGTACTTCTATTAATTCTAATAGTTTGAAGTATTAAACCAACAAGGCTTTAAATTACCATCTTCTACTCTAGGTGGTCCAAAATTATGTTTATTAGCCCTTAATAAGACCATGCTTTTCATCAAAGTGCTTTACATGTCCTTGGTCAATTAAGTCTCATGAACACTCTGTGAGCCAGCTGGGGCAAGGACCAATCTTGTCCCTATTTCGGTGAGGACCAAACTAAGGCTCATCATAAGACACATAACACCCTCAACACTAAGGGTGTTAAGTGTCTTATGCAAGCAACGCAGCTAAAAAAGTGAAACGGGATGTTGAGAGAACCCAGCTCTGAGGAACAACATCATGTTAAAGCACTCCATAAATCTGAGATGATGATGAGGGAGGGTATGAGACATGATATTCAGAGTCAGCATTCTATTTTATTCCATAGTAAGTCAAATTATGGAAAGAGCCAGAAGAAAAACTCAAACTCAAGTCCCAGCTGAAGGTGGTAATAAGTTTTTAGAGCACTGTTCCCTCTATCTTTCCCTCACTTTTCTTTAAAACCATAAAAGCGGGTCATATTATTCTGTCATGTCTTGGAGCTGGACTGACCACGACCCTGGGAGCAGAAGATTAAAAATCTGTTGACGTTGCTGTCAATGACCCGTAGGTTAATAACGGGTACATAGCCTGAAACATCAGCAGACACTCTTTCATGCTGTGTTAGGGTTCCTAAACTAGGGATTTTCTTTCTCTCGTCAAGAAAGATTTATTTACATTTTTCCAGGTCTGTTGACTTTTGAAAGCACCCCATTCTGAGCATGACAAACTTCACCATTAAAATAACATCTTGGATAAACCACATTTCTCTTGGGAGTTCAGAAATGTTTTTTCACACTTTCAAATCTATAAACCCAGTAGGAGTCAATAAGCTTGTGTGGTCCGAATTCAATGGTTTCATTTCTTTTCAAAGCAAGGCGAGAAAAGAAGGGCAGAAATGACTGCCCAATTGATAGAAAGAGTAAGGATTTCAGGTCTCCTAATGTCCTGTTCAATGACACTGGCTTGTACCACAAAAGGACAAGAACAAGGAGAAGGTGCTTTCTCTGACATCAATCTCTGTCCCGTAGGCACAACGTGTTAACGTGGAGGAACTCCAGGTCCAGCAACATATGAAGTTGTTGCTTTGTGGGGTCAGTCTCAGGGAAAGCAAGTCCCTGAGGTGTAAACAAAGGATGGCTAAGTTTCATCAGAAGAAAAACTGGGAAGGTGTTTGGATCTGAAGCCTGTCTCTGGACATACTTGGCAATGTTGAGCCCTACCTGTCAGGCTGAACCACACTAGGCATCAGTACCTAGGTGAGGAGGTACCAAAATAAAGCACAGAAAGGAGGTGCAGGCACCATGGAGACATAGTTTGTCTAGTTCACAACTCTGCTTACAGCCTGTGTAGGCTGATGACCATGTCTGCCCTAAATAAATGAACGTCCCTACCCTTTGTCAGCCTCAGAAAAGAGGAGGTGCTCTTATATTCAAGTCCTCACAAAGTCTTTCACATTATGGAGTAGAATCTCAATTAGTTTATTTTCAACAATAAATCACTCTGGGGAAGAACCTATCATCTCCAAATGACTTTAATCAATGCTAGTTCAGGGTCTTGATAGAATTCATCTGACACACTCAGTAAACACAAACCAAAATCAACAAACAAACCCCACATATGTTTAGTAACAATTATGGTAGTTAAGAGCTTACAATTGAAAGTAGTAAATAACTAGGTCAGTAGGCCCCAGAAGGATCATTTTAAGAGGAAATACAGATATTTCTGTTTCTGGCTAAGATGTTGTATCTTGTGGCAAACCAAGCAATGTTCCAGCCAAGAACAATGTAAGTAACTGTTTGTTTGTTTGTTTGTTTGTTTGTTTAATCTTATTGAAGGTATTGGACACTACTGTTGAGTCAGCCAGAACCTGAGAGCTGAGATCTCAGAGGAGAAAAATGCGAGAAGTGAGCTGATAGTCAGTGGGCCACTTTCCTCTCGAGGCATTTGCCATTTCTCAGCTGGGAGTAGAGGATGGTGATCTCAGCAGAGGCACATACTTAAGGGCAAAGAAGTCTGCACAGCTTTTGGCAATCTTATGGTGTTAGAGAAACAGAAATTGGTGTTTAGGGCTGCAAAGGTATTCAGGACTAATAGGAAAACTTCTAGAGAGTAGAGAAGCACAGAGAAGTAAGCCAGACACTGCAGTATTCCTTCCCAGGTATTTACCAAGTTTTTAAGCTGCACAGGATAAGAGAGTAAGAAGTTAAGCAGAAAGCCCTTGAAACTCATAGAGGAGGCTTGGGTAGTCTCCCCATGCTAAGGAGACAAAAATTGAACTTCAAGCTCCATGAAGGAAAAAGACCCATAGAAAGTCCCTCAAAGGTACAATCTAGGAGTTAGGATGAATTAGAGGTCATCTGAGGTTAAAATAAACTGCAACCCAGCTTTGGGTCAGTTCTGTCCCTGACTCAGTTATGGTGATCTGTTAACTAGGGCTACATACCATAGGATAGGGAAAACCTTCATAAGGAAAAATACGGTCATCCAGAGCCTCCATAATTTTTATGTATATTGTTATACATAAAAAATACCAAAAAATGTATTTTTATGTATATACATAATTTTTATGTATATTGTTCATCATTTGATAATCATTGTTCAATGATTATCAAATATTAAACAGGACCAAGGGAAAAACATACAATAGAAACAGACCCAGATAACATACTTATAGCACAGTTATTATGTTCATGAAAATAAATGACAAGACACTTAGAATTGAAGCTTATAAAAATAAACCAATTAAGTGTAAGTCCTAGAACTAAAAAGTGCAATAATTGAAATTAATAACTCAATAGATGGGTTCAGTATATTGGACCTAGCAGAAGAGAGGATTTGAGAGTTAGGTCAGTAGAGAATATCCAGGCTGGAGCATGGTGAGTAAAGAAGATGGACAGTTTAGAAAAGAACATAAAAAAGGGCCTCCCTGGTGGCGCAAGTGGTTGAGAGTCCGCCTGCCGATGCAGGGGATACGGGTTCGTGCCCCGGTCTGGGAGGATCCCATATGCCGCGGAGCGGCTGGGCCCGTGAGCCATGGCCGCTGAGCCTGCGCGTCCGGAGCCTGCGCGTCCGGAGCCTGTGCTCCGCAACGGGGGAGGCCACAACAGTGAGAGGCCCGCATACCGCAAAAAAAAAAAAAAAAAAAAAAAAAAAAAAAAAAAAAAAAGAACATAAAAAACATAGGGACAGAATAAAAAACTCTAATACACATTTAGAGTCTCAAAGGACTGGGGAGAGAACAGGGAAGAGCACTATTTGAAGAGATAACAGCCAAGAATGTTCCAAAACTGATGAAAGACATCAACCCACAGATTCAATGAGTGGTATAAAATACCAAGCAGGGGGAAAAAGAAAGTACAGAGAAAACCCACAGGTAGAAACATCATAAAAAATTTGAAAACCTGAGAGAAAGAGAAGAATTTTAAAGCAGTCTTTCCCAAATGAAAGAAAAAAGAAAGGGAGGGAGGAAGGAAGGATGGAAGGAAGGAAGGGAAGAAAGAAAAGATTACATTTTAAATAACAACAATAAGACAGCTGACTTCTCAACAAAAAATGATGGAAACCAAAACTGAAAGAAAGTAACTGCCAACCTGGAATTTGATACCTAACAGAAATACCCTAGAAAAATGATTACAAAATAAAAACATTTACAACAAATAAACAAATATGAAAGAATTCTTTGCCAAAAGTTCCACAACAAAAGAATTATTAAACAGAATTCTTCTGGCAATAGGAAAAGGATCCCATGTATAACAATCACTCTGATATACACCAGGAACTAACACACATTGTAAATCAACTATACTTCAATTTAAAAAAAAAATAGGAAAAGGAGAAAGAGAAATAATAAATAAATAAATAAATAAATCCCAAAGAGAAATAAAGGAAGGAATGAACAGCAACAGAGAGGGCAAATGTAGGTTAAATTTATAAAAGGAGGCAAAGCTTAGTTCTAAGAGTCTTTAGTTCATATCTTCTAATTTGCAAAATGGCTAACTAGTATACAAGCAAGAATAACTGGTACTAATGTAAGAAACTGATAAAAATCTGCTACTCTGAGGGATGGTAAACATGATTTTCATTTTCTTAAATATTTTCTAAAAATCTTCTTTGCATATCTGATGCAGATTTGAGTATTATTGGGTGGATTTTTTAACTGCAATATCTAACAGTAAAAATAAAAATACATCAATTGAAAAGGGGGTGGGCCTGGAAATTCCCCAGTGGCCTAGTGGTTAAAACAGTGCTTTCACTGCCGTGGGCCTGCCGTTCCCTTCCTGGTAAGGGAACTAAGATCCCACATGCTGAGCAGTGTGGCCAAAAAAAAAAAAAAAAAAAAAAAAAAGAAAGAAAAGGGGGTGGGCTTCTTACAAGTGCATGTGAATCAATAATTATCTTGAAATAAAAGGTTTGATTAAAAACAGACATGAAGGGCCTCCCTGGTGGCGCAAGTGGTTGAGAGTCCGCCTGCCGATGCAGGGGATACGGGTTCGTGCCCCGGTCTGGGAGGATCCCACATGCCGCGGAGCGGCTGGGCCCGTGAGCCATGGCCGCTGAGCCTGCGCGTCCGGAGCCTGTGCTCCGCAATGGGGGAGGCCACGACAGTGAGAGGCCTGCGTACAGCAAAAAAAAAAAAAAAAAAAACCAGACATGAGGATGCCCAAATGTGCCAAGAATCCCTGTGCCCCAAATGCAGTGCAAAAGCCACAGAGCTGCTAGACTTGAGGGGACCTCACTATAGACTGGAACGGGGGACACCTCTGTGGGGACCAGTGTGGACAGAGGATTAAGGCAAGAATGGTTTTCCAGGAACTAGAGGTCATGGAGATGGATACCAGGTCCCCAGAAATAATGGAAATAGAATTTCTCATCATGCATGATATTTGCATATCAATTTAAATACTATTTCAGGGAGCGTAAGACCCTTCCCTCTTCCCCATAAGAGCCATTCATGAATCCCCGGTTAAGGGCTCAGCTCTATAGAAAATTCTTTTTGTCTGGTTTTTCTTTCCATTTTTCTTCATCTTCCTCTCTTCCATTTCTCAATGAAGTATCATTTATTTAGGGCCTGAAAAGGAACCTTGGCAATAATAATAGCTCTGTTTTTTTGAAAGCATCTTCCATGCATTTTACGTATTAATGCTTCTAATAATTCTAGCAGGTAGGTATTAATATTTGCTATTTTTATTTATTTTTATTTATTTTTTGTGCTGTACGCGGGCCTCTCACTGTTGTGGCCTCTCCCATTGCGAAGCACAGGCTCCGGACACGCAGGCTCAGCAGCCATGGCTCACGGGCCCAGCCGCTCCGCGGCATATGGGATCTTCCCAGACCGGGGCACGAACCCATGTCCCCTGCATTGGCAGGCGGACTCTCAACCACTGCGCCACCAGGGAAGCCCAATATTTGCTATTTTTAGATGAGGGAACTGAGGCCCCAAAAGGTTGTTATCTTAAGTTACACAGCTTGTAAGATCAATGCAAGACACAAATCATGGCTGACTGGCTCTAGAGCAGTGGTTCTCAAACATTGCCGTGCATTAGAATCACCTGGGGACTTTAAAAAGGTCTCCATGCCTGAGCTGCACCCATCTGCCAATTAAGTCAAAATCCCTGGAGACGGTCCCTGTATGTGAGTATTTTTTTTAACTCCCCAGCTTGATTCCGATATGCAGCTAGAGACCTGCTGCTCAGAGATGGTGTCCAAAAGCCTCTGTATCTGTTGTAGCCCCTGCCTAGGAAACAAGCCTGCATGGGGTCTGTGATCCCCGAATTCAGCACCAGAAGTCACCCCAAATACTTATCACTAGACAGGGAGGCAGGAGCAAATAGGTGTTCCTCTTTTTGTTTAGTTTAGGTACTTAGCTGACGATGGCTCCCCAGCCCACCTCATCTAAATTTTCTCTAGTTTCTCTCTTTAATTGTGCTCAGGTTTGCTGGCACTTCAGGCCAAAAAGCTCTCCTCCTCGTGAACAAGTCCATGTCTGGCCACCACTCTGGCTTTGGAGTAGTTGGGAGAGGGCCCTGGTGCACCTGGGCAGGCTGTGTCCTCCAGCTGGTGGCTGCCTGAATGACGCTCTCCAACACTCAGTTAGATGCTTTAATACTAACTGATTTATGCCTGGCAGGGAGAGAGAAGAACTGGCCAGACAGTTCTGATCTGTTGAAGGCTAAGCGAATGCCCATGAAGGTGGTTCTCCCCAGGGCTCAGTGAACTGACCCCCTCTGCCAGGTACACTCTCCTAGGCTTGTCACAACCTGGGTCCGAAAATCCAAACGGTGTGCCTTTGTCAAGGCCAGAGAGCCACGATGAGGGCCTGTCTCTGGATGATTCCTTGGCAGCCACAGATCAAGAATTACGAGGGTTAGGTGATAGGGCGTGATGGCTAAAGGCAGGCGATGGGAATGCAGCTAGACCCAGGTTCAAATCCTGCCTCTATCATGCACCAGCTGTGTGGCTTAGAAGTTTCCTGATCTTTTGAAGTTTCAGTTTCCTCATTATAAAGTGGAAGTAAGTATAGCATCTTCCCTATGGGAATTTTGGAAGAATCCAATAAAATAATCCATATAAAGCACTTAGGACAGTGCCTAGCCAAGGTATCCAGTGAATGCTGATTACCACTTTTACATGTAACAAGAGCCAAGTACCTACTATGTGTTAACACTGGGCTCCAAGGCCGCCCATATTGCGCAATCGAACTCTAATTAGAAGATGGTTAAGAGTAAGAGCCTTGGGCCTCAGGCCTTATGATTCTGCAATAAAAGAGGGGAATTGTTACAGAGAGGCCAGGCCCAAAGAGGTAAAAGTAGGTCAATTAGCCACCTAAACGTTGCCGACGTGCAAGGAGGGACAGGCTGAGGCAGATTCACAAGCGCAGCCTGCACGTGCAGGAGCATTTAGGTCCCAGGCTTTTCTTATTCATAACACTCAGTTCTCTCACAAGAGATCTTACAGATCGTCTTATACAAAATCCCCATTTTACGATGGAGGACACCGAAGCCCAGAGGTCAGGGAGGTGGCCCCAGGCTTCACACTGGTGAGCGGTGGCCGGGAGTAGAACGCGGGCTTCCTCAGCTCAGGGTCAACATTCTTTCCATGACGCCACCCTGACCTTTGTAAACTATGGGAACAACAGATTACAATTGCTCGTGCTAAGCGTTTCTGTTCATTCCCCCCACTGGAATATATTACCTCTGTACCAAGACAAAAAGAACAATCTAATCATGTATTTAGAGAATTTGGAACTCAGAATTTAGAGGCCAAATCCTGGACAAGGCTCCGCTCCTAACCAGCTAGGGAATCATTAGGCTCTTTTGAGAGTCTCTGTCCTTTAGAGGGTGGCACACTTTTTCTGTAAAGTAAATATTTAGGCTTTCCAGGCTAGACGGACGGTCTCTGCTGCAACTACAGCTGCGTCTCTGTACTCAGCTCTGCTGTGGTAACACCAAGAGAGCCAGAGACAAGACACGAAGGCATTAAGGCGGCTGTATTCCAATTAAGCTTCATTTATGGGCACTTGAGTCTCATAACTTTCAAGTGTCACGCAATATTCTTCTTCTTTGGGATTTTTTCAACCATTTAAAAATGTTTGCAGACAGTACAAAAAGTATTGGGCCTTGATTTGGCCCTTAGGCTATAGTTCCCTGAGCGCTGCTCTAGGAAATGAGCTCAAGAATATCTGCTCCACTTACTTCACTTTGAAATGTTTTCAAGTAAATATGTTCATTGCATAGGGAAGAATAGGGAAGCCCTGGTTTGACTATAGTTTGAAAAACCAGTGATCTAGAGAGTTTAGTTATACACATGTAATTAATACAAACCAAGACTTTAGTTGTATATAAGTAATGTTATGTAGATGAAAGATGAACGTAGTTCTAGATTGCTTTAAGAGAAAAACAGCATCCAGGTCATGAGAAGAAATTATCCCAATATAATCTCCAACTCATGTGGTTCAGAACATATGTATTTCTGAGAGCCAGGTTTAAGGAGACTATTAACAAATCTGGTGGTACCCCCTGGAGGGGGAACTAAGATGTTGAGAGGTAAAACTATGTTTGAATGAGGAGGAAAGGTTGAGACTTATCCAGAGAGCAGAAATAGAGCTAATAGGTCAAAAGAAGACAGACATCGGTTCAACAGACAAACTTCCTGGAGCTGGAACTGGCCAACAGTATCATGAGCTATCTCATACAGTGAGAATATTCAGAGTATTCCCATCACTGGGAACATTCAAGTAGAAGCTGGCTGACCACCTTTCAAGGATGCAGTATATTGTGCTACATTGCCTAGAAGACAGGGTCAGCTAAATGACCTTGAAGGTTCCTTTTGGGCTCTAAAATTCTAGGATTCTATACAATGAGTTAATGAATAGAAAAGCACTATGCAGAGAGTTGATGTGCAAGACACTGGGAGCCTTCAGTGCCCCTATGTAAACCCTCTCGTCCCTACAGTCCTAAGGACAGTGACAAGGTTCTCAGCCTGCCCAGCTCCCATCCAAACGAGTCTCACCACTGGCCCACACAGCTCACTCCCCAGAGTGAGGGCTTCAGGAGGCATGTGGTAGGGGGGCCCCAGGTAGCACTAAAAGTAGGACAGGCTGTGTCCTTGGCTCCTGCCTCAAGCTCAGCTTGATGTTGTGTTGGGGCCAAAGATTTCAGTAATTGGATTATCAGTGAAAGGGTGGAATCAAAGAGATGTATCACCTCAAAAAAACAGCTAGTTCTTCAAAGGCAGATCATAGGAAGGAGAGAGGGGTAAAGAGAAACCTGGAAGGAGAATGGTATTCCCCAGCCTTCTTCCAGACAATCCCCAGAGTCAAGCCTTTCCTAGCTCTGAGTCTGGAGGCTGAGCAGACATTCTCACTCCCTGCCCCATTACCCTGTGCTTGGAAACCCATTTCTACTGACATGAACTGACTTTGGGTGCTTGAGTGAAAAGACCGAGTGCCTTACCCTTCTCGTTCATCGTCCGTGTTGTAATACACCTGTGGAACAAAACAACAGCCTTACTGTAGGTTGGACACAAGAAATGGAAATATATTACATGATGCACAGACTTTCCTAAGGCATTACACTGTCTCAAAAAAGACAAAAGACAAATCTGTTTAATGATGCTGCACATGTGTGTCTGAGGAAATACAAATTTAACCTCTTCAGTCTCTCTAGGGTTAATTCTTAGATTTTAATGAACTAAAATTGGAAATCAGATTACCTATAGCCCTAAGCCAAATCTTGCTTTTGACATTAAGGAAATATTTTAGCAAGATCTAAAAATCATTGTTTACAAAGGCCTTGAAGCAGGGCCTGTGAGTAACCAATCCCATCCAGTCCACAGGAGAGCTGACTCCAGACAGAGTGCTTTGGAGAAAAGAGGGGAACAGGAAGTCCCCACGGCAGTAACCCCAGGCCTCTGTTTTTTTCCCCAAAGGGACCTGGGTTACCCTGGCATCCCAAGACCACAAAAATCTAGGAGTCAACTACCCTCAGGCCAGGAAAGGTCATTTAGCTCTAGGAGGTGTTCTGGCCAGAAGGAAAAGAAACTTCTTTCGGTGGTCAGCATGGCAGCAGGCAGAATCAGATTTAAAGACATTATGAAGCATCCTTATTTTATGCAACTCTGGAAACCCAGAGGAGATCTGCTATGTATGTTAAGTCCTCTTCATCCAATTATTTATGACAATTAATTGTGGGCCTTTTGTGAGCTTTAACTATGTGCTGCAGGACCATTTCCATTTGGGTGAAGAATGAAACTCAAGTTAGTATCCAACATTCACACATTAACTTCAAAAGTCACCTCTGGTTCTAGTCCATTTCTTCACTGTCCCTGCTGAAGCCACCTGGGAGAGAAACAGCTGTGTCTAGACTGACACTCTCCGTGGAAGCTTTCTCAAAGGCCCGTGGCAGTTCCTGGGAGGATGCCAAAGCCACACTTAGTTATATAACAAAGCTGGTTACCTGGAACTCTTTGGGAATGAGTCATTCTAGTCATTAGCTCGGATTTCCACAGGGAACTTTTTCCTCTTACACTTTTTAATGTCTGTGGTTGTATTGTATACTTTGTTTCTTCTTAAGCAGAGAGCAATGAAGGTAACACATTTCCTCCCCAGATCCCAAGTTTCAGTGTGGCATCAGAGCACTGGGATGTGCTAGTAATGGGACTGTCTATTTAGATGCATATAGAGTGACCCACATAAGCAAGGGAGCCTGAGCCATAGCACTGGACACACAACTGGATTTGGAGGAAAAGTTCCTGATGTTGGCTTGTCTTTTGCTGGTTTCTTTAAACGTGGCATAACACATCCACCCTGCTGCACCACCCTGGTAGGGTAATGGACAGCTCTCTGCAAAGGTGACTGGTGACCCAAAGCTGGAAGCAGCCTTCTCTTAGGTGTCCTCCTGGCCTCCTGAGCAGCCTCTGCTGCACCGTCCCTATCATCTCCTTGCACTGTCATTTCTCCTCCTTGCACGTAATGACCCACTGTTTCTTCCTGGTTGGCTGTAGGGCTTATTGCACGAATTTAATGTTTAGACAGTGTTTCTCAAACTTTAGAGTGCATAAAAACTATCTGGAGAACTTCTCATAAATGCAAATTCCCAGAGTCCCCCTTCAGAGATTTCAATTTGAAAGGCCTGGAATGGAACTTGGGAACCTGCATGCTTATCAAGAACGCCTATGATCTGGGGGGTCGAGGGTTTACAAGCCACAAGTGGGGAGACGGTTCTTGAGGGTGTGAGGGAGGCATGATGTCCTCCCTGTGTTCAGGTGTGTTGAGGAAGGCTCATACCCGCCAAGTACATGTTATCCAGTGGGATGATGCCTCTGCCTCCCACAATTTCTCCCAAGCTCCCCTTGTCACTTCTTTTTAAAGGCATTCCCGACAGAAGCCACAGGGCGTATCAGGACTTCAGTGTGAGGAGAGGGAGACTGAAGATCTCCACAGTGCCTGCACGTTGGGTTCATGCCCTCATATGAGGTTTTGATAACCGTCTGGTGAATGTACCAACCCACAAGTGAATCAGTGAGATAATGAGGGAGCAGGGGACATGTGGGCTGATAGTGAAAAGCCTGCTCCCCAGGCCACGCGACCATAGCTGAGGTGCCTTCAGCGTGGCTCGGAGTGCTCACCGACCATGCAAGCTAAACAGCTGCTTGCTCCGCAGTTGTGCAGGGCCGCCACGTGGCTCATTTTACCAGGCTCACGCCTGCAGTGGGGACCACGGGCTTTCCTCCCCTACCCGCCCCTGCTCCCTTATGGTAAAACTGGCCCAGCTTTTGATCTGCCACAGCTAGCTCTCATTTTGCCCGTCAAAGTCAGCCGAGCCCCATCCCACGCCCACTTCTCATGCCACCGCACTGCCCTCTTCCCTCCTGCCTCTGGACCCATCTCCCAAGGCTCCCAGCTTTTCTAAGAAAAGGCAGCCGTTAAAGTTCCAGCTACACAGCAGGTGCTCCTTTCCTTGGGCCAAGCAAGTTGATCAACCACAGGACATTCACGCATTGTTCCAGGGCACAGAAGAGTGTGTTCCTTTGTTGCCTGGAGCCCAGGCAGGCTCCCTAACTGAGCCCCTTAACTCTGACTCCAAGGCCACAGGGGAAGCCTGAGGCTCCTCAAGAACAGCCCCAGACAGCAGAACTTAACTTCACAAGGCCACAGGGGACGCTGATTGGGCAGCTTTGCAAATTGCTGCAACCAACCAAGGGTAAAGGCTACACTTTCCTTCGGATTCAGCCACAGGCTAGGAGCCCAGCTCAGGACACGGAGGGAGCAAGTGAGGCCAGAGGACTGACAGTCACGAGCAGTCAGATTTGGTCACTTTTCCTCTTAGGATTCATTTACAGCTTTGTGTATTTCAGAGAAATCTTGCCAAGAGAACAGGTCAGGCTGTCAGTTTTGACACTGGGCTGAAGCCAGAATCACAACAGTAAATAATAAGAGCAATTTAACTCCATTTTCCCCTCTCTCCTGGAAGGTGTGGATACCTAGCTTCAAAAACTCCCATGTATTTACAAAGACTGTAAATACACAAATCACCATCATGTTCTTGGGAATTAAAAAATAAGAATAAAAATAGGTGCTGGCTCTCATAGCTTAATAAATCATAATATTCTTTCTTTCTTCTTTGTGTCCTTTTCCTATCAAACAAGTAAGACAAGATGGGAGTGCTAAATTTTAGTGGAATGCACTCTAAGAAAAAACTATGGGTATTTTGTTGCCATGTTGTGTCAAAAACAGCAACTTTTTAAAAAAAAACCCTGGTTGTACAACTGCTTTGTCTCATACACAAAATATTCTCCAGAAAGAGAAAGTTAAGCTGATAATGATTTCTGCTCCTAGACTAAGGTCAATTCTAATGAGTGTCTGAACACTTAGAATGGAAGAATAACTGGAATGTGCCATTATGCACCTCCTTCTCAACAGACCTTTCCTCAGAGGACTCTGAGTTTAAAAGAAAACTAATCAATACAAGAGTCACTAAACCCAATTGGTTTGGTGAAAGACAATTCTGGCTAACACTGGGGAAGTAATTATCTCACACAATTTTAATTCATAACATAAAATAAATAGTACTAAAGACATTAGAAAAAATCATCCATCTCATAGCCCTACTCATCAAGTATTACATTTTGTCTTGTTCAAATTCAGGTATATATTTGGAATCACAGTATAGATACAAATGGCTATTGTACTTTTTTCCCCTCTGAACATTCATAATGAGTTCCTATGTTGCTACATAGTTTTCATAATTATAATTTTAGTGGCCACATAACATTTCATCTACCATAATGCGTTAATTATTGTATCTTTATATTATAATATTATATAATATTATATTATAATATTATTTATATTTATATATTATATATATATTATATATTATATAAATATAATATTATTTATATTTATATATTATATTATATATATAATATATATAATATTATTTCTATAATTTCACTTATAGATATACCTAGAAGACAGGAACTGTTTTTAAAAGGCTTGTCTACAATCTCATTTTTCTCTTGGTGTAAAATTATTTACCTATTCAATGGAAACTGTTAATTTACTAAGGGAAAAACTGTTGATAGAGTTTTATTTAATCAAAGAATTTTTCCTCTTGGGCAAGTTTCTAAAGTTGTGTGTGCAGTTCAATTTCCCACCATTAGATGGAGCTCCATCGCATCAGGTGGATCCCACATGACAAAACTAACAAAACAAAACTTTTCTTACAGGTTATCAGCCTTCTTACTTTCTTCCTCTTTCATTGCCTTGTCAACACTTCGAGGTTATCAGCTCACTCTCACCTTCCCCTTAGTAAGTTGGTTTCCTCTCCTGAGACATTCCTGTCTATAAAATTCCATTTTCTGTAGGGAACAGCTGACTTTTTGTTGAATTCATGGGTTTTATGTTTAAGATCAACAGTGCCTGAAGTGATGCTGTCTTAAGGCTCTACCAGCCCAGTGAATGGATGGCAGGTGGATGTTAGCAGGGAGGCCATACCTGTCCTGTCCTCTGCAGGTTTGCAAAGTGAACATCGGGTATGAAGAGCACGGGCTGGGAGTGCAGATCAGGCATTGTCTTGAAGTAGGTGATGTCACTCTTCTTCTGTAACGGTATCGCCGCCAACTTCCCATCAGAGGCTGGACACAATCACAAAACCCATACGTGAGAGGGTTGTGAACGACTAAGAACTCTCACCTGTAAGATCTAATCTTAGCTAAAGTTCATGACTGTCTCCTATGAAGCTTCCCAAACGCCATAGATGTGAACACACTTTAAAAGCCTCCCCTCTCCCATCACCAAACCAGCAGAAAGAGTGTGGACTTGGCATGAGCACTTCTGAGGGGCAGCTCCGGTCCCCTCTTGCCCTCCTGTCCCTCTCTGCGCCCTAGATTCCTTGTCTGGAGAAGGAGGATGTTGGTCTCCTTGACATTGGAAAATCCCTCCTAGTTCGAGCATGTGATCATGTGATTCTATTTACTTTAAACGGGGACAGTTCACCCCTTCTCCACTGCTAGGGAAAAGCAAGCCATCCCTTGCGTGTCCATATTTTACCTGCAACCCACTTCTTTTCACCCACTCCCCAGTGGACCTGGCCCAGACAAAGCCTACCCCTTCACAGCCACACTCACAGTTGTTGCACTGGGCTTGGGAGGCCTGGCCTTTCCCCTTCTTCCTGTTCTGCTTCCTCTCTTCGTCTCGGATTTTTCTTTCTGCTCCCTGACAGGGAAAAACAAATGCAGGCAATGCTAGGCATGTTACCAGAGCAACTGTCTGCACACAAGCCACAGGGATAAGAAACAAAACGTGGGGAGGAGAGCCAGGCAGCCCCGTTTCCATCCTCCGGCGAGGTCAGGCCCCCACTCTGAAGGCTGAGACTGCTCCTTAGTTTACAGTCCATTGTTGACCTCCAAGGGATCCCACTCTTCCCAGAGTTCCCCCGTTCCCTATCGCAGTGAAGCCGGTTAAGTAATTTTACTGATTATAATAAAATGTTGTAGGATGAAGCATCAGCTCGTTAACATGATTCCTGGACACGGAGGGGGTGGATTAAAGTTGAGTGCAAATTCCCTATAAAATTTTTCCTTTGCTCGTTGGTATGGAACTCTAAAACATCATTACAGTAGGGGAAATGAGGGAGGGCATAAGTGAACTACACAGGGTTTAAGGTCATTTTGCACATACAAGCATGATCTGGGGTTCTGTGTTACTATGTTCATATGCTCTTGGAGATGGTGCTCAGTTGACCAACTAGAACAGAGGCTGGTCTGTTTGCCTCCTGTTTGCTCCTCTGTTCCTTGTCCTTTGACTTCTTCATTGGCTTCTCTTGCCAGATCCATCTGACTTAACCAGTTGACCGTCACCTTATGTCTCTTGCCTTCTTGGCCTTCCATGATTCTTTGAATATCTTCTCTTTCTGGTCAGCTTTGCTAACTCACTTTCCTCTTCTCACTCCCCAAATACAGACATTCCAACACAGTTTCCTTTTCTTTTCTCTCTCTCCATTCTTATGACAGAAGAATTCATCTACACCCATATTTCCATGATGCCCTAGAAAGGTGATATCCAGGTACACACTCCCAGCCTAGACTCCTCCCCTAGATTTCAGATCTGCATTTACTGGTCCTGCCCTTTGTGGCAGCTATTTAAGGAATAGTAAAGTAAGGACTGGCCAGCAACCTCTACCCCTAGAAACTGCCCCCAAGTTATCACACACAAAAGAGATAGATTTGAGAGTATACAACTTACTCCTTCTGTTAAACACACAAACAAATCGATTAAAAAGCAAAGGACGAGGGGACTTCCCTGGTGGCGTAGTGGTTAAGAATCCGGCTTCCAATGCAGGGGACACGGGTTCAAGCCCTGGTCAGGTAAGATCCCACATGCCGCAGAGCAAATAAGCCCACGCACCACAACTACTGAGCCCACGCACCTAGAGCTTCTGCTCCACAACAAGAGAAGCCACCACAATGAGAAGCCCACACACCGCAATGAAGAGTAGCCCCCACTTGCCGCAACTAGAGAAAGCCCACGCGCAGCACTGAAGGCCCAACGCAGCCAAAAATGAAAATAAATAAATAAATTTATTTTAAAAGGAGGTGAAGGACAAGTTGGTGAAAATACTTACAATAAAATATCATATAAAGTGTTAAATCATTAATATATAATGATTCAAATGAAAAAAACAACTAACATACCAATAAAAAAATAGACAAGAGCCATGAAATAGGCAATTCACAGAAAAGGACACACAAATGGTTTGAATTAAAACATTGAAATATAGAGTTTGCTTATCAAATTGGCTTTTTAAAAAAAGCTGATTCCCAATTCTGGCCAAAGTAAGGCCATGACACAACAGGGATATATGGTCAATCAAGGTATCCATCATGGCTTTAGAGCTAATTCTTGAAGAATGAGTAATTACAGCTAATCCTGATGGGGCACTTCCTCTGTGGCAGGTGAGTTCTAAGAGCTTTACATAGGTAAGATTTGGATAGTTATAATAGTTTAATCAGATATTTTAAATACACATTTTTATGCCAAAAAACTTCTTACTACCAAAAGGGAGTAATTATTTCACAGTGCTTCAAGTTTTGAATTGTCACTGATGTTTATAAGCCATAGAAATTCATAGAAAGAGGGAGAAAAAATATAGAAATACTTCCTTTGCAAGTCTCTTCAAGATATACTACGGTTTTGTAGAGTTTTTTGTCTAGATAACGTATAACATTTTCAGAAAATGAAGTGTTAAATGCACAAACATGACTTTGTTCAAGCGGGTGTAAAATATAAGCAAAAGGCCCCTATTCTTATTGTGTCCAAGACATTTTTCTCTGTATTTGCAAGTCTGTACAATATGGTATTTAATGTAAGCAGAAATATGGAAATTCATCTATATAAATTACAACTCACCAAAGACATACCCCAAGGTTTGTCAAGCAATTTTATTTTTAAAGTGGTGTTTTATTTTGTACAATTGCTATGAGAAAAAGGTCTGAAATTAATCTGTTTCAGGATTTATATAGGTTCAATGTCAATTATTAGGAAATAGAGTCACCTGCTTAATATTTTACAGGTATTCTTTGATATGCCAAACCCAAAGGATTAACATAAAACATAGAGTAGCTCTCCATAGAGCCTAGTCCTAGTACCACATCTACGTAAGAAATTTCCTGCCCAGAAGGCTCAGATATCAGCACACCAAAACAATTCTGATAGTATCCAAACTTAGGAGAGCCACAGTTCTCATATCTAAAATAAGGCTTTGACTTCACAATGACCCACGGCAGCTTTGATATACTCAATTAACATAGAGAAAGCATCCTTGAACATGACCTTCCAAGAATTCCTTTCCTTCCTTTGATTATTTGTGACCCAAAGCTTCTAGAAAATAATCCTTTCACTCTCATTAAAGCACAAAAAAGTCTAGTTCTTCCAGAATAGTATATTTTCTGCAAACACCAAATTTATCATTTGAAAATAATTTCCCCCACTTATATGTTCACTATGGAGTGTTAAATTTGAAAAAAAAAATATGCCTGAGGATTTCCTGATTATATTGTGATCACTTTTGCCACCTTTTGAGAGGGGATGGCTATCTTTATTTTTTTATTTGATACATAAATTGCTTCTCTTAAATTTATTTTAAGAATGTGGCCTTCAATAAAATGGATAACCTGGAAGAAATGGACAAATTCTTAGAAATGCACAACCTTCCGAGACTGAACCAGGAAGAAATAGAAAATATGAACAGATCAATCATAAGCACTGAAATTGAAACTGTGATTAAAAATCTTCCAACAAACAAAAGCCCAGGACCAGATGGCTTCACAGGTGAATTCTATCAAACATTTAGAGAAGAGCTAACACCTATCCTTCTAAAACTCTTCCAAAATATAGCAGAGGGAGGAACACTCCCAAACTCATTCTACGAGGCCACCATCACTCTGATACCAAAACCAGACAAAGATGTCAAAAAGAAAGAAAACTACAGGCCAATATCGCTGATGAACATAGATGCAAAAATCCTCAACAAAATACTAGCAAACAGAATCCAACAACACATTAAAAGGATCATACACTATGATCAAGTGGGGTTTATCCCAGGAGTGCAAGGATTCTTCAATATATGCAAATCAATCAACGTGATACACCATATTAACAAACTGAAGGAGAAAAACCATATGATCATCTCAATAGATGTAGAGAAAGCTTTCAACAAAATTCAACACCCATTAATGATAAAAAAAAAACCCTCCAGAAAGTAGGCATAGAGGGAACTTTCCTCAACAAAATAAAGTCCACATATGACAAACCCACAGCCAACATCGTCCTCAATGGTGAAAAACTGAAACCATTTCCTCTAAGATCAGGAACAAGACAAGGTTACCCACTCTCACCACTCTTATTCAACATAGTTTTGGAAGTTTTAGCCATAGCAATCAGAGAAGGAAAAGAAATAAAAGGAATCCAAATTGGAAAAGAAGAAGTAAAGCTGTCACTGTTTGCAGATGACATGATACTATACATAGAGAATCCTAAAGATGCTACCAGAAAACTACTAGAGCTAATCAGTGAATTTGGTAAAGTAGCAGGATACAAAATTAATGCACAGAAATCTCTTGCATTCCTATACACTAATGATGAAAAATTAGAAAGTGAAATTAAGAAAACACTCTCATGTACCATTGCAACAAAAAGAATAAAATATCTAGGAATAAACCTACCTGAGGAGACAAAAGACCTGTATGCAGAAAATTATAAGACACTGATGAAAGAAATTAAAGATGACACAAACAGATGGAGAGATATACTATGTTCTTGGATTGGAAGAATCAACACTGTGAAAATGACTCTACTACCCAAAGCAATCTACAGATTCAATGCAATCCCTATCAAACTACCAATGGCATTTTTCACAGAACTAGAACAAAAAAATTCACAATTTGTATGGAAACACAAAAGACCCAGAATAGCCAAAGCATTCTTGAGAAAGCAAAACGGAGCTGGAGGAATCAGGCTCCCTGACTTCAGACTATACTACAAAGCTACAGCAATCAAGACAGTATGCTACTGGCACAAAAACAGAAATATAGATCAACGGAACATGATAGAAAGCCCAGAGATAAACCCACGCACATATAGTCACGTTATTTTTGATAAAGGAGGCAAGAATATACAGTGGAGAAAAGACATCCTCTTCAATAAGTGGTGCTGGGAAAACTGGACAGCTACATGTAAAAGAATGAAATTAGAACATTCCCTAACACCATACACAAAAATAAACTCAAAATGGATTAAAGACCTAAATGTAAGGCCAGACACCATCAAACTCGTAAAGGAAAACATAGGCAGAACACTCTATGACATAAATCACAGCAAGATCCTTTTTGACCCACCTCCTAGAGAAATGGAAATAAAAACAAAAATAAACAAATGGGACCTAATGAAACTTCAAAGCTTTTGTGCAGCAAACCATAAACAAGATGAAAAGACAACCCTCAGAATGGAAGAAAATATTTGCAAATGAAGCAACTGACAAAGGATTAATCTCCAAAACATACAAGCAGCTCATGCAGCTCAATATCAAAAAAACAAACAACCCAACCAAAAATGGGCAGAAGACCTAAATAGATATTTCTCCAAAGAAGATATACAGTTTGCCAACAAACACATGAATGAATGCTCAACATCATTAATTATTAGAGAAATGCAAATGAAAACTACAATGAGATATCATCTCACACCAGTCAGAATGGCCATCATCAAAAAATCTACAAACAATAAATGCTGGAGAGGGTGTGGAGAAAAGGGAACCCTCTTGCACTGTCAGTGGGAATGTAAATTGATACAGCCACTATGGAGAACAGTACGGAGGTTCCTTAAAAAACTAAAAATAGAACTACCATACGACCCAGCAATCCCACTACTGGTCATAAACCCTGAGAAAACCATAATTCAAAAAGGGTCATGTACCACAATGTTCACTGCAGCTCTATTTACAATAGCCAGGACATGGAAGCAACCTAAGTGTCCATGAACAGATGAATGGATAAAGAAGGTGTGGCACATATATACAATGGAATATTACTCAGCCATAAAAAGGAATGAAACGGAGTTATTTGTAGTGAGGTGGATGGACCTAGAGACTGTCATACAGAGTGAAGTAAGGCAGAAAGAGAAAAACAAATACCATATGCTAACACATATATATGGAATCTAAAAAAAAAAAAAAGGTCAGAAGAACCTAGAGGCAAGACGGGAATAAAGATGCAGACCTACTAGAGAATGGACTTGAGGATACAGGGAGGGGGAAGGGTAACCTGGGACAAAGTGAGAGAGTGGCATGGACATATATACACTACCAAACGTAAAGTAGATAGCTAGTGGGAAGCAGCCACATAGTACAGGGAGATCAGCTCGGTGGTTTGTGACCACCTAGAGGGGTGGGATAGGGAGGGCGAGAGGGAGGGAGATGCAAGAGGGAAGAGGTATGGGGACATATGTATATGTATAACTGATTCACTTTGTTATAAAGCAGAAACTAACACACTATTGTAAAGCAATTATACTCCAATAAAGATGTTAAAAATAAATAAATAAAAATAAGAGATAACTGAGGTGACCACCTAGAGGGGTGGGATAGGGAGGGTGGGAGGGAGATGCCAGAGGGAGGAGATATGGGGATGTATGTATATGTATAGCTGATTCACTTTGTTATAAAGCAGAAACTAACACACCACGGTAAAGCAATTATACTGCAATAAAGATGTTTAAAGAAAAAAAAAAAAGAATGTGGCCTTAACCTATTTAAGTTGGCTAAGGAGGTAGTTTGGAGGGATCTCTTTAGCTTTTCATAATCTCCAACAGTCATTGTCTCCAAGATCATTCCAAACAAGAATTAATAAAGAGAAAAAAATTCTTAAGAGAATGTGGCTTTATTCTCAAGTTTTGAACAATATATAGTCACTGTCTTCAGCAATATAATTCTTGTCTTTCAAAAGATAATGGAAGTAATTAAATACGGATATAAAGATATAGACATAAGTATTGATATAGGTACAGCCATATAGCAGATCCTGAATTTTTAAATTCATAAACATATGTATTTCAATAGAAGTATCATAATATCAAAAAAAGGTAGAGAAGGACTTTATCTTCATCTGCAGTCTCACAGGTGCATTAATTAGAAATCAAGCTGGGGAACTATAAATAGTGCAGAATACCATCTGTTTAAAACTGTAGACACTGACTGGGAAATTTATACAGTTTTAAATGGAATAGCTCTTAATCTCTTGCTTTAGAGGATAATTCAAATTAATCTTTTGCATTTACACACCCATTTGAAAAGTGCAAGAATTAAACTTTTTCTCTTTTTAATTTCCCAGGTGTGAGTTTTGCCTGGATTTTGAAATCAGAGCTACAAATATGATGACAAATTATAGCAAAAAAATTTTGTTTCTAGCTTATCAGAAAAATTAATAGCACTTAAGGTTAATACACCCTGCTTGCCCCATGAGCTTTCTTCCTTATGAGTTTCCTAACACTCAACATTGGGAAACATAAACTAAAAACTACCCACTAGAAACTCTTTACATCACTAGTTTCTTAGAGTCCCTCTCATTCTAGGGCATAGGTGAACAACAATACAACTCTATGTAGTCTGCATTTTTGCTTTGTTTTGATTTTTAGTATTTATGACCTCAACACTTGAAAAAAATAATTATACGAGTATCCCTTAAGCCCTCTCTTTCCTACTTTCAAATCCAACTCTGACATAAAGGTAAATGGATTGCCCAGGGCCGCCATTCAATCCTTCCCTCCCTTTCTCCTTGATCCTAATCTTTCTCCTCCCTTCCAAGAAGGAGATTCACTGAGGGGGATTCTACCATCTCCCTTGAAACTTCTGGAATAAAATAAGGAATTCAAATGGTTTAAACGTTCTCCCACATGTAGTTTAAAACTTCCATGCTGTACGTCATTTGAAAATGCTTTCTTAATGTTTAATATGCTGAATTAAAGGTATAAGGCGTGTGAGTTTGGAATCAGATGTGGATTTGCGCCCAGCTCCTCTACTTTTTCACCGTGTAACTCTGGCGAGTTACTTGTGCTCGCTGGTACACAACAACTGTGTTCTCTTCTACACAACAACTGTGTCTTACTGATTTAACTGTGTCTCCTCTGTATCGTGGGGGCTGCCTAACTGTCCCCGAGAGGGCTGTGCTGCTCTGACGCGTAGCACTAACAGAAGTCATTATAACCTGAAAGGCTATCGAGATTTTAGAGACACTGCTATGCCACATGTCCCTAAACTCAGTGCAGTCCTAGTTAATGTATTTCCTTCTCTTTTCTCATGACCATCTCTGCCTCTGTTCACAGATGCCCACTTCTTCCTACTCTCTATCTCTGCTAAACTACAACTCAGACATTTTAATGGCATGGTAGATCTTTGATCTACATCTGACTGTAGCACCTTTAAGAGTGCTGCAGTTCTGAATTAGCCATTAACCTCTTTTTCCCCTTCCTCTCCTCCCCCCCGGGGACCTATCTGAACCCACCCTTTTACGTCCAGTTAACACCTATAAGCAGTTGCCAGCTTACTCTATTTTTCATATTCTCTCCCCACCCTACCCAATTTTTAAAGAATTGTACTATGTCTACACTGTCAGAACATATCACGTTGCCAATACTGTCTTTCCCATCACTTAGAATTAGATCCAAGGTAAATATACACATACCGCTCACCATCAGTCCTTTTATCAATGTCTTTACAGTCATATTGGTGTCTAAAGCTTGTTCTTTAATAGATTCCTCAAGAAGAAATATTCCCTGGATTTTTTGATTGTTCGTTTGTTCGTTGGTGGTTTTGTTTCTTTGTTTTATTTTGTTTTGTTTTTGCCTGTCATCTTTATAATTGAAAGTCAGCTTGGCTGGATATAAAATCCTTGGCTCACATTTTCTTTATTTGATTACTTTAAATATCATTGTCTTCTGACAAGGTGTTGCTGTTGAAAAGTTTGATGATAGAAGTTTCCTTATAAATGACTCCTTATCTACTATAAAATAGATGGCTAGGGGCTTCCCTGGTGGCGCAGTGGTTGAGAGTCCACCTGCCGATGCAGGGGACACGGGTTCGTGCCCCTGTCCCGGAAGATCCCACATGCCGCGGAGCGGCTGGGCCCGCGAGCCATGGCCGCGGAGCCTGTGTGTCCGGAGCCTGTGCTCCGCAACGGGAGAGGCCACAGCAGTGAGAGGCCCGCGTACAGCAAAAAAAAAAAAAAAAAAAAATAGATGGCTAATAGGGACCTACTGTGTAGCACAGGGAACTCTGCTCAGTGCTCTGTAGTAGCCTATATGAGAGGAGAGACTGGAAAACAGTGGATATATGCATGTGTATGGCTGATTCACTTTGCTGTGCACCTGGAACTAACACAACATTGTGAATCAACTATATACTCCAGTAAAAATTAGTTTAAAAAAATAAATGACTCATTGTCTATTTTATTTTTCTTAGATGCTCAAAGAATATTTTTTAAAAGATACCAATTGTACTTGAACATTTGTTATTCTTTTTAAAAATTTTATTTATTTATTTATTTATTTTTGGCTGTGTTGGGTCTTCCTTTCTGTGCAAGGGCTTTCTCTAGTTGTGGCAAGCGGGGGCCACTCTTCGTGGCGGTGCGCGGGCCTCTCACTATCATGGCCTCTCTTGTTGTGGAGCACAGGCTCCAGACGCGCAGGCTCAGTAGTTGTGGCTCACGGGCCTAGTTGCTCCGCGTCATGTGGGATCTTCCCAGACCAGGGCTCAAACTCATGTCCCCTGCATTAGCAGGCAGATTCTCAACCACTGAGCCACCAGGGAAGCCCTCAAAAAATATTTTTAAAGTCATCCTGGGTCAACTTTCCCAGATGCATGGTAGCCCATTTAAAAACGTATAATTTTTATTTTAAGTTTTCCTGATTTATCATTTTTAGCATTTCTTCTGTTCCATTGTTTTAGCTTTTTTCCTGAAAGATACATATTATATGTCTCTTGGATCATCTTTACCTCTCTTCTATATCTATTATTTTCTCTTAATTGTTTCTTCATTTCTTCTGATTTTTAGAATTTTGCTATTTTCCAACTTGTATTTCTATTAAGGCATTCTCTTTTCTTATTCACTCCTGTGTTGCCTGTAGTGTAGTCTTTTCTTCTGAAATATTTTAATCTTTTACTTCTAAATTCTTTCCTGAATTCTACCATATCTCTTTTCAAATCATTCTGCTCTCCAAACACCTCATGTCTGAGTTTTTCAAACCGTGATTTATGCTGCTCTTCATAATTTCCATGATTTTGTTAATTTCAACATTTTAAAATTATGTTAATTTTAAGCCCATTTTTGGATCATTAGGCTATAGGTTTCACCTGTTTTGTGGGCATGTCTTTCTGGCACGCATCCATTGTCCACAGGAAGTCAGTCTGATTTTAATTATTTATTTCAAGAGATTGTATGGGATTCAACTGTTTTTCTTTTCTGCTGGTCATTTCTAAGAGAAATGAGAGAACTAGGATAATTCTTCTAGCTTCATGGCTCTCATGCTCCTGCTTCAGTTGTGTTCACAAAGTGATAAAAGAAAATAGTCCTGTATTTCCTGAGATCTGCCTACTCTGTACCTTTTCCCCTCTTCCTTTTTATTTGGAACTTCTCTTTCCTTTGAACCTTTGTTTTTTTGTTCAACTCAACTTGGATTCTACTCCCAGCAGCCTCTTCTCAGAGCAGGATTTTATCCTACCAGGGAGCTTCAATTTATAACTTTCCAGAGTTTATAGAGCACAGAACACTTCAATGTTCTGTCCCCTTGCACCCACCAGTAAATTGAAGTCTGTACAATCCATCCCCTCCCACCCTAGTTTCACATATTGTCCTCTGATGGCCCACTTCTCTCTCTGGTACCATGGGTCACTTTTGTAGGTTCCCTGTTCTTTGGTCATCAAGTGGGCCCATTACTTTCTTTCACGATGCCGACATCACACAGGTCTTGAAATTGTTGATGCTTGGTCCCATTCACATTTGGGATTTTGTAAGGGTCTCTTGTCACATAATCACGGGATTTTAATCTTTGCCATTTTAATTGCTCCATCTTTTATGAGGAGTTTCAAAAAGAATCAAAAACTACATCTTCTGCTGAAGCATGTTTGCTAATGAACTTATTTTAGAGGTGCCATTTCCATTCCAAAAGGCTGTAGCTGAGACCCCATTTAACCCATAAATTAATAGTGGTTACATCGATATGTTCTGGGACAGGATCTATATATCCACTAAAAACAATCTATTATTTCAGTTATCTAACTAAATCAGACTCATAGCACAGTGCAATGTCAATCAGTCATTAAACTAGTGGTAGAATGATTTACTGAAAAAAAAAAAGACAGTTGATTGATGACTCCCTAGATGTCTAATAGGGACTGAGAATGAAAGATTACCACTCCCACTGTGATTGGTAAGTGATTATTTTGACACCACTAGACAAGAGAAGGTGACAGGGGGGAAATGTCATTAAAGTAATATCTAATAACAAAAATACCTTTATGACAAACTGTCATCTTTACTCACTTTGTCGCAGAAGACCTTGATCTGGCAATAAGCTCTATGAATGGGTTTATTGCTACGATTATTATAACTGTATGTATCAATCTGAATCATCAAAGGAAGTCCTTTCACTCCTTTTTGGGAGGAGAAATCTGTACTCAGGCAATTCACAGTGATGAAAATCTGAGGGAGGAAGAAAGAAAGGAAAAAGTTCACAAGTCACCATAAAAAAGATCTATTTTTAAAAAATGCATAAGCCTTAGACTTAAAGTCAAAATATTAAATAAACCTATAAGGACAACTGAAGAATATTTGGATATGCTCACATAAAAAAGTATTAAACACATATAACATGATTTATTATATAATTTATAGTTATAAATTTATAAAAATTTTTCTTTTATACTTAATCTTGAAACAGACAATTTAAATTACTTCTCTTTAACTATATTAGCAAAGTCTTACTTATTTTTCAAACATGCATAAGTTAGCTGGGTAAAATGCTGTCTCCTCAATGTATTAAAGCTGTCACTTCTAATAATTATATCAATTTCTCTAATCTCTGACCTGCGAGATAAAAAAAAAAAGAAAGCTATGCAACACCTTCCTTTGCACCTTATTGCACTGAAACATAGCTATTTGTTTACACATCTGTCTTTCCTATTTGTATGAGAGTATGAGATTTGAGACAATTTCTTATTATTTTTGTATTACTGGTACTTGATGTAGTGCCTGGCAGAGAATAAGCATTCAATAAACATCTGATGAATGAGGTCAATGAGTTTATCTAGAAAGCCCACTAGATTGGGAGTCAAAAGCCCCAGGTTTTAGTCCCAACTCTAACATTAAGCAGACTTCAAGCAAGTCACTTCTTGTCTTTGGTTTTCAATTTTCCCTTTAACTCATTTTTAAATCTCTCCCTGAAGAACAGAATATAAATACTAAGATACTTTCATGTTAGTGAAAAAGTAAAAGAAGGGCTGGCAGAGGTAAGACATGGAACAGGAGGAAGGACAGGTAGTCAAGTCACCAGCATCCTCATCTTACGTCATGAGATAGCAAGAAAGACAACAAAAATGACATGAATCCGAAAAAATGGAAACAAGCAAATAATTAAAGATTATAGCACTGCCCAACAGAACTAAAAATAATAATTTTATTAGGAAATATTGGCAGGAATAGAAGGAGAAGTACAAACGGCTAAATTTATCCCCCTTTTCTATAGTGTGTAGAGGTCAATATATACCATTTAAAGTTGATTTATCACGAACTAGGGATATGAGGACAGCACCTAGATTTATGTGGTAACTACATGAATAGTAAGAGGCAGTCTCTGGGAAAAAACGGGCACACTATATTATATCCTTGATACTATTTCCATTTAATACCATATGTATTACTTCTATTTAACAGAAAACTTTAAACTCACTGTTTTAAAATTGTACAGTTATTTATCCTGAAAACCATTTCATTGGATGTATTATCTGACTCTTGTTTTATTTCATCCCCTTGGAATTTTTATTCACCTTCAAACCCTTGACCTGAAGCCTTTCATATCACAGCAACACCCCAGAGAAGAACCCTGCAGAAAGCAAAGAGCCACTGCCATGAGCTGCATTTTAAAGGCCATTCAAATTTTTGATCTAATTCATTTTAAGTCCTATGCCTGTAGACCTTTGGTAATTTATACAACCAGATCTCTCATTTTTAGTGCTATATCTATATAAAGATCATTTTAATCATTTAATTTTTGAGTCCCTTACTTGGCGACGAGAAACTAGCAAGGCACCACATCAATAGCAGTCAAGGCCAGATACAGGTTTCAGTGACATGCTAATCACAACAACTATGGACATCATGCCACAGGATCTCACTTCTTCAGCTGCATCTGAAAAATGAGTGCCTAAAGATGATCTAACATCGAATATGGTCATTTTATTCATTCATTTCATTTATTCATTCACTCATTCATTCTTTCTATAAATATTAACAGAAGTCCACAGTAGGTCAAACACAATATTAGAAACTGGGGATACAGAAGAAAGTAGGTCCCAGCCTCATGAAGCTGACAGTCCAAGGGAAAGGCCAATGAGTAATCCAGCAACGACCAACACAGGGTGGTCAGGGCTCCCCTAAGAGAGATGAGTGCACAGGCCATGAGAACACAGAACAGAGCACCGAACTTGGAGGACACAAGTGAAATACAAAACCCACAGAGACACTGGGCTAAGACCAGGGATTCCATAAATATCTGTTTATTACTTAGGAATGGTAAAGACAAAGAGTAACTACAGACGCAAATGTCAAATGATTTAGGAGGGCTGAGTGATGAAGACCACTCAGAAAGAATATGCCATGTTTCTTATGCCTGTTTCTCCTACCGAACTTCCAGGGTAAAAGTAGACAGAAAATGCTGTCTACTGCTCCTGGAGATGCCCTAACTGCAGAGAACATTCATTCATGCCACACATATTTTTAAGTATCTACCACGTCTCTGAGACTGTGCTAGTTACTAGCACAGATGCACCAATTATGGTCCCTGCAATCACAGAAGTTGGAGGCTAGATGGGAAAGAAAGACAACACGATGGTGCTCTAAAGATTACAATAACTTCACTAAACCCCGATCATTAGATCAAAAAATAAAAGCATACTTTTCTGGGAACACTTGACTTCTTTTATTGTTATTGTCATTATTGACAATGGGGTTATCTTGGCCAGAAGCTATAAATAAATACAGCTTTATGTCAGCAAATCAAATGATTACTCTGGGATCAAATGACATGGTTGTTCCTACCTAGGGCTACGTATTTCATGTAGAAATCTTCCTGTTGGTGACTGTAATCCACAGGGTCCTCAACCAGACTAGTTTTTTTCCTCACCCTCATAAATCCTGCCTAGTCCTGCAGAAACCAGAAGAGAAAAGTGTTCTGTATTTCCTAAGCTAATAGGATTCATGGTTGGGCTTACTGATATATCCATACGTCACTTACAGTGGACATACACTCAGAAAGGCAGGAAGCAATATTAATCGTGGCCTTGTCAGCTCCAAGTCTCAATTAAGAAAGCTTAGCTGATGGAACATGTATTTTTATAGGGGCCACTTGAGTAGGACAGATCCATTGAAATAATAGATGCTTACTGGCAATATCCTATAATACCTACAAGAAATCCTCCTTGGAGGAGCTGTAACGATCAGCCACCCAGTAGACAAGGTCTACAAACTGGACTCTACCACTAGGAGACACTTAGACTTAGGTCCTCTTAATGCAGAAAGGTCCTTAGAAGAAGACCCAGTGGGCCTTCTTTGATTCATGGCCTCCTGATTCCATAAAAAGTAAACAACACGAGAATCTGCCTTCTCTGCTACACTGTGTTGCCAGCTCCCAGACTTATCCTAACAAGCAGGGGTTTTACAATAGGGTTGGCACTGCTTTCTTCTTGCCTGGCTGTCTGACCCAATAGCAAAGCACAGTCTATGTGCCTGATGATATCAATCACAGTCTCGCTGTGCTGCACTTAAAACCTGAATGGTTGAACTTT
Organism: Mesoplodon densirostris; assembly: GCF_025265405.1. Classification (NCBI taxonomy): domain Eukaryota; kingdom Metazoa; phylum Chordata; class Mammalia; order Artiodactyla; family Ziphiidae; genus Mesoplodon; species Mesoplodon densirostris. The sequence goes on along the minus strand of NC_082673.1, from coordinate 59,223,181 downwards.
AACTGCAATTATGGGGGTTGGGAAGGCATGGAAGGACATTAACTAAAACCTCAGCTTGGGACTGATAAGCATTAATTTGTTTCATCTTGCAAACCCAACCATGTCTGAGCTCTATACCCAGCAGGCAAATGTGACAACAAATTTCTTGGAAGTTTATCTACAAAGCACTGTTTGTAAATGTGTATCACAGAAACTTAGGGAAAAGGTATGCTTTCCCTCACCAGTGTTCGTCCAAATGTCAAGCACAGAAAGTTCTTTTTAACTTTAGTAGAAGCCCTAATTATGTAAAGAAATGCCATGAACAATTGGTCTGCCAACCAAGAGTTATGAATGTTATTTTCCTATCATTCTTACAGCACATAATTTATTTTTTAGAAAAATTTTAATTGAATCAGGTCTATCCAGGCAGATAATAGATACAATTTTAATTCTGTCATTGGTTCAAAGATTGATTCAGATAGAAAGGGCATTTGTAAAGTTACCAAGACCTTTCCAGAAATAGAGGCAGTCTCATGAAAACTGATCATTTTTAATAAAATCATTTTTTGACACATGAATTGCAATTCCCATTTTGTAGTTCCTACACAAGAAAAGTGACTTTACCCAGGTTATAATACCTCTCAGTTGTGCATTATGTGTGTAGTAAGAATTATTAAAACAAATACAGATTAATGTGCTTTAGAATTGCTGCATTAACTTGATTATTAACTCCCAAGGTTTTTCTGAGAGTTTGCCATTAAAATACATAGGCCAGGGCTTCCCTGGTGGCGCAGTGATTGGGAGTCCGCCTGCTGATGCAGGGGACCCGGGTTCGTGCCCCGGTCCGGGAGGAGCCTGCATGCCACGGAGCGGCTGGGCCCGTGAGCCATGGCCGCTGAGCCTGCACGTCTGGAGCCTGTGCTCCGCAACGGGAGAGGCCACAGCAGTGAGAGGACCGCGTACCGCAAAAAAAAAAAAAAAAAAAAAAAAAAACATAGGCCAATCTTGATTTACAAAGCAATTTGGGATTTAAAAAATCATAAGGTCCATGATTTGATGGAAATTGTTTATTTTCCTCTTTAAACAATTGTAATTTGTATTTTCAAGAAGATCCTCTGATTAGAGACTAAGAAAGCTACTTATTTCCTAAGGTTGAGACTCTTAAGAGCTCTTTTACAAGAAATTGCACACACATTAGCCTCCAAATTACAGACATGGCATATAGCAAGAAATCAGCATTTTCGCTGTAAAATGAAAACAATATATTAATACGTTAAGTGTGCTCTTGCCAGTTTCCATACTCTATTTTCTTTCTGGTTCTTAGAATTATTAAAGACCTTATAGATGGTTTTCTCACATTTCAGCATTTTTTCCCGTTTATATGATTGCATTTGGTACAAATGCAAAGCTAAATTGAGACAGAAAGACAAACTAAAAGTAAATAATATTAACATATGAAATCTCAGTCTTGGGCAATTATTCATTTTCTCCATGCGTTAATTCATCAAATATTTATCAAATATCTTCTCTCTGTGCCTGGCATCATGCTACAAGGTGGGACACAAGAAGGCTGAGATTCTCTGCCCTCAGAGAGTTTGCGATTTTGTTGAGTATCTAAGAAACTCCTAGATTTCCTGACACCTCCATTATATAGATATAGCTCCTTTAGGGAATGATTTAAAACCTGAGAATAGATTTCTTCATTTTCTCCTACGGATACTGTGGGTGTGCACAGATACACTTTTGGCTTACGCACATAGTCTACCACATTTTCCATATTCCTTTAGTACTCAATATTCTCCATTGCCAGAATATGCCCAGCTTGTTCCCCATTGCCAGTCTTTGCTATGTGCTGTGCCCTCTACCTCCAAGGCTGGCCCCAGGATCATCACTGTCCGCTCCTTCTTCTCGTTCAGGTTTCAGTCCAATGTCAACTCTTCAGCAATCCCCACCTTGGCCATCTAGAACTGTCTCCCTCCTCCTTCTCCCGCCTCTGCCCACGCCCTACCGTGCTGCTCTTTTCTGGTTGCTTCATAGGACTGAACATTATTTGGATTTATCTTGTTTCTCTGTTTAGTGCTTAATTATCTGTCTGCTCCATGCGACGCTAAACACGTAAGAGGAGGGCCCTGTCTGCCTCAAGCTCACTCTACTCCCAGTGCCAGGCCCATGGGAGATACTCAACAAATATCTGTCCAACGAATTAAGAGAAAATTACTTTTCTAAATACACATTTCCCTCTTTATCCATGTTCTCGCTTTCATAAGCAAAACATCCTAAGAGTCAGGATTGCTCTGTATAGCTGAAGTTGTCAAGATAATACAGCAGAGTTAGCTGCTCTGACCACATTTATCCTCAAAAAAATGTTATCTATCTGTATATCAACAAACACAAGTCTAGCACCAATTATATAATCAGTATGAATGTATGTAGGTACATATGCATGTATGTATTGATACATGTATATATGCTACTGAAGATGTTGTATACAGATGCTACAGGAGATATAGAAATCTATGGTAGGGCCCTGCCCTCAAGGAAGAGGGGAGACATAACGTCTCTCAATACACTGTTGGAGTGTACAGAAGTAGGAACTAAGTTGAATATCTCAGGCTGTACATACTGTAAGAACTTGAAGAAAAGGAGAGAGCTCAACAAGGGAAGATTTCCTATAGGTGTCCTGAGCTAGAAAAAAGAGAGATGGAGGAGAAGAAAGTGCATCCTGGCTCTCAAAAGAGGGAAGAGACCAGCCTAGTGGGAGGTTCAGAGGGAGCCTGAAAAAAGGCCGTTGGGGAGAGAAGAGGCCAACCAAGATGCTTGCATCACTGTGATCAGGTCAGGAACACGTGATGAGGTCAAGGGTGTATCACTGAGGCCAAGGGCAGATAGCACTGTGGCCCCAGTATCCAACATCCAAGTTACCAAGAGGACAGTGAGGACTAAGAAAAGACCACCGGGATCAGAAGTAGAGGGTCTGTGCCCCTTCTGGAGGCCCGACTCCTGGAGGGAAGGACAGGAAGCTAGATTTCTGGGGCGAGGGAGCCAGGACACCAAGGTGGAGAGGGAGCACCTCGGCTGGGGAGTCTGGCAGAGGCAGGAGGCTGGGCAGGACAACGGGCAGCGGGGCCACGCAGAGGTGTTCTTCCAGGATGGACAAGGTGTTCACACAGCAAGAGAGGATGAACATGAGGCTACGGAAGGAGGCTCTGTGGGAGCTAAGAGCCCCGGAAGCAGGGATTACATGGGATCAACTCACAGGGGAAGTTTTGTAAGAGGAAGGAGCGTTCTATGAAGCTGGAGGGCGGAATGAGAGGGAAGCACAGCAAGAAAAAAAAGGCACAGGAGACTCAACATTACGTCCCTGGTGCAAATCCTGACACTATGGCCTTGGACTAATTGAACCTTTCTGGGCCTCATGTGCTTCATCTTTTAAATAGGTATAACAATCCCTAGCTTGCTACTGTGACACTTTAAAATGAGATCACGTTGTTGTGGGTTTTTTTTTTTTGCAGTACGCGGGCCTCTCACTGTTGCGGCCTCTCCCGTTGCGGAGCACAGGCTCTAGACACGCAGGCTCAGCGGCCACGGCTCACGGGCCCAGCCGCTCCGCGGCATGTGGGATCTTCCCGGACCGGGGCACAAACCCGCGTCCCCTGCATTGGCAGGTGGACTCTCAACCACTGCGCCACCAGGGAAGCCCCTGAGATCACGTTTTTAAACTGTAAAGTGCTACAAAAATCTACGGCAGCTTCCTGTGCCCACCATGATCTCCATCTTCTCAGACGGCTGGTCACCCAGCCAGCCCTACTCTCTGACTCCAAGCTCCTCCTCAGCCCCATGGCACAGTCCACAAAGCCCCATACATATTAGCTCCCCAACTGTCAAGGCATTTTGTGATGTTCTTCCCAAATGATTCCCAAGTATATTAGTTAGATTCACAGAACTCAAATAGAGAGATATCTTATGAAGGTGAATGGATTTTTGAAACATAAAATCTATCTCTGTGGGACACTTTTAAGGGGTAGAGTCATAGGCTTTGGTGGGGAGAGAGCGAGGGCGACCTCTCTCGGGCAGGACCGTCCTCGCTCTGCCAATGGCCAGTCTCTGCCACTCAGCTGCGTCACCTGAACAGGTCTTGTGAAACAGCACCTCGGGACAAGGAAAAATTTGGACATTGTGTAATAATGGGTTGGCCTGTTTCATAAATAATGAGCTCTCAGTGGGAGGAAGAATTTATGCAGAGACTGAAAGAGACACTCACTCAAACTTCTGATCATTTGTTATTATTTTAAACCTTTTCTGTTCATGTTTAATACTTAAAACTTGTTTTGAGTTTGTAATATCTGAATCTAGCACAAAGTTCAAAAGGGCAAACGTGGAAACCACACCCCCTCCCCCACCGGCATTGTTCCCCAACTAACAGCTTCTTGAGTATCCTTCACACTTTCTTGCGCATCCTTCTAGAAACAAGCTATGCAAATTCATATCCTTTCCTGTTCTATACAAATGGTAGCACAGTAAACACACAGTTCTGCAGCCTGCTTTTTCCATTTGACAAGATATTTTGAAGACAGCTCTTTCTTTTTCTTTTTTAAAAGAACCATGATTATGGAATAACAATTTCTTTAACATGAGGCTGTTTCCAGTCTTTTCATCTTGTAAACAATGCTGCAATGCATGTTTTCAACATGAGCACATATAAATTACCGGCTGTAGGTAAAGGCCATGTCACCAACTATTTTGAATCTGACTTTGGACTTCACTCTTCTACCGAGATTGCTTTCTTCCAGGTCAGCCTTCTCAGTAGCATCCTTATAAGCAGGGGTATGCAACCAGGAGGCCTGGTTACAACACGTTAAGACTCTGCCCCCTTGGAGTTTCCAATTCAGTAGGTCTGAGGTAGGAGGTCCTAGCATCTGCCTTTCTAACAATTTCCCAAGTTGCTGCTGCTGCTGTTTGTGGAGGCTCAGGCTGTGAGAAACCACTGCCTACAACACCCACTTCACTGGCCACTTCCTCCTCTCCCCCATCCTCCTGTCCTCTCCTTCCCGACCACCCTTTCCTTCTTTGGTTCCTCTTCCCCCACCTCCCCTAAATGGGTGGGTCTAAAGTTCCCACGTTGACCCTCTTTCGCAAACCCTCCAATTCTCTCTGCGGCATCTCACCCCTTCTCCTGGCGTCTCTTGTCCCCTCCTTACAGCCCACTTGAAATTCTCTCCCGAGCTCCACCACTCCCGGCTCTTCTTCTACAGCCAGTCTCTGCACCTTTGAGTGCCCCGTCCTTCCACCTGGCTCCCCTTTCCAACCCACACTCATCTAAATTCCACCCGACCCTTAAGACACAACTCCCGTGCCATACCCTCCCTCGAGTGTTCCCTGATCCCACAGAATGGCGCCCTCTCTTCGTGCTGAAGTCTTTAGTAGAGAAAAGTGTATGTGTGTGTGTGTGTGTGTGTGAGAGAGAGAGAGAGAGAGAGAGAGAGAGAGAGGAGAGAGAGAGAGAAGAGAAAGCAAATCGGCAAAAGACTAACAACGAGTCAATCTAGGTGAAGGGTATGTGGTGAGAACTGTATTATTCTTTCAACTTTTCATTTGTAATTTTTTACATAAGAAATTGGAAAATTTTTTAAATAGAAAACTTAATAGAAATGTTTTATAAAAATAAAAACAAATTAAAAAATGAACTTATTTACAAAACCGAAATAGACTCACAGACATGAAAAACAAACTTATGGTTACCAAAGGGGATGGCAGAGCGGGGGTGGGGGTGGGGGGGCAGGGGAGGGATGAATTAGGAGTTTGGGGTTAACATATACACGCTACTATATATAAAATAGATAACCAACAAGGACCTACTGTATAACACAGGGAGTTATATATCTTCTAATAACCTATAATGGAAAAGAATCTGAAAAAACAAAAAATATATATAACTGAATCACTTTGCTATACACCTGAAACTAACACAACATTATAAATCAACTATACTTCAATTTAAAAAATGGTTTAAAAAAATAAAGTTACCAAAAAGCTCCGGGCTACTAATCTAGTAGGTGGATGCTTATTTGTGCTCAAGAAAATAAATCTTTTTATTTTGTGATAAAAATAAATAAATAAAATAAAAAACAGGGCTATCTCCCTCTCCAGAACTCTCCTGGCCCTTTAATTCTGTTTTCATTACAGTCTTTGACACTTTCTTCCTCATATTACAGTCATTTACAGATATGTCTGAGTTCTCGGCCCAGTCCAAATGTCCTCTGAGAGCAGCAGACACTCTGCTTGGCTGGTGTGTCTGTAAATTCCCACTGCCTGGCCCAGCACGTGATGTACAGCAGGCAAGCTGCTTGGAGGGGATGACTGCACCTTTGCCACAGATAATATAGAAGATACTATGACTACCTCTGCCCAAGACGAAAAGGCACTCTGGAAAGAGCACATGCTTCAGACAGACATTCCCAGGGTGGGAATCCCAGCTCTGCTGTGCAAGCTCTCTGGACTTCAGCCTCTTCACTATTTAAATGAAAAATGATCTCCACTTAAAGTATGAATGTTGCATAAGGTATATAAAGCACCTGGCAGAGTGCCTGGTATATGGTAATCACTGAATAAATACTAGCCATGGTACACACACACACACACACACACACACACACACACACACGTCAGTCTATGAAATCCAAGTATGCGATCTCAGTCTCTGAATACACACAACAGTTGATACATGTGAGTTACAGAGCCCTCAGCAGAATTCAGGCCAGAAACCATGGATACTCCACATTCTAACAAAAGATCAAGCCATAGATAGCTTGGATGAGATGGTTTCTAAAGATTATTCCTTCTATATATGAATTAACTCCAGCTTTATAGCTTTTCTCCCATCCATTACCTTATAAAACTGGAACAAAGGCGTGGCTTTAAGTTCAATACCAAAGACTCCAGCAAATGTTTACCTTTCCCTTTTAAAGCTTCCTTCACCCACACCACGCCCCAGCAAACGCATAAAAATGCCATTTGCCCTGCTTTGCAGTGTGTATCTCAACCTTTCAAGACCCCTCCCAGGAGCCTTCCCCACCCCTTCTTCACTCTGGAGAGCATGGAAGATGCCCTATAATATTCTCTATTCTGCCATATGATGACCTGCCGAAACCTGGGCTCTATTTAGTCAAAACATTAGGATATAACTTTGTCTTTATCAGTAATATCCATCAGCTCCACTGCATCCTGGACTGTCTTGTAAGCAGAAAGAGGACCCCCTGGACTGCTGATGGGAGGTGGAGGTCAGGGAAACAAACTAGGTCATGAACCCACAGGGCACTCAGGAGTATGGCTTCCTTTGGCCGGTCCTTTGGGTTCTCTTTTCATCTTGAAAATCAATATTTACACATCTCCCCTTCTCCCTGGTGTCCAGCACTGGAGTTTGGCAGAAAGAGAATACAGTCCATTTAGAAGCATTCCCTTGGAAGGCGTGATTCGTCAAGACTATCGAAACTGTAACTTTCTAAAGCACTTTGTTTGACACACAGTGGAGCCCCATAAAAACTGATTAACTCTTTTAGACCAAAAAGAAATGTTGAGAGAGAGAGAAAAGGAAGGTGGGTGAGATAAATTTGGGACAATTTTAATGGTTCTGCTGTGATTTGGTACTAAATGTCAAAACAGTCTTTGAATGAGCATTACCATAGTTTCCACAAAGAGAGACTGAATAATTTACAGGGTACAAGAAGGTTAGAACACTTACATTTTCTCTAGTTTACTGCCTTTACATAGGCTGTGATCAAAGCACTGCCATTTGCACCATCCTGTCTTTGAAGCTACTAACATTGAGATCTGAGGACTGAGGGGCTGTTTCCTACCCCTTAGCAGCTGATAGAGTAAAGAGCTAGGTTTGGCTTCCTGACCACTTGTTGTACCTTGAAAAGACAGCACTGGGAAGAGAACAGGCTGAACCACGCAGGAAGAAAAGGAAGAAACCTGGACTTAACATGACAGAAGTAAGTCACCTGATATGAGAGCTTTATTTATGTCTCACAATATGAAGCAATTCATGACACAGGCCCCATCAAATGTCCTTATGTCCAGGGCAGAAACTTCATTTTCTTCCTTAGGATAGAATTGCAAATCTGGAAGAGAACTTTTTACTCCCAACTTTCACTTCTTTTTTTTTTTTTTTTTTTTTTTTGCAGTACGTGGGCCTCTCACTGTTGTGGCCTCTCCCACTGCGGAGCACAGGCTCCGGATGCACAGGCCCAGCAGCCATGGCTCACGGGCCCAGCCGCTCCGCAGCATGTGGGTTCCCCCCGGACCGGGGCACGAACCTGCATCCCCTGCATCGGCAGGCGGACTCCCAACCACTGCGCCACCAGGGAAGCCCCCAACTTTCACTTTTGTTTTCCTGCTCAGCCAGCTGATTCCTCTTAGCACATCCATGTTTACACCCCTCAGACTGGGTCTCAGTTCTCAAATGACATCTCCTTGGTATTAGTGCAAAATCAGACACAAAGGCAAGAAATAAGGCAAAAATATTAAGGGAAATAGGGCCTAGAGGGAATATCAACATGCATCCTCTCATCTGGCATTTTCTCTCAATTTAAAAAGTTACATGGAAACTGAATCACTGCGCTGTACACCAGAAACGAACAAAACACTGTAAATCAACTATATTTCAATAAAAAAAATTACATGAAAATCTCTTTTGCAAGTGCAATTCATTTATAGCATCCAAAGGGACCCAAAGTGAGAGGAATCTAAATATAAAATAAATATTGTTTATGTGTGAATATTTACTTCCAATTTACCAGCTTGGTAAATATGGGTTTTCATTTACTGTATTTCTTAAGTTGCAAACATAAAGCAGGGAGCCATTGTGTGCCTTCTGCAACCTTCATTTTCTCGAATAATAATCGTCATCCTTGCTTCGAATTTTTTCATGCTGTGCTTCCTACATGGTATTGCAAAAAAGAGTAAGGAACAGTCTTCACTGTTCATAACAGGAAAAAACCAAAACATAAAGAAAAGTGTACAGAAATAATGTAAATGAGTGTGAAAATGAAATTCAGGATACCAGGGAAAGGAGCTAGAGAGAAGTGGGGGAAATGGAGAATAAATGTGTAAGGTATGGAGAAGAAAACATTGCTATGCCTCAGAGCTGCACTATTAGAAAGCATGCACTGATCTTCAATTAACACAGAGCGAGGTCATAATTAGGCAAATGAGATCACTAATGTTAGGCTAATACACACACATACACACACACTCAGTTGAAGAGGGCAAGGAATCCAAACAGTCCTCACTCCCATATGCATTCTGGTCAATAATATGTATGACATCAACCGGTAATGTACCAGGGTGCTGGAAGTGTTGGGTCCGTGAGCCCATCTTTGTTGGTGGGAGTGGGGGAGATGGGTGGCAAAAGCGGGGTGACTTGATAGAATTGCTTTGCTCAAGGAAATGAGATTCATTTGACTTCTTTCTTTCTAGGTTGTACCCTATACATTTCTTTGAGAAGGAAAGTCATAGCATTCTTTGGTCTAAAACAAATTACAGATATCCCTCTGTTGGGATGGTTTAAGAACATGGACTCTGGACTCAGAGGGACATGGTTCACAGTCCACCTTTTCCACTTGCCCAATCTTGCAGAGCCTGTTATGAAGAAATTTGATATTTAGTGGAATCAGAATCTGAGATGCACAGATAAATGATCCATGGTGTCTCTCAGCCTCTCTATTTCCCACCTCACCCTAACCAGTTTTCAGCCCTGCCCACCCTCAGTTTCACCACAAAAATCTGTTAACAGGGATGAAAATATGCCTTATCTGTGTCCTTGACTCTCTCTAAAACTGCAGCATCTTCTGGTCTGAAAGTTCCTCCCAAATACCAAGACGCAGGAAGAACATTTCCCACCTGATCTTGCAAAGCAGAGGGCCTGACAGCTCCTCTCTGGAAGCCCCCCCTGCAACTCAAGAGGAGGGGGGGCGGGGCGGGGCGGGGCGGGGTAGGCATCCCTCCAGAGCGCAGTCACTGCGCTTCTGAAAGCAGAGGTGCTGGGCTAGACCGCAGCAAAGAGTAACACAGGGCAGACAGAGCTCCATATTACTGAATTATAATACATTTTCTTTTTAAATCATAGAGACAGGGGAATGGGCTAGGAGTGGATCTACTTGTTTGCTTGATGATTTAGCAGTGCTTGGTAGTGAGGGAAAAGGAACATTTCACTGACTCAAGATCATTCCGGAAGGCATAGCAGCAGAGAGTTCATGGAAATAGGCCTCCTTCGTCTCAGGTAGTTTATAAACCGCGAGAAGGATGAGGCATAGAAATAGGGGGAAATTGGTATGGTGTTCCAGTGAAAAGACACAAAAAAGAAACCCATTCCTTAGAGCACTAAGTAGTGTCTTAACGCTCAAGTAATTCTCTGTGGTCACATGAGAGCGGCCTTTGTAGCACGTCGAGGCTGGTTTAATCTTGAAATCACTGTGAACAGAGAAAAAGGCTCTGGACACAAATAAGGGGCCTGGTTTCAAGAATCTGCTTAGAAATCGGGGAGAAAGGGGAGCCTCTAATTGGGGTTTGTGCGCTCCCGCCCTGGGGGTGACGTCATCACCGGTGCTCGGTGCCAGGAATCTGAGCTCACCACCCTTCAATAATTCAATAGGGGCTTGCCTGGGAACTTCTCATCTCGGGGATTAGTGACCAATAGATCTACTTTGTGGGTACCTGCGTTTGGCTGAGGGGAGAAAGAGAGATTGAAATGACCTTGTAAGTGGGAGTCATGTGAAAGAATGCAGCCCTGTGGTGCTCGCACTAGAATCATACGGATGGGACCTTAATACTTTGTCAGCCCCTTCCTGTTCCGCTTCCCGCCATTTTCCAGCTGAGAAACTGAAGCTCAGAAGGGGGAAGACACAAAGCTGGCTATTCCCGCGCCGGGAGGATACCTGGTTGCCTGAGCCCCATTTCAGCGCTTTGTTTTCTCTATCACCCTGTGCCCCAACCTCATCAACTTCCAAGCTTCCACCAGCATGGATGCTCAGAACCTCACCCACCTGGATGCCACCTGAGTCATTCCCAGGGGCCCAGGGACCCCGGTTCACGTTACAGGAGCTTCCAGACTGCACAGACCCTGAGGGGAAACGAATGTCCTGCCGGAGACGCTTTCTGCTGCGGGGCGTCATTGTGCAGAGACGCAGTAGCACAACCAGCAAAACCGGTTCTGGGAGGAAGAAGTCTGCAGTAGTTTTGCCAGAACCGTGCTGCCCTGGAGACTGGCAATCTGCAGTTAATCCCGCAACCTCATTTTCTTTTTTAACACCTTTATTGGAATATAATTGCTTTACAATGGTGGGTTAGTTTCTGCTTTCTAACAAAGTGAATCAGTTATACATATACAGATGTTCCCATACCTCTTCCCTCTTGCGTCTCCCTCCCACCCTCCCTATCCCACCCCTCTAGGTGATCACAAATCACTGAGCTGATCTCCCTGTGCTCTGCGGCTGCTTCCCACTAGCTATCTATTCTACGTTTGGTAGTGTATATATGTCCATGCCACTCTCTCACTTTGTCCCAGCTTGCCCTTCCCCCTCCCTGTGTCCTCAAGTCCATTCTCTACGTCTGCGTCTTTATTCCTGTCCTGCCCCTAGGTTCTATGAACACCTTCCCTGGCCAAACTTTTCCTGTAATTAAATTAAAGTAAATGATTAGAGTTTCACGTTCTTTCCTTTCTTCTGTTCCTGCTAAACGAGAGGTAAGAATAGAATATAGGTCAGCAGCAAAAGAAAAGAGTAGTGTTCTGGAAAAATCCATAACTTTTGTCATCAGGCCTTGATGATGCATATGTGGGAAGACTAACAAATACGGGACTGTTTTATTTTTTTAATAAATGCACCAAAACCAAATATCCAAATAGAAGCTATCTTGGGAAGACACACAGATCTCTCAAATGATACTGCCATGGCTCAAAGTACATTCGTAGTGTCTCTCGGGATATATCCCACTTCAAAGCTGGTCTTGTGCCAAAAATGATACATTATTTTTACCCCTGAAGTGATATTATCCAACTTGTTGGTACACACTCACATTTGGACCCAAGTGGTTTCTGATTTTTTAGAAAATATCCTCAAAGATCAAGATTTACTACCGGTCTTTCAAACAAAGAAAGGCGCAGCAGCTGTCTGTAACGGCACCAACACAAGTCAGCCTCTGTGTGGCCTGTTGCCAAAGGAACCCGGGGAGGTTGGTGGGGTTCCTGACTGGCCCATTCCTCTCAGCCACACGGCGTCAACTCCCTTGTGTCACTACTTTCCCCAACACCGAGAACCAGTAAAGATGTAAACGGCATATTCAGTTGTCTGAGAGGGTGTGATTGGGGCGTGAAACTTCAAATGGCCATGAGGACCAGGCAAGGAAAGTTCCACGATGGAGAAGGCTAGGGAAAGCATTAAAGAGAACAGCTGGTACCTCACAAGAGCTACTCGTGGCCTTGCAAACACTCGGGCTCATGTTGCCAGAATCTCGAATTATCCAAAAGAATCTGGAAACTTAGGTTTTTGTTTTGTTAGTTTGTTTCTTGAATCTCCTGATTATTAAATGTGGGCAAAATATTTTAAAACTTGGAATATAAGTACATAAATGCATGATACGCACGTCCATATACGTTCTGTGGAATATATGAAGGCTGCGGGTCACAAATTTGTGTCCTCTGGCCACAAGAACTAAAACAACATGTGACACTGAATGAATGTCACAATCCTAAAGCCTACAACAGATTTCTGTGTGGATGTTACCAAGAGGAACTTGAAGTCAAATGCAACTGCTCCCGAGAATAAGTTCACAGTATGAAAATTACAAACAATTCCACTGTGAGAGGATTTTATGCCTTGCTTTGTTGAAAACCTTTTTCCCAATCATGTAATTTCGGGGTTTTTTGCAGCCTGCTTATTATAAAATCAATATTTTAAAGAAAAACCTTACATCCTGCGGGTTGAAAAAAAAAATCTTCTCAGCCTACCTAATGAAATGGATTTAACTTCTTTGGTTTTTCTTTAAAAGCTCTTCCAGTAGTTTGGCAGAAGTATTTGGAGCTATTTTTATTATTCATTGATTAACCCAAACTGCACACAATTACAACTACCAAATAATAGTTACTGAAAATATGTATTAAAGAAACAAGTTTTGCTACAACCAGCAAGCACTGCCATTTGTCAAAGCATATGTGACCTTAAATGTGTCAGCCTGGAAGAATACACATGCACAAACATACATATTTCAACAAGAAAAGTGAGCCTTACCTATGGGAAATGAAAGAAAAGCCAGCTCAGCCCCAAATGAACTACCTCACTGGTTGACCATAGAGCCGCCATCATTCAAGATGTCCCTCCAGGTTTAGGCATTTTCTCTAAAAGGTCCTTATTGACTGGTAACAGTTAACACATTCACCTTCTAGCACGTGTTATCAGATTGCATGATAAGGAAATTTAGGGCTGCAGTTACAGCTCACTTTTACAGCTTGCTTTACCTTGACAAGGCACTTCCAAGTATAGGATCCCATTGTCTTCCCAATGGATGGCTCTGCTTGGGCCTGTCTCTCACTCCTCACACACACTGCTGTCCAGCTAACGATTCCCTTACCTCCCTCAGAGACTGGATTTTCACACATCGTACTCCCAGCACATGCTTGGTACAGCAGGGACAATCGGAAAAGTTTGTTTTGTTTTGTTTTGTTTTGCTTTACATGAGCGAACTGAGGCCCAGAGAGGTCAGCTGACTTGCCAGGATTCCAACCCTGGGCCCTGATACCATTGCACACACTGCCTTTTCCTTACCCAGCCCAGTAATCTAGCCTCTGGGAGAAGAGAAGGGGGCATGAAGAGAAAGCCTGGGGCTTGGGTGAGGAACTTTAAACAGAGGTGGAGTGGGGCCTCGAGGAGAAGCTTTTCCTGCACATCCGTGCCCATCACATCACAAGGCCTCCTGCCTTCCCTCAGATGCACTGACCCACTGGAACATTCTCCCAGCTACTATGGAGCTCTGTTTCTGCTTGCCCATTTAGGTCACCTTTCTTGGGCCTAAAGCCAATTTCATTTACTTTGTTTTATACCTGAGTGAAATGAGACACTGAGCAATTCATCGTCTTCTCTAAGTCATGCCCACAAACTCCCATCCAGTTTCCTTTCTCACCTGGCCTTCCCCTGCTTGCAGACAATGAAGCATTGAAAGTAGTTGTTTACATTGACCTTTTCATTAATTCGAAGACAAAGTCTTCTAACGCCCTCCTAGATGGTACATAACTGAAGCAGAAAACAAGTTTAGGGTTCATCTGGAACCTTCCCTTTGGTGCAAAATAAGGATCGAGAATCAGAAGGTACAGAACACAGGAAGAAGAGTGGGCATCGCAGCAAAGTTCAGTTTTCAGAAACTCAGAGACTCATGGCTGGAAAGCAAATCTGAGTATCATCAAGTCTTACTTTTTTACCCGAATCCATGCAACGGTGGACACCTATCCTCAGGATGCACCTGGCCAGAGATTTTACTGTTGTCCTTCTTAACCATGCTGGCACCAGACAGAAATAAGAAAAGCTTAAGCTTGAGGTTAACAGGAAAGAAATGGCTCAAGGTCACGGTGGTGGCTCTTCCTCAGGGGTCAAGTTCAGAGACCTGCAGCCCTGCTTCTTGCACCCTCCCTTGACCAGATTAAGCCTCAAAGGGGCCGGGGGTCGGGAGGCTTGCCCAGCTGCTTACCTGTGCAGACAGTAGCTCTGAGCACCTTCCTGCCTCTGAAGAAGGCAGCGGTTGGAGAGGTGTTTGGGGAAACTGCAGTGCAGGTAGAAAAGATTTTTCAGGCCCAGTCCTGTCAGCCCCAAGTGGAGCTTGGGGGCCTGGAGGATTTGGGAGGGACAAGGGGCCTGGCCCGTTCAGCGGGAGGCCACAGGGGAATAGGTACACCCCCTTTCTCCTTGCTCCACAAAAGGCAATTTAGCTGCGCGTAATTGAATGTGTGTGACTTCAAGAGAAAGATCATAATAAGTTCATTTCCCTTTTTTTCCTGGCTCAAGTTAACAGATCTTTCCCTACTCAGAGGCTTTTGTAAAAGAATCCTCTGCAGAGAAAGGACACGGTATTTAAACGGTACGACCAATGAATCAGTGCTACTTTTTCACTCACCTTAGCTTCTTCATTCACGTCCCAGGTGAAGGAAACAGCATTATATGCAATCTCTTCAATGTTGCCAATCGTATTAAAGCTCTCCTTGTAATCAGCTGTGACATGAAAAAAAGAAAAGGGTATTAAAAGAATCAGCATTACTGGGCGACATGTATTGAATGATCATTTTTCCAGTGGGGAAATTGCAACTTTGCCTATTCTTCTGTCTGTCTCCATGGCAACAGTTAAGGATTTGTGCTTGCTGATAATCTTTTACTAATATTTACTCTATCAGAATGTAAGCGTGTTCCTCTATTAAAAGGGTAAACCTAGGTGAAGCAATGTTCCTAACTGATTTGTTCACTAGTTTCATTTTTAACTCGGTTTATAAGTTTCTTCCTCCTGAGCGCCCTGTCCCCTACCCGGTCCCTCTCCTATTCACTTTTCTGCCACTTGATTTTGCCAGCAGTCCCAGAGTATTCCATAGGGATCGTTTCATAGGACAGAATATTCTCTTTATCAGCTGGGCAGGGTCTCTGGGGCTTCAGTGAAGAAATCCAAGAGTGCAGAAAAACTTATTTTTTACTTCTTTTTGGATTTAGGTACAGAGAAGTGAGTCAATCGTACTCAGCTCATTACCACCACCTGTCCCCTCAAGGCCCTCTCTTATTTCTTTATTTATGTAATATTTATTTATTCCTTTTTATTCTCTCTATCCCCCACCCCAAAACACAATAGCTATCAACATGTTTGCTCTGTATCCTTATGAAGTAAGTTGGGTTGATTTGCCTGTGTACACCGTTTTCATTTTCACAAATTGTGCCGTACTGTGACTAGGGTTGCCAGATTTAGCAAATATTTGGATCATACTCTAAAAAAGTATTTGTTGTTTAACAGATATTCAAATTTAACTGGGCACCCTGTATTTTATCTGGCAACCCTCGCTATGGATCTTTTCAGACGTATCCACATTGCTGGTTGTATGCCTAATCCTAGCTGTGGCTGCATAGAGTTTAGTGGTGACCACCAACTACAAATGACTTATCCCCTCTCCCCAGAGATGGACCCTTCAGTGGTCTCCAGCTCTCTGGTACCACAGACAACACTGTGATATTCCTCTGTCTCCACTGTCACTGCCTTAGTTGGTCTTCAGGTCTAGACACGACATTCCTAGTCTTATTCCTACTTCCTAAGGTTTTTAGCTTATGCTTACCATCTAGATTTTCCCCCTACTCTTGGCCTCCTTGGATATGACATCCTACCTTCACTCCATCCCTTGTGTACTAAGTAAACATCGGCCATGTGCTGCTTGGCTGGCATGACGGTAAGGCCCATCTGCTTTTCTTTGAGGTCTGGTTCACTCACAACTTGATCACCTAATCACATATGTCCTTCCTTTCTAAACTTCCATAGTTATTTTTCTAAAATGAAAACTCTAATCATGTGCTTTCAATAATTTTTTTAAGGCTAAAACTTACACCATGACCTATCATATGCTTTACAATTAGACCCTGCACACTTCTCTGTGTCATCACACTCCAGCCCCACTATGGGGGCCAGAGGAAGGTTCAATACTAATGATATTGGAGGTCTTTTTGTTTATAAAATCTTTTTGAATATGTTTCTCTCTGAGTTAGGATGAGTTATTATGATTGACTTCCAGTATAAAGTATAAAGTGTTCATTGTCTACAAAATTTGACATGTTTCTGGCCAAATGGTCATTTCCTCATCCTGTGTTCTAAGTGGCCCTATCACTCCACGGCTGGTGGCTTCTTGAGGCTTCAGCAAGTTCTCTATGTTAATGCTGTAAAATTTTGAAGTCTGCTTTCCTAAAATTCACATATCTGTTCATTTTTAGATCATTTCCTCCTCATTTATCACAAAATCTAAATTCATGTGATCCTTTACCAAGATTTTAATTACCCTCTCTTACTAATACAACTCATTTTGTTCGTGTGAATTAGGTTGGGAGAAGCAGGACTCCTATTTGATTTTTCTATCCATAACACAAATAATAATAAAACAAAGTCCATAATAATAATATCAATAAGTTTAGGGGAATTCCCTGGCGGTCCAGTGGTTAGGACTCAGCACTTTCACTGCTGGGGCCCTGGTGGATCCCTGGTTGAGGAACCAATATCCTGTAAGCCACGTGGCATGGCCAATAATAATAATAAAATAATAATAATAATAAGTTCATAATAATCCATAATAAAACAAAGTCAGTTTGATTTTGTGTTTTTTAAAATAACTCCTTATTACTGGGACCTGGATTGCTGGTTAACTTCAGAAAAACCTACTGAGATGTACTCTCCAGAATGGCCCTCAGACTCACTTCCTATAATGAGTCATGTCAATCTATACTCTGACCAGAATTCTATTTCCCCTCTTTCTCACCAAATTTCTACTTTTGTGGCCAATCCAGTGGGTACAAAGTGGTATGTTAATGATATTATAGTTGCATTTCTTCTGTCACCTATGAGTTCAAGCATCTCTTCACATCCAGGATAGCCAACGAGGTGTCTCCTTATACAAACTGCCTATTCATGCCCTTTGTCTATAGTTTTATTGGTTTCCTCAGGGAAACTTTAAAGCAAAACTATAGATCTTTACATTTTAAATAAAGCACACACACTTTAACATAGAAGCTTGTGTGTTCACCACAGGAAAGTCGTATACCATGAACAAATAAGAAAAATATTTAAAAGCAGGCACAATCTACTCACCCACTACAAACACATCTGTGTAGACTTCATTTTTCCTATCTCAGTCTCTGTCTCCCTTTCTCCAAAATATGTAAATATTTTTACACAATATTGTAACAATTATTTTTTAATTTGCTTCTTTTCCCTTTAATACATCTTCAGCATCTTTCCATGTCACTAAATAAAATTGTGGAAAATAGTTTTAATGTCCAAATACTATTATATTGGATTAAAATAAAATGCTATAACCTTATTTTGCTCCTATTGGACCCTTAAATGATGTATAATACTTTGCTACCTTAAATAGTGCTTCATCTAATTATCTTATGGCAAAATAGTCATATATACTTCATTATTTCATTAACATATATTCTCAGAAGTGAAATTAATAGGTCAAAGGCAAATATATTTTTGAGGCTTCTAATTCACTTTGTCAGATTGATCCTAGAAAGGTTAAAATAGTTTATATTCACAATAACAGTGTGTGACTTCCTATTTCCTCAAACTTTCTCTTTCCAAGTTGGTATGCAAAGCATGCTAACATTATTTTATTTGCAATTCCTTGATTGCTAAAGAATAGAACAGTCTTCTATTTGCTTTCTGGTTCTTTGTGTTTCTTTATATTCTTTCTCTTTGTTTTTAAAATTTATTCATTTATTGTAACAGTTTATTGTTCTGTATTTTGCTCATTTTTCTCTTAGGGAATTCAAGTTTTCTTATCGATTTAAAGTAAATATTTAAAGCTAAGCGATAAAACAGAAAGCAAAGGAAAATGATTTTATATCCTACAAGTTTAAAAAAAGGCTTTATGACTATATTTCAGATGATTTTAAATGCAAGCCTGTGCTTTCAGCAGGCCAGCCAGTTTCTTAAAATTTTGAAAAGAAAATAGATCACTGAACTTAAAGGAACTGAGTTCCCTGATTCTTCATAGCTATTTGTTTTAAAAGACAGTCTTACAATTTTGTTTTGCAATTTTTAATAAGCATTTTTAAAATCATAAATCAATCATAAATTTAAAAAGCAAATGCCATATCTAGCAATAAAGAGAAATCAAAATGGTTTGGTCAAACACTTAACCTAGATCTTTTAAAGTTTTTATTTTTCCACACCTTCTCTACCTGAAAAATTCCTCCCCTAAAAAAATGTGTTAGCTTTGGGGGCTTCCCTGGTGGCGCAGTGGTTGGGAGTCCGCCTGCCGATGCAGGGGACACGGGTTCGTGCCCCGGTCCGGGAGGATACCGCGTGCCGCGGAGCGGCTGGGCCCGTGGGCCATGGCCGCTGGGCCTGCGCGTCCGGAGCCTGTGCTCCGCAATGGGAGGGGCCGCAGCAGTGAGAGGCCCGCTTACCGCAAAAAAAAAAAAAAAAAAAAAAAAAAAAAAAAGTGTTAGCTTAGAAAAGTAAAGAATTTTAAAAACAAATGCAATATAAACACAAATAAGTGCTTTCTGGGTCTTGCACAGGGTCTCTGTCAGTTTCTCTCTATCATGTTCACTTACTCAGTCAACAAAGGTATTGAACAAATATTTACTGTGTGTTCCCTATATACCGGGCAGCATACTCACACTTAAGAAACAGCAGAAAATAAAACTAGGTCCCTGGTCTAACGGCGCTTACAGTTTAGAAGGAGACAGAATACAAATAAGTAGACAAATAAATAAATGAAAAACATATTATGTTTAATACGCTTTTTATGCCAAAAACAAGACTGGCAAGACTACTTTTTATTGGGTGGCTATATTACCTTGCTTATTTCCTTCATACCACATATCAATGTTTTATTTATTTGTTTATTTATTTAACACTGCCATTTCCCACTAGCTATACATGCTATGTAAAGGCAAGGAACTTAACTGAAATACTGCTACTTTCTCAGTGTTTAACATTATCCAGATAAGATGCATTCCATAAATTTGTTGAGTAAATGAATGAATAATGGATCCATGAGCAGTCTAAACAAAAATATAACTAAGAGACTAATGTCACACATTCCTCTTTAACCTTATAAAAGACATATCTGTTCTTCTCTACCCCTTTGTTTTTAGTCTCTAAGTCACTCACCTATAGATGGTAAAACAGCTCTGCTATCATGTGGTGACTGTCAAAGTTTTGTACACGACTTACACACATTGATATTGCTTTGTCCACATGCATTTTAGTCTAATAAACAAAATGCTAATAGATGTGTCTCCTGTTTCTGAAAACTGTCTTAATGTCCTTTGATAATTGTTGTTTGCTTAAGGGTTCATGACCCTTGGTATAGGAATAAAACCTCCACAGCCTGTTGTTAATTCTTCCTGAATTTATTTCCTCAAGAAAGCTTCTCAAACCCAAATTTTGTAAATGTTGATAGCTGCAACCACTAAAAGTATTGTAGGACTTCCCCAGTGGTGCAGTGGTAAGAATCCACCTGCCAATGCAGGGGACACGGGTTTGAGCCCTGGTCCAGGAAGATTCCACATGCTGCACAGCAACTAAGCCCGTGCGCCACAACTACCAAGCCTGCGCTCTAGAGCCCACGAGCCACAACTACTGAGCTCGAGCACAACAACTACTGAAGCCCGCGCACCCTAGAGCCCGTGCGCTGCAACTACTGAGCCCACACACCGCAACTACTGAAGCCCGCGTGCTTTAGGGTCTGCGTGCCGCAACTACTGAGCTCGCATGCTGCAACTACTGAAGCCCACGTGCCTAGAGCCAGTGCTCTGCAACGAGAAGCCACCACAATGAGAAGCCTATGCACTTCAACGAAGAGTAGCCCCCGCTCACCACAACTAAAGAAAGCCTGTGCGCAGCAATGAAGACCCAACGCAGCCAAAAGAAGAAAAAAGGTATTGTAATGAGCTGAGTTTCCTAGAGCTGCCATAACAAATACCACAAACTTGGAAGTTTAATACCACAGAAATTTATTCTCTCATTGTTCTGGAGCCAGATGTTCCAAATCAAGGTGTTGGCAGTATTGGTTCCTTTTAGAGGTTCCACGCCTCTCCTAGCTTCTGCTGGTGGCTGGCAATGCTTGACACCCCTGGACTTGCAGACATATCACTCTAATCTCTGCCTCTGCCTGCACATGATGTACTCTTGTGTGTCTCTTCCCCCTTTTTCTTCTCTTCTAAGGACTTGTCATTGGATTCAGGGCCCACCCTAAACCAGGATGATCTCATCTTGAGACGCTTAACTTATTACATCTGCAAAGACCTTTCTCCCAAATAAGGTCATATTTACAGGTTCTGCGACTTAGAATATAAACATACAATTTTTGAGAGTTACCACCAACCCCTGCATCTGAGATTCCCTCCTATGATTGGAAGTCATGTGATTTGAGTATATGGTTTAGCTAAAAAGTAATCACCCTACTTTAAAAGAATTTTAAAGCATTTAATTGTGAACATACAGGCATGCCTCCGATATATTGTGGGTTTCATTCCAGACCACCCCAATAATGCCAATATTGAAATAAAGTGAGTCACACAATTTTTTTGGTTTCCTAGTGCATATAAGAGTTATGTTTAGTCTGTATTGTAGGCTATTAAGTATGCAATAGCATTATGTCTAAAAAAACCATGTAAAAACCTTAGTTTAAAAATACATTACTGCTAAAAATGCTAACCATCATCTTGGCCTTCAGTGAGTCATAATCTTTTTGCCGGTGGAGGGTCTTGCCTGGATGTTGGCGGCTGCTGGCTGATCAGGGTGGTGGTTACTGAAGGCTGGGGTGGCTGTGGGAATTTCTTAAAATACGACAACAATGAAGTTTGCCAAATTGATTGACTCTTCTTTTCAAGAATGATTTCTCTGTAGCATGCAATGCTGTTTGATAGCATTTTACCCACAACAGAGCTTCTTCCAAAACTGGAGTCAAACCTCTCAAATGCTGCTGCTGCTTTATCAACTAAGTTTTTTTCTTTGCTCAACCATAAGAAGCAACTCCGCATACATGAAAGTTTTATCATCAGATTGCAGCATTTCAGTCACATCTTCAGACTGAGTTGCTAACTCTAGTTCTGTTGTTATTTCCACCACATCTGCAGTTACTTCCTCCACTGAATCTTGAACCCCTCAAAGTCATCTATGAAGGTTGGAATCAACTTCTTCCAAACTCCTGTTAATGTTGATATTTTGACATCTTTCCATGAACCACAAACGTTCTTAATGGTATCTAGAATGGTGAATCCTTTCCAGAAGGTTTTCAATTTACCTTGCCCAGATCCATCAAAAGAATCACCATCTATGGCAACTATAGCCTTACAAAATGTATTTCTTAAATAATAAAACTTGAAAGTTGAAATTACTCTTTGGTCCATGGGCTGCAGAATGGATGTGTGTTAGCAGGCATGAAAACAACAGTAATCTCATAGTACTTCTCCATCAGAGCTCTTGGGTGACCAGGTGCATTGTCAATGGGCAATAGTAATATTTTGAAAGGAATCTTTTTTTCTGAGCAGTAGGTCTCAACAGTGGGCTTAAAATATTCAGTAAACACATGTGCAGTCATCCAGGCTTTGTTGTTCCACTTATAGAGCACAGTCAGAGTAGATTTAGCATATTTCTTAAGAAACCTAGGATTTTCAGAATGGTAGATGAGCATTGGCTTCAACTTCAAGTCACCAGCTGTATTAGCCCCTAACAAGAGAGTCAACCTGTCCTTTGAAGCTTTGAAGCCAAGCATTGACTTCTCCTCTCTAGCTATGCAAGTCCTAGATGGCATCTTCTTCCAATATAAGGCTGTTTCGTCTACACTGAAAATCTGTTGTTAAGTGTAGTCACCTTTATTAATTATCTTAGCTAGATCTTTTGAGTAACTTGCTGCAGCTTCTACATCAGCACTTGCTGCTTCTCCTTGCACTTTTATGTTACGGAGATGGCATCTTTCCTTAAACCTCATACACCAAGCTTGGTTAGCTTCAAACTCTTATTCTCTAGCTTTCTCACCTCTCTCAGCCTTAACAGAATGCAAGAGAGTTAGGACCTTGCTCTGGATCAGGCTTTGGTTTATGGGAATCTTGTGGCTGGTTTGATCTTCTATCCAGACCAGTAAAACTTTCTCCATGTCAGCAATAAGACTGTTTTGCTTTTTTATCATATGTGTGTTCACTGGAGTAGCACTTTTAATTTCCTTCAAGAACTTTTCCTTTGCATTCACAACTTGGCTTACTGTTTGGAGCAAGAGGTCTAGCTGCTGGCCTGTCTTGGCTTTTGATATGCTTTCCTCACTGAGCTTAATCATGCCTAGCTTTTGATTTAAACTGAGAGATGTGAGACTTGTCCTTTCACTTGAACACTTAGAGGTCACTGTAGGGTTATTAATTGGCCTAATTTCAATATTGTGTCTCAGGGAACAGTGAGGTCTGAGGAGACGGAGAGAGATGGGGGAATAGCCTGTCGGTGGAGCAGTCAGAACACATACATTTATCAATTAAGTTTGTTGTCTTGTATAGGTGTGGTTTGTGGTGTCCCAAAACAATTACAATAATAACATCAAAGATCACTAATCACAGATTACTATAACAAATTCAGTAATAATAAAAAAGTTTGAAACATTGAGAAAATTACCAAAATGAGACACAGAGATGTGCAGTGAGAAAATGCTGTTAGGAAAATGGTGCCAATAGACTTGCTCCATGCAGGGTTGCCCCAAACATCCAATTTTTTAAAAAGCAGTATCTGTTAAGCACCATAAAGTGAAGCCCAATAAAACGCTTCATATTACATTTTGAATGGACTCTTATTTCTTTAAAAAAATGATGAAGCAACACAAAAACTACATGTTTTGTACACTGGTTTGGAAATGTCTATAGAATACTAGCATCTACTTGGTGAGCATGGGGATATAAATAGAAATATGGCTTAGATGTTTCCAAAAAGTGACATGATGGAACAAAACTACAGTTGGCTAAAACAAGTTTCTAAAAAAATGTATGTCAACTGAATCTGAGTTACGAAGGTTCTTATTAATCTTAGTCATTCACACAAAGGAATAACCCTAAAGTATACAACCAGCTCAAACGATCCAAAACAACGAATCCCTGGGAAGAAGAAATGAGAGTTCGTCTAATGAAATAAGAGTGAAGGTGATCTCACCGTTAATGTCATGTTGCTGGTGATAGAGTCAAACTTTCCAGGGTCTGTTCTCAGGCTGGGTGTGTCCTTGGCATGTCAGAGTGAGGCATATGGGAATGCACAGCCATAGAGATACTCTAGGGCCTGTTAGGATGACCTCCAAAGACGCAAACTGATAGTTTCTGGATTCTCGTAGTTTATAGGCTTGTGTGGATGTTCTATAACAGTGATAATCAAATGCTGGTGTGCATCAGAATCACTGTAGGGCTTTGGTAAAATGCAGATGTCTGAGCCCACTCCCAGAGATTTTGATTCAGCAGGTCTGGGATGTGGCAAAGAATCTGCCTTTCTAATCAGCGCCCAGGCAGGGCTATTGCTGCTGTTCTGGAGACCATCCTGGGTAGCATGGATCTACGGCAAATTGAAATGACTGAATCCTTTGTGTGCATTTGATTTATCCCACATATAGTCTTAGAAAGCACTAAGTATGCCTTGATGTCCCACATCAACTACCCATGACGTCCATGAGACAGATTGTTCTTCTTCCTCAAAGGTCTCCCCTCTTGGGTGGACATCAACACCACATACAGGAGGACCAGGCAGTTACCTACGTGGTGAGACGTGGGTACCACCTGCTCCAAAACATTTGCTATTCTCTTGCCTGGAATCCCATCCTAGAACTCACTTTCCTTTAGGAAGACACTGTCATCTCCTGACATGAAAAGGCAAATGCTCCTGGGACAGTAGTAACTGCCACAGACTGAGAGCTTACTGAGTGCCAAGCCTTCCACCGACGGTATCTCATCTAATCCTCACCACCGCTCTGGGAGGTAGGTATCAGCATCCTCCTACAGAGAAGTTAAGCTGCTCGTGAAAAATAACGTGGCTGGTAACAGACCAACCTGTGATTTGAATCTAGGTCTGTTTAAGGCCAAAGGCCATACTTTTAACCACTGCCTATATTTATCTTGCAAATTAAACACTAAATGGCCACCAGATAGTAATATCTTACAAAGAAAAATCATAGCACAGCCTACGTGGCAACTAACTGGTAGAGAAGTGCTGGAGAATGTAAGTTTGATGATGTGGAGAGACTGGACATTTTTGGACCACTGCAAATGCCTTGACAAAGGAGGGCAAAGTCAGGGGTGTGTCCTGCAGACCCCAGGAAGATGGAGCTCACAAACTAGTCCCTCTGAGAAGGCAAGGGATGTCGGGGCAAAGATGATAAACTTGACAGTGTTTCAGCAAAGGGCTGCTAAGCACACGTGGATGTGCAATACTTTCTGTATGTTTTTGGCAAGTTATATTCTATGCTGAAATTACGGGATTCAATTCTATTTTAATTGTTATGGAAAGCAGGACGGTGAATCCTTTGTTATCTTAAAAAATTTTTTTTGCATGTAATCAGTGGTCTGTTAAAAGGTCTTTAAATTCAGACTTTTGTAGATTGAGTTTTCTTCAGATTGATTGTATGTGTAAGTGTGATTCTGGAATGTGGTCAAAGGAACTATTAATTTCTTCACCTTAATTAAGCTTCATGTGCTTGGTAAATTATAAATACCCCTTTCAATTATTTTTCGTATGTATTGTTGGAGATAAAAAGAAGTGCTGTAATTAAAGTAAAAATTGCTTCTCTTTTGAAAGGTGTGGATTCTGCCTGGACTAGTGTAATAATGGAGCTGGAATGCTGAAAACGGCTCAGGGTACTACTGCCAATTCAGTGTGCAATACACCACAGCCTAAGAAGATGTTTATTTTGAAAAGCCAAGAACTTGGGGTAGTTCATGTATTTGGGGTCAGCATGCTACAAGGAGTCCATTTATAGAGTGGTGCCCAAAGCACAGAGAGAAAGGACACTGGTGGGGGAGATGCCCAGACCTGAATTTAATTTCTCTCCTCCTCTCACAAGCCCTAAGACCTCCAGTGAAAAGTTACTGAACCTCTCTGCACTTGTATTTCCTCAGCCACAAAAGAGAGGCGATGTCTAAGGGAACAGACCCTGCTAGTCCTGTAGTCAGTGACAGAAACAACGTTGCTCCCCACTTTCCCCCATCCCTCCTGTCCTCAAACATCTGCTTTTCTCTGTCTGCAACAGCCAAATGGGATCAGCTCAAATTCAGGAAACAGTTGAGGGTCATTCTAGGAGTATTCGCTCTGACTTGAAATAGGTAAAATAAATAAACCTTAGTCCAAGTAGGTACTGAGATTTTTTTTTTTTCTGTTTTCAAAATCAGAGAAGCAGCTTCTTAAAATCTGAATGACTCACAAGAACACTAATGAGTCCATGATTTCCTTTATAATACTTTTACCAAGACAGAGGTAATCTGGGTTTCCTTAAGTGTGTCGACACTTGAGCTGATTTTTAGAGGCACTAAATGTATTTCCATCTCTGGGTCCTGGGCCCTGAGCAAATAGTAGGAACAGCCACCAGTTTTTGAGAGCTTAGTGTGTGCTAAATACACATACTTCACAAACACAACCTCAGGCAATTCTGATCAGTAGCTTTTTTTATGATTCCTACTTGGTATAACAGGCAAACGTGTCAAGTACCTCTCCTCCCCAGAAGTCACTTAGTTTTGAAAGGGCCAAGCTGGGATTGAAGCCTAAGAAGTTCTGTCTACATACAAAGCAGAGCCTTTTGCTTTCTGTGATATGTAATGTTTCCAACGAGCACCTTTCCATACATAATCCAGAATAAAGGGGGCTGACACTATGAAGACATAAGTTGTGACTCATAGAATGTGACTGGCATAGAACGACTCTTTGGCACTATTAAAGCTGGAGTTATTAATAATATTATTGATATTTACTCTCCATACATCATTTAAGATGAACTCTTTCTTGGAATTTTCCCAGTAGGCTAAACCTAATATTTTCTTTGTGTTTGACTCACCCTTCTATTTCTTGAGAAGGAATTATATAGGCCCGTGAGATAGCTTTCAATTGCACTGACCATAAACTTAGAGGAAGAAAAGCATTTTACATTATAACCCATTACTGCATTCAGATATGCTAGTATTTTTACTCTATTTGACTTCATTGTGTAAATGCTGGTCTTGAAGACCTAAATAGATGTTTCTCCAAAGAAGATACACAGATGGCCAATAGGTACATGAAAAGCTGCTCGACATCGCTAATTATTAGAGAAATGCAAATCAAAACTACAATGAGGTACCACCTCACACCAGTCTGAATGGTCATCATTAAAGTCTACAAATAACAAATGTTGGAGAGGGTGTGGAGAAAAGGGCCATATGATCCACCAATCCCACTCCTGGGCATGTATCCGGACAAAACTATAACTCGAAAAGATACATGCACCCTTATGTTCATTGCATCAGTATTTACAATAGCCAAGACATGGAAACAACCTAAATGTCCATAAACAGATGAATGGATAAAGAAGATGTGAGATATAGATATATAGATATATAGATATATATACACACACACACATACACACACACACACACAATGGAATACTACTCAGCTATAAGAAAGAATGAAATAATGCCATTTGCAGCTACATGGATGGATCTAGAGATTATCCTACTAAGTGAAGTAAGTCAGAAAGAGAAAGACAAATACCATATGATATCACATATGTGGAATCTAAAATTTGACACAAATGAACTTATCTACAAAACAGAAACAGACTCACAGACATAGAGAACAGACTTGTGGTTGTCAAGGGGGCAGGGGATTGGGGGAGAGATGGATTGGGAGTTTGGGACTAGCAGATGCAAACTATTATATATAGGATGGATAAACAACAATGTCCTACTGTATAGCACAGGGAACTATATTCAGTATCCTGTAATACACCATAATGGAAAAGGGGGGAAAAAAAGAATGCTGATCTTGACCCATGAACTTTATTTCAAATTGAAAGTAGGTCATAGTCTGTGTGTAGACACATATACACACATGCATATGTGCCTATACACACACCATGGCTTCTAGCTCTGAATTTAAATCAACTTGGATGGGCTTAAAATTTAACTCTTCTCATCAGTCTGTTATTCAGTGAGATTTAACTTCAATTTACCTATTTTGTCTTTCCAAACTATTTGTTTCTTAAATTTGTGAACAACACAAAAGTGCCTGACATATTCTGACAATTTCCTGAATGAAGACATGGGTGGTGCTTCAGTAAATAATTTATTCTTGTACACTGCGTGAACTACTCATGTTTTATTCCAGTTTTCTATTCTTCATTTCATTACTTAATATACTAACAGTCTTAGGGTGAGGAAGGGGACAAGACGTTATAGGCACATGGGATTAGAAGTTAATCAGCCCAAATCATCTCAGACCTACAAAGAGGGCTCCCTCCCTCCAGCACAAGTCCCCAAACTTTCCCCACTCCAGCTGATATTTCCAGAAACTGTAACACTTCCCAGTTAAACCAACTCTAATTTATAAAAGAAAATTGAACTCTTTCTCAAATGATGATACTTTATTATTAGCAAGAGTCTTGAGAATTGCTGTTCTGTCATAACACATTACACAGTCTCTCTCAAAGACTCATTCTAGTGTCTAGCAGCCCTTAGTATCAGAAATAATTTTCCAGCTCCTATAATTGTCCTTTTGAGTTGCAGACTGAATAGATTCAAACAAAAGAAATAACTTTTTGATAATTGGTGGTGCAGGACACAGACACACTAAAAGAAGTATAAATCCTCAGATGGATTACCTTTTGATAAATTGGGAATTATAAACCCAATTCCTTCAGTGGCTCAAGATCCATTAAAATTAACCTCCATTTTCAACCTCCCCGATAGCCCGTGGCTGCCCAATTACTTACCAAATTGGTCCACAGATAAAGGAAGGGAAGTTTGTTATGTAGACGATAGGGTTGGGAGGTGTTTTTTATATGAGGGATTTTTGCATGAACTGCTATTTGAATTACTCATGTTGCTATTCCTGTTGACTTATTTTCCAACAATTATGAGAGGACTTAGATGTTATTTCAAAATTGAAATTCCAATTCTCTTTAATATATTTCTTCAAGAAGGTAAATGTGTCCTTCAAAGGAGGGAAGCAATTCCCGCTCTTACTATTTTCCTTGGTGATGCTGAACCACAGCATCTGGGGACTGTAGGTGTGAGCACAGCAGGATCAGCAGCCACCTTAGAAAAGCTGGCTTTCCAATCTGTGAAACGGAGATAATACAGTGCTGGCCTCACAGCACCTCTGAACAATGATGAGATGCTCATTTATTTGGCTCTCGGTTTTTTCAATACTTGCCTTTTCAAGAGCAGAAACGCTAGTGGCAGCTCTGCGTTCCTGGAGCCAGTTCGAAGAGTTTTCTTAAGATTGGATCCTTATTTTGGCTTCTCCAACCTCAAAGAGCTTAATTAAATTTTGGGAAAAACTTTCTCTTGGCAAGTGTTAGATTTTGTAAACAGGGAAAAAAACCCTTTCGATTTGCCTAATTCCACACTTGTGGGTACTGCAGAAACAACGAAGACGTACATTTGTTCCTGCTGAAAGGCAGGGGGAGAGAGAGGCTTCCAGCCATCACTGGAGGACAGCTGAAAAGACCAGCTCTATAGTTTTGCTCAGTAAATAGATGAGTCTCGTGAAACTATCAGACTCTATTGCCAGGGGTTTTTTGTTTGTTTTTTTAAAATTTTTAAGCCAACCAAATAATATGAAAAAATGTGAGACTATCAGGTTACCTGAGGTGTCATTAAATGCATCTCTAAAGAAGGAAAATAATAGGCCCTAAGCAAAAAACATAAACTCAAATAAAAAGCATAGATTACATGTCTGAGATGAACACATGGTCTTATTACATCAGTAAAGAGATAGAAAACGGCCCACTAAGTAGGTGTAAACAATGTGGTGGTACCCGGTAAATGTGAAAAAGAAAAAGATGCGAGATAGGAAATTAAAGTATTTTATGGTATTAAGCACAGTGGGTCTATTAAGAGGTTTTAGTTATCTCTGTGTATATGTGTGTGTGTGTGTGTGAGCGCGCGCGCAAGCGCATGTGCATATGTTAATTCTGAAAGCTCATAATCTAAACCAGTATCTCTTTATGGGACAGCTTTAACCTTTCGTTAAAACAGATTCTCAGAGCATCCATTCGGTGGATGCTCTTCAAGCACCCATTCCCTGCTTTAATCCTCTGCGTAACATTCCTTCTGGTTAACCACTCAGGGCTTCAAATTGCTAGCAGTAGGGAAGAACTTTTCCAGAAAAGGTTTATTAAACAGTAATGCCTAGAGCCAGACAAACACACTTCCTAGAAGCAGTGAAGAAAAATGAACCCAAATGAAAGACCACATTAAGTATAATTTTTAATTTCCAAATCTAGCTATCTTTTCTTGGGAAAGTTTGCTTTAAAACCACTTTCTATTTGTTTGCTTCAGGGAAACAACAATAATTTCTAGTTAAGTTAAAAAGGAGAAATTTCCCCTTGGTTTATTAGTGTAGGTATTATATTTCTATGTTAGCAATTAAGTCGGAGTTGTTAACCAAGTGTCATCAAAAAGTCTATAGCATAACACAATAATATATAAAATATGAGAAATTAAAGTACCAAATGCACATTTAGCTGGCATCCAGAAAAATACTACCAAAATTGATCCTTTCATCATGGAAGAGGACTGAGCCCGACCGCACCCTGATTTCCCTGTTAACAAGACACAGGCCCGCTTACCATGGTATTACCTACCTACACAGAACCATACATGGAAGTTTGTTCATCAACTAGTCAGCACTGGTTGAGCATCTTTTCTATGCCAGGTGCTGGTTATACAAAAGTTAAAAAAAAAAAAAATCTTCTCTCCCCTCAAGAAGCTTGGCATCTAGTGGAATGGACAGAATGCAAACTGATAAACCAAGTGAAACACAGCAGAAGTTATTGTCTCGACATAACCTAAAACTCATGGAGGATGACTCAGCTGACTATGCCTGAAAGATTAGGAAGAGCTCACCTAAGTGGGGTCGGGGGAAAAGGTCTTAGGGGTGATATGTCAGCCAGGTGAAGGAGAAGAGCCCTAGAGGAGGAATAAAGGAGAGGGTGGAAGTAACTAGGAAGACTAGTGAGGGGTGAAAATATACCTGTAGATTCAGCATGAAGAAATTTTAATAAAAGGCAGGTTATGCTGGATTCAGACAGGAGTAGTAGTTCAGGATGGGGGGTAGGCATTGAATCCTCTTTTAAGAGACATGGATTGGAAGGAAAGAGAAAGACCCAGCAATAGTTTTTTGCAAGGGAGTCTGCCAGGATCAGGGCCTGTAAGTGTGGGCGGTCTGAACTCTGGCCCTGTCCTGGTCCATTCCCTGGGGGAAGGCTGGGGGAGCCCCGGATCATCCTCGGCACACATGCCAAGGAGGAAATGATTCTCCCCAGAGGTGTTTGTCCCCAACAGAATGAGCTTCTAGGACTCATACAGCGACATGCATGCAATAAATAAAAACCCACGGTGGCTCAATTTTTATTGAAAACTAATTCGTTCCGCCTGAACTAAGATTAAATTTTTAAAAATATTTGCCATTTGTAATCTTTTAAATATATAACATTAATAGCCTACCATTTTTGTCACGTAAATATTGTATAACCAAAGTAGAAGATGAAAAAAGTTTTCCAGGAGCTGTGGCTACGGTACTTCTCTATAAAACAGAGGCGCCCTACACTGCCTGTACCTGTGGCAACAGCCAAAGCACGACGCCACGTGAGCAGTGGGTCAGGCAGAGCCTGGCCCATACCCCAGCCTGTTCCCTCCTGTGCAGGGGGCAGGCTCAAGGCTGCTCCTCTAGTTTAGCTCTGACTCACTGCCTTGACTCTCTCCAGGCAGTCCTGGTTGGTTTTTGTTTCTTTGCTTTTTTTTTTTTTAAGTTGAGGGCTCTCAAGAGGTGGTGTTTTATTTTGAATCAAATTTCCTTTTCATATCTATTCAGAAGTGTGGAAAGAGTCTAGGAAATATCAAAAATCAAAATTCCATTTACTTGAGTTATTTTGAAAGCAGGGAAGTCCCACACTTTCCCGACTGCAGGAGAAAGCAAGTTTATACAGTTCTGGGGGAGGAGGGCTCTCCACAGAACACAACTCAGTGGCGGAGTGGGAAACCCAGAGGAAGAGGAGAGAGTGGCAGGGCACACTTGTCTCCCAGGCCTATGTGGGCCACAGATTCACTCTGACTACTGGGCTACCTGAGCTCTTGAAAGGCAGCAGCTGCCTTGCCCAACCCACCAGTCTCTACCCTCCCACTTTTCTGCACAGCTCTGAGTAGCCCGACCCAGGTTTGACTATAAAAACTGCAAGAAAGCACACTTGTAGGGCACATCCAAAGCCAGCCTCCTCTAGAAAGCTCAAAGCAAAAAGGAAGGGAGGAAGGAGGAAAGAAAGAAAGAAAGAAAGAAAGAAAGAGAGAGAAAAAGAAAGAAAGAAAAAGTGGGGGGGGAGGGAGGGAGGGAGAAACGAAGGAAGGAAGGAAGGAAAGGTGTGACAACTTTATTCGCAATTCCTATTTGAAAGTGGAGTAGGATTTCAGACAGAAGAGAGCTCCCAGGCCTGGACAGACAGCCAAGCTGAGTAAGTCCCAGTGGTCAATGAAGTTCTGAATTCGAAAGTCTTCTGAAAGGCTTCTCTTTGACTCTCAAAGAAAACAATTTAGAACTAAACGTGAAGAAATATTTTGATTTCATTGGAACTTAAGTGTTCCTGAAAGCTTTATCTTAATATAAGATTGCTATTAACATCACGATTTAAAAATAAAGAGATAGATTTGCGTTAGGGCACAGACGAAAATCCTATAATCACATGCTAATAACCCAAGATGTACTATAAATGCCTGCTAATTACCATGGAAAACTATGGGATTAATATTAACAATATAACTAATACATCCTGGTACAGGGAAAGATTACTTACTGGGAACCAAAATTAAAGACAGATTGAATAAAGAGCAAATGGTAAGTTTCACAATTAACTACAAAATTATGTCAATATTGGTCACATTGGATGTGACTATAACGTAATGATGCTTATTTGGACGTGTTTGTGGAATAAGTCTCATTACATGACGATCCATACCACCCGTTCTGAAAGTGCAAAAACTGTGATGTTCATTATTTTGAAACATCTGCATTGTAAAGCAAGAAAGTAATTCTGTTCAGTAAGGGAATTATATTTGAATGTTTCAATATATCTGCTGTAGCTTCTGATTTTTCTTTTTTTCTTTCTTTTTTTTTTTTTTTTTTTTTTTTTTTTTTGCGGTACGCAGGCCTCTCACTGCTGTGGCCTCTCCCTTTGCGGAGCACAGACTCCGGACGCGCAGGCTCAGCGGCCATGGCTCACGGGCCCAGCCGCTCCGTGGCATGTGGGATCTTCCCGGACCGGGGCAGGAACCCGTGTCCCCTGCATCGGCAGGCGGACTCTCAACTACTGCACCACCAGGGAAGCCCTGGTTTTTCATTTTATAAATCAATATTAGTTGTTGAACGTCTTATAATTTTCCTTCCCTGTTTGAAAGGAAACAAAGAGAAAAATATCCCTTCCCAGGAAAGTGGTTTTGGAATTATTCACGGTCTGAGTAGACTTGGTATGCAGTCTGGTTCATTTCGTGATTTGTGGTTCATTTCAAATGTTTTAAAAATGGCTTACATTGTGCAAAACTGGATCCCTTCACCATGCAAATGAGTCCCGGGTAACTCCCAGCCTGCTCCATGTGTACACAGTGCCTCCAAGTCATCGCGCCCCTGGCTGGACTCAGCACCGCCAGCCTCCACTCCCCCGCAGCTGGCCACGCTGCCCCACCCGACTCCCTGCCTCAGGGCGGGACACCCGCCTTTTGCCTCGCTAACAAAGCTGAGCTTTCCTTCTGTGATTTTTATCTTCTCCTTTATTCCCACAGCCAGTCAGTCCTGGAGAGTCCACCAGTTCTAGAATTCATCTCTCATTTCTGGGTTAACTTTGCATCTCTCCTTTCTCAGCCATAACCGTCTCTCCCTCACTTCATCCCACCCCCATGCTGGCCCAGAACTACCTCTCTGAAATACAGATATCACTGCATGACCGTCCTGCTAAAACTCCTCAGTGGTTATCCAAAGCCTCCAAAATCAAATACTGCAACTCATTCAAGAGAAATACCGCCTCATCACCATATTCCATTTGCCTTTATTTATTCCCAGTCTCCTCCTTGTCAGAGTTCTGGTAGGACTGAAAAGTGAATGTGACACATCCACCTGGATGAGTGACAACTTTTACGAACCCTCACATATGTATTCCTGGATCTCTAAAGCCCTTCTGTTCAACAGTAGAAAAACTGAATTAGCAAAATACTAAGTATGCATGTTACACCTCAATATAAAAAAGCATAAACACACACTTTTCAATAGCTCCCCAACAAGACTGCAAAACAAGACTCTGGAGCCAAGCTAATGTCAAAGCAGCAGAGGACGAGAAACCCTGAGCTTAAATTCCCCTCAGCATCTGGTGTGGTGATGTTCCTCTGCAAAGACCCACCCCACGGTCTGAGAGATAGCATTTCCCCAACATTCCACCTGCAGCTCTGGGGGTTACCATCAGGACACATGTGGTATTTGTCAATGGCCCTCTAATACCTGGAACCTTCTGGGCCCTGGACCCTTAAACACCCAGCTGGGCTCGTTCAGCCTCCAAGGTAGACCTGGAGCTTCAGCCCGTACCTCATGGAAACAGCTTTAAACGGGGCTCTTCTTCGAGCTTGAGACCAGCAAATTCCATCTATACTTCATATCCCCGGTGCTCTAAGATTCCCCTTAAAAAAGCAAGCCTCTCCACGGCTACCACAGCCTTCAATCTCATTTTCTCAACCCAGTTTACTCGGGACTTCCCTCCTTCTCCCCACTCTCTGTGTAAGTTGAATCGATGACACTCCCATCAGCATGCATGAGAGTTTCCACCCCTCCCATCTTTGCCAACAGTTTTACCAGATTTTCTAAAAGTATGCGCCGATCTCATTCTGGTTTTTCTGTCTGGATTCCTGTACCTCTGCGTGGGCTGCTTCCTTGACTCACAGCACTCTCCGCCACATTTTCGACCTCAGCCACTCTTGTTATCTTTTCAGAGGGGTCTTAGAAACATCTCAGGGAAGTGTTCCTCCCATGTGCCCCTCACAGCTGGTCATCTTCTTGCCTCCAGACTTGAGCAGTTCGAGGAGGGGGTTCCACCTTATTCATTTATCTCTGAGTTGCCAGTTCCTAACAGAGGGTCCATTTGCTGAGCGAATGTGGAATCACTCTGCCTTTCTTCAAGCTGGTGGTAACTAAGATGGGACCAACACTAACTCCATGTCCCCTTAGAAAGGGGCTTTCGCACTCAGAGAGGAGCAAACGACAGATATCATCAAAGCGGCGATTCCGTACAGTAGGTACAATTGGCACAGGGACAATCTCTGGGCTGCAGAATGTAAACGTATTTATGACCTGGAACAATTCTGTTATCCGATGAGCTCACAAGAAAGAACTTGTGAAACTTGGAGAAATCTGCTTGTGTGCTTTGCCAAGCAGCAGAACGCACTTGGGCTGGGGTTGGTTTGTTGTACTTATATCCAGTAAGAGCTAATTGCTAATGTTTCCTTCCCCACCGACATAGTTTATGGCCTAATGTACAAGAACCACATCTCTGAACTGGCTTTTAGAAATATCAGAACTAGTAGCAGCCAAGAGTCCTACCACCCAGAGTGCAAGATGTTCTCAATGTCTGGAGAGAAAGGCGTAGAGGGGAGAAGAAGGACCTCAGTGCAAGGTCAGTTCATGAATGTGTGCAGTCACTCTGCATGTAATCAGGGCTGACGGGGGCCAAGAACTATCTAGAGGTCAGGATACAAAGATAATAGACAGTGGAGTAAAGACATAGAATAACAAAAAATAAAACAAGGGATGCAAACTCCAGCATTCCTGGGTTTCCATCCTCACTTACCAGGGATTTGACCTTGGGTGACCTTAGTCCCTCACCATCTCAGTTTTTAAACAACAAAGTAAGTTGTTTTCAGGAGGAAGGACAAAATGTTTATGTCTGATGCACAGAAAGAGCCCAGTACACAGAAGGCAACAGACACATGGGAGCTTTTTTTTTTTTTTTTTTCGGTGGTATGCGGGCCTCTCACTGCTGTGGCCTCTCCCGTTGCAGAGCACAGGCTCCGGATGCGCAGGCTCAGCGGCCATGGCTCACGGGCCCAGCCGCTCCGTGGCATGTGGGATCTTCCCGGACTGGGGCACGAACCCGTGTCCCCTGCATCGGCAGGCAGACTCTCAACCACTGCGCCACCAGGGAAGCCCCACATGGGAGCTTTTATTAAGACATAGTTCACTCCTTCGAAAGCCTGCCTCCTGTCACTGTAATAAGAGTTTCATCCATACATTTGTTCATTCATTCATTCACTCATTCATTCCTTCAGGAAATATTTATTGAACACTCACGATGACTTGGGCTCTGTGCTAAGCATTGGGGCTGGAGCAGAGAACAAATCAGACAAGTGCCTGCTCTTATGGGGCTTATTCTAGTAGGAGGGGGCACACAATAAGAAATAGAAATGTATATTCATAATAACATGTTAGGTGATTATAAGCACTCTGCAGTAAACTAAAGTTAAGGGAGCTCGAGAACGATGAGGGTGTGACTTTGGGTAAGGTGACAGGGAAGGTCTCTCTGATAAGGTGACAACAAGCAAAGGCCTCCAAGAAGTGAGGGAACAAGCTGGGCAACATATGAGTATCCACCCAAGGAGGGATGTGACTGGTGTGAGGCAGGGATAGCCTCACCGGGAACTCCACTCAGCCCACAGGAAGCTGGGAGCTGAGGCGCCACGTGCTCTGAGGGGCAGCCTCCTTCCCTGGCCCTCGGGCTCTCACTCTCCTTTCCATGGATCCACAGAAAAGGCTCCATCGGGGACGCTGAGGGTCCTCTCCCGTCAGGCAGCCAGCACACAGGGGCTACTCAGAGCATCAAGAGCATGTGGGAGATGAGGAGTAGCCACAAAGAACAGCCAACAGTCTTATCCAAGGGAGACAGATTTATGTCAGGAAAGATGCAGAATGTTCTCCAGGCATGATTATTTCAGGGTGCAAGAGATGACAGGAGAATCCTTGAGTGTGAGTGCTGAGGGGATGTTGAAGAAGGAAAGACACAAAGAGAGGTAAGAGCTGCATCGGGCTTCTCCTGGAATGGAGGGAGGGAGGCCGTGCGCCGGAGACAGACTGGTTGTCCCAGGCACCCCTGGAAAGGAGAGGAAAGGATGTGCACACCCATACACACAAAATTGTGTTACGTGTAATTTGAGGAGTTTGAGGTTCCCCTAGAGCCCACACCCACAGACCCCAAGGGCCAAGGTTATGAATGCTTGTTTTAGCAAAAGGGGCCTCATCTCAGTCTCTGACATGAGCTTCAAGTTCACTGCCTGCAGGGCTCAGTAGAACTTGCTGACCACAGTGGCTGGTGGAGGCGTGGGAACTGCAACTTTGGAGCCCTGACGTTAACCTCCAGTTCATGGAGGTTAAGAAAGATAACACAGGGCTTCCCTGGTGGCACAGTGGTTGAGAGTCCGCCTGCCGATGCAGGGGACACGGGTTCGTGCCCCGGTCCGGGAGGATCCCACATGCTGCGGAGCGGCTGGGCCCGTGAGCCATGGCCGCTGAGCCTGCGCGTCCGGAGCGTGTGCTCCGCCACGGGAGAGGCCACAGCAGTGAGAGGCCCACATACCGCAAAAAAAAAAAAAAAAAGATAACACATTACATAATTTTGGATTCTTCCTTTTCTTTTGCAGGCTTCTAGAAGGTTCTCAACCCAAAATGACAACAGTATAGCATACACACTCTTGGGCCTCCCTACCCCCTCAGCAGCCAAGGTGCAGCCACACGAACGTTCTCTACACTGCCCTGCAGAGTTACTACCGGTGACGGCACACCACACACAGACATATGTGCTGTAGCAGCATCAGCTCCCCCGTTCTATTGGAAATGGGGTTAACCACCCACTGGCAGAGGAACAAAGGGCTTGAGTTTTTTTTTTTTTTAATCTAGTACAAGAATGAATTGGATGAGATGTTTTGCATATTTCCTAATTCTGTCAGGTTGAGATTAGGGGTAGAGACTGTGGTCTGAAAATTGAGTTTCCATTTGAAGCTAAGGGGCTGATTCAGTGTCTTGATCTCAGATTCAGAGCAAGTAGCCCAAGTAGCCGTGAAGCTATTTAGTAAGAGTCACAAATCTCAATGATGAATCGTGTGTGTACATGTGCACACACACGCATGTGTAAAGGGTTACATGAGGGAGAAAAGGCAGGCAAGAGGTGATAAAGAAAAGAGGTAAGATCTGAAATCGTATGAGACCTGAGAGATCATTCTGGTCTAAGAAAAGTAAACCTTGTAACGACATCAAATTTAAACCAACAGGTATGCCAGTAAAATGCTTTTATTATTTGCCTTATTTGGACCTAGTCCATATTTCTAGTTAACTGCTCCTCTCATTTTCTTGGGCAATAATTATAAGGCTAAACTTTTCAAATAAAATAAAATTGTTCCTCTGCTCTGTGCAGATTGGCTGCAAAGCAGGTTACGGCAAGTATCCCCAAATCCTTCGTCCTAGCCAGTCAGTTTTGGGGGTTCAGGGTATGACCTGGGTGAGGAAGATTGTTTTTATCCCAGCTCTTGCACTAATTCCTGCCCTAATTATCTGAGGACAAGTCACTTGGAAAGGTGGGTCAGTGAGCCTCTGTAGACCTTGGCTTCCTAGTTTATTAGATAAATAAGTTTGACGAGTTTATAGATGTGTATGTGTGGCAGGGGGGGAGGGGGAGGAGTGGTGTAGCCATTTTGCAAGAAAAACCAGCAAGTTAGTTTCACTATGTTCTACGGTGAGTCTCTAACCCTAACCTAGTTACTAACTTCTCTGCCATTGGTCAAGGGGCCCTAGCAAGTGAAAAATCCTTCATTACAATGCAAAAGAAATCAAAATAAACATCCTTTTAATGGCTCATTAACACCTCTGGTATCCAACACAGTGGAAACCTTCGCTTGGCCTAGCCTCACTGGGGCTGTACGCTCTTGGTCCGCAATACGTGAAAATAAAGCCTATAAATGAGAAATGATTTATTTCTTATGGAAGCAGCATGTAGATAAAGTGTTAAAATTACTTAGAAACACATACACATTAAGTCCCCTGCCTTCAAGTTGTGAATTTTCAAAGATTTGAACCTGTGTTCACGTGTCCAATCACGTAAGTTAGCCCACGTGTCTGGTGTACATTGTCACCTGCATGCATCCTCTACAAGTGGTGGTGCTTTTGTGTACTTTACTCTACAGTACTGTACAGAGTACAGTATCACTGGATCATTTTTTCAAGAGGGTAGATAGAATTGAATCCAGCAAGGAACCAGAACCTGTGCCATCAACGTCAGGCGTGAGTGAAATTGCAGCTTGCCCTCCGTCTCCTATTGCTGAGGATCCTTCAGCTCTACCATCTCCACCTCCTCTCCCTCCTCCAGTCAGTAACTCTTCTTGCCTGTTCACTCGATGCCAGCCCCTGTAGGCCAGCTGTTGTAGTGTACTACTGTACTTCTCAAGGTACTGTACTGTAAGGTTAAAAATGTTTATTTTTTGTGTTTGTTTTTTATGTATTATTTATGTGAAAAGTATTATAAACCTGTTACAGTACTGTACTATATAGCCAGTTGTGTTAGTTGGGTACCTAGGCTAACTTTGGTGGACTTACGAACAAATTGGACTTGCAAACACGCTCTCGGAAGGGACCTTGTTCGTTGGTAGGGGACTTACTGTATTACTGCCTTTTTAAGTAATTTCTAGGTACTTTGAGATCCAATCCCTGACTTCCCCTGCTTTGCTCTGTGTCTCAGGGGTTGATTCCTGCAAAGTGCATGTGCCAGGGTCACGTGCCCTCTGCTTCAGGGTAATGTGGCCACCGGGAAGCACTGGGGGAGACTGGGAGGCAGGGCGAAGCCAGGGCAGCCCCTCTCCCCCGCCCTCTTGGCACTGAGGGGTGTCTCCGGCAGCGATTCCTCTGAGGTTCTGCCTGCTCCTGGAAAGCTGCTCCCTCTGTGGTCCCAGCTCCAGCTGGTGCCTGTTCCTGCTGGGCAGCTCTCACAACACCCAGCACCTCTCCCTCTGATCCTCTGGCCCTCCAGCTAAGAGCAGCAGACTCCTGCTGTTGCTCCTCTCTGCACTGTCTCATGGTGCCTTCAGCCCTCCCCACTTTGGCAATGAATTCTCTCCATGGAACTCTCTGGCGTGGGCTCTGCTTTCCTGACAGGACTCTGAGACTTGTCCAGAGGGCTCGAGGTCTCTGAAGAACAGACATCACGTGTAGGAATGTACAGATTCCAGAAAGTGCACTTGGCAGGTCCATTCCTTCTCTGCTGCCAGGAAAGCTCTCTCAAACATTGCCTTTGTCTGATCACCTAGGACTATGTGCACTAGACACGTGTTTGGATGGAAGGAACATGGGATGGAGAATGAGAGGATGAGAATGCTGTACCTAGTCACGTGACCTTCGCAAGTACCTTAGAACCAAATGAGCTGAGGTTATTCGTGTCACAGGGGGATATCAGTTCCTCTGGGCTGCCTGCCAATTATTAGACTCAAACACAAGAGGGCATGGAAATATGTTTTAGAAACGGGCACGGCCGTTGCAAATCTAAATCTCTTATTATAGGAGACACAGCTGACTTTTATGGAAGGAAAAGTGTTTTGCTCTCAGCTTAGCCTGATTTTGACTTCTCAGCCTGATTTGTACTAAATGTACTAAAACATAGGAAAAGTGCACAGCCTAGTGCCTGGCACGTCATAAGAGTGATGTGGGTCCCAGCTGTGATTTCTGGACTGGGCTCTCCTTTGCATCATGACAACAGGGCAGTTTACCGAAGACCATGCCGGGAGGTCAAGGTCAACTTACCGATGTCGAGGACCCTCTGCTTGGCTGTGTGCTGTCGAGAATGCCAGTACTTCCAGTATTTCAGCTGCTCGTCCCGGTTTTTGTCTTCACTGAAGACCACCATTACCACGCTCTGCAGAGGGGGAGAACCACGGAGCTTACTTTCTGTTCAGCATCTCCTGCTTCACACAGTCTCCAGTTCTAGAAGTTCTATCAGCGGTGGGTTGCTATAATTTCTATAAATTTGTTTTTCTTGCTTTAGGAAAGCCCAATAAGCTCAGGTGTGTGGTTTGTCTTGTTTTAAAATGGGCCGACTTTAAAAAAATGAATGGGAAATGAGAACAGCACATAGTGAAAAAGAACGTTACATCATTTTTACCATGAATCGTAAACAAACAGATTATCCAATTTACCAGCAAATTGATTATTGTGTGAGCTGAGCGGGCATACCAAAAAAGATTTTTTTTCTTGTATTGGAAACAAGAACATTTTTGAAATTTCATATCCTTAAACATAGAATTTGGTGCTTTTGTAAAGGAGCAAACATCTGTTTCTGGCCTAATTAAGTGCCTCTGGCTGGATTAGTGGGACTAATGAGAGAAATACTAAAAGATGAGCTCATATTGATGAACGAAGATCTAAGCTACAGATATCTCATAGACCAAAAGCTACAAGGTCAACTATGTTATTTATAAAAATATGTGGATGTACTTTTAAAATGAGCATGAGAAACTAATAATATCTTATAGAAATAAGAACCCCAAACTGCGTTCACTTCTAAGTTACAGCCTTGTTCAACTAAATATATGTTAATTCGTTGTCATTTATGAGATGGAGGAGGTACCAAAAACAAACAAATAAACAAACCGCAAAAACCCTTTAATTACAGCATGAGGAATACCGTATCCAGGAATATACTCCCCCCTCATTCCATATGCAAAATACTTCTTAGACATTTTTCCACTATTCCAGAAGAATGTTTCAATGATGTCTGTTTCAAGATGTTTCAAGAATGTCTCATTCTTTAATAACTTCTCCTTTGTAGCATTTCACATACTTGTAGTCATCTACCTAATTATTTACAATTATTCAGTCCATGGCAATGTCTTCCCACTGATGCCTATCTCAGCGAGGGCTGGGACAGTGTCACTCACCACGGGGGCCGTGGTGCCCGACAAATAAGAGACCAAATACATGTTTGTGACTGTACTGTCAAGTCAAAACCTGGCTTATTCCCAGTGGTATGTAAACGTTTGTTACACAGGAAAGCAGACGTTTGTTAGAAAAGATGGTTCAGAAATATGCATCCATACTGTTTGCATTCACAAGCGGCATGACCCTCCAAGGCATGGAGGAGAGCTGACAAGAAAGGGATCCACTGGCTGGGCTGGTGGAACTCTGGGCTCAGCCTCTCTCCATCCTCCCGCCCCCTTCCGCAGGCTTTTCCATTTATATGTAA
The DNA here is from genome assembly GCF_025265405.1 of Mesoplodon densirostris. Classification (NCBI taxonomy): domain Eukaryota; kingdom Metazoa; phylum Chordata; class Mammalia; order Artiodactyla; family Ziphiidae; genus Mesoplodon; species Mesoplodon densirostris. The sequence goes on along the minus strand of NC_082673.1, from coordinate 59,180,958 downwards.
GAGTTTACTGCCCAACATCCTGGTGTTTTTCTCTGTCTGTTCCAAAATAAAAATAACATTTCAGGTAATTTTTTCTAGCACATGACTAAAATGCCATATTCCTGGGATGGAAATGTATTTTTCCAATGGTAAGGAAAAAGGCCGTTTGAAACTGCTATTACCACGGCTGAGCTTTCGAGTCGGGATGCAACACCGTTCTCAGAAATCAGTGCTAGGAGGTTCCAAGTGCATCCCTCATTTCTCCACACTGCTGGCTCTACCAGAGCCTAGGAGTAAGAAAGATCCATTCTGAGAAGGGCCATCTTACTCTCCAAGGCTGTTAGACTGAAGTCCTTAAGAGAAGGAAGGCTCTTGGTTTTAGGCAAAATGCAACAGAAGGAAATAAAATTTCTACATTAAATTATTTCCATGATTTCAATGAAAGAAAATGCTTGGAAAAGTCCCTGCACTACAAACTGTTGTCAGGGCCTCAGATTACTAACCATGCGTCATCTTTTCAGGGTGATGATACAAGTGTTGTTACCAAGGTGTATACATGAGTTATACACTTGTAATTTACAAGATTTTTTTCTTTAAGAATATGTATCCAGTGTCTTCTTATCAGGCATGTGAGGGTTTAGGATACAAATTCTAGGATATATTTCCAGAGGTGGATCCCATGCTAAAATCCGTCTGCCTTTCAGGCCTCCATGCTACTCAGCACAGTACACTTAGTGGTTAAGACAGTAGGTTCGGGGGTCTGACTGCTTGGGATATAACCCAGTTCCCTCACATTTGAGCTATGTAACCTTGGTCAGTTGTTAGCTTCTAAAAGGCCAAGTTTCCTCATCTGTAACATTATAAAAGGAATGCCTATTTCATAGGGCTGTTGTTAGTTTCAACAAGTTACTAGATGTACAGTGCTTAACACAGTGCCCAGCACAGAGAAGATATACTCAATAAAAATTAGCTGTTACACTGTGGCTCTGGTTGTTGTGATGATGGGGATGATGACGACTGATGATGACGATGATGCTGCTGCGGCTGACAGCATACCTCCACCGTAGCCTTGACCTCAGGGTTGGAACATACCAACTCCTCTGGAGGGCACACTAAGCACTCTTCCACCTGCCACGGGTTCAGCCTCCGGTGGGTCGTTAGCCCCCACATCCTCCCTGTCTCCCCCTCACTCTCAACTGCCCTGCCTCCTGCCTCCTGCTGCTCCGATCTGGAACTGGGACGGCCTTGGAGGGAGAAAGGCCTGCTGGACAAAGGAGCAGCAATTCTTCCTTGTCTTTCTCATGGAAACAAAGCCGTAAAACCGGGTTGATTCAAGAGAGCAGCACTGCAATGATTTTACCTAAAAGCTAGTAACGGGCAAACCGGCCAGCAGGTGCCTGGACACTCTTTTCTCTTCTACCTCAGGTGTTACCTTTGCCTGGGAATCTGAGTTGGGGTAAACTCACTGGGCTCGGCACAGCACGGCGTTCCTTTCTCAGTATGCAGAAGAAAGAGCTTAGGAGAAGGCAGCTATGGATAAAATAAGGGGGGGTGCACACCACGCACACAGCAGCATAAATCATTTTACAACAGGGCAGGAAACTCCTTCAACCTCTTTTGAGAGCTCTGCTATAATTTTCCTTTTCGGTCGACAGGGATTACCAGTTCCCTCCCTTCTCGGCAGTAGTGAGAATGCCAGAAGCTGGCAGGCTTCCAAGGCAGTTTCATGTCCCACAAATAGAACTAATACTAGTGAATGTGAAAATTCCTCCAAGTCACTCTTGGTAAGGATCATATCATGCCCGCCTCTTGACTCCTGAGTAAGCGCCAGGCTGCAGAAGGCTTTTAAGCAAAGCTGCCGAGGGCCCAGGGAGGCAGAATGAATTGCACCCTCCTTTTCAGAAGAAAGCCCAGCTCTTTCCTGCCCACACATACGCTCTGACTTACAGCTGCTTACTTGAAAACTGCACATCATTTGATTGAAAACAACGACGACAACGACTAGGTAGCACATAGGCAATGAATGAAGCTGGGGAAATTCCTTGGATACAGTCAGAAAGCATGTTCCAACCACGTCCCTTCCCTGGGGTTTATTAGTTACTGATTAAAATGATAAACTGCAAGCCAATAAGTTCTCTTGTCCCAAGTCTCTGACATTTGTTCTAGAATTATTTATTTTGGAATTTTTTCCATGCCCTTCCACAAGGCTGGCAGGTAGTAACTGCTTTCACCTGATCCCTCTGTGCTTTATTGGAGAAATGAGGCCCTTACCCTGACTTTGCTGATGGGGTGTCGGAAGCACTTGTTGTCCCCCGTCTCGCTGAGCGTGATGGCATAGAACTGTCCCTTGTTGAGGTAGGTCATGGGGCCCTCCCCCTGCTTCTGACGGAGAGATTTGGTGGCTTCCAGGGTGTATTGAAATGTGCCACTGTGAACAGAAAACAAATAGTGGTCAGATTCATTCTCTTGGACATTTCTGCCTTCTGGATCAATTTCACATCGATAGCATTTTGTATGAATATTAACCAACGTTTACTCCATTCCAGAGACAAAACACAGCACATGGCAAAAGAGATGAGTCCATACCAAAGGTCACTGTTAGTACATTACACACAACATTTCTAATAGTGGCCCATAAACCAGATGGTTTAGAAGGGGAGAAAGTCCACAATGTGCCCGTCCACTTGTGCCAGGTGGAGCCGGGGGAGCCTCTGTTAGGTTTTAGTTGGTCCTTGGTAATGCCTGAACTTCAGAATCGCTAAAATTTGCCACTTTCATCCTAGCAACAAGCCAAATATGAGAATGCTTTTGTTCAATTCATCTGTATATCAACCTTCTTTTGTCTAGCCAAGGTATTGCAAATAGCTACATCCCACTTTAAAATATTTCAAAATGTAAAAATCTAGCACTCATTCATTATTGAAATCTATATGGAATCTAGTTCCATAACAGGGAGTGTTTTTTGATTTGGGGGTTTTGTTTTTTAAGCCTGCAAAAGAACTCATGACAGGGTTACTGCTCTAAATCAGGCGCTTGCAAACAATGGTCTGTCGGCCAAAGCCAGCTAGCTGCCTGTTTTTTGTAAATAAAGTTTTACTGGAACACAGCTACACTTGTTTATGTCTGATCTATGGTTGCTTTCGTGCTGCCACAGCAGGGTTGAGTAGCTGTGACAGAGACTGTGTAGTATGCCAAACCTAAAATACTTAGTATCTAGCCCATTACAGAAAAAAAGTTCGCAGATCCCTGATCTTAATAATTTCCCTAATATTTTACAAATATAATTTAACTTATAAAATAAAAACACCAAAGTTCCCAACTTTGAAGAATATACCCATTGTTTAAAATGAGCAACGGATATGAATCACAATCTTTTTATTTAAGATGCTCATTCAGAATATTTATTTCTGTCACACTGCAGGATGGCACACAGTGATGATCCAATTACAAGTGCTTTGTGTGTTTTCTGAGAATCATCAGAGGCTCTTCACTGGGTCTATCTATTTTTTTAGCCCTTTAATTTCAGTCTGTGAAAGGCTGTGTGCAAAAAATGACTCAAGTTTGCCTCTTAAAATGATCTACTTACAAGATTATGGGGGACTCTTGCTTTCTATGTTGAATATTTCTGCAATGTTTGATGTTTTTTTAACTTTTATAATGAGAAAGAAATTTGAAGGGCAAAATAATATTCCTCTTACATGATAAGAATCTTAGGCTTAAGCTGATAAACAAAGCAAATTCCAGAATATGTGTCTTAGGATAAGATGGGAAATAAATCATTCAAGACAGAACCAATTCCACTGTCATTTTGCCTAGAAAAAGCAATTTCAAGATAACCCACTGAATCATAAAGTTTGAGACCTGGACAGGATATTAGGAATCACGTAGACCAGGAGCTTGCAACTTGTCTAGGGCACAGACTGCTTGAAAAACATGAAGAAAGCGTGAACCCTCTTCCCAGATAAAAGCACATATGAACACTAATGAATTTTAATATAATTTCAAGGGATTCACGTCCCCCAAGCTCATCCACAACACAAGGTAAGAACCAGTTTCCTCATTTCACAGCTGAGGAGAGACTGAGAAACTTGCTCACTCCTGGAGACAATGACAGCAGCAGAAAGAGACACCAGGTCACATGACTGGTAGGTCACTGCTCTTTTCACTGGCCCGAGAGCTGGCTGCATAGTTATCTGGATTGACAGCATGCAAAGTATACATGTATTTCCACGTTTTAGAAGGTGATTTGAAACTTTATCTTCTCTGCCTCTCCCCTACCCTTCACCACCACTGCACACCCAAATTCTGGCTGGAAGAATCTAGAGAGGGTGACTGGGGAGCCTGAGGCTGGAGCAAGACCCTGAAGGGGCAGGACGACTTCAAGAAGAAACAGAGAGAGGAGAAGGGGCCATACATGTAAAGGTAAAGGGCCAAGAAATACAGCGGGGGGCTTCCCGGGTGGCGCAGTGGTTGAGAGTCCGCCTGCCGATGCAGAGGACACGGGTTCGTGCCCCGGTCCAGGAAGATCCCACATGCCGCGGAGCGGCTGGGCCCGTGAGCCATGGCCGCTGAGCCTGAATGTCCGGAGCCTGTGCTCCGCCACGGGAGAGGCCACAACAGTGAGAGGCCCCCATACCGCCAAAAAAAAAAAAAAAAAAAAAAAAAAAAGAAATACAGTGGGGGACAAGGTTTACAGTAAAAAGGGACCAGCACATAGCGGGCCCCAACTACCCTCATAAGGAATTTGTGTCTTATTCTGTCTGAAATGGTGAAATCACTGCTAAGTTTTGTAAATGGGATGGATTAATTCATCCTTGTCATTCTCTCCTGTCTACAGGCATGATCATGATCAAGGACTTTGAACATGTGGCCCCTCTACCTAGAATGTTCTTAATCCTCCTTCTTTCCCTGGAAAACTCCTGATAATCCATCGAGATCCAGCTCAAATGCTACTTCTTGTAAAGCTTTCCTCTGGTCCCATCCCACTCACACCCCACATACACCCAGGCCTGCAGGTCATCTCAGCTGTCTATTCACGTATCTCTGTAGTAAGACTCATCATTTTGCAAATGTATTGCAAATTTGTATGACATCACACAGGTCTCCTGCAAAAGTCTATGGGCCTCTTTTAAGGACAGGTTATAACTTATCCTCAATCCCTATCTCATTGCTGGAAGATGGAAGGCACCAAAGTCTGTGAGAGCTAGTAGGTAGAAATGTCCAAAGTGGAACGGAAGGGAAAAGAAAGTGCTGGCAGGGCAACCTGTTATGTTGCAACAGCTCAGGAGCAGACGCACAAGAGTAAATTGGCAGAGACAGGACAGGTAGAATAGGACATTCAGCACTTGGCAAATGCCATGAACGTGTAGCAGGAAGGCAAGCACCTTGCACCTCTGGAGTGTGTGGCTGGGAGGATGGCACCATTAGGCACAACAAGAAATAAAAGTGGAAGAACAGATGTGAAAGAAGTGAAGAAGGAAAGAAAGAAGAGGAAAAGACATGTACATGCTGTGCTGGAGGCCCAAGTGTCTGAGGTTTAGAGGAACACCTAAGAAGGGATGTCTAGCAGCAAAAGGACAAAGGAAGGGTACAGGTAGGTCTCAGAAAATTGATCAAGACTGGAAATAGTAATTTAGAAGTCATGGTGTAGAGAAAAGAATTTTCTTTTAAAGGTGTAAAAGTATAACTTGATGATACATTTAAACAGTTATCAGTTCATTAGTTTCTAGGCGCATCTCCTGTAACCTACCTTGATGTCTGGTCATACATGTACTCCTCAGCCCCAACTGAAGCACTCCGAAATTTCTGCAAAATTTAAAAGTCATCAAAATTAAAACAAATAGGTGAGTCATTATGCAGGAAAAAAAGTGGCAAATGTATCCAAACTGTTTTATCCTCATTTTAGAAAGGAAAATTATACATTTTTTGGTATTATGTTTTCAACTACAGTGAAAATAGTTACCATTTGTGTATAGAACTTGCATACCACCTGCACACTGAGAATTACATTCAACAGAAAATGCATTTGTGCTTTTATTCACATGTCCACATTGACATGTCCACAGGTGTTCCTAAATTGTCTCCAGGTACTAGAAACTGTTTCCTCAAACATATATACATCTCTTCCATTTTCTTATCTCCAACACTTATTCCAAAAGCCACACATTCTGAGTTAATGGAATACTCATTACAGAGAAGGCACATAGCATATCATAAAGCAGTATTTAGAGTTTTGGGGCATAGTTTTTGGAGCAAGACTGTCTAGAGTCAAGTTCTAGGGTCAAGTTTTAGCTCTTTTACCTGCTGCCTATGTAGACTGAGGCAAGTGCCATATTTTCTTCAGCTGTAAAATGCCTACTTATAGTGATGAGAAGAATTAAATGCATTAGCAGAGATAAAGTACTACAAACAGTTCCTGGAACGTGGTGAGCTCTATGTATCTGTGTGTATTAAATTCTGTTCCATACTCAGGCAAAATTGTGAAACTGAAGTTCACACTGACATTTTTTTCTTCCAACAAAAACAACAACAAAAATTCTGTTCTATAGTAATCACTTGATCGTATTCAATGCCCTTCTCTAAGATCTTCATTATCACAACAGTGTTAAAAGTAATTCTGCAAAGGAAATTCTGTCTTAGTATTACATGTGAAAAGGCTTGGGTCCACAGACATTCAGTTGTATATTTAGTGCAAGTAGGATGCACTTTGCTACATTTTAGAACCTTCTCAAAAGTAGATGCACCAAAAGCCCTAACTCTTGATCCTAAAGTGAATATAATAGAATATTGATGAAAAAGCACTTGGTGGACCACACAGATCTGGACCTTCCACTGTGGCCTTTTTTCTAGTGTCTCTTTCTAAGAAACAACCGCCTTGCCTTTCATTTCTCTGCCATAAACTTCCATTCTTTGACAAGTAATTCAAAGATTTCCTTCTCAGGAAAGGTTTACTCACAGCTATTTTCCAAATTTCCTTCACAATCTCTAACCACCATCACTTGAACGCAGTGTGCCCTCACATCACACTTTATATGTACATACATAGGATCTTTCTTTATATCCAGTCTTATAAATTCCGTGGATCCGAGAAGACAGTTTGCCTTTCAAAGTTTACCCAAACGCAGCCCAGGAGCATTTGACAAATATTTGTTAACTAGTTTATTAATCATGACAGAGACTCAAAGATACAGATTTGTGTTTCTTTTGCAATCAGTCAACCAATCAACAAGGCATTAAATGGAAATATTCTGGGGCTTCAGCATCTGACTGGTGCCAAGAGACACAGAGAAAATACATAAGGCATTTTCTTTGCCTCAAATATATAAAAGTTGGTTGAGGAGGTGAGTAAATTCATACGAAAAATGACAAGAACAAAAGAAACTGAAATACAGCCAATGACTAGATATGAAGGTCTATGTTAAAGCATTCATCCATTCATTTATTCAGGTGTCCTGACTGGAAAAGTACAGAATGAACATTACCAGGAAAGGAAGATCAGCAAAATTCTGGAAGGATTTTATGGTTGTTGTGAACTTTGCTTTGACCCTTAATATATTTAAGAATTAGGAAATTTCAGAGTAGGAGGGTAGCATGATGAAAAGAGCATTTAAGGAAGTGACTCCAAGACAGAGAAGATGCATTTCCAAGGTCTTCTTTGAAGGAATATGTGGTAACCCGTAACAAGACATGGTGAACCAGTATTAATAAGCATGGCCCTGAATGAGTTCATTGTCTATGCCATAGCACTCTGCAGCCTGAGGATAGGCTTGCTTACTAAAACATACTGGACTCATAAATTCTAGGGTTCTAATTTCCCAGGGGATGTAAGAAGATGTGATATACTACAACTATTCAGACTCAAAGGGACTGTCAACTATGGGCTAACGAATAAAAACTCTTAATCCAATAATATGAGCATGTAAACAAGAACTATGAAAAAATTTAAATAGTTGACATATTACTGACATGGATATTACTTTTTCCAAGTTTAAACATTTATCCTTAATTCAGTTACATTATCTTTATAATTTAAAAAAATTAAATGTATAGTCTACCTGGAAAACATCACAATCCTTTATGATGGCCCTAAATGATTGTTGATATGGCCAAAGGGAGAGAGGCCTTTTAAAAATATATATATATATTTATCCTACAGTAAAACTGTAGGCTACCCTCACCCTTGGCATTTTCACTGTTTCTGTACAAGGCTGCTTGGTTTTTTTTTGTTGTTGCCGAAGTCTAATAAACAGGAGAGACTGTCTTGCTTATGCATGAAATAGAATTTAGTCAAATAAAAAATTTTGGTCAAAAAAAAAAAAAAGAAGTAGAACCAAAACACTCAGGCCATTCTGACTACAATTACCAAGTTTCCACAACTGTTTGGAAACATTTTAATATAATTTGTAGGATACCAAAAGGCAGGCAGACAGCCAACATCACCATACCTTGCTGTGATTTGATGCAGTGCATCTATACATTCCTTAATCATTTGGCCTGAGAAAAATGGTAGTAAAGGAAGTATGGTAACATATATCTTCTAGATTATCCTTAAAGGACTTTAGACATCAAGGAATATTAGAACGTTATATTTAAATTTTGAATATTAGAATTCTAGTTTTTTCCTTGGGTGGGAGGAAAGAGCCATCTACTAAAAAGCTACTACGGGGCTTCCCTGGTGGCGCAGTGGTTGAGAGCCCACCTGCCGATACAGGGGACACGGGTTCGTGCCCCGGTCCGGGAAGATCCCACATGCCATGGAGCAGCTGGGCCCGTGAGCCATGGCCGCCGAGCCTGCGCATCCGGAGCCTGTGCTCCGCAACGGGAGAGGCCACAACAGTGAGAGGCCTGCGTACCGCAAAAAAAAAAAAAAAAAAAAAAAAAAAAAGAATCTACTACGAAAAGACAATGATTCCTTAACAGTGGTAAAATCAGATATAGCGAAATAATTCCATGTGTTTGATCAGCCACTAATTTTTTAGGTCTTATGATTCATTTATTCATTCATCCACTCTTTCAATAAATATTTGCTGAGCATCTACTTTGCATCAGACACCATGCTAGGTGCTACGGATACCACAGTGAACAAAAAGAGAAGTGGTCCCTGCTGTCATGAAGCTTCCGATCTAGTAGATGAAAAATATTGGTCAAATAATCATTAATTTAAAATTTTACAAACTGTGTGCAAGCACTCTGAGAAGAGCAACAGGTCCCTTGCAGAAGCAGGCTAAATCAGTGTAACTTTGACTACAGATGTGTTCACGGTTGTCTATGGCTGGTGGACTTAGTTACAAAGAAAACTGACTTTACTAGGAACTGAAAGGGGAGGACAGGGAAGGCTTCCTTGAGGAAGTCACACAGGAGGAAGGGTATGGAAGGTAGTAAAGAATATTCTAGAATAGCATTGTCCAATAGAACCTTATGCAAAGATGGAAGTGTTCTATATCTTCACTAACATGGTAGCCACTAGCCACATGTACCTTTGGAGCACTTAAAATGGAGATAGCGGGACTGAGGAATGGAATTTTTAATTTTATTCAATTTTAATAGCCACAGGTGGCTAGTGACTGCAGTATTGCACAGCACAGTCCTAAAACATGGAATAGCAGACACATGGGTCCTGAGGCAGGAGGGAGCATATCAGGTTCACAGAACTGAATGATGCTCAGAGCAGAGAGCACCAGGGGGAAGGACGTGCAAGATGAAGTGGGAAAGGCAGAGGAGAAACAGAATGTGCAAGGCCTTGTAAACCCCTTAAAGATTTAGATCTTAATCCTAAAAACAATGGGATTTCAGTGAGAGGGTGTCATGATCAGATTAGCATTCTGAAAAGACCATCCCAGGTACAGTGCACAAAAGTGAACAGTATTATAGGCCAGAGATAAAGATAGCTTGGGTCAGTATGCTGGAAGTAGAATGGAGATAAATGATTTCAGAGAGATTTAAGAAAGTGAAGTTGATAGAACTGATAATGACTTAGATGGGGATTATCAGAGAGCAAAGTTTCAAGAAAAAAATCCTCGTTGCTTGAGAAACCAGAAGGACGGTGGTGCCACTCCACTAGAGCAGAGAACATGAGGGAAGATTGTAAGTCAGATTTTGAGTTGGTGGAGAGTCAAACAGGCAGTTGAACATAAAGGGCTGGAGCTCAGAGAGGAGAACTGGGCTGGAGAAAAATAATGTGAAAAGTATTCAGGACATAGATGATAACTGAAGCTGCGGACATAAAGCTAAGAGCAATTTCAAGAGATAACAGTGATCAAAGCATCAAATGGTGCTGCAAAGTAACAGCTTTAACAGAACGGGGATTTCCAGAGCCGTTCTATTCAAGAGCTGGGTAGATGGCCCCTAGGAACCTAATAATAGGCTATCCAATCTCGTAAAATTCGACTATGTATACAGAAACCTAAATCCTTCCCAAGTATAAAATGTGTATGCTAAGGATTTTCCAAAATTTTGCTTGGTGCAAAAACAAACTAATAAAATAATAGAAGTTTTAGTGGTACCACATACACTATATCATGTATTTAAAATAAAAATAACAAAACTGGTTGCACTAATCAAAAAGTGAAGCCATGTTCCATTTCAGTACTTGAATCAACATTTTTAAGATTTTACTCTTTAAGTTTGTGGTGGGAAATGAACTATCAGTTAAAAATTAGTCATGTTGGACAGGGTTTAGATCCACGGTAACTTTCAGTATCAGTCTACAGATGAATATAACATCAATGGATATAACCATCATATGTCTGTTGGGTATAACAAATAATAATTCTTTGATTTTATTTCAGGATTCTCTGCAAACTATGTTAATTTGACAAATAAAATACCAAGTACTAAATAATGAAATACATGGTAGAGATACCTGGTGCTCACTCATAAATCATTCTCATTACTGAGCACATGGGAGGACTAAATGGGAAAACTAGACTTCTCTTAACCTCTTGCAGTTAGTTAAGACCATGTGACTGGTTCTAGCCAATGAAATGTGAACAGGGGTAATAGCATTACTTCCAGGTCAAAGTATTTACAACTCAGTGTGCCATCTCCATGGTCTCTCTTCCCCAGCTGGGATGACCCTGAAGCCACATATAGAGATGGTAATGTCACAAGATGGAGGGAACCTGGATTCCTGATCAAAAGACAGGTCTGCAGACATCTATCAAGATTATTATTAGCAAGAAATAAACATTTAGTGTATCAAATCACTGAGGTCTGGTGTTCCTTCATTCATACAGTTAGACTTATGTTAACTGACATACAAAATTGTAGTTTAGAATAGCAAATTCTTTCTTCTACTTTGATTCTTATGATGACAATACATATGATTTTTCTATAAAAACTCTTTCTTGCATCTCTCAAGGTTTACATGTTTCCTAAAAACATTCTAGGTGTTAATACTACCCTGTTTTATATTTATCAACTATACTCTTTGCTTATTAGCTGTGTGACCTTTGGCACGTTCATAACTCTCTGAATCTCTGTTTTTTCATCTGTAAAGTGGGAAGAGTAATACCTTCCTTGCAGAATTGTGGCATAGTAAATATCAGAAATAAAGTGTGTAAGCCACAGTGCCTGGCACACAGTAGTGCTCAATAAATAGCAGCTATATAGATAGTAACCTTCTAGAGCGCAGAAACCAAGGCACACCTCCTGCCCTCTACTCCCACATCTAGCACAATGCCTAACACCCAGTATAAACAAATATTTACCAAATGTTACTACGAAGAGGATACAAAATAAAATATAAATCAAATTAGCTAAAATAAATTCATTAAAGAACTTTTTAATGCTACTAGCCTCAGTTGAACCAAACTGCTCCCTTTCCTGGTATCACTATACACACACACACACACACACAGAAGAAGCCATCTCTAATAGCAAATGAAACTTGCTAATTCAACAAGTAGTAGACATTTTAGTAGTTTGCTAAAGGAAGTGCTAGGTTTTAGACAAATTTTCCTTAGTGAAATTTACTTGGTGAAATCACTCTGAGCTCACCTGATCTTATAACCAGTTGACAGTGCCATGGCTAAAGACCATGATAGATCATTCCATTTAATTTACATCAGATTGAAATATAATATGCAATGTAAATACTGATTTCCAAGACTAGGAGAGCAGCTAAACCAAACTCGGTGGAAATAATTTTCACCTTTAGTTTCTGGTAAGTTGCTTTCTCATCCACTTCTAAATAAAACCCCAAATACAATTGCGTCCTTTCATAAGCCTCTTTACCTACAACACAAACACAACTCATAACACATCCTCCAAAGAGCGTGATGGTTCCGTTGACATTGGACCACATCCACGGACTCTTCTGTGACTAATGGAATATTTCTGCACTGTGTGAGAAAAACATTAGTAGCAACCCTTTAGTGAAAAAGTATGCACCTCACATTCCTATGTGGAATGATTTGCTTTTCTCTACAGAAGCACCCCTGACTGCTTGAGGGCAAATCAAATATTCAACAATACCAAAAACCCTACGAGATCCCTTGCTCAGTTTGAAAAAAAAAAAGAAGCAGCAGCAGCAGGTTGTTGACTCTTTTAAGCCACACCACACAGGAAGCTAAAGAAGCAAACTTTAAGATAATATTTATATCAAATAGTATATTTGATATAATGTAAATATAATATATAACATTATATCAAACACTGAAGGTTTGATATAAAGCTACCAGAACCCAAGAAATACAGAAGCCTGGTAAGGGCAGGGAATTTATTGTGTCTCACTCTGTTCATTCCCCAATTTCATAGAATACAGCAGGCACTCAGGAATGACAGGCCAGGAAAAGAAGGGCTGCTAGTGTGACTTGTCTACTGTGAGGCCCTCCCAACGCTGCAGAGAGCTGGTTCCTTCTGTTCCTCTTATTCTCATATGAAAGATGAGAAATAGCTAATGACGTAGACAAAGAATCCTCATTTACACACATTTAAGCAAGGCACTATGTTCAGTTATGGAGCTCCTAAGAACTGGAAGGTCCCACAGGGTCTCTGAGTGTAGAGGTAACGGCTAAGGACATTGGCCCTGGAGCCCGACAGCTTGTGGCAAGTCCCATCTCTGCCACTTACTACGGTGTGACCATGGGTGTTCTTATGCTTTCTGTGCCTTAGTATCCTCATTTGGAAAACACAGATGACAATAATAGTACCTCATAGGGTTTTTGTGAGGATTAAATGAGTATATATCACTTAGAATGATGCCCAGCACAAAGTAAGTGCTCATCAAATGCTTATTTTAAAATATGATTATTTAGGGTTACAATTTCAGCCTCAGGTGGCTGAATTTTGTCCCATTGGCAACTAAATGGGTATCAGGCCGCAAGTATTGGGTATCCTGCCACCACAGTCACTCCTCTTTAAGAAATAAGGGGGCTTCCCTGGTGGCGCAGTGGTTGAGAGTCCGCCTGCCGATGCAGGGGACACGGGTTCGTGCCCCGGTCCGGGAAGATCCCACATGCCGTGGAGCAGCTGGGCCCGTGAGCCATGGCCGCTGAGCCTGCGCGTCTGGAGCCTGTGCTCCGCAACGGGAGAGGCCACAACAGTGAGAGGCCCGCATACCGCAAAAAAAAAAAAAAAAAAGAAAGAAAGAAAAGAAAAAAAAAGAAATAAGAAACCACAAGTTTTCTCCTTCCGCCATTGTCTTTTATTGACCCAGGTGGAGTGCAAAATGAGATGTCATTGACCATCAACTCAAATGTAAAGGCACTGCTCCTAAATGTTGAAGCAGCTGACCTGAACTAAAGACAAGAAAAAAAGCATTACATATTCTGGGTCAAAAAATTGGAGCAGTGATCCACAATTATATCAGCAATTGTTGTTCTACAAAGATCCCAAGGCAATTAAATGGAAAGAATATTGTCTTTTCAACAAATGATGCTGGAACACTGGATAGCAATGTGGGAAAAAAATGGGACTCAACCCTTCTCTAACACCAGATATAAAAATTATCTCCAGGGCTTCCCTGGTGGTGCAGTGGTTGCGAGTCCGCCTGCCGATGCAGGGGACACGGGTTCGTGCCCCGGTCCGGGAAGATCCCACATGCCGCAGAGCGGCTGAGCCCGCAGCCTGTGTGTCCGCAGCGGGAGAGGCCACAACATGAGAGGCCAGCGTATCCCCCCCGCCAAAAAAAAAAAAAATCTCCAAGTGGATCATAAACCTACACGTGAGATGTAAAACTATTAAATGTCTAGAAAAAAAACAAGAGAAATCTTTGTGACATTAGGTTAGGCCAAGACTTCTTAAACTGTACATCAAAAGCATAAACTCTAAGAGGAAAATATTGATTAACTGGACTTCATCAAGATTAAATATTGTTGCTGTTTGAAAAACATAGTTAAGAAAATAAAGCGGCTATCAAACTGCAAAACTGATAAAGGGCTACACTATTTAAGGATCTCTTACAACTTAATAAAAGGAAGACAAATAACCCAATTTAAAAACTGGGCAAATTATTTGAACAGACATTTCGCAAAAGAAGTTATAGGAATGGTCAAATAAACACACGGAATAATATTCAACATCACTAGACACCAGAGAAATGCAATTTTAAACCACAATGAGACACAATCACATACGCAGTAAAACGACTACAGTTAAAAAGACAGACAATATCAAGTTTGGGCAAGGATATGGAAAAGGGGAACCCTCATGTATTGCTGGTGAGAATGAAAATGTTCCAGCCACCTTGAAACACTGTCAGCAGTGTTTCACATACATTTACCACATGACCCAGCAAGTGTAGTTCTAGGTATTTACACAAGACAAATGAAAGCATATGTCCACAGCAGCATTATTCATAATAGCCAAAACCTAGAAGCCAAAACCTAGAAGCAACCAAATGTCCACCAACTGCTGAATAAATTCTGATACATGCTTACCATGGAATACTACTCAGCAATTTTAGAAACAAATTATTAATACAAGCAATAACAGATGAATCTCAAAAAGATTCTGCTAAATGAAAGAAGACAACATACAAGACTCTATACTCTACCATTCCATTTATATGAAATTTTAGAAAAAGCAAAAGTATAGTGACAGAAGGCAGATTAGTGTCTGCTGTGAGCAAGAGGAGAGGGGAGGGCTTCAAATTCAAACTTTTAGGATGAGGAAACTTTCCACTGATTCTGATGTTGGTTACACCATTGTAAACAATTACCAAAATTTTCAAACGTGTGAATTTAAAACAAACAAGCAAGCAAAGACCATTGCTTCTGTAAGTTCTTTGGGCACACGAGAAGAATACATAGAATCTATTTGTAAGGTACAAAGTACACATACATGTACACACTTGATTATTGATAATACTAATTCTTTCTTGAGTATTCAATCAGCCAAGGTCTTTAAAGAGTTATATTGTTTTAAAAAATGATGGACAGGCAACATCTCTGGCTACCATTTAGAAAGTTACAAACTAGAAGAGGTCAAACTGAAAACTTTACAAACTAGGAAATTTCCACGCAAACAGCCCTTTGTTCTTCAAAACTATTTAATTTTAAGACTAAAACTAAAACCACTCAAGGAATCTGTCATCTAAGAGGCAGAAAATATTCCTCCACACACCTAGGCCAATGGTCTAATAAAACCCGTTTATGAAGAAAGATGCAGACATGTTTAAAAAAAAAAAAACAAACAAAACCTTAAACTCACAGTTGAATTCACTCATCCCACTTAAAAAGCAAACAGAGAAAACAAGTTAGGTGGTTTGGGGTTTCAGTTCCAGCTGCTGATGTAAGAGCCAGGGACTCACCTCTGTGTTTCCGTCTTTGAAGCTCTCGCTGTAAGTACTGTCCGGGGTGCTGCGCTGATCATCCTTGAGGTAGGTGCTATGGCTGGCCACGGACGGCACGCCATACTGAGTCTGTTCAAAGATAACCACGCGTTGCTCGTCACCATCTCCCCGGGGATAGTGCACAGGTGGGGCCGTGAAAACCGGTGTGAAATCTTCGGCCTTCACCACTGTGATTCCCGCCATGGGGATGACGGCTGGGCTCTCAGAGACGTTCGTGCTATACTGTTCCCGTTTTGAATTCTCCAGGTGGTCTTGATTTAGGGAAAGGTTCACTGGAACAGTCTTTAGGACCTGCACTCGGTTTTCTCCTCCACTCAAACTACTCTGGGCTCCACTGGTGCCAAGACAGTTTCTGTGTGTTTAAACCCACACCCCGCAACAGAACACAATTAGAAACATCACCCTTCTGCAACTCCTAATAACTGAGGTAAGCAAGAATCAGTGGATGCTAATGCATTAGGGGGAAAGCTGATGGCAAACTTTACAATGGAATGCAACGAATCTTTGTATCACTAGAAGGAGGACAACTACCCATATGTGCCTCCTGGTATCATGCAATGAGCCCCACCTAGAAAGTGCTATTGCCCACCTCCCCTGAAACAGCTGACTCTAAATCAAGCAAGCCTTTACATCTAGCTTCCCGTTCTTAGGATATATGGGAGCTGGAAGAATAATTTAAATAACATTGAAAAGAAACAATCATACAAATCAGAATGTCACACATCTTACTGACCTGGTTTCTTCAATAAGTCAGAGGCATGAAAAAAGAAAGAAAAGTGGGAGACTTGTTCTAGGTTAAGAAACTTAAAAGACATAATCAAATAGGATTAGCAGATCTTGTCTGGATCCTGATCTAAAAAACCAAAAAGGCACTTATGAGGCAGTGGGATTTTTGAGACAACTGAATATGACCTGAGAGGTAGCGGATGTTAAGGAAGTACTGTTAACTCACCTAGATGTGATAATGATTTTGAGATTAGGTAATAAAATGTCTTTGTTTATTTAGAGATATAAATCAAAAGTTGTTAGAGGTGAAATGACATAAAGTAAGCCAGGAACTTATTTTGAATACTATTGCAATAAAAATTTTAAAGAAAGAAAGAAAGAAAGAAAAGGTCAAGTTTAAGTAGGTGTAACACAAAGTTATCAGTGCTGAACCTGGGGGATGGGACGGGTATCTGGGGGTTCATTATACCATCGTCTTTATTTATGGGTATGTTTGAAAGCTTTCAAAAGAAAACATTTTAGGTAGCTTTTTTTAAAAAAGGTGGGAGCAGGACAATAAGTTAAAGGAAGAGAGTGGGAAGAATATTTTTCACTCTTCTGCAGGCTAAACTCCTTGCAGCAAAAATAATATAATGAGAATTTATCATTAGAATATTTTCACTAAATTGAGAAATAACATCAGCTCATTGATGTCCTTAGCACGGAATTACTTTCAGGGCTTAAGGAAGTGGTGTAACTGGGCTTACGTAAGACAAGATCTCTCAGATCTCAGACCTCCCGTGCTACAAAGAGAAAGGAAAGGATTTAGAAGATTAATTCTTGCCAGGATAAGATGAAATACTTTCATCTATACTACAGGATTCTGGGAGAGAGCAGAAGCAAAGAAAAACTTCTTATGAAAAGAGCGTTATGGATAGAAAAGTCCTTGTGGTCAGTAAGATTTGAGGCCACCTCTTACTTATTTATAGATTATTCTGAATGACACAGAGACAAAATGCATGTTTTGCATGGAGCCCCGTCCCCAGTGTCTGTTTTTTTTTTAAACTAGCATGTGCTTTCTGGGGCTTACAGCCATCTCTCATCGAGAGAAATATTTGAATAAAATTGGTTCTTCCAAGAATTGAGCTCTCGTGGCTCCTCTCTGTAAAGGAAATCCACTCGCCTCTGAGCTTGCCTGTCTAACAGGACTCGGTATTTTTAGCTTTGATTTTTCAGATAAAACTTCAAAGTGAAGCTTGAGGAAAGAATGGCTCCAGATGAACAAAGCCAACAGAAAAATACCTGGACCTCTCTGAGTCAGTCACAGACCTGTAGAAATCATTCTAGAAACAAACCCTTTAAAGAATAAAATCATGAGTCTATAAACATTCTGGCTTTAAGTAATAACCTGCTTTCATGGCTATATCAATACAATGAATCTGTATCTAAGACACAGTGAAAATTCAGAAATTATGTTCAATCTGAATCCAGTAAGCTGATGATGCCAAAACCCAGACCACCCATTTATATCAGTATTTCCTAAACCTTGTTGTTGAGAACATTGCATAGAATGTTAATACATGTTCCTCAAAGAAAGGAGACCATGATAAAATCAGTATTAAAAAAAAAATTGCCTAAACAAGACCACCCTGGTGGGTCACAGTCATGAACACAGTAAAGGCCCCCAAGGGTTCCTCCACTTGTTTAATTGTAACCCAGAATTTCTCAAACTCATTTTATCCGGGACCCTTCTGTGGAGGAGTAACTACTAATACTTGTGGGTAATGTCCTGCTAGTTGGGTGTAGGACGGTTGGTCTACGTTCATTAGCTACCAAAGCAATTATCCACTTTCGGCAATTCTGGGCTTTGCACAAGCACGGTCTTACTGGCTTTGCCAAAATATTCAAAATTAATCAACTCCTCTACAGTTAGAGTCCACTTCAGTCCAAATTTCTTAAGTCTTTACTTCATGCAAAACACTTGGATTCTAAACAAGAAACACACGTCAAAATATTTTTGGTGTGCTTATAAACAAACTAATAGAGTTGTGCAAATCTAGTTGAATCGTCACTACTATGAGACGAGGGAACAACAGACTCGGCACCATCCCATAATGTGTAACTGTGCCTCTATAGAATAGCACCGACTTTAAAAGCTGATGTTGGAGAACTCTGGAAGTCATCCAAAAAATGGGTGATCAGAACAAAGTAAGAATTATTGTGAGATATACTGACTCACCTGCAATAGAATTTAAAATTGAACCAAACATTATAATGTGAGAAGAAAATGCAAGGCTAAGAATGGTTCATTGAAATATACTTTTAAAAAATTGGAGTCATGACATTGAGACTACTTTTCAAAGTGGCGACTTCTGTATACGAACATTTGTAATGATATCATGTCAGCACATGGCACCTTAATTCATGAGTACATTGCAGACCAAATGATATCCTTCCAAATTACGTTTAACTGGAAGTCTACTAAGTCATAATCGGTCCATACAAGGTGGTTTGTCTATTACCTCACTGCCAGTTTTTTTTTAAGGCACTCCATTGATATCACAAAAATGGCCTTTAAAATACAATGAGTGGCTATCAGTCTTTAATGTTGTTCTAAAAGATACTTTACCAAAACATGGGCTCTTTTGTCTATTATGATACATACAGAGCACACATCTTAGATTCGTTCCCCTCTCCACCTCCACCCCCCGCGCCTCCCCCAACTTTTCTGTGATTACTGGTATAGGACTTAGGAGACAGCGCTCACTTAGCCTGATAAATGCTGGCTGAATGGAGGAAAGGTATAGGACCTGAAGAGCATCAGCCTCTTTCTCCCTGTCATCACTGCTACGCACTAGTGCCCAGGGCCCCAAAGCAGCATAGAGCATCAGAAGATCCCTGTGGAACCACAAATCAGATGCAGACAGCCTTGATCTTCTGCTGGGGACGTGCCTTAGAGGTGATACACAGCACAGGGCCACTGATTGGTGGGATGGCCCCCACTGCTAGTCGTATGACAAGATCACAGTGTCACAAGCAGCTCCTATCAAGGCCAGGAAAGATTCTGACATGTGTTTTAGCAGGAGATTTCGTTTCTCCTGGCTTCATGTTTCCAAGTGGAAAAACCCCCAACAGAAAAGCACTGTGGCTTCTCCGTCCCTCTGCAGGGGAAGAGATGTATTTGATTGGTGAGTTTGGGAGAAGTAGCTGAGTAAGGTGGTTCAGACCCCTGTGGTTCCCTCTTTACGCCTGGATCATCTTGGCCAAAGAAAGGGGACACTCCAGGCACCACGGCCATGCCATCAGTGGCCTGTCCCTCCAGGGAGGCCTGAAGTCCTGCTTGGGACTGGATGAATAGCCATATCTAAGTCAGGACTGAAATGTCATAAATTGCTGGTTCAAAATCACGTTCTCTAATTTGCTTCATCAGAAATAAGATTGATTTTTTTTTCCTTTTTAATTTCAATCTGTCTGTTTCTTGTTTTTCAACTGGTTCTTAATTCAGGATTGAAGGAAAGGAGTATGATCTATGGTCTGCTAACATCTTTCCTGCCCCTGCACCCCAACAGTGTCCTCTGCCACCCATGGCTCCCTACCAGCTCCTCCCTGGACTGAGATCAGCCTGGCCTCCTTTCTCTCCTCCTTATCAAAGACGATCCTCAAATGTCTCACTCCCTCAAGGGCCTCATCGCAGTCATACAGCCATTGGACGGACAGAAAAGTTCACACCAGCAGTAGGCTATCTTGCCTGTATATCACCTCTAACTCTTGGGATTTGCAGCCTCCTTGGAAGATACTGATGGCCCTTTGCAGAATTGCAAAACCAAAAAATACAATTTTCTCTCCCGCCTGAGAGATCCAGTTTTGATCCAGACTCCAAAAACAGGTAGCAGACATTAAGCTTCTTGACTCCCATATCCTCTCAAGAACAAAAGTTATAGTTTAATACTATTGTTTTCAAAAAACATAGAAAAAGAGTTATTTGGGGAGTCAGGCATATTCCTGTATATATTATCATACCTTTTATCCTGGTCTTCTTGGCTGTCACTTGCTTTGCTTACAGACAGCAGCCTCTTGTCTCGAGGAACCTGAAAACATCACCAACCATCAGTCAGACTTACATAGATGCAACTGTGACCTTGTGCAGAGCTTGACACCAGCATAAGCAAAGAAAAGGAAATGGAACATTCTCCAGAGAATGGTGGCAAATTTGCAATGGCCAGGAGATGGTTAAAGGTAAGTAGGCTGATTGGCAATGACAGTAGACCAGACACAAAAGGTGATGATCAATGTAGGGCCACAGCAATCCTGATTCTGCTGACACTGGCAACTCTCTCTCGCTGGACCTGAGCACCTTCTGAGCCCTTCCCACCTTGGTTGGGAGTGGATGAGGGGAAAGGGTAAGAGGATCTGTGCTCTGCAGCAGACAGAAAACATCTTGGAGCTACAACAGGTATCCCGTTAAGGAACAGGGACTGACCCTCCACTCTGATGAGAGACTCCAGGTGCTGACATGCAGGGGGGCAAACTGGGTAGGGGGCTGCACTGTCCAGTGAGGGAGCAACATCTAATACCTGGGCCAGCCTTTACCTACCCTCCCTAGCTCTTGAACTGGCTTCCACCCTTCTTCTTCTAATGCACTTTTATTATTAACTTCACAACCACAATGCCAACATATTACCTGAAAGATTATTGAAAAAGTGCTACTTGAGGGCTTCCCTGGTGGCACAGTGGTTGAAAGTCCGTCTGCTGATGCAGGGGACACGGGTTCGTGCCCCGGTCTGGGAAGATCCCACGTGCCACGGAGCGGCTGGGCCCATGAGCCATGGCCACTGAGCCTGCACGTCGCGGAGCCTGTGCTCCGCGACAGGAGAGGCCACAACAGTGAGAGGCGTGCGTACCGCAAAAAAAAAAAAAAAAAAAAAAAAAAAAAAGTGCTACTTGAGAGAAGGGATACCCCTACCAGCTGTGTTTCTGAACATCATCTGACTGCCCTACCGCATTAAGGATCATTTATCTATCTCTACCATAGTTCTCAAACACACAAATAGTGGGTTTAGATTTGTTTGGCTGGTTGGATGTTTTGGGTTTTTTTGTTTTTGTTTTTGATTTTGTTTTTTCCTAAATCTCCAGATCTTTCTTCTAGCCAAACACCTTTGCACTCAAAACACAGCCTTCACTATTTTGACATAAGAGAGCGTTTATGAGAAGCATCTCTCTTCTGGATTCCGGACTAGCAATCCTCATGGACAGTTTCCACCCACCTGAATATGTATGCAAGCCCAGCTAGCTGGGCAAGGGAGGCAACATAGCAGGGTGGCTAAGAGTCCAGGCCTAGACCTGACTGTTTGGCTTCAAATCTCAGCTCTACCACTTACTAATTCTGCCTCAGTTTCCTCAGCTGTAAAACAGGCATAATGGTAGTCCTATACCTCACAGGGTGTTTAGTAAAATTAAATGAGTTAATTTTTTTAAAGCCACTTGGAGTGTCTGGGAATTTATAAGCATTTGTTAAATAAAAATAAAGTAAATCAATTGTCCTTCACTCACATGTCAATGATGAGGGTCTACAATGTAGCAGGCATTACTAAGTGCTAGAAAGAAATGAAATGAATAAAACATAGCTCCTATCATCTACTGAAAACGACAGATAAACATAAAATTTTAATACCCAGCACACCCATGTTCATAGCAGCATTATTCACAATAGCCAAAAAGTGGAAATGACCCAAATGTCCATCCATCTACAGATGAATGGATAAACAAAATGTGATATATACATACAATGGGATATTATTCAGCCTTAAAGATGAAATTTTGATACATGCTATAATATGGATGAAGCTTGAAGACATTACACTAAAACCCATGTGACTCAAATCCATCAACTTCCCTGTGGATGCCTGCCTCCTGGTTCAGCCCCCGACATCTCTTACCTGAGCTACGGCATCAGCCTAACTGGTCTCTCCTCTCCTTCACTTAACCCCTGCAAATCCATTTGGGATCCATTAAGAAGATCCAGAGTGATCTTTAAGTCTGACCCCACTACGCTCTTACTTAAAACTCTTCAATGCTTCCCGTTATTCTCAGGAACATGGCCTCCAAAAACTCTTCTGCCTCAACTTGGGCCACCCCCATCACTGCTGTGTGTACAGCCACACTGCATCTCTGACCATGCAATGCTCCTTCTTGCAGCAGAGCCATCACACAGTCCTCTCTGCCTGCAACGTACCCCAGTCCCCTGCCCCACCCTACCCATGCCTTCTCTAAGCTAACTTGTGAGCTTACTTCGAGAACCATCTAAATGTCCATATCCAAGATTAGACTAGTCTCCATGAGTGTCCACCTTGTGCATGGTTATGTCCCAAGCGCCTGGAATGTAGCAGGCCCTCACTAAATTCTTGTTGAAAGAATGACTGAATCAATCAAAATGGCCTGCAAAAAGCAGAATCAAAGAAATAGAAGAAATAGGGATTCCAAACACTAAAACGTATTAGTAACTCCCGAAGACTCCTGGAAGGGAACATTAGTGTTGCTAAGATGCACTGATGCCAGCTCTGAGCCCCTTGCTCCGTCTGTAGTATTCGTCACAATGTGACAAAGGGAAACCTTTGGGTTTGCTCCCATCTGGGCCACCGTGAACCATTTTTACCTTTGGCTTCCCAAAGACTGTCCTTCTTAGAGAAACTGGGACCTCTGAACTCAGGCCCCTTTCTCAAGTCTAGACCCACAATACTGTCTATCAGACATCCCTACCTAGACATCCTACAAGCGCATCAAACTCAACATACAATTATCCTTTTCCCCAAAGCCCTTCTTCTGTACTCCGCCTTCGTTAATCTGAGAATCAGATTAGATTTTATGATCCTAATTATAGGGTTCTCCCGCCAAATCTCACACACACACACACACACACACACACACAATCAGTTGCCAGCTTTTTTTTTTTTGCGGTATGTGGGCCTCTCACTGCTGTGGCCTCTCCTGTTGCGGAGCACAGGCTCCGGACACGCAGGCTCAGCGGCCATGGCTCACGGGCCCAGCTGCTCCGCGGCATGTGGGATCTTCCCGGACCAGGGCACGAACCCATGTCCCCTGCATCGGCAGGTGGACTCTCAACCACTGCACCACCAGGGAAGCCCCAGTTGCCAGCTTTTATTCAAACAAATACTCAGTGATTTCTTGAACATACTGCTTTGTCTCTATGAAGTATGGCTGACTAAACAGAGTGGCTGATTTAGGGAGAACCTCACAAATGCTGACCCAGGGAACAGCTACCATCATGTCTTACTTTAGGGCTTCATCATTTTTTATCTGGACTATTGCAACGAACTGTTCACTGGATTCTCTGCTCATAACCCACCTCCCTGCTGCTGCTGCTGTTGCTGTAATATGTATAAATCATTTCTCCAATCTACCAGGCTTACGTTCAAAATCCTTCAGCGATGGAGAAAATGATGCCAAATAATATGATAGAAAAATTACAGGAAATTTCACTTTCTTCTTTAAGCTTCCCTGCATTTTCTATAATGTATAAGCCAAAAATAAAAAGCCGATTTCAACAGCTTATGAATATTTCAACAGCTTATGAATATTTATTAAATCACTTATTCACTCATTCATCTAGATAATGTGAATTTAAATCATTAAAATACATAAAAACCAGGACTTCCCTGGTGGTGCAGTGGTTAGGAATCCATCTCCCAGTGCAGGGGACATGAGTTCAAGCCCTGGTCCAGGAAGATCCTGCATGCCTCAGAGCAACTAAGCCCGTGCACCACAACTACTGAACCTGCGCTCTAGAGCCCGTGAACCACAACTGCTGAGCCCGCGTGCCACAACTACTGAAGCCTATGCGCCTAGAGCCCGTGCTCCACAACAAGAGAAGCCACAGCAATGAGAAGCCCGCACACTGCAACGAAGAGTAGCCCCCGCTCACCGCAACTAGAGAAAGCCTTTGCGCAGCAACGAAGACCCAACGCAGCCAAAAAATAAATAAATGAATAAATAAATAAATTGAAGTATGGTTGATGTACAATGTTATATAAATTTCAGGTGTCCAACATAGAGATTCCCAATTTTAAAAGGTTATATTCCATTTATAGTTATTATAAAATATTGGCTATATTCCCTGCATTGTACAATATATCCTTGTAACTTATTTATTTTATACCTAGCAGCTTGTACCTCTTAATCCCCTCCCCCTATCTTGCCCCTCCCCCCCCTCCCCACTGGTAACCACTAGTTTATTCTCTACATACTTTTTCTTTTTTTTTTTTTTTTTTTGCGGTACGCAGGCTTCTCACTGTTGTGGCCTCTCCCGTTGCGGAGCACAGGCTCCAGACGCGCAGGCCCAGTGGCCATGGCTCACGGGCCCAGCCGCTCCGCGGCATGTGGGATCTTCCCGGACCAGGGCACGAACCCATGTCCCCTGCATCGGCAGGTGGACTCTCAACCACTGCGCCACCAGGGAAGCCCTGTTCTCTACATATTTAAGTCTGTTTCTGTTTTGTTATATTGACTAGTTTGTTTTCATTTTTTAGAGTGCACATATAAGTGATATCATACAGTGTTTGTCTTTCTCTGACATTTCACTTAGCATAATACCCTCCAAGTCCAACCATGATGTTGCAGGTGACAAAATTTCATTCTTTTTTATGGCTGAGTAGTACTCTATTGTATTTATATACCTCATCTTTATCCATTTGTCAGCTGATGGACACTTGGGTTGCTTCCATATCTTGGCTATTGTAAATAGTGCTGCTATGTACACTGGGGTGGATGTATCTTTTCAAATTAGTGTTTTCATTTTTTCCAGATATATATCCAGGAGTGGAACCTCTGGGTCATTTGGTGGTTCTATTTGTAGTTTTTTGAGAAACTGCCATACTGTCTTCCATAGTGGATGCACCAATTTGCATTCCCATCAACAGTATACAAGGGTTCCTTTTTCTCCACATCCTCAAATTGAGTTTTATGTAAACTCTCTACTCTGCATTTCAAAATATTTACAGAAAGCAGTATTTCAACTTTCCTCTAAATATTAAAAATGTGCAAGAGGAGAGGTAATCCAGGTACCATATTTACTAATACTTTATCCTCTGAACCTGTGGGAAATAAAACACGTTGCTTTCCTAAGTTACTAATGATTTTTGTTTCAAGGTGTGTTTCTCTTTTTCATTAATACAAAAGAATTGCCATCTAATACAGATACCTGAAATTATATCCATTTCACAGGAGTAAAATCTACTTTTAAAAAATAAGAAAAATATATTTTTTCAAAGTGTATCTTAATGTATTTCTTCAAAGTCTTATAAAAGCATTAACTAATGTATTTGTTTAACATAGTTATAAAAGTTACCAAAAAATGTTGTAATGACCCAAGTGATTAAATCACGGTCACTTTAATATGTTGCTAAATTTTAAAGATTGATAAAGGTATCAATTTTTCACAGCAGGGGAAGGAGGAGAGGGGACGAAGTGAGAGAGTGGCATGGACATATATACACTACCAAATGTAAAATGGATAGCTAGTGGGAAGCTGCTGCATAGCACAGGGAGATCAGCTCGGTGCTTTGTGACGACCTTGAGGGGTGGGATAGGGAGGGTGGGAGGGAGGCTCAAGAGGGAGGGGACATGGGGATATAAGTATACATATAGCTGCTTCACTTTGGTGTACAGCAGAAACTAACACAACATTGTAAAGCAATTATACTCCAATAAAGGTATTTTTTTAAAAGGTGTCAAGTTTTAACTATTTTTTATAACAAAGGAAAATTGCTTTGTGATTCCTTTCTAGGGATGAGACCATTTCTGAACATTACATATTAACACAAAAGTCCAATAATGCTGAACCCTCAAGAAATAGCCTATAACAGGAAGCAGTCTAACATGATAAGTTCTGTTTCTATACCATCCTCAATACATTCTGAAAATTTTGACTCCAAAACGTTTAGAATTCATCCTTGTGTTTTTCAAATAAGCTCCTTAGTCAAAAAGGATTAAAATATATAAAACAACCACAAACAAAGAAAAGAAGAAAGGAAAGCCTGCCAAGAAACCATCTTTGTTTTTAGGCTCATTTTTTTTCAGGCGATTCCTGTTCATTGTAGGAAACTGCCCTGCTTACATGAAATGGAGGTTAGACCCTAAAATATCCTTTCATCTGGACCCCAGTTCCCAAAGTTAAAGGCCGTTCTTGCTATGTCAGGAGCTGTGTTGGGAGTTGTACAGCTTCACAGGAGAGCTGTCGAAATCAGCCAACTCCAGCTCCGTTGGTAAAGGGGAAAAAAATCAGCCTAGACTGGCAAGGGTACCAGTAGAATGCCTTTCCTATATTTCTCCAGGACTTTCCAACCAAAAAAAATGCATTTATTTGAGTTAATAATATCCTCATTTAAAGTAGCCTGGATGGGCCAGCCTATCAGTTACTCATACCTTGTGTTTCATCTTAAATAAGCACAACTTGGCTTGGCTTTCACTCTTCTCCCCATGGAGGGAGCCCTCCTGAGTGTTTTAATAGAGAAAATGGGAAGAAGCTGGAAAAGGAATGAGTAATTTTAGAGAACTTTGGTGAAAGAAATAGGCCCGGGGTCCGTGCCAGAGTCAATGGTGGTGGGAGATCGTTGTAAAGCACAAAAACCCTGGTTTAGGAGAGACCCAGGGGACAACACAACTTGCAGAAGTGAGACCACTGGGAGGAAACAGGAACTGGGAAGCAGGAAGGAAACAGGAAGCTGAGACTGGTGCTTACCAAAAGAAAAATGATTCCTCTTGGGTGATTTTTCTCATGATGGAGGGAGAGGGGAAGAGGGGGATTTAGTTCTTATTCTAAAAATAGAGTTCACTGTGCCCAACCAGCAAAATAAACACGGCCATTCTCACCTTTGTGCCAATACCAGCATAAGCCCACAGTGTTTACAATCAAGTCAGGCAATAAATATCCTCATTCAGTAAATACCTGTTGATTTTTTACACTTCATTGGTTCTAAGGGAGCAGGTCATACCAGATATAGTCCTTTATAGTTGAGGCCAACCATTGTTTGTTGTTCGATTTCCTGAAATACTCCTATTTTGAAAGTAACTATGGCAGGTATTTTTGTAATGCAAGTGAATTACATTCACTTTGTTTTAAGGGTTTTTCAAAATAAATATTGAGTACTCATTGAAACAAATGGAGACAGTTAGATTTTGAAATTGCTACAAAAGCCTACCACTAAAGTATTCATTGGCATATTCCTTACAAAACTGAAAAATCTAGAAACCCTGATGTTTCTTATAAAATGGAGAATCTAAAAGCAACCTAGGGAGTTCCCTGGTGGTCCAGTGGTTAGGACTTGGTGTTTTCACTTCTGCTTTCACTGCCATGGGCCCGGTTCAATCCCTGGTCAGGGAACTAAGATCCTGCAAGCTGTGTGGCACAGCCAAAAAAATTAAATTAAAAAAAAAATTTTTTAAAGGTTCTCATTACTTAATTAAAAAATAAAATAAAATAAGAAAAGATAAAAGCAACCTAAATGCCGTAAAACTGAGCAATGACTAAATTATGGTATAGCCACACAATGTAATATTCTTTATTCACCAAAAATCATAAAGTAAAAATGGCAGCAAAGAAGGATTTGCAATAGGATATGAAGTAGAAATTAAACGTAGACAATATGTATGCTTGTAACCAGAGGGCACAGAAATAATTATCCTAAAATGGAAACTCCCTGGGGGGGCTGGTAAAGTCGTGCTTTATAGATGGGAAAGCAGAGACGTAATGAGAACAGGAAGAGGCTGAATTCCAGAGTGAGTGTGGCAACGCCATTCATTCTCTGGCCTGGGATGAAGAATCTGTCCCCTCTGCCCCCTAGAGCAGGGAGGTCCTGGAGGCAGAAAGTGGAGGGAGGCGGGGCTTCAGGTTCTACCTTGTAGTAGTCATACAGCAGGCCAAGGGCGGCAGCGCTGTCCTCATCACCGTTGATGCTCATCATGGCCTTGGTGGCCGCCGTCAGGGGGTTCTCCAAATACGACTTCCAGGCTTCATCCTCACTGGTGTAGGCTCTTCGGGTATTAAATGGAGGGTCACTGGGCATGGGCACTAAGGCCACCAGTCGTTTATTACTGTGAAAGCAAGAAAAACACGAGGTTCATTATCAAAGAAGTATTCCTTTGATATCCGCTAAAAAATACACATTATTTGGTTGATTTGTACTTCCCCAGAATGGAAGAGAGGGAAGATTAAGACTAAAGTGACTGCCCCATTGCATTGATAAAGCCACTGATTTATTTCTCTACTGCCCATGAGAAGTAATAATGGTCTTTCAAAGGTAGTACAGAAGTAGTGTAAGTTGGTTCCCTTCACACTTGGCTTTTCATATCCAATCATTTCAGGAGCCAAATCATTTTCTTTGATTATTCTTCATTAGTGAATATTCAAATGAAAAACTGAGAGGGAACAGGTTTCATTTAACTCTCTGAGTTCTAATGTATAAATGTGTACGATACATTAAATGTAATCAACATATTAATGGTTATTAAAACTATTTTATCCAGTTTAATTTGTACTATAATTGCTAGCAAATTATAGACCAATCCAAGTCCCTTAATTTCAAAAGGCAATAGAAGCTACTTTGCAAACAAGACGTATTGCAGATATGCTGCATAATTGGAATACGAAGCAACAGGAAAGAGACGAACTTTGTATATGAATCCTGTGTTGCCACGGGATCCTACTATATTTAAAGGACATAGAAGCTACAGGTTGTAAAAAATCATCATGGGGAGTGAGGAGGGCACCTGGAGAACCTTCAGTAGAGGCAAAAGGGGTTGGAGTCATTTGTCAGTCCTAACCAAGCCAAGCTCAGGTAAAGCAGCAATTGACTATCAAAGTGATTTCTTAAGGAGGATGCAATAATGACTTAAATACTCACAAACCATGACAGTCCTCAGCAGCTCCCCAGCCTTGTTCATTGAAATGAAACCAAAAAGTAACCATGAGACATTGTATTTCAGTAACACCTATGTCCACGCATAGTAACATGACACAGACAAGTAACAGGATTGCAAAGGCAACGTGTATACTGATCAGTGGAAATTCAGCCACCAAGAGCCTTCTGATGGTCATTCAGTCACAGACGTCCCTTTTTGCTGATATTTCTACAGGGCCTTCTGATAGTAGATGGTCTCCCCGTTCACTTTGTGATAGAAAACTGGCATGAACTCCCAGCAAAGGCTGTGCTGAGGGCCCTTTATGTGGAGGCATGGTGCCACACATTGGTGTAGGGTCAGAAAATGACACTGACACTGGTAACATATGTTTGGGGGTGGGGCGGGAAATCCACCCTGAGCAGAGTGGAGTTTCAGACGGTTTCCAGGCCCCTGGTTTGAACTTTGTGCCAGGGGCTTGGTGGAACTGATTGGGAAGAAAGAGAAAATGACCCAACTGTAAATTAATTGGATTAAAAGGTAAAATCAAGTTTCTGGAAGTAAACAGGAAAACCCTGGTAGAAGGCCTTTCTAACCATTAGGTAGTCTGGTGACATGGAACAGCACAGGCCCCGGAAGTGAGTCTTTGTTCACCACTTACAGGGGAGGAAAACTGCCTGAGGTTCGGTTTCTTTGCGCCTTAAATAAGGACAACACTATTTTTAGTTTCTTAAGGAACCTCCATACTGTTCTCCATAGTGGCTGCACCAATTTACATTCCCACCAACAGTGCAAGAGGGTTCCCTTCTCTCCACACCCTCTCCAGCATTTATTGTTTGTAGATTTTTTGATGATGGCCATTCTGACTGGTGTGAATGGATAACCAACAAGGACCTACTGTACAGCACAGGGAACTCTGCTCAATATTATATAACAACCTAATTGGGGAAAGAATTTGAAAAAGAATAAATACATGTATATGTATAACTGAATCACTTTGTTGTACAACTGAAACTAACACAACATTGTTAATCAGCTATACTCCAATATGAAATAAAAAGTTAAAAAAAAAAAAGACAGCAATGCCCACCCTACTTACCTCACAATGCGATTGTAAGAATGGAATAAAATAATGAATAAAATAGAGGTCTGTAAACTGCACATTGTTATACAATAACAGGTATTACTGTCACAGCACAGTTCTATATTCCCAAAAAGTTTGTGGGTATAGCAATTTTTGGTTATAATGCAGAAGTGCTAAAGATAATCATTAATCAAAGGGAGACTGAAGTTGTTCATTTAGCTATTTTGATTGAGAGCCCAATAGATGCCAGACACCATGCTATTTGTGGAGGATGCAATGGCAAATGACACAGGCACTTCCCCGTAGCCCAAGTAGCTTGCAGTCCAGTGGGGGAAAGAAAGCACCACTGTTGGGACTTCCCTGGTGGTGCAGTGGTTAAGAATCCGCCTACCAACGCAGGGGACATGGGTTGGTCACTGGTCCAGGAAGATCCCACATGCTGCGGAGTAGCTAAGCCCGTGTGCCACAACTACTGAGCCTGCGCTCTAGGGCCCATGTGCCGCAACTACTGAGCCCTCGTGCTGCAACTACTGAAGCCCATGTGCCTAGAGCCCGAGCTCTGCAACCAGAGAAGCCACCGCAATAAGAAGTCCATGCATTGCAACAAAGAATAGCCCCCGCTTGCCGCAACTAAAGAAAGCCCACGCATAGCAGTGAAGATCCAACGCAGTCAAAAAAGAAGAAGAAAAAAAGAAAGGACCGCTGTTACAAGAGCAATGAGTGTGAGAAATGAACAGTGTCATGAGTGAGGTTATATGACAGAGGGGACTAACCTAACCAGAGGATCAAGGAGGAAGCAAAGTTTTGACAAAGACCTGAAGGAAAGGCAGGAGTGTGCCGGTCAATGTTGAAATAGGCAGATGTGGGAAATATTTTTTTGGGGGGGTGGGGGGAAACATTTTTAAAGTAAAGAATATATTGGTGATGCAAAATAATGGAATTTTCTGACAAAAGGAGCACATTTGTATTCATTTTGGAGAGTCAACTAAAGAAATTTATGTATTTTATATACAGTGGAATATTACTCAGCCATAAAAAAAGAATGAAATAATGCCATTTGCAGCAACATGGATGGACCTAGAGATTATCATACTAAGTGAAGTAAGTCAGAAAGAGAAAGACAAATGCCATGTGATATCACTTATATGTGGAATCTAAAATATGACACAAATGAACTTATCTACAAAACAGAAACAGACTACAGACATAGAGAACAAACTTGTGGTTGCCAAGGGCAGGGGAGGTGGGGGAGGGTTGGATTGGGAGTTTGGAGTTAGCAGATGCAAACTAGTACATACAGAATGGATAAACAACAAGGTCTTACTGTATAGAACAGGGAACTATATTCAATATCCTGTGATAAACCATAATGGAAAAGAATATAAAATAGAATATATATATATATAACTGAATCACTTTGTTGTACAGTAGAAATTAACACAACATTGTACATCAACTATAATTCAGTGTAAAAAAAAAGAAATTTATGTACTTTGATTTAACAGTAAAATAGTACTTCCATGTTGTGGAAACTACTCATCACAGAGGATAGGGCTTGATTTAGAGACAGAATTTTGGTGGACTCCTAAGAATCTACAAGTGGAAGAAATGAAGTCTCTGGGAGGACCACGAAGGCAGAGGTGATGGGCCCACGTGTGGCAGCGCCACCACCACCCCTCTCAGTCATTTAGTAGGAGCCACCCTGGGTGCCCGGTCTGCAGCCTTCACTTAGAGGGAGAAATAGAGGAATCTGAACCCTAATTGTTGCCCATGAGCATCCAGGCATCATGCATACTTCCCAAAATGCTCAGTCCTACAGGAAAGAAGGGCTTTAAGTTATGTGCAGTGACCTCACCATTGAAAAAGATGGGGATTTTACTCTCTTTCTTACCTAAGAAAAGTTGGGAGGCGGGGGCGGGGGGTGGGGTTTAATTACAACACTGGCTAATTTCCAAAAGTTTAGCAGGAAGTGCCAGGGTGAAGGATAAAAGCCAACTCTTGATTTACACTAAGTAGTGCCCTGATTCACTTGAGAGATTTTTCTTAGAGTCTTCCTTCAAGTCCCTACTCCCTCCTGCTGAGTCTCCTGGATTGCTGATTTTATCTGTTCCCAGCATGAACGTTCACTCATAAATCTAGATTCATCAGCTTTTCCCCTATGATGAAATGGTTGATGAATCCTTACATGATCAATGGAGAAAAATATCCTGGGAAAGCACATCCTTACTAGCTGTTTCTGTTCACATTTTTGATGGCCAAAGGACTCTTATGCTCTTCCCTTTAACTGCATAATGACTTTGGATTTCTTGTTTTTTCATAGATTATAATCTCTCCGGTCCAGAGCACCGTTGAATAAAGCTTGGTTTAGTAAAAACAGAACCATCTCTCTGGTACACTGAGCAAAACTGTAGACTTGTAAAGAAAGGACAGTTTCACAGGACAGCTTTTACCAAAGTTTGGAACACTTTCTGAAGGTGAGTTTCATCACTGTTCTTTTGGAGTGGCAATTCTAATCCTGCTCTGGTCAGCTTTTTAAATATCCTTTCAGTAGCTTTAGGTATGGAATTTTCTGGGTTGCCTTGAACACAGAACACGTCAACTGTAAACTTGATCTCTGTTCTTCCTTGGAGGAAAGTTTAAATTAGCACCTGAGTATTCACAGCAAGGCTAAGGCTGTGTTAGATCACAAATATTTTTTTCTTTCGTTTGTTTCTTTAATCCGCTACTTCATTTTGTTGATGTTGGGAGAAAGATTAAGAGATGAGTCATCAGCTGAAGTAATGAAAGAGGTGGAGGAGTCATGCAGCTGAGATCATTACCAACAAGTCAAGAAAAGCTCCAGATCACTCTACCGCATGCCCTGGGGCATTAATAAGAGTCTAACAGAGGGAATGCTTTGCTGGGGAGAAGCATGTGAAACTTAGTACATAATGCCTTCACTTCCTAAAAATATGTGTAGTAATAGTCAACAAATCCAGACATAAATCCATTTCACTTGGGACCACAAAAAACCAGGACAGTGAAGTTTTCATGTCAACTTATCACTTTCAATCCATTTCTCATCATTCTTTTTTTTTTTTTAATAATTCCTAGAAGGGCATTAGTCTTTGAGGGGAGGGTTGTTTTGGGGTTTTTTTTGTCTTAATCTAGGGGGAGAATGGTTTTGGAGTTGAATAAACCTCAGTTTTAATCTCAGCTCTGTCAATTACTGAATTTAGATGAGGTAATTTAGTTCTTTGAGCTTGTTTCTTCCTCTGTATCATGATATCAGCCTTACGGTACTGTTCTAAAGGAATAACTCAGATATTTACATATGAAGAGCCTGGTACATTACAGATCTTCAATAAATAATAGTTATAAGTATTACTTCTCTTTAGAACTGATTCTATTAATGAGCTCTGATCAAAATCCAATAGACCTCCCTCAGTTCTTAATCTCCTTGGATTTTCTTGGCCATTTCTCACTTCTGTAAAATCTTTCCTTGCTTGGCTTCTAAGATCCTGTACAAGAGTGGTTCTCCTCAGTAGCCAAACACTCTTTTCTAATCTCTACTCTACCTCATCCTAGTCCTCTAACCCTCATCATTCCTGGGCCCTTTGCTCTTTTCTCTCCATTGTTGATTCGTACGGCTTTCATTGATCCTCTATCTTTTTTTTTTTAATTTATTTTATTTTTATTTTTGGCTGTGCTGGGTCTTCGTTGCTGCGCACAGGCTTTCTCTAGTTGCGGCGAGCGGGGGCTACTCTGTTGCAGTGCACAGGCTTCTCATTGATGTGGCTTCTCTTGTTGTGGAGCACGGGCTCTAGGCACACGGGCTCAGAAGTTGTGGCTCACGGGCTCTAGAGTGAAGCCTCCATAGTTGTGGCGCACGGGCTTAGTTGCTCTGCGGCATGTGGGATCTTCCCAGACCACGGATTGAACCCATGTCCCCTGCATTGGCAGGCGGATTCTTAACCACTGCACCACTAGGGAAGTCCCTGATCCTCTATCTTAATGACTAATAGATGGGTATCCCCTAAGAGCCAGTTCTGCCTTCTCCTTAGATGTCCTGTCGTCACCTTTAACTCAATCCAAAACTAAGGTAATCATCATTTCTCAATTGGGCACACCTCATCATCATCTGTCCCCAGTCATCCAGAGCCAAATCTTATGTACTGGTTTAAAATATAGACTCTGGAGCCAGACTGCCTGGGTGTAAATCCTGGCTGCACCACGTACTAGCTGTGTAACCCTGGACACGTTAATTAACCTTTCTGGGCATCAGCTTCCTCACCTGTA
Source organism: Mesoplodon densirostris (assembly GCF_025265405.1). Classification (NCBI taxonomy): domain Eukaryota; kingdom Metazoa; phylum Chordata; class Mammalia; order Artiodactyla; family Ziphiidae; genus Mesoplodon; species Mesoplodon densirostris. The sequence continues at coordinate 59,146,210 of NC_082673.1, read as the reverse complement.
AAACTGAGATGTGCCCCCAAATGAACTTGACACGGTATACAAAAGGGAGGGGATATGGGAACATATGTATATGTATAACTGATTAAATTTGTTATAAAGCAAAAAATAAAAAATAAATTAAAAAAAAAAATTGACACGGTATAAAAGCCTCATGTGTGTTGGCTATTATACTCTCTCTTCATCCCTTATATGGAGTCAGTCACCATATCCATGATCACAGCTTTGGTCTTATCTCTTCATGCCTCCAACTGGTCTCTTTATCCTTCAACTTTCCCCTCTTCAATCCCTATTGAAGCCCTATGGAATCATCTTCAGAGATAATCATTTTCAAGAGTGTACTATGATTCTTTACCACCTGTAATGTCAAGTCCAAAATCCTCCATCTGATATTTAAGATTCTCCATTATGAGGCCCCTACATACTTCTCAAAATTTATTTCTTTCTACTTACTTAACATAAGGAGTTAAACCATTTATTTGCAGTACCCTAAAGAAGCCCATTCCTACGTCCATGCCTTTGCTCAGACTGTTTCCCTGCTTGAAATTCCCTTCCTGCTTCTCCCCATCTAAATTCTACTCTAATCAAAGTCCAGCTGCAAGATCCCATCTTCCAGAAAATACTCCCTGATTGTTTCTATTTGGGCTCTTAAGGGGTTCCCTATACTAAGGACTCCTACAGTATGTATATTATTTACTACATATATTCTACCATTTAATTTTTACTACATAAAGAATACTGACTATGGAAAGAAAACTGTCATTCAGCTGTCAGATCCACCAACTACACCAAGAAAGTAGCATTCATTACTCAAAAAGCCCAGCAGTCCCCAAACATAGTCCACAGTCTGTCCTGCACCACGTCCCTTACCTGCCTTGGATTCCCAACCTTCCTGGCTTCACTCAAAGATCTGCAAACCCCTCTTCTCCAGCTTTGCATTGGCTTTCTTCTAAAAGCACCAGTCCCCACACCATCACTCACACACACACACACACACACACACACACACACACACACAACACATCTCCTTGAGTCAATTAACACACCTAGACACCCTAGGCACTTATCTTTTAAAAGGCAGCTAACAGAGTCATCCATAAGTCTTCATTTTCTTACATCCACTTCATTAAAAAGTCCTGCCTATTGATCCTGCCTTCAAAATATATCCAGAACTTGACCACTTCTCACCATTCCACTGGAAGCATGCTGGTGTAAGCTACCATCATCTTCTACTTGGATTACTGCAATTGTCTCTGAGGTGGGCAGCCTCTACTATGGGCCCCCAATGATCCTTACCTCCTAGAACTCACACCCTTGTGGAGTTCCCTCCCGCATTGTATCAGACTTGGTTTATATGACCAACAGCATATAGCAAAAATGATAGTATGGCACTCCCAGGGGAAAGCAAACTGCCATACTGTGGCAAGGAACTGAAGCCTTGACCAACAGTCAATGAGAAATTGAAGACCACCAATAACCCGTGAGGGAGCTTAGTACATTCTGCAGTCAGAGACAAGTCTTAAGTCAGTTATAGCCCCAGATGACAACTTGACTGCAACCTTATGAGAAACTCAAGAGTCAGAACCAACCAGCTAAGTTGCTCTTAGATTCCTGACCATCAGACATTGTGCAAGATAATGTTTGCTATTTTAGCTGATAAGTTTTTAGATACTATGTTACACAGTAGTGGGTAACTAATACTGTCTCTAAATAAATCTCCCTGCTTTTACCATTGTCCCCTCCTCCCTCTAGTCTATTCTCAACAAAGCATCTATAGAAATCCCATTAAAACGTAAATCAGATCACACTACTCCCATGCTTAATCCTATAATGACTCCCCATTTTCCTTAGAGGTCAAGGTCCTTCCACAGGCCTTCCAGGCCCTGCAGAATCTCTCCTCCTTTACTTCTCCGACCTCCTCTCCTGATACTCTCCTTGTCATTCTCCTCACTCATTCTGATCCTCTGCACTGGTCTCCATGTCTCCACCTTAAGGTCTTGGCTCCAGCTGTTTCATCTTCCTGGAATGTTCTTCCCCCAAATTCCTCCAAATAACTCTCTCATCTCCTCTAAACCTTTGCCCAAATCTCACCACAATGAAATTTACCCTGACTACTTTACTTAATGCAGTGACCCACCTCAACCCACCCTAGAACTTCCCATTCCTCCAAAACTTTCTGTCTCCCTTACACAGCTTCTACTCTTTCTTTCTTCCATAGCAGTCACCATCTTCTCACACACAATGTAGCCTACTTACTGTGTTCAGTGTTCATGGTCTGTCTATCCCCACAAGAATGTAAGCTCCACAGAGCTGGGACTTTTTTTGTTGTTGTTCATGGATGTATCATAAGCAGTTTGAACTATGCCTGCCACTCGATTAAATTTGTTGAATGAGTGAATAAAAGTTCAGTTGAAGAATTGAAGTATAAGTTGGGGTTTAAAGTACCATGAAGGGAGGGAGGGAGGTATATATTTCACGTTTTCATAAAATCAGTTTATAGTGTGTTTGTAAATTGGTTGTGAGCTATAAAATGCTATATAAATGCAAGTTGCCTTAATTTTAAGAAGCATAATTGTAAAATTAATTTAACAAGGATTGATCCTAAACTGTTTTTCTCTCACCTCCTACTTCTCACCTTCAAATTAAACAAAATGAGGATTCATTTTTCTGTTCTCCTAAAATGTGAGCTACACACAAGGAAACAAAGCGGATGTATGTGCAGACCAGAGGCAAACACTAGAGGAAGACTGAACTCTAATCAGCAAAGGTCTGCAATCCATGACCCTTTCTTCCACCTGTTGTATATCATTCTCAACATTGACTTGAATTGGGGGCAAAAGAATTTTTTCCACCTCTCTTTAAGAAGTGAAGTTTTACCTAGAGATTATCATACTAAGTAAGTCAGACAGAGAAAGACAAATATCATACAATATCAATTACACATGGAATCTTAAAAAATGATACAAATGAACTTATTTACAAAATGGAAATAGACTCACAGACATAGAAAACAAACTTATGGTTACCAAAGGGGAAGGGTGGGGAGGGATAAATTAGGAGTATGGGATTATCAGATACAAACTACTATATATTAAATAAACAACCATGAACTACTGTATAGCACAGGGAACTATACTCAATATCTTCTAATAACCTATAATGGAAAAGAATCTGAAAAAGAATATACATGTATAACTGAATCACTTTGTTGTACGCCTGAAACATTGTAAATCAACTATACTTCAATTAAAAAAAAAAAAGAAGTGAAGTTTTTACATAATTCTTAGGATTTCATGCTATGTTCTCTGCCTCAATATCCCCCTCTTCTCTGTCCCATCTCTCTCTCTCTCTCTGTCTCTGTCTTTGTCTCTCTCACACACACACACATATATACAGACTTTATCTTGAGATTGAATTATGAATTCTATTTTCCAAATAGAATATCTCATCTTATGCTGAGTCTTCAGCACTAGGAGTTTAGCCTTTATCCACTTCAATTTCTTGTAGCTGATTTACTGTAGCTAGTTACTGACATACAATCACTTCAGCTTCCCAGCCCAAAAAAAAAAAAAAAAAAAAAAGACTATATTCAGACCCTAAACTTAAGAGCAAGATTTCAACAACTAACAATTATTCTTTCTTTGGGAATCTTGGCATTTTCTCCAGTTATAGAATATGACTTTCAAATGGAAACTAATGAACCAATCATCCTAATCAGGGTTAATGTCACAATTTAAATGCCAATGATGTTAGTCATTTCACTAGTAGCTACTTTCAATAATATCCCTCCTTTTGGTGCTTGCTAGAGGCAAATCACAAGAGATAACAGATACTTTCCATGTTAGAACAAGGGTTGAAACTGATTAGGAAGTTTCTACACTGAGCATTTGTCCTTAATGACTCTAACCTTTTGCCCTTGACCTAATCCATATACAAGTCAAAGGAAATAAAATGAATCCAAAAGCCTGGAATGATATTGATAATCTTATGTTGCAGATGGTTATATCTGAGAAAGAGAGAATTCAATTAATTCAGTGAAAATATTATAATGCTCTCCACCATATAAAATGCACAGTTTTTAAAAATAATGAATTTTAAAACAAAACTTACGTCTATTGAAATTAGGATAGTTCCACTTTGGATATATTAACTGCAAAATATACTGATCCATTGACTGAAGAAGAATCTCTCTCTCTCTCTCTCTCTCTCTCTCTCAGCGGTGCCCTAGCTTTGCTAGTGCCCTAAGCATGTTTAGTCCACCTATTAAGTAATCAAGGACTGAGAGGATTAGGGATATAATTAAGAAGCTGCTGGAAAGGCACATCATCAAGCACTAGACACAACCATGGGGAAAAAGATGTCATAATGAAAGTAGAAGAAAGAGGACAAGAAAAAAATATTTTAAATGGAGATAATCTGTAGTGCTCACAATATATGAAATAACTAAAATTGGTTAAAATTGTGTGTATGTAAATTGAAATTCAAAATGTTAACAGTGATTACAGGTGAATTTTTATTTTCTTCTTTCTACTTTTTCACTTTTCAAATAGTCTTTAAGTTACACATACTTAATGAGCCCCCACCATACGCCAGATAGTATTCTAAGCCCCTGACATGGGTTAACACGTTTATTCTTTGTTATAGCCTTAAAGTTAGGCAAGGTAACCATGCCCTTTACATAGACAGGGACACTGAACAGAGAGTGCTAAGTTGCTTGCCCAGGGTTATGCAGCAGTTAGCTTACACCAGGATGGCATCACAGAGCCTGAGCTCTTAAGCATCCTTCTCTGTTGCCAATTCTTCACTATGCTCTATTTTCATAATCAGAAGAAAAGTTACTTGAAAAGAGGGAACTAGAAAACAGACTGGATACAAGAGACTAATATGACAGGGAATTTTCTTACATGGAAGTAAATGAGATAATGTCGAAATTCAAAGTTCTAGAGAAACTGTGCAAAGGGGAAGTCTATAAGCTCCTTGAAGACAAAGATGATGTGTTTAAGTTATTTGTAGAATTCCAAGGTGCTGAAACATTCTGCAGGGCACACATGAGGCAGACAACACAAATAAATTGTATATGGGGAGGGATAGCTACTATTCCTTATCCACCTTTAGTTTGACACAGTTAGAGGCCATCTGTTTTTAAATATCCTGTAGAAAAATATTAAATAATTGATGTAATAAAAATATACATTAAATAAGCAGGAAATATTAAAAACATTATATTTCAATAGTGACCAAAATACAGTTTTTAAAGAAAAGAATCATCTTAAAACCAAATTAGCTTCAAAAATTAAAAAGAGAATCAGTTCTTTGGAGGAACTTATCATGCTCAAATCTTTAGCAGCAAAAAAAGAGAACAGAAACCAAAAAAAAACACAAGAGCCTCTTAAAAGGCTGCAGGACAGAGTTCTATCCCATGACCATTTCACGTGTTTACTTTTCCCTCAAAGATTTCCCTGAACTGAGACACATAATAACGTGTAGTCAATGTAAAAACAGAAATTTTGTGCAATTCAAGAAGACAGAAAACAGAGGATTGGAATAGAGGAGAAACCAAAGTCAAGAAGGCTGCACCCCTATGCTGGTGCAGGAGAAGTTAATGCATAAGTGAAAACTGGTTTTCCCACTGAGCCTGGAAAACTCTAACTCAGAGTCTTCAGCATCTATAACCAAGCCAGTCATAGGAACTAGCAAGAGCGTTCACTTCTTAAATACAGGAATCGGCCTTTGGGGGGGCCCTAGCACCAGAAAGAAATAACTCGGTAAAACGCCTAGAGGAACTTCAAGATCCAAAATGGAAACAAAGGTGGGGGTGTGTGTGGATACTTAGCTTAAAACAACGGGAAAACCCTCCAATGTGTCCTACCCAAGTTTGCCCCCTGGGACCTCACCTGTATATATGCAAAGGAAACCTCCAGGTACCCTCAGCACCCGTGACCACTCCTTCCACTTAAGAGAACAGCCCACCCTAGGAAGAGTGAGCTCCGCTCTGCTAACAAACCCTGGCAGCTCTGAAAGGTGAGCAGTCCAACTCTTTATCCTTTTTTTTTTTTTTTTTGCGGTACGCGGGCCTCTCACTGTTGTGGCCTCTGCCGTTGCGGAGCACAGGCTCCGGACGCGCAGGCTCAGCGGCCATGGCTCACGGGCCCAGACGCTCTGCGGCATGTGGGATCCTCCCGGACCGGGGCACAAACCCGTGTCCCCTGCATCGGCAGGCTGACTCTCAACCACTGCACCACCAGGGAAGCCCGCAACTCTTTATTCTTAATAAGAGAACTAAGAATAACCAGATATTTAAGGAAAACTAACATGAACAAAAGAGAGGCCCAAGATGAACAAAACGTCTTGTTGATGAGGAAAATAATTAATGTCGGATATAGAAAATAATGTTAAAAGAAGATACTGCATGTGCAAAGCAGGCTACTATGAAAAAGAAATCATCACAAAACAAGATACATAATTTCTGAAATAAAAATAAAACTTTGAGAGTTGCATAGAGAAGAGCTGAAAAAAAAAGTCATGATCTGGGAGAGCTAAGCAAGGATTTTTCCAGTTTCTAAAGAAAAAAAAGAATTTATGAGACAAAGTTAAAAGGTTTGCAGATTCAGGGGTATAATGTTCAACTGATAAGTTACAGAAGAAAGCAAGAGGATGAAAGGGAAAAATAAATAATTAAAGAAATAATAGAAGAAAATGTCCTCCAGCTGACAAAAACTTGAGCCTTGGGAATGAAAGGCCCCAAAATGCTAAAAAGGATAATAAAAAGAAACACTTCTATCCATATCCTAGCAAAATTTCTATGTTAAAGATTAAATGAAAAATGCTACAAATACCAAGTAACTTTCAACAAAACAAGAAACAGTCAGCCAATAAACGTCTCATCTGCTAAATGCTGCAAGACAAGAGAAAGGGGATTTGAACACAGAATTCTGAACACACCAAAAGATCAATTAATGTGACGGCAAAATAAAGACATGTTTGGTCATAAAAGGATTCAAAAACTATTCTACTCCTATATCCCTTTTGAAAGAATTACCCCTCAATTCAAAATGAAAAACAAGGCATTCAGGGTAGAAAAGAAAACTGATACAGCAATCAGAGTATCAAATAAATCAGTAAAATGTTAAATTACTTGTAACTAATTTCTGATCATGGAAATGAAATTTAAGCCACTAGAAAAGGATTCTTAAAGATAATACCAAACTGGAATGAAATATCTGAGAGGGGATAGGAGATTGTTTAAAAGTGTCCTGAAGATTTGGGGACTTCCCCGGCAGTCCAGTGGTTAAGACTTTGCCTTCCGGGCTTCCCGGGTGGCGCAGTGGTTAAGAATCTGTCTGCCAATGCAGGGGACGTGGGTTCGAACCCTGGACCGGGAAGATCCCACATGCCGTGGAGCAGCTAAGCACGTGTGCCACAACTACTTAGCCTGCGCTCTAGAGCCTGTGAGCCACAACTACTGAAGCCCATGCACCTAGAGCCCATGATATGCAATAAGAGAAGCCACCGCAATAAGAAGCCCGCGCGCAGCAACAAAGACCCAACTCAGCCCAAAATTAATTAATTAATTAATTAATTATTTTTAAAAAAGGCTTTGCCTTCCAATGCAGGGGATGCAGGTTCGATCCCTGGTCAGGGAGCTAATATCCCACATGCCTCGTGGCCAAAACATAAAACAGAAGCAATATTGTAACAAATTCAATACAGACTCTAAAAACGGTCCACATCAAAAAAATCCTGAAAAAACAAATTTAAACATAAATAAATAAAGTATCCTGAAGATTTTGCTTCATATGGAGGAAGAGCAATGGATAATGATTAATTCCTGATATTGACAGAAAATATTTTTAAATGTGTTTATTAAAAATTCAGTGGTAACAATTACTAGGATAAAGATAGGATGGAGAAATTTTAGAGCAGCAATTTTCATTATATGGTCTGCAGACATCTAAGGGTCTCTTAGATTTCAGGGATCCATAAGGTCAAAACTATTTTCATGGGCCTCCCTGGTGGCGCAGTGGTTGAGAGTCCGCCTGCCGATGCAGGGGATACGGGTTCGTGCCCCGGTCTGGGAGGATCCCATGTGCCGCGGAGCGGCTGGGCCCGTGAGCCATGGCCGCTGGGCCTGCGCGTCCGGAGCCTGTGCTCCGCAACGGGAGAGGCCACAACAGTGAGAGGCCCGCATACCGCAAAAAGAAAAAAAAAAAAACAAAACTATTTTCATAATGATACTAAGACATTTGCCTTTTCACTATATTGGCATTTGCACTGATGGTACAAAACTAATAGTGGGTAAAAGTTCTGGTTCCTGACATGAATCAAGGCAGTGACATCAAGGTATCCTTGAGTCACTGTATTCTTAGCAACACACATTCACAATAAAAACAAAACAAGCAAACGCAAGAACAAAAGATGCTAGTTTCATTTGAGAATGTCCTTAATGAAGTAGTATAAAATATTAATTTTATTAAACTCAAACTTTGAGTACACATCTTCTTAATATTCTGTGTGACAAAGTGGGCAGTGTACGCAGAAAGCACTTCTGTTGCATACTGAACGACAATGATTTCCTCAGGGAAAGTACTTGTGCAATTGTTTAAGTTGAAAATGAACTGGCTGTTTTTTTCATAGAAAGACTAACAGGCCAACATCTATGTTTTCAGACTTGGGTGTTTGGCCAACATTTTCTCAAATATAAACCAAGTGTGAGTCTATCACTTCAAGGAAAACAACTGACAGTCTTTGTTGCCAATGATAAAATTTAAACTTTTAAGAATTTTTGAAAACTTGTTTGCACCACTACTGACAACTTCCTAATACTTTAAGATTTTCTGATGAGCTAGAAGGAGATATTAGTGGATGTGATTTTTTGCTAATGTATCATGAAACATGTTAACATTTGGAAGATATGAATAACTCTGTCAACCAACATTTCCAAACGTCAATGTCTGACATTGCAAAAATCACACACAGGTAAAAGAGCCACTCAAAGTGCAAAACAGACATAGGGATTTTAATGTAAGAGAGTGCCGAAAGTTCATTGTACGATTTCAGTTTCCACATTGCAACTAACCTTTAAGAAACTATCACCTGCCAAATTTTGATGCAGTATCCAAGTATCTACAATTATCTGAAAAGGCTATGAGGATACGTTTTCCTTTTCCATCTGACTATCAGTGTGAAGCAGGATTTTCTTCATATATACTTCAACCAAAATAACATTTTGCAACAGACTGAATGAAGCAGATATGAGAATCCAGCTGTCATCTATGAAACCAGATATTAAAGAGAATTGTAAAAATGTAAATCAATACCACTCTTCTCACTAAATTCCTTTGTTTTGGAAATTTTAATTAGTTTTCATTTTTAAATGTTATATTAATATGCAATGGGTTAATATGCAATCATTATTTTAACTGAATCATAAAATATATTTTATATTTCTCATCTTTAATTTCTAGTATGGTAAATTGTAATAGATATATATAAATAACCCACACAAACACATGGTTTTTAGGGACTTCAACAGTTTAAGAGTGTAAAGTGATTCTGAGAACAAAAAGTTTGAGGACCACTGTTCTAGAAAATCACTAGAGAAAAATAATGGAAAAAAGAAACATTGATCAATGAAACAAAAGTAAGCAAAAATAAAAAGGATGACATAACATTGGAAAAATAAGACCTTACAATTTCAGCATTGCAATAAGTAAAAATGAGTTAACTCTACTTTTAAAAGAGATTTTTTCAAACTGAATTTTAAAAAGAGAGGAGTATTCTTTTTAAGCACCCATGATACATAAGAAAATTGACACTGTAGCAAGCCATTAAGCAAGAATATCCATTTCAAACAATTCTTATGAAACCGACTAAATTCTCTGACCACAGCATAATTAAATTTTAAGCCAATAACAAAAAGATGAACTTTAAACACCGTATGTTTAGAAATTATAAGATACTCTTCCATATATTCATAGATCAAAAAAATCAAGGGAATTAAAAAAATTAAAACAGAATAATAAAATAAATCCCACATGTGATGGGATATAGATAAATCAGCACTTAGAGGTAATTTCATAGCTTTAAATGCTTATACTAGAAATGAACAAAAGTGAAAGTTAAAGAGCTAAGCATATAATATATTAGAAAAAAATAATAGAATTAACCCAAAGAAAGGATATACTAAAGATAAAAACATAAATTAATGAAGTAAAGGCATGAGAGAAAGGGCAACTTACAACAAAAGTTGGTTCCTTGAAATGACAAAGAAAACTAACAAACTGGCAAGGATAATCAAATATTAGGGAAATAAAGGAGACAATTTCAGATGGAGCACATAAAAAGAGAATACCTTGATGTTAATAAATTTGAAACTTAGACAAAATGGAAATATTTCTAGAAAAATGTAAATAATCAAAACTGATTCAGTGGAGAAACCTGGCAGCCACTATCTTAACCAAGTGATAAATGTTAATATCATGAGTGATGTCAGGAACACCGTGACATGATATGATGAGGACACTTCACCTCTGTGGTCTTCTTTGCAGAAATCCACAACTCCAGGCTAAACGTGAGAAAAACATCAGACAAACCCAATGGAGGGACATTCTACTAAACTCCTGAGTCTGGATGACTATCACATCGACCATGTTAAAACTAATAATATGTGAGTAAATAAATAACTAAGGTTATGAAACAGAAAAACAAACAAAAATAGAAGAAAATCAACTTTTGGAGGTGAAACTGTGAGTGATTTGCCTTCAGTAATTCTCCTTTGATTTTGCTTATACAACTGTATGTGAATGGAAGAAAAGACCATCCAGCTGACAGAGAGAAGTACTGTGCTTCCATAAGCAGTCTCTGTAAGTTTGGGGGAACTAACCAGTTTGGGCATTTCCTTTCTGTGGCATCCAGAATTCGTATTTCCCTTTCTCTGTTCCAGACATAAAAGCTGATCACAGCAACCATTATATAATTCCCCACTCTAAAGCACGAAGCTTCCACTGTGCGCCTTTCTCTCTTTCTCCCTGTTTTTCTTTTAAAAATAGATTTCTACTCTGTGAACCCTCCCAGTTTATGACCAAAAGGCCTACTTAAGAAAGAAATGAAACTCAAAAGAGCATCTTGTATTTTATGCAACTTAAATTCCAAAAATACTCAAAGCTAGATATAATTTTTATATATGGGTATTTGCAAGGATTGCCGATGGTCTGAGGTACAAGTTGTTTTTGTGTTTATAAACAGAATCATAGCATGTAAGTGCTGAAAGAAATCTTCATGATTATTTTCCTCAAACTTTTCGTTTTACAAATGGGGAAACTGAGGTCCAGAGTGATCATACCACTTCCTTAAGACTACACAGGTATCTTTGTTAACATCAAAATGATTAGAGGACAAGTTGCTGGAAGACACATACACTACTGTCTAATTTGAAGCACTTTGCGGACATATAAATGCTCTTCTATTTGAGGATAAAGTGGAAATTACATGCATCTTCAGGCAAAAGGTTCCCTCCTCCACCCACCCTCTCCCCTTAATCTCCCCCTCAATTAACTGAACAAACCTCTCTTGAGCTCCTACTGTGCAACAGGCACTGATCTAGGTGCAGGGGATACAGTGGTGCTCAAGAGAGGCAAAGTCTCTGCCATGTGCTCATTCATTCATTCATTCATTCAAGTAATCTTACCACCAGAGCTTCCTCTAGAAGCTAAGAAAAATCTCATCCCAGTGCTCACACTTTGAGGTCCTCTTATAACAATAGGCTCTCACTCTTAGATATGTGAGTCCAGGTATAAAGACATAATAGAAAATTGTATCATAGAGGGCATGGATTTTCATATACTGGAGGCACTTCTATTTATAAATCTTGGAAATTAAAAATACATTGATTCAACAAGCTTGAGTGCTTACTGTGGGCTGGTATTGCTCTGAGTACTGGGACACAGTGATGAAAAGACAGACCCAACGCCCTGGCGAAGCTTTTACAGAAGAATACACAGTTGTAGATATGACAAGTGTTAACAAAGAAAAAGCCTGGGGTGCTATGAGAAAACATGTCCTGAGGGTTCCTGTGGTGGCCATGAACACCTCACGTCCTCCAACCACAGAAAACGTTATTGATCAAGGAGCCCACTGCTGACTCTGAAATCAACCACATTTGTGTGAAGGCCACACTTCCTCATAGCTCCTAGGCAGTGAAGACACACGGCAGGACTAGGAAGGCAGGCCCAATCTGGGAAGGCAGGGGACCCCTCTGATGGCTGACTTTGGCTTGAAGACTCCCGGTGCCCTTGCCAAATCTTCCTTCGATTGCAAGCAGTCATGGAGGCTTCCACTCAAACATGCCTTCCCTCTCTCCTTCCCTCGGAGTCAGACTTGGATCATGGTCTGACAGCCCTTCCCCTCTTTACCAGTTCCCTCCCCATTTTTTCACACAAGTGGTTACCCTAATGAAATCCTTGTATGTTTAATCCCATCTTGGAGTCTTCAGCTTGGAGAGTCCAGACTAACACAGATCTAATTTAGATTGAGATGGGGCTGCATAAGAGTGGATTACTGGGGAAGTGACACTTAAACTGAGACTTGAAGGAGGAGGAACTAGTCAGATGGAAAAAAAAGAAAAGGAGAGGTGAAGGAGTGCATGACAGGAACAGCATGCACTGAGGCAGCGTGGAGCTCCTTCCAGTTGAGGAACTCAATGAAGGGCAGTGTAGCTGGAGCATAATGTTTCAGGAAGGAAGAGAGCAGTGTCTGATGAAGCTTAACAGATAGGCAGAGGCCAGATTATGCAAGGATTTGTAATTCACTTTAAGGATTTTAAATTTTATTCTAAGTGCACTGGAAAGGCAGGCAGGGTCTTTAGCAACAGACCAACTTGGTCAATCAAATGTGTGTTTTAAAAAGGGCACTCTGGCTGCAGTGAATGGATTAAAAAAAAAAAAAAGAAGTACTAGGAGATCAAGAAAGAGGCTACTGGGACTTCCCTGGCAGTCCAGTGGTTAAGACTCTGTGCTCCCAATGCAGGGGGCACGGGTTCAATCCCTGGTTGGGGAACTAAGATCCCACATGCCATATGGCATGGCCTAAATCAATAAATAAATACATAAAAAGAAAGAAAGAGGCTACTGAAATTGTCCAGGAGAGAGACAAATTAAGGATTATTTTCTACCTAATGAAAAAAAATCATCTTCATAGGGTCTCCCTTAAGAGTACATAGCCCTTTTCCTTATCTGAAGGCAGTCGATATTTTATGCCTTACTCTTTATTTAGGTATAAGTCTTAACTTCTACCATCTTTATGCAAGTGGATATTATGTCTTACTCAATTTGTAATCTCACATAGCATGTGTTAGTCTATTTTCTCCAAAATTAACAGAAATATTCAATGGTAAAAACATTAGAATGCAGGGCTTCCCTGGTGGCGCAGTGGTTAAGAATCCGCCTGACAGTGCAGGAGACACAGGTTCGAGCCCTGCCGGGAAGATCCCACATGCTGCAGAGCAACAAAGCCCACGTGCCACAACTACTGAGCCTGCGTGCCACAGCTCCTGAAGCCCACGCACCTAGAGCCTGTGCTCCACAACAAGAGAAGCCACTGCAATGAGAAGCCCGCACACCACAACGAAGAGTAGCCCCTGCTCACTGCAACTAGAGAAAGCCCCCGAGCAGCAACGAAGACCCAACGCAGCCAAAAAAATTAAATAAATAAAAATAAATAAATTTATAAAAAAAAAATTCGAATCCAACTCCATCTGTAATAGATAAGGAAATAAATCAGAGATCCACATTACACAGGAAGTAATGGGAAAGCCCATACAAAGTCCACACTAAACACAATGATTACACAAGATGTCCCTTCTGCAAAACAAAATAGGGCTTGTGAATGGGTTTACTATATAATAAACTTGACCTAAAACAAAAATGCTAGAAATAACAAAAATCACTTAAACTTTAGTTTGCCTTATTAGAATTTAGACAGGCTTCTGAAAACACTATCAGGAAAATAAGAATCAAAGTTATTCCTTTGGCCTTAGATCTGTGCTTGAAGTTAAAAATTAATTTTAAAGCTGTACATGTTACATGAATGTATGAATATGTGAATGTATACATACATGAATCCTTATACATACATACTTAGGGTTGGGGTTGGTTGTGTGACGTGGGTGAAGGAGAGTAGTGTGGAGAGAAGTGGCAAGAAAAGGAAAGAGGAAGGCACAAAAACACTGTGCATAATATGATCACACTCAAGCATTTACATAAATTATGTGGGTATGCAAAATTATGCACATGTAAAGAAATTTTACAGGAAGAAAGGAAAGAAGGAAAGGAGAGAGGGATGGTGGGAGGGAAGAAGGAAAGAAGGGAATTGAAAGAATTTCTCTTCCAATAAATGATATTGGGGCAAGTAGTTGAGGTGTTTGATTTCATTTGTGTATTTATTTATTTAAATAAGACTCTTACTTGAAATCATTACAATAAATCCCAGGCAATTCTTTAGTTTAGTATTCAACTACATATACAAAAACAGCTTGAATACCAGCTTAGGAAAACTCTTTGAGAGAAATCATTATCTCCCCTATCAGGCTTTAGGAGAAACAGCAAGAACTTGGGGTATTTCTAGTCTGGGAGAAAAGAGAAGAAGAAACACAAAATGATCTCAACCATGTAGAGGTAGCTGTCATTGGCTAAGAGTGAATCATTCTGTATTGAAGGGACATTGATAGAAGGATAACATGTTCTGATGACTAGGCAAGGAGGCACTGGCAGAAATGTCTTAGAAAGGACCAGGAGCCTGCAGAATGGGCCTTGGGAGCAAACACGGGGGAGAGACAGAACCAAGTGAAGAGGAGACTCTGTGTGGGCATCACTTATAAAACCATACTTATAGTTTTCTAATGGGAAGAGCCACATCTAAGTATAATAAGTACTGATTAGGAGCAGGGCAATATGTGATGTAGATGTCTCCACCTTGGCGGAAGATGTGCAGGAGAGTTCAGAAAGGGCTATGCTCTACTGTGGACAAAGCACGAGATCACAGGGGATGAGCCCATGCTGTAAATAAGCCCATCTTGAACCTGGAAGTTCTAGAACATTTAGGATTCTACACACACTTTGACTCTCCTGCTGGCCATGTGACAGGGTCACAAGATGTTGGTGAACTCAAGTTGCCTTGCCTCTTCTACCTGGTTTCACCGCTGTGTGAAAATGTGCAATTCTAGTTCCCAACCTTAGTCTCTCCAAGCAGACGCTAGCCAAACTCATGTCAAGCCCATTAGAAAGAGGCGGGGTTGCACGTGGCAGAAAACTTTCCAGAAATTGTAGCCGCTTCATTGCAATGCTTGTGAAACTTGTATCAGACTACGTCACACGTACGTGGAAGTCTGAAGAAAAGACAAATATCAGCGTTGTACGTTTTATATTATTTGACCTTCTTCAACCTTTGTCTGCTTTGTCTGCCTTGTCACTGAGGAAAGTGGGCATTTTTTAAACTTACACAGACTCCCCAACAAATGTTAGAATATTGCCCAGTGAAAGTGTCCTGCAGAGCTCAGTCAAACACAGTGAGCAGCCTGGTTTCTTTGACAGAAAGAGGTCACTGGAGTGACAGCACAGCCCTTTGTCCCAGTGGCTTCTGCAACCTGTTGGGGTTATAGAGGCAGCTGTCTGGACAGTCCCTGCTGACTTCAGCCTGGATGCTCTGGTCCAGCCAGAGAGGTCAGGGGAGTGGAAGAAGGAACTAGCACTAAATATCCCTAGTGGCGAAGAAAGACAGAACTGAAAACAAAGTGGTAGATAAATGCAGCAAGACCCTCTGGAGGAGGAAAAACCGGGGATGTGGCAGGAAGAAGCCTGTCGAAAGCTCCAGGTGACATTTCATGACAACTTTCCACTGTGAACTATGAACAATGGTGCCAACACTCTCAGGTACCCTTTTCTGTCAACCCTAGTGACTGACAGGAGTGAGAATGGAAAGGAAGTGAACAACCAAGGCAACTGTCTCCAGCAGAAACAGAAGCCCCAGGACCCTGAGGTCAAGTAGGGGACAGACCTAAAACCCAAAGGCAGGAAAGAGAATGCCTTCCTGCAGCTGTGGAGTGAACTCGATACAGAACATTTAACCAAGTCACTCAGAGGCTACACAAGGCCAAGCTGAGCCCACCCTGCCCCATCTTCAAATGCCCAGGCTCCAAGCCAGCCTTGAAAGGGCATGCAAACATGTCTCAGATGGCAGAAAGACAGTAAAGAAATCATTCATTTTGACTACAGCATAACCAAAGAAGGTCTGACTAGAACATATCAAGCATAAACAAGTCAAAAGAAATGGCATAGCAATAGGGCAAAAGATACTACAGGAAATCAAATAATAAAAGAATACAGCATGCATAAGAAAACTAAATTAATCAACCCCCCCAAAAAAATCTCAGAAATTGCTTTATACTATAAAACATAATAACATGAATTCAAGAAAAAAAAAGTGCACATTTGATGGCACAACAGAATTAGGTAAAAAAGGGAAACTGCAGAGCTAAGAAAAGAGAGACCAAAACAACAGCCATTATAGACCAAATAATACCAGGAGAACTGAAAAACGAATTGATGACAAGAAAGGCTTGATAATCACAGTGAATGCAGAAGAAAAAAAGAGAAATTAGAGGCATTAGATAATAGATAATCAGGGACAAAGAGGAACAAATATAGAGATAATAAATGTCCCTGAAGCACCACACCAAACAAAGAAAAGACAAACACTATTCAGTTATAGTACTGAGACTACTGGTTAACTGTGGCAGGATGAACACCTTTTCTGAAACCCCATTAAAACGATAGTTAAAGAAGAGGCCAAAGGATTTGGGAGAGGAGATGACAGTGTCTCAGCTTTATCAGTTAAATGGGGGAACTGTGCATCAGAAGAGTGGCAGCAGAGTGGAGTGAGAGGAAGCTTAAACGCGTGCAGAGGGCTCTCCAAGTAGGAGGGCAGACAGAAACGCAGAGTGTGAAGGGCTGAGCAATTGCAAGCCATTAGGGACCTTAGAATGTGGGAGTGTGGGGAGTGGCTGGAAAAAGATTCCTTAAAATTACATAAAAGAAGAAACGCCCCCCTCACCCAGATCTCTTTTCCCACCTCAAATCGCCAGGCTTCTACCTCTCCAACATCCTAGCATGGATGGAAGGCTAATTCCCTGGTAACACTGAACTCAAAAGGCCCAGGGTTTGGGAGCATCAAGCGCAGTAGAAGGAGAAGGTAGAGACTTTAACTGAAAAGAGAGGGTTTCAGTGAAAGGACAACATAATCAACCATGAGACTCCGCTCTCTCCACCAGATTCCAAAATCCCATCCCATACCTACAACCAGAAAGGCTTCCCTGGAGACAATCACTAGCTCCAGAGAAAAGTCCTAGAGATACTGACATTTGGGGGTAACACAAAGAAAAGGGCCACTGGCCTATCGACACCTAGAGAAATGAGCCTGCAATCCACAAGCCTGCCCTGCCCGCCCCTCACACACAGGAAGCTTCCAGTCACCGACTGCACAGCTGTTACATTCACCTATTGAACAGAGAAAAATATGTAACATCCTCAGAGAGGTAAAAAGAAGCTGGTGCATCTATGTAGTTTAAAAAAAAAAAAAAAAAAAAAAAAAAAGGAGGCTGTTTAAAAGAGAGAGAGAGAAAGCCAGAATCTTGTAAATTAAAAAAAGGATGACTGAAATGACAAAAATTCTACAGAAGGGCTGGATGATAGAGGCAGGGACAGCTCCGGAAAACAGAATACATAAAACACAAAGATGGACAACAGGAGGGAGTTATGAGCAAATTATAAAATCGATCCAAGAGGCCCAACATGAGAGTAATATGAATTCTGAAATGAGAGAAGAGAGAACTTAATGGGAAGTAATTATTACAGAAATAATATTAGAAAATTCCCCAAAACAGAAGGACCTGAATGTCCAGATCGAAAAGTCCATGGAATACCAAGTACAAAAAAAGTGAAAGGAGAAAAGAATGACTAACGCATAAAACTTACGAAATTTCAAAAAGCCAAGGATACGAAATGATCTTAAAAGCGCCCAGAGACGGGGGGCTTCCCGGGGGGCTTCCCGGGGGGCTTCCCTGGTGGCGCAGTGGTTGAGAATCTGCCTGCTAATGCAGGGGACACGGGTTCGAGCCCTGGTCTGGGAGGATCCCACACGCCGCGGAGCAACTAGGCCCGTGAGCCACGACTACTGAGCCTGCGCGTCTGGAGCCTGTGCTCCGCAACAAGAGGCCGCGATAGTGAGAGGCCCGCGCACCGCGATGAAGAGTGGCCCCCACTTGCCACAACTAGAGAAAGCCCTCGCACAGAAACGAAAACCCAACACAGCCAAAAGTAAATAAATAAATAAATAAATAAATGTACCATTAAAAAAAAAAAAAAAAAGTAATCTTTAAAAAAAAAAAAAGATAGGCAAGGACTCGAAAACATCACCTCCCATTCATTTACCCTTTCTCCGGAAAGCTACTGGAGGCAGCGAGGGGTGACGCCTCTGACGAGTCACGACGGTCCTGCTCCACCAACTTCTGAGTCTCCTGGGCGACTCGCGAGCTGGGCCAGGCGGGCGGGAGCGGTGCCCCGGGCCTGGGCACAGCCGCGCCGCCTGCCTAGGGGCTGCCGTGCCCGCAGCCACAGCGGCGGGAACGCGGACGCCTCAGCCAGTACTGGAGGCGGTGGCTGCACTTTGCTTAGCAATAACCACCCCCCCACACACCCCCTGTAGCACACCCCACCCTGAGAACGCAGCCCGCGGTGGCGACCGACCCCTCCCACCAGGCCCCCGTTGGGGCCCGGTGGCCCTCCCTGGGCGGCTGCGGTTAGGGGCGCCCCCCTTCCCTGCTGCAGTGGCCGCCCCCTGGGCTCCCTGGATGGCCCCGTTCCTCTGCTTCGCCGGCCCCCCACTGAGGATCCCTGGCCCGCTCTCCTCAGTTCTGAAGGTCCCACCGGGAAGCAGAGCCTGGCGAGTCAGGAGGGGCTGGCGGGACCAAAGGAGAGCCAGCCTCAGGGAGCCCCAAGGAGGCACCCCCAAATTTCAGGCGCCCCTAGACCTCAGCCTCAGCCCAAATTCAGCACTGAAGGCTCAGCCCCCAGAACAGCCCAGGACATCCCTTGCTTGGACAGCACAGCTCCTCTTGACAGTGGCACCCCACTGCGGCCACTGGCAGCTGGCCAACCCCTGCTGAGGAGCTCCGGACCGGGAGGCCCGGACCCTGATGGAGCACCAGTCCCCGGAGGGCTAGCGCCCTCTGCATCCCAGCCTAGGATTCAGTAACTCAGACTCTGGCCTGGGGCCCTATCTGGTGGACCACAGAACCCAGTGGCTCTGGCTCCCACATCTGAACACTGACCTCTGGCTGCCTTAGCCAGAGCACCAGAACTGAGTGGCCCAGACCTTTGACCCTGACCCCCCATCTAGTCCGAGGTCTGGGCTCCCCAAACTGAGGCAGACAATCTGCCAGACAGGCCTAAGAGCCAAAGCATGGGCTGGTCCGGAGCCCTGCCCAGGACTGACTTGGCCCCTGGGCCTACACTGACTGCAGGGTTAGCCCCTTGCTCTGGACCTGGGGCTGAAATATGAGAAGGGTAGTTTCCTTTTTTCTTTTTCTTTCCTTTTCTTTTCTCTCTCTCTCTCTCTTTTTTTTTTCCATGCTTCAGAGACACAAGAATTAATAACTTTTTTATTTTGGTTAGCAAAAGAAAAAAAATCTTTATCTTCATGGTTGGAAGTCAATAGATAATACCTTAAATGGATAGATGGAGAAATGGAAGTATTTATTACTGAGGCATATGGGGCTAAGTACTAAGTACTAAGGCTAAATGGAGCATAGCTGCCTCTGGAGACCAGAAACCAGGGAACAGAGCGGGTCTCAGGAAACCATTATTTTTCTCAAGCCCTTTTAGTATTATTTGACATTTTAAACTAAATACATTTCTTTGATAAAAATACAAAATAAGTGTTAAGCAAATGCTACGTGGGCCCTATGAAACATATCTGCAGCCCAGAAGCAGCTCATGATTGCCAGTTTCACCCACTAAACTACCAAGCTTCTGGCGAGAGCAAGTAGGCAAGGAATCTCCTGAGAAGGAGGTCAGGACCACTATCTGTTCCCTTTCAAGAGGCAAGGAAGCATGATGACTAAATTCAGATGGGGTCATCCGACCACAGGGGCTCCAACCCCAGCTCTGCTGCCTGTCATCTCTGGGACCCTGGGCAGATCACTTAACCTATCTGTGCCCCCGTTTTCTCATCAACCCTCAGAGGTCTGACTGAGAAATAACTGAGTTCATACATGTAAAGTGCTTACAGTAGTACCATGGCACAATAAGCATAATACCTATATTAGCTAGTAACATCATTTTTTTTTTTTTTTTTTTTTTTGTGGTACGCGGGCCTCTCACTGTTGTGGCCTCTCCCGTGGCGGAGCACAGGCTCTGGACGCGCAAGCTCAGCGGCCATGGCTCACGGGCCCAGCCGCTCCACAGCATGTGGGATCTTCCCGGACCGGGGCACGAACCCGTGTCCCCTGCATCGGCAGGCGAACTCTCAACCACTGTGCCACCAGGGAAGCCCTAGTAACATCATCTTAAGGTTCAATAGTATTAAGCCGTCTCTAGTAGACTGCAGTGGTCCCGACGCCAGTCAGCTGGCAAGTGATACCAGGAGTTTATAGTGGGAGCCTCACCCAAAGGACAGAGGTTGTTCAGGCTGATGCCTTGGATGCAATCACCAGGTTTTCCTGAGCGCCCTACCTGCCAGATGCTGGAAATCCTTGTGCCCCAGCCTCTAGCAGGATGGGCACGCATGGGGGGAAAAGAGGTCGTGTCTGAGAACACAAACTGTCTTGTGTGTCACCTGAATACTTAGTGACCAGCAAACAACATGGCTTGGTTTTCAACAGCAACTCCAAAGGACCGCAAAAGCAGAAAGTGCAGGAGAGATCAAGGCTCCCTGGCCTGATCTCACAGGATCATTGTCCTGTGAAAATAATATTATTTCCTATTTTTTTTCTTGTAACCAAGACTGAAACCTTGACTTAAGTAAGTCACTATATTCATGAACTTAATGAAGAGACCGGACCCTAGGAAAGGGAGAGGGAGGGGGCGGGGTGTTGGACTGCTGAATTTCAGAGGCAGGAAGAGGGCAAGAGGAGAGAGGAGGGGGAGACGGTAGGAAGAGGTGGGGCAGGGGGCGGAGAAGGAGAGAAGAAGAGAGAGGAAAGGAAGGGGTGGGAAGGGGGGCCGCGGACATGGTACCCGAAGGTTGAGACTTGCTGCCTCAGATGTAAACACCTCCCTGCGACCAACATCCTTCTGCCTAAAGTCTGCCCGTAAGAAGCCCCTATCCTACAAAGCTATTCATGCCATTGGTGGAAAGCTCTCACTGTCAGGAAGCTTGCCCTGCAGACCTCCAGCAGCAGCAGGCAGAGAACTGACAAGGGCCCAGCAGCCGCTGAAGCCGGGCCTCCCCACACCACCCCTAGAGCCAATAACTGAACTCAGCCTGGAGGCTCAAGCAGGCGCACAGCCCCTCTGGTGGCACAAAGTAGAGGACCCCAAGGCTCTGAGGAACTCCCATACACGGCTGGGCAAGCGAGAGGCTTCCACCCAATCTGGCCTCCTCTCTCCTGCCCGAGATGTCAGACTGGCCTCAGGGCCTGGCGCTGCTCACCCAGCCCCCTCCCCACACTCCCTCACAGAGACATTCCCCTAACAGAACCCTTGCTTGTTTAAACTCATCTTGGTGACAGCTTCTTGGAGGCTTGGAACTAACACACAGTCTTACGTAGATTTAATACCTACACCGAGACAAGCTCAGGAATCACTGCACCAATCTGTTCACTGTGGCCCAGTTTTTCTAGTGAAATATTCATAAAGGCAGTGATGAGCTGTCCTCAGTGTGTGAAGATGTGCATGAGTGTGTGTGTGTGTGTGCGTGCGTGTGTGTGTGTAAGCGTGGGGCTGGAGTGAAGGTGATGGTAGGAGAGGTAAAATCAGACAAAGAAAGACTGAGAAGATGTAACCATTGATAAAAGGAGATCTGAAACTGATGATTTCCTGGAAAATATAAATGCTCAAACTTGGCCTGGAATAGAAGGCCTGAAGAGACAAAGGAAGCATAGAAGAAACTGAAAGGTTAGTCAAGGACCTTCACTGGGCCCAGGCAACCTTTAAGGAATAGATTATTCCAACATTGTTTGAACTATTGCAGAGCGTAATAAGACTTGGAAAGTTTCCTAACTCATTCTAATCAGCTAGCATAACATGGATATCAAAACACAACAATGATAGCACTCATCCACGTACATGCACCCACACACACAAACCCCAGGAAACAAGAGACCAGGGTCAGTTACAATGACAATAATAATGATATCTAACATTTATTGGGTGTTTACTATGTACCACAGACTGTTATAAAAGTTACATACCTCACCCCAGTGCTAGGAGGCAAGATCTCTTAGTATTATCCCTGTTTTATAGAGGAGAAACCATGGCACAAAGGATTAATTTACAAAAAGTCACGTCGCCAGTAATCAGTGGCATTGGGATGAATAGAGATATAAAAGCCTCAAAATAATATTGATGAACTGAATCTATTGATATGTTTTTACAACATGACCACACAAGGCTTATCGTAGGAATACAAGACTACTCTGAAAAAAAATTAGTAAATTTATTTATGAATATCATTACATTAAGAGAATAAAAAGTGGTCTATATAGGGAAAAAATCTAAAAGAGTGGAAATATGTATATGTATAACTGATTCACTTTGCTGTACACCTGAAACTAACACAACATTGTAAATCAACTATACTCCAATAAATTTTTTTAAAAAAGCAACCCAGCCAGAGATTTAAAAAAAAGAGAATAAAAAAGAAAAAAATCCAAAATGAAAATCATGCTTGATAGCCAAGAAACCTAAAGTAGCATCACTCTTAAAAGTGAGACTTTAAAACCACTTCCTTTACAGAACGTCCTCTGCCATCTGACTTTTCAACATTGTACTTGACATCTTGAGCAATGTAATAAAAGAGAACAATCTAAGAAATCTAAATACTAGAAAGGAGGAAAAAAATAATCATTATTTGTAGACAACATAATTACTGGACAATTTGAGATGCAGTAAAAGAGAGAGAGAGGAAGGGAAGATGAATGGCTAGATAGATATTAGAACAGAGGAGATCAGTTGGGTGGTCAGATAGAAGATCATATAAAACCAAAAGCTTTTCAAAGACCAGATCATATTTAACGCTGAAATCCTAAGGACATTAGACAAGGACGTCTACTCTCACACCTAGTAGTATTAGCTAACATTGCTCTCCAGTGATAGGTTGATACACTTAGAGATGAGAAGGAAATAAAAGGTACAAAAACTGGTAGAGATGAATAAACAGCATTTGCACACAATATGACACCATGACTGATACCCAAGAGAATCAGCTGAACAACTATTACCAAAAAAAAAAAGGCAATAATGTAAAGTGGCTGAATACAAAATAATATTTTAAAATAACTTTTCTAATAAAAAAAACTAGCTAAAACATATAAAGAAAAGACCCCACTTGAAATAGTACCAAAAAGATAACATACTTTTGAGTAAACAAATTTTTTCAATAAACTTAACAATAAAAGTGCAAGATCTGTATGAAGAAAATGTTTTAATGATACTGAGGAACATCAAAGATTTAAATAAATAGAGCAAAACATAGAACTTTGTTCTTAAATAGGAAGATACAATATTAATATGATATCAACTCTATACCAAAGTTACCCATAAAATTTAATGTATTCCCTCCCTTCCTCCCCACCCTCAAATCAGGATTTCTTGAGAATTACAGAAGCTGATTCTAAAGTTTATATTTTAAAAAATGCAAAAATAACCAGGAAGATTCTTCAAAAGAAGAGTAATGAGATGGCACAGCACTTTCAGATATTATTCAAACATTTTGTAAAGATAAATAAATAGGTAGTTAGCTGCTTCTGAAGCATAAATAGGTAGATCAATGTAATGGAATAAAGACCGAAGAAATAGTCCCAAATATACACAGATATTTAATATATGATAAAGGCTGAATTTTTAACAAGTGGGGGAAATATTATTATAGTATGAACAGTATTATTCAATAAACACTATGGGCAAAACAGGGGAGCTATCTAGAAAAACAATTAAGTAAGGATCCTACCTCATTTCTTCATCAAATAAATTCTAGGTGGATCAAAGTTTTCAATGGAAATGTGAAATGATAAGTCATAGAATGATAGAATAAAACTGGGGAGAAGTCAGTATGGGGATAGGGGTTGTTTGTAACTTTAGAACACAGAAAGCCTTCCTAAGCAAGGCATAATACCTAGAAGCCATTTAAGAAAACAGATGAATTTGGCTACCTAAATTTTAAAAACCTCTGCAGAGCAAAAACACAACATAGTCAAATGACAACAAACTGGTAGACAACAGGCTAACCTCTCAGTACAAACACAACTCTTAAAATTCATCAAGGAAAGACCAAGAACACCACATGACCCAGCAACTCCACTTCTGGGTATATATCCAAAAGGATTGAAATCAGGATCCTGGAGAGATATCTGCACTCCCATGTCCACTGCAGCACTATTCACAACAGCCAAGATATGAAACAGCCCAAGCATCCATTGACAGATGAACAGAGAAAGGAAATGTGGTATATATAAAATGTGGAATATTATTCGGCCTTAAAAAAAGAAGGAAATCCTGCTATTTTCGACAACATGGATGAACCTGGAGGACATTATGCTAAGTGAAAAAAGCCAGACTCAGAAAGACAAATACTGCATGACTCCACTTCTGTGAGGTATCTAAAGTAGTCAAACTTATTCATACAGGAGACTATAATAGTGGTTGCCAGCAACTGCAGGGAGAGCAAAATGGGGAGTTGTTATACATGGGTTTAAACTTTCAGTTATGCTAGATGAATAAGCTCTGGAGATCTGCTGTAAAACAGAGTGTCTGTAGTTAACAATATAGTATTGTGCACTTCAAAATTTGTTAAGAAGGTAAACCTCATGTTAAGAAGGTAAATCTCATGTTATGTTCTTAACACATACACACACACACACACACACACACACACAAAGGGACACAAGGAAACTCTGAGATGTGCTGGATATGTCTATTATATTGATTGTGGTGATGGTATCACAGGTGTATGCACATGTACAAACTCTTTGATTGGACACATTATTAAATACATGCAATTCTTTGTGTGGCAATTATACCTCAATAAAACCTTGTTTTTTAAAAGGCCAACAACAAAATAGAAAAATAGGCAAAGAACATTAACAGTCCACAGTGGGGAAAAATATAATGGCTTTTAAATATGTAAAAAGAATTCAAGAAATGTAAATTATGAGACTAATTTTTTGTGTTAGCAAAAACTTTGAAGACTGATAAGATCCATTGATTGAGGGTAGGCAGAAATGAGCATATTCTAACATTATTGATTGGTGTATAAATTAAAGTAGCATTTTTGGAGAACAATCTATCTAAGATTTCAATATGCAAAACCTTTGCCCCAGAAGTTCCACTTCCATGAATTTATCCTTTAGTCACTCGTATGTTCATACTGCGGAATACTGTGCAACCAAAAAGGTGATTTGGTATTATTGACATAGAACAGTCAAAATCATACAACAATATATAAAATAATTTACTTGTGAAAATTTTGTAGATTCTCAAACACATACACATTCATATGGGATATAATGCCTAGAAACAGATCTAGAAGGCTATCCAACAAACTGTCAAAATTCTGTTGAAAATGGTAGGAGATAAAAAAATATAAAAGGGGCATTTATTTTTTTCTCCCTAAATTTATTTACAGTTTTTGTGTAATGAAATATTTTTTTAATATTTGTTCATTTGAATCCAGTAAATTCCACTTGTAGAAACTTATTCTACGAAATAATCTAAAATCTTGAAAGATTTTAGGTCTGAAGATTTTATAAAAGTATGATTTTATAATAGTGAAAACTATGCCAACAAACTACATGTAACCTAAATGTAAGTCGATGACAGTAAGTCCACAGCACATAATGCTCTGCAGCTATTAAAATATTTAGAAAAAAATCATAAGGGGCTTCCCTGGTGGCACAGTGGTTGAGAGTCCGCCTGACGATGCAGGGGACACGTGTTCGTGCCCTGGTCCGGGAAGATCCCACATGCCGCGGAGCGGCTAGGCCCGTAAGCCATGGCCGCTGAGCCTGCGCGTCCAGAGCCTGTGCTCCGCAACGGGAGAGGCCACAACAGTGAGAGGCCCGCATACCGAAAAAAAAAAAAAAATCATAAAATCATGGCCAAATATTTATGTTATAAAGTTAGGTTGGAAAAAAGAGAAAAATACGCAATATGACCAATTACTTAAAAACTTCCCTTCATCGGCATAGTGCTTTATAGGTTTCATGGGGGAAGGCCATTATTTATAGCTTGCAAATGCTAGAATTCCTAATCAAACAATCCTTAATTTTACAGCTTCAAGAACATTTGAAAAAATAGAAAGTGTAACACGTATCACATGAAATCCTAGATAATCAAAGAATGTATTTAAAATAATGAGTTCAACCTTCAACTGGAATTAGATTTTTTTTTCTTTTAATCAGAAGCCAAACTAATTAAGCTGAATTTTCCTTTTCACGCCCTCTCTAGTAGATCTGTACAGAAAAAAAAATTATATATCTAAAAGGTTAACTATAAGAGGAAGATAGAAGAAAACAGCCCGGATAATTCACAGACCAAATAATGAGTTCCTGATTAATGCAGCTGGCTCTAATGTCACCAACGCTTTTAAAATAAATTTCTAATTGTCCTAGATGTTTTAATGTTATATCTCAGTTTAGAAAAGTACCAAATTACTTCCACAAATTCCCAGTTCCCACAGATGTTACCTTTAACACTACAAGCAACATACATATGACAGAGAACATAGAAGTTTTCACCCGTAGCTCTAGAAAAGTTTTTATTAAAAAGTTTAATTACAGAGCCCTGGAGATTTACCTTTGAAAAGTGACTCCACTTTAAATAGCTGTACTGTTTAGATAAACAACCAAACTGTTTCTTAACCACTAATAATAGACCAAAAAAAGGGGGGGGGGGGAATGGATGCAAGCCTAACCAAACCTGAGAAATGAAAAATAGTGGAAGATCTTTTCAAATCAAAATAAAGCAGAAAATTGGAAGACTCACA
This sequence comes from Mesoplodon densirostris, assembly GCF_025265405.1. NCBI lineage: Eukaryota > Metazoa > Chordata > Mammalia > Artiodactyla > Ziphiidae > Mesoplodon > Mesoplodon densirostris. The sequence goes on along the minus strand of NC_082673.1, from coordinate 59,118,964 downwards.
GGATTTTGGACCTGCCTGCCTCCACTTTTCCCACAGCTAATTACCTCAAGAATGAAAGGTAAATGTGCATTTTTAAAATAAATTGCCTTTTTTTCTAATTATATTGTTTAAGGTTCTCAGACCTTAAACTAGTAGTCTGTCTAATCTCCGTGGTCTCCGTGCCTGGCATGGTGCCCAGCTCTGTGCCTGGCCTGTAGGCACTCAATAAATCATGAAGTGGAAGAGATTTGTATGTATGGTGACCACCCATTTGTTGTTTGGACGTATTCATCCTGAGCTTAGTCATCACCAGTCAGCTTGGAGACATGGGCTCCCTAACCCTTGACTAAGTTCCCTGAACTTGTGGCCTTTGATTAAGGAGCCTAAGTGAAGGCCTGGGTCACTGCTTTCAGTGGCAAGGGATGGGAGCTGTGAATTAGAGACAGTTCTCAGACGCAATGACTTGTACCAAGAGAAGAGACCACGGCTGGGCCTTCTGCTGATAAACTCTTTTTACTAATGCTGAACTCTATAAAACCCCAAGAAGAGCTTTCAAAATACTACATATATATATTAAGAAAACAAAACAAAACATAAAGTTCTCCTGAGAAAATACAATTTGAGTAAATGGAAAGAAATGCAATTCAAAACAAGTTACCATTTCACCCTATCAAATTGGCAAAGACTAAAAAGAACATAAACACACTACTATATATAAAATAGATAACGAACAAGGACCTACTGTATAGCACAGGAAACTATACTCAATATTTTGTAATAACCTATAAGGGAAAAGAATCTGAAAAAAAGTGTATATATATATATATATATATATATGAATATATAACTGAATATATATATAACTGAATATGTATAAAACTGAATCACTTTGCTGCACACCTGAAACTAACACAACATTGTAAATCAACTATACTTCAATTTAAAAAAATAAATTAAGAAAAAAGAGGATGGGCTTCCCTGGTGGCGCAGTGGTTGAGAGTCTGCCTGCCGATGCAGGGGACACGGGTTCGTGTCCCGGTCCGGGAAGATCCCACGTGCCGTGGAGCAGCTAGGCCCGTGACCCATGGCCGCTGGGCCTGCGCGTCCGGAGCCTGTGCTCCGCAACGGGAGAGGCCTGTGTACCCACCCCCACAAAAAAAAAGAAAAAGGAGGATAATATGAATTTCTGGAGAAGGAAGGTGAAATCCTCCCTCAGATACATTGTTGTAACGTTACTCAGCCATAAAAAGGTACAAGATTGGGTCATTTGTAGAGACGTGGATGGACCTAGAGACTGTCATACAAAGTGAAGTAAGTCAGAAAGAGAAAAACAAACATCATATATTAACACATATATGTGGAATCTAGAAAAATGGTACAGATGAACCTGTTTGCAAGGCAAAAATAGAGACACAGAAGTAGAGAACAAATGTATGGACACCAAGGTGGGGAAGGGGGGGTGGGATGAGTTGGGAGATTGGGATTGACATATATACACTAATATGTATACAACAGATGACTAATGAGAACCTGCTGTATAGCACAGGGAACTCTACTTAGTGCTCTGTGAAGACCTAAATGGGAAGGAAATCCAAAAAGGAGGGGATATATGTATACATATGGCTGATTCACTTTGCTGTACAGTAGAAACTAACACAACATTGTAAAACAACTATACCCCAATAAAAAATTAAAATGAAATAGAATAAAATAAAATATAAATTAAAAAATAAAAATTAAATTAAAAAAAAGAGGATAAGATGTATTGCTGGGGAAGGAAGGTGAAATCCTCCCTCAGATACAGTGTTGATGGGAGTGTTAATGAGGAGAGGATTTTTGGATGGCAATTTGGAAATATGAACCAAGTATCTTTAAAAACAGGATGGCTTTTGATCAAGGATGTCTATTCACTGGAATGTATATCAAGGACAGAACTAAGAAGTGTGTAAAGATTTAGCTCTAAGTCATACAAATATTGACTTTAATAGTAAAAAACATGAAAAATTTAAATGTACAACAGGGAGCTGGTTAAATTAATCTGGACATTTCCATTCAATGTAAAACTATGGGCCATTAAAAATATTTACCACCATGAAAAGCTATGATCAATATTAACTTACAAAATAAGTTACTAAACAGTATATAAATTACTATCTCATCTCTGTATACATAGTATATTTGTATGTACAGGCATAGAAAAAAGTAAAAATATAGATGTCAGAGTGTTAGCAGTGCTATTATTAATAACTTTGAGTGGTAGTTTTGAGAGTAGTTGTATTCTCTAATGTTCTTACCATTAAGTACAAATTAATCATCTTTAAAGGGCCTTTTAAATAACCTTAAAAATAAGGCTAAAATAAAGGAAAAAATTTTAATGAGTTAAAGTCCACAAAGGTTGATCCCAAATTTTCCACATTTCAAAGTAATGAAAGTACTCTCACGCATAAGAACAATATATTTGACATCAAAAAATCTAAAGCTCTGGGACTTCCCTGGTGGTGTAGTGGTTAAGAATCCGCCTGCCAATCCAGGTGACACGGGTTCGAGCCCTGGTCCGGGAAGATCCCACGTGCTGCGGAGCAACTAAGCACGTGTGCCACAGCTACTGAGCCTGCGCTCTAGAGCCCGCGAGCCACAACTACTGAAGCCCGCGCGCCTAGAGCCCGTGCTCTGCAACAAGAGAAGCCACCACAATGAGAAGCCCGCGCACCGCAACGAAGAGTAGCCCCCGCTCGCCACGACTAGAGAAAGCCCATGCACAGCGACAAAACCCAGTGCAGCCAAAAATAAATAAATAAATTTATATTTTAAAAATATTTTAAAAAATATCTAAAGCTCTGAATATTTTTTAAATCATGAAACTAAATGATAACCAAGAACTTGAGGAAATTATAGCCAGAATTTTTACAAAACAGTTAATAATTTTAGGTGTGTAAAAGGCTCTCACAAATCAATAATAAAAATATCAGCATCCCAATTCAAAAAAAAAAAAAAGAGTGAAAATTAAGAACAGACTACTTCTAACCCATATGGTACATTTGTGCAGATGTTGTAAGGTGCCCTTTTCCCCGGGCAGAGGCCAGAGGGAAGCATAGCTCGATCTCAACCCCAAGGTCCCCTCGTCCAGGACACAACAAAATAACTGTATGTAGTAGCCAAGGCAAAAACAAGATCTTCGGTACAAAAGAAACTTAAATGACGAATAAACATCTGAGAAAATGTTTAACCTCATTAATTATCAGACTGCAATTTAAAACAAAAATACACTTTTTTTGCTGTTCAAATTGACCAAAAAATTATGAATCTCATAGACTGGTGACAAGATGTGAGAAAGACACTCACACACTGTTGGGAGAACACATAAATTTTTACAACCTATCTAGAAGTCATTTTCAAAGTATGAATCAAGAACCTAAAAATATTTATCTTTTGTTCTTATACTTCCAGAAACTTATTCTAAAGTAATAAGCAGAGATACAAAGATTTATGTATAAGCATGATTTATAATAATGAAAAAGCAAAACAACCTAAACATAAAAAATAGGAGATTGTAGATTTCATCTTTAAATGCTATGTAGAAGTATACTTAAGAGACTAGTAAAATGCCAATAATAAAGCATTAAGTAGAAAATGCAGAATTGCACGAATGATGTAAAAACGGGAGATTATAATTTGTACCGTCTTTTATAACCACATTCATAACTGTAAGAAAATATATGAAGTGTTAGGGCCCTGGAATTATGAGTGACTCCTCTTCTATATACCTTTCTTTAGTTTCCAGTTTTTTCTCATGACCCTATAGTATCTGCATAATCAGAAAAAAAGCCTCCCCAACAAATGGTGCTTAAAAAAGAAAACACACGTGCAAATGCAAAACTGCACCATAAAATAGTTGCAGCAAAGGTCAGCCTCCACCATAGCATTGAAAACAGTGAGGTAGGTCATTCAGAAATGCTTCAAAACTGTGATTTATAAAATAATACATAAAACAGTAAATACAATAAAAATCTCAGATTCATAAAAACATTTTCAGTTTCTTCCATATTCCAGGAATATCTGGCACAACAACAACAAAATCTCAGAATATCATGTTCAATTTGGTTCACCTGGCCAACCGTAGGTTATGTTGCAAGAGAAAAACTCCCAGCTTGTAATTAAATGTGCCCTGGGTATTGACCACATAGGTATTTTATTGTAAATTAGGATCAGGAAGCCAGAAAAAGGATGTGGGTCTTTTAAATGAGGAAAAGAGAAGAGAAATAAGTACAACCGCCAGCCAATTCAACTTCAGGATATTAGGAGTGATAAATGAATTGTGTCCCAAGATTTGTGGGCAAATTCAAAAGGCAAATTTGTGGTTCTGCGTGGCTGAATACAAACCACACCTTTCAGGCTGTTTACTGAAATTGGATAAACACAGGATAAAAGGACAAACTGTAGCCCTTCCTAATCTCCTTCTCGCAAGCCCTACAAGGATATGCACATTTAGACTTTGAACGACCAAAAACGATAACGATTTTTGAAAATGTAAGGTACAGTATTTGAGATCTGATGAATTTCTGCACAATGAGAAGAAAAGTATGGGGGAGGGGAAGCCAGGTAGGCGTGGGAGAGAAGGGGACAACTGCAATTTTCACATTTGAATCCACAACCAAAAAGTATAATCACAAACTCTGTGTTGATCCCCACAACCTAACGTTGCTTTGGTTTTGCTCACATTAGCAAAGTTCATTTCCTTTTTGTTTAAACCTCGCCCCTCCCCCGTTTTTTCCCTGAAATATTTTTGGCAACTTAAGTGATTCTGTGAGGCCACGTTCTCCCTCCAAGTTCACATCGTGTACTTTCCGTTCCCTGGTGGATGCTCCTTGGATAGGTTGATAAGTAAATAACTTCACATTTGCAACAAAGCTTCCATTAAAGACGCCTGCAGGAAATCCAGTGATGCAATCTCACACAGCTTAACTAACAGACTCCATCTCGCGTCTGGCATGATCTATGCACCAGCTTGTAGAAGCAGGTACATGACTCACACGCTTGGCCCTCCAGGGAAAAGCAAGTCTATGTTACGGAAAAAATAAATTGTTGTTAAAAAATAAAAACTCAACCGTGCCTACAACTACTTTTTGTTTTTAAAGGAAGTCATATTCCGGGTTCTCCCTATTCCTGAAAAAAGATTAAATACAACTGGACCTACCACCGAGTCGTTCCCAAGAGCACCCACTCAGGTGAGGTCTGAGATGGCATGGAAGGCAGCCCCGCCTCCAGAGAATTTTCTCCAAGGGAAACTGCGCAGGCGCATGCAGCCTACTGAGTGGATGGAAAGGTTTCTCTTCTGCTTAGTCACCACCACCGCTCCCCCCGCCCCCTCCCCCCGACGCCCCCAGCTGCAAGTTATACAAAGGCTGGAAACTCCCACACCTGGGTGTACTATTTTGAAAAATAGGTGCACTTGATAACTGGTCAAATCCAAAGAGACAGGGTTGTTGAGACACTAACCCAAAAGTGTACAGGTGAGTGAGGCATAAGGCAGAAGACACACGTGCCATACCAGCAGTGAAGAGCGGAGTGCCATGCCTGGATCAGCAGGGAGGGAACAGATGAATTCTACCAGGAGCAAGCAAGCAGGCAGGCTTTCCCATTTTATTGCAGCTATGTGTGTGTTATTTTTAAATATCTCCATGGCCAAATGACTTTTTTTTTTAAATAACCTTAAAATTTTTCTAATTACAAGAACAGTACAAGCTCACTTCCGCAAACTAGAATACAGGGAAGAACAAATAAGAGACAAAAGCATCTATAATTTCTCCATGCAGAGAGCAAACCACTGTTAACCTATTGTGGTTTTATTATCATAGTTTATTATTTATTTTCTATGCCTGTAAACCTTCTAACATAATACACCATGAACATTTTTCCTGTCATTAAATATTTTTCCATAATCTGATTTATAATGCTTGCCCCTGAACTGTGATTTACTAAACTAGTCCTCTGTATCTGGGCACTTAGAGCTTTCCTGATTTTTCACTTTAAAAACTATTCCTACAATTAATATCCTTGATTACTTCCTTAAGGTAAAGCCCTAAAACTGGAATTCAGGTGTCAGAAGGTAGGCCCATTTCAACCAGTTTTGCTAAACTGTCTTCCAGAAAGTTTGTAAGAATGTATAATCCTCCTAGAAAAGTATTTTACCCAAACCCAGTTTTGTTAATCTTGGCCAATTTGACAGGGAAACCTTGAGCTTCCCTGTTCTGTAATCTGTATTTCTTGGATTATTAATAAACTGAATATTATTTTATATGTATATTAATCACTTGTAGCTTTTGTGAGCTGTCTACTCATGTTTCTGGACCATATTTCTATTGAGACGTTTGTCCTTTTTAAAAATGTTTTCAAAACTATGTAAGATAGACATAGTTTTAAAAGTAGTCACCACGATTCCAAAGGCTAAAAACCGTAGTCTGCACAGGAAGCATAAATACACTTAAAGGCTCTTCTAACCTATCAAAATCCTCCACTTGCGAACCTTCCAGGGGCTTCAATCCATTTTGTCCTGGTACCAATACTGGCTTCAGAGAAAACGGACTTCAGAGACTTCTAAATCTTATAACACAATAGGATACCAGAGAAGGAGATTTCATTCCTGACCTACATGAATAGTCATTTGTGTGCCCTGGAGTGAAATCATATATTGTCCTTTTTTTTAAACTTTTTATTTTATATTGGAGTATAGCCGATTAACAATGTTGTGATAGTTTCAGGTGCACAGCAAAGCGACTCAGCCATACATATACGTGTATCCATTCTCCCCCAAACTCCCTTCCCATCCAGGCTGCCACATAACATTGAGCAGGGTTCCCTGCGTATATTGTCTTATAATCGAAGTGAAACTGCAGGTGCTATTCTTATTCTTATATTATTTAATACCTTTTCTGAACACTTATTAAACCATTGGCTTGACAATACTGGTTGACAGTAGGTGTCCCTGAATTATGTTTTATTAAGAGGAGGAGGAATCTGGAAGTGGGGCATGGGAGGGGAAGGATGAAGGAAGGAGGAAAAGGCAGCAAGATAAAAGAGGAGAAGGCCTATTTGCTGCTGTTTTCATTTTACTAAATTTTATTCAATGTTCCATCCATTCCGATACTGCCTCTCTTTCACTCTACGAGCGGAGTAAACCACTTCCTGGGTGCTGTTCTGGAAGGGGGTTCTCAGAGTGCCTGCCAGCCCTTTTTATCTGATTTTCTTGTACCTTTATCTGCCAGCCCAGTGAGGCTGTGAGGGGGTCCACTAGGTAAACCATTGATCTTACCGCCTAGATGCCCTTCTGAATTCCGTGTGGTCCTCTGAATTCCTCCTGCCTGCCAGAAGTCTGTTTCTTTGTCATCTTAAACCACCTTTTATTTTGCTAAAATAAAATGATTTGAGGGGGGCCTGGGAACAGAAGCAGGTCCCACTGTGCCCCCCACTGTGCCCTGTACCCTCCTATCTTGTTAACATCATCCTTCTGTGAGCCGCCCCCAGCGCAGACCCCACTGGAAGGGAGAAAATGAGACTCACAGAATGTTGGAGCAGGTGATTATCCTCAGAGATCATTTAGTTCAACTTCATTTTACAGGTGAAAAATAATGAAAGACAAACCCTCTGATCTTATGTTAATTATCTTATTGGCAATACAGGAAAGAGGCAAAAGCTACCTTTGTTCCTTGCTGCTTTGAAAAGTTAGATCCAAGAAGTACAGAAAGCAGTTATTTTCTGAGGCTCACTGAACTGAGAACTAAAACCAATGATTTGGGGTGAGTGTGGGAAGGAAAGGCCATTTTAACTCACAGTAATGCTGTCGGAATCTTAACCACGTGTTTCATATACTCACATTCACATGTTAAGAAGCAAATAGGCAATGCCTCCCCTGTTCTCAATCTCCCTACCAAAAAAACGGAGTATATTTTTTTAATGAATCAAAACCTCAGATGTTCAATTCATACAACGCCAGTATGCAACACACAAGAAAGAATGTAAGGCACTTTTTCCCTCAAATCAAACTTCTAGCTCCAAATCCTACTCTTGGTTACTCACAGACTCTGTATGATCTGTAAGCCTCGTCCTAGATCTAGGATTCAAGGCATCAAGTTAAAATCAGAATCAATCCGCCAGGAGGACAAACAGCACACGTGATCCTCTCTTTAGAGCCCAGCTCTGCAGCCAGAGCATGGCAAATCTCATACTACTGAGAAAAGGCTGGCAACTCAAAGGTGGCTAAAGCATAGTTTCTCCCTGTTCCTTTTTTCTTCCTCTCTTTTCTCCATTCTTCTCTCCTTCACTTTAACCTTTCCCCGTTTTCTGAAACCCCGATCTAAATTCAGAAGCCTTAAAAAAGAGACTCTGGCCCTGGGGTGTTTGTTATACGCGCACATTCAGCATTTGGACGAAAGGCTGGCGCCAAAATAAAAAGAAGCAACAGGCGAATCTTGCTTCCCTTTCTGCTCTGGGGGGTGTCTGCATTCACACTTGTAAAGGAAGCATTTCCTTGGGAGTGAATGTGAAGTCAGATCACTTTAAAAATGCTCCCCACAAAGTACATTGCCCTGTTCATTACAAAGTAAAATAAGGCTTTTCATCGCCACAGGCAGCGATTGCTTTCCACTGAATGCCCATTCAAATGCTCGGTCAATCTCCATAACCCGGACAGATTCTCAAAATGTACATCGAAATCCCCTGAAATGTATCAGCTTTTTAAGTACTTTCCACAGAGCTCTAAAAATGTGTGCTTGGTGGGCATTTTATATAGCAAATCAAAATGTGCTGTTTTTAAAAACAATATTACTTTAATCCTGCTACTCACCAGAACACATCAAGCTAAAACACTTAATTCTCTTCCCAATATAAATGGGGGTGGGAGTTGGGGGTAGATCCCTAAAGAAGTACTTCCTTGCTTCTATCCCACTTACCCCATTATAGCCCAGTCCTTTCTACCACAGACCATTAAAAGACTTACAGCATAAAATGTAATTTTCTGGTGATGGAGGATGGATGGATGGATGGATGGATGGATAAATAAAATGGAACCAAGGAGCCAGGACTTCTCTAATGGCTGGAAATACGCAGGGCAGGTGGAGGATAGAGTGAATCTGAATTTTGGAGGCTTCAGTTTGAAGACTTGTGAAGCTGTCTGAGGGACTTCCAGGTGTATGTTGTTGTTACTAAGCAACCCACTCATCCTCCTGGGCCAAAGCAGAAATTCCTATTCAGCCTGTTGCTGCTCGCTAAGGAATTTTTCCTGGACACGTTTGCCAAACCAATCACTACCCTGTTTCAGCTTAGACCTCACTTTTTATAATTGAGCAGGAATCCTTGAATACATTTTGAAAAGGAAGAGAGTGCCTGCACCCCAAAGTGAATACGAGGGATCACGAGTGAGGACTCTAATTTAGGACAAGGCTTGCCTTATACTAAGAACTTAAAAGTAAATATTTTCCAAGGTTAAACTCAGTTGACTTGAATTAGATAAGGTGCCATCATTTGCTGCCATCATCTTAACTCTTGGCTCAGGTAACAAGAATGGGTTGCTGTTGCTATAAATGCTAAGAGAACACAGCAAAGTTCACTGATTAAAAGAACACCTAAAATCAGATTCATATTTATATCACTGCATGGAAGAAGTGCATGTGTCAATTCCTATCAAGTAATATGGGAGGGAAAAAAATCAGCAAAGTGGCATCAGGAGACAGACCAAGGAGGGAAAGAAGGGAGGGAGGGAGGGAGGGAAAGAGGGGGAAAAAATGTTGTTTCAGACTAAGGATGAAATAAGAGGGAAAATACAATTTAACCAAATTGTTTATTTTTTAACCTGAAATGTATGCCTGGTTGTATCAAAGTCAGAGAGAGGAACCAAAGCATTTGCTTGAGTTACCTAAGTCTTTAAAAGAAAACTAGATTTAATAACCAAACATCAAAATAATAATCTTGTTTAAATTATCTATAGATTTCAAACGAATACTTCTTGGGGTTCTTGGGTGGTGGTGTTGTATAAATGTTTCTATGTATGTTTGACTTACTTGGCTATATGTATAAATTCTCTGTTTGACTTTGCAGAGTATAGTAGAAATTGCTAGATACAGCTCTTCATCACTGCTCCAGCACTTACTTTTAATCCTCCTTAAATCAGGTGGCACTGGGTCCATTTGGGTGGCCTAGTCTCTGCGGTTGGTTTAAAACAGGACCTAATTACAGATCAACAGAAAGCCTAGTACCATCTTATTAGGGTAATACTTAAAGCTACCATTAGCCCTAGAAATGAAACTGCAACCATCATCCCATTAAATATTTCACCAAGGACCAGCATCAGATTGTACAGATCAGAACTCGTTATATTTGACTTTGTGCTACAAAATAGAATCTAAATTCAATGAAATAACTGTGCCCAGAAAAATGGACACTAATTTTATCTTCTAATGTAAAACTATGGAAGGACAAGATTGGCCTTCTAACTCCAACCCAGCTCCCTAGTAAGTGGGATCCAGCCTAAAATCTGAGTTTGACCTTTTAACTCTGGGCCTGGCAGAAGGCCACATGGGTGACATCACTCCAAATCAGGTGTTTAGCAGCTCTGGAAATATGACTTGTCAAAAGGATCCCATTCTTCCAGAAGGGACAGTTCAGCAACACAATGAAAGTAAACAACATTGCGAGAAGGCCTAAGAACTCTTAAACCCTAGTTAAAATATCAGAAGCTGCTCATCCAGAAGTAGCATAATGAACATAAAGCCTACAGGTTTCATTTCACTTATATGCTGGATATACACCTGAGAAGGTATATATAAATTGAATTTATTATGTAAAGTACTCACTTAAAGCATTATTTTGCTAAATAACCCAATGCAGATGCCCTGGCCCCTCTCCTGAGAATCTGATTCCATAGCTCTGGGGTGGGGCACAGGGAGTGTAGTTTTACCAAGTGCCTCAGGTGATATATTTTGGTAATCAGATGAGTTTGTGTTGCAGTGATTTAAAGAATGCCTATGGACATTCCTATTGCTAAGCACATACATAATTATCTTCAACCTTTTTTTTTCAATCAATCCAGACTTCTATATTGTTGTCTAGCATTTTCTTATTTTTCAGGTAAGTTAATTTTGCCTGTATATTAGTTTATTTCACTGAAAATGCAAAACTAACCAAAGCACACTGTTTGCAGTGTCTCACTTCCAAACACAGTGGCCCAGTCCGTTTTCTGATGGATACAAGTTTGCAGAAATTGAATGTGGATGAGAGAAGGAAAGGGCGAACTGGAGGCTAATTTAGGGTTGAGATAGCCAGGAAGGGTGGCAGGTTAAGTTAAGAGGTTTAGACAGGTATGAGTGTCAGAGCAAACACCATGTTGGTCCCTCTTCTTCAGTTCTAATTCCCAGGGGTCATCCAGTACGTGTGCATTTTTTTCATCTCTAAATTAAGAAGCGTGCAAGATTTAATCCATTGTAGGGAAGAAAACACTGGACTCTAGCCATTAAACTGGTGATACCTGGGGAAAGAAACAAGACTGACACTATTAGCTGATTCTTTATTCCCCTCTTGACTGCCAGAACCATTTATAAGTATAATGTTGTCTGGTTGTGAGTGTACAAGTGTCTGGACTATTAAGTAGAGAATTGATTATCTTAGTTTACTTAATGGGACCACTGTCTCTCTAAGTCTCTGATTCACCCACACTGGGCTCCTTTCTGATTCTAGAATATGCTAAGTACTCTCCCACCTTAGGGTCTTTGCACTTGCTCATCCATCTGCCTGTAACACTCTTATCCCAAGTATCTTCAGTGCTTGATCTCACTTCAGGTTTCTGCTCAAAGGTCATCTCATCAGAGAGGCCATCCTTGACCACCTTATATAAAATAATTCCCCGTTATTCTCAATCCCTTTAGCCTGCTTTGCTTTCCTTTGTAGCATTTATCATCATCTAACTTGTTATGTATTTCCTTCTTTATTGATTTACTGTTTCCTGGCACGACAATGGTAGCACCACAATGGCAGGCAGTTTGTTCTATTTGCTAATGAATCTCAATGCCAGGATCAATGCTCAGTATATAGTGGCACTCAAGCTATATTTGTTGAATAAATGAGTGGGTATTTTTATTGCTTCGAGGAAGATATGATTAACTCAGTATTGGTGATATTAAAAGATAATATAGGGAACTCCCTGGTGGTCCAATGGTTAGGACTCCATGCTTTCACTGCCGTGGCCCGGGTTCAATCCCTGGTTGGGGAACTAAGATCCCGCAAGCTGCATGACATGGCCAAAAAAAAAAAGAAAAGAAAAAAAATTATATAGCTAAATGGAAACATATCCATTTATAAAACTAAAGAGTAGAAAGATTAATTAAAATATTTCATCCCATTACTTGAAATGCTACCCACATGAGGTATCTATAACTTTGGACATTTTCCTTTCTAGAATAATGGCTGGGCTCCTTAAGACATAACACACAGAATGACTAAAGGTAATTGTCCTACGGCAAAAGCGGGGTGGGTAGGGAGAAGGGGGATTTATGTAATATGTGTTCTGTTTCATCTTCCACTAGAGTGTAAGTCCCTTGAGGACATGGCCCACTTTATACGTCTTTTTATTCTCCTATAATACCTATCTGAATGTGTTGCAAATGGTAGGTAATCAGAAAACACATATAGGTAATGAAAAACACCTGTGAGTTTCAAATAAATCATATATATATCCTGAATATTTGGGCAGTAAAATAAGAGTTTCTAAATCTATCATTGGGCTGCTAGAATACACATGCTTGTTGACAAAGATCATAAATCTTCATAAAATGTTAGAAAGGGGGAGTAGAAAAATTCTAAATATGTACAAAGACAAACTGTCCTAAAAATACTTTGTTTTAAATAGCGATAGCATCAACATTGCAGAACATAAAAAGCAGATCGTGTCAATCTGGAAAGTTCACAACTATAAAAAAGATGATGCTACTTCAGTCCAGACTTGCTAACTGGAATTATCTTCGTATGCTATCCAAAAGCTTACCTACACTTTGATGGGTTTATAGGAAAAAAAGTCCTTTGTGTATTCCTTTAGGTTAGTTCCAGAAAATACAGACAAGCCTCCTACAGGGATTTACCAAAAAGCTGATAAAGTTCAAGCTCCAGGACTCCCGGTTGCTCTGGCAGGAAGCTCCAGAAACAGGCTCACATGTTCCTTTTTTTTTTTTTTTAAGAGCCCTCACCCCTACTCCACCTAACACAATTACATAAGCTTCAAGCTCATAAAACCTGGGCCAACCCCTGCCAGCCAGCCATTAAGAAAACTAGGCTAGAATCTGCAAAAATGATCCAAAAATCATTTATTAATTTCAAGCATTTCTCCATAGTCTAGGCAAGGAGACGTAAATGGGGTTCAACAGTCTCTTTGAGGTATTGTTAGTATTACTTTTCCCAGGAAACAAAATGAAGTCTTGGAAACCATCACTAGATAAAAGTTACTTTCATTAAATGTAAGTATACATAATCCTAGGTAGTTATTACCCATAAAAATTAGGTAATGTACCGCAGTGAAATAGATTGCTAGTGTTCCGAACTTATTTTCTTTCTTTAAATTTATTTTTAATTGAAGTATAATTCACATTCAAATATTATTTTCAAGTGTACAACATAGTGATTTGATGTCTATATAGGTCACGAAACGATCCACATAGTAAATCTAGTTACAATCCGTCACCAAAGTTAACACAATAGCGACTATATTAGAACTTATTTTCAATACTAAATAAATTATCTTCATTGGTGCTAAGTACAATCGGTTAAAATAAAAGGCAATCCGTTTTCATCCTAAATTCATTTGAGTCCCGTTGTATCACAAAACGAAGTGGTGCAACCGAATGTTAATCGTGTGATTTAATTAAGTAATTACAGTAAGACTTATCTAATATTCACTAATTTGCAACCATTTTTGACACGAAGATCAAAACAAACCAAAAAAACCGCGCTGCCATCTCGGCTTTTGGCTACTTCAGTTTTCAAACTCGAGGAGTGAGTTCTTAAAGGTTACGGAGAGAATTGGGGGTGTGAGCGGGGGTACACTCAAACAAACCCACACTTTGCCAGTCCCACCCCTGCTCCCGACCTCGGCCCGTGCTTGTACTGTAACTAGGTCCTCCCCTCCGGTGTGTAGCTCGCACTTAATTTTTCATTAGTGGGTAAAGTGGTACTAATACCTGGTAGTTTTTCTTAAGTATGATAGCCTGTGACGTTAGCTACACCTGCCTTACCCGGGGCTTAACTTGGAGGATGGTCCCCTCCATCCCTGGACAGGTCCACAGGGCATTCCCGCTGCCCCCCTCAGGGTCCCTCGATTTGGGACGGGTCCCAGGCCACTTCTCCAGGAGAGGCGCCGGCAGCCCGCGGCCTCCGGCCCTCCCCCCGCGGAAACGCCCTGTGGAAGGTCTCCTTGGGGTGGCCGCACCGCCGGGGTAAAGCGACCAGGAAAAGCAGAAAGGCGGCCTCCACGCACTCCCGATAGGACGCGCCCGCCAGGAGGGGGAAGGCAGCGTCGCCACCGAATCCCGGGCAGGGCCGCGGGACCCACCTCCGGCTCCCGCTCGCTCCCGCCCTCCGCCCCACCTCCCCCTGGCAGCACAAAGCCAGCCGGGAGGCGGGGGCCAGGCCTGCTGGGAGGCCGCCTGGACGAGACGGGACCCGGGCCCGGCGCCCTGCGGCTCAGGCTGCCGAGCCCCGGCGCGTCTAGAGTTCCCGTCCCGGACGGGGCGGACGCGCCCCCCGGCTGGCCTTAGGAGGCGCGGGAAGCCGGGCTCCCCGCCTTTTCTGGCGAGAGTCGCCCAGGGAGGCCCCGGCGCACTCGCTCCGTCCCGCTAGCCACGCCCGAGGTGGCGGCCTCCGGAGAGGGGCGCCTGGGCCGGCCGGGCCTCGGAGGGCGGCGAGCTCGCGGGGCCGCGGAGGCTGTCCGGGCGGGGCTGACTCGATAAGTTGCAGGCGCCCCTTAGCGCCTTACCGTGGCGCAAACTCGGGCCTCAAATCAATCCCCCTCGTTCCCGAAAGACCCAGTCCTCCTGCACCTGCGTAAGGTGGCCAAGCCATTCGGGGGGGGGGGCGGGCGGGAGGGGGCGGGGGCACGGGGGGCGGCGGCCCCCGCGGCCCCCGAGACCCCAGCCGCCCAGCGCCTCGCCTCCCGTCGGGGGCGCACACGCGGGCGCGCACACGCACACCCTCCGGCACAGTGCGGGAAGATGGCCGTTTCTGCTTCAGGATAAAGGCTCTTTGTTGCGCTCGCACAAAAGCCGCCAAGACCCGCTTTTCCAGCAGGCCCTTTGGGCAAATCGAAGGAACTCAGCTGAATTTCCAAATGGCCCTAGGAGCCTGAAGCGGTTGGAGCAACTAAAAAAGAGGGGGAATAACAGGCCTCCCGCCCTCTTCTACCAAAACCTCTGCCAATATACAAGGATTCGTCCTGGGAGACCGGGGCTGAGATCATTCGTAAGGGAGGAAGGAAAGAGGAAAACCTACTTTTACTATCAAGGCCCAAAGGGGGTATTAAACATTCATATTCTTGCAGGGTGTCTCCCCTTAACCAGGGTAGAAACATAATCTGGAAAAGTCTGGATACACCAAAAAGAAAAAGAAAAAAGAAAGAAGAAAAAAAAAAAAACCAACAATAGCAACCTAAAAAAACCAAAAAACAAAAAAACACAACAAACCAGTTGCCATCAGCCCAAAGTGGTAGTAGCAGCAGCCGGCGCGTGTGATCCACTTACTTGTCCGACTCTTGTGACATGTTTGATCCAATGAACTCGCTCCCCTTTTCCTGGAGCCTCAGCCTCTGGTGAAACTGGACTTTCAAGTCTGTGCAGGTGAAGGTGTGTGAGAGCGCCCGAGATGGCAGAACAAGAGCTACAGGTAATTCTGCTTTTCCGTCCCCCCTCACCACTCTCGCTCGCTCGCCCGCTCGCGCCCTCACCTAGCCGGAAAGGTGGGATAAGGGGGGGCCCCCTCACATGGGGCCCGAGCTCGGAGGCGGCCGGGCGGCGCGGAGTCCTCCCGGATCGTGGCAGTGGGCAGCCACAGAGCACAAAGTGGCGGACTTGGGCGGCCACAGGTAACTTTCTCGCAAGGAGCTGAATTCTTTCACTAAAGGGTACAAGCCCGAGGGACGAGCTGCGCGGTGATTGGCTGCGGGGCTCCCTCAGGTGAGCTGCCATTGGCAGAGGCGCGCTCAGGTAAGGCCCTTCTCCAAGTGCAGGTAACTCACTCCGAAGTTTACCTGAGAGCAGCGGCGGCACGCTTGCAGCTCTGCGGCAGCCCGTGGGAGCTGAGGGCCAGTGCTTCGAGTGGACTTCATGCTACGTTTCCCTTCTTCCCGGAGGCCGGCCTGGGAAGGGGGGGTGGGGGTTTGGCGGGGGGTGGGGGGGAATTGAGGGAGAGAAATTAACAGGAAAAAAAGCAACACCTGCAACCACTAGGGATTGTGGGTCAAACGGAAGGACGAAGGAGAGCTGAACTCGGGGAGCCCAAGCCAACCGGAATCAAATGCACCGCACCACCACAAGGCTTTTAATACCCACATTAAGAGGACTGTTTGACAGTGTAGGAAGAGTACGGGACTGAAGTGTACGTTGTGCTCAGAGGGGGAGAAAAACACAAAGATCGCCGAGTCTGTTACGTAATTGCATTTTTAACATACTTATCCACAACAAACACTTTTCGTGTCCCGATGTGTAACAAATACGGTAGATTACTAGATTTACAAATAGATGACCATCCTTTCGTGACCTAGACGGATAGGGAGTGGCGTGGTTTTGATGGGGTGAAGAAATTTGGTTGAACAGACGCTAATATTGGCCCAGACACACCTCTTCCATCTTAACTCTGCAGCCTGGGATTCCAGAGCTGCAAACCATTGATTGCCTCCCATAAACCTGTTGTCATTTGACGTTTCCAGGCAAGCATCAACATTTACATTGTAATTCAATAGAAGCAGCGATTACAAAGGAGATTTATCCTTCCAGCTTAATATGGTTGCTACGGAAACAATTCAGAATGTAACTGACTTATTTTGCAGCTTTGCTTCTCCTGGTTGGGAACAACGAATTTGCAAACGTGTGATTTATAACCACTACTTCCAACGAGTATCTGTGGAAGTTCCGACAGTAATCTAGCCCATGCATATGAATTGTAGAAATAAAGAGGGCATGGAAAGCTTATCATGATTTATTTTGAATTAATACTACATTGACAGAGATGAAACAACTTCTATTTTAACCTGTATGGATCATGTATTTCCTGAAAATTACATTATGAGACAAGGTTTGGCTGTTCTGTGTTTCATTCTCGACAAATGAATTTCAAAATTTTTTCTTACTTTTTAAAGACAGTATAAGCACACACACTTACTTTTTAAAGATAATATGATACTTTAAGATAATGCAGTACCCACCTCTCATTTGCCTTCTTAACCTCCTGTCTAGAGGCTACCAACTTCCACTTTTAGCCATCTATTCTGTCATTACCTTCCTATTTCTAAATAATTTACATAGCTATCCCTTGATTTATCAATTTAGATGGTGTGCTTTGTCCACCTGTTGCCTTAGATAAGGACTTAACTCTATCAAACCCCATCTAGTTTCATCTTCCACCATTCATCCAACATATCTCTTTCACAGTTTAGGGATAGCAAGCAGTCAGTGACTGTGCAAATACTAGTCACAATAGAGCAACTATGGTCGTTTTCTTTCTTTTAAAAACCTTTTATCTGTTTACTCAGTTTGTGATGTTTCCAACCTGATTTTTTTTCTACAACATGTCTGTCAAATAACTGTCACATTTATTTTCCAAATAATCAATCAATCCCGTTCCCCACTCCCCACTCCCCACCCCCCACCCCCCTCCAAAGTCCACTGTCCTTCTCTTCCAACGGAGATAAGTTCCTCTCTGGACCTGCTACTCCGTTGTCAGCCTGGGACATCTCCAGAGTAAGAACCACATTTCTCTGTCCTGTGCCTTTTTTCTTGGTTTGCTGCTTCATTTTCCATGGCATATGTTCCAGTAATAGCCCAAGAATGGGTACAGAAGGTAAAATTTTAAATGTCTTTATTCAACTCTTACTTTTTAAAGTTTGACCAAGTGTAGAATTCTAAGTTGAAATATTTCATTCATAAGTTCATAAAAATTGCTCTTTTGGGCTTCCCTGGTGGCACAGTGGTTGAGAGTCCGCCTGCCGATGCAGGGGACACGGGTTCGTGCCCCGGTCCGGGAAGATCCCACATGCTGTGGAGAGGCTGGGCCCGTGAGCCATGGCCGCTGAGCCTGCGCGTCCCGAGCCTGTGCTCCGCAACGGGAGAGGCCACAACAGTGAGAGGCCCGCGTACCGCCAAAAAAAAAAAAAAAAAAAAAAAAATTGCTCTTTTATCTTCTAGCATCCAATGTTGCCATTGAGAATTCGGATGCCATCTTGATTCCCATTCCTCTGTGATCTGGAATTTTTCTTTCTAAAAACTTATAATCTCTTTATCTCTAATATTCTGAAATTTCATGATGATGTGCCTTGGCTACCTAATATTCTGAAATTTCATCATGCTGGAGGCTTTCGTCAAATGTTTGCAAACCTTTGACTCTCCCTTCTTACTTAAGAATGAGGTCATAAAACCCGCTGGAAACTACATATAGGGGTGGGAGGGAGTGTGCTTGCTCATTGGTGGGCTCGCTGTGTGGTGATCAGATAAAAAGTTCACCTTTCCTTAGGAAGATCCCCTAAATATCAGAAACTAGAGGTCTTTTCTTCTGGGCTCTTCAGCGTCTCAAGAGAAGTATCTGCTATCTCTTGCCTGAGGGAAAACTCACCTGGCTGCCAGTATTCTCAACTCGGTATGCAGTTTATCATTCTTTCTTTCCTGTAGGTGCCTTACTCCTGCCCTTCTTTCTGCCTGATGCACAAACCTCTCTCCTGTTTTTCCTGCTGGAGTTGTAATCACCTGGCTCCAAGAAGTGGCACAGGGGACCTAAGCTGAGGATCTAACAACTCCAAATACCCACATTCACTCAGCTCTCAGCCTCTCACCTCTCCCTCACTTCTGGGATCCTGAGACCTCTCATCAGGATCTCTCTCTCTCTCTCTCTCTCTCTCATGATCTCTGGCATCTCCAAGACCCAGGCCTATCTGGTGTTTTATAGAATAATCTCTTGAGCTGTTTCTGTACTGACCTCTAGGATGACATTAGAGTAGCTTCCGATGTTCTGTTAAACCAGTTTCCAGGGCTTCCCTGGTGGCACAGTGGTTAAGAATCCACCTGCCAGTGCAGGGGACACGGGTTTGAGCCCTGGTCCAGGAAGATCCCACATGCCGCGGAGCAACTAAGCCCAGGCGCCACAACTACTGAGCCTGCACTCTAGAGCCCATGAGCCACAACTACTGAAGCCCACGTGCCACAACTACTGAAGGCTGCGTGCCTAGAGCCTGTGCTCTGCAACAAGAGAAGCCACCACAATGAGAAGCCCGCGCACCACAACGAAGAGTAGCCCCCGCTCGCCTCAACTAGAGAAAGCCTGCGCGCAGCAACGAAGACCCAACCCAGCCAAAAATAAATAAATAAATAAATTTATAAAACAAACAGTTTCCACTCTTCCATCCAGACCACCTTCCAGAATTGTGTTGAAATATATCCATTGCAGATGACCCCACCTCCATCCTCTTTGTCCCTGTGGATCTATCCTTTTATGTTCCTTTACTGTCCTTTTCAGAAGACAATGAACATAAACAAGTATGGGTCAATCTGCCATTTTTAATGGGAAGCCATTTCCAAAACTACCCAAAAGCTTTTACCAAAATGTCCCAGATTTGTTTGTGCAAACAAAACAAGAATTTGTGGGCAACCCTTTCCTTTTTTTGGTCAATGGTGGCCAAGATTCCTTTCTTCCTCTCCAATATCTAATAACTCAACTTTGATTGCATCACTTAGTATCCCCTGATTGGCTACCTACTGCTACACTGATTGGTTAGTTTATGAAGGATAAGGTCCTCCCTGGACCATTTTAAATAATCGACCATGAAATTACCTCTGTTACCCAATTGTTTTGATTCTTTTGGCAAAAGAGTTGTAAGTGACTATGAAACCCTGCCACACCCATCAGGAGAATGTACTTCTCTCTCTCATTTTAACAGTCTTCACAGCATCTTCACCAAGAGTACATTTCATCTCAAGAAACCACTTTCTTTGGTCAACTCAGCGTTCATGAAAGATTTATCATAAGATTGCAGCAATTCAGTCACATCTTCAGGCTCTACTTCTATTTCTAGTTCTCTTGCTATTTCTACCACATCTGCAGTGACTTCCTCCAATGAAATCTTGAACCCCTCAAAGTCAGTCATGGGGATTGAAAGCAACTTCTTCCCAACTCCTGATAACGTTGATATTTTGACCTCTTACCATGAGTCACCTCATCGTGAATGTTCTTAATGGCATCTAGAATGATGAATCCTTTCCAGAAGGTTTTCAGCTTACTTTGTCCAGATTCATCAGAGGAAGCATTGTCTGTGGCAGCTGTAGCCTTATGAAATGTACTTCTTAAATAGTAAGACTTGAAAGTTGAAATGACTCCTTGATCCATGGGCTGCAGAATGGATGTTGTGTTAGCAGGCATGAGACAACATTCATCTCATTGTACATCTCCATCAGAGCTCTTGGGTAACCAGGTGCATTTTCAGTGAGCATCAATATTTTGAAATGAATCTTTTTTTTTTCTGAGCAGTAGGTCTCAACAGTAGCTTAAACATTCAATCAACCATGCTATAAACACATATGCTGTCATATAGGCTTTGTTGATCCATTTATCGAGCACAGTCAGAGATTTAGCATAGGGCCCTAGGATTTTCAGAATGATAGATGAGCATTGGCTTCAACTTCAAGTCACCAGCTGCATTAGCCTCTATTAAGAGAGTCAGCCTTTGAAGCCAGGCGTTTACCTCTCTCTAGCTATGAAAGTTCTGGTGACATCTTCTTCCAATACAAGGCTTTTTCATCCACATTGAAAGTTTGATGTTTAGTGTAGCTACCTTCATTAATTATCTTAGCTAGAGGGACTTCCCTGATGGTGCAGTGGTTAAGGATCCACCTGCCAATGCAGGGGACACGGGTTTGAGCCCTGGTCTGGGAAGATCTCACATGTCACAGAGCAACTAAGCCCACGTGCCACAACTACTGAGCCTGCACTCTAGAGCCTGTGAGCCACAACTACTGAGCCCACGCACCTAGAGCCTGTGCTCCACAACAAGAGAAGCCACTGCAGCAAGAAGCCCACACACCGCAACGAAGAGTATCCCCTGCCCGCAACTAGAGAAAGCCCGCACGCAACAAAGACCCAACACAGCCAAAAATAAAAATACATAAATAAATAAATTTATTAAAAAATTATTTTAGCTAGATCTTCTGTATAACATGCTGCAGCTTCTACATCAGCACTTGCTGCTTCACCTTGCACTTTTACGTTACAGAGACGGCTTCTTTCCTTAAAGTTCATGAACCAACTCTGGTGGCTTCAGACTTTTCTTCTGCAGTGTCCACACCTCTCTCAGCCTTCATAGAATTGAAGAGAATTAGCCTTGCTCTGGATTTGGCTTTGGCTTAAGGGAATGTTGTGGCTGGTTTGATCTTCTAAGCAGACCACTAAAACTTTCTGTATATCAGCAATAATTTTGTTCCACTTTCTTACCATTCATGTGTTCACTGAAGTAGCACTTTTAATTTCCTTCAAGAACTTTTTCTTTGCATTTACAACTTGGCTAACTGTTTGGCACAAGAGGGCTAGCTTTTGGCCTAGACTCTGAGCTCCGGGAGGGCAGAGATGACGCCTGTTACTGGCTCATCACTTTCTGTGCAGCACTTAACACTATTGCTGGCATTTGGTCAGCAGCTTCATAACTCTGAGCTCTGAGTCAGCGTTTTGCACTTTCCCGCCTCTCACGGTAAAAAGTTTCATCTTCTTACACAACAAAGTTCAAAAGCAGGAAGAAGGTAGAGCACTCACTTTAGGGATGAAAAAATCTTTCCCGGAAGCCCCCATCAGACCTCCCCTTCCATCTCATTGGCCAGAGCTAGGTCACATGACCAGTAGAGAGCAGGAGCTGGATCCACCTTCTGTGAGATCAAGAAATCTCCACTCAATATTTGAATAGATCTGGGTTATCTTTTTTTTCTTTTTTCTTTTTTTCTTTTTTTTGCGGTACGCGGGCCTCTCACTGTTGTGGCCTCTCCCGTTGCGGAGCACAGGCTCCGGACGCGCAGGCTCAGCAGCTATGGCTCACGGGCCCAGCCACTCCGCGGCATGTGGGACCTTCCCGGACCGGGGCACGAACCCGTGTCCCCTGCATCAGCAGCCGGACTCTCAACCACTGCGCCACCAGGGAAGCCCGATGTGGGTTATCTTAACAAGAAAGTAGTGGGAGAATGCCGTTGGGTTAAAAATATATATCAATTAGTGATACCACAGTGTTGATAGCTTCATAATATAGATGATAAATTTGACCTTCGTTTTGGATAATGTAAGTAGCAGATCTGGGATTCAAATCTTTACCTGCTTTATTCCAAAATCTGTACCAGGCCACCTCCTAGCTTTAAATGTAAAGTTCTTCCTGTATCAAGATGTGGTAGATTTACTCATGAATGGCTTTACAGAAGAAAAATACTTTAGGCATGGTCTTGAAGGAAATTACACAAATTGGGTTGATGGAGTGAATGAGAGGGCAGTTGTGAGGTATTATATTAAAACCACCCTCTTCATTTTCACTCTGTATTAAAATGCTTTTCATGTATCCCGTTGATCACAAGAGCATCCGTCTCTATTTTGGGGATTATTATTGCTTTGATGGGCTAAATGAACTATAAATAAACTGGGAAGAGATGACATTTACCCAAGGGAAAATGCCAAAATGAGAACCCAGAGACCATGGCTGGGCTACAACAGAACAGAATGTTCTCTCTGAGATTTTTAATGAAGCATGTTCATTTTTGATACCTCAAAATACTCTTTAAACTGTCTTGACCCGGAAAAACATATTCAAAAAACGTCATATCATGAGACTGCCCCTTTCCTGTTTGATAACCTTCAGCAATTCTTCAGTACACATAGGGCCACCTAATCTATGAATTGAGATGTTCCCCACTCTAACTCCAATTCATCCTCACTGGTCTTCTGCAGAAAGAGACTTGAGTTGAATATGGCTGGATATGGGGTCTGTAGGGCTACAGGTTGGAGGGAACTGTCTTTGTTCAAGGCTTGGCACCCCCTCAAATCACAAGTATAAGCAGAGCCATAAAACATGAATGAAAATTGGAAGGTGGATCCAAAATGCCAAAAAGGATATTTGGAGAGAACTTAAAGCTTAAGTGGGACAAAGGAGATATTAAAACTTGTCCATGATCTAGGATATCAAGCCAAGAGATACGAGTGACTGGATGCCAGCTGGGAGCATTGAGATTCGGACAGCAAAAAATCTAGGGCAATTGTCTGTGGCATTTGCTGCTGGGGATGATTTGCTTTTATTATCCACCCTGGTCTTGGTAGAGCCCCTCCCTCCCCTGCATCCTATGTTGTCAGTTCTTCCTGGGTGGTCCTGGCAGAAAGCCCTGACCTTTCCCAGGGTACTTTGGAGATAGCAGGCAGGCCTCTGTGGCACAAGCTGGTCCATGCAATTCCCAGTATACTAAGTTTTGGAGACAATCAGAGCACAGGACATTTTTCACTGTACTTTTTCCATCTCTTGTTGCAGAACTTCAGGCAGAGATGTGCATGAGGAGAGGGGAAGGGGGTGGTTAAGTCTAAGTGGTCCAGCCCAGTGGGAAGGGGCTCATCATGGGCTTGGGCACTGGATGCAGAAGCCATATGAAGGAGGCCATGATTGGTCTCTAAGCAGTAGTTTTCCAGATTGGAAGACAGAAGATTTGCCAGAAAGACAGCCCTATAGTGTTGCCCAATTTAGATGTACACCCTCATTCTTAGGGCCAGTTTCTTGAAACTCTCTGAGTGGCCTATATGTAGTTCCTTCTGGCTCCTGTGGGATTTTAGACATTAGAGATGCACCAGGGCCTTGCTTTGTAAAGGGTAGCCACAGGTCAGTAATATTGGAATAACCTGGCAGCTTGTAAGAAATACAGAATCTCGAGCCTCCTAAATTAGAGCTACATTTTAACAAGATTTAAATGCACATTAAAGGTTTAAGAAGCACTTTTCAGGGCTTGGAAATACAGCCATAAGTGAAAGCCGTATCTCCTGGGGGTTCAGAGCAAAGAAGTATAATGGATGGCTGTGGGTAAATTGTAACCAGTGGACCAGCTGTGTTGTTTTAGCAGAAATTCCTCTTCAAAATTCACTTGGGATTAACAGTGGATGAAACTAATGTGATGAATGGTTAATGGGAAACTTTAGGATGAGCTATCAGGTGGTCACCACATAAACCCACTGATCAATCTTAGCATCTTTAAAAGCAGAACAGCCAGATACTGCAGGCCTTCTGAGGTATTCCACGGCAAAGCCTGTGGCATCACCTTTGAGGTGCTATTCCCTAAAAAATGAAGCAATCTAATCAAGCCTCTGGAAACAAGGAAGAGAGGGAAACAAGTTGAAAGACAGTCCAAAGGAGCCAAACAGACACATCTAGAATATTGAGAAGCCTGAGGGAAACAGACTTAGTTACTGCAACAAGTCAATGGCATGAAAAAAAAATTGTGGGTTGGGGAGAAATCTACATCAAAATGAATATAAAAGACAAACAACTAAATGTAATTTGTGGACCTGGTTTGGATCTTGATTTAGAAAAGAAACATGTTTAAGAAATGTATATGGATATGTAGATGCACAATGACATGATATCTGAAACTGGCTTTAGAAGAATTAAAAGAATTCAACAGAAGGGAGAAAAAGAGTAGATAAAGTGAATGTGGCAAAATTTTTCGTAATTATTGAATTTGCGTGAATGGGTCTATGAGG
This sequence comes from Mesoplodon densirostris, assembly GCF_025265405.1. Taxonomy (NCBI): domain Eukaryota; kingdom Metazoa; phylum Chordata; class Mammalia; order Artiodactyla; family Ziphiidae; genus Mesoplodon; species Mesoplodon densirostris. Next base: position 59,093,998 of record NC_082673.1, on the reverse strand, counting down.
ATTCATTGTATTGTTCTCTCCACTTGCTGTGTGAGTTTAATTTTTTTATAAGCAAAAAATTGCTTTTGAAAGCAACAAAATCCAGAGCTCAGTGTCCATATTTGTCTAGCCAAGGTGCTATAGGGAAGGGAGTGGACAGATACAAGTGGGTATGGAGGGCTTCAGACAAGGCTTTCAAGAACCAGAAAGTGGAACAAGCTGGGATCTCCATCCTCCACTGGCCCCTGCCTGGGTGGGTGAGAGCTTGGGAAGTATGTGTGTTTGTGTGGTGTGTGTGTGTGTGTGTGTGTGTGTGTGTGTGCATGTGCGCAATGAGGGGGGCACTCAATTTGAAAATATGATATTTAAGCAAAATGATATGACTCTTCCCTGAGAGCTGGTGAGGACCAAGGTGAGGATGAAGTTCCCAAGGACCAAGTTTGGAGTAGGGAATTCCTTTCCCAAAATATCAGGTGATGCCCAAATCAAAGAAACAAAAGGAGCAGAAACTGTATAAGAAAAAATGTACCCAAAAGCCAGGTAGGTCCCCAGAAACACAGGAGCCTCAGGAATTAACAGGGGCAGGTTCAGGTTCAGGCCTTGGAGTGAGAGATAGAATGAGCACATAAGACTTGGGGATAACAGGGCCAGCCCACGGAGAATCACTTAGAACTCTGGATCTTAAACCTGGATGTCCATAGAATCTCCATAGGAGCCTGTCACAGATGTACATTTCCTGGCCCAACCTCTAACTTAGTGAATCAGAATCCCCAGGGGTGAGTCTCAGGAATATGTATTTGTAACATGCGCTTCCATATGCACAGGGATTTTTACCACACCAGGCAAGCACTGGTACCAAGACCAGCAGGTCTGAGGAACTATCAGCCCAGGTTGCCTTTAGAATCTACCACTTCATTGGGCCAGCTGGTGCATGGCTCCTGTATGGCTCATCCCAGCTCTAATGGCCAAGAGCAAAAAGACATCAATTTACCAAAAAGACATCAATTACTCAATCTGACCTCCTAACACTTCCCTTCATTGACTCTGTGCCCCAGGCAAACTGCTCTGCACATTGTATCTTAAATGCTCATTGCGTTTTCCAGCTGGTATTTAAAGCAATTTAACTTTAATAACTTAAGACTGATGTAGGAATGAAGAGAGAGGAAGAAATGTGATTGCTCTTTATTGTAAGGATTTTAAGGAAATAGAGTTCTTAGGCTTCCACCAGAATCATAAATTGTCCAGAAGGACGGACCTACAGAAATTATCCTGGAATCCCAGATTTAAGCTTGCATTTCTCATTCTATCTGTTGCTGCCACACATTTTCTGTATCACTGATGGCTCAAAGTCAGAACTGCCTGTAATTTTCTAACATGTAAGGCATTAATTCTTAGGCAATCCTCTGCTTTACAAGTGCCTTTGACATTTCAACGACTCATTAAAAGTAACAATTTTAGGAGGTCTGTTTGTATTTTTGAATATGTAAACATTTTAAAATGAAATAATGGTGTATTTGTTATCTATTGCTGTGTAACAATCTACCCCAAATTTAGCAGCTTAAAACAACAAACAGGGACTTCACTGGTGGCACAGTGGATAAGACTCTGGGCTCCCAATGCAGGGGGTGTGGGTTCGATCCCTGGTCAGGAAACTAGATCCCATGTGCATGCTGCAACTAAGAGTTCCCATGCTGCAACTAAGGAGCTGGTGAGCCGCAACCAAGGAGCCCAGGAGCCACAACTAAGGAGCCTACCTGCTACAACTAAGACCTGGTGCAACAACAACAAAAAAGTCCACCACCACCAAACATTTATTATCTCACTCAGTTTCTGAGAGTCAGGAATCTAGCAGCAGCTCTGCTGGGTGCTTCTGGCTGAGGGTCCCTTATGAAGTTGTGGTCAAGCCATCAGCCAGGTCTGCAGTCACCTGAAGGCCAGAGGATCCCTTTCCAAGTTCACTCACGTTCTTGTTCCATGGGCTGCTGGACGGAGGGCTCAATTACTTGCCATGTGAATCTCTCCTCAAGGATGTATGTATATCCTCCAGAAATGACTGCTGGCTTCCCCTAGAACAAATGAGAGAGAGAGACCTTAGCATCTTTTATAACCTAATTTTGAAGGTGGCATTTCATCTTTTCTGCTGTATTCTGTTGGTCAGACAAACCAATCTTGGTGCAATGTGAGAGGGAACTATGCCAGGGTGTAAATATCAGGAGGTGAGATCTTTGGAGCTGTCTTGGAGGCTGCCTACCACATATGGGTAGTTTTCAAAGCTTAAAAAAAATTAAAAATTAGAAAAACTTGAAAAACTAATAGAATAGACTCACACATCTTCATTTATGAGAAAGCTATATGAAGTCTAGTGGAAACAGGACAGTCTTTTTAAGAAGTGACTCTGGGCCAGTAGGATATCCAGATGAAGGAGGAAGGAAGGAAAGAAAAAGAAGGAAAGGAAAGGAAGGACTTGACCCCTACCTCACACAAAACAAGTTAATTCCATGTGGATTATAGTTTTGAATGTTAAATGTAAAACAATAAACCTTCCAGAAGATAACAGGAAAATATCTTTATGATCTTGGAGTAGGCCAAAAAAAAAAAAAAGAGACAGAGAGAGAAGGAAGGAAGGAAAGAAAGAAAGGAAGGAAGAAAGAAAGAAAGGCTTCTACAAATCCATGAGAATAGACAATCTAATGTGAAATGAGCCAATAAACTTGATAAGCAATTCCAAAAAGTGGATATCCAAATAATCACTATACACAGAAATGTACTCAAAAACAAACAGAGGGACTTCTCTGGTGGTCCCAGTCGTAAAGAATCTGCCTTCCAATGCAGGGGACAGGGGTTCGATCTCTGGTCGGGGAACTAAGATCCCACATGCCGTGGGGCACGCCACAATTACTGAGCCTGCGCACCTCAACTAGAGAGCATGCGCTCTGGTGCCTGTGCACCGCAACTAGAGAGAGAAAAAACCCGCACACCACAACTAAAGAGAAGCCTGCGCGCCACAGCGAAGAGCCTGTGCGCCTCAGTGAAAGATCCTGCATGCTGCAACTAAGACCCGACGCAGCCAAAAACATAAAAATAAATTTAAAAAATAAAAACAAACAAAAAAATATGATTGGCCTAGATTAGATCAGCTTTGACCCTATGGACCAGTCAGTTGTTGCCAGGCAGGCAGGAGAAACGGCTACACTCCCTACCTGACACCCCACCAACCACCAGCACCAACACCTTTGGATGGACTGGGCTCATAATCCAGTAGGTTTCCACTAGACTGTGTAGTGGTGTAGTAAGTTTGTGGGATTTTTCTCCTGGCTAAACATACAGACACACACACCACAGCTTTGAAAGGAAGTATTGAATCTTACTCCTTTTTCTATTTTCCGTACTAGCTCAGTGGCCTAGATGTTAGTGAAAGAAATATATGAGGTAAACTGAATATATGTTTGTTATGTGATTGACTATGAAAATGCACAGACCCAGGTTGTGCTTCTAGGACAGAACACACACATGCATGTGCATATGTACACACACACACACACACACACACACACACACACACACCCCTCTATGAGTTATGCCCCTCAAGATTCTTCAGTTACAATCAGAAGTATTTAGCTCTGGCTTCTTTAACAGAAACAGATTTCAGTGGAAACCTATAGATGTTGGACAGAATCAAAGAGAAATCTGTATATCCAGGCTCAGGAAGGACAGGAACTAGGGCTGCTCTCAGGTTCTCAGTCAGCAGGAATGTGTTGATGGTCTCCTTGGGATGCTGTCCCACCATTTTCTGCCCTCAACTCGAAATCCAGATCCCAGAGAGAAGGCATCTAACTGGCCTAGCTCTAGTCAAATGGCCCCATGCCTCCTACCCCAGCACCTTGACTTATTGTCCCACAAAATGGCACCCAATGGGACAAGGCCAGAGTCCCCACAGCAGTACTGTGAAGAGGGTTAGAGTCCAGATAGGCAAAGACAACAGAGCCCACTGTGAGAACCCTTTGGACTGTCACGGCAACGATGCCTATGGTGAGGTGGATGGAAAATGAGATGCCTGTTGCCTGGTCCATTCATTTTGCCAAGAAGTCTCTGGGAAGCTCCCTGCACAGGCACCCAGGAGAGATGGAGGCCTCTCCAGCCGTGGCACCTAGCTGGGACTCCATCCAGGAATGTTTCCTGCTTTCCAACATTCTTAAATAGGGTGTCTAGATGGCAATCTGAACCAGCATAGCTTTGGTTGAGTATGACTCGTCCTTAAACATCCTGGGGCACTTTCCAAACCATGAAAACTAAAAGGAAAGGCAAGGTCCTTTCCCTGGGGCAGCAGGGGAAACCTTGAGCTGGTGCTTTGTTAAAGCGGAAAGCAATGTAACCAGCGTGTCACTCACCTGAAGGGCCTGGAGTAGATCCTCAAAAGTGTATGGAACTAACAGATGCCCTTAAGAGACTCCAGTCCTCGAGATTTGGAGATTTCCGGTCCAGTGGTCCTATCTCAAAGAGGGGAAGGTGAAGTCACACAGTGTTCATTTCCAGATCCCGATTTATTGGATGGAGGTGACCAGCCAGCAGTCTGTGATGCCCCACGTGGCTGCCTCAGCCCATGTGCCCACCCTGCCCACCGTGGCCCTAGAAGGTGGAATGCAGTGCCTGGGACAGGGCCATCTCAGTCTCAGGATGGACCCCTACAAGGCCACCTGAGTGCAGAATCCTTTTTATTTAAAAAATCTTGCCTCATGGTGTCTTTCTGAAGCATTCACTCTAGTTTGCCTAGAAACAACAGCTCCCTTGTTTTCTCACTCATATTTCCTTAATTTATGTGGTCTTGAAGTAAATCACTTCCATTACAAGGGGCATAAACAGGTCTGGTGACAAGCACAACTCGTCCTGGCCCATGCTTGCCCCTCGGCAGAGAGGGCCCAAGTCTTCTGCAGAGAAGCCCCCAGCTGTGGTGGGCCTCTTGCCTATTGCACAGAAATGTTGATAAAGGTTGATTCCAGTTGGTAGGTTTTTGGGTGATTTTTTATTTTTAGGTACTATTTTATAGTTTCTAACATTTGCATGGGCTTATATTACTTCCCCCCTCCTCCCCTCCCCCTCACCCCGACCATGCTGCACAGCTTGCAGGATCTTAGTTCCCCGACCAGGGGCTGAACCCGGGCCCAGGCAGTGAAAGCACCAAGTCCTAACCACTGGACAGCCAGGGAATTCCCTGTATTACTTTTTATAATCAAAGAAAAAAATGTATGTATATTATTCATCCTCTATAGATTTTGGTGTTTGTTAAAAATATACTAGAGATAATTTTCAAGGATTTTGTTAATAAAAGACTTAGAAAAGGGGAAAAGTCTATTTTTTGTTAATGGTTAATAGAAGAGAGGTTTTATACATTTTTGGAATACCTTTATGGGTCTACCCTGCACTTGCAAGCCTCTATATACAAATGGAAATTGGGATGAGAATTAACCATTATAAAACCCCCTTTAAATAGGCCAATTAAGATAGGATTTTTTTTAAGTTACCTTATGTAGCATCATGTATTTTTCTAATTTCCTATTCTTTTACTATAAAAGTAATGAAATTCATTTCAATAATCACTGTGGAGAGAAAGAATATAATGATCATTTGTAATCTAACCACCTAACTGTTGGCATTTTTGTTTCAAGTTATTTTCTGCCCTAGACCTCCAAACCGTTTAATAAGTCTTGCCCCAGTTTAGTCTCAAAACAGGATTCAGAACATCTGGGAGATGTTCTTGTTCCCATAAGCGAGGCATAGAGCCCACTCCTGACTGCTCGGCCAGTGGTTTCTCCAGGGAAAAGCTGGCTGTGTCGTGTGAGGGACACCTGTACACTGGCAATGATTAGCACAGTCCCCAGAGATAAGTCACCTTACTAACTAGACTCCTCTATGTGGATCACTAAGGGCCACAAAGAAAGACTAAGGTCACTTATTTAGATGATTTTTGTTTCTTTGCGTCCTTGTGTGTTTTTAAGTCCTTAACTTCTTGTATCAGAATTTGATATGAGCATGTGAAATATTTAATCTACCATTTGGGATTTTCATTTAATGACCTGGATACTCATTTGGCTAAAATTAACATGAATTCATTAAATGTGAATTCATTTAACATGAATTTTTTAATTGTTTACCTTTTAATGGAAATACAAAGCAATTGGAAATAGACCAAACAATGTACCCTCACACGGGCTCAAGGCACGTGGGCTTCAGTAGTTGTGGCACGTAGGCTCAGTAGTTGTGGCTCATGGGCTCTAGAGTGCAGGCTCAGTAGCTGTGGTGCATGGGCATAGTTGTTCCGTGGCATGTGGGATCTTCCTGGACCAGGGATCGAACCCGTGTCCCCTGCATTGGCAGGCGGATTCTTAACCATTGCGCCACCAGGGAAGCCCCCATCTCTTTAATTGTAAAACCTCTGGATTTTTTTTCTATAATATTTTCTGAACTATTATCATACCACAGGACAATTCTGGCACTTTTGTATGTTCTTGTCCAGAGAAACTGAAGGGTAGAATCCAAACAAAACTTTGTTTACTTTTTCCACACTTCAGGAACCAGAGTAAATTCAGTGCAAAGAACCCTATGGGGAAAGACAGAAAAAAGGGGGAAAGAATAAAAGGCTCTTCCTTGTACACAGTTAAAATTATCAAAGAAGATTTTATTTACACTGGACATTATCATCCTAATTAACAAAAGTAAGGCATCAATAATAATAGATAATTGTCCTTGAGAGCAGCTAGTGATGAGATGTGATAGGCAAATGGTTGTTCAGGGACATTTAGATGTAAATAGAGTCGGATTCCTTGAGCTGCCCAATTCTTGCAGAGGGAGCATTACGTTAGGGCAGAGTACACTTTTCCGGGTTATCCCCCTTGACGGTAGTCCTTTGCCCAGTTTCCGACGGGGAGTATGATCTCTTGGGGTCTTGTCTCTTGGGTAGACTGGCTTCAGGGAAGGAGAGAGGCCAGCAGCGTGCCCCTGCCCGGGTGGAGCTGGTGGCTGCGGTCAGCCTGTCCGATGGGCAGCGTGCCCCAGCCTTCTCTGCTGCTCCGTCTTGCCCCTGTTTCCAGCCGTTGGCTCCCCATGAGGGACACTGCTGCTGGGCTCTGGTTTTCTACCTCGGTGAGCATTCCACGGTCTGTTTTAATGCCTTGTTTTTAGAACTGGGTTTAACAAGGTAAGGAATGGAACTGCCATCCTGGGAAGTCAAGAAAAACGAGCCCACTCGAGCTTCCACTGGGAAGTTGCTGCTACTGCTTTAACCCAGGCAGGACTTCTTTCTGTGTTATTTGGGACCATATGCAACTGCCGCTTTTTAACCATTTTTTATTCTAAATATGTCAATTTTATGTGATTCAATTGAATATTTGAACCCTGTGGAGCACAGTGGGGTGAATTAGGGCAAAGGAGGAGGGAACTGGTATTTATTGAAGACACACTATGTGCTGGGCATGCTAACCCCCTCATACTTCAAATTACCACCAGAATACAAGCCCCATCAGAGAAAGTGACTGCCTTCTTCACTTATCGTATCCCTGTTCCCAGCACAGTATATGGCTTCATTGATATTTGCTAAACAGGTAGAGATGAATCAGTGGTGTAAGAGATGGGGATAGGCTTCCCTGGTGGCGCAGTGGTTACGAATCTGCCTGCTGATGCAGGGGACAAGTGTTCGTGCCCCAGTCCGGCAAGATCCCACATGCCACGGAGCGGCTAGGCCCGTGAGCCATGGCCGCTGAGCCTGCACGTCCGGAGCCTGTGCTCCACAACGGGAGAGGCCACAGCACTGAGAGGCCCGCGTAGAGCAAAAAAAAAAAAAAAAAAACGAAAACAAAAGAGACGGGGATGTTCATAACACCTTACAGAGTGCTTGTGAATGTGTAAGCCCTCTTATATAGTATATGAAATACATATATATATATATGATCAACAAGGTGCCTGGCATACAATAGCAGCTCAATAAACATTAGGATGGAGAGACTGAGAGTCAGAGAGGTGAAATAATGTGCCCCCAAATAAATAGCTCATAAGCAGTGGAGGCAAACTCAAGCATATTTGGTTAAATTCAAAGCCCACATTATTTCCATTGTGCTCATACCGTTGTATTTTACATAAACTCCAATCAGGTAGCCCCCTTTGCTCTGGTCTGCTCCCTCCAGCCCTCCAATCTCCATCCCCAGTTCTTACTCATGTTACCAGGGAAGTCTCTGGAGCCAGAGAAAATGGCAAAAACAAGAGGGCTTGCCTCCGCTGTCCCATGCTCAGCTTCCCTGAGAGCCTACGATGGCTGGGACTTGGCAGGCCGCACTGTGGCATCTTGGCAGGTCAGACATGCAATTCTGTACCCCTCTCCGCCTCCAGTTTCCAGGGGAAATAATAACAATAATAAAGAGCAGAAGGCTGAGGAGGACACACATTACGGAGGCGCCTTCTACGTGCCAGTCACCACTCTAAGCTCTTCGCATTATTTCATGTACTGCTGACAAAAGCGGGTGATTATCCTCATTTTATAAACGGAAGTCACTTACACAAAGCCACACAGGGCATTTTAGCCTGGCCCTCTCTTACTCCAGAGCCTAAGCTTTTAACCCTGATGACCTAAGATGGAAAAGAAATGTCATCATATCATCAAGAAGAAGCATAAGAATAGCTAGAGAAAAGCAAGATTGAAATATCAGAATAAATATCATTTATTATTTCTTCTGATCATAAAATATCATCAAGAAATTGTTCAGAAATTCCCACACTCTTAGTAAGGCCCTCTGTGGGGTCAGTCAGGGGCAACTGCCCTGTCACTAGGGATAAGAAGGGTATGGGGAAGATGTTATTGGTAAAACCACCCTTCAGGACAGGAGGCAAGAGAACTGGAGAAAGATAATGATGGGCCAAGAGAAAATGGCAGGAGGGAGGCTGCCTAGTATTGAGAACAGGAAGGAGGATCCTGGAACCCAGGAAACTTAGGCTTGAAACCCGGCTCCACCGTGGGTTTACTGTGTGACCTTGGAAAAGTTACCTCCCCTCTCTGAGCCTTAGTTTCAGATAAGTATAAAAGGGAACAAATAGGACTTCCCTGGTGGCGCAGTGGTTGAGTCCTCCTGCCAGTGCAGGGGACATGGGTTTGACCCCTGGTCCGGGAAGATCCCACATGCTGCGGAGCAACTAAGCCCATGTGCCACAACTACTGAGCCCGTGCTCTAGAGCCCACGAGGCACAACTCCTGAGCCCGTGTGACACAACTACTGAAGCCCGCGCACCTCGAGCCCACGCTCCACAACAAGAGAAGCCACCGCAATGAGAAGCCCGCACACTGCAACGAAGAGTAGCCCCCGCTCGCCACAACTAGAGAAAACCCGTGCGCAGCAACAAAGACCCAACGCAGCCAAAAATAAATAAATTTATCAAAAAAAGAAAGGGAAGGAATAATGCTGACCTCATTGGGTAAGTTACAGGATTTAAAATGAGGGTGTTTGTAAGGGACCTGGCACGCATTAAGAATTTAATAAATAATGAATCTCCTCCCTTCTCCTAGGGATTAGAGAAAGCAAATTCACTTTGCTTAAATGCATGTAAAAGGCTTCAGACTGCTTCTTAACAATGAGGATCTTTATTGGTGAATATGCAAACCAAAAATAAAGAGAGGTTAAGAAACCTTGGCTAGCGGCATCCCTATCTTTCCTTAAGATCAGCCTTATCTCTAGTGTCTTCCACCTTAGGAAAAAGCAGAGGCTCCTGTTTGAGACGCTCTGTCTCCAGTGGTGGTAAACCCCCTCCTTCCCTGACTCCAGCCCATGCTGGGCACCGAAGGAGCTTGGCGTGGAAAGTCCTCCCTCTCGGGGCTCCCTTTGTCATTAGCACAGAAGCCAAACTTAAAAGGAAGGAAGAAGGTTGGGGGGTGGGGAATGGTGACCTTGCAGCTTGGTCTTCCTGTATGCTACGAAATGTGCAAAAATAAGAGCAATTCATAAAAATTCACACTGATTTCAGAATGCAGAGGCGCTCCGTTCAAGAATCTGAGAAAAAAAAAAAAAAAAGAATCTGAGCAATATCAATAATGTATTACTGTGATCATTTTATTGATACCCTCTCTCATCAATACAAGCTGATCACAGGTACAATTCACTGAAACATTTACGTTCTTAGCGTACACTGTGCTTTTCATTTACAGGTATAAGAAACAATTTTGGCTACTTTTTTCCAATTGCAATTGCTTCTTTGGACCCAGATGCTTTAGTCACTGTTCATCTCTGCTTGTCAGAGAGCTTTCATTAACTCCTGTCTTCTGGCTAATTCTGTCTTAGCAGACCAGTTGGATTCCGACATGCTTCCTTGAGTCCTTCAGGAATTGGTGTTAAACCCCGTGCCTCTCCCTACCGTACGGTGCTGCGGGAAGCTGGGAGAGCCCTGCATTGCCCAGTGGTGCATGTTCTGCTTTCCCTCTTTTCCCTCTCACATTACCCAAGGCAAACATCTCAAATGGACCATTTAACCCCCGCCCCACACTTCCCTTCACCTCTGTTTGATCTCAGCCTTTAAAAAAATGTTTTTGAGTCGTTCAAATTGACTTATTCAAACTGACAAAATGCAGTTTTATACCACTCTAGCCCCCAAACACTATAGGGATGGTCTTTATCGTTGTGCAGAATAAAAAGGAGAAGTAAAGTGATTCAAATGGCTGTTTATTTAGTGCAGGAGGGGTGGGGTGGGGGGCAGGCTTGGGCCTTGGCATTCTATCTCCTCCCCACTTCATTCCTCTGCTCCTGGACCTTAGTACTTGCCCTCTGGGCAAGTGGGCTCATTATTTCTGTGGGAAGACAGCCTGCCGTTTATTTGGCCCACACTTTACTTTTTTTTTAGATAACTAAATATCTAGATTTTAGCCTGATTTTAGCTTGGGGCCAGATGGTTGGTCTGGGACCCACAGGTGTTTGCATGCCAAGGGAGGGAAAGGCCAAGGCTGGGACGTGTGTGGATATTGGACAGAAAGGCATCTGCTGATGCCTTTCGGGATTAGACAAATACACGACAATCTACCTCCGAAAGCTTCTGTTTTCTCCAGCACGCTCATCTCCTTGAACTTAACGCCAGGCTTAATGGAATACCAGGAAGGGGTTACACACTATGAAAGTGATTCTTAACTCACAGAAAGAATTCAGGACACAACAGCCACAGTGCCTTTGCTTTTTTAAGTTGCCCAGATGGTTGTGGGAAGAACTACCTATGGAATAAAAAACGATTCCACCATCATCAAGAACCCATCAAATATTGACTAAATAAATGATTTTCAGCCCTCACTATGCATGGGTTTCACCTAGGGGTGATAATAAAAGCATGCAGTTGTCCAAACTCTGCCCCAGGTGTTCTGATTCAAGGGCCCCAGGCTTAAGTATGCATAAAAAGTGTTTCGGGACTTCCCTGCTGGCACAGTATTTAAGAATCTGCCTGCCAATGCAGGGGACATGGGTTCAAGCTCTGGTCTGGGAAGATCCCACATGCCGCGGAGCAACTAAGCCCGTGAGCCACAACTACTGAGCCTGCATGTCACAACTACTGAAGCCCGCATGCCTAGCTGCTCCACAACAAGAGAAGCCACTGCAGTGAGAAGCCCACGCACCGCAACGAAGAGTAGCCACCGCTCACCACAACTAGAGAAAGCCTGCGTGCAGCAATGAAGACCCAATGCAGCCCCCAAAAAAACTCTTTAAAAAAAAGTATGAGTATTTAATGAAAAATTTCACTTTTGTTCCCTTTTTCTTTCAAAGTAATTTAAAATATTTGAATCTATATAGGCATTTAGTCTTAGATGAACATGTATTTATCATTATACTTAAACTCCATATTCCCTTGATGAAGAACAGCTGTTCCAGCTGGAAAAATAGAAAGCCATATGAGTTTCAATAAGAACAGAAAAGCATAATAACTTAGTCACCTTAAAGCTTCCTTGGCTAACTTCTATCCTCCTATCAGATGACAGCTTAAACATAATTTCCTCTGGGAAGCCTACTTCGGACTCATCAGCCAAGTTTAGATCTTTCCATTATATCCTTCATTGCACTATAGTATCCTTTGTACTGTAAGCCTTGATATAATTTTTGTGTATGTCAATGTCCTTGCTAGATTGTAAATCCCATCTGGAATGTAGGCTAGAAACTATGTCTAACATTTTCTGCAGCATCCTTAGGACCTAGGACATGGCTTAAATCACAGATGATGCAATTGATAAATATTTTCTTGGTAAATGTAAATGCAATGGCTGTGTGTTGTCAGTGAATATTCTTCCCCAATCCCTATAACTATAACATGTATATCCACTGTCTTTTGTACAGAACATTGATTTCCAGAGTCAAATACTTTCCATTCCACTTAAAGGAAGAGCCTAAAATATGTATCTTCCTAAAAAGATTATAAAATATAATTGCAATTCTATTCTTCTTTGTATTTAGCCTAAAACATGAATGTTCCTTCTTTTGCCAAAGTTGAATATAATCCACAAATTATTTTAAACTTCATTTACAAAGTGGGTATATTCTTAGCAGACATATTGATCCTTTTTAGTCCTTCTCTTTTGGTATAATCCCTTTTGAGACAAAGGCTGAGGTTTTTTGATTGTTATTTTTTGTTTTGTTTGATTGCCATTTTATAACAAGCATTCAGCAGTTGCTCAATAAAAATTAATTTCATTTTCCCTAAAAAAGAGTACAGACTTAATGGATCTCAGCCTCTTGTGACCTTGGGCAGATGACCTAACTTCTCTGCCTCAGTTTTCTTACCTGTAAAATGGAATCAATAATAGTACCAGCATCATAGAATTTTTGAGATTGAATGAGTTAATCCATGTGAAGTACTTTGAACACTAACTGGCAATATTACAAGTGCTCAATAAATATTATCTATTATTATTATGACTCTAAGACTCCTTCCTTTGACCTAAGCTCATTTAACTACAACTACCAACCCCTCCCTACCTTCAGCTTCTACTGTCTCATTAGCTGAATAAAATTTCCTATCAAGGAGAAGAGCAAGCTCAGCTGGTGTTGTGAAGGCATGAATGTTGATGGAATCCTGTTAGGAAACTTACTTAAAGGGGCAAAATCTAGATGTGTGAGTTGTCATGCTCCCACATGGGGCTGCCGTAAACTACTTGGTCAAGAAAGAGAACCATGTAGGGTCCCCTGTTAGAACACTATTCTAAGATTTTAATTGCCTTCTTAGAAGTACTAAGCTCATCTTTCCTCAAGAGAATCAAGCATTCTCTCTAAAATCACATAGAGCAGGATCATCTCAGCTTCTGCCACCCACTCAGTGCTACTATATTACTACAAGAAACACAGGGAATGCTCTAGGGATCCTGATTCCCTAAACTAGACCATATTCTCTAATACAGTACATGCCCTGGCTCTTCCACTGCTCAGCTGTTTTCCGGTCCAGGATTATACTTCTGAAAGAGTCACCATGACTGTGAAAGAGAATTGCTGTTTATAGTAGCATGATTTCACTTCTCTGTTATTATAGCCTTGGATTGTTCTTCAGCAACCAGAGAAAACAGGTCCAATGCTTGGGGGACTAATCCCTACTTCAAATGAGTCAAAACAGGACACTTTTTTGTGCCGCGGAGCGGCTGGGCCCATGAGCCATGGCCGCTGAGCCTGCGCATCCGGAGCCTGTGCTCCGCAACGGGAGAGGCCACAACAGTGAGAGGCCCACATACCGCAAAAAAAAAAAAACAAAAACAAAACAGGACACTTTTTGATTCCTGTGGAAGACAAAGGAAGAGGCAAGGATTGACTCGCTCAAGGATTTTTCATCTTACATCATGGTAAAATCTCTTCGTTGGTTTTCCTATTGTCTTTCAAATATGAGTTGATATACAAGCATTGATTTGGTATTTGACATTAGATGAGGCAGCAAAGTGTCAGAAGCCCCTGGCGGGTGGGTCTGCATATTTGGTTTCTAGTCTTGCCTCTGCCTTGGCCACACCGCCAGCTCTTAAAACTTCAGACTCTTTGGTCATTGTACAGTTGAATAGTGATCTGAGGGCTCTTTCCATAGTGAAGTCTGTTTAGAGATGACTTTTGGTCAATCTAGCCGAACATTTGTCTATTTTTTGGTCTTTCGGTAAATTTCCACATATTTCTGAGTTCCCCCAATTTTTTCCTGCTATTGATTGCTAATTTCATTTCATTGTAGTCAGAGACCATACTTTGTATTATTTCTCTCCTTTTAATTTTATTGAGGTTTGTTTTGTGGCTGTGTTGGTTTGTTTTGTGGCTGCCATAACAAAATATCATAGACTGGGTAGCTTAAAACAACATGAATTTATTTTCTTGGTTCTGGATGCTGGGAAATCCAAGATCAAGGTGCTGGCCTATTCAGTTCCTGATGAGAGCCTTCCTCCCAGTTTACAGATTGTCACCTTCTCCCTGTGTCCTCACATGGTAGAGAGAGAAAGCACGAGCTCTCTGGTATTTCTTCTTTTTTTTCTTCCAGTTTTATTGAGGTATAATTGACAAACAGCACTGTATAACTTTCAGGTGTATAGTATAATGATTTGATTTAGATACATCATGAAATCATGACCACAATGTTTAGTGAATATCCATTGTCTCACATAGATACAACATTAAAGAAATAGAAAAAAATTTTTTCCTGTGATGAGAACTCAAGATTTACTCTTAACTATTTTTATGTATAACATACAGCAGTGTTTTTTGTTTTTTGTTTTTTTAAATTTTATTTATTTATTTATGACTGTGTTGGCTCTTCGTTTCTGTGCGAGGGCTTTCTCTAGTTGCGGCAAGTGGGGGCCACTCCTCATCGTGGTGCGCGGGCCTCTCATTATCGCAGCCTCTCTTGTTGCGGAGCACAGGCTCCAGACGCACAGGCTCAGTAGTTGTGGCTCACGGGCCTAGTTGCTCCGCGGCATGTGGGATCTTCCCAGACCGGGGCTCGAACCCGTGTCCCCTGCATTGGCAGGCAGATTCTCAACCACTGTGCCACCAGGGAAGCCCCAGCAGTGTTAATTATATTTATCATGTACATTACATCCCAAGTACTTATTTATGTTATAACTGGAAGTTTCTACCTTTTGACTGCCTTCATCCAATTCCCCCTCACCCCACGCCCTGCCTCTGGAAACCACAAATATGATCTCTTTTTCTATGAGTTTGTTTATTTGTTGTTTTTGAAGTATAACTGACCCACAACACTATGTTAGTTCCTGGCACAGGACATAGTGATTCGATACTTCTATACATTTTGAAATGATCACATGATAAGTGTAGTTACAATCTGTCATCATACAAAGGTATTACATAGTTACCAACTGTATTTCCCACACTGTACATTTCATTCCCATGACTCATTTATTTTGCAGCTGGAATTTTGTACCTCTTAATCTCACTCATCTGTTTCTTTTCTCTCTCCACCTTCCTCCCCTCTGACAACCAAACATTTGTTCTCTGTATCTATAACTCTGTTTCTGTTTTGCTATGTTTGTTCATTTGTTTTGTTTTTTTTAGAGTCTAAATATAAGTGAAATCATACAGTATTTGTCTAACTTATTTCACTTAGCCTAATAGCCTCTAGGTCCATCCATGTTGTTCCAAGATTTCATTATTTTTTATGGCTGAGTAATATTCCATTTTATATAATACCACATCTTCTTTATCCATTCACCTATCAATGGGCCCTACGGTTGCTTCCATATCTTGGTTATTGTAAATAATGCTGCAGTGAACATAGGGGTGAATATATCTTTTCAAATAGTAGTTCTATTTTAATTTTTTGAGGAGTCTCCAAACTGTTTTCCATAGTGGCTGCACCAATTTACATTCCCACCAACAGTGCACAAGGGTTCCCTTTTCTCTGCATCCTCACTGACACTTGTTATTTGTTGTCTTTTTGATACTAGCCATTCTGACATGGGTGAGGTGATATCTCATTGTGGTTTTGATTTGCATTTCCCTGATGATTAGTGATGTTGAGCATCTTTTCATGTGCCTGTTGGTAAAAACTCTCAACAAAGTGAGTATAGAGGGAACGTACTGCAACACAGTACAGGCCATATATGATAAGTCCACAGCTAACATCATACTTAGCAGTGAAAAGCTGAAAGCATTTCCTCTATGATCAGGAACACGACAAGGATGCCCACTTTCACCACTTTTATTCAGCATAGTATTGGAAGTCCTAACCATAGCAATCAGATGAGAAAAAGAAATAAAAAGAATCCAGATTGGAAAGGGAGAAGTGAAACTGTCACTGTTTGCAGATGACATAATACTATACATAGAAAATCCTAAAGATACCACCAAAAAAACTATTAGAATTCATCAATGAATTTGATAAAGTTGCAGGACACAAAATTAATATACAGAAACCTGTTGCATTTCTATACACTAACAATGAACTATCAGAAAGAGAAATTAAGAAAACAATCCCACTTACAATCACATCAAAAAGAATAGAAAACCTAGGAATACACCTAACTAAGCAGGTTAAAGACCTGTACACTGAAAACTATAAGACTGATGAAAGAAATTGAAGACAACACAAACAGATGGAAAAATATACCATATTCATGGACTGGAAGAATTAACATTGTTAAAATGACCATACTACCCAAGGCAGTCTACAGAGTCAATGCAATCTCTATCAAAATACTAATGCCATTTTTCACAGAACTAGAAGAAATAATTCTAAAATTTGTATGGAACCATGAAAGACCCCCAAATAGCCAAAGCAATCCTGAGAAAGCTCGAGGTAACATGCTCCCTGATTTCAAACTATACTACAAAGCTACAGTAATAAACAGTATGGTACTGGCACAAAAACATACACATAGATCAGTGGAACCAAATAGAGAACCCAGAAATGAACCCACACTTATATGAGCAGTTAATCTGTGACAAAGGAGGCAAGAATATACAATGAAGAAAAGACAGCCTCTTTAATAAATGGTGCTGGGAAAAGTGGACAGCTACATGCACATGAATCAAACTGAGCTATTTTCTCATACCATATACAGCAATAAATTCAAAATGGATTAAAGATTTAATGTAATACCTGAAACCATAAAACTTCTAGAAATAAACAGGGAGTATGCTCTTTGACACTGGTACTTCTTATAAAGACACTAATCCTGGAACTTTCCTGGTAGTGCAGTGCTTAAGACTCCGCTCTCCCAATGCACAGGGCCTGGGTTCGATCCCTAGTTAGGGAACTAGGTCCCACGTGCATGCCGCAACTATGAGTTTGCATGCCACAACTAAGGAGCTGGTGAGCTGCAATTAAGGAGCCTGTGAGTTGCAACTAAGGAGCCCACCTGCCGCAGCTAAGGAGCCCATGTGCTGCAACTAAGACCCAGTGCAACCAAATAAATAAATAAATATTTTTAAGAAAAGGTGGGGGGTAACCTTCTTAGCCATAAATGTGGCTGTAACCACAGTTTAGAATATGTCATTAAAAAAAAAAA
Source organism: Mesoplodon densirostris (assembly GCF_025265405.1). Taxonomy (NCBI): domain Eukaryota; kingdom Metazoa; phylum Chordata; class Mammalia; order Artiodactyla; family Ziphiidae; genus Mesoplodon; species Mesoplodon densirostris. The sequence continues at coordinate 59,076,534 of NC_082673.1, read as the reverse complement.
GACACTAATCCTATCAGATCAGGGCCCTACCTTTATGACCTTATTTAACCTTAACTACTTCCTGACTCCAAAATAGTTGTGTTGGGGGTTAGAGCTTCAACGTATGAATTTGAGGTTGGACATAATTCAGTCCATAGCAGTGGCCTAGCATATGGTTTATCCTGGAGAATGTTCTGTGTGCACTTGAGATGATGTATATTCTCTTGTTGAGTAGAGTGTTATATAGATGTCTATTATGTCTAGTCGGTTTATAGTGTTGTTCAGGTCTTCTATTTCCTTTTGATCCTCTATGGATCATTGAATCCTATAGTTGACTTTGAAGAATACTTCAGCTGTGTGAATCATACAGTAGTTCAGCTTCTAAGGATTGTTTATATCTATGAGGTTATGTAATCACAGCATCACTGTAAAGCAGATAAATAACGATATTAGTAATACGCTTTTCATACGTGGACAAGTAGAGGCCTGGAGTGATTAACTGATGGATGCAGAATCACAGTGAATGAGTGGCTGAGCGGGGACAGTGGTCAAGTGTTCTGACTGCTCCCAGTGTTACCTTTCCATCAGACTAAACTGCCTTCCTTATGAACCATTTACAAGGTAGCAGATGTGCACAGCGTGTGTGCTCACACATGCACGTGTGTGTGTATGTGTGTGAGTGCACATGCAACAGAGACAGACAGAGACAAAGTGTACTAGGCAGGTGCAATGTTAAATTTTTGTTTATCCTGGAGCCACAGTCAGGTTTAATCATTCTTGGAATTCTTGTACATGAACAGGGTGTAGCGTGGACTCATTATTTACACAACATTCTCCTCTCCCTCTAGCCCGAGGGAGAAAGGGGCTTTCTCTGGAGCCCGTAGAGACCCTCCCCCCACCCCCTTATCTTTCCTAGCTGAAAGCCCACAAGCATTCCTGCTGCCTTCTTGGACTGTTCTATGGACGTGACCTGGGTGTCAGACTGACCATTAACAAGGCAGATAAGCTGCACATAGCTTCTCTCTTCTGTGCTTCCTGCCTTCCCTCGTTCTCACCTGGCTGTCGACATAGCAGGCACTCAATCAATATTTATTGATTTGGTTTGTAATGAGGCTGGGCTAGGTTGAACCCTGGTTGTTAATGAACTAGTGATTTAGCAAGAGGAGGAGCTGACAGACTCCCAGGGAGACTCCCGGAGTATCTCTCTGAGAAGAGTGATAGATGAAGACAGAGGAAATAAGAAGCAGCACAGGGTCTCAGCAACAGTGGGACACCTGGACTCCAGTCCTGCCACTGAGGCTCATCACCTTCTAGGGAGCTGTAGCCTCTGTCTCCTTGACTGTTGTTATCTGTGGGTGCTCAACCGAACAGCCTCCAGGGTTTATTTCTGCCTTAATATTTTTCTCGTTCTGTGAAATGCTTTATTCCTTTGTTCACATGCTTTCATACTCACGCTCTAATTCAACAAATATTTATAGAGCACCTGTTAAGTGGTAAGCACCAGGAGACCTGGGCTGAGAGATGGGGAGGGATATGCAGAAATAAATAATGAATCACTGAAGCCTTTGAACCCACCTGGCTGGGTGGAGGGAGAGAATGGGAGACACATCCACTTGGAAAACAAATACTGGGCAGGATCAGGTTGATGGCTCTTGGGGTAAATCCCAAGTACATCCCTGTCCAGCCGGTGCTTGCCTCAGGAACCTGGGAAACTGAGGCACTGCCAAGGGGAAGCTGGGAGATAGGGCGTGGTTCTTGAATGGGTGGGAGGGCTCAGTGGGATTCTCTTGAGCATTTGATGACATTTGAGGAGATCATAGAGCCCCTCTCACCTGCCCACTGGAGACATGAGAAATGGATTCATCCTGTGTCTAGGTATCTTGGGTTGAGTGGAGAACCCTCATGGAAGTGTTTCTGCCATCGGCTGTGTTCATCATGTAAGCCAGCAGCGCTCGCTGAGATCGGCTGCCCCGAAGAGGCCCGTGGCCTTCCAGGGCCATGACCCTGGCATAGTCTCAATGCAGCCTGACCTGCAGCTGAGCACGTGGCATCACCTCAGCTCAGTTCATCTCCACACCTGGTGACCATAGAGCCCACAAACCCAATAGCTCATGCAAGTGTCCAACAGCGCTTGCGAACAAAACCAAAACTATAACAGAAAATTAAAGAAATCCCGAGACACGCAGTCTCCCCCGCAACCTGAAGACTCCCGCTGCCATGCACAAGAGGAGGCCATACATGGTGCCCATTCTCGGGCTATGGATGACGGGACGTCACTGCTCTTCACATCAGGCCAAAGAAGGGAAGATCTCCCCTCGATCTGTGCATGCAACCCAAAAGAGATGCAGTGAGGGTGTGAGTGAAATCCCACAATGGCAGTGCAAATGACAACAGCACAACTAAATGGATTGCTCGTTGCGTCCCAGGCACTGTGTTAAACACTTTATGTACATGATCTTACTTTGTTTTTGATCCTATGAGGTAGGTATCACCGTCGTCCCCATTTTTAGTGATGGGGAAAGTGAGGCTTGGAGAATTTAAGCAAACAGCACAATAAGTAAAATCCAGACAGGGTAACTCCTAAAGACACATTCCTAACCATTACCTGGTATTGCACTTCTCACGGCTCAGTTTTACCAGACAGGAAAATTGTCATGGAACACACACATTGGAACAGCTTTCCCATCCTATGGCTTGAGTTTTGATCTGAGTGTTGTGTGTTTCTGAAGCATTTCTTTTGGATGTGTTTTTAATATTGTAAGCCTCCACAAATCCTTGTTGGAAGCAGGCACATCGTAAAGCACAATTAAATAAAAAAGCAACAGAACACACACAGAGATCATGGGAACTGGCTCCAATCTCTGTCTGATTAGAACTGTTTTGGGGTGAGGGCTGGGGGCATTGTCTTCGTGGCTGCCAGACAGAAGGTTGTTTGAACTTGGCTGGTTCTGAGAGCCAGCAGAATGAACTTGAAGAGAAAGATAAACATACAACAACGGTTCAAAGCTTCAGGTGTTGTGATTGCTAATTGAGAAAGGCTCTAAATGATACTGGCTGGACTGTAGGAATTTCACTCCCGGGGATTAGTGGCTCAGGTAACTCTGGGACTGTGTTCCTTCAGATTTTCCCTTCATGAAAATTAATAACAATCGTACTGTCCTAGCCCAGCAGGAGTGGGTGTGCCTCAGAGTATAACCCAGGGCAGCTAAAGCATCTTTATCTCTGAATATCTTCAGGTGGACTCTTCAAACAAGAAATCTCTCTCCCTGTCTCTCTCTGTCTCTCTCTGTCTCTCTCTGTCTCTCTCTCACACACACACACACACACACACACACATGTTGTCACACACACACACTCTCACACATTTCACAAACAACCCACGTTTCACATCCATACTCATGCACATGCTCCCGGACACATACACCCATGAATACATGCTGGCTTATACATACTTTCTCTCCACGTGCAAAAACACACCAGCTCACATAACACTCATACATCCATGCATTCACATGCACACATTCTCCCTCACACACACACACACACACACTCTCTCTCTCTCTCTCTCTGACACACACACACACACTCTCAGTCTCTCTCGGTCTCCCTCTCTCACCTGCACTGCATACTTCTGACAATGCTGCTGCAGCTGTACTAACCTGCCCGCGTTTCCTTCCAGGCTCTGCCCCTGCTGCAGTCCCCAGGCCCACGCCCCCTCCAGCTGCTGCCCTGCCGTCTCCCCCTTTCCCTCTGAGCCTGGACACTGGTCCCTGACTCAAAGCCTGTGTGTGTGGGCCTGGGGGCTGCTGTGCGAGCAGTGGTTGGGGTGAAAGGCGGGAGCCCGGGGCTGACCCCTCCCAGGTCTCCCCCAGCATCTGGGCCCCATTCTGGCTTCTTCCTCTTGTGGAGACAGCTTGGTGTGGCGGACTGGGCTTTGGGAAACGTGCGGCCTGGGTCCAGCCACAGTCCGGGCTTTTGGGTGAGCTGGTAAGCTGCTCTGACTCTCCATGTCCTTGGCTGTGTTGCAAGTACATGTCAGGCGTCGTGGAGAGTGTCACATCCCATACTTGATGTGAACACGCTGTCCCAGCAGGGGTTGTTACCAGTCACTCCTCTGACTGACAGGTTGTAAAATGCCTTTCGTACTCACCCCCCGTGCACACTGGTAAACTTTACCTCTAAATGAATCAGCTTTGTGTCAATGTTGCTCCAAAAATGTTTTTCAAACAAAAGAGGCGGCAATATGCTACACAGATTACCATCACAAGAAAGCATCTTTGTGCTGCTTCTAATAAATGAATGCCCGAGAAGAAAATGCTTTAAAAACCTTTGTTTTTATGTGTAAGAAATTCAAGAGTGAGTTGCCATTATGAGTGACAGTGTAGACTACCAATGTTCTCTGAGATTGTTGCCCCAAAGAGCAGCTTTGGAGACCCTGAAACAATGCCCTCTCTGCCCCCATTCTGCTCACATCGTCCTGGAGGTATTTAGTGCCAATTAACTACTAATTTTGATATGAAAACCATGAAATACCACACTTCCACAGGAGGGGAAAATAGCAGAAAGAGGGAAGCTGCAGGTACTGAATGTAAAATATCTCTTTTCACAATTTTGCTGAACACGGTCTCTTTAAATATCTTCCCAGTGGTGAGGAGGGTTGTAAATATCATTTCTTCAGCACCTACTATGTCCCAGACATTACATGTTTGACATCTAACATACTTAGTCTTTCTTCTCCCTTCTAACAATGGTAGGGATGTCATTAATGTTATAATCTACTTAACGTTTATCTCCAGGAGGGGAAGGGTTGTGTCTGCTTTGTTTGCTGTTGTATCACCGTGTGTTGCATTGTAGCTGGCACATGGCAATGCTGAGAAGATACTCATTGAATGAATGAATGAACGAACAAGTTATAGTCCTGGCAACAAAGGAGCAAGTGAGGCATTATTATCTCATTTTACAGATAAGGAAATGGTTGCTTAGAAAACTAAAATGGCTTTCCAAGGAGATACTCCTCTGTGGTGCTGGGAACAGAATGGAATTCTGTTGATTCCAAACTCATTTGCTCTCCTGGCTTCGAAAGCGACTATCTGACTGAGCACCTCCACTGGGTTGCCTTGTATGGGTTGTGTAAACCCGGAGAGGTTCTTGTTTAATAAACATTTTTCTGGCTTTTGCTCGTTCAGCTAGTCCCTAGTGCCCCTGGTAGGTAGTTTCCTCTCCTTTCAGCTTCTCACTCATTTATGTCATCCTATCTTACTTTGTGTTGCCTTTGTTTCATCAGTCCCTTTCTTTTTGCTCTGAACCGAGGGCCCACCCCAAGGCAACCCCATCCGGTCCTCCGGGGTGCTTCCTAGCTCTAGTTCCTTCCTCTGCTCCAGGAGCCCCAGCCGAGAAGCAGCTCAGGATAAACATCACCAGGGCTGTGCCCTGTAATTCACAGCCACCCTGACCACACTGGCTAGAGCCAAATCGGGGGCACTGGGCGTTCTCACCCTACTTGGACTCAATCTGCGTCTGCTCGCCCTGGAAACCCCTTGTGCTCCTGACTTGTCCCCAGCCCATCTCCTTTGCAATCTGTTTTTCCCAGACGGTAGTGTGTTCCAGGGTTCTCATTTCATCCTAAGGAGTCTCCCTGGGGCACCTCATGTACTGTGCCGTGGCTTTGATAGCATCCTTATGCAGAGACTTTTTTATATATAAATTTATTTAATTAATTTATTTATTTTTGGCTGCACTGGGTCTTGTCGCTGTGCATGGGCTTTCTCTAGCTGCTGCGAGCGGGAGCTACTCTTCATTGTGGTGCGTGGGCTTCTCATTGCGGTGGCTTGTCTTTGTCGCGGAGCACGGGCTCTAGGCATGCGGGCTTCAGTAGTTGTGGCTCGCTGGCTCTAGAGCTCAGGCTCAGTAGTTGTGGTGCACGGGCTTAGCTGCTCCGCAGCATGTGGAATCTTCCGGGACCAGGGCTCAAACCCATGTCCCCTGCATTGACAGGCGGATTCTTAACCGCTGCACCACCAGGGAAGCCCTATGCAGAGACTTTTGATGTTAGTGGGTGTGAGGATGGCCTGAGGGAGCCTGGTGATAACCCAGACTGCAGATTCAGCTCAGGGGAAGGGGCTGCATTCAGATGACTCGGTGCTGGAGGTTTCTGGCTCTCACGCCGCAGGATGGGACACTGCATCATGGGTTAATATTCTCCAATACCATGCCTTTCCAAGCTCCAGACTGGAATAGCCAACTCTGCAGTATGGAGTCAGCTCTCTGTCTCTTTTTTGTAGCAGTCATACAACGCGCCACCCATTTCTCCCTTCAGGGAAGGACTTTCTGCTCCAGCAGCAGGGAGTGCTGTCTGCGTCCAGCCTTCAGCTGTCAGCCCCTTCCAGGATGGCCTCAGCTGGAGAGAACCTCCTTGTCCAAGATCATGTCACTTCTTCTTGGGCTTCTTGGGGCAGCCTGCGTCCAATCATTCCTCTATTCGGAGCAGGAATAGAAAGGCTCAGCCCTCTTGGCCTCATTTGGAATAGCTCTGAAGGCCATCCGAGCTCTAGAACTCCTGGAGGGGTGAACTGATGTGCCATTTACCTACTGCTGCGTAACGAACCACCCCAAAGTGTAATGGCTTAAAACAACGACATTTACTTTGCTCAGGAACCTGCAGTGTGGGCCGGGCTCTGGGTGGGGGAATGATCAAGGAGGTTGTTCGTCTCTGCTCCACTCAGTGTCTGCTGGGGCGGCTTGAAGGTTGGACCTGGATGCATTCCAAAGCCCACTCCCTCTTGCACGTGTCTGGCATGTGGACTGGGCACACTCACAGTGCTGGGGGTCTGAACCACTGGGCTTCCTGGGCATCTCTTTCTTTATGTGGTTTCTCCATATGCTCTCTCCAGCACAAAGGCACCAGGGGAGCCAGACTTCTTACTTGTTGACTCAGGGCTCCTAAAATGCATATCCCAAGAGAAGAAGCCAGGAAGAAGCCGTATTGCTGTTTATGACCTAGCTTCAGAAGTCATGAAGCATCACTCTGGTTGAACAGTTACAGAAGGGCACCCAGGTTCAAGAGTGTGGAGTGTAGACCCCACCTCTCCATGGAGGAACATCAATGTCACACTGTAATAGAATGAGACACAAGTTGGTGTGGCCATCTTTGGAGAGTATAATCTGCCACAGCCATGGCCATCATTAGGCGGGCCCTGCATCTCAGTTTTTCTCTCTGCCCATGCTTGTCTCCTACCCCTCTTCTCTGTTGGTGTAGCCCTCAAAAGCACAGCTAAAAAAATATCCTGCTCGCCAAACTGTGTCTCAGAGCCTACTTCCCAGGAAGACTAGTCCCTGTAAGACTAGTCTCCCCAAACCAACATGTTCAAAGCAGAGTCATCATCTTCCCTACCACTCTTCTCTGAGCCTAACCTCAGTGAGTGGCACCTACTCTGTCTAGCACCTTCCCACCCTCAGGCACTCTCTATGTTCTGTCTTTCCCAGACTTCTTTCATACACATCCAGTTCCCTTCCTCCTGAGGCCACTACTCTCAACGAACCTCCTCCATCAGTCACCCCCATCGGCACAGTAGTCCCATAACGGGTCCTTCATTCTCCCTGTAGCCTCAGCTCCACTCGTTGCCAGAATGCATATTTGATGAGCTCATTCCCCGTTGCCCATGTCATAAAGTCCAGACTTCTTAACTTGGCCCACAACACCCCTTGTAACTGGACCTTGCCTTCCTTTGAAGTTCCCATTTCTTAACCCTGCCCATCACACTCACCCCCTCTGAGTTTCTTTCAGCTCCTTTGTTATGAATCTCCGGTAGAATCTCCCTGCCCTTTCTGGGATGTTTCTTCTGGGTGAACAGCACCATCCTTCTCCCACACCCCCAGACCTCCCTATGTTCTTATCCTTAGGTTTGGGCTCAAATTCCATTTCTTCTGGCAAGCCCTCCCTGACCCCTAGACTGAGCGAGGGGCCCTGACCTGAACTCCTGAAGCGTCCCTCCAACCGTAGCTCAGCCACACTTCATGGAAACCACGTGTGTGACCGCCTTCCCTGCAGGATAGATGTTCCACAAGGGCAGTGATGACATCAGCTCGTTCACCAGTGTAGCCAAGATGCAGCCCAGCACATGGCACGCAGTGAGCACTGGAACAGGCTGCTAGTACACAGAGCAGGTTGTGCTCTGATCAGCTCCAAGGGGCTCCATTTGCATAAGCTACACCATGAACATATCCCCTAGAATTATGCAGTGCCCACCTAAACACACAGAGGCCCAGCTGAACGTTTTAACTGTGTGATCAAACGAGTAAATGAATCATGTTATCCTTTGTGCTCTCTGTTAATTAGTGAGTTTATGTTTGGTAAGAGGAAAATAATCTGATTTCACGGTCTCTTTTCAAATGCCAAAGAATACAACGTTTGCAACTAGAAAAAAATACAAAAGCCTAAAGCAATGGTTCTCGATCCTGGATGCCCATTAAAATCACCTGGGGAGCTCTGGAAAAATGCTGATGCCTGGGCCTCACCGCAGGTTGCTTAAACAGAATCTCCGGGGTGGGGCACAGCGGTGGGATTTTTTTACTCTGCCCCAGCTGTCTTTCAGGCGCAGCCAAGGTTGAGAGGCTCTGGCCTAAGGAGTATCCAAGCACATCCAAGGAGCTTAAGAAACCCACCCGGCAATCATTAACCTCACTGTTAAAACACCTGGTTCAGGAGCCACAGGGCTGAGCACCCAAGAGGAAGACATTGTTGGGTTAAATGTCTTTCTTTGCTAGTTTTTGGACCTCAGATGCAGAGCTGAGTTTGTCATATCCATCAGTTCAAGCACATTGTCTTCATTAGTCCATGCAAGTCACTCTCGTCCAAGTGTCTTCCCCCTACCACAGACAGCCATCCTAATATACTTGATGTTTACACAATATTTACTTGTGTGTATATGAATTCTTGTAAAAATGTGTTTCACTGGTTTTTATGCCTGCACTTTTACTTTATGTAAATGTATTGTGCTCTAGACTCATTCTGGTTGGTAATTTTTCACTCCATCCCTGTTACTTTGGGTACATCCTGCCTGTGTTCCTAACTGCTCTAGAGGCTGCCAGTCTGTGCTTCTACCATTTTCCCCATCCACACCCCCAGTGATATTCACCCATATTGCTCCCAGCTCCCCGGCACCACCGCACTACAAGAGCCATCCTTGTGAATGTCTCCTTGTGCACCTGCGTGAGAATTTATCTGGGATAAGTACTCTCTCTGATCTATTAGCTATATACTTTAAATCTCATTGCTTATATGTTTTTACATGATGGATACTTTTACATCAATACATACCAAAAAGAAAAATCCAAGTGATTCGTAATACATTGACTTTAATAATGATGCCCAAACATATGTGTAAGTGGCTATAAGAAAACAATCTAATACCCCCCTAATGCCACAGAAAGAGCCGGGAATCTTGGGATCTCAGTGTCATTTAATCCCTGTACTCTGTCAAGCTGGATTTTAGTAGAGGAGGTGGTCTCCAGCAAGGACTACTGGATCACCTCAAATGAAATCTCAGTGACATTTAACCATTTCTTGGCTTGTTCCAAAATGTCATTGGGTAAGACTTCCATCCTGTGGATCTTAGCTGAACCTCTTACAGGTTCAAAAGGGGCAAAGACTAAGTCTGCTTCAAGAAATCAGGTTGTATGTGTTAAACCTAACCTCTGCTGACAAAACTAGGCAGAATCAGATGTTCTGGTTTGGGAAAGAATGAAATTTTGCCCAAACTCTGCAACATTATATATAATCAACATTATAAGCTGAATGGGATGTTTAGAGAAGACTTCAACACTTAATTAGCAAATATCCTGAGTGGTAGGAGTTCACTGCAAATCCTTTGTACAATAGCTATGTTGTGTGATGCACTGATATCCATGAGATTTCCAAACCAAACTTCTACGTTTTAAAGCAGTTGTTACTTTAGCAGAAGTATTAAGATTAAACCTAAAATTTGTGATAGTTTTTCTGCTTGACCAGAAGCCTCAATATTTATTAGCATTTACTGTCTAGCTAGTAGAGAGCAGTGGTTCATGTGCAGGCCACTTACTAGTTCTGTCATTTAGGGCAAGGTGATTAGCCTCTCTGTGCCTCAGTTTCCCCATCTGAAAAACAGGGATGGTGTTAGGGCCTGCCTTTTGGTGGTGGTATGAGAATTAAGTGGGATGACACATGTAAAGTACTTTGCACGTAGTAAGCCCTACAGTGTAATAAGCCCTGGAGATACTCAGCCTGTATCCTTGTGATGATTTATTTGGTCATCCTGGTCAGAACTGGGACATGTCAAGTCCAAGTAATATCTTTAGATTCACTTACTTTATGGGACTCTCCTGGCTAGTCCCAGAGCACATGCTCTTCTGTTCTCTGACGCTCTGTGTCCCCAGGTAATCAAACCCCACAAACTTCCTTCACTTACCCAATGTTCTAGACAACTTAGACTTTAACGTGCATTTGTTTTGTCTACCCAATTAGATGAAAACTGGAGGGAAGCGACGGTCTCTTCTATTTCCTCTATCTCAGAAAGCCCTTGGCAAGTTCAAGGACACACAATAGACTGGCGGGATGTTTCTTTCTGCATGAATTTACAAAATCCCTTTGAAATTTTGCTAGCATAAGAATTGTACTTTCTTAATATATTCTATAAATGTATTAACAAAAACCCAGGGAGGGCTTCCCTGGTGGCGCAGTGGTTGAGAGTCCGCCTGCCGATGCAGGGGACACGGGTTCGTGCCCCCGATCCCGGAAGATCCCACATGCCGCGGAGCGGCTGGGCCCGCGAGCCATGGCCGCGGAGCCTGTGTGTCCGGAGCCTGTGCTCCGCAACGGGAGAGGCCACAGCAGTGAGAGGCCCGCGTACAGCAAAAAAAAAAAAAAAAAAAAAAAAAAAAACCCAGGGAGTGTAACGTTTCCTTTCCTCTTCCCCTAGATAAGTTCGAGTTTCTCTATAGCCAGCTTTAGCCAATTACTCCATGATATGGCTCCTAAGCTGCCATCAGAGTCAGCATTAATTTGCCTTGGACACAGATGGGTCTTTGGTCCTATTACATTTTCCATGGAAGGACTTCCTGTTGAAGTAATTGAATAGCACAAACCCTTGTGTGTGTGTGTGCTTGTGAATATGTGTGCATGTATGTCTTTAAAAAAAAACACTTCCCTTTGACACTGGTTTTTCAGCCAATGTTCACATACCATCATAGGTTATTATCATTCATTATTATGAAACATTATTACCTTTACCAGGTAGGAAGTTGGATGCATTTCAATTGCTTCATTCATCCGCTAATTGATTCACGTAGTTTGCTGACATTCAAGTTTAGACGTATTGCTTCCATAAACAGGAACAACACCTTCCACTTGGGGATATGGCCTGCACGTTCGTATATGGTGCTCACTCTTAAAGCACAAACTGATTTCTGCAGATCTTCATCGTTTTTTCTGTAAAGAATGTTTCCCCTTCTGACATGATTTTTTCTTTAGTTAACCCAATGGGTGCTACGGATGACTTGGTGGATTTTAGTTCTATATGCCTATACTCAAAGAATTTTTATAAACACCATCACCATCCTCTCTTTTTACTTTCAATATTAAGTTTTATTTTATTTCATCGTTTTGTACCTTACCTTGTCTCAGAAAGGACTTAGGATGGCTAGTTTAAGAAAAATGCTCTTTTCTCTCACCATTTGTTTAGCAAATCCGGCTACATTCTGTAAGTTTCTAATCAATAATCTTATACAGCTCTGAGGGTCTTGAATGCTCTCCTCTCCTGAGCAGCAACGAGAGGTCCCACAGGAGGACAAAGAGGAGGTGGGGGCTCCCCTGGTGGCGCAGTGGTTGAGAGTCCGCCTGCCGATGCAGGGGACGCGGGTTCATGCCCCGGTCCGGGAAGATCCCACATGTCGTGGAGCGGCTGGGCCCGTGAGCCATGGCCGCTGAGCCTGTGCGTCCGGAGCCTGTGCTCCGCAACGGGAGAGGCCACAACAGTGAGAGGCCCGCGTACAGCAAAAAAAAAAAAAAAAGAGGAGGCGGGACGGGAAGGAACCAGAGCAACTGGGTGCGGCTCCCTTCCCGCTTAGAGTCTTAAGCTGTCCGCTTCTGTTCAAACTTATTTCTAACCAAAGCCCTTGGCTAAATACTGTTGACTCTCATTCTCTTCAAGGGCGGGAAGCCAGATCAGTTGATGTCCTCCTGTCCTTGGCGGCTCTAACTCAGACATTTAGTCCTGAAGACCTCTCAGGAGTACCTGGGTGAGACCTTAGGAAGCCTTTGGTTCATACTCCTTTCCCGTGTCCTTTCCCAAACACCCCTCATCCAAGCTCCCTCTGCTATGTCTCTAACCATCACTAGTCTGGGACTGTTTTGTTTCTTTTGCACCACATTTAGTGTCTCTCCTCTGAGGTCGGGAGCTGGGGGGTGGGGGTTTCCGGAGGGCGGGCTATTAGCATCCCTGCATCCTCCATACACTGCCCAGCGCTCTTCCACCGTCACCCTCCCTCCCTCGGCTCCGCCTCTTCCCTAAGGCCACTCCAGCCACCGTCTGCATTTTTGCATTGGGAGGACGGCCCTTCAGACCTCATTCTTTCATAAAACTTGCTAACTGCTAGTGTCTAAACTAAAAGCAAAAGATGTGCATCTGCATTCAAACTTCTTTTTCAACCATTATAAAAAGGTTTTTCAGAATGTGGCCTTAAAAGAGTCTTTTCAATCCATATGAGAGTAAAAATGGCTCCTCTAGTGCGCCTCACACAGCAGCTGCTCCCAGGGGGGCCCACACCTTCCTCTGAGAGGTCACAGGTTTGCCTGAATTTGAATTTGAGGGGAGCCAGAACCTTTTGATTCCCTTCATGACTGACTCAGAACCTCATTAACTGTTTGCCCCCTGACTTGTTTAATTACGGAGTGAACTGAGTATTCCTGGGGCAGCTTCTGGTAGAAGTTAAAAGTGTAGGCCTGGATTAAAACATAGACTGCCTCTGTCCTAGCTGGGTGACTGTGGGCGAGTTATTTCATGTTTCGAAACCTCAGTTTCTCCATCTGTCGAGTGGACATGGTCACACACGTGCTCTAGGGCGGTCATGCAGATTAAATGAAAAAACACACATTGAACAGCATGTTGAACAGTCTGCCGTAGTGACCAGTAGGGAAGGCGTGCCCGTCATCGTGCTGCTTAGAGCCTGGGAGGGGGCTACAGACGGGTAGTGGTAGAATGTAGTTGTTGCTGTAGAAATGGCTGTTTAAGCAGATACCTGAAGGCTGGGGGGTTGGGCAGGGAGGATGTTCCAGGCAGAGGGAACATGTGCCCCGGAGTAAAGAGGAGGCAAGGCCAGGAGCAAGGCTGGAGAGAAAAATCAAAGACCATATAAACCATTCTTAGCAGGCCAGTTAGGAGGCTGCTTCATCAATTCAAATGCAAAACCTTAGTGCTCTAAATGGGACACAAAGCAAGGAGGATGTGGTCAATGGATTTGAGAGAGATTTAGGAGGTAAAACTGACAGGATTTGGTGATTCATTGGACATCCTGGGTTTAGTCAGCAAGGATTCAACAACTGTTTGTTGAGGACGCCATCTGTTCCTTGCAAGACCTTGACTGATTTACTTCCTTATCAACCCCTAGGGCGACTGTCCAGCAAACCTCTCTCAACCTGTCCATCCTCATCCATTCTCAGAGGCCAGGTTGCTTCTGCTGGGGGCAGGCCCTGTGGAGTGTACATGGGGTAGCCCTGGGGCCATTCCTCTTTTAGAAAAGCCAGGACTTTAAAGAGAGCTGTCAACACTTGAGGATTTGGGAGTTAATTCGCTTGCTAGTGGATTCTCTCAGTCTTTAGACGCTTCTTTCTTTGAAACACTGCTTTGTAATCAGTATGGTGGCCTAAAGAAAAGGTTGGAGAGGGACAGTCACCCAACATAGCTACTGCCATGCGGTCATTTGAATGAGCTGAGTCAAGAGGAGGACCATGGTGGAAAAACCCCAAGCCATAGTCCAAAAGTACCCTCTCCTTCAGAGTGCCTGTTCCAATCTTGCTTTGGATTCTTTGATGCTAAAATCTGTTTAAAACCCCTGATCCTTTACCAACACATGGCAAGTCGAGGCAGTGAGAGGTGTGAGGAGTGGCAGGGGAAGGTGCCTAGAATTTAAGGGAGTACCTCGACGGGGAACCGCTATGGTGCATGAGGAAGGGGGTTCTGTTCCTCTGAACCCCCTTCCCTGACAGTGTTGGAGAAAATGAGTAAAGAACTCTGAGCTATTCTGCAGTTACTTTTTTTTTTAAGTCGAGGGTTTTTTTAAAATTTATTTATTTTAATTTATTTATTTTTGGCTGTGTTGGGTCTTCGTTTCTGTGCGAGGGCTTTCTCTAGTTGCGGCGAGCGGGGGCCACTCTTCATCGCGGTGCGCGGGCCTCTCACTGTCGCGGCCTCTCTTATTGCAGAGCACAGGCTCCAGACGCGCAGGCTCAGTAGTTGTGGCTCATGGGCTCTAGAGCTCAGGCTCAGTAGTTGTGGTGCACAGGCTTAGTTGCTCTGCGGTATGTGGGATCTTCCTGGACCAGGGCTCGAACCCGTATCCCCTGCATTGGCAGGCGGATTCTTAACCACTGCACCACCAGGGAAGCCCTGCAGTTACTTTTTGATCATCAGAATACCATTCTGAAACTGGACGATGTGGGTCACTATTTTACTAAGCTTTTTATCAACCACGGCAACAAAAGTAGCTGATGTTAAATGTATATTATGTGTGAGGCCCCACACCAGGCAAGGAACTTTATCTCATCTATTCCACACAATGGTTCTGTTAGGAAAATAGGACAAGTGTTCCCATTTTGCAGATGAGGAAGCTGAGGTTCGGAAAGCCAATGTGACTTGCTCAGTGTTCCACAGCCAATACGTGGTGGAGTGAACCAGGGGAAGAGCATAAAAATTAGGACCTTTGGGTTGAATAGAAGCTGATAGCTAAACAATTTATTATTTGTGAAAGATTTTGTGGTTGGTAATGAGAAAGTAATTCTAGGGGCTTCCCTGGAGGCGCAGTGGTTGAGAATTTGCCAGCTAATGCAGGGGACACGGGTTCGAGCCCTGGTCTGGGAAGATCCCACATGCCGCGGAGCAACTAGGCCCGTGAGCCACAACTACTGAGCCTGCACGTCTGGAGCCTGTGCTCCGCAACAAGAGAGGCTGCGATAGTGAGAGGCCCCGTGCACCGCGATGAAGAGTGGCCCCCGCTTGCCACAACTAGAGAGAGCCCTCACACAGAAACGAAGACCCAACACAGCAAAAATAAATTAATTAATTAATAAAAAACTCCTGCCCCTAACATCTTCTTTAAAAAAAAAAAAAAAAAAAGAAAAGAATTCTAATCAGGTATGTTGTGTAAATACCGTTTAATATTTATTTTACAACAACCACATTGTGATCTCCATGTTCCCGGACGGCTTCACAGGAGGAAGTGCCTGTTCATCCAGTTTAACTTCTGAAGGCCCCTTCAGGACATCCAGCCCCTTGGTGGGGGGTCATGACCCCCACAGCATAGGGCAGCCCCCATGAGTTAATGGTACCCCAGGGAACAAGCCAGGGAGTCTTCTGGTTGAATTTCCCCTCTGCGAGTCCAGGCACTGTACACTTTGCTCTCCCTAAAGCGAGCAGCTGGTGAGAAGGATGCTAAGCAGGCCTGCACACTGCCCGACTCCATTGTCCTAGAGCCTCAGGAAGTTTCTCTCCTGGGAGCCAGCCCCACCGGTTTGGCTCTGGCGGACAAGTCTGAGCTGGATGAACGAGCAGGAAGTGCCAGTTCCTGCTCTGTACACAGTGATCCCGAGCTCTTTGTGGAATAACCTGTCCAGCTCAGCAGGAGAAACCCACCAGCAAACTGGCCTGACAGCATCGCCCATCTCAGAAACCCCGCTCCACAGCTCGGTTTTGAAATTCCTTCATTGGAGCAGTCTTGGGAGCATCTTCCGATGTCACTTCTCTGGCCACGATTTTGCCAGCCACGGTGTTCACGAACTCCCACGGTCCCTTGAGTGGGGAGCCTGACTGCTTGCACGACATACGGCAACTTAACCCCCTCCGTAAGGCTCTTTATCTGTAAAATGAAGTGGTTGGATTCAGTGAGCCTGTAGTTCTGATTCTGAATTCATTATCAGTAGAATAAAAAGGGTGGTCTGTGCTACCAAAACAACAAAAATCATCACACCTCCAACAAAAGTGATTGGACTCACTGGGTGGGATACAGAGGGGAAACTGAGGTGAAGATGGATATTCTGTATTCTATCCAGATGTCCTAAGAGGGGAAGCCCAGGGTTTTTCCATACTTGAGGGAAGGCTCTAGACCTGGTCAGCTAATCAAAAGGGGCTGTCAGCTCATCCAGGGTCCCTCCAGCAGTGCTCAAGCCCCCTACCCAGCCCCAGATATCAAGGGTGAAAGGCATCAACATTCCTGTGACATGATCCCCCTACCTTGAGTGACATCAATGAAAGGAAAGAAAATAGAAACGGTGCTGGAAGAGGCTTACAGCCTGTGTAGCCTCCCGCTTCTCTTTACTAGAGAGGGGCTGCTGAGGCCCACACAGGTCACGTGACTTGCTCAGGGTCTTACCTGTCTTAGGTTTGGGGCTGACCCCATAGGACACAGTCTCCGCTGTCAAGCCAGAAAGGGGAGGAAGGGAATCTTCACCTGTGAGTCACCTCTGTTTTTATCCACCCAAGGGAATTCAGTCTCCATTTGGTCAGGGTGGACAGCCTGTAGTTCCTATGAGTGATTTAGGACTCGTGGATTTTATTTCAGAAGCCCTAACTACTCTGACCTATGCCTTCTGGTCATCTTGAATTACCACGGTGTTCTAGTCCAGAAATCCCAAACAGTGTGTGATCAGCTTTACCATCCATGGTGAGGGAGAAAAAAGAACCTGTGTGCCTGTTAAAAAGTCATCGTTTGGATTTAAATCAGCCCTGGTTAAAATAATCAAGGGAACTTGGGAACTATGGAAAGGTCAAAGGTTTGCAGGTTTAGGGTTTCGTGGGAACATGCGCGTGTTTGGACCAGACCCAAGTGCCTGGTTGACCTGTTTGACAGGTAACAATTAGAGAGTAGGAGCTTGCCTGGCTGGAATGTGGCTGCAGAGGCGGGTCGGAGGATCTGGTTTACCTGCTCAGCAGGTGGGGCCTGCTGAGTCCGACAGGCATGTGCACGCACAGCATTCCAGAGAATCGCTTTTCTTTTAAAGACACAGAGATGACTGCAGGGCACAAAAGGGTTGGGTTGAGCCCTGGCTGGAAGCCGTTAGCTGTTTGCAAGGTAAAGAAGCAAAATAAATAGTTCCCTCTAGACAGCTCAAGGAAGAAACTGCAAAGGCATTCAGAACTTCTGTTGTTGTTGTTAACTGCAAAGGCATTCAGAACTTCTGTTGTTGTTGTTAATGTCTAAAATGAATATATTCTTCTTGTCTCCAGACTTGAGAAACCCCAGACTGGTGCAAAATGCCAAAGATAATAGAGTTGAAAAGTCACGTCGCCCTCCCCCCAACTTTTTTCTCCCTTTTCTTTTTAAAGAACGGTAGTGTCTGGCTTAAGACAGTCTAGAAAGGTTTGCTGGTTCTCTTAATACAGCTGCAGAAGACACTCGGAAAAGCAAAGTTCCAGGGTTTTTTCCTCAATACATAATCTGTATATCTTTTGAAAGTTAAAAATACTGTTGCGATAAATGTAATTAAAGAAAGTAATTTGGTGTTTAAAATAATAGAAGGAGATTAGGATAATATCACATACATAATATACAGTATAATGGAGCATCTACCTGGACGCAGACCCACATACATAACGTGACTTCTTTCTGACTCAGAGGGATTTTGGGTAGTATCACTTCAACTTCTTGTATCATATTCATCACTGATGAGAAGGGGAAAGACCAAGCCAAGGGAGATTGGGACCTGAGAATTGCGATGTTATAGGGAATGTTGCTCAAACAAACTCAAAGCTCTGAAAATTTCCAAGTAATTAATTTAAAAAAAAAATTTACCAAGTTAGTTTTCTATTTCTTTTCCTTTTTTGGCTGTGTCACGCAGCTTTCGGGATCTTAGTTCCCTGACCAGGGATAGAATCTGGGCCCCCAGCAGTGGAAGTGGACTGCCAGGGAATTCCCATGACGTTTTGTTTTGTTTTACCAAGGTAGTTTTCTAAAAAATAACCCCCCCCCCACCTTTCTTTCACATTGTCTCTCTTCAGTGCAGAAATTATTTACATCCCTTCAAATGAATGATCGGTGCTTCCCATGGCTCTGTGTGCTCTGAAGTCCCAAGGCAGAGTCCCAAGATACCATCACTGAGGCCCTGGGGAGTGTGGTGGAAGCGGTAAGCAAGCATGGGCAGCTGGTGATTACCCTGAAAGCTCCTTGCCAGTTCAAAGAGTTAATTATAGGGAAGCAGAAGATCTTAAAGTTCAATTGGCAGAAACAAACAAGCCAACAAAAACTTAGCTGTTGCATTGTTGACTATTGCTGGTGGTAAAACAGCTGCTAATGTGGCAATTTAACTCTAAGTATTTGTGTACATGTGAAGGTTATTGTGTACAGACCTTTTACTAAAATTGATCAAAAGCCAGTAATAATAATAATAATAATGAAAAGTCAGAACAGTAACAACCTATGGTTATTGAGCTCTTACTATGTGCTGGCTACATTTTCTCATTTCATCGCCACAGCAATCCTGAGACAGTTATTACCATGCTCTCCATTTTATAAACAAGGAGACGGAGACGGAGGCACAGAGAAGTTCCAGAGCTTTTGCCAAAGATCATATCGTTGTTCAGTGGCAGAGATAGGATCTGAACCCAGGCACTTCATTCATTCATTCACACGTTTGAACTCCTGTTCTGAGACAGGCACAGTGCCAGGGATTCACAAGACCATGATGAACAGTTAGAGTTGGTCCTTCACAGACAAATTGGACTCAATAGAGTCTGATGACAGACGTTCCCTGACTTACAATGGTTCAGTGTTTGATGTTTTTACTTCATGATGGTGCAAAAGCAATACTCATTCAGTAGAAACCATACTTCGAATTTTGAATTTTGATCTTTCCCTGGGCTCGCAATGTGTGGTGTGATACTCTTTGGTGATGCTGGGTAGTGGCCTTGAGCTGAGGCTCCCAGTCAACCACGCAATCAACAAAGGGTCAACAGCCGATACACTGACAACCATTCTGTACCCAGACAACCATTGTTTTTCACTTTTAGTACAATGTTCAATAAATTATATAAGACATTCAACACTTTAGTATGAAATAGACTTTTTTTTTTTTTTTTTTTTGCGGTACGTTGGCCTCTCACCAGTGTGGCCTCTCCCGTTGTGGAGCACAGGCTCCGGACGCATAGGCTCAGCAGCCATGGCTCACAGGCTCAGCCGCTCCACGGCATGTGGGATCTTCCCGGACCGGGGCACAAACCCGTGTTCCCAGCATCGGCAGGTGGACTCTCAACCACTGCGCCACCAGGGAAGCCCTGAAATAGACTTTTTCTTTTTTTGTGGTACGAGGGCGGGCCTCTCACTGTTGTGGCCTCTCCCGTTGCGGAGCACAGGCTCCGGACGCACAGGCTCAGTGGCCATGGCTCACGGGCCTAGC
Organism: Mesoplodon densirostris; assembly: GCF_025265405.1. Taxonomy (NCBI): domain Eukaryota; kingdom Metazoa; phylum Chordata; class Mammalia; order Artiodactyla; family Ziphiidae; genus Mesoplodon; species Mesoplodon densirostris. The sequence continues at coordinate 59,056,922 of NC_082673.1, read as the reverse complement.
CGCTCGGCATGTGGGATCTTCCCGGACCAGGGCACGAACCTGTGTTCCCTGAATCGGCAGGCGGACTCTCAACCACTGCGCCACCAGGGAAGCCCAGCAGGCGGATTCTTAACCACTGAGCCACCAGGGAAGCCCTGAAATAGACTTTATGTTAGGTAATTTTGCCCAACTGTAGGCTCATGTAAGTGTTCTGAGCACGTTGAAGGCAGGCAAGGCTGAGCTGTGATGTTCGGTAGGTTAGTGTGCTAAATGCATTTTCGATTTGCATTATTTTCACCTTAGAGTGGGTTTACTGGGATGTAACCCATCGTAAGTGAAGGAAGATCTGTATTGTTTCTGACTCCAATACCAGTTCTCTTGACTATCTCTAGACAGCCTCTTAGTAGTACACATACTTTAGAGTCTGCCATTGTCTCTGATGCCACTGAGTGCCATACCAGAGACCATGACCTTCACCTCTGCCATGACCCAGCTATGCTGAGAAGCCCTCAGTAGCAGAGTCTTAGTGCAGCAAAGGACAATGTCTATTTTCAAGGCCATATCTACATGTATACTCCAGGCCTGCTTTGTTTTATTTGCCTAATTTGTGTGGGAGCAGTAAATTCAAGTTTGAAAGAGCTTACTGTGGGTGTGAGAAGCCACTCCGATTACTAAGTATCTTATCAATAACTAATATTTGCATACTGCTTTTTTTTTTTTTTTTTTTTTTGCAGTACGCGGGCCTCTCACTGTTGTGGCCTCTCCCGTTGCGGAGCACAGGCTCAGGACACGCAGGCTCAGTGGCCACGGCTCACGGGCCCAGCCGCTCCGCGGCATGTGGGATCCTCCCGGACCGGGTCACGAACCCGTGTCCCCTGCATCGTCAGGCGGACTCCCAACCACTGCGCCACCAGGGAAGCCCCTGCATATTGGTTTTTACCCCTTGATAATTGAACTTGATCATCACAGAGTCAGACATAAGGACTGCTTCCTGCGAATCCTGAAAAAAGTAAAGCAAAGATAGCTTGCAGTTTACCTACTCAAAGGAAGTACTTCAGCGCGGTCTCCTTACCCTGTAGCACTAAACGTTTTCCTGCGAGGTTGCTCTTATTTCCTTCTGATAGTGTGTATAAATCCTGAACTTTGTGCTCTTTGACCAAGCCGTTCCTCATGTGCCTTTGAGCAAACTCTGAAGGATAGATATGGCTTCTCTGGCAGTGACTCACTTTCAGTGACCATGGAAAGGCTGAATGGCCACTGACTTAGGGTAGAGTAATAATAATGGCAAATGGCGATAGTAATAAGTGTACTGAGGGCCTGCTATGGGCCAGGCACTGTGCCACTTATTCTACATGCATTCTCTCATTTAATAATTACAGTGGCCATAAGTATGTGTTATGATCACAGGTAAAAGTGAAGGAAGCCTGCTCGTGAAGCATAAATGCAGCTAACAAATGGCAATGCTAAGATGCAGAATAGACCCATCAGGCACTAGAGCCTGCATTAGGCAGGAGGTGGAAGCAAATTTCCATTTAGTCTTTAAGATTTTGTGATTCTGAGATGCTCTACCCTGCTTTGAACAAATCATATCAGAAGTGACATTTTGGGTTCCTCTGATCACTGTGCTTTAAGTGGGAAAATAAACAATCTGAAGCATGTTTTAAAAAGAACAACCAGGGTTGAAAGATACTCAGACAATGTCATGTGAAGAAAAGTTTAAGGAACCAGAAATATCTATAGCCAGGAGTTGAGGAAACTAGGACTGGGGGCTTGGGGAGGGGGGGAGTATGCTAATTGCCTTCAAAAAATTGAACAGCTCTCAGAATATGATGGTGCTGTGTAGCTCTAAATTGGAAAACCAGGACCAATAAGAGGAAGTTGGAAGAAAACAGATTTTGATCCCATATAAAGACAAATTTGTTATCCCTTCAACTGGAAAGCAGTGGAAGGACTGTTGGAATGCCAGTTCCATCGCTGCGGTAAGCATTTGTTGTTTTTGTTTTCCAGAATCCATTCCTCTTTATTCTGAAAGCAATGGCCTGATTTTCTCAGGGGAAGTAACATTTCCCCATTGCGAACAGTCTTGGTGGGACAATTCATCAAGTTGTACTATTCACCTCTCATCAAGAGTTGAACATGTGACCCAAGTTGGCCCAGTCAGATTCGTTTTTCCAGGACACTCTATCTTGAACTGAGTAACATGAGAGTAGAAAATGGCTGGAGCTGATTCTTCCCTGAGCAGTGCACTGACCAAAATACAAGAGACATTCTTATATATTAAACATCTCCTTCAAGCTCAATTTCCCCACCGTTTTCCCAGCCTTTAAAGAGACTCTCCAAGGATTATATCTCCAATCTAAATTCCTTATGATGCTGTTTGCCCTTGAAGAATAGAATTATTATCATCCCTGGTCCTGTTCTTCAACATTCTCTCAATTTTGTGAGCTTCCTACGTTTTCCCAGTAAATTCTATTTTTGCTTAAGTTAATAGGAATGCTTTTCTACTGTGAGCAAAAAGTTCTGACACAACCATTAACTAGATTCATGGCTATGATTGTGGGAAACAATTTTACCTCTCTGAGCCCCAGTTCCTTCATTTGAAAATAATCCCTGGCAGTGATCTCTGACAGTGACCCACTTTCAGTGACCATGGAAAGGCTGAATGGAGTATAACATGAGATAGAGTTATGTGATAGAGTTAGAGTATAACATGAGATAGCATCTGTGAAGAGAAAGACATATAATAGGTGCTCAATAAATGCTGGTTCCCTTATATTTCTCCTTGAAAACATAAATTTTCTGTTTTCAGAAAAATTAAGAGAATGTATGTGAAGTAGTTAGCATAGTGCTTAGCACATAGTAGGTATTCAATAAATGGTAGCTATGGAAATGATTTGATTATAATTTTCTGTCTGGGATTTCCCTGGAGGCACAGTGGTTAAGAATCCACCTGCCAATGCAGGGGACACAGGTTTGATCCCTGGTCTGGGAAGATCTCACATGCCGCGGAGAAACTAAACCCGTGCGCCACAACTACTGAGCCTGTGCTCTAGAGCATGCGAGCCGCAACTACTGAGCCCACGCACCACACCTACTGAAGCCTGTGTGCTCTAGGGTCCACGTGCTGCAACTACTGAGCCCGCATGATACAACTACTGAAGCCCACATGCCTAGAGCCCGTGCTTTGCAACAAGAGAAGCCACCGCAATGAGAAGCCCATGCACCACATTGAAGAGTAGCCCCCGTTCACTGTAGCAATGAAGACCCAACACAGCCAAATGTAAATTTTAAAAATTAAAAAAAAAATGTTTTTCTGTCCCTGTAAGTACTCAAGTCTAGACTTGAAAATCACTGGCCAGGAATTTACAGGGGAGATTCAACCATAGCGAGGATGCTTGGACATGATGGCCTCGTTGCTTTCCCACGTTGAGGGTCTATGATTCTATATGAGAGAGATTTAACAATGTGCAGACCCTTTCAAGCCAAATGGCAGAGGCAAGAGTCTTGGTATGAGGGCCGAACATGGTTGGGCGCATCCCCTGGGCTGATGTCCAAGCCAACACTGAGCAGGGTCACTGACCAACCTGCCCTTGAGGGGGCTCTGATGGTCACCCAGGTTAGTGTCCATAATGACTAACTCACTCAGTGCTTCCGCCATGGTTTTGTCTGAATAAGGAACAGAGACTCATTCAAGTTGTTCCAGAAATAATGGGGTTTATTGAAAGGACATGTATACATGGGAATCCTGGAAGAGCCAAAAAACCCAGCCTCAGGAAAGGCAGGAACCAAGGCAGCTCTGTGATATGCTCTTTTCACATTTCCAACTCTCCCACTCACAGCAAAGTCTCGCTCTGTATATTACCTCCTTTATCTTCCTTGCCAGCTGGCTATTTCTGACCATTCAGTCCCCAAATATGCATGATCTTCCAGGTTCAGCAACCATAACTAACTTCCTTCTGGGCATCTTTACCTAAATCCTGAGAGAAGAATTTGACTGGCTTAGCCATTGAGCCAGGCCATGTCATGGGCTACCAACGGACCATCCCTCAGACCTGTGCCCTCACCAGGTGCAGTCAACTGAGTGTGGAGGAACAGCCTTACCTGGTTTGTTGCCCACTCAGCAGGAGATGGGGACTGGTCAGGAAACTAGCAAAACCTGGTAGGAGACATTTTACCTGTGATGATACCAAAATACAAGATACCTCCTTATAGATTAAACATCTCCTTCAAAGTATATTTTCTCACCATTTTCTTCCAGTCCTTATGGAGAATCTCCAAGGGTTGTATCTCCAACCCAAATTCTTTAGGATGTGGTTTTCCCTTGAAGAAGCTCTCCTGTGAGAACACGGAAATTTCCCCTCTGAATGTTGACTTGAAGCAACTGGGTCTTCCAGTGTGTTGTGTAAAATTCTTGAGTTAACACTAAAATGTTTCAACTGAAAGGCTCTGGTTTCCATTTGAAAGAGAGGTGAAAGGAGGACCTCAGATCATGGGAATAGGAAGAAGACAATAAGAAGAAAAGGGAGTTGTATGAAAGAGCTGGGTAGGAATGAGAGCCAAGGTGGGAGCTGTAGGTTGGAGTGGGAGGAAAGCCAACCAAGACCAGAAACCAGACAAGAACTGCTGCTTCCACTTTGGGTCTCAGGATATCTAGAGTGAAACTAGAAAATGAGTACAGACCAACATGGATGGACCTAGAGAATATTATGCTTAGTGAAATAAGTGAGACAGGGAAAGACAAATACCATATGATATCACTTATACACAGAATCTAAAACAATAATACAAATGAATCTATATACAAAACAGAAGCAGACTCACAGACATAGAAAACAAACTTATTGTTACCAAGAGGGAGGGAGAAGGAGGGACAAATTAGGAGTACGGAATTAACAGATACACACTATTATACATAAAATAGATAAGCAACAAGGATGTACTTGCACAGGGAATTATACCCAATATCTTGTAATAACCTATAGTGGAATATAATCTGCAAAAAACCAGAAAACAAAAAACAAAAAAACCTCAACCTGAATCAGTATACTGTATACCTGAAACTAACACAATATTATAAATCAACTATACTTTGATTAGAAGACCTAAATAGACATTTCTCCAAAGAGATATACAGGGACTTCCCTAGCAGTCCAGTGGTTAAGACTCCACACTTCCACTGAAGGGGGCATGGGTTCGATCCCTGGTCAGGGAACTAAGATCCCACATGCTGTATGGCAAGGCCAAAAAAAAAAAAGAAGACATACGGATGGCCAAGAGGCACATGAAAAGATGCTCAACATCACTAATTATTAGAAAAATGCAAATCAAAACTACAAGGAGGTATCACCTCACCCTGGTGAGAATGGATATCATCAAAAAATCTACAGACAGTAAATGCTGGAGAGGGTGTGGAGAAAAGAGTACCCTCCTACACTGTTGGTGGGAATGTAAATTGGTACAAACATTATGGAGAACAGTATGGAGGTTCCTTAAAAAACTAAAAATAGAGCTACCATATGATCCAGCAATCCCACTCCTGGGCATATATCCAGAGAAAACCATAATGCAAAAAAATACATGCACCCCAATGTTCATTGCAGCACTATTTACAATAGCCAGGACATGGAAGCAACCTAAATGTCCATTGACAGAGGAATGGATAAAGAAGATGTGGTGCATATATACAATGGAATATTACTCAGCCATAAAAAAAGAATGAAATAATACCACTTGCAGCAACATGGATGGACCTAAAGATTGTCATACTGAGTGAAGTAAGTCAGACAGAGAAAGACAAATATCATATGGTATCACTTATAGGTGGAACCAAAAAAAATGTACAAATGAACTTATTTACCAAACAAATAGAGTCACAGATGTAAAAAACAAACATACAGTTACCAGGGGGATAGGGGTAGGGAAGGATAAATTGGGAGATTGGGATTGACATATACGTACTATTATATATAAAATAGATAACTAATAAGGACCTACTGTATAAACAGGGAACTCTACTCAGTACTATATACAGGAAAAGAATCTAAAAAAGAGTGGATATATGTATATGTATAACTGATTCACTTTGCTGAACAGCAGAAACTAACACAACATTGTAAATCAACTATACTCCAATAAAAACTAAAGAAAAAGGAAGAAAGGAAGGGAGGGAGGGTGGGAGGAAGAAAGAAAGAAGGAAAGAAAGAAAGAAAGAAAAAAAAAGAAAGAAAGGAAGGAAGGAAGAAAGAAAAGAAAGAAAGAAAGAAAGAAAAAAGAAAGGAAGGAAGGAAGGAAGGCAGGAAGGAAGGAAGAAAGAAAAAGAGTAGAGAGAGTCAGAATCAGGTAGAATGAGAGTGCTGAGCTGGGTGAGGTCTCCACCCCAGTGATTGTGTTGAGGGCCAGCTACGTACCAGGCACGTAAGATCTCTCTCAGGCTTGGAGCTGTATTTATCTTGTGAGACTCTAATAGTCAACTTGCATTCAGTTTGAAAACTTATAAGTTCTCAGCTACTATATTCTCATAACCTCTGACTAAAGGGAGGTTCGGCGGTAAGAAGGATGTGTTTCTTAGACCAGGAAGATGTCTTGAGCCATGTTTAACACAAGGGAGAGTGAAACATTCTAGAAATGCCTTGGAAATAATGTCCCCTGGGAAGTTTTGAAGACCAACCCAGGGATTGCCCTGTGGTTTGCTATAGTCTTGCATGCCATTCACATGCCTGTGAGATCCAACCCCAGGGCTGGACTTGCATCTTTCCAATTTGTTTTGGGATACTCCTTTGAGTAGCATCTCCAAGAAAACATTAGTGCAAGTCTCTCTGCAGGAGGAGTAGGTTTAATAGATTACTCAAGAGCCTCTGGGGACTGTGTTAAGAAGGGGATTCTGAGCCCAGAGTTTTGGGCCCACGCACTTCAAATCTGAGGATTAATGATTGGTCCTCCTCTGAACTGGGGTTAAGGCTTTGCTGGTTGATGACAAATGCTCCAGATACAAATCTTTGAGGTGGAAACTTTGTGAACAACAAAAACGATCACAAAACAACTCTACAGAAAGCCTTACCTTAATTCATTACTCAGTGTTATGAATTTTGAGGATTTAATGAGGTATTTTAAATAAAGAAAGGAATTACTTAAAGGTTAAAGATACCTGGGACCAGCTTCAATTGGGCAATGAGAAACCTAAGTTGCCCTTTCAGGATATTACTCACCCTATAAAAACAAAATGCATTTGTTTGCAGTAAACATGTCAGAGCAGCAGCTATAGAGGACAAGTGTAGACTGGTTGCTGTCCGATCTGCCAATTTTCAGTTAAAAGACCGGGATCTGGTAAGTGACAGATTACCATGAGAACATGTGCATCGAGATCTTTTCTGGTTCATCATTTCATCACCAACCATATGAGCGTATCAATCAAAGTTCAAGACAACTGCTGTTCTCACAGTGTATTTATATTTATAATACTTATCTAAAGGGGGAAAAAAGCCTCTGTTTGATGGCAACCCTCATGACCTGTCAAACATAAATGAGCAGTCCTAGTTCTTGCTTGTAAGGGCAGGGCAAGGCCAGATCCCTCAACTATAAGTAAAAATATTTTTGTCCTATTCATGAGCAGATCCCATCTCCTCTCCACACATCAGTTAATGCATCGATAAAAGGAGAGAATTATCTTACTTCAGTGTGTCCCACACTATAACAACTTGCACACTACCTCACAGTTTTTGCTATATTATCATGCCAGCTGTAATATTACTTACTGATTTTTTTGTCTTAAATTCAACTCCCCTTTTTATCTAAGTAGAATATTTTTTGAATTAAATTGTCAATGTCTTCAAAATCAGTTTTGCCTGTGAACTCATAACTTTATGGGCTTATTTTTTTTCTAATATCAATTGAAAAAATACATAGCTATTAAGAGAAAAAAAAGGGTTGGCCCATTAAAAAAAATAACTAAAAACATCTTGTGAAACCATCACTGACATGCAGACCACATTTTGGAAAATCCTGCTCAGTTATAAGGAGGGTGCTAAGTGTGAGTGAAACTTTATGCTCTGCCCAATTCATCCCTGGAAGAGGCCGATTTGTTCCAAAGCTCTTCTTAATTGGCTGATCTGTCCTGGGTTAGTCCCTCACCTCCTACAACTTCATTTCCTCATCTGAAGAAGTTGGACTAAATAGGCTCTGAGTTCCTCTTCTAACGATCTGTGGTTTTCCAAGATTCTGTTGCCAGGCCCAGACGCTGTCAAGAGCCGTGTGGCCTTGAGCTCCAGTCGGTTCCCTAGCACCGGTCCATACACTTGCTCAATCTTCCTGGGAACTTTGCAGGACTCTGCTTTTCCTTTCATTAGCAATGGTTAGGGAATATGCCTCCCAGCCAGTGTATGAATGCAAAAGCCCCCAGTCTTTAGTTTGGATGAATTGCGGTGGAAGGAAAGGCAAGTGGACAAAAGGAATTTGGAAGGTGGCTTTGAAAGATTGCTAATTTGACCTCTCCTATTGCCTCCTCCCAGGTCTAACCCCAACTACTCTGGAATGATCCTGGGGAAAAGGAAAATGTAATTTGATTACTCCACACCTAAGAGCCCAGTGATGATAAATAATGAGAAATATAGTGCATAATTAATAATGTGTTATCAGTCCAATAAAATAATGGCAAGTCAGCTAATCTTACTGAGCCTTTATTTCCTCATTTGGAAAAGACAGAATTTGAACTGGTATTTTGTGAAACTTCTGCCGTCTCTGAAGTTCTTTGATTGTATTACTTCAATTTTTATTTTTATAAACAAAAAAGTGCTAGATTTTAAGTTCGATAGAAATCCTTTTAAAAATCTGGCATTAGAAGACAAGAATAAAGTTACCTTTGGGATAATCATCTATGTGTAATTTTTGTAAGTTTCCTTGAAACTATGATATGGTCTATGGTACAACTTAATTGAAATGTCACTTGTCCATATTAATCATTTTTTCATTCATTTACCTGGTCATTTTTTTCTTCAGAAATGCACTGCACACCTATTTTGTACCAGGTAGCAGAGCATGATGATGAAGAGTGTAATACTGGAGGCAAAATAATTTGGGATTGAATCCTATTTCCACTGCACATTAGCTCTGTGACCTTGGATAATTGACTTAATCTCCATAAGACTTGGCTCCTTTATCTATAAACCAGGAATGACAATATATCATAATTATAGCATACTTATAGGGTTATTGACAATTAAAAGAGATATCAGGTAGAAAGTCAAGTACCCAGAATACAGTAAGCATTCAATAAATTGTAGCTGTTTTATCATCCTCTTCATTACCATTGTTATGGACTGAATTGTGTCCCCCCCCAAATTTATATGTTGGAGTCTCAACCCTCAGTAGGTCAGAATATGACTGTAATTGGAGATAGGCCCTTTAAAGAGGTGATTAAGGTAACAATGAAGCCATATGAGTGTGTCCTGATCCAATATGACTAGTGTCCTTGTAAGAAGAGGTGATGAGTGTGCCACAACTACTGAAGCCCACACGCTCTAGGGCCCGTGCTCTGCAACAAGGGAAGCCACCGCACTGAGAAGCCCATGCACTGCAACAAAGAGTGGCCCCTGCTCGCTGCAACTAGAGAAAGCCTGCACTCAGTAACAAAGACCCAATGCAGCCAAAAAAGAAAAAATTAAAATTAAAAAAGAAAAAAAAGGGGCTTCCCTGGTGGCGCAGTGGTTGAGAATCTGCCTGCTAAAGCAGGAGACATGGGTTCAAGCCCTGGTCTGGGAGGATCCCACATGCCGTGGAGCAACTAGGCCCTTGAGCCACAACTACTGAGCCTGCGCGTCTGGAGCCTGTGCTCCGCAACAAGAGAGGCCGCGATAGTGAGAGGCCCGCGCACCGCAATGAAGAGTGGCCCCCGCTTGCCACAGCTAGAGGAAGCCCTTGCACAGAAACGAAGACCCAACACAGCAAAAATAAATAAATTAATTAATAAACTTCTACCCCTAACATCTTCTTTAAAAAACAAACAAAAAACGCATACACCCTTTTCAAAAAAAAAGAAAGAAAGAAAAAAGAAGAGGTGATGAGAACACAGACACACACAAAGGGGAGACCATGTAAAGACACAGGGAGAACACAACCATCTACAAGCCAAGGAGACAGGCCCCAGAATGAAATTAACCCTGCTGACATCTTGATCTTGGACTTCTAGCCTCTGAATTGCAGGGAAATAAATTTCTGTTGTTTAAGCCCGCCAGCCTGTGGTATTTATTATAGCAGCCCTAAGTGACTAATACGATTGTCTTCAACATCACTGACATCGTCATCATCGTGATCATCATCATCACCATCATCGTGTGCTGGGCTTCAGAGATGATTACGCTATTAACTCTTTTTCAGTAAATTCACAATCTAATAGAGGGAGACAAGCACATAGACAAATATACTTTACAATACAAGCTAAGGACAAGAATAAAGGTCTGTACATCCCCATAACAGCACAAGAGAGGGAAGGCTTTACCATATGGAGGCGGGGGGTACTTAAAGAGAAGTAAAGGAGAAAAAGGGGGTTATAAAGTATACCAGTCCTGAAAAGACCAGGGAAGGTCACTTGATAAATAAGGTGGGACAGGGCATCTTCGGCAAGGGGACAGCACATACAGTGGAATTCGTGGGTGACAATCTTCAGGATTTGTTATTTAGGAGTCATTTGTTCTGTAACATGGAACCTGACCTGTCTGTGATGGAGAGAAAGTTAAGTCCTAACCAAAACAGACTGAGATGCCGTTAATCAGCTGGATAAGCTGGTGCCTAGACATTCATTTCTACTGTCTGGATAATGTAAGGATATAGGCACAAAAAGAGAAATTCCCATTTTCACCCACCAGAAGCATTTAGCAGGCCTAGTTTTTTTTGTTTGGAAGCTAAGGTAACGTGACACCTCAGCTTTAGCTCAGAATGGATAAGAGGACAATGAGAGTGGAGGAGAAATAACCTAGTTCCGAAGAGGTAGTTAAAGCGTAATCCATTTGTTCTGGTGTGTACATCTGTGGGGATTTGTAACATATAAAAATACGATTATCACTTGCCTCACCTAAATCCCTCATTATAAATTCAAAACAATTATACCTTTAAATGAACCAGAATAAGCAACGTGGGGGAGGTAATATTATTCCCTGCCTGCGTGGTGGATTGTTGAGGATTAATGAGCTAATGTCTGTAAATCTCTCTAGCAAAGCAGAAGAAAAGAACTGGAAAGCTAGCAGGTGTTATTATCTCCTCCCACACCCCCTGCAAAGCTAAAAGACCAAACACAGAACAGTCTGTCTCAGCTTTTTATCTTTTCTAATATAACAAAAAATGATTAAAGAACATTTTGTTAAAAGACAGAAAACAATTCCCCATTTTGCTCATATGGCACCTTCATTGCTCCAGTTTCTTCATCTTTATTCTCATCCATCCATGGTTGTAATCATTAACCTATTTTGTATTTTAACTACTTCTGTATTTTGCAGTAGCTTGTTTATGTTTCCATAAGGTATCATATGATGTGTTCATGTTGCTACACAATCTTCATAACAATTTTTAAAGTATTATGTTAATGTATAATTCATATACCATTAAATTAACCCATTTTAGTGTATGATTCGGGGACCTTTTTTTTAAGTTTAAAAAATATATATATTTATTTATTTATTTTTGACTGCGTTGGGTCTTCATTGCTGTGCGTGGGCTTTCTCTAGTTGCAGCAAGCAGGGGCCACTCTTCCTGGTGGTGTGCATGCTTCTCATTGTGGTGGCTTCTCTTGTTACAGAGCACGGGCTCTAGGTGCGTAGGCTTCAGTAGTTGCAGCACACGGGCTCAGTAGTTGTGGCAGGTGGGCCCTAGAGTGCAGGCTCACTAGTTGTGGTGCATGGGATTAGCTGCTCCGCAGCATGTGGGATCTTCCCGGACCATGTCCCCTGCATTGGCAGGATGATTCTTAACCACTGCACCACCAGGGAAGTCCGATTTAGGGACTTCTAGTAAATTTATAGAGTTGCTGAAAATCCAATTTTAGAACATTTCCATCACCCCCCTCCCCACATTTTCATGTGCCCATTTGTAGTTCCTGGTTTCATCCCCTGTCCCAGGAAACCACTGATCTGCTTTCTGACATAGCTTTATATTTCAGTTTTTCACCATTGAGAATGATGTTGGCTGTGGGTTTGTCATATATGCCTTTTATTATGTTGAAGTAAGTTCCCTCTATGCCTGCTTTCTGGAGGGTTTTTATCATAAATGGGTATTGAATTCTGTTGAAAGCTTTTTCTGCATCTATTGAGATGATCATATGGTTTTTCTCCTTCAATTTGTTAGTATGGTTTATCACATTGATTGATTTGCATATATTGAAGAATCCTTGCATTCCTGGGATAAACCCCACTTGTTCATGGTGTATGATCCTTTTTTTATTTTTTAACATCTTTATTGGAGTATAATTGCTTTACAATGGTGTGTTAGTTTCTGCTTTATAACAAAGTGAATCAGCTATTCCATTGATTTTAACTTGTATTCTGCTAACAACTAGTTAATGTGGAGCATCTTTTCATGTGTAGTAGCACTTTTTTTTTTTTTTTTTTTGCGGTACGTGGGCCTCTCACTGCAGTGGCCTCTCCCATTGCGGAGCACAGGCTCCGGACGCGCAGGCTCAGCGGCCATGGCTCACGGGCCCAGCCGCTCCGCGGCATGTGAAATCCTCCCGGACCGGGGCACGAACCCGTGTTCCCTGCATCGGCAGGTGACCTCTCAACCACTGCGACACCAGGGAAGCCCTAGCACTTTTTATATCTTTTTTGCTTCAATGACTATTCAAACCTTTTGCCCATTTAAAAATTAGGTTGTTTGTCTTCTTGGTACTGAGTTGTAATAGTTTGTTTTGTTTTGTTTTTCTTTAATTTATTTACTTTTGGCTGCGTTGGGTCTTTGTTGCTGCGCACAGGCTTTCTCTAGTTATGGTGAGTGGGGGTTACTCTTCGTTGCAGTGCGTGAGCTTCTCATTGTGGTGACTTCTCTCACTGCGGAGCACAGGCTCTAGGTGCACAGGCTTCAGTAGTTGTGGCACATGGGCTTCAGTATTTGTGGCTCATGGCCTCTAGAGCGCAGGCTCAGTAGTTGTGGTGCATAGACTCAGTAGTTGTGGCGCACGGGATTAGTTGCTCCGCGGCATGTGGGATCTTCCCGGACCACGACTTTAACCTGTGTCCCCTGCATTGGAAGGTGGATTCTTAACCACTGCACCACCAGGGAAGCCCAAGAGTTTTTGATATATTCTGAACTTATGTTCTTTGTTAGATATGATTTGCAAGTACTTTCTCCCAATCTGTGGCTTTTCATTTTCCTAGTAGTATTTTTTTTTTTTTTTTTTTTGCGGTACACGGGCCTCTCACTGTTGTGGCTTCTCCCGTTGCGGAGCACAGGCTCTGGATGCACAGGCTCAGCAGCCATGGCTCATGGGCCCAGCCGCTCCGTGGCATGTGGGATCTTCCCGGACCGGGGCAGGAACCCATGTCCCCTGCATCGGCAGGCGGACTCTCAACCACTGAGCCACCAGGGAAGCCTCCCAGTCTTTTTTTTGTATTGTTATTGTTGTTAACTTTGTAAAGAATATCTTTATGCCTATATCTCTTGTTTCCTCTTGGTTGTAGAGTTTCTTAAGGTGAATTCCTGGGAGAGGGATTACTGGATCAGAGGCTATGAGTGCATGTTCCCTCCTGTTTTGTGTAAAGGGACAGCCCTGACAGGGAGTGCAGTGATTTTCACACTGCGTGGCTAACGCTTGCTTATCACTTACCAGATGCCAGGCATTGCGTTGTTAAATGCTTCACACGCTTCATTTCACTGACTCTTCACAACTACTCTTAAAGTAGATATGATTATCTCCACTTAACAGAAGAAGATACTGAGTTAAGTACTTGGACCTAGTTTGACCAGCAGATAGATGGCAGGGCCAAGACAGTAGCCCAGAAGTCTCCCTGATTTCCTGCTGAAATATCTTGGCTCGTCGTGAGCAGGTGTGATTTTCTCGCTGGGAGAATCATTTGGGACGGAGGAATTCACTCATCCGCTTCTTCAGTCTTCACCAGACATCCTCATCTTCCCTGAGTGTCTTTATCAACACTTTCATTAGTTGTCACAATAGCTGCATGAGGACTTGTGGACTGAGGTGACCCATTTTATAGGCAGGAAAAACTGTTAGGAGCTTAACAGAACTACCAAGAAATTAAAGATCAACCACCGAGGAGGCCAGGAAATGATTCTGACGCTTTAATTAAGGCCTCCTAGCCTTCTTCGGTCTCTCATAAGTGACTATTGAACAAAGGGACAACTTCCTATTTTTGTTTCATGTTAAATTTTGAGAGTGAGGATTCAGTTGAAGTCCTTCCAGGCTTGGGGCTGGGCTTTTGCACCATCTATAGGTATTCTAACTCCATATCTTTTTCCACACTCTCTTCCCACCCAAGATCTCACAAGCCTGTTAAACTGAGGACACGGTATCTCTTGCTCCCTTGGCCTGGAGTGTGTACCGAGAAAAGACTGGGACGTGACGGAGTGCACACCGAACAAAGCAAGTGTCTGGGCCGGGGAGGGCATACAGCATTGCTGTCCTCGCTCAGAGGAGCAGCCGCGAGCAAAGCAGCTGGGGCCCTGCCTGCAAGCCTGCAGCTCCGAGTAATGGAGGCTCTGAGCTCAGCTGAGCAGGCCCCATGCAGGTGCCCCGGGCCAGGAGAGCCTGGGTGTCTGCTTTGTCCAGGTGGGAATCTGGGCTGCCTGGCCCAGGTCTAGGCCACGCTCAGTCAGAAGCTGGCATTGATGATGGCACTGGGTCTGGTTTCATTTCAGGGCTGTGCCCTGAAACAGCATGAGGCTGAAAGTAGCTCTCCCTTCCCTGGGGAGATGCTGAGAAAATGCAAAGCTAACGCTTCATGCTCCCCGCCCCCGCCCCTTCTAACCACCTACAGCAGAGCTAACCCCACATCCAGGCTATTTAGTTTTCAAATATTGTCCTCTGCCCAAAATGACCTTCCCATTTCCCTATCTGCATTTTTCCAAGAGCGGCTCAAATCCTACCTAAATCATTGATTCTGCATGAACACCTTCTGCCTGCTAGGGGCCCATGCTGATCTGGGGGTTGTCCTGGGGTCCCTGGTACGAATCATCTCTCCTTCCCCAGTGCTCGCTCAGCATTCTGTCTCTATCGCTGTTAGAGTTTTTATGCAGCTGGGCTGTCATTCTGTTCCACCATCTGAGGCCCGGCTCTGGAGCTTCTTCTCTTAGTCTAGATTCTGAGCTTCTCTCTCTCAGCCTCTGGCTCAGCAAGCTGATTCTCATCTCCTGCTTCTTAATATGTAACCACGAGATTCTTTTGTTGTTGTTGCTTTCCTCATCACCTCCCTATAAGAAGGGAGGTAAGTGTTTCTTGGCATGTGCTCTGGGAAACACTGCTATACTTGTAACCCCAGCTTGGAGGACTGGCTCAGATTCTGATTGCTCCCTTGACTCAGTTTGATTTTGGCCTTGTTATCCTAGGACAGACCTAAGCTATGACCATCCAGCCACACATCCTCTGCAGCAAGAACTGTCTTCCTTCCTTAAATATGTATAGATTTTAGTTGTAAATGGCTTTTGCTATAGATAAAATTACCTTATAGCGAAGGAGGTAGTGTTGCGATGGTAGATGGAGCTGGGTGTGGAGAATAGATTCCTCTGAACTTCTGGAAAATGTTCTTTTTGCAGAGGGGATTGAGAGTGAGGATTGGGGTTCAGTTCAATGGGTCCCCTGTAATTATAGAGACTGGTCAAGAGGAGACCAAGCAGAGGACCCTTTTGACCTCCTTGTATCTTTTGAGGGCTGACCATGTTTTCCTTCTGAAGCTCTCTCCTGTCTCAGTTCTTGCCCTACTTTTGCACACGTTCTCAGTCTTCCTTGCTGGGTCTTCTTTTTTTACCCACTTCTTAAATGTGGGTGTTCCCTAGAGCTCCCTTGTCTTCTTTTCTCCATTGACCCACTATGTGATCTCCGTCTTTCCATCCCACCAATTTAACTTCCACATATTTGCTGAGGATTCTCAAGTGTACCTCCAACTTAACCATCTTCTGGAACTGCAGACCTGTGGATAATCAGCTGTGTCCTGCTCCGCCTCTCCCTTTCCCCTGGGGACACAAACATGCCCAAACAATCGAATCCTCATTTCTTAGGGATGGGGTATGGGAGCTGAGGAGAGAACGATGCATTGGTGCATCCATCTGCTCATCCATTCCGCAAACACCACGCTCCTGCTGCTTGCCAAGCACCGGATCAGGCACCAGGAAACCAAAGAGGAGTAACACACGGTGCCCATTGTCAAGAGCCCAGATCTGTCTAACATACAGAAGGATAACATATAATACAATGTGGTTAACGCAATACTTGACATACATAAACAAAGTAGAATGGGCACCAGATGTGGGAATTACTAAATCTGCCTGTAGACTACTTCAAAGGCAGGGTACCTGGAGAAATTCCTGGAGGTCTCTGGGTTTTGATGCATGTGGGCATTCAAGCACTTACAGACAGGTGCTCAGTAAATATTTAGCACCTGTGAGCATGGGCACCAGTGCTAAGAATGGTGGAACAGGAAGAATGAAGGTGAAGGCCATTGCTGACATCGTGGAGCACCCATCCTGACCCTGATCTCCAGACTTCTTTCACATGACAGAAAAGTAGACCCCTCACTCTCTTTTTAAAGCCCCTGTAAACACTTTCCTTGCCACCTAACAAAATTCTTAACTGACATGGAAAAGAATCTTAGAGGTCAACTAGTCCTGTGTAGAGCAGAACTCTGAATCTTATACCTGCTGTTAAACCTGGGGTTCGGGCTTCCCTGGTGGTGCAGTGGTTGAGAGTCCGCCTGCCGATGCAGGGGACATGGGTTCGTGCCCCGGTCCAGGAAGATCCCACATGCCGCGGAGCGGCTGAACCCGTGAGCCATGGCCGCTGAGCCTGCGCATCCGGAGCCTGTGCTCCGCAACGGGAGAGGCCACGACAGTGAGAGGCCCGCGTACCGCAAAACAAACAAACAAAAAACACCTGAGGTTCTCTGCAGTTGGACATGGGGCTGGGCCCCCCATCAACCTTCCTACCCTGTGACTGCCCCTGATGAACTTCTGCAGACCCCTAAGTCTCCAGGGAAGATAGCCTGCAGACCACCAGGTCCTCTCTCTCTCTCTCTCTCTTTTTTTTTTTTTTGGTTGAGGAAATAAAAGCCCTGAGAAATCAAGTAATATGCCCAAGGTCACACAAATAGATTGTGCTAAAGCCAAAACTGGATTAAAATTTTAGTGTTCTGCCCACTGTTTTGCTTTAGTTTTTTTCCCTTTACAACTTTGATTTGCTGATATTGAAAGAGATAAAGCAAAATAGCTAATGAAGAATGGACGTTTAGACTCTGAAATATAGGAAGTAAAAAGAGGAAAAAAGAAGGAGTAAGGAAGAGACAGGAGAAAACACTGGACTGCAGCGTAGAGACTGTTCATCTATTCACTTGCTATTTGTCCGGGGTAACTTGGGAAGGCTGAGAAATCTTGGTCCCCTAATACTGCCTTGTCACTGCTGTGGTAGATTTTCTTTCCTAGCGTAAAAATATTACTGTAATCAATCAAGCAGTCTGCAGCTTCCACAGATCACATGTGTGTGCTCAGCACTGTATGAAATGCTGTGTAGATACAAAGGAATAACAAAGATGGCTCTGCCCAGGATATACTGCTCTGGGGATTTTTGCCCAACTTCAATGTCCACTTAACTTCCTGCTCTACACCCATTCACAGAAAGCTGGCAGCCTGAATGCATAGTCAGCATGATCTTGCACCCTGGGCCCAGTTGATTGGACCAGAGGTGTCCATTTGACCCACAAAGAATCAATCAGTAAAGTAAAGTAAAGTAAAGTGGTACTCACCCCTGGGACCACTAGTGGTGAGTAAAACAGACACAGGCTTTTGCCTTTACAAAATTTATAGTCTGGAGGAGAGGGCCTAAATAATAAACAAATCCAAATGATAAAACTGCGAATTATAATCATCACTCTGCAGGGACAGTGGCGTTGGACCTCGGGAGTCATCCATTCATATCACTATCTTTGGGAAGCCCTGAGTTGAGGGCAGGGGGGTGAGGTACCCTGCATGGCTGGCTTGAAAAGACCGCTCCGTCAGAAACAGCTCTGCTGCCTGAGCAATAATATGTAAGTGTCAGTCTATGCTAAGAGATACTGCCCCGGAGGAAACTGAAGGTGGCCTGAGAAGACAGTGTTTGGACCCCGGCTGCGTCCTCGGCATGTCAGGGAGTGCTCTCAAGGTCAGCTCCAGGCCGGACCTCTTCCTGGACTCTCAGGCCTATGCTGGGCCGCCTGCTGTGCCTCTCCGCTGGGATGTCCCTTAAGCCCCTAACACCCAACACCTCCAAAGCAGAAGCTGTCATCGCCCTGGTCCTGCCTCTCTCTCTATTCTCCTCCATTTCAGCCTTGGGCATCACCATCCACGCAGTCATACAAGCAGGAATCGCTAGCCTGCCCCTCTAGCCCTTACTTCCCACTTCAGTGAGTCTCCCAGTTCATTCATTCATCCACAGACGTGAACAAAATCCAGAGGTGAACAAAACAGGCCCTTCAGCTTCTGGAACTTTGCCACCCACGTATACGTCTTTCCTCTACCCTGTGCATCCTGCCCTTGCGGTCGCTGCCCCGGCTTAGTCTCCTCCACACTTCAGCTGCGGCTCCAGCCCCCTCATCTCCCTGCCACTGCCCTACCCTCCTGATCTCATCCTCACACCCTGACTAGCTTTCACGCCAAAATGCATATCTGTGTCTCTCCCTTGCTAAAAATGTAAATTAAATTAAACTAAATAATATTGGAGCTGCCAACTTTTTCTTTTGCCAAATAAGTCATTCGAAACGATAACCATTTAAAGATCACTATCTTTTCATAAAAAACGGTCATTGTAACCAAACAGTAAAAAAAAAAAAAAAAAAAAAGAATATAATTTTAGGGAGGAAGAAATGTCCTTTAAAGGAGACAGATGTCTATATTTTTCTCATTTCAGCAGGACATGTGAAAACTCCATCGTGGCAGACTGGGAACCTTGGGCCTGTGGATGGACAACCAACCTCCCCAAGATGCACCCAAACTCCCGGCCCTGCCCTCCTCTACCGACCCCGCCTCCTACCCAGCCCTGCCTGGAATTGGCAATGCAGAACCCCTTTGGCTTCTCCCACAGACCCTGCTGGTTTTTTGGGGGGTTTTTTGCTTTTTTTTTTTTTTTTTTTTTTTTGCGGTACGCGGGCCTGTCACTGTTGTGGCCTCTCCCGCTGCGGAGCACAGGCTCCAGACGCGCAAGCCCAGCAGCCATGGCTCGCGGGCCCAGCCGCTTCGCGGCATGTGGGATCTTCCCGGACCGGGGCATGAACCCGTGTCCCCTGCATCGGCAGGTGGACTCTCAACCACTGCGCCACCAGGGAAGCCCGACCCTGCTGTTCTTGCCCAACGACACATTTGTTCTCTCTCTTCCATTTTGCCGGGAAGGCTCACGCCACCTTGCTCGGCTGGGCTACTCTCACTCACCTCCGAGGCCCAGCCCAAGCATGAGCTCATCCAGGAAGCCCTTGGCTGTTGAAGCCTCCCCACAGCCTCCACACACACATACACTCTGCGCTCCATAGCACGCGGCAAATCTCTTTTCAGCGCTTCCTGTATTGTGCTGACCCAAGTCCTTAATTTACAGCCCAGATTGCCTCCCCCTGTCCCCATTGTAGGGTCTGCAAGGTCACCCCAGTCATCTAGACTTTAGAAGTACTTCTGTTTCTGCAGAGATGGAAGTTACCACCCTCCCAGCTCTCCTGATTCTTGACCCTTGCCACGCCCCCTTTGTCTATTGCAGCCCACCCCAACCCCCTTAGGGTTTCTGAGCCTACCTGGGGGCTGCCGGTCCCACACTCAGTCTGCATCCTGCTTCCTTGCTGCCTCTTGAGTCCTCACAGCAGCTTTTCTGTCTCCTTCCCACAAGTTAACAGCCGAATACCAGACTTACAGAAGTTTTGAGGGAGAGAAGGATTAGTCTGCAGTCAAGCATTGTACAGGCAGCAGCTGAAAAGTATGTATAAAATAGCAGTGTTCCTTAATTCTACCAACCGTTCTCTGGCTTCAGCTATGGCCCACAGAGAGCGCCCTTAGATGTCTGCCCTGGGATGAGGTTCGTCTCATCCTGAAGCCCATAAACACATGTGTATTTTCTTTTCCCTCACCAGTCCCCATTCCTTTCATTTCCCTGTGTTTCAGTCTGCATTCCCTCCCCTCACTAAGATCTGGGTTTGTCTTTGGATGTCCAACACTCACGAATGAATAAAAAGAGTGTGCCCCCCATGGCAGCATACTCCAGCAGCAGGAGCTCTGAAGCCAGTTTCCTGCATCCTTAGGCAGGGGTGAGCTCCCTCTGCCACCAGGCTCTGTGAGTGGGAAGGGGGCAGTCCAGAAAGCAAGTCCCTGGGGTCGGTGGGATTTGGTTTATTTGTTTGGGTTAGTGATTTTTTTTTTTTTTTCTTAGCGATTTGTCAGCACAACTTCTCTGCTAAGCAGGAGCTTCTGGGGACAGGGACTTACTTATCTTTCTCTCTCCAGGATGAAGCATTCGGTAAATGTTTGCTGAACGAATTAAAGAGCTCATGAGAGGAACTAACTGAGCTTAACAAATAGTGAGCAAGCAAGAAATATTTGTCGAAGAATAGAACGAATCAGTGGCTTGGTGAATACATTCTAAGCTGCTGTACCCTTACTCCAATTACTTCTTAGCAGACTCATCTTTCTGTTTCTGACTCAGGCAGTTAACCTGACCCCAACTCCTCATGACATTCAGCTTGGTTTGACCTTGGGTTGCATACAGTCTATTGGCTAAGGACTCAGGCTCTGCAGTCAGATAGATGAAGGTTCAAACATCTGTTGCTTAGGAATTCTACATGACCTTGGGCAGGGCACACAGTTTAAGTCTGAGTTTCCTCCTTTTAAAATTCAGAATGATAACAGTACTGACTCGAAAGGTTTGAAGAAGGATCAATGGGGATAATCCACCTAGCGCGCTTAGCATAATGCTTTAATGCCTAGCACATAGCAAGCACTCAATAAACGTGAGTGCTGCTATTAATTATTGCCATTGTCTTCTTCTCATTATCATCCCAGGTGTCTGGGCTCAGTGAGAAGACTCTAAGCCCCTTCCCAGGACAAAGGTTTCACCTCTCTGGAGATTATAGTTACCCCTCTTTGCCAGATACAGTGGCACTAGGTAGAGATGTTCTGATAATTCTAAGTGGGTGGTCTTTAAGCCTGATTTGGAGAGTGGGTGGTTTGTTTTAACAACCTAATCTATTTTTTCTCTTTTAACAAAACTTTACAAGAAATGCCAACACACAACAGGATCAAAGAGAAGTGTTAATGAATGCAGCTTCTAAGGTCATTGGCTGGAATTCTGACTCCTTCAGTTACCAGTATGTGAGATTGCCCAAATTATCCAGCTCAGCCTCAGTTTTCGCATCTTCAAAATGGGCATAATAATGGTACACACATGACAGGACAGTTGCATGAGCTAATGAATATAACAAAGGCACCTGCTGTGCGCTCAAATGTTAGCATTTATTATATGAGCATCTGATGGTGGAAGAGAGGATAAACCAGCTCTCAACCATGGTTCAGGCGTTTCCACTGGAACCATGTTTTAAAACTCCAGATCTTACTAGTTACACTGTTCTGATTTTGTTGCAGGAAGGGAGACACCTTCCAGGGCCCGAGAGTGGGCTCTTGTCTAACACTCAGAAATGAATTGTCCGAGGAGACACACGTGCTGACAAAGCAAGAGACTTTACTGGGAAGGGGTGTCCGGGCAGAGAGCAGCAGCGTAAGGGAACCCAGGAGAACTGCTCTGCTATGTGGCTCGCAGTCTCGGGTTTCATGGTAATGGGGTTAGTTTCCGGGTTGTCTCTGGACAAGCATTCTGACTCAGCGTCTTTCCTGGTGGCGCGCACATGGCTCAGCCAAGATGGATTCCAATGAGAAGGATTCTGGGAGGTTGGTAGGACATATAGGCTGGCGTCTTCTCTCTCCTTTTGACCTTTCCAGAATTCTTCCAGTTGGTGGTAGCTTGTTAGTTTTGCGTTCCTTACCAGGACCTCCTTTTGTTAAGATAACTCATGCAAGTGGCTAATACCTTGCCTAGCCAGGGTAGGCAGTTTTGGTCAGTGGTTCCCCTAACAATTTTACATCTGTCTAGATTGGTGCCACGATGCCCAGGAACATTCCAGAATGCCTTTACTCTGACCAAGCTCTTAGTTTTCTCCATGAACCCTAATATGACAGAAAACTGCTTTGGAAAATCTCAGTTCTGCCCTAAGCTGAGGGTCACATCCTTTATCCTTGACTTTAAAAGCTGTATTTATAGATGGGAAGGGAATCACATCTAAATCATGCAGGCCCTGCCCTTGTCACACTCAGTTTAATTGGACTCACTCTGAAAAGGATGTCCCTGCCTTTTATTAGTTAATCAAGTAAAATAGAAACAATTATATGGTCCAGGATGCACCCTGAACCCTTTTCAAGGGCAGTAATAACATGTCCTGCCTGAATCAATCTGAACTAAATTGGATTGCTTTGATCTAAAAAATACTGTAACTTTTACAAATGTGTCATTTTTACAGACATATTTTTTCCAGTTATATAAAGACCACAGATGAGTCACATGTCATTTGTAAACCCAAAAGGAACTAGATTATGGAATAGATATACCTGAAATCAAAACAATATTTATAAAAACCACACCAGGATTTTCTCCAGTAAAAAGAGATGATTTTCAAAATCAGGAAAAATAAATAAATATTAGCACTATTTCCTAGATTTTTCAGTCTAAATAGTCAAAGTAATAAGATACAGGTTTAATTGGTTCCATGGATCCTTGATTAGCTGGAATTCTTTGGGAATATCATGGTTTGGTTAATTGGATTTTCTCTACCTTGTAAGAAAATTTTCTAGAACATAGTTTTATCCTTCCCTTCCTCCTTTCTTCCTCTCTCCCTCTTATTTTCTCTCCTTCCTTTCTTAAAAATGAATATAAGGGATAGAATTTAATCTTTCAGATCTTCTAGACAATCATTCTGAACACAAAAATTCACTGTTCAGTCTTGAAATAAGGAAGTTGGCTTGATTAATTCTCTGGACAATTGAATAGCAAATAAGTTTATGGTTATTTGACAAATCCCTAGTCTTTCTCTGTGACATAGTCTTCATTTATTTTCTTTATGGCATACAATACTATCTGAAAATAAACAATTCACTTTTGTGCAGTGTTTCCTATCTGCCTGGCCCTCTCAAATGTAAATGCCATGGGGCAGGGAGTCTGTCTAGTTCTCACCTGAATCTTCAGCTTCTAGAGGTGACTGGCATGAGTCAGCCACTTCACAAGTATTTGTTGGATAATGAATACCTCGCTTTTTATCACCAAAAAGTTGAGTCTAAACATTTCTCCTTGGTTCTGACTCAATGACGCCTAGCCAAAATGCCGTCACAAGAAGTCCTTGCTTTTCACCACATGAGGTTCCAAAAACTATATTATAAAGTTGATCAATACAAAGCAAATTCTATTTTCTCAGAAGGAGGGGAAACTTCTTCTGAGGTAAAGGTATTCAATTAGAGAATATCTTAAAAGAACCCATATGTGTACCCAAAATAATAGCTAAAGGACAAAAAAACCTCTCTAAACCACTCTAAACAGCTACAATATTAAAATTATCTGCTCAATCACTGGTCTTTAAATTGTGCTCCTCAGCCCTGCAGGTTCAGCCCGGGACTTCCTTGCATAGCAGAAGGAGAGTCCCACAAAGGGGCCTCCACTCCCTCAACTCTCCCCCGACACCCAACCCTTTGGTTATACTTAAAGACTTCCGTGGTTAAGGAAGGCTTGAAAACCAGAGTTCTAGATCTAGATTACCACCATCCCTCACTGTACTCCACGGCGCCCCAGTTAATTTCTATTCACTTAGCCATTCAAAAGTATTTCCTGAGGGCCTCCAGTGCACTGGCCTGGAAATGCATCATCAAATCAAGCAGACAAAGTCTCTGACTTCATCACGCTAGCCTTCCATTGGGTGGGACTGCCAAAACCAAACCAATAAATACGTGTGCCAGATAATAAGTGGAAAGGACAGCAAGAAAGCAGGGTAAGGGGTTGGGCAGGGGATGGTGAGGGAAGGCCTTACTAATAAGGTAACAGTGGAGTCGAGGCATGAAGGAAGTGAGGGTCCAGCTGGTCAATTTTTTTTTTTTGGCCTCACCGCCTGGCTTGTGAGATCGTAGTTCCCCAAACATGGATTGAACCCAGGCCCACAGCAGTGAAAGCACCAAGTCCTAACCACTGGGCTGCCAGGGAATTCCCAATTTCTGAGGCAAGAGTGTCCTACCCCGAGGGAAGAGCAAGGGCAAAGGTTTTGAGGCAGAAGTGTGCTTGATGCCTTCAAGAAATAGGAAGGAGGCCCGTGAGGCCATCATGGGGAACAGCAGGGGATAAGTCGGAAGGTCGGGTCGGGCCGGGCATGACTGGCCTGAGCCACCTACCACCACCTTGGGTAATGGCAGCCCCAGACCCATCTACTCTGCCAGCCTCATGGGAACTTCTAGAGAGAAAAAGCATACAGAAAGATGATGATACAAAGTCAAGCCAAGACCACAAAGATGCCAGAGCTTCTAACCTCTTCCAACCTCACCCCATAAGTTTCACTCCGATTGCTTGGGCTTAAGAAGATCATTGACTGGACGATATCAGTCCATCTAGTGCTCAGAGGCCGAACAGAGAGACCGAACAGAGAGGGAGCCGCAAAGTGCTGTGGCCGGAGGGGTGATCTGGGCAGCAGCATCCAAATCTCAGTCAGACGTGCATCCTTTACCTCCCAGACCTCTCTTCTCCACTGAGTGCTAGGCGTTTGCTAACTGCTTCAAAAATAGTCTCATACAGTATCTTCATTGCAACCTTTGCAGGATACCTATCAGTATTGTCATGTTATAGATGGAGAGACTAAGGCTCAGAAAGATGAAGGAATTTGCCCAAGGTCAGATGGTGTGAGATGTGAGCTCCAGAGCTCAGGCTCATCCTCCTCCAATGAATTTCCACTCTGGGAAGAGGGTGTGCAGGCAGAGATGAGCAGGAAGTTCTAAGAAGCCTTTCCCACCTAAGCCAAAAATAACTTCAACCTCTATTTGTCATCCAAGAATATCATTATGAATGCCCTCCATTGAAATACATTATAATTCAGTCACACTCCATGACGTGCCCGGTTCAGTTTACCCCTACACGTTATCCCCAACTAGCTGTGCATTTATTGGTAGTTTTCCTTCTAGCACTACTTGCTGCAATCTGGGTTTCTCAGCAGCTTGTGGTCTTGTCAGTAGCTTCATGCACTACTGCTGTGAGCAGGCCTGAGGGGGACTCTGCCTTTCCTATGAGTTCCTGAGAGCTTTTAGCTGCTCAAAGACCTTTTCTCTGATTTCAGTGTTCAGAGCTGTACT
Source organism: Mesoplodon densirostris (assembly GCF_025265405.1). NCBI lineage: Eukaryota > Metazoa > Chordata > Mammalia > Artiodactyla > Ziphiidae > Mesoplodon > Mesoplodon densirostris. The sequence goes on along the minus strand of NC_082673.1, from coordinate 59,031,371 downwards.
CCGAATGGCTGGCATCACCAAATACCCAATTTCAGCAAAATAGAGATACTTCTTCTCAACAGCTTGCTAATCAAATTGAGCTGACATATTGAACTCTATATTATTTAAACTTTCTATTTTACTTTTTTTTTAATTTTTTATTTTTGGTCATGCCCCACAGCATGTAGGATCTTACCTCCCTGACCAGGGATCGAAACCGCAACCCCTGCAGTGGAAGCGTAGTGTCTTAACCACTGGACCGCCAGGGAAGTCCCAAACTTTTAATTTTAGATTTACAGAAAAGTTGCAAAGCCAATACAGGGAGCTCCCCTGTACTCTTCACCCAGCTTCTCTTAATGTTAACGTCTTATATAACCACGGTTCAGTTGTCAAAACTAAGAGATCAACATTGGTTATGTATGTACTATTTTTTTTTTTTTTTTTGTGGCACTGCCGTGGCCTCTCCCGCTGCGGAGCACAGGTTCTGGACGCGCAGGCTCAGCGGCCATGGCTCACGGACCCAGCCGCTCCGTGGCATGTGGGATCCTCCCGGACTGGGGCATGAACCTGTGTCCCCTGCATCGGCAGGCAGACTCTCAACCACTGCGCCACCAGGGAAGCCCGTGTATGTACTTTTAATATGCTACAGACGTGAATGCTACATTATATATTGGATATTTTCTGGTTTTCTAGATGATCTCATTTGTACATAATAGTCTAGGAAGCCAATTTCCTCTTGATACCTCAGCTTGTGAAGCTCTTTGTGAAAAAGTGTTCAATTTCCCCCTACCACACTGGAAAGTTTACAGCTGTTGCAAATCCAAACTTTTGGTCCTTTTCTTCTTTATTTTAGAGCTGAATTAAGAGAAATAATAAAATGTACTTACAACAAAATAGCAGCTAAGTACATACTTTCACCTCACTAGTTTGATTTGTGTATCAAGTCCGCAGGTTTGCACCTATGGGTAAATACTACTTACCTAACCAATTATGGAAGAATAGATAATGCTGCATTTATTTTATCTGACCCACTGAATAAAATCCATCCTGCAATTTCTCTCTTCCTTAGATTTCAGAAAACTTGAATACAGTCATTGGGTGGTGTGAGTATTTCTAAGGGAAACTGTTAGAGTTGGATGACTTTCTTCGTTCTCTGAAGTGTAACGACCAGACAATACAAACAAACAAAGAAAGCTAAAGAGAGAACAGAAGGAGTGAGAGGGAGACAGAAAAAGAGGTATTTTGAAATTGTTGAGGCAGAAAAGAAATCAGGAATGAACTTGTAACAAATCCGGGTGGCAGAAAATGGGATAAGAGGAAAACCAGGAGACTTTGTTGTCCTAGGTCAGGTCCCCTGGACACAAATTCTGAGACCGAGATTTGGGAGATCTCAGGCACAGCGCCTTGAAGGAAATGAGGTAAGTGGGACTGGGCAGAGGGAGACATTCGAATGTGATGCTGGTGCAGCAGAAGCCTCAGCCTGTTCAGTCCAGCTGAGAGCTCTGGAGCTGAGCTAGTCCTTTAGAGTTGTCCCAAATGGATGCTTTGTACCCTCACATCAACCAGTCCTCGGATATGGGCTATCCCCAGGAAGGAGCAAAGCAGTTTGCCCTTCTGAGAGCAATTCCCAGAGATGGACTGAGCCCTGAGTTGTCAAATACCAACGTGCCTGACAGCTGGGGGAAGGAGTTCCTTGGCCCTGCCGGGAAATCTGGGTAGCACGCCAGAGCACCGATCACATATGGTATCCTCAACCAGGAGAAGAGAATGTTGCAAGAAAGGAGTGGTCAACTGTATGGACTGTATCTGAAAGGTTGACAGTTGAGGATAGAGACGCGCCCAGAGGGAGGACTTGGTGACCTGAACCAGAGAATGTTGGTGGAACTGGAAGGATGCAAATCCAGTTGAAGGGACTGAGAAGAGAATGAAGATGAGGAAATGGAGACAGAGTAGAGATCATTCTTTTGAGAATCTTACCAGTCAATAGGAACAGAGAGATTGGGTGTTACACAGAGAAACACATGGAGTCAAGGGAGGTTTGTTATTTAAGTTGAAAGATACCCAGCACATGTTTGCTGATAAACAAGAGGACACGAATGATGGGGGAAATTGAAATGCAAGAGAGGGAGGGCGTGGCTGCAGGAACCACATTTTTGAGAAGGTGAGAAGGAGTGGGACGCAGGGCACAATTGGAGGGTGTGGCCTTGGATCAGGGAAGGATACATCACTCATGGTAGTAACAGGGTGGGCCTCCAGTGAGGACTAGGTGACTTTACCTCCCTGACTGTATTTGACAGATAGAGGAGAGCTATACCAGGCCTAAATGTAGCCATCAGATTCCCTCTGTCTGGAATTTGGAATAGGGATTAAGAGACAGAGAGCAGTTTCTTGAAAGGTGATTTGAACCCAGGAGCTCAGGAGTGGCTCTTTTTCATCTACCATGTGTTCTGGGAAGTGGAGAGAACAAGAAGCAGGTGTTCGTAGAGACAGAAATGAGACAGGCTGCAAATCCACGATCTGGGACAGAGTCTTATCTACCATACGGAGCACTGCCTGATATTGATGTGCAGTTAGCCTCAGTCCAGATACCCCAGAAGGCATCCTTGATTTAAGTCAGCCTTCAGCAGAGAGAGGTATTTTGCCACATAACTCAGGCTCTTTCCTGGGACTGTATCATGGATCTTGTACAAAAATGGTGCTTCCAGGGCCATTCCACTAGTGGAAAAACTGGATGCAAGAAAATCTAAAGCCACAAGGAACCATTAAAATAAATATGAGCTAGTCTTTCAATAAATAGTATCTAGCCACTCCATTATTATGAAGACTGGATAGACACAAAAAGCAAAATAGGACACGATTCAACACACATTATTAGAGCATTGTAAAAAAGTGCGTTGGAAGAAGATGGACGAAAATACACCCAAATGGCTACAGTAGTAAAGTGTCAGGTTAACGAGATCATGTGTGTTTTCTCTTAATTTTCTCAATTTCATTTCTACAATGTGGCTATATTATACAGATGATTTTAAACAATTCTTTCTCCTAACGCTCAGAGCTGAGCAGTTTCTGGGAGCCCCTCAAGTCATCACAGATCACAAACCTAAAAGGAAGGAAAGGTCAACTTGAGAATTGGGAAGTCGTTGTTGACGTCAATGGGACGCCCACCTGTCGACTGGGGACATGAATGACAGTCCCTCAGTCAAGCCTAGGAGGAGGACAGGGTGACCACTTGAACACGATCAGATCTTGCAGCTTGTTCCCGCTGCAGGAATACTGCCACGGAACAGCTGTGAAACAGATAAAGAGGCTGGGCCACGTCCTCCTTCCAAGTGACTGCAAGTGGCCGGCTGCCGGCCAAGCGCTGCCCTCCCTCAGCCCCTCCCTGGCCGGTCTGTGGAGCATCTCACCTTTCCTCAGCAGTTCTCCTCTTAAAAGCGCCAAGGTTTTTATTAGGAGCCCCGCTGCGCACTGACCCTGAACTTCAACTTTGCTAAGTGTCTCCAAATTGTCTTAATGAGGATCCCGCCCCCTGCCCCCCCTGCCCTGGGGGGTGAGCCCAGGGCTGGCCTGTGACTCTCCTTGTAGGCGACGTGCAAACGGTCACTGAGTGGTTGCTCAGACCCGCCCTGGGAGGAGAACCGCAATCAGAACTGTGTGTTCCTGGGGCTCGGAACGCTCCTTAGTTCACCGAGCCTGGCTGATGCTTCAGATGAGCAAGGATTGAAAAGAATAAGTAGTAAAGGGGGATGAGAGCTGGGGACCCAAGCTCTCTGCCTGAGCGAGCAGCCGCGCTTCTGTGCTTCCTACTGTTACAAATCCCTCAAGCCGTGTGTATTCCTCCAGTTTAATCTTCCAGCTCCCCAAACAGAGGTCAGGAAATATATGTGCTGCTGAAGCGAGCACAGCAGAGGCCAGGAAAGATGGACTGCTATGGATTTCAGTTCATCAGAATAGTGAGACACCCACCCCAGAGGCTACAGTATAAATTAGCAACTGGCCTTGTGTTGGTGGACAGTACATAGCTACTGCAGATAGAAGTAAGTTAGCAACAAGTTCTCCCCAGAGGGCAAAGGAATGTGAGAATAATGTGAGAGGAGACCCCCAACCACACAGGAGAAGAGCTAGTTATCAAAGAAATGGAAATTACTTACTTTATATTAAATACCCATATTTAGTGAGTGACTACTACGTGCAGGCCCTGTGCTAGGTGGTGAGCAAAACTGAAGCAGTCGGATGGTCCACGTGTCGGATACCCACTGTCAGGGACATTGGGGTAGTCCCAGGGGAAGGTTTGGGTGGTCCCCTGGCAACACCAGATACAGGCAAAAGGCAGGGGCATCACACCTACTCCTGGGTATATGGCAGAGAAGCCAAACAAGTTAGCTGGGCTTCAGGTCTCTGCTTCAACACCATTACCTCCCAGAAGCCACTGGGAGCTGACTCCCAGGACCCTAGGTTCCCCTGCTACATCCTCAGAGTGTAACTGTAGCACTCATGAGTGTGATTGTGAGATTAATGGTCTCTTTCCAGGAAAACAGGCATGGGGATATCTCTTGATGATGAACACTGTGCCCTTGGCCGTGCACGAGTAGGTTCTCTACAAATATTTAGTGAGCAAATATCCTTCACAGCACTCACCACACAGTAAGGGTATAAATCCTTAGGTAATTATTTCTCAACTACCTCGTTCATTGCTACACCTCCAGTCCCAAGCACACAGGGACCTCCTTTATCTTGTCTCCACCAGCATTGGCCTGCACATGGTGGCACCCAATGTTGGTGGCAGAAATAAATGAATGAATTAGCAAACATGAATAGAAGTCCACAGATCTAGAGATGGGTAGGAAAAGGGGGATAAAACTGAGAGCTCAGGGGGCTTCCCTGGTGGCGCAGTGGTTGAGAGTCCGCCTGCCGATGCAGGGGACACGGGTTCATGCCCCGGTCTGGGAGGATCCCACATGCCACGGAACGGCTGGGCCCATGAGCCATGGCCGCTGAGCCTGCGCGTCCGGAGCCTGTGCTCCCCAGCGGGAAAGGTCACAACAGTGAGAGGCCCGCGTACCGCAAAAAAAAAAACAAAAAAAACAAACAAAAAACCCTGAGAGCTCAGGAGTCAAATATGCCCAAGAATGGACCGGGTGAGCAAAAAGTGAGAATGTCTAGGACTTCTGCCTGAGTGGATGTGGGATGCCCAGATCTTCCTTCCAGGTGTTGACTGGGTGGTGTGTGTGTTTAAGGGAACAGGGGAGGAGATGATAAACTAAGGCCAAGGGCCTCTTTACTCCAGAGGAAAAGCTAAACCACCCACTTCCTTCTCTGCAAAGTAAAAAGCCCAGGTCCTTTTCTTTTGTGAGTTGGAGACCTGAACTCCCGAAGGTCTGGGGAGCAGGGAAAACAGTTTGGCACCTGCAAGAAAAGGTTCACATATAAGGCTGGATGCCAGCATGCTGGCTGGGAGCGCTTAGTGCTTCTTGCTGACTAGTTGTGAGGTCAGCTTGGTGTCTAGTCGGTAGAGACCTGAGCTCGCGTCAGCAGGGTTGCCTCTGCTACAGGGGACGCCTCTTCTTCCCAGGTGTGGGTGCCAGCAGGCTCGGGGAAGGGTTCGGGAAGGTGGGGGAGCCAGCAATCCACAACAGGGTGACTAGGGGAAGATGTGGGCCTTCTGGAGAGCTACTCGCCGTGTCTTTGCTCTCTCTTTGCTGTAATGTCTCTCCTTGGACCACTTGCCAGAGTTGGTTGCTAAGGCAGGGACTCTCCTGGAAGTTGAGAGACTGCAGAAATAGTGTGAAGATTCAGGAAGCATAAACTGAGTTCCAGATGGGAATTGCTGAACAGTCCTCCCTTTCTGGACCGCCTCCTCCTCTCTCCACTACCATTCTAAAACTTGTTTTCGTGGACTATTTTAAATAAAATTCCTTCTTATCCCAACTTCCACTTCCTGCCTTCCTGGGCACCAAAAAAAGGAAGTGGGAGCATTGAATTTTTAAAGCAGCTGCCCAGTCCCCACCCCAATACACACACACCCCTCTAAAACTCTCTATCCATTTTTAGCAGATAAACAGGGAAAGGAAAATGCAGACGTTTGCAATAACCTAGCTTATTGCCTGGTTAATCCATTCGGATGGGGACCCATAGATTTTAAAATAGGGCTTCATATTTTAAGCTGGCTGCTCTGTGATTGACTCAATCTTGCTGCAAAATCAGGCTCTTGTCAAAAATACTTTGCAGGGCTTTTTGGAGGTTAGAGGTGGCATACCCTGTACACAGCTTATCTAGGGGTAGTTTTTTACTTATCTGTGCTAATTTTACCACTCTTTGAGGGGACACACCAAAATTTTCCCTTTTGTGTGTCTGTGTATATGTCGGATTATTCTTCTATTTAGTACTTCCATCCAATTCACCCAAAAAAGTTTTCTAGATACATTGACTTTACTTATTTTTTAATTCAAGTGTCACAAATTTTGGATATCTGTAAGTTGCTCTGAGTTGATTTAAGCCATTGTCTAATTTGACCTTAATCATAACAACAACAAAAGCATATTCTATACAAATTTTTTAGCGTTTCACAGACGCAAGTAGTTTATATGTTCATTCGAATAAAGTGTTCACAGTCACGTTTTTATTTAGATATTGAGGGGTAAAATTTCCGAGCAAGAGTAAAGAGTGCTCCCCAAACTTGTAACTCTTTAAAATGATCTCATTCTGCTAATAAACAGAAGCCAGCGTGTATGTTTACGTTCTGGGGGGCAGTGCACAGGGGTGGGATTGACCCAGACGGCGAGCCGGCAGACTCACGCTGTGGTCCTGAGCTGTCCCTCACCCATCAGCTGTGTAAGTGTGGGTCAGTCCCTTTGTCTTTGTGGCCACTCTTACCTTCTGTGGCACCCAGGGCAATTGGACTTGATGGCTTCTAACCGCCCCCCTACCCCCCCCAGTTCTGAAATGTCATGATTCGATATTAAGGAGGAAACTTAGAATCATCTAGTCCGAGGCCAAACCTGGCCCACTGCTTGATTTTATACATCCCACAAGCTAGGAATGGCTTTTACATTTTTATATGGTTGGTAAAATAGTATTACATGAAAAGCAAAAATTACATGCAGTTTTAATTTCAGTGGCCATAAATAGTTTTATTGGCACACAGCCATGCTCACTTATTTATGTATTGTCTGTGGCTGCTTTCCCACTACAATGGCAGAGTTGAGTAGTTGCTATAGAGACATCACAGCCCACAAGCCGAAAATACTCATTATCTGGCCCTTTGCAGAAAAAGGTTTCTGGCCCTGATCTAGTCCAGCTCTTTGACAGATGAGGAAGTTAAAGCTTGGCCAAGTCCTGGTCCAAAAAGACAAAACATTGTTATAGAAAGAAAGCAAATGGCCATTTTGAAGCATCCAAAGGGACAAAAACAATGAACAATAAACAAAAGGTTAAGGACGTAAAAGGAATTTCTTCCTCAAATGACAAAGGATAAGGCCTTATACAAGAGGTAAGGACAAAGAAATTGTGAAACCCTTGGGGCAGGCTGCACTCATTTGTATGGAAGAACTGCTGTTTTCTTAATCCGGAATCAAATTACGAGGACTTGCTGATGAGGATGTGGGAGGTGGGCAGAGAACACCAGAAAGGGCTCGAGATTCTCCATGCTGATAAGACTCCAGAAAACTTACATCTAAACACGCTGCAGGAAGTGGAGGTTGACCTTAGAAATGCTTTAGGGGGCCTTTTCAAAAGTGTAGGAGGTCTAGAAGGGGTGAGGCAATGCTGCTGTGACTGGGGAAAGGAAGCCTGGGACAGATTGGAACCTTCAGTCAAATGGAGGCCTAGGGCTTCCCTGGTGGCGCAGTGGTTGAGAGTCCGCCTGCCGATGCAGGAGACACGGGTTCGTGCCCCGATCCGGGAAGATCCCATGTGCCGCGGAGCGGCTGGGCCCGTGAGCCATGGCCGCTGAGCCTGAGCGTCCGGAGCCTGTGCTCCGCAACGGGAGAGGCCACAGCAGTGAGAGGCCCGCGTACCGCAAAAAAAAAAAAAAAAAAAAAAAAAAAAAGGAGGCCTAGTGCTGGGAAATCCCAAAGCCCTTTAGATCACAGACTCGACTTAGAACACCCAGCATAGTTCTGAGAGCTTGGCCCTTACTAGTGACAGGCTCACATCCTGCCAGGGTGGTAAACAGGGACAAAGCATGGAGCTGGCCACATAATGATTTTAGAAGGTTTAAACAGCGTTTCATGGTAGGGGGTGGGGAGAAGGGTGTCAAGCTCATCATCGATTCACATAGGAGCATTGCTGGGGAAATTACTGGGGATGAACAATAAATATTTCAAGCCCAAGAGAGAAGAAACTGCCCCAAGATCTGTACCATTGGTGATCAACCAGGGACCAAATATTACTCCCATGGGAAAGGCCCTAAGCAGTTAAAATAGGTAATTGAACTTACCCAACAGATAGGATTTACCCTGGAAATTCAAATTATTGGCAACACAGTGTGTGTTCCCCTGGGTCAGTGAGTTGGAAGGGCACTCTCTAATTTAACTTGGTGGTTAACGGCATGAGCTTGTGAGTCAGGCTGCCCAGGGTTGCATCCAACATCTACTGCTTGAATTCCTTGGGCAACTTACTGAACCTCTCAAGTCTCATTTTCTTCTGTAATAATAACAATAACTTTATTTTATTTTTTAAAATTTATTTATTTTATTTTTGGCTGCGTTGGGTCTTTGTTGCTGCACGCAGGCTTTCTGTAGTTGTGGCGAGCAGGGGCTACTCTTTGTTGCGGAGCACGGGCTCTAGGCACGCCAGCTTCAGTAGTTGTGGCACACGGGCTTAATTGCTCCGCGGCATGTGGGATCTTCCCAGACCAGAGTTCAAACCCATGTCCCCTGCATTGGCAGGTGGATTCTTAACCACTGCGCCACCAGGGAAGTCCGATAATAACAATAATTTTAAAAAGAATGATAATAATAGTACAGCTATGGACGGCTGTGAGTATTTAAATGAGATTATCGATAGACAGTGCTTGGGAGAGCTGAGCATTCGTGAGTGTTTATTAAATGCCCCCTGCCCATCGTTGGCTGCATTGTCAAGCATATTAACTAAGAATATGGATTTGAGTGCAAATAGTTCTGGGTTGGACTTCCAGCTTCACCACTGAGTAGCCTTGAAACCGTGAGCAAATTACTTCAACTCACTGAGCTTCTGTTTTCTTATTTGTAAAATAGTGATAATAATACTACTTACCTTAAGGGACTGTCGTGAGGATTTAGTGAGAATATATACTTAAATTGCTTGGGAGAGTTTCTGGTACTTAGATATTATCATCATCTTCTTCTTCATTATTATTATCCATTGGTGCCCTAATATCCAAATATATTCTGAAGGCAAGCTGAAACAGTAAGCCTGATAAGATGCATACTTGTGGCATAGACACATATAAAGAATTTTCACATAAGTAGTTTGATCAAGTGGTGGTGAAATGGGTTTGGATTGTCATGAAATTCCTCTGATGAGCTGGGGAGACCAGGTGCAGGCTCAAGGGAGGCTGTGGAGATGCTCCCCGTGGGCGCCCCCCACCATCCGGGACCTCCTCCTGCCCCAAAGCCCTTCGTGCTGAGCCCAGGGGCAGCGTGTGGTTGGCTCCTTGGATTCCCTCCTTGAATCTTTCTTCTTGTCTTCCCACCTCCTTTCTGCCAAATTCTATGATTCTTGTTTCCTGTCAGGCTTCTCAACATTTGGAGCATGTGGCTACAATACCGCCTCGTGTTCCAGGTAAAAGTAAACGCCTGACTCATCCTCTTTATCAGCAAGAAGATAGAAATGATGGCCTCTGGAGAGGAAAGGGCTCTTTAATAGCTGGCCCAATCTCTCTTCTTAGTTTGCTGAGTCCAGACTTCATTTCCTACCATTAAGAGATTGGTTTGCTTATCTGATATTCTGCAGGTTAAATTACCGGGCATCCACGGTGATGGGGCTTGACAAACCTGCTTTTCCTATTGCTTGCTACCCACACCCTTTCACTTCTGCTAACTCCTTCACAATGAACAGAAGGGAGCCTATCCGCTGAGATCAGGAATTACAAGAACATGTGTTATAGATATCAGCGGGGTACTGCTTAGCATAAAATGTGATAAGGCCGAGGTGTTGCTTCCACTCAAGTTCTTAAGAACTGAGGGTCTCTTCTCCCAGAGAAGCCAGATTGGAAGGCTTGTCTTTCCTTCCACTTTCCCATGTGCCCATATGGGGGCCGCTGGGGAGTAAGTAACACATGTGACTCAAGCTCTTGTGTTCATGCGTTCTTTCTTGTGAACCTATGGGGTCCATGGGATCACTTCATCCAGCCTTTTCCTTCTGCTGATAAGGAAGCCATGACATATGGTGACAGCTGGATTCTAGCGGAGCTGAGACCAGAGCCCAGGTCTCCTGACTCTCAGGCCACCACCCTTTCCTCCTTACAGCTCTGGTTGCCATCCCTGCTCGTGGCTGGAGTGGATTCTCCATGGTGCCTTTTCTGATTTTTCTGGGCAGCCAGGACTCATTCGGGAGGAGCCCGACCCGTCTTCTCACCCTGGTGTCCTGGCTATTGTTTGGCCTTCTCTGTGCATGCCATCCTCTGCAGACCTAAGGATTTCCCCCAGTGGCTTGTGGTCAGGACAGATGCTTATTTGGGTGAGGACTTGGGCTGCCTGAATCTGACTGGCAGAAGGCTTTATGGTGAGGAACAAGGAATCACTGCAGGTTTTCTCAGCTTGGGTAGGGCCCACAACCCAAGTCCCAGTAGGAAGGCTGACTCTGAACCTGGTCAGAAACCAAGCAAGCCACCAGGCCTGAGGCCTACCTGCCACCCTTCCTCTCCAGCAGCCAGAGTCTGGCAAGGCCAGTCTGAGGAGTGACCTGATGCCTTTGACCCATGGTTGTGGTAGGTTGAGTCAAGGGGTGATGATCAGCATTGTGTCCCAGGAAACACTGATATTGGGCCTCAATGATTTGTACAAAGTTGGTGACCAAAGACAGGATGCCTGGGGTCAACGTTGGGAATCAAAGCACAAAAGGCTGTCAGAAAACCAGACAAGAGCTCCTGGAGAACGTTTGTTTGAGCAGGACTGTCCTTTCTAGGCCAAGACAACTCGGCATCTCACTTCCTCTTCCCTATAGTTCTTTTTTTTTTTTTTGCAGTGTGTGGGCCTCTTACTGTGTGGCCTCTCCCGTTGCGGAGCACACGCTCCGGATGCGCAGGCTCAGCGGCCATGGCTCACGGGCCCAGCCGTTCCGCGGCATGTGGGATCTTCCCGGACCGGGGCACGAACCCATGTCCCCTGCATTGGCAGGCGGACTCTCAACCACTGTGCCACCAGGGAAGCCCCTGTCATCACTTCTTGACCAAACAAGCTCAGTAAATTGCTCCCACCTATGCACTTCCTTCCCTGTCCTATATTTATGTCCCTCACTTTCCAGGGGTAACTCTAGGTGTTGTGAGATGGGAAACAAGCTCAACCTGATGTGCCTGAAGCACCAGTTGAACAAATAATTCTTGAACTGACCGTTCTGACCAATGACATCATTGCAAATGCAAACTGGCTCAGGTTTTCAATCCCTTAAAACCCTTCCTCTCACCACTGTTCTGAAATCTTAGGCATGCGAAGTAGTTTTTCTATTCCTTAGACAACTGAGCAGCTGGAGTATTTCTGAGCAACCGGAGTAGGGGGTGTTGACTGTTCCCCCTCTTTTATCTGGGTTCCTTCACATATTCTCACCTTTACCAGTCTAGCCAACCCCATGCACATTTAGAGAAATGCAAACAATCTGTTATCTTTCCATATTCTGAGGCCAGAAAATCTCATTTTGACCATCTCTGTACAAGCTGTTGGCAATTCCAGAGCCTCTTTTATGCCCTTTAATATCTTCTACTGTAGAGGTACCTCAGTTGACAGACATCATGAAGGAATAAGGGCAGAGTTTTGGATAAAGGAGCCCAGATAACTAAGAGTATAACTCTTTAAACCCCAAAGAGTTTTAAAATTTGTAACCATTGCAACCCAAATTTCTCCATGTAGATAAACACAGGCCTGGGGTTAAAAATCTGGTTTCACAGACTGTAACAAATGATATTTCTCTGTGCTGGCCTCACCTGCTGGTACGGGGCTGTGGTGACCATGAAGATGAGCTGCTTAGACTTCTTTCCATGGGAGTATGATTGTCTGAAGGCTCCAACGCTGCCCCTCCGTGTCTACTGTCACATATGTACCATGGCTGTGTTTCCCATGGGCAGTTCCCAGCCAATGACTGAGCATGATGGGGTTCCTGAGCATGGCACGAAATGGGACTCCTCAACCAGGAGATATTGGCTCAAGGACTCCCCTTCAGCCTGGCTGAAACCATCTGAGAACTGGCCTGAAATCTGAGACTCTTCCTACTTCACAGGGGTCAGATATGTACCATGGTGTGAAGGCTTTCCCCATCTTCCCTGACTCCTTCTTTTTTCCCTTCACAGGCATTGCCATCAATCAATTCCTTGCACGTTTAATTTTGACAGGATGTCTGCTTCTTTGAGAACCTGAACTAACACAGGAACCACTATTCTGCTCTCTTTTAGAGTCCACTCCACCCATTCCCAGATGTTTCCAGGAGGCATCTCACATGTAGATGGCTGAGAGGTGGAGACAGCAGTACTTTGAGAGCCTTGAGGAGATAAGGGAATAAAAATTGGAGTATAAGGATGATTGAAAAAGAGAGCCTCTAGTAAACTTCCAATGCATTGGTTTCAGATCCTGAAGGGCTACCTTGCACAGCGAATGTGGAAATAGATGAGTCTTCACATAGAACACAGCTTCCAATCACCTCCAGCCCTGAAATGGGATTAGGTTGATCCTTGATTGTTAGAACTTAAACTATCTCCCAGAAACAAATATAAATTCTCTCTGAGGAAAGATGGCATTCCTTTTTTTTTTTTTTTTTTCTTTTTGCGGTATGCGGGCCTCTCACTGTTGTGGCCTCTCCCGTTGCGGAGCACAGGCTCCGGATGCGCAGGCCCAGCGGCCATGGCTCACGGGCCCAGCCGCTCCGCGGCATATGGGATCCTCCCAGATCGGGGCACGAACCCGTATCCCCTGCATCGGCAGGCGGACTCTCAACCACTGCGCCACCAGGGAGGCCCGGCATTCCTTTTTTTTTTTTTCATTTATTTTATTTATTTATTTTTGGCTGCATTGGGTCTTCATTGCTGCACGCAGGCTTTCTCTAGTTGCGGCGAGCAGGGGCTACTCTTTGTTGCAGTGCGCAGGCTTCTCATTGCAGTTTCTTCTCTTGTTGTGGAGCATGGGCTCTAGGCACGCGGGCTTCAGTAGTTGTGGCATGAGGGCTCAGTAGTTGTGGCTCGTGGGCTCTAGAGCGGAGGCTCAGTAGTTGTGGTGCATGGGCTTAGTTGCTCCATGGCATGTGGGATCTTCCCGGTCCAGGGCTTGAACCCATGTCCCCTGCATTGGCAGGCGCATTCTTAACCATTGCGCCACCAGGGAAGCCCAAGACGGCATACTTGTAGGATTTAAATTATCCTATAATTTTGCATCTACAATGTCTGAAAGTCAACAAAAAATAACCAAGCACACAATGAGACCAGATAACATTACTAAAATCCATGAAAAACATGAGACAATAGAAACAGAGCCAGAGGAGATACAGAAAATGGAGTTGCTGCAGAGTTTTTAAATTAGTTTCTGCTTTATAACAAAGTGGATCAGTTATACATATACATCTGTTCCCATATCCCTTCCCTCTTGCATCTCCCTCCCTCCCACCCTCCCTATCCCACCCCTCCAGGCGGTCACAAAGCACCGAGCTGATCTCCCTGTGCTATGCTGCAGATTTTAAGATAAGTGTTCTGACTATATTCAAAGAGATCAAATACAAGACTGAGAATTTTGTAGGGAAAAATGGGTGGCAGGCATAACATTCGCTCTAGGATAGAGGTAAACAAGGTAGACCCCCCCCTACCTACCTTCGAAGATTCTTCCCTGATACCCCAGGTAGTCAAGACGCTTCTTCCTCCCTCTGGCTCCTATATGGGAATGGTTTTTGTTTTGTTTTGTTAGCTGCCCTTAATCCACTTCCTATTCTTCAGTCTCCCTCAATTTCCTTTTGGATATAGTCTGGTGGGATTGTTATCAGCTGTCCTCTTCCAGCCAAGGGAACAGCATATGACCCAGGCTAGACCAAGCAGACCCTCACTCTCCCGTGTGGAAATTGACTCTTGAACTGAATGGCCAAGATAAAAAATGGTTGTTTTGTCCAGCAGCTCCTGCCTGGTGACCACCCCTCCCACCCTCCCATCCCCCCACCTCCCCACCCTCAGAGCTGATGGGTGTTACCTATTTTCACCCCTGGTCTCTATGTGGGGCTCTCCACATTCTTTCCATAAGTCCCTTTTTTTTGCTTAATTGTGCCAGTGTCAGTTTCTGTTGCTTGCAAACAAAGAACCCTGATGTAGCCCCTACTTTAGTTTTAATCTCTTAAAAAGTGTTTATTGAGCACATATTATGCATCCGGCACCCACCCCACCCCTGCCACTAGACATGGGGGATGACACAGTAAAAAAAAGAATATCTGCCTTCCTGAGGCTGTCAGTAAAATGGGAAAGAAAACATTGAATAAAGAGTCCCCCAACAGGCCATAGAGTGACAAGTGTGACAAAGGTCAAATTCAGGATATTAAGCAAGTGTGTCTCTAGGATCTTAATTTAGGTTGGGCCCAAGGAGATAGCATAAAGGATGACACATGTAAGCAGAGACCTAAAGACTGAGTGAAGAACATTCCAGGCAGAAGGGACAACCTCTGTAAAGGAAGACCTGAGGCAGGAAGTAGGGTTGCCTGTCTTGACCTGACCTTGGCCTTTGCTCATTTATCTGGTGGGACTTGACCAGGCCCATTCCAGCCTCTTCCAGGTCTGTCACCACCTGGGGCAATAGTCTTGGTGCAGGAACTCAGCTATCTTTCTCCAGGAGCTCCCTGCCCTTTATACTAAGGCTCAAGGCAACAAGTCAAGTAGGTCACGTCCAGTGAATGTTAGCAATGTGAGAGGTGTGGTGAATGCTGAGCTGCACCTCCCTGACCCCTTCATGACTGAAGGACTCACTCCCCACCCCTGCTGTGAGTGCTGCAGGCAGACAACCTTCAGCTGTCAGTCTTACTTCAAAAGCAGGCAAGTCTGGGGCACCATCCCATGTTCAGAACTCTTAAGACTGCCTTTGAGACTATATTGTCTCAACTTCTCCCTCTGCCCAGTGCTGCTTCCTCCCCTCCACTTCTACAGGCTCTGGTCCCAAGAGTGTTCCCTATAAACCCTCCTGCACGCTAATCGTCATCTCAGGGTCTGCTTCCTAGGGACCCACCTTGCAACAGATGGAAGGCACCAGAATCAAGGGTGAGAAGACTGTGTTTGAGCCTGTCCCATCCTTACCGTGTTATCTTAGACCAGCCTCAGTACTTACCACTGCGGTTGGTACCAGGCACCATGCCTATCACACAGAAGGCAGGTCCACAATAAGTGTTTGTTGATTCAGACAGTGTATGGAACTTTCTCTGTAAATGTTTTTAAAACCCACACAATTGTCAATCATTATTATTTAGAGTTGGAAAGGGAAAAAAACATAAGACAACTCTAGTGAAAAAGTGAAAGATGAACTTACATGTGGAATCCAAAAATTTTACAATCAATCTACATACAAAACAGAAACAGACTCACAGACATAGACAACAAACTTCTGATTACCAAAGGGGAAAGAGAGGGAGGGTTAAATTAGGAGTATGGGATTAACAGATACAAAATACAATACATAAAATTGACCAGCAACAAGGATTTACTGTATAGCACAGAGAGCTGTATTCAATATCGTGTAATAACCTATACTGGAAAGAAATCTGAAAAAATATATGTATATACAACTGAATCACTTTGCTGTGCACCTGAAACTAATACAGTATTGTAAATCAACTATACTTCAATTAAAAAAAAAGTGAAAGAGAACTAGATTAAAAGCTGGAGATCCTGGAGCAGGGAGAGTGGGGAAGAAAAAGCCACAGTTGTCCAGAGGAGACATAATGAAGACGAGAAGGAGATCCAGCACTCAGAAAAATGAAAACTGGGACAGATCAGAGGCACAGAAACCAAAGGGTGAACAAGTGCACAAAAATGTGCGCTGCTTCAGAAATGTCGAGCGGGTTAAGTGATGATATAAAGCTTCAGATTCCAGAGCAACCTTCACATTCTCTCTTCCAGAAATGATCCACTGGTCCTCAGCAGTCTATTCAGAAAACAGGGAGGGTGCAGGAACATATCTGTCTCTTTCACCACTGTGGACCCAGGGCTTAAGTAGCTCTTGGTACCCACTGGCACCTGACAACTAGCTATTGTTGAATAAGTCTTAGGGGTTTGAAAATAAAGTTGGTAATTTATTGTCACTAATAAAATAGTATGTTAGAAAAATCTGTCTGCCACACACACACCTTCCTACCCCATTCTATCCATTCAATCTAGCCGAGCTGCTGAGTATAAACAAAGCTGTTTCCTAGTATATCAGCAGTTGTTTTCCCTATGCACCAGCCCTGGGAGGGAACCCTTGAGCCCCTCCTTACACTCATTTAAGGCCTCTGTACCTCTTTTGATAATTCTTTAAAGAGTATGTAAATGAACCACTAATAAGATGGCACACTTCTCAATTTAGTCCAGAAAGGGTAAACACATGTTATAGAATATAGATGAGAGATCTGAAGACACATTTTGAAGGGTGTACTAACAGGATATTGGAGGCCGTAGGATTGTTTCAAAATAAAACAGTCCCCCTTTGAAGTGAGAATACATAAAAGCGAGTTATTACCTTTAAGGATTTGGACCTTCTATCTGAGTGGAGACTGTGAATCCACGTGCCCAGCTGGATGGGTGATCACCATATAATCTCCCCTGCCCATTTCAACCTAATTGTGGTGCTCGGTCATTTTACTAGACATGACTGTGACATCTGGTGCATCATTGCACAATGATTTGTCTTATCTCCCCACTGGAATGTGAACTTTGTGAGGGTAAAGACTTTTTCTTTAATCTCTGATTCCCTAGCGTATTGCAGATTACCTGTTGCGTGGGAGACATTAAAAGCATATTGAAGGAAGGGAGAAGAGGAAAGGGAAGAGGGAAGGAGAGGGGAAGGGGTCCGGTAAGACTCCAGGAACTCATTCAGAGTTGTTGAAACACTTAACTCCTGCTGACCTTCAGGTATTACAGCTTTCTGACTCCTGGAGTCCTGGGGCATAGTGAGAAATACAAACAATTGGAAGCAGGAAACTGTTTTGTGAGGAGCTCTACCACTTAAAGCATGTATGTCAATAGAGGAGGCATTAACCTCCAAGCCTCAGTATCCCCTTCTGTAAATTGGGAATTATTATTTCTCCTTAAAGAAATCTTGAGTAAGTGAAATAATATATAAGTGACACCATTCAACAAACTATTAAGTGCCATGTAATTGTTACTTGTAAGTATTATTACTTGGGAATCAGAACCATCTTCAACTGAACCCTCTCATCTGTTTTATTTGGCAAAACATTGTACTTTGGGAGAGTATTTTGAAGGAGGGGGAAAGGTCTCATCTTTTACTCATCTTTCCTTCTTATTTTCAGGATTTTGCTAATGTATTTAATATTTGCATTGGATGGCTGTCGTTTTTAAATTTATTTATTTATTTATTATTTATTTTTGGTTGCATTGGGTCTCTGTTGCTATGCACGGGCCTTCTCCAGTTGTGGCGAGCGGGGGCTGCTCTTCGTTGAGGTGTGCGGGCTTCTCATTGCAGTGGCTTCTCCCGTTGTGGAGCATGGGCTCTAGGTGCGTGGGCCTCAGTAGTTGTGGCATGTGGCCTCAGTAGTTGTGGTTCGTGGGCTCTAGAGCACAGGCTCAGTAGTTGTGGAGCACGGGCTTAGCTGCTCCACGGCATGGGGGATCCTCCCAGACCAGGGGTCGAACCCGTGTCCCCTGCACTGGCAGGCGGATCCCTAACCACTGCGCCACCAGGGAAGCCCTGGTTGTCGTTTTTAAAAAACGATCTGGGGGCAACAGTGATTCCAAAGATTGACCAGTGATCTCCAGTTGAATCAGAATCACTTAAGAAATTTATAGGCACTTCCCTGGTGGCGCAGTGGTTAAGAATCTGCCTGCTAATGCAGGACACATGGGTTCAAGTCCTGGTCCGGAAGAATTCCATGTGCTGTGGAGCAACTAAGCCCATGCGCCATAGCTGCTGAGCCTGCACTCTAGAGCCTGTAAGCCACAACTACTAAGCCCATGCGCCACAACTACTGAAGCTTGAGTGCCTAGAGCCTATGCTCTGCAACAACTGAAGCCACCGCAATGAGAAGCCCACGCACCGCAACAAAGAGTAGCCCCCGTTTGCCATAACTAGAAAGAGCCCGCACGCAGCAACGAAGACCCAACACAGCTGAAAATAAATAAATATATTTAAAAAAAAAAAAGAACAGATTCCCAAGTCCCAAATACAGATTCCCAAGTCCCAACCCCAAGCAGGTCAATTCAATTGTTCTAGAGTGGGGATGGGAATTCTGTATTTTGAAAAGCTGCCCAGGTGAGTCTGACGAGCAGCCAGGCCAGGAATTCTGGACAGGCTTCTTTTTTCCATTTAAAACTGTCGGAAGACCTTCAAGGTCAGGCCTGAGAGCTTATGAATATGCCCCTTATTGCTGGCTGATTGCCTGGAAAATTCTATGAGGGTTCATGGCATGAGACTTTGTTATTTGAAACTAATAATGTTATAGTAGAAATGCTAGCATGAGCATGACATTTCCGTAACAAATTCACAAGTAGGCATTTGGACCTAAAATCAAAGCTCTGGGGTTAGAGTGGGAGATAGGGAGCTTAGCAGGGCTTAGAAAAAGCATTTCAGTTGCTTCTGTAGTTGATCTGAAAATTAATGTGAAAAATGAATGGTGCCTTGGACTTCTTGGAAAGACTCATGTGCATTATCATCTTTTTGTTCAGGGAAATATTTCTCTCCAGGGTTACTATCCATCACAAATCTTGTAAAAAAAAAATGCTCTGTTCAAATTCTCATACTTGGCTGGTGGGAATGCAAACTGGTATAACCACTTTGAAAAACTATTTAGTAGTACCTAGTAAAGCTGAACATTTGCATAACCTATTTCACTCCTATACATATACCGAAGAGAAATACAAACATATGTTTATCAAAAGACATGTACTAGAATGGTCATAGTCTCCCTGATCATAATAGCTCGAAACTGTGAACTACCCCAGTGACCATCCACAGTACAACGGATAAGTAAATCATCGTCTGTTCACACAACAGAGTCCAATATAGCAAGGAAAATGAATTATTTACAAGTACATGCAAAATTAGACGAATTTCAGATTCATGAGTTTAAATTAAAAATGCTAGACTTCAATGCAAAGTTAAAATCAACCCCAAGGATGTATAGCCAAAGTATAGTTGATGATGTTCACTAAGGAAACTGACATTTATTTCCCAAAGGACCCCTTTCTTTTCTTTTCCCACACACTGGGAAGAGCACACGCACTGCAACCCCTGAACACTCCTTTCCCAGTTGACCATTCTGGTTGTCTTTAGAGACGTCTGACCAATAAAGTGTTTGAAAGAAGATAAGCCCATAAGGCATATTTTACAAAAGCTTATGAGTTGATAATTCAGCAATGCCTTCCAAAATGAAGGAAAACGTTTCTTCCATGTTCAGAGTAACTTTTATTTTCACCTCAAAACCCACCTTGAACAGAGCTCAGAAAGAGGTGCTGTTTAACTGGACAGCTGAGAAAAGTGTTCAGAATCTACCATGGAAAAAAAAAAGTCACATTTCAAAGCATTTGATAAAAGCCTTGCCATATTTTTGTGTAAATGCTTTTTAAAATTCCTTCTCAAAATGTCTTCTCTTTTTACAAAAATGATGTGTGTTCATTTCTAAGTCAATTGGTACAGAACACTACAAAGCAAAAGTCAATATATTAAATAAAAATCACCCCACGTCACCTCCCCAAGTAACTGTTATTAGCATTAAGTGACTATCGTTCCAACAAGTCTCTAGGCAGAGGTAGGAATTATTTTGTAAACATGGGTGCAAACTTTAAAAATAAATGACAAAGGAACATTGCTTGGGAAATCTCTGTTCATCTCTGTGGTGGAGGAGAGAGAGGAACTTGTGCTTTCAGAGATTGTAAATGAGCCTCTTTCTGGTCCTTCCCCTGATGAGATGAGCGCTCTGATAACGAAATAGTTGGAATTCTAAGGCAAATAGTGCCTTTTCGATCAAACAGTTGGCCTAACTCAGAGGTGGGAGGAGGGATGGAAAGGAGGGGAACAGCCTCTAGTTCCCCTTGGGGACTTTCTGAAGGAAAGAAAGAGCCAAGGTGTAGACCATCACAGAGCAAAGAAGGGAAGAGGAGGTATGACTCTGAGTTACTGCCAAAGCAATAAACTGCCAGGGGGCCTGAGGGAAACTTCAGATGACTGGGAGAATGAAGACTTGGAGGGTTTGAAAAATGATCCTGGATGTGATCAAAGAAAAGAAACAGAATAAAATAGTGTGTCATTGGTCTAACTGCTTTTACTTAAAATGACTTCAGCTTCTTCTATCATTTTTTTTTTTTTTTTTGTGGTACGCGGGCCTCTCACTGTTGTGGCCTCTCCCGCTGCAGAGCACAGGCTCCGGACGCGCAGGCTCAGCGGCCGTGTCCCCTGCATCGGCAGGCGGACTCCCAGCCACTGCGCCACCAGGGAAGCCCTTTTTCTATCATTTTTAAGAGATGTCTTGGAACCGCAGACTAAATGTGCTAATTCTTAGACGTCATCTGTTTACAAGTAAACTGAGCACAAAAATAAAATTCTGATTTGTTGCATGGCTCCTTCTCCAAGTGGGTTGAGCAAAATTTTCACAAGATGAGGATCATTTTAACTGAGGGGATGGGGGAGAGTAAGGTGCAAATCCTGCCTTTCCAGCAATCTGAGATGCTGCCCATCGAACCCAGGGGACTGAATTGATCACCTACTGGCCTAAGGTGTCAAGGACACTCTGAGATTGAGAAGGAAAAAGTTCTCTCCTGCCCACAAGTTTTTCAAGTGTAAGGGTTTATAAATTGCAGCC
Organism: Mesoplodon densirostris; assembly: GCF_025265405.1. Taxonomy (NCBI): domain Eukaryota; kingdom Metazoa; phylum Chordata; class Mammalia; order Artiodactyla; family Ziphiidae; genus Mesoplodon; species Mesoplodon densirostris. Next base: position 59,010,236 of record NC_082673.1, on the reverse strand, counting down.
ATTAGAGCAAAAAGAACTTACAACTTGGTAAATCTCTCCCTGGACTTCATTTTCATACCAAAATCTCAAGTTGATGTCCAACTTTGGTACTGTTCTCACTGGTTAATGATAGAGCAGACCCAAGCCACTGAGAGCCCACTGTCCCTGAACATGTATGTGCCCTGCACGGTCCATGAGCTTCACATGTCTTAGCCCAAGTAGTTCATAACTCTCTAAGGCAGGCACTACATTAAGTCCCCTACATACGAACAAGTTCTGTTCAGAGAGTGCATTTGTAAGTCCAGCAAAGTTAGCCTAGGTACCCAAATAACACAATCGGCTATATAGTGCTACTGTAATAGGTTTATAATACTTTTCACATAAATAATACATAAAAAACAAACACAAAAAATAAACATTTTTAATCTTACAGTACAGTACCTTGAAAAGTACAGTAGTACAGTACAATAGCTGGCCTATAGGTGCTGGCATCGAGTGAACAGGCAAGAAGAGTTACTGACTGGAGGAGGGAGAGGAGGTGGAGATGGTAGAGCTGAAGGATCCTCAGCAACAGGAGACGGGGGGCAGGCTGCAATTTCACTCATGCCTGACGCTGATGGAACACACGTTCACATCGTTGAAAGTTCGCAACTTGAAGGTTCGTATGTAGGGGACTTACTGTATTACTATCCCCATTTTACATGTGAGGAAATGGAGGCAAAGAGAAGTTAGGCTACTTGCCCAAAGTCACAGAGCTAGTGTGTGAGACTCCAAAGTAGACACTCTGAGCAAAGGGCCTGGTTCCAAAAACCTGACTCATGAACACTGAGGGCGAGTAAAGTTAGGAGAGAGACCACATTTCCTTAGGACAAATCCGATGTCCCCGCTGTAAGCTCTCCAGTTATTTCAAGTGGCTTTGGAGTCGCCAAATCCCACAGAACACTCCCCCTCACCCCCCGAGGTTTATTGTATTGGGTGTTGGCCTCCTGACCTTGCACCACAGGGTGACCTCAGTTCCTCCGCAGGAAGTGAGAGGTGAACGCGTGCGGGAGTGTATATACCTGTGTGTGTGTGCATGTGTGCGAGTGTGCGTGAATCACGTACGTGTGTGAGGGAGTGCATGTGAGTGTGTGGTATGGATTTATGTAAGTGCAGGGGTTGTGAGTGTGTGAGCGTATTTGTGAGGGTGTGTGGGTGATGGATGTAAAGGTGAGTTTTTGCACTTGTGAGTGTGTGTGTGAGTGTGAATGAGTGTGTGAGTGAAAGTATTGAGAGTAAATGTGTGTGGTTGTGAGTGTGTCTGAATGCATGTAGATGTGTGTGCATAAATGTATTTGAGAGTGGGGATGTGAGTGCACGTAAGTGTGCCTGAGTGAACACGTGTGCATGTGTGCCTGTTTGAATGACACAGATGAGTGTGCTTGTGTCTGTGTGTGTGAATGTGTGAGTTTGTGTGCTGCTCCCAACTTCCTTTACTGGCAGCCAGATCAAGTGACACATGAGCTCTGCCCTCTGACGAGAAAGCTTGAGGAAGTTGTCCAAGGACAGCGCTGGCCACGGAGACGGAGGAGGTCAGCTCTGGGCCACGCGGACTCTGACGGTGGGAGCACAGCACGCCCACAAGGGCCACCACCGGCCTAGCTTCCTGGACCACTCCCGTGAGTGCTCCCTCCCTGAGGTCTTGTGGGGTTTCCTTCTCTCCTCGTCGAGTGGGGTGAAGAGGGAAGTGCTCAGGTGCCGGAGAGGGAGCAGCTCAGGCTTCGGAGTCAAACAGACTTGGGCTCCAATTCCTGCTCCACCTCCGGACACTGAGGGGCTGTGGGCAAAGCCCCTTCACGGGCCCATCCTTGGCTTCCCGATCTGATAAGGGAGAGCAATGATACCCAGAACAAAGGTGAAGACCAAAGGGGCCAGTGCACCTAAAGCAACAGCAACAACAAAAGCCAAAAAACAGAAAAAAAAAAAAAAAACAAACTAGGCATAACACTCTGCACAAAGTATGTGCTCAACAGATGATATTACTGGTCCAGTGAACCAGTAAGATCACCGTTTCTTTCTTCCAAGTTGCCACTTTGGGTCAAATCCATAGCTCTCACTGTGGAGCCAGGCACTACCGGAGGTTTATAGAAGCTCTTTGGTTCATCGTAATTATGCATTAGGGCACTTCAGAAGCCATTTGCAAATGAGGCCCCAGGCTTGGGAAGAGTTAATATACCAAAACGGTGACAACACTCCTTACCGTCACCAGCTAATCAGCTCTTTGCTTCGCAAGAGGAAAGTAGAAAAGTCCCTCTTACCCAACAGACCCAATTCGACACTGAAAATTCTGACTGGAGTGAAATATGGCTCTTTAAAAATGTAACACTACACCTGTAAGTGTGAGTTGATTGCCCGGCTTTTCAAGGACCAGAAAGTGAAATAAAGAAAGGAACTCTCGACAGGGAGGCCACCGCGTCACTGAGGAGAACTGAGTCAGAACAATGACTGGCTGACGAGGCCACCTGCCTTCCAGGCGGGAATTGAGTCAACACAGGCACTGAGCAAACAGTCGGGCTTTAGTGTTCTAAATCAGTTTGAACAGTGGTTAAAGCTTGTGGGCCGAGGAGCCCTGAAAGCCTGCACACATCCTCTATTAAGTCTGAGCCAGTCTCCTGGGGCCGACGCTTTGTTTACTCAGGGTCTTTCATTGCAAAATGGCCGCCCGGCTAGGGTCGTAAGCTGAGCTGAGTGGAGCCGGGCCGGAGGAGGCTGAGGAGACAGGCAGTGTCTGCCTCCACAGCGCTGCTGGAGAGAAGGTGTGGGCTGCACGTTCTTCACAGAGCGGGGCTTGGGGTTCCGTAGCACCAATAAAGTGGAAGCCTGAGGTGAAGAGAACACAATGGAAGGACAAAAGGCATAAAACACACCCTGTCGGGAAGGGGCCTTGGGATTCTTGCTCGCTTCCCTGGTGGCGCAGTGGTTGAGAGTCCGCCTACCAATGCAGGGGACACGGGTTCGTGCCCCGGTCCGGGAAGATCTCATGTGCTGCGGAGCGGCTGGGCTCGTGAGCCATGGCCGCTGAGCCTGCGTGTCCGCGCGTCCGGAGCCTGTGCTCCACAACGGGAGAGGCCGCAACAGTGAGAGGCCTGCGTACCGCAAAAAATAAATAAATACAAAAATAAAAAATACATGAGGTGCTTTGAGCGTAGATCTTTGTCCACATCTCTTCTCTTTTAAAATAGATTGATTCTTAGAGGTGGAATTTCCAAGTCAAATGGTGTGAAAATTTTAAAGACTCTTGTTTCTTACTGGCCTCAGTATTTTTAGAGGTTTCCAGGGGATCACGATGTGCAGCCACGGTGGAGAATCACTGCATTAATTTATGGATTGCCCCTGAGTAGCTCCCTAAGGAATATACCTCAAACCACCACTGATAATTGGACTTGATCCCAGTGGAAATTCTTTACGGATTGAAAGGATGCAGAAGTAGCAGTTGGGATGTCTTTAGCTGCAAGGAATGCTAGACAGTTGAGCATCACTTTAACAACATTTTTTGCTCTCCCCAAACAAGAAATCCTGGGTCAGTAGATAAACAAAGAATTTGGAGTTAGGAAGAGAAAGAAGCAAACAAAATGTATTCTCTTTTAAATCCTTTTAGAACAACATGTGTATCTAGCCAGGGAGAGGGGGCATGGAGTGGGAATGCGAGAGAATCTAAGTGAATAAATCATAATGTCTTAGGCCAGATACCTGATTAAGTATTTAGAATTTATTATTTCATTTAATTTGACACACACACAAATGGAATAGTCTGTCTCTATTTCACCTGCGATCCAAGTAAGAGATCTCAATGATGTTTCCAGGATGATACAGTTAGCCAGCAAGGGCCAGGGAATCAACATAGTCTCAATCCTGGTGACTTGGGCACTTATCCTTCCCAGGTCACTTTTGAGATACTTCATCAAATGATCTCAAAGTTTTATTTTAAATTTAGCCATTGACTTGAGAGTGCCATTTCAATGGTCTACTGGAAGCAGGACAATAGAATAGATCTGAAACCAATGGAATTAGCTATAGCTTCAGCAGTGTGTCAAGGATTAAGGCCCTTTTAACAAAAACTTTGTGACTCAGTCCACTAACGCAGACTCAGGGCTGTTGGATTCCAAGCCCCCCAGAGTGCCAAGGATTCCTTCTTCCCTGTGGGTGACGCAGGCATAAAATTCAGTTGCCATTGCTTCATGATGACAGTCATGGTGGTCATGGTCCTTCTGAGCTCAGAGCCTTTCCAGGAGCATTTCTGTCTTCTGGACACTTCCCAGCCATAGATTCCACCCATTTCAATTGCTTGTCCTAACACACCAACAAAGTCTTTTCTGTGTCCAGCCAGGAAGTGGAGGAACCTGGTAGCTTAACTGAGATGAGCTTACCCAACATGACTCAGAGGGAGCTTCCTTCTCCCAGTCTGTTAACAGCATTTTCACTAATGTTAAAATGCTTAATGAAAAGAGCAAATTAACATTGCCAGGAGAACTCCAGACTTTTCTGACATTTTAGAGTTGACATTCTGAGCCTCTACCTTTCCTCAACAAGGTAGTTAGCATTTAATAAGTTCTGAGATTAGGAGCTTTCTTCCCCAGAGAGCAACATTTGTTGTAGTCTGTAAAGATGACCACTACCGAAATGTCAGATAAATCTAGAATGTTTTCTCCAAACATCCAGGATATACTTAATTAAATGCTACCAATCTCTCACACTCTTACAGCTATTAGCCCAGACTCTTCTCTATGTATATTCACACCGAAATTTTAAAAAATCTCTGTACATTTCTGAAGGGGAAATTTTATGTGACTTTTTTTTTCAATATTCACAATTTTAAATGTGAATAAAATTGATGTGACCAGCAATGTCAATTTTGGATTTTAAAAAAATGACAGTTTAATGAGTTTGGAAACTGGATAGTAGTTTTGAAAGGACAAGAAAGAAATTCTTTCATTTCTTCAGAGACAAAACTATTTAAAACTACACACTTCTGGGTATTACTTTGTCTATGTCATTTTGCTAAGTGGATTAAATCCATCATCCTCTCTGTTCGGTTCCAATAACGTCAGCTGGAATGGAAGCAGCACATCTAGATTGCATATCAGTGGAGGTAATAACGGCAAGGACAGACTATCCAATAAATATTTAACTCTGAATTTTTCAACATTTATTTAACCAGCAGATATTCATCCATCCAAATCCACCAAGGGTGACAGTGCTTGTATCATCATACGGTTTCTGTCTATACATTCTGCTAGGATGCATAAACGCATGCAAAGGCAAAGAGAAAAATAAGGACACAACTTCACAACATGATAAAGACATAACAAATGCTATATGCAAAACTTTTCTTCTATACCAGTTTTGATTCAGGTTTTTTCCTACCCTTTTCAAGTAAAATTTAGTTCTTTACCTAATTTTTTTTTTTTTTGTGGTACGCGGGCCTCTCACTGTTGTGGCCTCTCCCGTTGCGGAGCACAGTCTCCGGATGCGCAGGCTCAGCGGCCATGGCTCACAGGCCCAGCCGCTCCGCAGCATGTGGGATGTGGGATCGTCCCGGACTGGGGCACGAACCCGTGTCCCCTGCATCGGCAGGCGGACTCCCAACCACTGCACCACCAGGGAAGCCCCTACCTAATTTTTAATTTCTTCATTGATGTTGAGACACAGAAGAACCAAAAATGATAACTAATATCAAAAGGGATCATATGGTTTTTGTAAAAAACAGGGAGCTATTTTCACTATGGGGTGCCTGCTGACATCTTGTTAGTTCTCATGAAGGCCAGGTCTGCCCCTTGATGAACAAGTGCTTCCCTTCTCCCAAAAGAGCTGGGTGGGAAATGAAAGGCATATTTAACAAATTCACTTCACCCTTAGCCTGTAAGGGTCAGCCAAGCTGCTGCTTTGTGCTCTCCAGAACAGTCCTGCCAGCTTTGTCCTTATGTTGATTTTTTTTCCTGCAGTGTAACCAGCTAAATCATGGCTAAAGGGATGTCAGCCCAGCCTTCCCGAGGTCTGCCACCCCTCATCTCCTAATAGCCTGTGGTCTTAGCTCTGAAGACTTCAGCCAGTGATGTGCTGGTAAATGTTTAACATCAGGCTCTTCAAAAAGAAAATTCCCTCAGTGTAAATAAACCCATCATGGCCAATTTCAAGCTATCAACGTGAGGTCACTGAACACAGAATTGGGAAGAGATGTGTGTAACTGGTCTAGCATTCTGGCACGATCTGGCTTCAGCACACTTCTTGCTTTAGGCGTGGAGACCAGCTCCCTGAAAACTGTGCCAGAGTTTCACACCTTCTCTTCCTACTGAGCTGGGATGTGGAGGGGCCAGGCCCACTGCTGACTTAGCCAAGCAGGAAAGTACTTGAGACAGAAGGCGAATCTCACGGGCTGTGGTGCCTTATTTTATAACCTTAATGACTCCTCTGTCCTACTTCTCCCCCAGAGAAAATAAGAAACCAGCATCATGGAAAATGTAGCCCATGAATATCATTAGCATGTAATTATGCCCACTGTGCTACCATTACTGGAAGTCATTACCTGGAGCATGGTTTGCGGGTTATATGTGGTAGGAAATTACATTCAAATTCAGACCTGATGGGAATTGGCTTGTCCATTTTTTAAAAAGTGATTCAGTTATATATATACATTCTTCTCAGATTCTTTTCCATTATAGGTTAGTACAAGATACTGAATATAGTTCCCTGTGCTATACAGGCTTGTCCATTTTGATCTAAATTAATAAGTAAAAATGATTAAACTGTCACAGAAAAGAAAGAAAAAGATCTAGAGTCCTACCAAGTGTCAAGCAAAGCAGAGGAAAAGGTTTTGATTAGCTAGAAGTAGAAAATTTTCTCTTCAAACCTTATCTCAAATCTATAACTGCAGTGTAGATTTAGGACACCCTGGACATCATATATTCATGTTTGCAACATGAATCATAGGCAAATAATAAATATACTTTTTTCATCATGTGTGTATATATATATATGTATATACTTTTTTCATATAGGTATCTTTTACATTATATATGTAAAAGATACATATATGCTGCCTAGAACTGTGAATTTTCTCTAAATTGTTTGGAAGAACAAATTGTGAAATAAATCTGTATTGTTCTTTCACAGTGTTGGAGGACTGTGTGGAGAAATGACTTAAAAGTAGTTTGCCTAATTTCTTTCTTTTTTCTTTTCTTTTTTTAAAAATTGAAGTATAACTGATTTACAATAGTGTATTAGTTTCAGGTGTACAACATAGTGATTCAGTATTTTTGCACATTATAATAATTACAAGATGACAGCTATAATTCCCTATGCTATACAATCTTTGTTGCTTATCTATTTTTTTAGTAGTTTGTATCTCTTAATCCTATACCCCATCTTGCCGCTCCCCCCTTCCCTCTCTACTTTGGTAACCACAAGTTTGTTTTCTATATCTGTGAGACTGTTTCTGTTTTGCATATCCATTCATTTGTACTACTTAAAAAATTCCACATATAAATGATATTATACAGTATTTAACTTTCTCTAACTTATTTCACTAAGCATAATAATTTCTAGGTCCATCCATGTTGCTGCAAATGGTATTATTTCACCCTTTTTTATTAGTTTGCCTAATTTCTTCCTTTTCTGATATAATCTTTTTATTTTTTAAATTGAAGTATACTTGATTTACAATATCATGTTAGTTTTAGGGGTACAGCACAGTAATTCACATATATAAATATATATATATATATATATATATATATATATATATATATATATATTAGTTTTCAGATTCTTTTCCCTTACAGGTTACTACAAAATATTGAGTATAGTTCCCTGTGCTATATAGTAGGACCTTGTTGGTTATCTACTTTATATATAGCAGTGTGTATACGTTAATCTCAAACTCCTAATTTCTCCTTCCCCCCACCCTTTCTTTGGTACCCATATGTTTGTTTTCTGTGTCTTTGAGTCTCTCTCTGTTTTGTAAATTATTTTATTTTATTTTCAGATTCCACATATAAGCAATATCATATGATATTTATCTTTCTCTGTCTGGCTTACTTCACTTAGTATGATAAAATCTAGGTCCATCCATGTTCTTGCAAATGGCATTATTTCATTCTTTTTTATGGCTCAGTAATATTCCATTATATATATATATATATATATATATATTTTTTTTTTTTTTCCACATCTTCTTTATCCATTCATCTGTCAATGGACATTTAAGTTGCTTCCATGCCTTGGCTAGTGTAAATAGTGCTGCAATGAACATTGAGGTGCATGTATCTTTTCAAATTATGGTTTTCTTTGGATATATGCCCAAGAGTGGGATTGCAGGATTATATGGTAGCCCTATTTTTAGTTTTTTAAGGAACCTCCATAGTGACTGTACCAATTTTCATTCCCACCAACAGTGTAGGCGGGTTCCTTTTTCTCCACACTCTCTCCAGCATTTATTATTTGTAGACTTTTTGATGATGGCCCTTCTGACTAGAGTGTGATGATACCTCACTGTAGTTTTGATCTGCATTTCTCTAATAACTAGCAACGTTGAGCATTTTTTCATGTGCTTTTTGGCCATCTGTATGTCTTCTTTCGAGAAATGTCTGTTTAGATCTTCTGCCCATTTCTGGATTGGGTTGTTTGTTTTTTTTGATATCAAGCTGTATGAGCTATTTGTATATTTTGGAAATTAATCTCTTGTTGGTCACATCATTTGCAGATATTTTCTCCCATTCTGTAGGTTATCTTTTCATTTGTTTACAGTTTCCTTTGTTGTTCAAAAGCTTTTACGTTTAATTAGGTCCCCTTTGTTTAGTTTTGTTTTTATTTCCATTACTCTAGGAGACAGATCCAAAAGATATTGTTGCGATTTATGTCAAAGAGGGTTGTGCCTATGTTTTCCTCTAGGAGTTTTATCGTATCCAGTCTTACATTTAGGTCTTTAATCCATTTTGAGTTTATTTTTTTATATGGTGTTAAGAATGTTCTAATTTCATTCTTTTACATGTAGCTGTCCAGTTTTCCCAGCACCACTTATTGAAGAGATTGTCTTTTCTCCATTGTATATTCTTGCCTCCTTTGTTGTAGGTTAATTAACCATAGGTGGGTGGGTTTGTTTCTGGGCTTTCTCTCCTGTTCCATCGATCTATATGCCTGTTTTTGTGCCAGTACCATTCTCTTTTAATTACTGTAGCTTTGTAGTATAGTCTGGAATCAAGGCACCTGATTCCTCCGCCTTCATTTTTCTTTCTCCAGGTTACTTTGGCTCTTTGGAGTCTTTAGTGTTTGCATACAAATTTTAAAATAAAAAAATTGAAATTAAAATGACTGACAATATCAAATCTTGGTGAAGTTGTGAAGCAATGGGAATGTTCACACACTTCTGGAGAGCATGTAAATTGATAGAATCACTTTGAAAAATATCAGTAGTTTGGCATTATCTACTAATGTTAAATATATGCATGCCTTATGACATAGCAAGTCTATTCCCATAGATATTCTAGAGGGAAATGTATGTCCATGTACACCAAAATCCATGAGCAATAATGTTCATAGGCAGTATTATTCACAACAACCCCAACCGAGGAAGAACCCAGATATTTATCAATAGAAAAATAAATAAACATGGTATAATCATGCAATGAACTTCTACACAGCAAAGAAAATGAACAAACCACAGCTAATATACCATAACATACTTGAATCTCCCCAACATGACATTAATCAAAAGAAGCCAGACACAAAAGAATAGTATTGTATTATTCCATTTATATAAAGATAAAAAAAACTGGCAAAACAAATTTATGGTTAAGTTCGGAAAGTGGTTGCTTTTGGAGAGGAGGGAATAGGCAATAGTTGGGATAAAGCATAAAGAGGGTTTTGAGTACTGGCATAGTTTTACTTCTGAACATGAGTGGTAATTACATGTGTTCACTTTGAGAATTTTGTGTTATATATATATATATATAACTTGGGCATTTCTCTGTATGCGTGTGTACTTAACATTAAAGAGTTTAAATAATAAAGAGATAAGTGATTCATTCATCCGTTGGTTTATTCATTGATTCATTCAGTAAACCTTTGTTGAGGGTTGGCTGCAATATAATTGGAGGACCTAGTACTTAGTGGGTTGCAGTGTAATTTTCTTATGGAAAAAGAAACATGTTTTTGTTTTTGTTTTGATCCCATGATGATTTGCAGAGGGCTAAATAAAAGGCAAGTGTTCCAGAACCATTTATTCACTGAACTTGGTTTAGTCTTCACTCAACCAAAACTTGATGGTAAGTTTAGTCAAGCCATTTTGCCTCTCTGTACCTGAGATAACCTCTGGGGTAGGTGATCTTTCCTTCAGCTTTGAAGTTCTAATTTATTAATTCAGTCAGTTTTAGTAGAGCATATATTCTCTGTGCCAGTTACTTTGCTGAGGATTGGGGTCACAAAAGCAAGCAATCAAACAAAAACATGATCCTGCCCTCTAGAAGTGCAAAACCTTGCCAATAGAAAAGGGACCGTTGTGTTACAGTGAGATGGTACTTTGGTGGTTTGTCTGTCCAGGATGCTAATGTAGCATATGTGAGGAGCAGCTAACCCAGACTCCCAAAGGAAGGCTGCCCAAAGGTGGGAAGCCTGGTTTCACTTAGGCTGTGCAGGAAGTGCTGCTGTGTGGGGTAGAGTGATAGCCAGGCTGGGACAGCAAGGTTTCCCTGAGGCCTGAAAGCAGGAGGAAGCTTTCACCAGGCAGAAAAGCAGGGGAAAGGGAATCCAGATGAAGACCCAAGTGAATAACATGGAGGTTTTTTTTTTTTTTTAATGCTTATTTTCCAGCTTACTATGGGGAACCTAATGGTCTGTGAAATAGAACGGTGGGGGGCAGTGTACAGAAGGGAATGGGAGTCCAGCATGTGGCAGGCCAGGGCAGGAGAAGCCTTGATGGCCATGATACCAAACCATAAGTCAATATTTACCCAGTGGGAAAGAACTCCTTCTTCTCCCCCAGTTACAGATTCTGGGCGTCTGGCTGGCTGAGCAAGGCCGGGTAAAAGCAGGCTCCTAGGAGCGAGTCTGGGATCACCTGGTTGCTGGTGGCCTGATAATCTTGTTCCCCGAAGTAAAAATTCTAAGGGCTCTTCCAAACCCCAAGGGCATACAGGCCCACTGAGAACGTGGGTCATTAACAATGCAGATGTGAAGTTAGTTGCACTTTGGAAAGCATAATAAACAAAGCTAGGGACCTCACTGGAAGGTATCCACCAGACATCTTGATTTGTGGTTAGAAAGAGAGCAGCCAGCAGTTCTCCCTCGGGCAAAGATCTATGAATTTTGCTTATCCGACTCTCTCTGCGGCTACCCAAGCCTTTGAAAGACCTGAAGGGTTGCTTTGCATTTGGGCTCAGCAGATGTGGCCATTTGCATACAGGTAAGTTTCTATATATAAACATAAAGATCTAGCAGATCTTCAAATTATTGTCAGATTGAAACCTAAAGTCTATTTAGCACCCATCAGCTTAATGAACAAATAGGCATAAAGATTTATACCAGAGAACCAAGGTCTGCAGTTATTTTAATGGTTGGGAATCATCTTAGAAATGGAACTTAGAAAAAATCCAGAGAAACCAATACAAGCCCCAGTGCTCTGGGTACCCTGTCCTGACTGCTGCACACAGGGTGGCTCGCCCTGCTTCTCTCTGAGGGAAGGCGCATTCGTTCCCTGGCCCACTGCCTGTCCCGTTCTGCTCAGAGAGGTGCCTCCATTGTCACTGATGGGGAGGCAGTGCTGGTTTGTAAGGGGGGCTGGGGCTGAGTCATTCTGCAGTGTGTGGGCCAGTCCTGCTGGGTGAAGAACTACCCCTCCTCCTACAAGACTTCTGACTGTTCACTTATTTATTTATTTATTTTTGGCTGTGTCGGGTCTTCGTTGCTGCGCGCGGGCTTTCTCTAGTTGTGGCGAGCAGGGGCTACTCTTTGTTGCGATGCGTGGGCTTCTCATTGTGGTGGCTTCTCTTGTTGCGGAGCATGGGCTCTAGGCATGCGGGCTTCAGTAGTTGTGGCACGTGGGCTCAGTAGTTGTGGCTTGCGGGCTCTAGAGCGCAGGCTCAGTAGTTGTGGCGCACGGTCTTAGTCGCTCCGCGGCATGTGGGATCTTCTCGGACCAGGGCTCGAACCCGTGTCCCCTGCATTGGCAGGCGGATTCTTAACCACTACACCACCAGGGAGGCCCTGACTGTTCACTTTAATATGTACAAATCACAACCTGTAATTGTACAGACACATTTAAGTTATGAGAAAAGTAACGAGAAAAGAAATGTATATAGATCATCACTAAAATATTGAAATTCCATAGGAAAATAGAAGTCAATTTCTGATTTGGATATAATTTTTCAGAATACCTGTGGGATTAACGGTACTACATTCCACTTTGGGGCATTGAAGTGTGTCTCTGTGTGTGTGTGATGGGTATACTTTAGGTGCTAAAGGAGTTTTGATAGGCCTGAAACTTGTGGGGCTGGTGTGATACACAGAGGCTGGTGAGGCTGCCGTTGGATGTTCATGGTGTGATGTCAACATCCAAGGAAGCTCACTAGGGCCTCATCCCGGCTTCACAGGTTCACGGGGACCGGGGGCTTTCCTAGTGGAACTCATAGGGCCTTGGTTTGGGGAAATTGTGTGGTATGAAGGTGGCCGCAGAGTGCCTCCTGTGGGCAGATCTTGAGATACTAAAGGTTTTTCATTTTACCTGGGTTTTTTTTTGGCCGAGATGTGTGGCATGCGGGATCTTAGTTCCCCGACCAGGGATAGAACACATGCTCTCCTGCAACGGAAGTGCAGAGTCTTAACCACTAGACCACCAGGGAAGTCCCCAGATACTAAAGATCTTTCCAATCTGTTCTTAGCTTGCATGAAGATGGCCTGGATTGATGGAGGGCACTGGGAATGAGGAGAAAGAGGGAGGTGGGGTGAGGCATGGGTGAGTAGATACCTCCAATGGATTCATGTGAAAGCCTGGGAAAATCATTCAAAACCAGAAACTTCAGAGCCATCTTCCAATGCTCTCCCCCACCTTCAGTGAGCATCAAGGCATTGAGTGTGTAGTGGGTGACCCCCAAAATATACGCCCATGACCCAGAACCTGTGGATGTGAACTTATTTGGAAAATGGGTTTTACAGATGTAATTAAGTTCAGGTTCTAGAGATGAGGTCACCCTGGATTACCCTGGGGGATCCTAAATCCTGTCACCAGTGTCCTTATAAGAGACAGAAGAAGGAGGATGTGGACACAGAGGAGGAGAAGGTCATATGGAGATGGGGGCAGAGATGAGCCATAAGCCCAGGGATGCGTGGAGTCCCCAGAAATCCAGGAAGAGGCAAAAAAAATGATTCTCACCTAAGACTTCAAAGGGAGCATGGCCCTGCTAACACCTTGATGTTGGACTTCTGGCCTCCAGAGCTTGAGAGAATACAATTCTCTGGTCTTAAGCCACCAAGCGTGTGGGAATCTGTTATATCACAAATTTGGGAGGAACCAGGCACACCCAGGGGTTGTACTGTATGTCATCAAAGCCATCAGGTGCAGAATACTTTTCTGGGGGAAGGAAGGAGGGGTTACATGGGGGATGAAGGGTCACAAGGAAGGGACAAGCCCAGCCTGTCAGGGACTGCCTGGGTGGGGACCACTCATCCTGAGGTCAGTGCTGTTGTGATACTGCTTTGCTGAGCCTCTGCTGGAAGCTGAAAGCATGGGGCCCTGCGACATGGGGCCTCCGTGAGGACCTTGCCGGTGGTCTGGAATGGCAGTGTCCAGGCGCAAGGTAGAGACAGCACTCAGACGGGGGGGAGAGTGACCAGGGATGTGGAGGGCAGATTGGCTGTGTGGCCAGGGACCCCCCACTACAGAGGTGGGGTGGGACCCCGGCCAGTCTCCGCAGCAAGCGCAGAGAACAGAGTGCTGCGGGCTATAGCCCGAACCCTGTACCCAGAGGTGGGATTCAGCCCAGCAGCTGTTGCAGAGAGAAACCCAGGGTGTGTCTGTGGTCCTGGGATCCCAACAGCAGTGGAGGTCATGGCCACACATTTACACTTTGGCTTACCCGGAATAAAAAATGTTTGATGTGTGCCTGGCCTGGGCTAAGTAAGCACTGTGCACGCTCACCCAGACACTTTTTTTTTTTTTTTTTTTTTTGCGGTACGCGGGCCTCTCACTGCTGTGGCCTCTCCCGTGGCGGAGCACAGGCTCCGGATGCACAGGCCCAGCGGCCATGGCTCACGGACCCAGCCGCTCCACGGCATGTGGGATCTTCCCGGACTGGGGTACGAACCCATGTCCCCTGCATCGGCAGGCGGACTCTCAACCACTGCGCCACCAGGGAAGTCCTCACCCAAACACTTTAACCCCCATTTTACAGATGAGGAAACTGAGCCTTAGGGAACTCTGAGTAACCTGGTGATGCTCCTGTAACACATCTCAGCTAAGGTTTGTGCCCAGGTCTGTCTGCCTCCAGAGCCCAAGAGCTCATACGGCTTCTCACTGGGCAAGGAGTTCATTTTCCGTCATTGGAACTGTGCTCTACCAGTTTTTTCTATTTCCCCGACTGATAGAACTCTCTTCATCTCCATCTCATTATACACTTACTTGCTTTATGAACCAAGTGTTAAAAACATAACTCACACACAGATCAATGGCTCAGGGGTCTTCTTCTTTTTTTTTTTTTTTAACATCTTTATTGGAGTATAATTGCTTTACAGTGTTGTGTTAGTTTCTGCTGTATAACAAAGTGAATCAGCTGTACATAAACATATATCCCCATATCCCCTCCCTCTTCCGTCTCCCTCCCACCCTCCTTATCCCACCACTCTAGGTGGTCACAAAGCACCAAGCTGATCTCCCTGTGCTATGCGACTGCTTCCCACTAGCTATCTATTTTACATTTGGTAGTGTATATATGTCAATGCCACTCTCTCACTTTGTCCCAGCTTTCCCTTCCCCCTCCCCGTGTCCTCAAGTCCATTCTCTAGTAGGTCTGCGTCTTTATTCCCCTCCTGCCCCTAGGTTCTTCATGACCTTTTTTTTTTTTTTTAGATTCCATATATATGAGTTAGCATGCGGTATTTGTTTTTCTCTTTCTGACTTACTTCACTCTGTATGACAGACTCTAGGTCCATCTTTATAAGCAGGCTGAACTCTGTGACAAGTGATGCCCCTGGGGGGCTCTCTGTACCTGCACTGTAATCCCAGGTCTTCAAGTTCTTATTTTCTGTTCTTTTCATGTTTCTGTTCCCAGTCTTACTACCCTGATTTCTGAACTTGAGTCCATCTTTGTACTTATCTCTAACAATTTTCCCCTCTTCCAAACAGCTGTTTTTCAATCTGTATATACCAGAAAACGAAATAGCCTGATTAGAATTATGCCCCAAATAATAACAGCCCCTAAGTAAAAAGCTCCGTGTCTCTTTCAGGCATAAGTTACACAAATTTGTCTCTGTGCATCAACTCTGCAACCATTTTTTGTTGTAAATGTTTTTTTCCCCCTCACCTTATTTCACTTTTTGAATGGGGTCTTAAGAGCTGAAATTATTGGATTGGGGATCTCTAAAGTGAGAAGTTGCTGTAATATCTATCGTCACTAGAAGAACCTACCCTTCCATTAGGTGACTCTGAACCCTGGGACTAGCACCCGCTTTCGGGAGGCAAGAAGTTGCCATCAGTGTGCAGTGTCTCTTCTGCAGGAGGTTAAGAATACTGGTCCCATTCCTCACTGCAGGCCATTCCTGAAGTCTGAACACTGCTCCAAAGGAACTGCCTGAAATGTCTGTGTTGCTTTTTTCCTGTGAAGAGACAGGATTCAAGCGATCAAATTGTGGCCCACTATTTTATTTTAAAATAGAACTATTCGATACTTTGTGACCACCTAGAAGGGTGGGATAGGGAGGGTGGAGGGAGGCCCAAGAGGGAGGGGATATGGGGATATATGTATACGTATAGCTGATTCACTTTGTTATACAGCAAAAACTAACACAACATTGTAAAGCAGTTATACTCCAATAAAGATGTTTAAAAAAATAAAATCTTCTCACAAAAACAGAAAATAAAATAAAATAAAATAGAAGTACTAATGTGGAAATAAAACCACCATTTACCTCTTTGGCTAAGAACGTTAAATGTCCCTTGTGACACAATATTGCCACCTCCTGACCAAAACATCACAGCGCAATTGGGTGCATAAAATAGTTTGTGCAGAATGTGTTTTAGCTACTACCTTTAAACTAAATACAGATTATGGCAATTTGTGTTCCAATCCAAAATAATCACGATAGTTTGCAACATCACCCATGCAGGCACCAATTTCAGATTACATTTCCTTTATTGAGTTCTTCAGAAAGATACATACTTCCATTTAAAATAAAAAAACACACAGTTGTCTTTTTTTTTTTTTTTTTTTTTTTTTTTTTTGTGGTACGCGGGCCTCTCACTGTTGTGGCCTCTCCCGTTGCGGAGCACAGGCTCCGGACACGCAGGCTCACTCAGCGGCCATGGCTCACGGGCCCAGCCGCTCCGCGGCATATGGGATCCTCCCGGACCGGGGCACGAACCCGTATCCCCTGCATCGGCAGGCGGACTCTCAACCACTGCGCCACCAGGGAGGCCCCACACAGTTGTCTTATTTTTTAATTTGCTTTAGCCTCTACAGTTAATAAATAAGAATTGTAGAAAGAAAATAATAATGGATTTTTAAATCTACTGATAAGCACAGCTAGAGACAGCATGAGAGAGACCTGGTGTCACAATCCCCCCTCCCATTAGCTGTGTGAATCTGAGCCTCAGTTTCTTCACCTGTACAATGGAAATAAGAATACCTATAGTAAAGTCCTGCAAAATAAATAGATTTCAGATGGTGCATAGCACAAGTAATTTAGCACGTTAATTTAGTCTCCTTTCATGAAAAGAACAATCATTCTGTTAACTAAATATACACCCATCCGCCAACTTTCCTCTAGAACTATCGTCATCTCTTCGTCAGCAATTATTAGAACTCTTCGCCTATTTTCCAGTCTATGTGTATGGATTTTTTTCTTTGAGTTCTTTAGGTATGGTTTCTGAGGTTCAATGCCTGGGTACTTGCAATTCCATACTTTTTACCCCAAAGTTTTCTCATTACCAAATATTTTGATAGTTTATTTTGTTTTTTTTAATTGAAGTAGATTTACAAAATCATATTCATTTCAGGGCTACCACATAATGATTGAATATTTTTACAGATTAGAATGCATTATAGGTTATTACAAGCTAATGGCTGTAATTATCTATACAATGCACATACAATGCTACACAATGTATCCTTGTGGTTCATCTATTTAATACATAGTAGTTTGTATCTCTTAATCCCATACCCCTAATTTAACTCTTCCCTGCTTCCTTCTCCCCTTTGGTACCCACTCATTTGTTTTGTATATCTGTGAGTCTGTTTTTGTTTTGCATGTACATTGATAGTTTATTGTGAAACGCAGTTGGCTCTTTTCCTTTTCTCAGAACTTTTACTGGGTCTTCTCTTCCCGAAGGTAAAATTCCATTTGATGCCCTATATCTCCCAGTACCTTGCAGTTAGGTGGGGCCACTTGACTAGTTCTGGCCGTGAAATGTAGGTAAAAGTGTTGAGCGTCACTTCCCCACACCCACGTGCAAACCCTCATGTGTTCCCTTCTCCTGCTGTGGTTACCTAGGAGCACATGTGCCCAGATGGTGCAGCTACAAGATGATGGCATCTCCTTCAGCCTGAGTCCCTGAGTGACGGTGTGGAGAAGAGTCCCTCACTAACCCCCACTGGATATGTTCCAACCCACACAGGAGTTAGAAATAGACTAGAGCTGTGTTAAACCACTGAGATTTTTGCAATTGTTGGTTATTGTAGCATAGTCTAGCCCGTACATCCTGTACCACAGGATGATGCTCTTGCAAACTGATTGAGGAAGTACCAGGAGCACAGTGAGATTCTTGAGGGGAAAGGAAAAGAAACAAACAAGCAAACTTTGGTTGATGTTACAAACCGCTATCCTATTCCAATTTTATAAGGCAAGGATGTTATTCAAAATGTTTAACAACTTGTATGGCATGAGTCTAACTAATCAAAACAGATGTCCAACAAATAAGAAAGGATATCAGCTGATATGCCATGCAGGGAGGTATCAGCTGAAGACTCCAGGCATATTATCAGAACAATGTTAGTATTAAACATCTTTAGAAGACAGAATAAGTAAATGAGTAGCCAGGATAATTATAAGCTGAGCTCATAGCCTCTGTACTTAAAATGTTCTGAAAACAATGACAGTGGACTCCAGAGTCTGGATGGCTAAATGGCTGCATTTCCTTGCTGCTCCATCTTGCTGCTTTCCACCCTGAAAAGGAAAATTAAAGGAATTAAATCTGATCATCTGTATCTGTTTCTTTGTTTTAAGGCCAAATCATTTCTTATCTGTTAGCATTTAACCTGCTCAAAATGTGGTCATTTATACATCAATACATTTACTGATGTGTTTTAGAATAAAATTCCAATCATCCAGAATGCTAACGTCTAGGAAGCTCAGTAATTAAGACACCCCTTCCAGTGTGGATAATCAACAGTCTATTGATGACCTGAGTAATACACTGCAAGACTGAGAAGACTTCCCGAATCATCAAAGAAAGATCCAAGAATGTTCTGGGTGGTTCTAGGATTAAGTACACTTTGTCATAGGCTTATTTGGACATTGGTCATCATTGATGCCATTTTGGTAACTTTCACATAGCCCAGAGAAACAATTCACCAGGAACCCCATTCCTAAGTCATTGAATCAAATGGGAGTTTTAATAGTGTGACTAATGAGTTAAAGCACTGTATGGAACCACGAACCTGTAAATAGCTGGGATGGCTGAAATTACAGGCAAAAATTCTGTGGCTCTGTATTTACTCGCTGGGCAGAGCATGCATGTATTTATAACTTTGTATGTGTCCCAAGAATATTTTTAGGGGATGAATAGGCCCCAAGTTACAAAGATAATTTCCTTACAAAGAAGGAGCTTTGTCTCACTAATACAAATGGCAAAACAAAAAACAGGAGACAGGAAGATTAGTCTTTAAATCCTGAGTAGTCCTGAAGTACAGTTAAAAGAAAATCAAAGCCTCAGATGGTGAAGTTGTAATGCATTTAAATGAAAATTAAAATGAAGAATGACGGCTTCCCTGGTGGCGCAGTGGTTGAGAATCTGCCTGCCAATGCAGGGGACACGGGTTCGAGACCTGGTCTGGGAAGATCCCACATGCCACGGAGCAACTAGCCCCGTGAGCCACAATTACTGAGCCTGCGCGTCTGGAGCCTGTGCTCTGCAACAAGAGAGGCCGCGATACTGAGAGGCCCGCGCACCGCAATGAGGAGTGGCCCCCACTTGCCGCAACTAGACAAAGCCCTCGCACAGAAACGAAGATCCAACACAGCCATAAATAAATTTAAAAAAAAAAAAGAATGAAAGAAAACACTAAATATTCCTTCTCTGGTCGAGGCAAGGGTTTTGCTTCCTGCAACTTGAGTGGGGGGTGAGTGAGAGGAGGGAGGAGATGGCCTCTCAGAGACCCTTCTCCACTTCTGAGTCACTGGGCTTGGGCAGGAGTGTGGCAGGAATGTTACCCTGACGGCGAGAGTAGAAACGGGTTCCAACCAAGAAAATCATTGTAGGCAGGGAAGGCGAGATCTCTGGAATGGAGATTCCTTAATTTGGAGGAGCAGCAGCTGCTTCTAAAGATCCAACTGTCCTTTCATTCATTTTAGAAGAAATAAAGGAAGATATTGAAGCCTGAGAGTTTGGGGATAGAATAGGAAACCCAGATCTGAAATCAGAGGTTGCAGACCATGAAATAGCTACTAGAAGTTTATTTTAGAGGAAGCCTTTAAGTATTGGGAACAAATTCTTTCTTTTTCCTCCCCAGCACAGGGAAGATTGAAGGAAGAAAGTCTAGGTGGAGGTTTTAGGAGAAGCCTCAGAGTTCATATTCCTTTGCAACTCCAATGTCCCTATTTATTTTAAAACTATTAACAAGTCTGCCATAAACAGCAGGCCTGGATGATCCAGCTGGGCTGCATTTCACTGGGGAACAAACTCAGTCTGTGACCAAGCAAACTTGCCCCATGACCTCTCAAAAGCATAAAATTTAGAATTATAAAATAAACTTGAACCAATGTCTATGGAATGGGTCTGAAGGGCCGCTCCTGTAGACCTGAAGTTGGGTCACATGTTACGGCTGCAAAGTCTCCTTCCTCTTTGCTCTTGGAAACTACCCCCATTTCCACCACACACCACACACCCCCATCCTCACTCCTTCCTCCTGGCTTCTCAGAGTCCCAGCCCCAGGCTCACTATCTGCCCCAGGTATACAGAGGAGCTGAGGAAACTCTTCCTGTGAAAAAGAGGAGAAGGGAGACTGGGGAACAACGGGCCACCTGCCCGTCAGGCCACATTCTCTTCCGTGCTTCAGTGTCTGTCTGTACAGATGTACAGTTTCTTAGCCACTTTTGCATTCCCAGAATCTAGCCCGGTGCCCAGCACACAGTAGGTGCTCAGTAAATGCCTGCAATATCAATGACCTTTGTGTCAGAGAGTCACAGAGGACAAACTTTTCAGTGCAAACTCTGTGAGTATAAAAATAAAATGGGGGCTTCCCTGGTGGCGCAGTGGTTGGGAGTCCGCCTGCCGATGCAGGGGGACACGGGTTCGTGCCCCGGTCCGGGAAGATCCCACGTGCCGTGAAGCGGCTGGGCCTGTGAACCATGGCCGCCGAGCCTGCGTGTCCGGAGCCTGTGCTCCGCAACGGGAGAGGCCACAACAGTGAGAGGCCCGCGTACCACCAAAAAAACCCCCCCAAAACAACAAAAAAACAAATTCGGTACTACTGACATTAAAAAAAATAATAATAAAATGACTTTTATCTGAGGAGTACATTGAGGATACTCATCACCTGCACTGTAACCCAGAGACTTCTAAGTCCAGACACCTTCTCATTTAAGGGTGGAAGCCTTTACATTAAAACAATAGACAAGAGGTAGAAAGTGAAAAAAACGAATGGGGCTACAGTTGAGCTTAATCTCACCTTCCTGAGTTCTGATTTCACCCTCTTTGCTTACCCAAGAAGGCAGCTACAATCCCCAAGGCCTTAGAAGGAAGCTTGTCTTTCCTTTGCCACCAGAGAGCACTGGGTACAATTGTCTGCCTGTCCCAAGCAAAGGGTGGCACCAACAGGAGAAAGGAGAGGGGCGCAGGGATGAGGTGAATTCCGGACTTGTGATGTTCAGGAATGTCCTGTCAAAGAAAACACCACTAGTTTTATAACAAAGAGCTTGGGGTACCTTTCAAGCAGATGTGTAACACCCACATAGAATTCAGGCTTCTCCCAGGAGCTTTTAGAGCCAGCGCTAAAAGCAGGTCTTAGAAAAGCTTCCTCGGGGCCCCACTCAGCTCCCTCGCTCTGGCTCTCATGGCGTCCTCTCCTTTGCGCCTCACAGAGCTCACGGTCTGGTGGGAAGAGCAACAGTTACAATCCAGAGCGATAGACAACATCTGGACTGCGGCCAAGGCACCCAGGACATGCACAGGAGCTGGGTGCAGAGTGGCTGGGAGGCTCCATGGAGCAAGTCCAGGTTCTGGAGGGCCAATGAGAGTTAGGTAGCCAGGGCGTGAACATGGAAGGGGTCCTAGACTTGAGAACAAGTGTAGAGCAGGGGGCAGGAGAGAGCACAACCTACAGACCTGGGGCACTCCTGGTGGTTCAGTGAGGCCCATGAGGAAGGCAGCATGCGGGGCAGGGAACAGGCTTGCCGTGCCACGGGGTTCGGATCTCATCTACTGGGCATAGGGAGCGGCTGACGAGTTTTAAGAGAAAGAGTCACATCGTTGGGTTATGTCATGGAAAAATTCCTATGGGGGATAGAAAAGGGAAGCCTGGGGAAAGAAGATGAATGTAGTTGTCCAAGAGAGGCAGCCAAGGCCTAGGCTTCATTCCCACTGCCAGCAGGTAGGGATGGAGAGGGGAGGACAAACTTGGGGGCTGAGGGGAAACCTAACGGACTTTGAACAATGATGGGTGTCAGGGGAGGGAGAGGGGAGAAGCGGGCTAGGGGACTTCTCGGGTTTCTGACATGAGCCGTGAAGCTTGAGGGTGCCCTTCCACCTGCGAGGAGCAGGATTGGGGAACACGGGCACTTTGAAAGTGATGAGTCTGATTTTGTCACGTGGAATCTAAAATACCTGAGGGCTGTCCAAGTGGAGGTGCTCAGTAGCAGCTGGCACTGCAGTCTGCAGCTCAGGAGAGACCTGTGCTGGCGAGGGACAGCTGACATCGGTCTGACATCTGTCTAAGGTTCCCAGGAAGCAGGCCCTGAGAGGAGGATTCACATGTGAGTGGTTCACCATGGCAGTGCTCGCAGAGGGGGAGTGGGAATAGGACAGGGAAGGGTGACAAGCAAGTGCATTGGTTGCCCAGGGCTGCCATAACAAAGTACTACCACCTGTGTAGTGGGTGGCTTGAGCAACAGAAATGTATTGTCTCACAAGTCTGGAGGCTAGGAGGCCAAGATCAAGGTCCAGGCAGGTTTGGTTCCATGCCTCTCTCTTAGCTTCTGGGGGTTTGCTGGCAGTCTTTGGTGGTCCTTGGCTTATAGATGCATGGCCCCAATCTCTGCCTTAACGTTCACATGGCATTCTCTCTGTGTGTGTGTGTGTGTGTGTGTGTCTTTCTGTCCAAATATCGACTTTTTATAAGGATAACAGTCATATTGGATCAGGGCTCGCCTGACTCCAAAATAACCTCATCTTAGTTAATTACACCTATAATGACCCTATTTCCAAATAAAGACACATTCTGAAGTACCAGAGGTTAGGACTTCAACACGTGAATTTTGCAGGGACACGATTCATCCCACTACACCAAACAAGGGCAAAAGGATCTGCAAGGCTGCTTCAGCCTCACCCCTCGGGGGAGCCGTGAATGTTGAGGCTCACCTCAGAGCTGTCCCAGCCTGAGCTGGGCTCCCATGCTCCTGCACTGACAGTCTAATGGCCTTGGGGCCGTGGAGGAGGGGATGGACATTCCTAGGAACTTCTAGTGCCCTGTGTATCTTTCTGTGGTTAAAAACACACCAAAATAATTTTTTAAAGAGGCCCAAGGAGATGGAGGAAAAGTATGGCATTGCCTATTACAATGGTCATCAGGATAGAAGGTCATCAGTTTGCCAAAAGAAAGGCTGAAAGCCAAAGACCCACATTCCAGAAGTGGGAAGAGCAAGAGGGACCCAGGAAGGAGAAGGAGAGGTGTGGTGGAGGAGCTAAGAAGTCAGGCCATGACACCAAGCGCTCTAGTTTTTAGATCCCAACCCAAACATCAAGACAGCTGGCTGACCAAACACGGTTGGGAACAAAGGGATATTTTAAAAATCAGGAGTAAATAATCTGAAATTATCTATGGTCATCATTTCTGGGCTTCACATGTACTGGGAACTTGGACGATAGAGCCTGAGAACCAAGATGAAGAAGATAAAGTCTCCAGTTCCAGTCAGTGGATGTCACCCCACAGTGGTGGGCAATGTGGGGACACTCACACTGTCCGAGGGTTGGATTCCAGCTACTGGGGAGTTTGAATGATAAACAGTACTGAGCACTCTGGTGGTGACTGCAGCTTGAGTCACATTAAAAGAATAATCAGAGGCTTCCCTGGTGGCGCAGTGGTTGAGAGTCCGCCTGCCGATGTAGGGGACACAGGTTCGTGCCCTGGTCCGGGAAGATCCCACATGCCACGGAGCGGCTGGGCCCGTGAGCCATGGCCGCTGAGCCTGCGCGTCGGGAGCCTGTGCTCTGCAACGGGAGAGGCCACAACAGTGAGAGGCCTGCGTATCGCAAAAAAAAAAAAAAAAGAATAATCAAATAAAAGCAAAAAGCTCTGATTTGAAAAACATCATCTGAGACAAGAAGTCTGATGTCTGATCACACTCTTCGTGTCCCCATGCCTGACCAGCAGACTTCCAATCAAACCACAATGAATAAGAAAATATTTTTTCTCTGTCTTTTTGAAAACTCTTCAAAGATAGGACCATCCAGGGGATCAAAGTTGCAAGAACAAACGTTGTTTTTACATATTTCTTTTAAGAGGAGATGTGCTTCTCAGAATAGTTCTCTAAATAAATAATTATCCAAGGGGCACCATCCTTACCCGAACCATGTGGTCTGAAACGGGGAAGGGGTCCAGGGAAAGTCAGGGAGCAGCTGCCTCAAGTAGGGGTATTGGGTTCTGGACTTGCAGAAATGATGGATTTGTGAGCATTGGCTCATTATGACCAAGTCTAGACCTTCCCTTAGAGACAAATTGGAAGGGCATACGGGTCCAGAGGAGCAGCTCAACAGACAACTCAAATAGTGGTAGAGGGCTTCCGTGGTGGTGCAGTGGTTGGGAGTCCGCCTGCCGATGCAGGGGACACGGGTTCGTGCCCCGGTACGGGAAGATCCCACATGCCGCAGAGCGGCTAGGCCCGTGAGCCATGGCCGATGAGCCTGCGCATCCGGAGCCTGTGCTCCACGGCGGGAGAGGCCACAACAGTGAGAGGCCCATGTATCGCAAAAAAAAAAAAAAAAAAAAAAAAAAAAAAAAAATTGTGGTAGAGGTCCTTCACAGCTCTTGTACCTAATAAGAAATTTTAAAAGCTAAAATATTCCTGGCAGTTACTATTTAAGGATTCACTTGTTAAGTTGCTAAGGAAGTTACAGAAACAGATGGACCATACTACTTAGGAGATGAAATCTTAAGAGTTCCTGGGGGTTATGGGGCCCCACTTCCATCCCTCCCTCACTCCATCTGGACTTTGATGTGGGCTGTAGCAAAAATACCACCACTTTCCTGCAGAACTGCAGACTTTTAAAATATGATAATGTCACGTAGCTACACTGATGACATATCTCAGTTAGTGTCTTAGATGTCAGATCTGTCTGAGAACCTTGCCTTTCAATTTCTTTTATGGTGCCAGGCAAGTAAACATTTATTAAATGAATAGAAGAAAACATGAATTAGTAAACAAGCCATTGACATCTATTGCACATCTATATACACCAAACAATTTAATTTAATCACCAGCAATTTAATTTAATCTTCATAATATTCCTGAACTGATTATCAGAGCGGTATCTTCAAGGACCTTAGTCTCTAGTTTGAATATAAAGCATAATGGAAAAAAGTTAAACATAAAAATAATAGATAGTGGTATTGGTGTAAAGATAGGCCTATAGATCAACAGAACAGACTAGAGAGTTCAGAAATGGTCCTACACATATATGGCCAATCGGTTTTTGACATAGAAACCAAGGAAATGTAATAGGAAAAGAATAATGTTTTCAACAAATGGTGCTGGAACAGTTGGTTATGTAAGAAAACGAATCTTAACCCTTATTGCATACTGTATATAAAGATTAATCCTGAGTGAATCATAGACCAAAGGGAAAGAGCTAAACATATAAAACTTTTAGAAGAAAACATGAAAATATCTTGTGACTTGGGTTGGGGAAAGATTTCTTAAATAGGACACAAGAAGCATGAGCTACAAAAGAAAAAATTAATAAACTGGAGACTTCATCAAAATTAACAAGGACTGGGGCTTCCCTGGTGGCACAGTGGTTAAGAATCTGCCTGCCAATGCAGGGGACACGGGTTCAAGCCCTGGTCCGGGAAGATCCCACATGCCGCGGAGCAACTAAGCCCATGCGCCACAACTACTGAGCCTGCACTCTAGAGCCCACGAGCCACAACTACTAAAGCCTGAAAGCCACAACTACTGAGCCTGCGCTCTAGAGCCCATGAGTCACAGCTACTGAGCCCGCATGCCACAGCTATTGAGCCCGCATGCCACAACTACTGAGCCTGCTCTCTAGAGCCTGTGAGCCACAACTACTGAAGCCTGCAAGCCACAGCTACTGAGCCTGTGTGCCACAACTACTGAAGCCTGTGCGCCTAGAGCCCGTGCTCTGCATCAAGAGAAGCCACTGAAATGAGAAGCCCACACACCCCAATGAAGAGTAGCCCCCACTAGCTGCAATTGGAGAAAGCCCATGCACAGCAACAAAGACCCAATGCAGCCAAAAATAAATAAATAAATTTATTTAAAAAAAAATTAACAAGGACTAAGGGCCATGAGGAAATTTGGGGGATGATTAAAATGTTTAATATCTTTATTGTGGTGGTGGTTACACAATTATAAACATAATGTAAAACTCTTTAAATTGAATACTTAAAATTGGTGAATGTTTATTGCATGTAAATTACACCTAAATAAAACTGACCTGACCTAAAAATGGAGCATGTATCATCCTCAATTCACAGAGGAGGAAGCTGAGGCTTATAAAAGGTAAGGAACACAACTAAGTTACAGAACTAGCAAGCAGTGGAGGCAGGATTCAAACCCAGGTGTCCTTTTGAGTCCACAATTCATCTTCCTTCTTTTGCATTGTTTCCTTCCTTGCTGTTCATTCTATAAATAATTATTAAAGGCTCATATTAAAAGAATCTAATAACTAGCAGAATAAGACATGTCTCACGAGGGTCCCTTGCCCAAGGATGTATGGGGTAGTCTTCCCCATCTAATTCTTACATTGAAGCCCTGCCCTCCTGTCTCTAGGACGTGTGTTTCTCCAAGGCTGTCTTTACTCCAGAATCCTCAAATCCAAGTCTTTACTTCCCTTATCTCCAGACTCAGATTCGCCCCATCTCACCTTCAGCACTTTTGCCTGGTATTTATCAGCTCTACATGATTTTGTGCTTATTTATCTTGCACTCCTCGTGGGCCTTGTCACCTACAGGCCTAAGGAGTCCCTAACTAGTCCATCAGCTTCATGGAACACTATTATTGAGCTTGTGTGCCCCGCAAAGCACCCACGACAGCATCTTTTACTCACTATGAGCTCCAGGTTGGATTCGAATCTTCACATTGCGATGGAGTTCAGGTGCACACCGTTTATCAGGTGCCCGCTGTCTCCTGTTATGCCGGGTGTTACAAACACAGATGAGGTCCTTGGGCTGGCAGTGCAGTGGGGAGACAGGTGTATAGAGATGTAATTACCCACCAGCACAGTGGACGCAGCGATAGAAATAGGAGTGAAGCCCAGGCTGTCACGGTGGAGGCGCACCCACTCTCTGGAGGTGGGGGAGGGGGGGTCGTGATGGAGGGTGGTGGGAACAGCCCAGCCCAACAGTCTTCACAGGGAAGGTGACCTCTGCTGGGTTTGAACGACCGAGAGGAGGTGTAAAATCCTGGGAAAACATGTGCGAAGGCATTGAAGCGTGAAAGAGCGCTAGGGAAGCAGCGTTTGGTAACGTCGGGTGTGGACTGTAAAGAGAGCCGCAGGACCTGAGGTCTAGGAGGTAGCAGGAGTCTGGCAAGAGAGGGCTTTGCGGCAAGAATCAAAGTCCCAGGCCAGCTGGGAGCCAGGCATGATGTTAACAAAGAGAGGCTGACTTTGATCCAAGGACAGGAAGTAAAATAATGGAAATAGCATCTATGGGGCTTTGACTCTGCCTGAGGCCCTGTTTTAATCACACGTACTCAGTCACTTATCAGGTAGCAGTACCATTATTATGGCCATTTTACAGATGAGGCAACCGAAGCCTAGAGGGCATAATTAATATGCCCACAATATGTTTTTTTTAAATATATAAATTTACTTATTT
Source organism: Mesoplodon densirostris (assembly GCF_025265405.1). Taxonomy (NCBI): domain Eukaryota; kingdom Metazoa; phylum Chordata; class Mammalia; order Artiodactyla; family Ziphiidae; genus Mesoplodon; species Mesoplodon densirostris. The sequence goes on along the minus strand of NC_082673.1, from coordinate 58,982,523 downwards.
ATTTATTTTTGGCTGTGTTGGGTTTTCATTTCTGTGCGAGGGCTTTGTCTAGTTGCGGCAAGTGGGGGCCACTCTTCATCGCGGTGCGCGGGCCTCTCACTGTCGTGGCCTCTCTTGTTGTGGAGCACAGGCTCCAGACGCGCAGGCTCAGTAGTTGTGGCTCACGGGCCCAGTTGCTCCGCAGCATGTGGGATCTTCCCAGACCAGGTCTCGAATCCGTGTGCCCTGCATTGGCAGGCAGATTCTCAACCACTGCGCCACCAGGGAAGCCCCCACAATATGTCTTTTAGGATGTGAACGCAGGGAGTCTGACTCTAAAGCCCAACTTTAACCACTTGGCTACTCTTACCCCAGAAATATCGAAAAGACTTCAGTTTTTTAAATGCCTCCAAAAAGTACCAGGCCCATCAGAGGGAGCAAATACAGTGTAGGTGGAAATCTCAAATAAGGGAGATAAACCACCCTCAAAATACCTAAGGAGGCTATTCCTCCTAGAAAAATAGAAAGAGGCTTGTAGACCTCTCAGTCCCTAGGATAGCAGGTTTATTATCTGAATAAGATTATAATTTACAAACATAACAAAGTAGAAATCTGTTTATGATGCTTTCATGCAATGCTGATTAGGTTGCACCTCCTGAGCTGGGTTTCAGGCGAGCTTGGTGGATCGCGTATCTTCCTGTGTCCCAGCTGCTGTGTCTGCTGAAGAAGGCTCCAGCAGTCTCTCCTGTGCCTGTTCTGAGATATGCCAGGACACAGAGGGGACCCCTGGGAGTCTCAACACCCAGCAGAATAAAATGTAGACTCAGAACATATGTGGGTCATACCATTCCTTTTGACCATTGGCATCTTTTTTAAAAATTTTATTTATTTATTTTTGGCTGCACTGGGTCTTTGTTGCTGCACGCGGGCTTGCTGTAGTTGCGGCGAGCAGGGGCTGCTCTTCGTTGAGGTGCACGGGCTTCTCATTGTGGTGGCTTCTCTTGTTGCGGAGCACGGGGTGATCCCAGAACAGAACCCTACAAAGTGGACACCCCCATGGTGTAACTAGGCCCTCGCATTTCAGTCCTATTTCTACCTAATCAAGGCCTGCTCTTCGTTTGAAGTTTCTATTAAATCAATTTTCTCCTCTCTGGGTTGAATAATCTCAGTTGTCCCAGGTATTATTTCTGGCCTTGTCCAATATTTTCAAGTTGAAACAGAAAACACTATTCTTGTAAGGGTCTAAAGAGATGCTTCTAAATATATTAAATTGTTTGTGTGTGTGTGTGTGAGAGAGAGAGAGAGAGAGACAGAGACAGAGATTATGGAGGTTTCATTCTAAAGATCAGGTTACAGTATAAAAAGCAAATCAGTCTGAAGTTTAATGAACATAAGGTAAGCATCTGGAAACCCACCTAAATACTTGGAATAACTCTTCTAAAAGCTGGGTCCTCTGTCATTTCAGCTCTAGAAAATTGATCAAAGACCACAAATTAGCCTTCATGTATCTCCCACGGAGTTCAAGCTCGGCATTTTTTACTTTTTAGAGTTATTTGAAGATTTTTAAGTTTGACTTTTCTGGCACAGACCCAGAGATTCTTCACTGCATGGATCTAGTCCTAAAAGAGTAGTGGGGATTGGCTTTGCTTTTGTGCCTTAGGTAAAATCTCAATCACTGTCAACATGTACATAAACACACACACACACACACACACACACACACTCACATCCACGACAGTTTGCACCCAAACTAGTGAATGTGTCCAAGACGAGGCTTGCCTGCTGCTCTTTTCCAAGAAGAGCTGCTTTGAAGTGACCGTCCAGGCTTAGAAGAATAAACTCAGTGTTATGTTTTATCCAGTAGATGGCGCTGTGCACCGCGCTCTGTAGAGCGATCGAAAGGTATTCAATATTTTTGAGGGACTCTACCAATCCCCAAACAGTAGGGTTTGACCCCCAAAGCCTGGAGTTAGGACCAGTCTCCACTGTGATACATTCTCCTCTGCAACCTTACAGACACTATTCATCTACCACAAGCCTGTGAGTGGATCCTAAATATATAAAACGGCTTCCGACTAATGAATTCGTTCTTTCAGCGACGGTTCAGTGGTGCCTTCCATGTGCCAGGTACAATTCTTGGAGCTGGGGATAGAGAGCTGAGCAAAACAGATGATTAAATGAAGTCCAATAAAGACACAAACAACTCTATCATGTGATGGCTGTCATCAACCGGTGCTCTGAAGAAAAAATAAGCAGGCTCTTTTAGTGGGCAGGTCTGAGAGAGCCTCTCTGGGGAGGCGACAGGTGAGCAGAGCCCTGAATGATTCCAAGTAGGTGGCTCCAGCCTCAGGTGCACCTTGAAATCACCTGGGATGCTTTAACCAGGCTGGTGCCCGGGCCCAGCCCCGAGCATGCTGCCTTAACTGGTCAGGGGTTGGGGTCCAGGCACTGGGAGTTTTAAGTCTCTCAGGTTATCCTTGTGCACACCCAGAGTTGAGAACCATTAACTCTAAACATCTAAGCAGGAAATCACATGCCTTGGTAAGGAATGATCCCAAAGCTAAATGAAAAGGGACTCTTTTTTTGCTGCTGCCTGATGTAGGGCTGGTTACAGCACAGAGGCCCTCTCCCAGCTGCTCCCTGGAACCCAGGCGAGCTGGACAGCAGAGCTCACTCAGCAAGCCAGAATACGCCTCATGCTCTGCCAGTCGTCAGGGCTGCTGAATCATCTCACTTTTCTGAAGATCAGGGGACACGTGGCCACTGCCCTGTCCTGCCCTGGCATGGGTTCCCTCGAGCGGCCTGCCTGGGAGCAGGGGGCTGTCCTACCATCTCTGTCTTAGAGTAGGGAGCACCCTTTGTCTCCCCAGCGGGCCCCCCTGAGCTGTGTCTCCGACAGCCCATCTCTTCTGACCTTGTACCTGCACTGCCTGCCTCTCCCCCTTCTCTTCTGGAACTCATCAAGAATCTTCAGGGGAGAGGGGTCTTAGATCCTGGAGCTGATGAGTGGGCACAGCTGTGCTCTGGGAGCCTGATGGATTCCAGCCCTCAGCTGCTGACCCCAATTCTGCCTTCTTCAGGACACAGGGGGCCCATCTCCTCTGGTGCCCGACAGAGAGCTGGTGACAGATGCTGCTTGGCCGCCCCATGAGCATTTCCTTGTTTCTCTTTCAGACAAGCTGGAGATTGTCTTTCCCTCCTTTGAAATGCTGACCGGGAGCAGCTTGCCACCTCCACCTTCCTCAGACTTGTGCTCCGGGTAAGATCTTTGCTCTCAGGCACTGAGATATTCAAGGAGGCCAGTCTGAGGATCCAGGCTGGGGATGGACGTGCTAGGAGAAGAGACCCTCTGTAATGGGATCTCCATTGGTCTTGTCCTGGGACCCAAGGCCACCGTTCTCTCTCTTTACTTTTAATCATGGAAAATTCAAAACATACCCAAAAGTAGAAAGAATAGTAAAGTGAAGCCCCATGGACCCCATCACCCAGCTGTGACAGGTTGCCAATCTTATATCATTTCTTGTTATTAATTCCAGGAGGCAGGGGTGGGGAATTTAAAGCATGCTTCAGACAACCTATAATTTTGCTCATAAATATGTTAGAGGGACATCTTTTTAAAAAAATTAATTTATTTATCTTTGGCTGCATTGGGTCTTCGTTGCTGCGCACGGGCTTTCTCTAGTTGTGGCGAGCGGGGGCTACTCTTCGTTGCGGTGCATGGGCTTCTCATTGCGGTGGCCTCTCTTGTTGCAGAGCACAGGTTCTAGGCACATGGGCTTCAGCAGTTGTGGCACGTGGGCTCAGTAGTTGTGGCTCGCAGGCTCTAGAGCACAGGCTCAGTAGTTGTGGGGCATGGGCTTAGTTGCTCCACGGCATGTGAGATCTTCCCGGACCAGGGATCGAACCTGTGTCCTCTGCACTGTCAGGTGGATTCTTAACCACTGCACCACCAGGGAAGTCCCAGAGGGACATCTTTAACTGATAGGACTTTTAAACATAACCACCAAGTCTTTTTTTTTTTTTTGGCTACACGGCATGGCTTGCAGAATCTTAGTTCCCCAACCAGGGATTGAACCCTGGTCCCGGCAGTGAAAGAGCCGAGTCATAACCACTGGACCGCCAGGGAATTCCCAACCACCAAGTCTTTATCATCTAATACCATGTTAGCTCATACTCATATTTCTGTGTTGTCTCAAAAGTCAGTTCTCTTAAACTGAGTTCAGATTGTTACTTGATACACATCTTACTGATTTTCCATTTAACCCACTTCAATTCCCCAACCCTTCTTGTTGGGTGAGGGGCAGAGACTTAGGTGGGAATGTTTCCCTTTGACATTGAACTGAGAGGTTTAGTGGAAGGCGTGTGGGTCTCAGGCTCAGACTCAACCCCAGATCTCCTCCTTTGTGACTTAGTCTGGGATCTGATGAGTCTTCCCTTCCCAGCCTCTCCTAGGGGAAGACAAGCTTGCTTGTTAGGAGCCTCAAAACTCACGGAGACAGGTCTGTGAAAACACTCGCCAAAAGTAAATAAACATTATTACACAAACCGCCAGTATTTCCCTGTAAAAAATTTATTAGTTGACCTTGGTGTGAAGTCACCTGAACCACCCAGATCATTCTGAAGAAATGTATTCAATGTTTTTTTAAAAAATAAATTTATTACTTATTTTTGGCTGCATTGGGTCTTTGTTTCTTTGCCCCTTGGAGGGAGGGGGGCCTGGGGGGACTACTTTACATTGTGGTTGTGTGGGCTTCTCATTGCCGTGGCTTCTCTTGCTGCGGAGCACGGTAGTTGTGGCTCCCGGGCTCTAGGATGCAAGCTCAGTAGTTGTGGCGCACGGGCTTAGTTACTCCGCCGCATGTGGGATCTTCCCTGACTGGGGCTCGAACTCATGTCCCCTGCACTGGCAGGCAGATTCTCAACCACTGCGCCACCAGGGAAGCCCTGTATTCAATGTTTAATGGCCTTGTTCTTAAAAGAGAAACAACCCCTGCCCCCCATATACACACACATTAAACCACTCTTTTAAGTTCAGAAGTTGAAATAAAAGCAAAATCCACTGTTCTTCCCTCCCTTGTCATTAGAAGATAGCCTTTAGCTCTTGGTTGGTTTTGATTCTTTTCCCTGAAAGCTGTTCACTTGGAAAGAGGAGAGAAAAAGGAGAGCAAAAATCAAACAGTGTGTTTACAGGGATTTAGTCAGAGGCAGGATGCTGAATTGTAATTTATCTCTGGGCGGAAAGAGATTTGACTCTATTATTTATTAGGTCAAGCCCTTTGTTGACATAAAGCCTGTGAGGTGTTGTAGGTAATTTCTTAGCAATGCTTTAGGGGAGTATATTAGTTTCCTATTGCTATTGTAATGAATTACCACGAACTTAGTGGCCTAAAACAACACAGATTTATTGCCTTACAATTCTAGAGATCAGAAGTCCAAAATGAGTCTTACAGGACCGAAATCAAGAGGTTGGCAGGGCTGGTTCCTTCTGGAGGCTCCAGTGGAGATTTCGTTCCTGGCCTCCTCTGGCTTCTAGAGGCTCCCCACGTTCCTTGGCTCGTGGCTCCTTCCTCATCACGCAGACCTCTTGCCCCTGTCATCACATCTCCTACTGTCTTCTCTGATCTCCTGCCTCCCTGTTAGGGGATCCCCAGATAATCCAAATTAACCTCATTCATCTTAACATCTTTAACCTAAACACGTCTGTAAGTCTCTGTTGCCCTGTGTGCTGACATTCACGGGTTCAGGGAACTAGGATTCAGACTTTCTCAGAGGCCATTATTCACCCACCACAGGGAAGGAACACGCTTTTGGAAATCCAGGCCTCACAAAACACCTCAGAACTGTCTCTTCTTTTAAAGTCCTCCCGGGGATGGTCATTGGACACTTATATACACTGTGCCCTGGGGAAATCCAGATCTGGTCATTTGTCGGACGGTAGGAATTTGTGGGCCCCAAAGCAGATAACAATGTATTCTTTTCTCCCCTGTGAGCGGAAATTCCCCAAAATGGTGAGCATTCATTCCTAGACATGTATTCAGTTATCAAGATCAAATAGTATCCGTTTTGGAGCTCCCTGGTTTGTGTGGGGTCCTGGAGACGTTGCTTACATTTGCCATCCCCCTTGAATCTGGGCAGGCTCTCGGACTGCTTTGACCAGGCCCAGGTCTTAGGAGTCAGGCCCTGAAAAAGAATATATATGAAAAACTGAATCACTCTGTAAATCAACACTGTAAATCAACTACTGTATACTTCAATTAAAAAAGACACTGTAGGGCTTCCCTGGTGGCGCAGTGGTTGAGAGTCCGCCTGCCGATGCAGGGGACACGGGTTCATGCCCCGGTCCGGGAAGATCCCACATGCTGTGGAGCGGCTGGGCCTGTGAGCCATGGCCAGTGAGCCTGTGCGTCCGGAGCCTGTGCTCTGCAACGGGAGAGGCCACAACAGTGAGAGGCCCGTGTATCGCAAAAAAACAAAAGACAAAACAAAACAAAAACCACTGTAAATCAACTACTGTATATTTCAATTAAAAAAACCACTGTAAATCAACTACTGTATATTTCAATAAAAAAAAAAAGAGGCAATGTTCACGTCCTGTCTCTCTGAACACTGGCTCTGGGCGCCCTGATCTTCCCCACATGAAGTCCAGCTACCTTGCTGGAGAGACCCCCATGGAGAGCACCGGAGAGTCCTGGGAGGAGAAGAGAAGCCTACCTGAGCACAGCCGGGGAGCTGTCCCTACCAAGGCACCAGGTATGCGAGCAAGCTGCCTTGGACCCTCCAGACCAGCACAGTGGGCAACTGAATACCACTGAATGACCCAGTCCATGCCACGGGCAGCAGAGGAATCACCCAGTCAAGTCCTCCCTGAATTCCTGCTCCACGAAGCTGTGAGATAGAAGGAATTGATTGCAGTGTTAAACCTTTAAGTTTCAGGGTAGTCTGTGATGCTCAGTAGATAATTTGGTGACCACCACATACACTGTGCACCAGTCACTTTCCATTGGGTCTGAGGGTAGAAATTGAGGGGGTATCCATCCACAAATCCCAATCCAGAGTGTCATCACATAGTGTGGATTTGGACTTCCCTCTCTCCATAGTGATAAACTGATGAGGCGACTCATCTCTGAAGTGGGGACAATGGAAACGAGGGCTCACAGAGCTGTTTGTGGTGACACATGCAATAAGAAGAAGTTTGTAATCTGAGAAAGCCTATTCCAATGTCATAGTCTGTAGTGGTAGTTATAGTAACGGTACTACAGGAGAAATCAAATGGAGGACAGTCATTCCCTTGTTTTAATATTGTCTCCAAGTGTGGGTGTTGATCACCAGGTTTGAAGTAATCTGATTTTGCATCATAACTCATTTTCAGCATTTAAGAGGGGAAAAAAGGACGAGGAAAAAAACCACAAATTACTTTTTTCCTCCCCGAGAGTTTGGGGTGTCACGTGGTCCTTGCTAATGCATTATGTAATTGTGGATTATGTAATTTGTGGAACAGTGTATTCTCTTCCTGTCCTGAGCTGACCCTCCTCTCTCTTGCCTTCTCTGAGCCATGCACGGTTTTACATGTGCTCTTCCACAGCAGTGGAATAAAAATGTGTTTTGTAGACTTCACTTAAGACTGTGACTACTTATTTAAAATCAATTGCCCTTCAGAAAGTATGATCAAGCCTAATACAAATAATGATTAAAGAACTGGAGTGGAAGAAGTCTGCCTCTCTAGGGAAGATAGTTCATGTGATCAAGGAGTGAACTTGAACCCAGAAAACAGCCAGCCCGTGCAATGCTGCAATGCCGCCTTTGAAGACATTCTGAGTTTAGTCTGTCCACGGTGAGGCCTGTAAAAGATCAGAAGCTGGAATCCGAGGGCTGTCAGGAACCAGACAGGTGTAGCGTCTGGGACCCGAGGCCTTTGGTTACAAGATCTGGGAGTCTGTTCTCAAGCACTGAGACAGAATATAGACAAATACACATGTTATTCTCTTGCAGAGTAAGATTCCTGGGCTGAATGTCCAACTTCGAGTTTTAAAAACTGGTTTGACATCTCCATACATTTTTAGCCACATGAAAGACTTTGCTCGTGGTTGACTAGCCTACTCTGACTGAAAACAGATGAAACCTGGGCATTTGAAAACAATACAAGTCAGGCCTGTCACTGCTCCATCCCCCGTGGGACCACCACTGCTACGTTTGCAGAGGTGGAGGAGGTCAGTGCCACCGGGGCGTTAGCTGTTCTGTGTCTGAGGTCTTTTCACTTGGGGGAGTTGCTGTAAGAGCGGGTAACAGGCTCTTCCAAGGTCAGGGCACCATCTTCCCAAGAAGGGCCCCTGGTTGTGAGAGGAATCGGCTGCACCTTGGGCCCGATATTGAAGAACTGAAGCCAGAGAGGAAGCTCCAAGCCAGTCCCATGGCCTGGAGAGAAAGGGAAATTGCCAATACTGTGAACCCTGGCCGTGGTCTTTGTTAGTTTAGGCTGAGAAAGGAACGGAAGGGTTCCTTTCTCCCAACGAAGTTGAAATTTCTCAAGACCAAATTGACTGGTACCCAGTGATTACAGCCCTGAAATGTTCAAGCCACAGAACACAGGAGGCAGCAGTGAAGTGCCCCCGAGGGTGACACGGGTGTAAACCTACAAACCAGCACTGAGCCAGGGAGGGCAGAGGGCAGTGGGGATGGGACTCACCCGAGGGGCCCAACAGAAGCCTAGGGATGCAGGACAGCACAATCGTCACAAGGGAGGGACTGGGGACAAGTGGGCTTGGCTTGGTCACTTGGGTGGTCTTTGGCAAGCCCTCCGACCTAAGTTAGGGTTCCCTCATTGAGAGAATGGGGATGTCATCATCTCCCTCTCGGGATTGTCTGGTGAGTCCATGCGGAGGATGCCTGTTGAAAGTCATGGTAACATGGGGCTGGGGGTGGGGGAGGGGCTGAGCCTCATAAGAAACAGTGGGGCTGAAGTCGGTCAGTACAAGTCACCCGGCATGGGGGTGAGGAGGGGGTTGTGTGAAAAGCTTAGGGCCTCCATCAGGATTGCTCTGGGACCCAAGGAGGGGCTGGCGAGAGTGGTCCTGGTCTCTGCAGCATCACTGGTCTCCTGAGCTGTGCAGCAAGGCAGGCAGGGCTTGGGACACCACGTCATAGTTGGGCTGACACCCACTCTAGGCTGTGCTCACCCTCGGTTCTTAACCAATGCTTGTACACATCCAGCAATTCTGGATTCTAGGTTGTGCTGCCTTCCCATTCTTCACATCCCCATCGGGCAAGATTTCGCCCATTAAGACCAATCACATTTGATCAGAGGTGGACATTAATTGAATATTTAGAAAGAAGATTAAGTAGCAGGTCTTTATATCCCATTTCTTTTTGCAGCTGTTATTCCAAGTCACCAGTCCCCAAAATAAACTTGCTTTTTCGCTTTGAACCAAAAATTTCTCTTGCAGACAAATGATGCACAAACGGTGACCTTTCTGAATTGGCAGAATTCTTTGGGTACATTATTTATGAGCACACAGGTGCTGCATCTAGTTATAAGACAGATGTCAGGAAGGCCAGAGAAGAAAATGCTAAAGGAGATTTCTGTTCGTGAGTGTGGTGTCTCTGAAACCCTTCTCTCCATTTGCCTCGTGTCACATCAAATGTGTGTGTGTGTGTGAGACATCAGGAGTAGGATTTCAGAACATGTTGTGAATCCTGTATTTCAGCCTTAGATTTTGCTGCATAATGGCCCTGTGTGTTAGGGTAAACAATAACTTGGCTTCACTTTTATTGTTTTGAGGAAGTCGAGTTTTTTCAGGAAGGCAAAGGCAATAATGCCCTTTTCCAAATGCTTTGCAACTGCTCACTCATGAGATAATCACGGCAACCTGGTGAAGTAGCAAGAGTTAGGAACGGCGCCAACATGGACATTTGTGGAAACGAAGTCACAGAGCTGTCTAGGGCTTGGGCAGATGTCAACAGTGGATAGTGACACAGGACAGTTAGAGCCCAGGTCTTCTGTTTTCCTAACTCTTACTGGTGAAATTTTTAAAAATAACAATTTAAAAACTTTCCTATAAAAGTAATGCATACTCATGGAAAAAAATTAGAAAGTGGAGAAAATTAGGGAACAAAAATCACCCTTAGTTTTACCACTCAAACACAATTATTTTTAACATCATAATACTGTTTTGAAGGTCAAAAGGGAATTTTTTTCTTTTTATAATTTTATAAACTTTATTTATAATTACCAAAAATTAGAAATAACCAAGATGTCCTTCAATAGGTGAATGGCTAAACAAACTGTGGTACTTCCATACGATGGAATATTATTTAACAATAAAAAGAAATGATCTATCAAGTTACAAAAAAGTCATGGGGGAACCTTAAATGCATATTGCTAAGTGAAAGAAGCCAATCTAAAAAAGCAACATACTTTTCATATAATTCATCCCAATTATATGACATTCTGGAAAAGGTAAGACTATGGAGACAGCAAAAAGCAGTGTAAGTATTCTGTGTGATACTGCAACGGTGGATACATGACATTATACATTTAGCAAAGCCCATGGATTTATACAATACAAAGAGTCAACCCTAAGGTAAACCATGAAATTTAGTTAATAATAATGTATCAATATTTGTTCATCAGCTGTAACAAATGTAACATATCATTGCAATATATTAGTAACAGGATAAACTGAGGGCAGGAGGAAAGGGAATGTATGGGAACTCTCCGTATTTTTCTGTTCAATTTTTCTTTAAATCAAAAACTGCTCTAAGAAATAAAGTCTACTAATTTTTTTAAAACTTCAAATACATTTTTAAAAAGGAAATGGACAATAATGATATTTATTTAAACACGCATGACTGGAAAAGAGTGAGGTTTGGGAAAAGATTATTTTGGTTTTAGATATGTAGAGTTTAAAGTACCTGCAGAATACCTAAAGGATATGTCAAGGGATAGATGAATATACGGGTCTTGAATTCAGAGGAGAAGTCTAACCTGGAGATACAAATGTTAATCATTTGCAAAATAGGCAGTAATTCGTGTTACAAGCAACAGTGGACTCTCCCAGATGAGATTATACTAAAGCATTCGATGCTGCAGCTTCTATCCATGCGTTGGCACTGGCTACTAAAAACATTTGGACAAGAAAGGAAATAAATGAGAATGGTTGTGTTTTGTATTAGGGTTTTTTGTTTGTTTGCTTGCTTGCTTTGTTTCTTGTTTGATTTTGTAATAAGTGGATGCTGGAGAAATTTTGGAAGTAAGGGTCTCAGAGAACAGGCTGAAAAATAAAGAGCAGATGATAGTGGGGACCGGAAATGTCTTTCCTGGGTTAAGTAAAAGTCACAGAGGAGAGAGAAACAAGGTGGTAAAGACCAGTAAGAGAAATAGTTGTCCTCTCTTGTGATAAAATTAAATAGAATGTTGGTGAGTTATTTAAAGCCAGAGTGGGTTGGGGCTTCCCGGGTGGCACAGTGGTTAAGAATCCGCCTGCCAATGCGGGGGACATGGGTTCGAGCCCTGGTCCAGGAAGATCCCACATGCCGGGGAGCAACTAAGCCCGTGTGCTACAATTGAGCCTGTGCTCTAGAGCCCAAGAGCCACAACTACTGAAGCCCCCCTCGAGCCTAGAGCCCGTGCTCCGCAACAAGAGAAGCCACTGCAATGAGAAGCCCGCGCAACCCAATGAAGACCCAATGAAGCCAAAAGTAAGTAAGTAAATAAATAAACAAACAAACAAATAAATAACCAAAAAAAACCCAGAGTGAGCAAGCAGTGACTACTGTGTTATCTGTGATTTCTTAGAATGAAAAAAAAAATGAGAGTTCTATAAGCCAGGGGGAGGTAGACTCAGTGATAGTGGAAAGGGGAGCAAGCAGGTTAACTGGTACAGATTTCAGTGGATATTCCTATGCTAAGATTTATTACATATATGAAGGCTAGCCCTGAAATAGATGCGCTATATGCTCCTTTGAGGATATATTCAGTTGGACTTCTGAGGGGAACAGAAGTCAGTGCACATAAGGGGATCTTTGGACATTTGGGAAGATGGGCAGCCCGGAAACACAAACAAGTTGCACCTCCTAGTTTGACATACCAGTTTAAGAGGGCTTACATAATCACTCCAAGGTGAGGTGAGCTAAGCTTAAAGTCTCTGCTTTCCAGGAATTCTCAAGTATCTAGATGCAGCCTAGAGCACTTATATCCCCCAAAAAGGGAAATTTTTGACCCAGAAAATAAATGACTTCTCTAAGCTCATGTTGTAGGGATACTTACACTTAGCAATCTTGCATTAGTTGAACTGTCACACAGATCCTAGTTCACACTGGGGGAGACAGGTGGCTGCTCACACAGTATGAACTGAGTGGCACCAAAAGAGAGCCATTTGTGCCCACTCTTCTTCTAGGGCCATCATTAAGTCACTTTCTAGGTTAAGTAATCGTATCTCCAGGAGGCAGATCCCTATTAACTGCAATTAGGTCTCCTGGGATGAGTAACCCATTAGCACCTGTTAACAGTCATGAGTTTCTCAGATTAACTGGCTCAGAACAAGGCTCTGGTGCAAAGAGATATAGGATGGGTAAAGGGAACACTCTTGCACTGCTGGTGGGAATGTGAATTGGTACAGCCACTATGGAGAACAGTATGGAGGTTCCTTAAAAAACTAAAATTAGAACTACCATATGACCCAGCAATCCCACTACTGGGCATATACCCTGAGAAAACCATAATTCAAAAAGAGACATGTACCAAAATGTTCATTGCAGCTCTATTCACAATAGCCCAGAGATGGAAACAACCTAAGTGTCCATCATCGGATGAATGGATAAAGAAGATGTGGCACATATATACAATGGAATATTACTCAGCCATAAAAAGAAATGAAACTGAGCTATTTGTAATGAGGTGGATGGACCTAGAGTCTGTCATACAGAGTGAAGTAAGTCAGAAAGAGAAAGACAAATACCGTATGCTAACACATATATATGGAATTTTAAAAAATTGTCATGAAGAACCTAGGGGTAAAACGGGAATAAAGACACAGACCTACTTGAGAATGGACTTGAGGATATGGGGAGGGGGAAGGGTAAGCTGTGACAAAGCGAGAGAGAGGCATGGACATATATACACTACCAAACGTAAGGTAGATAGATAGTGGGAAGCAGCCGCAGAGCACAGGGAGATCAGCTCGGTGCTTTGTGACCGCCTGGAGGGGTGGGATGGGGAGGGTGGGAGGGAGGGAGATGCATGAGGGAAGGGATGTGGGAACAGATGTATATGTATGACTGATTCACTTTGTTATAAAGCAGAAACTAATAAAAAAAAAAAAAAGGAAAAAAATAGTGTTGTGGACTTTCCAGAACAGGGGTGGGTAGTCTCTCTGGTAGATATGGGAAGGATGGTCAAGGCTCATTCGGCTGCTGCTGCCATTACTTCTACTGTGGCCACAGTCGTATGATGGAGCAGACCATATTTTCCAAAGATGGAGATACCTATCTCATCCCACGTGCTCTTCTCATAATGTGACCGATGCCCCGCCCACTGAGAAGTGGGATCTGTTTTTTTCTCCCCTTGAATCTGGGCACCAGCCTAAGCCTGCTCTGGCCCCTGGAGAATGGTGGAAGTGATGCTATGGGCCTTCGGAAGCTACAGCATGAGGAGGTTACAACTTCCACCTGATGCTCACATTTCTCTCTCTCCGCCTCCCTTCCCCACCACCTTCTCAATGCTCAACTTTGGAACCCAGCCTCCATGCAGTGAGGAAGCACAAACTAGTTCAAGCAGGGAAACCACATGGAGAGGAACCGAGGCCCTTAGCCAACAGCCAGCCTCCACCACCACACGTGTGAAAGAACAAGCCTTCAGAAGGTCCCAGCCCCTGGCCTTCAAGGCTTCCAGCTGAGGCTCAGACCCTGTGGAGTGGACACAAGCAAGCCATCCTCACTCCACGCTGACCAGCTTCCTGACCCACAGAACTCATGAGCATGATACATGGCTGTTTTATGCCACTAAGTTTAGGGGATAACTGTTATGCAGACCTAGTACTGGAACATGTGCACCCAATGGCATTTAATGAAGAAAGACATCTAACCAAGAAAGTCACATGTTCACTTTGTAAAAACATATCACCAGCCCTGACTCTCAAGCTATAAACCCTGCAACCTAAGAGCCATGACAAATACTCTGCCCAAGCTCAGATCCTTGTCTTTACTTGACTAATTTCTCCCTCCATTCCTCCAAGTCAGAGGTGTTTTAGCTAAGGTTACCCAGGGACCACATGAGCGCCCCAAACTCTTACTGTAGAATGCACCCTTCATCTCTCCTCTTCCAGCCTCTCATGAGTTGGGAGAGTGGTGGAGGTTTGTAGGCATAAGACATGACGGCGTTTGTGAAGGATAACACAACAGAGGTTAGGTGAATAGTCTTTAGACACAAACTCCCAAGAGTGTGTGCTGGCTGTCACATCTAATATTTTTAACTCAGCAAAAAGTAGTACATGTTCAAGATTTTAAAAATCCGTATCACGCAGAGTGAGAAGCAAACATCTCTCATCCGCTCTTCCTATGCCCAGCAGTGAGAACTGTTAACACAGGGAGGACAGTGTCGGCACAAACTCTGGAACTAGACTGTCTGCTGTTGAATCCTAGCTTTGCGGCTTTGGCCCCAGTTCCCTCATCTGTAAAATGGGGATAACTAACCTCAGAAGTTTGTTGTGAGAGTTAATGAGTTAATATATGAAAAGCATTTAGAACAGTGCCTGACACATACAAAGTCTCAACATGGATTGGCCATCACTACTACTACTACTGTCGTCATCGTCATTATTTATGAATAGTGTTTCCTGTAGCCTCACTGGGCTCAGGAAATAGAAAGTGTGGGAAGGAGCCCAGAATTAGGGAGGAGGCTCCCAGACCAGAGGGTGCACATCTGGGCACAGTGGCAACTGGGAATGTAATGAACACCCTTGACTTCATCCCACTGTAGACCCTTCAAGGGTGTCTGGGTCCCCAGTGCCTCTGCTGGGAGTCACAAATCACATTTTCTAGCATCTTGTAGAGTAAGAGGGTCAAATATGGCTAAAATGTTAATACAAGCAAGAAAATAAGCAAAAAATGGCCTAATCCTGACAGCTTAGGAATCCTGACAGGTTTTGAGAAGGAAATGTGACCTTTTCCAGAATCACTCCCTTCAGTTTTCATCTCTGGAATTCTTGTGAGGCTGTCACTAAACACACAACCTAGTTCCTCCTGCTTGTAGCCAGGCGATGGTTGCAGGTGAGGGTTGCACGTGTAGGTACTGGCTAAACATTATGGAATGAATATGCCTGGGACCTGTTTCCACCACCTGGCAATAGCAAGAGAGGGGCAGAGTCTTCAATTTGGTCTAGATAGAACAGCCCTCGAGGGGCAGCCGGCCTGTGCCCACCGATGGGTGAATAATCTGATCTCATGAGTGGAGCATGGTTAGAGACCCAGAAATGTTCTTTTTTGTACCAGTTTGGGCGCCTTTGATTACAAACAACAGAAACACTAGACCAAAATTAGCTTAAGAAGGAAAATCGAGGGCTTCCCTGGTGGCGCAGTGGTTGAGAGTCCGCCTGCCGATGTAGGGGACACGGGTTCGTGCCCCGGTCCGGGAAGATCCCACATGCCGTGGAGCGGCTGGGCCCGTGAGCCATGGCCGCTGAGCCTGCGCATCCCGAGCCTGTGCTCCGCAACAGGAGAGGCCACAACAGTGAGAGGCCCGCGTACCGCAAAGAAAAAAAAAAAGTATTTCTCGCTCCTCATTAAAAAAATCAGAAGATGCCGCAGCACTGGGCCTACTTTCCCACCTGGCAGAAGTCAGCTGGAGCTGACGTAGCCGTCCCCTCTGAAGCACACACGTGCACACCACTTCTCCCTGTGGCTCCTCATCTGTTACCTGCGTTGTCCCATGGGCCTTTGAGTCTGTGACCCTGGAGTTAGTTTACAGGGTCCCCAGGATAGAAGCCAACGAGGTCCTCAGGATAATATGGGCATCCTGATCCTAAGCCTGGACCTCATAAAGTGACCATTGTGGGGTGTAATGGACACTCCCCCCACCAAATCTCATCCTCACTGCAGACCCTGGAAAACCCTCACAGACTCATTTCTTATTAAGGCTTTCTACACAAACCAGGGGACAAAGATGGAAGGAGTGGGCATGTGGGCAGATGGAGAGAGAGGTGGCAGAGATATCTACCACTTAGGGATAACCTCTCAAGAGAGAGTTTCCAAAGGTGCCTCCTATTTGAAGAGGGCTGGAGTTTAGTGCAGAAGAAAAATCTCTCCCAACAGTTGTGGGATTAAAAACTAGGAACAGGTTTGGAATTAAGACTAGATTTGGAGAATGATTCTCGCTCTGCGAATAATTTTACAACCTGTGACTAGTTTAACCTCTGATGTTTCACTCCACAGTTAAAGAGGTCCTGGATGGAAAGAGAAGCTTCCTACCTTCTGATTCAACCTTTTATGGCAGCGCTATGCCTTCCAGTCCAGAAACTCCACTGACTCCAACGAGGGATTTAGAAATTCAGACAAGAATTTTTCAGCCATGTTACTTTAAATGCGAAGCTCTTTCCCCAGAAACAGGTAAAGAGGTCCCGAGCAGATGTGAACACAGATGGGGCTTATCTGATTTCCTGTCCATCTACGCCCACACACTGCAGGCTCTCCGGAAAGGTTAGGTAATGACAGTGACTCAGGAAGCCAAGAATGTGAATTATGTGACATGCAGCCCGGATCCAGTGCATGCATGGTTAGCGTTCAACCCACCACAGCAAGCCTAGGAATAAGAGGCCATCTTGCTTTAAAAGAAGGGATATTGCCACACTTGTGCTCATGAAATAACATTCATTCAGTTGGCTGGAGACAGAGAGAAAGAGAGAGACAGAGAGACAGAGAGAGATTAGACCCAACCAGCAACCTTGCTTTTGACTCTGTATCACGCACAGCACACACCCTGCATTCCCATTTATGCACAAATCGTCCCCTACCTGGTATTCCTCACAATGGCAAAGGCCTGCAGTGGAACCGGATGGAAATCCATTTACCAAGATGTTACTAAAGCAATTGGAAATTCATTATCACATTATATGCTTCACTGAGCTCTTTAACGGCAGAAAAGCAAGCACAGGAGCTGTTCTCATGGGGTGACAAGTGGGGACAGCTGCTGTCCACCTAGACCTTGAGGAAGGGAGGGCCAGGGGCTGAACTGCTGCTGGGAGCCAGCGGTTCAAAGAGAGGAAACAGCAGAGGAACTCAAAGACGGGCTGATGTTGGCGTGGCCAAGGTCAGGCCTCACTCGGGCCTGACCCCAGGGTTGACCACGAGGGAGCTCTGCCCCTCTCCACACACCCTCCTTGGGCTGTGCAGGGCTCTTTGGTGTATGTCTTTGAGACTCATTTTGATAAGATTTTGCCAGAGTAGAGATCCTTGAGGAGAAGTGTAGGGAATAAGCAGAGTGATGAAGAGCTAAGGCTCTGGAGGGAGACAGCCTGGCTTTGCCCTGTGTGACCCTGGACCACCTATTTAACAGCTCTTTGCCTCAGTTTCTCTATCTGTGAAATGGGTGTGATAATTGCCCCTTAGAGGAATAACACAGGATTGCTATAA
Source organism: Mesoplodon densirostris (assembly GCF_025265405.1). Lineage (NCBI taxonomy): Eukaryota > Metazoa > Chordata > Mammalia > Artiodactyla > Ziphiidae > Mesoplodon > Mesoplodon densirostris. The sequence goes on along the minus strand of NC_082673.1, from coordinate 58,964,925 downwards.
AGACAAAATGACATTGTACAGGTAAATCTAGACCCAGGGCTGGACACAAAGTGCTCAGATAATGTTTGTTTATTCCTAGTCCAGACTCCTCATCCCTGAAATGGACTTGAGTATGCACAAAATATGGCTGAAATATAAATATAAAATACAAAATTTATCCCTGATTATAGTCAGTAAAAACAAGAAGTCAAATGAGAGAATATCCCCAACATATCTTCATAGAACACGACATAAATTTCGGAGTCCACTAAAGTGATTTCAAAGAGGCCTGGTATTTTTCAGCAGAAAGGGTAAAAAATCAAGACAGAAGCATTTGTTACATGCTTCCCATGTGACTATCACTAGAGGGAAAAAAAGATATGATAATAATGACATAATTAGTTCCTTTTGCATACCAACTACTGCCTACAGATGATTTTTATGCCTTACAATCCTTCAAGCTCGATATTATCTCCATTGTAAAAGTGAGGAAATTCTGACACAGGTTAAGCAACTTGGCCAAGGTCACACAAAAAATGGTTGAGCTGGGATTGGAACTTGGATCTGCCTGATGACAATGGTGAAGATGTCGGTATTTGCTGAGTGCCGGGAATGTGCTGGCCTGGGTATTATTATGATGTCTATTTCGCAGACGGGAAAAGATCAAGTAATGAGCTCAGTCTCACAGTCACACAGAGGAAGACACAAGCATCCACTCCAGGTCTGGTTGACCCCAAAGCCCAAGCTCTTCTCTGTCACCATCCTGCATCCTTTGTCTCAACAGCAGCAAGAGACATGACTGGTCACAACACAAAACTGCATAATGACGAGGGCCCTCAGTCCGTATGGACAGCCTGACTTAACCTTTCATGCAGAAGAGACTGTGATTTCTTTCTCTATACTACAAATGGTTATAAGCCAACATTCTCTCCTAGGAAAATGTGTTCAATGTTCCTCCAAAGGACATGGCTCTCAACCTCTCATGACAACCTAATAAACTCAAGGTCATGGGAAACAGTGTCTCTAAGAACATGTGGCTAAAAAAAGAACAAGGGGTATTAAATTAGCTTGGATTTGGAAGGACTTTACCAAGAGAACACTGGAGTAATTCTTTTTTAATTTAATTTTATTTTTGGCTGTGTTGGGTCTTCTTTGCTGTGCACAGGCTTTCTCTAGCTGTGGTGAGCAGGGGCTACTCTTCGTTGCGGTGCGCAGGCTTCTCATTGCGGTGGCTTCTCTTGTTGCAGAGCACGGGCTCTAGACGCATGGGCTTCAGTAGATGTGGCACATGGGCTTAGTTGCTCCGTGGCATGTGGGATCTTCCCAGACTAAGGATCAAACCCGCATCCCCTGCATTGGCAGGCAGATTCTTAACCACTGCGCCATCAGGGAAGTCCTGAAGTAATTTTTAAAAAATATTTATTTGGCTGTGTTGGGTCTTAGTTGTGGCACAAGGGCTCTTCATTGGAGTGTGTGGGCTTCTCTAGTTGCTGCATGCGGGCTTGTATTTGTGGTGCACAGGCTCCAGACCACGCAGGCTCAGTAGTTGCGGCGCACAGGCTTAGTTGCCCCACAGCATGTGGGATCTTAGTTCCCCAATCAGGGATCGAAACCGCGTCCCCTGCATTGGAAGGAGGATTCTTAACCACTGGACCACCAGGGAAGTCCCTGGAGTAATTTTTTTTTTTTTTTTTTTTTTTGCGGTACACGGACCTCTCACTGTTGTGGCCTCTCCCGTTGCGGAGCACAGGCTCCAGACGAGCAGGCTCAGCGGCCATGGCTCACAGGCCCAGCCGCTCTGCGGCATGTGGGATCTTCCCGGACCGGGACATGAACCCGTGTCCCTTGCATCGGCAGGCGGACTCTCAACCACTGCGCCACCAGGGAAGCCCCAACCCCTTTATTTTTAGAGTATCAGCACCACTCCCAGAAAATTAAGTTTACAGTGGTTTCTGGGTACCATGATTTTTGGGGGAGAAAAACAAAGCTCCCAGGGTGATACCTATTATCCCTGTATTCAACTTCCCCTTCTCCTTCCCTCCCTCCTCCTCTTCCTTCTTCTTCTTTGTTCTATCCTCTTGGACAGATACCTCCCTATGATTTATACTGCCAAGCAAAGGAAAGATAATTAGCCTTAAAAACGGGGGAAGGGTGGGGGGACTGGGGTGGAGGAGATATGGCGGTGGGTCCTGTCATGAGTCACAGAAATGTTTTGCATAATAGAGTCATCTGGAACTGCCCTGGGTTGCCTGGGGAAGGAGACGGTGGTCACTTTCCCAGCCTCTGTAGAGCGATGTCTTCAGACTCATACGATAACCGATAACCCAAAGCTCCTCTCATCCCAGGAGCTCCGCTCAGACAGGTCTCTGCAGAGGAGGCTGTGCATTTACCTAACTCCCTTCACAGCACTGCTGAAACCTTCTCTCCTGGTCTCCAGTGCTGTGGGTTAAGTCAACATAAGCATTTATCAAGCGTCCACTGAGCCTAGAATGGGGGCCAGATGAGGAACCGGGGAAGAGGGGGCAAAACCCAAATAAGCTTCAGGCCCTGGTGTCAGGAGGCTCTCCGTCCAGCCTCCTCCCCCGATACAACTCTTCAGGGGAGAAAGAAAGCAAGGGGACGAACAGAAAGCGAGGACCCGTGCTCATTTATTCACCCGCAAAGATTTCTCAGGTACAGGGCTGATGAGCACACCCGGAGGCTGACAGTTTACCGAGAGGAGTGAGGGCCAGGGCTGGTGTCCCCGGCTCTCCTCTAAGCCATTTCTGGTTCACCCGAGCCTGACAGTCCATTCTGGTCCAGCGGCCCAGGCAATGACCCTGGAAACTCAGCATCCAGTCTCCCATTCCCATAAAAAGATAAACACACCAGTTTCATGCTTCTTCCTGAATTATATTTCTACAAAATTTCTAACACAGCAGGGGTTTTCTATTACCATAGTAACCCCTGTGTGTGAACCGCAGACTCCAGAGAGAAGGGGGTAAAAATGCAGAAGAAAACCAAGCTTCAGAACGGTGCAAGGAGAGAGGGGCAGGCAGGCTGGGCTGGCTGGCCACAGGCCTGACCCTGCCAGGAGGGCCTGATCCGGGCCCTGAGGATGCGGTGGTCCGTGATTTCTTTTGCAGCTGTATTTGCTGGTAAGTTACAGTACCTGGAGGCCCAAGAGCAGTGACATTGCCCTGGTTTTCACTTGGCTGACCTGAGGACTTTCTACCTCTTTCTTTCCTTTGTTCTTTCTGTTTCAGGAGATCTAGGGGAAGATACATTTGTTTTCAGATGATGTCATTCTATGGCATAGTTTGAAAGAGACAGGATGCAAACAAAGGTGAATACGATATAGGGATGAAATCAAAGAGTCGGAAAGGAATAGCTGCAATGTCCCAAGACTGAGAGCATCCTGTCCCCTTCACCAGTGTCAACAGTCCTTTGGTCACTGTCTCTTCCAGGTTACAAGGCCATGGGTACAAAAAGCCTCCATTCAGCCTTCAAAAACAACAAGAGCAACAAACAAACAGGCAGAAACCCCAGTTGCCGAGTCAGGCATGCTCTTACCCGTGAAACGTTCTGCGTCCACAGGAAAGGAAACGGCCTGCAGACTGAGTTAGGGAAAATGGATAAAGACAAGAGCATAGCTGCATCTTGCAGGTAAAGTGCTGTCCACAGGGCCTGGATCTTGGGTTTGCTACTTTAAAATGCAGTGGAGAGACTTACCCAGTGGTCCAGTGGTTAAGACTCTGCACTCCCAATCCAGGGAGCACCAGTTGGATCCCTGACCAGAAAACTAAGATCCTGCGTGCTGCACAGCGTGGCCAATAAATAAATAAATAAATAAATAAATAAATAAAATGCAGTGGAAGTTTTGTTCCTGTTCCTTTGATGCAAGCGTACTTGCATCAAAGAGTCAGTTGGCTTGCTTCCTCCAAGTCACAGTTTATAAAATAAGTTCTGATTCCTGAGACTGGAATCACTGAACTTTTGGAGAATGTTGCCTTAAAGTAATTGTGTTTAACTCTGTGTGTATGTGTGTGTCTTGCTCACATACACATAAACTTTTCCAAGCACTTAAATCTCTAAGTGATACAGATGGTGACACTTGAATATGTTTTAAACTCCTACACACATTCTTCTAGACATCAGGGCAGGTAAAACACGAAGGACTTAATTTTCAGCAATAACAAACCACAGAGCACAGGGGATGCACCATGTCTCACCTCCTCCGGGCCTTTGCACATGCTGTTCCTTCTTCCTGGAGCCCCTTTCTGCACTCTTTTCTTTTGCTGACTCCTGTGCAGCCATCAGTGTGTCTCTGAGCCTCCTACCCTACTAGAAGCTTCTCTGACGTGACCAGGCTTGGTTAGGAGCTTCACCTAAAAGTAGGTTTCTTAGGAGATGTGACATTTCCTGCTTGCAACTTGACTAAGCTGCCACTGGGGCATGGAGGTAACTCTGCTAGAATTTGGCAGACAGTTCAGAGCAGGAAAATATCAGCTGCAAAAGCAATGTAACAAGAGTTGTCCCTTATCAAACAATTACAGGGGCAGGGGCAATACCGAGGGCTAGTCGATTTAGTATCTCATTTAAATTCCCTCAGAGGCAGGTATTCATGTGCCCAGCTTACAGATAAGAAAACTGAGGCTCAAAGAGGGTAAAAAAAACTTCCCTAAATGGGGATGTAATGTACAGCACGGTGACTATAGTTAATACTGTTATATTGTATATTTGACAGTTGCTAAGAGAGTAGGTCTTAAAAGTTCTCATCAAAAAACAAAATTTATTACTCTGTATGTGATGGATGTTAACAAAATTTATCACGGTGATCATTTTGCAACATATACAAACACTGAATCACTACGTTGAAACTAATATAATGTTATATGTCAATTATACCTCAATAAAAAAATGATCACTACTCAATTATATTTAACTTGTAGCAGTGTAACAGTGAATGAAATAAAGTTGTATCATTTAAAAAAATACTTCCCTAAGTCAAACAACTATCAAACAGGAAAGCAGGGGTTTAAACACAGAAGCTGGGCCAATGTCTGAGGTCTTTATGGCTGTGCTAAGTTGCTTCCCTTATATGTTCACCAGGCTTTCCATGGTGCTCTCTTGGTTGACGAGTGTAGAAAAAGATTCCAAAACAAATTGATATGGCCATTTTGTGCCAGTAGCTTCCTGTCTCCATTGAAAGCTTTGGTCAAAAGCCTGGCCGCAACCAATCAAGAGCTGAATCCTGAAGAAGCGATGCCAGGCGTCACTGGCCGGTGCAGAGGCCTGGGCGATTGGCCCAAGGAAGAGGTGCACTTTGCTTGGGCGTCACTCAGCATTTCTGTTTCGTGCTCCATTGATTTCTAGCCAGAATGCGTGCAAGTCCTCAAAGCTGGAAACTCTGCCTCAGGTTTAACCCACACACAATCCCTTCTTTCTGATTCTTGAGGTTTAAAATTATTCTTCTCTTACTCAAAGTGGTGCTTCTCATGAAAATGCCTGAACACTAATTTGAAAATGTCAGACCCCATCCGTCATGAAGAGAGAGGCCAAAGGGGGCTGTCTGATGCACCAGACGAGTATGGGTTTGCAAGCCGGGGTAGTCTCCTGTTTAATGCAAGGAGGTATGTCATTCTGAGAGGTGCCTTTGTTGTTCCTCACCGCACCCCCTCCACACGCCCCATGGTGAGGTGATAGCCAGAGGGTAGATGAACAGACTGGCCTCCTCTGCTTGCTACCTGGGGGACTCATTTTGAGTCTCAGATTCTTCGTCTGTAAAATGGGGCACCAATGCTCCCCTCATAAAGATGTTGAGGGGATTCAATAAAATCATGTACATATATAAAGCATTTAACAGCAGTACCTAGAAGACAGTAAATACTATGGTGCGGAAAATAAATTTGGTAGACTTCAGATTAGCCAGTGAGGGAGGTTCAGGTCTATTTGTTTTTTAGGTGTTTTTATAAATTTATTTATTTATTTTGGCTGCGTTGGGTCTTCGTTGAGGTGCGCGGGCTTCTCATTGCAGTGGCTTCTCTTGTTGCAGAGCATGGGCTCTAGGCACGCGGGCTTCAGTAGTTGTGGCATGCAGGCTCAGTAGTTGTGGCTCACGGGCTCTAGAGTGCAGACTCAGTAGTTGTGGTGCACGGGCTTAGTTGCGCTGCGGCAGGTGGGATCTTCCCGGACCAGGGCTCGAACCCATGTCCCCTGCATTGGCAGGCAGATTCTTAACCACTGAGCCACCAGGGAAGTCCCAGGTTCAGGTTTATCTGAAATCCTTTGATTCACTTCAAATTCCCTTTTGACAATAAAATTCCTATCCTAGGATATGACTCACATGTTTCTAGGGGCAGGAAGTACATAGAGATTAAGTCCCAAAAGAGTGCAGAGAACAGGGGAAGAAGAGGTGGGGAGGACAGTGGGTTTAGAGGAGTCAGGATTCCCCAGCTTCCACCCTGGTATGTATGCCCCATCAGACCCCCTTCTCTTCTGTGAGCGGAACCTGGGAGTGTGATGGGATAGTCATTCTGGGATTACTTTGGTTACATGCAACTCCATCTTAGCAGACAGGCGAGACAGATTTGTCCTGCTGGCCTCAGAGAGGGAAGCATGCTGCCATGTTGAGGACTGCGTATGGGGCCTGTTGCCTAGGACCTGAGACAGGCCACTAGGAGCTTAGAGCCACCCTAGCTGAGAACCACAAGAAGGCAGAAACCTCAGTCCTACAACCCCAAGAACTGAATTCTGCCAACAAACTGAACGAGCTTGGGAGAGTATCCCCAGCTCCAGGTGAGATCACAGCCCCAGCTGACTGTCAATTGTGGGTGGATGAGGCCAGAATTCAGGAAGGGTCACGAGGGGAAAGGGAAGGCAGACACAGCCTCCTGCGAGGTTGGCTGCGGTGGGAGCCTGAGGGGAGGCCTTGCATGAAGGGAGAGCAGAGAGAGCAGGAGGGCCGGAGGGGACAGGACAACAGGACTGCGAGAAGCACCCATCGCTGCCCCCACCTTAAGGTCTGCTGATTGGGTGAGGCAGCCTCCTCCTGGGCCTCCTGCCTCCAACCTCTAATCCAGCTCCATGTTGCTGCCAGAGGGATTTTTCTAAAATAAAAAGCAGATCACGTCATTCCCCTATAATCCCTTCGGCTGTTCCCCACTGCCCACAAGTCTGAGCAGGCCAGCAAGATCTGCAAGGCTCTGACCCCACGACTCAGGAGTCCTTGGGACACTTCAAGGACATGTGACTTACAGAGACTTAAGCAAGCAAAGACCTTTCGTCATCTTACATGCGAGCGGTCTAGACGTTGGCGATCCGAGCTGGAGCAGCGGCCCGCCCTCGTCAAGTCTCGTTCTCTTTCCAGCTTCCCACTTCCCTCCTTGCAGGTGGGTTTACCGCCTCAAGGCTGCAAGCTGTTCGCTGCAACTCCACATCACGTCTGTATTAGAGGAACACAGGACAAGAATACAGGAATATGAGTTCCTCACCAGCAGCCGTGGGTGTCTCCTTCGTTAAGAGAGCAAAGCACGTTTCTGCTGCACACCCCAGCCAGATACAAGCTTACGTGACATTGGCCAGAACTGTGTCACCTGGTCACTCCAACCTGCAAAGGACATGGTGAAGATGGGGATCTAGCTTTCCCAGCCACGATAAGCTGTCAGGGGAGGAGGAGGTGGGTAGGATTCGTGGCTCATTCCAGCAACATTGAAGCCACACTGGCTTCAAAGTCACGGGAGGCCACTTGCTTGCTGGCCCAGTGCGCTGGGCTCGACCCAGGGCTCCCGGAACTCCCTGCCCTTCTGTGGGGTTTCAGCTTGGACTCCACTCCGCACCTTGCCAGCCTGGCACGTCCCTGCTCCTCCCTCACAGCTCAGCTCAGTGCCTACTCTGTGCCCACCCAGAACCCTCCCTGGTGTCCTGCGCAAGCTCTCCCCCAGCACGTGAGGCCCTCGTTAGACTGTGGGCTCTTCGGGGGCCGGTATGGTGTCTCAGTCTTATTTCTCAGCTTTCAGGCCTAAAATGTTAGTCATACCTCCCCTCTTTTTTCCCACATCCCATATCCGATCCATAGCGAATCCCGTCAGCTCTATTTTCAAAATTTACCCAGACTTCGGGTGCTTCTCACCACCGCCACCCCCTCCTCCATCACCTCCCCCTTGTGTCACTGCAGTGGCCCTGCTTCTACCCTTCAAGGAGGGCCCTGTTCCCCCTCCCCAACCAGCCGAGTTGTCACCACAGCAAATCTGTCCCTCCTTTGCCCTGAACCCCCAAGTGGCCCCCATTTCACTCAAAGGTGAAGTTAAAGTTCTTTCCATATCTTAGAAGACCTATGTGACCTACCCCCACCCTTTATTTCTCTGATCTCATCTCCTACGACTGCCCCCCTCACAAACGCAGCCCCTGCCATGTTACTGACTCCTTTCTGATCTCGCGAAGCACCTTCTGCCTCAGGGCCTTTGCATGGCTTTTCCTCTGTCTAGACAGCTCTGCCCCAGATGTCTACATGGCCTGCTCCCTCACCTCCCACAGTTCTTCATTTAAGTCATGACAGTGTGGCCTTCCCGATGCCCCATCCCTCTTTCAGCTGTGTTTCTCTTCAGGCACCTCTCTAACCTAGTATATATTTATGTGTGTAATTTATTCTGCTGTCTCCACCACCTTCCGTGTAGATTATAAACTCCATGAAGGCTGTTCAGTTTTCTGCCTTATAATTGGTGCCTAGAACACATAAAAGTGGTTTAACAAATATTGATAACTGATTGATTGAATGGATGGATCCTTGCCTCCCCCGCGCAATGCCTGGCCCATATAAAAAACCAGTAAACATGTTGAACTCACAAATGACTGGCTGGACTGGAGAGAATGTTGTGCTGTGCAGAGGCTCTGGAGGGAAGCTGGCATTAGGACAGTGTGTCGGGAGCCAGGTGTCACAGCCTTGGGGACAGAGCGTGGGGCGGGAGAGGGCTGGGCCGGGGAAGAGGAGAGCCGTGACATTCAGGCTGTTCATTCCATCCAGGATTAATTTCAATTAAACTCCCAAAAGGCAACTCAATTCTGTTCTCTCTTTCATCCTTCAAGTTCTATTAGCAAAAGCTGCTGCCCACGGCATGAATCTTGATTTAGAGGCTAGGAGGAGGGTTGTTTCTGTGCAGATGGAGGGAAAACACAAGAATAGGCAGCCCCGCTGACTTTGTTGGGTGGGCAGCCAAACAGAGGCCCAGTGATGCTGGTGTAGAGCCTTTGGTGTGGCCAAGAGATAAAGCGAGGAGGAGAAAAGGAAAAAGGAAGATGTTGCTGCAATGCCCAAACCTGGCCACTTCTGTAACACAAACTGTGTCTGGGACCCATTTTAACTGCAGCTGGTTGTGTGTTATCAGAGTCAACTCCAGGCAAATCTGGTGGCTGTTTTTAGAATCCGATTCCACCTGGATACATTTGGTACCAGGTTTCTCTCTGGTGTGTAGTTACTGAAGTCTCATCACCCCAGACCTGGAAGAGACCACGTGTCTCACCTGTTCACATTCGGAACAGGTAACACCAGTCAGATGCAAGGGAGGTGTGACTATCTTTGTAAAATGCAGCCGTGTGCACCTTGCGAGTTCTGAATATGTATGTAAATAAGCTTCACACAGGGCATCTCCGAAGTGGAAGAAAATTAAGTTCCTGGACACGTGGCCATGAACGACACTGGACATGGCAGTTGGTAATTTACAATTTGAAAGGTCAAGCAAGAACAAATGTGTATGTAAAGGTGGGAAAGCACTGTAGAGCTTTAGCGTCCATGACATTTGTTATGTTTCTGAGTTTTCATTCTGCTTTTTTTAAAAAACATTTTTTTGTAGTCACCTGCAGAGAGAATGCAAATCTCTTTTTTTTTTTCAATTGGCCATGCAGCACAGTGTGCGGGATCCTAGTTCTCTGACCAGAGATTGAACCCGGGCCTCCTGCAGTGGAAGCGCAGAGTCTTAACCACTGGACTGACAGGGAAGTCCCTCAAAACTTATTTAAAAAAATCATCATGTGACTCTGTTTACTTACATTCCCTTTAAGGCTGTAAAACACTTATTAAATCTTAAGAATGTCTTTTTGGGGCTTCCCTGGTGGCGCAGTGGTTGAGAGTCCGCCTGCCGATGCAGGGGACACGGGTTCGTGTCCCGGTCCGGGAGGATCCCACATGCCGCGGAGCGGCTGGGCCCGTGAGCCATGGCCACTGAGCCTGCGCGTCCGGAGCCTGTGCTCCGCAACAGGAGAGGCCACAACAGTGAGAGGCCCGCGTACCGCAAAAAAAAAAAAAAAATCTTAAGAATGGCTTCTTGCAAAATAGTCTAGGTCAAGACAAACACGAAGCTTAATTTTGTTGATGTTGTAAAATAGGCAGCTTAAAAGTGTTTAGTGTTATATTGGAGGATAAATTCTTCCAAGAGCTGCATAAAATGAGAGAACTCAAATAACGAAGCCTATTTTCATATTTATATAATTATAGTTTTACAAGCACTATAGAAATGTCATAAAATTATACGGCAATTAGGTTTTTATTAATTTTAAAACCTATAAGAAGTATGTGGCTGCCGGTGTTTCTGGAGCAGAGCTTAATCAGATTAATAAGAAAATCTCACTATTCCTAATTGTCATAAAATGAAGTTGTTGGCCCATTGCCATCACCAGCCTTCCTTCTAAGGAGAGCTCTGGTGCCAAAGAAGTTACAACCTCATTCTTAGAAATTCCAGACATTTACCTGACTTAGATGTTTATTAAATCCTTCTGAAACTTCCTTGAGAGGAAACCAGAAAAAAAAAAAAAAAAACCTGAAAACTAGGCTAAAATTTCATTTAAAAGCCTTGACAATGTATCATGACATAAATCAAAGATCACATTTTTTTTTCAAGTTTGAATGGTCAACTTTACTAATTTCCTAATCTGAATTTTTAAAAAGTTATAATTAACAATCAGAATTCTACAGTTCTCTTAAATATTAATTCTGCCAGGTTTCTTTGAAGAAGCCTAGTAAGTAACCAATTTCTACCGAACTCAATTTCAATATTCACAAAAGGATACCTGGAAGTCGTTCATAAATCACTTTAATCTCCCTCAGAGAATTAAAAAAATAAGTTAAGTATGGCTATATACCACATAGAATCATAAATACAGCCAAAATTGTCCCAAATTTTCTGAGATAATCCTGATCGAAGTCATTTTATTTTTTCTACTGAGTGCAATTGGTTAAATGTATAGCTCAATGAGATTTCAATTTTATGAGCTTTCTTTTTCATAAAACCAAATTCAGAGAAATTAGCAAGAATCCTTGGTGAGACCACATGTCTTATTTTTTGAGTCTGGAAATAGCGTCACTGTGGCTATAAACTATTTATTGAAAACTATGCTACTAGAGCTGATGGGATCATTTTAATTTCTTCCAGTTTCTCTGAAAGAAAAATTCTACCCCAGGTAGAAGGGATATGCCAAGTCTCCTTTGCAACTGGATGGCAAATATGGCTTTGGCAGGACCACATTCCCAGGTCATGGGATCTCCCGGAGAGAGGAGATCCCAGGCCTCAGGACCTGGGGCACCAAGGCCCAGCTGAGGCTCCAAGCTAACAAGAGGGCTGCCCTGTTTGCCCACTTGCCAAATGAGCCTGAGAATACCTTCTTCCCCCTTGAATTTTTGCAAGATCATATGTGATGCCTGTGAAACTGCTCTGCTGTGAACTGAGCGGGGAGCCAGGTGCCCTGAGAACCTGTGCCCGGCTGAGAAGGCTGCACAGCTGAGCTGGGCCGAGAGGCCACAGGCAGAGCAGAGCTGGGGCCCAGGCTCTCCTCTCGGGCTGCAGGAGAGAGCTGGGAGGACGGCTCAGGGCCAAGCACCAGAGGACTGTGGGTTGAGGGCCTGCCGCTTCTGCTCAGATACCAGTATCTGGAGTGAGCTGTGTGTCCCTTGAACTACAAGCTTGACCTTGGCTATCTTGGGGGAGATGGTCTGTGGGACCCCAGAGACAGCACCCAGGACTATGAACTATACCACACTAAGATGCCCCCATCTCTTCTTCTTTTGTAAGTTAACGTTACTGACTAAAAAGTAATAAAAACATTCATCCTCTCTCTCCATCACCCCTCTCCCCAGTTCTCCTCCCTGCCTTTAAGAACACACTTTCCTTACTCCTAGGGAGAAAGCTCTCTCTGTTGACTGAGGAAGATCACATGAAACACTGCAAAATGTTCCTGGTTATAACCCTGAGCTCTAGTTTTACAAATGAAAGGGAATCTCATGATCAGACCCAGATTTGCTGTGTCACCTGTATATACTTGTATACAGTTAAATCTTCCTCTCATCGAACCAACCGTAGATCCATATGTCCATGTAGTAGGTAGCAGTTGTCTGAACACAGTGTAACCTTGGATACCAGGAAACCCAACTTTCTCAATCTTGTTGCTAAGGCAACGGGACAGTGTGGGTGTGGTGAGCCCAGCGTATCTATCTACATGCTGTGCTGCCAGTAGGAAGAAATGGGATGGAGGGATAGGGATGCCCATCTCTCCAAGGCCTCCTCTGAAAAAGCCACAGGGACAGTACAATACCCTGTGTCACCAATGGCCAGGGAACTTCTAAGGGGGACCCCATTACACACTCCTAGAGGGTGCAAGGCAGACAGGGGAGGCTGGGGAGGCACAGATTATGAGCAGAAGTGGGATGAAAGAGAGGGATGCTCGTGAGCTGGGGAGTCTGGGGTAGGGGGAGACAGGAGCTACCTCGTGAGATGAAGGCTGGATCTAGAATATCACTGGCACAGAACAAGAGCATCCAGAACATAGCCCCAGCCACAAAATTCACACCAGCCATTATGTGTAGTAGCCTGGTTAATCCTGTAATGAACCCCCAGCGTGTGGTTGAAAGATAAAGCTGAAGGTTTTAGAATATTCTAAAGATCAGATAGAAGGAAACAACTGTATTAAAATGAGAAAATACCTGCCTCTACTCTCGCTACGAGTTTGATCAGAGATCCTGTTTACTGTTTCCATCAGATTTGACCTGCAGAGCCCAACGCCCTCTTCAGGCGTAGAAAGGCAACAGCCCTTGCTCTCCTTCAGGGCCTGGAGTGTAGAATCCTTCTCATGTGCCCTCAAGCCAGGCAGTGCCTCTGGGGCCAGACCTTCATGGCCGTGAACCATCTGTCTCCACCCTATCGTTTATGACTGTTATTATTTTGTTAAGACATAACTTTTTGAAGATATAGGGAACTTCACAAAGACACAGAGGCAATGGGCCATTAAAATAATCATTAATGAAAAATTCATAAAATTTTGGATGGAGGGGAAAGTCAGCCAAGGAGCAGATAGGAATGCTTGTATAGGAAAAACCTAAGCTGAAGAGAGTTGCTAGAATTAAACCCAAAATTTAGATCTGTGCTTTATAGCCACCAAGTCTAAGCCAGCAACTCAGTGATGTTCTAATGATCTTACAGACACTAGAGATGTCAGTTACTATGCCTTATGCCTACTGGCCCTGCAAAGGATGCTGCCTGTGTCCAGGGCCTTTGTTGCCCTCTTGGGCCCACTGTCACTTATGCCCATAGCCAGAAAGATGAAGGCAATTCTTCCATAAACTGGCCATCCATTCATGTAGCAACTATCTTTTGAGGACCAACCACATGCCAAGCTCTGTAACAAATATTGGGGATACAGTGGTGAACAAGAGCCTCAAGTCTCTTTCCTTTGGACATTTATAGTCAACAGAGAGGAAAACCCTAAACAAATAATTCCCCTTTGGCCTAGCAGGATCAGATGAACTGGACCAATCAGATTCTTCTCTCAGAGCATGGGGATTAGACACTGACTAGGGGAACCAGAGAGCTGTAGACCCGGAGCTGAGAAGGTGCCACTATTGTAAAGTTGAAAAATCCTAAGTCAAACCATCATAAATCTGGGACCACCTGTACACTAAATGTCTTAGTCCATTTGGGCTGCTATAACAAAATACTACAGACTAGGTGGTTTATAAGCAACAGAAATTTACTTCTCACAGTTCTAGAGGCTGGAAGTTCAAGATCATGGTGCCAGCATGATTGTATTTGGCAAAGGAAAGCCCTCTCTTGGGTTGCAGACTGCCTACTTCTTACTGTGTCTTCACATGGTAGAAGAAGCTAGGGATCTCTCTGAAGACTCTTATAAAAGCACTAATCGCATTCAGGAGAGCTCTGCCCTTATGACTTAAGCAGCTCCCAAAAGCCCCACCTCCTAAATACCATCATCTTTGGAAGCTAGGATTTCAACATATGAATTTTGGGGGGACACAAATATTCAGACTGTAGCACTAAATGACCTCTCAAGCCTGACATGGTGAAGGTCTCTCATTTGTGCCCCCCAGCAGCCAGTCTCCTTCTGTGGGTAATTAAATAGAGCACCGATTTTCCTCTGGGAAATCAGCTCCTTCCCCAAGTTCATCCTGTGCTCTGGTTGGAATGGTGGATCATGTGACCTAGGCCTAAGCTGGTCAGAGCATCTCATTCCCTAGGCCCAGGGACTGGACACAATTAGAGCCCATGAGATTCAACGGTGACCACTGCAAGGACTCCTGGGTGTGAGACCACTCTATGTGCTGGACTTGGGATTGGAGGAGCGTGAGGAAGAACTGCAGCCATCTTGTCATGCTACAGAACTTGAGTATAAAGTCAACATGCAGGGTAGTAGAGCCAAAAGATGGGAAGAGTACCTGGGCCTTTGATCACCTTGTTTGAGGTCCTCTCAAAGCTGTGCCTGAAACCAGACTCTTCTGAACTTTTCAGTTAGTTGACCCAATAAATTCCATTTTTGTTCAAGCCAGGCTTTGTTTATACATTTCATTTTGTTTGTTTGTTGCCAGAAGCAAGTGAAATAGTCCTGAACAAAATGATATACCTTATCTGAGATTGGGATGAGACACAGAGGTGGTGATGATATCAGTGGCTAAGTACATAGCCTGACTGAAATGTGGAGGGGCTTGGGGGAGAGGTACAAGCTACTTGGATTTAGCAGTGAAAAGTCTAAACAAGGCAAAAGTGAAGCACTCAGTTTTCTTTTTTGTTTTCCATGTGGTTAAACATTTTGTGATTTTTGTATACAGTTTCAGAAATACATAATTGGGCCTTTATTTAATAATTTATGGCACTGGCTTAATTTCTTTGCACAGTTCTACCGTATTTCCAAAAAGGTAAAGAGAGGAATGTACCCCACACACATACACACACCTCTCTGGCCCCTCCCCCATGCCATGTTTACATGACATATACTCTCTTTGGGCACACTTTATTTTCCCTTTCCACAGCAAGCATCCAGAAATGTTCTTTACATTTGTGCTGCTTTCTCCCCAGAACTTGTTGCCCCCATTTGACTGGCTGGTCCATCAATAACCACTGTCCTCTCCTCCCTCTTAAGGATCCTCCTGGCAACAGAAGGACAGATTCTCTGGCTGTCCCCAAGTATGTCATTTTCAGCTTTACTTCCACTTTTCATTTTATAGAACCATCAGTAAATGTGGTTTCATCTTCCTTGGGTTGATAGCTGTTTTCCAAAGTGGAGTTAGAAGAACACGAGTCCTATGACATGTTTCTCACAAACAGAGCTTGCACTCTAATTTGGAAAATACTGCATGCCACAACACCCCTTAGACATTTGCAGTATCATTTCAAAGCTCTGAGAGGTCCTACAATTTAAATTTTGTTGAGCCCACCTTTTCTTACATTTTACTAGCAAGTGATTCTTTTTAATGTTGTGTTAACTCCTAATATTCTTCAGAACAGGTATTTCATAGAGCATGCTTTGAGAAATGCTGATTTAAAATAGAGTAGAACATGATCAAAGAATTATAAGCAAATCTTTTGCCTATTATTGTTATAAGACTGGGACTTCAAATAATTTGAAGCAGATTAGAAATACTCTTTTAACTTCTGCTTTGATGAAAGCAGATGCTTTTTATGTGCAAATGATATGAATTCATCATTTTCATTCTTTATCTTAAATCCTGCAGCTCCAAGTGTTCTTCATGCAATAACAGTGCAAGAGGCCAAGTAAGAAGAGGAACAGGGGTAATAACTAAAAATATGCAGCTGAGGTAGGGCACAGTGGTTAAATCTACAACGAAGGCAGGGAGACTGCTAACAGGGGTGCTGTGGTCTCCTCCATTATTGCTTTCCTCTCCCCAAAGGTCAGAGGAATATGGAGCCAATGGGATGGGGAGGCAGAGAGCTTGGAGTTTTCAAGATGGCGGTCACAATGGACATCTTTTCTCTTCTTGTTCCCAGTGTGAAGCCACTCAGAATGTCTATGTTTTGAGCACTGTGTGTGCCAGGTAGAGTGCAAAGAGATTTCTTATGGGGCTAAGAGTTTAATATACATTATCTCACATAATCCCCACAAAGGCCCTGAGAAGGACATTCATCACCATTTTGCCGATGAGGAAACAAATTGGAAGCTGCTCTAAGGCCATAAATGTAGTAAAGTGGCAGAGTCCCTGTCTCCCTTTACCAGGAAGCTACAAGGTCTCATGTCGCCCTGGCAGTGTCCAGCCAGCTCACTCCACTTTGCCCCACAGAGCTGACATGGGAGTGGGGCAGGTGTGTCCAAGGCCTCAGGCCCCAGTCTGATAAGACTTATTTGTGTTAACTGAGAGCCATAGCTTGGGACTTGGACACCTGAGCCCCTGGGAGACTGGAAACCAGTTTGTGTGCAGTTTGCAAAGCATCCTAATAGGTTCTAAGAGAGAAATGTATTTGCCTCTGGTATATTTGACTCACGTTTTCATTTTGTAGTAGCATAAAAATGAATTTCGGGACTTCCTTGGTGGTGAAGTGGATAAGACTCCGCTCGCCCAAAGCAGGGGGCCCAGGTTCGATCCCTGGTCAGGGAACTAGATCCCACATGCATGCCATGACTGAGTTCGCATGCCACAACTAAGGAGCCAGTGAGCCGCAACTAAGGAGCCCACATGCAGCAATTAAGACCCAGTGCAACCAAATAAATAAATAAATATTTTTAAAAATGAATTACTTTTATAATGAGGTAAAGCTCTTTTATTTTAATAAAAATACAAGGGGATGAGAGAGGAAAACTGATCTTTACTGGGCTAACAACTGTGTATTAACTGACTGCTATTAAGAATAAATTAGGAAGCTTAAAACCTTTTAAGATTTTATATGAACTAAGAAATTTTGCTGGGGACGAGATGAAAGAGGTTCTGGATTATCCAGCCTTGTCTTTAGTGAGGGATGCTCAGGATGAGTTAGGGGTGTGTCTACTGGTGGAAAAGAACATTGAGGGGGATCTTGGGAAGGTATTATTTCCCAGCCTGCTTATTTCTTCGCTTTCAACTGCCGTCATAAAGACGGGGCTGAGTCATCCTAGAAAGGACACAAACTTAGCTTGTTATCCATCTGTTTAACTTGCCTGTTATCTAACTTTGCCAGGTAGTATTGTTAGCTGTGTGTATGTCTGACACGACCACTATTGCATACTTGCATATTTGACCTACATAAGCAGCGATAAAAGTGAGGGTCTGCAATCAGACTGACCTGAGTTCCAATGCTGGCTTTGCATTTGACCTTGGATAAATTGCTTCACTTCTATAAGCCTGTTTTCTCATCTGTAAAAGTGGGGATAATAATTATCCCTTTCTCAAAGGCCTGTGAAGTTTAAAAAGCATAATGCATAGTTCTTAGTGCAGTATCTGGAACATTGGAAGCACTCAATAAATGAGAGTTTCCCTTCTTAAGAGAAAAGCTCTGTTTTATAATGAATAAAAATTTAATAACTATTTGTAAAGTATTTTATGCATATTATCTTTTTTTTTTTTTTTTTTTTTTGCGGTACGCGGGCCTCTCACTGTTGTGGCCTCTCCCGTTGCGGAGCACAGGCTCCGGACGCGCAGGCTCAGTGGCCATGGCTCACGGGCCTAGCCGCTCCGCGGCATGTGGGATCCTCCTGGACTGGGGCACGAACCCGTGTCCCCTGCATCGGCAGGCAGACTCTCAACCACTGTGCCACCAGGGAAACCCCTACACATATTACCTTGATCCTAATACAGAGCCTTGCAATTAGGAGGCAGCTTGCTGGAGAGAAACTGGCATTCTTTTACATTATGGTGGAAGAGTAATTGATAAATCTTTCTGGAAGGCAATAAGGTAACAAGGATCAAAGATATAACCTCTGACCCCGCAGGACATGCACAGAAAGACAGATATGCAAAAAGTTAATTCATAATCTTGTTAATAATACTGAACTTTCAGAAACAACCCCAATGTCTTACAAAGTTGGTCAGTAAATTCTGATACATCCATACAGCATACACAAGGAACTTCTTAGCTGCAACTGACCATATCATCGTTCATAATGGCTTAAGTCAAAATGGTGATTTATCGGCTTAATCAGGAGGGGCAGGCCCAGCTCAGATGTCACTTCTCGTAAAGCCTTCTCCGACCCACCAGGCAGAAGGAATTGCTGCTCTCTGTGCTGCCAGATTATGAACTTTATGTATCTTTTAATCTACATTGCTGAGAAAAGTGCCAAATCCAAGCTGGTAGTTTAGCAAATGAATGAATGAATCCATCCATTGATCAATGATTTTATGTGATGGGTCAGAGGGAAGCAGTATGGTTTGTGGAAAGAGACTTGGAGGGGAGGAGTCTCAGTACTCTCTGCACTGCTTACTAGCTGTGCTACCTTAGGGAAGTCACTCAACCAACCTGGGTCTCAGGTTCCTCACATAAAATCATAGTCATAGTAAATACCTGAACCAATAACTGCAGAGGACCAAAGAAGCCATTTATTTATTTAATACTTGAACATATGTTTTTGTAATTATCCATGTAAGGAAATTAAATATCTTTTGATGCCCCCTACGCAACTGGAAGGTTTTAGCCTACTTGTACTCTCCATAATCCTCCTTGACCCATTTGCAGGTCTATATGAATATAAGCTGGGATTGTAAATATTTCCTAAAGTAACATTCTTTCATTGCTTCATTCCACAAACACTCATCCTTTACGTCAAGCACTATTCAAGTTCTGAGACCCCAAAATGACCGCAATATGCAAAGAAATAATAGCAAGCCTATGTGGAAAGCGCTGTCAAAGAGGTGTGGTTAAGAAGGCTGTTATGAGGACTTCCCTGCTGGTCCAGTGGTTAAGAATCCGTCTGTCAATGAAGGGGACACGGGTTCGATCCCTGGTCCGGGAAGATCCCACATGCCGTGGAGCCACTAAGCCTATGTGCCACGACTACTGAGCCCGTGCTCTAGAGCCCGCGAGCCACAACTACCGAGCCCATGTGTCACAACTACTGAAGCCCGTGCGCCTAGAGCCCATGATCTGCAACAAGAGAAGCCACCGCAACGAGAAGCCCACGCACCACAACAAAGAGTAGCCCCAGCTCACCACAACTAGAGAAAGCCCACGTGCAGCAACAAAGACCCAACGCAGCCATAAAATAAACAAACAAACAAACAAACAAATAAATAAATAAAGAGGACTGCTATGGAAGCACAGAAGGACGAGCTACAGCTCTAGGACAGATGGAGGAGGGTCAGTCCTGCCCAAGAACCGCTCATCTATGAAGCCTGAAGGCTGCTGAAGATGATGTGGGTCTTTTTTACGGTGGGCAAGACCTTGTAGGGCTGATGGCCTTCTGATTTCACCACGCCTTGGTAATGACAGCTGAGAAGAAGTCCCTTTGATGGAACAACCATACCTCTGGTTCCCACGAGGTTGGAATGATAGAACTGATCCTTTGCACTGGGGAAGCCCTTTGGAGCTCTGGGATATCGTGAAAGATGACCTGGAGAGAGAAAGTGTGGACTTCCTGCTAATGGAGGCATGAGGGGCTTCAGGGGTGGACCTTGGAACACAGCTCTAGGGAGTCCTCGTCCCCAGCCCGGTAGAGAAAGAGACCGTGGTTACACTAGGAAACCTTGTCCCATGGGTGGGAACTGGCACCCCCAATTCCCAAAGCTCTATCTCAGGATTGAGTCTCAGGGAGGGGTGAAGGCAGAGTCAGCTGGTCGGTATGTACTCCAGTTCCATCCTGTCTAGCCTGGATGTCCGTTTTCTTCCAGCCTCTTCAGCTTCCAAGGTCCCAGACTCCTGAAGCCCCAAGTTTATCTGTCTTGGTGGCCACCGAGTGGACATTCTATCTCCCACCATCCTGCCGGTTAAAGTAGGGAAGCAGACAGGCTTCAAATATATGACACCTGGCCTCAAATGCCCCATCCCGATTGTCCCCAGGGCACATCCTCTTTTCTGGTTTCCTCATTGTCCTAAATCCACATCTAATTCTTTATTTAGGATGCTAACACCTTCCGCTCTGTCATTCTGTTCAGAATGTTAAGAACTTCCAAATGCCCCCCTCACCCCGCCCCCAGTGCTGGGGCCTATGAATGAAGGTTGGAGGAGCTGCAGTTTGAGCTGAATCACTCATCCGCCCACTCTCTCCTTTCCCTGTAACCAAGATCCATCCACCATTAACCCCACAGCGTCTCACCATGAACGGGACTAATGGGATAAGCAGAGATACATTTTGGGCATCTTAGGCCATTACTGCATTCATCTCATCTGGGGATTCTCCATCATCTCCTGCTGGATGCTCTGAGATCGCAGCCTGTGCAGAAATAAAACCAGTAAACACTGCACAGGAGCATTTGGTGGGCGCTCAGGAAGTATTTCCCCAAGATGCTCATGATGGCAACTCAGCTCTATGAAGATTGTCAGCAAAAACATTTAAGATTCCTGCCATGCCTTTCGAACATTTAAAATTCAGGGACTTCCCTGGTGGTCCAGTGGGTAAGACTCTGCGCTCCTAATACAGGGGGCCCGGGTTCGATCCCTGGTCGGGAAACTAAATCCCACATGCATGCCACAATGAAGAACCCGCATGCCGCAACTAAGACCCGGGCAGCCTAAATAAATACTTTCTAAAAAAATCAGCTGTCTTTAAAAAAAACAAAAACAAAACTAACAAAAACATTTAAAATCCATATATTGACTTTTTTTTTAAATAATAAAAAGATAAAGAAAGTGTACATTCTCCAAAATTGCAGCTTCAGAGTGTGTCTTAGTTACCAGAAGAGAACTGAAGCAGGAGGGAGAAAAGATCTTGGTTTCATTCCCCTTTTCGCCCCCTCTTCCCACAGGTTTCACATTTTCCAAACCACCTGCCATGTGTTTCTGAATTTTCCTTCTACTGTATTTAGTTTTTTCTTCCGCCACTTCCTTTTGTGTAAGATTTCAGTTCACCGTCAAAATGGGGAGCTGGACAAGTTGTAAGATCACTGCAGGCTGCTGATGCCATGCTCAGCGGGGGTGTCTCTGTGCCGTCCACGGAGCGTTCAAGTGTCCCTGTGGGCTACCACCAGAGCCAGCCTGGGGAGGCATGTGTCTCTGCATTTCCTTCTCCATTGCACCAAAGTACTGTCAGTGGAAGGTAGATGGAGCTGTAATTATAGCTAATCATTTGCTATTCAAAAGATATCTTATTGGTAGCTTCTATCTTTTAGAAGAAGATGAAGGAAGATGACAGCCAACAGCCGGGTCAGATTTGTGCTTCAGGAAGACGTCCTGGAAGCTATGTGAAAAACAGATTTGAAGTGTGCACAACCCCAGGCAATTAGAGGCTGTGAACTGGGAGATACGGTGTGGCTGATCATTACCATAATGACATCCAATGAACCATGCCTTCCTGTGTTCACACCCTTTTGTGATATGACATCACCACTCCTCCAGTCAAGAGGCTGAGTCTGTTTCTTCACACCCTTGAGTCTGCCCTAGCCTCGTGACATGATTTTATCAGTAGAATGCTGCAGATGTGACCTTAGGTGACTTCCAAGGCTGTCCCTTAAGAGGCAACGTAGTTTCCACATTCTTTCTCTTGGAACTCTGAGACCACCACACTGCAAAGAAGTCAGTGTAGCCAGCAGGAGGATGGGAAGCAATGTGGAGAGCTGAGGCTCACCAGTCAGGTGGCTGTCCCAGCAGCTCTCTGACTACGATATAAGTGAGCCCCCAGCTTAAAGCCCACCCATCGGAAATAATAAATTAGTGATATTTGAAACCACTAAGTTTTGGGGAGTTTTGTTATGTAGCACAGATAACTGATACAGATAGCATGTGCTCTGAACTAGGGTGTTAGTGGTATTTATTCATTCAATAAACATTTCTGAGCACCTATTATGTGGCAGGCTCTATTCTAGGCACTGGGGCTACTGCAGTGAGCAAATCAGATAAAGATTCCTGCCTACATGGAGCTTCTATTCTAGTAGAGGAGTGGACTGGACAGAGGGAATGAATTTGAGAAGTATTTAGGAGCTTTATTTGGAAGGGCCTCATGATGGTTTGGAGATGGGAGGGCGGGAGAGAGGAGTAAAGCATGGATGCTCAGGCCTCCAGTGTGGGAGATCAGGGCAGTGGTGGGGTCATCCAGAGAGAGGCAAACCAGACTGAGAGTTGTTCAGTTTTGGACACATGGGCACCTATGGAACAACAAGATGACAGACGTAAGGAGACGTCTGAAGCTCAGGAAGGGTGTCAAGATAAATATTCTGGAGTCATTCTGTCTTGCACAATTTAGCAAATGTTTATTGAATGACATTCAGCAAATTCATTCTGAGGGACCAGGAAATACAGTGACAAACAAGACATAGTTTAATACAGGAGACAAAAAACATTCACTGTGGCAAGTTGTTTAGCAGGGCTCTGTGTGACACAGACTTGGAGAATAGAGAAACTGGATAGATGGTGGTTGAAACCATGACACTGAATACGGTTATCTTTGGAGTGTACAAAGGGAGAAAGTAGATGGGCCAAGGACAAAATCCTGGGAAACGATAACAGTCAGTGGCGTGTTTAACAATAAGGGGATAAGCATACAAGAAAGGGTAGGAGATACTGGGATGAGGGGGGGAAGGAGAAAAGAGGGGGCCCGGGGAAACGGAGACAAAGTGGGTTGCCTTTGCCCTTGACCAAGGATTATAGGGGCAAGAGGTTGGCTTAGGAAGTACCTAGCTAACCACATTCAAGTTGTTTTGGAGTTAAAGCAGTCTAAGCTGTTTCAGGTAATGTCTGACTTGGCCTGAGATGTGTGGCAGACTCCCAGAAGCTCTGCTGCAGGCGTTGAAGGCTGTTCTGGGCAAAGACTGCCTCCAAGAGTGTCCGGAAGGGATAAGCATTCTGTAAGCCTCTGAGGGGCCCTGTGTCCTGCTGCTACCGAAAACGTGGAGTGCTTTGTGGGGGTACTTTGTTTTCTCACACTCAGCCCTCAATTGCCTCTAAGCTGGTTGATTTATACTAATTTTGCCCTTACTCTTTGTTTCTTGAAGAGTATCACAGAGTCATCCCACTTGAGACCCGGCATTTCATGAAGCTCCCCCCAGCTAGAGGCTATCATTCCACATAGGAAGATGCTTATATAGCTCGATGTAAGTGGACACAGAGCCAAACCCACAGCCAGCTCTCATTATGTATCCTGAAGAGGAAGCAGTGGCCCCGAGAATTCCGTTAGATGTTGAATTATATCTCCCCCATTAAAATATGTGTTGGAGTCCTAACCCCCAATACCTCAGAATTGGACCTGATTTGGATATAGGGTCCCTACAGAGGTCATCAAGCTAAAATGAAGTCTTTAGGGTGGGCCCTAATCCAATATGACTGATGTCCTTATAAAACGGGAAAATGTGGACATAGAGACAGAGCCCTTAGGGAGAGCGTCGTGTGAAGACTGGAGTGTGCTGCCGCAAGCCAAGAACCACCAGAAGCCGGGAGAGAGGTCGGCCCAGGTCCTTTCCTAGCGCCTTCAGGGGGAGCATGGCCTTGCAGACATCTTGATCCCAGGCTTCTATAGCCTCCAACCATGAGACAATGAATTTCTGTTCACTCAGTTTGTGATACCTTGTTATAGCAGCCCTAGCAAACCAATACAAATTCCATATTTGAATATTCCAGAATCACTTGACTGGATCTTTGAGATGTATCAGAATTTTTTTTTTTTTTTTTTGGCTGCGCCAGGTCTTAGTTGCAGCACTCGGGATCTAGTTCCCTGAGCAGGGATCGAACCCAGGTCCCCTGCCTTGGGAGCTCGGAGTCTTAACCACTGGACCACCAGGGAAGTTTTGAGATGTACCAGAATTTTTATTCATTATGTTCAACTGGATCAGGAATTATGATGAATTCAGAAGATCACTCAAAATTTTGCCCCTGTGTTATCTATGTGTTTGCTGAATAAACAATATAAAAGAGAAAGCATACATCACTAAAGAGAACAAATTGTTTCCAAACTCTCATTTGGTTTAGAAGTACTATTTACATACAACTGAGGTACTAGTTAGCAGTGGTTTCTTATTCACTTATTGAGGTGAACCACCAGGGAACTCTCCTGTTTCCCATGCTGGATCTCTGTCGGCTAGTCAGTGGTTCAGATGTCTCTCTAACCTAGATTGACTAGCTGTCTCCTCAGCTAGTTGGAACAGATGAGATTTTTAATACTAATTCTACTGGGTATTTTCTGCTTTGTCTCTCTATCCTACTCTGAGCCATGGGAGGCTGACCCACGTAGGCGGTAAAAATAGGTTCATTTCTAGTTGGGTTCAGCCAAAAGGAGGTACTGGCAGGAACTGAGGGAGGGAGAGAAGAGAGTGAAGGAGGAGTATTTGTTCCCCAGGGTCTGATGCTCCCTCCCTTCAGATCACGTGTTCTACCTGTGTTCTTCTAAGAGGGCCACAGCTGCCGTGGGGGTGGCCTCCCCACGCAGGCCCCCCTTTCTGGGTTCGGTGAGCCACTCCCGCCCCTGACCCCTTTGGTGGTTACACTGTCAGGACCCTCGCTGTACTGCAATGTCCCTAGTCCTTAACCCTTAAACCCTGCCAATACCTTTGTAAGCACCTGAAGACCCTTTACTAAACCCTGTTCAGATGACCCCGTTTGCATGTGCTGTCTGGCTCCTGCCAGGGTGCCCTCTGACGGATAAACTGATGCAGTGCATCAGCGCCTCCCACATGCCTGAGGCTGTGCTGAGAACTTCATATGCATTTGCTCATTTAATCCTAATGACAGCCCTGTGACTTAAGTAGCATTGCTTTAGAGTCTCCACTCTAGAGATGGGAAAAAGCAGGCTGCTAGGTTAACGAATTAACTGGCCTGGCCTCACCCAGCCAGCAGGGACCTGAGCTGGCCTGTACACCCAGGTGCCTCTTACTTTAGATACTCGGCTCTCATAACTCTGGTGTTTGGCCTGTCTAAAAGGCGTCTTCGCACAGAGCAGACTCACCTTCACAGTGGGTTTTACTCAGACTAATATTAAAATGTTCTTGAGGACTTCCCTGGTGACGCAGTGGTTAAGAGTCCGCCTGCCAATGCAGGGGACACGGGTTCGATCCCTGGTCCGGGAAGATCCCACGTGCCACGGAGCAACTGAGCCTGTGCGCCACAACTACTGAGCCTGCGCTCTAGAGCCCGCGAGCCACAACTACTGAGCCCGCGTGCCACAGCTACTGAAGCCTGTGCGCCAAGAGCCCGTGCTCCAAAACAAGCCACCGCAACGAGAGGCCCGTGTACCGCAATGAAGAGTAGCCCCTGCTCGACGCAACTGAAGAAAGCCCACATGTAGCCACGAAGACCCAATGCAGCCAAAACAAAAAAAAGTTCTTGGGACTTCCTTGTCAGTCCAGTGATTAAGACTCTGTGCTTCCACTGCAGGGGGCGTGGGTTCGATCCGTGGTTGGGGAACTAAGATCCCGCATGCCGCTCGGTGCCGCCAAAAAAAAAAAAAGTTCTTGCGTCCACTGAACAGCAGTGACAGAAACCAGGAGAAGACTCCAGAATCCACTGGGGCACAGGAGATACCACATTTGGATTAGATATTTGCCGTGAAGATCTATGGAAGATATTTTCAGCCGTGGATAACCAAAACACACCTTTTGTAAAAACAAGAAGTTGACTCTCTAAGTCAGGAGGCTGCCTTGGGGTTGTGAGGCGGGAGAGAGTGAGTGTCTGGGAGGATGCTGCTCAGTGAGGTGCAGGGATTCATTTGCAGCCAGGTAGCAGCTTGTGGGAGAGTGTGCCCTCTGCTACCTGTGCCCTCCGAGTTTAGCACATTAATGGTTCTTCATAAATACTGATGCCTCAGATAGACTCATGAATATTTACTTCCCCTTGTCATCATGCTTCACCCAGGGTTTAAGGAGTGAGCCATCAATTTGGTGCTGTCAGCGATTTTATGGGCAAGATTCCTTAGTGAGAAGCAATCGGATGGGCTCCCTCTCACCAGTATCCTGAGATTCTTAAAGCGTCACTCTTTGTTCAGGGGATTTTAATAATATTATCATATTTTTCATTTTGTTTGACTCTTCTTTACATCTTCAAGTTAAGAAATCTCCCTAACCTGACCCTGGTGGCTTTTGCTGTGACCGGGTTGCAAAGTCTGAATCCCCAGAGGTTACCTGGCTGCTAAAGCAGAACCATTCAGCCTCCGCAGCAGAAAAAAAAATTCAAAGGACAAATCCATGCACTATACTTAGCCCCTGGGTCTGTGGGTGGGCAGAATGACAAAAGCCACACATGTCCTGGCCCCATCCCTCTCCTGGTCTCCATGCCAGGGCTAACATCCTGAAATTGAAGCCAAGTATCCTTTCTGAAACAGTTGCTAGAACAGGCTTTCACAATCCGTGATCCCACTGATGGTGACTTGTGCTTCAAATCCCATTTGTCTAAATACAAAGAAGCCTTCTTCCATGAGCAACTGCTCTTTGCCACTTCATGTTCTTGCTGTTGAAATGAGTGATAGTAACACATGATGTTAGTCTTATAAGACTAACAGTTCTATCTCAGGATAGCTGGTTCTCTCTAACAAATTTAAACTTTCAGAGGAATGCAAATAACAACTGTATGGGGAAAATACATCACAGGGTTACGGGCCTTCGGGGCTGAGAGGAACTGAAATTCCTGTTTTCATAGGACACAAGAGGTGAAGTGATTTGCCCCAAATCACACAGCTGTGTTTCATGGCAAAATGGAAACTAGAACACTTGATTTCAAGTCCAAGACTCTTTTTACATTCACCAAATAGTGAGATACATGGGGAACCCATTTAAAACATCACCAGAAGTCCCAGGGTTAGCTCTTATACTTTTTAATTTTATTTTGCCACGTCGCATGGCATGCAGGATCCTAGTTCCCTAACCAGGGATCAAACCAGCGTCCCCTGCATTGGAAACGCAGAGTCTTAACCACTGGACATCCAGGGAAGTCCCAGCTCTTTTATTGGTGCAGTTCATTCATAATCTAACTCTGACCATCCGATTAATCTGCATATCTATCAAAGAGTTTAGCCAGAAAAAGAACCAAGTTTCAGGAGTGCATTGGATGATTTAACAAAACATACAAATTTCAATAATGCAAAATATACAAATAATGCAATATGAACCACACTTTTGTGGCCCCAGATATTTTGTCCCCATTGCTGTTAATGTTTGGATGGGATATCCAGTTCACGAGGGCAGGGATTATATTGGTCTTTTCCATGTCTTCCTGGTGTCAGACAGAGTGCCTCTGATATAATTAGCACTCAAGACATATTTGTTGTGTAGGGGAATATTGACACAAAATTTAGAAATGAATAGGTTATATTATACAAAAGATATTAGGGTATTCGTGGGATTACATCGCTATTCTCAGATTTTTTTTTTCACCTTCAAATGCCTTTATAGCTCATTGCTGACCTTAGGAAAGATTTTCTTCTGACTTTAACTATTACTGCTTTTACTCTGTTATAAATTCCATAAGGTTAAGGACTTGTTCTGTCTTATCACCTCTGTACCCCCATAAGTGAGTCCAAGGCTTGGCACAGAGTAAGCACTCCAGAAATATTAGCTGTTGTGTTTCTGTTTTACAACCCAGTGAAGGCATTTGCCAACTCGCCATTTTGTCATTGGCAACAAGATTTGCAGCTCTTACCTTAGAACACTGCCTGGTTTCAAGACTCTGTAGCTAGTTTAACTCTTATATGACAATGAATAATAAAGTGCCAGTGAGAGTACCAGAGTGCTCAGCTATGGGACCTAGGAAGTAAGAGTTCCATAAGCGCTCAAAAAAATCAATAAACCTCCCTCTCAGTAACAGAAGATCAAATAACTTTGGCAGCCCTCTCACCAACTCTACTTTTTTATCTAAGCTGAAAGTGTTTTCTAAAGTATTTGTTCTTTTGAGAGCTGACAGATGGCAATGCCTTAAAAGCCTTTTTAATACCAGTAACACACTGAATGATCCTAACCAAATTCCAAATGACATCAAGTTGACTAGGCTTGGAAGCTTGGACGCTCAAGAAAGTACATGCCAATTGCCTGTCAATTACATTCTGAAATAGGAGGCAAAGATGTGAATGGAAAAAGCACTCCGGTTACAGCGATGACATGGAGGAAAGTACAGTGATAGGAAGGAACAAAGACTGCCTGGGTGACATGACATAGACCAGTACAGGGTTTCCCTGGTGGCACAGTTGTTAAGAATCCGCCTGCCAGTGCAGGGGACACGGGTGCCAGCCCACATGCCGTGGAGCAACTAAGCCCGTGTGCCACAACTACTGGGCCTGTGCTCTAGGGCCTGTGAGCCTCAGCTACTGAGCCCACGTGCCACAACTACTGAAGCCCATGTGCCTAGAGCCTGTGCTCCACAACAAGAGAAGCCACTGCAATGAGAAGCCCATGCACCGCAACAAAGAGTAACCCCTGCTCGCCGCAACTAGAGAAAGCCCGCGTGCAACAATGAAGACCCAACACAGCCATAAATAAATAAATAAATAAATAAATAAATATATTAATTAATTAAAAAAAAAAAGAAATAGACCAGTATAAATAAAACAGCTCTAAACAAGAGATAAGGTGGGATATATGGATTGGGCTCATGAATTCCTACTCAAAGGCCTTAAATTCCATGTGATTTAGCTAGCTATTGCTGCATAACAACCACCATAAAACTCAGTGTCTTAAAACAACAAGCATTTATTATTGTCCATGATAATAATTGTGCTGAGAAGTGCTTTTTGTCTTGGCTGGGCTCACTCATGGTGGGTTGGGTTAGGCAGCTCTGCTGATATTGGCTGATCCCTCTCACGTGTCTGGTAATTGGCTGGCTATCAGCTTGTATAGGAAAGAGTTAACACTGTAGGCCTGATGTTGCTCTTTAGAAGGACCTGCTCACAGAGCTGCCCCCTTGGCTGGGAACTTGGTTTTTGAAAAGTTCCCTGTGTTATTAACTGCATTCGTTTTCTATTGCAGATGTAACAAATCACCAAAAATGTAGTGGCTTAAAACAACACACATGTATTATCTTACAGTTCTGGAGATCAGAAGTCTAAAATAGGTCAACAGGACTGTGTTCCTTCTGGAAGCTTTAGAGAATAATCCATTTCCTTGCCTTTTCAAGCTTCAAAAGCCATCTGCATTCCTTGGCTCATGACCGCTTCTCCTCCATTTTCAAAGCAGCCTCGAATCTCTCTCTCTCTCTCTCTCTCTCACCTTTGCTTCTGTCATCACCTTTCTTTGACTCTGATCCTAGATAATCCAGGAAAATCTTCCTATCTCAAGATCCTTAACTTTATCACAGCTATATCCCTTTTGCCATGTGTGGTACCAGAATAACAGATTCTGGGCATTAGGATATAAACATATTCAGGTGCTTTAGGTTCATTAACGGATGATGGAACATATGACGGGTTAACAAGCAGGAAATCCTAGAGATACAGTTAGAAAGCTATGAGCAATTGTTCAGGACACAATAATCAGTGATTAGAGTACCAGACAGAAAAACAAGTTATCTATTTGTATCTGATAAAAGATTGTGTTGGGCTTCCCTGGTGGCGCAGTGGTTGAGAGTCTGCCTGCTGATGCAGGGGACACGGGTTCGTGCCCCAGCCCAGGAAGATCCCACATGCCATGGAGCGGCTGGGTCCGTGAGCCATGGCTGCTGAGCCTGCGCGTCCGGAGCCTGTGCTCCGCAACGAGAGAGGCCACAACAGTGAGAGGCCTACGTAATGCAAAAAAAAAAAAAAAAAAAGACTGTGTTAACCAAGACCAGTTTGGTAGAGCTTGTGGTATTAGAAAGAGGAAGTCTTACAAGAAGAGGGGGTTCCAAGGAGAGGAAATGGCATGCACAAATCCCTGGGGTTGGGATGCATGTGGTCCTCTGTAAGTGCAGTCAAAGTCCAGTGTGACTGAAGTGTAGAGAAGGAAGGGAAGGGTGAACCTAATGTGGTAAGGAAGGTAAACAGATGTCAGTCCACACAGCAGCATTTCTCTGGCCACAATAAGGAGTCTAGATTTCATTCTAAGCATAACTAGAAGTCACTGAAAGGTTTTACGTTTTCAAAATGATAACTCTAGTGTTGAGAGGCAAGGGTGGAAGTGAGAAAACTAGAGCCTTGCTACTCATTGTGGCCCACAGACCAGCAGCACAAATTGACTTAGGAGTTTGTTGGGAATGCAGAATATTGGCCCCTCCCCAAACCTGGAATCAGAATCTGCATTCTAACAATATCCCAAGTGATTCACTTGCATATTAAAGTTTGAGTAGAGCTAACTTGGAAGACCACAGTAGGTAGCTTGGCCTAACATAGTGGTTGGGAGATGGAAAAGTAGAGGGGATATCTTAAAGATAGTCATAGGCATGCAGAATTTGCATTAGAATTAAAAGTTGGAATAAGGAGAACAATGTTCAAAACACAGAGAACCATTAGTTAGATGCAGACATGGAACATTAGTCTTCTGTATCAGAGATGTTTTCAGGGAGAAGTCCAGTACCCTGGAGAGCTCCCAGAAACAAACGGTTTTATAAAGATGAAAGTCTAAGGGTCTATAGAGAGAGCCTTTTAGACTCAAAACTTTGAAGTCATCCTTGACTGTATTTTCTTGGTGAAGCTCTGATGATAACTGGATTAAGTTCTCTGATTCCTGGGAATCAGCTTCAATACCCAAAGAACTTTCTGTTCCACATGATAGAACAGCCATGGTGTCTGCTCTGTCTTGCATATTCCAGTGAAGTAATAATCCTGAAGGAGGCCAAAAGGCTGAGATGAGGTGGAGGTGAGAGGGAAGCACCTTTTTTTTTTTTGCATTACGCGGGCCTCTCACTGTTGTGGCCTCTCCCACTGCGGAGCACAGGCTCCGGACGCACAGGCTCAGCGGCCATGGCTCACGGGCCCAGCCGCTCCATGGCATGTGGGATCTTCCCGGACCGGGGCACGAACCCGTGTCCCCTGCATCGGCAGGCGGACTCTCAGCCACTGCGCCACCAGGGAAGCCCTCGGAAGCAACTTTTTTTTTTTTTTTTTTTTTTTTTTGGCGGTATGCGGGCCTCTCACTGTTGTGGCCTCTCCCGTTGCAGAGCGCAGGCTCTGGATGCGCAGGCTCAGCGGCCATGGCTCACGGGCCCAGCCGCTCCGTGGCATGTGGGATCTTCCCAGACCGGGGCACGAACCCGTGTCCCCTGCATCGGCAGGCGGACTCTCAACCACTGCGCCACCAGGGAAGCCCGGAAGCAACTTTTTTGATATCATTTCCCCTCAAGGACCCCCTCTCTCCTGGAACAGGAGCTGGAGTTTGTCCTAGGTTCAGGGATTTAACCCCAAAATAGAAACCATTAGAGCACTAAGTATAGTGATAACTCTGAAAATGGAAAAGGGCCAAATCTGTGGGAGACTATGAAGGAAAAAATTTGCAGAACTTGGTGAAGGGTAGGGAGAAGGTGAGTGTAAAGTACCAGAACCCTTGACTACTGCCAGGGTCCTCCTATTGCTCTCATCTGTCCAGCTTAGAATTGTGTGTGGTAAATACAGAAAATTCCATTAAGATCCCATGGATCCAGGGCTTCCCTGGTGGTGCAGTGGCTGAGAATCTGCCTGCTAATGCAGGGGACACGGGTTCGAGCCCTGGTCTGGGAAGATCCCACATGCCACAGAGCAACTGGGCCCGTGAGCCACAACTACTGAGCCTGCGCATCTGGAGCCTGTGCTCCGCAACAAGAGAGGCCGCGATGGTGAGAGGCCCGCGCACCGCAATGAAGAGTGGCCCCCACTTGCCACAACTGGAGAAAGCCCTTGCACAGAGGCAAAGACCCAATACAGCAAAAATAAATAAATAAGTTAATAAACTCCTACCCCCAACATCTAAAAAAAAAAAAAAAAAAGATCCCATGGATCCAATGAGATACCAACCATGTTACTTCCACTAAAATGATTAAAATGAAAGACAAGTATAAGTGAGGATGTGGAACAACTGTAACTTCATACATTGTTGGTAGGAATATAAAATTGTACAACCATGACGTGAAAAGGTCTGACAGTTTCTTCTGAAGTTAAACAGACACTTACTGTGTGACCCAGCAATTGCACTCCTAGGTAAAAGATACTTCCTCAAAAAGACTTTTACAGAAATCTTTACAGCAGCTTTATTCATAATAGCCAAAAACTAGAAACAACTCAAATGTCCTTCGACAAGAGAAGAGATACACAAATTATGGTGTATTTGCATAATGGAATATTACTCAGCAATAAAAAATAACAAAAGTTTGATACGCACAAAAACCAGAATAAATCTCAAAACATTATGGGTAAACATTGTGGTATGTTTATATAGTGAAATATTAGTCAGCAATTAAAAAATACTGAGCTATGGATATATGCAACAGCAAAGGGTAAATCTCAAAAACAAGACAGACACACAAAAAAGTAGATCAAAAAAGGACACACTGCATGATTCCATTTATATGAAATTCTAGAAAAAGCAAAAACTGCTGCCTACTGGGTGGGGCAGAGATTAAGGGGGACAAGACAACTTTCTGGGGTGACAGAAATGTTCTACACCTTATTTGGGGGGTTAGTTAGGTATATACAGTTGAAAGAATTCATCCAATTGTACCCTTAAGATCTCTGAGTATTATTGTATATAAATTTTACCTCAATAAAAATAAAATTTTAATTAACAACAAAAACCCCATTGGCCTTTGCCTCAATCCAAGGGCACATATACCTATATCTGCTGGGTTGTTTCACCCAAGAAAAATCTGTGAGGGATACTCAACAATCTTTTTGGTCTGGAAAGAATGTGGCAGAGGGGCTGGCACTTTGCCCAAATGGTTGATGCAAAGCTCAAGGCAGCTGGGCTTAGCAAAATCTTTCATGCAGGCTTTGAACAATGCCCATAATGTGTGACCGTGAAATTGTAACATCCCCACTGGAGCCTGTGTGTCATTAGAAATCTCATCCTAGCAGCTCCTTCTAAGCCACAAGAGCCTGATGAATTGCTCAGCTGTTCTTTCAGGCAGTTCCGATTTCAATGGCAACTGGCGGAAGCAAAAAAACCCCAGGTTTTCAGTGTTACAGAAACTCAGTCCAGTGTAAAGGACCCTGAAAGAGGAGCTAACCAATAAGACGACAGAATAATGAAGCCACATGCTCCCAGATCTGCTTCTTTTTCCCATCACCAATTTAGTCCCAATTCTAGTTGAGCTTTGGAACAACTCCCACCCAGAGTGGATTAATTCAACCAACATGTTGTGAGTGTTTGCTGTGAACCAGGTGTTGTGCCATGTACTTGGAATGCAGGTAAAAGACAAATCTGATCCTTTAGAAACTCAGAATGGATACTTGTATGGGTATAACTGAATCACTTTGCTGTCCACCTGTAACTAACACATCATTGTTAATCAATTAGTCCAATATAAAATAAATTTTTTTTAAATTAAACAAAAGCAACTCAGTCTGATACAATTAGCTGCTGTCACATCCATCATCTAATTTGATCCTTACAACCTCTTTGAAAGGTTAAGTAAAACAGGAAAAATTACAACCCCCATTTCACAAATGAGAAAATTGAGACTCAAGAGAAATTAAATGATTTGCTCAAAGCTACATAGCAAGTAGTAAAGTTGAGATTTGAATTCAGGTGTTCTCATGCTGGGTCCCATGTTCTTTCCAATGCATTATGAAGATGTATATAAAACAGGTATTTGTCCTTTCTCTACTGTAAGTGTACTGAAGTCTTGGGTCTGAAAAATGGTGGGACTCATAAGCACAGGACTGGTGGGGAGGGAAAGGAATTGGGACCAGGTTGTACTTAGTCCTCAGGGAGGCATCCAGGATATTACTTATACACTGTCTGCATGGACACTGAGGGAGAAGGCTTGGCCCAGAAAGGTGATCCTTGTGCACGGTCATGTGATCTGATGGATGGATGCTGGATGTTTAAACAGGTGAGTTAGCTGGAAGTCAGGTTAATTAATTCCATCCATTGTCCATCCACAATGTTATTCATAAGCCCCTAATCTATGGGTTAGAGTCATAAGAGTCCCAACAAGACAGGGAGAGCATCAGAGTTCCAGCCAATTAGGAGGCGGCTCAGAGCAGCTTTCCACATCTCTGTCCAAGTTCTTGGTCAAAAGCAACAGATTCAGACACTAGCTCCCTTAAGCAAAAAATAATTTATTAACAATACAGGTGGTTCACAAATCTATGGAAAACTTGAACATTCAGCCCTCAGAAGGATCAGGAATTAGGGTAACTCTGAGAATTCAGGTAGCAAGGACATAAGGGAAAAATCTCTCTCAGTGTCAATTTCAGCAGTTTTCTATCCTTTCCTCTTTTCAACCAAGATTCAGTTTCCAAGGGGAGAGAGAGCCTGATGGCTTAGCTTGGGCCACTCACCTTCACTTTGGCAGGTGATGGACAGAGTACCTTGAATAATAGTCCCCAGAAAACTGCATGTACTTAGTTAAGAGTTGGTTCCTCAAAGGAAAATCAGAAGGCTGTTAATGCTGTTTCCAGAAGCAGCAATATGGATGCTGAGCATGTAAAAAACTTGGGTGGCCACTACTGGATTCACAGGAAACTGAAGGGTTAGACAGGGAAACCAATGAGGAGACAGCGTCAGAGAATGTAACAGCAAGAAGAGCTCCTTGGGGCCTCCCTGGTGGCGCAAGTGGTTGAGAGTCCGCCTGCCGATGCAGGGGATACGGGTTCGTGCCCCGGTCTGGGAGGATCCCATATGCCGCGGAGCGGCTGGGCCCGTGAGCCATGGCCGCTGAGCCTGCGCGTCCGGAGCCTGCGCGTCCGGAGCCTGTGCTCCGCAACGGGGGAGGCCACAACAGTGAGAGGCCCGCATACCGCAAAAAAAAAAAAAAAAAAGAAGAGCTCCTTGAAGCCCAGAACTCACCGCTATGCACCAGTTCCACGTAAATAGCAGCAAATATCTTCCTAGCCCCCACTGGGTTCTAAGCTAAGGTTCATGAGATATTTCTTGCCTTACTCAAAACAAGCTCAGGAATTGGAAGAATTTGAGAGTGCAAATAGAATGATAATAACATTAGCCATAACATCTTGGACAAGCTGAGAAAAGCAGGAGCTGGCCAGAAGGAATTAAGCGTAGTGTTAAGCTCATTCTATTTGGCAGAAGGTAGACAACAAGAATTAAATTACTTGGATTTAAATAATTATGCTGCTTATGATACAAAAAAACATGATGAAATGACTTTGAAGAACAAAGAGAGTAAAAACAGCTGAAAACATTTCAGCTACAATTTCATCAGAGAAAAATTGTCTATGGATTTGAACCTTGTACCATGCTGCATCATTTAGAATGCTTTAGGCTGTAAGCCATCATAAACCTTCACTGACTCTAAACACTGAAGAAAGTTAATATCATTCAAAACAAGATAACAGAGCTAGGGCAGACTCCAGGAACAGTAAAATTACTGATTCCATGATACCATTATGGCTTAGACCAGCGGTTCTCAAAACTTTTGGTCTCAGGATTCCTCTACGCTGTTTATGTGGGTTATATTTATTAATATTTGTGGTAGTAAAAACTAAAACTGAGGAATATTCAATGTTGTTTTGGTTGAAGTGTATGGGAGAAAATTGGTCTTATACAGATACATAGTTATAAAAGAGAGAAGTATTTTAATAGCCTTTTCATATAATTGTTGATATTCTTCTTTGATAGTATACTCAAACTCAAGATGAGTTTCCTGAAGGTTAGTTATAATGTGGGTCTGAAACCATATCAATAACTTTTTATATTCTGTCAAACAGTATTAATACCCATTGGTCTGTATCTGGCACCTTGAACGGATCTTTAGCCCATGCATAATTTTGTAAAGTCCTTGGTCATTTGAAAAATATTAGTCCCCTGCATTATGCAGGTCTTCCAAATATTGACACATTTCATTATAACATATAAAAATAATCCAATTAACTAATATCACCACTGATCTTAGAAAAGTCTTTACATTGGGAAACTATCAGTACACATTGGGAAGCTGTGCACATGCAAATTTTCCAAAATTCTAATTTTGGTCAACAGCTTGACCTTGTCACTGATAACAAATACTGCCCATTGTTTACCCTGAAGTGGCTCACTTTGTCCAAGTTCCGGATAGCGTCTGCCAAATACTCAAGTATAAGTAACCATAGTCTATCAATCATTCTCTCAAGTAAAGGAGGAGCTGAAATAACTCACAGCCCAAACAATCACACAAGTGCTTTCCTTCAAGATGACCCTCATACTTTAATATGCAGAGAAGGGATTTATGAATACTTTAAAATTTTTATACAGAGATCAAAAAGATGTGTACTCAAGGATCAAATTTTCATAGAATTAAATTTTTTTTACTTCATCAAGGACATTAAGTGAAACCAGTTGCTTTTTTTTTTTCCCGCTGCAAGTGCATGGTGGAATGCAAAAATACATCAATACCACCACAGAGTGTACAGTATGTGTCACTGACCTGATTCATGCTAAAGCACCAGCATTTTTATCCATCAATACTTTTGCATCATCCTTGCAAATGTCAGCTAAAGTGAAAAGAGCAAATAATGCCTTAGTATGATTATGAAGATGGTTTTGATCTCAGGGAACTCCTGAAAGGGTCCTAGGGACTATACTATGAGAACAGCAGGCTTAAGTTTAGCAGGATCTAGGGCACATAGTGGGATCACTTTACCCTGAATCACGTGGGAGAGAAGTAGAGACCTAAACAAAAGTAGGATTCTGTTAGAAAGAAAGAAGGAATAATACTGACAGGCAACCAACGGTGTTCACTACACATGGCCACACTATATGGAAATCATAGCACAGTTGGTTAGCTGCTGTGGAATTAAACCAATAGATGTAAACACCTTCCAAGTGTTGCTAGGACAACTACATGTATGCATGGAAAAGTATGAAGTTGGACCACTACCTCAGACCACATACAAAATTTAACTTAAAATAGATCAAAGACCTAAATATAAGAACTAAAAGTATAAAACTCTTAGAAGAAAATATAGAGGTAAATTTTCATGACTTTAGATTTGGCAATGATTTCTTAGATATGACACCAAAAACACAGGCAACAATGGAAAATAGATAAACTAGACTTCATCAAAATTAAGAACTTTTGTGCCTCAAAGGACACCATTAAATAAATGACAAGACAATCAACAGAATGGGAGAAATATATGCAAATCATATATGTAGTAAGTGTGATTATCCAGAATATATAAAGAACTCTTACAACTCAACAACAAAAAGACAAACAATACAATGAAAAAAAAAAGGGCAAAAAATTTCAATGGACAGATCTACAAATGGTTGACAAGCACATGGAAAGATAACCAACACCATTAGTCACTGGGAAAATACAAATTCAAACTAAAATGAGATACTACTTCACACCCTGAAGGATGGCTATAATCAAAAAATTGGAAAATAATAAGTATTAGTGAGGATATAGAGAAAGCAGAACCCTCCCACATTGCTGGTGGGAATGTAAAATGGTTCACCTGCTGTGGAAAACAGTTTGGCAGTTCCTCAAAAAGTTAAACATAGAATTACCATATGACCCAGAAATTCCACTCCCAATTATATACCCCAAAGAATTGAAAAGAGGTGTTCAAAAAAAACTTGTACACAAATGTTCATAACAGCACTATTCACAATTGCCAAAAGGTGGAGAAAACTCAAATGTCCATCAACAAATGCATGGATAAACAAAATATGGTATATTCATACACTGGAATATTATTCAGCCATAAAAAGGAATGAAGCTCTGATACATATTACAACATAGATGAACCTTGAAAACATGTTAAGGGAAAGAAGCCAGACACAATAGGACACATATTGCATGACCCATTCATATGAAATGTTCAGAACAGGCAAATCCATAGAAACAGAAAGCAGATGAGTGATTGCCAGGGGCTGGGGGAGGGGGAAATGGAGGGTGACTGCTTAATAAGGATGAGATTTCCTCTGGAGATGATAAAAACATTCTGGAACTAGATAATGATGATGATTGCACAACATTGTGAATGTACTAAAAGCCACTGAACTGTACACTTTAAAATGGTTAAATGGTGAATTTCATGTTATATGATTTTTTTTTACCACAATTTAAAGAAAGAAAAAAACCTTCCTAAGGTTGTACAATAACAAATGAGTCCCAGAGATGGTTTAGCAAATGAACTAGCACGGTGCCGGAAGTCTAGTCCTCTCACTGTTTTAGAGAGTAACCAAAATCCCAAAGACACCACCAGAAGTCTACTAGAGCTCATCAAGGAATTTGGAAAAGTTGCAGGATACAAAATTAATATACAGAAATTTGTTGCATTTCTATACACTTAACAACGAAGTATCAGAAAGAGAAATTAAGGAAATAGAAAGTAACCATCACACAATGCACTAAGTTCAATCCCTACCAGGAAAGCAGTACACTGACAGAGCCACAAGGATTCTAATAAACTTGGCTGAGAAATCTGTGAGACTGACTGACACAGCTGTCTTCCTGGCGATACACAAATGTATTGACTGAAAAAACAAGCAAGTATACCACCCTGGGAAAGGAGACGGAGCAAATCAAAGCACATCGCACTATAGTTGTCACAGTTAAAACACACCCTGAAAATATTCTCATGTTAGATACTTTAAAAAATGGAAGTTGCAGAAAAGTTATGACCTGCTTAAGGGAACATAGCCGGTTAGTGGAAGAACCTAGCCCAAGAGAACTAATGTCCTGCATCTTTCTACCACCTGATCTTCACAAGTGGGGCAATTCTATAAATATCTTTCAGAACAGTTGTGATCTGAATGTTTGTTAAGCCAGGGATGATTGTATTTCCCCTGCATGTCCCCTCAAACCCATGTACAAAGAGAAACCTGCTATCTACACTCTTTTTTTTTAATTCTATTTTATTTATGTATTTATTTTTGGCTGCATTGGGTCTTTGTTGCTTCACACAGGCTTTTTCTCTGGTTGCCGCGAGCAGGGGCTACTCTTTGTTGCGGTGCACGGGCTTCTCATTGTGGTGGCTTCTCTTGTTGCAGAGCACGGGTTCTAGACGCGCGGGCACAGCAGTTGTGCTGCATGTGGGCTTAGTTGCTCCACAGCATGTGGGATCTTCCCGGACCAGGGCTCGAATCCCTGTCCCCTGCATTGACAGGCAGATTCTTAACCACTGTGCCACCAGGGAAGCCCTACACTTTTAATATAGCTCCTATCTTTGTGCTCTAAATGTTGGTTTGTGTCACAGCCAAGTTAGCTTGCTGGCTTACCCGGGACTACTCGCCTCATCACACTTTACCCAGAAACCAGTCATCAAACCTGCCAGTTCTCGCTTTGGAACATCTGATGAACATGGGTGCTCGTCCGTTCCCATCATGATTCCCTAACTTCCCTAATCTTGGACTATTTCGTACGCCTCCCAAGTACCCAGTGTTACCTCTGGCTGCATCTGACATTGACTCCAGAGGCACATGAGCCTTAGATGGGAATGGAGATGGTTGCAAACCCTATTACGCTTACTCTTGCTTCAGAGGGGATAGAATCAGGGCCTGGTTCCAGATTTACAGTGACCATGAAAATAAACTGTAAATCAGTTTAAAAGACTCTGACCTCAAAAAGGCAATTGTGACTAAGTCTTTTTTTTTTTTTTTTTTTTTTTTAGAACTGAGTCATCTCTTTTTTTTTTAAGATTTATTTATTTATATTTGGCTGCGTTGGGTCTCTGTTACTGCGCTGGCTTTCTGTAGTTGCGGCGAATGAGGGCTTCTCATTGTGGTGACTTCTCTTGTGGAGCACGGGCTCTAGGCACATGGGCTTCAGTAGTTGTGGCACACGGGCTTAGTTGCTCCGCGGCATGTGGGATCTTCCCAGACCAGGGCTCAAACCCATGTCCCCGATACTGGCAGGCGGGTTCTTAACCACTGCGCCACCAGGGAAGTCCCTGTGACAAAGTCTTGATACTTTATTCCTTCAGATGCACAGAGAACAATTTTGACTTCATGTTACAAACAACACTGCATTCTCTGGTTTCCTTGGCAACCTGCAGTTCCACCCTCAGTGACAATCAAAGACTAAAGGCTCCCATTTCCTTCTAGCTCTAAAAATTCTCATTCTATGAGTAGCTGTAGGTTTAGAGAGCCTACTAAAGGGAGACTGGTGCCAAAGTCTTAAACTTAACTATTGAACTATTAAACTACTAAACTTAAACTACTAAAACAGAAGCAGGGACAAAGATGGCTGCTTCTTTGACTGGTGGAGATAATCTGGTGGAATTCAGGGAAAAGACAGGCCATGTTCCTCCACAGGCCGAATAGGATATCAACAGCAATCCTAAATTAACAGAACTTCAAGTTATACCCCACTCATTCTGTTAACTAAGGCCGAGTAATGAGTACGTATTATTGAAAGCTTTCTTTCTAAAATGGCTACAAACCATGAATTTCAGGAATTAAACTGTCATGTTTCAGAGAAAACGTCCTTATCTAGAACCATTCTCTGCTAATGCATGATGAGCTATTACTGTATTGTACCGTTAGGGCACCAGCTCAAAGCACAGACATTCAGACTAGAGAGCAGAGGTTCACATTCGATCTGATCCAGCCCCATCTGGAGAGACAGGAGGAGAAGTAGGAAAACTGTCAAAGGGGGCCCTGAAGCTCCCAGCGTCTACAGTGTCACAGACCATCTTCCTTACAGGAACAAAGAGCGCAGTAGATTGTGACCAGCGTTACTGAGCGAGAAAATCGAAGTGTGCTGTTCCGTTGTCTCTTAGATATATGTGGTTTGTACCAAGGGAATACGAATGACATCCACCAGTCCCTTGCTTAGGGCCTCTTTTGTTTACTGTTCCTGTTAGTTTCTCTTTTGATCCAAATGTCTCCCTACAGAGTTTGGGAGAAACTCGTGCATGTATATCACCAATAAGGCAAAAAGCCAGTGTCAGGGGATCTCACCGCCAGTCCTGAGGGAGTCACAAAGTCCCTGAGGGAGCCAGGACATCTTCCTCTTCTGCCGGAAGCCAAGGCTCGCCTACATGTAGCATTCTCCAGGTCCTCCCAGGCCTAAGAACAGCAAGTCCCCAAGTTCTGGACTGGAGAAGTGGCAGAGAGTGAACCAAAGGCCCCCTTTGCTGCCGATGAAGGCTGGGTTAGGGAGTACAGCTCAGGGCCTGCTAACCCCCGTCCAAGGTCAGCCTCCACCCAGGGAAAGGTGGAATCTGCAAACGCACTTCCAGGTGGCAGCCTCTTGCCAATCCAGAAAGAAAATGAAGACCAGGAACAAATTCCATCCATGCATGCTTAGGAGCTGGTGGGGATCGCTCCCCGCAATAAACAAACACAGACCAACGACTGTCACCTACTAGCCAAGGAGGAAGGGGTGGGCTAAGAGGCCAGCTGAATTGAGGGAAGTCCTCCGCAGCACCGTCTGGCTCAGAGCGGAGGCAGCCCCCATGTTTGTCGAACCCTAAAACAAATGAATGTTCACAACGGTTAGGAAACCTTATTAAATCTTGCCAGTGTAGAAAATAGGAATCTTTCAAATAGTGGTCCCCTGCCTGCCAGGCTTTGGGTTTTCAAGGCTGTTCACTTCAAGATCTGCTTTTCCGATGCCCTGAGCTGAAGGTCTGGAAGTGGGACCTACACACAGCAAGTGGCTCCCATACCTTTGTGCGCCTGGGGACAGGGTGGCTGCCCCTCCCCTGCCGCCAGTGTCTGTGAGATCCTTGAACTGCTGACATTCTATTAAACAGCACTTGGATGTGCCATGGACATTGGTCATCTGCCCAGAGTCCCGATGCTCTGTTCCCATTCCAGCTCCCTCAGGGAGAGGACCTGGCCCTGAACCTCTGCGAAGTTGGCTGGAGGCTCTCCCCTCAGCCTGCCTCCTGCCAGCTCTTTTCCTGCCTGGATTTCACCTCCCCCGTATGGTCCGGATGCTCCTTGGAGACCCACGCGAGCCTCAGAAGTACTATGCTGCACTTCTGCCCGTCCTCCGCCCCTCCCCACCACCCCTGCTTCTTGGATCAAATACTGACACCAGACTTCTCGCCTTGAGTGTTGCTGGCACTTCGCCCACAGTGGTAAAGAGAGCTGGCAGGAAACGGGCCCCTCCAGCTGGCATTGGCCTGGCCTGGCACAGTGAGAATCTCTGTAAGAACCTCTTGCCCCCGTCCCCCGTGCCCTCTGCACCCCTCTGCCTTAGCACTTCTTAGCATCCTCCCCTTTTATACCTTTCCTTCATCTTTCTCTGACTCACTTCTTTCCTTTGTTCTGTCTCCCGGTCTACGTTCCTCCCTCTCTCGCTCTCTCTAGGTGTTTGGGTTTTTTTTCTGCCCTTCCCCCCGCCCCCTTCTTCCAGCTTCTTACCGTCTCCCACACATAACTGTAATCTGGTTGCCAGGCTTTGTACAGCAGCCTCCTAGGAGTCCCTCTGTGGTGGCAGTGTCCACCTCCAATCTTCCTCCACTTTCAGTAGAGTGACTGCTTTATGTCACTCCCCAATTCAACACCCTGTACGGCCTTCTCAGTGCCCACAGAACTGAGTCCAAACTCCATCACCTGCCTGCCTTTCTTTTTTTTTTTTTTTTGTGGTACGCGGGCCTCTCACTGTTGTGGCCTCTCCCGTTGTGGAGCACAGGCTCCGGACGCGCAGGCTCAGCGGCCATGGCTCACGGGCCCAGCCGCTCCGCGGCATGTGGGATCTTCCCAGACCGGGGTACGAACCTGTGTCCCCTGCATCGTCAGGCGGACTCTCAACCACTGTGCCACCAGGGAAGCCCATTGCCTGCCTTTCTTTCATCCACTCAATTGTTTATTGGTTCACCCAACAAGTCTACTTAGTTACTGAGCACCTACCATGAGCAGATACCGTACCAGGAGCTAGAGAAGAAGTAATACAGAATAAATAAAAGGATATTTACAAATGAAACAGTATCTGAGATGTGCTTCAAAATAACCCAAGGAGTTGGGGGGTGGTGGTGGTTGGTAAAGCAGAAGAGGTTCAGAGAACACGACTGGTCATGAGTTGAGAATTATGGAAGCTGGGTGCTGGCTTTAGGGGCTCATTACGTTATTCTCTCTACTTCAGTGTATGTTCGAAATTTTTCTGTTAAAAATGTAATGGGCGGGGCTTCCCTGGTGGCGCAGTGGTTGAGAGTCCGCCTGCCGGTGCACGGGACACGGGTTCATGCCCCGGTCCGGGAAGATCCCACGTGCCGCGGAGCGGCTGGGCCCGTGAGCCATGGCCGCTGAGCCTGCGCGTCCGGAGCCTGTGCTCCGCAGCGGGAGAGGCCACAACAGTTAGAGGCCCGTGTACAGCAAAAAAAAAAAAAAAAAAAAAAAAAAAAAAGAACTCTGTCGTCTCTAACAGATCGGCTGGCACAAATCTGGCCTCATGTAGGGTCTGATGGGGGATGGGTGAGGAAGGGGAGGAGCTATTGTGGCACTGGCTGCGTGCCCGGGTCACCCTGCCCCTCTCCCCAGCCGAAGTCGGGCATGTGTGCCCTGAGCCAGCAGCTCTGGGACGGAGCCCACTTACAGCCGTGTCCTAGAAAGTTTCTGGGCAGAAGTTTGAAGCTCACTTTGTAAAGTCCGAATTAATCACCTGGTAATATCTTTTATGGCTTTTTTTTTGCGGTACGCGGGCCTCTCACTCTTGTGGCCTCTCCCGTTGTGGAGCACAGGCCCCATATGCACAAGCTCAGCGGCCATGGCTCACGGGCCCAGCCGCTCCGCGGCATGTGGGATCTTCCTGGACCGGGGCACGAACCCGTGTCACCTGCATCGGCAGGCGGACTCTCAACCACTGCGCCACCAGGGAAGCCCTACAAATAAGTTTTTATATTGAAGTATATAATTATTATCAAGGCTTTTGATAGCTTTCCCAGGTACTCTATTTCCGTGTTCTTGATATGTGAAACTGAGTAAATCCTTACCTCTGTCCTGGAATTGGAGTCCTGCTCTGTGCTTCTTGCAGTGGATGGGACCTTGCCCCTCATATGTAAGCCTTCCAGGTGTCTACTTCCTGTCTGCCTTTACCTGTCATGGCTAGAGGTAATGTAACACAAGTAGAATTGTCTGCCTTTCTGTCTG
This sequence comes from Mesoplodon densirostris, assembly GCF_025265405.1. Lineage (NCBI taxonomy): Eukaryota > Metazoa > Chordata > Mammalia > Artiodactyla > Ziphiidae > Mesoplodon > Mesoplodon densirostris. Next base: position 58,920,560 of record NC_082673.1, on the reverse strand, counting down.
TCGTGGCTCCCTTTCCAGATTACCTGCCCACTGCTCTGACCCCTGGGGCAGACCATTTTTCTGAACATACCCAGGGTCACCATTAGGCTGCCTTTCCCTACTGTCCTCTTTGTGTGGGAACACACACAATAACCCCAAGTTGCGACAATTATTGTAGTGTCCTGGCCTTTATGGCATATTTCTGGTCATCTCTGCAATTTACGTAATACTGCTTCCTTGGTCATGTACCCTGAAAGGTAATTTTCAATTATAAAATTGTTCCTTTAATAAAACATTACCTTATTTATAATGATCAACTGTGTGGTATGAGTTCTAGGATGCCTTGTGGAAAAACTGCATGGCAACTACAAACAACCCATTGAAAGACTAGCAACTGTAATTGTCCTAATCGCAAAAAGAATGATATTTAACCTGCTTTTTAAAAAAGTTTTTATTGTGGTAAAATAGATATAAAATGAGATTCACCACTTTAATCACTTTTAAATGTAAAATTCAGTGGCATTAAGTACATTTACAATGTTGTGTAACCATGACCACTATCAATTCCCAAAACTCTTTCATCGCTCCAAACAGAAACCTTATGAACATTAAGCAATAACTCCCCATTTCCCTCTCCCAGCCCTGATAACTTCTATTCTACTTTCTGTTTCTATGAATTTGGCTATTCTAAATACTTCATACAAGTGGAATCATACAATACTTGTGTTTTTGTGTCTGGCTTCTTTCACTTCGCATGTTTTCAAGGTTCATCCATGTTGTAGCATGTATCAGAATATCATTTTTATGGACAAATAATATTCCATCATATGTATATGCCACAGTTTGTTTATCCATTCATCTGTCATGTGCACTTAGGTTGTTTCCACCTTTTAGCTATTGTGAATAATGCTGCTACTATTAAATGCCTAGCAACTCTAATAACCCTAATTACAAAAGAATGGTATTTAATCTGTTCTTGTGATTCACCTCCGTTACAAACGTTTCCAATTTCTTATAAATATATACATGGAAATTACTAGCAACATTCTTTTTGAATAATCAATGCTTTAAACAGTATACCAAACCAGCCTAATTTTATTTTAACCTTAGTCCAGAATTTATTTGAGGAAGTTTACAAAATACAGAAGGATCAAAATAGGTTTTTTTTAAAAAGAAGAGATCTAGAGAAAATCATGGATGGCACTGTAAAATGAAGTCATGGGTAACATACACAAAAATATAATATACCAGAGATTATTGCAAAGTAGGTAGGTCACAATTCCTAAGCTTCCTAGTGACCAAAGAAAGAATCAGTCATAAATCATAGGGTCTATATGATAAGCGAGCAAACATTCACTAATGAGGTGCATTTAGGGGGAAGTGTACTGATATCTACAACTTAATTTAAAATTCATTTAAAAATAAGGATGGACAGAAGGTTAGGTATATGCATGATATGTGACAAAGCAAGTAAAGTAAAATGTGAATGGTAGAATCTCTGTGAGAGTATACAGTGATGTACTGTAAAAGTCTTTCAGCTTTCCTGGATGCTTGAAAGGTTTTTTTTTTTTTTGTCTTTTAAAAAATCCGAAAGAAATCAGAAACCTTAACCAAGGCTCTTGCCCAAAGTTATGACCACTCTATTTCTGCTTAGAAATGGGCCTAAGTAAAAAATAATCTAATAATAAAAATTATTTAAAAAGAGTCTTAAAAGGGACCTATGTATCCCTGAGATTTTTATTTCTAAGCTATTATGGGCTTTAAAAGTGTTTATTAACAGTGTCAATCATTTGGAAAAATTCAAATGAGATAAATCATAAAACATAAACATCAGCTGACATGCTCATACCCAGGACGTTACTACTGCAGTTTTAAGTAAAATCCACCAGGGGGCAGAGAAATGGAATCACAGAAAATTTGCACATTTCTAATTTAAGTGAGTAATGGAAAATATCTTATTACTTCTGTTAGTAGAAAAGATTTGCAGGCTTTTAACATGAAATTCACTATACAGGACACAGAACTAAAGGTGCAATCTAAATCTGAAGCAAATATGCCTGAGGATATTTGCTTTTTAAAAAAATGGTGATTATTCTAATTTGCCATGCTCGTTTGCACAATTTCTCTCTCTCTCAGAGGTTATCTTTTATTTATGTGTGAGAGAATGACTATGCAGTTATCCTTTCTCACTGCTCACATGATGAACGAAGCGCATCCATCACTCTCATTCATCTCACAGCGCTTTCAGCCTCCCCCCTTACGCCAGAACTCAGAAGCCACGGAGCATCTAAATTCTTTACCACTGTTAACAGATTTTTAAGTACTCCTCCTCTCAAATGCTTAACCTTCTGTGCTGAAGATTTCAAAGTAGCTATGTAAAGAGAAAAAGAAAAAATATTCCCTACATATAATTGCAAAGAGGCTAATACATAGACTAGACAATCTGAGTTATTCATAGAAATCAACATCCATTTTATACATAAGATGGAGCTCATGATTATTCCATTTGAGCAGGCCCTGATTTGTCTCCAGTAATTTTCCAGAGGGATTCCTAATTGGTCTGCACCCTGATGTAAGACAATCCCTCTACATTTCCCTCCTCTGACACGTGCTTTAAGATGGCAATGAGGACATCCCTGGTGGCGCAGTGGTTAAGAATCCGCCTGCCAATGCAGGGGACACGGGTTCGAGCCCAGGTCCACATGCCGTGGACAACTAAACCTGCGAGCCACAACTACTGAGCCCGCATGCCACAGCTACTGGAGCCCGCACGCCTAGAGCCCTTGCTCCACAACAAAGAGAAGCCACCCGCAGTGAGAAGCCGGCGCACCACAGCGAAGAGTAGCCCCCACTAGCTGCAACCAGAGAAAAGTCCGCACGCAGCAACGAAGACCCAATGCAGCCAATAAATAAATAAATAAATTTATTAAAAAGCAAAAAAGATGGCAATGAAGCAATGATGCATTAAGAAAATGTCAACAGTTGCCTAAATTATTTTTTGTTTGGAAGGAAGAAGAGGATGAATAAGAAAGTAAAAATCAAATTTATGGAGCCAGAATTCTGTTTAGCAAATAGACTGATCATCTTTTTGGATGATGGAAAATGACTCTCTGTTAGTAATTCTGCAGAGGAATCATGATACGGGAATGCTCAAGAGATTTCTGGCATAAAGGAGTCAGTGACATGGCCTGTGGAGTATTGAGTTATAAGATGAAAAACATCAACCAACTGCTCTCAAAAACTAACTGCACTGATAATACCAAAACTCCACTTTAACATTAAAATCCTAAAGGCTGTTTTATGTTTTGTTGAAAGTACATTGCATGGCAATTTTTTCTTTTAATTAACCTGACAAATGCTACCCTATGGGAACAGAACGTGAGAACATTCTCACAATTTCAGGGCTTCGAGTTAGTCTCTGTTCAACTCGTCTAGCAAGTCTACTCATCCCTTTCCTAACTAGGCAGGAACCAGATATATTGGTGTTATTTAGAATCACACCCTGCTTCAAATGCTTATTCAGCTGCATTTCCAATATTTTGGACCCGCTACCATCAGTCACATTTCAATCGTGTTTATGATCTGTAGTCTTAACTCTGCCACTTCTTGTTCACAATTCAGGCTAAGCCTTTATGTTATGAAAAAAGAAATGCTGTGTCAGCTGAAAAATACACTCTAAGTACAATAATAATATAACAGTAAAAGACAGTTTGTCTCACAATTAAAGAACTCAGAATTATCATGTTATAGCAAATTTTATTGAACAGCAAGAAAAGTCAGGGATTAGAATATGCAGATTTCCTCAAAAACTTTTGATCCCCCCAAATAAAAAATTATCTTCCTACTTCTCCAATTTCTTTCTCTTTCTTTTCCCCGTATCCTTTTCCCCCAAATTTAAAACATTCCTTTTTTTTAAAAAAAAAAGCCAATTTTCAACTTAGTTTTAATTAGGTTTTAGTCCATAAAACTGCTTTTAACATTGTACACTGTCTTTCCCTCCAGTTAATTGGATGATTTTATAAGCCAGTCAACTACTTGCAGTGAACATATACCATCAGGCAAAATATTGGCTTCCATTAAGCATCACAGGATATGATTCCTGTGAAAAAATGTAGTAACTAAGGCATAATGAGGTAGCATAACTTGCCCAGCTGATGCATAAAGTTCACATCTCCTGAACAGAGTGATAGGTAAAGATAGTTGACTGGATTCTAAGGCTAATGGGACTAGGCCCCTGGAGGGTCAGATAATCATGCACTATTATGATCACAGTTTCTAGTGAGCCAAATGTCTGACACAAGTAAGCCATAAATCAAAAGATGGATCAGGGAAGAGAAGGATCTGTGTATATCCATTCAACCCCACTGACAGAAAGACAGCTGAAAGCACAAGCCCTACTGAGGCCAATCAATGGTGAAATTACACACTAAGTAAGGTTGACACAAACACACATGTACCTTGGAAATTTAAACTATGCCAAGTATGATGAAGTATCCTGATGACTGTGTTGGACGAACCCACACATCATATTACATTTGTCCCAAATGACACATCATTTGTTTATTAAAGACATCCTTCTCTTATTTGTACTTTAAATTCCGAGGCACTAAAGATAGTTCTCTTTAATGTTAACCAATTCATGTTCCCTGTTGACTTTCTGAAATTATAAGAAAGAAAAAAAGTTAAAATGTCAGCTAAATAAAACTAACACTTGGGTATTTGGGTACTCCAAATCTACTTTGGGAATAAGAATTGTATAAAATATAAACTTTCTCATACATCATACTTAAAGTTACAATCATATTTTAAAAATCCAAATTGTTATCATAAAAGACACCTGATCCAAGTCCCTCACTCTTTTCAGATTAAGAAACAAGAGCCAGAAATGATAAGCAATTTCTCTGTGCAACCCAGATGAGTAGCAGAGCATGGCCGTGACGATAGAAAGAACAATGGTGCCCACGTTAGCCATTGTAAGTCTGGCATCAGCGGTTCTCAGCCAAATGGAAGAGGAACCCTCCACGCTGGAATTCATTCCTGAGGCTGTGTGGTGTGGGGGAAGGAAGGTCAGGTTTGGAATCAGATAGATTTGGATTCTCAATCCTAGCTCTTTTACTTACTAGTTCTCCTTCTGTGTGATGATAAGAAAATTAATATCTTGGAGTCTTAGTTTCTTCATCAGTAAATTGGGACAATGAGATGTATTGTGAAGGTCTGATTAGAGTAACGCAGCATGGGCCCAAATTATAGCTGTTATTATTATCATTAGGAGGTTTTGAGCAATAATGAATTCAATTTTATATGGGAAGATTATACTGGGGACCCAGCTTCAGTAGGGTATGTTCTATGGCTAATTGTTCCAGAAAAAACAAGTCATAGCTGCAGCGATGATCTGTCATTCTCTTCCCTATCTCCAAATGCCTTTGTCACCCTGTACTTTGAAATAAGTCATTTACTTTGAGAATTTGGCCTAGTCTAGGGGTTTGATGTGTGAGCATGAAGCAAAGCTACATGGCACACATAGGGACTGAATTAGAAGTCTGGGTGAACCTTTGTAAGTTGTCCTAAGCAATTGAACCAACCTCTCAGCTCCATAAGGAACATGTGTTAATAGGGAAGAACCTATGTATTCTATTACAAGTTAATCACTAAAGGGATATTGCCTATAACCTTAAATTATATGTAATGGCCCATCTCTGGGAACCCTGCTTCCCAGGTAATGAGCATTAAGCTAAAAAACCTTTGTTTAGTTCACAGGAAACATCCTGACCAGGCCCACCTGTGAATGACTGCAGGCAGGAAGAAATTAACACACCCCTTGGAGGCTGATGGGAACCAGGAAGTGTTTGACTTTACTCCCTCCCCATTTAGTATAAAAGAAGCCTGAATTCAAACTCAGGCAAGATGGTTCTTTGGGGCATGAGTCCACCATCTTCCGAGTTTGCTGGCTTTCTGAATAAAGTCATTATTCCCTGCCCCAACAGCTTGTCTCTTGATTATTGGCCTGTCGTATGGCAAGCAGTACAAGCTTAGACTCTAACACATAGAGGACAGGGAATCTCCCTGTCCCAGTTCACACAGACAACATAATTGAACGTAGGTCGCTGTCTCATTTGTACCCATGGGATTTTTTCTTTGTTAGAATTTGTATGTGAGGTTTATTTGAATCACACAACATTAAGTTCCTTTGGATGTGTTGTGTTTTTTGATGTATTCATTTCAGCCTCTGACCTAAGTGAACTCTGTATTTATAAACAATTTGGCCAACTTAGAACAATTAGAGTTTAATTTTTTGAACAAAAATACAAGAAAATCTCAGCCATTATGAACCTACAGGGAATGTCACCCTGGATATATACTTTTATTAGTAATTAAGAGTTAGTACTTTTGGGCTTCCCTGGTGGCGCAGTGGTTGAGAATCTGCCTGCTAATGCAGGGGACACGGGTTCGAGCCCTGGTCTGGGAAGATCCCACATGCCGTGGAGCAACTAGGCCCGTGAGCCACAACTACTGAGCCTGCGTGTCTGGAGCCTGTGCTCCGCAACAAGAGAGGCCGCGACAGTGAGAGGCCCGTGCACTGCAATGAAGAGTGGCCCACACTTGCCACAACTAGAGAAAGCCCTCGCACAGAAACAAAGACCCAACACAGCCAAAAATAAATAAATAAATACATTTATAAAAAAAAAAAGAGTTAGTACTTTAAACACTAGAGTTTCTTCATTGTAATGTACCCATGGGATTTTAATTTACAGAAGTGACTGAATGAGGATACAGAGAGATCAATGCCACTGAAAGAAGAATTGACTACTTACGTCTCCAGAGAGGAGAGGGCATGCCACACCACACACGGCCACTTGGGGACCACTTGATTGCGGTCAGGAGGCAGCGCAGGAGCAAGAGGGGTGGGAAGTCTAGGCCAGAGCCTTTATTGGGGTTTGTGTGGGAAAGGCAAGGCAGGGTACAGTGAGCATTTTAGGATTAGCCAGGGTGAATGATTCTGGCAGACTCTGGGTGATAGGGGTGGTCTCTAGTTGCCTGGTACCTGGCTCTGGGATGACTTAGGTCCTGGGAAATATTGGCTTGGTGTGTAACTTAGATAAGAGAGTGGCTGGGGGTACAGACGTGAGATTGGTTGGTTTGCATACAAAAGGCATGTTCCTAGGTAAGTTGTTATTATCTTTAGGAATTAGCTAGCTCTGGGTTGTGAAGTCTCTCCCTGGGGCTAGAAGGACCCCCAAATATTAAAGCTTCATAATATACAGAAAATAAAACATGATTAATACAGTCATGGAAGTTTCAAACAAGTATTTTCCCTTTCATGCCTTTTTTTTTTTTTTTTTTTTTTTTGCGGTAAGCGGGCCTCTTACCGTTGTGGCCTCTCCCGTTGCGGAGCACAGGCTCTGGACGCGCAGGCTCAGCAGCCATGGCTCACGGGCCCAGCCGCTCCGTGGCATGTGGGATCTTCCCGGACCAGGGCACGAACCCGTGTCCCCTGCATCAGCAGGCAGACTCTCAACCACTGCGCCACCAGGGAAGCCCCATGCCATTTTTAACTCATCCCTCCATCACTTAGTTCTCTCCTATGGTATATAGAAATTACCTTTTCGTTTTATATGTAAATAGCAAGCAACTTTGCTTTCATATTTTCATCTGGAGGGAGTTTGCGGTGATTGTTATGCTGCCTTTCATAAATAGAGTTCTTTTAAAAGACCCTGAAGTTCGTGTTGAGTCATTAAGTCATAGAAGTTCAAAAGCTAGAAGGGGTCTTGAAAGTTACTCAGACCAACCCTTTCATTTTATATCTGGGGAATCAGTCATTAAACATTCTTCTGGGGCTGAAAGACCCCATCCTGAGGCCATCTATGGCCCCCAACCTAAATCAACTTATTAGCATAAATTCAGGTATGCTCAAAAGGAGCTTCTTATAAATTACCAAAATCACTTCTATCATTCAAACATTCTGGGGGTTTTAGAAACTTTTTAGGAATGGGACAGGGACAAAGACCAAATACATTTCTTACTATACCACATCTGGGTTCCTTAGAACTTCCAAATGAACTTCAGAATAACCTTGTTGATTTATGCAAAGACATCAGTTGAGATTTTGACAGGGAAGTGTGTTGAATCTGCAGAGCATTTTGAGGACTATTGCCACCTTTATAATAAGTTTTTTGATCCGTGAACATGGAATGCCTTTCCATTTATTTATGTCTTCTTTAATATCTTTCAACAATGTCTTTTAGTGTTCAGAATGTAGGTTTTGCACTTCTTTTGGTAAGTTTACTTCTAAGTATTTTATTCTTCTTGATGCTATTCTAATACATCACATTATTTTTAAACCTATTTTAACATCTCTGAAATTGTGATGTCTTACAATCAAGAGTATTTTAGTATAATGCCTTCAACTGGAAGCAATTTTTTTTATCTTGGTGGACATAAATGTGACTTACAATCAATAGCTTCTTAGATTCAATACCATATAGTACCAAATGTGAAATGTCTGTGAAACGTTGAAGTGGAAATGAAAAATAAGCATTTGGGTATATTAATTTGGAATCAGAAGAGAGGTCTGAACTGGCGATAGAAATGTGGGGTCATATGAAGTTCATTATTTAAAGCCACAACTTTTCCCTTTGGGCTAAGAGGGTAGAGAAGACAAGAGAATCCACGTTGTAGCCCTGAGAAATCTCAACAAGTAGAAGTTGAGCAGAGGAAGAAGAGCCAGCAAAGGTAACATTTTTGTTTTGAGTCTATTATTGTCATTATTGCTGTTGTTATTATTTGTCGCTAGATGGAAGGACCTATAGGGGCAGGAAATCGTCTCCTTTGCCTCCTTTGTTCTCCAACGAACCCTTGAACTGAGCACTGCACTACTCTTTTTTTTTTCCACACTGCGTGGCTTGTGGAATCTTAGTCCCCCGACCAAGGACTGAACCCAGGCTGGGCCCTCGGCAGTGAAAGCACCTAAACACTGGACCACCAGGGAATTCCCAGCACTTCACTACATTTAGATATTAACCTACATGCCACAGATAAATCCATGTTTATCTGAGAAATAATATATTGACTAACCACCAGCTCTTTCACCCCTGAAAATCTGACATGAATACAAATAAATAAATAAGTCTTTCAGGTCTTCGGGGCAGCTCTATAATCTGATTGTGATTGCGATAGAAAATAGGCACAGGCTTACTGCATATTAACCTAGAGTAATTGTCTCAGGCAGAAGAGGAAAAATAGTCAGTAGAAGTACTGTAGCATTCACGATTAAAACCAGACTATGTATAAAAATTTTTCCAAGGAGTTCATATCCCATTCGCTGTCACATTTCTATAACATAAGTAGGACACCAGCTGGTAGTTATGCGAATTCATCTGCCTTTCATTTACTGTTTGTCACTTCACAGGTGTTGAATCTTATTCATTCCTTCTTTCATTTTTTTCCCTTTGTATTTTAAATGCCCTAACCATCATATAAAGTTACCATAATACCATATCCTCTATTGTGGTTCTCCACCAGGGGAGATTTTGACCCAAGAGGACATTGGGCTATGTCTGGAGACATTTTCAGTTGTCACAACTGGAGATGAAGTGCTACTGACATCAAGAGGGTAGAAGGACAGGGATGTTGCTAAACATCTTAGGGCTGCCCCTAGGACAGCCCCCATAACAAAGAATTATCCAGCCCCAAATGTGATTAGTACCGAGGTTCAGAAATTTTACCAATGGGGATCAGTTTATATGTACATGAAATTTTTAGGGGCAAAGTCCATAGCATGTACCAATTTCTTGAAAGTGGTATAATTCAAAAATTTAAGAAACACTGGTTTTAATGAATATTTCATCTAGGCCTTGGTAACAAGTGACATATTAACCCTATTTCACAACAGAAATCACCTTTCTAGTTAAAAAGACTTATCTCTGCCAATCAGATTTCCCTGTCCCTTTCTGGTGTCCAGTCTCATTCGTGGCTAGACAAACACAGCTCTTTGGACTTCCTGTCTTTAGGTTTTCCAAGTACCTCATCCACCTCCTATTAGCCAGGTTAATATAGTTATTATGGTTATGGTGACTACTAATAATTAAGCTATGGCTTCATGAAATGTCACTAAAAGTCCTGCTTTCTTTTCAATTCCTACCATGTTTCATATGCTGCTAAGCACTGGGTATATAGTGGTGAAAATGAGCTTATAATTGAATACTGGAGAGATATTAATAAAATTTGAACATGTAACTTAAAACTGCAATACGAAAGGGAGGGCGTGAAAAGTGAAGGCGAAAGGAACTGAAACGAGGTTGAAAAGGAAGGACTGAACAACCAGATCGTTGTTGTTGTTGTCGTCGTCGACGTATGCCACCGAAATGCAATAAGCAGTTAACCCCTTCCTGGCTATTTTAAACAATTTGGTGATACACATATCCCAGTCCAGAAAACTTGCGATGTACTTATGTTCAACTAACATTTCCTGGGGCACTGACAGGCAGATTTGGGAGAGCGGAGGCTATGGGTCAAGGTGGGACAGTCAAATGCAAGACCCTCCTTTGTTGTTTTCTCTGTGGTTCTAATTACAAACCAGTGTGTGCTGGGGGGCGTTGGGGGGGGGGAAGGTGAAGAAAAAGCCGACGTCTAAACATGCTGCCCTTTCCAGATAAACATTTAATAATCGTTACTATCGCCATCGCTCTTGATTCTGATATTGGAAATTAGCTGTCGTGGCCTATAAATCAAGACCAAAAACCCCACACCTTAACCATTTCCCTAAGTATTAACAACTCAGTATATTGTTAAGTAGTCAGCCTGAAACGGTCAGGGGGGCCTAGCCGGCAGTTTTCAGTTAGACAGTCAGGTGTGAATCTTGAACTCACTAAAACCCCCAGAATGGTCAAATAACTGAGGTTTCGTGGGAACGAGGTAAAGGGTAGGTGGTGAGAGAACAAAGGCCGCGCGTCCCAGTTCAGGCCCTCCCGGCCCGCCGGCCGCACTGGGGACGGAAGCAGCGGTGCGCCAGGGTGGCGAGCTACGGGGTCGGTGACCCACATCGCCGCGGCGCTGGCGCGCCTCTCCGGGACCCTCCCCAGGCCGGGGCACAGGAGGACGCCGCAGAGACTGGAAGCTCGTGAGAGGGGACGCAGGGGTCGAAGCCTGGCCGCCGCCCGAGTGAGTGAGTGAGCAAGCGACTTGTGAATCACACTGCGGGCCATCACCCGCAAGGACCGAGATCACGCGGCTCTCAGGGCCGGCTGAAGCCGCCCAGATGGAGCACGCAGGAGAAGTGGGAGGCGGTGCGCCGGAGACAGAGCGCGACGTCCCCTGCTGTTCCCGTCTCTGAGGGGCCACCGTCCCCGCCAGGTCCCGCCCCCTCTCGCTTATGTAATAGGGGCGCGCTGCCATTGGCCCCCGCGACCGGAAGAGGCGCAGGCGCGCGAGCGGGTGGGGGCGGAGGGAGGCCGCGGCAGGAAGGCCGGTGGGTGGGGGCTGCGCAGAGCAGGCTGCGCTGGGGCGACTGGGAGAGCTGTGCGGCGTGCGCGAGCACGAGGTGTAGTGGCCTCCCCCTAGGCTGAGGCGGCGGCGGGCGCGCGCGGCGGCGGGTGCGAGGCGCGGGCTGTTGTGCTCCCGGCTCTCCCCTTTCCCCTTCTTGGCGGTGGAGGAGGCCGAAGCGGTACTGGGCGCGCTGCGCTCCCCTTCCTCTCCCTCCGGCCACCTCCCCCGGCCCTCCCGCGCTGCGCGGTTTCTCCGACGCAAGACTGTCCCGGCCCGGGTGAGCGGCAGTGGGGCGGTGCTGACGCCGCAGGACTCCTGGGAGCCGGGTGGGGGCCCTACCGGCGGGGTCGGCGGGGACCGTGGGGGGTCATCGCGGGTCACGAGGGGCTGCCGGCCTGCCCCGCCTCCCTGGGGGCGGCCGAGCCTGTCCTGTCCCGGCGCGGGCCGCGGAAGGACGGGAAGCTCGGGCGCCTGCCAGGCCCTGCAGGTGGCCGGTCGCAGGCCGGCCGCGGCGGCGGAGCTGTAACCCACCGGCGACAGCAGCTGGTCGGTTTGTCGAGTCTGGGGCTCCCCGTGGCCGAAGGGGCCGGGTTTCGGGCAGCCGAGGCCTCCAGGAGGCGCGTCTCGGGCCGGGGTCCGTGAGGAGTGGCGGGTAGGTAGGGGTTGTGTGACTCTGGGTGGCAGAGGAGAGGAGGGAGCTCTCCCAGGCGGGAGAGGCCGGTTTGGGAAGGAAGGCGCGCGGGGCTGCAGCTGGGCTCAGCGAAGTGCTGGGTGAAATAGACCTCACTGCTGGTGCTTTCATCCTGTCTCCTCTCCAAAAGGGATGCATTTAAAAGTCTAGGGTCAGGATGTTGGTCACTGCTTGGGCCTCTTCGTTTTAGATGCTTGTGAAGAATGATCCTACTTCTTGGATCCAAAATCTATTTCTCTCTTACTCATTTGTTTTGGTTTTAAGAGGATCTTTGGGACAGTGCTTACTTGTTGCCTCCTGTAAGAGCTCCTCATTTTGGAAGAACTCCTTATTCCCTCTACTGCTTCCCTCTTTGGAGCCCCCTCAGAAGACCATACAAAATAAGAGTTATATTAAAAGCCAGCTTTTAGGTACTTATAAAGGACTTCTTGCTCCTCGGTTTGTTGCATTTAGTCAAGGAGAAGTTATGCTTGGTTATGCTTAGATCTTGTAGAAAACTCAGCTGGCTTGAGAGTAAGTGCTAAGTCGAGCTGTCCAAAAGCAGGTGGTTTGTTCGTTTGCATTTCTGCTTTCAGAAAGGAAATCAGTGCAGCGTGTTGCTAGAACTTAGGGGCCTACGTCAGGCGTTTAGACTGATTCAGTTTCCCTTACCTGGTGTTTTCTGTTTTAAAAATAAGAACAAGCAACCACAGTCTTCTATTTATTAAAACTTCTATGGCTTTTTGTTACTTTTGTTAGATGACAATGAAAATGGGTTAAATGTATTGTTAATGTTACATTTGAGGAGAAATGGTAACTGCAAAAGTTAAAAATAATGTGTATCTAATGGCATTGCGTTCTACAGATCACTGCATGAAAATGTTATCAAAATAGCTAATAACTTCTAGATATCAGAGAAACCTAGAATTAGTAGCTTACCATTTTATTAGTTTTTTTTTCAATGTAAAACAATTAAGAGGTTACTCACACAGTGTATTAACATACGTAGCATAGCATACATCGTGTGGAAGAGTTCAGATCTATGAGAGAACTGAAGTATTCTAACATAAGTTACTGATACTAAGGCACTGAGACATTAAGAATGCTATAAATGTTAGGATGCATAAAGATTGAATACCTATCATCCAAATAATACAAAAGTATCCAAATCTGTTTCCATGGGAATTGGTTTGTAAGCATGCCATAAATATACTTTAAAAAAAAATCATTTCATTCAGCTTGGAATTAATAAGAATTTGGTTTTTAAAAAATAACAAAAATGGTAGTCTTCAAGGGCGAAGACGTCTGGTAATATTTACCTTTATTTGGTGGGAATGGGGTTCTTATATTAGGCTAGCATACTAAACATTTTTGTAATTTGTTAAAATATTCAGCCAGCTTCCTAGAAAAGGATTGATCCTCCTTTATATTTTGACTTCTGGTTCAGTGTTTAATGCTAGTGGGAACTTGTCCAATTGATGTGTTTATTTTTTCAGTTTCCCTTTTTCTTTTTGGGAGAAGCTCAGGTGTTTCAATGAAATGCTTTGACCTCATACCTGTTAACTAGTTAAGGTTCCAGTCAGAAAAAGCTAGCACTATTTTCTGGTGAAGTTATAGATCCTTTGTGTGTTCATGTCCTGCAATGACTTAAAAGTTTAAGATTTAATTGCAGTGCTAGTCAAAACTATCCACAGGAATTCTCCTTAGATCCTATTTTAAAGTATTTAAAAAGCAGCTGAGACTCATTATAGACCTTTTATGAACAGATTTAACTTGTGTTGTCTTAAAGGAGTCTTTAATTTTCATGAAAAAGTAAAAGTAGTTCTTTTCCCTTAATTTTTAACCCATGTTAATTTCAGATCATTCAGTAGTAAAAAGTGGTATCTTTCATTTTTGTAAAGGTACCCTTAATCTTACTTAATAATTTGTCCAGCAATCCTATGAATACCATTTTTTTTAAGAAAGAATAGCACAGTAGTTTCATGAAACCTCAGTATTTAAGAAAACGGTTTCCATTGCTCATATGAGCTCCTTTAGAGACATTAGATGACAGCTTTTATTTCTCTTAAAGTTGTAAGAATCTTAGGTCGCACAGTGAATACTGGAAGGGGAGAGTACCTTTGCAAAATGATCAGAGATATGATTGAGGAAGGGGCTAAACTGTTTTTGGTAAACTTCTGAAGATTACCTATAAGAAAGTGCACAATTCTTAGATGTATAGCTCAGTGAATTTTTACAAGTGAATACACCTGTATAACCATTACCTAGATCAAGACACAGAACATTATCAGTACCCCAAAAATCCCCCTCAGGCCCTTTCTTCCCAGCGTTACTTCCTGGATTAGTTTTGCCTGTGTTGCACTTTATACGACAATATGTTCTTTGTATCTGGCTTCTTTCCTTAATGCTGAGATATAACCATGTTGTTTAACAATAGTTTCTTCTCTTTGAATGCTGCATAGTATTCCATTGTAGAAATCTGCTACAAGTTATGTATCCATCTTACTATTAGTAGGCATTTGGATTGTTTCCAGTTTTAGAAACAGTGTACCTGCATTTCTGTTGAATATATACCAAGAGTGGAATTGTGAGATTATAGAGTAGACGACTAGTTTTCTGCAGTGGTTATATCAGTTTATCCTCTAGTAGCATTGTATAGGAGAATCTGTAAATCCATACATTTTGATTGACAAGTACTTCTATAAAACAACTGTCAAACTCTTGAGAGTGTTATCATACTTAGATTTCACTTTAATGCCTCAACTTCTGTTTTTAGATATGGCTCGTGGACAGCAGAAGATTCAGTCTCAGCAGAAAAATGCCAAAAAGCAAGCTGGACAAAAGAAGAAACAAGGACATGACCAAAAGGCTGCTGCCAAAGCTGCCTTAATATATACCTGCACTGTCTGTAGGGTAAGGGGAATTGAAAGACATAGCTTTCTCGTGGACAGTTCTTTCATTAGAGATGGGTTTGTATAGGTTAAAATTTTGCAAACATGGCGAGATAAATGCTTTACTTGAAATAGGAGATTTGAGAGCTGGTTGTGTTAGGAACCCATCTTCATTCATCTGTTCAACAGTTTTATATATATACGTATATATACATATATACACACACATATATATATATGCTTTTTGTTGTTGTTGTTCGCGCTGTGCAGCATGCAGGGTCTTAGTTCCCTGACCAGGGATTGGACCTGTGCCCCCTGCCGTGGAATTGTGGAGTCCTAACCATTGGACCGCCAGAAGAGTCCCAACAAGTACATTTTTTGGATAGCTCCTTTGGCCAGGCACAGTTCTCTTGGTCTTAGTGAAAAGGAGTGAACAAAGCAAA
This sequence comes from Mesoplodon densirostris, assembly GCF_025265405.1. Taxonomy (NCBI): domain Eukaryota; kingdom Metazoa; phylum Chordata; class Mammalia; order Artiodactyla; family Ziphiidae; genus Mesoplodon; species Mesoplodon densirostris. Next base: position 58,905,096 of record NC_082673.1, on the reverse strand, counting down.
ATCCGTTTCCTCATGGAGAATAAAGATGTCTTCTTAAGGGCAAATAATACACTTTGAACTTTAAAAAAGGTCAGATTTACATTCTTAATTTAGAGCTATGTAATATACCTCTGGTTATATTAATTTGTTTTGTTTTGTTTTTCTTCGCTACATTCATAGTTACGATGTCTGTAAAACTAAATAGAGTATATTCACATTGAGTGCTTTTACTAGAATTAATGTGTTTTATTAGATTTGAAGAATAATCATAACAGCTGCTATTGAGTGCTTACCAGGTGCCAGACACTGATCGAAGTGTTTTACATGCATGAGCCCATTAATTCACATAACAACCCTATGGCACAAAGTACTTTTATTCTCATTTTACAGGAGAGTAAATTGAGTCATGGGGACTGAATAACTTGTGCAGGGTCACCCAGCTAGTATGCAGAAGAGCTGGGATCTAAACCCAGGAGGTCCAGCTCCAGAGCCCACCTTTTAGACCACTATACCACACTGCCTCAAAGAAGTTTTTCTTAAATTCCAAGCCAGGGTCTCTTTTTTGCCTGTTTGTTCAAGCTCACTACCCTTGAAGTTAGTGAATAAAAGTGCCAGAGGAAAAGTGCATAGTGAGGTTGATCCAGTTACAACAAACTTTTTTTGTTCCCCCCAAAGCCCTATGCCTAGGTAGAATTGGTAGTATGGATGGGAAGGGATCTTGATAAGACTTGATTCCTGGACTAAAGTTTATCATTTATTGAAGTCATTACTGATGAAATAGAAGTTCCTAACTACATAAAAGTTCTCATTAATCTAAGAGAGGAAACCTATTACATTAAATAACCTGTTCATAGTGAGCTTTGATATACTCAAAATAATGAAATTGAGCAGCTTCAGATTCTGTTTGGAAAGAGGCAAGGTAAAAGTAAATTTCACTAAATGACTAATGAAGAAATACCTTGACCTAAAAGTATTAGAGTAGCTCATATATTTAAAAACTCAAAACAACAAAAAATGTTTATTTCATGTTTTGTCTAATGTAATGTGCTAAAGAATAATTGAAGGTCCTTGCCTAGGTAAGTCAGTATAGTGTAGTATTTGAGATCTGAAGTACCTAGTACTAGGTTAACCATAGGTATTGGACAAATTAATCTCTAGGTTTTAGTTTGCTTAGCACATAAAATGAGGATAGTAGGACCTGATTTAAGATTACTGGAAGGGGGCTTCCCTGGTGGCGCAGTGGTTGAGAGTCCACCTGCCGATTCAGGGGACATGGGTTCGTGCCCCAGTCCGGGAAGATCCCACATGCCGCGGAGCGGCTGGGCCCGTGAGCCATGGCCGCTGAGCCTGCGTGTCCAGAGCCTGTGCTCTGCAACGGGAGAGGCCGCAACGGTGAGAGGCCCGCGTACTGCAAAAAAAAAAAAAAAAAAAGATTACTGGAAGGTTCTATGAGAATTCTGGTAGCATGCTTAACATAATGTGTTCGGTAAATGTTACCTATTGTTTACTGTTAATCAGGTAAGAATACTTCATTCTGTGTGACCCTTTATATGTGAAATGTGGGAATATGCTAGGAATTTCTTTGTTACTGGGTCCTTTTTCATATGCCAGCCATTAAGTTATAGGAATTAAAAAGTGTTTTGCAATAGTTGTCGATCGTGAGTAGGCTCAGGATTTTAAAAGTTAGCACATTTTTATTTCATGAATCAGGTCTAACTCTTCTTTTTTGCACAATTTTTAAAATTAGACACAAATGCCAGACCCTAAGACCTTCAAGCAGCACTTTGAGAGCAAGCATCCTAAGACTCCACTTCCTCCAGAATTAGCTGATGTTCAGGCATAAAGTTGTTTACAGGTAATTGACCTTTTCTTCTTTTCATTCGTTAATGGCAGGGCTGTATACAAGAGCAGAATTATCTTCTGTAATTGTAAAATTGATTTCTGTCTTCTAGCTGAGACTTCATTACTGCCCCCTTTTAAGTTAATGTTTAACTTTACGATTGTTAAAAGTCCATTTTCCCAGACCATATCCTTTCAGTGCCTTTGAAACATCCATGTTTTTAACCACTGTAGCCAAAAATGGCATGAGGTGATGCTGGCCAACTCTGGTCCAAGAATGGAAGAAAGTTTTCAGTCTAAAGAAAATAACTATCATAAAGGTATTTGAGAGTCTTGCTCCCAGAAATGATGCAGACCAAAGTTTATGAGTGCTTTTTTGCAGGTATTTTACTTAGAATGCTTAGTAGAGCTTCTAAGTACATTAAAATATAAGGCAAAATGTAGGCATTCATTGTATAAACTAGGTAGTTGCTTGAAAATAATCAGTTTATACTTTGTGTGGTTGGATTTTTTTTTCTAAATGGTGGTGATGGTATATGCATGAGTATTATTTTTAAAGTAAATTCATCAAAGATCTGTTTATAAAAATTTAGCTGACAGATCTATTAGACTAACTTCGTAGGTTAGGCATGTTGTGCTTTTTTTTTTTTCTTTTTGGATTTTTATTTTTTTATACAGCAGGTTCTTGTTAGTTATCTGTTTTGTACATGTTAATGTATATATGTCAATCCCAATCTCCCAATTCATCCTGTGCTTTTTTTTTTTAAGATATTTGAAATGCATATAAATCACATTTGTGTAATGCTTACGTTCACTGAAAATCTTGCTTATGTTTTGTAGGTGAATTCGTGACACCTTTGACTCTTCTGTCTCAGACCTTAGGTAACAAACCTGCAGCTGCTTTTCTAACAAACTGTTGATCAGCAAAAATAAAGGGGCTACAGAAACATTCATTTTTATGCTGTTCCCTTTTGGGCTTCATGCAAAGACAATTCTGTGTAAATGTACAGTTGACTCTGATTTGGAAATCTGAAAATCAGTCCATCCTTGTTATAAAAAATTTTTTTACAATTGTAATTATATTGATGTTCATATTGTATAAAATAACTCATTTAATAAAGTAGTACTTTGATTTTACAGCATCACAGGATAAATGGTTCTAGAAATTCTGTTCTAACTTTCTACATTATTTGCCTTATAAAAATCTAATGAGTTCATCAGCTAGAATTGCAAGTGCAATTCTTATCTCCCTTTCTAAGTTCAGGGGCATGTTCATAGTTTAACTAGAGCAGACTCATTCATTAAATTTGTGCACACGATTTTATTGGCAGCTGCTGACCTAGGTGAAGAATGACTTACCTGCTGCCTTAGTATATTGCAGTCATGTGTCATTTTCCCCTCTGATTGTTTCTTGTGATTGAGGTTGGAATATTTAAACTTGCTGTGTGACCTGGCTATACCTGCCAGCCAGGTCTAGCTTGTAGATAACTGATAAATTCCTTAAAGTGGTTGGATTGTCAGTCAGCCCGTCTGAAAAATTAGGTTCTGAAGTATATGCCACAATGAAGTAATCAGCCTACTGTTCAATACAAAATATGATGGAACATATGTGAACTGGTAAAGATCTATCTTTTATAAATTATACTTGATTCTTTGAAAATTGTTCAAGTTCTTTCATTTGAAATTGAAACTCATAATTTTCAAAGGAGTTTTTGGAAGTTAATAACAATTTGGCCAAATTATGAATGGATTTTGCATTAACAGAAAGATTGGAATGGCTTGTGACTGGGTTAATTCCCAGAACCTTCTCCTTCCTTTCCTTTTTAAGTGAGTAGTTGATTTTTACTTTGTTCTGGTTCCTAAAATCAAAGGCTGTGTACGGTATGACTTCCGTCTGAACTAGAAAAATATTAAAATAGGCCAATATCCACATTTTTTTGGCTCTAAGGATGGGGAAGTGGGTTGGTTCCGATGAATGAGGTAAATCCTACCCAGTTAAAACAGACTAATTTGGGTTTCTTCTAATTTGCTTTTGCCAACTCTTAATACCAGTGAAACCGCTGTAACTCAGTTTAAATTTTAAAGTTGATAGAATGGAAGAACACTCAAATATTTACTGGTAATTGCTTAGAGCCGCACATCTGATCCTGTGGACTACAGAATGCCTTCCCTCTGTCTGCTGTAACTCAGCACTGCATTTGTTTTGTAGCTGTACATATTCTGCCCACATTGTTTGTCTTCACTGTAAGTTTAAAGTAAGATATTTCCAAGGAAAAGCTTCAGTGGTGATAGTTTCTTAGTGACTCCTATTATACTCTTACTTTAAAATAGTCATTTTTTTATGTATTTGATTTCCTCAGTTTCAGATTTATTATTTGTTAATTCCCAATATGTTGGTCACCAGAACATTAGAGTTGGCCTAATTGCTTATAGTGGTTATTAACAGAAGTTCTGGTTAAATTACAATTTAAAAGTTTTTAAAGTGCTTTGAGCATATGTATGTTTATGTTAGTAACAAATCATTTAAAAACCTTTTACAAGTTTTGGTTTAATTTTTTTTGTTTGTTTTACTGACTAATTCAGAATAAAAGCTTTATGTTCTTACATTTAACCCTTTTTTTATAAGCAGCTGAGGACACCATATTTAACTTCAGATCTTAGTGATAGGGAGATGGCTGCATTGATATAGCATAAGACATTAATTCTTATACTTCATGTGAGGATTATTAGTGCAGTCCCCATTTTTTGTGTTTGGCTTAAATCCGTGTAAGGGGAAGATTACAATTTTTAAACATCCTCATTAATTTGAAGATTCTTTAACAGATCACAGCAAAGTTCATTATAAAACTGTTATGGTGTCTTCAAAGACTTGATAAAATACACAGAATTGCTCCTTTTGTATTCTGTATTGCCATTAGTTGCCAAAAGGAATGGGGTTAAGATTAAACTTGTTTCCATTCTCCTTCGTATGCATCTACATCCCCATGTTTAACTGACACGCTGGGGGCCCAGTTGTGTGCTGTGATGTCTTATTAAAGAAGATACTAAAGAAAACCAAATTAGTCTAATTTCTTCTACATTTTAGGAAATTTTTATATTGCCTTTCCCATTTTTTTTTTAAATTTTTCATTTTAGAGTTGTCTCGAGTGTAGAACTTGGTAGTTCTAAGGGTGGCAAGAGATTTCTTTCATTTCTCAAGGTTTTCCCTTTAGTCTGTCTGTTTGAGGTCTATAGAATACTTCTTAAGAATAAAAGGAAAAACGTTGCTTAGAACCTTGCTATATTAAGTAAGTGTAAGCTGTTGGAAGGGGGAAGTAATTAGCTACTAATATAAAAATAATACTAAAACAAAAAATGCTTAGATCAATTAATTGAATTGAATGGATGGATAAGTCCTTAAAGACATTGACTCAGATTTGAGATAACACTTCGGTTTTATATTAAGATACTGTATAGCTAATTAATGATATCATACTGGGATATATGTAGCATGCATACGATAGGCTTTACCAACATTACTATTTTACCCCCCAAAATCTTTGTTTTTCATTTTTTAAATATGTGGAATATACTGTACCTGTTTTAAAATGCGGTTAATGTAGAGGCCTTTTTCTATAATACAGTGATCGATCACAGTCCAAACTATAACTGAAATATATTTAAGCCTATGAATCTGCATTAATTCATTTGTGCTAGAATTTTCGTTTGGGGGGTAGTTTTTGGTCTGGTTTAGTCTTGGTCACAGATAATATACTTTTTAGAGTGTATTGCAATGAAGATCAACACTAGGGGGTTGTGTTTACTGTGACTTTACATTCTGAGATCTTTCAGGCTAGCTGCTTAATTTTATCTGTTAAAGTTTCAGAAAAATCTTAAGTGCTCCCAATGTGAAGATTTAATAAAACATCTGTCTGCTTGGCTGAGAAAATAGATGTTTTATTAATGAAAGTACAACCTGTCTTTATTAATTGTGGATTACCATATTAAACTGAAAATTAAATATCTTCTATTTTAAATGTTCTTTGGCTAAGCTGTTTACTAAGTTACCATCTTTTTGGAGTTTTTTGTTTGTTTGTTTTTGTTTTTCAACAGCCATTCTTTAGCTCTAGTTTTTCTGTGTGTAATATGGCTGCAAATTTAAAATCTGCACATATACAGACAGACTTCAGTCATTTATTTATATCCATATGGGCATATCTATATTGTGAAGTAATTATGTTAAAAATCATATTCCTTTCTAATCATTTTGTAATTTATGAGCATCATTGTTTCTTTACATGATATTAATACTAATGGCTTAGGGTTTTGTAGACATAAGTACCTCACTTTATCACTACCTTCTGCCTTGTAAAATTCAGAATGGGACTTGCATTTTGGATTCTTTTATTAAAATTTTAATTAGAAAATAGGTCATCATATTTCTTCTATAACGATGTAACAGAGTTTCTCATAATGAGGTGTATAGCTAAGGTGACCATACATCCTATTTTGCCAAAGACCACCTTGGCTTAAATATTTATTTAATATTAATTGATATTTAATATCAAAGTAATGTTATTTATAAGGTATCTCATAAATCTTAATATTGCCTCTTTTTACTCACACGTGTCATCAGTTTATAAGGTCACCTGTGTAGAACAGCTGAAGTCATTTTTTTGGCCACACCGCACGGTTTGCAGGATCTTGGTTCCCTGACCAGGGATTGAACCCAGGCCCACTGCAGTGAAAGCACTGAGTGCTAACCACTGGACTGCCAGGGAAATCCCTGAAATGCTTTTTTAAATGTAGGGTTTTTTAAGAAAACTATGATACCCAGAAATCCTTACTCATTAAATGGGAATATAGCGTACTGGCAAGGTTTGTCTTTTAAAGGCCTTGAATCTATTTTATTTAATTTTTAAAAAATATATCCTACCAAGACTTAAACATCTGGTAAAATTAACTAGATTTTAAAACTGTGAAATGCCTTTATTTACAGACATTCATATAAACTTTATGTTGTTTGTACCATGTTGTTCAGACTTTTGTTTCCTGATCATCCTTTCACCCAAAGGACTTAGGAGAAATGCCAGTTGGGATTAGAGGTACTGCCTGTTAGTATAGAACACTTTCACTGAGGAAGAAAGGGAAGTCTGCAGCATTGGCTGCAAGTTAGACATCCTCTAGGCTAACAGTATTGAAAACTTAGGGCAAAACTTTTGATTTGATACAGGATGCTTCTACATATTGTTTGATCTGGATCTCTGAAATTTTCTGTTTTATAAACTCTTATAGGCATACAGAGAAGTTGTAAAGATAGTACAAGGGAGTTCTTGTATCCCCTCACCCAATTTCAGTTTACCCTAATGTTATAATCTTACATTATTTTGTTTGTCAAAACTAAGGAATCATCATTGGTATGTTACCATCAACTCCAGTTTATCTGTAATATCCTTTGTGTTCCAAGATCCTGTCCGAACATCATATTGTATTTAGTTATCGTTTCTTCTTGGTCTCTTGTGGTCTGTGTTTCTCAGTCTTCACTTTATTCTTTATGACCTTCACAATTTCGAGATGCATGGAAGTATGTTGTAGAATGTCTTTCAATTTGGATTTGTCTGATGTTTTTCTTACGGTTACATTGGGGTAGCAGGTTTTTGGAAAGATGACCACAAAGGTGAAGTGCCTTTCTTATCAACTTGGGGATGGATGATCCCCACATGACATCACTAGTGATGTTAGCCTCTGTCACTTGGTTAAGGTGCTGTCTGTTAGGTTTCTCCAATGGAAAGTTACTATTTTTTTCTTTCCATATGCTATCTTTTCAAAGTAAATCCAGCGCTTACTCAAGGGGAGTAGGGATTTAGCTCCACCTGCTGGAGGGGAAAATATGTATATAATTTGGAATTCTTCCATAAGGAAGATTTGTTTCTTCTCTGCATTTATTTATTCAGTCACTTATTTATACCCATATGGACTCATAATCCAATACTCTTATTTATTTTTTTATTTAAAATTTTATCTATTTATTTTTGGCTGCGTTGGGTCTTCGTTGCTGCTCACGGGCTTTCTCTAGTTGCTGTGAGCGGGGGCTACTCTTTGTTGTGATATGTGGGCTTCTTATTGCGGTGCCTTCTCTTGTTGCGGAGCACGGGCTCTAGCCACGCAGGCTTCAGTAGTTGTGGCATGCGGGCTCAGTAGTTGTGGCGCACGGGCTTAGTTGCTCCACGGCACGTGGGATCTTCCCGGACCAGGGCTCGAACCCGTGTCCCCTGCATTGGCAGGTGGATTCTTAACCACTGCACCACCAGGGAAGTCCAATACTCTTATTTATTTTGTTATTCAGTTTATTCTGGCTTTGGCCATTGGGAGCTCTTTCAGATTGGCTCACACGTCCCTTTGACATGCCCCATCCCTTTTTGAGCATTTCCTTATTACTACAAGAAGCTCCTGGCTAATCTTTTATGTCCCCTGCCCCAGTTCTGGAGTGAACTATTTCTCCAGAGAGACCTGATTGGAGAATGGTATTTAGAAACCAAGATCTGGACACTGGGTATGAGGGTTTTTTTGTTTTGTTTTGTTGTTTTTAATTTTGAATGTTGAACTTTTTCCCACCATTAGCTAAATATATCTGTGGGTTGTGGGGAAGAAAAGTAGCATTCTCCCAGATCTTTAGGTGGTGGACTCTGAGTGAGTACTTTTCTGCCCATCATTACTGAAGTGTTCTCTTTTTAAAAAATCTTTTGTCATTAAAAACATTTTTTTTGTTTCTGTTTTCTTAAAGCATTCGAAGTTACCAACATATTTGCTGAGAGTAATATATGTGAAGTTGCTTTATAAACTAAAGCATTATATAAAAGCAATTTATTATAAAATATATAACAAAGGTCCCTAATCTTTAGAAATTAAAATACATTTTAGGAGATAACGTATTTGTTTACGTAATTTTAGGCTATAGGGTTAAGTGCTTTGTGTGTTTTATAGGCAATAACTTCTACAGGAATATACAGGAAGGAGAGGATGTGTGGGTTGGAGAGTTTGGTCTGTGCCTGGAAGGATGGGGAGTCACTGGGGAGGAGGAGGAGTGAACAGGGGAAGAAAAGTGAGGGTGGCTGAGTGAGCAAAAGCTCAGGCAAGTACATAAAGTTTCTTTGAGAGAAAGTGAGTGGGCCAACCAGAGCATAAGGCTTGTGAATGAGAGCCTTTGAGCCCATGGGTGAGAGCGGGGAGCAGGCATTAGAATGGGACTGGATTGTGCGATGTGCGCACCCTGCAGTGAATAGTTCATATTACTGACAACACTGTGGGGATACTTTGAGGGTTTGGGGACAGGGGAGTGACATGTTATTAGGTTATTAGGAGGATTAATATTTAACAGTGAGATATGCTGTTGGTACTGTTTTGATAGAGATCTTTTTTACAACCTCTTGCACTTTGCTTGTCCATAATTTAACTTTGGATCATTCAAGGTCATTAAGAATGCAGATTTACAGGTAGAAGTTTGCTCTGCTGTAGTGCAGTGGTACTGCTAGGACCCAACGAGCTGTGTTTAGGGTTGTTTGCCTCTGCTCTAAATGGTCCCAGGCTACACACAGTATGTTTCTTTGTGATGTTTGTTGTCTATTTCATTATAAAAGTGATACATTTTTTGTTTCTTTGTGATGTTTGTTGTCTACTTCATTATAAAAGTGATACATTTTTTATTATGTATTGAATTCTAGAGAATATATTAAAGTTGAATTTTAAAAATTCACCATGACAGAAACTTTTTGGTGAATATTCTCTCTCTCACATACACACACATGTGCATATGCATACATGCAAATACATTCTTTAAGTTAATGCGTACTTTCATGTCATTTTTTGCACATTATGTTTTTGTACTTTGCTGTTTCACATTATAACAAGTGGAGTTTTTTTTTTCATGTTATAAACTTTGTGTAAGTGAATTTTTGTGGCTGTATAATGATCCATTGCATAGATTTGCTATAGGTTTTTGTGTTGTTTAACGGTTCCCCTGTTGTTGATCATTTAGGTTTTCTCAAATTTATACAGAAGGCTTTATTTCCATTTAGAATTAAGCATCATAAACTTTAAAGTTCTTCCAAGGAGATAGGGGATGAGATTCTGAAGAATGTGTAGTAGTTTATTAAAATAGAAGATGAGAGAGAACCTGAGTTGAAGGCTGGACAGTATAGGGGAGCAGGTTACACTTGACCTTGAATGTTTTTGCATCACCTTCATTTGAATACTAGCACTTTTCCATGAATTTGGTAGCTTAAGCATGGCGTATTTCCTTAATTTCTAGTGGAGCTTGAGCATCTTAATTTGTTAACCGTTTATAGTTCCTATTTTTGTGAATTGTCCATTGCCAGTTTATTTGTTGGGGTCCTCTAACTATATTCAGTCTGCTATCCACAGTAAACTAAGAAGAACTGGAACTTGCCAGGGGACAATAGATAGCTAGGGTCGTGAAACCCATAACTTATTTTACACAAAGTACAAAAATTATCGGATCTGTCTACACTACTTGCTGGACATCTTAACAGATAAAGTATAAAACCACAGTTTGCATTTAATGCATATTTTCTATTCAGGGCTGATGAAAGTTGCTTTTGATCTATTGATACCTGCCTGTTAATGAAGAAATAAGACAGTAATTTTTAGTATGTTAAGTCGGTTCAAGTTACAGTAACAAAATTGCCTTTCGTGTTTCTAGATCTCTCTAGATTTCTCATCTGCATTTAAGTTGTTATTTCATAATTCCATATATGGATTTTCACAGTAACAAAATAGACTGTATTTAAGCCTTGCTTTGAATAGACAGGAGTATTTCTGATAGGAACAATTCCTTCCTAAATAGGAGATTATTTAAAGCTATAGTTAAATTACCCAGTAAGAAAAAGGTCAACATCTAGGTTCACATTTAGCTCTGCTTTTCCCTAGCTGAGTGAATTCGGACAGGTTATTTCACCTTTCTGAGCTACAGTATCTTCAGTCCCCTTATAAAATGCAGAAACTAATACTTACCTCAAAGGATTGTTCTGACTTAAGGAGTAAATGACATCCTGAGTATGAGTACCTGCCCAGTCATTGGTGCTCGGTAACTGTTAGCTTTCCTCCCACTCTTCCTTTCCCCTGCCCTTCTACGGAAGTGTAGTATTCAGTACATAATGTGTCTCAGACATACCCTTCTCATTTTTTGCCTGTTTTTGCTTGTGCTTTTTCTAACTGAAATGCTTCTCTTCTCTCCATCTAAGCCCAGTCTCTTCATGTGGATGTAATACCATCCCTTCTTCGGTACTCGACTCAAATGCTGATTTCTTTTTTCTTGAAGGTCAGCATTTTTAAAAATGTACTAAATGTGGGAAAGAGGAGTACACGATAAACATGAAACATGACTGCAAACTGTTAAAAATAGTGTCAGGAGACTAAATTTTAGAAGGGCAAAGTTCCTGAGTTAAACAGCAATAACAAGGAATGGGTGTTGGGTAGCGCTGCCTTAGCAAGTCCTATTTATATGCCATGTATTTTGTAAAAGTCTCACTGTAAAAATGAAACAAACCCAATATGATGAAATACCAAAGGGACACATGGTCTCATTGAGTTTTCACTTGGCCTTGATTAATTACAACTCAGAAAGCTATAAGAATTTGTAGAACTTGACATTGTTGAATCTGAACTACTGTCATTCTAAAAAAGTGATACAGATGAGAAGCTACCCAGAAGGCTAGAGATAGGTAATTTGTGTCTTGATTTTCAAAAAGCACAAAAGAGAATATTAAAGGATGTGCAGGATTGTAAATGTGCTCTTAATCTCTAGGTAAATACATACATTATCTTTTTACTGTGAACCTCCCTTTTCCTCACTTCAACTAATTTCATGTGTAGTTCCAGTCACACCCCCTTCCTCTGAAGCTGTTAGGTGTCTCCCTTGCCCACCAGGTGCACACACAAGCCTTGGCTGTGACTGAGTCCTCCACATCTGGCCCCACCGCGTGCTTAACAGCCAGCCTCTTCCACTGCCGTATTTGATCCCATGCTCCTGCTACAGTGAATTGCTTGCTGTTCCTGAGTAACTCTCACTACCCCTTTCTTGCCTCCACACAATTTTTCTGCCTCTTAATTAGAGTGCCACCTTTCTTCTCTCTGTTCCTTTGAGGCCTGTCTCTAACTTTTCCTGACACTCTCCAATTCTAAGTCTCATAGCCACTTGGAGTAGTCTTTTTTCAGCATTATTTGTACCATTCTTTTAGGATCCTTAAGAAAAGGAATTGGCTTATTTTTTATTTTTGTACCTACTTGAATGTTTATGGCAGAGTATGCAACTGTTTTCAAATTGAGCTTTCCCTAAATTGCAAGAAACCATTCTCATTGCTTTTGTGGGTTATTTTTTATTTTTTTTTTTTTGCTGTACGCGGGCCTCTCACTGTTGTGGCCTCTCCCGTTGCAGAGCACAGGCTCCAGATGCGCAGGCTCAGCAGCCATGGCTCACGGGCCCAGCCGCTCTGCGGCATGTGGGATCTTCCCGGACCGGGGCACGAACCCATGTCCCCTGCATCGGCAGGCGGACTCTCAACCACTGCACCACCAGGGAAGCCCTGTGGGTTATTTTTTTTAAAAACTTTTTTGGATTTACTTTTTTAGATAACTTAAGCCATAAAGAGTGCTTGTTACAGGCAATGCTGTACATGTAGAATACTTTATAGTTTGCAAAATATTTGTCCTTTTATGAGATGCATTTAAAAGTACACTTGAAGAAATCAAGGGACAGACAGCTTGATAATAATATCTTAATTTCAGCAAGGCAGAGTAATTTATTGTAATCGTGATAGCAAGATTTCATATAGGCAGTAGTACGTTTGAGTGGACTTAAACTAATTTTGAACTTCTGTTTTGATGTGTTTAATCGTTATTTGTCAACATGTCAGGTTCCATAAATCTCTGTCCTGTCCAGTTTAAATTGTGTGTGTGTGTGTGCGTGCGCGTGTGTGCGCGCATGCGCACGTGATCAGTTTATGGGGGCACAAAGTATGGAGGGAAGCTAAAGAGAATTACAATTCAGAAAGATTTGGGGCTGAAACACAAAACCAACAAGAAACAGTTTAGGTGGGAGAAATGTAAATCTAGTTAGGATTTATAGAAATTGCATTTGCAAGTCCAAAATATGGACAGGAATCCATCTTGGCATTTTTTCACGTGAGAGCCAATGTGTTAGTTTATTGCAGGCTTTTTATGGGTCAAGCATGATTTCTCTGCTTTAAAAGGTGGGAATGCAACCTTGGTTTGGAACACATTAATCACGCAAAGCCATCTTCTTTCATTGATTGCCAGTTCTCATTTGCAACTGGTGTTTGATTTTGGGTGTCTTTGTTGTTTTTAAGTGAAACATTGCTTAGTTAGATTCCATTCAAAGGAGGAGGAGGTCGAGGATGGTGAGTAGATGGTAGCCCGTGTTAGCAGCTTTCCAGGCATCTCCCTTGCAGTGTTTTGCTGTCCTAGGGGGCAGATCTGAAGCCATGAGTGGAGATGACCTCATTGTAAGAAGAATCATTACAGTGCCTGGATCTATCCAGTAGCAGAATGGCTTACGTAATGGAATGAGCATCTCTTCCCCAAAGTTCTTAGCAAAGGTGTTGCTGATCACGTCTGGGACAGTGCAGCCGGATTTTCTAGTACTTGGCGGAGGTAAAGTAGATAGGCTCCGAGATCTCTTCTTACTCAGCAATTCTGTGATATCAAGTAATTCACAGTGCTGGAGGCACTTGGATTGTTCTGTATTTCGATCAAGTTTTATCAAAAGGAAAATAGAAAAAGTAGTGGGAAGAACTGCTCTTATTATTTTAACATATAAACTGCTTGATCTTTATTTATCCTCATCTTTCTCAGTTGCTTATAAATTTTAAATGGGAATATTGAGTGAGGATAGGAGACAGGATGCCTTCATCACATTTGGATTTGAGATATGCATCTGACAGCAGGGTGTATTTATGGTCAGTATTTTAATAGGCCCTTAGATGTCAAACTTAGTTTAGAGGTGCTTCATTTTATCACCTCGCAAATGGTATTGTAATAATATAAATATAGTGTGTCAAGACCATTCTTGATGTCAGTGGACTCCATACTTAAATAACAAGTTCTGTCAGTAAAAAAAATTCTGTACACTACTAATGTATTTATAAATCATATGCATGTACTTTTGTTGTAATTATAAAGCCTTCACAAAAAGACATTAAAATAGGATAATATGAAAAAAGATTCTAATATTTTCTTTCCACATACCAGTAGATCATCTTGCTTTAGCACCTGAAACATACGTACCTCACTTTGGAAACCATTGCTCTTTGGCATAGAACTTGGGATCTTGGTTTCCCTTTTGTTTTTAAGCTGAAGAGTTTCTAGCAACTTACAGGTACATAGATCTATGTAAATTAATAAAAGGATATGAAATGTAAGAAGGGTCCATGCTGTGTATAAAATGTTTTGCAAAGCATGTGAAGAATGTAAGATGCATGCCCTTGAAAAGTAGACTGGTAAGGGGTGGGTGGCAACTTTTTTTGAGTATTTAGCGCATGTAGTTTTGAACATGATGCTGGAACTTAAGAGAAGTCAGGACTGAAGAGAGATTTGCATTAATATGCATAGGGTGATCTTTGAAACCTAGAAATAGATGATATCTGTAAGGCAGTATATAGTCAAAAGAACAAGCAGCTGAGTATAAAACTTTGGAAAGCCCTCACTTTTAGAGGATGGGTAGAGAAGGAGCTAGGAACCGTAACTGAAAGAGCAGTCGAAGGGGTAGGAGGGGTACCAGGATGTACAGGCCCGCAGAAGCGAAGAGTGAGCAACAAAAAAGCTGGGTAGTCAGGGCTGTGAACTACCATTCATTCAGTGAGTGCCGCTTTGTGCCAGTGTGGATTAACCACACTCTTAACAGCAGGGTTCATCCTCCAGATGTTCCCCTGAGGTCAAGGGAGTGTGGTTTCAGGAAACTAGAAGGGATGGAAGCTGAGTGGCAAGGAAGGAGCAGGTGTAGACCACTGACTGGAAACGCAAGGCAGTGTCACACGGCAGACGTCTGTGCCTGCCATCAAGGCCTTGTTCCGAGAGACCTAAAGCACTGATGGCCGGAGAAACCTGTTTGTAGTTGACAGGAAGAAGTGCTGACAGTTTAAAAGGAACTGTGAGGGCATTCATTTTTTAGGCCTAATTTATATATATATATATATATATATATATATTTTTTTTTTTTTTTTTTTTTTTTTTCAGTATGCGGGCCTCTCACTGTTGTGGCCTCTCCCGTTGTGGAGCACAGGCTCCAGATGCGCAGGCTCAGTGGCCATGGCTCACGGGCCCAGCCGCTCCGCGGCATGTGGGATCTTCCCGGACCGGGGCACGAACCCCTGTCCCCTGCATCGGCAGGCGGACTCTCAACCACTGTGCCACCAGGGAAGCCCCCTAATTTATAATTTTAGGCTTAATTTATAATTAAAATGTTGATGTAAAATATTTAGAAATGACTAAATAGGCCATATTTAAATACAGCCTCTGAACCCATGCTCTTGGACGTTTCCAACCTCAGGGATGTATAAAATGTACCAGCCTTCATTGGTAGCATGAAAATAGAGCATACCTCGAGTTATTCATTCACTGCTGGTTGAACAAGGAGATACGAACCTTGTGATATCCTCTCTGGCCACAGTTTAACCCCTGAGATCCATTTTACTCTTTTAATTCAACAAATGTAACAGTGGCTATTTTCTTGAAAAAATTCCTACAAGTGGAATTTCTGAGTTAAAAATACACACACTGGCTGTCATTGGTTACAAGGCTGTGCGTCCAGAACGTTTGCCTGGGGAAGTGGTGGAGGAGGTGTTTGGAAGCTCTTGGTAGCGCTGTGAGGAGTTTTTAAAAGTACATTGAAGTGCTTTTGTTCAGGTGTAAAGCCCTTTGAGGGGTGGGTGGTGTGCAGTGTGCTAGTGTGTGGTTTCCAGCCATGAAAAACTGCATGTTAACTCATGATTGTTTTAAGTACCAACGTTTGTATACTGTGATTAGGATGGATTCAAGACTATCCCTCACAAGAATACCACTTAGTTGCATTTCAGCATGCTCTCTCCAGAGGGAAAGAAAGAACCCAATTAAAGCCACCAAGTCAGGAATCATATGTATGGCCCTAGATATGCCTGTCTGTGTGTCAGACATGCAGATGTCAAATGGCCTGTGTCTTGTAACAGGAAGAAAATATTTTAGAGTCAGTGATGTAGAGGAAATAGCATAGGCTTCTTTCTCAGCCTATAGGTAAACCTGGATTCAAATCCATCACTGCCATTTAGAATCTAAGTGACTTTGAATAGTAAACTCAAGTCACATCCCTGAATCTCACAGTCCTCCTCTCTAAAATGAGGATAACCACCTGCTTTATTGGGTAATGAGCATTTAGCTCTGTTCCTGTACTTGGTAGAAATTAAAACACAAAAATGTGTTTCTTGTCAGCTGTCCACAAGGTAGCACTCCCTGGAGAAGGTGGTTGTGCAAATGCATTGCTGGACCGGGACGTCCAGTCTGTATACCTGTGAGTTTTCCAAATATTTGAAGATTGTGATATTTTGAAGGAATAGCAGTGGGAAATACCTTAGCTCTTAAATGCTTTTGAACTTTTCTTCAAAGTTATCTTGTTTTTTATTAGTCTTGTTGAGGGTCATTTTTAGTTCTTCATGGTAAACAATTCAACCAATACATACAGATATAAAATAAGTAAAATTCCTTATTTTTTCATTTATACCATGCAAGTGGTTTTCCTTTTGTTTTTGTTTTGTTGACTGGTGGGTTGATTAGTTTGTGTTTTGATATTTCAAATTCAAAATGCCACTTTTTTTCAATGATCGTTTGCATTGTCTACAGCTAGAAATTCCTATGACCAGTGGTCAACCTATTGACAAAGACTGCTCCTGAACTAAACTGGGTCACTGTGATTTAAAACACCTTGCAAGCTCTAACTACAAAGCTCACCAACTCTATGTAAAACCAGATTTTAATTGGCTTGTGTTAGGTTCTAATAAGAGAGCCTGGCACTTTAACAAAATGCCACAGACTGCTGGTATATGCAAAAGCTCCCAGTGTGAGGGAGGCCTGCAGCTTGATGTCACAGCTCAACTTTCAATGCCATGTCCATAAAGAATGTCAACATGACCATAGAAAGTGAAGTTTACGAGTGTTTTTTGGTTTGGTCCTTGAAAGTCTAACTACAAGCCTAAGAGAATAAATCTACTTGTTGTGGGCTGTTGTGACTACCATCAGATTCCTTGGAGAAGACAGATTAAAAGGAAAAATGCATTTCGAAGAAAGTACTTTTAATGCATCAAGACAATGAAGTGATCTTTAAGTCCAAACATAGAGGTTTGGCTCTCATATTCTAAGCTGGTTCTTTATTAAAATAATTATAATAAAATAAGGAAAAAGTCCAGTGTCAAACATTGAAACTAGTTGGTGCCCAATTAACCTGTGTCCAGAGCTGATTTTTAGCCGTACCAACCTGTATGGCCCTGCCAGTTACCATATTAAAATACTTCTGTCTAGTTAGGAATAACCACTGGCCTGACTACCCCAAGTGATGCCGACTGCTTCAGCCATCCTGTCCCTCAGCCCCCCACCAGCCTCATGCTGCAGCAGTTAGAGGGGTGACACCTGGCAGAGAAGGGGCTTGTTGGACCACATACTAGCACTGGTCCAGGATGTGGTCTGATTAGCCCATGCCCTACTAGTTGTTAAATACCATATTTTGAATGTTCATCCCTGTCTATGTCAAGGATGGCTGAATGGCACAGCAGTGGATAATTCAAAAACCTACATTTGGCAAATTTTTTCTTAGTACTGAGTATAGGAATGTGATGTATGATTAAAATGGTCAAATGCCTAACTGCTGGGAACACCAGACCTCAGGCAGAACATCACATGGTTGCTTCGCTCTCTGAACTCTTCTGTACTGTCGTACCTTCTTTTTCATATACACAATTTTTTTTTCCACTGCAGCCTGAGAGGACATTGCCTGTTTTGTTTTGTCCTTTTATCATGAGATCTTGACGTGGGTACCTTAAGTCATGTAGTGTCAGTGTCAACAGAATACTGCCAATGACAAGATCGCTGTCAAACCTGATCTCCCCAAGCTACTGTTTTAACACTGAGATCCATTTACTTTTCTTTTAGGGAAAGGTAAAATGTAATTCTGCCCTGTGGTTTACTGCTTCTACCAGACCTTTTGTTCATCTCCCAAAGATGTAGCTATCTGTTCTTTTAAAGTGGGGGGGGGGGGCAGTGATTGTTTCTTATCATTTGGAATGAAGCAGTGTGGTGTGAGAATTTAGAACACAGGCTCTGAACTCACCTGTGTTTGAGTTTCAGCCCTGCCCCTTACCTTTGTGACCTTAGGTAAGTCATTCCACGTAGCCATAAAATAAGGATGATAAAAAGTTAATTACCTCTTAAATGTGATAAAAGTATTGTTAAGTGCTTGGAGCAGAGTCTTCAATAAATGGCAGCCAAACACAATAAACAACGTCATTATCTGACCCTGTATAAGCTGTCTGAACGCTTGGTGTCTGACTTGTTGGGGAGTGCCGGGTAACATTGGGAAAGTCACTTGATCCTTCTGAGTTTTAGTAAAATGAACATAATACCTACCTCCCAGTGTTGTTTTGAGGCTTAAATGAGATAATGTGAAAGAACCTATAGGACAGTTTACTCAACAAATAATTACTGAGTGCCTTTACGGGATACAGTAATGAAGCAAATATACAGTTTTGGTGTTCGTGGAGTTTACACGGAGCAGGACTAAAGAAATACTGTTTTTCAGTCAGAGAAGGCAAAGAAATGCCACATACATACTTGTATATACATACAAGTTATAAAATCGCATATGGTTCTCTTTCCTGAAGAGAGCAGGTTTTATCCTCCACAGAATTACTGAAGCTTTCCAGTCACCAGCTGCTGCAAACATTGTGTCACTAGTACCAAAACAAGGGGCAGGAGTTGGTGACTGAGGGATTTATAGATGCCTGAGCATGAATTTAAGGCTGCCTTTCTGGAGCATGGACCTGAGTTGTGTGAGAATCGATCAGGTCTGCAAGTGGTTACCCATTCTCCTGTGGGAACAAATGTGAAATGAAATCTGGACTGGATCACTGTCTGTAGTGATCTGGAGCCCTGGCGGGGTAAACCAGGGCTCCAGGGCATAGGTGGTGTTTTTTAATCTCTCTTAGTTGAAGGTCATGCCTGGAAAAGGGGTATGGGAAGTGAACAGATGGTTTTATACATAGTGTCAAATAGGAGAGTTTGTTGTTCCGGACCATGGTTTATAGTCTGGAATCTTTCAAGGTTCTGAAGGGGCCTCTGGGAAACCGATGTCAAAACGGGAATTTTTAACAGATTAGGGGGAGAGCCTATGAAGGATAAAAGGGGGAGAGCGGGAATAGCCTATAAAAAAAGCCTTTGGACCATGGTGCAGTTCTCAAACCTGTGAAGGGAGAAAGGCGAGAAGAAGGGAAGAATGGGGTAGCAAAACCCTCAGATTGCAGTGCAGTTCTGAGAAAGCTTCTGCCAGACCGATGGGGTGCCCTCAGAGGTTGCCCAGGAGAGAAATCCCGTGTGGGGCAGGGATGGGCCAGCACTCTCCCCTGGCTCAGCTGTCAGTGGCTGGGGGCAGCCTGGGGAGGGGGTGGAGAACATAGCCTAGCATGAAGACAGTAGTGGGTCCAAACAGGCAACTGCAGGGGCTATCAGTCAACTAGACTTCCCACAGCTGGTTGGTTGTCTTGAAGGAGATTTTAGCAGTACACTTTCAGGGGTGCTGCAGACCCTAAACTGCATACCATTTTTGGGGAACTGTGGCATATGAAGATAGGCCCTTAAGAATCCTATAGGTGAAAGGACCCATATCTAGATCACTGTTAAGTTTTGATCATCTATGTATCAGGCACTGGGGCTGCAACCCGGAGCATGATAGAAGGGTCCCTGCCTTCAGGCAGCTTGTAGTCTGCTGGGCAGACAGGTAGCCGGGTACCATGAGAGTATCACAGGTGTATGTTCCTCCACATAGGGTGGTCATCAGGTCCCTCTGTGGAGGCCAGGTAACCTGGGCTTTGCAGGCTGAGGAAATAGCAAGTACAGAGGGCCTGAGGCAGGAAAGAGCTTAGCCTATTCCAGGAATGGGAAGAGGGCGTATATGCTGGAGAGAAGCAAACACTCCAGGGGTAGAGTGGCGTGGGCTGAGGTTTAGAGGTGAGCAGGAGACAAGGCTTTGCTGGCTGTGGTGAGGCTTTGGGACTTTATTTTAAATGCAGTGGGAAGAACTGAAGATGTTCAGAGCAGGAGAGTGACATGCTATGACTTACGTCTTGTCAAGAGCACTCTTCCTGCCATGTGGACAGTCACTTGGAAGGCGACGAGTGTGGTAGTGGAGACAGATTAAGAGACTATAAGTGTAACTCAAGCGAAAGACGTTGGAGACTTGGACCTGAGTGGGGGCAATAGAGAAGTGGGCTGATGTAGGAGGTATTTTAGGGGTAGAACCACCTGGGCCTGCTGATGGCTTCTCTATGGACAAAAGAAAAGGGGGAATCAAAGCTGACTCAGATTCCTGGCTTAATCAGCTGAGTGGATGGTGATGTCATATAGTGAGATGGTGGAGAATACGAGAGAAGGAACAGATGTGGGAGGAGTTTGCCAGGAAATTAGTAACTCACCTTTGGACATGTTTGGGATGTGTGTCAGCCAAGTGGTAACGTCCAGTACCTTGTACTTGAAGCATCTATGTCTCGGTGGACATATGCTCGGTGGACATATTCTGGGGGCTGCAGGTATAAGTTCCAGAACTGTCAACCTGTGGAAGGTATTGACAGCTGTAGGACTGGGTGACATCACTTAGAAGAGAGAAGAGGTGGTAGACCCAAGCCCGGAGGACCCACCATTCAGACGTTAGGCGGAGGGCTAGGAGGCGGGAAAGGAGAGGAGAACCGGTGTTGGGGATGAGGTCAAGCAGCACAGAGGGGGCTCCTGCAGGGAGGGAACACTCGCTGTCCAGTGCCGCAGAGACCAGGGCCAGCGAGACAGAACGAGAACGTCCTGGCAACACCAGGGCACACTGGTGATCTTTTTTTTTTTTTTTTGTGGTACGCGGGCCTCTCACTGCTGTGGCCTCTCCCGTTGTGGAGCACAGGCTCCGGACGCGCAGGTCAGCGGCCATGGCTCACGGGCCGAGCTGCTCCGCGGCATGTGGGATCTTCCCGGACTGGGGCATGAACCCGTGTCCCCTGCATCGGCAGGCGGACTCTCCAACCACTGCGCCACCAGGGAAGCCCCACACTGGTGATCTTAACATGATCATCAAGTGCGTCGTGAGGACAGAAGCCAGATTAATGGGAGATGAGAAAGTAGAAACAGCCTGTTTAGACCTCCCGATTCAAGAGTTTTGTTGTGAGAGGGGACAGAGAGGAGGAGGACGTGGGGCCCGGGGAGTCTTAAATTCTCATTTAGGTAGAAGTTGTAAAAAGAACATTGCAGCTCATAGTCTTCACCCAACTTCACTGGGATTAGATTCTCAAACAAAAAGAGAACGCAAGCCACACCCCCAGCTACTACTGGGTGGACTGTGCCTGGGTCAGCAGGGCTGCTGCTGCTCAGGACCGTCTGGGTGGCCAGGCCCTGAGGGGCTGGGAGGCAGGTCCCCGTCAGCAGGAAACCAGTGTCCAAGAGCCCTTGGACGTTGGGTCTGAGTGGTGTCCTTCAGGCGTCTGACCAGCTCTGAGGTGGTGAATCCGAGGCTCCTCTAAGAATGCCGACTGGTAAGTAAGGCTGCCTCCGAGGACTCGAATAAAGGAACTGTAACAGGAGGGGCAGGAGGCCTTCTCCCACCTCAGCAAGTGCGAGCAGCAGCTACAGGCAGGACAGAGGTCAGCACGGGGGACTGAGGAACGTTAAGAGTGACACTGAACAAGTAATGAGGTCTGGCTCTGAGATCCAGCTGCGCCGTGAACCTCCGTCGAGGGCTTCCTGGCCGTGGGGCAGAAAGCACCACCGCGTGTCAGCAACACGGTCAGTCACAAGCCCAAGCCATCTCTTGTCATTTCTTTTGTAAGGGTTTCCGAAACTCTTGATTGCCTTTGGCAGGCAGATGACCTGGGGAGCAACCGTCATGCCAGAAAGACGGACTTCTGGCAAGGGCCAGAACTCACCCTGTGCAGGTCAGGGAAGATGCGCTTGTCAGAGATGCGGTAACTTCACCAAGAAGACTTAAGCTGGAATTTGAGAGGGTGGGAAAATCACTCAGATGAAACTATAGCCCTTGGCTATTTGTTCATCAGAAAACATGTGTGACATAGTGAGCAATTGAAGAATCCCTTAATTTGCATGGAAAAAGAAGGGGGAAATCTGATTTCAAGTTAGGAGATTGTGAGTATTAAGCAAAGGGAACTTGAGATGTTAACGCCTGGGAGCAATCAGTATTTCCCAGATACCCCTGACACAGAGGGCTCAGACTGGAATACGGAAGCCCTGAAATAAGGGGTGGCGGAGGGGCAGCAAATGTCCAAAAATGATGAAAGTGCACAGAAGGCCGGAACCCTGTGTGAAGAAGAGTGATGGAGAGTACTTGGGTGGAGATGAAAGGAGAGAGTATCAGAAGTGGTCTCACCCTGGGGGCTCTGTAAAACTTAGGGACCGCAGGCCATTCCCAGCGTCTGTAGGCCATGGCTTCCTAATCCCGAATCCAAAGAGGGGCAAGATGTGGTAAAAATAATGCATTTCAACTCTTTGAACCCTTACTAGAACGTTCACTCTGCTAAAAGAGTGCATTTGTTAGATTATTGACATGTCGGTTTCGTCTTTGAGAAGATGAAGGAAAAATGAGGGTCAACCATCTAAATAACACTTCTCACCAAGAAGGAAAAATGCATCATTGCCAAGATCACAGTGATGTGTAGAAAGGTATTGAGACCAAAGTGGAAAAGTGTGAAAACTCAAACAAAAAAGAGCACAAGCTGTGCCCAGCTTCTAGCCGGGGAGGGCCTGGATAAGCAGAGAGATCGCTCCGAGACACGGCAGAGTCCAGCTCTGCGGTCTAGAAGGCTCGCCTTTCATGAGGTGTAGATTACAGAGTTTAGAAAACTATAGGTAGGATTTCATGGCCAGAAACGAAAAAGGGACTATGGTGCAAAAGAGATGGAGTCCTAAAGGAGGCCCTTCTGTCACACGAGCACATGATTGACCTGAGGAGGAAGTGGCTCAGGTGCCTCGAAGACCCTGAGCGTGATGGAGCTCTCCAGTGGACGGTGGGAACCTGCAGGAAGGCCTAAGCCAGTGAGGCTGAGGCTTTCCAACCAGGGCTAGTTAATGCTTAGAAACTGTGTGCAAAGGTTAAGGGAGGAGGAGAGTGAGAAGAAATAGCAGAACCCTGTGTTGGGGAGGGGTTGGTAAAGACACCCCAGAAATGATGGGCGCCACCCAGAAAACATGGCTTGGTCAGTGTGTTTCACTGGTCCAGCATCAGGCTTTTTTCCTGTTGGGTCTGCGGGTCAAGGGGCAGACCTGAACTCTAAGCCAGCCCTGGTTGGTCAGGCTCACACCTGACACTGAAAAGCTCTACTTTGAATACCCTAAACTATGCTCAAGATGTGTAGTTCATGTGTGTTACGAGGCCACGTGCCGCTGTCTAAGTCTGTGAGATGGCAACATCAGAGTTGCTTGGCCCTTGTGTTACCAATGCAGATTCCTGGTCACCCTTACCTTCCTTCTCTCCCCAACCAATTCAGAGCACCTAAGCGTGGAGGGAGCTCCAGGAATCTGCATTTCAAACATGGTCCTCAGGAGGTTCTATCCAGAGAGAATTTCAGAACCACTGGGCTGAGTCAAGTCTGCCAGCACCTTGTTGCACAGGGCCCTCATGAGTGTGTGGGCTTACAGCCTGAAAATGCCTTTTTATCTGCCAAAGCATGGCTGCAACCTAACTTATGGGACCTATAGATTATCTATAGAATAAGGCCTTTAAAAAAAAAGTTATACTTTCTAATGGTTAGATTTGCAGTGATTCTTGCAATCCTGCACATTAGAAAAATACAGATACCCAGGTCACACCTCAGACCAGTTAAGTCAAGATATCTGGAGTGGGGCCCCAGGCACGGTATTTTTGTGTTTTGTGGGGTTTTTCTTCTGTTTTATTTTGTTTTAAGCTTTCTAAGCAGTTCTGATGTGCAGCCAGGGTGGAGAACCACTGCTGTTTCAATGTTAGAAAAATGTAACACTTTTTAAAAGGCTCTGTTCTACATGATACCTGTTTCTTTTCAAATCAACAAATAACTCCTTTCCATTTCTTCTCCATCAAAAATAGTGCTCTCAGAATTAGAAAGGATGAAACAAACATGGTTAAAAGAGTACAACACTCCATATAAGTGGCTGTATAAAATATATTTGTCCCTAGGTCCTAAAAACTTGCTTTCAGGGCACTGAAAAGATTTGCAGATATAACTGAGTAGCCATAAGCTCTCACCGCTCGTGAGAAATGAGTGACCCAAAGACAGGACCCAAGAACACAGCAACCCGGTTGTCCAAAATGTGACTCATGGACAATACAAGCCAATGAGTTTGAATCTGTTTTCCTTGAAAAAAATGTAGAATGCTTAATTAAAAAGACAATTTATGAAACTTTATTTAAAAAGGAATCAGTAAGGAAGGGTAGGCCATTCCTATCTGGGTAAATTAGGGGGGCGTGCTGGTGATGGAGGTTATCCCTACATCTGACAAGATTACTCAGAATATCCTCACTCTGTGGTGGTGGAATGAAGACTGAGTTATGCAGTTTGTGTGAATTTACAGCTGCTTGAACAACCATATCCCAAGGGGTCTTCTTTCTACTTCTAAGATTCTTTGAAAGCTATAGTGGTTAAATTCTTTATTATGGAAATGAATTTTGATGTAAAGAATATTGTCCAAAGTGATGTTATACTCTAACCCTGGAATACTGTATGTATATACATATACACATATATACACACACATATCTGGGGGTGCTTAGCCCAATGCAGATTCTTCCACATTGCTCCTTTCCAAAACCTCTCCCTCTCCCTGTAACACTGTAAAATAATATATAACAGACTTGGCTTTGGCTTCTTGGTCTCTTAGTCCAACCTCAGCTGTTGTTTTTCATCTTTAACTTTGGTGACTCACTTGTGCTCAGTTCTTATCCAGATATTGTGGAGAACCATTTTAGCACAGTCGAGCTGATTTCTGTTCCCCTATAGGTGTCCAGGGTCCAGCCTGCTGACATGCGTGTGCGTCCACATTCTCTGTCTCTGCACAGGCTCACCAACTCGTAATTGAGCAGACAGGCTCTAAGAGCATTCTGCAGACATAGCTGAGGACTATATTTTGGATATGCTTGCTTTCCCAAACAATCTCCTGTGAAAAACCCCATTTTAATCCCTACTTAGTAGCCTAATTTCCCAATCACGTGAATTTGCTGGAATATTTTTGGAGAAAACTAGATTTATTGAAGAGCTGCTGGGTCCTTCAAAAATGTCTTTACCCCAGATATAGACAAAGTTAAATGAATTCTCTGAATATAAATCATCAGAATAAGGAGGTAGAACTGAGTCAAGAAGGTGCATTTGTTAGACTGTTGGTTCAGCTGCCTCTAACAGAGACCTACAGTATCAATGGCTTAAACAATATCGAGGTTTATTGCTCTCTTACTAATAGGCTGAAGGTTGGCCATCTAGGGCTTATACAGTGGCTCCATGATGTCAGAGACCGAAGCTCCCCTTGTCTTACTGCTTCATCATTCCTAGGGGATGGCCCTCATCTGCATGGTCCAGATGGCCACATCCTCGGCCCAGGCAGGAGAGAGAGGCAGAGCATGCTGGCTCCCCAGAAGATGCTCCCAGCACTTAACCAACCACAGGAAAAGCTGGGAAATGTTGTCTTTATTTTGGGCAACCAGTAAAAGCAGATTCTATTAAGAGGGAGGAAGGGAACAGACTTTGGGGAACAAGAAGTAGTCTCTCCAGCATATTCCCGGAAAATAGAACATTTCAGAGGGGGAGTGGGTGGGCCAGGGAAGGAGGAATCATTATCTCATCCGAAGAACGACATCTGGCTTAGAAAGTATCTAAGTCACCGTCAAAAAGGCTGTGCTCCCCCTGGTTTTCCTTTAGAGGGGGAGCACTCCCTGTCACAGGACCTCTTCCTCCTGGGACTCTGGGCCCAGTGTGTGACGTGGCCTTGCAGTTACTGACCCGCCCCCAATCAGAGTCCGCCCACAGCACCCTTAGGACACGTGAGGACGGCAAACAAGATTCTGGGCTGGGAGAATGGTCAGGAACTGGAAGGAGAAGATTCTTCCGGCAGCAAAGCTAATTAAAAGGAAAAGCCTGTTTTCCAAGGGCGCCTCTTCAATATGCGAGCATCCTGCCTTCTCATCATTACCTGCCTCACTTGTCACCAAAGTGCAATCCGTTCCTGGTCGCTTCCACCTTTAGACTTTGTGCATCCTTTCCTCAGTACTCCTTCCTTTATTCCTCCAGCTGCTTAAACCATTTTCTCAAGCCTTTGAACAAACCCACATGCACTCTCCTTCCCCCACATTCTTTTTTAAACAAAGAGAATTCTGCTTTCTGTTACAAAAAAAAAAAAAACAAAAAACCAAAGCCGGAGACAATTCTGTCCTTTCGGTCCACATGGTGAATCTTTCTACCTGTGTGGAACTTAGCTTGAGTGGCAGGTCTACGCCAAGAAGCAGCATCCTGTCGCTGTCACGACGGGCAAAGCAGAGTTTTTCGCCTTAATAATGCTATTTCTAACTGAATGCCCATTGCAGTTTTGATACCAGCAGCGTGTGTTACTAGACAACAGTTCCTAGTCTTTTCCAGGCCGTTAGCATGGCCGTGAGCAGGCGGGTTCCACCCACACCAGGACAGCCCTGGTGTGAAGTGAAGTGCTGTATGGTTTACAGAGCGTTTCACATGCATGGTCTCACTTCAGCCTCACGCTCACCCTGGCAGTAAATAAATAGCAATAACATCACCCCCATTTTGGTGATGAAAAAAACAGAGGCTGGGAACAGTTAAGTGACTGAGAATGAACTAAAACTGGGTCCAGTCTGTCTGTGTTGCTAATGTTAAGATGTTGCAGAACTGTCTATGGTTAAAAGAGAAGGAATATTTATTTTTAACAGTGTTCTTTTCTTCTTGCCACAGTTCAAGATTGTCCTAAAATTTGATTTGATAGAAGTATTTTCCATAGTCCTCTAAGTCAGTCTTTGAAATGCTTTTCTGCCTCTGGGTCTTGTTTTGCTTTGAGGTGAGAATGGCAAACACGGATCTCTCTTATATAATCTCTAGGTCTTATATTTTAGTTCTCTACCTGAAAATTTGTAATGCTACTTTGATTCTACCACAGTAAAGGAAAGCAATCTCTTATTTCTGCTGTTAAAACTTAGATATCTAAGATTAAAGGAATTATATATAAGTATTGCTTATCCAGAAGCCTTCTGAATATTTCCTTTCTAATGGAAATGCTGGATGTTTTTAAGCAACATTATCTCTTACAAAACAATTTGAAAAGGAAAAAAAAATCACACAAGGATAACAGACTGTTTTTTATAAGAAGAAGCTAGTTTTCATAAAAAGTATTGTTATCTGTTTATAAAGCTGCTAGAAAATGGATTTTGTATTGAAAATAGCTAAGAGCATAGTCATTGTTTTAAAGATGCTTTAGGATGGGGATAAATGTTCAGTATTTTTTTAACATGTACTGGCATGTATCCGGATGAGATTTTTTAAAGAAAAATCACAAGTTTTATAAAATCTAAGAAACTTTAAAACTGTGTCATTTATAATGTAAAATTAATGCAGTTGAAATTCAGTGGTTGACTCATAGCTCCCACATTCATCTTCAGTTCTCTTTAGCTCATATGGTTTTCTTTAAAAATTAGTGATATCAGCTAAATGGGACTCTTTCCCACTCCTACCCACAGAGAAAAGTGCTTTTGTGAACATGTCAGCTCTTTTCCATCATTACATGCCATCGTGGAGTGCAACAGAAGCAAGCTGGCTGTTCGTATTCATCACCAATATTAGTACAAGTTCACGAGCAAAATCCAAATAAGATAACCTTAAAATCTCCATTTGTTTATTTTATGCACATAAGCCACATTTTTGATACCAAGGAATTTTATATCTAGACTGGATCTTTCAAGTCTTCCAATCTAGCCTCTTTATTTTGGATCTGGGGAAACTAAGGCACAGAGAGGCTCAGCAACTTGCCCAAAGTCACACAGCTCACAGCTGAGCCTAGAACCCAGGTCTGTGTGACTGCAAAGCCTTTGCTCCTGCTACGATGCTTCACAGAGAGGAGATTATTTACCCCATTCATTTGGCCCGTGCCCTGCAGCACCCTCCACTGGTGCCATGCTAATTAGGAGGCAGTTTCATAAATGTTCTGTAAAATGTGAAGATGTGAAGCCAGCTACCATATCTCTCCAGAAATCTTCTCAACTCTGCTTCTTGCAATCAATTTAGGTTTCTCCAGACTAAGCAGTTCTATCACACCTTCCTGTGATTTCTTTCTAGTTACCATCTTCTGGACATATTCCTTTGACACATTCCAGTTTTATTAAGATGGGACCCACCCAAAATGGGACTCCTCCAGCTTGTTCCTCATCCTCATGTCTCCAGTGTCCATGAATCCCACTGCCGTCCTTGGAGTGTCCCAGCCCTAAAAACGCAGTCGCTTTGCCTCTCCTTCTCTCCCAGCCCCCAGCATCCACGCAATTTCTCCCACAGCTCACCCTCTTCCTACTTCTACTACTCAGACTTTTTTCCTTGACCGTGGAAATAGTCCCTTAACTGCTTTTCTTGCCTCAAGTCTCTCCAGAAATGCTTTCTTAAACTTCAATTGCTATGCAAGGTCTAACTGCTGTTGGTTGGTCTCCCCCAGGACAAAGAAGCCCCCAGTTCCGGATTCTGGTTCTGCTGTGCGTCTGCCAGCTCTGTGGCTTTAGGTACATGACTTCCATCTTCGGCCTCCATTTCTCCACTTATAAAATGAAGATGTTGAACCAGACAGTCTCTAAAGAGATGCCTCCATTTCTAATCTGCTGTGTCTCCCCACTCCAATCTGCTAACAGACTGCTTCCAAAGAAATCTTCCTAAAATACTGATCTTCTTTTTTTTTTTTTTCCTGCAAAATCCTTCAGTTGCCCCCTCCTTTCACATAAATCCCAATCTCCTTAGCCTGGCACTGAAGAAACACTGCAGATTGGTATCCAACTCTCCTCCCCTAGCGCTCCGTGCTCTTCACGAGCCCACACTCAAGCTAAACACAGCTACTCCCTTTTCGTCGTACTTGTGCCAAGCTCCCACCTCTTTGCTCCCGCGGCACCAAATGCTTGCTTTCTACCTGGCACTGTGGGTGGGACACGTGCCATGTCTTTGTAAGTGCCTCGCAAATGGGTCACCCCTTCCTCATCCTCGTCTCCCACACAACACCTCATGCATAGGAGGCACTCAATAAGTAGTTGTTGACTCAATTTGTTCAGCCCAGAATGGCACTAACATTTTTTCGCCATCACATCGTACTCTTGACTCATAATGGGCTTCCAGTCAAATAAAATCTTTAAGCCTTTTTAAAAAATAGAATCTTTAATCTACTCTTCTTCCATTCTTTCCTTTTACCTGCTTTCGAACTGATATTCAGAAACTTCACCTGTTAGAGTTTAATCTTCATCCCTTGTTCTTGTCTGTACAGATCTTTCTGATTCTTGGTTCTCTTATCTAGTTTATTGGCGTTCCATTGTGTTACCCGCAGGTGTGATGGGTATGCTGACTGTTTCACTGCAGTTGTTGATACAAATGTTGAACAGGAGAAAGACCAGTTGCTTGCCAGCTTGGCATCTCACTCTCTAGCTTGACAGTGGCATTTAAAAAAATTTTTAATTATTTATTTATTTTCCTTACTTTTGGGCTGCATTTGGTCTTAGTTGTGGCACACGGGATCTTTGTTGCGGCATGCGGGATCTTTCGTTACAGCGTGAGGTCTCTTCGTTGTGGCGCTCGGGCTCCTCTCTAGTTGTGGCATGTGGGTTTTCTCTCTCTAGTTGTGATGTGCAGGCTCCAGGGAGCGTGGGCTCAGTAGTTGTGGCGTGTGGGCTTAGTTGCCCCGTGGCATGTGGGACCTTAGTTCCCTGACCAGGGATCAAACCCACGTCCCCTGCATTGGAAGGTGGATTCTTTACCATTGGACCACCAAGGAAGTCCCTTGACAGTGACATCTTATCTTGCAGTCTTTGGATATGGTTATTTAAGCACATATGACTATATTTTGTTATAATTCATCACGTACATAGACACTGAAGTGTAATCTCTGCATTCGTTTGATTCCTTTGTTGACAACCAGTCAAGTGTAAGGCAGCATACTAGGCTTTGTGTAATATAAAGTGATGATTAGGATTTGGCCCCTTGTCCTGTTTGAACTTCAGGGAGCAAATAAGACTCATGCAGAGACCAGTGCAGTACAAGGTAAAGTATGAGGCCCAGCACAAGAGGTAGGTCAAAAGGCTTTGGAGTCAAAGGATGGAGAGATGCATTTCTGGTTGAGTGAAGCCTTACAGAGTAGGACTGTCTTAAATGGACATGAGGAGATTAAGGTACAGGCTAAGCTGCTGTAACGAAGAGAGTCCAGAATACAGAGGCTTTACCACAGTGACAGTTCATTTCTCTCTCAGTGCTTGAGGTGGCAGGTGGTCCAACCGAGTTGCACTGTCCTCAATATGAGGCTTCCACTTGCGGGTTCAAGGTGACTGCTCCAGTCCTCACCATTCCCAGCCAGAAAGGTGATAGAGACCAAGATGTACCACTCAGTCACTTTGAGGACATAACAGGAAGTTGCTTATATGGCTTCTATTCATATCACACTGGCCTGCACTTAGTCACGTGACCACACCCAGCCTAAAGGAAGTCGAAATGTAGTCCTTCACTGGCAGCCTCATGCCCAGCTAAAACTATCACTTTTGAAGGAGAAAATAGATATTGGGAAGATAATTAACAATCAGCTACAGGAGAAAAAGAATTCCATGTGAGAAGAAAAACTGTAAAAGAGGAAGTCAATTGATTAATTCTATCTCAGCTGCGTGGAACTTATCAGAAGCATAGATTTGAATTTAGAAGAAAAAACTAGAACTCTTAAAGGAGGAATGGGCTGTCTTGAGAGAGTTCTCCACCTCTGAAAATGGTCAGAAGAATACAGTCAGAGGGACGATGGGTAAAAGGTCAGCCTTTAAGACTCTAGCTGTGTGATTATAGTGGGATGGAGAGGAAAGGTTCCTATAAACTGTCTGGAACTACAACACTCGCCCCAATGTGCGAAAATAAGGGTGGGGGCAGTGAGAAGGGGCTGGAAGGAACAGATGTGAGAGGGAATAAACAGAGCTTGGCTGAAGGCTGCTGGGGAGGGGAAGGGCAGGTCTGGGGAGCACGTTAGCTTAGCCACCTTAGGGATTCGGAAGAGTGGGCTCCGGGAAGCCTCTGCTTTGCCATGCCAGGCATGGGTGTGGCTGCCTCTTCCCAAGCCCAGGAAATATTGATAGAGCCGAGTGCTTCCTGCATAAAACAATGAGCATCACAGTAAACTCTGCTCCCGGGAAGGCATTTTGTTCATGAACAAGTGTTTTTTTCTCACTGTGTCCTAATGTTCATTTCTGTTTAAATTCAGTAAAAGCATTACCAAATTTAAAAATAATGTGCTTCGTTTTCCCCTGTCTCCCAGTCCCCACCTCACTCAATTCATCAAAGGTATCTAATCTGATTGTTTGGAAAATGCAGCTGCTCTCTGGATTTATATGTGCTCCGATAGGAAATGTTTTGTGTAATAATAAAAATCATTCTCTTTGGTGGATACTGCTGTTGCTTTGTGTTCTGTCCAAGAACGGTATTTCTTCACATCTGTTAAATACTAGCATTTTCCCCACTAAGCAGATTCCACTGGTGGCCAGTTTGTATTGCAAATCAAGGAATTTGTAACTTGTAACTAACTCCTCCTGGTCATTCAGGGCCATGCCTAAAGGATCAGAGCCACAGATGAACGTTCTCAAGCAGCCTCTGCAGATCCCTTAGAGAAGAGAGGGAGGCATAAATGGAAAGGCCTCCAGTAAAGGTCCCCCCTCTGTGTGTCTAAAGCACTTCTGTTTGGAAGGCGGGAGCATCCATAATGCTGGCAGAATCACAGAAGCTTCCCTGTACTGAGCATTTGCCCCTCATAATGGTCCTATGAGACAGGTTCCCTCATATCTCCCATTTTATAGAAGCGGAAACTGAGCTCAGAGAGGTCAAGTGACTTGTGCAAGGTCACACAGGATTCAAACTTCACTCTGCTGGACTCCAGAGCCCAAGCTCTTAATCACTACATCGAACTACTTAGATGGAGTAGGTCCTCTGATGCTGCATAGACTGTGTCTCTCCCTCTTGGGCATTGCAAGCCAGGACAGTGATGCCACAGGGGAGAATTTACAAGAGGACAGGGCAGGGCCTGAACCTGGGTCCTGAGGGGCAGTGGACGGGACAGAGGAGACCTCAGCTGAGGGATTACACGAGTCAGGTGGGCAGGCTCATTCCCACGGAAGTTGGGTAGCTTGGGGGTGAAGAACACAGCTTCCAGAGGCAGGTTGCCTGAGTTCATCCTAGCTGTGTGACCTTGGCCAAGGTAGTTATCCTCTGTATGCTTCAGTTGCCCCATCTGTAAAGTGAACATAAGAATAGTATCTATCTCATAGGATTGTCCTGAGGATTGAATGAGTGAATATATCTGAGACAGAGGCTGCTAGTTACCCCACAATACCCTTTTTCCTCTTTTTCCATAGGAATGGCTTCCAATTTTTAGCTGGGCATATAGCCTCCCAGAATAAAAACTGTGTTTTCTAGCCTCCCTTGTAGCTATGCCTGGCCATGTAACTATGGCCAGTGAGATATAAGCAGATGCTACTTGGCTTCTACCTGGAAAGGCCAGCTAGCATGTACTCTTTGCTCCCTTTGTCTTCTTTGTCCCTTCTTCCAGCCTGCTGCCTGGAATGTGGATGTGATATCTGGCATCCTAGCTGCCCTTTCAGACCTGAGGATAAGAGTAACACCGTAAGGATGGTGGAGCTGTGAGCTGGAAGAAGGCTTTGTCCCTGAAGACTTCACGAGCAAACCTACTATAGCAGCCCCTGGCTACCTACTTCTGTGCTTTTACACAAGAGAGAGAGAAACGACTATCTTACGTAAGCCTTTGTGATTTGGGGCCTTTATTACATGGTTGAACCTAATCTTAACCTGTACAATGTGAAAGACAAAGTGATGTCTGGTACATAGTAAGCAATTCAATGTGCTGGATAAGTCTGATTATTATTTTGTGTTAAATAATGGATGAGGTGAAGCCAAACTATAGCAGGGCTTGGAAAATCAAGGAGAGAAATTTGACCTTAATGTGAAGAGAACTTTATATTTGTTACTTCTAAAAAAATGACTTGAGGAGAATTAAACTAAAATGACCCACAATCCCTAGGACCATCCCATAAAGATAAAAGATAAGACCTATGGAAAGCAGGGGAAAGAATTGTACCAGAACCCTAGGCTAAGCCTGGTTATTAAAACTGCACGAAGTTTAGCTCTGAGTTGCTGGGCTGCTTCAGCTCTGAAAAAACAGAAGCCTTTGCAGGAAGCCAAGTATAAAGTGATGAAGGGTGAGGACAGTGGAGTGGGAATCATCTGGAAGATGGTTCAAAGGAGCTTACAAGGGCTTGACAAAGAATAGCTATGAGGATAAAGGAAATGCAGATGTCAGAGATGACTAAAGTTACACATCTGAGCCATTATAATAGGGGTCTGCTACTAAAGTGCTGTGTAACAAACGGCCCCGTAATCTCAGTGCATTATAACAATAAGCATTTATTTATTGCTTATGGGTGTGCAGATTGGCTGTGATGGCTGGAACCAGATAGGTTCAGCTGAAGCTGCCAGTTGTGTTCAAGTCTATTCCAAGTGTCTCCTCATTCAGGGACCAGAGGCTAGGTAGGCAAATTCATCTTGCGGCAGATGGCAGAAGTGCTGGAGACCAAGCCAAGCCATGAAAGCATATTTAGGGACTTCCCTGGTGGTCCAGTGGTTAGGACTTTGCCTTCCAATGTAGGGTGTGCGGGTTCAATCCTTGGTTGGGGAGCTAAGATCCCACATGCCTTGCAGCTAAAAAACCAAAACATAAAACAGAAGCAATATTGTAACAAATTCAATAAAGACATTTAAAAAATGGTCCACGTAAGCGAAAGAGAGGCATGAACATATATACAGTACCAAACGTAAGGTAGATAGATAGTGGGAAGCAGCCGCATAGCACAGGGAGATCAACTCGGTGCTTTGTGACCGCCTGGAGGGGTGGGATAGGGAGGGTGGGAGGGAGGGAGACGCAAGAGGGAAGGGATGGGGGAACAGATGTATATGTATGACTGATTCACTTTGTTATAAAGCAGAAACTAATAATAAAAAAAGAACATCAACAACAACAACAATAAAAAATGGTCCACGTTAAAAAAAATCAAAAAAACAAACAAAAAGAAAGCATATTTAAAGGCCCTGCTCACATCACCCACACTAATGTTTCTATTAGCCCAAGCAAGTCACGTGGCCAAGTCCAAAGACAATGGGGCAAGGAAGTAGGCCAGCTCTACCAGGAGGCACCACAAGGTCACACGATGGGAGGAGGAGAGACTAGGGAATAAGAATCCAACCTGCCGCAGCAACTGAGATACAAGTGATACCCCAGACGTCAGGTTTCTTAAAGCAAGGCATACCTGGAACATGAGAGCCATCTGGTGCAAAGGGTTCTGACACTGCAGTCAGGAGATCTGGGTTCCAGATCCCTCTCTGGGGCATACTCAGCCTTTCTCTTGTTGCTATTTTCTGCCATAGATGTTAGCACTAGACCATTCTTTCCCGGCACCTATCATCCTTTTCCCTTCCCCTCACACACCGTGGGTAGGATCCTGGTGTACAGTCGCTCCGGAAATGGCCTTGCCACTGACGTTAGTGGATCGGCCATAAAAACAGCTCTCAAAAATTGGCCCATGGGGCCTCCCTGGTGGCGCAAGTGGTTGAGAGTCCGCCTGCCGATGCAGGGGATGCGGGTTCGTGCCCCGGTCTGGGAGGATCCCATATCCCGCGGAGCGGCTGGGCCCGTGAGCCATGGCCGCTGGGCCTGCGCGTCCGGAGCCTGTGCTCCACAACGGGGGAGGCCACAACAGTGAGAGGCCCGCATACCACAGAAAAAAAAAAAAAAAAAAAAAATTGGCCCTGCTCCTAGGTACAAAGACTAGAAAGAACTATTCCAAGATGGTCCTCCTGGGGGTGGGACTTCAGGTTATTTTAGGTCTTTCTGTGTTTTCCAAACTTCCTCCAATGAGCATATATAAGCTTTATAATATCAAGGAATTTTAAAATGATTTTTTAAAACTCTTGTCATTGGCTCAACTCTATTTCATCCATCCTTTGCCAATAAGTATCTAAAGTAAAAGTCTATCTGAAGCGTTCGCACAGTGGACCTGCCAAGCCACGTCTTCCTTGAAGGAACAAACTCCCCAGACAACACAGGGCAGTTACTGTCCTTCTAATACGAATTCATTTCCCAGGAATGGTTTGAGGTTTTGTTTTGTTTGTTTTTTTGTTTTTTTCCCCCTGAATTTGGCGTTGGGGGGGGGGAGGGGCAGAGGGGCTTATAAATTTGAATATAAAAGAGCAAATCAAGGCTTCCCTCTTGTTGTTTTGGTTTGGGGCCTATATAGAACCAAGTCAGGCCGGAAATAGGCGCAAGAAATCCACCAGCTTTTGTCCTTTTGTCAGCTTTCCAAACGCTCCTCAGCCCCTCCCACACTCAGATAGGAAGCCCCAAAGGGGCATCTGACAGCAGACAAAACCACCAACCTGAAAAGAGTACTCTTTTCACCAGTCAAACCCCCATTCTCTCCAGGCAAAAGCAGATTTTGAATGGAAGGGGCACAGACTTTTTTTTTTTTTTAATAGTTATTTATTTATTTGGCTGCACTGGGTCTTAGGTGAGGCATGTGGGATCTTTTAATTGTGGCATGTGGGCTCTATTTCCCAGACCAGGGATCGAACCCGGACCGCCCGCATTAGGAGCATGGAGCCTTAACCACTGGACCACCAGGGAAGTCCCAGGAGCTCGGGCTTTGAGTCAGCTAATCCTGATTGGAGCTACTAAAAACACCCCTCCCTTGACCTTGCCCCCTCCCCAGCACTATCCAGTTTCTCCGATCTAGTCTCTCATTTAAAACTCTCCAGAGCACTACCTCTTCTCCCTAATGTCCCATATGCTTTGCATCCTCACCCAGTCTGGCTTCCGTCTAACTCCTCCCTCCAGGGATGCTACCCGCTGGATCATCAACAAGCTACTCGTCAAGTCAAAGTTCAGCCTCTTGTTTACTTTGGCCCCTTGCCTATATGTGAAACCTTCAATTATTCATTCTTTAAACTCTTATTCCTTTGGTCTCTCTGAAATCACGCTCTCCTGGTTCTTCGGGACTCTCTCTGAACATTAAAGTTCCTGTTTCTTCCTCTCCCGGCCTTTACTTCTTGTTGTCCT
Source organism: Mesoplodon densirostris (assembly GCF_025265405.1). NCBI lineage: Eukaryota > Metazoa > Chordata > Mammalia > Artiodactyla > Ziphiidae > Mesoplodon > Mesoplodon densirostris. Next base: position 58,868,631 of record NC_082673.1, on the reverse strand, counting down.
GGGTGCCGCCCTCTACCCACCTGTATTCTCACACCCCCCTCTCTCAGTGGTCTGATTCATTCTTAGTTTCAACCACGATTCGTATGCCGATAACTCCAACCCAGACCTTTCCCCTCTGATTCATATTTCCTGGAGGTGCTGGTCTTCCCGTCGTTGCCGTCAGATGGGCCTGAAACCCACCATGTCCAGAGCTGAATTCATCTCTCTTTAGTGCTCTTTGGTTGTAAGCAACCGAGACTGATCCTGACTAGCCTATGCATAGAAGAGAGTGGTTGGAAGGATTGCAAGGTAGTTCCTAGAGTCAAAGCAGTCACTGAACAACCCAGTGTTTGGAGGTGAGGACCAGGTCACTGCATAGATTCAAGTTTCCAGGAGTGAACTTGACACGGCCAGCTTAGATCATGGCTCTACTTCTTGGGTCTGTTATAGCAATAACATGGGACAAGAGGTGCAATGGGTCCAGACAATAGCCATCATGCCTCTGCCTCCCAAATCTGTTTTTTCTTCTACATTCTCCATTTCAGTTGGTAACCCTGCCATCCATCCATCTACCACCTAGACTGGGAAGAAGGTTCTCTCTCCCTCTCATCACAAAGCCAGTCCAATCATTACATTCTGACACTACCTTTATTAGTATTATTTTTTTAATTTCCATACAATGCTTACCCATCACCTGATTTGTGTGGGGTGGTGGCTTAGAAGTTATGGAACCCTGTTATCTTTTTTTAAAAATAAATAAATTTATTTATTTATTTATTTATTTATTTATTTATTTATGGCTGTGTTGGGTCTTTGTTGCTGCACGTGGGCTTTCTCTAGTTGCGGCGAGCGGGGGCTACTCTTCATTGCAGTGCGTGGGCTTCTCATTGCTGTGACTTCTCTTGTTGCGGAGCACGGGCTCTAGGCACGCGGGCTTCAATAGTGGTAGCACATGGGCTCAGTAGTTGTGGCTTGTGGGCTCTAGAGCACAGGCTCAGTAGTTGTGGCATACGGGCTTCTCATTGTGGTGGTTTCTCTTGTTGCGGAGCACAGGCTGTACGCACTCAGGCTTCCGTAGTTGTGGCACACAGGCTCAGTAGTTGTGGCCTTCAGGCTCTAGAGCGCAGGCTCAGTAGTTGTGGTGCACGGGCTTAGTTGCTCCACAGCATGTGGGATCTTCCCGGACCAGGGATCGAACCCGTGTCCCCTTCACTGGCAGGTGGATTTTTAACCACTGCACCACCAGGGAAGTCCCTGACATTACCTGTTAAAGTAGTTCTCCAAACAGTTGCCTCCTCTCCACCACTTGGACCTCTGACCTCCGTTGGGGTCTTACTATCTCTTGCCTTGATGACAATTAAGCTTCTTGAAGAGTCTCTCTCTCTGCTCCCATTCTTGTCCACCTCAAATTTGCCCTCCACCTAACAGCCAGAGTGATGTATCTAAAACCCAAATCTGACCATGTTACTCCTCTGTTGGAACTCTTTACCTGGAAGGTAAGGTATAGGATTTTCAGTCCACGTCTCTTGCTATAAAATAAGATTCCGCCAGAGCCTTGCCCTTGCCTACAGCTCCCCGTCCACACTCGCTGCTCTGCAGCCTGTTTTTGTTTATGGAACCCCTTCGGCCCAAGAGACCCCTGCTCTCTCTTACCTCCACCTTGGCTATTATCAACTCTAGAACTCAGTGGAGACCTTCCCTTCCCTAAGTCTTTCCTGACATCTCACGTGAGGCTAAGAATCCCCCTAACCACCCCCCCACCCCATGCTCCCTTTATGCCCTGAACACATCACTATCACCACACATAACCAAGCGTTTGATAAATATCCGTTTGCGTACCTCTCTCTCCTACTACGTGTAAATTCTTGAAAAGCAGGGACAGAGCAAGGCAGGTGCTCTATAGATGTGTTTTGAGTCGTCACTGACCTCGGTAAGTCAGATACGCTCTCTGGGTTTCAGCTTCCTCATTGCAGAGAAAGGATAACTCTACCCTATGTTGTGGAATTAAATGAGATGATACAAATGAAATGCCTTACCCAGTACCTGGCACATAGTAAGTACTGAACTGACAGTCACTTCCCTCACCACCATTCCAACTTCGGCAACACATTTTTTTTTTTTTTTTTTTTTTTGGCTGTGCCGCACAGCATGCAGGATCTTACTTCCCCAACCAGGGATCGAAGCCGTGCCTCCTGAAGTGGAAGCATGGAACCCTAACCATTGGACTGCCAGGGAATTCCCCACAATTTTAATTAAATGGGAAAAGATTTCTCAGTATCCTTTATTTAGCTGTATGTCTCCCCTTCTGTGAGAAAATGGGGCCAGGTCTGTATTATTCATTGCTACATCTTTTGCATATGGCAGGTGCTCAATAAATATTTTTAGGATAAATGAATAACTGCTGTATGTGCTTATTTGATTTTTCATTTTCACCTTCAATGAGCTTAATGTTCTTGTTTCCTTTTTCACATCGTATAAATCATCGACTTCTATTTATTCAGTGTGCACTGTTTCCTACTGCAAACCAGCCAACGCCTGAGGAAGAATGGAGGCTGGGCTCCTGGACAAGCCAGGCTGCTGGGCAATCGGGGAGGTTGCTGGCCACTCTCTCCCCTGGAGAGGATGATGCCCTCAGAGACACTGGGGGAGACACTCATCCCACTTTCACCTGCTGACTCCTACGGAGCACACAGCTCGCTCACTTACACTCACGGGCTCCTTTCATTCCCATAATAGTCCTAGGAGGGAGAAATTGTTTTACTGTGTCAGGCAGGGACCCAGAAGGGGACAGATTAGCTCACCCAAGCTGGGGAACTGAGGAATGTTGTTTTTTTTTTCGGTACGTGGGCCTCTCACTGTTGTGGCCTCTCCCGTTGCGGAGCACAGGCTCCGGACGCGCAGGCTCAGTGGCCATGGCTCACGGGCCCAGCCGCTCTGCGGCATGTGGGATCTTCCCGGACTGGGGCATGAACCTGTGTCCCCTGCATTGGCAGACGGACTCTCAAACACTGCGCCACCAGGGAAGCCCTGAGGAATGTTTAATGAAGGGGTTTTATAAAAGTTTGAGCAGGGTTTAAGGAAACCTGCAAGGAATAGTGTAGTCCCTGGGGTTGGTGACAGCTGGAGTCCTCATCCCTCCTGAAGGGATGAGAGGAGCCGCCAGCTGCAGCCACCAGGAGGGAGGGAGGGAGCTGGAAGAACAGACTCCCTGGCCTCACTCTTCTCCTGCCAGGGCTCCCCAGTGGCCAAAGGCAACCGCAACCACGTGGTCCAGAGGGGTGGGCCCTCAGGCCATGAGCAGGGTGAGAAAAGTCAAGAATGACTCTGGAAGAGCAAACAGGGCGAGGCCTGACGGTTCCACAGTACCAGGAGGGGGAACCCAGGCAGTCCAGCTTTTAGCTACTGGAGTTTTCCATGAAGAACCAAGAGATGGTCATGTCTGCATGGGATGAATGGGTACCGCCCAGATGGGGAAGGAAGACAGCCCCCTCTTTGTAAACGCATACACACCCCCATGCTGCTCTGTGAACTGACAGGAAACCACCTGCTGACTTAACTCCAGCAGCGTGGAAATGTTGCAGTGAATTTCCCCCGGCACAAGGCCCCAGCAGCCGTTAAGACCCTAGACTTGGGAATCAGACGGGCCAGGACGTGAATCCCAACTCTGTCACCAGCTATGTGAATTTGGGCCTCATCTGTAAAGTGGAAACTGTCATACCAACGGGGGTGTTGTTAGGATTACATGCAGTGTGCAATTTGCTTTGCATTCATTAAACATTAGCTAAAAACACTATCTTGGTAACAGCTACGGCTTTGCACTCTCATAGTTTTTTGACCTAATTACTTACTCATTCCAACTTCAGAATCCTTTTAGAATGGATATTTCTGTAACTGAGAAGAAGGATAATGGTGCCACATAGAGATGTATAGTTTTAAACCCCTTTCCCTTAGATTATCAAATGTGATTGTTACAAAAACCCAGTGAGAACTCTGCCTCTTTTAAAGGTGGAGAAACGGACAGCCAAGGAGTCTCAGTGGCTCGTTCAAGGTCACTGAGGCAATAAATATGGTGGCATCCTGCTGAAAAGGCAGCGCCCACTATCTGGTCTCCTAAAGGCAGATGGAAGCTGCAGCTCTCAGAGGGGGCACCTTGTGTGTGCCCATCACCCTGCAGCCGTCTTTTGGCTGCATCATTTAACAATGTGCGTTTCCCCAAATCATAATTATGTCCTTCGTTTGCAAGAGAGAATATCAGAGCCACTTCCTCCCGGTAAGCCTGCAAGCGGGGGAGTGGTGAGTGCCCACAGTCAGGCTGGCTGCACCCCACTCACTGCTGTTTAGGCTTCCTCAGTACAGACCACTCCTCCGGCCTCTCCTGGCAGAGAGCAGTGCGTTCACTCCCCCAGCTTCACTAGTGCTTTCTCTGTGGCCGGAGAAGAAAGCAGAACTTGCCCCCAGGCTTCTCTTACTGGAGGTGCACGCTTTACAAAGAGAAGCCCATCTCTGAAAGCACAGCGTGCATTAGCATCCTCTCCTTCGGAGAGAGCTATTTTTGTCTTTCGTCTTCAGAGACGGTTCCAAAGTAGGGGATGCAAGAATCAGGAGAAGAACCAAAAAAGCCCAAGGTCTCCAGCTCAGAAGAGAGCAAATCACTGTCATTTCCTCAAACAACGATTGCCACAGCAGTGACAGAGAACAAACTGAGTTGGAGTCGAGCTGCCCTTGGGTACAGGACAACATCCAGAAAGAGACAGATCTCTTTCTGTGGGATTTCTCTCTGTACACTTCGCGGAACAAGGTTCGTTGCCATGGTTACTAACAAATCACATGATAGCCTCGCTCCCTAGAAGTGTAGGAGAACAGCCGGCTCAGACTGTGATGGAGAGAGAAGATGCTTTCCTCCCCAGCATGTTTGCTTTTCCTGAGCAAACCTACGCAGCACTTTCCTGTTCTGGCCTGCCCACTTAGGGGGTAAGGGCCAGCTGCTCTTTGGGGCACCAATTCATTGCTTTCATAATGAGAGCAGCACAAGTTTCCCTCAAGAACTTTTCCTTCTGGTTTCAGGAGCCCCTCTCCCCCACTCCAGCCCCTTCCTTCTCTGGCCCCTCTGTCCCACGCACGCGCGTGCACACACACACACACACACACACACACACACACGAGTGCTGTACTGAACTCCTGAGCTGAGTGGAGGGTGGACCGTGCAGCCTACACCACTTGAATAAGCTCTTTTAAAATCCGAGGATGGCATGAGTCAGGGAATTTTGAAGCTGTGATACCATCAGGACACTGATGCCTCAAGGGGGTGAAGAGAGGGAGAATGGACTCACCCAGATCCTAAAGAGACCGGGCAGGGTCAGCTTTCCCCAGCCCAGCCTCGACGTCTTAGAATTGGGTCCACTCTGACCATGTCTGATGTGGTGAGGTGGGCGTGGGCCCACGGTTGTCGCCTTCCTGGGAAGAGAAAACCGTGGCCTCGGAGAAAGCTCTAGAATGACAAAGCTCTTTGCCTCTTCCCTTCCCCCTCTCCTTCCCTACAGAACCAGGCCAATTAGCTCAAGTTCTGGGCTGCAACAGCAAGGCTAGAGGGGCAGGTCTTTTTCCCTGACGCTTATGGATTGCCTACTTCTTTGGGTTCAGATCGTATCTCATCTTATCGATTCCATCAGATTTTCTGGTCTGCTTTCCCCATTGCAAAAACAAAATCTGGATGATAGAAACAGACACAGAGTCAGCGGGCAGCAAAGGCAGGGCCAGGGAGGGACTCTGCCGCAGCTGGGCGAGGGGATTCAGAGGCCTCGCTTCAGGGTCACTGCCTCAAAGAGCAAAGTGCATTCAGAGACAGGAGGCAAACAGCCTCACAAACGCAACTAACCCCACGGGGCACCACAGGGCCAGGGCCAAGGAGACCAGAGGACTCTAAAATGAAGGGGGGTAAGGTATGCACCCCAGGGGTATGTGAACCTCCATCCAGTGGGGTACAAGACATATTAGAACTTCCATTCAGAGTTAGCTCTTCTTGTTATATGTATTTTGGTACATGTATTATAAGGTATAAAATTTATCACGTAGGATCACATTTGACTGAGATTAAGAGAGAAGAGAAGGGGCTTCCCTGGTGGCGCAGTGGTTGAGAATCCGCCTGTCAATGCAGGGGACACGGGTTCGAGCCCTGGTCCAGGAAGATCCCACATGCCACGGAGCAGCTAAGCCTGTGCGCCACAACTACTGAGCCTGCGCTCTAGAGCCTGTGAGCCACAACTACTGAGCCCGCGCTCTGCAACAAGAGAATCCACCGCAATGAGAAGCCCACGCCCTGCAATGCTCGCCTCAACTAGAGAAAGCCTGCACGCAGCTACGAAGACCCAACACAGCCAAAAATAAATAAATTAAATAAATTTATTTTTAAAAAAAGAAAGAAGAGAATATCCAAAACAACAAAGGCTTAAACAAGAGAGAAGTTTATTTCTCTCTCATGCAAATGGAGTCTGGCGGTTGGGCGCCCAGAACTGGTGAAGTGTCTTTTCTGGTTGTTCCACATCCTCAACATGCGGCTTCCACTCCGTTGTCCAAGGCTGTTGCTGACGGTCAAGCCATCCTGTTCACATTCGAGGCAGCAGGAAGGAGAAAGAAGGGAAGAACTGCATGTTCCTTCCATTGAGGACACTTCCTGGAAATTGCACCTTACACTTCTGACAATTCATTGGCTAGAATTTAGTCACGTGACTACACCTAGTTGCAAAGCATCCTGGGAAAATGTAGGATGCCATGCGCCCATTAGGAAATGCTACACTAAGGAAGCGGGGAAGGATGGACACGGGATGCCACTAGCAGTTTTTACCATAGTAATATGTTAGTAGTGGAATAGCACACACGTATACTTACAAAGAAATAAATGTACTGGTTGGGTGCATAATCAAGATTGGGGCTTTTGGGGTGAAGTTTAAAGACCACTGCTGTGGATTATAGTACTCTAGAAGTGCATATAATTAATGGAAGGAAGGAATAGAGGTTTTTTCTTTTCTCAACCAAGTAAATTTGGAGCTCAATTGCCTTCATTCAAGGACTCATGAATCAGGCAGCATTCCGTCTAGCAACTAGAAAGGCATCCCGAGGGATTTTTTTTTCTTTTCTTTTTAACCGTCTGGCATACATTCATCCTTCCCCTGGTAAAGCAGTATGGAGAGTTTTATGTAGGGATTCGTCCTTCCCCCACTCTAAGCGATGCCGTTGTGAGGGAGCCCTAATTAGTCTTAGCTAATCAACTCCTCCCATCCACTTGACCACTGGGATTAGTGTAGGTTACCGATTCGACTCTTAGAAAGGAGACACTGGACAGAAAGTTAAGAGCACATGAAGTTGGAAGCTGCCCAAATCCTCCTGCAACCATGATGGGAGAGCTTATGTGAGACTGCAGCCAACGTCCAGAGGAGAAGGAAGCCACGCTGAGAGAGGATGGGGTCCTGGTGATACCATTTAAGGTCCTGTATCAAGCTGCACCTGAACACAGCATGCATTGTGATGAGGAGCCATTTTGGACCAGGTAGATGAGGTCAAACCCCTAGACCTGGCAGAGCATCTAGGGGGAAAGAGCCTGAGACGGAATGACTTCCTAGAGCAGAGCCTGGCTATGTGTACGTGAAAGAGAAGACAATTCACTTTCCATCTTGGATAAGTGACTGTCTTTTTAAGTCTTTGTTTTAGCAGCCAGCCTACAGCCTAGCTAGTACACATGTATTATTTCATTTCATTTATTTTTAACGATCTCATTTAATTACCCAAGGTGGCACAGCAAGTGGGCGCAGAGCAAGGATTTGAACCCAAGACTGCCTGACTCAGGATCCCACACTGTCGTTCACCACTTCAGCACTCTGCTCATGCATCCCCTGGGCTAAGTCTCTTTCCTACATGCTGAGTGGAGTCACGGCACTTTACACTGTGCCCTCGTTGCATCTTTGCACTTAAGTGCTTTGGGGCCAGAGGCTGTACTCTTCCCCCTTGCACTGCCCGGGTCTGGATGGGGCTTGGCCCTCTGTAAATGTTGAACAAATAAATGAATAATAAATGGTCTTGCTGAGCCTCAGAATATCTAGCAGGCTATTGGAGGATCAAATGAGATCATGTTTGAGAAGATGTTTTGAAAACTACAAGCCAATATATACACTTGGGTTATAGTCAGCTCTCTTGTTAGGAAATTCTCTATATTTAGGGCAGGAATATGGCTGTTTCCATGCTGTACTGTCTTTTGGTACTTTCCTCTGAGAAACAGTATTCCCTGTCATGTCACTCTTAGGGTTGGAGGACACCTAGAGGCCACTCAGACCTACCTCCTGGTGCCCTCCCACCCCTACCCCTGGCAGGATTCCCCTCCATGACATTTCCACTGAAAGGTCAGTTGGTCAGTAGCCCTTCTAAAAACTGGGCACTGTGATCAGAATGTGACTCAACAGTGCAGGACAGGAGACAGGCTCCATGCTGTCCCCAGATGTACCATGAGTTCTCCTCCACAGTTCAGAGTCCTCTTTCAAGGTCAGGTTCAAAGTCACCTGTTCTGCAGAAGTCTTCCGAGTCCAGCAGGGGCACTGAGGTCCCTTTCTTTCCTGCTGTGTCATTTTGTACTTTATTCTAAACCATATCACATTATACTTTTATTTGTGCTTTTTTTATAAACCCCACTTAATCACTTCTCCAAGCTACCACCTCCACCCCTCATAGGTGAGATTTTTCAAGGGCAGAGACTCTATCTTACTCTTTTGATTCTTATCACCTACCTCAGTGCCTGGCATTTGTTGATAAACTTAATAAATGCTTGTTGAAAGGATGAGTAAATGCGTGAGCAGAGGGGCTAAAGCTTTGTCTCTGTCATTAGACAAACTCATGTCCAAATCCCATTGATTGACTATACTCATTCATTTATGCATGTACTCATTCATTCAGTCAAATTTTTGTTGAGTACTTAATATATTCCAGACACCCTGCTAGACACTAGCATTGGAGAATCAGGAGGACAGAGTCCCTACCCTCACAAGTTTATATCTGAATAGTAGAGACAAAATAAAGAAGCACATCAGTAAGTAAACAAGCTATCTACAGATTCTAATATGTCCTGTGAATGAAATGAACAGGGGGCGTGTGATGGAAGACGTGAGGTTGGCAGTGGGCAACCACAGATGATGGAGAGGGGGCAGGGAAAACCTCACTGGGAACCTTTGAGCTGAGTCCTGAAGAATGAGTCTTTTAAAGAACAGGAGGAAAAACAGGGGATAGCCACAACCAGAAAAAATTTGCTTCTTTCTCTAAGGCTTAGTTTCCTCATCTGTAAATTGAAACAATCATAGCACCCACTTCATGATTTTTTGTGAAGCTTAAATGCATTGAAACACTTAGCATAGTGCAGGGCACCTAGAAAGCACTCAATACAACTTAGCTCTTATTATGGGGTAATGCTCTTGAAAGGAAATGAGGGAGCAGTCCTGTGGTCCTCTGTAATTGCCACTTCCTTTCCAAGTTCTAAGCCATCTGTTAAACAACACAGTTAAGAATGTGCCTGGGATATATACACTACCAAACGTAAGGTAGATAGCTAGTGGGAAGCAGCTGCATAGCACAGGGAGATCAGCTGGGTGCTTTGTGACCGCCTGGAGGGGTGGGATAGGGAGGGCGGGAGGGAGACGCAAAAGGGAGGGGATATGGGAACATATGTATATGTATAACTGATTAAATTTGTTAAAAAAAAAAAAAAAAAAAAAGAATGTGCCTGGGAGGGAATTCCTGGTGGTCTAGTGGTTAGGACTCCACGTTTCCACTGCAGGGGGCGCTGGTTCGATCCCTGGTCAGGAAACTAAGACCCCACAAGCTGCGCAGTGTGGCCAAAAAACAAAAAAGAAAAGAATGTGCCTGGGGCACCAACCTTAATCTCTCTGACCTAAGATCTCTAGAATCTCTTTAAAATGAGTGTAAATACCTTATAAGGTTGACAGAGAGAACAAATCAAATAATGTATGTAGAAGCCCTGTGCAGTGGTACTTATTTCTATTGTCATATCTTCAGAGTTTCTCCATAGTTTCTGGACATCTCATGTTATAGCTGCAAGCACACCACTGAGTTTGCCAGCCAAGAACCTTCTTAAAACAAGACCCCTGAAACTGAACATGGAACTTCAAGCAAGCTCTGGCAGAGCAGGGAGAGCACCCACAGTCCCAACACGGCCTTACAACCAGGTAACAAGTTAGTAGCAGAAGCAAGAGTAGAACCCAAGTCTACTGCCCCCAGGCCAACCAGATACACCCTCAGCATCCTGTGGTCCGGCAGGTGAGAAGAAGTTTGCCGTGTTACTCCAGAACAAAAGGCCTCTGCTTTTTCTTCTTCTTTTTTCTTTTCTTTCTTTCTTTAATTGATGTATAGTTGATTTACAATATCATGTTAGTTTCAGGTGTACTTTTGAAGGAGCTGCAAGACACCTAACAAGGCTAGTCTTTTCTACTGGTCAGGTGGGAAGATCTTGCATTTATAACAGGAGCAAAGAGAAAGATTCTAACCATCTCAGAGACAAAAGTCTTTCTGCAGTTCAAAGTCCTCTGAACCTGTGGTTTCTTTGATGTGTGTGTTTGTGTACACACATACACGTGCATGAAAGAGAGGAGAAACAGCACTGGCTCCATACTTTAAGCCACTGACTCTTGCAGATAGGATTATTTTATGTATTCTTATTTTCAAGTCTGGCCTTAAATGGCAACATAAGCAGAAAGATGCCAAGGAGAGTGGTGGAACAAGGGCTTAATTACAGGGACCTTCGTACAACTAACATGCCAATAATTTGCCTAGCTGAGTGATTCAGCAGTAATCCTGCCAGGTTCCCAAAGAAAACCCATATCTGGGATGATGTAATGTCTCTCCACCCCAATACAGCCGTCTCTCTACACCCACCGTCACAAGTTTACCGTCTCCTCTGGAGAGCCACAGTTCCATCTGTGGAATTTTCAGTTGCCATCTGCACGGTGACAAATATGTGTTTTATTATTTAAATGGTATTACAATGTACAATGCTGCTAGTCTAGCCCTTCACGTTTAAAATTTCAATAGAAAAATTAAGACAAAAAATCCTAGCCTCTGGTGAGTTATATATTGGCAAATCATGTCTGCAGAATGCCTCCAGTATCTCAAATTAGATATTTGATCTATGTAGCCCATGAATATTTATACTTTGAGGCAAAGTGATTGATTTAATTTATCACTGGAAATTGAGATGACTATCTAGACTTACTACATGGTAAGCCTTGCAGAGAATATGAAGAGAAAGGGACCCTAGTCCTACCCCTGTCTGATGTACCTTGTGCGGGGCTGGCAGATACTTTTGCTTGCCCACCTCAGATTCATTAGTCTTCCCCATATTTCTGATCAGACAAATACTCAGGGAAGGTGCTCTTATCCTCATGTAAACTAATTTTGGTTTTCCTTGCCACACTTGGCTAAGCATATCATTCATTTTATTTCAATTTATTTTGAAGAGAAATGGAAGGAGATCTACTAGGGGCTTGGGGGGAGTTCTGGGAAAAAAATTTTTCTGATAAAAAGAGATCCGAAAGGGCTTCCCTGGGGGTGCAGTGGTTGAGAATCCGCCTGCCGATGCAGGGGACGCGGGTTCGTGCCCCGGTCTGGGAGGATCCCACATGCTGCAGAGCGGCTGGGCCCGTGAGCCATGGCCGCTGAGCCTGCGCGTCCGGAGCCTGTGCTCCGCAACGGGAGAGGCCATGACAGTGAGAGGCCCGCGTACCGCAAAAAAAAAAAAAAAAGAGATCTGAAGAATAAGCTCCTTTTTTTCTGCCTTTGGATGTTGTTGTGATACAAGGAACCCCTGCAGCCATCTTGCAAACATGAGGGTAGGTAGCTGGAAGGATTACAGAGATGACAAAAATCTGGGTCCTTGATGTTGATAAGTTACTGATAAACTAACCTAGAGCTGCCCCTACCTCCAGACTTCTCATTATAGAAAATAATAAATCCTTTGTTATTTAAACTGTTTGGATGGAGGCTTTCTGTACGTAGAAGCTGAAAGCATTACTAAGTAAGGCAGTGATTTTCAAGCTTTTTGACCATAAACCAAAGTGAGAAATATGTTTGTTTACATGTAATGCACTCTAAAATCTTCTGTTTGACTCTATTTCATTTTCTAAAATTCAGGTCATGACTCACTGAAGTGATTTCAAAACTCACTGGTGGCTCCTGACCCACATTTTGGAGAACATTAAAGTCCTACGGTACATAAGCTACTGTGATATAATGAAAAGCAAAATGTGGTAAGTGTCATAAAAGACAAACAAAGTGCTATCATAGGAGAGAATGATCACTTTGAGTTTGGGGAAACAGGGAAGTTTTCATGGAAGAGCTGGACCTTGAAAAAATAGCTACATTTTCAGCAAGAGAAGGGAGTTTAAGGAATGACCAGAGGAAAGGCAAGATGGTGGGAAGTCAGATAAATGCCAAAACCAGTGGGTAAACCTGGGCAGATGTTGACGTGTGTGGTTTAGAGAGTAGTGAGAAGTGAGGTCTGACTTGGGTTAGGTCACGTGCAGTCTTGGTGGCAGGCAGATGGGAGGCCATATGAAGGCCTTCAGGGAGGGCTGGGTGTGAGGAAGTCTAAATAGGTGGCAGTTGCAAGTTGGGTTGAGTCTGAGTCATATCAGAAGCTCAAACTGGAACTGGAGGCAAACGAGAAGGGCTCTGCTCTAGGAGCTCAGCTTCTGCTCCGTCACATCTTTCTGCCTAGTCACTGCAAACCCATTTTACCCAGGGGCGTCCTCTATCTGTGAGCTGCTTTATAGTGGTGACCAAAGAGTGAACTGGTCTTTCTAAAAATTCTGCCTGGCAGCCCCCAGTGTAAACCAACAGTGCCGATGTGGTGCTTCTGCTCAATGAAACCAACAGAGTGAGCAAGAGTGGCCAATCTGCAATTTCAGAAAGGCCAGAAACCCCCAACTTCTCATTGTTCCTCTTGCACCCACCTGCCTGCCTTCTGATGAGTTCACATGTTGTTAGATCCAGCCCTAAAAGGTGGGCTGAGCCTTGCTACTTGGCACCTCTAATGGAAAAAAAAAAAAAATTCAGTGGAGGAGGGTTTGGAATTGCTGGTTAAATTGCATGTTTGTGCTATCTGTGGATTTTCATCACCCATGTCATTCCTCCCCTACTCTCTCCCTGAAAACCAAGACCTGACCCTCATGATGGAAATTAATCAAAACGAATCTGTGACTTCTCTTTTCTTATACCTGTAGACATGAGGGATTGGCAAATCAGAGTAGACTTTTACTGGGAACCCAAATACTGGAGAATAGAACCAGATTTTGATCAATCTTAAATGGGGTCAAGTTTACTCTTACCCTTGCCCCTCAAATTAGTGATAGTTTCTTAATATTTAAGACTGAATGTTCAGATTTCTGGAGCACTGTTTCTGTCCTGACAGTTGATACTCTCTGTGGTTTGAGCAGAGGCCCCTACATTTCTGCCCCCCCGGCTCCATATGGAAAATTACAACCAATAGTCTACCCTTTGGGAGCACAAAGAAAGTTAATTCCTTGGTTTAAGGTGGGGGACATTGTCGTGATGGAAGCACCAGCTACCTACATTTGACCCCAAAGCATATGAAATCAAGCCATAAGTCTGCATGGTTACAGCAGTTCTGCCTTGGTATCTTCAAGTGGTTTATTTGGGCTTTTCTTTGTAGAATCTTTCAAACCCTCATGTGTTAGAACTTAAGAATGGAGTTAATACCGTGAACAAAAATAGGTGTGAGGGAAAGACTAGACAGGAGGGTACCAGTCCTCTCAAGATAAAATGGTGGTCAAATGCACACAGTGCCTGCCTTCCTCTGGGGTCCCTGCTGTCCCCTTTCACAAATCCTCCAATGGCACCTTTAACATTCCACTGTTTGTAACTGTTAACATATCTGCCCCTCGACAGGAATGTGGGATCCCTAAGGACAGGACGGTGACTTACTCATCTCTGTATTCCCAGAACCTAGTAAAAAAAAAGTGTTTCTTGAATGAATAGTTAAGTGAATGAGTGAAACCTTACCAGCCTAACTAACAGCAAAGGTTCTTCTCCTAGGATTTCTTTGACAATAACAGCTCAGAATCAACTCCTCTAGAACCATCTGCTGTTGATTTTCTAACCACACCTCCTAAGGCCTCCTCAGGGTCCAAAGTCTACTGCTCTTGCAGATGTTTCAATTACCTGGTATTTCCTTTTTACATTTTTATTTCCTTCATGGACATTTATTCAAAAACTCTTTCTAATAACTTACTTTAATAACATTTTCCCTAATTTTAAAAGTAACATAAGCCCATTTGTACACAGAAAAGCATAAAGAAAAAAGTATCACGCCTATAAGAGGTACTTGCTGAGGTCCATCCCGTCCACTTTGATGACAGTGATGCCTGTCTCAAGCACTCAAACGGTGACTCTCATCCTGTTGGAGCCAGCACCCTCTTTTTATAACAAGTATTTTTATTTATTTATTTATTATTATTATTTTTTTGCAGTACGGGGCCTCTCACTGTTGTGGCCTCTCCCGTTGCGGAGCACAGGCTCCGTACGCGCAGGCTCAGCGGCCATGGCTCACGGGCCCAGCCGCTCCGCGGCATGTGGGATCCTCCCGGAGCGGGGCACGAACCTGTGTCCCCTGCATCGGCAGGCGGACCCCCAACCACTGTGCCACCAGGGAAGCCCTAACAAGTATTTTTATAACTTCACCTTTATTACACTGAAATGAATTTTATAGATAATATAATATGTACACATCTTTTTAAAAAATTCAATAATCATATTACAAATTGTTATTGACTGAATGTTTGTATACCCCCAAAATTCGTATGTTGAAATTCTAACCTCCAAAGTGACGGTATTAGGAGGTGGAAGCCTTTGGGAGTTGCTTAGGTCCTAAGGGTGGAGCCCTCATGGATAGGGTCAGTGTCCTTATAACAGAGACCCCAGGGAGCTCTCTTTCCCTCTACACCAAGTGAAGATACAAAGAGAAAGTGGCCATCCACCCTCATGAGAATCCGATCATTCTGACACCCTGATCTTGGATTTCCAGCCTCTAGAATTGTGAGAAATAAATGTCTCTTGTTGATAAACCAACTGCCTGAACTGACTAAAGCACAAAGTAGAATTAAAAGGAAAATAGGGCTTCCCTGGTGGCGCAGTGGTTGAGAGTCCGCCTGCTGATGCAGGGGACACGGGTTCGTGCCCCGGTCTGGGAAGATCCCACATGCCGCGGAGCGGCTGGGCCCGTGAGCCATGGCCGCTGAGCCTGCGCGTTCGGAGCCTGTGCTCCGCAACGGGAAAGGCCACAACAGTGAGAGGCCCGCGCACTGCAAAAAAAAAAAAAAAAAAGGAAAATAATTTACAGTAAAAGAGCAAGTCTGTCAGCTGTGCAAATGCTCAGCAGGACTACCCAGGAAGAAATGAATAACAATGTTGTAGGTGCTTGATACCCAGAACCCCTGTGAATGTGGCAGCCAGCAGTGCAGGCCCATACACGTCTGTTGTAGTGGAGATGCAGACTCCATGAGTGGTGCTGACATTGCTAATGTGATTTTCCAAAATGGGGAACAAACTCTTGGAAAAGTTCTAAATAAAACAAAGCTCAGTGTTCCCTTGATGTATGCAGTAATTGCTTGCCTGGAAAATACAGTGCATTTAAAAAATGCTTCGGTTTTACAGATAAAAAGAGTAAGGTTTAGCTCCAATATTTTGAACAGTTTCTTCACCTGTGTGAATGTTCAAAATTCATGAAGGTCCCAAGAATGGGTGTTCCATGCATTGTGGGTCGTTAACCATCTCCTGTCTTTACATCTCTAGCTACTAATTCAAGGCCACTAATAGCCTTGAATCATTGAAAGAATAGAAAACGCCCTCCTCCACCTTTGTCCAATGTCCCAGTTGAGAAGGACAGATCCAAGCGAACCCCGGTGCTCCCATCCCCCGTCCTGTGATGAAACACCAGGGGAATGCTACTGACGGCCTTTGGCACAAGGTGTTTCTACCTGATAATGAGAAACACAAGGTGCGTAAACGGTACCTTTCTCTGCCTGTGGTTGTTCTATGACGATATGAGGCCTGGGGACCGCTATCATCTCGCTGTCATCCAGAGAGCCAGCCCGAGGAAGAGGCCAATGCAGGGCGCAGGCAGAGAGAACGGTGGGAAGAAGCGGGGTACCCGCTGACTTAAAATGAGCCGCTGAGTCAGCCAACCCCAGAACTGCCCCCATTCCTTTCCTCTTGATGGGTTAAATAATTGCACGAGCCGCTGGGGTTGGGGTTTTCTGTTTTACAGCCAAAAGCTTCTTCCTGATAAAAGCACTCATATTCTCACCGGAGACCCCGTTTCTGAGCTTCTTGCAGAGAAATGGCCTCCTTTCTTGGTTCTTCCTTGAGATGAGGTGGTTAAGGAAGTGTCTAGGTTCACATTCCAGCTTTGCTTTTACAAGCTGTGTAAGTATTGGCAAGTCCCTTCATCTTTCCATGTCTCATTTCCTCATCTGTAAAATGGGAACAATAAGAGTTTTCTAATTCCAGGGATGTTGTAAGGATGAAGCTAAATGAGTTAGTATAAGGAAAGCACTTGGAACAGTGCCTAGCCCATCACTCGAGCTGAATCAGTGGTAGCTAGGATTACAGAGTCTCTTTCAGCTTTTTGGTTAGATTTCTCTTGGCCGCAAATGACAGAAATGCCATTCAAACTAAATTAAGCAAGACAAGGAAAGTCACTGCCAGCTGAGGGCACCGAGGTGGGTTACAAGATCAGAAAGAGCTGCCGGGATCAAGGCCTTGGGGATCGGATGCGGTCCTTCTAGACAAACAGTTCGTATCCTTGACCGCCCGTTAAGAATCATCCAGAGGGCTTTTTAGAGTCCCAAGGCCCAGGCTGCATCCCTGACCAATCAAATAAAAATTCCAGTTTTTAAAGCTCCCCAGGCAAGTCCAACGTGCAGCCCCAGCTGAGAACTCCTGCCTAGATCTCAGTTCATCGGCCTCCGGTCTCTGCTGTTCTCTGTTTGTTTCGTTCTACAGAAATCTATTCCACGGCTTCCATGTCTGTCTTCCCATAACAATCTCAACAACAACACAAATTTTAAATAACAAAGTTCTTTCTCCCCGCATCCACATAGCAATGGATCTGTCCTGCTTGGGTCTCCTTATCCTTTTTATTCCGACCACTGTTGCTAAGGGCTGGGGTACAAACCCACCCCTGTGGTCAGGAATCTTGATTGACAACGTACCAGAAGCACTTGGCCTGGAGACAGAGCACGTCCCTCAAAGATCTAGAAGGACTGAGCAGGAAAGGTCTGTACACAGCATCTCAGTAAATAAGACTAGTTACACTTCATCTTTTTTTTTTTTTTCTTGGTGTAATTTATTGTCAGCGTGATTTGCTTCAGCCATTTTTCCGTAACCAATAAGATTTAGGCTGGATGGGGACTTGTCTTGAAGTCTTTTAACCACAGCAAGTGAGGAGATTATTGCTTGGCTGGGACGATGCCTGGTCTGTCCCTTGGTCTGTCTCCCGGCTGCCTGGATGGATTTGCAGTTCTTCATTCCCTGGAGCCGCTTATTCACTGATTCCTTGTCACACCCACAGATGACTGATCTCATAAGTTTCCCTTTTGACTTCACTCTGGGATCGTGTTCTAACAATACTGTCACTCTTGGTACTGACTACACAGTATTTCAATTCGAACTGAAACCCAAGTTTCCATTTCCTCGAAATTCTGACCTCTCATCTCCTTTTCTTTTTCTTTTTTTTATAAATTTATTTATGTATTTATGATCTTTGGCTGCGTTGGGTCTTCGTTGCTGCATGCGGGCTTTCTCTAGCTGTGGCGAGCGGCGGCCACTCTTCATTTGCGATGCACGGGCTTCTCATTGCGGTGGCTTCTCTTGTTGAGGAGCACGGGCTCTAGGCGCACGGGCTTCAGTGGTTCTGGCACGTGGGCTCAGTAGTTGTGGCTCGCGGGCTCTAGAACACAGGTTCAGTAGTTGTGGCGCATGGGCTTCGTTGCTCCGTGGCATGAGGGAGTTTCCCGGACCAGGGCTCGAACCCATGTGCCCTGCATTGACAGGCAGATTCTTAACCCCTGTGCCACCAGAGAAGTCCCTCTCATCTCCTCTACTTGCTTATCTTCAGGTTGGAGGAGCTCTTTTAGGAATGCATTTTTTTTTTTAAACCAAAAGATGATTGGAATTACACATGGTATTAAAATCCTAGAGTATGCTCATCCACATGTGGTGAATAGCACTCACCAGATTCCCTTTTTTAAACTGGACACTATCAAGAACAATAAAACACATTCCCAACCTTCCAGAAAGTAAAGAATTTTTAAGCCAGCTGGAGCAAAGCGTATTTGAGGAGACAAACCACAGTAAATACCTGTGTGTAATTAACAGAATGAGCAGCATAATCAAAGAGCTGCTCCCCTGCATATCTGCATCCCCAAGGACCTCATTCTCTGGGGTTTATTTCTGGGGCTCTGTCATTGCATGTTTTCTGAATTCAGCTTACTTTAGGTTTCACAAGTTTCTGGTGACACACTGAGCAGCTAATTTTGATCTCAGAGTTTCCCAACCCACTGAAGCCATTGCGGCAACATGACAGATGAATGATGGGGGGAAACGGCTGCAAGGTGGATGCTGGGGGAGGGATGGACAGAGGGTCCTTGTCAGCTGCCTCTGGGGGCTTTCATTACAAAGGAAGTCTCCATCTCTTGGTTATTAAGTAGATGCCTTACAGGCCTCTTCCTGTTTTGCTCACACTTCGCATAGTTTCAGTTGAAGTGAAAAGGGCCCCCAAAGGGGCTTTGCTCCACCACTAGATGGAGGAATACCTTCTCCCGTGCAGCCCTGGAGACAAGGGCCAGGAAAAGGATCTACTGCCACCCAACCCAAACTTTGTCAGCCCCCCTCGCCCCTCCCCCACGCCGAGCAGGAAGCCACCTGCCGCAGCAACGGTCACTGCTGAGGTCACCCTCATCGTGTGCTTTACATTTTGAGATCTGATTCCTGCGTGAAGCCGCAGCATCCTCTTTGGTGTTCTTTGAAAGTTCTGTGTTTTTCCAGCTGTTCCACAAACCTTTGTTGGCCAGGGCGGCCTTGCACATAGCTTTCCAAAATTACTGTCAGCATTCTTTCCACCCACAGGATCCGCAATGACCCTCCACCTTTGTGAATGCAAATCCTTCCCCCTTCTTACTGAGTTTGTCTCACTTCCTCCTCCCAAAAAAAGCTGCCTGCGTCACTCTGGCCCGTGTGCGGCGCTGGAAACGGGTCACCAGGCACAGCCAGGAATAGTTTCCTCTATTCTTGAATTTCATATAAATAGAATCACACAGTGTGTCCTTTTTGTGTGTGGCTTCTTTTGGTCCGCGCTTTGTCTAGGAGATTCATCCATGTTAAGCCCTTCTTATTCCCTTGTATGACCACAATTTGTCAGTTCCCTTGTTGATGGACATTCGGGTTACTTCCAGTTCTGACTATTGTGAATCAGGCTGCTGTGAACATTCTTGTACAAGGTGTTTTCTGGATGTATGTACTCATTTCTCTGGTGTATATACTGCGCGGTCGACGCACTGGTCCTTGTAAGTGTATCCTTAGCTTTATTAGAAATGGCCAGTTTTCCAACATGGTTGTTTTAATATATGTTTAATCATCACAACAACCTTAAGTGTTCATCAGTCAGTTTGCAGTTGAGCACCTACTATGTGCTAAGCACTGATCTAGGTGCTGGGAGAGAGCACTGAATAGACAGACGAGGTCCCTGTCGTTGAAACACATTCTCATGGTGGGGGGGGACAGGCAATAAAACCTAAATAAACAGAGAAGATCATTTCAGATGCTGACACAGGCTATGAAGAATAGAGTGTGTAATGGGATGGAGCTCTATGGCGGAGGGTGCTGCTTTGCACAGATCTCCTGGGAGGTATTTTTTTTTTTTAGCAGCCTGTGAATTTATTTATTTATTTATTTTATTTAAAAAAAAATTTTTTTTACTTCCCCTCCTGCCTCCTGGGATCTCACCTTGGTGAACCAGTTAATGAGCCAAGATGGAATTTGGCCACCAGGATTATCGAAGTAATACATGAAAACTAGAAAGGGAAAAAAAAGGACAATTCAGAAGGAGGAAAAAATACAGCAACAAACCCTGCAAACATTCCAGGTTTATATTCAGGCCCAGAAATTAAGGAGGGAGGTAACACAGAATTCAAGTGTACAGCATGTGAGTTTAATGAGGATGGGTTTTTTTTTAAATTAATTAATTTATTAATTAATTAATTTATTTTTGGCTGCATTGGGTCTTCGTTGCTGCACGCAGGCTTTCTCTAGTTGCGGCGAGCTGGGGCTACTCTTCGTTGCTGCGCGCGGGCTTCTCATGGCAGTGGCTTCTCTTGTTGCGGGGCATGGGCTCTAGGTGCATGGGCTTCAGTAGTTGTGGCACGTGGGCTCAGTAGTTGTGGCGCACGGGCTTAGTTGCTCCACAGCATGTGGGATCTTCCCGGACCAGGGCTCGAACTCGTGTCCCCTGCATTGGCAGGCGGATTCTTAACCACTGCGCCACCAGGGAAGTCCCCTGGGAGGTGTCTTTCAGAAGCTGAATCTGAGTCACCATCTGAAAGCTGGGGAGGACGTGGCCACGCAGGGCATGGGGAAGAGTGCGAGAAGCAGAAGGACAGCAAGTGCAGCTGCCCTGGGGCAGGAAAAAGTGTGGTGGGTTTTGGGAGAGACGGGGTCTGTGAGGCTGGCACACAGTCATTCATTCATTCATTCAACAGGGAAATATAGACTGAGCTTCTGCTATTCTAGGCTCTGGGGATCCAGCAGGGGACAAAATAGACGAGCAGACTGCTGTCACAGAGCAAGAAGGAAAGAGCAGGTGGGAGGATTTGGAGGAGGAAGCAGGGGCAGGTTAAGTAGGATCGTGTGGACCACAGAAAGGAGCTGAGTTCTATCCTGGAGCAGTGGGGAAACACAGAAGGGTTTTAAGCAGAGATGTGAAAATGATCTGATTTACGGGGATGGAGCAAGGATGCAGTAAGGGAGACTCATTAGAAGGCCAGGTAGTGGGGGCTTCCCTGGTGGCGCAGTAGTTGAGAGTCTGCCTGCTGATGCAGGGGACATGAGTTCGTGCCCCGGTCCTGGAAGATTCCACATGCCGCGGAGCGGCTGGGCCCATGAGCCATGGCTGCTGAGCCTGCGCGTCCGGAGCCTGTGCTCCGCAACGGCAGAGGCCACAACAGTGAGAGGCCCGCGTACCACAAAAAAAAAAAAAAGAAGGCCAAGTAGTGATCTGGGCTGGAGACTCTGGGTTGGGACTACAGCTGTTGTCGTGGAAACAGTGAACATGACCAGCATTCAGGAGATATTTTGGAGCTTGAGCCAATAGGACTTAATGGAAGATTGGTTACGGGGTGAGCAGCAAGAGGAATGCAATTCAGATTCCAGGGCCTTAGCCTTAGCAGCTGGGTGGGTGGAGGATACCCTGCACTGAGATCAGGAGGACGGGGGCGAGGAAGGAATTCGGTGAGGAAAAGCACGTTCCATTTTGCTACGTTTGAGATGCAAAGGAACCTTCAAGTGTGAATGTTCAAGAGGCAGGAGTTCTAGGGAGAGAGCCAGCCCGAAGATCTGACCTGGAGAATCACCAGCAGGTAGACGGCTTTTAAAGCTCCCAGACTGGATGGGATGACCTAGGAGGAGAGTGTAGGCTGGGAAGGAGACTGAGGAGGAGTCTTGGAATAGACTGAGAATTTCAATGTGCCATTGTACAGATGAGAAGAGTGAGGCTCAGAGGAGCTGAGCCGAGCACATTGCCCAAGGTCACACGGTAGGACAGTCAGTCTTACTTCAGGGTCTGCCTCCTTCACGCTTCACATTAATGCCTAAGGCTTCTCAGCTGTGCCGCTTAGATGCCACATGACCTCAGGTGAGTTACTTAACTCCTTGGTGCCTCAATTTCTTCAACGATAAAGTAGGGATTACAACAGTTAAACACCCTGCATAGGGCAGTGTGTGTATGAACTAGATTCATATAATTAAAGTGCTTGGAACAATGCTTGCCATACTGTGGTGTTAGCTGTGAGTCACCCTGGCTCTGAAGAGGGTAAGTCTGTCTCAGGAAGGAGCTCTTTTACACTTGTTCCAATAACCAGTGCCAGGATGTGGAGGAACCCCAAATGTCCACCTCGGGTAGGTGGACTTGGCACTTTGGGATCAGGTCAGTAACTGGGTAAGAGCAGGACTGCAGGCTGAGGGCACCGTGGCCCAGGCTAGGAGCGAACCCAGCCCGGCATGGCTTTAACCCCGGAAGCGTACACAGGAGCCCTGCCTAATGCCTTCTATTTTGCTCTTGTTGGCATTTACTGTTTAACCATGCATGGTATCATAAGAAATATATTTGGTCTTTGTCCCCAGTTCCTGGTACAAAGATCTTAAAACCCTTGGAATTTCCTGAGCCACAGGAGTGTCTTTTGTTATCATAAGGAGCCCCTCTGGAGTACAACAGAGTTCATGCAGACTTAGAGTGGGACACTATGTAGCCTCAGGATGGGGCTGGTCACCAGAAAGACCAAGAGGTTAGAAGGTTGGAATTCAGCCCCACCCATTGACCTCTGGGGAGGAGAAGTAGAGGTGGTGGCTGCAGATTAGGCTCTATAAAAACTCCTGAACAATATATATATATATATTTTTAGATGTTGGGGGTAGGAGTTTATTAATTAATTAATTAATTAATTAATTAATTTTGCTGTGTTGGGTCTTCATTTCTGTGCAAGGGCTTTCTCTAGTTGCGGCAAGCGGGGGCCACTCTTCATCGCGGTGTGCGGGCCTCTCACTATCGCGGCCTCTCTTGTTGCGGAGCACAGGCTCCAGATGCGCAGGCTCAGTAGTTGTGGCTCACGGGCCTGAACAATATTTTTGATGAGCTTCTGGGTTGGTGAATACATCCAAGTGCTGGGAGGATGGCGCACCCCACTTCCATGGGGTCAGAAGCACCTGTGCTCTGGACCCTTCCAGACCTCACCCTATATACCTCTTCATCTGGCTGTTTATCTGTATCCTTTATAATAAACTGGTAAGCATTAGTAAATGTTTCTCTGAGTTCTGTGAGCTGCTCTACCAAATTACTCAAATCCAAGGACGGGGTTGTGGGAACCTCTGATTTACAGCCATTTGGTCAGGAGCACAGGTGACAACCTGGATTTATAATTGGCGTCTGAAGTGGGGGGTGGTCTTGTGGGACTGAGCCCTTAACCTGCGGGACCTGATGTGATCTCCAGAGTTGAGGTGAATTGTAGGACACCAGTCAGTGTCCGCTGAGAACTGGAGAACTGGTTGATAGTGTTGGAAAACACACATCAGACCATGACTCGTAATCCCTTCAGTTAGCTCCTAGGCTATAAAAACTGAATCTGAAGGCAAGAAAAGGGAAAGATCTAGTAAATGTTGACGGTAACATATGCACATGGGGCACACAGGGTCCCTTGTCCCCTATTTTGGTAATGGCATCCCCTCCGTTCTTTGGAGTCACTGCCCCTATCCCCACCCCGTGTCATTCACAGACCCATGCCCATGTCCTTAATGTTTGCCCAAAGAGTGGATGCATGATCTGAGCTGCACCAATCAGAAATTTCCCTTCGCTTTTACAGATATTGGGAGAAGACCCTTTCTTTCCACGGGGGTTGCTAATCTGTGATGCCATAAGAAAGGAACTGTTTGTACCCATACCTCCCTTTACCCATCAGCCATGGGGAGAATAAAGCCAAAGGAGAGAAGTCAATAGGTAAATACGAGAGCTCTGGTGGCTTTGTTCTGCCTGAGCTCACCTCTCCTGCCCTGCTCAGTGATAGATGTCAATACATCCCCTCTGTTTGCTCAGGCTAGTCGGGGTTGGGGTCCCTCACAACCTTGCAGGATTAACTGGTTCATGGTAAGTTTGACTTGACTAGTGTGAAATTTCACAGCCTTAGCTGAGATTCTCCTGAAAGTAATTCAGTATTATCATTCCGTTTCATGAATGATGAACCTAGCAGGTTAAGAGTTCCAGCCCAAGAGCTCACGGCATTTTAATGACTGACCGCCAGAGCTTATGTAGTCTATTTTTACTTCATCACCCTCCATGTAGACTGACCAATCTGCCCATGTGGGCTCTGAAATCCTTGGGGACCCCCTAAAAGAAAGGAGCCCCAAGCTCATGCTATCAGAGACAAGCTCATGCTGTTTGGAGACAAGGGGACACTAAATTGGGCCGTGCTTTGCTTGGGGACCTAGGACGTCTCTAGACAAGGAGACTGGGGCAAAGGAGTCAAGTGACTCTGAATAGAAATCACACTGGACTGGATCAAAGTGACCCTTTGGTCTTGAGTTTCTCTAATTCTGGCCCCAGTAAAAGGGTCTGGTTGAATCAGGAGTTCCTGAAAGTTTTAGTGGATTTCTGGAATCTCATGGATTCCAATCTTCATAGAGAGAGTAAATCACTAGGTGATATTTGCTTCATTCATATGTGTGTGTGTGTGTGTGTGTGTGTGTGTGTGTGTGTATGGATGTATATGTATGTATATATACACCCCGGCTCCAGACTCACACACTTCTCCAGAAAAGAATTAGAAAGATGCTGAAAAGCCACCCCACCCCCCAAATTCCTTAAAACTTCCTTGGGAATCATCTCCTGGACTTGGCCTCTTTTCCTCCTGTGACATTTTTCATCTCAAAGCTCTAAATTCTTTTCACAGCAGCTAAGTAGGTGAAAGCCCTTCAAGAACAGACTTCTATTGTCTTGCTTTCCTTTGGGAAGTGAGATGGGAAGGTGACTTGAGGAGCTGGGGAGGGGAGGACATTTTCCCGGCACCTCAAATCGGCCAGGCCCAGGTTGAAAAAGCTCCAGAAAATGCAGCACTTGAAAATGTAGCCAGGCGATTGGAGACCCAGGAGGCCCAGAACGAGAAGCAAATGTGGGTGTGCGGTGTTATTCTTGTCTTCGCTAGGCCAATCACTCCTCCTCGCTGTGCTTGCTGCCTGAAGCAGATCTTTTTTAAAGGGTAACTCTCTCCTTGCTGTACCGGAGCTTTCGCAGGCTTATGGAATGCCTGTGTGCAAAGGAGGGAATTGGGAGAGAGGACCAAGTCCCGTCTGGCCACCTCGCTACCAGAGCAGGCTCAGGTGGTGTGAGAGTGTGTGCTGCGTGGGTGTCCCTCTCCCCATCACTGTTGTGCTGGTGACACAACCAGCCTCTTAGAAGATGCTAATGAGATTCTTGTTAGAGCTACAGAATCAGCTGTGGCAGATGGTAGAAGGTTAGGTTTTAATTTCTCTTGTTCCACTGTTCTTTTTCTCTAAAAATGTGCTAACCAACGCGCCGCTTTCCTGTGCTCTACTTCGACAAAGCCACAAATTAATTTTTAAAATCCTTTTCATCCAACCTTCCTCACTAATCATAAACTCAGTGAGCGATATCTTCCTAGAAACAAAAGCAAATCATTACCCAGCATCTTCTCTCTGCCCCTCCCATGCAGTCTGTATTTCTTTACACAGAAGAAATCTTACACGTTTTCTCTGAACTTACAGAGCTAGTATACACCCATGTTATGAGTGCCCCTGTTAATGTGTAATTTCATTTTCTTCTTGGCTGGGGCAAGGTTATCGTGTTTTGGTTAACGTGTAGTCCCTCTATAGACAGGTGTAAAAGCAAAAACATATTATCTGAGCCAATAAAGACAACAGCTAACGTTTATTGAATACTTTCAATAGCCAGGTACCACGCTAAGCAATGTATGGACATTATTTTATTTAATCCTCACATGAATCCTATATGTAGGTAATATCATTATCCCCACTTCACAGATGAGAAGACTGAGACTTGGAGAAAGAAATTTGTCCAAGATCAGATGGCTAGGAAGTGGCAGAACTGGAATTCAAAGCCAGGGACTCCCACTCCAAAATCAATGCTTCGAGACGGTGTGTTCTTCTGTTTTCCTTGATGAATTTCAGTTGCGTTAGCGCTGTAGTCTCTAGGATTCAAGGGTATTTTTCTTGATTTCAAACCCTTGACTGGGACCCAGATATCAGAAGGCTTATTTATGGTGAGAGGCTCTCACACCAGTTATGGCGGCATCAGCTCGCCTTCAAAGATGGAAGACAGATCCATCATGTTTCAGATGAAGAGATTAGTATCCAGAGAGTATGGTGCGTCAGCTACCTACTGCTGTGTAACAACCAGCCTAAAACGTAGTGGCTTAACCCACAAAAGCATCTTCTTGCTCCTGGTTCTGTGGGCCAGGACTCTGGGCAGAGCTCAGCAGTGTTGTCTCAGGATTGTTCCGTGTGGCGTTGGCCAGGCTGGTGGGAGTAGGGCCTCTCTCACACAATTGGGGCCTCAAGGTTGGCAGCTGGCTTTCTGACCAGCAGGACAGCCTGGACTTGACATTGTGGCTCAGGATGGCAAGAAAGCAAAGGACCTCAGCCCAGACCTGGAAGAGCACCCCCTCTGTCTCCTTCTATTGGTCCAAGCCAATCTTAAGGCCCCTGATTCAAGGGGAGGGGAACATTAGTATTGTATTAATTTAATTTCCAAGTGTTGATAGTTGGTTGTACAAACCTTGAAGAAACTGGATAAAGGATATATGGAAATTCTTTGTCATATTTTTGCCTCTTTTGTACATCTGAATTTATTTCAAAATTAAAACTTAAACAAATTAAAAAAAGGGTGGGGGAGAGAGAGGAACAGACCATATCTTTTGATGAGAGGATCAGTATGTTTTCAGACAGGGGCAGCCAGTGCATGGCCATCTTTGCAGAGAGCACCACACATGGTGACTTGTTAGTGGCAGATATCTAAGGGTTGGGCCAATATTACAGAAAATCCTACTGTGGCAGCTTTCCTGGAAAGGAAAAGACCACCCCTACCCCCCCGAAACTACATTCTATTTGGACTCTTTAAGCCCTAACAGGTAAATGTGAGAGGTATTTTAGAGGAGTTGGGGGCTGTCACACATTTATTCCTGTGGGTGATGACATTTTGGGGGGCTGTGTGACCAGTTGGGTCCAGTGCCTGCATCACATACTAGGAGGAGGGGATGGCACCTCCCTTGGTCTGGGCAGTCTGCACATTCTCTCTGCCAAGAGCAAACCCTGGGCAAAGGAAAGAGGGCAGGGGGTGGTTGGCTCCACCGGGGACCCAGAAGGGATATGCCCAAGGATGTTGCAGAAGCTGCCAAGGTAAGCATGGAAGAGAAAACTAGCTCCATTCGCCTAAAATGATCAGCCCAATGCGCCTCTAACAAAAACCAGATAGATGGCCTAGGCATGAAGAAGTTGGTGAGAAAAGAAAGGCATTTCAGGCCTTAACTAGCAGGGCATTTATAAAGCCCATCATACAAATGGGCTGAGGAAGGATCAAACACAAAATCAAGGTCAGGTGTAGGAATTCGTACCCGGGAAGGAAAAATAAAGTGGATTACAACCACATGAAGAACAATGCAAACTCATCAACTGTTAGAGCCAGGGGGAGCCTAAGAGATCAAATTTAGTTCGAACCCCATTTTATGCATGAAAAAGCTGAGGCCCAAGATGAAACAAAGACGTGAGTACCTGCCGCCCAGTTATTCTTGTGTTGACAGTGAGTGCTTAGTAAGCACCCATTAGGTGTCAGGCATTTTGCTGGGTGATGGGAACTCAAGGTGGACTAGGACACAGTCCTTGCCTTCACAAAGCTGACTGTCCAGGGGAGGAGAAGGACACGAAACAATGATTATACAACAGTGCAGGAACACAGGGCCAGCAGTGCTCAGAGCAGACTGCAGGAGCCCAGACGGGGCAGCCCGAGGACCAGAGCTCCATGGCTCAGTTGCAGGTCCCTTGCTATCAGAGCCTATGGGCTCTGTATAGAAGAAAGCTTGTTTTTAAAAATCCTGCCCAGTGAGCTACCCATTGGAGGAACATTGGAACCTATGGCTTAAAAGAAAGTGCAGTCTTACAATCTTGTGCATTAAGAAGAGAAGATCCTCGCAGTGGTTGGGAGTCCGCCTGCCGATGCAGGGGACGCGGGTTCGTGCCCCGGTCTGGGAGGATCCCACATGCCGTGGAGCGGCTGAGCCCGTGAGCCATGGCCGCTGAGCCTGCGCGTCCGGAGCCTGTGCTCCGCAGCGGGAGAGGCCACAACAGTGAGAGGCCCGCGTACCGCAAAAAAAAAAAAAAAAAAAAAAAAAGAAAGAAAGAAGAGAAGATCCTAAATGTGCCTTGCATTTGGGCAGAGCCTAACAGAGCATTCACATATCTCACTACGTGCACAGTCTCACTGCACGTCATCCCCACCACTGGCCTCAAGCAAGGCAGTGAGCTTTAATGCAGAGGCTCTGACTTCCAACCCCTTCACTGGGCCATCAAATGAGACACATTCTGGCCATAGTCTCAGGAGAGCCAGATCAAGGGCGGAGTCCACCACCAGCATGAAAGGCCCCACTACCCTCCTCAGGGCTCTCACGTGGACCCTCCTTGCCACCTCGCATTCCTTCAGCTCCCACAACCCAGCCCCTACCCTCTTCCTTTCTGCCCCCGGCCCCGTGCAGTGGTGTGTTTTGGCGTCCAACGCAGTCCTCCCAGAAGGGAGGAGAGCAGGGAAGAGGGAACGTGGAAGACTCCTTCTCTGCTTCTGTTATTCCTTGGCTGAATCAGCCATGAGGGCCACTGGAGAGCTAAGCCATCCTAATACAGCTGATCTTCACTGAGCACTCACTGAATGCCAGGTGCCTTCCATACATCATCTCATGTCATCCTCACCAGAAATTTGCAAGGTAAAGTATCAAGCCCCCATTTCACACACAAGAACCAGAGTCCAATTTCACCGAGCTAGGAAGTGGCAGAGGTGGTATTCAAACCCCTGTCCATCTGCTCCAAAGCCCATGTCTACACAAGAGAAAAGGTAAAGGGATAAGGAGCATTTTATGTCATGCAGCTCCAGATGCACCCCTCAGACCAGCAGACTCAGCATCACCTGCGAGCTTATTAGAAATGCAGTCTCTCAGGCCCCTCCCCGGACCTACTGAGAGGGAATCTGCATTTTAACAAGATTCCAGGTGATTTCAATGCCTATGAAATTTTGGGAAGCCCACGTCTTGTCCGTGGTTCGCAGCCCAGGCTGAACCCTTGAATCACCTGAGGAGCTTAGCAAAACGCTGATGCCCGAGTCCGACAACCGTGGTTCTGATTTTGTGTGTGTGTGTTTTCTTTGTTTTGAATTTTATTTTTTTATACAGCAGGTTCTTATTAGTTATCCATTTTATACATATTAGCGTATATATCAATCCCAATCTCCCAGTTCATCACCACCCACCCCCCCTTTCCCCCCTTGGTGTCCATACGTTTGTTCTCTACATCTGTGTCTCTATTTCTGCCCCGCAAACCGGTTCATCTGTACCGTTTTTCTAGGTTCCACATCCATGCGTTAATATACGATATTTGTTTTTCTCTTTCTGACTTACTTCACCGTGGTTCTGATTTAATTGGTCAGTTTTTTTAAAGCTCCCCAGGTGATTCAGTGGGCAGCAACCTTTGAGAACCACTGGCAGGAGAAAGGGGAAAGCTGACGGCTGTGGAGGGTCGGTGCCACTAGCGACTTGCCATGCTTTTCCAGGCATGGCAAGGGGGGTGGGAACAGCAACAGGAAGGCCGTGGAAGAGCCAGTGACAGGACAGTGACCGTCGGGGTTTCCTGCCCGCTGGTGCGCGCGGTTGGACAGACACCGGCTGCGGAGGGACGCGGGGTAGCAGGCTTGAAGGAACCCCGTTGGTCCGCGTGCCGGGAGGGAAGCGCCGGTGAGTTTTCCGGGTCCCGCCGGCGCCGGGAGCCCCGCCGGGCGAACTAACGCAGCGCGCAGGCGCAGAGGGAGGGTGGGGCGGGGAGGTGCCAGGCTCGGCTCGGGCGGGGAGGGGTGACTCAGAGGGCGGGGGCGGCCCTAGAGTCGCAGCCTCCGCCCCGGGCCCAGTCGGCCCCGCATCGGCCATCCCCAGGGCCGCCTCCGGGAGGGGCGGGGCCGGCCGGCTGGGCAGGTGAGGGCGGCCGCGGGAGGGTGCGTTCGGACGCTTCTTTGTTGATCGTCCGGCCCCGCCCCAGGTCTGGGCGCGAGCTGCCGGAGCTGAGTCACGGCCGACTGCTGGGTGCGTGGCCGCATGGCCCCAGGAGGAAGAGTTCGTCCCTTTCCTGAACCTGGCGTGTCTCAGGAGGAAGCCAAAGAGACAAAAGCCAGGGAGCGGTGGCTTCTGTTCTACAAAGCTCATTACTCACAACCCATAACCGAGGTCACCCCAGCACTCGCACAGCCCTGAGCAGGACCCACCGTCCGTCCCCCACCCCCATGCCACCTCCAAAGGGATCATGATTTTGAGGCTTGAGGCAAAGCTCCCCGACAGGCTTGCAGTGACATGGTCCAGGAAGGTTCCTCTAGAGCTGCCCCATGTCCCCACACCTGCCTGAGGTATGCGATACGAGCTGATAGGGCGGGCTTGGGGTTACCTGGAGGATTTGTCAGAAATGCACATTCCCTCGCCTTGTTCACAGAGCATGAAATTCAACAGAACCGGGTAAAGCCGTGGAATCTGCATTTTAACAAGAGCCCTGCTGTCTTCTCGGCAGATGCTCGGTAGACCTCACTTTGAGTGTCACTGATTTTGAGGAAGTTCCCCTGAACATAGATGTATTAACCACAAGTGAATGCTGCTGAATGATCATAAGTGGAGTTTGCAAGAGGGCACAACTAGAAGCTGGCAGAAGTGGGAGACAAGCCAGGGTCACCAGGTCCCCATGCCTGTGTTTAATTTATGAGCACAGGCCAAACTTGAATTGCAGCCATCCTTAGGAAGCTTCTAAAGTCTTTCTACTTTGGTGGTATTGAGTACATCCCGAAATAAGCAGCATCAGCTGGCATTTCCACACTACTTGATTTTCTCGGAATGCCGTTCCAGCATGGCACGTGGATTTGGGTTATATGCACTGTAGCTTAAGCCTATCCACCACTAATGAGCTTGAGCCCCCAGAAGAGTCTGTTATGACTAATGTCAACTCGGATGGATTTTTATATAATCTCTAAAGGATGCTAGTCTATCAAAAGAGGAGAGAGAAAAAAGTCACTGGAAATTAGGTTTAAGAACAAATGGGGGCTTCCCTGGTGGCGCAGTGGTTGGGGGTTTGCCTGCTGATGCAGGGGGCGCGGGTTCGTGCCCCGGTCCGGGAGGATCCCGCGTGCTGCGGAGTGGCTGGGCCCGTGAGCCATGGCCGCTGGGCCTGCGCGTCCGGGGCCTGTGCTCCGCAGCGGGAGAGGCCGCAGCAGTGAGAGGCCCGCGTACTGCAAAAAAAAAAAAAAAAAAGAACAAATGTGTCCCCTTGCTTGGCCAATGTCATATTATCCTGTTAACTGCTCCTAATGAAAAACATGAGTGCATATTATATTTTCAACACTTTGTTTGAAGTGAGGTCTCATAACTCTGAAGACAGATGGCCTTGGCTTAAATCTCAGCTTTTCCACTTACTGGCCGGTGACCTTGGGCAAGTTCTTACTTCTTTGTGCCTCCATTTCTTTATCTGAAAAATGTAGTTGTAAATATTTATTTTACACTTACTACCGTCAGATATTGTAAGAAGAGATTTGCAAGTGTTAGTTTGTGTAATCCCCACTTTACAAATGAGGAAACCGAAGCTCAGGGAGGCTGGGTACCAAGGTGGCCCCATCTCCATCCTGGCCTGTTTCCTCCAGCCCCTCCTCTTGACCATGCCTTGACCATGCCTCTTCCTGCCTCCTTGCTCCTGATTGGCTGTCAGACATTAGCCAGGCATGTTCTCATGAGTGCATCATAATGACTAACATTGGTTTGAGCAGTTCCTATGTACAATAACACAAACTAGTATAAACACTTCACTAGAATTAAAGCATTTGATTCTTACCATCACCCCATGAGATGGGAATTAGTATTATTATCATCTCCATTTCTCAGGGGAAGAAACTGAAACAGAGATATTGAGAGATTTAACCCAGGATCATACTGCTAGGAAGGGGCAAAGCCAGAACCTAAGCATGATAATCTGGCTCCCAGGCCTGGGTACCAACCTGCTACACTGTGCTGCCAGTGTACGGACTACATAATAAGGGTGGAGGGGTGCTCCCCACTCTCCTGACCCACTAGTGCAGTGATGCTGGGATTTTTCCATCCCATCAGTACCCTGCCTGTGGGTGCAGAGACTCCCTTCTATGGGAGAGCTTGTGACTCTTCCGGACCTTTGAAAATTGGTGTGTATGTGGGACACTTAGAGGGGCTTTGGAAAAGGTCTGAGTGCAAACAGGCATCTGATTGATGCACTGGTGACGTGCAGGCAGCCTTCAACAGAGGCCCACGGAGAGTGAGGCATGGATGCTGATGTGGCTCCCCGTCCAGGCGCTGGCAGTACCGCCTGCAAGGGAATGGTTTGCAGGCTTAGCCTCACAAGTCGACTGGTCTTCTGCACGGCAGCCTGGCACTGGGCTCTCTATAGGTGGCCCCTCTTGTCACACTGAGCTGGAAATACGGACATGAAAGACAATTCTGGTGAAGTCGCAGATGTAAGTGAGGAGCACAGTATTGGAAACTGGAGGAAAGGTGATCCATTTCCCTGACCAGAGATCGAACCCGGGCCCGCTGCAGTGGAAGCTCGGAGTCCTAACCACTGGACTGCCAGGGAATTCCCTAGGTGATCCTTGTTATAAAGTGGTAAAGAACCTGGCTGAACTGTGTCTAGTGTTTCGTGGAGGGTAGAACGTGGGAGCCATAAAATTGGATATTTAGCTGAGAAGATGTCTAAGCAGTGTTGAAGGAGCAGCTTGGTTTCTCCTGAATCTTTAGTGTAAAATGCAAAAGGAGAGAGATGAATTGAAGAAAGAATTAAGTAGAAAGGAACCAGAATTTGGAGATTCAGAAAATTCTGTGTGCCATATTGCAAAAAAAAAAAAAAAAAAAAAAGAGAGAGAGAGAGAGAGAGAGAAAACTTGTTCTGAGTAGAACACTAAGGGTGTGGCTGAACAACCATTTCATAAAGAGATCATGGGTGGGTGTGACCACAGATCTAATCAGTGGGCGGGTGGGGTGGGGTGGTGGAGGGGTGGAGGGGTCAGGAGATGGGATTATACTAGCAGAGATGCTGCTGGTTTGAACTAAAGGGGACCAAGAAAGCATGACAGGAGAGTAGATGGTCAGACTTCTTGAGTTCCACAAAACCAGACCACAGAGCTTTTTGGTTACAAATTTACACTGTTATTCAAGGAAAGGGAAGAAGGACCCTGAAGGCAATTTGGGGATTATCAGGCCACCACCTAGGGTTTAACGGGCCAGAAAGCCTTGAGAAAGACCCCTACTTCCACTTGACAGAGCTGCAGAGGCTCTGCACAGTGGTCCCAGTGAGTCTGGAAAGGCAGAGCGTTGAACCAAAGAGCCTTAAGATCTAATGGAATTTGCCTTGCTAGGTTTTGCACTTGCTCGGGACCCATCACCCCTTCCTTCTTTCCTGTTTCTCCCTTTTGGAATGAGAATGCCTATCCTCTGCCTGTCCCACCATCGTATTCTGGATGCATGAAACTTGTTTCACAGGTTTGCAGCTGGAGAGGCATTTGCCTCAGGATCACTTGTATCTCAGGTCTCGCCAATATCTGATTTAGATGATACTGAGATGAGACTTTGGACTTTGGAGCTGATGCTGGTTAGAGTTGAGACTGTTGGGCTTTAGGATGGAATGAATATATTTTGCATGTGAGAAGGACATGAATTTGGGGGGGGACAGAGATGGAATGCTATGGACTGAACTGTGTCCCCTCAACATGATGGTATGGAGATGGGGCCTTTGAAAGGTTGTCAGGTTTAGATGAGGCTATAAGGTCCCCCTGTCATGAATTAGTGTCCTTATAAGAAGAGACCAGAGAGCTTACTTTCTCTCTCTCTGCCATGTGAGGGCACAGCGAGAAGGTGCCATCTGCAAGCCAGGAAAGACTCTCAACAGACACCAACCCTGCTGGCACCTTGATCTTGAGCTTCAAGCCTCCAGAACTGCAAGAAAATAAATTCCTGTTGTTTAAGCTGCATGGTGGTCTATGGTATTTTGTTACGGCAGCCCAAGCTCACTAAGATGCTTCTCAAATAAAAACCCTGAACTTCCTGAGGCAGCAAGGTTGCCTCTAACAGACATGGGGAGAAGTCTTGAACGAAGAGCTGGGGCACGGGGTGCAGTGAAAAGGGATGAAACGCACAAAGGATACCATTTCAAGGCAGGGATTGAGTGAGTTCCTACCATGCTCCAGGCACTGAGCCAGGCTCCATCCGAGAGCAACACTGCTCCTGGCCCACGGATACCCGGGGAAGCTGTTGTGCTGGCTGCCTTGCTTCTCAAACCTCCCTCCAAGGACAGAGGGTGACAACTGCCCCCAGCCTATTAAGGAAGCAGCTGCAGCCAGCAAGCTGGGAGGCTGCATGTGCCCAGAGCAGCCTGTTGCCCTTCCTTTAATTCTCCAGGCCCAGAGTCAGGCCAAGCAGGGAGATGGACCTGCCAGTCTCCCAACTCCACTCGCCTCTCCGAGCCTTTCCCTGCCCATTTCCAAGGTCCCTCCAGCCTCCGGGCAGTGCTGCCAGTAAGAGGGTTTCACTTCCTCTGGAGGAGATGTAAATAAACAGAAACTCATCAGCTCCCGGTCCATCAGCATCCACTGCAGGCACCCAGCCCTTCCCTGCTGCACTTGGAATGGCTCCACAGCTTTGGAAAAAACACTGACAGCCGGGCCCCAGCCCTGAGCTCCTCATTTCATTGCCTGGGATTCGGCCTGGGCATTGGCTTTTGTAGATTCCACATGCAGCCAGGCCTGAGCTCCACCACCCCTGGGATCCACATTGCCTGCATCTGCGAAATGGGGCTCATGGTACCTCCCACACAGGGTGTTGTGAGGCTGAAGTGCGAGACAGCCTGGGCTGGAGAGGGAAGGGAATTGTTCGTTAAGAGCTAAGGGGAGCCCTGTGCCAGGCGCCACGCGAGGGGTGGGCTCCTCTGCGAGACCGCTCGGCAGGCTCCCCTAGGGGGGTGGTGCCCCATCCTCACGGGCACCTGCCCAGCTCCTTACCGCTTACGGAGCCCTGCACTCCGTGAGACCGAGGCTGGCACACCATGGCACCCAGCAAATGTCTATTGGATGAACGAATGGACGGTGTCCTTTGACTTCCGTGACAACTTTGAGAAGTAAACCAGAAAGAGATCCTTATCTTCCCCGATCCCGTAGAAAGAATGGGGAGTTCAGAGTCAAGGTTCTGTCACTAGCTTTGTGTCCCAGAGACACAGTTAAGGGAACTTAACTTCTCAAAGCCTTTGTTTCTTCATTTGTAAAGTAGGACTTTCTTATAATGCCTTTGTTAGGAGGCTATTCTGAAGAGCTGCTGAGACAATATGTGAGGGAAACGCTTACAGAAACTATTATTTGTTGAGAGAATTGAGGTTCAGATAGGTTAAGTGACTTGCCTACAGTCACACAGCTAATAAATAGTGAAGCCAGGACCAAAGAACTTCTGGACTTTTCCCGGTCCTCACATAGAAACGCAGGCCCACATATACTTAAAACAAACAAACAAACAAACAAACACCAAAATAAGTACCTGGTTAAAGAGAGAAAGATTCAGATATTTAGAGAAGAGATCCTGGGCCTTGTTTGGCTCCCAAGGCTCCCCCAAAGGGGAGAGTGTTGCAGTGAATTTTGCAGAAAGGAAGAATGAGGCTTTGGGTAAAGATTTTTTTTTTAAAAAGAAAGACTAGCCTGGGAGAAAACTCAGAGAAATGAATAAGCAAAGAATTTTGTTTGTCCACAATGGAGAAGCTGAGAGGGAACCAAGGTGAAGAATAAGCAGTTGTGTGGGAGAAGCCTTTGCCATCTCTGGAGGGCCTGGCAGCCTGCAAACGGGGCCCTGTATGGCTCAGAGCACAGCGCCTCAGCTCCCACCCAGGGCCAGCTGCAGGGGTGCCCTAGAACGTCCTTACAACCAAGCTCCGTGCCCAGGGACTGCTCGCCCAGCGCTGGTTCCTCTGCGTGAAGCTCTGTCCTGAAGTCCCACTAGAGAAGGAAGGAACCTGTGGTTACAGACCACCTGTCCTGGCACCTGTGATCACAGGAGGATTAGGTTAGGGCCCTGCCTCCCAGTGAGAGAGGCATTCTCCACCCCATTACACAGGTGGGGCTCAGAGATGCTAGGCCACTGGCCACTTCCCAGGGCCCCTCCGGCCTTCACACGTCCTGGCCATTCTTCTAATGCATGGCTGTGTGCCTCCAGCCCCGGAATCCACGTGTCCGCTCTCGCCTGGGTTCCCGGTGGACTCTGGGGGCAGGCTCCGTGCGGGGCTGCCTGGCAGGCAGGCTGGCATTACCTAATTGCTGGCTGGCTTCTTTTTTGTCACCTCATTTCTCCAAGCTGCCTGGCTCTGAGAGCCTCCATCTCAGACAGACAAATGAGTCTCCAGCCTTGTTCTGACTGAGCTCCAGCAAAAGCAAGAGATCAGAGGCTGCCGTCTTGTTGGAGAAGCCGCCAGGATCCGGATCACAAAGCACTGGGGGCAGTGGATGTCTTTAGCAGGTGACAAAGCCCAGGCCAGTGCCCTACTTTTGGCTGTGACTTCCTTTATTGGGCTCTGCCTTCTGCTGTAAGGTGTCTGGGGTTAGCATTCTGAGCACTGGGACTTTTTCTTCATCAACCAGCCGCCCTAGGGAGATGGACCCTTGTTAGAGCCAGCCGCTGGAATCCTAAAAGCCTCTCCTCCCTCCCCAGTCTCTGCACTCAGGGAAGAAGGAAGTAAGCAGAGCGCACACTGGGGCACGGCCTCAAACAGGCCCGCACACCTGGAGGTTGGAGCCAGTTCCCAGCGGCAAGGCTGGTGTGGGCCCAGCTCAAAAGCAGCCTTCCGCCCCTCTGGGCCCCCGCCCAAGGCTGCAGCACCTGCCTCGGAACGAAAGGCCCTTGGAGAGGCTGAGGAGAGGCCCTAGGGCATCTGGCCTTATCCTGCCCTGTGCTGGCCGGCAGGTGGGGTGGACACATCCGCATTGATGCCCTCCCCGGGCTGTGAGCATGTCAAGGGCAGGATCTGTGCCCCACTGGACTTGGTCTCTCCTGGCCCAGGTTAGCATTCACCAGGGCCAAGCACTGTTCTGAGTTAACCCACTAACCCTCACCTCTACCCGAGGAGGTGCTATTCCCATTTCTCAGGTAGAGAAACTGACACACAGACAGATGAGTTTCCTGAAAGTCAGGAATGGGGAGTGAGGATTCAGCCAGGCACGGTTGAATGGACTCCGGAGTCCATGCCGTTGACCATTATACTATGGTGACTCTTGACGAATAAATGATGGACGGATGGATGGATGAAGTGATCAGTTAATGGCTTGTAGAGAGACAGACACGAAAACCCCCTGTTCAAAATTATTTCCTCTTTTAAGTTTCAGGGCCTGTGAATCTGCTTTGGAAATGCGTCCCTTTGAGCTCTAGTCTGTGAAGCCCCTCAGGAATTGGAGTGATGGCAGTGACTGGCCGTGTACTGTGGCTGCGGGGATGGCTAGTGAGGCCTATGGCCTGGGAAGGAGTCATCCCAGCGTGCGAGGAGGGAGGAACGGGGTGTTGGGGCTTTCTGCGGAGATCGCTGCTGCCCCTGTGATCTGTGGTGGAGCAGTGGCTGGGACTCAGTCTCCAAAGCCTCCGAGCTGGGTCCGAGTGGCTATGCCTCGTACTGCTGTGTGGCCTGGGGTGTCACGTGGCCTCTGGGGGCCCAGTTTCCTCATCTGTCCTTGGGGATACTGACAGCGACCTCGTGGCTAATGGTTAGATAAGCTACTGTTGGTAGTGTGTGTCTGGCACTGAGTAGGTGCTCCGCAAATGGAAGCCGTTATTGTTGTTATCACACAAATTATAACCAAAAAATAAGTCAGTGACGATGACTAACCCGCTGTTCCGTCTGAAATGGGTTACCGATCTGGCGACCCTATTTCTGGTGTCCCAGGGACCCCCACCCCCACCCCCCAAGCCCTGCTGTCCTGCCACCCAGGGTTTTTCCAGTTGTCCTCAGCCCTCCCTCCTCACACCTCTGTCCCGGCCTGGCCCCAGCTTCCTGTCACCTGGACTCCATCCAGTCTGAAAGGGCAAGAGAGCACGCGGCGAAACCAGGAGGACGAAGCCCCTGGAACACCCGCCTTTCCCTGTTCCCCATGTTTGTCTGCTTCCAACTCTTGGCCATATTGGGTCTTCAGCTGCTTCTCGCTCCCTAGCCCTTTTGTCTAACTTTTCTCTCTCTCCCCATTCCGTGGCTCCCCATGGCTCTCATTAAACTCTAATTAAATGATGCAGCAGGTGGAAATGACGACATCCTCTCCCTTCCAAGTGCTCATCAAAGGGTTGTGCAAGACACACCGGAGACACGGGATGAAGAGAGCCCTGGGCCCTGGGGGGGTGGGCGTGGGGGGCAGCAGGAACATTCCTTACGCGGCCATGACCTGACACCAGAGACAGAGGGAAGGTCTGAGGGCTCGCTGTGTGTCCTGGGATCATTCTGTTTGTCCATCTGTCACACCAGGACAGGAATCCTCAGTTCTGTACACCCAGGAGTAGAGGGAAGGTACGAGATACTTAACAAAGATGACCATGAAAGTCCTGGTCACCATCCACTCCACCAAAGACTAGTGATAATAACTAGCGTTCAGGGAAGGAGTCCTAGCTGACAAAGCCTCTCTCATAAACTCTTTTGAACCTCACAACCACCCCACGAAGCAACAGAGAAAAATGGCACCATTAACCCCATTTTACAGGTGAGGAAACTGAGGTCTTGAGAGTTTAAATGACTTGCCTGGGGCCTAGGCCACAGGGCTGATCCCCGGAACCATTTTCCCATCCCTTTCTGAGATCCTTTTCATTTTGTACACTCAGCCTCTGCCCCGCCCGTGAGTCCCTCACTGCACCTTCCCCGGGCCGGCCCTGGGTGCTGGCCGCTTGGAGAATCATATACTGAGGACTGTGGCCACCACAGAGCCCGGCCTCAGGCAGGCCCTCACCTGCTCCACAAGACTTTTTCCACGCCTGGCCTGGCCTCCCTTCATTCCCCTTAACAACACTTCCAGAATGGCCCTCCCCAACCCCGTCATCCCCTCCCACACTCCACGGATGTTCTTGCTCCTGTGACTCCTGACAATCATGGTCCTGAGCGGGAAGAGCCTTTAATCCAGCCCCAAGCCTGGAAGCACACCTGCCTCCACCCCTTTTTGTTTTCTCCTCTTCAGTCTTAAGGCTGCAGGGGGCCCCCCTCCTCTCCCTTTTTTTTTTTTTTTTTTTTTTTGCGGTACGCGGGCCTCTCACTGTTGTGGCCTCTCCCGTTGCGGAGCACAGGCTCCAGACGCACAGGCTCAGTGGCCATGGCTCACGGGCCCAGCCGCTCTGCGGCATGTGGGATCCTCCCGGACCGGGGCACGAACCTGCGTCCCCTGAGTCGGCAGGCAGACTCTCAACTACTGCGCCACCAGGAAAGCCCTCATTTATCATCTTTTTCCAAGCCTTCTCCTCTTCCCCCTCCCCATCAACAACAAGTCGGTGTTCCAAGGCTCACAGTTCTTCTCACTCCCATCATCTCCCATCATTCCACTGACATCCTAGATGCCGATGACTCACACATCTAAACCTAGTGCTTTCCTTGAGCTTCAGACTTAAACCCCGTCACCCACTAACACACAACCACTTTGTTATTTCTTTGGTTGGTTCTAGTTTCTCTGCCACGTCCTTAATGTTAGGGGTTTCTCAGGGCTTATTCTTGTGCCCTTTTCCCGTTTCTAGCTGTACTTTCCCCCTGGTTACTTCATCCATTCATGTAACTTTAAAGACATTTCAATATTGAAAATCCAAGCTTATACCTAAAGCCCTGAGCTCTCCATTGAGGACTTGAAAACACAGTTGCCAACTTACCACTTAGCCTTGGAATGTCCCACAGAGTGGTCACAACCACATGCCCAGTACTCAGCTCATCCATCTTCCTTAGACACTGCTCTGGCTTGTGTGCTCCACCTCAGCGTCCCCACCACCGTCCTCCCAGACCTGAACTAACCAATTGTGCAAGATGCCTCCTTTTCTATCTTGCGTCTTGCAGGAACCACCAGGTCTCTCTGATTTTACCTCCAAAATGCCCCTTCTCTCGCCACTGCCTTGGTTTTGGCTGCCATCAATACTGCAGTCACCCCCCAATTGTCTTAGCACCTCCACTCTTGCTTCCCTCCAATCCCATCCTCCACCTTGCAAGCAGAGTGATATTTCTAAAATGCAAATCTTACCGCCTCACTTTTCTGCTCAAAATTCCTCATTAACTCACCATTCCCCTCTAGCAGTGATTTTTCAGTTTTTAGCATGAGGCCTCCAACAGATAACAAATTAACAGTTGAATAATAGGGAGGGACATCCGGAGACCCTCCTGGATACCCAGCTCCGCCTTCCTTCCCCCAACCCAAAACACACATGCATGCATGCACATGCGCACACAAGTGCCCAGCGTCACACACACACACTGTTTCCTATATTAGTTTTGTTTAGACTGTAGATGCCATCTAGTCTGCCCTACCTGGATGTCCAGTATGTCCAGGAAGCACCTCTACCACAGCTCTGGCAACATCCAGCATCTACTGGATACTCTCAAATGACATGCAGCTCACTACTTTACAGGATCCATTTCAGGATCCTGTTTTGAAAGTCAAAAATCGTTTTGATTTTTGTGACTGCATACAATTTAGGGCCCAGGATAGCCTGTAACTTGGCACTAGCAAGGCTTGTCTTACTTGCCTCGTTAGGACTTGGAGGTTCTTAGTGCAGTTTGTACTTGGGTGTAAAGAGAAGAGGGAATGCTTCTGAGCGCCCATTACATCACCCCCCAGTGCTGGCACAGCAATCGGCTGCTGGCGAAACTGGCTAAAACCAGTTGGAGCTGAGCTGCTGGACTGTAAGAACAGACTGGTATGAACACTAGAAACGATGCCTCTTTTCAGGGTCCTGCTCACCAGAGAGGCCCAGGTCACTCTGCCCCTATGGAAGGGATGATATTGTCACTGAGCTGTGCAGCTCCAGGTTCAAACCCCAGCTTAGCCACTTAAGAAGCATGTGACCAAGATTGGATAACCACTCTGGGCCTCAGTTTCCTCATCTGTGAAATAGGTTGTCAGTAGGAAAAGAACCATGTCTATCAAGTGCCAGGTGCTTACTAGTTTCTCAATCAATGGTGGTAGCTAGGGAACACCGTTCACCAGCCCTTTCCTCATTCCTACCTGGGCTCAGAAGTAGGTGCTTCTGGACTTTATGAATGAATGAACTCGGTGACTTGACTAATTAACGAGTTTGTACATCTCTGGCTCAGGCCTTCTAGGCCCCCTGTTTGTAGACACCCTCACCCTTGAGGTCAGCTGTCCAGGCAGCCGCAGGCCCCGCAAGGGGAGGGAGGTCTGCCATTTGGGGGGTAGCTCACTTGGGGTGGGAAGGATTAGGAAACCTCTGTGGCCACCACATCTAAGCACTCAACCCAGAGGGATGTTTTCTGTTGCCGTCCTGACTCCCAGAAGTGGCTTTTAGAGGAGTGAGTTCAAGGAGCTGGTAAGAGTGCATACCAGGTGAATGTCGGGTGTCCTTCTGGTTCTGAGAACACTTGATATTCTCAGATGTGAGATGTGACATCACCTTGGGAGCTAAAAAGAGCCCCTCACTCCACAACAAGGACCTACTATGGAGCACAGGAACTATATTCAATGGAAAAGAATCTGAAAAATAATATGTGTGTGTGGGACTTCCCTGGTGGCGCAGTGGTTAAGAATCCGTCTGCCAACGCAGGGCACATGGGTTCGAGCCCTGGTCCGGGGAGATCCCACGTGCTGCGGAGCAACTAAGCCCGTGCGCCACAACTACTGAGCCTGCTCTCTAGAGCCCGCGAGCCACTACTACTGAAGCCCGTGCGCCTAGAGCCCGTGCGCCTAGAGCCCGTGCTCCGCAACAAGAGAAGCCACCGCACCTCAAGAAGAGTAGCCCCAGCTCGCCGCAACTAGAGAAAGCCTGCGCACCCCAACAAAGACCCAGTGCAGCCAAAAATAAATAAATAAATAAACTAAAAAATAAAAATAAACCCACTTGCTTCCAGAGTTCAAGAAGAAAATAACATTAAAAAAAGAAAAGAATGTGTGTGTGTGTGTTTGTGTATAACTGAATCACTTTGCTATATACCTGAAACTTTGTAAATCAACTGTACTTCAATAAAAAAATTATAATGAAAATAAAAAATAACCCCTCACTCCATTGCAGAAAGAGACCTGGAATGGGCCAGGGACAAAACAGGGCCCTGGCATCCTCCTGGACATGGGGTGGGACCCCATAGAGGAGGCAGCTGATTCAGGTAGAGTACTCAGCACATGGCCTGCCACAGGGTAAGCAGTGCTGGCCTATGTTGCTTGCTGTGTTTGGTGGAGCTTTTCTTGGAAAGAATAAAGGGGTTATGAGTAGAACTGAAGCCAGCACACAGTATAACTCTGGTCATGGCACCCCACTGCCAGCACCCTCAGTGGC
This sequence comes from Mesoplodon densirostris, assembly GCF_025265405.1. Classification (NCBI taxonomy): domain Eukaryota; kingdom Metazoa; phylum Chordata; class Mammalia; order Artiodactyla; family Ziphiidae; genus Mesoplodon; species Mesoplodon densirostris. Next base: position 58,826,011 of record NC_082673.1, on the reverse strand, counting down.
CTCCCATTGTCTGAGGGTAGAGACAGTCCTTGAGCCCAGCCTGAAAGCTCCCACGGGCACCCCACCCAGCTCCCTGGCCCCTTCAGCTCACTCATGCCGGCCACATGGCCTCGTTTCAGTTCTTCGAGGGACCCCTTCCTTCCTCTGGAAGTGACCTCTGACCTTGCCTGGAGCAGTCCCAGCAGGGAGCCACTGGGTCTGCTCACCTGGTAGAGACGTCACGGGACATGGCCCCTGGGAAGAGGAGAAGCAGTAAGAGGGATGAGGTCTGGGCTTCCCCGACTGCTCGGTGACTCCATGGTTTCCCTGCTCCTGTGAGCCTACACCTGGTCCTCCGTGCGCTCGGTGACTCCATGGTTTCCCTGCTCCTGTGAGTCTACACCTGGTCCTCCGTGCACCCCCATCCCCGTTATCACCTGCTGGGGGTGGGGGAAGGGCAGGTGGCAGGTGGGGCGCAGCACCCTTCCCCAAAGAGGAAACAAGAGTTGCTTTTTTAAAGCCCAGTTGCTGCACTGCTAGGCGTCAGCAAGAGCGACTAGGCAGCGTGCGCACACGTCTGAGATTTAGGTTTCTCAAGGCCAGAGCTGGCGCCCCAGCTGCCCATCTCTGTGGCTTGTGCATGCCCGCTGTGCCCAGAGACCTGGCTCAGTCTATCACTCAAGTTGGGAAGGAGCTGTGAAATGTTCACAGGGGCAGGGGCTAGTGTTTATGAAACGATGCCTGAAAAATGCTTCGGAAACATTTATGTATTACAGAACTATACTTCTGTTGCCATTGGAGACCAACAATCTGGGAAGATTTCCCTGGGACTTACGAGTAGGGAGAAAAGAAATGGCCCAGGGTGTCACCGTCCACATGGTAATTTACAGAATCCATTAGATGAGTGCCTGGAATAATCCAAAGGCTTTCTGCGCTTGCAAGATTAGGTAGAAAATAAGATCATTTTCTCCAAGTGATGATAATAATTAGTATTAATAGTAATTAACGGTAATGACATGTCAATTCTTGTGCTAACCACTTTATAGTCTGGATCTCATGAATGCTCACTACACACTGTGAGAAAGGACTGTTGTTATCTTCTCCATTGCAGAGATGAAGAAACCGAAGTTCACGGCTGCTGGCTGACCTGCCCAAGGTCACATGCAGCCAGCAGTGGCAAAACCAGGATGCAAACCGAGGCGACCTGACTCCTGAGCACGAGCTCCAAGGATGACTTTACAAGAAGGGGTTAACTCAGCAGCCAAGTCACATTAGGCGGGGAGTGTCTCAACCTCCACTGCCCTTTGTTATCCGTAGGGGAGCTTTTTAACAATACCGATGACATCAGGGGTCTCCAACCTCTGGGATCTAATGCCTGATGATCTGAGGTGGCGCTGATATAATAATAATAGAAATAAAGTGCACAGTAAATGTAATGCGCTTGAATCATCCTGAAACCACCCCCCCCACCCTTCCCTGGCCCGTGGAAAAACTGTCTCCCATGAAACTGGTCCCTGGTGCGGAAAGAGGTTGGGGACTGCTGGATGACATAATGAGGTCCCATCCTAGACCAATGGGAAGGGGGTGGGAGCTGGGCATGAATACTTTCCAAAAGCCTCTCAGGTGGTTCCCTGGCCAGGGTTGGTCTGGAAGGGCCCCGGAAGTTGCATGGGGGGCAAGGAACTGTCCACTCGAGTCTGCCCGCCCCTCCTGCACCAGCCCCCTGCCCCACAGGGCCGCTGAGCAGAGGCCAGGGAGTCTGACTTTCTCGCCCTGACCTTGGCTTAGCACTGCCTCTGGGGACTGCACCGAGGGTCCCTCCCACACGCCCCCTCTGACTGACACAATCTACCTGCAGCCAGGCTAACTAGCACAACCCCTGGGCCCAAGAGGAAAAGGAGCAAAAAGCCTCCTTTTCTTTCTTTTTTTTTTTTTAATTGGGTCAAGAGAAAAACAGAATTATAGAAACTGCAAGTCACGGTTAGCACTCTCATCATTTTTCGGGCCGCTGTTGTTCTCTGCATCTCCCACATGTAAGAGCTGGTTCTACAGTGTGAGGGGGTGGGAAGCCGTACCAACAAGATGAGAGCCTTGAACCATCGAGGGTGGTGAGGGTACCAGGCCCCGTGTGGGCTGGGTTCCTGCTTGATCTCAGCCTGGCCTGTGGACGCCCCGTGAGGGAGGTGGTATCAGGGCCTTTGACAAGCAAAGAGGCTGAAGTTAGATAACCGTGACAGAGGACACACAGGCGTGTAAGGCGAGACTGGCACCAGCTTTGCCAAGCCCGTGGGCAGCCTGAGTGGCTCTGCTTGGCAGCGTCTCCAGGGTGGTGGGGAGCCACCAGGCCCCACCTGCCCCACTCACTTTTGTCCCTTCTTGCTGTCCTATGTGACTCACAACATGGGCTCAGGTGGCCCCAGGCCTGCAGAGCTGGGGAGGTCAATGGACCTCGGCCACCTGCTCTCCCCACAAGGCCACCTGAGTGCTCTGGTTTGCTCTGTGTTCTTGAGAAATCAGGAGAGGACAGTTCAGTCTCCTGGGGACTACATGGGGTGGAAAGGAGGAAGCCCCAGGGCCTGGGAGGGTGGTGTGTGGATTCTGTGAGAGTCCTCCACGTACCAGACACAGCCAGAGCTCAGCCCTCCCTCCAGACGATTCGGGAGAACTCCCATTCCCTGTCCTGTCTGCCTTTCTGACTGGCTCTCCTGCCAGCTTTTCCACAGGCAGATGCAAACCTGTCAGGGTGGGAAACGGGGGCCTGTGGGGGCCGGGAAGACCCACTGCCAGTCGTCACTTTCCTTCTCCCATGAAACAATACTCACTCATTCGGCTCACATCCTCGAGCCCTTGGGCTGAGTTGGGCCCTGGGGCTGCCAAAATACACAGCCCAGGAGCTGGTAGACTCAACGGTTTCGTGGGATAAACACACACAGTCACAAACTGTCATGCCACATGATGGCTGTAGCACCAGAACGCATACAAAACATAGCGTTAGCCTGGAGGAACGCGTGATTAACTTTGAGGGGGGAGAAGTGCCACGTCAAAGGGGTCCAGGAGGATAGTTTGGAAGCAGGACGTGACTCTGAGCACACAGGCGGAGTTCCACCTCCTCCCTGGAGCCCGGTCTGGCCACTCCCACCTTCTCTGGTCTCCCCTACTCAGGATGCAAGCCTCACATCTTCTTGCATCGGACTGGCGCTCTCTTAATTCTGCTTTGTTCATGATGGTTTTTTGTCCACGGTCCTCTCTCTCAACTGGATTTTAAGTTCCTTCAAATCAGGGACTGGTTCTGGTATCTTCTCTCCCCACAGAGGGCTAAGATGGTGTTGAGCTTCCTAGGATGCTTCATAAACGTTACTGAGTTAGGGACCCAAAGGCCATTGGGGTGTTTGAACCTCTGAATTCGACAGCCAGTTCTAGGCAAGGTGTGGGAACATGAATGAAGGTAAAATTAGCCCTCACTGATACCTTCCCTCAGAGAAACAGTAACCTTTACCCTGGAGGGGAGGCAGGTGGGAAAGGTAGCCAGCTTTTAAATGTTTCATGAGCTGGCTTTTCGCAATGTACTTTATGACCTAAGTGTAGTCAAATATAATGGTAAAATTAATTTCAAAGTCAAATATCGGGTTGAGGATTATGTGCTGTTTGGAGTGATTAAAACTGCTGCTCTGTTCTGTAATAACACAGAAGAGGAAGGACCAAGACAGTGTATTCTGTTCAAAGAGCAAAAAGGCCCAGAGAAGTGACATTTTCCCACTCTAGCTTCTAGTTTTAGAGGGAAAAAGAAAGGCAAGTAAATAGCTGATAATGAAATTACCTTTTACTATTAATTTTTTCAGGGTAACAAGTATGCCTTATTTAAATATCAAAAGGTACTACAATGCTTATAATAAAAAGCAGGGATTCCCTGGGAGTCCTACTTTTCAGAGGAAAGCACTTTCCACTTTTTCTTTTTTTTTTTTTTAAGGGAGGGTGTGAGGGAGATCTGAGTGAGGGAGGGGGTGAGGGAGCTCTGGGTGAGCACACTTTCAACTCGTTTAGACATTTTTCTGGTATTTTCCTCCATAGTTTTAAGTAATATATTTCTCAATTTTTTCCCATTATAGACATGTATTAACTTCCTACTATGGCAGAGGAAAATTCATTTTTTGCATTTTATACACATGAGCACATTCTTCAGTATGGTATTTCACCTCTTTTGGATTAATGAATACTCAGAATTTATGTTGCTGTGTCCCGGTAAATATCGTTAAATATTGCTCACAGCTAAGCCTCAGAGTTTGCTATAATTACATTTCCCCTCATGTACAGTGTTTTGCTTTTCCTGGAGTTAATCACCACGTTACATTTGCTCAGATTTTTAAGTGCCTCTCACTAATTCCTCCAACTTCTCGTTAGACTCTTCTCAACATAGACAAACACATGAAGTGTAAACTCAGATCATTTATCCCTGTTATGGCATGAATGCAGAGGTCCAGTGCCCTCCATCCTGCAGCTCCACTCTGAATGGAGAACTCTCTAGACCTACTGTACCATGTTGCCCTGGGACTTCCCCTCACCTATCTCCTGTGTTAGACTAGATATTTCCTGGGTCACCTTTTGCTGGTTTATTCTCTTGTTTCGCTGAAGCACATCCTTTAGTAGTTTGCTGAGAAAGTTAATCTGTTGAGATTTTGCCTGTCTGAAAAACGTATTCGGTTTATCCTCACATTCAACTGGCCATTTGGAAGTTGTTCTCCTTCAGAATTTTGAAAGTACTGCTCCACTCTCTTCTAGTTTCCAATGGTGATAGTGAGAAATCTGAATTTCTGATCTTTTGTATTTTCCTCTAGAAGTTTTTATGATAATCTCTTTATTCTTGGTGTTCTCAAATTTTACAATAACTTATCTATTTTTTATTTAATGTTCCCAGCACTTGGTCCAAATTTTCTTCCATCAGTTCTTCAGTAATTTCCTCCTCTCCATTTTTTTGCTCTCCTTTCTTGCTGGAACTCCTGTAAGTTTGTTGTTGGACTTATTGGATTGATTCTCTTTTCTCTTTTCTCTCCTGTTCTTCATCTTTTTGCCTTATTCTATTTCCTGGGAGACTTCTTCAACCTTACTAGTCAACTCTTCTACTGAGAGATTCATTTCTCTTATGAGCTTCTTAATCTCTTCTTCTTCTTCTTCTTCTTCTTCTTCTTCTTCTTCTTTTGGCTGCATTGCACGGCTTGCAGGATCTTAGTTCCCCAACCAGGGATGATTGACCCTGCACCCTCATGCCCCCAAACGTGTAGAGTCCTAACCACTAGACCACCAGGGGATTCCCTGAACTTCTTAATTTCTACAAGTGTTTTCTTATTCTCTGAATGTTTCTTTTTTATCCTGTTCTTATTTCATGGAAGCAAAGTCTTCTAGTTCTTCAAGGATATAAACTTCAGTTTGGCTGAAATTTTCTTCTGCTTCCTGCATTATTTCAGTTTTAGGCCTTTCTGCATTTCTTTGTCTCTTTGCTTAGTTAGATATCTGGTGATTGTGTTAGAAGCTTTTCTCAAATGTCTGAAGATGCTTGGCTTTCTCTTCATATTTAAGGATGGTGTCCTGGGTACATATTCATTATAATTCTTAAGAGCTTGGGCTCTGGAGTTAGCTAGACCTGTGTTCAAATTCTGTTCATTCTTTAGCTCTGCTGTCTTGGGCAATTGACCTACCCTCTGTGAGCCTCATTTCCTTAGATGTTAAAATGAAGATGGAGATTATAGTAATGACCAGGGCTGGGAGCACTGAGAGATTCTCAGGTGTCGATGCTGCACTTGTGGGACTCTGAGAGTGAGCACCCCCTTAAATCTTGTGCCCTAGGTGTCCTGCTTGACTCATCCTAAGTCCCAGCTCTCCTACAGACCCCACACGGTAACTCTCAGAGTTCGGCAGGATAATGCATTGTGTAGGAGCTTGCATCAGAGTTGGCATATGGTAAAGGCTCAGTAAATATGAGCTGTTACTGCAGATCAAGTGACATAACGTTTATTAATAGGAAATGTTTATTTAATATCCACCATGCATTTGGAACTATAACTATGAAATCAGAGGATTAGAAAAGAGAGGGGGAAAAAGAGAGGGAATAATAATAATAATAGTAATAATAATGAGAAGAAGAAGAAGAAGGGGGAGGAGGAGGAGAAGAAGAAGGAGAAGAAGAAGAGGAAAGAATCATGATAGGGCTTCCTTGGTGGCGCAGTGGTTGAGGGTCTGCCTGCCAGTGCAGGGGACACGGGTTCGTGCCCCGGTCCAGGAGGATCCCACGTGCCGCGGAGTGGCTGGGCCCGTGAGCCATGGCCGCTGAGCCTGCGCGTCCGGAGCCTATGCTCCGCAACGGGAGAGGCCACAACAGTGAGAGGCCTGCGTACCGCAAAAAAAAAAAAAAAGAATCATGATAATAAAAGTAGGAAAAAACAAAGGAAAAATAATAAAAATTTAACTAAGAAAGGCTAACCCTGGGAGACAAAACTGTATAGAACAAATTTATATTGACTGAGGCTGCATCTGGGAAGATTTTCTGGGTGAAGAGAAACGCCTTCATTGTAATGAGGAATGAGTTAATAAGAAAAATCTGGAATCTGTTTCTCTTCAGAAAAGCAGAATTGATTGATTCTCTGAGGCTGCCTGAAGGAAGAGAAACAGCCTCAGGCCCGAGAGAAAATGACCTTTTACAACTGATGTCCCCTTGATTTTCACACATGCCAGTTGCTTTGGCAGCTTCTCCACGTTTTAATTGATCATTAGTCTTCTGGGCAGGGGCCTCAAGGTGACTTGAGTCAGGAGCAGGGCAAGTTTATGGGTCTCAGAAACAAGTAAACAAACACTGAGACTCCCTCCATCATTAAGATTATGGGAGAGAAAATCTTTATGAAATAAAATCATCTCTCCCTAACTCTCTCTCTCCAAACACCAGAACGAAGTGGAAAAGTAGGAGAAATTTAGAAAAATATAAAAGAATCCAAGGACACTGTTTTCTTCTCCAAACTCACTGCCTTTCCCAATTTAAGAGCTCTGAGTCACTGGGCTCAGTTGGACTTTCGTACCTAATGTGGTTATCAATAAACTTTTGTGTTGCCCCAGCACTCTTCTCCCCTTTGGGCCAGGTCTGGCCTTCCTGGACAGGACCGCGGAATGGAAGCCATGGGCATCTGACAGCCAGGAAGGCTGAAGCATAGTGGAGAGACGTGGAGAACACACCGGCCACCTCCCAGGTCTGTCTCGGAGGCATCTGAGGGTAGAAGGGGCAACCGCAGGACTTCCATCACCAGACATGAAGGAAACGTTTGATCAAAAAAAACTGGACCTTCCTGGAATCCCATTGTTTCTTTGTGTTTTGCTGGCATTTAGGGAAGTGACTGAAAAGTCCGATCTGTTTAAAAGTAAAATAAAGCACTAGTGCAGGGGTTGAGGGGGTTTGCTCTGACCCTGAAGCCTTCACTGAGGGGCTCAGGCTTCCTGGGCGGAGCTGGAGCTGCTGCGGAGGCATGCCTCTGCCTCATAGGAGTGGCCCGAACGCAACAGGACTGGTGTCCTTACAAGAAGAGGAAGGGACTCCCGGGATGGGCACACACAGAGGAAAGGCCGTGTGAGGACGCAGGGAGAAGGCGGCCACCTGCAGGACAAGGAGGGAGGCCTCAGGAGAAACCAACCCTGCCGACACCCTGATCTTGGACTCCAGAACTGTGAGCAAATACATGGCTGTTAAGCCACCCAGTCTGTGATCTTTTGTTATGGCAGCTCTAGGAAATTAATAAAGATGTGATTACAGGAGTCTCCTAAAATTCTCTTCCAATTTCACTCTTTCCTAAGTGAAATCAGAAACAGTGTCACCTCCTGGGAGTGAGGATGGCGATGTTGGAGCTTGGAGGACAGAAGTGAAAAGCCGTCATCCAGGAGTGGGGGAGCGTGGAGGGACCAGGGAACACGGTTGGGTTCAGGAAGCCCTGAGGGCTCACTTAGGTTTAAAATAACACCGATCCGCCTGCTTATCATCTGTCTCCTCGTCCGTGTCCAACTGTGAGGATGGGCAGCTGAGGTGGGAGGTGGGACAGGGGTGGAGTTGACGAAAGGTTGAATTCCACCAGGGCTGCAGTTTTGTGAGGACCACAAAGCAAGAGAAGGGTAGGGGAGTCAATGTGTGTGAGGGATTGTGGATGTTTTTATGTGTACACGGGAGCTATTATCATGAGTGGCCGTGGAATTTCAGCTGGATAAGGAGGAGATAGAGAAGATGAGGACAGTGAGGGACCCATCAAATGTGGTAGGATCCTGACCTCACATGTGATTTGAGGTCCTGATCCGGTTGAGGAGTGGTGGGAATTGGGGTTCTGGAAGTAATGAGCAGGGCTGAGAAGGTAGCATGTGGTTGAAGAAGAGGCGACAGAGGCTTTCCGGGCAGTTCTTAATAATGGGAAGGTCTAGCATCCGTGAAGGAGAGCAAGCAAGGAACAAAAGGACAGGATGTTAACAGAACCAACTCTGTTACTTCCCTGGCGGTCCAGTGGTTAAGACTCCGTGCCTCCACTGCAGGGGGCATGGGTTTGATCCCTGATTGGGGAACTAAGATCCCGCAAGCCATGTGATGCGGCCCTAAAAAGGAGTTTGCTAGGACCAAATGAAGAAATATGATCTTTGCTGAATTTTTATTTTGCTTCAAGGAAAAAACCAATTTTTTAGCCCTTTAAGAACTCTCATCAAAGTTCCAGAAGCTCTATTAAAAGAGCCAAGGGAGGGGACTTCTGTGGTACAGCGCGGCCAAAAAAACCCCCCAACTCTGTGGATGCTGAAATCACCAAGAATTGTAGTCGAGGGATTTGAGAGGGTGGCAGAGAGGCAGGTGCTCAATCTCGAAGAAGCGAGGGGAATGACCCTGGCTGCACCTGGTGAGGTCCAAGGACATGAGCTTCAACCCTGCGGGGTCTAAGGTCAACAGGTCTTGTAGGTGACCCTGATGGATATAGCCCAGGGGTCAGAAAGCTCAGTGGTGACAGGCCAGAGTCACACAGCTGCCCCCAAAGCTTGCTGTGGCCCCAGATATGGACACGTTCCTCACTCATCCAGCCCTTTTCTGAGCTACCCCTTCACCAGCACCACCTGAGGGCCCAGGATGTGCCCTGGCACAGTGCTGGACACTCTGGGGGGCGGGGTCAGAGGTGAAGATGGAGACTGGCGCCAGGGAGCGTGGAAGATCCTGAGACCACATTGCTCAGCTCCTCCCTGCCCAGGAGCGCACCCCGCCCCAGAGGGCAAAGCGGAAGTAGGTCCCTGCCCCACCTCACACACACGCGGACACACACGCATACACATACACGCATATAAGATGCATTCGATCAGTCTAAAAAGAGAAGTCTATTTAGATGTTGTGCTTGAAATTATACTCTCTGGTTTTCAGGAAGATACAATTGCTCATACAATAAAGGCTGATTTTCTCCCCCACGGTAGGATTTTGATTCTGTGAGTGTGTCGTGATCTTCACTCAAACATCCAACAAAAGCTTCATTTGACTGAAAAACAAAAAGCCTTGTCAGCGTGCTGACAAGTTACAACCATGAGTCAGGCAGGTAAGAAGGCAAACCTACTCCCTTCTCCCCCTCACCTTCCGGACCACCGTGCTGGGATTCTCGGAAGCTCTCAGAAACAGTTCAGGCCGCCGGTCCAGCTTCCAAATGTGACCAGTTCAGAGGAGAAGCAGTGCATCTGAGCAAGAAAAGCCCAAGACCACCTCCCCGTTCCCTTGACATCCTCTGCTCAGCACCTTTTCTGCCGTCCAGAGACCTTGGCAGGAGCCTTCCCACTATCCTGTTCTGATTCACTCACACATACACACTAACACATACACACTCACCGAACACACATACAACACACAGACAACCCCCTCACACACCCCCCACACCGCACACATAACCACACACACCGCACACATCACACACACACACCACACAGACCACACACACCCCACACACACACACCACACACACATCACACACCACACACACCACACACACACACCACACACCACACACACCACACCACACCCCACACCACACCCCCCCACACACTACACACACCACACACACACCACACAAACACACACACCACACACACAACACACACACCACACACAACACGCACAACACAACACACACCACGCACAACACACACAACACACAACACACACAACACACCCCACACACACCACACACACAGCACACACATACACACACCACACACACACACAACACACACACACAGCACACATCACACCCCCGCACACACACCCCCCACACACAACACACACACAACACACCACATACACCACACACACAACACCCCCCCACACACACACCACACACACCACACACACACACCACACACACACCACACCACACCACACACACACCACACCACACCACACACTACACACATACTACACACCACACACAACACACACACACCACACACACACACCACACACACCACACCCCTGCGCACACACCACACACCACACACAACATGCAACACACACAACACACACAACACACACACATCACACCACACACACACATACACACCATACACACCACACACCACACCCCCATACACACACACACCACACCACACACACACACCACATGCCACACACACAACACACACACACAACACACACACCCCACAACCCACACACTCCACACACACACACACACACACACACACGGTGTGCGCGTCCCTTCTCCTAGCTGGACTCCTGACACGAGGCACCTGGCCAGCTTGGTGCTGACCCCCTCAGTCCCTAACTGCAAAATGAGGAGCTGAGGCACAGCTGGGCTCTGTGACCCACAGGGCGAGGCGGGCCCTCCAGAGCCGAGGCCTTGTGGCCTGAGGCATTGTGTGTGCAGTAGTCAGGCTCTCTCGGGGGTGGCAGCTGCATGAACAGTGGTCAGCCGCCGATCAAAGGGCTTCCCCAGTTCCAGAACTTCAGAAGAATCTCCATTGAATTCTGCCCTCGGATTTAGCCAGCATTATCTATGAGAGGAAACAGAGGGCTTGTCATCACGCCCCTCACCATGGCTATCGACTTGACATGCATTTCGGAGGTCGTCTCAGGCACAGCAGCCTCTGTTTCAGCAAGATGACTCCTGTAAGCCAGCGACAGGCCCCCAGAAGCCCCGAGAGGCCCTGGCCATCTCCCACCATTTTAGGCCCCAGTAAGAATGGAAAGGTGAGGACAGAAGCAAGACAGTTTGAAGGCAGGATTTTGAGGCGTCAGTGACGGAGCTGATGTGGGAGCCAAGAAGCGAGAGAGTCCAAGTTGGCGGTGATCGAATAAGAGCCCCCCACTTTCCTCGCTCAGGGCTGCTGTGGGACGTGGTGAGAGACAGGCTGCGAGGAAGCTTTCTTACCGCACTGGGCCTGGGGACAGAGTCAAGCTGAAGTCAGTTAAGGATTTGCCGCCCTCTTTGTTTTTAGGGAAGGCCCCCCTTGCCCCCCAGCCCCATGCAATCAGTTGATCCAGAAAGTGGGCAGCAATTCTAGGCCCGTCCACCCCTCCCCACCCCACGTCCCATCCACATTCGAGCAGTACCCTCTTCTCCATCCCCATTGACCCCAAGTGTGTTCCGCTCCTTCATTCCAGCAAGAACTTCCTAGCTGGCTCTCTCTGATCTGTCTGTCCTGTTGCCACCAGAGAGAACTCTCTACAAAGCAAACCACGTCATGCCATTCTTAGGCTTAAACTCTCTGTGGCATCTCCATCAAGTACTATCTGCCATGCCTCGGCACTCACTTCTCCCCTCCTGGGAATGCTCTTGTCTCTTCTTGTCATCTGAAAACGGCCAATTGTCTTTACAGATGCTGGCAGTACTTCAAGGGGAAAGGATGGAGCAGGAAGTCTAAACTCCAGACTCACAGTCGTGTCTCCTGTGCAACATCTCAATTCAGATGAGCCTTGGGCAATTCAGACTTGACGTTGTCCAAAGCTAGATCCTACACCCTATCCCAAGGCTGCCTCTCCTCCAGGTAAATAGCACTCCCATCCAGGAATTCAAGCAAGAAACCTGGTTAGGGGTCCCTCATTCCTCGTTTCTGTCTTCACACCCCTATATCCGGTCCAGCTCTCCTATCTCACATTTGCCCACCTCTCCCCATCTCTGCTGGCCCTGCCATCATCCGCACCAGCATTTCTAGCCCAGCACCAAGGCAGCTTCTCAACTGTTCTCGCTGCTTCCACTCACCCCCATGCTCACCTGTCACCCATATGCCAACCAAAGATCGTTTTCTTTCTTTACAGTTTTAATTTTATGTCTCTTTCGAGAAGGTCTCCGTATTTATATGGATCAAAATTCAAATGGTGATATGGATATAGTATCCAAATTGTATAAAGACGTCTAACAACAAAAAGACAAACAACCTTTTTAAAAACTGGGCAAAGAACTTGAATCAACATTTCACAAAGAGGATAAACAAATGATCAATAAGCGCATGACTCATTGTCACTAAACATTAGGGAAATACAAATCAAAATGACAATGAGATACCACCTCCCACGCAGTAGGAGGGTACTATAAAAATTTTTAAAAAAAGGAAAATAACAAGTGTTTGTGAGGATGTAGAAAAATTGGAACACTTGTGCGCTCTTCATGGGGATGTAAAATGGTGCAGCCACTGTGAAAATGATTGAGCATTTCCTCAAAAAGTGAACCATGAAATTATCATAAGACCCAGCAATTCTACTCCTAGGTATGTACCTAAAAGAACTAAAAATTCAACTCAAGCAAATACATGTACATGCATGTTTATAGCAACACTAATCACAATAGCCAGAAGGTGGAAACAACCCGTGTTCATCAACAGGTGAATGGATAAACAAAATTGTGGCATATACATATGACGGAATATTATTCAACTGTAGAAAGGAGTCAAGCGGTGACACATGGTACAACGGACCTCAAAGACATTATACTAAATGAAAGAAGCCAGACATCAAGGGTCATGTACTGTATGATTCCATTTATATGAAATATCCAGAATAGGTAAATCCGTAGAGATGGGAAGCAGATTGGTGGTTGTCAGGGGCTGTGGTGGGGAGCAGTGAGGGTAGAGGGGGAAGGTGGAAGAGGGAGCAACTGCTGAACAGGTAAAGGGTTTCCCTTCCGGGTGATGAAACATTCTGGAACTAGATAGAGGCGGTGGTTGCATGACATTTTGAATATACTACATGCCACTGAATTAAAAGTTAAAAAAAAGAGAGAAAATTCAAGTGAGGCAAAAGCCTGTATGGGGAAAATCTGCCTCCGACCCCTATGATCTGGCCCTCAGTTTCTTCTCCCCAGCGGTTACCTGTGTTGCACAGTTTCTTACCCTCTTTCTTGAATATTCCAAGCATAAAAATCCGTGGCAGCCATGGAGGGGTACAGCTCAAACCTATCTTCCAGAGAGTACGACTGTGAGGGTGTCGGCAGTCCACAGCCTTGGGATGCTGCACCTGAGGGTGCACCACAGTGCTCAGGCCCGGTCAATGACGGGGCCGGCAGGGCTCCTGCCTGACGCAAGACTCCTGTAACTTGCTCTTTGCTCTGTGGCTGTGACTTTCTCAGAGCTGCATCTCCTTCCTTCCCCTTCTTTTCTCACTGACGTCAGACCGACACTGGGATCTGAAAGCTCTTCCCACCTCACTCTTGCATTGTCTCCCCTTTATCCTCTAACACTGTTTCCCCCAAAAGATCTTCCGCGCTTCTAATTCCATTCTGGTGTCTGCTTCCTGGAGGACCCAAACTCACAGACACACATCCTTTTCTTACACAAATAACATATGTGTACATTACACACACGGCCCTGAAACTTGCTTTTAATCATTGGCTACATATACATCTCAGAGGCTGAGCCATGTCAGGACATGCCCACCGCTGCCCAGCAGTATAGTGTGTGGATGACCAACATTTACTCATCCAAGCCCTTATTTGTCGAGATCACTGGATTTAGTCACTTACTGATATTTAGACTATTCCAGTCTTTTACAATCATACACAATGCTGCAATGAATAACCTAGTATACATCGATTTTGAAATATACATGTGTAGAATAAATTCATGGAAATAAAGCCCCTAGGTAAAAATTGTGCACTTTTGATTCTGATAAATATTGCCAAATTGCTCCTCTTAGGGTGTATACCTATTTATAACTCCACCAGCCATGTGAGAGTCTGTTTCCCACACCTTTGCCAACACCATGTTTTCAAACTTTATTCTTTGCCAATCTGATGGGCAAAGAGAATGATTTTTTTTTTTAAACAAACAATCAAATCGGGTCACTCTCTTGCTTAGAACTCCTCAGTGGCTTTGCATAGTATCTGTGTGAAATCTGGCCTCCCCATCCCGGCCCACAGAGCCCTGCGTGATCTGACCCACATCCCGCTCTCCAGTCTCATCTCTCGCCTCCACCACTGAACATCTGCTTCTTCTGGGTTCCTTAAACACACCGAGTTCATCACCAACTCAGGGCCTTTGCACAAGCCGTTCCTGCCACCTAGAGCACCCTGGCCTGAATCCTTCAGGTCTCCGTTTAATTGTTACCTCATCAGAGAGGGCGCCTTGACCACCTTTAAAAGTTGATATCCTTATCATTACACACTGTTTCCTTCATACCATTTAGCACAACCAGAAATTACTTGTGTGTTTACTGTTCTTCCCCACTGTATTTTATTTTTAAATTTTATTTATTTATTATTTTGGGCTGCGTTGGGTCTTTGTTGCTGAGCACGGGCTTTCTCTAGTTGTGGCAAGTGGGGGCTGCTCTTTGTTGTGGTGCCTGGGCTTCTCATTGCAGTGGCTTCTCTTGTTGCAGAGCACAGGCTCTAGGTGCTCGGGCTTCAGTAGTTGCGGCTCGTGGGCTCTAGAGCGCAGGCTCAGTAGTTGTGGTGCACGGGCTTAATTGCTCTGCGGCATGTGAGATCTTCCCAGACCAGGGCTCGAATCCGTGTCCCCTGCATTGGCAGGTGGATTCTTTAACCACTGTGCCACCAGGGAAGCCCTTCCCCACTAGATTTTAAGTGTCCCAGTGCCTGGCTCACGTTGGGTGCTTACTAAGAACATGTTGAAAGAATGTATGAATAAATAATTAACTAAATACCTCTCCCTGGACTCCAATGACATCAGGCTTTCCCCATATTCTTTCACATCCCATTGTCTGTCATAAATATTTTGGGCTTCCAAAGCTGGAAGGCTCATCACCCCCCAGGTGGCTGCGTTTCCCAGGTGTTTTCAGCCAGCTAATATCTTTCTTTGGGTTCCTTCTGAAGGCAGAATGTGACTCATACCTCCATCACAGCTGTCACAGGTGTGTCCACAGAAGCAGATTAGAAGCCCCACCGAAGACTTCTGGGAGTTGCCAAAGCAGATCTCGGGCTGCAGATTGCTATCTCAGTAAAAGAGACAGATCTCCAGGTTTGTCTGGCCTAAGAAGATTTTTTCAAATGAATTCACTGCGCTGTATGGTTTTAAGCCAAGAGACAAAACAAGATGCAAACTTAGGAAATCTAAGGTGACACTTCACATGGGGAACAGAAAGCATGTGAGTTCATGGAACCCTTTTTTTATGGGTTAGGTTTTGTCCCTCCCACCACCAGAAATTCATATGTTGAACCCCCTGTATCTCAGAACGTGACTGTATTTGGAAACATTCCTTGCAGAAGTTAAGTTAAAATGAAGTTTTACTGACATAGGGTGGGCCCTAATCCAATGTGACTGGGGTCTTTATAAAAAGAGGGAATTTGGACACAGATGTACATAGGGAGAATGCCATGTGAAGGTGAAGTCAGGGGAATGCAAAAGATGACCAGCAAGCCACCAGAAGCTGGAGGAGAACATGGCCCTCGGAAGGAACCAACCCTGCCGACACCTTGATCATGAACCTCTAGCCTCCAGAACAGTGAGACCATCAATTCTGTTAAGTCACTTAGCGTGTGATCCTTTGTTACAGCAGCCCTGGCAAACTGCTACAACCAGCACTCCTGTTACGCTGACTTGAATGGCTGGATTCTACATGCCAACTTGAATGCGCCCATTCCACCTTCTTAATAACCCCAGCCACAGCTCCTTCCTTGTTTGAGGAGTAGGAGGATCACGAGGCTTGGGGCGGGAGGGCCTGGGGTGTCGTCCTGGCATGTACCCCCCTCTTTGGCTCCAGTAGGTGGTCAGGTGAGAGGGTGGGCCTGGAAGATCTGTTGGTTCCCTCCCAGATCTATGTTCTATGGGTCTGTCATTCCTCCACACTGTTTCCCCCTACGGGCATGGTTACTACCAAATGGTCTCTGCAAGGCTTAGGGAGGCTGGGGCCAGAAAGCTCTCGACCAGCAACCCAGATGGCAGAGCTGGGCGGCAGAGACCTTGCGGGTGGACCTGGTCACTATACCCTGTGTGCTTCCCCTTTCTGTCCTTTCCCACCGACAGAGCTGCCCCGGCTTTTCCATTTGGATGTGTGCGATTCAGTTTTAAATAATCTCAAGGTGGCTTTGTCTCCCTGGAGATCTCACCTCGGGATGTTATTCTTAGGAGTCATTTGGGGAAATGTGAAGGCATTTTTAGTATCACTAGGGTATGGGGGGAGGGGTATCAGATTTGTGGGCAAGGGCTATGGGTGCTAAGGGTCCTACAGTGTGTAGGGAAAAATAAAAAATCCTCCCATCCAAATTCTAATAATGTCTCTGCTGGGAAACACTTATAGGTGGTGTGGAGGAAAGAATGTAGACCTTGGGGTCCGATGATGTTCCAATTACCGATTGCCATGTAACAAAATCACTCCCCAGATTTAATCATTTCAAATTCTACTCGTATTATTCTCTCTCACCGTTCTGCGGGCTGACATCGTAGGCACATAGGTCCACTTGGGGCTTCTCATGTGCTTGCGGTCAGGTAGTGACTGGAGTTGGAGTCAGCTGAAGGTTTACCTGAGCTGGATGTCCAAGATGGCAGCTCACTCACATGGGCGGCAGTTGATGCCCGTTAGGCCGAGATGTTGACAAAAGTGCCTATATGACTTCTACATGTGGTTTAGGCTTCTCCCAGGATGGAAGCTGCTTTTTCAGAGGGAGTGTTTCAGAAGGAACATCTCACAAGACCAGAGCAAAAGCTGCAAGTCTTCTTAGTGACGTGAGAAGTCACCCAGCATCACTCACACTGTTTTATGTTGGTCAAAGCTGTCATAAGACCTTCCCAGATTCAACGAAGTGGAGGAACAGACTCCATCTTTTTTTTTTTTTTTTTTTGCGGTACGTGGGCCTCTCACTGTTGTGGCCTCTCCTGTTGCAGAGCACAGGCTCCGGACGCGCAGGCTCAGCGGCCATGGCTCACGGGCCCAGCCGCTCCGCGGCATGTGGGATCTTCCCAGACCGGGGCACAAACCCGTGTCCCCTGCATCGGCAGGCGGACTCTCAACCACTGCGCCACCAGGGAAGCCCTACCTGTTTCTTTTTCATCACATCCTATGGATATAGTGTCTTCCCTTATGCCTCTAAAGATATCAAATACATTCAGTTTCTGCTGCTCACTCTTTGTTTCTGCTTCCTTCAGAGATCCTTTTGTTTTCCTGCTTGATTATTTTATTCTCTGTTGTGTTGGATGCTTTCCTCACCTGTGATCCTTGACTGCCACTCAAGGATGAAGCCCTGAAGAGCTGACTGGAAGTTCTGTGTACATGGATGGGATTTATTCTAGGAAGCTCAGGTAGACAATGGACTTTTTCACCAGAAGCCTCCACATGTCAATATGTGTAGGTCTTTTTCCTGGAGTGGGTCCGTTTCTGCAGAAAAGAATCTTTCAATCTCCTGCCCTGGTGCTCTGAGGCGAGGTGGGGGAGGGGAAGGGAGGGGGTTTACTTAGAGTACACCTCAGCCTCCCTCGGTATCTGATGCCACAAAGTCTCCCTGGTTCAGTTTTTCTAGAAAATAAACCTCCTGGGAATCCCCTGGCTGTCAAGTGGTGAGGACTCTGTGCTTGCACTGCAGGGGGCACGGGTTCGATCCCTGGTCGGGGAACCAAGATCCCACAGGTAGCACAGTGTGGCAAAAAATCTAATAATAATAATAAAGAAAAATAAACCTCCTCTCTCCTGCAAAAGGTAAAGTTGGAGCTGGGACCTGCAAAAGTCTATGTGCCTCTTATAAATACTTCTAAAGAATCCCTCTGTCTTCAGGCTCTACATCATTCCCTTCCACAGCACCTGGTGCCCCAATTCTTGAGGCTTGCCAAGGTTCTATGGGCCATAGCCTTCTCTCTGGTATATGCCACCCTTGTCCCCAGGCACTCAGTGTGGACTTTCCTTCTCCCTGCTGATTCCTTCACCTTTCCACTGTCTTCATGTATTGTGGTTCAGGGTTACATATGTCTCCAATGTCTAAGAGACTTCTGAGGAGGGGGGTGGAAAATGCTCTACCCACCATCTTAAAACTCATGGTCCTGGCAGCCTTTAAGCTAACGTTGGCCTTTTGTGTTAGCTTCAAATCAACCAATACAAGTGGACCATCTCAAAGGGCTCAGAACACTGTCATGATAACAGCAACAACAACAATAACCATTTTTAGCACCTACTATGTGCCAAACATTTTGCATAAATTATCTTTAATCCTCACCACAACCTACAAGGTAGGTATTATCCCCATTTTACAGATGAGGAAACTGATGCCCAGCAAGTTTCAATAACTTGTGCCAGTTCAACCATTTGATAAGTGGCAGGGTCAGGATTTGAATTCAGATCTGTCTGGCTCCAAATAGCCTCTAACCACCAATGCCTTATAAATCTACCTCAAGTCACACAGTGGGTGGGCCTTAAATCTCCGGTAATCAGTCATGTCCAACAGTCTCTTATGCATCAGTGCTTAAAAGGGAAGCTATGGTGCATCCGTGCATGGTGCAAATAAGCCTCCTTGGTATATATGTTCTATTCAATCGTTCTCATCTTGTGTTTGTTTGAGGTGAGCCCTCCAGGTGAGCGGCTAGGCCTTGCATCTGCAGTGTGCAACCACAAGCCAGTTTTAAAAGAACCCAGCTCAACAGGAAGACTAATGAGCCCGGCCGCCCTCCCCCTGCTCTGACTCCTGCTGGTTGTGGGGCTGCAAGCTGGAGCAAGCGTAGCCATGGTGATGGTGGCAGTCTGCCAGCTGGTGGGGGGCGGGGGGAGGGAGAGGGAAACTGCAGGGGATGGGACCAGAGGATTTCTCTGAGGAGGCTCCTGGGGGAAGGGGCTGCTCCCTGCCCCCAGCAACCTCGCAAGCTGGGCACCTGCCAAGCACCCACCTGCCTTTCCAGCCTCCTCAGCACTGGCGTTCTCACGTCTTCCCCTGACTCACCACGCAGGTGGCTGACTCACGGCACCTGTGGTGTAACCAGGGCAGAGGCGGCATATGGAAGCCTCTGCTGGTATGCTCAGCCGCTCCAGGAGGGGGTGTGTGTGCAGGATCTGGGGAAGGCAGACCTGGGGGCCTGAGCTCCGCGAGGACAGGACTGAGAAGGTGATGCTGGGGCCACTCTCCGACCATCCGTTCCTACCCTGCCTCCACCATTTCCTGGTTCACTTTGCTGCTTAGCCGCTGCTCCCGGGAATGTCCCTACCCATTGGCACTGCTTGACAGGGAGGGCGGAGAGGCTTTGGGCCCGTGGCTCTCACTGAACTGGGCGCCCGCATATACCTCCAGTGTTCCCTGAATGTCACTCGCTGCTCCCAGCCCTTTGAAGGCTTCCCTAGGCTCCAGGCATAAAGACTCTGAAAGTGTCTCAACCCTCCAGCCCCTCCTCCTTCCTGGGTCCCCTCCCGCTCTGCCCTGGGCCACACGGGCCACCTTTCCATTCTCTGCCGTTTTCCCATCGGGCCCTTGCCTAAGCCCTTCCCTCCTCCTGGGATGCCCCCCCTCCCTCTCACCTTTTGCCCCTGCAGATACCAACTCAAACATCACTTCCTCCGGAACGCCTGTCTTGGCCTCTCAGACCAGTCACTTCACCCTGAGGCCCCAAGAACCTCTTCTTTGCAACATTCCTCACAGCTGCCGTGTCTGGGTGTCCGTCTCTCTCCCCCAGTGGGACTGGGAGGCCCAGAGGACCCCTGCTCCCACTGGATGCCCTGTACCTTGTACAGTGCCTGGCAGATGGTCCCCACTCAACAGTAAGGAAGGAAGAGAGGGAGGGAGGGAGGAAGGAAAAGAAAGAGGGAGGGAGGGAGGAAGAAACCCATCCATTCGTTCTGACTGGGGGTGTAGGTGGGTGACGCAGCTCGCTGCCCTGAGCCTGCCCCAGCTGGGACACAGAAACCAATGTGACATTTCTCCTGAGCTGCTGTTCCACATCTGACCTTGATGATGATGAAAATACGAGGAGTATTAAGGGCTTTGGCCTCTTTAACCAAACCACCATTTGTCTTACTCTCAAAAATGTATTTCTTGAAGGTGGGAGCAGCTAATACTTCTAGCTCGAAAGGAAGTGTTCCTTGAGTACCCTGCCTCCGGTAAGAATGGGGATGGGGTACCCGCCATCTAGCTTACATTTCAGAGCATTTGCTCTCTTTCTTACACTCACCAGCCCCGCTTCCCATGTCGCCTCAGCTGTCTGGGGATCATGTGCCCCTAAAGGCCAGCGACAGGGAAGAGGCTTGTGGGAAAAGCAGGGACCAAATTCTGGAGTCCAGCTCCCCTCAATGCGGTGGCTGAGCTCCCAGCAGTGGGGGAGATGGAGAAGGGGGGAAGTTGAAGATGTCCTTCCCTGAAGAGGGTGGAGAAGCTGTTTCCTGCTCAGCCCTGCAATTCCAGCCGGTGCTCTCGCAAAGGGCTCTGGGGAGTGAGTCACCTCTGATAAACCCAGGCAGGAGGGATTTTGATAAGATAGAAGGAAGGGTGTTTACCCAGGGCCCTTCAATTCCGGGCGGGTCCGCTGGTGTAGAGGCCAAAGAACATCCTCTGGAAAAGTAAAGGAAGTCCTGTTGGAACCAGAGGGCAGGCAGACTAACAGACTGCCTCCGACTTCCATTTTCTTGAGCTTATTTTTAAAGGGCCCTGAGACCATCCCCCTAGAGAAAAACGTCTTGACGCACAATGCAAATCAAAGACATTCTCTGGCTGTATGACACTGAGCAAATCATTTTACTTCTCTGCTTGATAAACTGCCTTGA
Source organism: Mesoplodon densirostris (assembly GCF_025265405.1). NCBI lineage: Eukaryota > Metazoa > Chordata > Mammalia > Artiodactyla > Ziphiidae > Mesoplodon > Mesoplodon densirostris. The sequence continues at coordinate 58,804,869 of NC_082673.1, read as the reverse complement.
AGCTGGCTCAGATGATTTATTGAGTTGAGGTCCCTTTCACTCTAATAAATATTTATGGAAGTCATTAATGTCTCCTCTGTCATGAACTTGAGTTTGAGTTTTGATTCTAGCATTTGCTGATTTTCCGCCTCTGTAAAACGAAACCTATTCAAAAGGTCGTTGTGTGGGCCTCCAGCCTGGTGCCCAGTTCCCAGAAGGAGGGAGCTGGCTAGATGTTTGTCACTGCCCACCCTGTCCCTCATGTCCCAACGAGTGTGGGATGGCTGTTGTGGGTATTTAGAGACCAGTACCTTACCCTTCTGAAAGGAAGCTCTGGGCTTGTTAGGAATGATCTGGGAGGCCAAAGACTTCGCTCCTTTACCCTGCAGGTGCTGGGCCTGGAGTGCTCAGCCTCTGAGCCAGAGAGTGCTTCCAGGTGAAACCCTGTTTCAGATAAACCAGTACTGCTTCAAGAATACGCAGTGGGACTAGGGAACCGGTGTGAGAGGAGGAAAAGGGAGGTGGTGGCGCCCTGCTCACAGGCCAGCCCTAGTGACAATCCCAAAGTCTCATAAAACCACAGTCAAGACTAACAAGCTTCCTAGGAGTGACCTGCTCCAGCCTCCTGCTTTAATATACAAGGAAACATATTCAGAGGTGAGGTGAACCGCCCCGGATCATCCAGAGAGCAGCTGAAGCTGGGACAAGAGCCCAGTTCTTCTGCCCCCTGGGAGAGGTTGCCTTTATTTATTTATTTATTTATTTATTTATGGCCACGTTGCGTGGCATACGGGATCTTACTTCCCTGACCAGGGATTGAACCTTCGCCCCTGCAATGGAAGCATGCAGTCTTAACCACTGGACCTCCAGGGAAGTTCTAAGAGTTTGCCTTTAGACCCCAGTTCATCCATTGTAAATTCTTTCTGAATCTTAGGACACTGCTCATTCCCACCAAGGGTTAACAGGGAACTGAGGTATAAAGTCCAGTCGGTTGGAGCTAACTTTGTGAGCAGTCATTTCCTTTGAGCTTATGAGCTTACACACACACACACACTACAGCAAAATGTAATATTTGGTCAACAGTGAAGAATGTCTTATCGATCATGAAAGGTTGTTTCTAGCTCATAAGGTTTGATTACTTTACTTGTTTGTTTTTAATATTAGCCAAAGATAATCATTCGTCCATAGACCTCTTAAGACTCAGCCAGTGTGTCAAAGGTCTCACTGAGTTGCCCATAGATGCTGTGATCAGAAGGAATACCGTGGACACTCAGGACCGAGCATGTGGCGACCCACACATCTGCACCCCTGCATCCCTGCAAAGGCCCAGAGAGGGACTGTCTCTGGTGACAGACTAGCAGAGGCAAGTGTCAGTCTCCCGGGAATGCCCCGCAACAAACCACTGCCCAGCTAAACTGTGGGGGAAGCAGAGTAAGGCTGGGCAGTGTTCTATTTTCTTATCAGAGACTAAGGAGGGACTGGCAGGGTTAGAGTTCTCCATCCCCTGGAGTGGGAGCAGGACCATCTGAGGTCTCCCAGCTCCATGATATAAGTAAATGTAAAAATTGCTTTTGTTGGGTCCTGAAGAATAGGATGTGGTCTCCAAGGAAACAACCTCTAGCCCAGGGCAAGAGACATGCTGCCATTACCCCTACCTGAGCGTAGCACCACTAGCCTTGACTTCCAAGACCACAGGTGCCCAGGACAAAGCAGCGGCAAGGAGGTGAAGACCAGGAGGCTGAGGTTCCTGGGGGTGGGTGGCCACTGCCACCAGCAGGGATGGAGCTTGAAGCAGATGGCACAGTCCAGCAGAGGTAACTGAGTGTAGACAGTGAGATTCTGTTTAAAAACTTCAGAAGAGGGCTTCCCTGGTGGCGCAGTGGTTGAGAGTCCGCCTGCTGATGTGGGGGACACGGGTTCGTGCCCCGGTCCGGGAAGACCCCACATGCCGGGGAACGGCTGGGCCCGTGAGCCATGGCCGCTGAGCCTGCGCGTCCGGAGCCTGTGCTCCGCAACGGGAGAGGCCACAACAGTGAGAGGCCCGCGTACCGCAAAATAAATAAATAAATAAAATAAATAAACTTCAGAAGAATTCCAAGTCTCCTTCCAGGATCTGCTGCGACATGAAGACTGGGTAACCAAACGGGGACATGGGACAGGGCAGAGGGGCAGGAGAAGTGGACCAAACTGTAACCCACAGGGACTCCTCGTAGAATATACAGTGTCCAAGTTAAGAGCACCAGCCCAGGAGTAAGACAGCCTGGGTTTGAATCCCAGCTCCTCCACTTACTAGATATATGACAGGCAGGTGTCTAAACCTTAGTTTTTTCAACTGAAAAATGTTGGGATAATAATACCCACCTAATATTGTTGATTAAGTGACATCAGATATATGAGGCACTTTTAGTGTCTGGCTCATTAGACTAAGTGCTTATATTATTTACCTGTTGCTGTATAACAAATTACCTTCAGGCTTAGGGGCTTACAACAACAATCATCTCAGCTTCTGTGGGTCAGGAATCTGGGCACAGTTTAGCTAGATGCTTCTACCTCAAGGTCTCTCAAGGGATGCAGTCAAGCAGTTGGCCATGAGGTCCCTGAAAGCTTGGCTGGAGGTGGGGAGGGGCAGCTGTAAACCCACTACTTCAGCCTCAGGCCCCCACTACACCTCATGACTTGGCAGGTGGCTTTCTTCAGGGCACACAATCTGAGAGAGAATACGAGCAAGAGAGAGAGCCCAAGAAGGAAGCCACAGTCTCTTTATAACCTAATATCTGAAGTAATACCCCATTACTTCTGACGTATTCTATGCATTAGAAGTGAGTCAGTAGGGCTTCCCTGGTGGCGCAGTGGTTAAGAATCCGCCTGCCAATGCAGGGGACACAGGTTCGAGCTCTGGTCCGGGAAGGCCCCACATGCCACGGAGCAACGAAGTCCGTGCGCCACAGCTACTGAGCCTGCGCTCTAGAGCCCGTGAGCCACAACTACTGAGCCCACGTGCCACAACTACTGAAGCCCGTGTGCCTAGAGCCCATGCTCCACAACAAGAGAAGCTACCGCAATAAGAAACCTGTGCACCACAAGAAGAGTAGCCCCCACTCGCTGCCACTAGAGAGAAAAAAAAAAATCCATTCTGCAAAAACTATTTTTATTATTCCTGTGAACTTATGACAAGGAATGTATCCAGGAACAAGGCTTCAAAATCTAAGCTATGTTCCACTGTTTGCAGTTTCCTTGGATTTTAACTAGGTGTGCACAGCAACGAAGACCCAACACAGCCAAAAATAAATAAATGAAATAAATAAATTTAAAAAAAATAAAAGAAGTGAGTCAAATCCAGCCCACAGTCCAGGAGAGGGATTACATAGAGTGTGAGGGTCAGGAGGCAGGGATCACTGGGGCCATTTGAGAGAGTGCCTACCATAGCGCTTACTTACTGTTCCATATTTTTATGATTCTTTTTGTATATTTTATTCCCCATTAATGTCACTACAAGTTTCCAATTCTGTGTTTTACTGCTGCTGTTCTTACTGCCAGGAATTCCTGCTTCAAAATATTTATTTATTTATTGGATATTAATCCCTTATTTGTCATAACATTTGTAAATGTTTTCTCCCATTCAGTAGGTTGTCTTTTCACTTTGTTGATAGTTTCCTTTGCTGTGCAAAAGCTTTTAAGGTTAATTAGGTCCCACTGGTTTATTTTTGCTTTTGTTTCCTTTGCCTTAGGAGATAGAGCCACAGAAATGTTGCTACGATTTATGTCAGTGTTCTGCCTATATGCTTCCAAATATTTACATTGTCCAATCCTACCCATCTTTTTTTTTTTTTTTTTTTTTTTTTTGCGTGGCATGTGGGATCAGTTCCCCAACCAGGGATCGAACCCGCACCCCCTGCATTGGAAGTGTGGCGTCCTAACCATTGGACTGCCAGGGAAGTCCCCCACCCATCTTTTAAGGCTAGACTCAAATGCCACCTCCATGAAGCCTTGGCAAATCACCCCCTTATAGGAAGTAGTCATTTCCTTCTCTGAAGTCCAAGGGAGAAGAGGTTGATGAAGGAAAGAACAGCTGCTTTGTGCTCAAGAAGATAAATGCAGCAACTCGTAAGTGAGTAGGAGCTAAGTAACTCAGATACACTTCATGTACTTTTTTCTCAAAAAACAGGCTTTGGTTTTTGGCTTTCTGGGTGGATGAGGGCACCAGCTCTGTTACACCATTGCAGAAACTGCTTGGATATTTCTGCTTGTTCTGGGCTGTCTGAGCACCTACCCATTTGCTGACCCTTAGGATTCATCTTCTCTAATAAAAGTGATGTGGGTCCAAAACTGAAGGCTCCTCTGCAGGGTCGGCTCCAGTAGCTCCAATAGCAGGTACAACACAGAGCCTCTTGCCTCATCTGGAGAGAAATCTAACTGCGGTAGTTTGGTTCTTCTGTGAATGCTCTTGTGGGTGTGAAAATTCCATCTTCCAATAAGACTCTGTTAGGCCTGAAAGGAGCCCTATTCTACACACAATGCTGTTCTCAGGTATCCCAAAATGGTGAACTGCCACAGGGTTTCCACGGGGGTCGGGGGTTGCTGAGGAAGAGAAAAAGGCAGTGAAGTGAGTGTGGCTGATGTGGGGTCATGGAGCCAAATGGAGCCAATTCAGCCACAGCCTGGGTAGAGGGACATCAGGTCAACTCAGGAGAAGAAGAAAAAGAAATTCACATCTGTTATGCACCTGCAGTGTGTCAGATGGAACACTTAATATTCGTGGCCCTATTGACTCCTCAGGAAAGTCTGGTGAGGAAGGGGGTATGTTCCCCATTTTACAGATGAGGAAACTGAGGTCCAGTGAGGTGAACTGGCCTACCCCAGGTCACACCACCAGTAGAACACACAGCTGCTTGACTCAACCCCTAGGTTCATTCCACAGTCTATAAATGACTGTAGAAACAAAGGGAAAGGCAGAGTTCTAAGACAAGCTAACTAAAGCAACTCCAAAAATAACTATTACAGACCAAGCATGAAGTTTCATTTAGTTCTCCAAGTTCTCAAACCGAATTTTAGCAAAGCTTCCGTTATTGGTCCTGAGTTGCAAAATAAGCAAATCTTCCATAGTGACAAGTTGGTGAGGGGGTGGGTGGGAAAGGATGTTTGGTACAATTAATAAGAAGACCTCCACAGTCCCTTACCCCCCATTACCACCTCATCTTTATCAGAAGATGAGTATTAAAAGTGATGACACAACCAGAAAGCTAACAGGATGGGAAACCTAACTCTAAATATCAGCTTCCATTCTACGTGAACCATCTCCCTCTCTCCTCACTCTTTCCATCCTGGCTTTCTGGTCTTTTATGATTGGCTCTGCTTTCCTATCCCAAAGGAAATAACTCCCAGAAGGAAGCAGAAGGCTCATGCCAAGAGAAGATACAGGACTGATTGAAAGCTGCAGAGTAAGTGGACGAGCCCTAAACTGTTGATGCCAACTCCTTTCCTCTCACCTCAAATTGAGGACGTAGGTTGGGTTAAACTGCTGTTGAGTCTTGTGTGGGGTGCAGTTATGGATACGGAGAGAAGAGAGAAGTTACGGGGTTATGGAGAGAAGAGCCCCCTCAAGACGGTATTACAGCGTATTTTACAGCATATTACAGCATATTTCCTTTGATCTCAACAAATATTCAGTTAGCACAAACTCTCAGCCACGTGCTGGGCTAATAGGTATGATGGAGCTCAGTGGGGGAGACTCAGACTCTGCCCTCAAGGCATCTAGAATTCTCTAGGGGAGATATAAAGTGTACACAGAACTTAAAAATAAGACAGCATGTTACAATTGCCATTAGAAAAATCAAATCAAATTACTATTCCTTAAAAAGGAAGAAAATTCTGACATGCTATAATGTGGATGAACTTCGAGGACATTATTTTAAGTGAAATAAGCCAGTTGCAAAAGACAAATCCTGTCTGATTCCACTTCTACGAGGTACCTAGTCCAGTCAAATTCATAGAGACAGAAAGTAGAATGGTGGTTGCCAGTAGAATGGGGAGGGGAAAATGGGAAGTTAATGTTGAATGGCTACAGCATTTCAGTTTTGCAAGATAAAAAAGTTCTGAAGGTTGGGTGCTCAGCAATGTGAATACACTTAACACTCTTGAAATGTACACCTAAAAATATTTCAGGGGCTTCCCTGGTGGCACAGTGGTTGAGAGTCCGCCTGCCAATGCAGGGGACACGGGTTTGTGCCCCGGTCCGGGAGGATCCCACATGCCGCGGAGCGGCTGGGCCCGTGAGCCATGGCCGCTGAGCCTGCGTGTCCGGAGCCTGTGCTCCGCAACGGGAGAGGCCACAGCAGTGAGAGGCCCGCGTACCGCAAAAAAAAAAAAAAAAATTTTTTTAGATGGTAACATTTACATTATTTGTATTTTACCACAATTTTTTAAACTTTTTAAAATTTTAAATGGAAAATTACTATTGACCTTCAGAAAGTAAAGCAATTGTATATCTAACTGGAGCTATCAAGAAGGCTTCATGGAGGAGGGGATATTTGAACTGAGCCTTTTAGAATAGATGGGCTAAAGATGGACAGAAAAGGGCATTCCAGGTGAACAGGCTGCAGGAGCAAAGGCACATCTTTTTTGAAAAAAATCCAGAAATTTCTCTCTTCCATTGCACCAACCCTTAACAAACATTTTTCCAGCGATCAAACTGCCGGAGCCTGTGTTTGTAATTCTCTCCTGTGACATCTCAGTGAGGCAAGGGCTCTCCTGCTTCTCCCTCCCTTCATCTCTTCCCCTCTCTGTGCCTGCCTCTTCCAGCCTGTTGTTCTCTCTCTCTCTCTCTCTCTGGTGTCTTTTGAACGTTCTAAAATGAAATCCTTGACAAAGGTTTGCTTTCACCCCAGAAGCAGCCTTCTTTGAGGTCTCTTTAATAAGAGCAAACACCCAGAGACTCTCACACCTTTATTAACAGACCTTGTTTTGTTGTTCTTTTTCCTCCTTGGATACCAACCAGAAGCTTAAGAAGAAATTACCTCATCACCCACACAGGCAGGTCTCGATTAGAAAAGCAGTCTTTCTGACAGACGCTTCCACTGCCTGGTCTCTCTGATTAAGGGCAGCTTTATACACCAGCACCCTGACGGGGGAGGCGAGGGGAGAGGTTCAGGTTTATACATCACCTGTGAACACAAGTCTAGAGGAGGGTGGGCTCCAGGGAGAATTTCTTCATCTTCGGAAGGATTACTAAAGTCAGAACTTACCCTTCTCCGTGTTAATCACTGAGATGGAAGGCAAGAATCCCCCTGTTTCGGATGAGAATGGTAACCAGGCAAAGGGAAGTCATCTCAGGCTCCAGGAAGAAAGCCTGCTCCGTCCCCACCTGTGTGGAGTCAGGCATCGGGCCCTGGACCGTCTGATCTGGGTAGACAGAGCAGAGCTTTCCCTCAGGTCCCCAGAGTGCAGACTCATGCAGCGGGGATGCGCAAAACGTGTCTGTTAGAGTGAATCCAGTTTACCCAAAGTGAAGCCCCTGCTGCTTCATGTTGCCCAGTGTGATTTGGAGAGGCTGCAGATCTCCAGTTAGAAAACTGCCCTGTTTTTAGTTATCTGTCTTTTTGTCCTGTCCTTCATTTTCGATTGTTACCTTTAGTTTTGAGCGAGGACTCCTACCTGTTTGGGGGTGAATCATGCCACGTCCTGGATGTAGCAGGCCTGACTCCTCTCCACAAAGTCTGTCTGTTCTGGAGAACTGACATTGCTCTTTTCTCAATTTCTTCAGCTCAGTCTAGACAGCTTTCAAGTCAGCAAATGTTGGAGAAAAGGCAAAGCTCAGGGTGAAGTGGGGAATCAGCCTGACATTTTCTTTGTTGGAATTGATCACTTGGGAATAGAGGAGGTGGAAATCCAATTTAGGACCACAGTCCTTCCTTGGTGTCTATTTAATTCCATTAAAAATTATCACAACATGGGCTTCCCTGGTGGTGCAGTGGTTGAGAGTCCGCCTGCTGATGCAGAGGACACGGGTTCGTGCCCCAGTCCGGGAAGATCCCACATGCCGCAGAGCGGCTGGGCCCGTGAGCCATGGCCGCTGAGCCTGCATGTCCAGAGCCAGTGCTCCGAAACGGGAGAGGCCACAACAGTGAGAGGCCCGCGGACCACACACACACACACACACACAAAAAATATATATATATATATATATATCACAACAAAATCATGGCATCTCAGCACGGGGAGGAGCCTGAGGTGTTATCTCAGCCAAGCCCAACATCATGCAGGAATCCGCCATAAGCATAAGCATCCCAGCTGGCTACTGCCACTCAAATAATCAGACATGTTCCCTGATGGAGAACACACTGCCTTTAGGAGTGAAATTAATCAGAGAAGTCTTCCTTAGATTAAGTGAAAACTGAAGACCTGCTTACGTAGTAGCTTACACGCACAGATACTAATGCTGGCATATATGCCTATAATATGTGTGTTGACTGACTGAATGAATGAATGAATGAATGATCAAACAGAGGAAATTGGCAAGGAAGAGAAAAAGGGAAAGGAGGGAAAGTAGTTGCAGTGGCGAGAGGCCGTGGGAAGGGAGGGGGAAAAATGTTTTTCTCTAAGGATTTTCTTCAGGTTTTGTGGTGGGTAGGGTAGGGAGGATGGCCTGATTGTCTCAGCAAATGTTTTCATTCCCTTGTAACATCTCTTCAACCAGCCAACAAAAGCCCCAACAAGCCGATATATAATTGCATCCGATTTTACAAAGAAATACATTTGTGAACTGAATTCCATTACTTATGATTAGGGTAAAAGTTACTAAAGATAAATATTGCCTATTTTCCCTGAGTTGTTTTCTTAAGACTTTCTCCCTCTCTCTCTCTCTCCCCCCCACACACACCCCCCACACACACCCCAGCGCTTACAAACCATTGCTTTCTGGCCTCCTCCGAGGGAGCTAGCTAGAGAACCCAGCTAACCATTACCTTTGCTCTGGCCCAGACACCCTCCTGCTCCGCCTCTCATCCCGAAACAGCTGCCCCCCTGCCATTTAGGATGGCAAAAGGCCCTCCCTGGCACACACCACACCCTCACTCCCACACACCCATCCACAGTTCTGTGTTCAAGCAGAGCTGCTCAGCTAGAGCAGGAGCCTCCTCCCCAGCAGCAGACAGGCAGCAAACACGCACTGCATCTTTCCTGCTGTGTGGGAGGGCTGGGGAGAATTCCCCAGGTGCAGACTGCAAGCGCTCCCCTAACTCTCAAGATGATGATGGCTCCCGCAGCCTTGCAGGGCTTCCCAGGGTGGTCCTGGACTTGGGCTCAAATAATCCGCTGCTTTCCCTGCCTTCTCTCCTTCCCACCACTTCACATACCCTGGGAATGGTTCCCACCCACTGGGCACCACAGCAAACTCCCCTGCAAATGCCAACGTGTCTGGTGTCTGAGTCTTCCCTGCAGGAGCTCACCCTCCAGTACAGTCCCTTCTGGTAGGCACTGCAATTCGGTGAGGACAGCAGCAAAGGCTGCAGAGGCTGGTGCTGAACATGCCCCTTGAGTTCTGGATCCTTCCAGGATAGGTAGCCTCCCCCACTGAGGGCCCCGCCTCCCCCCAGTATCCAGCACTGGGATGCCAGGGCCACCAGTGCCAAGTGAGTTGGATAGTAGGAAACTGTGCACTGTTTTCTGGCAGCAAGAACAGCCAATCCAGATAATACCAGCCAGATCCTCCCGGTGTTCAGTAATTCAGCTACAAATAGGCCCTTGGCTTCTGCCTTTCATTTTGCAGATAACTGTAGCTAGAACTCATCAAACATCTACTGGATATTCTCTGGTACTTAGACACAGAATTCTCGGTGTGGAAAAGACCCTAGAAGCGAATCAATGCTTTGATACATCTGACCCCCTGCTAGAAGATTTATATCCATTCATCATATACAGGATGTCATTTCCAACCCTGTGAATCAGAATCAATCATTCCTCCCCACCTTCCCTCAGCATTTCACTGGCAAAGATTCCAGGGCATTTTTTCATGCGGCTCTCTTCTGCAGTTAGTGGCTGTCCTGTCTGTCCCTCCACTCAGGCTGGGAGCTCCCTGAGGGCAGGTCATAATCCTCCGGAGTCCCGCCCAGCTCGGAGCACAGATTCATATACGCAGGGGCTTAACAAAGACATGTGCAGTGGAACTCCTGCTTTCTGCTCTCCCTTCTACTGTCCCAAGAAATAGCAATTTATCCTCAGCAAAGGGAGTCTGGCCCTCCATGGGAATGGCTCCCACATGTAGGTGGGTTTTATTCAAGGATCTGGTGGGACACAGAGACAAGAGTTAGGTTGTGTTCCAGGTGTCCTGTAAGGGCCAGTACCAACAACACGCAGGGGCCTAAGCCCAAGTTTTATAGGATTGTCCTCCTCTGCATGACCTTGGCCTCACGACAGGAAGCTCCTTGCTTCCTCTGGCCCTAGGGGTCTGGAGCAGCATCTCCACTCCAAAGTAGTTTCCCATTAATTGTTATCACGGTAGCAGCCAAACCTCCGTGATTTTCTGGATAATTTCCATTTCAAGTATTCTGTCCCATTGTTCCTACCCATTTATGTGCACATGTCAGACTCTGCTATTTCCAAATCAGAAAATAGAATTTGGAATTCCAATTCAAGAATTATTCTTGGGCTTCCCTGGTGGTGCAGTGGTTGAGAGTCTGCCTGCCGATGCAGGGGACATGGGTTCGTGCCCCGTTCCGGGAGGATCCCACATGCCACGGAGCGGCTGGGCCCGTGAGCCATGGCCGCTGAGCCTGCACGTCCGGAGCCTGTGCTCTGCAACGGGAGAGGCCACAACAGTGAGAGGCCAGCGTACTGCAAAAATAAAAATAAAAATAAAGAATTATTCTTTTGGCTGTTTCAGAAATCCTCTATGATTGTTTGAGTTCCCCCTACAGTGGAGACCGTGAGACAAGGATTCAAGCACAAATAGGCACAGAGAAAACCAGACGGGGATGGGAAGAGAGACAAGGAAGAGAAGGCAGCTAATAGAGGGTCTTTGACCCTCTGCTAGTGTGGGTAACGGAGCTTAATGCTGTCCGGGAAGCTCTGGGGCTCCACGTAAAACACAGCCCTCAGAGGTGCGGGGGCCTGGGTATTCATCACCAATGCTTATCAGCTATTGCTTGCAGGATGCTCCCCAGAGACAATCTCAGCTGCCATCAGAGAGCAGAGGGAGCCCCAGGAGTGAGGAGAAGCCCTTAGACAGCAAAATGCCAGCGCCAGCAGCCGGCAGCTAGAGGGGTAGCGCGGCTTGGTGAGAGCCAAGGACACAGCAGGGCACTGGCAGAGTGCTCCACATCGTCTCATCTCTAGAGGACACGGCTGTAATTCACATGTAATTCACAATGACCAAGAACAAAGCCCTCTAAGAACAGTATCCAGGATATAAATCAGTGGCCAAGGAGGTTGAAGAAAAAGCTACTGAAACAGACGGTGGTGACACACTAATGTCCACGTCTCACTCACACCTCCCAGCTCTGTGCTGTCCAGTCTTGTTCGCCCTGCACGGACAGGAGGCAAAGTGTACAGGCTGTTTCTAATGGGTGAGCCAGACCCCTATCAATGGCCCATGGTCTGTCCGGCAGAATTTCACTGGGACTTACTGGGAGAAAGCAGGAGGGATGGGAAGGATGGGAGGGGAGGAGTTGGTCACTAACACTGAATCCCTACTGCAGGACAGCCCTTTCCACTCACAGTCTTATCCCAGGCTCACAACAGAACCTCAAGATCAGCACATAACTCCCAAGGGGGCCAATGGGGGTAGTGTCTGCTCAGAATGGCATCTTCTTCTGGGCAAGTCTAATTTGAACCACAAGGTACGGTGGGTGCTGTCAGTCATGGTCCTCCATCAACCTGGCCACAGAGACTGCTCCAGGGATGGACACGTGACCCAACATGACACATTAGGTGGCCAAGCCTGGGATTTCCCAAAGTAGAGCAGGGAAAGAGCCGCTCATCTTTGGTCATTCAACTGTGAGAATATAAATTTGACATTGCGGATGAGCCTGAGTTCTTACCCTTAGGAAAGAATACACTGACAGAGGGAGACAGAGAGAAGAACAAATCCCATAATGCTCCAGTTCCTCGATTATGTGCATGAACCAATAAATTCCCCCTTTTCTCTTCACTTCAAATGATTTCTGCCACTCACAACTGAAAGAATGTTGATGGCCATTCACCCTGGTTTCCTGGTTAAGTATATAAAAGTTCAGAAGGTTAGGTAACATGCCTGAGCTACACACCTCCCATGCGCTGGGGCCAGGGGGGCCTCTCCAGGTCTGTCTGGCTCTGATGCCAGTGCTTTGTGTCTTCAGGTTAGTTTCAGTAATACCGTGCCAGGCTAGTGCCCATGGGGAGCTGGAGCTGGCCTCTACTCACAAGAATCCACCGTTTTTTGCTCAGGAATTTTGTAAGCCAGTTGCCATCATGTTGTTAGCTTGAAATTGGCATTGTTGGGAGTATTTACACCACAGAAATTGGCAGATGATACAAAACCAGGGCTTCCCCCATCAAGAGCCAGTTGTTAAACATGAAACATATATATCTTGGAAGTTCCTTTCCTTTCTGGGGCCAAAGGGGACATTCTCAGTACCATTCTTGGAATGAGGATGCATCCAGTGCTCACCAGATGTCTGAGCCCGTCAAGAGATGAGCGCAGAAAGTCACAGGTACTTGGTTGAGCCCTCCTCAACCTGCATCAGGGACCTCTGGGGCTCCACGTCTCTGCGTGGAGTCCCCGTGGGCAAGAACAAAGTCTCTCCTGCTTTTGATCTTACACAGCTCAGCTCAGCTTGAGAGTCACAGCAAATGGGTGCTGCCTGACTTGGCAACAAAGCAACTCCTGTATGCAGGTCTGTCTCATCCAGGAAAAGGAAGAAGAGTTTTAGGGGAGCTCAGGATTCATCACCCCCGATTTTCTCATGGAGTTCCCCACAAAGAAGGGAGAAGGGGGTGTCTGTTCCCATGGGATGGGTGGTGAGCCAGGGAGTCATGTCCATGAGCACCCCTTCCTCAGGGCCCATCTTATCACCCTCTAGCTGAGCTGCCTGAGGCCCTTATTTCTGACACCAAATCTTGTTTTAAATTTGTTTTTGTTTGTTTGTTTGGTTGGTTGGTTTTTGCGGTACGCGGGCCTCTCACTGTTGTGGCCTCTCCTGTTGCAGAGCACAGGCTCCCAACGTGCAGGCTTAGCGGCCATGGCTCACGGGCCCAGCCGCTCTGCGGCGTGTGGGATCTTCCCGGACCGCGACACAAACCCGCGTCCCCTGCAACGGTAGGCAGACTCTCAACCACTGTGCCACCAGGGAAGCCCTAAATTTGGTTTTGACCATTGAAAACAGAAGTCAATGATACCTTTTTAAGGAACAACCATGACATTACTATACTCCAAGCAACAACCAAACACAGACATCCTACCCCATGTGTGGGTTTTGGTTTGGTTGAGTTTTGTTTGTTTGCTGTTGTCCTCAGACTTGGGAGAGTCCTCCAGAAAAGCAAAGGTGGGGGGCTTTAGTGGGCTTCAACCAGAAACCAGGACAGAAGCAAGTGAGAGGCACGCAGAGGTCTCCAAGCCCAAAGAGAAGCTTCGGGAGATAATTAATTCCTCCAGGCCAAGAGGGCCAAAGCTAACAACATTTCCCTGAATGCCTGCCTGACAGCATGGCCAAAGTCCAGTTCAAAAATGCATCTGAAAATTTGAAGGCAACAACTTAGATAATTTTATTCAGAACTGGAAATAAGTGACCTTCGGCTAAAACTTCTCCAGCCCAATGGAACGATTTAAGTGCACGTGTTATTGCTGATACTTAATCTGCGACCAGCACCCAAGAGAGCAGAACAATTCCTCCTTTCAAACTTCCCCAGGCTCCCCCCTCACAGAACCTTCCAGGACTGAGCATTTTGGACTTAAAAATGCTAGCTATTCTCGCTCATTATCTTCCAGTAAAGTGCTGCTTTCTGGAGTCTGAGTCCCATCTCTTGCTTTCTGCCCTGGCAGCTGTGGATCACGCAGATCACACAGACGTTGCAGGGCTGCATAAATCCCTCACGTTGTTAAAATTTAAAAGAAAATGGTTGGGCACCACTCTGCCTTTGACTCAGCTCACAGAACAGGAGCCAGACACTTCCTTTAATTTCCAGGTGCACTCAGGCTGCAAGCACCCCTGGGAGAACGTCAGGCCTCAGGTATGTGAAAACCCCTTCGAAAGGATGCCGCGCGGTGGCTCTTAGTCACATCCAAGCCACGGCTCTCCAGCTCTGGGAGGGCATTCTTTTTTTTTTTTTTTTTTTAAACCAGTTTATAATTATTATAGCTCATCATTTTTTTAAATTAATTTATTTTTGCTGTGTTGGGTCTTCGTTTCTGTGTGAGGGCTTTCTCTAGTTGTGGCAAATGGGGGCCACTCTTCATCGCGGTGCGCGGGCCTCTCACTATCGTGGCCTCTCTTGTTGCACAGCACAGGCTCCAGACGCGCAGGCTCAGTAGTTGTGGCTCACGGGCCTAGTTGCTCCGCGGCATGTGGGATCCTCCCAGGCCAGGGTTCGAACCCATGTCTCCTGCATTAGCAGGCAGATTCTCAACCACTGCGCCACCAGGGAAGCCCTCTGGGAGGGCATTCTTGAAATGTGCTTTCCCCTTATCTGTCCACATACCTGGCATTTATGCCGAAACTGTCCTCACGACACATGCAAGTGTGATGATAAACCATCTAGTCTCAGAGCTGTGTTCCACATCTGTCACATGTCTCAACCTTTCTTTGGTTCTAAGTTTTCAAAGGTGTTGTCGGGCTTCCTCATGTATGTGAACACAAAGTGTGTACCTTCCAAGCTGACTTAACGCCCTCTGCAACACTTTCGATCAATTTCTTTATGGACATTATTGAAAAATTTTGGACATTTGAATCCAAGTCTTTTACTGAGATCATTTTTTTCTAAAAAAATGTTTCCATTTCTCATTGCTGACTTGAATAAGTAACACTGTATTTTTACTGTAAATTTTTACTCTGTATACAATACACAAACATTTTGCTACTAATGTATGTTTCTGCCTAATTGAAGCCTTTAATAACTCAAATCAAGTTGCTTATTCATAGGTACGGTGCGCTTAGGCTGTGTACCAGACAGGAAATTAAGGAAAATACAAATTGCGTTACTTGGGCTCAAGGAATGCCCAATCCTGTTGAAGGAATAATACAGAATAGCATAAAATACAGCGCTAGATTGGTAGGATACATGAGCCATCATCCCAGGAAACATTTATAGCCCTGATATCTCCAGAAAAACAGGAATCCCACCACAAAAGTGGCCCAACATAAAGGATGGATGACAGCCAGGTTCTTAGCTAGCAATTATTTCATAAACAGAACTGGAATGACCTCTAGCAGGACAAGTAAAAAACTTCTATATGGGCTTCCCTGGTGGCACAGTGGTTAAGAATCTGCCTGCCAATGCAGGGGACATGGGTTCGAGCCCTGGTCCAGGAAGATCCCACATGCCATGGAGCAACTAAGCCCGTGCACCACAACTACTGAGCCTGTGCTCTGGAGCCCGCGAGTCACAACTACTGAAGCCCGTGTACCAGAGCCCATGCTCCGCAGCAAGAGAAGCCACCGAAATGAGAAGCCCATGCACCGCAGCGAAGAGTAGCCCTCGCTTACCGCAACTAGAGAAAGCCCGCGCACAGCAACAAAGACCCAGTGCAGCCAAAAATAAATAAATACATAAATAAAATTTAAAAAAAAAACACTTCTATAAAAACCTTGTGGAAAACATTAACTGATCCTTTTATCAGCCCTTACTTGGAGAGGTGCTGACCCCTGCATTTCCAGAATAAGATGGAGGAGAGAGACCCATATGACTCATAAAAAAGCAGAGCCTTCACTCACCTTGGGTGCACCCTGTTCCATGGCAATGGGCTTTGGCTACCTCTCACCTGGTTCAAAGGGGTTCACTTGACTGAAACTTATGTAAGTCCCAAGATGGTATCAGCCTCCCATTCTCATCTCAATATCATAGCAGCCCACATCTCCTGAGAGTTGACACGTACATTATCAAGGAGAAAGGAAAGAGCAAGCCTTGACCCCAATTCAACCTTGGAGGTCATCCTCCTGAGAGGTCGCAGCATCTTTTGACAAATGGCACCATCCAGAGCCCTGGAGATGTAAGGATGGCTCCAGGCAAGATTTACTTGCCCTTTGGGCAGCAAGACTTTCACTTAGATCTTCCCCTATGAGCAGATTCTGTCAACCAAGTGAATCCCAAATTACATAAATTCAGTTGGTACAACTTAAACAGGGGTGGGATGGGGGGCAGGAAGCAAAACATTTTACAGTGAAAGAGAGGACACATGATCATCCTGCTTAATATAGGATAAAATTTAGAGTATCTGATACTGGGGAAAAAGGGAGAAATTATTCTAAATAATTTTGAATCCATACCCCTTCTTCTAAGTGAGGAGTCCATAGTAAGTTCCCTATTTCCATTTGAAGTCAACCTCAACTCATTGACTTACATGTCAAGTCTTGGCAATTGTCTCCTCTAGGTTCTAGTAGCTGTGTCTGTAAGCTTGATGACTTTGGCCAAACTACTTAACCTCTCTGGTATTGTTTTCTTCACCCTAAAAATGAAGCTGTGGTTTTTAGGTTTTCTTCCAGCTCTCAAAATTTAAAATTCTATGACTATGCTACAAAGAGATAGACTTGCCCTCAAATAACTGTTCTTTATTTAGGGAATAATTTCTGCAGGTAGTAACCTTCAGTGTCCCAAGAAATGCACAGAGCCACACACAGTAGGCTGGGACAGACTCCTTCTCCAGGGAACTAGGGGTCTTCCAGAATGGCCAGGGAGATCCACTCACACCTGCCTTCTCAGTCACGCTTGACCCAGAAAGAGTCACACCATCTGCAGGGATGAGTAGCTCTGAAAAAGTAAGGCAGTGATGGAAACTGTAGGAAGTGTAGACACAGCTGGATGGGATTTCAAGAAGCAAAGGGTCAAATAACAAGGTGACAGTAGACTGCCATGCTGTCAGCACATTATTCTTGCAAGGATTGGGTTTCTGGACACCAATTGTTCAAACTTAGGCTTGCCCCTCCCCCAAGGATTTGGAAGATGAGGTTGGGAGGAGAAGCAGCTGAGTGAGGCAAGAGCGAGGTGCATCAGTGTGGAGTGACGGGTTACCCTGACTCTTACCTGAGCCCCTGAATGAGGCATTGTTTGTGCTACCGGTAACCAGAGCTTCTCCCATGCGTCGCGCAGTATGGGCTTCCCCACCCTGCCTGCTGGGCCTGTTGGGCATGTTGGATATGTGGCAATACCTCTAGGCTCTAGAATATGGCTCACCAGCAACGGAAGACTGCTCCCAGACAGTGCCCTGGGCCTCAGACACCTCAGGAGTTCTGCTGTGTCAGGGAGCTGGCGCTGCAGTCTTTTCGTCTTTCAAATGAATGGTGGCAAGCAGGCTAGTGCAGGACTGAGGAGTGCTAGGTGGCATGGACCTTTTGCCTGTATCCCTGAGGGATGAGAGAAGATGCTCTGGGGGGTCTGGCTTCGTGACCTGGCATCTGTGACGTTTCTTTTCTTTTTTTTTTTTTTTTTTTTTTTTTGCAGTACGCAGGCCTCTCACTGTTGTGGCCTCTCCCGCTGCGGAACACAGGTTCCGGACGTGCAGGCTCAGCGGCCATGGCTCACGGGCCCAGCCGCTCTGCGGCATGTGGGATCTTCCCGGACCGGGGCACGAACCCGTGTCCCCTGCATTGGCAGGCGGACTCTCAACCACTGCGCCACCAGGGAAGCCCTGTGACATTTCTTAATTCAGAAAGCAAAAGAACTACGTTCGTTCAGCAGAAGAAGTGAGTCCTGCTCACCTTGGGTGTAGAGATTGTCCCGTTCCATCCATTAGAGGACAGTGGCACCTAGGGGATCACATGCACACACAAAGTCACACACAAGGGCTGACTCAGCAGTCATCCGTTCTGCTGTGACTGAAGTGCCCCAGGCTCTCCAGAAAGCGTGAGAACGTGCTCTGCTTTCGGCCAGGGCAACAGTGGATAGAACCAGATGGGCCAAGTGCTAAAGAGAGGGTCCCAGTTTGGCATTAAAGTTGCTAAAGTTGTTACTGGTACCCATGCAGGGGACTTCAGCATTCACCCAAGTGGCCAGAGCACAAAACCACCCCTGGATCCAAATCCTTGTGGGGTCTTTTTTTTTTTTTTAATATTTATTTATTTATTTGGCTGCATTGGGTCTTAGTTGCGGCATGTGGGATCTTCATTGCGGCATGCAGGGTCTTTTTAGTTGCGACATGCATGATCTTTAGATGTGGCACGCGGGTTCTATTTCCCTGACCAGGGATGGAACCCAGGCCCCCTGCATTGAGAGCTCGGAGTCTTAGCCACTGGACCACCAGGAAAGTCCCCCTTGTGGGATCTTTGAGCACAAGTTTCTGGTAACTCCACACTGAACAGGAATGAAGCTCCATGCCTGTCCTCAGGCTATAGTCACCCCTGCAGGTAAGGGCAGGTTGGGTGTGGAAGCCTCCGAGGAGGCTCCCTGAAGAACACCTGTTCTGAGAAATGGTAATGATGACTCACCACGTGGCACTCCTCCCTCGGACTCAACCCTGACTCTATGCCCAGCCGGCTGGTGGGGACTTGGAGCAGTCATAGAGGGTGGCTCTTGGGTAAGTCATAAACCAAGAGGCTGACCACTTACACTCCCAAGACTTTTTCAGAAAAAAGCAGGCAGAACCAATTTCTATTCCCTCTTCCTCCTCCTGGCTTCCGTTTGCCTGTGGTGATGATGGCAAGTGCCATGAGAAGTACTAATATGCCTTTCCACTGCTTCCACAACGGTTGTTGAAAGTTTCTGGGCTGTGTTAAACAAGAAGAGTTAACCTGAGAAGGCTACACGGTTTATCAATGTAGATGAGCAAATTATATAGCCATAATCTAAATCTATACCGTTCAATATGGCAGCCAATAGCGGCATGTGGCCCTTTAAATCAGATTAATTGAAATCTAAAATGCAGCCTCCCAGTCAGACCAGCCACATTTCAAGTGCTCACATGTGGCTAGTGGCTGCAGTATTGGACAGCACAGCTATAGAACATCTCCACCATCACAGAAATTTCTATTGGATAAGACCGGCTCTAAATACACAGCAAATGTTAGAGATCCACTTAACCACTCATTCATTTGTTTATTCAACGAATATTTATGGAGGGTTGGCTATGTTTTGGGTCCCTATACTCCAGGAGTTTGCTGGGCGCACATATGTGTAATCAAAGCTATAGACCCTTTTCATCTGGGGAATAAAACAAGCCACACGTGAGTGAATAGAACTTTTACAAAAGATCAGCTTTAAGGCAGAAGAGCAGGGGAGGGAGTCAACCTAGTCAGACCTGAGCTTATAAGTCTTTCATTCAGCACCTGCCTGCAGATGTGTGGGTGGTAATTTAGCTTAGGCCTGAGAAACAGGTGTCACATCTACAGAGCAAGGAAGCCAGAAGAAGGAAGCCCAGACTCAAAACTGTCCTAGGAGAACTCCTGACCATGTTCTAAAGAGGGCAACTTTGTGAACCAGCTGGTGGAGAAGACCATTTCTCATGCAATCCTATCCCAACCAAAGTACACGTGTAGGAAAACTTTGCCATTCACCTCCTGGAACTCTTGAACACTGCTTCCCATCACACTTCTAAGAAAGTGGTGAGCACCCAGCTGGCTTTTTCTCCAGCACAGCTGCTTCTTGTTTGAAGGATTTTCACCAAGTGATTTTTACTGTTTTTACAAAGTGTTCAAATTGGGCAACCACATTTGATATGCAGGGTCTGGGAAAGTGATCACAAAGCACCAGGAGTGACAGGTTCCCACAGAACTTTTCAGCAAGGTCGCTTTAGGGAGGGGATGACTGAGGAAGAAAGACACCAGAGTAAAGGGCAGACACAGGCTTCATGCAATCAAAATGCCACCTGAGGGGCTTCCCTGGTGGCTCAGTGGTTAAGAATCCGCCTGCCAATGCAGGGGACACGGGTTCGAGCCCTAGTCCGGGTAGATCCCACATGCCGCGGAGCAAGTAAGCCCATGTGCCACAACTACTGAGCCTGCACTCTAGAGCCTGCAAGCCACAACTACTGAAGCCCATGTACCTAGAGCCCGTGCTCCACGGCAACAGAAGCCAACACAATGAGAAGCCCGCGCACTGCAACGAAGAATAGCCCCCGCTCGCCGCAACTAGAGAAAGCCCACGTACAGCAATGAAGACCCAATGCAGCCAAAAATAAATAAATTAAATAAATAAAATTTTTAAAAATACCACCTGAAAAGGATGACTTGAGCAGGAAAGAAGCACATGGGAAAATGCAGAAATCTGAATCAGAGCTCCAGAAGAATGAGGAGGTATCTTTCAACCTCGAGGGAGTTGTAATGACTTGCAGTTGGGTGATACTGCGTGGCCGTCCTCTAAAGACACTTATGAATTTGTTTGGGGAGAATATTTGTTCACACTTGGGGATCACTGCAGATGGCTTGTGAGTCATAAGAGCAGTTGCTGGGTTCCTCTGGGCAGCCAGGCTACAGAAGAACTATTGTGAGAGTCTGTGGAAACAGGAATTCTGTTTTTTTAATATAATGTTACGAATACGGTACATAGTCTCATGATTCAAAATTCAGAAAAAGTAGAAAAAGGTTCACAGTGAAAAGTCTCTCCTCGCTCCCGTCCCCTGCCTGCCTGGTTCCCACGTCTCTCCTGCGTCCACTTGGGCGGCCATTTTGGATGCACCCCAAGTTCCTTTATGCTTTCACAAGAAAATGCAAATATATGTTCTCATTTCTCCCCCCCTTGTTTTACACAAAAGGTACCAACTGTATACACTAGTCTATCTTTTACTTAACCATCTAATCACTGTCTTAGATGTCTTGGAATTCTTCCCTGTCAGAACAGAGAGCACAACTCATTCTTTTTCACAGTTGTGTAGTTAGACTGTTGCAGGAAGGGAGACCCCTTCCAGGGCCCCAGAGTGGGCTCTTGTCTAACACTTGGAAATGAGCTGTCCGAGGAGACACACGTGCTGACAAAGCAAGAGACTTTACTGGGAAGGGGTGTCCGGGCAGAGAGCAGCAGCGTAAGGGAACCCAGGAGAACTGCTCTGCTATGTGGCTCGCAGTCTCGGGTTTCATGGTGATGGGGTTAGTTTCCGGGTTGTCTCTGGACAAGCATTCTGACGCAGGGTCCTTCCTGGTGGCACACGCATCTCTCAGCCAAGATGGATTCGAGCGTGAGGGTCTCTGGGAGGTTGGCAAGACATATCGTCTCTTCCCTCCTCCTTTTGGCTCCTGGCGAACTCTCCCGGTTAGTTCTGGGTGGCAGCACCGCATTCTTTATCGGAACCTCCTGTTGTGAGACAACTCAGGCAAGTGGTTACCATGGTGCCTGGCCAAGCAGGAGGTTTCAGTCAACGGTTCCCTAACAAGACATCACCAGTTCAATGGTACCCTATAGATGGACACTTAGCTGCTTCTTATATTTTACCATTTCAACAATGCTATAGTTAGTTACCCTGAATATACATTATTTCACATGTGCACAGTATATACCTCTGTAGTAAAATCCCAGAAGGGGAGGTCAAAGGGTAGAGCATTTGTACTTTGGGTAGATATTGCCAAATTGCTCTCCATTGAGCTGTGCTAATTTACACTTCTACCAGCAATGATTGAACGAGTTATCAAATTCTGGGATTTCTGCCAATACAATAGGTGAAAATGGAATCTCGGTAAGAATTAATTTGCATTTCTCTCATTATGAGTGAGGTCAAACGTCTTTTATATGTTTAAGAGACATTTGTATTTCCTTCTCTGTGAAC
This sequence comes from Mesoplodon densirostris, assembly GCF_025265405.1. Classification (NCBI taxonomy): domain Eukaryota; kingdom Metazoa; phylum Chordata; class Mammalia; order Artiodactyla; family Ziphiidae; genus Mesoplodon; species Mesoplodon densirostris. The sequence goes on along the minus strand of NC_082673.1, from coordinate 58,783,019 downwards.
TGTCTGATCATATCTTTCGCTCATTCTTCTCTGGAGTTATTGTCTTTTTTTTTTTTTTTTTTTGCAGTACGCGGGCCTCTCACTGTTGTGGCCTCTCCCGTTGCAGAGCACAGGCTCCAGACGCGCAGGCCCAGCGGCCATGGCTCACGGGCCCAGCCGCTCCGCGGCATGTGGGATCCTCCCGGACCAGGGCACGAACCCGCGTCCCCAGCATCGGCAGGAGGACTCTCAACCACTGTGCCACCAGGGAAGCCCTATTGTCTATTTTTAAAAGTCAGTTTCTTATTAATTTTTCTCATCAACTTTCTTATCAATTTCAAACTCTTATCAAGGACACTAGCCTTTTGTCTGTAATATGAGGGACAGTGAGTATAAACACAGAGCTAATCAATAACTCTCTTGCCCACAGATGTTTGGGCTATCTCCCTTCAAATTCATGTCAAGGTTAGGCCTTCCATCCCCACTTGCACACTCTCCCTCACCTCACTCCACCCTGTCCCCTCAGATTACACCAGGTTTCTGGCTGTCCCTCTTTCACTGATTTTCTTCCCTGGGGCCTTTGTATTGGCTGTTTCCTCTTCCTGGAATGAGATTTTCCTTTTGTCCTCCTGGTAAATTCCTGCTCCCCTCCTCAAGGTCTGTGGCACCTTCTCATACAAAGAGCAAGTAGGGACAGGGGAGAGTGCCAGTGTGAAGCTGTGAGGCTCTTCCTCCAAATCATAGAGAACTGAGGGGAGGCCCAGGCTGGGCAAATGCCTGGGAAACAGTGTGAGTCAAGACCTGGGGTCAGGGTGAGGCCTTGTGAGCGGCAGAGCCATATGAGGACAAGGGGACAGTGTGGCCGAGTGAGGAAGCTTCCACAGAGCAGGGCTTGTGGAGGGGGGCCTGGGGGTGGTGAACCCTAATGGGGCGTGAGGCCTGGGCACATGCATTCAGTGGGCTGTGTTTTCAGAAGAGCCTGGAGGGCAGAGAGTGGAGAGCTAGGAAGGACAGAGTATGAACACCAGGGATTCAGGGCGGGGCTGCAGCATCTCTTAGGGTGTTGTAAGCAGAGCGCTTTCAGCTGGAAACCTAGGCACTTTGACCTAATGGTGCCCGCACTCCCAGGAACCCACAAAGGGGGAAAGGAGTGAGAGATAGCTCAGCCTCTGGCAAGGAGAGTAACTAAAGGAAAATATCAAGAAGGACAGAAAGCCCCGTGAGTGTGGACTTAGGGCAGCCAGAGATGGTAAGAGAGGTGGGAAAGTCTGGGAAGAGACTCAGGAAATGCTTTAACCCTAAACCACGCGGTGGAAGTCCCACGTGCTGTGTACTCAGGTTCGCCACACTGTGAAAGGAGAACTTCCTGGCTTCTAAGTTGGCCTCCTGGATGTGCTGTGTTCCAGGGCAGACAAGCTGGGTGATTGGTGGGTACCACTAGGAAAGGAAAGGGGTCAGATGATAAAACCTGGGGCTCAGCCTTTGCAAGAGAATCATCCCTAGCTAATCTCCCAGGTGGCGCCAGCAATTAGCCAGGAGAAGTCACAACAAGAACTCAGAGGGGGCTTCCCTGGTGGCGAAGTGGTTGAGAGTCCGCCTGCTGATGCAGGGGACACGGGTTCGTGCCCTGGTCCGGGAAGATCCCACATGGGCCTGTGAGCCATGGCCGCTGAGCCTGCGCGTCCGGAGCCTGTGCTCTGCAACGGGAGAGGCCACAATGCTGAGAGGCCCGCGAACCGCAAAAAAAAAAAAAAAGAAGAAGAACTCAGGGGTACCTTCTGGCCGGGGGGCTGCCTTAGGAGCAGCTGTTCAGCACAGCCCACTCTGAGGCTCCCCATACACTTTCTCGTGTATTCATTCAGTACATGTCTTGGGGGCATCTACTGCATACTGGGCACTTTGCTAAGAGACATAACGGCGAGTAAAGCACCACCTGCCCCATCACTGTGGTCTAGTGGGAGAGATGGATACATATACAAGCCAGGGTCATGTGTGCTCTGATGGAAACGAGTAGTGGGGCTTGCAGAGGTGCAGAGAGTGGGGTCTGGCCTAGATTTGGGGTGTTTGGAAGGCTTCTTAGCAAAAATGACTCTTTAGCCCATTGGGGTCCCTCAGAGAATGACCTACCCTGAGCGCGTGTGTCCTGCGATGGGGTGGAAAGCTCTCTTGCAGTACAGAAGGAGCCTGGAATTAACATGCTGCACTTCCAGGCAAGGGAGGAGACTTTAGGAAACCCAAAAGAGAGATGAATGCTTTCCTTCTCCTGACTGTCCTGACCCAGACAGTCAAATTCCTGCACAACTATACCTCGGAAGTAATGCATGTGCAAATTCTAAACCAAGAATAGAAGCCATGCCTGATAGAATCCATGCTCACTCTCTGTTTCTGACTTTTGTATTAGCTCTTGGCTGAGGGTCAGCATTTTCTGATACCGTCTTCTGCATTGAACTCATCCTCTTCCCTCTAACTCCTTTAAGGATCTCAAATCTTCCAAGCAGCCTTATTCAATATTTATATGGTCTGGCACAGCGAGGCTGCTTTGATCTGCAGGGAGTGAGGACTGGAGATCATCAGAGCTTGGCCCTCAGTAGCTTCCTCTTGGCTACTCTTCCCCAAGTGTGCCCCTCCCCCAGGGGTCCCCAGGAGCCCTGCAGGGTGAAAGCACATATTTCTGTTCAGAGTCTTTGCTTCCATTGGGCACAAGTAGACACCTGTCAATCCCTTTCAGGGCAGGGGAGAGAGTTCTGCCATCTTCTTATTTACAGCCCAGAGATTCAGCCTTCATTTTTCACTGTGACCAGTTAGCAGAACCAAGAGGTCAATGAACCCTCAATGGACAGGCCACTCCAGTAGGGCCAGCATATGCAGGAAAGTGGATACAGGTTGGAATTGCTCCTTTTGCCCTTGCAACTTGGAATTCCTGTGGCCAGGCTGCCTGTTTTCTTTCATCAGAGGAATCAATGAGATGGCGGGACCTGTAAGGTTTATTCTGTGCCTGACAAGCACACACCTCCATCAGGATGCTAAGTAATGAAAGTGCCTTTATACTTGCTGCCTGGACCTTCAGTGAGAAATGTGGCCAGTTCAGACATCTGTACTGATTTGCATCCAGCACAGAGCGTCTGGGGTAATAATACTCTAACTCCACCGCTGTTGTTTTATCTTCTCAGCCTAGCTACAAAAAGAGTGCTGCTACCCAGGCCGCATCCAGGCAGAGCCCTTCTAGGTCAGTTAGCTGCAGAACAGCATCAGCAACTGGGCCTCCTAGAAGGACAGGAGACGTTTTGCCACCCAAGGGCCTGTTTCTCCAACATCTTGGAGAAGTAACAGGGTAGCATCAAAAGTATAGGTCAGAGGTGGTTAACAGAGCAGAGCTATGTTTACTCCCTCCCTCTCTTATGCAGGCAGCACTACTAATCAACCATAATGCTTGTTCCTTCTGAAAATATGTACCATCCCGGGAGCCGTAGTTGCTGACACAGATCCTTGGGCTGCAGAGAAACTGAAGGCAGGGGCATTGATTTCCTTTCCCGGGAAGGTTAAGGTATATCGTTAACAAAGTCTGAAAGGGTCCCTTTGCTGACACTTTTATAATTAGGAGTCCAAGCGAATTCATTCTTTTCTCTTGGGGAACAAAGCATTGAGCCGCTTGTCCTTGGGGTGAATCATGGCAGGCAAGTGCCTGGAGGGGCCTCCTTTCTGGGGAAGAGGCCCAGAAGGAGCAAACCGTGTCCCAGAGGACTTGAGAACAGTTAGCAGGACTTCCCACATCCTGCAGGGAACAGAGACAACCAAGTATTTCCCATAACCCAGGGCGGGCATGGAAGGAGCTGAGAGAAACAGGACCTGGGAGGTAGGGGGCCCCCGGTATTGACTGTGTATGTTACTCTCAGAACAGATGCCCAAAAGAGATATTAGGGTGAGCTACAGAAAATAGAGAATTTTAGATTACTGACGGCTTTAAGCTTGTATCCTTAGAACTCGGCTAAATTAAGGATGAGTTTATCAAGACCCTCTTCTCAAGGGCCCACAGTTTATCTGGGGAATAAAGAAGCAAACAAGCCATTAGGATGTGGAAAGGGGTATTAAACAATACGGAAGCTGCTTGTACAGAAAACCATTCTGTGAAGAGTCCCCCCATCTCTCTCTCCAGTCTCACTTTTGGGAGTTGTATTAGTAACCTATTGCTGTGTAACAAATTACCTCAAAAATTAATGGCTTAAAACAATAAAGACTTAAAACAATAAAGATCTTGCAAAGTTGCCAGGGGTTAGGAATTTGGGAATGGATTGACTGGGTGGTTCGGGCTCAGGGTCTCTCAGAAGGTTGTAGTCAAAATATTAACAGGGCTGCAGTCACTTGGAGGTTTGACTGGGGTGGGAAGGTCCACTTCCACGGTGACTCAGAGGACTGCCACATGCTGGTTGTTGGCAGGAGGCCTCAGTTCCTCACCACGTGGACCTCTCCATAGGGCTACTTGAGTGTCCTCACAGCATGGCAGCTGGCTTCCCCCAGAGTAAAGGATCCAAGGGAAAGAGAAAGAAAGAAACCACATTCTGTTCATAAGAAGCAACTTACTAAGTTCAGCCCACAGTTGAGGGGAGAGAATTAAGCTCCAGCTCTGGAAGGGAGGAGTATCAAGTAATTCATGGACTTATTTTAAGATCCCCAAAGGCCATGAAGGAAGCTAGATTCCCTGAACGGCCTCCACTATCCGGATCCCCTGAATGTGATGGGTTATTATGGATCCAGAGACAATAACATGAGGAAGGTCCACCTGACAATATTGGGATTGGGAATCAGACACAGTCAGGGGTACCTAAACATAAGAACACAGTCAAAACTGTGTCCCTCCTGGGATGGGGCTCTCAGAGAACCAGCCCAAGGGGGAAAGTAGGAGCCAGGTGCAAGCACTGTTAGCCAAGGTCCGAGCAGTCTCTTTAAGCAGAAGGATCAAGGAGGCATGGGGCAGGGCCTGAGAGAAGGCAGCATCGGGAGGTCTAGCCACAGGGGCTGAGCTGGACTGCCCAGTGGGCACCCTAAACATGAGCTTAGAGACCCAGCCCAGCACAGGCCTCCCACAAAACTACAAGAAGTTCACCTTAAGTGAGAACTGAACCAAAAGTTTTGCAATCCAAACATCTCGAGTAAAGTCATTAAAATTTCAACACTCAAGTAAGTTTGTGTTTTAAGAGTCAGTATATTTTAAAATTTGGAACACATAATGGGGGAGGGGTTGCAGAAGGGTCTCTAAAGCAGAATTGACCGATTGGCATATCATAGCACATTGATGGACTGTTCACGGGTAGGGCCCCCAGCAGGGCTATGCCGCTGGTGACCAGCACAGAGAACCTGGCATAGGGGGTGGGTGGGAGCTGAAATCTAGCCTGTGTCCTGTCTACCAAGCCTGGCATCCTGGTGCAGCGATGAGCCAGCCTGCAGGAAAAGACATACTTCTGTTATTCCTAGTTTCTGCTAGCTGCTGGCTCTGCTAGTGGGTTATGGATCAATTGAAATATAGATGCATTTGGCCCTTAGGGAAGCCAGGAAGGCTAGGACAGTACCATGGGGCAACCAGGGCAGATCCTTCCTGCTGGGAGCAGCCTTGTGTCTAACTCACATCAAAAAAAAAAAAAAAAAAAGAAAGAAAGAAAGAAAGAAAAGAAAATGAATGCTTGAATCCAGCCCTAACCAGGCAGCTAACCAGTCAACAAGCATCAATACCAGATCTTAGGCAGCTCCATCGACGTCCAGTCAAGGTCTCCTTAGAGGCCCCCTGCTTAGTAATTGAATCCCAGTATGGGTAGCACAGGGCTCCAGGACTAATCAAGGAGGCACAGAAGCAGGGCCAGGGAGAAGCAAGGGGACAGGTAGCCCCACACACAGGACTTGTCCTCGTGGCCAGCTGCGAGGCAGCCTGCTGGGAAAGCGGACGCAGCCTGTCCTTCCAGAGCTTTGCAAGTTGGCTGCTGGTAGCAGCATGTTAATGGCGCTCCAGCCACTCCCCTCTCGGGCCCCACAGAAAAGCCAAGCTGGGGCACTCCCCTGAAATGCTCCACCCCCCAGAAGAGCTCCACTCTGGCTGGAGGGGCTGCGAGTTGGTCCAGAGCAGCATATAGATGAGGGATAGGAGGCCAGACCCCTGCGTCTAATAAAGCTTGAATCCGATAGTCAGAGGTTGTGTGGCACAGATTCATTTGCCCACGGGTCTGGAGCCACGGCTTGCGGACTGGGCTGTGCTGAAGGATGTGACATATGCAAATGAGTCACGTGCCTGCGCTGCTGGGACCTGACTGACAGCTTCATCCTGCAGCACCCCCATCTGTCAGGGCCTGCTCATAAAGAGGCCTGGAGTCCTCTCTTGTCTTTTGGCAACTATCCAGCTCACTCAGGCATGACTTAGCACAGAAATTGAGTTTGACTTTAAAAATGCTCCTTGTGATGGTAACTCTGCAGCCAAGACAAGCTCTGCGCTGAATTATTGAATGGCACGGGTGTTTGTCTGCCCCAGCCAGAGCCTTTCTTCTCTGTAGCCCCTTGCCTGACAAGTAATTTTAAATATGCAGCAGCGCATGGCCCTGTGCTCACCCGGCCAGTGCTGAGCCGCATTCCAGCCATGCTTCAACAGCTGCCAAGACACTCAGGGCACCAGGTCTTGCTCCAGGGTCATGGTGACTACAGGTTTGAGCAAATGGATATCTTGATGATCTCCAAGCTATTGTTCTGAAGGAATCAAATCTTAACACGTCTAAAACCAAAATAATTCATTAATCCCGAACCAGCTTCTTCACCTGTTTTCTCTACTTTGATGAATGGAGCCACCATCCACCAGGCCACCCAAGCCCATGTCTTGGCTTCACCCTTGATTCCTGTCGCCTCCTCACTCTGCAATATGGGATCGGTCTCCAGGCTTTGTCTATTGAGCCTCTAAAACATTTCTCAGATGTAGCCAGTCTTCCCCATTCTCACCTCTCTTGACTTGTTGGGCTGTTATCATCTCTCCTGTGGACTCCTAACGAGTCCTCCTGTCAAGCTCTCTTTCTCCAGCGCTTTGAAAACAGCAACCATCTAATCATATCACTGTCCAACCTTCATTGGTTCTTATTCCTTTGAAGATAAAGTCTAAACCCTTTATCATGTTCGAGAGAGCTCACTTTGAATATGAGTTCTGCCACTTGCAACTCAACCTGTAAAATGAGAGCAATAGCGACAGTGAGAATTAAATGAGAGGATGTACGTAAGTGCCATGGATCAGTATCCGGTGTCTCAAAAGTACCAGAAACACTCACTTTTATAATTGTTGCTGCTATTCACACCCTGTTCTCCCTTCCCTTTCCATCTGTATCACCTGACCAGAGGGTCATATTCTACGCAACCACACACATCTCCTAAGCATGTCCTACAATCTCATATGTTTGCGCCTTTACAGATGCCATTCTTCTGTCTGGAATGACCTTTATCTCCTTTTCTAGCTAATGAATTGCTGCTGATTCTTAGAGGCCCATCTCAAATGTGACCTTCCTTGAGATGGTCCTAATGGTCCCATCTTTGCACTTTCCTGACCTTTTAACTCTATTATAACCCATTGCCTTGAAATATTTATTCTCACATGTGCCTCCTTCACTGCACAGTGAGCTCTCTAAGAACAGAGGAAATACATCCATTCAAACATTTATTCAGGGACTTCCCTGGTGGCGCAGTGGATAAGAATCTGCCTGCCAGTGCAGGGGACATGGGTTTGAGCCCTGGTCCGGGAAGATCCCACATGTCGCGGAGCAACTAAGCCCATGCGCCACAACTACTGAGCCTGCTCTCTGGAGCCCACGAGCCACAACTACTGAAGCCCGCATGCCTAGAGCCCATGCTGCACAACAAGAGAAGCCACCGCAATGAGAAGCCTGCTCACCGCAACAAAGAGTAGCCCCCACTCGCCGCAACTAGAGAAAGCCAGTGTGCAGCAACGAAGACCCAACGCAGTCAAAAATAAATGAATAAATTAAAAAAAATTTTTTTTAATTAAAAAATCCCATTTATTAGATAACAGGCATGTGGCATCTTTCCTGGGCCAGGCACTGTGCTGAGCACTGCGGGCACAAAGATGCGTTAGGTACCATTTATTAATCAGGGTGCTTCCTTGCAGACAAGAGCATCCACTCTAACTAGTTTAAACAGAAAGACTTTTATTACAGAAATCGAGTAGCTCACAGAATCTTGGGTAGGGTCAGGGCCAGGCTTGGTGTCTAAGAATATAGACAACAGCAATGCAGCTGAGAACTATGCAGACTGAGAAAAATGACCAGTGACACCAAGGCAATGTTCTGATGGAAACACCATCACTATATCCACTTTGTGCTAGGGGCTGGAGAATAAAGACTCCAGAAGAACGAGATATCACCACCAAGGTTGCCAGAAGATCCAGTCTTCACTGTTGGCTTCTATGGAAGTTTCATACAAGTATATCTGCTTGATGGAACTTAGGTCACATTCCTATACCTCAGCTGTAAGGGAGTCTCATAAATGCAATTGTTAGCTTTCCAGCTCAAACAGGAAAGCAAGGTATGAAGGCTTTGGAATGGGTGTTGAGTGAGCCACACTACATCATCCCGGCTCTTAAAGAGCTCCAGCTTAGGGAGAAAGTCAGGCAAGCAAACAGACATTACAGTATTATCAGTGCAGTAAGGGGCAAGGGGTGGGGAGGGGCAGTGAGGGCCAGAGGAGCAGTCCCCAAGCCAGGTGACGGGGCTTTGCATGGAAGGCATACCTCTGTATGCCAAGTTTTAAGAGCTTGCATTTTATCCTGAAGGCACTGGGTAGTCATCAATTGACTTTAAAACAGGCATGTGACATGGTCATATTTTAGTTCTGGGAAGATCAACCTGAATTGGAGAGGGGCAAGTCTAGAGAGAAAAAAGCCAGTCAGGAGACCACTGCAGCCATTTGGGTAAGACGATGATGATCTGAACCCAGGAGGTGGCGGTGAGGCTAGAGAAGGACAGAGACAAGAAATATCTTAGACCCGGTGACAGTTGACCAGGGGGGTGAAGGGGACTGAGGCTTGTAAGTCAATGGCCAGGTCCTGGTTTGGGTGGTTGGGTAGACTGTGATATGCTTCACCAAGATGAGGTAAACCAGGGAAGGTGTAAATTTGCAGGGAAGGATGATAAGTCCTTTTGCATGTGTGCTACCGAATCGTTTTCGAGATGGTGCATGTGAGCCATCCCAGTGAGGATGTTGAGTAAGCAATTAGCTAATCCAGGTCTGGTACCCATGAGAGAGGTTTAGTTGTAGAGTCACTGTCTGCTGCTTTTTTCCTGACCATCCTACCTATCTTGTTTTGGCTGAACTACACTTTGGGGAAACCATGTGGTTGTGAGGAACTGACCCCCTCACCTATCTGAGTAGACATTTAACCAAGCTGTCCAAGCAGAGTCCACCACCCGCTACTACAGAGATTGGGTCAGGTGTGGTCACGTGACCCAAACCAGGCTCCTCAGTGGGAAACATACCCAGGCTTTTGCTGGACCCATCAGAGAGGAAATGGTCTGTTTCCATGAAGCTGCCAAGTTGATAAATGAAACCCTAGAGTGTCCAAGGACCATGTTTCCCTCAGGTCTCTCTGATTGAATATCACTGTGCAGGATGGTACCAGGAGGCTGACGGGCTAAAGAAGAGGGGAAGTGAGTCACCCAGAGTGATGTAATTTTGCCTCTCCTGCACCAACAGCAATACCTGCATACAGTAAGCACTCAATATAGGTTTAATGAGTGAGGAAGTGAATGAAGCCTTTAAAACATGTACTTATAAGTAAGATATGGTACTACAACTATATCATATCATAAAAACTCATACCTTGAGATTGAAAAATAACTATCACAATGGATCTAGTGGATATGCAGAAATTTCCAGATTCCAGGTTTTGGGGGAAGGTGGGGACTGGGGAGAGGATTACACTGGACCTGCTGAATTGCTTTGCACAGCCATTTCCCTTGAATGTTTGAAGACAGATGAATAATATTAAACACATTACAATACGATATACTGCACCCAACTAAATCAGCAATTCCTTTCCTTCAAATGGTTGATGCCATAAAAATAATCACAGTGTAACAGCTGGACTCACATTCAAAGCCTCAGAGGCTGGTTTTCTAGGGACTGGCACAGCAAGACAGCAGGTCTGATTAAGTTGCACAATCAACAAAGGCAGTATATGTTAAATTGCCATTTTAATGAAGTAGGGATCCAACCTATAAAAAGATGTGTAATACTTTTTGCTTAACATCGTGGACCACAGCTAATCCATAACTTTGTTTTGCATGTATGCTACAAAACAGTTAAAAATCTAGTCATCGTTCTCCATTTTGTTCCTTTCATTGGCTAACAAAGGCTACAAGAAATCAGGGGAGTTGATGGATCTGGCCGTGGGCAATTAATTCACTTGACCTCTCATTTTCTTTCCATTTCTTCACCTATCCCAGGAACCAACATATGTCCTGAGCTTTAATGAAACAAATTACCCAGAGGGCATTAGCAACACTTTTCCCGAATACTGGCAAGATGAGGGCACTGCTGGTGATTAGAATTTGTCTTGGGCTGTCAGGGAATTGAGGGAGCAGAATGCTAAAGAGAAAGGAAAAGTGGAGAAAAAATTGAGCAGGCATGGTTTCAGCCATAAAAGAACAGTTTGCACATTCCTCCTTCCTGAGCTGTAATAATAAACAAGCCAGGCTGGAAGACACGACTCCCCTCTCCCGCGTGTTTGTCTTTTCCTTTGCCTGGTGCCTCCCAGATCCTGCCCCTCGAGTCTGGCTGTGCTCTTTGCGGCAGGACCACACCTCTCCAGAGTCCCCTGAGCCTGAGCAAGAGAGTGTGTGTAGACAGAAAGCCTGAGAGTGGTGGAACTAAATGGAAGTATTTCTTCTATCAGGGGAAGGAGAAACATTGCAATACACACACACACACGCACACGCGCTCACGCACACGCAAGCAAGCATGCTATTTTCTAATCCCTTGGGCAATTCTAGTCAAGGTTATTCAGCTAGACTCTCCATGCCTTTGCCTGCCTTTGCCAGGGGTGATTTCCAGCTGCATACGCTTGGGGAGAGAGGGGTGCCCCAGGGCAGTAGGCATTTTTGCTAAACAGAAACCATCACCCCTACAACCCCCCCCCCACCTCCTTCCAGAACCTGTCTGTCTTCCTTCTCTCAGACACCCTCTTTGTTCACACTGTCCTCCAGCCATCTCACATGGCCCTTCCTCTTAGGGAGAAAACTGTGTATTATCTTACACTTAGAAGTGACCTTTCTAAGGGAGCAGGCAGGAAGGAGGTAGGAGGCTTGTGTAAGGAGGGACTGGGCTATCAGGCAGTCACAGAACAGATGCTCAGTTAACATTTGTTGAATGACTGATAAATGGAAAAGTATCCGGTTAACTCATAAAACCAGAAGAGCTTTGAATGCAATACAGAAAAAACAGATTATTCTTTCTTACTCTCCTATACATCTTTACACTTCCACTGGCTTCTCTGGACTTTGTCCCCCACCCAGGAATCATGGACCTCAAAATGCTGCTTTAACCTGGCTAAGCCCCCAGATGATGAAATAAACCACATATCTGGTTGAGTGGAGGGGCCAGTCCTGTAGGCGAGGATCCCTACAACATGTCAAGGTCTGGAGAGCTCTGATGCATCCGACATCACAGAAGCCACTGATTCTAAGACTAAGAAGGCCCCAAATTGTCTGATCCTTTTGGGTCAACTCAAACTGGAGGCAACTATTAGTACTAAAATGAAAGTAAAATAAAATAAAATGAATAATAATGCTGTTGTCTTTGAGCACCAAAGACAACAGGTACTTCCCTAAATTACTGGATTCAATTGTACAATAAATCTGGTTCTACCACCCCACTCCACAGCTGGACACACTGAGTTTCAGGGAGATGAAAGGATTTGTCCGAATAATACAGGGAATACAGAACGCCGGCAGAGGCAGGCTTTGCACTCAGATCTGTCTGCTTCCCAGATGCACACCGTGAACTTCCCGAAAGAGAAGAGCAGCTTCATTTGCGTTTGCTTTCAACAAAGGGTGCCCTATTCAGCTACTGCACTTAGAGTTCTAGCCTCATCATTTTTCCTGCAGCCAGCTTTTCTCTTAAGAGAATCCCATTTTGCCTATTTCAGAGATAGCTGTCCCCACAGAAAACCCTGGTGACCCATTAAAATGTTCTCATGAAAACTGCCTCTGGCCAGCCCAATAGGAACCAAGATGAGGACGCCAACTCCAGCCTCTGGTGATTTAAGAATCTGTTGGCTTCACAGCCTAGTGGGGCTGGTACAGCTACAAATGCTTTTAAGGCAAAGGTGCAAAAATAACAGGCCAAATTAAGCTTTAATCTCTGAACCATTGTAAGGCTAAGGAGTGCACTTTATAATAATTGCCGGAAGTGAAAGCAGGGAAGAATACATTGGAAAAGGCCTCAGCTTCAGTTCCTTCTTTTGCAAACCAGGGATTGTAGGGCCAGCCAAGCCCCTGAGCTCACAGAGGGCTTGGACAGTTCATGAGGTACATAAATAAATAAATAAATAAAGCAAAAAAAAAAAAAAAAAAAAAAAGGTAAAGGGAAAAATGCTTTACATTTGTACAACAATTTAAATTTAAAAAAATTGAAGTATAGTTCAGAGCAGCACTATTCACAATAGCCAAGATATAGAAACAATCTAAATGTCCATTGACAGATGAATGGTTAAGATGTGGTACATATATACAATGAAATATTACTCAGCCATAAAGGAGAATGAAATAATGCCATTTGCAGCAACATGGATGGACCTAGAGATGATCGTACTAAGTGAAGTAAGTCAGACAAAGACAAATACCATATGATATCACTTACATGTGGAATCTAAAATATGGCACAAATGAACTTATCTATGATACAGAAACAGACTCACAGACATAGAGAACAGACTTCTGGCTGCATTTCTGAAGTCTGCGTGTGCTTTAAATGCCTGACAGAAGACCCCTTGGTATCGACCAGGGGCTTTGTCTCCCTCTAGCCCCCTAAGGAGGGGCACTCCAGTGTCATAGAGAAGAGAACTCTCGAACAGCCTGCAGGCTAGAAAGATGATTTCTCCCATTTCCCTGTGCTGGGCTTTCGAAGCACTGGGGACAGGGTTTCTTACGACCAAATGGTTTCCCTGTGAGAAGCCCTACGTGTCCTTTATCAAGTGGCAGAAACGGGGCTGAATGACAGCTGAAACAATTCCCCTTGTCAGTAAGATTCATCAGCCCCATTCCTCCTGTTCCCTCACACCCCCTGGTTCATGGACTCTTTCTGGTTCCTTGGTGTTCACTTTCAGATCATGCCAGGCAGGTCATTACCCACATGGCCCTGATGTTCCCAGGTCCTCCTTGCTTGTTGGGAGAACTTGCTTAGCTGTTACACCCAGGCTGCGATCTCTGTATTCTCCTGCATTGGTGCTGCGCTTCTCAGCCTGGCTGGCACCTCTGGACCCCTAGCTTGGCCAATACCATTATTCTGTTCCTGCCATTTCTCGTATTCAAATGTTCCCCCTCCATGAATCTTACTGAGTTAGCTCCCGGCTGGGGTCAAATTGTAATCACCTGTTTGAAACAAAGAGCACCATACCACACACCCAATATGAGTTTCTTATCCACATTCAAAGCCAACTTTTCTCTGAGCTAGAAACTTTGGGGTCTGGATGTAGACCAGAGGGAGAGGGAAGAAACATGGGGCTGAGCACAGAACATAGAGAAGACCTTAGTCCCACCCTTGATGTCTAGGTTGGGAAGGTGGAGACATTCTATATTATTCAGGATTCTCCAATAGTATGTGCATATATATATACAGAGAGAGAGAGAGAGAGAGAGAGAGAGAGGGAGAGAGATTTATTTTAAGGCATTGGCTCACGTGATTATGGATACTTTGCCAGTCTAAAATTTGCAGGATAGTCTGGCAGGCTAGAGACCCAAGGATGACCCAGTGTTGCAGTTCAAGTTCAAAGTTCATCTGTTGCAGAATTCACTCTTGCTCAGGGGGAGGTCAGACTTTTCTTCTATTCAGACCTTCATCTGATTGCATGAGGCTTACCTACATTATGAAGGGCAATCTGCTTTACTCAAAGTCCACTGATTTAAGTGTAAAGTTCATCTAAAAACTTGATATGTTTGACCAAATATCTGGGCATCTTGGCCCATACAAGCTGATACATAAAATTAGCCATCACACATTCCCAGGCCCATAGCCTGGGTCTTAGGAGCCAGTGGGTCAGTAGTCCAGATGCTGAAGACTCGGCCAAAGAACGAGTCTGGTACTATGAGAGGGAAAGGGAAATATGGCCTCAGAGTGGCCAAACAGAAGGAGGTTAGGGAAAAGCCAGCCCAGCTTATTACACTCTGTTCATCTCTCTAACTACCCTCCCCCTCTTCCCTAAGGAAGCCTTGCTACCTGTCTTACTTCCAGGCTTATTAAGGAATTTCTGTTGAGCTCCTAAAGTGAGCCCAGACAAATCATGGTGGCCTGGCTTAGCCTGACTACCCTTGTGGGGACCTAGCGAGCAGCCCAGGGAATCTGGGCTTCCTTCTCTTTATTCCTGGTGTGCCCTGTGACTCTTCTTCACAGGTTCACAGTTTACCAGTGGTTGCAGGGGAGAGTGCTAGAGGCAGGCAGCAACCCACTATGACGACACAGATGGAGAAGTTCAGCCCCACTGGAACCGGTGGTTCCTCTTTATCTCTGTCCGGAGCTTAGGTCTCTAGGCAGTAGGTTGGATGGTGCCCCCTTCCCCACAAAAGATATGCCCATGCCTTAATCCCTGGAAACTGTGAAGATGACCTTGTGTGGAAAAGGGGTCTTTTCTGGTGTAATTAAATTTAGGGCCTTGAGATGAGATCATCCTGATTATCTAGATGGGCTCTAAATCCAATAACAAGTTTCCTTGTAAGAAAAAGGCAGAGGGACACTGGAGACAGAAGAAGCCCACGTGACAGTGGAGGCCGACACAAGCCAAGGAACTCCTGGAGCCACCAGAAGTTAGAAGAGGCAATAAAGTATTCCCCCCAAGAGCCTTCAGACACCTATTTCAAATTCCAGCCTCTAGAACTGGGAGACAAATAATTTCTGTTGTTTTAAACCACTAGGTTTGTAATCATTTGTTATAGTAGCCCCAGGAAACTAGCACCCCTTATTAGTGACCCTGGAGGTTGTCTCAGGCACTATGGATCCAAATGAAAAAATATACAGTGTCACACTGCCTGAGGGGTAGCAAATGCAGTGTCCTAGCTACAGAGACACTGTAACGATACACACGTGTGTGTCCATTCATCCCCCTCCACAGATCTTTATCGAGTGCCATCCACAAGCCCCAGGCATTGTGTTAGGAGCTGATTATACAAGGATGGTCAAAACATCCTGGGGTGGGTGCAGCTCCGAAGCAGATTGTCACCAATGTCTCTTGGTCCAGGTCATCCCTTATTAACGAATGGTGAGCTGTGCTGTGTGCAGGGCTCCATGCAGGAACAAGTTCTGATCCAGGCCCACTCCTTCCTGAACCCCTGTTGAGCCTGGCCTGTCCTTCTGCTCCAGTTTGCTGCTGCTTTGATCCAGCTGCATCCCCCTCTCCTGGCTCTCTGTCAGCATCACTCATCTGGTCCCCAGAACCTATTTCCAGCCAAAATCCTTTCTTCCCTGGCCCGCCTAGCAGTAAGTCCCCTGTGGGAGTTGAGATGAAGAGTTCCAGCGTGGGGTCACACTGCCTGAGTTTGATCCCTGACGTTGCCATTTACTAGCTGAATAAACTTAAGAAAGCATTCACTATTTGCTAGCCTCAATTTCCTTACCTATAAAATGGGGATAATAGTGCCTGCCTCATAGGGTTATTGAATGGATTAAATAAGACATTGTCTTGTTTCCAGGTGATGCTCAATTAATAGCAGCTATTATTATTTTTGCAGAACTGGTCCCCTTTCCTAGTTGTCCTCTGTCTCTAATCACGAGGCCTGGGGTCCCTTCAGGTCTAACCTGGGAAGTTTTTTTGTCCGATACATCCAGGAAGGCATCTTTCAGAGTGTGTGAGGGCAGTTGGCCTTGAGCCAACTGAATAGAACAGCAGTGATGAGAACCACCTGGCAGGTCATGCATCGCAGAGAGAGGAAATGGGCTTCAACCTCACTCAACACCGTGGCTGCCTGGATTTTCAAAGAAAGGAAGTAGCCACAGCAAGGCGGGAGATTGGGGTCCATACTTCAGCACTCTCCTTCACGCTCAGAACCACTCTGTTACACAGCTCTGGGGGCCGTTAGAACTGGGCTTGTGTGATGCATCAGTCCCTTCATGGCGGCCCGCTCCTCTGACATGTGGAGGGAGGCGGAGAGGGTTCTAGTGAACTTTCAGACGCTCCTAATTCTCTTCTGAGTCTTAACTTTTATATTCATTAAAAATGGCAC
The DNA here is from genome assembly GCF_025265405.1 of Mesoplodon densirostris. Classification (NCBI taxonomy): domain Eukaryota; kingdom Metazoa; phylum Chordata; class Mammalia; order Artiodactyla; family Ziphiidae; genus Mesoplodon; species Mesoplodon densirostris. The sequence goes on along the minus strand of NC_082673.1, from coordinate 58,766,580 downwards.
TCAGGGGCTTCCCTGGTGGCGCAGTGGTTGAGAGGCCGCCTGCCGATGCAGGGGACACGGGTTCGTGCCCCGGTCCGGGCAGATCCCACATGCCGCGGAGCAGCTAGGCCCGTGAGCCATGGCCAGTGAGCCTGCGCGTCCGGAGCCTGTGCTCTGCAACGGGAGAGGCCACAACAGTGAGAGGTCCGCGTACCAAAAAAAAAAAAAAAAAAAAAAAATGGCACTCAGTACTCAAACAAATATATATATGTACATGTTTATCGCAGCACTACTCACAATAGCCCAAAGGTAGAAACAACTCAAATGTCCATCAACAAATGCATGGATGAACAAAATGGGGTACATCCACACAATGGGGTATTATCCAGCCATAAAAGTGAATGAAGCACTGATACATGTTACAACATAGATGAACCTTTAAAACATTACACTAAGTGAAAGAAGCCAGACACCAAAGGTCACCTATTGTATGATTCCATGTATATAAAATATCCAAAACAAGTAAATCAGGTAAAGCCTAGAGACAAAAAGAAGACTGTTGGTTGCCAGGGTCTGGGGAGGGAAGAAGGGGGAATAATTGTTTAGTGGGTACAGGGTTTCCTTTTGGGGCCATGAAAATGCTTTGGAACTAGATAGCTGCACACAACATAGTGAATGTGCCAAAGGACAATGAATGGTTTGCTTTAAGATGGTTAGTTTTACTTTATGTGAAGTTCACCTCAATTTTCAATTTTTTAAAACGTTAATACTTGACCCTTTAACATGAAAGAATTCAGAATCTGAAAACCATCAATTCTACCCCTCCTCCCCAAGTCTGGTTCTAGGATATTTGCTTCTTGCTATACCAGGGAAGAGAAAGATGGTGCAGATTTGGAGCCAATGCAATGACTCATCCTTTCGTGGGGATTATTTTGAAAAGTGCCAACCAAAAGTTGGGTCAGATCATCTGCAAAAGATGTATTTGCTCTCGAAGGCAATTTTGTTCTAAGTTATGTTATTTTTCTTACATTCAATTAAAACTCCCATTCCAGAAATATTAGTGTTTTTTAATACCTCCCCCACACCAACTGTAAGATCTCACAGCAGCTTTCTGGATTTGCAGCGAACCTCACATTCCTTCAGAACATGGTTGGCCAAAGTCTTGAGTGTCCTTGCCTGACATATGGAGAGAAAATCACTCCTCCCACTGCTCTACCCATTTTAAAAGGTCTTCCCAAAAGATACTCCTGGTAACAATTATACAGATGTGTGGGTAAGGTAAGATTACATTTCTACTTCAGATAGAACAAATGTCAGAATCTCTAATCAGTGCTATGGGTGGCTGAAAGCAGTGGCTCCCCATGCCTCTCAGATGGAATCCTTCCTCTCATTTATCACTCAGTGTACGCTTTCCAGGGCTGGTATGGCAGTTTAGCAATTTGGGGAATCTAGACTCCTTCCAGATCATTTATCTGCTAATCCTACGATGTTGCCCTTATCCACACAGTCCAAAAGGGCTCAATGCCACATCCACACTCCAGCCTACAGGAAAAGAGAAAGAGGAACAGTGGAGGATAAACTTATTTCCTTTTAGGAACATGACCTGGAAATTTCATGTGTAATTTCTGCTGATGCCCCTTAGCCAGAATCTAGTTACCCTGTCGCACCTAGCTGTGAGGGAAGCTGGCCGAGTGACCAGCTTAAACTTCTATTACTATAGGAAAGGGGAAGAATGGACATGGGGAAGTAAAACTAGGACTCAGCCCCAAGCCAACTTAACATTCCTTCTCTCACCAATACCCCCAGTCTCTTTACTGTCATTCAAAATGGTGGGTTCATGCCCCACCTCTGAGCTCATGCTCTGCCCTAACATGGAATATTCACCCCACTTCTCCACACCTGTCTTGACTTCACCATTGCCTCAAGTCTCATCTCCTCCCCAAAACCTTCCCTGACTACCCCAGCCCACACTGACTTTCCATAGCCTTCCTTGATCTTTATGTTTTCACACGCTGTTCCCTGTAGCTGTCTTAGCTTCAGAACTAGACAATGTGTTTCTTGAGAACAAGGTCCCTATCATATATTTTTCTTGTATCCTCTATGGTCTCTTGCTCAGTGCTGTGCACACATATGTATTTAACAATTATGCTTTGAAATGAATTGAATTTGATTAAAGTGACATGCTGAATAATTTAGGACAATATTCTTATCCTCCTTTAATTATGGTATTTTTTTTACCCGTGTTCTGCATAATTAAAATCAATACAAATAAAGAAACACACATGTACACAAGTACCTTTACAATTCAAGAAACAAGTTCTATTCTTATTTAGTTTCCTTATTCAGTTGTTTACTGGGCAACTTTGTATTAACATTACCCACACTGTTTCAAAAATTAAACAGGATAAGGATAGTCTAAGAGTTTAGCACAGGACCTGGCACATAGATGATGCTAAATAAATGCAACGAGAAAAAATGTCAAGGGCAGAGTATAAATGTAAACTGAGTTAAACTGTTTAAAACTTACTGCAAAGTCAAGGATTCTGGTGTTAGACTTTGGTTTGAACTTTGGTTCTACTCATTCACAGTTTCGCGGAGCATTCAAAGAATTGACTAATGTGTTTGTCATTTTCTATTATCTCTCAGTTCCGTGCACACCCTTCTGTAATTTTGTTTGTAATACTGTGGGCTTGGAGTCTGAAAATTACATTTCCCAGATTCCCTTGCTAGCTGATTTCCAGTTAGGGTCTGCAACTGGGAGGCACAAGTGGGAGATTGAAAGGCCAGAGGAGAGAGGAAGGAATTCTCTTCCTCCTCACACCTTCTTTGGACTGATATGACTCTGGCACCTTTTGACACTCCTAGCACCAATGTCAAGCCACTTACTCAGAGGCCCCATCACTAGCCACACAGGGCCCCCTTGGCAGTCCCACTACCAGGTACAAGATGGCCCTGTAGCAGCCCAGCTCCTAAGGTGGTGGTCCTTCCTCTGCATTCCTAGGCTCTGGTTATACCTCTTTCCTTTTGCTCCCGCTACCTTCAGGTTGCTTCCTGTATTTACTTACCTCACTGCTCCCTTTTGAATATTCCAACACCTGTGAAATTCACTCACTATGTTAAATACCCTCTAGTTGAAATACCTTGTATAATTTCTGTTTTCCTGACTGAATTCTGACTGACACAGTATGCAATGTGCGTAATGCATTTCATCTCAACAAATGTTAGTTTTCCCCTAGATGATTTCACTCTGTTGTGTTGAAAGCAAATGTGTAATGGAAGGAAAGATACATTAATTTTATTTTTAAAATGCTCACTTCTTTTTAGAGTTCTTGAGCTTTCTCCACAGGCTCCCAGTATTCCACAAAGACCACTGGTTCTCAGCCTTAGATATGAACTATATTCAGCTGCAGAATCCTCAAAAATACAGATGCTTAGGCTCTCCTAGGACCTGGATTTCAAGGGATAGGGCTGAGTTAAGTGCATTTTGAAAAAGTTCTCCATGTAATTATTTGTGCTAGTTTGAGGACCCCTGGTTTAGATACTCAGAATCTAGTACATTAATAAGTATGATTTCTTAATGCTTCATGGGTGCTAAAATGTTACCTGCTTACTGGTATCTCAATACATGCTTTTTGATAATAACGCTGACACTTTATCCCAATAACCAGTTGAATAGTCCCTTGTTTCTGTGGCATCAAGTTCAGATCAGCCTCGAGCTGGTTTACTACCGTGATGCTAGATGTTTCTTGACTCCATTCCAGACATGAAGGGTAGAGCAAACTCGCGTGGATGGTAAGCGGCAGAATCAAGGCTTGGTCTGTTGAACTTAGGGGCAGCACCAAGGAAAATTAGCTTCCCAACATCCTAGGCCTATACCACCCAGAGATAATTCAAGCCCAGGATAAGGGAACCTCAGGGAGAACCAAAGAGGATGCCACAAACATTGACCACATCATCTGTTCTCTGCCTACTGTTACCTCTTCCTTTTCCACTATTCTTTTTATACTGGCCTTATCTAAGACAAACCTCAAACCCATAACAATCTTGCTCCTTTAAGTCCAGTTTCTCTCACCTTTCCCCCATAGCAAATTTCCTAGGTCCAAGTCAGAAGCCCACGAAATGCCCTTTGAGGGAAGGGTGATCCCATGAGTGCTAAAGGAATCTTTATCTTCACAAAAAAATCAAGACACTAGGCTGTCATCAAACCCTGTCCTTTGTAACTATTATTGTACTAAATGAGATGTAGTCTCATTAGTGGGCTTCCAAATTCTGTCTCAACTGAGAAACCCAGAGGCAGTTAACAAAGTATAGGGAAAGAAGTCCCTGTAACACACTAGGTGACTTCAAATGGTATGACTTTATTTATTATTTTAACAAAGAAATCAGAGCTTATACATCCAAGTGGCAAATTTTTTTTCAAACCACGTTACCATGGCTCACCATATTTTAAAATTGCCCCTAGAGCCTGCCATAGATTTTTATGAAAAATTCCCCATGGCCTCGAATATTCCTCCTTGGGTCGATTTGATTATTTTGAAACAACTGGAGTATTTGAGGGTAAACCTGGTGACCAAGGTATGTGATCATGCTGGGAGACATCATTATTTGGTGGAGCTGTAGCCAAAAGAAACCAGGAGTGAAGGAAGAGTTGTGTCAACTAGTTGTGAATACAATTTTCAATGAGGAATTGAAAGCATTTAGACAATGTTTGGAAGGAGTTATAGTCTCCCAAGATGACAATTTTAAAGAATGTCTCTCGGGCTTCCCTGGTGGCTCAGTGGTTGGGAGTCTGCCTGGCGATGCAGGGGACGTGGGTTCGTGCCCCGGTCCAGGGGGATCCCACATGCCGCGGGTCGGCTGGGCCCGTGAGCCATGGCCGCTGAGCCTGCATGTCCGGAGCCTGTGCTCCGCAACGGAAGAAGCCACAGCAGTGAGAGGCCCGTGTATCGAAAAAAAAAAAAAATATATATATATATATATATATGTATATATATATATAAAGAATGTCTCTCATTCTGGGTAAGCAGATCACATATGTGTGTGTGTGTGTGTGTGTGTGTTTAATCAACCTGACTTTACAATATTATATTTACAGAAGTTGTTCTCAATTCTCTCTCCATGTATGAAGATCCCCAGCTGTCCCGGGTATTTTCTCTGCCCATGAGGACCCACAGCAGTGAGATTGTCTGAAAAAGGCATGGATTTTGGAAAAAGATTGGTGTACAAATCTGGGCCTCAACTACTTACTCTCTCTGTAATCTTAAGCAAGTTACTTGAGCCTCACTCTACTTTGGTTTTCTTACCTGTAAAATTAGCATAATAAGACTTACCCCATGGAGAAAACGAGAGGATAAAAGGAAATAATACATGCAAGTGCCTAGCGCAGTGTCTTGGCTCAAAGCAAATACATGCAAACATTATTATTACCATCAACGTGTGGATGCGGTATGGATCATTCCTCCAGTGTGGGGATACTGATGTGTCTGTTTATATAAACCAGACAGCCAAGCCTGGAGCAGCCCATGATGAGTTCTATGTAGAGCAGGGAGAATCCAATGATAGCACACTGGAATAGTTTCCTCTTCTTTTGATCCACCTATGGGATCCTGCAAAATGGGAAAATCATATCATCTCAAAGTACATCAGTATGTTAGGATGTTAATATGAAGACATCTCATTGACCCAGTGGAATTGGGAATGCAGTATTCTGCATACCCCAGATAACAGAAGTTTTTCCCTTTGAGAACCAACACTTTTCCCAAAATATTAATCATTTGGGAGTTTCACCTCTCTCCTTTTCTTTTCTTTTCTTTTTTTTTTTTTTTTTTTTTTTGCGGTACGTGGGCCTCTCACTGTTGTGGCCTCTCCCGTTGCGGAGCACAGGCTCCGGACACGCAGGCTCAGCGGCCATGGGTCACGGGCCCAGCCGCTCCACGGCACGTGGGATCCTCCCGGACCGGGGCATGAACACGTGTTCTCTGCATCGGCAGGCGGACTCTCAACCACTGCGCCACCAGGGAAGCCCCACCTCTCTCCTTTTCAAGCAAAGCACATGACTTAACTTTTTTGTTTTAATCCACTACTATCATTAGATGCATGCGTTGCAGCATGGATGGGGTGCTCAGCGCTGGGCCTGCTGTCTGGGTTTATTGCCTCCTCCTTCCTTGATGTAAGGCGTTGTCTGGATGTGACAGGCTTGAGATGCAACAAGTTCACCAACCTTGGAAACAGGCAGATACCCAGGAACCACCAATGTTCAGGAGAGTGACCACTGACTACCTAGGGACATCAGTTCTTTGATAGGTAGATCTGGAGCGAGACCCTCCTTCAGCCATGTAGCCTTGAGCAAATTACTGCACTGAAGCTCAGTTTCTTCATATGTTCAATGAGGATAAAAATAGTAGCTATTGGGGGCTTCCCTGGTGGTCCAGTAGTTAAGAATCCGCCTTCCAACGCAGGGGACACGGGTTCGATCCCTGGTGAGGGAAGTAGGATTCCACATGCCGCGGGGCAACTCAACCTATGCGCCACAACTACAGAGAAGCCCGCAGTGAAGAGCCCGCATGCTGCAATGAAGACCCAGCGCAGCCAAAAACAAGGAAAAAAAAATAGTAGCTACATTGTAGGGGAGTCATGAGTCTTAAATAGGAAGATTTAGACATAAAGTGCTTAGCGTGGCACAGGACAGAGAACAAATGCTCATTATTACCTAGTGTTATCACTATTACAACTAGCAAGCAAGGTCTCCAGGAAACTCTGACTGCCCTCCCGCGACACTCATAAACACCCACGCTTTGTGTGTCTTGTCTTCCATCCATTAAATAAGACTGTAAAAGGAGTAGCCAGTGAACAGCCAGTGGCTAGAGCCTTCTGGGTGTTTTCCCCCAGGATCTGGTGAAACTCCCAGATAAGAGCATTTCAGCCAAATGAGAACCTCCAATCATTCTGTCAAAGGCAATCCAACTCTTCTCATTAAGGACCACGCTTCTTACACAGATGAATGGCCAGCCAGAACGTGGCATCTGCACCTCTGTGAGCCCTGCAGGCAGAAACACCAAGAGCGGGAGGGGACTCCAGGGACCAAACACCTCTGTCCAATCAAGTCGTCAGGTCTTGGCTGGTGATCCCTGGTGGCAGAAGGGCAGGAGGCTGGAAGCCCCTAGAGCCTCTCATCTGGCACCATTCCTGGCACTAAAGAGAAATGTGCTCAGAGCGGTGGCAGCCGCATTGATCTGATGAGGCTTCGGGAGACTGTGCAGCTCTCCAAGTGGTTATTTTCTATCGTGTGTATCCTGTAGGGGGTTACTTAACATCCTCAACGGTGTGCTCTTCTGGCTGTTTCACCACTGGGGGATGGTAATTTCAGGTCGCTCTGAAGCGAAGTGAAGACAACAACAGCTGCAGCCTTTGTTGAGGTCCAGACTGTGAGCCACTGAGCAGGGCCCAGCGGCGCACTTCAGTCTCTGGGAGCACCATTCATAGCCAACAATGGGCACTCGAATCAGCGGACAAGTGTTTTCACTGAGCACGCGCCCCTGGGTTAGGGCTCAAGCCTTTGTACCATCTTCCTGGCTAACACATGCCTCCCCCAGGGACTCACTGCCTCAAAACGATATTCCCAACATAAGTGCCAGACAGGGGCCTATTTGACGGTTTTCTATATTTTATGTCCCCGGGACATTTCTTTCCTCTCCACCAAACATACGCAACCTTCATTTACACATCAACAGTTGTAGCCCACTTTATCCAGCATTACTTTCGTATAAGGTGGGGTGTGTGTGGAGTTTTTATAAAGCAAGTCATATTTTCGATGCACTAGGTGACCTTGAAATTGTATTGGTTCTCTATTGCTACCTAACAAATTACCCCCAAAACATAGCACAGAACACAATAATGAATATTTATTATCCTCACAATATCTGTGGGTCAGCAATTCAGGCGTGCCTTAGCTGGGCAGTTCTGGCCTGGGGGCTCTCATGAGGTTATGGTCACAATGTCAACTAGGCCTGCTGTTACCTGGAGGGTCCGCTTCCAAGATGGCCTGCTCCCATGGCGGGCAGGTTGGTGCAGTTATTGGTGGAGGCCTCTCTTTCTCCCCACGTGAGCCTGCCAGGCTATTAAGTGTGCTCACAACAAGGCCACAACTTCCCCCGGAGTGAGTGAGCCATTAGAGGGAGCCAGGTGAAAGCGGTCCTTTTTATGACTCAGCCTCAGAAGTCACGTTCTATTCATTAGAGAGGAGGCGGTCACTCAGCTGGGAAGGGAATTAACTCCACTTTTTTTTTTTTTGAGTTATAGTTGATGTACAATATTATAGAAGTTTCAGGTGTATAGCACAGCGATTCACAATTTTTAGAGGTTATATTCCATTTACAGTTATTATAAAATGTGGGCTATATTCCATATGTTGTACAATATAACCTTATAGCTTATTTTATACCTAATAGTTTGTACCTCTAAACCCCCTACCCCTATTTTGCCCCTCCCCCCTCCCCTCTCCCCAGTGGTAACCAGTAATTTGTTCTCTACATCTGTGAGTCTGTTTCTTTCTGTTATATTCACTGGTTTGCTTTCCTTTTAGATTCCATATGCAAGTGGTATCACACAGTATTTTTCTTTTTCTGTCTGACTTATTTCACTAAGTATAATACCCTCCAAGTCCATCTGTGTTGCGGCAAATTTCATTCTTTTTCATGGCTGAGTAATATTCCATTGTATGTATATATACCACACTTTTATCCATTCATCTGCTGGTGGACACAGGTTGCCTGTATACCTTGGCTATTGTAAATAATGCTGCAATGAGCACTGGGGTGCACGTATCTTTTCAAATTAATGTTTTTGTTTTCTTTGGATATATAGCCAGGAGTGAAATTGCTGGATCATATGGTAGTTCTATTTTTTGTTCTTTGAGGAACCTCCATACTGTTTTCCACTGGGGCCACACCAATTGACATTCCCATTAACAGTGCACAAGGGTTCCTCTTTCTCCACATCCTCACCAACATTTGTTATTTGTGTTCTTACTGATGAAAGCCACTCTGACCAGTGCGAGGTGATACCTGATTGTGGTTTTGATTTGGATTTCTCTGGTGATTAACGATGTTGTGCATCTTTTCATGTGAATTAGCTCCACTGTTGAAGGGAGCAATATCACAGCGTTAATGAGCTTATTTTACAACCATCACAGACATTTAGGGATGCATAATTCACTCACTTAACAGATATTTATTGAGTACCTACTATGTGCCCACACTGTTGTCGATGCTTGGGATACATCCTAGATGAAACAGACCAACGTCCCTGCCTGCCCTTGTCAAGTTAAACTCTAGTGGAGAGAGACAGAAAATAAACAGTAAGCAGAATAAGTACATTTTATAGTGTGCTGCGGTTTCAGTGCTTGGGGGCTGGGGGAGAGGTGGGGAGGGAGAGAGCTCTGGAATCCCAGAGCCAGGTTACATTTCAAATAGGGCCATCAGACTTGTCCTCACTGAGCAGGTGGAGTGGGGCAGGCTGTGGTTTGGAGAGGTGATGGGCCGTGTTGTGCGTGCAGTGTATGACCATGGAGCCAAGTCCCTGTGAACCCTGGTCATTGTTACCATGGTCCCACGTGGGTGCAGATGGGGAGAGGAGTTTCCCTACAGCTGGCATTCCCCCCCCACCAGACCACCTAGGAGAAAGTATCCCGATGGCTATCCCCAGCTGCAGGTGACCTTCGTGATTGCTCAGACGGAGCTTCCGTGCCACGCTGAGACACGTGGCAGGCAGCCTGTGTGTACAACACAGAACATCCGAGGGGGAGGGACTGTGAGTCACTCAGTCCTGCAGCGATCACATTTGGAAGAGCAGCACTTGTGCAATGCTGAGTGCGTAATTCTAGTTTAAATTCAATCATGGTGTTTCTACAACTGGAGGCAAGCACCAAACAACACCCAACAGGAGCTGCTCAGCCCAGAGAACGGCAGAACCTTGGAGGCTTCTGAATCATGAAGGAGGGAAGCTGGAAGAAGACATTCCAGGCTTGAGTGTGGCCAAAGGCGGGTCAGTGCACAGGAGACCCTTGCTGCTGGGCAGCCTGGGGCTTGAGGAGCAAGGGATGAAGCAGTGTAGGGCTGGTGCCAGGGGATTCCATGGGGCACCCAGTTCTAATCCAGGCAGGCTAGAGGGGCCCCAGGGCAGGTGGAAGGAAGGGTGAGGGGTATTTACACAGAAATGTGTGAGCCCTATTCAAGGAGCAGTTACTGACCTAGAGGGTGTGGTGACTAACACTACGGGACATAGGCCACCCCTCAATCTCCCATGCAGTGTGTCTAATGGAGAAGGACCCCATCCCAAGGGAAGAGAGTGTAGAGGCGCACAAGAGGGCCCCGGCAATGGCTCAGGGTCTGAGGGAGGTCTGTGCATGTAGGAAGAGATGGTTCCCTGACAAGGTCAATGCCCAACCCAGAGGACCTTGCCCAGAGATGGCCGTGAGGAGAGAAGGAACGAGAAATCTTGGTCCCTAGAGGGGCTGTAGCCACCAGACGCTTACCAGGAGAGCAGGCAACGAGCAACAGGGTGACCAATGGGGACTTGAAGGAGCCCCGGGAGTACCAGATCAGTCAACTATGGCCACATCCAAAGCCCACAGAGGCCAACAGCCAGGGGTGTATAGGGAGCAGAAGCTGAGTTACACCAAGGAAAACCTTTATTCCTACATAGAGAGCAGTATCCCTGAATGGTTAAAAGGCAGAGGCTGGGCAGGGGTGATCATCCAAGTTTGTGTCCTGGTTACACCATTTACTAGCTGTGTCAGAGAAGTCTCTTAACCTCTCTTCATCCTCAGCTTCCTCACCTGTCAACCTCACACAGCTGCGGAGACGTAAACGAGATAAAACACTTAACACAGTTCCTGGCTTATAGAAATGGTCCACAAATAGCTGCTATTTTTATTGTGACTATTTTTGCAAATGCTGTGGACAGCTGCTGCTGGCGCTTTTTTTGGTTTTGTTGCCTGGCATCTCTTCCTTTGGAATTGCCCCTCCCTACTCCCACCCACTTGGTTCCGATGTCCAGCTAATCCTGCCACTTGGACCCCTGCTGACAGGAGATGGGCAAGTGACCAATCAGATTTTCTCTCCCAGGGACTGGAACTCTAAGTGCCAGTGCCGTCATGCGGGAAGGCAGTTAGAGCTGAGTCATCCTGCGACAGGGAATTTCCTGGAGCAACTCCTGCTTCATCCCTCCCGGGGTCTGGGATGAAACTCACACTTCTCATTGCAGCCAAGTATCCCTCCTCACGACAGCCACAGGGCGAGACACCTCTATGGAAATGGCCGTGTGAATGGCAGTGTGGGGACCGGGAGGCTGGGAAAGAGGAGGTGATCTTCCCACTTCCTCCCTTCCCTCATCACTTAGGTCATCAGCAGGGCTTCTCTGCCCACCCCCCCTCTTTTTTTTTTTTCCTGGTAATATTTGTACTTAAATTGAGAGTCAAATAGTGAAGAGAGTTGGGACAACTGGGTAGCCACCTGGAAGAGATGAAGCTGGATCAATATATGAGGATAAACTCTAAATGGATCAAAGATTTAAATGTAGAAAGTGAGAACTTAAAGTCACTAAGAGAAAACATCAATGAATTGCTTTATAAGCTTTGGGTGGGGAGGGTCTTTCTAATTATGACTCAGAATCCAGAATCTATCAAAGAAAATATTTATAAATATACTACATATCCATCAAAAACTTAGCAGAAAATAGTAGCAAAGACAAACAACAAAGTGGAAAAAAAATTTCAATACAAATGATTGATTTCCCTAAAATACAAAGAGCTCCAAGAAATCAAGAAGAAAAAGATAAAAAAAATAATAGGAATGTGGGCAAAGAACATAATCAGAGCATTCAGAGAAAAAGAAATATAAATGGCTCTTAAACATTTAGAAGATTCTTAATCTTACTTGTAATAAGAGCAGTCATATTGACACCTAGCAGATTGATAAAAACTCAAAAGTTTGACAGCACATTCTTCTGATGAGGCTGTGGGAAAATAACCACATTCACACAATTTTGGTGGGAGGATAAGATGATGCAACCTCTGTGGAGAGCAATTAGGCATTATCTATCAAAAGTACAAATAGGACTTCCCTGGAGGCACAGTGGTTGAGAGTCTGCCTGCCAATGCAGGGGACACGGGTTCATGCCCCGGTCCGGGAAGATCCCACATGCCGTGGAGCGGCTAGGCCCGTGAGCCATGGCCGCTGAGCCTCTGTGTCCGGAGCCTGTGCTCTGCAACAGAAGAGGCCACAACAGTGAGAGGCCCGCGTACTGGAAAAAAAAAAAAAAAGTACAAATACATTTGCCCCTTGACCTCTGGAAATTTATCCTCCAGCTATATCTGCATCCAAATGAAATAACATATGTATACGGTTATTCATTCCAGCATTGTTGGTATTAGCAGAACACTGGGAACATCCCCAGTGACTAGTTTGTTTTTTGGGTTTTTTTGAGCCAAAGGTTTAAAAAAAGTCCATCCCCTGCTCTACCCCATTCCCATTGCCAGTTCTCAATTACTAAAGGCTTTAAATTTTTAGTTGATTTTTCAGATATTTATTCCTATATTTCTTTTTTTAATGCTTATATTATTTCTTGATTTTCAATTTAAGCATTATCTATTGACTACTAATGAAGAAAAGTATTTAACTTTATTATGTATCTCCCACTCCTAATTCACACACATGGAGCTATTCACTATCCTCCTTCATTTTTCCAAAGGTTACATTACAATTTTTTGTTATATTAATATTCAATATTTTGAGTATTATGTCTATCACCAGGGCTTCCCTGGTGGCGCAGTGGTTAAGAATCTGCCTGCCAATGCAGGGGACACGGGTTCGAGCCCTGGTCCAGGAAGATGCCACATGCTGCGGAGCAACTAAGCCCGTGAGCCACAACTACTGAGCCTGCACTCTAGAACCCTCGAGCCACAAGTACTGAAGCCTGCGCACCTAGAGCCCGTGCTCTGCAACCAGAGAAGCCACAGCAGTGAGAAGCCCATGCACTGCAACAAAGAGTAGCCTCCGGTCGCCACAACTAGAGAAAGCCCGTGCGCAGAAACAAAGACCCAACAGAGCCCAAAATTAATTAATTAATTAATTAAAAAATAAAAATTAAAAGAATAATTTAGCCCCCAAATATCCTATGTGTCATACATTTGAGATCCTCCGTTAGTTCCATTTTTTCCCCTGGAGATACTACTATGGTATCCCTTCATGTTCTTGCTTTCTCTATTATGCACTGGTTTTCCTCTAGACCTGCTGCACAGCTGTCATCTTCAAGCTTATCTTTACTACCACCCTGAGAATTTCCTTTGCTCACTCGATCTCATGTTGGATCCATTATGGTCTGGATCCCAAGTCTCCTAGATTTGCTTACTCATTTTAGTAAAGTACAGCATCCTCACATAGATTCCTAAGAATGAGTACATAGAAAAAATATGAGACCCTTCTTGTGTGAAAACATCTTCATTATACCCTTACACTTGGTGTTAGTTTGACTCTACAGTTGCTTTCCATATCCATGGGTTCTGCATCCTAGGATTCAACCAACTGCGGATCAAAAATATTCAGAAAAGAAAATTCAGAAAATATCCCAAAGCAAAACTTATAGCTTATATGCAAATACTACACCATTTTATATAAGGGACTTGAGCATGAGCAGATTTTGGTAATTGCAGGGGGTCCTGGAACCAATCCCTTATGGATACTGAAGTTTAACTGTATGTACAAGTTCAGAAATATTTTTTCCAAACGTTTCATTTGCTGATGGCACCCAGTGTTGCTGTTGAGAAGCTTGATGTCATTCTATTCCTGACCCTTTGTTGTGGCCTATTTCTTCTCTCAGGAAATCTCTCAGGAATCTTCTCTTGATTCCCGATGTTCTGAAATTTCATGATAATGTGCCTTGATGTGAGGTTTTATTTTATGATTATTATTTCTTGTGTTTGGGCACTCCATGGGATTTCTTGTATTATTTCTATGGTAATTTCCTTTCCTCAGCTTTCTCTCTTCTCCTTTTCCAAATATCAGTTTCGTATTGTTTCTCTCTTACTTTCCAAATCTGTATCTTTAATTTCCTACTTTCTATGAGATTTCATCAACTTTATCTTCTAACTTTTTTACTGAATGTTATTCTGGTATTGCCCTTTTAACTTCAAAGAGCTCTTTCTTGTTCTCTGATTTTTATAGGACCCTGTTCTCATTTCGTAAACTGATAGTCCTTTTGATTTTTTTTTTTTCTGCTCCCTGGCTTTTTTTTTCTGCTTCCTTAAAGTTTCTTTTTTTTTTCTTTTGGTTTCTGTCTTTCATGCAATCAATCTGCCACGTTAAATGTTAAGTCTCTAGCCATTTTAAATGTTGGAGTCTTCCAACTTCTAAAGCCTGTCCCTTGTATTTTTCAGACTGTTATTTTTTTAAAATAACTACATAAGTAATATACAAATGTATTCTCATTGCCCCAAATTCAAACAATACAAAAGTATAGGGAGAAAAATGTAAGAGTTCCCCCCCACACTCACTCTTGTTCCCAAAGGTAACCAGTGACAACAGTCTGGTGTGCCAAGATATTTTCTACCATACACTCTAAATCCACCCGAGTTCATGCAGATGTAATTAACTGGCTTTCATGGAGGATCCAGTGTGTGTGTGTGTGTGTGTGTGTGTGTGTGTGTGTTTCAATTTGTTTGTTTGTTCTAAGAGAGTTACTTAATTTTTTAATTGACTACCCAACATTTCAGTGTTAGGAGATCATATAAAAATCCAGATTACTGGGCTTCCCTAGTGGCGCAGTGGTTGAGAATCCGCCTGCCAATGCAGGGGACACGGGTTCGGGCCCCGGTCCGGGAAGATCGCACATGCTGCGGAGCAGCTGGGCCCGTGAGCCATGGCCGCTGAGCCTGCGCATCCGGAGCCTGTGCTCCGCCACGGGAGAGGCCACAACAGTGAGAGGCCCGCGTACCACAAAAAAAAAAAAAATCCAGATTCCCAAACTCTCTAAAAAATTAGGAATTTTGACAACAGTGGACCCATACATCCATATTATGAAGGGGCATCTTTTCTCCTAGTCCTCACTCAACCTGTGCTCATTCATAGTACTTGCCTGGCTCCTGTAATTGTTGGAGTTGGTGACACCTAAGTTAAGGTGTTGGTGTGCACTCTAGAAGTTGTAACACATCCATCACTAACTGATAAAGACTAGTCTACCGTATCATAGGAAGGCCTGTCAGACAGGAAAACAGAGGGGGAAGGCCTCCTTTTAGAATGTATGAAAAAGGGCTGGGGTGGACTAGTTGCCAGGTCAATTGCACTGTTGGGTCTGGAAGGTAGGATAGCTCATTAACTGCTAATCCCTGACTTCTCTGAGTATTTTTTTTTCCCACAGATCTTTCCCAATACAGATTGCACGGCAGCAAAACACACGT
This sequence comes from Mesoplodon densirostris, assembly GCF_025265405.1. Lineage (NCBI taxonomy): Eukaryota > Metazoa > Chordata > Mammalia > Artiodactyla > Ziphiidae > Mesoplodon > Mesoplodon densirostris. The sequence continues at coordinate 58,751,150 of NC_082673.1, read as the reverse complement.
TCTGACTTCTAAGAAGAACAGGTACAAAATGAAGGGCAGTTGAGGCAGGAAGCAGCAGAGATGCTGACCTGCCAAGAGAGGACACTTAGTATGAGCTTCCACCAAGGCCACCACATGACGAATGGCTGCAACTCACTCTCACATGGCTGATGACCGCGGCTGACTCCCACATTTCCTCCAGTCAGGGAGGGGACCCACTGTGCCATTTTCCCGTAAGCAACGTCTCTGTGCATCAAATGTAAGTGAGCTTTTGGTATGTGTAACTCTGATCTCTCTACACAATTCTTCTATCTTATTTAACTTGGTAAATAGCAACACATCCACTCATCCAAGGCAAATCATGATTTAATCCCAGATGAATAGTAAAGAATACAATTTTTTTTTTCTTTTTTTTTTCTGGCCATGCCATGCAGCTTGCAGGATCTTAGTTCCCTGACCAGGGATTGAACCCGGGCCCTTGGTAATGAAAGCACAGAATCCTAACCACTGGACCGCCAAGGAATTCCCAAGTATACAGATTTCATGAAACTTTTATATTTAAAAAGGTTAGGAAGAATCTAGTAAAATCATTTCTGTAGGCAAATATTTAACTATAAGAATATATTATGTATTTGTCAATGGGAGAAAACATCCCTGGCCCATTTTAATGCACTGCCATACAGATAAATTTTAATGTTCCTTTTTTTAATTTCACAGGTTCATCAGATGGAAAAGAGATTGGCTAGACCTCATCATGTGTCTGCAGAACACAGAGCAAAGGGCCTTCAATTCTGCTAGGCTCCAGTCTAGTAAAGATCTCGTGGGACATTCTTCACATAAGAGAGGTGTGACTCCTGCTTTGGCCACTGTCGTCTCCTCACTCCATCTTCAAACTTTCTCCCCCTTTACTATCAGCCTCACTCCCAAGGGTCCAATAACTAGTCCCTACTTGGGCCTCGGTGCTGAAACCTGTACAGAGATCATAGAAACAGTATTACAGCCAATGTTAATTTTCTTGCTCCCAGTGAGATACCAGCCTTTCTTCCACTAAATTGCTTCACTATATTGTACTTGAGACATGAAAGGGTTGTCTTTGGTCAAATTTTCATCCAAAGCAAAAATAAACTAATGAGGACCTACTGTATAGCACAGGGAACTCTACTCAATACTCTGTAATGGCCTATATGGGGAAAGAATCTAAAAAAGAGTGGAGATATATATATATATATATATATATATATATATATATATATACATGTATATGTGTGTGTGTGTGTGTGTGTGTATAACTGAATCACTTTGCTGTACAGCAGAAACTAACACAACACTGTAAATCAACCATACTCCAATAGAAAAATAAAAATTAAATTTAAAAAAAATTTTAATAAAAAGTAATGTTTGACTCAGAGCAAGGATATTGAACAAAATTCTGAAAAGTTGAAAAATAACATAATATAACATAAATTAATATAAAATAAAATTAAAGTAAATTAAATTAAAAAGGACATTTAATGGGGAATACAGATGGAATGATCCAGGGTCCTTCCACAGACACTTTTTTAAGATGTAGACAAGAAGAAAGGAAAGAGAGGGGAGTGAGAAGACAAATTATATGATATTTCTTTCTTCTATTCCAAAGTAAATTTGTTCCTGCCTTTGCTTTCATCTAACACTGCTATCATAATTTCTCTTATTTGTTTTTCACTCTTGCATAGAAAAATGGAATTGTGCACCATGATTGAATCTAAATACTAAAATCATTTAAGATACACTACTCCAGGGACATACAGCAAAAGGTAATAAGTTTCTCAAAATGTGACCTAATTATAACTGTCCTTTTAAGTTTTATTTCCTACTGGGACCAAATGTCTGCAGTTAAAAATAATTCTTGAAACAGGTCCATGTTGTCACAAAACTTTTCAGAGTCACTTAAATGTTATCCATATTCCCAATTTATTTTTCTCCTCTGTTTCTGTGTGATAAAAGCCAGATAGCCAGGAGAGGCAGGAGGCCAGGCCACACTTCGGGCAGAGAACATGCTGGGCCAGAATTCTCACAGCCAAAGTCTCCCTTCTGACTGGAGGAGGAGTCAGCTTACCACTGGTTCACTGACACTCTGTGCACCAGTGACCCCATATCATTCCCGCTGTCAGCCGCCAGATAAGCTTTGAATGCCCAACAGTCAGAACTTCTTGCCCGTTTTTCCCCAGGCCCCCCATGAACAGCAGACTCATATGGCTTGAGCTTTGCTCTCATTTGCTGCACCAAATGGTCTTTGAGATGCTCAGGCCTCAGGCCCCCTCCATCTCCATGGTCCAGTGTTCACTCTCTCTTTCTAATGTCCATTTCAGTGACTCTCCTTTTAGAGGCAATCCTATGTTTCTGAATGAAAAAGCCCACTCTCGGTCTGGCCAGCATCTCTTGCTTGATTTGCCCTGATTCGAAGAGACCTGGCTTCTCACCGTGGGATTTTCTAAGGACATTTTCAGAAGCTGTTGCTTTTTCAATTCTGCGTTTAACTCTCTCCAAACAGGAACAAAAGATGAGGGTTCTTCTGATCTAAGGCCACATGCCCTGAGGTTCAACACATATGTCCTGAAGTCACACAGACCTAGGCTTGAATCCTAATCCACCACTTGTCTGACTCCAGACACATGCTTGAACTCCCCAAATCTCAGTTTCCTCATCTGTGAAATGGGGATGATAAAGGAGGGACTTTATAAAGTTGTTGTAAGGATTAAAATTGATAAAGAATGCCAAGCAGTTACCACAGAGCCTAAAGTGTTGTAGGCACTCAGTAGATATGAGCTATTATTATTAGGGCATTTGAAAAAATCACTTCTTCCAGGCTTTAGTGCAGATAGAGGATGCTATTTTTGTTTGTTGAGGGTGCTGGAAGGATTCAAGCCAAAGATGGCTAGAAATTAAATTACGTTAGTCTTCTGGATACTCTTCTCTCCTGAATCAAGCTCATAGGAGAAGTAAACAGCTAAGAAAAGAGAGAAGCCACAGCCAGGATCTTACGCAGGAGGCCCTGGTGAGAGCTCACATGCAAAGACATGCCGTTTCCAGGGCCTTCTACACCCTGAAAAGGGGAAGCTGAATTTTGAAGTGAGCAGATACATTTTAATTTTAAATTTCAGATATGCACATTTATTCTGTGCTAAATGGTACCCTTGGGCCTCTTTGGGAGTGTGGGTGACCAGCTGACCACTGTTCAAAGCTAGATATGAAATACCAGATCTGGTATTGGGAGCTTTATAAATGATATAGAGTGTCACTGGGAGCTCCCCACCTAGTCTTGGCAAGAAGCACTGTAGGCTTCTGCCCAGGGAGACTAGAAGAAAAGGAACCAGAAAAGAACATTGCTGGCTGGAAGCAACAAAGAACAGACAGACAAAAATGAGAACTGTTATACTCCAATAAAGATGCTAAAAAAAAAAAATGAGAGCTGCGGGAAGCACTGCTTGGCAGTGACTGTGATGGGGACCAGTGGGCAGGGGGGAGCGATCAGGAAGGGGAGTGAGAAACCTAACAGGCTTTCTAGTTCACCTGCTGGGTTTCCACACTGTGCTGGGTGCTGTGAGGTCCAGAGTCATACGAAAGTCAGTCTCCACACAAAGCATCTGGCAGCATTTCTAGGATACTAATGCACGATTATAGAGCTCACATGTAAGACAAAAGTAATGGGAACACGAGCACCTTCCATTAAATATTAATAAACAGAAGTTACCCTCAAGCAGCGAGGAGTGGGCTGTGGATCCCCAAGCCTTCTCACTCCTTCTTCACGGTCTCTCAGAAGGGCCCCCAGGGCAGAAATGCACCCCTTCACGTTCTCTTTATGGGCTTGCCTCCCATCCGTGTCTCACGACCCCCCTCCCTTACCTGGGATCACCTGTTGTATTTGTTTCCTAGGCTGCCATCACAAGTGATGACAGACAGACTTTGTGCCTTAAAATAATAGGAATTCTTTTTCTCCCTGAAGTCCACAGAGGGAGGCAGGGCTGCACTCGCTCTGAGGTTCTAGGGGAGAATCCTCCCTTGCTTCTTCCAGCCTCTGGTGGCTCCAGGTGTCCTTGGCTTGTGACAGCATCCCTCTAATCTCTGCCCCCATCTCCACATAGCCTTCTCCTCTGTGTCTGTGCCTTCTCTTCTTTCTCTTCTAAGGACACTTGTCATTGGATTTAGGGCCCACATCATCCAGGATAATTTCACATCTTGAGATCTTTAACTTAATCACATCTGCAGAAATTCTTTTTCCAAATAATATCACATTTACAGGTGGTGAGTGTTGGGGCATGAACATAACTTTTTGAGTTCCACCATTCTACCCACTACACCTGCCAAATAAACAACTCACACTCGTCTCAGACTTTGTTTTTGGTAGAACCCGAACAAATCAAGCAGCCAAAGAAACACAGTGTATCTAGTCCACCCCTCCACCACTAGGCAGGTCCCATAGAAAGCATACCAAACAAATAGCTCATAAAACTTATCAAACTTCAGTGCCTATTTGATTCAGCACTGTAGCCCCAGGGTTTAGCACACAATGCCTGGCACACAGTAGGTCTCAAAAAAATATTTGTTGAACGAATAAAGTCTCACCATCAGATCCCAGGTAGAGAAACAAACTTTTTTTTTTCTTAACTGTTTTTTTTCCAACAGCTTTATTGAGGCATAATTTACATACAGCAAAATTCACCCACTGTAAGTGTACAATGTGATAACTTTTAGTAAATTTATAGAGGTGTGCAATCATCACCACAAACCAGTTTTAGAGCATTTCCAACACCCCACAAAGTTCCCTTATACTTGTTTGCAGTCCAAACCCCACTTTCACCCCCAGCCCTAGACAACCACTGATCTGCTTTCTGTCTCTATAGATCTTTCCCTTTCCGGATGGTTCATGTAAATGAAATTACATAATATGTTGTCTTTTGCTCCTAGCTTCTTTCATGTAGTATAATGATTTTAAGGTTGATCCACGTTGTAGTATATAACAGTAACTCATTCCTTATTGCTGGATGTATTCCATTGCATGAATATGCAACATTTTCTTTATCCATTTACAATAGATGGACATTTGGATTGGTTCCAGTTTGGAGCTGTTATGAATAACGTTGCCATGAACAGTCACATACAAGTCTACGTGTAGTCATATATTTTCATTTCACTTGAGTAGATACCAAAGAGTAGAATCCAACTTCTCATTTTGAAAATTTTCAAATCTATAGGAAAGTTGAAAGAATAGTACATTATACATCCTTTACCTCCATTCTCAGTTGGTAACATCATGCCATATTTACATTATCTTTCTGTCTTCATGAAATATTTTTTATGTACCATCTGATAGAAAGTTGCAGACATCATGACATATTTCCCTGACTTCACCTCTTAATTATAAGGTGATTCTCCTACATAATCACCATACCATTATCACAACGAAAACTTTTTTCCCAACTTTATTTTGAATTTTTCAAACCTACAGACAGACAAATTGAAAGAATAATACACTGAAATGATCCTTGACTTTGCCACCATTTCCCATATTGCTGCTTTGACCCTTCTTTCTCAAACCTTCTCACTGCCATTGCTCCTAAAATATTTGTGTTGGGTTGTTCTTGGTGTAAAGCCATGGAATATTCCTGAGCTGTCACACTCTTACTCCTCCATTGTTTATTCCCTGAGTTTTCAGGGCTGGCTTCACAAGACTCCAAGGTGCCTCTAACGTGTTGTCCTGAGGGATATTGCAAAACTCTCAAAACTTCCCTCACCTCTTTCAAGGCTTTGCTCAGATGTCAACCTCTCGATGACACCTACCCTTCCCCTTTCCACATCTGCACCCTGGCAGCCACGCTGGACCACTCCGTCCACCATCCATCCTCCCCTACGGGGCACACCTGCCCTGAGTGGAAAAAAAGCTGGGCGATCTGCCCTGACTTACGAGGGATGCCAGTCAGATTCTTGCTCTTGCAGCTTGAAGTGGGAACTGGGGTGGGGGTGGGGGGGTCCTGCACGATGGGGTGGGGGCACTGTAAGGAAGCTGAGAAAGAGGCTTGGGACAGAGGTGGTGGAGAGAGGCTGTAGGAGAAAGGAAGTTATGCAGAAGCAAGGGGAGTGAAAGCTATGAGACAGAGGAAAGCCCTTGGAGGAATAGGAAGACAGCGAGGCGTTCCACAGATCCCTGCCCGCGAGGTCCCTTGAGCTGCCCTGGATTCAGGACATATCTGGTTCCAGTCTCTGTGAGGCCTGGACAGGCCACAGGTCCTGTTTTCCTACACTTTCTGTCACCCTCACTGCTTCGCAATTTCTTCCCCACAAAACTCATCACTTGAACTAGGTTGAGTGAGAGTTTAATCCTTGCAACCCAAAGAAGCCGAGTAACATGGAAATACACGGGTGTTTATTGTGTACAAGAGACTGCAGGGAAAGACAAACCTCCTGGAGATGGTCCGTACGTGCGAGGACCTTACTGTTTTCTCCTCTGCTTTTCTCCATAGCAACACATCCTCTTGTGGTGTCCTACAGGCTTGCTACTCACAGTGTGGTCCAAAACCCACCTACATATACATCACTTGTGAGATTTTTTTTTTTTAAAAAAAGCAGAATCTGGGACCTCACCCCACATCTACTCAACCCCAGGTAAGAACATTAAACTTTGCGGAGCATTGCTTCTCCCCAGCCAATAGTCCCAAACCCACTGTACCAATCAATCACCTTTCCACTCTCGGGGCTCCCATCTGCCGCTGATTTGATAGCCAACATCAATAATTCTATGGATATCAAAGCTTTTGGTAAAGCTCTCGGCCTATAAAATGCAGGCTTCTTAATGCTCTTCCTTTGCCTGTATCCTTCAGATGTCTTTCATTAGACTTTCTTTGTAATGGTGTTGTAAATGGTTTGCATTTTTTCAGAGGCTCATCCTGTTTTGGGAAAATCCCGTGGAGTAAATCCAAGGATTGCAGGAATCTCCTTCTCTACCCTGTTCTTTACAATTGCAGATGATCTCTAATGAGCATTTTAACTACATTCTTTCAACATACCGTCATCCTTGCAAAGTATCTGTAGGTTCAGGTTACAGCTTGTTTTCATCTGAAAACACCAGAGAAAGATAAAAAACCCCATCAAGAGATAAAACACCAAGAAAAACAATGAGACCATTTTTCCAAGAGAGATTCATGTTTTAGTTTCCCTAAACCGTATGCCCTCAAGTGTCCATCTCAGGGGTCACTTGCTGGGCTGGGTGTATCATGCCTTCAGGACCAGTCACGCCCACTTATATTTGCAAATCTTCCTGCAGGTCCTCAGAAAGGGGACCTGGAACAGGGTGAAGCTTTGTGTGTGCCACCCTCTGATTTCCCCTCCTATCCTCCCTCTAGCCCTCTGTTCTCTCTTGTGGCCTTTATTCATCTTTCCTTCCTCCCAATAAGATGTATTGAGGGCTGACAGTGGGCCACATACTGTGCTGTGCTGGGTACTGGAGATGCAGCCACTAAGAGGTTACAGGTCCGCCTCATGTTGGGACAGTGTGGTCTGGGGGCTGCCTTGAGAAAATGATATCTGAGGGCTTCCCTGGTGGCGCAGTGGTTGAGAGTCCGCCTGCCGATGCAGGGGACACGGATTCGTGCCCCGGTCCGGGAGGATCCCACATGCCGCGGAGCGGCTGGGCCCGTGAGCCATGGCCGCTGAGCCTGCGCATCCGGAGCCTGTGCTCCACCACGGGAGAGGCCACAACAGTGAGAGGCCCGCGTACCGCAAAAAAAAAAAAAGAAAGAAAGAAAATGATATCTGAGCCAAGGGCCCAAAGGATGAGTAGTGGTGAGCCAGGCTAAGAAAGAAGGGGATCCCCTTGTTCCCTGGAGATCACCCCTGTTCCCACTTGGTATCTTCGCTCGTTGGCCCCACACTGTCCTTGCCCAGTGCCCTGTGTGCTGACAGCTCTGGAGCCCAGGCTTGGACACTTGCTTCCATTCTTCTCTGTGTCTGACCTTGGCCTGGGACGTTTTCTGCCCCACTTCTCCCATACTGGTGCCCACAGCTGACAGGATCCCTTCCCAGCTGATAGGCAATGGCAGCTTTTTTCCTCTCAATTGATTAGAAAGCGCTTCTTTCCTAATAGAATTCTTTTTTGCTCTCAGGACAATAACTCAGGCTCATTGCAGGGTGTATGTGTATGACACAGTCAGTGGTTGTGCAGGAAACCATGTCTAACACAGCTGCATCTTCTCGGCGCCATGCCCCTGGCAGGTCTTGGTGGCAGGAGAACCACATGTGCTGGGTCAAGTCTGGCTGCATCTTGCAGATGCCCTCATTCAGGCTGATGGAGGCCTAGAGTAAGTGATATTTCCCACATGCTTCTCTCCAGGTTAGACAAGCAGCTGCTGGATTCCTCTCTCGCTCTGAATAAATTCAGTTGTTTTGCTAACTGGACTACAGCTTCTTTTTTCAGAACGTCACAGGCATATTTTCGGGTTTCTGTGAACAGGTGCTGCAGGAAGCACGATTCATTTGTTTATTAGGATGTTACCCTGTGTTTTGAAAAACAATTTCAAGAGGAAAATTGGCCTCTCGATGCCTTCTGCTTTTTCTCCTTAGGCCCTAAGCTGTGAACAACTGCTATTACCTTTAGTTTACAGAATCCCCATCTGGTTTGGTACTTTGATTTATGTTGGCTGTAATCCAGAATGGCTGATTTGGTTTATTTTAAGGAGGTTTATTTTAAGAAACTTTTGACATTTAAAATTTTAATTGGAACAATCTGTACCCAGAAATTTTTTAATGCAGTCTAGGATTAAAAGATGTTCTTTGACATGTTTTAAAAGAAAGCAGGGTTTTAAAAGAAAGCAGGGCTTTCCACACCTGCCTAGTCTTGGTACTTCAGGACTTTGTTGAAGATGTGGAGGGAGAATCCTCAGGTTGGGGGGTCCCACCAGGGATGAGCCTCAAGCCCATCCTTAAGCTTGATTTACAAACTCTGCTGGATGGACTGTCTGCTGTGAGCCAGTTACAGGGTGATGAAGGGCATGCTCTTAGCCCGCTCTCATGAGGTGGTCAGGCCTAAACTGGGGTGGATTCAGGAAATATGCCTCATTCCCTTCACCAAAGGTCAGATTTTCCTGGTTCTGAGAGGCAGAAAGAGACCAGGTTGGATTGGAGCACCTCCACCTGAGAATTGAAGTCACAGCTAAAAGTTCAAGAGCCTGGGGGGGGGTCTGATGCTCCCAAGAAGCATCCCAGCTTCCAGAGGTTGGCCTGAATCTCCGGGGACATTACACACAGTGCCTGGAATTCTTAGTACTTTTGGTGAGCCTCAGCTGATCTGGGATCCCTGAAATTGCTGCTGATTGAAGCAAAGAGCTTCCCAGCCTCCAAGAGGGGATTGAGAGAGAGAAAACCCATAGCTCATCAAGCCCAACGGATCCTAAGAAATGGGAGGGGCTGGTGTTCATCAGGCCCTGGGTAGCAACTTGTGAACCATACCCTAGCCCCTGCTTCTCTCCCCAGCTCCAGCTTTGCTGCTGGTATTGCCACATGTGAGCACAACCAGCCCTTGGCCTTAGAGAGGATTTCCTCTAATTCTACTTCCCTATTTCTCCAGACAGCACTTCCATTCTCCATTCTCCCAGTCACCATCTTAGAGTCATTCTCCACTTTACTTGCCTGCCATAAGGCTCAAACATTAACTGTGTGTTCTTGGTCCAGTTTCTTAATCTCTCTGAATCCCAGTCTCATCTATTTAAAAAGTACCTACCTCATTTTTAGAAAACCTTTGATGTCAAGAGTTTGAACTTATTTGGGAAATGAAGCGGAGATAAAAGGTTTTAACTTTTTAAGAGCACCTACTATGTGTCCGGCTCTATTAGACATTTTACATTGAAGCTTTAAACTTAATTAACATACCCCTCCCTCTGCTTTTCAGTTGTAACTCCTATTATTTGCCTACTTGTATCTTACTCCAGGCAAACTAGATTACTCATTCTTTCTCACTTGAGCAAGCTTGAATTCTCTCCCAATTCTTTGTTTTTGATCATACTCTTTTTCGTTTTTTAAATTTATTTATTTATTTATTTATTATTTTTTTTAAATTTATTTATTTATGGCTGCTCTGGGTCTTTGTTGCTGCGCGCAGGCTTTCTCTAGTTGCAGAGAGTGGGGGCTACTCTTCATTGCGGTGTGCGTGTTTCTCATTGTGGTGGCTTCTCTTGTTGTGGAGCATGAGCTCTAGGCATGCAAGTTTCAGTAGTTGCAGCACCCGTGCTCAGTAGTTGCGGCGCGGGGCTCAGTAATTGTGGTTAGTCGCTCCTTGGTATGTGAGATCTTCCCGGACCAGGGATTGAACCTCTGTCCCCCGTGTTAGCAGGTGGATTCTTAACCACTGGACCACCAGGGAAGTCCGATCATACCTTATTTTTCTACCTGATCTATCCCACCTCCCCAGAATGAAATCCTATACATCTTTTAAGGTCTATCAACGATGTGCTGGTAAATATTTAACAACCAGCTCTGCAGACAGAAAGAGCCCTGCTTTGTAGTTTTTGTCAACTTTCGTAGTGTAAAAACGCCCACCACGGCCAATTGCACGCTACCAACCTGACATCAACTGGCTCACAAAATTTCTGAAGAGGCAGAGACCAGAACGAGCTGGCTCTAGTGCAGCACGGCACCTGCCACGTCACCTTGATACGCCCAGGCTGTAATATTCCTTCCCTCCTCTGAACTTCATTAGTAGTTTGTACTCCCTCGTGAAAGTCTTCTTCATTGTATTGTTATAATGAATCCCTGTTAATTATTAGCTTTTCAAGGACATGAACTGTGTCTTACTCATCTAGGTATTCACAGTGCTGCCTAGAACAATGATGGTGTTTCAATAAATATTTGCTGCGTTAGACCGATGATGAAGATTATCGCTCGGGCTTGACACACGGTTGTGGGGAGGAGACAATGACATCATTAGTAAAGTGCTTACCAGAATGCTGGGCCCAGGGAGTGCTCAATTAGTGATCACCTGTGGCTTCTGGAATTAAGGGGGCACACATTTTAATTCTAATGGTGGTTCTCAACAACTCCCTCCACCCCAAAATACACACACATTATAAGTACCTCGGAAACTTTTACAAATCCCAATGCCCAGGCCGATAGGTCAAATATCAGTATTTTTAAATTTCCCCAAGTGCTTCTGTTGTGCACCAAGTTTGAGAATCACTCTCCTCAGTGTGTCCAATCCTCTCCCTGGCTGATGAGTCAAGAATGTTGAAAAGGAAATGGAACCAGCTAGTCCTTTAAAAATCCTCCTGTTCACTAAACAATTCCAGTAAATAGGAGGAAAACTCACTTGTAGGATTGCCTTATTTGGTGATCAAGTTGGGTGGAGTCACCTGGGAGGGGCAAAGCTGAGCATGAGTAATGAATGCAGCCTTCTGTAGGGGCAGCAGAGAAATACCTCTTTGTCAGCAAACTCCTGTAAGTGAAGTTTTTCAAGCTGGAGAATGTTAGAGGCATCTCATTTAAACTAGATTTGGTCCTTGTGATGATTTTGTGCAGATTAAACAAAAGTACATTTTGCTTCAATGAGCATCAGTGTATTTGTCCTGATTCTTTTGTTCCACTAGAATTTTGTCGTATGAAAGTCACTGAGGGACTTCCCTGGTGGTCCAGTGGTTAAGACCTCGCCTTCCAATGCAGGGGGTGTGGGTTCGATCCCTGGTCGGGGTGCTAAAATCCCACATGTCTCGCGGACAAAACCAAAACATTAAACAAAAGCAATAGGGCTTTCCTGGTGGTGCAGTGGTTAAGAGTCCGCCTGCCAATGTAGGGGACACGGATTCGTGCCCCAGTCCAGGAAGATCCCACGTGCCGCGGAGCGGCTGGACCCGTGAGCCATGGCCGCTGAGCCTGCGCGTCCGGAGCCTGTGCTCCGCAACGGGAGAGGCCACAACAGTGAGAGGCCCGCGTACCGGAAAAAAAAAAAAAAAAAAAAAAAAAAAAGCAATATTGTAACAAATTCAATAAAGACTTTAAAAAACTTTTTTTAACTTACTGAGCTATGAAGCCTCAAAATTATTCTTATTCTCCTATTTGTGGTAATGAGGATGACCCTCCTTTAAGTCAAGATAATAGTGCATTTCTATCATTGAGAAGCAGGTATTGCTTTCGCCATTAGAGTTGGTGACACTGAAACAGTGTGAAACCTGATTGGTCCAAAGTGACCAATCCTATTTGACAGGGGATGCCAAATAGGAAATCAAAGATTCCTGTCCTAACCACTTGACACTTGACACACTTCATCCTTCATGGATATTTTAGCTATTGAGGTTTTGTCATCTATTTCTCATATTAAAGGTATATACTAAACAAAAGCAAAAACAAAAACAAAACAAACTTTGAAAGGTTTGATCCGAAAAGTAAATTAAGCAATTCTGCTTTAAGAGGTTACTCCCTTTGTTTTTTCTTATAAAAATGATAGCCTGGGAGTTCACTTTAAAGAAGGAGGAATTGAGAGGAAGAGAAAAGAGCATATGTGGGCATGTGTTACAGAGTTACATTTTAGAGGTCTAACATGCTAAATTCTTTGATGTGTCTCTATGGATGAGTCTTTAAAAAATGATTTTCTTTTTGGAGGCACTAATGAAAATATGTATGGAAGTGTTAAGTGGCTGATGGTAATCCTTCAAGGAGCATTATTGGCTGCGTTGGATCGTACCAGATGCTTTTGTAAAAGCCATGTTTATTCTACACTTAGTCCAATTTGGAACTTTCTTGTAGAGACTCTGGATTGTCTTTGAAATAAACATTTTTAACTATGTTATTCAGTGGATTATAATTTTTTTCTCCTATGGTATACACATAGCATATCATTAAAATATATGGATTTTTTTAAAACTCTAAAGTAAAACGAACTTTTAAAAGAAATCTTGGCAGAACCTCAGATGTTAGATCAAGGTTCTGTAATACCATAAACCCATCAAATTCCCAGTGTCATTAGAACTCTGGCTGCTATGTGAATCACAGCCTCAAAACCATGACTCACCTTTCTATTACTTTTTCTCTGTTCTAACATTATACGTTTATAAAGGACAGGTATTATGACACCAACTTCTATTATATCGAATTTATCCCAAAGTACCACCAACAGGGACCACTGAACACCATTATGGGTAAAGCTCTGAATCAGGAATCAAGTCTACTACTACCCTCAAAAATCACAGTGATTTTGATTCACCAGATAAAGTTACAGGTCTAGCTATAGAATCAGACTGAGCAAAAGATCCAGCAGTTTCCACTTGTTGCTGCAAATCTAACAAGAGACAGTGGCAGTAGAACTGGAAACGTTCCATCTACAGGTCTTACACATCATTCTTTTTCTTTGCACAAGGATTCTGTGATAATCTTTCAGCCAGACTGTTGTATGAGCACTCAGAGAGCATCTCAGACTCCCCTTTTCTTGAGAAAATGGGAAGGGTTGTACAAACGCCCTGAGTTCTTTGAAATAAGGGCCTGCCCAGAATCATAGTCACCTAAAATCCCATTGTGTTGTAATAAGTGGTAAAAAAAGGATGATAAACCAAGGTCCAGTTTGATTGCAAGGATGAATTGAAACTAGGAAAAGAGGGAAGGGCTACTGGTATTGCAAAAATTGTCTGAAGGAGAGAAGGGCGATGGATGAGTTCAACTCTCTCGGTGCCTTAAGTCAGGACCCTTTGGAAGTCTCCCTAATTGCACCTTTTTGTGTGTGTGTGTGTGGTACGCGGGCCTCTCACTGTTGTGGCCTCTCCCATTGCAGAGCACAGGCTCCGGACACGGTTCACGATCCCAGCCGCTCTGCAGCATGTGGGATCTTCCCGGACCGGGGCATGAACCCGTGTCCCCTGCATCGGCAGGTGGACTCTCAACCACTGCGCCACCAGGGAAGCCCGCTAATTGCACCTTCTAAGGAAGGGAGCATTGAAGATACAAAAAGAGCAATTTGCTTGCAAATATGCCTCATTTTAACCGTGGGAATAGCTACACAGAAACTGGCCCAACATTTGTGGGTGTTTACCTGTTATGAAAGATGTTGAGATGCAGAAATTCTAATTTCAGAAGATCTGGCATCCCGTCAGGGTTAGAGCAAATAAGGATGGGACACCCAATATCCACAGGTGAGAGAAAAACACTGCTTATCAATTAAGACTGGCTTTAACTGCTTACAGCAAACAAAGGACATTGGCTTAAGTAAGACAAATCTCTTTCTTTCTCATCCTGTAAAAGAACCACTCCAGGGCTGGTATAGCAATTGCATGGTTTTAGGGACCCAGGCTCTGCCATCCTTGGCACATGGTTTCCACTTCATGGTTCAGGATGGCTGCTTGAGATCCACCCAACAGGAAGGAGGAAGGGAAGGGGCAGGAGGTAGAGAAGCTGCTCTACCTCAGCTGGGTACACATCAGCTGTTTTCTTGGCAAGTTTGCCAGAAACTGCCTTCCATTCATATTACATGGAAACAATTAGTCCAACTGACCATCTATCACTGCAAAGGAGCTTGGGAAATACGCTATTTACAGCACTCATGGCCCCGGTAAAAACTGGAGTTCTGTTACAAGCAAAAAGTGAACAGATACTGAGGTAAGAACCCAGCAGAGTCTGCCACAACCTGAACGATGTCAGTGCTGAGATTCAGATTTGAGAGGCTGCCGTAATTAAGTGGAAAGCCTAGAATTCAGGAGACCTGGATCCTGTTCTCACGTCTACCCAAGTGTCCAGTGAGTTAGTAATCTCATCTGTAAAACAGATATTTCATGGCTAAAAAGTAAATATTGTGACACATGATATTATAAGCATATAAGAGAACCCCTTGTTTAAAGTATCTCCTCTCCAATAAAGATGTTTAAAAAATAATAAATAAATAAATAAATATGTTGAAAAAAATAAAATGATTAAAAAAATAAAAATAAATAAAGTATCTCCTGAATTAATTACCTGGTCTAAAGCACATAGAATGGTCAAAATAGAATGGTCAAAGGAATAGAATGGTCAAAACTTTGAGTTGAAAGGGACATTCAAGGATATCTAATTCAACCTCCCTCCCAATATAGGAATCTCTGCCACAGCAACCCTGACAGATGGTCCCCTGTCTTGTGCTTGAGCACCCCTAGAGTGTGTTATTCTGCAGTGGCATTGATGGACAGCTCTGGTTGTCAGATAGTTTATCTGGATAGTGATCCAAAAACTGCCTCCCTCGAACCCCCATCTCCTGAAACAACAGAGAAAAAATCCATTGTCTCCTCTTCATGGCAGTGCTTCAGCTATTGGAAAACAGCTCTTCTGTCATCACTTAGTCTTCTACCCTTCAAGCCAAACATTCCTGATTGTTGCAACTGTTTCTTAAGTAACCAGGTGCCCATCCCTCTAACCATCTGAATATCTTTCTTTCTTTTTTTTTTTTTTTTTTTTTTTTGCGGTATGCGGGCCTCTCGCTGTTGCGGCCTCACCCGTTGCGGAGCACAGGCTCCGGTCGCGCAGGCTCAGCGGCCATGGTTCAGAGGCCAAGCCGCTCCGCGGCATATGGGATCTTCCTGGACCAGGGCACGAACCCGTGTCCCCTGCATCGGCAGGCGGACTCTCAACCACTGCGCCACCAGGGAAGCCCCTGAATATCTTTCTTTACGTTAGTGTTTCTCGAACTCTGTTGACTATGACCCACAGAAAGAAATCTATTTTACATATCATCAGTACACATATACCTGCATGTAAATGAAACAGGAGTTTCATAAAACAATACGTAGCCTTATTAGCAGACGCAAACTTGTATATTTTCCAGTTCAACTCTATTCTATTCACTATATTGTGTTCTATTTTATTTTGTAAAGGCAGGTTGCTATCCACTCAATGGATTTCATACTCACACATAAGTGGCAACCCATAGTTTGAAAATCACTATTTCAGATGCACTCCGGCCTATAAATATTCTTAGAGGGTAGTGCCTTGATGCTGCAGGCTGACTGGAGTAGGCAAAAGGGGCTTTTACTTCCTGAGTCCAGAACTTAGTGTCTTTATTTTAAGGAAAACTAAATGCATTGAATTTGAAAGTAACACCATCACACCATTGGCTGAACATTTGAGTCAGTTATAACTGACCTTCTCCATGTGAACAGCTATCTGAGCCTGCTTTACCCCACCCTCTCCTTGTGCAACTGATTTTTTTAAACCTAGATACAGAGCTTTAATTTAATCCTGTGAAATTTCTCTTTTTTTAGTTTCAACTTTTTTCAATGTTTCAAAAACTTTTGGGATCATTTTTGTCATCAATCTTTCCAACTTTATAGCATATATGTATTTTATAAGTATATTTTCCATAGAATAATAAAATTTTATATGGTTTAGCACTTAAAAGATGACTGTTGACCTAAAGTCTCTGACCCTATTATAGCTATTTATAAACAAATGGTTGAAAAAGAAGCAGGAAAGATAGAGATCTATGGTACTGGATAAGAAAATAAAAGTTCTGAGAGGTAGGATTTGAAATTATTACTATTATTATTATTTTGTATAGGTTTCCTACTTAAACTCAAATTAGATAATGTTTACCCATCATGCGGCAAGAGAATGCCAGCATGCTTCAACTTCATGGGCACTCAATTTGTAAAGATCAAACATGTATGGCCTACACCGCTAAGACCTGGGAATTCCACCCAGAAACTCTGGAGAGATGGAGATCCCCTGATGTGATGCATCTCTTCCGGCTAGAAGGTAGAGTAGGGCAAGTGGACATGATTTTCATTTGTTTATTTATTCATCTATTTATTCTAGAGATATCTGTTGTGTCAAACACTGAAAGGCAAAAGCAGGGGGCCCTCAATTAGGCTCTGGGGGTATGGGGACGGAGGAAATGCAAAGCAGGGAGCCCTGAGCCTCTCCTCCTATACTTAGGGAGGAGGTAGCCTGGACTACTCTGTTGTTAAGTCTCAGTGAGCTCAAGAAATAAGGACTTTCCTAAGAGCTGGTAAGAGTTAGCTAGACAAAGAGCCAGCCATGTGCCAGAAGGCTCAGAGGTGAGAGAAACATGGATACTTAATGAACAGCAAAGGACAAGGACATTACTAAAGTTCTTCAAGAAGGATGTGGCTTTGAACACACTGATTAAAAGGTATTTACTTGCCACATGTGCAGGCTAAGGCTGTGATGAGGAAACCAGAGGAGGTGGCCTCCATCTACGTACCATGAAGGACACGCATGTGTCTGCTTCAGATTCTCAAGAGTTCAGGGGCAGCTCGAGGACACTTAATGTCTTGGCTACCTGTGGGTTCTAAGTCCTTATTGGATCAGTAGAAGCTAAAAGTTGTTGGCCAGAGTGGAAGAAGGAATGGAGAAGAGGAGATGGACTTAGCACGAAAGGGAATCATTTGCATTTGATCTTCACTACGAATTCCAGACTCAGACCAACAGAAAGTATTTTTCCCCCTTGATTTTTCTCTTCTTTTCTTTTTCTAAACTGTCAGGTTTGTTTTTTGCTTTTTGTCTTTTTGTTTTTTTCCCCTAATGAGTAATTGCATTCTACATGGTCCAAAAACTGAAAAGGTTCAAAAAATATGGGTGATCACATTTCCTTCCCTCTTTACCCCCTGCCACCCAATTTCTCTTCCCAGAGACAAACAAGGTCTTTTTTTTTTTTTTTTTTTTTTTTTTTTTTGCGGTATGTGGGCCTCTCACTGTTGTGGCCTCTCCCATTGCAGAGCACAGGCTCCGGACACGGTTCACGATCCCAGCCGCTCTGCAGCATGTGGGATCTTCCCGGACCGGGGCATGAACCCGTTTCCCCTGCATCGGCAGGCGGACTCTCAACCACTGCGCCACCAGGGAAGCCCAACAAGGTCTTTTTTATATTTCCAGAAATAGTCTCTGCACATACAAGCAATATGTATGCATGTATAACCCCAAACATTTTTTTTAGCCAAATGGCAGCATAATATACACACAGACAACAGATAATATTTTATTTTTTCTTTTGCAGAACTGACCAACCCAGAGGGGGAAAACATTTTTCAGTGAAAGAGAGAGGACCAGTCTTTAAGAAATAAGAAAATGTGAATATCAAGAAGACAGTAAATAATTTTTTAAATATATGTATCTTTTCCCCCAGTTTCACCATTTATATATCTCAATTTCTCATGAAGAAACAAGAATTTGTAGGAAAAAAATATAAAGGGAAATATTGTTGGTTCTTCTTCAAGATGTTTACTAAAATCCTTGAGTTATAGAAAAGCTTGCAATCTTTTGCTGTCAAATATAAGAAACACGATAAAAGGAACACTGAGTAGAGTTATACTTTGTACTTAAAATATTATGCAAGCTTGAGAATTCAGAAAGCTACACATGACTCTGTATGCAGGCTTCAGAAACATTAACAATCTGTACTGACAAACGGGGCCATCTAATTTTCTCTTTTGTACTTCCAGATTGATGCAGAAACTAGGGAAGGAATGTTCAGGCTGAAATGAATAAAAGGAACATTATAAATGAGTAACAGGATAATTAAGGCATGAAGCCTTCCACATCTCGAGATAATGGTAATGTCAAGTGTAGTTTTAGCTAATTAATTGGTTAAGAACAATTTGCCTCGGTGACTATCTAACATTTGAATATGGAACACTTTTTGCTTTGCTAGAAACTGAGAATAGAATTATCTTGGAGCTTGTAAAACAAATAGATTTTGGCCACCAAAAGTGTAATTACAAGTCAGAAAACACAATTTGAATTAGTGAAGGGGAAAATTACAGAGACAATGTTCCACTTCACACTATGTAAATCATTGAGACTCAGAGAGAAAGGGTAAATCTCCCTTCCACTAAAACCTTGTTACTGTATGAGAAAATAAGTTCATTGCAGTTAGGGCTCAATATATTCTTAACCAAAAGCAATATTGCTCAACTTGAGGGATCACACACCTTATCCAACAGATCTGATAACTTTTGGAAGTTTCTAAATATCAAACCCACCCTCAAAGTGGGAGAACTTGTCAATCGGATAACATTCAAAAGAAAGTGCCGTAGACTCAGAAGGTAATTCCATAGGAGGAATTCCAGAAACATTGTGAGCTAAGTCAGCAGCATTAAAAGAAATGTGTGGTGATATAATGTCATTGTCTCCCAAGTTACCTTGAGGGGGACTTGCTAATTTTAGATGGTTAAGTTCTGAGAGATTTGCTAAATCAGCATCCTTACTTCATAGTTAAAACGTACAGACTTTCTGCAGAGGAAATCCAATCTTCCAGGCTTAGAGAATGAGGACAAGAAGCAAATTCAAGAACTATCTTGCAACTTGAAATTGAACTTCAAATTAGTTAATTTTCTAATCGAATCATATTTATGTATAAAAATCGCACATAAAAAACAGGACAGGAAGAAATTTACCAGAACCTTAAGACAGATCAACTTCAAGGGGATTTTACCCTCTCTTCCTTTAAAATTTACTTCTTGCATTTTACACAATGATTATGTAATACTTTAGTAATCAAGATCAAAGGGGAAAGTTTGAAACTGAAAAAAAATATTTTTCTATCTGCACCCGTAGTCCTTTTCCCCTGTGTGGTGGGATATCCTTCTAAACATTTTTGAGCTTGTCCAAGTTCCACTTTATTGTTCTCGGCAGCGATTTCCTTGGTAGACTAGAAAAGAAATTGAGGAATAAAAAAATACAAATCACTTTTTGTAACAGATTTCCCTCCACCTCTACTACAAAGCAATCTAAATACTACATCTTTACTCTCAACCTTTTTATGGGCACAGAGAACCCAGATGTTCTATTTCGTTTCCCCTAAAGGGGAAATGGTAAATCACCTCCCCTCCCCCTTTCCCTCTCCCACAGATAATTTGGCCTCCTTCTTTCACATGCTGTGTATTTAAAGCTCTAAATGGTCCCCTGCTTTTTACCCGGGGAAATAATTTCTGCATTTTTAAACCAATCCTGCCAGCCAGTCAGGATAAACAGTCTTTTTAGAAGCTGGCCCCAGATTCTTCCTTCTGTCTCCCTTGGGGCATGTTTAAGACAGTGGCAGGGAGGGAAGTGGGGGCCACAGTAACTTGGAAGAGCTGCAGCTCTCTGACATCTGAGCCCTCTGGCTTCCAGACACTTGAAGAGGAGGAAGATGACTTCTTGGCCAGGTAAAAGGGCATCTGTGTTTAATCAGGGCACATCCCAACCTTCTCCAGAGGTTCTCTGTGGAAGAGGAGAGGTTGCCTGGATTCTCTCCTCCTTCTCCAAATCCAGGAGACTCAGTGCCAGGATGTGACCTTGAGAAGTCTCTGTTCCAGTTCCTGGGGAGGGAGTTGAACTGGATGGTCCCCAACGCCTCAAAAAGCCTGGGATTCCAATTCCAGTTTATCCTAGTAGACTTCAGGGTATATGAGGACACATGGGAGAACCTTCTCTCTGGCCTCATTTATGAAGAACGTTGTGCTTTTCCAGGGCTGGTTTGTTTTTTTATCTGGGAATTGTGACTCTTGTAACAGTTCCTGCCTCTTTCTAGGAGGCTTAGCAGCAAATCTGTAGCCTCCCTGTAGCAAATATCTAGGGCTTTAAGGCTCGTATTTTGTGCACTAATTTCACTCTAGTTCCCAACTTCCTTTACTACCTTTATTTTCCTTTTTGGGGACTTCCCTGGTGGCGCAGTTGTTAAGAATCCTCCTGACAATGCAGGGGACACGGGTTCGATCCCTGCTCCAGGAAGATCCCACATGCTGTGGAGCAATGAAGCCCATGCGCCATAGCTACTGAGCCTGCGCTCTAGAACCTGCAAGCCACAACTACTGAGCCCACACGCCGCAACTACTGAAGCCCGCGTGCCTAGAGCCCGTGCTCTGCAACAAGAGAAGCTACCACAATGAGAAACCCACACACCGCAACAAAGAGTAGCCCCCACTCCCCGCAACTAGAGAAAGCCCACGTGCAGCCACGAAGACCCCACGCAGTCAAAAATAAATTTTAAAAAAATTAAAAAATATATTTAGTTTCCTTTTTGTCATTTTTCTTACTCATTTTTATACTACTGTTCTTACCTGTTTTATCGTGTTATAGTATGTGTCCCTTTCAAAGCTCCTTAACATCTTTTTTGGAACAAAGTAGAATATAAATAAAGTTAAATCAATTTTGAAAATATAGATGTTAGGGGTATTCATTTTTCTCCTTATCTCTGTCTTCTCATCAGTTTCTCCCTAAATCCAAAAGTAGATCCCAACTCCATCATTCCGATTATGCAAATATCTTAAGCTACAAAAGTTGGTATTATTAAATTATAAATTTCTAACGAGCAGGGATCAGGTCTGATGAGGGATAATGCAGCTGTGGTAGGGGGAAAGAGCTTGGGCTGGTGTTTTGTTTCCAGCTCTGCCATGTACCAGGTGTCTGACCTTGGGCAGGGCCCTTCTCTCTGGATCTCAATTTCCTTGTTTATAAAATGAAGGGGTTGGACCAGGTCACCTTTAAAATCCCTTCCAGCTCTGAAATTCATTGACTCCCTGACCCATTGTGGGTGCTTAATAAATAACAAGCACACTTCCAGAGAAGAATGACTTGCATTTGGACACATCAGTCAACACATATTTACTTAGCATTCACCCGGAATGTGGCTGCCTTGAGGGGCAAATCAGAGGCAGCCCCCTGGGGGTCCCACGGAGGCCCAGAACTAAAGGAGAGACCTAGGCACTTGTTTTTCCCCACTGCTTAAGGGTTCCAAGTTTTTACAAGATCACTAAAAGCTGAAACTCCTTGCCAACATAAAGAACCAAAGGCACGGGGGAAAGCGGCATTCGTGAGAGAGTTCATCTACTTTTAGAGAGATAAAATTTTGTGGTCCTTTAGCGTAGAGGGCTATAGAGAAATTTTTTAAATTAAGTAAGGTTTATGTTTAATTTTAGTACTCTATAAGTCAAAAGTAACCTGTTTGAAAATAGGAAAGATATTATGTGTAATTTAGTTTTGCCACAAAATTATTGCGCTTGTTATATTTTCCCTTTACAATAAATGCTTGTTAATTATAAATATGCTGATTGACTTTTGTTCTGAACTGTTTGCACTTTTTAACACACACGGAATTCTAAGCTGCTGATAGCATCTTTTAGGGTTTGCCAGTTTGTGAGGGATGGAGCCAAGTTAAGGATAAACCGGGCTTTCCTGGTGGCACAGTGGTTAAGAATCCGCCTGCCAATGCAGGGGACACGGGTTCAATCCCTGCTCCAGGGAGGTCCCACATGCCACGGAGCAAATAAGCCCGTGTGCCACAACTACTGAGCCTGCGCTCTAGAGCCCGCGAGCCATAATTACTGAGCCCGCGCGCCACAACTACTGAAGCCCGCGCGCCTAGAGCCCGTGCTCCACAACAAGAGAAGCCACCACAATGAGAAGCCCAGGCACCGCAACGAAGAGTAGCCCCCGCTCGCCACAACTAGAGAAAGCCCGCGCTCAGCAAGAAGACCCAACGCAGCCAAAAAATAAATAAAACATAAATAAATTTATTTTTAAGAAAGAATAAACTATCAACACTATAAAACACACTTGTGAGTCCATTAAGTGTCCTGTAATTATAAGAAGTACCCACCCATTTTCAGAAAAAGGCAGAGAAAGAAAGGAAGAAAAAACCTTGCCGAACACATTTTTGTCCCACACAAGAAACTATCTCATATCCCTCATTTCTCTAAACTATTCCAGGAAGAGTCCTAACACCTACTGCTTCATTTTAATCTTCTCAGAGGATTTCTCTTGGGACATATGTCTTTACTTTTCTAATGGCCAAGTTGTCGCATTCTTCCTCCTAAGTATCTACCATTCTTCCTCCTAAGTATCTACCGAGGCAGATTCCTGTTTTACAGGGTAGTAGACGTGAGTGGTGTCAGTGGTGGAGTTGCACAAAGGACCCGCATCCCAAGGAAGGAAGGATGTGGTTTGCAGAATCGCAGACCAAACATCTGGACAAAACACCTAAAAACCTTTTCCTGTCCTGCTCCACTGAAAACTATATCCGCAACATCAGTGGACAAGCGTGCTTTGTAATTCCAACAAACTCAGGAGCATCATAATGGATGCTCAGGCCTTCTAATCCAAGAGCTTTGCAGCGTTTTGACTACTTCCTGCCTCTTACTAAGCATTTCGATTTGTTTCCTCCCATCCTTCCAGGTGGAAATGAACTTGAAGTCTTTTTTAAAAAATTGTATTTGTCAAGGTGATTGCCTGAGGGATAGCTGGCAAAGGGGCACTTGGCTTGAGACAAGGCCTCTGAGACGGTAAAAAAAAAGGCTGGAGCCACTTCCATTCTTTGAAGCTCCAGGTTTTAATGGAGACAATTGAAAATAGGGAAAAATTTGGGGTATTTGTTTAAATGCTTAGTTTTAACGAGGTAAAACCTGCACACACACACAAATGCAATGCAATAATAATATAGTGAATAATAATAAGTAATAATAAAAAACAGTGAAGTTAAATAAAGCTAGTTAATTGTGGAATTTATTAAATATTAATTCATACTGGTATAGCGTGTTGTCTGCCTCAAGTCAAAGCTGTATAAAGATCATATGTTTCAATCCCATTAGGCATTTCTGTGACTATGTTTAACTTCATCTGAAGATAAAAGGGAAGCTCTTAAACATACCCATGAGGCTCCAGCCCCATGCTCCCCTCCTCCCGTCTTTGGGCTGTGGCATGAAACTGGCTTTAAAGTCTTCCAGGCCACCTGCAAACAACATCCTCATCAGGTACAGTGATCCTTAGAGCTAAGGAACTAAAAAGCTGTCACTCATCCCTGTTTTCTTAAATAGGCTCTTTATTTTTTAGAAAACCCGAAGCACAGAACCACATCTTTTCTATCAGTTTCCTAGGGTTTTCAATGACATTGGTTTATGTTATGCATGCTTTTCTTTTGAAGACAGCAACTTTCCTATGAATAGCTTTTTATATTGCTTATCCCTTTCTTGGATCTCCTAGAGCTCTGGAGAGCACCCAACTCGATGATGTCACGAGGAGGCAAGTTTGGGCCACGAAAAGAGCATCTTATTGTAGTCTGCAACTCACTCTCCTTCCTGCTCTCCCCTACTGCGCCCCTGTTTCCTGCAGAGTCAGCCGACCAGAGTCACCTCTCCCTGCTTTTTGTGGGGCCTCCCACATCGATAACTGACATCTGTGAACTTCACGTTTGCTCTTCTCTTCTCCATGAAACAAGCTAACCCAAACCTCGTTGGACTGTTGGTCTCATAAAAGCCTGTGACCCCTCCATCCATTCATATGTAAATATTTTGAAAGACAACACTCCACTAATTGCTACTTAAGCAGATTCCCTTCCCCTTCATACTCTGACTCTTAAGAGACCTTTCTCAGAGCCTGCCTACAGGACAAACCACCACCCTGATCTTCATAATTAAAGCACTTCCTGCCAGGATGAATTTTCTGTTGTAGACTGTGTTCCAGAAAATATAGATTTGTCTAGTCATTACCCCTCCCCCACTCCCTGGATCAGCAACGATGCCAGGAATGTTTTTCATTTGATAACTTCTGATGTTTGATTTCTTGAGGCTAATGATTAGATGCTCCTGGCAATGATGATTTACAAACAAAAACAAACCAGTGGGCTTCCCTGGTGGCGCAGTGGTTGAGAGTCCACCTGCCGAGGCAGGGGACACGGGTTCGTGCCCCGGTCTGGGAAGATCCCACGTGCCGCGGAGCGGCTGGGCCCGTGAGCCATGGCCGCTGAGCCTGCGTGTCCAGAGCCTGTGCTCCGCAACGGGAGAGGCCACAGCAGTGAGAGGCCCGCGTACCGCAAAAAAAAAAAAAAAAAAAAAACAGAACAGCAGTAATGGAAGATCTTGATCAAGTACACACGGAAGAGATAAAACAAGATGTAGGGTATCACTCATTATAAGGCTCTTTTGATCACATTTTAAATTTTTATTTTGTTGAAGAGACAGCTAAAAAGCTTTACGAATATCTCATCTTAAATTGTATTTATTACTTTTAAAATATGCCAATACAAAACTTTTTTTTTTTTTAATTTGGAGAGGAGTTCTTTAAAAAAAATGGAGCAAACAATCACAAATGCCTCCCTGTTATGTTTTCATCCTCTCGATGCTCTGCGGTTGCCCTTCTGTGAACACCATGGAGCAGCCCGGTGAAATCAGAAACACACAAACAGAAAGGCAGAGCTAGGTTCACATTCTGACCCCCAGCATTATTAGCCGTGAGACCCGGAGTAAGTTACTGACCACTTCGTGCTTCCATTTACTTCTAGAGCTTCTGTGAGAAGGCAAAGGAAGAAAATATGTGGATTTCCTGGAATAAATTCATAGTAGATGGTGCGAATTCCCATCCCTCTGAGATGGTAAAGGTTCTGGAGAATGTGATGAGCTTTCTTAAGGGTCTCAGGTTGAGGTACCGTCTAAGGAGAGGACACAAGTACTACCACGAGGCGGAGCACTTGACATTTTGTGATGGGTGATGTGGAGCCCTTACCAGAGCCCCACCCTCATCTTCAGGTCCCTCAACCTGGCGGCCAACTGCCAGTTACACTCACTAGACCTCTCTTCTGCCCTTACTCTCCCCAGGATAATGAGGCGTCAAAGAGCAGGTGTGTTTGGTGAAACCATGTAGAGATAGACAAGAACCCTCAGCCCTGTAAGACAGACACACAATATATTCAAATTATCATGAAATGGTCTTTAGAAGAGACCTCACTCTAGCTTTTGAGTATTTTTGAAGAGTATTTTTAAGTAGAATGAGCAAAGCTCTCCTTATAGACCTAATACAATTACATGTTTGCTAACTGCTGGTTTTCCACTGTTAACTTTCATGAGAGAGGACTTGTTTTGACCCTACCCAGAACCCTGTACAAGCCCACATTCACTGTGCTTCCTGATCTCTCTGTCACATTAAAGGTTTGTCCATGATGAGCTGCTCCTTTTCAAACTTCACCCTTCTGATGTTAAGGATGGTGAAGACGAGTTAGGATAGTTATACTAGTGGGTGGAGATATAAACTCTTATCAGACTCTCAGGGAGAGCCCCAATTGGTCAAAAATAGAAATAAATTAGCATTCCCTGCCTTGGGTTTGCTTCTGGATGCTTCCCCGCTTCCCTGCTCCCTACTCCTGCCAATTCTCTGAGCCTCATCAGTTAGAGTTTGTGAGTTTCTCCCACCATGGCTTTGGATTTGTCTACCAATTCATTCTCTTTTACCTTTTCCTCTTGTTGTTTCTTCCTTGTTTCCTTTCATTGCCTTTTCTTGTCTCCTTTTCTGACACTGGCATTCTTTCTTGACTTCTAAGTTCTCATTTCTCACGTCTTCCATAAAAGGAATAACCTTCATCGTTGCTGACCAAGTCTGTCTATTTTTTGTTTTCTGTGGGCTTGTGCTGAAGCTCTGTTCAAAACTGCCAATGTACACTGGGCCCTGATAAAACCATAGAAAGTGGAGAACCCACCCCAAAGATAAACAGTCACTTCCTTCTTGGAAGGGCCATTTGTAATCCAACCAATACTTCTTTCATCAAAAGCTGTGAAAGGCAAACTATTTCCACACCAAATGAGCTCCATGAAACGGGCCCCTCCCGTATTCAATCAACAAATATTTCTTGAGCCTCACAGGGTCAGGCTGTGTGAAAGGTAAGGACTCAAGACTCCAAGACTGGCCTTTGAGAAGTCACAGGAGTAAACAGATAATAAAAGACCCACCAATGCCATCCCTTCTACCATCACCCCGCCCTCTTCCCTGCGTTATTTTTCTCCATATCACTTATCGCCATCTGACATGCCCTATATTTTACCATTTTACCATCAGTTTCCCCCTGACTAGAATGTAAGCTCCGTGAGGGAGGGATTTTGTGTCGGGATGCATGGCTGAATCCCTAGTACCTGAACACTGCCCAGCATGTGAAGGACTCAAACATATAAGCTGAATGAATGAAACACAACATTATGTGTGCAATATCAGAAATGTGGACGAAGAGCTGTGGAATTACAGGGATCCCCATGGAACTAAGTGTCAGAGTGTGTGTGTGTGTGTGTGTGTGTGTGTGTGCATAAAAGTCAGATTCAAAGAGAAATTTGATGCTTTTGGAATGATGTAGGTAAAATACCAAAGTATTCAGAAGAGGCTTGGTCATCTGGTGCTAGGTTGGAGAGCTACAAAGGGGAAGGAAATGTGACATATTCCACCCTTAAAACTTATTGAAGTGTTTGTTGCTTCATTGAGTTGTATTGGAAATGCTTATATTTCATTTGGAAGGAGAGGGAATGGGAAGCGTTCTCCGTGCCTCCTTAGAACACAAAAAGGAAAGCTAGGTCACAGCGGTCAGGCAGGCAGCAGGGGCTTAAGAACTCAGGTGTAGGGAGTCCTCATTTCTTTCCTGTCTCTGCTGTGTGCCCTTGAGCATGTTACCTGACCTCTCTGAGCCCCACTTCCTCAAAATATGTAATAACACCTTATACATGTTACCTTGTAGAGGTGTCCCAAGGATTAAATGAGAAGATGCATATAGGGTGTTTAACATGACACCTGCCTGTTAAGCCCACAATAAAAAGGTAGCTATTCTTGTAGTAACGTCACAGCAGAAAAAAACAGCTCATACCCTTGCGCATCCATACTGCTGAGGAGAAGGACGCCACATCGCTAAGCGTCTATACGCATTTTCAAGTAAGGCCTAACCAATTTTCCCCTGGCTCTTTGTTTTTACATAAAGTGGCACCAAACGCAATATAAATTAGGTGCCAATAAAAATTGACATCCCCGGGCTTCCCTGGTGGCGCAGTGGTTGAGAGTCCGCCTGCCGATGCAGGGGACGCGGGTTTGTGCCCTGGTCCGGGAAGATACCACATGCCGGGGAGCGGCTGGGCCCGTGAGCCATGGCCACCGAGCCTGCGTGTCCGGAGCCTGTGCTCCGCAACGGGAGAGGCCACAACGGTGAGAGGCCAGCGTACCGCAAAAAAAAAAAAAAAAAAAAAAAAAAATTGACATCCCCTCCTATTCCCAACCTTTCCCAAACCTAGTAGAAAAGAGGTTTCTCTCCTGCTACTGAGGAGCCGTGGTGACGTTCTTCCACTCAGACTATGGTTTCCTGGGTGACTAAGTCATTATCCTGTTCCTGCCTCCTCCCCACCCTCACCCCTTTCTCACCCCCATTACTTCTGCTGAAAAAAGCTTTTAGAAGACAATTTTACAAGCTGCTCTAACCATCGATTTAAAGCTTTTTTTTCTTTCCTGAATGCAAAGTATTTTCTAAAATATTGAAGAAAACACCTTTTTTCTAGGGCAGAGGAAGGGAATAAAAAGGCACATGATGAAAGAGAAAAAAGGAAGGCCTAGGAAACAGGAAACCCAGCGGGGTCCACTGGGCCTGGCTGGACTTCCTGGGGGGTGAGGTGAGTTTCTGGGAGCTGAGTGGCTTTGTCTGTGTGGCGATCAACCTCTGAAAAAAATGGGATCTGCTTGGCCAACTATGGCACTGGATAAAATTTTGGACCCATAAGGTAAACCTGAGGACTCTAGATTCTTTGTTATTGTTTCATCTGAGTCAATGTTATCACATATAAAACTGAACCTCTTTATTGCTGGTTTTTTTTTTTTTTTTTTTTTTTTTTTTTTTTTTGGCGGTACGCAGGCCTCTCACTGTTGTGGCCTCTCATTGCGGAGCACAGGCTCCGGACGCGCAGGCTCAGCGGCCATGGCTCACGGGCCCAGCCGCTGCGCAGCATGTGGGATCTTCCCGGACGGGGGAACGAACCCATGTCCCCTGCATCGGCAGGCAGACTCTCAACCACTGCGCCACCAGGGAAGCCTGTTATTGCTGTTTTTAATAAGAATTATGTATGTGCCTTGCTACTTGGGTTTGGGAATTTTTACACATGGTGGACACAGCCATAATCAACCCAGATTGAGGTACAGAACATTTCCAATTCTCCAGAGAGTCTCCTCTTGCCCCTCCCAAGTCAAAACACCCCACCCCTCAGCAGGAAGCCCTTGTTCTGACGTCTGTCACCATCAATTAGTTTGCCTATCCTTGAACTTCATATAAATGGAATCATATAGTAGATACTCTGTCTGTCTGCTTTCACTCAACATTATGTCTGTGAGAGTCATGCAAGTTGGTGCATATAGCAATAGTTTGTTCTTTTTCATTGCTGTGTAGGACTCCACTGTGTGACTACATCACAGTTTATCTCTTCTCAGTTGTTGGCATTTGGGTTGTTTCCAGTTTGGGACTACTATGGATAAAGATGCTGTCAACATTTGTCTACATGTCTTGGGCAGACTTAAGCACTCATTTCTCTTGGGTGTTAGGAGTGGGATTCCTGGCTGATAAAGGAGTCACACATTCAGCTTTCAGTAGATCCTGCTGAGCAAGTTTTCAAAGTATCTGTCCTATTTTATACTCACATCACGACTCTATACTACTTCCTGCCTTAATTGAATAAGGAGTAACTGTTATGAAACCAAATATTCTTTTGGTTGCTCTACATTCTCAGCCTCATGTGCAAATCAAGATTCCACCAGTTACTATGAATGATAGTTTGTACCTGTCATTCCCTCTGCCTGGAACACTCTGCCACTGGGTATTCCCTGGCAGTTCCTCCTTATATTCAGGTCCTAGCCCAGAGGATGCCTCCCCAGCAAGGTCTTCCCTGACTGCCCCATCCAACTGAGTGCCTCTGCTTCCCTAGCTAGTCATCGCCATTTCACCCCCTGCTTCATGTCCTTTCCGGCACTTACTCTGTTTGTTCATCAGTTTAATTATTGTCTATCTCCTCTCACTGGGGACGAAAGCTCTGTGAGGGCTGGGTGCTGTCTGTCACAGAGTTCAGTACAACCAACACAACCTGTACAACCAATAAAATATTGCAGAAGTGACCATGTGTGACACCCAAGATTAGGGAATAAATCATATGGCATCTGCCTTGCTCTCTCTTGGATCACCTGCTGTGAGGGAAGCCATATTGTGAGGACATTCAAGCAGCCTGGAAAGGCCTGTGTCTTCTGCCAACAGTCTGCATCATGTGAGAGAAGAACCTTGGAGTCAGTGCTTCTAGCCCCAGTCAAGCCTTCAGATGACTACATCTTGGTTGCTCCCATCATGAGTGACCTTGAGCCAGAGCCACCCAGATAAACCACTTCCAAATTCCTGACCCACAGAAAATGTGAACATGGCATGGACTTATATATATTACCAAATGTAAAATAGATACATTTTACATTTGGGAAGCAGTAAATGGGAAGTGGGAAGCAGCCGCATAGCACTGGGAGATTAGCTCGGTGCTTTGTGACCACCTAGAGGGGTGAGATAGGGAGTGTGGGAGGGAGACGCAAAAGGGAGGGGATATGGGTATATATGTGTACATATAGCTAATTCACTTTGTTATAAAGCAGAAACTAACACACCATTGTAAAGCAATTATACTCCAATAAAGATGTTAAAAAAATAATAAAATAAAATAAAAAGTCACAGAACAGTTGTAAAAAAAAAAAAAAGAAACTGTGACCACATTCACATCATTGTGGTTTTAAGCTACTAAGTTTTGAAGTAATTTGTACACAGTAATATTTAACAAATACCAGCACTTAGCAAGTATTTGTTGAACAAATGAGTGAACTAGAGTAAGAGCAACAGAAAACATGGCCTCACACCATCTGCTTTAACCTGGTCAGAATGCATGTGCCACAGGCCTCTCCACTCTCCTTAAGTTTTAGCTTAAGCTTATGATCCTAGAGCAGGGTTTCTCAACCTTGGCACTCTTGTTATTTGGAGCTAGAAAAGTTTTTGTTTGAGGGGCAATCCTGTTCATTGCTGTAGGATGTTTAGCAGAATCCCCAGTCTCTACCCACTAGATGCCAGTGGAAACTCCTCCCTCCAACGCAACTGTCACAACTAAAAATGCCTCCAGACATGGCCAAATGTGCCCTGGGGTGCAAAATCATCCCTACTGAAGAACCGTTGCTCTGAAGTAGTCATTGAAGAGAGGTTAGAAGTACAATACTGGTTGGGTTCAGGGCAGGTACAAAATTTTACAATGTTTTTTAAGATATTTGACTTACAAAAATCCAATCAACACATAACTTATTTTTTTCCCAAAAAAATAAATAAATAAGAGCTTAGTTAAGCCAAGTACATCTATACATAAAACAATTCTTTCTTATAAGTAAATGGCCCAATTAATACATATTGTGGCTAGGTGTGAAGAAAAAGACAACACCATGACCAAGTCAAGTTCAACCTCTGGCTTTAAATAAAATATTGAGAAGGTGATTTGTCCCATAAATCTCCCTTTGGAAGAGGAACAGAAGTTACTCTTTTTTCTTTCTTTCTTTCTTTCTTTTTTTTTTTTTGAAGTATAGTTGATTTTCAATGTTGTATTTATTAGTTTCAGGTGTACAGTAAAGTGATTCAGTTATATATATACATTTTTTCAGATCCTTTTCCTTTATAGGTTATTACAAAATATTGAGTATATTTCCTAAAAGTTACTCTTAAAGTAGAGCAGTACAGGACACCAGCCTTCCTCAAATCCACCTGTTTACTTCCTGTTCCCTCTAGCCTGGAAACCAACAGAGCCATGCAGCTTGCCTCCTTACTTCCTCCAGGTATCTGCTTAAATATCTCCTTATCAAAAAGGCCTTCCAAGACCAATCTTTATCGATAGTACCCCCGGCGTCCCTGCAATCTGCTACTCCTCATCTTGTATACCAATCACCATCAGATAGACTGTATATTCTGTTTGTCTTCAGCGTGGGTCTCTGCATTGCTAAAATGTCATTTCCAGAAGGGCAGGGACATTGTTGATACTCTGCTGTATCCTTACACCTGCAAATGGTGCCTCACACCAGGTAGGTGCTCAATAAATGTTTGTGGAATGAGTGAATGACTGATGTGGTGGCTCAAAGGCCAAGGAGGGCTCAGAGTGCTCCCCGGGATGGGACGGGGTGGACGGGGGACTGCTCACGCATATTGTACTTTTTGCATTTTGAGTTGTGTGAAAATAATAGCTACTTAAAACAATTAAAAAGTGAAAGAAAAACGTGGTCAGTTCCCCTCTTTCATCAAATGGGGCAAATCAAGTCTGCTCCACCATCTCAACATTATTTTACATGTGTGTCATATGCAAAAGGTTTGTTCACCATGTCTCATTCACCCTCTGCACAAAACTGGCTGCGTTGTTATTATTTTCACAACATAAAATGATGGATTGTTTTGGATTCTCATTCCTCATTTGAGAGCCTCTTGACCTCTTTTAAGTCAAGTTTCAGTGTTTCTTCAGTTCTTTCAAGTATTTTCAGCTATAGAAAAGAAAAGAAAAAAAAGCAAATCTATCACTATGTGTCCCCTACAATATTGAAGAACAATTATTTCAAGCATACTATAGCTACTTAACTTGATAGCTACTTTCTGAGAAAAGGGAAATGTAAGTTCAAAATTTGTAAATCAGTGAGTTTAAATGCATTATGGAGACATTCTAAGATGAGCCTGTGGTGAATAGTTTTATTGGAAAAAATGAAAAAGAACCTGCAAAAAATGAAGAACAGAAGAAAGAAAAAAATTCCAATATTGAACCCAAGCTGGGTGATTTGTACCCATTTTTCATTTTGGTCACATGTTGGTTATTCAAGTGTCGAGCACATCTTTTGTGTTTTCCTTTACACGTCTCCTCTCTAGGTAAAAAGTCAACAGTACTTTCCACTGTTCCCAGGGGGAAATATCAGCATCACTGGGGTGGGTGTGGGATCTTGGGAGACTTTTGCAAACTCCACAGCACGTCTAGCAGTGGAATCTGACACACCTCAGGTTAGGGGAAGGGAGCCACCATTGCAGGTTAGGTTCTTCGGGAAGTAGATGCTGAGAAAGAGTGAGGGGTACAGAAGGTCTACTGGGAGGTAAGACCTATAAAAGGAGATGGGGAGAAAGCAGAAGTGGGCAGGCAGAGTGGTCTGAAGGCCATCAGACTTGACAAAGTCTGCCAGCCCCACGAGGAGATCAGTCACAGGGATTGCCTGGCAGAGGAGTCTTGCGTTGAGGGGACATGGCTAGGCTAGCACCGCCATCTTACTCAGCCCTTGGCTGGGGATCCCCCCAGAAGACTGTGACCTTGACTTGAAGAGCTGAAGCAGATCCTGAGGGAGCTGACGGCTGCAGGCTGTTGGACAATCACACACCCTGTGGCTGGGCAGCCAGTCATTTCTTGAAGAGGTCTCTGAGCAACAGGTGTCTGTCCGCCCAGGAGGGAAGGAATGGGAGAATCTGACAGACATTTTAGAAAAGTCTTGGCAACACTTGGTGCTTGGTCAGATCTATAGGAAGAGGTTAAAGAGAACACTGACAGGGCTTCCCTGGTGGCGCAGTGGTTGAGAGTCCACCTGCCGATGCAGGGGACACGGGTTCGTGCCCCGGTCCGGGAAGATCCCACACGCCATGGAGCAACTAAGCCCATGCACCACAACTACTGAGCCTGTGCTCTAGAGCCTACGAGCCACAACTACTGAGCCCACACGCCACAACTACTGAAACCCACGCACCTAGAGCCCATGCTCCACAACAAGAGAAGCCACCGCAATGAGAAGCCCAGGCACTGCAACGAAGAGTAGCCCCCGCTCACTGCAACTAGAGAAAGCCCGCGCTCAGCAAAGAAGACCTAACGCAGCCAAAAAAAATTAAAATAAATAAATAAATAAATACTACCTGTTAATGCCAAATCTCTGTAACCTCCCAGTATGAAAAGCCTTAAAAGCGTGCTTTCAAACCAGAATTGAGCTACACACACACACACACACACACCTGCACACACACACACTTGCGCGCACACACACACGTACAACTTAGAAGCAGGGGAGGGTTCTGTTTCTATAATTCCCTGCCTCTACTACAGGTTTGGAATTCTTCCACCTTCAGGTCATAGAATAAGGATCATCTATTCCCAGGCAGAAGCCAGATTAAAATGGAAAAGGGGAACTACTAAGAGGTATTGCAGGGAATTTTAATTTTTAAAACAGTGATCAAAATTGTAGTTTGAAAATTAAAATTTTAAAGCGCTTAAAGGTGAAAGAGAAAAGAAGAAATAAGAAAAAGTTACAAGGGTAATACTCAAATTCATACATTTCCTTTCAATATGTTAATTAAAAATCAGAGTTATACCAACAAATACAATATTCATTCTCTACACTAGTCCTTGGGAATTTTTGGATATTTTTAACTGAATGGAATAATGAGTTGGAAGAAGTCAGCTTCTAGATCTCAGAGCCTGTCAGGGAGAAAACTCAGAAATGCTAAACAGATAACATATTTTTCAAGTTTATATGTGCTACAATTCCAATAACTTAGATGAATAATATCTGCAATGATATCTGCAAACATAGCTGAGGGGTTTAAGGTAAGGTGAGGTATAGATTAGGTAAAGCTTAGAATGCAAACAAAAATAAAGATGGGAGGCAAGAGATCGCAGTGGTTAAAATACCAGCGTCAGAATCTGGCTTTGGTTTGAATTCAAGCTCTGCCCCTCGACTAACTAAAGAATACTGAGCAAATTACTTCCCCTTTGTGGGTCTCTATTTGGGTCTCTATTATTGTAAAATAAGAATAAGGAGATGATCCAAGATGTCAGTCCCCAGGGCTGTTCATGTGGCTGAATGCTCTCCAGTATGACTGAACCAGTGTCTATGTCCCCGGGGTGAGTCACAAGCCCATCAAAAACACCACCCCTCAGCAGAGATTTTGCAGTTGCACCTGTCAACTTTCACATCAGACAACAAGTGGATTACCTGACAACAAATGGAAAACCAGGCTATTAAAATTTTCCTGGTATCAAAGCGTCCTGCTCTGGTCATTTCTTCAGGTCACCATTCTCTTGTGAGGGCTCCCGTGTACATGTAAGTATTCAATAAAATTTGTATGCTTTTCTCCTGTTAAAAAAAAATAAGAATAAGGAAACCTACCTCATGTTAGTTTTGTGAGAATTCATATATAAAGCACTGAGCACACAATTTGGCACCTATTAGGTGTCCAATTAATTTGTTGCTGTGCATGGGCTTTCTCTAGCTGTGGCGAGCGGGGGTTACTTTTTGTTGTGGTGCATGGGCTTCTCACTGCAGTGGCTTCTCTTGTTGTGGAGCATGGGCTCTAGGCGTGCGGGCTTCAGTAGTTGTGGCTCGTGGGCTCTAGAGCACAAGCTCAGTAGTTGTGACTCACAGGCTTAGTTGCTCCATGGCATGTGGGATCTTCCCGGACCAGAGCTCGAACCCGTGACCCCTGCATTGGCAGGCAGATTCTTAACCACTGCACCACCAGTGAAGTCCCTAGGATTACTTTTTTTTTTAATTTATTTTTTTATACAGCAGGTTCTTATTAGTTACCCATTTTATACATATTAGTGTATATATGTCAATCCCAATCTTTTGACTACAAATGATAGACACTCTGAATTAGCAGGGGCTTAATCTCATTAACAAAAACAACAAAAAAGCAGGTTAGTGTTAGTACAGCAGTTTCGAGAAGTTGTGAGAGCCCCATGCTCCTTCTGCTTGGCTGCTCCACTTTTCTTGGTATTCTGCCTCAGTCCAGGTTGGCTTACCTAGCCCTCACTATGTCCACACTCTGGCCAGCAGGAAGGGGAAGGGACAAAGCAGTGAGCATCCTTTCCCTTTCTGGATACTTCCCAGAAGTCTCACATCAAACATCTCCTTACATGTCTTGGCCATTACAAGGCCCACCCAGTTGGGTGGGTGGTAAGAAATGTGGTCTTTTTTCCAGGGAACATTGTGCCCAGCAGAATATCAGAAATTCTATTACTGTTTCTAGAAGAAAGCAAGATGATGTATTGGAGAAAACTTGCAGACTCTTCCACAGGCCACATTTACATTTGCTTCTTCAATGGTTCTCAAGCCTCTCTCTTCTTGAAAAGTATGAACAAAAAATATGACTTTTCTATAAAAATATAAAACACCCAACACTCTAGGGAGGGTGGGAGGGAGGGAGACGCAAGAGGGAAGAGATATGGGAACATATGTATATGTATAACTGATTCACTTTGTTATAAAGCAGAAACTAACACACCATTGTAAAGCAATTATACTCCAATAAAGATGTTAAAAAAAAACAAACAAACACTGGAAATGGCCCAGATGTTCTTCAATAGATGTACGGTCAAACAAACTCTGGTACACCCATACCATGAAATACTACTCAGCAATGAAAAGGAATGAACTATTGATACTTGTAACAGCTTGGATGCATCTCAAGGGGATTATCTCAAGATTATGCTAAGTGAAAAAAAAGCTAACTCCCAACAACTTCATACTATATGATTCCATTTATGTAACACTTTGAAATGACAAAATTTTAGTAATGGAGAACAGATGAGTGTTTGTCAGGGGTGAAAAAGGAGGTGGGGATACAGGAGAGAAATGGATGTAGTTATAAAAGTGCAACAGGATCCCTCCTGTGATGGAACTGTTCTGTAACTTAACTTTAGAGGTAGACAGAAACCACGTATGTGATAAATGGTATAGAATTAACATACACACACACAAATGAGTACAAGTAAAGCTGGAAAACCTGAATAAGATCTGCAGCTTGTATCAGTGTCAATATGGTAGTCAATATATTATACTATAGTTTTATAACATGTTATCATTGGGGGAACTGGATAAAGGGTGCAAGGGATCTCTCTGTATTATTTCTTAAAACTGTATGTGAATCTAATATTATCTCAATAAAAATTTCAATTAAAAAAACACCCAACACTCATTAATTGGCTCATCAATAAACATACTTTTTTTTTTCAAGAAACTGTGCTAGATGCTAAATCATTAAGATAAAGACACACTCAAGGGAAAAAATATCCCTCATTATTAGTAGCAAAAAAACAAAACAAAACAAAAAAACCAAAACCCTTACTATTGATCTGTAGTTTCTTTAACAATACCTGGTTGTTGTTTTTTTTAAAAATGTTTATTTATTTTCTTATTAGTCATCCATTTTATACACATCAGTGTATACATGTCAATCTCAATCTCCCAATTCATCTCACCCCCACCCCCACCCCCACCCCCCACCGCTTTCCCCCCATAGTGTCCATACGTTTGTTCTCTACATCTGTGTCTCAATTTCTGTCCTGCAAACCAGTTCATCTGTACCATTTTTCTGGGTTCCACATATATGTGTTAATATACAATATTTGTTTTTCTCTTTCTGACTTACTTCACTCAGTCTCTAGATGCATCCACATCTCTACAAATGATCCAGTTTCATTCCTTTTTATGGCTGAGTAATATTCCATTGTATATATGTACCACATCTTCTTTATCCATTCTTCTGTCAATGGGCATTTAGGTTGATTCTATGACCTGGCTATTGTAAATAGTGCTGCAATGAACATTGGGGTGCATGACTCTTTTTGTTTTATTTTTATTTATTTATTTTTTTGTGGTACATGGGCCTCTCACTGTTGTGGCCTCTCCTGTTGTGGAGCACAGGCTCCCGACGCGCAGGCTCAGCCACTATGGCTCACGGGCCTAGCCGCTCCGCGGCATGTGGGATCTTCCCAGACCGGGGCATGAACCCGTGTCCCCTGCATCGGCAGGCGGACTCTCAACCACTGTGCCACCAGGGAAGCCCGCATGACTCTTTTTGAATTATGGTTTTCTCTGGGTATATGCCCAGTAGTGTGATTGCTGGGTCATATGGTAGTTCTATTTTGAGTTTTATAAGGAACCTCCATACTGTTCTCCATAGTGGCTGTATCAATTTACATTCCCACCAGCAGTGCAAGAGGGTTCCCTTTTCTCCATATCCTCTCCAGCATTTGTTGTTTGTAGATTTTCTGATGATGCATATTCCAACTGGTGTGAGGTGATACCTCACTGTAGTTTTGATTTGCATTTCTCTAACAATTAGTGATGTTGAGCAGCTTTTCATGTGCTTCTTGGCCATCTGTATGTCTTCTATGGAGAAATGTCTATTTAGGTCTTCTGCCCATTTTTGGATTGGGTTGTTTGTTTTCTTAATATTGAGCTGCATGAGCTGTTTATATATTTTGGAGATTAATCTTTTGTCTGATGATTCATTTGTAAATATTTTCTCCCATTCTGAGGGCTGTCTTTTCGTCTTGTTTATGGTTTCCTTTGCTGTACAAAAGCTTTTAAGTTTCATTAGGTCCCATTTGTTTATTTTTGGTTTTATTTCCATTACTTTAAGAGGTGGATCAAAAAATATCTTGCTGTGATTTATGTCAAAGAGTGTTCTTCCTATGTTTTCCCCTAAGAGTTTTATAGTGCCCAGCCTTACATTTAGGTCTCTAATCCATTTTGAGTTTATTTTTGTGTATGGTGTTAGGGAGTGTTCTAATTTCATTCTTTTACATGTAGCTGTCCAGTTTTCCCAGCACCACTTATTGAAAAGAAAGTCTTTTCTCCATTGTATATCCTTGCCTCCTTTGTCATAGATTAGTTGACCATAGGTGCGTGGGTTTATATCTGGGCTTTCTATCCTGTTCCATTGATCTATGTTTCTGCTCTTGTGCCAGTACCATATTGTCTTGATTACTGTAGCTTTGTAGTATAGTCTGAAGTTAAGAAAAAAGTTCTATAAAATTGATTTAACCAACAAGGGATTAAATTTTGGTTTTTAAAGAATATTAGTTTTTTTTTGTTATAATATAATCCTTTGTTTATTTGTATACTTTTCAGAAATAGACTTGAAGGTGATATTTTAATTCTAATAGCGATTTTTAAGTTTATGTTTTGAGTCTGTCCCCTGAATACAGTAAATATTTTTAAAATGACAAGGTCCTTTTTATTTTCAATATTTATATGTAACTGGATTATCCAGGACTTGTTTCTCTTCTCCTTTGATTCCCCTACCTTATTTCATCACTAACCAAACCTCTCCTGGGGTCCTCTGCAGAGAAATGTACATAAAGTAAATTTACTCAGTTTTTCTTAATAAAGAAATACTTCCTAGTATTTCTGGGTTTAAATAAATACTGAGAATGTGTTTATTGGTGAATTTCATTTATTCATGTTATTATTCATATGTAGCAATATTAGTAATCTCCAAAATGCTATTCTCTTTTAAAAATCCATTTATTTATTTATTATTCCTCCATTCAACCAGTCTTTATTAATTACGTACAAAGAGGTGGCTAATATATTTGTCTTTCCCACCAAAATATGACTCTATTGTGGTCTAGACGTTTTCATCTTTCCACTCTCAGCACCTGTTATATGTGGTATTTAAGTAGCTATTCAGTAAACATCTGTTCAGAATGAAAGAATAAATGTGGTCTTTCCAGAACCCAGATCCATTGATGTTGTTCTGTTTTCCTAAAGACAATGAAGACAATCCATGATGATGTTGAGTGTTTCACTGACATTCCAGAATCCCCTGGTTCTGGTATTATTTACTTGCCCTTCCAAAAAGGCCCTTGAGATGTTTCAGCAAAGGAGAACAGTAGGGTACCATACAGAAGGCCTGTCCTAGAATGCACTCTCCATCCTCCGTCTCTCTGCAGCAGATGTCGGCGCTTTTCCTGCATTTATATTTCCCTCTATTCTCAGTCAAGTACAACTCTCACTTCTCCCTGACCTCTGACTCTCAACTTACTCTAATAAAACAATCAAGTCTTCTTTGTCAGCAGCTCAGGGTTGATTGTTCTTTCTAAAGCTTGATCTTTGTACTGTTTCTAATCCCAACCTTCTCATATATATAGCCGCTGCCTAGCAGATACGCTTTGATTTATTTATGCCACTTGCATGCATAAGCTATTGCTAGCTGCAAAGCTGTGATAGGAAAGTCACAAAAGGAAGGTGACCTCATCTTATAAATTGCTTAGATAGATCTTTTGGCCAATGGTGGTTTAGAGAAACAGTTCAACACATGTGCCCTTTCCTTCTACTGGTCCCTTACCAATTTAAATGTTCCTGCGGTTGTTACTTATTCATTTTTTAACTGACCAAGCCTGAAGCCTGCTGACTATACTAACCTGACTGAAAAATCAATGTTTAACAAATAAGTGAGGGGTTAACTGTATGAAAGTTAGTCATGTCAAAAACACACATCTGACTGCCCAAAATAACCATCTCATGTCCTATAGAGTGGGTTTGGTTTAAATTTCCTATCTAGTCACTGAAATATTGAAATATTTCAGGGATTCCTGAGGATTTCATGGTTAAGAAAGTGTGTGAACTCCTCCTAAAAATAATTTCAACTTGAGAGCAATTACCCCAGAGGAAAGAGCAGGGAAACTAGAATATAGAAATTCTGTTGTTAGGTCCAGAAAAATTTATATCAGGTCCTGGGAAAACTGCCAGAAATTCACATTGCCCTTGATGCCTTTTCCAGATGCCTAAAGGGGGGAATTTTTATTTTAAGTCTTCTGATATATATGCATTCTTATTGTATTTTCAACCCTTAATGAATTCCACATGTTCCCTTTGCTTATTCTTGGGTACTCAGGACTGAAATACAGGCCAGAAGGGGACAAATTTTTCTTCTGACCTTTCCACTCCATGATTGCTTTTGAATTGTAAATGATGCACTTTTGAAACTGTGAGTTCCCAGCTGCTTTCATCTGGCTCAAACCATTATCAAATGGTGGCAATCTCCAAAAGATGATCAGACATGGTGGTACCTGTACCTTTTTTCATTTTGCTTTGTACATATGAGTACCTCTCACATGAAATGATTTCTGAATTCAGAAGACATTTCTGGTAAATATCATAAACCATCACCTTCATTTCTGTGCCACTAATCTCAATGGTAACTTCCAAAAGTTATTTTAATGCTTAACACCAAATTAAAGTTTTTACCTTTGCTTACAAAATATAAAAATATAATATATTAAAAAATATAAGTGATCAAGAGGATGAGAAGACAAGCCACAGACTGGGAGAAAATATTTGCAAATGACTGATAAAGGACTGTTATCCAAAATATACAAAGAACTCGTAAAACTCAACAATGAGAAGACAACTGTATTAAAAAATTGACCAAAGACCTTAACAGGTACCTCATCAGAGAAGATATACAGATGGCAAATAAGCATATGGAAAGATACTCCATATCATATGTCATCGGGGAAATGCAAATTCAAAGAACAATGAGATAACACTACCCACCTACTAAAATGGCCAAAATCTAGAACACTGACAGCATCAAATGCTGATAAGGATGTAGAGCAACAGGAACTATCATTCATTGCTGGCAGGAGTGCAAAATGGTATAGTCGCTTGGAAGACAGTTTAGTGGCTTCTTACAAAACTAAACATACTTTGACCATACAATCCAGCAATGGCACTCCTTGGTGTTTACTCAAAGGAGGTGAAAACTAATGTCTGCACAAAAACCTGCACATGAATGTTTATAGCAGCTTTATTCATAATTATCCAAACCTGGAAGCAACAGAGAT
This sequence comes from Mesoplodon densirostris, assembly GCF_025265405.1. NCBI lineage: Eukaryota > Metazoa > Chordata > Mammalia > Artiodactyla > Ziphiidae > Mesoplodon > Mesoplodon densirostris. The sequence continues at coordinate 58,709,781 of NC_082673.1, read as the reverse complement.
GTCCTTTGGTAGGTGAATGGGTGTATCACAGTTTTGTGGTATATCCAGACAATTAAATATTATTCAGCCCTAAAAAAGAAAAGAAAAGAAAATCCAGGGAACTTCCCTGGTGGGCCAGTGGTTAAGACTCCATGCTTCCATTGCAGTGGGCGAGGGTTCAATCCCTGCTCAGGGAACTAAGATCCCACATGCCGTGGGAATGGCCAAAAAAAAAAGAAAAGAAAATCCATGGAAGAAAGCCATGAAAAGATATGGAGGAATCTTAAATGTATATCACTAAGTGAAAGAAGCCAATGTGAAAAAGTGCTACTGTATAATTCCAACTATATGACATTCTGGGAAAGGGAAAACTATGGAGACAGTAAAATGATCAATGGTTACCACGGGTTGGGGGGAGAGATGAATAGATGGAGCAGAGAATTTTTAGGTGAAACTACAGTTTTTAGTGAAACTACCCCATATGACACTTTAATGATGGATATGTATCATCATACATTTGCTCAAACCCATTGAATGGACAACACCCAGAGTGAACCCAAAGGTAAACTTTGAACTTTGGGTGATAATGATTTGTAAATGTATTTTAACAAAACACCACTCAATTTTAACAAATCAATTTTATCAGTTTTAACAAACATCCCACTCTGGTGGGAGATGTCAAAAATAGGGGAAGCTATGCATAAGAGGGTGCTGGGGCTATATGAAAATGTCTGTACCTTCCTCTCAATTTTGCTGTGAACCTAAAATAAATTCTACTGGAGACTGTAACAGGAGACTTAAAGGTTAAGATGTTAAAATGGTGCCAAGCTACAATCTTTGCTACAATGGTTCCCATTTTTCCATTAAAATATCATGAAAATTTTTTGAAAAATTAGAGTCAGCCATTTGCAAGGGGCATTTCCACTGAGTACAGTGCAGAGGAAACTAAACCAAGAAACTTTATCATGAATTTTTTTTTTTTTTTTTTTTTTTTTTGCGATATGCCAGCCTCTCACTGTTGTGGCCTCTCCCGTTGCGGAGCACAGGCTCTGGATGCGCAGGCTCAGCGGCCATGGCTCACGGGCCCAGCTGCTCCACGGCATGTGGGATCTTCCCGGACCGGGGCACGAACACGTGTCCCCTGCATTGGCAGGCGGACTCTCAACCACTGCACCACCAGGGAAGCCCTATCATGAATATTTTATCCTCTGAGAAAGAAGAGCAAAATGGGTATGAAGAAGTTAAGCCTTCACACTGTTATTCAGTCAGAATTTTCAAATCCCAGGAGAAGGCACAGTAGAATTACAGAGGACTAGGGAGGCAGGGGTGGCTGGTTACAGAATGTGATGGATAGACCCCTGGTATAAGGGGCTGCAGATAAAGCATTGTGGGGAAGCATGCTGACAGGCTTCAGCATTCAAGATTGTAGTTTTTCCATGTATCACAGCTGATTAAAGAAGAACCCCAGATAGCCTCTGATTCTTGTCAACATAAATTCTCCTCCTTGCAGACATCTGAACAATGGGTCAGGGGAAGATCCTGTCATGGCGGTTGCTCAACAGGTGATAAATGTAAATGTCTGCAGGATTCCAGCATTTGGATAGGTGAGTGTATTCCTGCACTCTCCCTACCACTTTAGAGCTGTTTTCAAGAGGATGGTAAAGAGAAGCAGAGGAAATTTCATCTGCCAGTTGGCCAACTCTGAGACTGGAAGGAACTTCCCTTATTGACATGTAATAGGAAAACAATCACCACCCCAACATAGGATCGAAAAAAACTCTATAGCACAAGGAAACAGAGTGCTATCTGAAGACTCCAAAGAAGAGTATACAACTGAAGATGATTTACTATAGGAAAAGAAAACTTTAGAAAATGTCTCTTTGTGTACTTAATAGGATGTGGGGAGATATGGTATCTATCAGTCACTGGTAAGGTAAAAATGTAAGGAAGCTAAAAATTTCACTGTGGAATTAAAAATGCCATTGGAGGCAAAAAAGCAAAATTGACTCTGCTGATGATCAAATCAGTAATTTATAGGATGAATATGAGTTTTTCGGGGAAACTTCCTCACTTCTCCATGGACAGTGCTCACAGCTATGATTTCTCAAAACACAATCTGCTTACCTTTATAAGCCCTTACTTCACTGTGCTTCACTGTAATTGCATTTGGTGTTTGGCTCTGTCCCTAGACTGTGTGCTCCTTCAGGGAGGGAGCATGATCCATGCATTTTTACCCCTCCAGTGCAGCATAATCTCTGACCAGTGGGCCCTAGTTAAGTGCCTGATGAAGGTATGAAATGAGAGTTCACAGTTGACTTGGCTTTCTTATTGGTTTACATTTTTGTTTTCTTAATCAGCATGCAAAAAACCCAGTCTGTGACCGAAGTATCATAGAACACAGGGCTAGAGTCTGGGATGTGGGGATACAGTTAAAAGGCATGGACTGAAAGGTTTTTTTAGAAAAATAAGGCTAAAGTAGTAGACAAAAGAATGAGGATGGCATCAAGTAAATAGTAAATTAAAAAGTAAAGTAGTGAGACTCTTAGATTAATTTATTTTTAATTTATTTATTATCTTTGGCTGTGTTGGGTCTTCATTGCTGTGCGCGGGCTTTCTTCTAGTTGCAACAAGTGGGAGCTACTCTTCGTTGTGGTGTGCAGGCTTCTCATTGCGTTGGCTTCTCTCGTTGTGGAGCATGAGCTCTAGGTGTGAGGGCTCAGTAGTTGTGGTTCGTGGGCTCTAGAGCGCAGGATCAGTAGTTATGGCGCACAGGCTTAGTTGCTCAACGGCATGTGGGATCTTCCCGGACCAGGGCTCGAACCTGTGTCCCCTGCATTGGCAGGCGGATTCTTAACCACTGTGCCACCAGGGAAGTCCCTTAGATTGATTTAGAATTGAGTAAATGTTACTTTCCCAAGGTCATGCTACAAGTCAATAGATTAGTCACAAACACATAAAATACCTTTTATCACAAGATCAGGTTCCCTTTTCTTACTCTCTCACTTCTTTTCCCTCACAACCCCCTTTTTTCTTTCCCATTTTCTCTTAAAAAAAATCTTTACCATGCTTTGGATTTGCCAATGACATCTACAGACATTACAGTGCTAGCCCTTGTAACAGATAAATCCTAAATCTCAGTGGCTTAAAAAAGAGAAGATATTCCTCAATAAAGTCCAAAATGTTCAAGGCCGACTTTCATAGACTTTCAGGGACTCAGGCTCCTTTCATTTTACGGTCTCTCTCCTCTAAAGCCTTGAAATCCTCTCCATTTCAGGTGGCAAAGAGAGGTGCACTAAGGGACCTAATAGAGGTTCAAACAGGGAGGTTTTTATGGACCAAGGCCACAGGTGAAGCACATCACTTTGGTCACATCCTGTTAGTTACTGCTCAGGCTCGTGGCCACACCCAATTGCAAGGGAGACTGGACAATGGAGTCCAGCTGAGGCTCTGAGAGAGAAAAATAGGTTTGGTGAATAACTAGTCTGCCTCTACCACAAACTCTAGGTTGTTATTCCAACAATAGATAATTGTGATATAGAGCGCTATGTGTAGCTCTCTTCTTACTTTATCTCTTACTTATCCTTGCAATAATCTGATGGAATTGGATATTAGTATGTCCAATTTAGTAGCCTAAGGTCATGTAGCTCTGAATGACAAACGAAAATTTGTATCCCATTCTGACTCCAAAGCCCACTGCACTATGCTGCATTTCTCCAATTAAAGCATAATGTTGAAGTGAGATTATAACCTGACTGAATTGTGATTAAGCTTAAAAGATCATGTAACTGCCACATCATCAATAGAGTCCGTCCTGTGAGATGTTTTCCCAATTAAAACGATGGACTTACACTAATTCACCTGAACGCTTTCCCATTTTAATATATAACATAGATCTGAGGAGACCTTTGCAGTCTCTTGTACAGGAATGGAGCAATAGTCACTGTCCTACCACTTACGGCTCCTTTGCGCTAACAGACTAATAAAGTTGCATTTCCAGAGTGAACACCTTTATACCTCATACTTTTCAAAGACGTTTTAAATATATGGTTTCATTATATATTCACAATCCTTTGAAGAGCAGAGACATCAGATATATCCATCTACAAATGAATAATAATAGCTAAGTTAGCAGGGAATGCTGCTAGGCACTATGTATATAAAATACATAATATTATATATATTATAATAAGGATAATTAAGTATAAGTATAATATATATCTATAATATATGATATAGATCACTTATACATTATTATATTATACATATGTATATCTTTCACATTTTAAGATACTCATAATTGCTTATATAAGATACTTATACCTTTATTATACATTTATATATGTATATATAAATATATGTGTATATATATATCTTCATTTATTTATTTTTAAAAATATTTATTTATGCATTGGGCTGCACCGGGTCTTAGTTGTGGCATGCGGTATCTTTAGTTGCAGCATGTGGGATCTAGTTCCCTGACCAGGGATCGAACCCAGGCCCCCAGCACTGGGAGTGCAGAGTCTTAGACAGTGGACCACCAGGGAAGTCCCCTATATATGTCTTCATTTAATCCTCAACATCATTTAATGAGTTAAGTGTTTTTATTACCAGTATTTTATTGCTGGGGGAAGAAAGGCACAGAAGGTTAAGCAACTTGACAGAGGCAACAGAGTTGAGCAGTGAAGAAAATAAAAACAGGTTAGGCTACTACTGAAAGTCTCTAGTAATTGTCCTAGAGTTCAAGTTCATAGGTTCTATTTCTTCGTTTTCAATGATCCTTGCCATATATTATTCCTGTTCCTCAAAATACTTATCAATTGGGGCTTTCATGACATTCCCTAGCCTTGCTCCCTTGCAACCTCATTACATTTTATTCCATGAGCATGTTAATCTGAGTATGTAAAACCTAATAGCTCCTGTCGTTGCACCAAAAAAGCCTTGCTATTTAAAGGAGGAGGCAAAAACCTAACTTAGCTGTTTCCTAAGGTAAATCCACAACTTATTTATGCAGAGAAATCCCTAAACTTCCTCTAAAACAAAGGGCATATATTCTATCTAGACATGTATTTGAGATATTAAAGAAACATCAGTTTTTTGGGGAGGGTGGGGGGCACGTGGTTTACAGGATCTCAGCTCCCTGGCCAGGGATTGAACCCAGGTCACGGCAGTGAAAGCCTGGAATCCTAACCACTAGGCCACCAGGAACTCCCATCAATTTCCTTTTAAGAAAGATTTTTTAAACTTAGTATCTTCTGTCAAATTTCTGGTGCCTAGCACAAAACTGGAGACAAAAAAATTTTTTTTAAGAAATCTTTTGAAATATTAGTCATTTTAAGTGAGTCACTCCCTAAAAGAATTTGCTTGGGAGTCAAAGAAAGGTGACTTTAATATCCCAGAAACAAAACCCTGATCAATTTGTTCATCCATTCAGCCTACTATGACTCTGTTCCGATGGGGAAAGTAAAAAACACTGAAATTGAACCCGTCACTGGAAAACTCTCTTCCTGGTTTATCTTTTACTATCTAAATGCCAGTTGGAACTTCAGGCAAAACGTCATTTGTAGAACAGTCTTGTGGCACAGACATTGTATCCATCATACAGAACAAGACAAGGTGCTCGGAAGAACCAGGTGCTGGACGAGGGAGGAAACATTTTATGTGTCTGCTATCGGTAAGTTCAATCCTCTGCGGAACTTGAGGCTGAACTCCTGTGAGGCTCCACTCCTGTGAGGCTCCTTTGTCAGCTGTGCCTAAAGCAGGGCCCTAGTAGGTGCTCAGTAAAGAGATGTTGGAAAAGTCAGTGAGGCCAAGATGGAGTTTACACGTAGGTAGTAGGAAGAGCTCTGAGTTCTATAAACTCCAGACGATTTTTGCAACTGGTTTTGCAGGTCAACCAGGCACTAATATTTTCTAAGCTCTAATACATTTAAAGGAAGACGGATCAGGGACATTTCACACTGTGAATGCATCTCTTAGAACTTCCTTAAATAGACTGGGTGGAGGCCCTACCGTTTTAGGTTGGCACGTTAATGCGGCACCTGCAATTTCCGCCCTTCTTTTTCCTCTCTTCCTGGCTCCCCGGTCCCTGCTCCTCGCCCTGCCTGCGGCCCACCGCCAGCTGGGTCAATCCGGGCCCCGGGAACCCCCGAGTCCCTTGCTTCAGGAGAAAATACGTAATCATCATTACGTTTTAAACCATTGCAGCATGTGGTCTTTAAGTGAAAGCTTTATTTGGACAGAAAAATGTAACCTACGAGAAACGAGGCAATACGGTCAAACCTCTTTCTTTGCCTCCCTTCTTGTTAAGGCCTCCACGGCCACCTCAAAGCCTCCATCTAAGGAAGCTGTCTTTTCCCCTCGGAGGTTGTAGGCTTTCTGAGAGCCTCCTTCCAGGCCTCAGCTCCGCCCGCCCGCCCCACCTCAGCCCCACTTCGCGCCCACCCATTGTCCCCTCGCAGCTGTCACTGCGCGCTGATCCCCAAATCCCGATTGGAAAACCAGCCCGTCGCTCAGCCCACCCTCTGGGACCGGACGCCTCACTGTACGCCGAGCCTTAAAAGGCCTCCGGCTGCCTTCCCCGAGCCAGCAGGTAAGGCCGCGGCGGCGGAAGGGAGAAAGGGAGGGGCCGCGCGCCCCGGTCGCCCCGCCCGGCGTGGGGGAGCGGCGGGCTAGCGGGCTAGCGCGCCACCACGCCCCTCTCCGACCCGCTGACCGCGCCCTCCCACCACCCCAAGTCCAGATCATAATGCTAGCGCCGCGGAGCCGCTCTCGTAATCCCGCCCCTCGGATGGCCCCGGGGGCAGCTACCACCGCGAAACACGGAGGGCTGGGCGGGCCAGGCGGCTGGGAGGTGGCGGTGGGGGAGGATGTGAAAGGTCCCGGATGTTGCTGAACGGGAGCCCCTTCTAGAGGGAGTAACTGGCGCAGGCGCAGAAGGATTGCACGAAAAGCTACGGTGGGGGTGGGGAAAAATTTCCTCCTGGCTGGTTTAGAAGAGTGAGCCGGCGGAGGTAGCGGGGGGATCCGAAGGGAAGGCGAGTAAGGGGTGGGGGTATTGGTGGCCAGGAGAAAAAAAAAAAAAAGAGCTTCCTGTTCAGGCGCACTCAGGACAGGAGTAGAAAAGCTGGAAGTCGAGCGGGCTGGGGAGGAATGTTGGGAGCGGAGAGGACGCGCGCTCCTCCGCTCGCCCTCTAGTGCGGGCGGGCAGGACGGCCCCGCGCTGGGGAGCGGCGGTTGCTCTGGGCCCCCCGAGCTGTGGGCACCAATCAACGGTTGCCATAGCAGCGTTTGACGTCATCGTGCGTGTGGCGCCCCTGCTGCCGGAGCTGGTGATTGGAGGAAACCCCGTGTCTGCGGAGCGGCTGTAGCCTGTGAGCAGAGAGATCCAGGGACAGAGTCTCAGCCTCGCCGCTGCCGCCCAGAGACCGCTGAGCCCCGTCCGTCCGTCGCCACCCACTCCGGACACAGGTAAGGGACCCGGCCGCCGCCGCCTCGCCTGGCTCCTTCCTGTCCTAGGCCAGCCTTCCGAAAGCGCGGGGGCCGTCCCCGCTCCGCATCCCTTCAGCCCCACTCGCCCGGCGGGAGCGGCGCTTGGCTGAGGCGGAGTCTCCTCAGGCGGAGACGGGCGGCGGCTTCTCTTCCGCTGGATTCGGGCGGGCGGCTCGCGGCTGCTTCGGGCTACTTGCTTCCGCATCGACGCCTCGGCCGCGATGAGCGCCCGGCCCCGGTCCCGTCCCCCTTGGTGGGAAGGGCGCCCACACGCCAGATCCCCGGGACCCGCCCGGTCGCCGGCTCCCGGCCGGCCGAGGCACCGCCGGCTGCAATCTGTTCCCACCCGCGCCCCCGAAGCTCCCTCTTCAGCGCCGCCCCGCTGCCCGCTTCCGCCCGAGATAATGACTCGGCGGCTGCGGGCATTGCAGTGGCGCAGGTGAGGCCGCCCCCTCCCCGCCACCCCCCCCTCCCCTGCCTCTCCCGCCCGCTCCTCGGCGCAGCCTCCGCGCCCCGCGCTGCGGTGGCGGCACCCAGCCCTCCCCCACCCGGGCGGCGGCGCTGCGGGAGGCCCGGGCACCGGGCTGCGAGCCGAGGCGGCCCGGAAGCGCCCGCCAGGTAGACCTGGGAGAGGCCGCACTTCGGGCGAGCCGGCTCCGGGGTGGGGCTCGCCCGCGACCCAGAGCCGAATTTCCTGGGTTCCGCGGGGGGCGGGGACTTGAATATTCCTGGCGGGGTGGGGGATGGGCTGGCTTTCTGTGTCCGGGTGGAGGGGGGCTGGAAGCCCAGGTAGGGATGAGGATGGGGAAGACGGTGGGCCGCGCGTCTCGCTCGCTCCCGCGGGGGCTGGAACTGAAGGGTCCTGGTCTGGGTGTGTAGACGGGGACCCCGCTCTGCGGGGCGGGTGAGCCAGAGCATAACAGCCGGCGGTGGCCCGGCTCGCCTGGGTGTGGCTCGCCCCTCCCCCACCTGCCGCAGCTGTCGCATCCCCGTAGACTAAGTGAGCACCCGCGGTGGCCGGTGGCGGACGGACGCCGGTGGGAGAGTGGGGTGTGTCCGGGGTCGGCCCGTCTGGTTCCGCTTCTGCGGGCGGCGCTGGCGTCGGTGCCCTCGGCGCGGGCGGCTCCCCCTCCCCGGCTCGGGCGGGGGCGCGCGGCTCCTCCCTCCGGCCCCAGTGGGGGAATTAACACTCGGCAGTAGGTTGGGCTCCTTGACACAGATCCGCCATGACAAAGAGGGAGACTCGGGGACCGTGCGGAGGCACCAGCTTGGGCGGAGCCAAGGAGGGGGGGTTGCGGATGGCGCGGACGGGAGGGTTTGCACTTTAAAGTCGCAGTCGGCCCGTTTTCCTTTCACCCACCTCGACGTCTTAGGCCGGTTAAGGGTTAAATGGGTGCGGCCAGTCCTTGGAGCGCTGGTTATTCTGAGAAACCTAATCCATTTCCCGCTTGTACCCGAGGGGTTGGGGAGAGAAACCTTTGTACTGGTCTTAGATGATTTTCATTAGAAGCAGCGTTAGTCCGAGAGCATTTTTGAGTTCCTAGGGGAGAAATTAGTAATTTCAAGAAGAGGGGGATGGGGAGGTTATGCGATCACAAATTTTAGTTTTCGCACTGAAACAGTCTAGTTCCCATTCAAGCTCGCTAATTACTTGTTCAAACACAGAGGACCTGTGCCGATTTGGTTTTTTGAAAAAAAAGTATTGTGGGATTTCCCTGGGAAGGTAAAGAAAGGGAGTCATTTCCTGTAGTGAATGACAGTGACTCTTCTGTTCATCATAAATCCTGTACCCTGTGGGATCACTGTATGGGTTAGTATCTTTCTGTGCTGTTTTAGGACCTTTCAAAAGGATATTTTAAGGAATAGTAAAACGGGGGAAATTGAAAAGTCGATGGAGCTTTAGAATGAGAAAGAATTAGGAAGTTACGATATAAGGGCAGCTCGGGTGATAATGTATTCAATTAAATTTTGACTACTAGGAACAATGCAGTAATTCTGCATTTAAACTGAACAGTGACATCAGAAACACTGGTGACACCGGGAAGCACTTAATATATACATTTTAGTGCTCGCAGATAGTAAGAATCGAAGTTCCAGGATTCATGGGTGTTATTTTTTAAGACTGTGTGCATATAACAAGGTACAGATAAATGAAGCCTTAGGGTCAGTTATGTACTGATCCTTGGTGGTGGTTTTACATTCACAATATATTAAAACAAGCAGTTTGGTCATTTCTCCCAGAAAATTAGCATGCTACGATCAGCTGTTGCAAAGATCAGTGGACTTGGGGTGGGGGGGGATACCAACTAAAATTTAAACACTCCTGACAAGAGTAGCTATTAACAAAGTAAAAGGACGTGAATTGCATTCAACTGACAGGTATCGTGATTCTGGGAGTGTGATAGTGTAATGTTCTTCATAGGTGGTGTTTTCACTAAAAGCTGCTTAATTTTGGATTATTTAGTGATATTTGAAACTGGAGTTGAGATTTTGACCAAGTAAGATAACGGTTGGTTTTTAAGGCCGCCTCTTGGTGAAATGTGCTTTAACCTTATGTGAAATTAGGATCTTCTGAACAAAGATGAGGTAATGCAATTTTAGTTTTGCTAAACTAGTGTTAATGGCTTTAAATGTACCCTCTGCATGCTGAGCATGCCAGTTTTTTTTTCTTAGCATTTTTTTGTGAGGCTGCATTAAATTTCTTGTGTAAAGAATCTTCCATAGGTAATTAGGTTTGAGGTGTTAACATACCTTGTTTACAAAAGGTGTAATTTTCAGTCTGTTTTAATGGAAAAAAATATCTAAATGCTACTTTTTTTTTTTTTTTTCCGGCAGAACATCCAGTCATGGATAAAAATGAGCTGGTGCAGAAGGCCAAACTGGCCGAGCAGGCTGAGCGGTATGACGACATGGCGGCCTGCATGAAGTCTGTAACTGAGCAAGGAGCTGAATTATCCAATGAGGAGAGGAATCTTCTCTCAGTTGCTTATAAAAATGTTGTAGGAGCCCGTAGGTCATCTTGGAGGGTCGTCTCAAGTATTGAGCAAAAGACGGAAGGTGCTGAGAAAAAACAGCAGATGGCTCGAGAATACAGGGAGAAAATTGAGACCGAGCTAAGAGATATCTGCAATGATGTACTGGTGAGAATCAAACCATTCAGTTTAGCGTCGCTATGATATAGAGTTCCTGTAATGCATATCAGTTAGGTTACTCTCAACTTTTTCTTTCTTTGGTTTTTCTTTTCCTTTTAAAAATGGGGTGTTCTAGATTTCCAAGTCTTTCAGGGTGTCATTACTAAAAGATGTTAAAACAGTTGTATAAGTTAAATGCAAAGATGATTATCAATCAGTTCAAATAGATTAGTAGTGTTTTTCTAATTGAAAAGGTAAAGTAATAGTATATCGTTTCAGTTATGGTTAGAATATTTGTAGTAGTTCTAGAGCTGATTTTCTTTAAAGTACATATATGGATGCAGGAATTTTACATACCCTGTTTTAGGTAAGATGTAATAGGAGACTCGCTGTAGACATAGTAGCCTTCCCTGGATTAGCCACTATAATGTTAATGTAATGAGTCAGCCATGCAGAAAGCTGGCTTCACAGTTGCTTTTGCCTCTTCCTGCGTGTAAGTGTTGGAGGTCTCAACTTTGAACACTGACAACCACAATAAAAGATTATGAAAAACTCAAGCTTGATTTTTCCAGGTTCATTCAAGAAGTATTTTAAGTATTCAGTATCTACTTGTTGAAGCACTGCTTCTCTAAATAGCTTAAAAGAAGTGAACATTACATTTTGGTTAATTTTAAAATTTTCTTACAAATGATGATTTTCTGTAGCAGAAAAGTTTAAATCTGAGGATAAATTGGTAGAAGATCCAACCGTTTAGCATATAACAACCTATGTACACTAATACTTTCCCCTTTTAATGAACCAGGAGTTTTTGGAATAATAGAGAGATGCAGTATCCCAATTCTTCTGAAAATCCAGCTGCGCTACTTAATTATTTGAACCTTGTTTACGGAAGAACTACTATAATGAGCGATATAGGATTATTTCTCATGTTGTGGGTTTGGAGTTTTTGTTAAAGTTATAATGGTATTATGATTCCTTTATACTAGTCTGAGACTAGTGGAATATCTTCAGTTTCTAAATTATGAATATTTTTCTTAAATGATAATTTTCTTTAGGCTATCTTTTTAAAGAACAATTTTTATCTTAACGTGGGCGCACAGTCTTCTTATATGGTATCTGTCTTGTGTGTGGTTTGTTTTTGATTGCTTACTTGAAATCTTTACATTGATAGCTATCATTCATTTCTAAGATGAGAAGGGAGTTCTGGCTTTTATTGCTACTAAATGACAAATGCTCATCTTGTGGTTTGCTAAGGTAATAAGAATATTTAAAATCTGAAAATACGATGTTTTCCTATAATAAAAAACATGTCGGGCTTTTCCCATCTTGCTCTGTTTACTGATTAGTACCTGTGTGCGTTACTGAGTTTTGTTCGCTCTGATGTTTTTCCTCCAATTATTATACCTAATAGATCAAATAGTTTTTATTTTGGTTTCAAAGAGTTTGCTACAAGTTATAATTTCCCTTAAGACAAAAGTCAATTTTAGGAATAAATGGGGGACGCAGTAACATTTACCCTCTACTTACAGCTTATTTGAGATTCCAGGTAGGTATTTGCATGTTTTCCACACAAGAAGTATAAAAGGTCCTGTCATTGTGAGGATTTTCCTAGGAAAAGACTATAGCATTTTAAACTTTACTTCCCTTTGGTTTCCTTAACAAGGGAAAAAATAGGATCCGTGGGTGAGAATAACTGGATTAATCTCTAACTAGCTTCTCCTTGTTGATATGATTATTAAGGGGGTTTCATACTGGTCACTACCCATGTTCTCCTTCAGAATAGCACTGGCTTCTTACCGAGCCTAAACGAAATTTCCACTTCGAAAGTATAGATAAATGAAAGTTTAATTCCTTTATTATACAAAAGGCTCAGAGAATCCTAAACAAGCTTTTGCTTCCAGCCTTAGTCTTTTCGAAAGTAAAGCTCCATTAGTGATCCTTGCATGGCTCATGCCTCCTAACATATAGTAGATACTCAAGTATTTGTTAAGTAAATGAGCAAAAAGGCTTCTTTTGGAAAAGAGGATAATAGAACTAGGTCAGCAGCACTGCTAATTTTCCAAGGGCTTTTCTGTTTCAACTTGGGAACATTCGATATTTACAGATACTGTGATTTGTTACAGGCAGGCTTCTTTCTTTCCCTGTCATCTTTTTTCAGGCAGGTCATGTTGACTCTGGAAACATCTTGCATAAAATTCCTTTTCCCCTTTTTAGTAAAATGGAAGAGTAAAATATAGCAGAACTGTTATTTCTCCTAGAGAAAAAAATTGTTTGAACTGATGTACTTGATGATTAATGAAAGTGTGCTTAATTATATCTCAGTATCTTACTTATCAAAATATAGCCAGTTATAATTTTTATTACTCTAGTTTTTTTCTGAACTTTGACTTTTAATTTGAGGAAAACAAGCAGGTAATTCCTTTTCAGAAGTAACATTGGCTGGTGGCATCAGTGATGAACCAGACTTAATTGTTCTATTGAGTACCTGTATCATACTGGCTAAGAAAATATTCTCTTTCTTCCTACTAGTGGGAACTAACCTCCACGGTTCAGAGTTCTTCTGAAGAGCTCTTTAGTCCATTATTAGGTTACCGCCATTCTGGTTATGTGCACTTTATCAAGTGTTTGCTTAATTTATACCATTTACTTAAGCAGAGAAAGAGCAGGGAACATGTTACTTTGGACAGAAGTTTTAGATCATTACTGTGGAAAATGGTCACTGGCTTTATTCTTCACAACATGGACTTCTCTTTATGCCAAAAAAATTTGCAGGTTTCTTCCTTGTGTCGTTAAATTGTGAACTAATGTAGTCTGCCTTTTCTACCAGATCTTAGACCAAAAGCTCTCGTGTTCGTGGGGGAGGGAATCAACACCTCTTCTGCCTAAACTCACAAGAAGCCAAAAAATTGGGTAGTTTATCTTGAACATGATGAAATGGAAAATGAAATGAGGATATGCATATTAGATTGAACCTAATTCAAACTCAAAGAAGAATGTAGTGTCGTAAAAAGAGCTCCAGGTTTTGAGTCAAACCAACTTTTTACCCTTGAATAGCCTAGTGGCCTAAAGAAATCTTTTATCCCTCAGAGAAAACTGAGCTCAATTAAATGGGAATAATATCTACCCCATAGGATTGTTGTGGAGAAAGAAAAGCAGGTGCTCTTAGTGCCCCAATTTATCTCCGTTTTGGGCTTCTGTTGAAAGCAGTGTCAGTAGTACAAACCTGTCTCTGATAATATAGAGGTCTCTCAACTCGGGGGTCCAAGAATGGGAATTAAAAGATCCAAGAAGCCTGAAAAATGGTGTATGTTTCTAGGGCAGAGGGCCCGTACTGGCCCGCAGATTTTCAAAGGTTTCATTTAAAAATTGAAAGCCACTGGTATAAGGTAAAGAATGGCTTCCTCTCTCAAATCAGTAAAATCGTGAGTCTGCCATTTGTGACAGTTGCCACAGTAGTTGTGTGATTCCGTTAACTTGACTGCGTTCCAGTTTATTATGCTTCTCCACATTTTTAAGGTGTGGTTTTTAAGGTGTGGTTGCTGGGCGCTGGGTTTTATCTCTAGCTCATAGAACTGCCATTAAGCAGGAGCAAGCTAGGAAACCAGGCAGCTTTGGGGTCCTTCCTAGTCTGAATATGTTAACACATTTTTGACCAGAGACATATTTTGGCCACAGGCGTTAGTTTCTGCAGAAATCCCCCGGTCAATAATGTGTTAATATGTGTCTTAGGCTTTAAAACTGCTATATAGAATTTTAAGTTGAAAATTACTAGGCAGTTCACTTACTGGAATAAGGGCTTCTCAGAAGAATTCTGCAGTGTTATATTCATTTTCACCACTGTATATATTTACATGTTTTTGTCAATAACTGCTTTTGGTATGTTTCAGAGTACAAAGACCTTATGTGACATAGCAGACAGCAACAGTTCCTTCCAGGAAGGAGTACATTGGATAGTCTTTTTGGGAATAAAATTCAGTAGTCTTTTTAAAAGAGTTTTCATGATAACCATTAAACATTGACCCTGGTGAGGTATTTTGTATATTTGGGAAGTCTGAGGTGTGTGAAGTGTAAATGAAAGAAAATAAAGGAACAAAGAAAGGAGAGGTAGATGTTTGCCATTTGGTGGGAAGGGGAAGAATAACAACTTGATCAAGAGCAACAGGTTACCTGTCCTTTTTGGGCACAGCAATACTTAGATAAGAATGAAGTCTTTCCTGCCTGTTCTAAGAGGACATATAGATGACCTGGAGATGTTTAGTGATTCGATGAGCTGTGAAGATACTTAAAAGTGAACTAAGAGGAAAAGATGAAAGGATTCAAAATAGGACTTAAAGCAAAAAACCTGAGGAAAATCTTAAAGTAGAGGAGGAACATGCACACTTATGCATCTAATCTGCCCAAGAAAGAGGAAGAAATTGTATTCAGCCCTAGCAGAGGCTTTTGAATTAGAAAGGAGGGAAAATAAAGCTACCTTAGAGTTGTAATAGCGTATGGAGAGTAATTTTGCTTTTCATTTTTTTTTCTAAAAACCCAACTTTATCAGTAAAGAAATCTTACTGGTAACACCTCAATAGTGGTACAGTAGGAAGACCCAAGTTAGTTGGTTAATTGGAAAGTGGTTCAAGTATGTGTTCATACTTGGTCTAAACATTTATTTTCAGTTAAAACAGATGTGTATGTTCATTTGCCCATTGCTAATGTGGAGCTAAGACCTCTTCTTTGAATATGCATAGATGTACAGTTTGGAAATAATTTACT
Source organism: Mesoplodon densirostris (assembly GCF_025265405.1). Classification (NCBI taxonomy): domain Eukaryota; kingdom Metazoa; phylum Chordata; class Mammalia; order Artiodactyla; family Ziphiidae; genus Mesoplodon; species Mesoplodon densirostris. The sequence continues at coordinate 58,694,425 of NC_082673.1, read as the reverse complement.
AGACACCCCTAAAATAGAGGCATCCTTTACAAAATGCTGTTTGAGTTTGCATAGCAGAGTGAGAACTTAAAAGCTAGAAGAGTAATCAGTTCATAATCCTAGAAATATGCAATTTTTCTAATCTTTTAGTTGTTTGAATAGCCCAAGTGGTGTGCATGTGTGTGTGTGTGTGTGTGTGTGAGTGAGTGTGTGACTCTCCTTTAAAAACTAGTCATTCGGCGCATTCAGCTTAGTTTTCATAGGAACACTTCTTTTCATACTTATATTTCATAACATTTAAGTAACATACTATTTTAAGTAATTATAGCCAAATATAATGGCATAGTTCGGGGAACAAATATGGGACTCTTAATAAGGATGTAACTGCTGATAGAAGCTGAAGGGAGTTCCGGAGAGTAGCCGAAAAACCTATCTGAAGTATTTAGCTCAAAGTCATGGGCATGATTGTTGTTTACTTAGGAATGAAAGGCCTAATGTAAAGCCAGTCTATTAGGTAAGTAGGATTTGGTTAATCCAGCAAATTAAGTGATGGTTCATTCTATCAGAACAGTAGGTGGGAACATTGCTTTATTTAAAAGCCTTTTCCAATAATTTTGCAGGAGATTAGGGGGAGAGAGAGAGGTACAGGTTAGATCATGAAGGGTCTACTATGTTATAAATTAAGGAATGTGGGACTTAATGGCCATATGAAAACTTCAGGCAAAGGAACTGGCACCAGATTTTGCCAGCAACAAGGTGTGTTGATAGACATGCAAAAATAATTCTACTCTTATAAAGAAAATCAGAGCTTTTGATTTGACCTTTTTTTTTGATTTCCGATCATCCAGTTCTGTTCTTTGGACTAACTTTCTCCTTTTACTAATGTCAGAAATAGATTCTCAGTGCCCTCCATCATAGTTTATCATCATTCATATATTAACCTTGGGGTTTTTTTGGAATTGGGGCTTTAATCTATGAAAGACATAGGGTTTTTTTTTCCCCCATGAATATATTACCTATTTTCATATCTGATGACTGGTTCTACCACATAGAGGGAGCCCAGTATGTGAAATAGTTCTTCATTTATAATATTAAATTAAATGTTATTGGACCATTTAGATTAATTTGACCACAAGTTTTTTATTCCAAAATAGGTGATTTTTGACACATTTATATTGAAGAACATGTATGTGTATGAGAAATTTTTTAAAAGTCAAAATTATGGATGTTCTGATGTCAGCTAAGTTAAAAACTTAATGTAGTCCATTGCAATTCTAATAAGCATTAGAATTTTTTTCCTAGAATTCCTGAGATATTCCTCTTGTAATTTCATCCTGGTTTCCATAGCTCTTTTCTTTATTATGGTTTTACATTGAGAATAAACACTGCCCTTTAGAGGATTTAGAATTGCTGTCAATTTCAGCGTGCTGCAAGCAAGAGTTCATCTTCCTTTTGAAACTACCTGTCCTTTCTAACCTCTTAATTTTTAGCACATTCTCTAGACTTAATCAAAATGACATCTTGGACTCAACTTTGACTTCATTTTCTGATTGCAAGTTATTGCTGTGTTGCCTACATCATAGGTTCTCAACCCTTTACATTGTTGATACTCATTTGTATGATGCACTCCCATGGGTAGTACCCAGGATTATTTGTCATTGCCATTGTACTAGTTAGTAGTAGTTCTACCCATTACTCTCCCACTCAGAAGCATATTGGCAAGAAAGTGATGGTGTGAGGAAGGGTAAACTTGACCTAATTTTAATGGACAGAAAATAAATTGTAAACCTTTTACAGCTAGTGGTGGTCATTCACTCGGACTTGCTATCTTTACTGTTCTTTTCCCAGTTCTGTGCTATATACAGACAGCTCTTACTCTTCTTACCTTTTTTTTTTTTTTTTTTTTGCGGTATGCGGGCCTCTCACTGTTGTGGCCTCTCCCTGTTGCGGAGCACAGGCTCTGGACGCGCAGGCTCAACGGCCATGGCTCACGGGCCCAGCCGCTCCGCGGCATGTGGGATCTTCCCAGACGGGGCACGAACCCGTGTCCCCTGCATTGGCAGGCGGACGCTCAACCACTGCGCCACCAGGGAAGCCCTCTTACCTTTTTATAAAACAGTGCTTTCCTTCTGTTCATTTGCTCCATCTTTGCCAGAATACCCTCTATAAAGCCTTCAGCTCTACTTTGGTCTTATTACTTTCCCTGACACAAGCCATTGCTAATTCCCATCTTTATGGCCCGAGGGTTTCCTGAGAGTTTCATTACTCTGATTTGTAACTTATTTTAATTTTGAAGTCCATGTTGTTTTTGAACTTTAGAAGATTGGCTCTATTTCTTTATTCCCCTTAAAAACAGGACCATTGACATTTGTGGTATTTAATATGTAAAGTACGCTGAAGGAATGATACGCTTAATATTTAGTTGGCACAAATTTGAATTTGGCTTGGGAGAAATGGCATGCTTAGCCACCACATTCTTATCAGTTCCCATTGTACTAAGTACATTTCTTTGCAATGGGTCATTCTCCTTTATTCTGTAGTGAGCATTTCCCTATAATGATGAAAAACTTGTATCTGTAAAAATTGCTATGCAGTAGCAGTTATCATTTGTCACTGATATAGTTTTGCATTTTCTGGTAAGGTATAATGTGACATAAGTAGTGATGTAGTATAAAATAGTCTTATATCTTGGCAGATTTCACTAATGTTTTTCTGTTGGCGTTAGTTTGCTATAGTGTGGATCTTGGGGGCAACAAAGCATGGTTGAATATATCTGACTTCTACCAGTATGGTCCTGTTGTATGGCACATTCATGTTTGTTTGTATTGGAATAGATAACTAAAAGGTTTCAGCATATAAGCTTTTTCTTTCTTTCGACAGAATTTGTGAGTTTTCTTCCATTCTCCCCCAAATAAAAATATGGTTACAATGGTATTAGCTACAGGTAGGATGGCAAAGTAAGAATGTAAGGACAGTCAGTCAAATGTTAATCTGTAGAGTTAAGTAAGTCAAACTAAGACTTTGTCCAATTGGTTGACTTGTATGCATGTTCATTCTTTTTCTTTTTCCTTTTTTTTTTTTTTTTTTTTTTTGCGGTACACGGGCCTCTCACCACTGTGGCCTCTCCCGCTGCGGAGCACAGGCTCCGGACACGCAGGCTCAGCGGCCATGGCTCACGGGCCCAGCTGCTCCCCGGCATGTGGGATCTTCCCGGACCGGGGCACGAACCCGTGTCCCCTGCATCGGCAGGTGGACTCTCAACCACTGCGCCACCAGGGAAGCCCTGGTGTTTGAATTTTTTTAATTCATTTTATGACTCTGGGCAGGTATTACATCTCTGTGACTCTTATTTCCACATCTGCAAAATGGAAGTAATAATAGCATCTACCTCTAGGATATTTTATATAGAGTTAATACATCCCCGTGGTAATAGTAGATAGCAAGTATACTGCTTACCTTCTTTTGTGCTTCTTTGATATCACTTCATTGTGGCTTGATTTATTAATTTTGGATTAAGTTTAAGAGAATTTTAATAAACTGCTTAAACTTTAAATTTAATATTTATTGATTACTTGCTACTTTATAAGCCCTGTGCATAAAGAAAAACAATAAATATAAAAAGCCTCTACTCATAAAAAGAATCTCAGCAACCTAGAGGGGAAAGTACTGTGTGTTGGTCAAATTCAGAAGAGCTGGTCTTCAACCTTCTTTTTTAAAAGTGGCTGATAATCTGGTCCCACTAAGGAATTATACATAACACACAGTGTGCATGTGCAAGTTTAAAGAAACACTATAAAAAATGAGGTTTTTAAAACAAAAAATGCTTTGTGATGGAAATATTGGGAAATGGGGCCTTGATTGGTGAGAAACTTCAGCCCAAGTAGGTCAGCATTAATGCTACCTCTGAGAAGGGCTCTGGGGAAGGGGAGAAGGAAAGCCCCCTAGTGTCAGACAGTTTTAGCAGTTATCACTCAATGCTCAATAATTTCTTTTTGGTACTTTTCACCATCTTTTAATCTTTAGGAGGTACATTTCGAATATGACTAAAATACTGATTTTCAAAAAAACATTTTAGAACACTCCAGGCTTTCTATCAGCATTGAGTTTTTATGTGGTTATCTTTTGTTTCATTTTTGGTAAGAATCAGGGAGCCAACTACTCTGGCTTTTTAACAGGAACTAAAATGAAATTTTAGGCTGGTTTCAACATTCCTTAAACACCAGAGAATAATATACCTTGGCTTTATGAAATTCCTTGTTACTATTTTAAAAGTTAGATGGTGCAGATTTGCCATCTATTTCTTATTAGTGGAAAATGCATTCAGTTAAGTGACTGGTCAGAGTCCTCTATGATTCCATCCTTGAAGTGAAGAAGCTCTGTCCCTTCATATCTGTGTGACTTTGTCATTTATAGAACACCTAAAATTTTACTGTGTGCCAGCATCGCACAGAAAGTCTTCAAACACGTACCATCTAATTCATTAGCAGTTTTGGTGGAGCACTTTTGGAAGTAACTGGTGGAGTTGCAATTGAAAGAAAGGAAAGCAATGCAGCCACAAGAGGGAGTAAGAGAATAATTTCTAAATTGATGGGCCTTCGTTGCAACGAAAATAGCTGCTTGCCTTTTAGAATTTTGAGACGTTAGGAATGATAAAAGTCTCAGGGGCTCTACAGAATAAAGTGAAAGTTCTGGGAAAATTCTCTGTGTACAAGGGAATTGTGCAGGACTAGAATTGTGAACTTCTACGTTGTGCTATAGAATTTGAATTAAACTTTGTTTTGAGGATATTATTTAAAATGACATTTGTGGGCCTTTTGAGTTTTTTAATTGAATAATAAAATAAATTGGGAGGTGACTTTTACAGAATCATTGGATTTGGGGCTTGAAGGAGCATCTACCCTAGCTTTTTCATTTTCACAGATCAAGAAGCTGAAGCAAAATAAGACTTTGTCCAATTGTGTGACCTGTATGCATGTTTGTTAATCCAGGAGAGATACTGTTGCATTTAATTTACGAGGAGTGCCCAATTTTTGTTGCATTGGAATTTCATGTTATTTGAATTGTTTAATGAGTTGGACATTAGAGAAGTTAGAAGTGTTTTTTAGAGAAGGTTAAATCCCATCTTGTAACTGGAAAAATTACCACTTTGTTTAATTTCATTAAAAATGATGGCTTTCGTTTTAGACTATATTTTAGGGTTCTATACTTAAATGAAAATAGCAAGAATCACACTTGAGGGCCTTGTGCTTCAAGTTCTTGGCACCTTTTCCCTTTTAGCCATCGGCATTTTTTGTGTATGAAAGCGTACTATCTCTATCCTGGCCTCTTCCTTTGTGTTCAGGGAAGAGGGCCATGATAGTACAGTCTAAAACAGAGCAGTGGGTTGTAGAGGCTTGGTCTTCCCCATGCACAACACACATCTGGTGAAATCAAGTCAAAGGAGACACTTGCCCAGCTATGTTTTCAAATTGCAGTCCGTAAATGTCTCATTAGAGGTTGATTCTTTTGCTTTATTATTCTGGGACTATTTACTGTTTGCTTAGTGACATTTTAATGTATATTAATTAATGGAAATTAAATTTAACAGTATAACCAATTGTTGGAATACTCTCCAAGACAAAGTGGGAACCTCCTCTCCACCTCTCATTTTTATTCGCAAATGCATCACTTATTTTTGTGACTTTTTTCTCCTAAATACAAGTTTTACCAGCCCAATAAGGAAATTTGAAAAACATAGATGAGCACATAAAGGGTATAAGAGTGGAGAGCAAAACTCACTGATAATGCCGTCTTCCAGAAATAGTCACTTTTTTAAAATCACTTTTTAAAAAAACTATTTATTTATTTTTGGCTGCACTGCGTCTTCGTTGCTGTGCACGGGCTTTCTCTAGTTACGGCGAGCGGGGGCTACTTTTCGTTGCGGTGCACGGTCTTCTTTTTGCGGTGGCTTCTCTTGTGGAGCATGGACTCTAGGCGTGCGGGCTCAGTAGTTGTGGCTCAGTGGGCTCTAGAGCGCAGGCTCAGTAGTTACGGCACACGGGCTTAGTTGCTCTGCCGCATGTGGGGATCTTCCCGGACCAGGGCTTGAACCCATGTCCCCTGCACTGGCAGGCGGATTCTTAACCACTGCCCCACCAGGGAAGTCCCCCAGAAATAGTCACTATTAAGAAGGTTTTTCTTTAAAACTTACTTTTATATAAGTGTAATATTAAGTAACCAAAAGTGAAAATAGCTTCTTCTACATATGGTAATTAAACTGCCTTTCTAACCATTTGTTTTTTAACTTTTTATTTTGAAATAAGTTCAAATTTTCCCATATATCCTTTACTTGATTCCCCAAATGTTAACATGTGTAACTACAGTATAATGATCAAAATCAATAAATTAATAAAATAATGGATAAAATAAACTATTATATAACCTATAGCACTTACAAATTATACCACTATAATTGCCTAATTCTGGTCCAGAATTCAATCCAGGATCACAGTTTGTATTTCATTGTCATGTCTCCTTACTCTTCTTTAATCTGGATCAGTTTTTCAGTCGTTGCCTTTTGCCACTTTTTTCAAGAGAACTGGCCCGTTGTTTTGTAGAATATCCCTCAATTTGGATATGTCTGGTGATCCCTCATGAGTAAACTCAGATTGTGCATTTTGGGGAAGAATTCCTGGAAATGATATTGTGCCCTCCTTGGTGCATCATATTAGGAGACACATGTTGTTCTGTTACCGAACCATTATCTTTAGATAGGACATTATATTTTCTAATTTAAACAGCAGGGAGGACTTCTAAAAACACCCTGTGGTGCAAAAGTATCATTTTTTTTTAAGATAGATGCCCCATAAGTATGAATACTTTACCAAAGGTTAGAACTAAATATAGTTTGCCAAAGTCCTTTTTAAATGGGTTATGTAATTTTATAATGAATGGATTACTGTTTTGAAAGGGGGAAGAAATCCCAGCTCTATAACTTGTGATTTTCCTTTGAAATACATTTTCATTAATTGGCTTCATGTATTCTAATTGACAAGCTAAACCACAGCCACTAGCCCAGTGATTTTTTTTTTTTTTTTTTTTTTGCGGTACGCGGGCCTCTCACTGCTGTGGCCTCTCCCGTTGAGGAGCACAGGCTCCGGACGCGCAGGCTCAGCGGCCATGACTCACGGGCCCGGCCGCTCCGTGGCATGTTAGCCCAGTGATTTAATTTGAGTGCATAGTGACAGGTGATCTTTCTTTAGGGCTGAAATAAATATATAAACGGTTTACAATGAGTTCTTGTTAATTTTTTAAAGTTTAGTCTAAGGACCCTTACTCTCTACATTGTCTGATTCCCATTTAAGAAAAAGGAGGGGCTTCCCTGGTGGCACAGTGGTTGAGAGTCCGCCTGCCGATGCAGGGGACACGGGTTCGTGCCCCGGTCCGGGAAGATCCCACATGCCGCGGAGCGGCTGGGTCCGTGAGCCATGGCCGCTGAGCCTGCGCGTCCGGAGCCTGTGCTCCGCAATGGGAGAGGCCACAACAGTGAGAGGCCCGCGTACCGCAAAAAACCGCCCCCCCCCAAAAAAAACCCAAAACAAAACAAAACAAAAAAAAAGAAAAAAGGAAAGGACAAGTGAGGAATAGTGGTGGGGGGCGGGACATGTTCAGTGCGTTAGAGAAGCTTTCCTGGGGTGAAATTTGGAAGGAAGGTTTTGAAATGAATGCTACTGTGAAACACAAGAAGATCGAATGAGGAGGTGTCATGATTTTGTGTTTGAAACTCCCATCACTCCTCTTGGTGGCAGAGTTGTAGTACCAAAATCTAGGTGTCCTGACTTGCAAACAAATTTACTCTACCTTGCTGCTTCGAACTGTCCTCCCACCCTATCTCTGGTGAAGCTTTGTAGTTGTTTGTCTCCCTTAGTTGCCCCCTCCAGAGGCATTACATAGTACCTGGCGCTTATCCAAGGGTCCTGAAAGCATATTAGGATATGCTTTGGCTGCCCTTTGGCTGCTGTTTCTGAATATATGTGCTTAGTACAGCACCCAAACACCTGTCATTTTTGAGCAATTTCTAGGTCTTTAAAGAAGCAGAACATTGTTCCTTTTTGAGCAAAATATTCATTATCTAACCTACAATATCAACCTCAATAATTTTTACTACATTTTATCTTAACTATATATTTAGAAGTTTGTTAAGATGATGAACTTTTGATAGTCTTCTCGATGTTAGGCTTTTCTCCTTTAAGATTGTTCTAAGTTTCCTCTGCTATATTTAAATGAAGCTCTTCAAATTACTCTACAAATTCGGCCTTGGGATTTGATGTTTGAGTGCCTAATACGTGAAAACGTTTGTCTTTAAGGAGCCTATAAGTAGATTAAGAATACATATGTGAAAAGTCAAAGGTGCAAAATCATAATTCTTTTAAATTACACTTGCTCTGGATAACATGTTGCAGAGCATAGGATATATATAAAGTTCAAAAAACAAAACTCTTCTGATGTCATCCCACTTCCTCAGAGGTAATGTCTAATCTTTTTTGTATCCTCCTGGGAACTTGCATTGCCCACGCAAACTGTCCTTGAAGAATATACACAGGTAGGATCTTATACAAACTATTCTGTAAGTTGAACCCACACACAACACTTTGATGTATATCTTATGCTTCATTCCATACTGACACGTACCGTACCGCAGTCTTTTTAATGTTGGTATAGTGTTTGATGAGTGTAACAATGTATTTAGCTAGTCCATTGTTGATATTGACAGAAATTAGGATATTTCCTGCTCTTCAGACCTGGGAGGTACAGAAAATGTAGACTAAACTGAATATTTTTGAGAATTGGCTTGAGAGAGAGCATAGTGTTAGAGCTGGGTATATTGAAAGGTGAATGGTACAGATTACTTTAAGTCAGTCAACAGTTCTTAAGAGTGATCTGTGGACCCCTGGGAGTCCTGCTGGGGGGGATTCATGAGGTCACACCTATTTTCTGTCTCTTTTACAGATGAGAAACCTGAGGCCAGAGAAATTTCAGAACTTCGTCAAGTTGACATAGCTAGTAAGCAGTGAACTGGCATTTGAACATAGGTAGTAAGCAGTGTAAGCTTGTGCCTTTTACAATCTGCTGTAAAAAGAACAAGTACTGACAGAAAATGTTTCCTTTATCTTATGTACTTTGATATAATTTAATCCTGTGGGTTTGTTTTTGTTTTTGTTTTTGTTTTGCTGTAATTACTTCAGTTTATTCCTTCACCAGAACCTTCAGGAGGTGCCACAAAACCAGGTGGGGAAGCCCAGAGCTCAGCATGTCCCCGCCCTCTTTAATCCTGTGTTTTTAAATGAAAGGTTTTTTGTGCATTATTTCACCACTCTTATTAGATACACAAATTTTTGATTACTGAACCTGAACTGAAGTACTAAAGTTGAGAGTACAAGTGCACTAAAGCAGGTTTTTTGGATGTCAAGATCCCCATGTCTTATATTTGCATCTAACTGAGTAGAGTACCTACTCTTTTAGGAGCTGTGATTGGTGCTTTCCTGTTTATATAAACTATACTCTCATTTAGACCTCGTCGTAGTGGCCTTTTGAAGTAGATTTTCATTTTAATCATTTGTAAATATTTTTTATTAAAAAAATCATTTTATAAAATAAAATTTCATTTAATTCTTTAATAGATGAGAAAACTAAGGCTCTGAGAGATTAACTTGCCTGAGATCTCAAAATTGATGAGAGTGGGATTTAAGGTCTGCCTGATTTTAGTTTATACTGTTTCTATTACACCAAGCTGTTGCTCCAAGAAATGCTTGGATGCCCAGAGATTAGGGCCTTGCCACCAGCTCAGGCTGCAGTTTTGGTGTTTTAGATAGTTTCTAGTCTTGATTGTTCCTACAGATTTGATATTTTACTCTTCTTAATTTCCAGCTGTAATCATATTAAAGGAGAGTGAGAGAGGTATATCACTAGAATAGAGATAGACTTTCAGTTTACAAACTTTCTGTTAGAAATATTTGACCACAGTTAGAATTCAATGTTTATTGAAATTCCTAGTGGGGGCAGGTTGAGCCTACCTCAAGAGGGGCAGTCAGAACTAGGTAACCTGTCAGTTTGTGTGGTTCCTTAATGTTAATCCACTCCAGAGTCAAAGCATTGATGTTATGTAGACCATCTTTGGATCAAGCACGTGCTAGAAACTATTGTTAATATATTCTGCCCTGGGTAAATTGACTGGCTTGGGGGAAAAATCATTACTTGACCCCATATCTTAAGTGTTCTTACAGCCTAAGAGGTTAATTGTACATGGCGCTGTAGAGGAAAAAAAAAATCTTTTAACTCTAAAATGTCAAGCTCCACATAATTTATCCATTGATTAGGTTAAGGTTCAGCACCCTCTCCAGAACTATAGCATGTATTTAGCTCTGGATTGAACCCGTGCCCCTCCCTGCAGTGGAAGCACGGAGTCTTAACCACTGCACTGCCAGGGAAGTCCCTATTTTTAAAGGAACATTTCAGAGACATTTCAGATGTGGGCTTCATGCTTTCAATCCCACATAACGTTAAGTGGGGATGACTACTGTATAAAGTCAGAATGTGCATTAACTCGAATTCAGCAGATTAATTTTAGGTATTTTTAAATGGCCATGGTTATCTTTAAAAGACAGTAGCTGTCATTAAAAACATTTTTTAAAACTGCTTGAGGGGAACTACTGTGAATCTCTAAATCAAAATCTATTTCGGCAAGATCCGTTTTGACACTATATATAGTACAACTGCTCTTCAGACAAGTAACTACTCCCTATTATTTGATAACATTTTAACATTCATATTTAGCATATAATGCTGATGTGAAAAATTTTTAAAAATCATATAGGTAGTGATTATAAAAAGATTTAGCTTTTTAATTTTTTCTACAAAAAATTCACACCATTTTTCCATTTTCACTAGTTCTTTTCAATTTCATATTAATAATTCATAATCAATACCAGTAACTAAGAAAAAATGCTTCATCAATTGTGTGACAGAAACTGCTATCTGTTTACTAAAACTGAGGCTCCCCTCTAATTCCTGTGCACACAGCTGGACCAGATTTCCCAGTGTCCCTCTTAAATGCAGGCAAGTGACTGTTTTTACCAATGGAATGTACATGCGGGCAGTGGGTACTAACTTTAGACTACATGCTCCTTTATGTTATTTTTTTCTCTGACTGGCTAAAATGGAGATCAGCTCAATATTAACATTGTAGTCTCAGTTAAGTGCTTGAGTGTAAGATGTTATTAAAGTTTGTGTTTGACCTGAAAATCCTTTTCTGTTATAAATTACATTTAGATTAGAAGGTCAGTGTTATGGAGAATTTTACAAGTGGAAGGTTCATCAGTAGTCAGCCTAACCGTTGTTTTATAAGTAGAAGTTGTGACACCTCATTTGCTTCTTTCCTTATATGAATGCTACATTTCCTTTTAAATTTAGATTCTCACAATGTCCCACAGTTGTCATCACCTTCACTTTACTACTACACGTGAATGAAATATAGGAAGTTGTATACTTCGCGCAGGGTATTTTCTGAAGTTTTTGTATGTTGAAAATAGCTATTAGTTCTTTCCTCTCTTCATTTTCTCTTCTCCAGTTTTCCTTGTCACTGCTGCTTTCTGATAAGTGCTGCTTCCTTTTTTTCCCCTCTGTTTTTATTTCCATCATGGTCTTCTCCCTACATTTGCCTTTCTCCTCTGACTTTTAAATCCGGAAAATTGAACTTTTATTTCTCTTTGGTTAGTTTGATAAATTAACTACTTAATCACCTCTGTAGTGTTACAATTAATTCAGTGAACTCTATGTCCTCCATATCTTAGAGTTGAATGAGACTACATCTTATTTGTGAATCTCCTCTAAAAAATAGTGATTTTTCTCATTTCTCCTGAAAATCTCTGTAAGAAGAGTAGAACTTACTGTCTGACGAGGTGGCCTGTTCCAAATTTGTTTTGTAAGTTTTCTCATACTGTGCAGAAATATGCCTCTGCCCAAATTTAACTAGTCTTGTCTTCTGGAGCCATTCATGTCATATTCTTTCAGTTTTCATGACTGTTTCCAGTTTTCATCAACACTCTTGCTTGCTTTCCTGGATACTCTCCAGTTTTTCAAAGCCTAACTTGATACTTTTGGCGGGGGCTCAGGGGGGTGAGCCACGCAGCATGTGGGATCTTAGTTCCCTGACCAGGGATTGAACCCGTGCCCCCCCTGCAGTGGAAGCACGGAGTCTTAACCACTGGACTGCCAGGGAAGTCCCTATTTTTAAAGGAACAATATACTCTAGATTTGGTTTCCTCAGCACAGTGTAGAACTGAATCATCATCCTTCATTTTGATTTCTAATTAATATCTTAGAATCATATTCTCCTTCTTAGTAGGCATATCATCCTGTTGAGATAGAGAAAACGTAGAATAATGTTGTAGAACAGGTCAGATTGCCTAGTTGGAGTTGTACCTTCACAACTGAGCTGTGGTTTTTGAGCTCGGCACCATTTGTTGTCTTCTATGAGATGGCAATAATTGTAGTTTGTACCTCATAGGTAAGGTTATGGAAGGATCAAATTAATCCATGTAAAGTGATTAAGTGTCAAAAATGGCATGTTTATTATTGAAAATGATGTTTTCATTATTTTTCTCAGTTGTCTATTGCTGCATAACAAACCGATCAAAACTGAAACTGATTTATTCTTTTTTGTAACTCTGTGGCTTGTCTGGATTCTTTTGGACAGTTTTTCACATGGTGTTGGCTGTGGTCACTCATTGCTGTCTTTAGCTGGGGCTGAAATATCCAAATGGCTTCACTAAACATGTTCCACGACTGGGGCTGACTTGACCTTTCTCTCCAGCAAGATAGTTTTGTTTTGTTTTGTTTTTTAATGCTGGCTTAGGGCTCCAAGAGGGCAAAAAGGGAAGTTGCTAGTCCTCTTAAGGGTTAGGCCTAGATCTGGAACAGGAGTCATTTTCACCGCATTCTGTTGGTTAAAGCAAGACAACAAAGTTAACTCGGACTCAGGAGAAAGGAAATGAATTCCACCTCTTGACAGGAGGAGTGGCATACATGAACAGGGATGGTAGGGGAATTGGTGGAGGACATTCTGTTCTTTCATAGTTAGCTTTTTGAACCAAATTTAATCTTTAATCCAGTCTTTCTTGCTTTTTGTTTTTTAAATCTTAATGGTTCTTACCTTTATGTCATCAGAAGATTTTAAAAGTTTGTCATTTATCCCTTTCTCAACTTTTTATTTTTAACAGCTTTATTGAGGTATAATTGACATACAAAGAACTGCACATATTTATTTAATGGGTACAATGTGATGAGTTTGCTTTTTCAACTTCTTGTAGTCAGCATTTTACCAGAAACATTCGCCACTGTTGATCCTTGGTACTTCTAGTCTATCATTAGGCCAATAAACAGCCTGACTACTGGTATCTTGCCTTCTTGTTACTTGTAGGTTCTGGTTAATAGCTTTAAAGTAGTTTTTGCCGTTGTTATTGTTTTAATCAGATGTTATGGCTAAATTCAGTGTTCACCTTGAGGGAAGAGGTGCTTAATTGCTAATTTAAAAATTCTCAGTGTGAGTTACCCAAATGTAAAACAACAGTTTTTAGAGATATAGAAGTTATTACTCATAAAAGATGAGTTACAATTTCTTATGACATTTATTGACACCTTGCCTAAATAACTTCTGCAAGTTTTCAGATGTATACTTTAAAGTTTTACATTTTAAGTGATTCACCCTTAACTAACTGCACATGTTTGTGGCCCTCATCTTTACATATATACAGTGGGTTAGATAAAAGTCATTGAAAAGTGAAGGACATGACGAGGTAGTGTTATTCTGTTTCTGTTGTCCTCCCTGCTAGACATTTTTTTTTTTTTTTTTTTTTTTGCGGTATGCGGGCCTCTCACTGTTGTGGCCTCCCCCGTTGCGGAGCACAGGCTCCGGACGCGCAGGCTCAGCGGCCATGGCTCACGGGCCCAGCCGCTCCGCGGCATATGGGATCCTCCCAGACCGGGGCACGAACCCGTATCCCCTGCATCGGCAGGCGGACTCTCAACCACTTGCGCCACCAGGGAGGCCCCCTGCTAGACATTTTATCCTCAGACTTAGAGACTGTCTTGCTCACTATTCTCAGTGCCTAGCACAGTACCATTTAAGTATTGAAGAATAAGTGAATGTAAAAAATACGTTGAAGCAGTAAAATATGAAATAGAAATGCCTAGGTAGAGAATTGATTTCATGGTTAGGCTTTTACTTGTTGTCACTTCTTTCATTTGAAAATATTCTTTGTCAATCTTAAATATACATAAATGAGCCAGAGAGCAGTTCACAACCGAATTGTATATGGAACCTTCTTTAGATTTATATATATTTTTTCCCGCTATTTAATTTGAAGTGATTTGTGAATTCTGGTTAATCTCAATACACTTTTTCCTTAGTTAGACTTCATAGTCTTACTTTTAGCCTAGCCAGTCAGAAGTGGAATTTCAAGTGTGGAGTGCCACAGGTTAAACCTAGACTTCTGAATCCAAAGCCATTATGCTATACCGTCTCCCATAGTGGAATGAATAATGCATTTTGTATTAAGATACAAAACTTGAAAAAGCCTGGTCATTTGTTTCTTAAGTTAAAAAAAAAAAAAAAACACTTACTATACTAAATGGAACTATCTTTTGTTGTTTAGGCAGATCCGCAGATCCCCAAAGAGCAGCTATAGTGTTCACAGAGTGTTCATGCCTCAAAGAGGACGATGGTGTTTAAAGGACAAAATGACAGGACGTTTGAATTTTGCCAAGTCTTAGGTTATAGGCATTCCTTCTTCGGAGGAAGCAGTGGTCTTCCAAGCCCAGAGAGTTCCTTTATTTCTAGTTTGGTTGAGATTTCACACTAGAAGCTGCCTCAAAGTTTAAATGAATCAGTGAGTGAATGAATTCCAAAACACTTCTGCAGCTGAGAGATCTTTGAATGTGAAAATCTGGGTGTGGTGTAATAAGAATTTTGTATTCTAACCAAAGTGGTCTTCTGATTTCAGGCCAATGGTTTCAAATATCAGTTAATAATCACAGGAAACATTATTTCAGGTTGAATTCTCTCATCTCCAACCCTTTCCTGTAATGCATTGCAACCTGCTCCTACTGCCAACTTGGAACTAC
Organism: Mesoplodon densirostris; assembly: GCF_025265405.1. NCBI lineage: Eukaryota > Metazoa > Chordata > Mammalia > Artiodactyla > Ziphiidae > Mesoplodon > Mesoplodon densirostris. Next base: position 58,679,287 of record NC_082673.1, on the reverse strand, counting down.
CCACTTCATCTGAGTATCTGATGCTTAAGTTGCAGAAAGGGGGAGAAGCCAGGTTAAAGCTTACTCTCCCACTCACCATTTGGAACATAATGAGGTAGACATACAAAGTTAGAGTTATTATTTAAAAGCATTTTTCAGCCTGTTTGGCATATAAGTAGGTGCTATTTAAACTACTTGGTTACTACCAGAAGAATAGAAACCAAGAATTAGATACCCTTTTTCCTTGTAAAAATTCAGACTTGTTTGCCCGGCTAAGCCCAGTTGAAAATTGACTTTCACCTTGATTCCTAGAGTATATTTAGTAGGAAGAAGTGGAGTATTAAAAAAAAAAAAAAAAAATTGCCTAATTCTACTACTGGAATATTATCTTTCTCCCCCTTAAAAAAAAATTACTAGTTTATTGTGCCTTATCCCCCTAATACAGTGAAATCAAGTTTTTCTTTAAGTCCATTGTAGAATATAATTATTAGCATGTTAGGATTTACTTAGTTAGATTGTTATAGTTTTTTTTTTTTTTTCTTTTTCTTTTTGCGGTATGCGGGCCTCTCACTGTTGTGGCCTTTCCTGTTGTGGAGCACAGGCTCCAGACGCGCAGGCTTAGCGGCCAGGGCTCATGGGCCCGCTCCGCGGCATGTGGGATCTTCCAGGACCGGGGCACGAACCCGTGTCCCCTGCATTGGCAGGCGGACTCTCAACCACTGCGCCACCGGGGAAGCCCAGATTGTTATAGTTTTGAACGAAATTACGTAGAATGAAGTTTAACCCATTTGGGGTGATGGGTAAATATGTATCTTATTAGCTGAAAATCACTTTAATGAAACTAAAGGTGTACTCTTCAGGTCTTTAATTCTCATACTCCTACCAGTGTCTTAATTTAGTTAGGATAAATAAAACTTTTACTTTGAACAGCTTTTTACCTGTTGTGAGGTATTACTTTAATTGTAGTCTTATAAATGACGTTTTGTTCTTTTGTTCTGCTTCCTCTGTCATGGACTCTGGTAGTGTCTGTTATACTATCGGTTTCTGCTTAAGTCATATATTCCTCCATAGTACCAAAAAGTTAATCTCTTATGTTCTTTGCATTCTAGTGTCATGACTACCTTGAAAATGAAAAGTTTGCCATTTTGTTAAATAATATAGTAATAACACATATAATATTATGAGCTATCATGGTTTCACATTCATTGAAACATGCAGTCTTTGTCAGCATGTAAATTGAAAGCACTGTGGGGGAGAGGCCAATATTCAAATTATCATCCTTAAATAATAAGCTGAACACTAATTTCAAATTTTAAGTATTGCTGTCCAAAGCATTCTGCTCTTAAACCACAAATTTACGAGCCTACGGCATTCAAAAATTGTATTGTTGGCAATGACTGGGTATTAAAGTTTTATAACTTAGGCTATAGTATGCTCTTAAAAAATGCAGATTCTTTTAGTTTTGTAAAGATTTTAGTCTTATTGTGACTGTTTCTTTTCTTCCCAAGTCTCTTTTGGAAAAGTTCTTGATTCCCAATGCTTCACAAGCAGAGAGCAAAGTCTTCTATTTGAAAATGAAAGGAGACTACTACCGCTATTTGGCTGAGGTTGCTGCTGGTGACGACAAGAAAGGTATGCTGCTTCAGCCTGAGCTGGACGCTTAGAAAATGACACAGTACGGAAGGAGTCCCTTCCGGAGTGTAGAGAATTGTTTTGTTGTTTTTTAATTGCTCAGAGCACTAAATGAAGAGTAATAATGGACTTTGCGCTCTCTCTCTCTCTCTCTCTCTTTCTTTCTTCCTTCCCTCCCCTCCCCTCCCCTCTTACCTCCCCCACCCCGTCCTTCCTTCAACTAAACAGTTGACCCTTGAGGAACACAGATTTAAGCTGCACAGGTCCATTTACACAGAGATTTTTTTCTGTAAATACTACAGTACTACATGATCCAAGGTTGGACATGAAGGGCCGCCTACAAAATTATACTCAGATTTTCGACTGCATGAAGAGTTGGCATCCCTAAACCCCTTGTTGTTCAAGGGTCAACTATATATCTACTGCCGAATAATTGGTATTCTGAAATGTATGCTTGCTAACAAGCCAATTTTATGTATAGGAATGTTTCCTCACAATTTTAATAGTGGTTATAGTATAACTGTAGAGCAGTACAAACTAATTATTAAAAATAATACTGAGATGGTTAGAGTTATTTTGTCTTGATATTGATCGATGGCTAGTGTAGTTTTCCAGGAGAAGCTTTTCTTTTTTTTTTCTTTTCTTTTTTTTTTTCTTTTAAATGTAGGAGCCTTAATCAGTTAAGGTTGCTACAGCTTAATATTTCAGAGTTTATAATTGGATAGTAAAGGTTTGGTTTGGGGGGTGAAGGTGAAGTGCAAACTTTTATTGATACATTTTGGTGTATTTTATTATCCAGGGATTGTGGATCAATCACAGCAAGCATACCAAGAAGCTTTTGAAATCAGCAAAAAGGAAATGCAGCCAACACATCCTATCAGATTGGGTCTGGCCCTTAACTTCTCTGTGTTCTATTATGAGATTCTGAACTCCCCTGAGAAAGCCTGCTCTCTTGCAAAAACAGTATGTATTTTTTACCTGTTATGTGGAAATTTAGTAATCATTATTATTTGAGCATTGAAATGTATTTTTTTTATCACAGGCATTTGATGAAGCCATTGCTGAACTTGATACATTAAGTGAAGAGTCATACAAAGACAGCACACTAATAATGCAGTTACTGAGAGACAATTTGACAGTAAGTATATACCAGCATCATGAGCGGTTAACATGGCGAAGAGATTATAGGCATACCTCTGTTTTATTGTGCTTTGCAGATACTATGAGTTTTACACATTGAAGGTTTGTTACAACCCTGTGTTGGGCAAGTCTATGGGTGCTGTTTTTCTCAAAAGTGTTTGCTCATTTCATGTCTCTTGAGTTCATATTTTGGTAATTTTCAGTGTTTCGAACCCTACACCAGCAAAAATTTCAACTGCTGAAGGTTCAGTTGATGATTAGCATTTTTTAGCAATAAAGTATTTTTTAACAAGATATGTACATTGTTTTTTTTAAAGACATAATGCTGTTGCATACTTAATAGACTACAGTATGGTGTAAACATAACATATGCACTGGAAACAAAAAATTCGTGTGACTGTTTATTTTTATATTCCCTTTTTTTTTTGTCTTTTTTTTCTTTTTTTTTAATGTAAGAGCCTATCTGCTTTTAAAACTCTGAAGAAAACCATCTTACAGAAACTGAAATATTAGACTAAGGAGTAAAAATGTATCCTTTCATTAGTTACATATACCCATTGTTAAAATTCTGGTTTTTAAAATGACTTTGTAATTCATGGTTTTGAACTTTCAATTATATAAGCCATTTTATTTTTCATTTCAATATAGTTGATTCTTTTTTTTCCATTTTAGTCACAGAAGAGTTTTGCTTTTAATATCAAAAACATACTTAAGTTCTTTTTTTAAAAATAATTTTTATTTATTTATTTGGTTGTTCTGAGTCTTAGTTGCAGCAGGCGGGCTCCTTAGTTGTGGCTCTCAAACTCCTAGTTGTGTCATGCATGTGGGACCTAGTTCCTTGACTAGGGATCGAACCTGGGTGCCCTGCATTGGGAGCATGGAGTCTTAACCACTGCACCGCCAGGGAAGTCCCTTAAGTTCTCTTCTTATTTATTTATTTATTTATGGCTGCATTGGGTCTTCGTTGCTGCACGCGAGCTTTCTCTAGTTGCAGCAAGTGGGGCTACTCTTAGTTGCGGTGCGTGGGCTTCTCATTGCGGTGGCTTCTCTTGTTGCGGAGCACGGGCTCTAGGTACTTGGGCTTCAGTAGTTACAGCACACGGGCTCAGTAGTTGTGGCTCGCGGGCTCTAGAGCGCAGGCTCAGTAGTTGTGGTGCACAGGCTTAGTTGCTCCAAGGCATATGGGATGTTCCCAGACCAGGGATTGAACCCGTGTCCCCTCCATTGGCAGGAGGATTCTTAACCACTGCGCCACCAGGGAAGCCCTCTCTTCATATTTAAATTCCATTAAAAATGGTGACCATAAAGTTGCTTCTATATTTATGTAGCTATGGTAGGGCATTAATAACTTTAGTTACAAAATTTCAGATACTCTGCGGAGTCCAAGTGGACATCTATTTTGCCTAGTCTCTTAGTAAAAAAAAAAAAAAAAAAAGACTTACTGTGGCAGGTCATGATTGTCCTTGGTATACTGCAGACTTAAAAAAAAAAAAAAACCACAATGCCAGTATCACACTGAAAAAATATATAGTTAATTCCTTAATAATATCAAATTTCTAGCATTCAATTTCCAGTTGTCTTTTTGTGTTTCTTTGTATTGTCTTTTTTTTTTTTTTTTTTCTTCCAACAGTTTTTTATTTGCATTGGGATCCAAATAGTCTACATATTGCAGTTGGTAGATATGTCTCTTTGGTCCCATAGGTTTTCACATTCTTCTCCTTCACATAAATATTAAATTTGAAGTTTTGAGGCTTGGATGAAAAAAGTATCAAGTATCTTCTGTGTGCCAGATAAAGAGCTAGGAATGAAGATTATAGTTTAGGCTGCTGGTTTTTATTAGCTTTGGGGCATTTGTTTTGGGGACTGTACATCATCATTGTATACATTTAACTTTTCTCAGCTTTATTTTATCTAACCCATTGCCAATTTTCTGAACCAGTTATATTCTCAGCAGTTTTTTGAACGTCATTATGTACTTGTTTATTATTAAACACTGAAAATTATTTTAGAAAGTATAATTGGAGGCTACGTACACACTCTGGAGATTATTTTAGTCAAGAGGATAAGGTATAGTTCCTTAAAGAGTGAATCATTTTATGTGTATCAAATGAAAGAAGCACTTCAGTTTGTTAGCTAATTTTAATATTAAGAATTTTTCAAATTTTTCTGGTTTGAAATGATGAGATAGTTCTAAAAGGTAGAACTTGAGACCTAGTCACTACTGAGTTGTTTTGTCATCACTTTTTGAGAAGGCCTGATCTGAAATATATGCTTCCAGCTGAATCTTGGTATCAGTATAGCATGCAGAGCGTATTACAACAGCTGAGTAAGAAGAAAACCAAGGTTCTGATTCTGATTCCGTCACTATTTACTATGTGCCTTCTCTGAGCTCTTGTCGTATTGCCTGTTACCATTATAGGTTGATTGGATCACTTATCTGTCAAGTAAAGAAATTTTGTCAAAACTATCTAGTATCTGAGTCTGGATCTGGTTGACCAGTGTTGTCAACACATAACCCTAGGAAGAGAAATATAAATATCCTTCATCAGATTTTTAATGTTTATATGGAAAAGACAAGGATCCATGAAAGAACTGGAAAGAGATGATAAAATAATTTCATCTTGTCTTACGAGACTACCAGTTTAATAGAAGCTTACAGACTTCTAGAGGTCATTCAGCTAACTGTATGATGTTCAAAGAAGTCTCCTTTCCAGGCCAGTAACATATTTGGTTAATAAATAAATAAAACTAAGGGGTGATTTGGGGGATAGAAAAATATTGAGCTTTTCCCCCCTTCATTCTGCAGTGTATAAGCAATATAAATTTAAGGTATCTTGAAACAATCCTTTTATAATTACCTCTAAAAATCATTATAGAGTGCTAAGACTTGTAAAAAAATATTTGAAACAGCTGAGATAATTTTGAAATCATCTTTTGAAATTGCTGAAAAACTGTAACATTAATCTAAAAATTAATAGACACCATAGGCCTACTACTATGGGACAATTCAGTTTTTACCTCTTCGAAGATTTGGTTCTGACCATACTGTTTTGTGTTCATCTATTAATTTTGAATCAGACAAATTCACAAAGGTAGTTTTTTGGTTTTTTGTTTTTTTGTAAACTAAAAATGTTAGTTAAATTTGTATTTTAGTTCTGACTTGATCCTGACTCTTGAATTTCATAGAGTGTGGTATTCTCTTTAGAGTGGCAGTCTAAAGTCTAAGTCTACCAGGGGAAAGTAGTCAGCCTGAGCTCCTTGAGCATGGGCTGAATTTGATGATTCTGGTTCAGTTGCACTAAACTTATACATCCGTCTCTCACTGGGGCTATTTGGGACAATCTACTATTCTGATAGCTATTGATATTTTTAGAACTGTAGCATTTCTATGATTTTTTCTACTTTTTCTTCACCTTCTATGAATAACCAAGAATTTCCTGTATCTGACTTTGTTATTTGAAGACAACTCTGCTGTGTACTTACTATGCTTACAGAATGATTAGGGAGGAAATAAATGTATTATATTGAGGTCTTTTATATCTTTTTAAAAATTTATTGCATTGAAGTATAGTTGATTTACAATGTTGTGTTAATTTCTGCTATAGAGCAAAGGGATTCAGTTATACACATATACATTCTTTTTCATATTATTTTCCATTGTGGTTTATCACAGGATATTGAATATAATTCCCTGGAGGCGTTTTACATCTTGAAGCTATCTTAAATGCTGCAATTTTTTAAAGAAAGCCTTCCAACAAAAACTGCTTAGATTCTGGTACTTTGGCATATATATTAAGGTTTTTTTTAAACTGAAATACACTAAAATTTCTCTCTCCCCCCCCTCCTCTTTTAACTAGTTGTGGACATCGGATACCCAAGGAGACGAAGCTGAAGCAGGAGAAGGAGGGGAAAATTAAAAGGCCTTCCAACTTTTGTCTGCCTCATTCTAAAATTTACACAGTAGACCATTTGTCATCCATGCTGTCCCACACATAGTTTTTTGTTTACGACTTATGACAGGTTTATGTTCCTTCTATTTGAATTTCTGTATTTCCCATGTGGTTTTATGTTTAAGGTTAGGGGAGTAGAGCCAGTTGACATTTAGGGAGTTACCTGTTCTCATCCTGAGGTGGCCAATACGGGGATGTGGAATTGTTATACAAGTTATAAATGTCTGGCAGAGTACTTTTGGTACATTGTGGCTTAACAAGGGCCAGGGTTAAAACTGCTTCCATGTCTAAGCAAGGAAAACTGCCTCGTATTGGTTTGTCCTGGTGGGGAATAAAAGGGATAATTGGTTCCAGTCACAGGTGTAGCTGTGGGTACTTTAAGGTTTGGAGCACTTATAAGGCTATAGTAGAAATAGATATCCCATAGATATTACATGTTAAACCATGTGTTATCTGTGGAATACTCAAGTCTCAATGTGCACACCATTGACTACAGCTACAGAAGTGTTCCTTTAGTTGTGACCCAATTTACTCTGGATAAGGGCAGAAACGGTTCACATTCCATTATTTGTAAAGTTAACTGCTGTTTGCTTTCATTATTTTTGCTACACTCATTTTATTTGTATTTAAATGTTTTAGGCAACCTAAGAACAAATGTACAAGTAAAGATGCAGTAAAAATGAATTGCTTGATATTCATTACTTCATGTATATCAAGCACAGCAGTAAAACAAAAAACCCATGTATTTAACATTTTTTAGGTTTTTTTTTTTTTGCTTTTGTGGGTTTTTTTTGTTTTGTTTTTATTTTGTTTTTTGGGTTTTTTTTTTTTTTTTTTTTTTTTTGATACTTGCCTAACATGCATGTGCTGTAAAAATAGTTAACAGGGAAATAACTTGAGATGATGGCTAGCTTTGTTTAATGTCTTATGAAATTTTCATGAACAATCCAAGCATAATTGTTAAGAACACGTGTATTAAGTTCATGTAAGTGGAATAAAAGTTTTATGAATGGACTTTTCAACTACTTTCTCTACAGCTTTTCATGTAAATTAGTCTTTTGGTTCTGAAACTTCTCTAAAGAAAATTGTACATTTTTGGAAATTTATTCCTTATTCCCTCTTGGCAGCTAATGGGCTTTTACTAAGTTTGAATACAAAGTTTATCATAACAACAAAATACTACTAAGATAACTACTACTGTTCCCAGCCATGTCCCTACTCCCCCCTCCCCCTGAAAAAAATTTTTTTTTTTTTCCAGAGACAGGGGGATTGAATGAAAAAAAAAGTAATGTGTTCCATTTAAAATTTTGGTATATGGCATTTTCTAACTTAGGAAGCCGCAATGTTCTTGGCCCATCATAACATTGGGTAGCATTAACTGTAAGTTTCGTGCTTCCAAATCACTTTTGTTTTTAAGAATTTCTTGATACTCTTATAGCCTGCCTTCAATTTTGATCTTTTATTCTTTCTATTTGTCAGGTGCACAGGATTACCTTTTTTAAGCCTTGTGTCTTGTCACCAACCGTTCCTACTTGGTGGCCATGTTCTTGGGGAAAAGGCCGCATGATCTTTCTGGCTCCACTCAATGCCTAAGGATACCCTGCTTCCTTTGCTTGCATCCCACAAACTATTTCCCTCATCCTATACACTGCAGCAAATCTCTCCCTAGTTGATGAGATTGTGTTTATCTCCCTGTAAACCCTACCTATCCTGAATGGTCTGTCATTGTCTTTGCCTTTAAAATCCTTCCTCTTCCCCTCTTTGAATAATGATGGGGCTAAGTTATACCCAAAGCTCACCCTACAAGCTATTTCCTCAGTACCTTGCAGAAAACACCAAACAAAAATACCATTTTAAAAGAGGTGTATTTTTTTTTTTTCTTTTAGAATGTAAGCTCCTCGAGAGCAGGGACAATGTTTTCTGTATGTTCTATTGTGCCTAGTACACTGTAAATGCTCAATAAATACTGATGATGGGAGGCAGTGAGTCTTGATGATAAGGGTGAGAACTGAAATCCCGAATACTGTTTTGTTGCTTGTTTTATTATGACCTCAGATTAAATTGGGAAATAGCCCTTTGGGACAATTGTCCCAAATGTTACATTCAAATAAAAGTGCAATGGAGGCCTTGGGGTCTTTCTTTCAAGGAGAAAAAGATCTCTTATGCATTTGGGACAACATCATAATGCATCTTCACGCACAGCTCTTTTCTTTTTCTATTGATTTCTCCTGACCCCCAGGCCAAGGACATGAAATAATCATTTTATAGCTACGGAGAATGAAGTTAGACTGAGGAGATGGGTTTTATTCAAGTAAATTATAAATAAAATCTAAAGCTTGTCTCATTTGCCTATTTATGTACCTCAGTCTCATCTACTAGTTTGATTCTGAAATAAATTGTGATAATACTTCATTAATATTAGCTGTTAATAGGTTTCTACATAGTAGTGCCCAGTAGATAAAGGAAGATTTCAACCTGAGATTTTTTTTTGCCTTGAGATTTGAATAGTAAATTTTTTATAACATTTATTAAATTGCCCCAAATTCAGGCTTCATGTCTGTTTCTGTCAGCAGTTTCAGGAATTTGGAGACTCCAGCAATGTAATGTATTTGGTGTGTGTGTGTAGTATTGGAGTTGTTAAATGTATATGTCCACTTCAGAGTTGTGCCTTGAGAGTGGGCAGGAGTGTGATCAGTTAAAAGGATGGATTTTTGCTGCCACTTTGGCCTATGGTCTTGGCTTTTCCAGTTAATAACTGTTCGTTTTTTGTGCGATGAAGATAGAAATTGGGGTGGGGGAGTAAAAGAATTAAAAGAATGTAATGTCAAGTGGTTTAGTAACTGTAGGAGCTCAGTTCTTTTCCTGTCTTCCCTAAAAATAGTCACCAATCCTGCCATGGCCCAGTGCATATTTTAAAACTAGTTAAAGCCAATTTGTAATCTGCAATCTTAGATTATTTGAGGTCAGGTCTCAACTTGATTGAATAATTTGGGAACTCTAACAATGGTGAGATGTTGAAAAATCTTCAGTAGGCTCTGAATGTAGATCTAAGAATTTGACACTTCAGTGAGCGGTGGTGGCATCATTTAAATGGTTTATCTCTCCATTAGGAGAGAATGGCAGTTTATTTGGATTCAAGTACATCATAGTCACTGCACGAGAGCCTGCAGTGTGTGAGGAACTTTAACTGGTGCTCAAAGATACATACCTTCCTGTGGGAAAAGGTGAAGGAGTCACTAAATAAATTGCTTTACTATATTTTGTTAACATACCATATAGGAAATTACAGTGGTGGAATTGAAATATCTACAGTCTTAAGGTGGTGGCTTAGACGGGGCCCTTGGAAAATGGCTGGACTTGGATACTTCTCTGAATGTGAAATTGCATCTGTAAAGTACTTTGCTGTTATTTTTAGTGTGACCTATAGCAATCCCAATCTCGATTAATTCTAGTTCCTTTTAGTAGACTAGAGACCTAAACATAAGATACTGCTGGGTCTTTGTAGGATTTTTGTTTTTTGTTTCTTTAGAAACTTTACAACAGGCCTCTAAGGAAACTGATATTCTTGGATGACAAAATGGTATTCAAGAACCCATCACAGTGGTAGATCTGCTTTAAAAGTCTGAAAACTAACCTTAAAAATGTTGCTTGTGTACATCCAAGTCTGGTTATGCTACTCACCTGGGTCCTTTGAAGTCTACTTTATGTATGACGGTCAACCCCCAAGTATTTGAAAACTTGATGGTAGACCAACTATTTGGAAGACATGCTTCTGACCTGTGTACCATAATTACTCAGTTTGTAAGAATATCCAACCATCCTGCTGGTCAAGCAAGCATATGTGTCTTTTGGATGCAGAAACCAAGGATATATTGAATGCATATATTTAGGCACAGCTATTATCAATCCTAGGTGATGCCAGGGACTCCGTTGGTGATGAGTACTTTTTTTCTTATAAGTCCATTCCATAAAATTTCTGAAAGACCAAACTTAACTAATGTTAATCAAAGACTTGTCAGTAGTAAATTTATTTCCAATTCAAGAACTTCTGAAACCTATCAGTATTTCAGTAGGGGCTTACATTTTTTTTTTTATTATCGGAGTTTGGTTAGGGCCAGTCACTGTTCTGAGTGATTAAGAAGGACTTGTCAGAGAAGATTTATGTTTGAGTCAGACTTGCAGAATGGATGGTATCCGATGGAGTATGAACCAAGGCATCAAGATAGGAGAATTTAAAGATGACTTCTGTGCGCTCACAGGTGAGGAACTCTGTGAGAGCGTGTAGGAAGAAGAAATAGGCTCTGCTTTCTGAGTAAGAGGCAAGTGGCTTTCACTTTTAATGCTCTTGATCAAATCAGGGCTAAAGTGCTTATTCCCAGCACCCAGTCTCTGGGATTCTAATTTCTAAAGCCCAGGGATATGTGTTTACTTCATGAGCTGTAATAACTTAGTGTCCACATTGCTGAAATCTGTAGGAGGAGAGGGAATGTGTAACGTTTGGGAAAACAAGGGCATGTAAAACCATGGCGGCCCCCAGCCCCCAAAAATAAAAGCTGTTTCTAAACTTGAGAACTTCAGTCTGCAAAACAAAAGTTTGTGGATCTGCTCAGCAGATCATGTTTCCCAAGCAGAGATAATGATAAAGTTTACCTGTCACAAAAGATTTTTCACATTAATGATCCTGGTTTAGTTTGGAAACAGGTAGGTACTTTAGAACTTCTAGTGTGTCAAGAGAAGAAAGGTAACATGATTTTATGGGGGTTTTTGATTGTATTTTTAAAATTTATTTTTTGCTGTGTTGGGTCTTTGTTTCTGTGCAAGGGCTTTCTCTAGTTGCAGAGAGCGGGGGCCGCTCTTCATCGCGGTGCACAGGCCTCTCACTATCGCGGCCTCTTGTTGCGGAGCACAGGCTCCAGATGCGCAGGCTCAGTAGTTGTGGCTCACGGGCCTAGTTGCTCCACGGCATGTGGGATCCTCCCAGACCAGGGCTCGAACCCGTGTCCCCTGCATTAGCAGGCAGATTCTCAACCACTGCGCCACCAGGGAAGCCCCTGTATTTTTAATGAATGCCATTTCTACTATTTTCCTTAACTCCTGCCATGCATAAAAATCAAATCCAGGGAATTCCCTGGCAGTCAAGTGGTTAGGACTCACTGCCGAGGGCACGGATTTAATCCCTGGTTGGGGAACTAAGATCCCACAAGTCACGAGGCGTGGGAAAAATCAAATTAAGAAAAATGAAAGATTTAAGAGCAAACTTTAGAATGTTAAGATGTAAGTGAATAACTTGCTGACCTTGAAGTTTGTAAGGAAAGATCTCTTAAGATGGACACAGAAAACCTAACTAGAAAAATTAGATGTAAATTCAGAATCTTAATATATGAACGTTAATATAAATTCAACTGCATAGAAATTTTTATATCTGGAAGTGGAAAGAAGCACCTGAGAAAAAACCTAATGGACAAAAAATTGGTTTAAATATATAAAGAATTATAATAAAATAGAAAAATGGACAAAGATTTTGAAAGTGCATTTTTATAGAAGAGATATCTGATCAATAAATAAATGAAAAGAGGCTTAACCAGGAAAATGCAAACCAAGACCACAATTAATCTTGATTAGTATAGTTTGAAAGTCTGGCCACACCAGACATTAGAGATGATGTGGATGGAGATCTCTCATACATTGCTGATGGGAGTTTAAATTAGTACATCCCTTTGGAAAACAATGGTATTGTGAAGTTGAACATTCCACATCCCTACAACTGAGCAATTCTCTGATGAGCATATCTTTTTTAAGTATTTAAAATACTTGCATGTGTGCCCTCAGGAAATTTAAAAAGATTATTCAGAGCTGCACAATTTGAATTAGAAAAAATTGGAGACGATCCAAATGTTCATTGAAAGGAAATGGATATTTTCCTGATGACATCGTCTTCATTTGTGAAAATAAGTCAACTATAGTCCAGTCAGGAACATGGTTGAATTTTAAGAACAATATTGAGGGAAAAAAAAAGCCCCAGTAAACTACATAAAACAGTACAATATAAAGTTCAAAAATGAGCAGATCTTACGCTTAGGCATACATATATGTGACAAAACTTTCCTTTGCCAAGGATATGAATGACAAGTACAAAATTTAGAATAGAGGTTAACTGGAGAAGAAGCAGGGGGGCAGGCTAGGACAGGAAGACAAGGTAAGTAAGTTATCAGCTTGGGAGCAGGGCGGTTGGGTTCACAAATAATCATTAGAAAGAGATCCATTCAAGAACGGGTCAAACAAGGATTATGATTAATCCAGTTCTGGGCATGAGAAGTCACAGAAAGGAAAGGAACTAAATGGAAACAGTACAGTAGGCCAATAAATTCATTAGTCAAAGGCTTGCTTGAATGGTAAAAAGATTGGCAGAGTTTTAAAATATGAAAAATAGCAAGTTTGATGAAACAGCATGTGAAACTGTCAATAGAGACTTAAAAATTGCCACCCCATACATTACACCCTAAAACTGTCCTACGATCCTTTCCATTTAGCTCCGCAGGAGCAGGAAGCAAGAACCAGAGATTTAGGCAGAAGAATGACTGAGCTGGGAAGGCTGTATTAGGAAACACTGAAGCAAGTGAAAAGTGAAGGGTCTCGAAAGAGGAAAGTCTTCAAGAACTTCTGGTAGCATGTTCTGAGTACGTCCTTGTGAGGCCTGAGGAATTTTGTCATACCAGCCAAACCACTTCAGCAGATTCAGCCTAAGGTTCCTCACTTCTTAACCTTTAGAGGAAACATACTGCATTCAGTCCTGAATCACGGAGGCATCTCCTATCATACCCTTTGTATAGCCAGGTCTTAAAGTTTTCAATATTTTTTCCTCATCTTCTCTTGGATTCAAGAGTTCTTAATTGGTTTCTGTAGGGAAAGTCTACTGACTTGAGTTTAAAGTACAAAATCTACTTATATGATCCATAAACGGTACTAGGTCAAATGGACATGGTTGTTGGTCCTTTATTTTCTTTTCTTTCCCAGGATTTGCAAGAGAGGTGTCCAGAAAGTCATTTTTGGTGACTTCAGTCCGTACTTGGAGGGTCTTATGAAGGATCAAAGTAGAAGAGCCAGAAAAATTGGAAATGAGACAATTTCTTTGGAGAATGCTTTAGAGTGCTGGGCATGTCCCTCCACCATCACCTGCCTGCTCAGTGGAGGAGAGGAGGGGGGCACTTCACTAACTATTCTGGAGTCTAATATATGACACAGAGTGAAGCTAGGCTCATTGGAAATTCTCAAGTCGAGATAGTGTCTAGCTGGCAATGCTGATGGCAGAGCCGTGAGAAGTAACTGCATTAAGAAATCATCCGCTCTCTCAGGGTTTGCGGAGGCGAAGAATGTAGACGTGTTTCCAGGAAGCCAGGATCAAGACAAGGGACTTGGCCTAAAAGGGCTGCCTGGATAGGATCCCTGTACCATAGTCTGAGGGGCAGAGCAGCAGCCGCCGATGGGGAGAGTGCTCAAGATCTAACCTGTGACTTGTCTCCAAAGAATCCGCGCGTGACTAAGAAAGTTGGCTGTAACAACTGTCATGGTCAGAGGAGAGCAGTGCCCAGTTTCCTTCAGGTTCTGTCCTGTGAGACTTTTCCGCCCCCCACCCAAGGCGACCGCGGTGGAGCCAGTGCAGCCAGTGGCTGAGGGAGGAGTGGGCCAGGTGAGGACGTGGAGAAGGAAGCTGCCCACAAGTCCCTCCAGCAGTGGACCACAAAGGAAAGGAGCTTTAACAGGAAGTGCAAGTAGATCTTCATCCCCACTTACAAAACAATCTCAGCTCAGTGAAAAATGACAAGGGTGAGTCTGCAAAAGACAAAGGATTAGCACACCGAGAGCTTGAGTGAAAGAGCCATCTGAAAGAAGTTATAAAATGTGTTTGATATATTAAGAAGGTGAAAGAAAGAATAGAAACCAAAATGAAAAAAACTAAAAAGACACTGAAAAAAATGAACAGGTAATTGAGTAATCTGGCTGGTAATCTAATTTAGAACTAAAACCCAGCTCAGTAAACTAAGAAAACATGTTCCTATTTCCTACTTGATTTTTTTGTTTCATTTTTTTTCTTTCTTTCAAGGAACTTTAAAGCAAAACACTAACAATGAGGAATTTTACTTTTCCCAGGAAATAAAATCTTTTCTGCCTAATGACACAAAATAGCAACTATTTTTTCCTGAGAATAAAGTCTTGTCTTTTATTAAGAAAACAAACATTTATATATTATATATTGTATCTTATTTTTAAAATCTTGATTGTATCATTTAGCAAAACTTGAGAGTGGCCTCTCATCAAAGAAATAGACTCAACATTGTGGAACTTCAGGTGATTTGGAGTTAAAGGCCTTTTTTGGTTGCATATTCTTAACTAGAGTAGCAAACGTGAAATAGTCTTCTTTTTAAAATTTTAGACTTACAAAAAAGTTGCAAAAACAGTACAAAGAATTTTTTTGTACCTTTCACCTAGATTTTCCAAATGTCAATATATTACCACATTTTTCTCCCTGAATATTTTTTTCTGAATCATTTGAGAGATATGATGCCTTTTTACCTCTATATGCTTGAGTGTTTATTTCTTTAAAAACATAGTCTCAGGAATTCCCCAGCAGTCCAGTGGGTAGGACTCAGCACTTTCACTGCTGGGTCCCTGGTCCAGGAACTAAGATACTGCAAGGCGCTCAGTGCAGCCAAAAAAAAAAAAAAAAAAAAGATAGTCTCATATGAAACTATATAATTATCAAAACCAGAAAATTTACACTGATGTGATACTAATATCTAACCTGCAGACCTTATTCAAATCTACCAGTTATCCTACAAATGACCTTTGTGGCAGAAGAAAGAAACTTTTTGTCTGGGTCTCAGATCCAATCCAGGATCTTCAGTTGTATGTATTTAGTTATGTCTCTTTAGTTTCCTTTAATCTGGAACAATTTCTCGGTTTTTGTCTTCATGGCATTTTGAAGAGTACAGACCAATTAATTTATAGAATGTTTCTTTTTTTTATTGTTTCCTTTATTTTTCCCTGATGTTTTCTCATTAGTTTCAGGTTGTGCCCTTTTTTCAGGAGTCCCACTGAAGTGATGTGAGCACTGGGACACACTTTCAGGTATAGCCCCGCTCTGCCCAGGCCTCTGGTTGTCTTTATAGAGACAACTGCCTTCCAGCTCACACATGGACCCCAGATGTCTCAAGCTGCCTTTATTTGTTGGTCATATTCTTTACTTCTAAGGATAAAGTCAAAACCCGCACTGTCCAATGCAGGAGCCACTCGCCACAGGGGACTGTGAAGAGCTTGAAATGTGTCTGGTCCAGACTGAGCTGTGCTGGATTTCTGAGGCTTAGTATGAAAAAAGAATGTAAAACATCTCATTGATAATGTTTTTATCAATCAAGATGTTTTTATCTTGATTATAGGTAGAAATGATAATGTTTGGTGCATATAGAATTAAAAGGCATATATTTTAAAAATTAATTTTACTTTTTTTTTTTTTTGCGGTATGCGGGCCTCTCACTGTTGTGGCCTCTCCCGTTGCGGAGCACAGGCTCCGGACACGCAGGCTCACCAGCCATGGCTCATGGGCCCAGCCGCTTCACGGCATGTGGGATCTTCCTGGACCAGGACACAAACCCATGTCCCCTGCATCGGCAGGCAGACTCTCAGCCACTGCGCCACCAGGGAAGCCCTAATTTTACTTTTTAATGTGACTACTAGAAAATTTTAAATTACATATGTGGCTTGCATTCTATTTCTATTAGACAGTGTTTGTCTCAAAAGTAAAAATCACAACTCTCAAATGTGTCATGAACGTGTCAAGGATTCTTTGAAACTCATTAATTAATGAGGGAAGCAATATGTGAGAAGCCAAGATGTTAGGATTTAACAACGAAATTTAATAGCAAAATGTTAGGACACAATGGCTGTGTTAGATATAAAACCAATTAAACCTTAAGAGTTATTCCACTCAACAGAAATTGTCTGCCTCTTTACTGGACAAAATTTATAATTCATTTATTTATTTATATTTGGCTGCGTTGGGTCTTCGTTGCTGCGTGCGGGCTTTCTCTAGTTGCGGCGAGCAGGGGCTACTCTTTGTTGCGGTGCACAGGCTTCTCATCGCGGTGGCTTCTCTTGCTGTGGAGCACGGGCTCTAGGCATGGGCTTCAGTAGTAGTGGCACGCAGGCTCAGTAGTCGTGGCTCGCGGGCTGTAGAGTGGAGGCTCAGTAGTTGTGGCGCACGGGCTTTGTTGCTCCGTGGCATGTGGGATCTTCCCAGACCAGGGCTCGAACCCGTGTCCCCTGTGTTGGCAGGTGGATTCTTAATCACTGCACCACCAATCATTGCACCACCAGGGAAGCCTCTGGACAAAATTTATAAATTAACAAGTAACTTCACTAAGTCTGGGACTTCTAATCAATAGGAAACAATGAGATGTACTAAGTACATTTCACTGGACCAGTGCTTACAATAGAAATAAAATACAAACCACATACGTAATTTTAAATTTTTGAGTCGCCATATTAAAAAAGCAGGTGAAATTAATTTTAATAATAAATTTTATTTAACCCAATATATCTAAAATATTATCACTTCAACATGTAATCAACATGAAAATTATTAATAAGCTATGTTACAATTTTTTTCCATGCTGAGTCTATGAAATCCAGTGTAGATTTTCCACTTACAGCATGTTTCAATTCAGAGGCAACCACTCAGAAGTTCACTAGCCACAATGGCTAGTGGCTATTGCATTGGGCAGGGTAATTCCAGACACTCTTGAGTGGTCTTTTCCTGCTATGATATGGAAAGGATGTGCCGTCCACCTTATCTGCCTTATTTCCAAATGTTGGTTGTTTTTTCTGACAGTACCCAGAGCTTCATATGAAATAGGTGGGCTCTAAGGATGGTTGGGATGCAAAAGTTCATGCAGTGAATCTGAGTGTGGGCTGTGGAGACAGTCTGGGATCGAATCCTTGCAAGGTGTGGGGATGATTGAATGAGATGATACACATCACATGTAGCTCAATGTCTGGCACATAGGAGGTGCTCCATAAGTACCAGTGTCCCCTCTGGCAAGGGAGAGAGTCACTCAGATGAGTCATTCGTACACACAGAATGGCAGTGACTCGCCCCAGCCAGGGCTAAAGTACTGCTGGCTGAGAAACCCTTTTCAGAAACTTCTCCTGTTTTTAGTATTCACTCTTCCAGAATTCTCTGCAGCCTCCAATGGGGCTCAAACATTTAGCTTCCTCCTCCTTCTCCTCAGAAAGGCTGAGAAAGGGAAAAGCAGCTCCTAAACTCCCTCAGGCGGATCAAGTCCCCTAAAACCCAAGCAGCAAGGCAGAAGGGACAACTGTGCCATCCACTCCACAGGTGGCCTGGAAGTGAAGCCCAGCCTGGACCCAGCCCACGGAGCCAACTCTTCTCCCTGATCTGAGAACTGTCCATTTGATAAAAGAGAAAGTGAGGTCAGGGGAGCCTGATAAGAGAGGGCCACACCCCTTAGTGAGAATGGAGATGCTTGAAAAGCTTTTATAATACATAAAGGCAGGCCTGATACTCAGCCATTAATGCCATTCTGGCTGTCAGCAGCCGCTGCCCGTTCTGATGGGCTGGTGCCCAAGCCTTTCCAGTTAAGCTGTTGTTGTTCAAATAGTACCTCTGGATGGAGGTGTCCTTTACGGAGCCTGTCAAGATGCCTCATTATGCCAAGATGGACCTACGGTCCTTCACACATGCTACTCCCTTGCCCTTTCCATCTCTCTTCCTACCTCTTCTCCACCAGATTCAACAACATCAACAAACAAGCCATCTACTCCGCTGTAGCTTGCCTGGCCCTTGGAAGAGAGAGTTCCCGATAGTACACACTCTGTTGATTGGACCAGAGATGGTCAGCTGAGCCCCAAACAGCTGACCATTGGCTGGCTAGTGAGTTGGGTGTCCTGGATTGGAGAATTGAGCTGGATCAATCAGCTTCTGTACACTGTGGCCAGGTAGTGATAAATAAACAAAAACAAAGCAAATCAAAAATGGTACTGTGCTCGCTTCAGCAGCACATATACTAAAAAAATGGTACTAGAAGTTTATTTGGATTCTGGGCTTGGAGCCTATGGCAGCCATTTGGGGATCACTTATAAACTGATGAGCCAGCAGAGAAGCTGATCTACAGAGAAAAAGGAAGAGACACACAGAGGGAATCAGAAATGAGAGAGAGGGAGGGAAGGAATGAGAGAGAGAGGGGGAATGAAAGAGAGAGAGAGAGGAAGGGAGGGGCAGGGAGCCTCTGTGTCTCCTCTACCCTTTCCCGTGTCCTGTTCCAGATTAATGACCCTGGGCTACATAACTCATTTCCTGGCTTAGGTTCCAGGAGATCTCTCAATTCCTAATTTGAAGAGATTTCTATTCCTTGAAGACAAATGCACCCTGGCTACAATATTATTCTTTGAGACTCAGATTGAATGCCTCCTTGTGCAAGGACCGCCCCCGCCAAACCCCCGTCCCAACAGTCACTGCCCTTGGCTGTCTCCTCTCTTGACTCTAGGCTCCTCCAGGTCAGGGGCTTGTTCTACATTTCTTTGTATTCTCAGCACCCAGCACAGAGCTCACTAAGTATTTGTTGCCCTATGTATGATTGTTGATTGAGAGAATTAAATATACCTTAGTGTTTTCAGCCTCCAGAAAAAAATTCCTTACCTTCGCATGGCTTTTATAGTTTATAAAACATATTCATCCCCAGGCTTCTAGCTTAGAGATGAGCTGGTCAGTGTAACTATATGTTTGTATTCTTCTAGAATGATACCGACTTAGAACCGACTGCTGGGGAGGGCTTCTGGGGCTGCCTCTCACTTGACAGAAGCGGGCAATAGAGAAGTTCAGTGACCTGCCTGACGTCATGCACTTGGTGACATGACTGAGACCGTAAGTCGGGTCTCCTGACCCTGAATCGGGGTATTTCCTGTGCTCGTAATCTGAATCCTTGTATTTATCTCCACCTTAATGAAATAGGTTGTGATGACCCCCCCCCAAATGCTAAGTCGATCCTTGAAGAAGGCTTTTTAAATGCCACCTCTGAGAGCCCTCACCTTGCTCCAAGGACTGACTGCTCAGCGAATCTAGGGCAAGGTTTTAAAGGACATCAGCTCCCAAGGAACTAGGGCGGCACTGCTGTCTCAAAGCAGCACTTGTCTCCCTGGTTGCTCTCCCGGGCTGTAACCCCACACAAAACCATAACAGTCAGGCCTCTGAGCTCCACGCTGTCCCCATTCCCCAGAGTTCCTCCTCAACTCATCCATCGTACTGCCAAAGCATTCCCAGTGATTCCCACCCGACTCACCATTTCTTGGTACCACCAGGAATGCTAAAGGAAACACTCCAGCCCCAGAAGCAAGCGTCATCCTTCCCTGCTTCTGTTAGCCACTCCTTCCCGCACCCCCAGCATTAACATGTGGGACGTCTAGTCCTCAAAATGTTACCCTTTAATCAATATGCTCCTGATAAGAGAACAATTCTCTACAGAATTTTAAGTGGGGTCTACAAATTCTAAGTGCTCACATTAGTGGATTTTTTTCCTACATATAAGATATTACACTACTAGGAATATACATACTAAACCAGTAGTCTGGGTATATTCCAATTCGTAATGTGATTAAAACCATTTTATCGTTTTGGAAATGCTGCCAAGTTTGTCAAAGAAAATGGCTTATTCTCAGGACTTCCCTGGTGGTCCAGTGGCTAAGACTCCACGCTCCCAATGCAGGGGGCGTGGGTTTGATCCCTGGTCAGGGAACTAGATCCCACATGCCATAACAAAAGATCCTGCACACGGCAATGAATATCCCTCATGCTGCAGCTAAGACCCAGCACAGCCAAATAACTAAATAAATAAATAGCCCCCCCTCCCCCACAAGAAAAAGGCTTATTCTCTTATTCTGCACTCAGTCCTCCGTGGCAGGCCAGTATGTGTGATTTTTGACAAATGCAAAATATCCTTTGAAGCTCTCTACAATGAGGGAAAAAAGTCCCCAAATTATGAGAAATACTTTTTTATGTTCCACAAAAGCAACTACCTTTATTTTTTGTATTTATGTGAAATTCACGTAACACAATGTTAATCATTTTATAGTGAACAGTTCAGTGGCATTTAGTACATTCACAATGTTGTGCAAATACCACCTCTATTTAGTTCTAAACAATTTTCATCACCCCCAAAAGGAAATAGCGTGTCCATTAAGCAGTTGCTCCCCATTTCCTTCTCCCTCTAGCCCCTGGCAACCACCAATCTGCTTTTTGTCTCTATGGATTTACCTAACCTGGACACTTCATATTCATGTAATCATAGCATACGTGGCTTTTTCTGTCTAAGCTTCTTTCACTTAGCATGATGTTTTCAAGGTTCATCCACGTTGCAGCAGATATCAGTACTTCACTTTTTATAGCTGAATAAGTTTCCATTGTATGCATGTACGGAGCCTGTCTGAACTCGAGGGGACTAGACACAGACATCAACTATGGGAGGAGTGTCAAAGAATTTGTGGCCAAAAGTCTCTCTTCAGAGAGATCCTTTGAAAACCTGGATCTCCTCACCATCTCTGCCCACAGGGGCCTTGAGCATCTCTGAAGATCAGAAATGCCTCCACGGGATTCCCTGGTGGCGCAGTGGTTGAGAGTCTGCCTGCCGATGCAGGGGACACGGGTTCATGCCCTGGTCTGGGAAGATCCCACATGCCGCGGAGCGGCTAGGCCCGTGAGCCATGGCCGCTGAGCCTGTGCGTCTGGAGCCTGTGCTCCGCAACCGGAGAGGCCACAACAGTGAGAGGCCCGCGTACCGCAAAAAAAAAAAAAAAAAAAAAGCCTCCACTTTACTGGGGGCAAAATCAATGTAAGTTGCTGTCAGCTTGTCTTCCAGCTGTCAGCTTGGGCCAGAGCGTCATATACTTCCTATCAATAATTCAATTATATCAGCAGTAGAGGCTCCAGGGCTTCCCCGGGGAGCCAGCGAACACCATTCATTATTAAGCTCCAGCCTGGATGCCTACCCCGTTTCTCCTCCCTTCCTTTCTCAGCCTTTCATTTTCATCTTCTTTTTCTACTCTTTCTCTGAGGCTGCTCCTCATCATCTGGTGTGGACACCTTTCAGATTTTTTAGTTTTCCACATCTATATGCTGTCATCCTACACATGCAGAGATGCAAGAGTCTAAGAGGAAAGATGTAGTTAAGAATTCTTCCAATTCTTCATCACACTTAAAAAGGCTTTGTGTGGGTTTCCCTGGTGGCGCAGTGGTTGAGAGTCCGCCTGCCGATGCAGGGGACACGGGTTCGTGCCCCGGTCTGGGAAGATCCCACATGCCGCGGAGCGGCTGGGCCCATGAGCCATGGCCGCTGAGCCTGTGCGTCCGGAACCTGTGCTTTGCAACGGGAGAGGCCACAGCAGTGAGAGGCCCGCGTACCGCAAAAAAAAAAAAAAAAAGTCTTTGTGTGTAGGAACATTTATAGGTTTTTGCTTGTTTGTTGCTCTTCTTTTCCCCCAAGATCCTTGTGAATTGTACAAACAGGGCATCTTGGCCGGGCAGCTGGGAAGAAGGACTACAGGCTTCCTTCTGATGGCTCCTTTGTACACCCTGATTGCCCGGGAGCCTCTGGTTGTATAAGTGGTGGAGAAGAGGAGTGGGTTGCGTAGACTGTGTAGCGGCCGCTGGAGAGGAGCAGGGCCAGGAGGAAGGGATCAACCGTGGGCCGGCTGTTTCCCACCTGGCAGGACAGAGCCTTTGTTAGGGGGAGAGGACCAGCACTGAAGGAACTGGCTTCACCAGAGACCTCGTGAGACTCCGGGCTCATCTCACACCAGGGATCAGGGGCCAAGACTGCACCTGGGGCAGCATCTGTGACAAGGCCAGTCAACAGTGGCAATGGTGAGACAGCTTTCAGTGGCATCTCAGGCAGTGAACAGAAATGAGTGGGATTTGGAGCATAAGAGGAGTAACATTGGACAGTCCGTGGTGACTGCCACCAACAGACAGTCTGGTTTGAGGGCACATAGGGGCTCCTACAAGTAACTGGGAGAATTGAACAGAGTGAGGGTGGGGACAAGGCCTATGGGCTTGCAGTCAAGCAGCTGGGGGCTCAGGACCACTGTATTTTGGAGATTGGCGTTAATCTGATCTCTTTGGAACTCATAGTCTGTAGAAGTCTGCAACATATGACTTATATCCTAAATACAGGGTGATTAAAGAAACAATTGTTGGTCACTTTCACTTTCAAACATTTATTCTTCAGTGTTCTGGTGATCTATAGCTAGGAACCAAAATGCCCCAACATTTAATGGCTTAAAACAATCATTTTTATTTTGCTCATGATTTTGTAGGTCAGGAATTCGGGGTGGGTTCACTGAATGGTTTATCTCTGTTCCACACAATGTCGTCTTGGGCAGCTGGAGGACCCACTCCTGAAAGGGCTTTTCACTCACATGTCTGGCCCGTTCAACACTCCTTGGTCTCTCTCTCCCCATGTAGTGTCTCATCCTCCAGGTCCTATGCATGCATGGTCCTTCTTACAGCATGGTGGGCTTGGGGTAGCAGCATTTCTTACATGGCAACTGGCTTCCAAGAGGCAGGATGTAGAAGATGCCAAGCCAATTAAGGGCTACAACAAGAACTGGCACTGGGTCATTTCCACTGTATAACATTGATCAAAACAGGCATGGAGTCTTTCCAGGCCAAAGGAGTGGAGAAATAGACTCTACCAGTTGATGAAGGATGGCAAGTTCTCATTGCAGAAGAGCATGTGGAATGATCCGGCCAACTTCAGAAAACTCAACCTTCCACACTCAATAACTATGTACTGTGTGAACATGCAGTTAAAATTAATTTGAGAAAAATCATGGTTGTCTTTATAATCAATATGCACGCCTTGTGTCACACAGCACACTTTAATCCGACAGACTTATTCACCCCAGAGGCCTTGGAGCACATCACCATCAGTGGTGGAAAGGACAGCCATGATGCATTCTTTCATTTTCTTAAGGCTATGAGGAAGAGGGTGACAAACATGATGTTTCTGATGTGTCACCACTAGAAGAGGTCACTAAATAATAACTTGTGGAAAGTTTGAATTTCCTTGTCTACTAATTGTGTTGAGTCAGTGAAAATGTCAAGTTATACATAATATATTTCTAAGTTTCTAAACTAATGAATTGACTTTAGAGGCAATATAGGGTATGGCTAGGAGTTTGGGCTTTAGAGTCAGACGAAACTGGGTTCTCATCCTGGCTCTGCCACTTATTAAATGTGTGACCTCAGGGGAAGAGGCTTAACCCTTCCCAGCCTCCATAGCACTTATGTTTTAAGGGTGGTATCATGTGTTACCATTAACCACTGTTGCATAGCAACCTCCCCAAAACAGTGACTTAGAACAGCAATTTCTTTCTTATAATTCTGTGGGTAAGGAATTCGGGAGGGGCTCAGCTGGGTGGTTCTTCTGCTCTCGAGGCATCAGTTGGGATCACTCTCACAGCTGCCTTTGGCTTGCCATTTGACTCAGCTGGAAGGTGCAAGAAGGCTTCACTCACATGTGGGGTGCCTCAGAGCTCCTCACAGTGGCCTCTCTCCACATGGTCTCTCATTGTTCAGTGTTCTAGCCCGAGCTTCCTTGCAGTGTGGTTCCTGGTTTCTTCTGAGTGAAAGTGGAAGCTGCCAGTTCTCTTAAAAGTTACAGCCAGAACTAGCACAGTGTCATTTCCACATTAGTTTATTGGTCAAAGCAAGTCACATGGCCATCCCAGGTGTCAGGGGAGGGGAAACGGACTCCACCTCTTGGTGGGAGGAGTTGATGTGCACACAGGGAAGAGAGGACTGGATGGCAACCACCTCTGGAGACTATCTACCACACCAGGGTCAAATGAGACAGTTTATGTAAAATGCATAACACAGTGCCTGGTGTCCAATAAATGTTTGCTAATAAATAATAATTTTTAATGTGTAATAAAGATTTTATTTTTCTCAAAATGTTTGGCTTCCACTTAAGAAAATCATCAGAGAATGGGTTGTTTTGTATCTCAAAAGATAATGCACACATGATATTATTGGAAGTGATTCAATTAAACTAATCTTTTTGAGCATCTGCTGTGTGCACAACATTGTGAGACACAGTCTCTGCCTGCAAAGATCTTATCCTAGTAAAATGGGGACCAGAGGAAGAAGGAGATGGAATTTTGGTAGGAGTTGGGATGTTGAGAAGGTTTAAAAGAGATAGAAGAAAAAGAAAAAAGAGCAGCCATTATAAGTTATGGGAGGGAGACATGAAAATCCTTAAGGATCTTTGAATTTTACATTTTTATCACTGCATGTCCATTCTACCATTTCTTTATCTCTAAATTAGGGTAATAATATTTACTTGTATCAGAAAGTATAGGCTATTTTATGCTGCAGTAACAAAGACCCCCAAATCTCAGCTGCTTAATACCACTACAGTTTATTTCTCACTCATGCAAAAAGTCCAGCAATTCCATAGTAGAACTGTGGGTCCAGTGATTCTCCAGGGCAGCTGTTCTCCATGAGTTGGTTCTTCTTTCCAGGGTGCGCTGGTCTTAAGGCACCTCTATACCAATATGTGCTTCCAAGATCACTGTACCAGGGGAAGAGAGTTTATTTTTTAATTATTTTTTTGCAGTACGCGGGCCTCTCACTGTTGTGGTCTCTCCCGTTGTGGAGCACAGGCTTCAGACGCGCAGGCTCAGCGGCCATGGCTCACGGGCCCAGCCGCTCCACGGCATGTGGGATCTTCCCAGACCGGGGCACGAGCCCGTGTCCCTTGCATCGGCAGGCGCACTCTCAACCACTGTGCCACCAGGGAAGCCCTATCACGATACTTTGATCCACTAGCTTTAGTATCCATTGATGAATTGATGAATCAGTTATTACCATGATGATTGCCAAATGACAATTTTCTATTTTCATCATTCCTTCTGTGTTTAATTTATTCCAGCGTAACAAAGAGCTCTTCTCTCCCATTTATTTATTTATATCAGTTTTCACTAATTTATTTGCATTTGGTTCAGTGGGTTATAACTGGTTATTATCATGATTTATTCTGATGCTTAAATTGTCCAAGATTTGGCATTTAGGGGCCTCTTCACCTGGCTCTATGCACTTTCATATGTTCTATCATTTTTTGAGCCCTTCTATACTTTTTTGGCACAAAATGTTCCAGGCTCATCTTGTACCATCCCTACCCCAGCCTTGAATTCAACCATTTTCCTAAGGAGCCCCAATGCTTTTTAGTGGGGGAAGGTATTTAGAAACCATGATCTGGGTGCTAAGCATGCTCAGTGCTACTGAGTGTCATCACTTTTTGGCCTTCTTAGTGGAAAGAAGTCAGAAATATATGTACATATACACATGCACAAATATATATTTAAATATATAGATAGATAGAGATATATATCTCCACACTTTATTTTATAACTATCTATCTATCTATCTATCTATCTATCTATCTTAAAACCATTAGTTCAAACCACACGTTCATACTGATACCTCCCATTCTAAGCCAATACCATAGGGCTTTATTCTAACTCTCTCACTTTCTATATTGATAATTTCCTTTTCCAACAGTGAAAAACCTGGGTCCTATTATCCATGACATAGTGTCTTATCTTCTTAACCCTAGAATATATAGAAAGGCGTTTCAAAAGTGTTAAACCATACCTCGGCAGAAAAAAAGCAAAACAAAACTACTGACCTGTGTTCAATGTTTACAGGTAACTTTTGTCTCTAGCTTCAGGGTATATGGCCCAAATACTTTGTTAAAAGTTACGTGAGAGAGTTATGGTTGTTGTTTTAAGCCACTAAGTTTTGGAGTGGTTTGTTTTGCAAGGGACTGTAGAATGACTTTGCAAATTGGAATTTATTACAGGTCCAGTGTGAAGAAGGAATCAGGCAGAATCTAAATGACATCAAGCTGTGGGGAAAGAAGCTTCATGTGACCCATGGAGAAATAGGCATTCATTAGCTTAGGCACCTCTTGGGTGGGTGGGGATATGTAGTACTGGCCTTGGGTCTAATTAAAATTCAGGTGAAGTTTGTCTTAGACATCCTATCTCTCTCCTTTTTCCAACATACGCATCTGATGGAAATGTCACTCCCTGGATATTCATTGCTCTCTGGCTATCCACAACATCCTGCCATGTTTTCCCAGCTTTGCTTGGAAACTCCTCCCCCAATCCTCCATTAATCTTCCCAGGCTCCAGCTGTGAGTAACCTGTGAGTCCTTGAGAAAATAGCTGTATAGTTCAACAAATTCATAATGGAGAGTGAGACTATTATCTAACTAGTGCTACACTTGTTACACTCAGGCCCTGGGGAAGAGTGGGAGATACCTTAGGACCAAGCCTTTCCTGTCTTGACCCCTGATCTCTTTCTACTTAATCTGTGGGCTAGAATTGTCCTGCTGGGAAGAGCTAGAGGAAATGTATATAATGTTTGCTGGCTTGAAATCTATTACAGATCATTTCTTTATCACTAGAATGGTTTAATGCATAAGTAAATACATTGAGTTTATACGTGTACGTATGTTACTGAACTAGAGAGTTCATAAGCAACTGCGTTCCTGTAAATCCCGAGGCAATGAATGTCTTTACTATCCACCACTTCAGTAATGCATGAAGAAATGTGTTAGCTGGAAGAACTGGTCAGTGGAAACCTTAGCAAGACTGCTGCTGGCCTTGCTGCCATCACTGCAGGGTGGGACATTGGTGACTTCTCAAATGCAGGGGTTTGAAGAGAACTCATTGATCTGCTGACTTGTTCGGGTGCGTGGAACACTTCATGTACTGAGTATCACAGCAACGACCCCAAAGGATGGTGGAGTGGTCTTCAGAAGCAGCCAGAAGGATTGATCACAGACTATGTAACCATGTCTCAGGGTTGTCAGAAATTATTTAGGGGAGGAGAAGCTTATAATAAGAACAGAGTTTCTGTCGTAATCAAGATGAGGGCTGAGTCATTGTACTTGAATTTTCGAAGAGATACAACCTTATTCTGTACTCCAGACTGGCAAGGCTGGAGTACATTATATGAGGCATAACTCCTCATATAATGCCATGTCAGGTGAGAAATGGTGCCTGCCCATCCGAATTGTTCTCTGCAGCTAATTTCACAAGTGTCTCAAGGGCAGAGCAAGATAAGTGAGCATAATGAATTTCAGTATTACAGAGAGATTTCCAGGGCGTTACATTACAAATTAATAAGCCGAGCTGAGTTTGGAGGGATGATTATTAAAGTGCCTGGCTAGTCTATTTTCTGTGGCAGAGCTTCTTAACTTGAGGTTCAGTGATGCATTTCAGGAGATCCATCCTCCCCCAAATTTTATGGGATTTTATTTAGAGTTGTGCTTGTGCATTTTTATGAGGAGAGAGGCTGCAGCTTTCTTTAGATTCTCAAGGGGGTGCTTGACCCCTCAAAGGTTAAGAGTCTTGATCTATTTCCACATCTCTGAGACTCCATCTTCTGAGCCCTGTAGGAGACCTCCAGCTGAAGGATGCCCTCCTGTCGTGTGTTCAGATTTTGACACCCCTCCCGCTTCCACCCCCACATTGTGGCAGGAAGCAGGGCACCACCTGGCTCACAAGTGCTAGAACTCTCTCTGCTCCCTTAGTAGGAGTCCCTTTCCTCCTCAAAAGAGAATAGTGGAATGCAAGCGAGGCTGTGTGAGGAGCTAACTTCCCCAATTTATTTCAAAGAGGAAATTAGTCCCAAAGGAAGTTATTTCCAACATTCCTCACCCTGGATTATGACAGACTTGAGAATCAATGCTCAACTGAACAGCGAGATGTCTTCTGGAAGAACAATGAAAAACCAGTGTGGATTATGCAGTATTTGTGACCTGATGATCCTGTGAGCTCTGGGGCAGACTTCCTGTGAGGCAGTCTTGGCTCTACTGCATCCCAGCAGTACAATCTTGGTAGATTACTTCACATCTCTGGGCCTCAGTTTCCTCACCTGTAAAATGGGCATGATAATCATAGCACTGACTTTGTAGGGTTGTTTGTGAGGATTTAATGAGTTTATATTTTGTAAAGCCCCAGAACAGTGTTCAACATGCAATAAAGAGCCAATAGATGGCTATTGCTCTTGTCTTCACCATCAATTTGATTCACTACATAGTCAAATTTATCAGTTAGTTTGGAGTCAGTTGATCACTGGTGTAGATCCAAATTTTGCATCCACTTAGCTTTCAACTGCTCTGATAGATTTTCATTAAATGGTAAGTAAGTTTGATTAATCATTTCAGGTGGCATTTATGTCAGGGAGTGGATGGGCTTGCTTCTTAAGGAAACCTAGCTTCAGTCCTGAGACTGTCGATATAGCATTTCTGCCTGCAAGCAAAGATCCAGACCATGAGATGTAGAAAAACAATAATGATCCTAATGACCACTTACTGAGGGCCTTCCATATTGTAAGGACTCTACATATATTATTACACTTATTTGTCATAATAATTCGATAAGATTAGCCTGATATACCATTTTGCAGATGGGAAAATTGAGACTCAGAGAGGTTGAGTACTTTCCTCAAGGTCACACAGCTGACTTGTACACACATGGACTGACTCCAAAGCCCACACTCTGTCTTCTAGACTTAGTTCCCTCCTGTTTTCACAATTACCAACCAATGAGATGAGAATAATTTTATGATGCCTCCCAATGCTCTTTTTTTTTTTTTTTTTTTTTGCAGTACGCAGGTCTCTCACTGTTGTGGCCTCTCCCGTTGCGGAGCACAGGCTCCGGACGTCCAGGCTTAGCGGCCATGGCTCACGGGCCCAGCCGCTCCGCGGCCTGTGGGATCCTCCCAGACCGGGGCACGAACCCCTGCATCGGCAGGCGGACTCTCTACCACTGCGCCACCAGGGAAGCCCCCAATGCTCTTTTATTAGCAGTGCAGCTTGTTTCAAGGGGCCTGTCTGGGAAAAGGAACAGGGAATGGGATCCATTGATTCCGTCATCTGGTCATCTCTCAAATTCAGTGTGTGCTAAGCTAGCCTTACTTCCCCACACTCCATGTTCTGTGTACCTCCGTCTCAATTCCTCCTCCTTCTGTAGCTTCTGTCCTACTTACCAGCTCATTCTCTTCCCTATCACACTGGCAGGCAACCAAGGAACCTCTCGGCTCCTTCACCCTCAGCCTCCACTTTCAATCAGTCACCAAGTCCTGTTGTTTCAATCCTTAAAATGCTTCTCCAGGGCTTCCCTGGTGGCACGGTGGTTGAGAATCCGCCTGCCAATGCAGGGGACACGGGTTCGTGCCCCAGTCTGGGAAGATCCCACATGCCGTGGAGCAGCTGGGCCCGTGAGCCATGGCCACTGAGCCTGCGCGTCCAGAGCCTGTGCTCCACAACGGGAGAGGCCACAGCAGTGAGAGGCCCGCGTACCGCAAAAAAAAAAAAAAAAAAAAAATGCTTCTCCATCCTCACTCCTTTTCTTAATTTGGGCCTCGTCATTTCATGGTCTGGTTATTTCAACACTTTCCCAAGTGGTCTCCCAGTCTTTAGTCTCTCCTCATCATGATCCATTTCCATGTTGTCTACAACATTTCTAAAGATAAATTTGATTTTGTCTTTCCCCTCAGGCCCTCTAATTGCCCACACTCTAAAGTCCAAACCCCTTATCGTGCCTTACAAGGTCACGGGTGAGAATTTCTGGGGTATCCACCCAGTCCACGAGTCACAGATCCCCCTTTCTCTGGGAATTGTTCCCTCTCCCATCCAGGGTTGGGTTATCAGGCACCATATTTGCAAAGTGTGACCTCACCCCTTAGTAACAGTTGACTGAGCCAGGGGTGGTCCCATGACTGGTGCTGTACCAGCCAGAGATCTTGCACCAAGAATTGGAATTAGGACCACAGAATTATTTTCTCTGTGTGTCTGTGTCTGTTCTATGGAAATGCTAGAGCTGTGAGCAGGACAGGTGTTCTGTCCTATAGACTGGATTGGCCAGAATTCCCGTCTGGAAATAGAGAGAAGGAAACATTCTGGTCTGCAGAGAGAAGTGTAAAAAATGAAGTGTGAACACTGCCTGGACTCACCATGACCTTCTACTTCCAAGTGTTAGTCCTTCTTGGCACCCTGGTGTGTTCCTGTCTTTGGGTTCTGAGAGATTTCCTGTTTCTTTATAGCAAATCCATCTGTTCAGCTTAAGTCAACTTCAGTGGTTTTTACATACGGTCAAAGCCCCTGTTAATTTGACCCCTACTTTTTTTCCTCACATTTCCTGCTAACTCTTCCACCTTCCCTCTGTTCTTCCTGTGCACTCATATTTCACATCAGCCACGAAACCATTCATTGCTTCCTTACCATTTCCTCCACTCTCGTCACTCTGGGCCTTAGGTCATGCTGTTCCTTCTGCCTGGAATCCCTTTCCCTACCTC
The DNA here is from genome assembly GCF_025265405.1 of Mesoplodon densirostris. NCBI lineage: Eukaryota > Metazoa > Chordata > Mammalia > Artiodactyla > Ziphiidae > Mesoplodon > Mesoplodon densirostris. The sequence goes on along the minus strand of NC_082673.1, from coordinate 58,648,150 downwards.
GTGGGTCTGGGAGACTGTAGCCCTTTTAGGCACTGTTCATGTATAACTTCCCTTCTGAAGCTTTTCATTAGTCCTTCCTTTGTGGCCTCAGGGCTTTCTTTATGTACCATTGTAGAACTTAGCCTCCTGGCTCTGTGTTTATGTGTCTGACACCCCACTAGCCTGCAGACTCCTTGCGGACAGGGCCCAGTCTTCCTCATTTCTTTAATCCCGTTGTCCGTAGCCCAATTTGCAGAGCTTCTTGAAGTGTTGGCAAAATGAAAGTTTGTGACTCAAAATTCTGTCTAGTCATCTCAAGTATTCATTCCCTGTGTACACATGGTACCTAGTGTTGGAGATGCCTTCAAAAATAGCCCGAAGATGAGGCTGTTACAGAAGAGGAAAGATAGAGGGGCTTGAGGAATCAAACCTGTATCCTGCTCATTCTTGACTTCCCCAAAGCACCTCAGAGGCTCTGGCTTGACCTTGGCTTCCTTTCTGGCTGGAAATTCAATGTGTCCTCAGAACATTACAGTCCCATGGCTGATCTCGGGCATCCCCCAGAACTTGGCAATGAGTGGTGTTTGACGTTGCTGTTTCTCTTCCCCCTTTCGGTATCTTGCAGATACCCGATAGGCTCACATAGCCTCCTGGCTGCCCCTCCCTCCCTTTTCCTTCCCCTGCTGCCTTCACCCCACCTGTGAAGTTCCCTATCCCCCTGGACATGCCATTCCATCAGAATTCTCTTTCAGGCCCCGTATCTTTGACATTTCACATTCAGAATTTAAAAATGAGCATTTATTACATACTGTGCCAGGCAACGAGCTAAATGGCAATGAGCCAAATAGAATGGATGACTATGTGACAGGCTCTGGTGCCAGACTTCCTGAGCTTGAATCCTGACTAGGAATTGGAATAAGAGTAGGAATGATAATGGTTCTTACTTCATAGGATTGTTATACAATTTAATGCATGTGAAGTACTTAGAACAGAAGCAGGCACACAGTAGTTGCTCAATAAGTTATCATTCATGGGTGAAGATAACATTGTTCCAACTTGAAGACACATGAGCATCCCAAGAAGGCTAACAATTTGGTGACCCTTCAAACCAATATTACTGAATACCTGTTCAAATTTTATTTAGAGCCATGGTGCTCAAACTAGGCTATACATTAGAACTTTTTAAACACTCAACTCTCGAGTTGTACCCTGTGGAAATAAATGAAGATGACCCAAGGAAAATCAAAGGCTATTTATTCAGAGCTTGCTCTAGCAAGAAAAAGAGCCACAATCACTTGCGTTTGGTAGAGCCTCAAACGCAGGCAGAAGAGTAGGAAAGCTTTATGGTGGAAAAAGGCAAGGCTCCAGGTGTGCCCTGATTGGGGTTGTTGACATGGGGAAGCTGGAAGCGGCTCACTAGAAGAAGAGCTTCCTCTTGTGTTAGGGGCACATATTTGACTTTCCTTGGCTCTTCCTGAGTTGGAAGCAGAGGCCAAAATTAGGGAAGCTGGCAGATATTAAGTACTGAGTGTTTGGGACCAGTTGCTACAGAAGTTGTAGTTTGGTTTCCTGGGCTGGTTGCTGCAGACAGTGGGTCAGAGTTCTGTTGTCATATGTGGTCTTGCCATTGTCCGTTTGTATATTCAGTCTCTCAACCCAGATCAATTAAACCAGAATTGGTGGATCCAGGGGTTCGAGCTTAAATATTTTCTTATAAACTCTCCAAATGATTTCCTTGAGAGCCAGGGTTAAGAACCATGATTTTGAGAGAGAGCCTGAGTACTCTGCAGGGGAAGGGTGGAGAACAAAGAGGTACAAGGGAAGTGTATTTCCTCTGCCCTCTTCCCCTCAGGAACAAGTCCCCTGGGGGAGGTGACCCACCCTCCAACAAGCTGGTTAGTGATCATCTTACACCTTGAGGTACCTTTAGAGGATGTGTCCCTAACCCCAGTGCGGAAACTTACCAAAAATATGACAGCTGGCATGATTTTCCCTCTGTTTTAGCATCTCCTATAGATTGGCTTTCATTGAAATTAGAATAAAAATCCAAACTCACCAGGACCTACAAAGCCCCTGACAATTCTCTGGTCCATCGACTGTCCCTGTTTCCCTCAGTCTCCACACCCGCCCTTCACATCCCCAGTTCAGTCTGGTCCTGTTGCAGGCACCATGGTCTTCTCCATGACCATGCTCTTCCCTCAGATCTTTCCATGGCTTGCACCTTATCATTCAGGATTCAGAGGAAATTCACATCTCAGAGAAGACTGTCCAACCCCCCTTGCTAGGGCACTTCTCTCCTCTTCCAGTCCTTTTCTGTCCTATTGGTTTATTTTATTTTCCTCATAACACTTACCTATCTGAAATTAATCAGTGTATATGTTTACTGCCTCTCTCCCCCAACAGCAGTATAAGCTCCCTGAAGGCAGAGGTTTTTGTCTGTTAACAAGACACAGCTGTATTCTTAGTGCTTGAAACGTACTAGGTGCTCAATACATGTTTGTTGAGTGAATGAAGGCCATCAGGACTTTGCTCTTAGCGCAGCCCTCTGTCATTTACTAACTGTTGTGACTTTGGATCAGTCACTTCAGCCTCTCCGAACCTCAGTTTTCTTATCTGTAAGTGGGAAGCAATGATACCTTCCTAGACTATCTTTCAGAGCTGCTGTCATGGCCCAATCATATTTTGATGGATTTAAGCTGAGATGTGCTCTTCACTGTGGGGGACACGATCATCACATCTGCATTTCAAAAGGGGCTTCACCCAACATGATGGCTTGAATGTCCAAGAGCAAGTCTAGTGAAAGTAGGGATATTTCAAGGAGACTGGGCACTTCTAGGGTCCTCAAACTCTGCCACCTAAGCAACTATCATCTCCAGCTACACCCAGAGCCAGCCAACGGACAACCTTCCAACAGAGTCTGTATTGTCCATGACAGGGGTGCTGCAATTTCTTGGGGTCCTTTGGGTGAAATCTACAACAGCTGGTTCAAAGGTGGAGGTGTGGCGGCCAAGGAGGTGCTCCCCTCTCTTCCTTTCAAGAGGACCAGCAGGAAGCATAGGTAACTGACAACTTCCAGCTCTATACATCTGTCTCCACCATGGCATTCAATGCCAAGGCCATGCTTTCCCAGAGCTGCTCCCAGCTAATGGCTGAGCACAATAAAGGTTCTGGAGCTGGGCATTCCTGCCCAGTGTGGGACTCCGCATTGTCCAGCTAAGACTTTCTCAACCTGCACCACTGTTAGAGGTTATTCTTATCTGGGACCCCGCCTTCCCACTCTCCTTGCACAGGTGTCAGACCCACAATGTGGTCTGAAGCCTCTCCCTGCCTACTCCTGATTCCTCCCCTTTATCCTTCACAGGTATTTCCCTCAATATATCTCTGGCACGTCTAATCCCACTTTGATATCTGTTTCTCAGAAGACTTGAACTGACATAGAAGATTTGGAGACAACTCTTTATTTCTCCCTGTAACCATAACCTCCTCGTTTTGACCTAGGCCCTGTAACAACTGGCAAGGTATAAAATTTTAATAAGCATCATCGATTAGGAAACACCCTGTCTCCTCCTCCTTTAATGGAGTCTGGAGAAAGCTGAGCTAATGGAGTAGATATCGCTTTCCTAGCTCAGGGCTGAGTGAGGCAGCCCAAGGGCCCTGGTAGAGTAGAGTTGTGGAAATCACAGAAATGCATACTTTGGGAAGTCCTCTCTTTTCTAGAACCCCCAGTGGACATACGATTCATTGTGCTTAAGTCCAGCTCATCCTATAAGGAAAGAAGAGCTGGGAGAAGAGGGTCGGCAATTAAGACAAACATGCCAAGTAGAAGAAATCAATGATAGGGTGCAAAGGAAGTCAGGGGGGAGGAATTAGCAATGCACTTAGGAAAATGTGCCGGTGGACAAGATCCAGGAACAATCACCACTCATCATCTGAAAGTATTCAGTAAGCCCCGAGTGCAGAAAGTACTGCTTGGAGGGCTTGTCCAGAGTAAGTGAGAGACAGGACCACAGGACTTTAGAGCAGGTGTCCTGAGAGAACATCTTCCAGCCCCATGCATTTCAAACAAGCCTCCTGGCATTACCTCTGACATTTTCTGGAAGGGGACGTGGAGGTCCCTAAGGATATGAGTCTTGTCTTCTCACTCTGCAATCAAAACACCTCCACCACGAGGATTCTGCCTCTCAAAACAAAGTCTGGAAATCACTAAGGTGTTCTCACCCTTTCCTGTTACCTACAGAAAAATGGAAGCCCAGAGAGGCTGGGTGATTGCTCAAGGTCACACAGCCAGTTAACAGCAAAGGTGATAGGATTAGAACTTGGAACCCTTGACCTTAGTCCTTCCTGTTCTCTTTCTGCTTCAAAATGCCACTCCCTTGAGGAATTTATAATTTCCATGTCAGCTTGGACATAATCCATCAAACTGAATTGACACATTAACCATACCAAGCAGATGTTCAGGCTGGGGTTGGGCAGATGTGTCAATTTTCTGTTCAAAAGATGAGTCCAAAGACATTTCCCTGCTTTTCCCTCAAGTTGTCAGTTATACATATATTACCTGGATTTACTCATGGATATTTAAATCCATCATTTGACAAATGTTCTCCTACAGAGACAACAAAATGATTGAAACAGATAGGTTTGACAGTCAGACAAGTCTAAAGTTGAGCCCTGACTCCTACACCAGGACCTCAGACAAGTTTACACAATCTTTTGGAGCCTCAGGTCTTCATCTGTAAAGCACAGGGAGCACCTACTCTTCATTTATTTTTTTAATTTTTTAAAAAAAATATTTATTTATTTATTTTTGGCTGCGTTGGGTCTTTGTTTCTGCGCATTGGCTTTCTCTAGTTGTGGTGAGTGAGGGCTACTCTTCATTGCAGTGCGCGGGTTTCTCATTGCGGTGGCTTCTCTTGTTGCGGAGCATGGGCTCTAGGGAGCGCCGGCTTCAGTAGTTGTGGCACGTGGGCTCAGTAGTTGTGGCTCGCAGGCTCTAGAGTGCAGGCTCAGTAGTTGTGGTGCACGGGCTTAGTTGCTTCACGGCATGTGGAATCTTCCTGGACCAGGGATCGAACCTATGTGCCCTGCATTGGCAGGGAGATTCTTAACCACTGTGCCACTGGGGAAGTCCAAGGAGCACCTACATTTTTACAGCTTGTTTTGAGGATTAGAAATGATGTAAGTGAAGCACCTAGTTGCTCCTGGCACATAGTGAGTACTCTGTAATTGGTGGAGAGTGTAATAGAAAGATTAGTGTTTTTGTAATTAATTTTTATTGGAGTATAGTTGCTTTACAATGTTGTATTAGTTTCTACCATACAGCAAAGTGAATCAGCTATACGTATACATATATCCCCTCTTTTTTGGATTTCATTCCTCATTTAGGTCACCATAGAGCACTGAGTAGAGTTCCCTGAGCTATACAGTAGGTTCTCACTAGTTATCTATTTTATACATAGCATCAATAGTGTATACGTATATAGCAATCCCAATCTCCCAGTTCATCCCTCCCTTTCCCGCCTTGGTGTCCATACGTTTGTTCTCTACATCTGTGTCTCTATTTCTCTTTTGCAAATAAGATCATCTATACCATTTTTCTAGATTCCACATATATGTGTTAATATACGATATTTGTTTTTTTCTTTCTGACTTACTTCACTCTGTATGACAGTCTCTAGGTCCACCCACGTCTCTACAAATGACCCAATTTCATTCCTTTCTATAGCTGAGTAATATTCCACTGTATATATGTACCATATCATCTTTATCCATCCCTCTGTTGTTGGACACTTAGGTTGCTTCCATGTCCTGGCTGTTGTAAATAGTGCTGCAATGAACATTGGGGTACATGTGTCTTTTTTTGATTATGGTTTTCTCTGGGTATATGCCCAGTAGTGGGATTGCTAGATCATATGATACTTCTAGTTTTAGTTTTTTAAGGAACCTCCATACTGTTCTCCATAGTGGCTGTATCAATTTAAATTCCCACCAACAGCTAGGAGGGTTCCTTTTTCTCCACACCCTCTCCAGCCTTTATTGTTTGTAGATTTTTTAATGATGGGTATGAGATGATACCTCATTGTAGTTTTGATTTGCATTTCACTAATGATCAGTGATGTTGAACATCCTTTCATGTGTTTGTTGGCCATCTGTATGTCTCCTTTGGAGAAATGTGTATTTAGGTCTTCGGCCCATTTTTTGATTGGGTTGTTTGTTTTTTTGATATTGAGCTGCATGAGCTGTTTGTATATTTTGGAGATTAATCCTTCGTCAGTTGCTTCTTTTGCAAATATTTTCTCTCATTCTGAGGGCTGTCTTTCCATCATGCTTATGGTTTCCTTTGCTGTGCAAAAGTTTTTAAGTTTAATTAGGTCCCATTTGTCAATTTTTGTTTTTATTTCCATTTCTCTAGGAGGTGGGTCAAAAAAGATCCTGCTGTGATTTATGTCATAGAGTGTTCTGCCTATGTTTTCCTCTAAGAGTTTTATAATGTCTGGCCTTACATTCCGGTTGTTAATCCATTTTGAGTTTACTTTTGTGTATGGTGTTAGGGAGTGTTCTAATTTCCTTCTTTTACATGTAGCTGTCCAGTTTTCCCAGCACCACTTATTGAAGAGGCTGTCTTGTCTCCATTGTATATTCTTGCCTCCTTTGTCATAGATTAGGTGACCATAGATGTGTGGGTTTATCTCTGGGCTTTCCATCCTGTTCCATGTGTCTATATTTCTGTTTTTGTGCCAGTACCATACTGTCTTAATCAAGCTACCATACTGTAGCTTTGTAGTATAGGTTAAAGTCAGGGAGCCTGATTCCTCCAGCTCTGTTTTTCTTTCTCAGGATTGCTTTGGCTATTGAGTATAATAGAAAGATTAGAACACTTGCCCTGAAAGCCCTTGAGGAGTCCCAGTGCTGTGGGGAAAACAATGCAAGTGGCAATGAGGGAACAATGGGTTGCTCAGTTATCTCCACGGATGGTAAGGGATTCAGAGATGGGAGAAGGAGAATTACTTCCCGAAGATTATTTAGAGGAGAAGGGACTTGACTTGAAACTTAAGGGTTGAGGAGGTGGAAGGTATATGAGAAGGGCATAATAACATGAGCAAATAGGCAGAGGAATAAGAATCGGGGCCATGGGGTTCCTGGGAGTGGACTCTGCGAGCAGTGGCTAAATCACTGGAGTGTCAGGAGGAGCTTTGGAAACCCACGTCACCAGGTAGATTTTTACCACTCCAACAGGAAGGAAAATTCCGTGACGTTTCAATGATTCCAGAAATGGTTAATTGTTGTTAACGTGAACGCTGCTTTGGTTTAAGAGCTGAGGAAGGCGTTAACCCTTGGTTTTCTCCTTTTCCTGTCTCTGAGCCCTTACCCCAGTTTTTCAGAGGTGAGGAAACTGAGAACCAAATAACCAAGTGCCTTTCCTAAAGTCACCCAGCTGGGAAGTGGCAGAGTTGGAATTGGAGCCCAAGCCTTCTGACTCCCCAAGTCTATTGCCCCCTCCGGTTTCACATTTCTTTGGTTTCTCCGTGGTGTCAAACACAGGACTGGGCAGATAGATGAGAAATACTTGGGGGGAAAGCAATTAAACCTTGACTGCAGTTCAAATAAATTGCAAAGCCTACAACAGTGTTCTTCAACACTAAGTGCATGTTGAAATCATCCAGGGAGCTTTAAAAAAAAGAGATGTTGGGGCTTCCCTGGTGGTGCAGTGGTTGAGAGTCCGCCTGCCGATGCATGGGACGCGGGTTCGTGCCCCGGCCCGGGAAGATCCCACATGCCGTGGAGCGGCTGGGCCCGTGAGCCATGGCTGCTGAGCCTGCGCGTCCGGAGCCTGTGCTCCGCAATGGGAGAGGCCGCAACAGTGAGAGGCCTGCGTACTGCAAAAAAAAAAAAAGAGAGAGAGATGTTGATCTCCAGGCTCTGAAGCACCAGGTACAGCAGAACCTCAGGGGCAGGGCCTGGGCATAAGCATGTTTTAGGGCCCCCAGGCGGTTCTAGTGTGCGGCCAGGACTGTGAATCATCGAGCTGGACTGTTTAACACGCCTGGTCCAACCTACGCTGGCGTTTCTCAGAAGAGCTCTTGAATGACACGCCATCTGTTTGATCTGCGGGCCCTTCTGTGCTCGCCTCATCCACAGGCAAGGATCTCCCTCCCTCCCTCATTCTCTGCCATATTGTCTCTGGATTTGGTCTTCATACTCGCAGTGGTGACTAATGAATCCTCCTGGAACAATCAAAGAAGACCTAATTGTGGGTGAGCCATCTGGAGAGGCTTTCTGGTTGACTTGGACTTTGGGGAGGCTGAGGGGAAGAAAGTGGGAAATGACTCATACTCAAGATGAAACATAAAAATTGCACTTATTCAAGGAAGGTTGTGGTACTTGGGGCTGTAACTTTTCCTCCTGCTTTTCAGTGCTTCCAGATGGTCCATTTTCCCTTTCCACACCCCTGTGTCCACACTCACCGCCATATATAGGGATGGTGTTTGAGCCCTGTCCAGATCCCCTTGCCTGGGTCAGGGTGCCTAGCCCTCAGCTGCAAAGCATGGTGGCCGCAGATGGCTTGCAGCTACCTCCCTCTCTGAAGAAGCAGCCTCGGCCATTAGGTGCCTCCCCACCCAGGAAGTGGTGCCCCTCAGGCTGGCCCATAGCCCATGACTGATAGAGAGTACAAGATGCCGACCCCTTGCTTCAAATCAGGGGTGGTTTATGCCCCTCAGAATCATGGCTGGTGTTGACCTGAGCCACATCCTTGCTTAGCATTTTCCCTTCTCTGTTTCGGGCTTCCCCTAACTCCCTTACAAGTCTTCCCTCAGGCCACTGCCTCTAAAAGTCACAGGCTCTGAGATCCTTTCTCAGAATCCTTTCAAGGAAACTGACCAGAGACAGAATGTTCTCTAGGTGATAAGAGAGCTGCAAAGATAAAGATGTTTAAGACCCAATCCTTTTTTTTTTTTCTCTTTTTTTTGGTGGTACTCGGGCCTCTCACCGCTGTGGCCTCTCCCGTTGCAGAGCACAGGCTCCGGACGCGCAGGCCCAGTGGCCATGGCTCAGGGCCCCAGCCGCTCTGTGGCACGTGGGATCCTCCCAGACCGGGGCACGAACCCGTGTCCCCTGCATCGGCAGGCGGACTCTCAACCACTGCGCCACCAGGGAAGCCCAAGACCCAATTCTTATTTGTAAAATGCTTCTTGGTCCATTACAGAGGCAACACACTGACATGCAAAAAGTTAAAAGGAAAAGAAGTAAATAACAATGAGATACTTTGGGACCTGTCACAAGGTACTAGACAATATTTAGATGAGTTTTAAAGGTAGAATGGCTTGAAGGAGGGTGGCAGATGCATGTGGGAGGAGGAAATGGGATGAACAAAATTAAGAAAAAACAGTGTGCAGGATGCACAGCTGTAGTGCAGGGTTCCCAAACCTTAGCATGCATCAGAATTACCAGCGGGGACTGGAAAAACATGGATTACCAGCCCCACCCAGTTTCTGACCCCGTAGATGTGTGCTGGGATGCAAGCGTTTGTAATTCTAACAGGCTCCCGGGGGATGCTCGTGCTGCTGGCCTGGGATAAGTTTTGTGAATACAGCTTTATCGGCGCACAGCAGCACCCTTTCATATACATGTTGAATAGGTGCTTTCCTGCAGCAATGGCAGAGTCGAGTAGTCGCCACAGAGGTAGAATGTTCCACAGAACCAACAATATTTAATAACTGAAAAAGTGTGCCAGCCCTTGCCATCAACCATAGAGTAAGGAAAATAGGGCGTGGAAGAAGGGGGTTGCTGATGGGAGGGCAGTTTTCCCATCTCTGAGAAAGAAGACCGAGGTCTTGCCAGCTGGAGGGGAAGTAGAAAATCACTCAGGTCATAATGAATTTCTCTCTGAGGCCCCTCATGAGCATACAGGCAAAGTTATGTTCATTTATAGGAAAAAAATCTTCCATTTTTGCGTTTCTGAATGATCTATAAAATTCGTATCTGCACAGGGGTAATTTAGCAGGACCAGAACAGGAAGAGTGGAAGAAAGTGAGAGAAAGGTATGTGTGGGTCAAGCTGTAGAGCGTCCCTACACTTGGAGGGTGGGGACCGGGTGTCCAGCCCTGGTGCAGAGCAGGTCGCTGGCTGGGAAGAGCTGTAAAACCATCGTCATTCCAAAGCTGTCCCCCGGGACCTCATGCTTGGCAAGCTGCTTTCAGGCGCTTCATCTCATCGGAGGCTCACATCACCTCTGAGATGGCACTTCCCGTTCCCTCTTTTTTTTTTTTTTTTTTTTTTTTGCTGTACGCGGGCCTCTCACTGCTGTGGCCTCTCCCGTTGCGGAGCACAGGCTCCGGACACACAGGCTCAGCAGCCATGGCTCGCGGGCCCAGCCGCTCCGCGGCATGTGGGATCTTCCGGGATCGGGGCACGAACCCGTGTCCCCTGCATCGGCAGGCGGACTCTCAACCACTGCGCCACCAGGGAAGCCCCCCGTTCCCTCTTAGAGTGGAGTCACCAAAGCTCTGAAAATCTCAGGGGAGGTTGTCTTGGGATCAACACCCAGGTATCTAACTCCCTCTTCAGGGGTCTCCCGCTTCTGCCCAAGGAAAGGAGAGGATGGCACATACCCCAGGATGATGACGGCCGGAACTTCCTCCTGAACTGGGTAAGTGGGTGTGAGAGAAGATAGAACATGCAAGGAGGCTGTGGAGGATGGTTCTACTTGTAATCAAGGGGATACATTCACTCATTCATTCACTCACTCATTCATTCATTCACTCATTCATTCATTTTCTATTTCCAGAGGAGTTATTCCTCCTGACTTCTGAGGAGAAATGCATTTTGGTTCTTGCTTTTTTTTTTTTTTTAAGTCCTTAAAAGCTGTTGACCATCCTTCATAGTTACCCAATCACATTAGTTTAGTAAAGTAGCACAGCAGAAAAAAGAAAAGCATAACGCTCTATAGTCAGATAACTTTAGATTTAAATTCTAGTCTTACCCATTTGTCCACCAAGTGACCTGGGGCAAGTCATTTTACCTCTCTGTACCTCAGTTCTCCCTTCTTTAAATTAGGGTTAATGAGACCTGCCTTCGAGCCCGGTAGGTAACAGGCGTGTGAAGTGAGACAGGTAGGATTTTCTGCTGAATGACTAGGTACAAACTCCAGGTTGCCCGGCGCTGAGCTGCCTGAGACACGGGCTCCCCCTCCCCCAGGAGAGGGGCTGTGCTCACCCCCCTGTGGGGTTGTTGGCTGCTATCAGCTTCAGTGTGCACCTCCAAGAAGCCTTTCTCTGCCAGCAAGACCACCCTAAGGACCGCAGAAGCCTGCACTGTTACATGCTCACCAGGTGCTATTCTGTCCCCACCTGGAGTCCCTACATAAAAGGAAAGCAGAGGGGGTGGGGCCCTCTCCTGGAGCACAACCCAGGAATTGTTCAGCCACGCCTGGACAGGGCCAAGCAAGGTGGGCCCCTCGTAGTCCCCACCTGTGCTGCACCAGGGGTTAGGATGAAGCCCACCATTCACGTGGCATGGATTAAGGAACATGCTTTATGGGAGAAAGGGCAACTTGCAGAGGCCAGTGGAGAACCAGAGAAGAGGAATCTCCCTGGATTCTCCCTTCAGCCACAGAGAACTGTGCCTGGGCCCAGGCTCTGCTGTCCTGCAGTTTGGTCTGTGTCCCATGATGAGGCCCTGCTCCATGGGCCCCTCTTGGTCTAGGGTAATTGCAGGACAGTAGCCTTGACCCTGAGGAAGAGTTAGGCAGCTTGGGCCAGTGGTCTGGACTCGGGGGGACAGGCAGGGTGCAGAGAATGTGTTTCCTGGCCTGAGGAGCCAGAGCAGCTCCAGGCTAGCTCTTCCCTTTCCTCTGGGCCGGGGAAGCCTAGGAAGAGAAGGGGGCTCTGCATCTCGTCACTCTGCACGAAAGCCACCCATGAGGACGTCTTTAACACTTGGGCCTGGACCCCAGGCTCTCTTCCCGAGGAGGGGAGACAACCCGGCTGACAACATCGAGTACAACCAAGCTCCAGGGCTTCTGGAAACATTCACACTTCACAAAGCAGAGTCGGCTTTTTAGCAGAATCATGGGTTTCATTGGGGGATCAAATAGGATCTCCCTCCCTGAGAAGTGAGTTGAATCAGAAATGCTCTATTTTGACTCAGTGACAGAGTGGCAAGTCTGGGTGCGATTGGATGACTGAAGGATGGCTCACAGAAGGGTTCTTATTTAATCCTATTCTTCCTACGAAGTGGAGAGTCAGAGCACTCACCGGGCATTGATGCCACTGACAGCCCTGCAGAAGGAGGGACAAATAACGCCAGCTGATGGGTGAGGCCGGCTGCAGGTACCGTCGTGAGCACCCACAAGTCCTGGGGTGAGTTAAGGTAAACTATTGTATCCACTTTGGAATAAAATGACTAAACAGTAAGATCCAAGCCTTGTTCTGAAAGCAACAATTTATTTAAAAATAAACTTTCCCCAGGGAAGAAAAGAAAGGCAAGCAGCTCACATTTCCAGTGACGCCTTCTACATGAAAACCTGAGTTCCGAGTGGAGATTGTGAGACACAGAGTGGGCTGGACAGGAAGGCGGTGGGGTCTCCTGCCCTGGCAGCCATGAGTGTTAGGCCATCCCTGGTGGCCCAGTGGTTGGGATCCACGCTCTCACTGCCGAGGGCCCGGGTTCAATCCCTGGTTGGGGAACTAAAATCCTGCAAGCCGCATGGCACAGCCAAAAAAAAAACCACCCGGAATTCACATTGGCCTGAGATGATTTAAGTGTTCTGCCTAAAGGCAAGTAATTGAACAATAAAAGGGCAAGCCTATGGGGCAAACGATGGTGTCTTTAGCTGCGAATCTTGTTTGAGAAACCATTTACTAAGCACCAATATCCTCCTGTTTTATCCTAGTAATAACTCCATGAGGTAGATATTAATATGATTGTCACCATTTTACAGGTTAAAAAAATTGTGGCAATGTCCTTCAAAAGGTGAATGGATCAACTGTGAAACAGCCAGATGATGGAATATTATTCAGTACTAAAAAGAAATGAGCCATCAAGCCACAAAAAGACATGGAGGAACCTTAAATGCATATCACTAAGTGAAAGAAGCCAATCTGAAAAGACTACATACTGTATGATTCCAACTATATGACATTCTTGAAAAGGCAAAACTCTGGAGACGGTAACAAGTCAGGGGTTATGGAGGAGGGAAGGATGATGAATAGAGCACAGAGGATTTTTTGGACAATGAAAATACGCTGTGTAACACTATAATGGTGAGTACGTGTCATTATGCATTTGTCAAAACCCATAGAATGTACAACACAAAGAGTAAAGTCCAATGTGCACTATGGATTTTGGTTGATCAGAAAAACAAAACGAGGGGGGGGGGAGGAATAAATTGGGAATTTGGGGTTAACAGATACATATTACTATACATAAAATAAACAACAAGGGCCTACTGTGCAGCACAGGGAACTGTATTTAATAACTTGTAATAACCTATAATGGAAAAGAATCTGAAAAAGGATATGTGTATATATACCTGAATCACTTCGAGGTACACCTGAAACATTGTAAATCAACTACAATAAAAAACAAAACAAACAAAAACATATTGTACAACACAGAAATAGAAAATATTTTATAATAACTATAAATGGAGCATAACCTTTAAAAATTGTGAATCACTATATTGTACACCTGAAACTTATATTATATATCAGCTGTTCTTCAATTAAAAAAAATTAAAACCAAACAAACAAAACAAAACTGTGGCAGCTACTTACCCACCATTCGTGTGCCCTGTGCCACACCTCCACCATCCTTCATGCTGTGTCCGGCATGCAGGTCTCAAGAAGCATTTGTCAGGTGACCAGCCTAATGAGTACCTGGTCACAGGCCCAATTGTACTCGGTTAGCAGGTGGACATTTCTTTTATCCCCAGGAATGAATCATGATTAGTCCAAATCAGTTGTGGCAATTTGGTTTCCTTGTTCAGTGACTGGCCTAGGAGTGAGTGTGTGGCCTGGTCTGATCAATAAGACAGAGCAGGACTGACATTTAGCAGAAGCACATCAGAATGGTGGTACTAGTTACTAAAATAGTGAAATACTTCTGTACCAGGCAGTAAATACTGCTCCCCTGGTCTCGTCTCCCCTTGCCCCAGCATCTACAAGGTTACTTCTGGCATAGAAGGGTCTTCCAAGACTTTGCTCTGGGGCTATAACCAGCATTTGATCTGTTCTGATTACCCAAGGGAGGTTTCTAAGGAAAATTTCTCCTTGAAGAGAAAAGCAAAGGCTCATGCCTTTTGCTCATATCCTTTCTTCCTGCTTTACCACTGTTGTTGGCACCATGGCAGCCATCTTATAACCATGAGGCAACAAGACAATGAGAAGACAAACAGAGCCTGAGTCCTTAATGGTGCTGTAAGCAAGCCACACTACATCAAACCTGGAGCTGTCCTCCCTCTAGATGTGTTATTACTTGAGACAATTAAATACCTTTTATAGAAGGCTTAAGGGGTTGTTATTTGCAACTAATCAAACACATCCTAAACAATACAGACTCAGGCTCAAAGGGTTAAGTAATAAGCACGTAGACACTGAGTGCTAGCTGTGTGTCAAGTGCTGTGCTAAGCTATTTGTGCCCATAATCTCCTCTGCTTTTCTCAATAACCTTAGAGAGGTACTATTGTTATACCCACTTTTCAGATAAGGAAACTGAGGCTTGGGAGATTTAAAAAACTTACACAAGCTCATGAAACCAGCAAGTAGTGAAGCTAGAACCTGCACCCAGCTCTGGGCTGGACTAGAACACAAATTGTTTCATTCTTAGCCTTATCTATATCTTAATTTTCTGACTGCACACGAAGAAGAGCTTGTGGGGAGGTTGTTGGGGGAGGGAAGAATTCACTCTGGGAAGGCCATTGTCCCTCACATGGGTCCCCGGCTTGTGGCAGCTCCTTGACCTGGTCCCACATACCACACCTGGCCCCTGCTGTACAGGTTGAGAAATTCAGTTGTCAGTTACCCCAGGACTGAATGGGTTCCAGTTACCTGCCTCACAAAAACCAGTAAGTGGGTGAAAAGAAGAGCTATCAAGGAGATCAAATACAGGTGAGCTTTTGCTGGCACCTGTTCTTCCTTGAGGCTTGAAGATGCAAGTGCATGGAAAACTAGATTACAACCAGGAAGCTGCCTGCTAGGCATGGGATCTGAGATGGTAGAGAGGTAGTGATCCTCACTGCAGATGTTCCCAAGCTCTGCAGCGTCTGCAGACAGATGGGGGAACTTGCTTTGTGGGCCAAGGCACCCACCCTGCAGACACTTACATCATTGGGTCTCCTTGGATTTGCACATTTTTTTCTTGGATGTGTGAATGCCTTCAGGCAGTTCTCCTCCAGCTTCCCAGCTGAAACCAAGCCATTCTCTTTCAGGGTGATTTTGCCTAGTCCGTGTGCAGCCATTACGATCTTGCTTCATCATTAACCCCCTGCAGGCAATCTTGTTTCTGAATCCTTGTTATTCCAATGCTCCACCTTAGGTCTACATTTTGGTCCTACGTGGAGTTTCATGCAAAAAAGCACACTCTGACCGTGATAGTAATTTAAAGAAATTCTGATCTTTACTTGGGTGTCTTAAGAACACTCAAGGGAATAATAATCCACAGCAGTGTATCCCCGAGCCCCTCGGCTCTGTGGCTCTCACAGTCCCACACTTCCTCTGGAGTCTCCAGCATCCAAAATCAGACTCCCTCAAGCACAGGTGGCTTTTTTCTTCCTCTTTTTCTGCTTCCTGCTTTGCAGCTCTTTGTTCTGTAAATTGTCACGGCCACTCTGCTAAGACCTTTCCCCTTTTCTTCCAGCTTGTCCTCTCTCCAGCTTCTGTATCACAAAAGCTACCCCGTTAGCGGATGGGAGAAGATAAAAGGAGAAGATGGAAAAGCAGGAACAGGTGTTAATATGTTTGCACCCATCAAAATCTCCCCCAGTAGACACCATGCTGGACGCTGAGGGCAAAATGGTGCCCAAGGCCGGGTCCTGGCCTCCATGGAGCTTCCAAGTTCTTGAAAGAGAGGTCACTGCAGCCTACCCCAGTTTGAGGGAGCTCTGATGGAGAGGCGGGTGTATGGATAGAGACAGAGGTCCAGGTGCATATTGAGGACAGTGTGGATCTGTTGTATGGATATTTGTTGGCTGTATTGCTGCACTACCATCGGGAACCACAGCTGAGAACAGGGGTCAGTGAGGAGAAAACCTCAGAGAGGAAGACGGGCTAATTCTTATCGTATGAGGAGATGTTGAGGTGCTTTGGTGGGAGGAAAGCATCCTTGCTCTTATCAGGGAGAGACATGCAAGATTATACATCTCCCTTCCTGCCACACCAACAAAGAAAGGGTCCCAAGGGCAGGGAGGCCACCACTGCTGGCCATGGAGGCAAATTGGAGGAGTGATGTGCAGCCTCTCTGTCCTGTGGAGGTGAAGGAACAGAGAGATGTGAGCCTAGAGGGAGTGCAGGTGCAAGCTCCCAGGCTCCGGCCTGGGATGTGTACTGAGGTCCCAGGATTTATCCTGCCTCATCCACCCTCACCTCCCAACCCCCCCAAGGTTTTTTCCATCACTAATAATGTGGCTATAAATATCCCTGGACATTATCCTTGGGTGCTTTAGGTTCCATGGGGTAGATTCACAGGAGTGGAATTGCTGAGTCAAAACTTTAATTTTTTTATTGTAACGGATGTTGTCAGATTGCTTTCCAAAATGCCTCTAACCATTTGCCGGTCCACGAACAATGCCAGAGAGTTCCCTTTTCTCTGTATCACTGCCAACAAAGGTGTTCTAGCTATTTTCATTTTTTCCAGTCTGGTAGATATAAGGTTACTTTAATTTGCATTTCCCTGGTGAGTTTGGGCATCTTTTCAGATGTTTGTTGCTATTGAGCTCTGCCTTTCTCTGAGTTGGGTTTTTTTTTTCCTTTCTTTTCTTTCCTTTCTTTCTTTTTTCTTATTTTTTGGTACTTTCTTGTCTATTATATATTACAAATATGCTCATATATTATAAATATAAATATTTTTATTATAAATATATTTGTATATTATAAATATAAATATTATATATTTGTATATTATAAATGTGTATATATGCATATATTACATTATACATATCTAAATATTGTATATTATATACATAATAGATGCATCTCTGTATATTATAAATATAAATATTAATATTATAAATATTTTACTCTGAAGATTGATGTCCTTCAGCTTCAGAATATTATTTTATGTTATTTATTTGATGATTTTTCACCCTCATTTTCCATGTTCACTATTTCTGGAACTCATTCATCAGCTTGAAGTCCTGAGGGCAGGCCGT
The DNA here is from genome assembly GCF_025265405.1 of Mesoplodon densirostris. Taxonomy (NCBI): domain Eukaryota; kingdom Metazoa; phylum Chordata; class Mammalia; order Artiodactyla; family Ziphiidae; genus Mesoplodon; species Mesoplodon densirostris. The sequence continues at coordinate 58,630,809 of NC_082673.1, read as the reverse complement.
TGGGAGGGGAAGATGGGGGTGAAGTGGGAAGAGCACGGACAAAGTGGAACCCCAAGTATGAGCTGGGCCCCACAGGGAGGATGGAGTGACACCAGTGCCTGTTCTTGCTGCCTCTGCCCTTGGGGGTGTGGAGTGGGCGTCCATCTGTGGTCATGGGGCTAAACATACACCCAGCCCAGGAGTCAGAGCAGCTGAAGGAGGATCCAGGGGAAGACAGAGCAGGTGCTGCTCATCAGGAGATGAGCCCACAGATAATTTGAGCTGCAAATTGGTTGCTGATTCACTTCCGCCTTCAAAATTGCTCAAGAGTCTCTCTTGTGGCCAAACCCCACCAAAATATACAGGGAAGGGAATTCTGGGAAATGTAGTTCAGCCTAGCCACGCGGGCCTATCACAAAGCCACCACAGCGCACTTGGAAATCATACTTAACACTCATATAGCACACATATAAATATATGCCAGGGCTTCCCTGGTGGCGCAGTGGTTGAGAGTCCGCCTGTCGATGCAGGCGACACGGGTTCGTGCCCCGGTCTGGGAAGATCCCACATGCTGAGCCTGTGAAACATGGCTGCTGAGCCTGCGCACCATGGCTGCTGAGCCTGCGCGTCCGGAGCCTGTGCTCTGTGACAGGAGAGGCCACAACAGTGAGAGGCCCACGTACCAGAAAAAAAAAAAAAAAAAAAAAAAAAAGTGTATATATATATATGCCAACTACAATTCTAAGCATTGTATGTATATTAACTCATTTTTTATAATGCTCCTAAGAAGTAGCTATTATTAATATCCCCATTTTCAGAGGGAGAAACTGAGAACAGAGAGGTTAAGTAAGCTGCCTAAGGTCACACAGCAGGTAAGTGGCAGAGCTGGGTTTTAAACCCAGAAAGTCTGACTCCAGGGTTTGTTTGCTCCACTACTCCACTGTGCAAAGGCAGTGTTGCTCACTGGCCAAATGGATATTTAAAAGTGGAACCTGGTGAGCTGTAGAGCTTTATTTGGGGAGTTGTTTATGTGATTGGTTGTGTTTTTATTTTGGACTCTCCCAATGGAAGTGGTTTGTTGAATTTTGGGGGGCTAAGGAATGTGTGTTTCAGTAAATATAGGGTCAAGATGAAAGCAAACAGCTCAGAGAATCTGCATTTTGTCCTATCTTGGTCCCTCTGCTTTAACCTCATGAGTGCAGGCCCTGCCACCAGAGGGGTGAGGTGGGCTCTCAGGAGGACGGGCGAGCGCCACCTCTAGGCTCCTCCTGTCTCTCTGCAGGTTCTGGACTGCTAGAGACTGAGTCCCCTGAGCTGGGTGTAACCCTGGTGGGTCTCTGCATCCCCCGCCTCTCTCTTCACCTTATAAACGTGAGCTAAGAGTCTGCTTTGGCCCCGGTGCTGTTCTCCTGGTGCAGAGGACAAAGCACTGGTGTCTCCATGTTTACGCACAGCCGGGTCTTCAATAACGAAAGTTCATCCTGTCGCAGCCACCAGGGCGGCACAGAAACGGCAAGCCGCCTCCCCAGCCCTTTGGCCTTGGAGTAAGTGGGCCATCAGGAGGAGTGAGGGTAGCGACCTTCTCTTCTGGCATTTGATAACCCTGGCCTCCTGCTCTGAAGCCCCATCACCCGTGTCTGCAGAAGCCTGGTGCGCCCAAGGAGGAAGGGGAGGGTGGGGTCGCCCAGCCCCCTAGCCCCGCCCAGGAGCCAGGGACCAGCGCTCTCCTCGGGGGTGGGGACAGCCTTCCCAGCTGCGCTCCTGGGTCCCACCTGGGGCTGCTGGGGACAGTGCAAGATTTAACAGATCAGCCTCCGGCCTGGCTTCCCTGCACTGATCCCCAAGTCTGAATTCAGGGGAAGGTGCTGGAATGGATGTTGGGACTGACCAGCTAGACCCTTGTCTGCTCGGCAGCTGGCCCCTGGGAGTCCCCACGGTGTGAGAAGGCAGGCTAGCATGTGACTGCGGGGCCCGTTCCCAGTGATTCGCAAACTCAAGTGCACGTCGGAATCCCCTGGAGGGCTTAGTCCACCAGGCCCCGCACCCAGAGCATCTGAGGCCCGAGACTGTGCATTTATTACAAGTTCCCAGCTGCTTGCAGCTACCTCTGCAAGGAGGACCCCACTTTGAAAACCACTGCTGTGCAGAACACCGCCTTCTCCTCTGAGGGATGACACCGTTCCAATACTGACTGCTAAATTGTTGCTGCCCGCCCAGCCTGGGAGCAGCCTAGAGGCCGTCCTTTCCTGGCCCCTCCCAGCACGGAGTTGGGCAGCATCAGCAAAAGCCGCCAGGGAGGCCCCAGCCCTCTGCTTAGCTGATGGTCTACACAAAGCGTCCTCTGTGGTGCAGACTTGCTGACAAGCACCACCCTGTGTTTTGGGGATGAACCAAATCTTCATAACATTAGACCCGTGGATTCCTGGCTCTGAAAACTGATGCGAAAACTCCCCCTGCTTTCCCAGCCAACCCACCCTGGCCATCCTCTGCAAGCAGGCCGAACGGGAGGCCCACAAATGGAGCCAGGCCGGCAGGAGGTCTGAGAGCTGCTTCCTGTGTCAGCTGATACCAAGACCCCGTGCAGCTAAGGCACGAACAGTGTACTCCACAGCTGACTCAGCCTCTTCCCCTTTGGCCTTAAAGAGCCTGTGTGTGCCCCGACCTAGCGCTCAGAACCGGAGACGCGGGCCGGGGCTGGCAGTGGGGAACCACTCAGGCCAGCTCAGGTATGTCAGCTTTACAGACAATCGTGGAGCTACAGGGCAGCCCCACTTGACTTGATTCTCCTTCTCAGAGCTTCCATGGACGCCCAGTGGTTTCTCCCTCCTTGGCTTTCAGGTAGAGTCACAAGTTTCCTGTTCTCTCTCCCTTTACCCGTCACTGTGAACTTCAGGTGAAGAGAGAGGGATTTGTGCATACACAGAGCTACTGCCGACCTCCTTGGTGTTTAAACCCGGACTGTCTGGTCCACGTGTCTTAACCTGGGCCCTGAGCCCAAATACAGGGTGGGTAGGTCACAGGTGTTATCTATAACGTGCCCCCAAATGGCACTGGAGGATTCAGAAAGATGGCGCCTCCTAATTAAAGCTTCCACAGACAACACTTGCCCAAGTGGAAACACCTGAACTGCCCCTGGTCTCAGCCTCTAGCGAAGAAAGAGAACATTCCTCACTGGGGTTCTTTCTGTTGAGTGTTTTTGCACGGTGCCCAGCCAGCAGACAGCTACTTGACATTCGCAGTCAATGGAATAAATCATGGGGTTGTGCTGGCTACCAGAGCTAGCTTTCAAATGAATTCAAGAAAGCTAGCATTCACTAGCTTTCAAATGAATTCAAGAAGTTCAGAAAACTGCATGAACATGAGTAAGTTCTAAACTCAAGCACAAAGAGGTGCAGGAGTTTTTTGGGTTTATTTATTTATTTGGTTATGCTGGGTCTTAGTTGCGGCTCGCTGGCTCCTTCGTTGTGGCATGTGAACTCTTAGCTGCAGCATGCATGTAGGATCTAGTTCCCTGACCAGGGATTGAACCCAGGCCCCCTGCATTGGGAGCGTGGAGTCTTATCCACTGTGCCACCAGGGAAGTCCCAGGAGTTTTATTTATATAAAATTTGTTTCTCTCTGCTACTTCTAATAAATATTAAATAAATATTTGTTAAAAACTGGTTTGAAGGGGATGCAAAATGATAGCTTGCTTGCCACAGATCTCAATCTGACCCTGTGTAAATGTTACCGAATTAAGTCATAGGGACCTAGCTCAGGCCCTAGGCTGGCTGAGGCTCTGCGTCGGAGGGGGAAGCTTCTTTTTCTGTTCAGGTTCAAGTAGACAAATAACCGAGATGGAGACAGCGCAAACTTTATTCAATGACCAAAGAATGGAGAAGCGGGAACTAAGTTCACAGATTAACTTCTCACCCACCTGGCGAGAGGGATTTAATTTTAGCGTAAAGACAAAGGGAGGAGGAGTGGGGCTAATGGCGGGGAGGCATATGCATTAGTCTACTGGGGAAGGGGCAGGGCTTCTTCTGAGGGAGTGGGTGCCCCCCTCTTTTCATCCCTTTTAGTCCTTACTGTCGGGTCATGGTCGCGGATAGGTGTGTCATTTTATATGCTGAGGTAGTAAAATCAGAGGATAATGAGACTAAAGCGTCTGTTGGAGGTCAGATGCGTCGCCATCTTGGTCCCAGCTGGTTCCATCTGGCTTTTGTTTGTTGGTAGCTTCCTTTCTAATCTCTGGACGCTTTAACTTAAAGATTTATGTTAACTCTGCTAAAGGTGCCGGTTGGAGGGTTGTGAGCAAAGACCTAGAGCGGCTCTGGCAACATCAGCTCTATGAAAATGTGTGCCTGTCCAGTTTTCTGGGTGAGTATTCATAGCTTTCATTGCGTTACTAAAAGCACCACCAACTGGAAAAGGACAGGAACCAATGGCTTAGATAAAGCTCTCAAGCCACTCCCGACCTCTCCTCCCTCCCCTCCATCCCTCTGCCCAGTTGTCTCCATTCCTGGCTTTCCATGTGGATTTGATGAGGGACTAGACTGGAACCACGTGTTTCACACGTCGCCACCCACCTGTGGATTAAAGTGAGCTGGAGGGGTTTTTTGAACCAAGTGAAATAATAAATATAAAAATACTTTACAAAATCATACAAAAGGAAGGAGTTGAAAAGGTAGGGGGTTGCCAGTATTGTGAATGTTAGTGTAATGACTGATTCCCCATCTCCTGACTGACCTATCCACGGGCTGTTTACTTAATGTTGTAAGTGCTGAAGGGTACTGATAATCACAGCTAAGGTGTGCCGGTAGCTTCCTGTCCCACTGTTTTCCCACACCAACCCTATGAGGCAAGCAGTGTTATCCCCACTTTACAGATGAAGAAACCGAGAAAGTTTAGGTAACTTGTCCTAGTTGCAGGAGAAGGGCTTGAACTGAGGCATTCTCGCTTTGGCCCCTCGGTCTTAACCACTGTTGAGCAGCTGCTACGTACCAGGAGCTGGGCTAACGGTGCTATGAGTATTAACCTACTGAGTCTGTACAACAAATCTGTGAAATGAGTGCTATTATGATTCCCATTTTATAAAAGCCCAAACTGAGCTAAAGATTACCTAGCCCTGGCCACAAGATCACAGAACTAATAAATACTGGAGCTGAGATCTACCCCAATCTTACTCCAGAGTTCATACCCTTAACCCTTGTGCTGAAATGCTAGGCTTTAAAAAGCTGCTTAAATCAGCCTCCAAATAACTATGGGGGTGGTGGGGCACATTCATTAAAGGCGATTTCTCTTAGAGGAGAATCTGAACTATTTTCTTAAGATTCAAAAACTCATCAGAGAATATTTCATCATTCTCACACTTCAACGATCACACTTTGGTTTCAGCAGATGTTCACTGTACACCTACTGTGTAAAAGCACTGGGCGCAGGGCATAAGGGCTGCAAAGTTGAAGAAGGGTCCTCGCCCGCTGGGGGTCCCCGTCTAGACTAACAGACGCATCCATGTAATCATCACAGAAAGCAGACTGATGAGATGGCCTGAGAGGTGCTGAGGAGGCTGGGGAGCATTCTGTGGCTTTTGCTGACTGTTTGGTTCCCTGGTCAGGAGGGGTGGGCAGGTGTCCCAGGCATCAGGGTTTTAAGAAGTGCTTGCAGGCAGGGGAGACATGCAGGGCTGAGATACTACTCAGCCCACTAGCTCCTCTGCTGGTTCCAAGCAGTAAGAAAAAGGAGGATTTGGTCTCCACATCCCTCTGGTCACATGCCCCAGGCAGCTCTTTGTTTCTTCTGCCCAATTTCCTTGTCCATGCCTTCCCTGCCCAATGCAGGGACACATTTCAGGGTTGTGGGTTTCTGCAGGGTCACACAGGAACAGACCCATCTCTCAACACTTCCGGCCTTGTGTTGAGGGCATGGAGCTCTTGAGGCGCCCGCCTGCCCATTTCCCAAATGATGATTAACTGTAACGGACAACCCTGCATTACATAAGAGGATTATGAAACCGTAACAGGGAGGTAGGTGATCTGTGTGTATAAATAGACGAAGACCTCATTATTGTGCTTCTTTAAGACTCAGAGACATCTAGTGGCAGAAAATTGTATCTGCAGCCCTAGCAGATACTCTCCAAATAAGTGACTTGAAAAAGTTCTAATTTGTGAGACTTTTGTACATACTCAAATTGGGAGACTTCAGGTTAAATTACTTTGAAAGAGAAGGAATGTACAGGTTTTCCATTTGTGGAAGTACAGTATGTTTTTAAACTTGAAGTATAGTTGATTTACAATATTTCAGGTGTACATCAAAGTGATTCAAATATATGCATATATATATATATATATATGTTTTTTCAGATTCTTTTCCATTATGGGTTATTACAAGATACAGAGTAGAGTTCCTTGTGCTATACAGCAGGTCCTTATTGTTTATCTATTTTATATATAGTGTGTGTATCTGTTAATCCCAAATTCCTAATTTATCCTTCCCCACCCCTTTCCCCTTTGATAACCGTAAGTTTGTTTTCTATGTCTGTGAGTCTGTTTCTGTTTTGTAAATAAGTCCATTTGTATCATTTTTTAGATTCCACATATAAGTGGTATCATATGATATTTGTCTTTCTCTGTCTGACTTACTTCACTCAGTATGATAAACTCTGCGTCCATCTATGTTGCTGCAAATGGCATTATTTCATTCCCTTTATGGCTGAGTAATATTCCATTGTATATATATATGTATCACATCTTCTTTATCCCTTCATCTGTTGATGGACATTTAGGTTGCTTCCATGTCTTGGCTATTGTAAACAGTGCTGCAGTGAACATTGGGGTTCATGTATCTTTTCGAATTAGAGTTTTCATCTTTTCTGTATATATGCCCGGGAGTGGGATTGCTGGGTCATTTGGTAACTCTGTTTTTAGATTTTTAAGGAACCTCCATACTGTTCTCCATAGTGGCTGTACCAATTTACATTCCCACCAACAGTGTAGGAGGGTTCCCTTTTCTCCACACCCTCTCCAGCATTTACTATTTTTAGACTTTTCCTGATGGCCATTCTGACTGGTGTGAGGTGATACCTCCGTGTAGTTTTGATTTGCATTTCTCTCATCATTAGCAGTGTTGAGCATCTTTAGTATGGTATTGTATTTAATAAAAAGTACCGTAAGTCTACTTTAAGCCTGTTCTCCCCAAAGTTTTAGATGCACCCAACTGTATAAAGTGTGTGAAAGAGAAAATTAGACCCTAAAAAAAATGACTCTGTTAACAGCCTCTACATAGTCACCTGTCATGATGCTGAACTTTTGTGATGTAATTAGGTTTTGTACCAAATTCACAATTATCACTATCAAATTGGCCTTATAGGTGAGCATGCATAGATTAAATAACTACTAAACCAAATACTTAGGAGAACGTATAAGGAGAAAGCTTCCCCACAATCAGACTAGAAAGTACCTTTCCTAGACTGGGGGGCAGTAGAGCTGCTGGGGGAACAATTTAAGGGTGGGTATTGTTGGGTCCCAAAGAGTGAGGCCCTGTAGCCTGGACCACAAGCTGGGACCCAGGAAGACTGTAAGATACATCATGGAAGGTCAGAGTGGGAGCAGCAGTGGGATGTGTGTCATGTTTCCCTGGCAAAGCCCTAAGGGAGTGGCCAAACCTAGAGAAGCAGTGGCTGTACATATGATGTGATGATGGGGCTCAGGCAGCCTCCCAGTTTCCTACACCCCAGAATATGACAGGAAGAGCAGAACAATACCTGCATGCCTGTGGACAGCATAGAAGGAGGAGAAGGAAACCCTGAAACTCTTGAATTGCTCTCTGAGAACAGAGGAGCAGTGGGGTGTCCCAGGAGTGACATCCAGTGACATCCCACCGGCCAGTGCCTTGACACCAGGAAAGCTCCCCATTTCTTAGGTATGAAACTGGGGAAAAGTAGGTGGTGGAGTAAGTCCCATATTGAGTGACCTTTAGTGTTACCACCCCAGTGGAATGGAGCCTCTTTTCCCCTTTTCCTTTCTGCTACCCACACACAGAGCAGAAAGGAAAAGGGAAAAAGAGGAGTTAGCAGGGGAAGTGGAAGAAATACAACACTGACGGCTTTGTTCAAACGTCCTCACCTTAAATATCTGCTTCTATCTCACTCTACCACTTCCCTCTCTCAGCTCCCCCAACCCACGCATATTCTAGCCATCCCTTCATTTCCTGCTGATTGTTATTCAAGGTACAGCCAGATTTTTTTCTTTCTTTCTTTCTTTATTAATTATTTATTTATTTGGCTGAGTCGGGTCTTAGTTGTGGCATGCGGGATCTTCACTGCGGCATGCAGGATCTTTCGTTGCAGCGCACAGGCTCTTCGTTGTGGTGCATGGGCTTCTCTCTAGTTGTGGCGCGCGGGCTCCAGAGCACGTCGGCTTAGTTGCCCTGTGGCATGGGGATCTTAGTTCCTCGACTAGCGATCAAACCCACGTCCCTTGCATTGGAAGGTAGATTCTTAACCACTGTACCATCAGGGAAGTCCCCAGCCAGATTTTTTTTCTGATTATAAAAGTAATATGTATTCATATTTTAAAATACATAAAGGTGTAAAAAAGAAAGTAAAACTCATCTTAATTCCACCACACAGAGATGACCACTGTTAATGCTTTGATCTATATCCCCTTAGACGTCTTTTCTATGCATATCTGTACGTATATATTTAAGAAATGAACCTTACCATGCAAAGATATTTTATAGCCTATTCCCACTCCATAAATGCATAACTCTTTCCATGTCAATATAGTTGCACGTCATCATTTTTAATAGGTACATAGTATTGTATACTGCTTATAAATAAACCATAGGTCACTTTTTTGAGGGCCATGTAGGTGGTTTCTAATTTTTTGCAATTATGAACAATGTTGTGATAAACATCCTTGTGTGTTGGGGGGTCTTTGGTTTGCTTGTCCAGTTCTTCCCCCAGGGCAGTGGTTCTCAAAGTGTGTTCCATGGAGCCCGTGGAAATGCGTGAGGTGCTCCTGCAGGGGTGAGGCGAAGGCTGCAGGGCTTCAGCCCTTAATCTTCCTTCAACAATCATAGGTTCATGTCTCTCTGCTCCATTTGGGGAGAAGAAAGAGTTCCATCACTAAATGCAGCTGGAGATCCAGTGCTTTAGGACATAGTCAAGGAAAATTAAAATTGTTATGTCAGAAAGTATGCATGTTGAAAGATCTGATACATACTGCCAAATGACTCCTGAAAGGGTATACTAATTTACATTCCTACCAAAAGCATACGTGTGCCTGTGTTTCCCACACCAACACTTTGCCTTTATAGAGCTCTAAAGGCAAAATCATTTTTAAAATTTCTACTTCCTTGATTAGTCATTATATTGCTTTCTTATTGCTGCTGTAATAAATTACCACAAACTTGGTAGCTTAAAAGAACATAAATTTATTATGTTGAAACAGAAGAATCTATTTCTTTCTTCTAGAAGCCTCCTGCATTCCTTAGCTTGTGGCCCCTTCCTCCATCATTAGTCTAACTTCTACTTCTCTCCTCACATCTCCTTCTCTGATTCTGACACTCCTGCCTCCCTCTTTCACTTATAAGGACCCTTGTGATTACTTTGGGACCACCCAGATAACCCAGAATAATATCACATCTCAAAATCCCTAATCACTTCTGCAAAATCTCTTTTCCTGTCACAGGTTCTGGGGATTAGGACATGACATCTCTGGTGGGTCATTTTTCTACCTGTCACAGTAATGATATAGAGCATGTTTTATTTATTGACAATCTGTAGCTCTTTGATAAATTATCCTTCTGTGACCTTTGCTCATTTTGCTATTAAGATATTTGTATTTTTCTAGTGGATTTGTAAAACAAAAATTATATATTTTGGAATTATAGACGTGTTGCCTGTTACGTATGTTGCAAATCTTTTTCTTCACATTGCTGGTTTTTAAACTTTCTTTAGGCTGTGTGTTAGTCCGCTTGAGTTGCCATAACAAAATAGAAGAGTCTGGGTAGCTTAAACAACAGAAATTTATTTTCTCACAGTTCTGGAGGTTAGAACTCCAAGATCAAGGTGTCAGCATGGTCAATTTCTGGAGAGAGCTTTCTTCCAAGCTCACCGATGGCTACCTTCTTGCTGTGTCCTCACACGGCAGGGAGAGAACAAGCTCTCTGGTGTCTCTTCTTTTTTTTTTTTTTTTTTTTGCGGTACGTGGACCTCTCACTGTTGTGACCTCTCCCGTTGTGGAGCACAGGCTCCGGATGTGCAGGCTCAGCCGCCATGGCTCACGGGCCCAGCCGCTCTGTGGCATGTGGGATCTTCCCGGACCGGGACACGAACCTGTGTCCCCTGCATCGGCAGGCGGGCTCTCAACCACTGCGCCACCAGGGAACCCCTGGTGTCTCTTCTTATAAGGTCATGAGGGCCTCACCCTCTTGACCTCATCTAACCCTAACTACCTTCCAAAGGTCCCATCTCCAAATACCATCACATTGAGGGTTAGGACTTATGGCTTTTATGGGGACACAAACATTCAGTCTGTAACAGGAAAAATTTGGATTTTCATGTGGCCTAATCTGTCAGTCATATTCTTGATGCCTTTTGTCTTCAGTGATATGTTAGCTTAGCAAGGCCTCTTTCACCAGAGATACATAAACATGTACATACACTTTCTTCTTAAACTTTTATATATTTGCCTTATTTTACACTCAAATTTTAATCATTCTGGAATATAATTTGGGGGTAAGTTCTGACTCTGTTTTCTTGCCAGTTAAAGTACTTTGTTTACCATTTTATTCTTCAAATAACAGCTTCAAAATAGTCTCTAAGGACATAAGCTTTTAACCAGACAGGAGTCCTGGATTTGCCATTATCTGAATACTGGCCTGTTGAAACCAGTTTTCCTCCTTCCCTTTCTCTGCTAGTTGTAGAAAACTACTTTTTGTCTTTCTGGAAAATCCATTCATTCAGTAAAAGACCAACAACTAAAGCCAACTTTTTTTTAAAGGAAACAATGAGTTTCCTTAATATTTCAGGCTTGAACAGCATTCTGTGTATAGCAATTTACCATCAACCCATATGAACGTGTACTTACAGCTTTCACATTCCTTTGAATCCTAAAGTTATTTGATTTTCAAAACCAATGGAAAAACACTATCCATGGAAGAAAACTATTTAGATATTTGAACTTTAAAAAACTTGGGCTTTATCTGTTGTGGCCACTTAGTGTTCTGCACAAGCCAGCATGAAATGTTTGTGCTTGGGAATGAAGGGTATGAGTAAAGCTTCAAACTGCAGAAAGGCGAGTTCTAAATCTTATGAAACAGACTCAATAATTTATAACTACACACAATGCTGCTATCGTATACATTAATAATCCTAATTCTAAAATAACGTAACACAGTATAAATAGTACAATAACAGGTAAGAAGTGATTTTAATGATTAAATATTCAATTGGATTAAAATTCCCATTTAATCCAATGCCTTTCTTAAGCTCCTACTATGTGTCTTGGCCCTGTGTTTCCAGGCAGTAAAAAGTGCATGACAACAAAACAAACATTTGTGATGCAAATAATTTTGAGATGGAATACAAATTTGTTGAGTTAATACATAAATTTATCTGTTGTATATATGGTGTGATATTACATGATACATTATAACTAATACCGTGAAAGTAATTTTTCTATTTCACAGTCAGACCTTGAAAATGAGTAGTTTCCAATCCACAAATGTGTTGAATTTCAAAGGTTTGTTTCTAAATCAGTGGTTCAAAACTCAGAAATCATGTCACTATAAAAATAAGATTCTAGGGCTTCCCTGGTGGCGCAGTGGTTGAGAGTCCGCCTGTCGATGCAGGGGACATGGGCTCGTGCCCCGGTCCGGGAAGATCCCACATTCCGCGGAGCGGCTGGGCCCGTGAGGCATGGCCACTGAGCCTGCACGTCCGGAGCCTGTGCTCCGCAACGGGAGAGGCCACAACAGTGAGAGGCCCATGCACCGCAAAAAAAAAAAAAGTATGAGAGGTAGTTGAAATTATATACATTTATTACAAGGGATACTTTTCAGATATGATACTAGTGATTAAAAGAGGAAAACAATAGAACTTAATAAGACACGGCCTGTTTATCTAGAATGATAGTCCTTAAGGAAGGTGAAAGTTTAGTACAAAGAGAATGACTTTTGTGGAAATTCCAGAAAGTTTCAGAGACCTTTTCAAGGGGTTAGAGGTTGATGGCATGGGTCTGAATTATGTCACAATTGTTCTTCTCCTTGTTTTTAATACAATGTGTTGTTCCACTGTTCATGCTTATCAGCCATATTTACTGCTCTGTTTTAATTAATAAATGGGATGCTGAGAAGCCAGGAGAGCAGTGAGTTAATGAAGGAGAGGGCACAGCATTTGTGAGATCACCCCTCGGGGGAAGAAAGGAGATGGTAGAGAAAAGAGTCAGTGGCCGCTGTGAATTGGCCCCAAGGCCATTGTGGGGAATCCTGCTGAAGATGCATAAACTTCCTCAAATAATAACGATGGTCTCTGCTGCCAAGCCTTCCTCACCTAACCAGTGGTTCTGGTACTGAAAGTTGCCAGAATTAGGACTGAGACTATTGCTCCCTCAATGGAGGGGAGATTTACATAACTTGGGGGAGAATTTGGGGATTGGTGATAATTAAAGAAACAAAAACAACAAAGTCAATTATTAATTTAAGAGAAAACAAAACACCAAGTAGGGAAGGAGAAGTGATTATAGTACACTACACGGCTCAGCTGTCAGTAAGATTTTTACAATCATAAAAGATAAACACTTACACCAGTTAGCAATTTGTTGCCTTTGGCCCCAGATTCAAACTCCATTTCTTGCCCTGTGAAAATTGATCTGGATCCTCAGTTCCTCATTTGCACTGACATGGTGTTAAAAGCTTTGTCAGTAGAGGGCACTGGAGGGAAACTGCAGGAGGAAGAGGCTTCTCTTCCCAGTACCAGTGTTTTCTGTGTTCCTTCTTCTTGCTCCTACTGTTTGGTTGCCAGCTGTGGATAGGTTGGGGAAGACATTCAGTGGCATTCACCTATATTAAGTTTCAGTGGTACCTCATAGAGAGCTTCCTAACAAATTTTTGCAGCACTGCAATGAGTAGATTCCCACTGACTCATGCCAGCACCCCAGTGGTTGGCTTCCCAACCCTGGCCTGACAGCCCTTCAGAGAGGTTTCTTCTGTTTGCTAGTCCTGGCCATGCTTTTCTACCCACCTGCACCCTGGAGCAGTGTCTCCTGCTTGTCCAGTAACTGTTGACCAGCTCTGGCCTGGAGCAACTCAGTACACTTCTCTGCCATCTCAGCCTCAGGAAGGGATGTTTCTTCCTTGAGTAGCTTTGTTCATCTCTAGGGTATATTCTAGAGTTCTCTTTCTTCCATAGATGATCCTATATTGCAGTTAATAATTCTTATATTAAACTTTCCCTCTACAAATCACTGTGCAGTTTCTGACTCTTGATTGGACCTTGATTAATTCAACACTAAATACTTAACTAACAAAAATTATAGAGAGAGATAGGAAAAGAGAGAGAGAGAGAGAAGGTAGCTAAATCCTTATCTCCTATAGTAGGAAGTTGATAAATAAAATATAAAATTGAAAAATATATAGAATACAGTATAAGATTGTTATTTGGAGATTTGAAAGGGGTTGTATTAGGAAATGAAGTGTGAGGTATCTGCCATTTTTGTAACAAACCTTGTATTTGACTCTTTATGATCATAGATAACTTTGATAAGAAATAAAATGATAAAAAGAAAATCACTGAGGTTGAAACAAATAAACAAAAAGAGAAGGAAGAAAAGAAAGTTACAAAGTTTGTGGAATATCAAAAGATGTGTCATTGGGATAGTTTATTTTTCATTAATCACATAATACATGATCAAACTAACAGTAAAGGTAGTAGATCAATCACTTATAAACTTGGAGAAAGGTTAAAAGATAAAAGTAATAAAATCATCAATATCCACAATAATTAGTTAAAGGAGACACATAACAAAAAGATGTAAAATATGATGCCAAAAACATTAAATGTGGGGTGTGGAAGTAAAAATGCAGGGCTGTTAAAAGGCATTCAAACTTAAGAGAGCAGCAACTTAAAATAATTACATATATATAAGCTTCATGGTAACCACAAAACAAAAATCTATAAGAGATCCAAACATAAAACTAGAGATAGTCATCAACTCACAAAGGAAGAGAGCAAAAGAAAAAGAAAGAAACAAAAAAGAACTATAAAACAACCTAAGAACAATTCACAAACTAGTAATAAGTACATACCTATCAATAATTACTTTAAATGTAAATGGACTAAATGCTCCAATCAAAAGATATATAGTGGAGAATTCTCTGGCAGTCCAGTGGTTAGGATTCCACGCTTCCACTGCAGGGGGCACAGGTCTGATCCCCGGTTGAGGAACTAAGATCCCTCATGCTGCGTGGCACAGCCTAAAAAATTTTTTAATGAAAAAAAAGATATATAGTGGATGAATGGATACAAAAACAAGATATATACTGCCTACATGAGACTCAATTCAGATCTAAAGACACACACAGACTGAGTGAGGGGATGGGAAAAGGTATTCCATTGCAAATGGAAACCAAAAGAAGCCAGGGTATCAATATTTATATCAGACAAAATAGACTTTAAAATAAAGACTTACAAGAGACAAAGAAGGCTATTACATAATGATCAAGGTATCAATTCAAGAAAAAGATATAACAATTGTAAATATATTTGTACCCAACATAGGAACACCTAAATACATAAAGCAAATATTAATAGACATAAAGGGAGAAATTGACAGTAACACAATACTAGCAGGGGATGTTAACACCCCACTTACATCAATGAACAGATCATCCAGACAGAAAATCAGTTAGGAAACACTGGCCTTAAATGACACATTAGAACAGATGACTTAATAGATACATATAGAACACTCCATCCAAAAGCAGCAGAATACACATTCTTCTCAAGTGCACATGGAACATTCTCCAGGATGGATCACATGCTAGGCAACAGAGCAAGTCTCAGTAAATTTAAGATTGAAATCATATCAACCATCTTTTCCGACCACAACCCTATGGGACTAGAAATCAACTATAAGAAAAAAACTGCAGAAAACAAAACACATGAGGGCTAAACAATATGCTACTAAACAACTAATGGGTCACTGAAGAAAGCAAAGAGGAAATCAAAAAACACCTGGAAACAAATGATAATGAAAACATAATGATCCAAGATCTATGGGATGTGGCAAAAGCAGTTTGAAGAGGGAAATTTACAGTGATACAAGCCTACCTCAGGAAAGGAGAGAAATCTCAAACAAAAACCCTAACCTTACACCTAAAGCAAATAGAGAAGAAAGATCAAAACCCAAAGTTAGTAGAAGGAAAGAAATCATGAAGATCATAGCAAAAATAAATGAATAGAGGCTAAAAATCTATAGAAAAGATCAATGAAACTAAGAGCTGGTTCTTTGAAAAGATAAAAAAAAATTGATAAAACTTTAGCCAGACTCATCAAGAAAAACAGAGAGAGGGTGCAAATAAATAAAATCAGAAATGAAAAAGAAGTTACAACTAACACTAGAGAAATACAAAGGCTCATAAGAAACCTCTATGAACAATTATATGGCAATAAAATGGATAACCTAGAAGAAATGGACAATTTCTTAGAAACGTACAATCTCCTGAGAAATAATCAGGAAGAAATAGAAAATATAAACAGACCAGTTACCAGTAATAAAATTGAATCAGAAACAAATAAACTCCCAACAAACAAAAGTCCAGGACCACATGGCTTCATAGGTGAATTCTACCAAACATTTAAAGAAAAGTTAACACCTATCCTCCTTAAACTATTCCAAAAAATTGCAGAGGAAGAAATGCTTTCGAACACATTCTATAAGGTCAGCAGCACCTTGATACCAAAACCAGGCAAAATATGACAAAAAAAAATACAGGCCAATATCACTGATGAACATAGATTCAAAAGTCCTCAACAAAATATTGGCAAACCAAATCCAGCAATACATTAAAAGGATCACACACCATGATCAAGTGGGATTTATCCCAGGGATGCAAGGATGGTTCAATATTCACAAATCAATCAATGTGATACAACACATTAACAAACTGAAGAACAAAAATCATATGATCATCTCAATAAATGCAGAAAAAGCTTTTGACAAAATTCAACATCCATTCATGATAAAAACTCTCAAAAAAGTGGGTATAGAGGGACCATACCTCAGCCTTATAAAGGTCACATACAACAAGCCCACAGCTAACATCACACTCAATGGTGAAAAGCTGAAAGCTTTCCTCTAAGATCAGGAAGAAGACAAGGATGCCCACCCATCACTTTTATTCAACATAGTTTTGAAAGTCGTAGCCACAGCAGTCAGTACTAGGGATGTAATGTACAATATGAGAAACATAGTTAACACTGATGTATGTTGTATATTAAAATCATTAAAGGGACCTACCTGGTGGCACAGTGGTTAAGAATCTGCCTGCCAACAGAGGGGGCACGGGTTTGAGCCCTGGTCCGGGAAGATTCCACATGTCATGGAGCAACTAAGCCCGTGTGCCACAACTACTGAAGCCTGCGTGCCTAGAGCCCATGCTCCACAACAAGAGAAGCCACCACAATGAGAAGCTCGTGCACCACAATGAAAAGTAGCCCCCGCTTGCCGCAACTAGAGAAAGCCCGCGTGCAGCAACAAAGACCCTACACAGCCAAAATAAATTAAAAAAGAAAAAAAAAAGTCATTAAAAGAGTAAATCCTACGAGTTCTCCTCACGAGGAAAATAAATGTTTTCTATTTCTTTAATTTTGTATCTATATGAGATGATGAATGTTCACTAAAATTATTGTGATAATCATTCCATGATGTATGGAAGTCAAATCATTATGCTGTACAACTTAAAGTTATACAGTGCTGTATGCCAATTATATCTCAATAAAACTGGATTAAAAAAAAAGGAACACTCCACGGGGCTTCCCTGGTGGCGCAGTGGTTGAGAGTCCACCTGCCGATGCAGGGGACACGGGTTCATGCCCCGGTCCGGGAAGATCCCACATGCCGCAGAGCGGCTGGGCCCGTGAGCCATGGCTGCTGAGCCTGTGCGTCCGGAGCCTGTGCTCCGCAGGGGGAGAGGCCACAACAGTGAGAGGCCCGCGTAACGCAAAAAAAAAAAAAAAAGGAACGCTCCATTTGCTGCCCTCTGAGCCTTCCTCCACTGGCTCCCTAAGGATTACCCCTCACAGCCAGAGAAACAACAGCTTAAATCGATTTTCATTGTTAATAAATAGGCACAAATGGAAATGCCTCTTTTTCCCCTGTTGGCACACATGTACTTGGTCATTTGAAATACAGTATAGTTGTTAATGAATTAGCAAAATAATAAGGAGCCATGAATATCTGTGGTTTAGAAAGAAGTCTTAGAAAATCCATTATCTCCTGGGAAAGATGGGAAAAGTTAGAGGGGTGTTGCTCTGAACCTTGAATTGTAGCAGAGGTGAGACCAAGTAGGATGTGCAGTTTGGTGGTGATTTTGGTGCTACAGACAGAGTTAGATTGTTGCTTACATTGAAAGGGAATGTAGTTCTAGTCATTTTTACCTGCATCTATAGTGAAATGAGAATAAAGACAAATAAATACAAATTATGTAATAAATACCCAAGAACATCTACAGTGACAATATTCTAAACAAGTATGAAAAGGAACATGTGAATATAAAGCTCTCCCTTGTCCCATGGTTTCCTTCTCTCTAATATGGGAATATAAACACTATTGTGGGTTTTTATTTATTTATTTATCTATCTATTTATTTATTTATTTATGGCTGTGTTGGGTCTTCGTTGTGGTGCGTGGGCTTCTCATTGCAGTGGCTTCTCTTGTTGTGGAGCACGGGCTCTAGGTGCGTGGGCTTCAGTAGCTGTGGCTCACAGGCTTTAGAGCACAGGCTCAGTAGTTGTGGCACACCGGCTCAGTAGTTGTGGCCTGCATGCTCTAGAGCACAGGCTCAGTAGTTGTGGAGCACGGGCTTAGTTGCTCCACCGCAGGCTGGATCTTCCTGGACCAGGGATTGAACCCTTGTCCCCTGAATTGGCAGGTGGATTCTTAACCACTGTGCCACCAGGGAAGTCCCAACACCGTTGTTTTTGTGAGAATTAATGATAATCTTTGGATAACATCACTAGCACAATGTCTGGCTTGTAGTAACATTAAATAACTGGTTATTACTGATAGTTGCAGGATTTTTCTCATTGTTTTAATTATTGTTTAAAAGCTGAGTTGCAACCTCAAACAGTTTCAGACCCAGGCCGGGAATGTAAATGAGGCATGTGGGCCAGGTGGGGACTGTGGTACGTGGAGCAAGTGCATTTCTCCCAGGGGAGCAGTCCCTAGTCAGTTCCAGCCAGTCCCTGTCAGAGAAAAATGCCGGACTCCTCCTCATTCTCCTCATTCTTATTCTCTTTTCAGGAAAAGCTGGAAATCCAGATTTTTATGTGAAATCTCCTGATTTTACATATTGAGAACTAAGCAATTCATATCTTTGGACAGGATCAGGCCCACAAGCCTTGCATGCTCTGCTTTAAAGAAACAAAAGTGTCCCCCAGCTAGAGAATGTCTGTGGGATCCTGAGGGAATCACTCTTTCTTAGCCTTTCCCCCAGTGTCCTCCAGTCACTCCACACATTGCTTTCTCTGGTGAGCTGGCCAACAGTTTTGTCAATGTTCCCGCAGCCTGGGGTGAAGCAGGTTACCCTGTGCAAGGCTCTCACCAGGGGTCCTCCCTGACCCTGTTGGCCCAGGATAATCAGAAAGACCTTATGTGAAGCCCTCTCCTCCCCATTTTGGGCCCTCTTCTTCACCCTTCTCTCAGGACCCTCTAAGGGCATGGCTAAGACAGTTTTTCACACTGAAGTGCTAATGAATTAACAGCTCCCCCTTCACAATGGCTGTCTAGCTTTTCAAAGAGAACACTGGAAAGGAAATAGATCTGGTTACTAATGCAGGGATTTTAGGGTCCTTTGCACTTCAGAGGTGGGTCTTCCTTGGCTTTTCAGATCACACCAGGGGAGCAAAACCAAACTCTGTCTTTGTAGCAAGCTAGCTGAGCTCCAGCTTCTTCTGGGGCCTGGTTTAAAAGTCTTCAGGGATCCAGGAGAAGATGCTATTAGGTCTTCCCTGCTGTTGAACAGTTAGTTGACTTTTATTTAACGTCCGTTGTCAAGTCAAGAGCAGTTCAGTATCTACCAGGTATTGTTCAAAAAACACATCAAAAAAGGTACACTAATCCACAGAAGAGAGTGATCAGTATAGGTTGATCTAGAATGATCAGTTATTATTTCTAGGTTAAAAAAAATAGCAGTTTTTTGCTATAAGTTAATTTCATTGTCTTTCTCCATTCAGCCAAAGGATGTCCCCTGGCTTCTAAAAGCAGGCCTTGCAATTTAAGTGTGTGGTCACCAGGTGGTGGAAGTGGGCCATGTCCGTGGAATCTTACTGGTAGCTGGAGAAGCTGAGCTCACCTTGCCTCAAATCGTCTTAAAACCGCAGTGAGCTAGGACTTCCTTTCCTTTCAGCCATATTCAACCTGGAGTTCATCAAAAGATGTTTGCCTTTCTGGCAATTCCTGGCTATAAAGGTCTAGGTTTTAACCCAGAGTGCTCTTGCTGAAAAATTTCACCCTTCTGTTCACCTCTGAGAAAGTCAAGAGTTCAGAACCCTCCTTTTCCAATCAGCTCAACTTTGTCATCTAATACGTTCTATTTTCCTTTCCCCTCTTTGTACAATAGAGGAACCCCTCCCTTCTCCTTACATTCCTAGGAAGGACTACACACTCTGCCTGGGGGCAAGCCTGGAGGCTTTATTGAGTTGTAGAGGCAGGCTGAAGGCTTGGAGAACCTGTCTAGGCAGGAGGGGGTGTTTCTTCTGCTTCCACTGCTGTTATCTGGTAAGTTGATCAGTACCTCCATTGGATACTTTTCTCAGCTGGGAACGGATGCATCAGGCAACTCAGATTTTTTACTGATCTGCACCATGTATTGATTAGGGGGTTACAAAGTAATTTTAGCAAGTAGGCAAATT
Source organism: Mesoplodon densirostris (assembly GCF_025265405.1). Classification (NCBI taxonomy): domain Eukaryota; kingdom Metazoa; phylum Chordata; class Mammalia; order Artiodactyla; family Ziphiidae; genus Mesoplodon; species Mesoplodon densirostris. The sequence continues at coordinate 58,610,714 of NC_082673.1, read as the reverse complement.
TGCAAAGACAGAATTTATGAATAACAAGGATCAACTGTACAAATGCACCCAAAGATAGGATCTCAGCTCTCTGCACTTTTTTCTTTCCTCTTCCAATAAGAGCTCCTTTATTCTTACATTGTTAACTATCATCTCCAGACAGACTACTTCAAAACATTCATTTTAAAGCCTTTCTGGGGAATTTCCTTGTGGTCTAGTGGTTAGGACTCAGCACTTTCACTGCCATGGTCCCAGGTTCAATCCCTGATTGGGGAACTAAGATCCCATAAGCCGCACGGTGTGGCCAAAAAAAAAAAAAAAAAAAAAAAAAAGCCTTTCTGTAGATCAGCAGTCCTCAAAGTATGGTTCCAAGGTCCCTGGCAGGGGAGGGGGGTAAATCCTAAAGATAATCCCTTTGGCAACTGCATAACTGCGTGAATCTGGATTTTCTTCATATACTTCAACTAAAACAATTTGTCATAACAAATTGAATGTAAAAGCAGATCTGAGAATACAGCTGTCTTCTCTTAACCAGACATTAAAGAGATTAGCAAAAGTGTAAAACAATCACTGAGATTTTTTTGTTTTGGAAAATACAGTAATATTATTTATGTTAATGTGTAACTGGTTTGCTGTTACTTTTAAACAAATTACTAAAAATTTTATGTCTTTGTTCTAATTTCTAATACTATAAACATTGGTAGATAAAACCCACTTAATCAAAAGTTCTTTGGCTCCGCAATAATTTTTAAGAGTGTAAAACAGTCCTGAGACCAAAAGTTTGAGAACCACCACACTAGGCCTGTAATCACTTTTTCAATAGTGTTCCTGATATTTGTACTTGGACATCCCATCAGCACCTTAACGCAACTTGACTAACAGTATATTCACCAGCCCTGCTCACCCTTAAGCCATTCCTTCTCCTGACATCTCAATTTCTGGCATCCTCTTTCCCTCAGCCACCTCTAACATTTCCCCTCTGTGCATCCCCTACAGTTTTTACTCAGGGGAAGAAACTCAAGAACCTCTGCAGAATCCATGTCTTCCTTTCCATCCCTGCTCTATCCACCTCTCATCTCCCGTCTCCATTATCCTGTCTCTGCAGTCACCAAACTACTGTGTGCTCTGCTAGCAAGCCAGTCATCACCCCATACGGCCACCTTCCTGCTCAAACACCAGCAATAGAGCACATTACCTTCAGGATCAAGTGCAGGGTTTTAGTCCTCCATATCTGAATGCGAGTGAAGGTTTCTAGCAGTGTCCCACTGTTCCTTTAACCAGACTTTCATTCTTCCCTTGAGGAGAGTAGGATTGGTGGCGAGGATGTAGGGTACAGGTGGGAGGTGGGTTGCTTCACTCCATATGCCAAATCGTCTGCACCCCTGCTCTCGTTCTTCCAGGACAGACCTTTACAGGTGTAACAGGTATGACTATTTTCCACTCACAAACTTATATAACCACACGATTCACCCTCCCCTCTTCCTCCTCCCTAGGATTAGTTCTAAATCTCAGGGCTTGTGCAATAGCCTGATGTTGGTGGGGAAGGGCTAACTCTTCTTGGTTTTGGTCTGGCCTATGCTGACCTCCGTTGTGATGTGAGGGAATAGGCTTGGGGGAGGGGGCATGGGGAGTCCCCACTATAGTTTCTAGTCCTGACTCACTGGAGAGGCCCTTCCACAGCCTTTGCTTCCAGAAAGGTCCCAGTGGTAGCCAAACGCACATAGATTGCTCCTCTCCTGGTAGCAAGTTACTGATGATTGATAATAACGAAAGTTTATTGCACTCTTATTATGGGACAGTCTCCATGCTGGAGGCTTTTAGATTTTATCTCATTTAATTGTCACAAGAGAGGAGTTTGGAGATTTTTCAGCCCTCCTGGAGGCAAACTGTGTGGCTGGCAGGGTCTTGGTGCTCTGGCCGGGTGTCAGGCCTGTGACTCTGAGGTGAGAGAGCCGAGTTCAGGAAATTTGTCCACCAGAGACCTTCTGGCTCCACATAATATCAAATTGCGAAAGCTCTCCCGGAGATCTCCATCGCAATGCTAAGACCCAACTCCACTCAACGACCAGCAGGCTACAGTGCTGGACACCCTATGTCAAACAACTAGCAAGACAGGAACACAACCCCACCCATTAGCAGACAGGCTGCCTAAAATCATAATAAGGTCACGGACACCCCCAAACACACGACTGGATGTGGTCCTGCCCACCAGAAAGACAAGATTCAGCCTCATCCTCCAGAACACAGGCACACATCCCCTCCACCAGGAAACCTACACAACACACTGAACCAACCATAGACACTGGGGGCAGACACCAAAAGCAATGGGAACTATGAACCTGCGGCCTGCAAAAAGGAGACCCCAAACACAGTAAGTTAAGCAAAATGAGAAGACAGAGAAACACACAGCAGATGAAGGAGCAAGATAAAAACCCACCAGACCAAACAAATGAAGAGGAAATAGGCAGTCTACCTGAAAAAGGATACAGAGTAACGATAGTAAAGATGATCCAAAATCTTGGAAACAGAATGGAGAAAATACAAGAAACATTTAACAAGGACCTAGAAAAACTAAAGAGCAAACCAACAATGATGAACAACACAGTAAATGAAATTAAAAATTCTATAGAAGGAATCAAGAGCAGAATAACTGAGGCAGAAGAATAGATAAGTGACCTGGAAGATAAAATAGTGGAAATAACTACTGCAGAGCAGAATAAAGAAAAAAGAATGAAAAGAATTGAGGACAGTCTCAGAGGCCTCTGGGACAACATTAAATGCACCAACATTCAAATTACAGGGGTCCCAGAAGGAGAAGAGAAAAGGAAAGGGACTCAGAAAATATTTGAAGAGATTATAGTTGAAAACTTCCCTAATATGGGAAAGGAAATAGTTAATCAAGTCCAGGAAGCACAGAGAGTCCCATACAGAATAAATCCAAGGAGAAACATGCCAAGACACATATTAATCGAAACTACCACAATTAAATATAAAGAAAAAATATTAAAAGCAGCAAAGGTAAAACAACAAATAACATACAAGGGACTCCCCATAAGGTTAACAGCTGATCTTGTGGCAGAAACTCTGCAAGCCAGAAGAGAGTGGCAGGACATATTTAAAGTGATGAAAGAGAAAAACCTACAACCAAGATTACCCAGCAAGAATCTCATTCAGATTCTTTTTTTAAATTTCTTTATTTTTGGCTGCATAGGGTCTTCGTTGCTGCGCGCGGGCTTTCTCTAGTTGCGGTGAGCGGGGGCCACTCTTCGTTGCGGTGCACAGGCTTCTCATTGCAGTGGCCTCTCTCGTTGTGGAGCACGGGTTCCAGGCACATGGGCCTCAGTAGTTGTGGTGCGCAGGCTCAGTAGTTGTGGCACACGGGCCCAGCCGCCCCGCGGCATGTGAGATCCTCCCAGACCAGGGCTCGAACCCGTGTCCCCTGCATTGGCAGGCAGATTCCTAGCCACTGTGCCACCAGGGAAGTCCCCTCATTCAGATTTGATGGAGAAATTAAAACCTTTACAGAGAAGCAAAAGCTAAGAGAAGTCAGCACCACCAAACAAGCTTTAAAACAAATGCTAAAGGAACTTCTCTAGGTAGGAAACACAAGAGAAGGAAAAGACCTACAATAACAAACCCAAAACAATTAAGAACATGGTAATAGGAACATACATATCGATAATTACCTTAAATGTAAATGGATTAAATGCTCCACCCAAAAGACATAGACTGGCTGAATGGATGTAAAAATAAGACCTGTATATATGCTGTCTACAAGAGACCCACTTCAGACCTAGGGACACATACAGACTGAAAGTGAGGGGATGGAAAAAGATATTCCATGAAAATTGAAATCAAAAGAAAGCTGGAGTAGCAATTCTCATACCAGACAAAATTGACTTTAAAATAAAGACTATTACAAGAGACAAAGAAGGACACTACATAATGATCAAGGGATCAATCCAAGAAGAAGATATAACAATTGTAAATATTTATGCACCCAACATAGGAGCATCTCAATACACAAGGCAAATGCTAACAGCCATAAAAGAAGAAATCAACACTAACACAATCATAGCAGGGGACTTTAACACTCCCCTTTCACCAATGGACAGATCATCCAAATAAGGAAACACAAGCTTTAAATGATACATTAAACAAGATGGACTTAATTAATATTTATAGGACATCCCATCCAAAAACAACAGAATACACTTTCTTCTCAAGTACTCATGGAACATTCTCCAGGATAGATCATATCTTGGGTCACAAATCAAGCCTTGGAAAATTTAAGAAAATTGAAATTGTATCAAGTATCTTTTCCAAACACAAAACTATGAGACTAGATATCAATTACAGGAAAAAATCTATAAAAAATACAAACACATGGAGGCTAAAAAATACACTACTAAATAACCAAGAGATCACTGAAGAAATCAAAGAGGAAATCAAAAAATACCTAGAAACAAATGACAATGAAAATACGACAACCCAAAACCTACGGGATACAGCAAAAGCAGTTCTAAGAGGGAAGTTGATAGGAGTACAATCCTATATTAAGAAATAAGAAACATCTCAAATAAAAAACCTAACCTTACACCTAAAGCAATTAGAGAAAGAAGAACAAAAAAACCCCAAAGTTAGCAGAAGAAATCATAAAGATCAGATCAGAAGTACATGAAAAAGAAATGAAGGAAACAATAGCAAAGATAAATAAAACTAAAAGCTGGGGGCTTCCCTGGTGGCGCAGTGGTTGGGAGTCCGCCTTCTGATGCAGGGGACACGGGTTGGTGCCCAAGTCCGGGAAGATCCCACATGCCGCAGAGCGGCTGGGCCCGTGAGCCATGGCCGCTGAGCCTGTGCGTCCGGAGCCTGTGCTCCACAATGGGAGAGGCCACAACAGTGAGAGGCCTGGGTATCGCAAAAAACAACAACAACAAAAAAACAAAACTAAAAGCTGGTTCTTTGACAGGATAAACAAAATTGATAAACCATTAGCCAGACTCATCAAGAAAAAAAGGGAGAAGACTCAAATAAATAGAATTAGAAATGAAAAGGAGAAGTGACAACTGACACTGCAGAAAAACAAAGGATCATGAGAAATTACAACAAGCAACTATATGCCAATAAAATGGACACCCTGGAAAAAATGGACAAATTCTTAGAAAAGCACAACCTTCCGAGACTGAACCAGGAAGAAATAGAAAATATTAACCTACCAATCACAAGCACTGAAATTGAGACTGATATTTAAAATCTTCCAACAAACAAAAGCCGGACCAGATGGCTTCACAGGCAAATTCTATCAAACATTTAGAGAAAAGCTAACAACTATCCTTCTCAAACTCTTCCAAAATATAGCAGAGAAACACTCCAAACTCATTCTACGAGGCCACTGTCACCCTGACAGCAAAACCAAAGATGTCACAAAGAAAGAAAACTACAGGCCAATATCACTGATGAACATACATGCAAAAATCCTCAACAAAATACTAGGAAACAGAATCCAACAACACATTAAAATGATCATACACCATGATCAAGTGGGGTTTATCCCAGGAATGTAAAGATTCTTCAGTATACGCAAATCAATCAATGTGATAAACCATGTTAACAAATGGAAGGAGAAAAACCATAGGATCATCTCAATAGATGCAGAAAAAGCTTTTGACAAAATTCAACACCCATTTATGATAAAAACTCTCCAGAAAGTAGGCATAGAGGGAACTTACCACAACATAATACAGACCATATATGACAAACCCACAACCAACATCATTCTCAGTGGTGAGAAACTGAAACCATTCCCTCTAAGATCAGGAACAAGATAACGTTGTCCACTCTCACCACTATTATTCAACGTAGTTTTGGAAGTTTTAGCCACAGCAGTTAGAGATGAAAAAGAAATTAAAGGTATCCAAATCAGAAAAGAAGAAGTAAAGCTGTCACTGTTTGCAGATGACATGATACTATACATAGAGAATCCTAAAGATGCTATCAGAAAACTTCTAGAGCTAATCAATGAATTTGGTAAAGTAGCAGGATACAAAATTAATGCACAGAAATCTCTTGCATTCCTATACACTAATGATGAAAAATCTGAAAGAAAAATTAAGGAAACACTTTCATTTACCACTGCAACAAAAAGAATAAAATACCTAGGAATAAACCTACCTAAGGAGACAAAAGACCTGTATGCAGAAAACTATAAGACACTGATGAAAGAAATTAAAGATGATACAAACAGATGGAGAGATATACCATATTCTTGGACTGGAAGAATCAACATTGTGAAAATGACTCTACTACCCAAAGCAATCTACAGATTCAATGCAATCCCTATCAAAGTACCAATGGCATTTTTCAAAGAACTAGAACAAAAAAATTTCACAATTTTTATGGAAACACAAAAGACACCGAATAGCCAAAGCAATCTTGAGAAAGAAAAATGGAGCTAGAGTTATCAGGCTCCCTGACTTCAGACTATACTACAAAGCTACAGTAATCAAGATAGTATGGTACTGGCACAAAAACAGAAATATAGACCAATAGAATAGGATAGAAAGCCTAGAGATAAACCCATGCACCTTTGGTCGCCTTATCTTTGATAAAGGAGGCAAGAATATACAGTGGAGAAAAGACAGCCTCTTCAATAAGTGGTGCTGGGAAAACTGGACAGTTACATGTAAAAGAATGAAATTAGAACACTCCCTAACACCATACACAAAAATAAACTCAAAATGGATTAAAGACCTAAATGTAAGGCCAGACACTATAAAACTCTTAGAGGAAAGCAGGCAGAATACTCTATGACATAAATCACAGCAAGATCCTTTTGACCCACCTCCTAGAGAAATGGAAATAAAAACAAAAATAAACAAATGGGACCTAATGAAACTTAAAAGCTTTTGCACAACAAAGGAAAACATAAACAAGACCAAAAGACAACCTTCAGAATGGGAGAAAATATTTGCAAATGAAGCAACTGACAAAGGATTAATCTCCAAAATATTCAAGCAGCTCATGCAGCTCAATATCAAAAAAACAAACAATGCAATCCACAAATGGGCAGAAGATCTAAATAGACATTTCTCCAAAGAAGATATACAGATTGCCAACAAACACATGAAAGGATGCTCAACAACACTAATCACTAGAGAAATGCAAATCAAAACTACAGTGAGTCATCACCTCACACTGGTTAGAATGGCCATCATCAAAAAATCTGGAAACGATAAATGCTGGAGAGGGTGTGGAGCAAAGGGAACACTCTTGCACTGTTGGTGGGAATGTAAGTTGATACAGCCACTATGGAGAACAGTATGGAGGTTCCTTAAAAAACTAAAAATAGAACTACCATATGACCCAGCAATGGCACTACTGGGCATATACCCTGAGAAAACCAGAATTCAAAAAGAGTCATGTACCACAATGTTCGCTGCAGCTCTATTTACAATAGCCAGGACATGGAAGCAACCTAAGTGTCCATTGACAGATGAATGGATAAAGAAGATGTGGCACGTATATACAATGGAATATTATTCAGCCATAAAGAGAAACAAAATTGAGTTATTTGTAGTGAGGTGGATGGACCTAGAGTCTGTCATACAGAGTGAAGTAAGTCAGAAAGAGAAAAACAAATACCGTATGTTAACATATATATATGGAATCTAAAAAAAAATGGTTCTGATGAATGAATAAAGATGCAGACATAGAGAATGGACTTGAGGACATGGGAAGGGGGAAGGGTAAGCTGGGACGCAGTGAGAGGGTGGCATGGACATATATACACAACCAAATGTAAAATAGATAGCTAGTGGGAAGTAGCCGCATGGCACAGGGAGATCAGCTCAGTGCCTTGTGACCACCTAGAGGGGTGGGTTAAGGAGGGTGGGAGGGAGACGCAAGAGGGAGGAGATATGGGGATAGCTGATTCACTTTGTTATAAAGCAGAAAGTAACACACCATTGTAAAGCAGCTATACTCCAATAAAGATGTTAAAAAAATTGTCACAAGAATCCTATAAGTATTAGTATCATCTCCCCTATATAGACAGGCTCTGAGGACAAAAATAATTTGCCTAAATTAATGGCTAAGTAGCAGAGCTGTTGGATTTTACCCACAGATCTGTTTGAGTACAGTGTTCATGCTCTTAGCCACTCATGGTAAAACCCTTCCTCCTCTGGAAGGCTCTGGAAACCTTCCTACTCTCCACTTTGCTTCAATGACTCTTGAGTCCTGGTGCTAGATGAGGATTAAGTAGTTGTGTGCGCTCGGCTATACTGCAGTCAACTGTTTATTCTGTAAGCCAGGGTAGAGAGGGGAACCAGACTGAGACCCTGCCCTCCAGAAGCTCACACCAAGCTGTGCCGAGTGGTTTGCTGTAAATGCTTCTTTTGCCTAACCCAATTCCGTATGTCCGTATGTCGTGTTACCAAGTCCAAGCTTGCTCTGTTCGCTGCATGACAGGCCAATAAATTGGGAGACGAGGTGTTGAGGAATAGCGATTTTATTCAGAAAGCCGGCAGACCGAGAAGATGGCAGACTAGTGTACCCAAAAAACCGTCTTATTGGGGTCTGGATGCCAGTTTCTTTTATACAACAAAGAGGGAGAGGAGGTGAGGAAGTAAAGTAAAAAGGTTATTTGTCTTGCAAAATCTCCTTGCTCAGCTGCATGGGGAGGGGATGTGTTAATTTCTTCTTTTCTGCAGCTATTCACAGGTGGACAGGGTCAGAATGTCTCTCTATGAGCTGAACAAAGGCCTTTTAGTTTAACAGTCAGGCAGGGGGGCAGGGTTCCCTGTGGCAGGCCATTATGTATGCTTACAGCTATAGACAGTGATTATAATAATAACAAAAGCAACGAAAAGCAAAGGTTAAAGTAAAAGATGCAGAAGAAACATGGAGTCAGAATTCGCTCTTCCCTGTTATAAATGCACAGTGAGGCCAAACATTCCAAAACATGTGGAGCAGAGAAAGGTTCATGGCAGGGCCAAGCAAGGAGAACTAGTAGCTTGTACTCCAAAAGCCTCAACTCCCCAGTGGCTTTTAAGGAAAGGTTTTTATAGGCAAAATTTGGGGTGAGGGCTGCAGGGTGTGTGACTTTCTTCTGACTGGTTGGTGGTGAGGTAACAGGGTGGTGCCCCAGGAATCTTGTGCTCAGCTTAAAGTTTTCATGCTCCACCTGGGTGGGGGCCTTAGTTCCTGTAGAAGAACTCAAAGATACTGTTATTTATAGTCTTTGAGGAGGAACCAGGACCCTGCCCTAAGGCTGCACTATTGTTTCTTGACTGCTTTTCCTTTGTTTCTGCATTCCCTCCCTTCCCTAATTAGTAACTGTTTGAATCTGCCCTTTGGAACTCAGGGAACGTCTAAGAGGCTGAAGCCTTTTCCCTATAAACAAGAAACACAGAAAGGCTTTTATACCCTGGAGGGTTCCATAAGGGTCCTTCTCAGTTTCATTTCAGGACTGCCAGGGTGGATGCCGTCCTACTGTTGAAAAAAAAACCCACCACCATTGTCGCTTAAGGACACCGCGCCTCTCAGTTAGGCCCACTAAGGAAAAGGAAAAGGGCTGTGTTGACTCTGACATGAGGGCTTTGAGGAGTCCCTGAGCCTTCTCCAGAGGCATTGTTCTGCAGAGGGAACCTCAGCTGGCCAAAGGTACAGAGAGGCAGAAACAGAGATTGGAAGAGGGAAGGTAGCAAGAGGTGGGGGGAGAGGGAGAAGAGTGCCAGTTACAGACAAGATGCCTGACGTTCCTGAGGAAAGCTCTCCAAGACACTGCTTCACAAAGACTTGCTCTGTGCTGAAAATGTCATCCAACTGGGAGTCCTGTCTGTCGCCATTCTGTGCCAACTTCACCCAAAGGTCACCTATTGTCAGATGGAGCCCAGGTGGAAAGCGAAATGAGAGGGAGTCCAGTAGGCTGATTTCATTCTGGTGTTTCTGGTTTGTTTTTATTTTTAATTTTTTAAATTGAAGTATAGTTGATTTACAGTGTTTCAGGTGTACAGCATAAGTGATTCAGTTATACGTACATACATATACATATGTTCATGCAATTTCGTGCACCAGATGCACGGTGAGGCCAAACAAACTGAAACGGCGGAGTTTGGAGCAGAGAAAGGTTTATTGCAAGGCCATGCAAGGAGACCAGGTGGCTCATGCCCTGAAAAGCCTCGAGCTCTCTGAAGGGTTTCGGCAAAGCATTTTTAAAGGCCAGGAGAGTGGGGGTGGCAGGGTACGTGACCAGCTTGCGCACAGTCCTCTGATTGGCTGATGGTGAGGCAGCGGGGTGGTGTCCCAGGGGTTCATGTTCTCAGTCCTCAGGCTGCAGGAGGCCTGGGGCTGTGTGCTCGTGGTCGTCAAGTAGTTCTTCCATGTGGTGGTGGGGGAGGGGTGGGGTGGGGCGGGGGTGGGGGGCGGGGTGGGGGTGGGGAGGTGGTGACTCACAGCTGCAAAACAACTCAGGAACTTTGCATCAAATACTATTATCTAGGTACTTCAGAGAGGAGCTAAAGCAGAGGGCATGGGGGAGGGGTCTGTCCCAGGAAGGCCCTATAGGGTCCTGCTCCATTACATATATATATATATGTGTGTGTGTGTGTACACACATATATATACACACACACATACACACACACATATATATACACACACACATATATACATACATATATACACATATATACACACACATATATACACACACATATATACATACATATATACACATATACACACATGTATATACACATTTATGTACATACATATATACACACGTATACACATGTATACACATACACATATACACCTATACACACATATACATATACACACATATGTGTACACACATATACACATATAAACACACATATACACACACACATATATACACATATATACACACACATATACACATTTATACACACATATACACACATATGTATACATATATACACACATATATACACATATATGTACATACATATATACACACATATACACACGTATACACATATATACACACCTATACACACATATACATATATACACATATATGTAACACATATACACACATATACACATATAAACACACACATATACACACATATACACACATACATACACACATATATACACATTTATACACACATATATACACATATATACACACATATATATACACATATGTACACATATATATACACACACACATATATATATACTCTTTCATATTCTTTTCCATTATAGCTTATTACAAGATATTGAGTAGAGTTCCCTGTGCTACACAGTAGGTCCTTGTTTTTTATCTATTTTATATATAGTAGTGTGTGTATGTTAATCCCAAATTCCTAATTTATCCTTCCCCCTTCTTTCTCCTTTGGTAACCATAAGTTTGTTTTCTATGTCTGTGAGTTTTTTTCTGTCTTATATATAAGTTCATTTGTACCATTTCTTTAGATTACACATATAAGTGATATCATATGTCTTTCTCTAACTTAACTTCACTTAGTATGATACTCTCTAGTTAGCTGGTTTCTCTTTAAGTAAATGAGTAGGGGTAGGGCTCCAACTGGTTTCCAAATGGCAGTGAAATGTACCCTGTCATCCCAAAGTGATAGCTGATTTTAATATAAACAGGATAGTTCCACATTTTCCAAAGGCAATGGTGATCCAAGGAAGCAAAAGTGGATACTCAGGTACCTGGAGAGGGCTGGAGAAAGTAGCCTTAAGAGACCAACAACCTGGTAGCCAAGGCTTAAGGACCCACACTGATCTATGTGGCAGCAGAAAAGAGTCTTAGATAAATCACAAGGAAGAAATAGAGGAAGTTCTCCAATAATTGCAAACGCTTGTATCACTCGGGACTCTTGGGTTGCAAACAACAGAAAGGAGCTCTGGGTGACTGAAGACAGAAAGAAGAGTGTTGAAAGACTATGAGTAGCCCAGAGAATGAGGAAAAGACCTCAGCAGGGGCAGAGCTGGGGCTGCTCCGGGACCCAGGAAGCAGGAAGTAATGAGCAGCCCTGTCCTTGGCGATGAAACTGTTTTGCCATTTTGGGTCCTTGTGTCATGAGGCCCAAGATCTAATTTCCACAGGACAAGAGTCCCCATTCGTTTAGTTTGGTTGGGAGTGGGGCACCTTGAGGGACAGCCCCACCAAGCCTGCGTGCCGTGGATGGGGGCAGTGTCTGCATGGGAAATAGATGGAGACACGGAGGCTGAGCAAGGGATGCCCCCATGTGTATTTACTCACCTGGGCTTTCCCTAGGGATGTGCAGGTAGGCTCTCACTGGAGTGAGGTTTTTTTTTTTTTTTTTTTTTTTTGCGGTACGCGGGCCTCTTACTGTTGTGGCCTCTCCTATTGCGGAGCACAGGCTCCGGATGCGCAGTCTCCGGACGCGCAGGCTCAGCAGCCATGGCTCACAGGCCCAGCCGCTCCGCGGCATGTGGGATCCCCCCGGACGGGGCACGAACCCGCGTCCCCTGCATCTGCAGGCGGACTCTCAACCACTGCGCCACCAGGGAAGCCCTATGGTTAAGTTTTTAAACTATTCCATCATTTATTAACTGTTGTAATCATACTATTACTATTATTATCACTACTAGTTGCATTTATTAAACAGGCACTTCGCGTAACACTTACACACATCATTTCAATGAATCCTCCCAAGAATCCTAGGAAGTCACTGTCCCCAGTTACAGAGAAGCAACTGAGAGGCTCAATATTTATTTAATAGTCCATTCTTTTATCCACTGATTTACAATGGCACCTTTAACATAAAGTGAATTGCGGTATACACATGACTGTTTTAACTCTCTATTCTGCTCCACTGATGTGTTCAACTATTTCTGCCTCAATACCAAAGCCTTTCATTATGGCTTCATTTACTGTATATTTTCCTATTTGATATCATTACACTTTTATTTTCAAAAAAAAAAAATCTTCTTTTAAAAAAATAGATTTTGGGGAATTCCCTGGCACTCCAGAGGTTAGGACTTGGCGCTTTCACTACTGTGGCCTGAGTTTAATCCCTGGTTGGGGAAATAAGACCTGCAAGCCTCATGGTGCAGCCAAAAAAAAACAAAAAACTGAAAGATTTTCCTCACACAAGGCCTATATTTTCATTTTATATCATTTGTTGTTTAGGGAATATACACAGGAGGGTGTATATTACAAAAGACACAGGAGGGTAAACAGCGGGTAAGTGTCTCTCCACTACATCCCATCATTCAATTCTCTGTCAAGAAGGAACTGCTATTACCAGTTTCTTATTGCCCTTCTAGAAATAGCCCATACACATGAGCTTTAAAATAAGTTTATCAAGTTCTGCCAAAAAATTCAATTAACATTTCCATTAGAATTGAATTGAGTTTATAGATTAATCTGAGGGAAACTTGACATCTATACAATAACAAATCTCATTCAGCAGCTAGAATGCCTTTCCATTCTTTTGGTCTTTTTGTATATCCTTCAGTAAACTTTTATGATTTTATTCATATTTTACATATTTCTGATAATATTTTTGCCTAAGTATTTTAGTATTTTTGTGTGTATGGCAATAATAAATAGAATCCTGGTGTGTTGCTTTTGTATCCTTCTTATTAGTCTCATAATATCTCATTTGACTGTCTTGCATTTTCTATATAGACAGTGATATTGTTTACAAATAGTGACAGTTGAATCCTTCTTTTCAGGTTTTTTTTAAATTGAAGTATAGTTGATTTCTAATATCACATTAGTTTCACGTGTATAGCACAGCGATTCATTTATATACACATATGTGAAAAAATATATATAATATATTCTTTTTCAGATTTCCCTTACAGGTTATTACAAACTATTGAGTATACTTCCCTGTACTATACAGGAGGTCCTTGTTGGTTATCTATTTTATATATAGTAGTGTGTATATGTTAATACCAACTCCTAATTTATCCCTCCCCTGCCCCCCCCCCTTTCCCTTTGGTAACCATAAGTTTGTTATTTATTTATTTACTTTTTTATAAATTTATTTATTTATTTTTATTTTTGGCTGCGTTGGGTCTCCGTTGCTGCCCGTGGGCTTTCTCTAGTTGCAGCGAGTGGGGGCTACTCTTTGTTGCGGTGCACAGGCTTCTCATTGCGGTGGCTTCTCTTGTTGCGGAGCATGGGCTCTAGGCGCGCAGGCTTCAGCAGTTGTGGCGCGTGGGCTTAGTTGCTCTGCGGCATGTGGAATCTTCCTGGACCAGGGATCGAACCCTGTCCCCTGTATTGGCAGGCGGATTCTTAACCACTGTGCCACTAGGGAAGTCTCATAAGTTTGTTATTCATGTCTGTGAGTCTCTTCTGTTTTGGAAACAAGCTCATTTGCATTTTTTTTAAGACTCCACATATAAGCAATATCATATGATATTTGTCTTTGTCTGGCTTACTTCACTTAGTGTGATAATTTCCTTTCAGTCTTTATACTACTTTTCGTGTACTAATCTTATTGATTTGGTAAGATTTTTAGTAGATTCCAGTGAATAGTAGCAGAGGTAGAAAATAATACCATCATTTTCCTGGTTTTGTGGGAATACTACTTTTGCAACCCTAAGTATCTTGTTTGTTGTGTGGTCCCAGTAGCTAAGTTTCCATCTACTCCATCTACTGAGGGGTTTTTTGTTTTTTGTTTTTAAGTATTTATTTAGGCCACACCGCACAGCATGTGGGATCTTAATTCCCCAAACAAGGATAGAACCTGTGTCCCCTGCAGTGGAAGTGCAGAGTCCTAACCACTGAACCCCTTACTGAGAGTTTTTAATAGCAATAGGTATCGAATTTAATGAAAAGTTTTTTGACATCTCTGAGATACTCAAATGATTTTCATCCTTTAATCTATTAATGTACTGCATTATATTAATAGAGTTCCTGACGTTGAACCACTTTTGCATCCCTAAAATTGAACTGCTTTGGTCATAGTGCTTAAGTAAAAAATTACTTAAAATTTTTTTTTCTTTTTTTTTTTTTAGTATTTTTGCATCTATGTTCCTTAAATGAGAATAGGACCTTAATTTTTGAAGACCCTTGAATTCCTGGCTAAGGAGTCTGGATTTCTTTGCTGGGAACAATGAAGATTTGATTAATATTTTTACCACCTTTGAACATCTTACTGTGACCAGCCCAGTGATAAGAATTTATCTTTGGTTAATCGTCTGGGTCTCTGCTCTCTATTGCAGAATGATTGAGACTTTGTCTTTTTCCAGACAGCATTGTTTAGTGACTATAGTGGAGACATGGCTGCAAAACCTTTCCTTTTCTCTTGTATTGCAAGGGATGGATTCTATACTGACTTGTAAGCATTTTAACTGGAAAGCAATCTATTTTAGGCAATTATTGTTTCTTCCATGCTTTCATGCCACATGTTTTTGCACAAAAGTGTTTTGCCAAGAAGGAGCTTGGAGCTATGTGGGTGACAACTCTATTGGGAAAGGAAATGATTCCCCAAGGCCCCTTCAATGGATCGCTACAGGAGTAGCGCAATACATGAGCGTGGGCAGGGTGACCATATGTGCTAGTTTCTCCAGGACTGTCCAAATTTTAGGTATCCTGTTCCATTGTCAGACTATGTGTCATGTCCTTTGTTTTTCTTTTTTCTTTTTTTTTTTCTTTTTCGGTACGCGGGCCTCTCACTATTGTGGCCTCTCCTGTTGCAGAGCACAGGCTCTGGACGCTCAGGCTCAGCCGCCCCGCGGCATGTGGGATCTTCCCAGACCGGGGCACGAACCCGTATCCCCTGCATCGGCAGGCGGATTCTCATCCACTGCGCCACCAGGGAAGCCCCAGTCCTTTGTTTTTCTAAAACTAAGGTCACTGTAGGCATAGGAAGACCAGCTAAAATTCATCAAGTGTGCCAGAAAGCCTAAGATATGCCAAAGAATTTAAATCCTCAAAAAACCTTGGTGGGTAACATGTTTGTTGGCCCTGGGGACTCCTGAAAATAATCCTCCAGTAGTCATGGTGTCAGAGGCCACACAATGCCTTTACGATGACACTAGACAAGACGGCGGAGACAGAGCAGGTGTTCAGAGAACTTGTCTGACTCCCAGCTATCATCTTGGGTTCCTGGTTCCTGGAATTTGAGATTTTAGCTCTACTTGGGAAGGGGGCTTGATACCTGTGGCTGACTGCTGGCTGTCCTTCTATCCAGTCTCCCCTTCTTTCTACAATAACAGGGTTTAGCTGAGTACATGGCTGCCCAGGCAAAGACTGCATTTCTTAGTCTGCCTTGCAGCTAAGTTCCTCCCAGGAGCCTGTGAGCAGAAGTTATGTGTGCCACTTACAGATCTTTCCTATAAAACAGTTAGTTACAAAAAATGGGTGCAAGATCTAAATAGACATTTCTCCAAAGAAGACATACAGATGACCAAGAGGTACATGAAAAGATGCTCAACATCACTAATTATTAGAGAAATGCAAATCAAAACTACAATGAGGTATCATCTCACACAGGTCAGAATGACCATCATCAAAAAATCTACAAACAGGACTTCCCTGATGGCGCAGTGGTTAAGAATCTGCCTGCCAATGCAGGGGACACAGTTTCAATCCCTGGTCTGGGAACATCCCACATGCCGCGGAGCTATTAAGCCTGTGTGCCACAACTACTGAGCCTGTGCTCTAGGGCCTGCGAGCCACAACTACTGAAGCTGTGTGCCACAACTACTGAAGCCTACATGCCTAGAGCTCGTGCTCCGCAACAAGAGAAGCCACCACAATAAGCCTGCGCACCACAATGAAGAGTAGCCCCCGCTCGCTGCAACTAGACAAAGCCCATGCACAGCAACAAAGACACAACGTAGCCAAAAATAAATAAATAAATTAATTAATTAATTTTAAAAAATCTACAAACAATAAATGCTGGAGAGGGTGTGGAGAAAAGGGAACCCTCCTATACTATTGGTGGGAATGTAAATTGGTACAGCCACTATGGAGAATAGTATAGAATAGTATAGTGCCTTAAGAAAGTAAAAATAGAGCTGCCATATGATCCAGCAATGCCACTCCTGGACACATATCTGGAAAAAGAACCCATAATTTGAAAAGATACATGTACCCCAATGTTCATCGCAGCACTATTTACAATATCCATGACATGGAAGCAACCTACATGTCCATTGACTGAGGAATGGATAAAGAAAATGTGGTACATATATACAATGGAATATTACTCAGCCATAAAAAAGAACGAAATAATGCCATTTGCAGTGACATGGATGGACCTAGAGATTGTCATACTGAGTGAAGTAAGTCAGACAGAGAAAGGCAAATATCATATGATATCACTTATATGTGGAATCTAAAGAAATGGTACAAATGAACCTATTTACAAAACAGAAATAGAGTCACAGATACAGAACAAACAAACTTAAGGTGACCAAGGGGGAAAGGGGAGGGGAGGGATAAACTGGGAGATTGGGACTGACAAATACACACTACTATATATAAAATAGATAACTAATAAGGACCTGCTGTATAACACAGGGAACTCTAGTCAATACTCTGTAGTGACCTATATGGGAAAAGAATCTAAAAAAGAGTGGATACATGTATATTTATAACTGATTCACTTTGCTGTACAGCAGAAACCAACACAACATGGTAAATCAACACTACTCCAATAAAAATTAACTAAAAAATAAAAACAAGCAAACAAACAAACAAAAACCCAATTAGTTACACACTCCTGATGGTACATTTTCTACTTCCGCAGAGGTAGAAGCTAGAGATGGAGAAGAAAGGCCACAGATCACACATCTGTCCCTCACTCTCCTGTCATAAAGGTACTAAGTTATATTATCTCTTTAGGGCTTGCTTAACTCTAGGGGACAGTCAAGCTTTGGCAGCTGAGGGACTGGGGCCAAGCATTTTAACCTCTTCCTATTTTTAGGCATATACCAGTTGTGTGCATCTTGGTGGGGGACAGGCCCCACTTCCCACTGAGGAAGCCCTAAAGGCCTGTTACTCGCACATGAGAGAGACCAAAGCTTAGCCCACAGATGCCCCTGCCAGCTCTGATGTAGGAGGTCTGGGGACACAGGGCAGTTTAATATCAGTTGGAGGGATGGATAATAACTGTACAGTAGTTAAACATGTATTCGTTCAAAACACAAAGAAAGACTGAGAAATTAAGTAGCATTGTATAGCAGATACAATCAGACATACTGAAATAAAGTTCAGGGGGGAAAATTTAAATTATAAACACAAGGGAAAATTCTAATATCAAGCTAAATAGATTATTACAAAACATTTTAAGAATTCCAGCAGGCCTCCTGCTTCTCTGCAAGGCAGATTAAACAACACATTTTTCACTTTAATTATAGCAAGAAAACCTAAATGTTGGTTAAAGCTCGGAAAGTAGACTCCCTGGGTTGGGCACAGTGGCAAAAACCTCCAAGAGAAATTACATTCGGAGGCACAAGCTGAAAAATATAAATAAATGAAATAAATTTACAAATCAATGAAACAGATGACCTTTAAAAAAATAAATGGGTTTTTCAACAAATGGTGCTGAACAATTGGACATCCACATGCAAAAAAGTGAATCTAGACACAGACCTTACACCCTTCACAAAAATTGGATCATAGACCTCATTGTAACGGGTAAAACTGTAAAACTCCTAGAAGGTAACATAAGAGAAAACCTAGATGATTTGGGGTATAGTGATGTCTTTTTCAGAAACAGCACCAAAGGCACAATTCATGAAATAAATAATTGATAAGCTGGATTTCATTAAAATTAAAAGCAGAGGATTTTTTCAGACAGTAAGATTGTTCTATGTAGTGTTGGTACGTGTCTTGATACATTTGTCCAAGCTCATAGAATGCTCAACACCAAGAATGAACCCTCCATTTGCAGCAACGTGGATGGACCTAGAGATTGTCATACTGAGTGAAGTAAGTCAGACAGAGAAAGACAAATATATGATATCACTTACATGTGGAATCTAAAAAAGGGTACAAATGAACTTATTTACAAAACAGAAGTGGAGTCACAGATGTAGAAAACAAACTTATGGTTACCAGGGGGTAAGGGGAGGAGGGATAAATTGAGAGACTGGGATTGACATATACACGCGACTATATAGAAAATAGATAAGTAATAAGGACCTACTGTATAGCACAGGGAACTCTACTCAATACTCTGTAATGGCCTATATGGGAAAGCAATCTAAAAAAGAGTGGATATATGTATATGTATAACTGATTCACTTTGCTTTACACCTGAAGCTAACACAGCATTGCAAATCAACTATACTCCAATAAAAATTAAAAAAAAATAAAAACAAAAAGAATGAACCCTAAGGTAAACTACGGACTTTGGATGATTATGATGTGTCACTGTAGGTTCATCAGTTGTAACAAATGTGCCACTCTAGTGGGGTATGTCGGTAATGGGGGAGGCTGTGCATGGGGGCGGGGGAGGAGTATATGAGAAATGTCCGTACCTTCCTTTCATTTTTGCTGTGAACCTAAAACTGCTTAAAAAAAAAAACCAAACACACTATTTTTAAAAAGGATTGTAAAGAGCTAAAATGACTAGGACCAGGCATTCTTAGAAAGTTCATTTAGCAGAAAGGGCAGGAGACTGGGACCCAATTAGTACCGTGCTCTCCAGGCCGGCAAACCCATCAGAGAGTCTTTGTAGCACTTGGCAATACCTGTAGTTTTCTTATTTATTTGTTCCCATTTAGTCTCTGTCTCACACACTGTGGAGACAGGGACTCCGGCTGCTTTTCACTGTAGGAACCCAGCACCTTAGAACAGTATCTTAGGCACACAGGCCAGCTGCTCAACATATATTTGCTGTGGGCTGGTCTCTTTCCCCTTTCTCTGGGACACACCAGAACCTAAGCTCTCCTCACTTCCCCGCCAACCTTCTCACCTCCTTCCCTCCAAGCTGAGGAGTCCTCACCAGATCTGAGAAGGCTGGGAGGGGAGTTGGGGAGCCTTGCCCTATGTCATTGCCAAAGATTCTCCAGGATCTGTTTTTGCAGGAGTGCTTCCTTTCCCCAGTCGGCCCAGATTATTGAAGCTGGAAGGCTATAAAAGACCCCTTACCCTCTGAGCCCTTGCCTTCCCAAGGATGGCCAGGCTGAGCAGCCCTAGCCAGTAAAAGGTTCATCTGAGCCACAGAGGCAAGCCACATACATGGATAATTTTCAATTTTCTAGTAGCCTCATTAAAAAATATAAAAAGAACCAGTGAAATTAATTTTACTATCATATTTTACTTAACCCAATATATCCAAATCATTATCATGTCAATATGGCATCAGCATTAAAAAGAGTTATTAATGAGATAATTTCCCTTTTTTTGCACTGTCTTTGAATTTACGTGTATATTTTACACTCACGGCACACCCGTTTGTACTAGCCACATTTCAAGTGCTCAGTGGCCACATGTGGCAGGTGGCTTCACAGGCTGGAGCCAGGAAACTGGGGAGAAAAACCTCCCTCGTATTTTAAAATGGCCCCTCCCACCCTCACGCGGGCATCTCCAGTATCGCACACGAGGCCCCAGAAGATGCCGCGGCCTCGGAAGGAGAAGGAAGGGTGGGCGGGGGATGGGCGGCAGGGACGGGGCGCAGAGGAAATTGGCCGTCACCCGGCTCTTTCTCGGATCGCTTGACTGCCTCTAAGACACTTGCCCCTCAGGGTGTCTGGCAGGCTGCTTGGGCTGTGCTGGGGGTGGGAAGGTTGTCGACGGACAAAGAAGCTAGCAAGGGGTCAACCGGAGGCCGCCCCCTCCGTGGTCCTACCTGGCCCGGGACTGGTGCGGAGGGCTGGCCCATCTCCAGACTTCACGTGAGCTTCCCCTGTGTCTCTAAGTGTTGTAGCGTTGCTGCCAAACACCAACACCCTCGTGCTATTTTGTTTGTGTTCCCAAAAGATGCTTTTACAGCGTCTCTGCACCAATTAGCCTAAAGCGTAATTGCCCTATTGTGAAGCGGGCCTTGCTTTAGAGCCTGCCATCAAAGGTCTCCCGGGCTCCCTACCAAGTACTCATGAGCTTCTTCCCCCTTTTTACTGGAGGGGAAGCGACCTGAGAAGCCAGCGGCCGCCTGTAAAGAGCCAGTGAGTCAGGCAGGAAGCCATCGTCTCGCCCTTCATCAGCAGGAGTCCGGAAGGATGTTAAGTAAGCCCGGGGAAGCCTTCTTTGTTGAATGAGGTCACGGTCCACCTAAGGGAATGTTTCACATGCTTGCAGCTCACCCTTGTAATCACCTTTTGACAGAAAACCTAAGAGGGATTACATACGAAGGATGATGAACATGATCTAACTTTTTCTTAATGAATCATGCTGATGCTTATGGCTAGTAATTCTTTTTTTTAACATCTTTATTGGAATATAATTGCTTTACATTGTTATGTTAGTTGCTGCTGTATAACACAGTGAATCAGCTATACATATACATATATCCCCATATCCCCTCCCTCTTCCGTCTCCCTCCCACCCTCCCTATCCCACCCCTCTAGGTGGTCACAAAGCACGGAGCTGATCTCCCTGTGCTATGCGGCTGCTTCCCACGAGCTATCTATTTTACATTTGGAGGTGTATATATGTCCATGCCACTCTCTCACTTTGTCCCAGCTTACCCTTCCCCCTCCCCGTGTCCTCAAGTCCATTCTCTACATCTGCATCTCTATTCCTGTCCTGCCCCTAGGTTCTTCAGAACCATTTTTTTTTTAAGATTCCATACATATATATGTGTTAGCATACGGTATTTGTTTTTCTCTTTCTGACTTACTTCACTCTGTATGGCAGACTCTAGGTCCATCCACCTCACTATAAATAACTCAATTTCATTTCTTTTTATAGATGAGTAATATGGCTAGTAATTCTTAAATTATGCTTTCACATAATAGTTTTTTTTCTCTTCTCTAGCTGTCACTCCTAGCTGTCACTTCTGTTCTGTGAGCCCTGCTTGCATCAATCACCCTTTTTCAAATTGTCCATGAACATCAGACACCATGTCTTGCAGGAATGTGTGCAAACTGAGAGCCAATAAGCCCTGAAGAATGATGAAGAGGGCCTCCCTCTTAGTTAGGGATGCTTAAGTGCTTGGGGTTTGTCACAACTATTTTAGCTGCTCAGAGATTTGTTTTCTGAATGTGATTTTTTTTTCCCCTAAAGTTCCGCTTATCTACAGAACATTGAGAAGTTCTTTGATTTGTTTGTCAACATTACTTTCCCAGGTTATACCAAGTTTCTCTACCTTTTATTTTATGTAGTCTTTTAAGATATTGGAGAAAATGATTCTAACTTAGGATCCAAACTTGGGGAACTTCCAGGAGAACACAAAGCTGGTATTATTTGCTGTATCAAATGTTCTTATTTTTCACTAACCTCTGGGCACGTTTACAAATAGTCTTAAAGAAAGCATTCATAGCTTATTACCGACCAAAGGAGAAAATGGAAACCAAACCTGCTTTCACTCACACCTACCTTTTAAAAATATATTCATACAATTTCTTACTATGAAAATGGAAAGGAATGATTGCCAGTTGGCCACAGATGAGGTTGTTTTGGAATTTAGTGTAATGGTTGTTTCTATGGAATCAGAGGTCCCTCTATTTTCTTATCCTCGGGAGCATTTCTTCTTTTCCCCTAACTCTATAAATCCTAAGTTCTGTGAGATCTTGACAAGCGTAAGTCTCATTCGTGATAGAGGGAGAAATGTCATTGCTCCAAATTCTCCCTTCTGCCTAGGACAGAGTGAACAGCGTCCCTGGGAAAGAGACCAGACAAGGAGCTGGTGGCAGTGTGTAAAGTGGAGGGGCAAAAAACTTAGCAAAGCTTATCTTCATGGACACGGGGGATAATACAACAGCGGGTGAAACAGACGACCCCGCCATCCCAAATAGTTTTGCTGTTACAAAATGGGGTAGGATTTGGGTGGGGAAAGCAATGTGACACTGCAGGACTTCTAAGCAGTAATTTGCCAAGAAACTGCTGAAAGGTATTGCAACAGATCACAATAGGAGGAGGCTGGATTCTGAGGACTGCAAATAAACCTGCACAGCGAAACCGGTGTTGACCAAGGGGGCCCTTTTCTTCTTACTTCCTTCTCAGAGACACAACCTCCTCCGACCTGGGGAAACTTTTGAAAGCTCATAGCAATGCTTACTTACCAGATAAGTCATAAAGAATCTACCCCTTTCCAGGAAGTCTGTGATGGTAGGGGGTAAGCATATGCGAGCAAGAAGGTGTAACCAGGCGCAGCCTGCTCCATCTCTGACTCACCTTTTGACTATGTGATCCTGGCTTCACCATGCCTCAGCTTCTCTACCTGTCAAATGGGAGGAAGAGGAAGTGGGATTGTTTGATAAAATTCTCTGAAATCTTTTGCTGAAAGGTTCTTCAAAAGGGCAAGATAGTATAATTATCCCTGAGCTATTCAGTAGGAGGTTGCTATAAATAGGGTCTGGAATAGGATCACCATGTCATATACCTGTTTACAACAATAAATGGGCCGTATAATGATCCAGGGAAAGCTTGGTAGAATTCTTTGGTAGGACATGCATTTAGGAAAGCTGAGACTCGGTCCTCCCGAGGACCAAATAGCCGCTGTTCATGGGCTTTCAACAAAGGTGGTTTTTCATCCTGGAGCCCTGCTTCTCAACGTGACTGCCCAGTTGTAGGTTAGGGAGTTTCTGGCTGCTCTAGGAGACTTGTCCAAAATCTAATTTATACTGAAATGGTGTGCAGGCATGTGTGCATGTGTGTGTGTGCACATGCAGGCATCTTCTTGCCAAATTGAAATATAACTTTAAAAATACATAAATAGGGCTTCCCTGGTGGCGCAGTGGTTGAGAGTCCGCCTGCCGATGCAGAGAACGCGGGTTCGTGCCCCGGTCCGGGAAGATCCCACATGCCGCAGAGCGGCTGGGCCCGTGAGCCATGGCCACTGAGCCTGCACGTCCGGAGCCTGTGCTCCGCAACGGGAGAGGCCACAACAGTGAGAGGCCCGCGTACAGCAAAAAAAAAAAAAAAAAAAAAAAAACCATAAATAAGTGTAAACATTTAGCCTAGGTGACCCCCACTAAGTCAGTTCTAGGATGACGCGTGTCTCTGTTATAAACATAGTGGTGGCCAGCAGAAGGGCAAACAAGGGGGTTCCTGAGCCTTTAGCTCTGCTAGACTTAAGATGGGAGACATTGGGCACGGGGACGGGCTGTGGCATCTTCTGAAAGGATGGGTCAGGGAATCACACTAATTTGGTAAGGGGCAGGGGCAAAAGTGTTGGCAGGGCCAGGCTTTCAGTCATGTGAATATCCTACTAACAAATAAGAGATGGCTGGGGCGTGGCAGAGGGGCAGGTTCAGGAAGAAACACTGAAATGGGGTGTGTGACCTTTGTCAGTTATCACAGGACACTTTGGTAGACATATATGGGGCACATTGGTGTGTGGGGTAGCCAAATGTTCAGCTTTAGCCAAGTAAAATGGTGAGGTTCCTGTTCTACTTTCACCTGGAGTGCAGAACTAAGGAAGGCACTTCTTAAGAAGAAATTTAATTATTGGCATGAGCGTAAGAAACGTATCAGAACCCGCTTTCTCCCTCTCACTCCCTCAAACCTCTTATTTCCTCATTATTTTTGTTGACCTAGGTGGTTAAATTTATTGTTTTAACTGCCTGGTACACAGTAGTGGTTCCACTGATATGCAATGATGGAATGAAAAAAAAGCATTTAAACTTTTCAGAAACATACTGTGAAGCAGCCTGGTAAAGGATGTTAAGTCCGTGACCGATCAGCAAAAGGAAGGCCCTGGGGAGAGATTGCGCAGAGCATAGATTCATTTCCTGCCTGGCCTTCCTGCCTCTCTTCTGTCATTTGGGCCTCACTGCACCTACCTTGCCTGCCAAGAGCCTCTAACGCTTTGGGAAGTGAATGTTGGTGCTACATGACCAGGAATTATCCTGGACTCCGATGCCCTGGAAGGCCCAAAGCTAGATTTCCCAAGTCATTCCATGCCTGCCCGGAATAACAGGGGACACTGCACTGAAGAGTCAGCATCATGTAGGAATGACAGCATGATGATGTATCCCCACATCCCTGGTAAATCCCAAGTGAACTTCCCAGACAGCATTGTGAGGTAGTTTGGAGCTTGGGTCTTAAGAGTCAGGCTGCCTGGGTTTGCATCCCAGCTCTGCCGCTAGCTGGATATCCTTGAGCAAGGTCTTAACCATTCAGGGCCTTTTAAACCCATCTGTAAGTGAGTTTAATCATTGTATCGACCTGTCTGATCAGGCCACCCAAGATGGCTGTTCTCTTGCTCTCTGTACATCCCCTGCTCGACCAGTGCCTGCTTCACCTACACCTACTCACATAACTGACTGGACTGACCTGCCCTCTTAATCATAGAGCCCCCAGCCCCAGCTATAGTGATTGTTCTAATCTTTATTTATTTATTTTAAAATATTTATTTATTTATTTGGCTGCGTCTGGTGTTAGTTGAAGCACAGTGGGATCTTCACTGCAGTGCGCGGGCTCCTCTCTAGTTGTGGTGCACGGGCTCCAGAGCGTGCGGGCTTAGTTGCCCCACGGCATGTGGGATCTTAGTTCCCCAACCAGGGATTGAACCCACGTCCCCTGTATTGGAAGGCGATTCTTAACCACTGGACCACCAGAACTTCTCTACTATGGTAGCTTCTCAAACGGGCTGTGAGGGGCTTGCTCCTCTGCTGGTTTCCCTGGTAACCCAGGAGCCAAATGACATCAATTCCCCCTATAACTGGTAACCTCTGCCTCTCCCTGGGGAGCAAGGACTACTTCCATGGTCTGCCTACCTTCTGCTGCAGGCAGTGAGATGTTGCTTCAGGACCTTGCTTCAGACATGTCAGATCCCCTATCCATTAAACCACTGATGTCTCTGTCGCTGACTCTGGGCTCTTTCTTGGGTCTTGAGGCTGGGCACGTACAGGGCTTCAACCAGACCTTACCAAGTTGTGAGACATAAAGGAGAAAAATCCATGTAAACCCTCTTAGTGCAATGCTTGGAACACAGTAAGTATTCAACAACTGTTGTATTATTATATTCCATATTCCTGCTAAATGGTCTCCTACCCGTGCTTCTCAGGTGACAAAATGGGCCTCCATCACAGTTACATTGGTTCATCCACTCATTATCTGAGCATTCTCTGATCCATTCCTGAGGATCTATGATTTTTTTAAGTCAGATTTTCGGCGCAAACTGTAGGATACACATATGAATCAGACCTGGGTCCTGCTTTCAGACAATTTATACTAGGAGTGACGAAAGTGTAAGATAGAAACAGAAAGTGTCTTAAAAGAGATAGAAATAAAGTGTGATATGGGTGCTCAGAAGAGAGAGCACAATGGCTTCCAGCTGGGGAAAAGAGTCATTTCAGCTGGGCCTTGACAGCTGGGCAGCTTCTGGAAGTGAGTGGAGGTAGGGGTTGGAGCAAGAACATTTAGGGCAGAAGGCAAAGGAGGAGAATCCACAGAGTGAAGAAAGCAGGGGAAGCTGTGCTTGGCTAAGAGCATCAATGGAGAAAGTTCGGAAGGTGGATTGGAGCCAGTTAAGGGGCATGGGCCACACGTGTTTACTCAGCTTCCTATCCAGAGCCTCTTTTAAGCCCCCATGTCTGTTTCTCATGACCAGGGTCCCCAGCCACAGGTGAGGGCACCTAACCCAAATGCAGGTGACAGACTGGCTGGTAACCTGAAGAACAAAATCAACCAGGCTAAGTCTTCTTTCTCGAGAACCTGAATAAAAATTTTTCTGGGGCTTCCCTGGTGGTGCAGCATGGTTGAGAGTCCGCCTGCCGATGCAGGGGACACAGGTTCGTGCCCCGGTCTGGGAAGATCCCACATGCCACAGAGTGGCTGGGCCTGTGAGCCATGGCCACTGAGCCTGCATGTCCGGAGCCTGTGCTCCACAACAGGAGAGGCCACAACAGTGAGAGGCCCACGTACCGCAAAAAAAAAAAAAAATTGTTCTGGTCACTATTGCTGCGTCACAAGGTATCCCAAAATATGGCTGCTTTTGCTCTGCCATAGCAGATCTGAGCCGTCGTAACAGAGGCCCAGTGACCCTCAAAGCCTAAAATATCTATAATCATCTGGCTTTTTAGAGAAAGTTTACCAACCGTGCTCTAGGAAGACTAGTCCAGGAGCTGTGTGTAAGATGGGCTGGCAACAAAGAGAGTGGAGGCTAGAAGATGCATTAGGAGGCCGCTGTCAGGATTTTGTAGTAGGAGATGAAGAGGGAGAGAAAAAAGTGAAGGATGTGTCACAGGTTAATCAACAGGTCTGGAAGCTACTTGTGTAAGGAGAACCCAGAGGACTTGAAACCTGCATTTCCAAATGGTTGTTCAAGATGTTCTTTACTCATATCTAGCAACAGGAATGGTACCAAGGAAAGGTAGAAACCTGTCTTAGTATTTCCCACCAGACCCAGGGGAAGGTAGATATAAGTGCATATGCAGCCATGACCCAGGATGCTCTGCTCTGAACTGATTCTGGGATCAGATAATAGCCAGAAACAAAAGTGAAAAAATAGACCATGCAAAAGAAGGTAATTTCAAAATTCCTCAGATCCTTTTCTTTCTTTCTTTTTTAGTTGCAGTGTAGTAGATTTACAATGTTGTGTTAGTTTCAGGTGTACAGTGCAGTGATTCAGTTATATATATTCTTTTTCAGATTCTTTTCCATTATAGGGTATTACAAGATATTGAATATAGTTCCCTGTGCTATACAGTAGGTCCTTGTTTATCTGTTTTGTATATAGTAGTGTATATCTGCTAACCCCAAACCCCTAATTTCTCCCTCCCCCACCCCCTTTCCCATTTGGTAACAATAAGTTTGTTTTCTATGTCTGTGAGTCTGTTTCTGTTTTACAGATAAGTTCATTTGTACCCAGATTTCTCAGATGCCATGAAAGGGGACAGGTGGCCACTGTCCCCACCAGCACCGCTGCTCCTGAGTGGCCCATAGTTCTCCTCCCAAAACACTCCCGCAGCTCTAACAGCCTTCTGGGCCCTCAACCTCTTATCACCCCTCTTTCCACTTCCTCTCTGAAATCTCCATCACAAAAGCCCCACTGCCTTTGGCAAGGCCTCAGGGAAGATGGGGAACTGGGCAGACCTGGCTGGAGTCCTCTTTAGTGGACTGAAGAACAACCATGGGCTAATACATCTTAATCTCATCAAAATGTTTTATTTTTTATTCTTTTCCCATTATTTTTTTTTAATATACTTTATTTTTTACAGCAGTTTTAGGGTACAGCAAAACGGAGCAGAAGGTATAGAAATTTCCCATACACATCCTGGTCCCGTAGACACATAACCTCCCCCATTACCAACATCCTCCACCAGAGTGGTACTGTGAGTAGATAGGGTAGAGGGTTCCCAGAGAAAGAGAACCAGGCATGGCTTTCTTGACTTAAGAGAAGCCATTTTGGCCTAAGCCATTTTGTGATCTAAGCCCTGGTCTCAGTGCATGTCCCTGAACAGGTCTCAGTCATTAATGGTCTTAAGGGAACAAAAGAATGCAGGAACAAATGACCATTATCGGCAAGAGAAGTAACAATAGTAAAGATAATACATCAGTTGTAAGGATTCCCAGTTCTCTTTCAATGGTAAAGATTAGCCTGAAGCCTCAACCTCCAGATAGACTGGAACCTAAAGGCCTGATGATGTCGATATTTTCTGGCCCTTGCGACTTCAACTAAAGCTTGGACTCTGTTGACCTTTGCCCCAATTCTATGCTGAATTCTCATTTGCTCAAGCCCTTTCATGAATATACATGTACCCTTGGCTTAAAACTTCCCCAATTTTGCTGTTCATGGAGACACTGCTTTGGGAAAGATCCTCGGTGTTCTCCCTACTTGCTGCAAGTAATAAATTCTTCCTTCTCCCAATCTTTGGCTTGACTGCATCTTTTGGATCAACACCCACCAAGAGGCAAACCCAGTTTTTTGGGTAACAGTACATTTGTTACAATTGATGAACCTACACTGACACATCATAATCACCCAAAGTCCATAGCTTACATTGGGGTTCATTCTTGGTGTTGTACAATCTATGGTTTGGACAAATATATAATGACATGTATCCACCATTATAATATCATACAGAGTAGTTTCACTGCCCTAAAAGTCCTATGTGCTTTTTCCATTCATCCATCCCTCTACCCCAAGCCCTTGGCAACCACTGACCTTTTACTGTCCCCATAATTTTGCTTTTTCCAGAATGTCATATAATTGGAATCATACAGTATGTAACCTTTCACATTGGTTTCTTTCACTTAGTAATACACATCTATGAGTCCTCCATGTCTTTTCTTATCTTGATAGCTCATTTCTTTTTAGCACTGAATAATATTCCCCTGTCTGAATGTACCACAGTTTATTGATCCATTCACCCACATTCAAATACATTGTGGCTAATAAGATTATGAACAAACTATTATCTATTGTATCAATTAAGAATTAAAAAAAGTTTTTGTTTGACCTTCACTTATTCCTTCTCCTGCGCTCTTCCTTTATGTAGATCTAAGTTTCTTACCTACATCATTTTCCTTCTCTCTAAAGAACTTAACATTTCTTGCAAGGCAGATCCACTGGCAACAATTCCCTCAATCAATTTTTGTTTATCTGAGAAACTATTTCTCCTTCATTATTGAGGGTTAATTTCACAGGGTACAGAATTGTACGTTGGTGGAGTCTTTTTTTTTTTTCTCTCAACACTTTAAATATTTCACTCCATTCACATCTTGTTTGCATGGACTCTGAGGAGAAGTCAGATATAATTCTTATATTTGCTCCACTATAGGTTAAGAATTTTTCCCTCCCACTTTTTCCAGGATTTTTTTATCTTTGATTTTCTCTAGTTAGAAAATTATATGCTTGGGTGTAGCTTTTTTTTTTTTTTTTTTTTTTTTTTTTTTTTTTTTTTTTTTTTGCTATTTATTCTGCTTAGTATTCTCCGAGCTTCTTGGATCTGTGGTTGTTGTCTAACATTAATTTGGGAGAAATTCTCAGTCATTATTGTTTCAAATATTTCTTCTGTTCCTTCCTCTCTTTCTTCCCCTTCTGGTATTCCCGTTATACATATGTTATATTTTGGTAGTTGTTTCATAGTTCTCAGATATTCTGTTCTCTGTGTGTGTGTGTGTGTATGTGTGTGTGTGTGTCTTTTTTTCTGTTTGCTTTTCAATTTTGGAGATTTCTATTGTGGTATCCTCAAGCTGAAATATTCTTTCCTCAGCCATGTCTATTAATAAGCCCATCAAAGGCATTCTTCATTTCTCTTGTGCTTTTGTTTTGTTTTGTTTCCTGTTACAGTGTTTTAGATTTCTAACATTCCTTTCTTATTGTTTCCTAGAATTCCATCTCTCTGCTTACATTGCCCATCTATTCTTGCATGCTGACCACTTTGTCCATTAGAGCTCATAACAAATTAATCATAGTTGTTTTAAATTCCCAGTCTGATAATTCCAACATCTCTGCCATAACTGAGTCTGGTTCTGATGCTTGCTCTGATTCTTCAAACTGTGTTTTTGTCTTTTACTATGCCTTTTAATTTTTTCTTGATAGCCAGACATGATGTACTGGCTAAAAGGAACTGCTGTAAATAGGCCTTTGGTGAAGTGGTGAGTTGCAGGGTTAGGGGAAGCATTCTATAGTCCTAGGATTAGGGCTGGATCTCTTAGTGAGCCTGTGCCTCTGAATTGTGAACTTCACAAGTGCTTCTCAGCAGTCCCCTCATTTTAGGTGGGACAGGGTGGCTGGAGGGGGTTGGAGTTTGGTATTTCCCTTCACCTATGTGGAAGGCTACAGACAGCTGGAATCAGTTAGGGTCTGATAAAACCCCAGCAGGTGAGGATCTGGCTAAATAGTTTCTCTTGAGAGTAAACCTTGTTAAGAACAGAATGCTCTTAAATATTTCAAAATGGCTTCTTTTCCACTTGCCCTGCAGAAGCATGAGAGAATTTTTCTCCAGTATTCACTGTGAGAATCTAGTGGAGCTCCAGGAAGCAAAACTCACAAAAGTGTTGGGGTGCACTGATGACTGGACCCCCTGGAGGTTTTAATCTGTCCACACTGAGCCTCCAGCAATTCATCAATTACAGTTCAGGTTTCCCTAACATGGCATTGGTTCCCATGGAGGCTTTTGCCTTGGTAAGTTGTGATTCTCTGGATTTGTCTGTCATGCTCTCCAATTTGGGGGCCAGTGATTTGCCCTGTGACCTCACTTCTATTATGGATCTAAGAAGAGTTGCTAATTTTTCAGTGTGTTCAGCTTTTTGCTTGTTGCTAGGATGGAGTGGTGACTTTCAAGCTCCTTACGTACCAGACCAGAAACCAGAAGTTCCATCTGTATGTTTTGAAAAGTAGAAAGACAACTAATACGTATTGAACACCTGCCCTAAATCAGGTGCTTTACCTGATCCATTGTTTCATTTTCTCCTTTCAACAATCCTATGGGGAAGGAATGATTCTCTCCATTTTGCAGATGAGAGGTGAGAGTTAGAGGAGGGAGGCGATTGCTCAGGTATTCATGACTAGTACATGGTCTTCCTCACTCCAAACCCCATCTGCTTCCAGCTACGTTCTCATGTTGGAAATAAAGGAGGAATAAAGGGCAGAAATAACTTAAGCATCAAAAAACATTTTCCAGGGCCTCCCTGGTGGCGCAGTGGTTAAGAGTCCGCCTGCCGATGCAGGGGATACGGGTTCGTGCCCCGGTCTGGGAGGATCCCATATGCCGCGGAGCGGCTGGGCCCGTGAGCCATGGCCGCTGGGCCTGCGCATCCGGAGCCTGTGCTCCGCAACGGGAGAGGCCACAACAGTGAGAGGCCCACATACCGCAAAAAAGAAAAAAAAAAAAACAACAAAAAAAAACATTTTCCATGTTTATAAAACCAGCTCATACTGTAATACTTAGGAATAAAGGATCTTTTGTGTGATTAGATTCTAAAGAGACCAGTGTTGGTAAAGCCCCAGGGACTGAGTTTTTGGCATGCTGCTTGCTATACGTAGAACGGGCATTTAATAAATTCTTGCCAAATGAATGAATGAGTGAGCATTCCATCGTGTGTGTTGTATGTCTTTAAAGCATTCTTTCAGTGGGTCTGGCACTGTGCTAAGTGCTTTGCATTCTTTATCTCATGTAATCCTCTTAACAACACAAGGGATGTGCAATTATTTCCCCCATTTTTACTGTTGAGGAACCAGAGACTTAGAAAAAATAAATGACTTGCTCAAGGTCATATAACTAATAATTGTAGAGGTGGGGCTTGGCCCAGGCCTGTCAGGCTGTACAGTTCAGGCTCTTGACCTGGGCTTTCCTGCCTCCTGAGAGGAGCAGGGGAGGGGCTTCCTCCACACACCCACCTGGGCAGGAAGGCACCCCTGCTGATGCTCCCACTAAGTGCCTCACATCCACTACACATACTATTACATCCACTTCCGCCAGATGCAGTCTCTCACCATGCACAGCTGAGGGTGTTTAAAGCTTCCCCTAGACTACAGTCCATGACCTCACAGAACCCTCTAAACTAGAGAATCAGGCAGAGGGATAAGCCCAAGTGCCGCTGCCTGAACGGACTTGTAGTGTGGCCCAGGAAACCGTGGTATCAAGGAGGGTCTTGTGGTCCCTGCCTGGGAATGGACATGATCCCTACTCTGGCTTCTCTTACTCTAGAGCATCAGATGGATGGAGCACAGGATTAAAAGAAGGTCAAGCTACAGAGACCTGAGCCAGGAGTCATCTTTACCAGTTGCTGGCTGTGTCATCCTGGGAAAGCCCCTTAACTTCATGAAGACTCTGTTTCCTCCTCTACTGCACAATAATCGCGGTAAGAATAACAATTCTGTCTCAGGGGCTGTGGTGCTAACTCAGTGAGACCGGGCAGAGGAAGGTTCTTTGGTTCTTTGTAACCTCAAAGCACTCTACAAGTGACTCAGTTCCCAGAGCCCAGGACAGGGGCTTTTCTACTCTACCCTGCACCTCTTCATGAGGGGGAAAGGAGCACTTTTCATGAAGCAAGGATATCCGAGGACCTGGTGTTTTGCCTGGGTCTGGTTTCTGACCCCAGTGTTTGGAACAGTAGGCAATGAAGGAGCTACAGCTTCCTAGGCGGTACTGGCTGTGGTCACCCCCATGAAGGAGTGGGGTGCACAGCCTATCTGAGGTCCATAAAGCTTTAGGAACCTGGAACATTTATCCCCTCCTTTCCCTCCCTTGATGATCACTGACACCTCTCTGTTCCCTGCCTAGGCCCACCAGTTCCTCTCCTCTCTTGGAAGGTAAGGTTAAGCCATTTTAAGTGACATGGGGCTTTTTCCTCCCTCAGGACACTAATAATCATCCCCAAACCCTCTGTTGCCCCTGCTCCACCCTAGGACAGACAACAGTCTGCTGGGAGCAGGTGTGGGTGAGTAGGAGTTGTTTAACCCTTTAACCTACATTCCTACCCACCCAGAATCACAGAAACAAAACACATACACACACAAGTTAACCAGTCACTCTTCCTGGACCTCATTCTTCACAAACTGTTGCTCAAATAGTATGGTTATCTGAGGCTTCATGGGGAACACAGTCTTCTGCTCTAACTGAAAAGTTGAACATAGAGGGAGTGGCCAAGATGGTGGAGTAGGAAGACCCTCAGCTCACCTTGTCCCACAGACACACCAACATTACAACTATTTACAGAAAAATGATTGACAACAAAGACCTGAAAACTAGCAGAATAGATTTCCTACAACTAAAGATACAAAGAAGGAACCACAGCAAGATGAGTAGTAGGGGTGGAGACAAGTAGGTAACCCACAAATGGGAGGATAATTACAATTGCACAGGTTCTCCTAAGGATCAAATGGTCCAAGCCCCACAGCAGGCTCCCCAGCCTGGTGGTCCTATACCAGGAAGACAAACACCCAGAATGTTTGGCCTTGAACACCAGTGGGGCTTACTTTCAGGAGAGCCAGAGGACTATGGACAATAGAAACTCCACTCTTAAAGGGTGTACGCAAAATCTCACACACTCTGAGACCCAGAGAAAAAGCCATAACTTGAAAGGAGCCTGGATCAGACCCACCTTCTGATCTTGGATATCCTTCCAGAGAAACAGGAGGCAATTGGAGCTCACCCTAGGGACATAGAGACTGGCAGTAGCCATTTGGGGGAACTTATTCTACCAGGAGGACTCTGGGACTAGCAAGCACCATTTTGGAATGCTCCCTCTAGCTTATTAACATGAGGACATGGCCCCATCCACCAGCTTGTCAGCACAGTACTGGAACATTTCAGGCCAAGCAGCTAGCCAGGTGGGGACAGAGCCCCACTCACCAGCAGGCCAGCTGCCTTAAGACCTGCTGAGTCCCCAGCTGCCCTGGGACACAGTGCCATCCACCAGAAAACCCAGGACCTGGCCTCACCCACCAGCAGACCAACACCTGCTCCCAAACCCCAGGACCTGGCCCCAGAGATCCCACAACTCAGCCTCATCTATCAGTGGGTGGGAACCAGCTCTGGGATCCCCTGGGCCCTGATCCCACCCACCAGCAGGCCAACACCAGCTCCAAGACACTTTGGACCCCTCAGCCAGCTGCTGCACGATCCAGCCCACTCACGAGTGGGCTGACAGTAGCTTTGGGACACATTGGACACTTCAGCCAGCCATGTCAGGAACTGGCCCCACCTACCAGCAGGCCAACACTAGATCTGGGACCTCTGGCCCCGCAACCATCCACCACGGAACATAGCTCCACCCACAAATATGCCAGCACTAGCCCCAGGACACCCCAGCACTCTGCAGCCAGCCACCTCGTGACCCAGCCCCGCCCACCTGTGGCTGGCAGCCTCCACACACAGCAGGGTCTGGCAACCAACCAGACTGGGGGCCAGCCATGTCTACCAGACCAGCCACAGTAGTCAGCCCCCTACAACAGAAGGACCCATATAGTCCACATAGGGGGCACCCCTAGAACATATAACTCTGATGACCAGACAGGAATGCACTGCTGGGATGCATAAGACTTCTCCTACAAAAGACCTCTTCTCCAAGGTCGAGAAATGTAACTAACCTTCCAAGTACTTAGAAATAAAAACATCAAATCATGCAAAATGAGGTTACAGAGGAATATGTTCCAAAACAAAGGGACAAGATAAGACCCCAGAAGAAGAACTAAGTGAAGTGGAGATAAGCAATCTACCTGATAAAGAGTTCAAAGTAATGATCATAAAGATGCTCAAAGGACTTGGGAGAAGAATAGATGAACAGAGTGAGAGGTTAGTAGTTTTTAACAAAAAGAGTTAGAAAATATAAGGAACAAACAACAAACAAATGAAGAATACAATAACTGAAATAAAAATACACTAGAAAAACAACAATAGATTGGATGATACAAAGGAATGGATCAGTGAACTGGAAAACAGGAATGGAAATCACTGAAGCTGAATAGAAAAAAGAAATAAAAAGAAATGAGGACAGTTTAAGAGACCTCAGGGACAACATCAAGGGTACATCAACATTCACATTATAGAGGTCTCAGAAGAAGAGAGAGACAAGGGGGCAGAGAACATATTAGAAGATATAATAGCTGAAAACTTTATTAACCTGGGAAAGGAAACAGACATCCAGGTCCAGGAACCAGAGAGTCCCAAAGAGAATCAACCCAAAGAGGGCCACACCAAGACACATTGTAATTAAAGTGACAAAAATTAAAGATAAAGAGAGAATCTTAAAAGCAGCAAGAGAAAAAGCAACAAGTTATGTACAAGGGAATGCCCATTAGGCTATTAGATGTTTTTCAGCAGAAACTCTGCAGGCCACAAGGGAGTGGCACAATATGTTTAAAGTGATAACAGGGAAAAACCTACAACAAAAGAATACTCTACCCAGCAAGGTTTTCATTCACATTTGTTGGAGAGAGAGACTTTTACAGACAAGCAAAAGCTAAAAGAGTTCAGCACCACCAAACCAGCTTTACAAGAAATGTTAAAGGGACTTCTCCAAGCAGAAAAGAAATTAGAAATATAAAAATTATGAAAGGAAAAATCTCATTGGTGAAGGCAAATATACAGTAAAGGAAGTAAATCAACCACATCTAAAGCTAGTAGGAAGGTTGAAAGACTAAAGTAGTAAAATCATCTATCTCCACAATAAGTAGTTAAGAGAGGAACAAAATAAAAAGATGTAAAATATGATGTTAAAAACAGTAAAAGGGGAGGGGAAGAGTAAAAATTCAAGGTTGTTAAAATGCATTCAAAACTGAGATCAGCAATTTACAATTATATATATATATATATATATATATATATATATATATATATATATATATATTACATACACACACACACACATATAAATTGCTATATATAAACCTCATGCTAACCACAAACCAAAAATCTGTAATAGATACACATAGAAAAAAGTGTGAAGAATCCAAACATAACAGTTAAGATTGTCATCAAATCACAAGGGAAGAGAGCAAAAGAAGAAAGGAAAAAGGAAGAACTACAAAAATAACCCCAAAACAATTAACAATATGGTAATAAGTACATTCCCATCAATAGTTACTTTAAAATTAAGTGGCCTAAATACTCCAATCAAAAGACCTAGAATGGCTGAATAGATACAAAAACAAGACCCATATATAAGCTACCTAAAAGAGACCCACTTTAGATCTAAAGACATGGACTGAAAGTGAGGAGATGGACAAAGGCATTCCATGCAAATGGAAATGAAAGCCAGAATAGCTTTATAAATATAAAACATTCCAACCAAAAGCAGCAGAGTACACACTGTTCTCAAGTGCACATGGAATATTGTTTAGGATAGATTGCATGCTAGGCCACAGAACAGTTCTCAGTAAATTTAAGAAACTGAAATCATATAAAGCAACTTTTCTGACCACAACACTTTGAGACTAGGATTCAACCACAGGGGGAAAAAACTGCAGAAAACACAAACATGTGGAGGCTAAACAATATGCTACTAGATAACTGATGGGGGGCTTCCCTGGTGGCGCAGTGGTTAAGAGTCCACCTGCCGATGCAGGGGACATGGGTTCGTGCCCCGGTCTGGGAAGATCCCACATGCTGCAGAGCGGCTAGGCCCGTGAGCCATGGCCGCTGAGCCTGCGCGTCCGGAGCCTGTGCTCTGCAACGGGAGAGGCCACAACAGTGAGAGGCCCATGTACCGCAAAAAATAAATTAATTAAAAAAATAACCGATGGGTCACTGAAGAAATCAAAGAGGAAACAAAAAATACCTGGAGACAAATGAAAATGAAAACATAATGATCCAAAATCTAGGGGACACGGCAAAAGCATTTCTAAGAATGAAGTTTATAGTGATACAAGCCTACCTCAGGAAACAAGAAAAATCTCAAACAAAAAACCTAAAGGAAACAGAAAAAGAAAAACAAACAAAATCCAAAATTAGTAGAAGGAAAGAAATTGTAAAGATCAGAGCATAAATAAATGTGATAGAAAAAAATAGAAAAGACCAATGAAACTAGGAGCTGGCTCTTTGAATAAATAAACAAAATGGACAAATCTTTACCAAACTCATCAAGAAAAAAAGAGAGGACCCAATAAAATAAAATCAGAAATGGAAAAGAAAAAGTCACAATCAACACCACAGAAATTCAAAGGATGTTATGAGATCCCTGTGAACACTTGTATGCCAATAAAATGGACAACCTAGAAGAAATGGACAAATTCCTAGAAATGTACAATCTCCCAAGACTGAACCAGGAAGAAATAGCAAATATGAACAGAGCAATTACTAGTAATGAAATTGAATCAGTTATAAAAAAAGAACAACTCCCAACAAACAAAAGTCCAGGATCAGATGGCTTTGCAGGTAAATTCCGCCAAACATTTAGAGAAGAATTTGACACTTATCCTTCTCAAATTATTCCAAAAAATTGCAGAGGAAGGGATGCTTCCAAGCTCATTCTACAAGGCCAGCATCACCCTGACACCAAAACCAGACAAATATAACACACAAAAAAGAAAATTACAGACCAATATCACTGATGAACATAGATGCAAAAATCCTCAACAAAATATTACAAAGAGAATTTAACAATACATAAAGGATCATACACCATGATAAAGTGGGATTTATCCCAGGGATGCAAGGATGTTTCAATACTCACAAATCAATCAATGTGATACACTACATTAACAAACTGGAAAATAAAAATCATATGATCCTCTCAATAGATGCAGAAAAAACTTTTGACAAAATTGAACATCCATGTATGATGAAAACTCTCCACATTATAAAGGCCATAAATGACAAGCCAAAGCTAACATCATACTCAATGGTGAAAAGCTGAAAGCATTTCCTCTAAGATCAGGAAAAAGACAAGGATGTTGCCACTTTTATTCAATATAAATTTGGAAGTCCTAGCACAGTAATCAGAGAAGAAAACGAAAAAAAGGAATCCAAATTGGAAAGGAAGAAGTAAAACTGTCAGTTTTCAGATGACATGATGCTATTCATAGAAAATCCTAAAGATGTCACCAACAAACTACTAAAACTCATCAATGAATTTGAGAGTTGCAGGAGACAAAATTAATATACAGAAATCTGTTGCATTTCTATACACTAACAACAAACTACCAGAAGAAGAAATTAAGAAAACAATCCCGTTTACAATTGCACCAAAAAGAATGAACTATCTAGGAATAAATCTAATGAAGAAGGTGAAAGACCTGTTTTCGAAAAACTGTAAGACACTGTTAAAAGAAATTGAAGACGACACAAACAGATGAAAAGATATATCATGTTCATGGATTGGAAGAATTAATATTATTAAAATAACCATGCTACCCAAAGTAATCTAAAGATTCAATGCAATCCCATCAAAATACCAATGACATTTTTCACAGAACTAGAACTCATAATTCTAATAACTGTATAGAAACACAAAAGACTCCAAATAACCAAAACAACCTTGAGAAAGAACTAAACTGGTGGTAACACATGCCCTGATTTCAAACTATACTAAAAACTACAGTAATAAAAACAGTATGGTACTGACAAAAAAGCAGACACATAGATCAATGGAATGGAATAGAGAAACCAGAAATAAACCCACATTTATATGGGCAATTAATATACCACAAAGGAGGCAAGAATATCCAATGAGAAAAAGACAGCCTCTTCAATAAATGGTATTGGGAAAACTGGACAGCTACATGCAAAAGAATCAAACTAGACTATTCTCTTGTACAAAAATAAATTCAAAATGAATTAAAGACTTAAATGTAAGATTTGAAACCATAAAACTTCTAGAAGAAAATGTAGGCAGTATACTCTTTGACATCAATCATAGTAATATTTTTTGGATATTTCTCCTCAGACAAGAGAAATAAAAGCAAAAATCAACAAATAGGACTACAACAAACTAAAACTTTCACTTGGTGAAGGAAACTCTCAACAAAACAAAAACATCACCTACTAAATGGGGTAAGATACTTGCAAATTATATATCTGACAAGGGGTTAATTTTCAAAATATGCAAATAACTCATACAACTCAGCATCAGAAAAAAAAAAAACCTGATTAAAAATGAGCAGAAGATCTGGATAGACATTTTTCCAAGGAAGACATATGGATGGCCAACAGGCACATTAAAAGATGCTCAACATTACTCATTACTAATCATCAGGGAAACGCAAATCAAAGCCACAATGAGGAACTTCCCTGGTGGTGCAGTGGTTAAGACTCCACACTCCCAATGCAGGGGGCCCGGGTTTGATCCCTGGTCAGGGAACTAGATTCACATGCATGCCACAACTAAGAGTTTGCATACCACAACTAAGGAGCCCGTGTGCCACAACTAAGGAACCAGCAAGCCACAACTAAGGAGCCCATAAGCCACAGCTAAGGAGTCCACCTGCCGCAACTAAGACCCAGCACAACCAAATAAATAAATAACCACAATGAGATATCACTTCAAATATGTCAAAATGGATATTATCAAAAAGACAAAAAATAACATGTGTTGGCAAGGATGTGGAGAAAACAGAACACTTGTACGCTATAGGTGGGAATATAAATTGGTGCAGCCATTATGGAAAAGAGTATGGTGATTCCTCAAAAAATTGAAAATAGAAGTACCGTATAATCCAGCAGTTCCACTCCTGGGTATTTATCTGAAGAAAATTAAATCTCTATTTAGAAAAGATACATACACCCTTAGGTTCATAGCAGCATTATTTATGATGGCCAAGATGTGGAAGCAATCTAAGTGCCCATCCAGAGATGAATGAATAAAGAAGATATGATATATACATAAAATGGAATATTACTCAGCCATAAAAGAGAATTAAGTCTTGTCACTTGCAACAACATGGATAGACCTAGAGGGAATTATTCTAAGTAAAATAAATCAGACAGAGAAATCCTATATTATTTCACTTATATGTGGAATCTAAAAAACAAAACGAACAAGCAAAACAAAACATTAACAGAGTTATAGATACAGAGAACAAACAGGTGGTTGCCAGAGGGGAGGGGAGAAGGGGGAGGGAAGAAATAGGTGAGGGGAATTAAGAGCTACAAACTTCCAGCTGCAAAATAAATGAGTCACAGGTATGAAATGTACAGTGTGGGGAATATACTCAATAATTATATAATATCTTTTTTGGTGACATATCGTGACTAGATTTATCATGGTGATAATTTTGAAATGCATAGAAATATCAAATCACTATGTTGTGTACCAGGAAGTAACATAGTGTTGTAGGTCAATTATACTTCAAAAACAAAGAAACAAACAAACTCAAAGAAAAAGGATCATATTTGTGGTTATCAGAGGCAGGAGGTTTGGATAGGGGGAACTGGATGAAGGCAGTCCAAAGGTACAAACTTCCCATTATAAGATAAATAAATACCAGTGATATATTGTATAACATGATAAATATAATTAACACTACTGTACATTTTATATAAAAATCGTTAAGAGTAAATCCTAAGAGTCCTCATCACAAGGAAAACTAT
Source organism: Mesoplodon densirostris (assembly GCF_025265405.1). Taxonomy (NCBI): domain Eukaryota; kingdom Metazoa; phylum Chordata; class Mammalia; order Artiodactyla; family Ziphiidae; genus Mesoplodon; species Mesoplodon densirostris. Next base: position 58,569,710 of record NC_082673.1, on the reverse strand, counting down.
TTTTTAAAATAAATTTCTTTATTTTTTGGCTGCATTGGGTCTTAGCTGCTGCACGTGGGCTTTCTCTAGTTGTGGCGAGTGGGAGCTACTCTTCTTTGCGGTGCGGAGGCTTCTCTTGTTGCGGAGCACGGGCTGTAGGCGCACAGGCTTCAGTAGTTGTGGTACATGGGCTCAGTAGTTGTGGCTCACGGGCTCTAGAGCACAGGCTCAGTAGTTGTGGTGCAAGGGCTTAGTTGCTCCACGGCATGCGGGATCTTCCCAGACCAGGGATCGAACCCGTGTCCCCTGCATTGGCAGGTGGATTCTTAACCACTGTGCCACCAGGGTAGTCCCAAAACTATACTTTTTATTTCCTTAATTTTGTATCTGTATGAGATGATGAATGCTCACTAAACTTATTGTAGTAATCATTTCATGATGTATGGAAGTCAAATCATTATGCTATACACCTTCAAGTTATACAGTGCTGTTTGTCAATTATATCTCAGTAAAACTGGAAGAAAAAAGTTTAACGTAAGACTTATGGCTCAGGATAGAGCTAGCGCTGCGTATCATATGGGATTCCTCATCTCCCTCCACCCAAGGCTTGCTCCTGCTAGAAACTTTTCTTCAATTTCCTTTTTTTTTAATGTATCTGTTGCCAATTTATTTTTATTTATTTATTTATTTATTTATTTATTGGCTGCATTGGGTCTTCGTTGCTGAGTGCGGGCTTTCTCTAGTTGCAGCGAGTTGGGGCTACTCTTCGTTGTGGTGCGCGGACTTCTCATTGCAGTGGCTCCTCTTGTTGCAGAGCACGGCCCCTAGAGTGTGCGGGCTTCAGTAGTTGTGGCACACAGGCTTAGTTGCTCTGAGGCATGTGAGATCTTCCCGAACCAGGGACGGAACCCACGTCACCTGCACTGGTGGTCGGATTCTTAACCACTGCACCACCAGGGAAGTCCCTCTCCTATTTCCTCTTGTTAAGAGGCAAGATTAGCCAGAGACATCTCTTGATGTTGAAACATAGCTCGGAGAATTAACATTCTATTAGATCCCTGGATAATAAGCAAGGATCCCTCTGGGATCTTAGTCTAAAGACAGTTGCCAAATGTACCAATGACAAGTCAATATTTATGATCATACTTATAATTAAATATGTTGTGTGAGTACAAACTATAGCAGCAACAGTTACAGCAGGATTCTCTTTTACCTCTATCAGTGACTGAGTCTTCCATATCATTTCAGAGCGATACATAAATAAAACAAAATCTAATCACCTGTTACATATAAGTACTCCTTTTATTTTTACTCTTAGGTCATAATATCCCTCCTATGACTAGGAATTTGAAGATGTTTGATTGAATAACTAAAGTAAGAATTCCAAATTTGTCCTTATCATTCGATCAAAAAAATTTTTTGCATTAACAGCTGGCAAAACACTGCACTAATACTGTCAACCCTCAACACAAACATCTGGATATTAATACTTGATTGTGGTAAGAGATAGTTACTGGCTCAGGAGAGTGGTCAGGAGAGGAGAATATCTTATTTACAAACACCTCCTTTGGAGTACTCTCTAAGAATACTAATATTTCTGCAACGTTAAGATTTTGTTTCCAGGACCTTATCTAAGATTCATCAGCATCATAGAATTTGCCAAGGGTCAGGAATCTTGGGAGACCATTTTAGAATTCTGCCTACCACACAGATGTCAGTGCCCACATATTCTTTAAACTACTCACTTCCTCTCCCCGAGGTTATGGGCACTGGTTCTGAGCCCAGGCAGACAAACAAAAATGATATCATGTACATGCAGTGAAAAATGACACACAAAGCAAAAGGAAGAATTGGTCTACTATGCAGGGGTGGTGTGGCTGCTGAGGGGATGTTTAAAGGAAGTTTCAAGAAGTGATATTTCAACTGGATGGTTAGAAAAAGAACCATGCCTTCTTTTTATCTTCACTGCCTGGCACAGTCTTCAGGTACATAGTAGACCCCCGCTGATGTTTGTTGAATGACCTTGTAGGTGTCTTCTAGGTGGAGGAGGGGAAAGAGAATTCTAGGTAGAGGGAATTTCACGTACAGAGACCCAAAGTTTTAAAGCCACTTGCTATGTTCAAGGATCCGTGAAAAGTATCCAATTATCTAAACATGCAAGGCAAGAGAAGAGGCAGACAATGAGGCCAGAACATGGGAGGCTTGGAATATGGCGCTAAGAAGGTAGGACTTTATTTTGAAAATGAAGGGGAATACTTGAAGAGCTTTAAGGAAGTGAAAACAAAATCAAATTTGTGTTTGAGAAAGTTAGCTCCAGTGGAGAGCACAGTGTGAAGGCTGGTTTGAGGTGAGGGTTAGGATGGATGGAAGTGAAGCTAACCCAGGGTTGTAGGAATTAGTGTCTAGTGGTCTTGGAGTGCAGGTTAGGAAAGAGGAGGGTCTACACCAAGACAATGGCAGTGGGATGGAGAAGGGGAATGCCCCCCAAAGCTGGTTGGAAAGTAGAGTGACTGAAGAACGTGGTTGGGAAGAAGAGTTGATTGGATTTGAAGGATGACAGAGTCATGGAGGAGGACCTGAGAATGACTCCGGCTTAGGAGATGGATAAATGATGAGACCATCCATTGAGCTTGAAGACTAAGAGAAAGAGCAGGTTTGAGGAGGAGGAGGAGGTGGGGGGGTTGGTGGTAATGGAGGGAAGAAAGGCAGCTGTGAATGACAAGTACACTTTGGGGCATGTTGAGTTTGAGGTGCTTGTGGAATATCCCAACAGAGAATCCAAGAGGATGACATTGAGTTCTGAGCTCTAGAGCTTAACAGGGATGGATACACATCAGGGTCTCCAGCTTCTAGGTGAGCAAGCAAGTCATAGCATTGAATAGTCACAGAGGGACAGTGTATGGAATAAGAAAATAAAGAAGCTGAATATAAAACCATGTGTCACCAAAAGTCTGCAATGTCGAGGGCAGAAAACCTGAGCTGGAATCAAAGGTGAGAGAAGAGAGGCTTTGATGGGAACTGTGAGTCTGGGAATATGTAGTGACCACAGAATGTAAACAAAGCAATGAGGGACTGCTTCATTGTCAGAAGAAACTGTGCCCGTGAAAATCTTTGCTGGTATTTAGTTCACTGGCTTGAGTTGTAAAAAACACAGAGAGGGCAAGACTCACCACACCGTGCATAATTTCAACACAGAAGTAAATTAGCTCGTAAAATAGATTGTCAAAGAGTTCTTTATTGGGTTAGGAAATACTTGTTTTCACTGAGGTCTGTTCTTTTGAAGAAAAAAAAGAACTTGAGTGAAAATGTATAATTCTCCTTTGATCTCTGTAATTAAGAGATTTGACCCAAGTATTCATCAGCCCTTCATAAAAATCAGTAACGTTCCCGTGGCTTGTTTTCTAAGTTGAAGAACAAAAGCGTATCTATCTTTCATAAGATCATCAGGGGTAAACAGGATTTCACAAGAAGAGGGATCAGTGTGGAAAAATAAAATTTTAAAAGGGGCAGATCCATTTGTTATTTAGTTATCCTTTGCCCATGTCAGCCTCCACCAAATAACCTGAATAAATACTAGCAATTGCTGTGCCCCACCAAAGTTTGGACATGCTTCAAACATCTCCAAAGGACAATATGTTTCCTCGAAAAAATATAAAGATGAAGCTAACCAACTGTGTGTAAATTCACCACAATCTCTCCTCATTATCCAGAGGGGACGGCCTGTGACGATAACTTAATGAGGTCAAGTCCAGCTGAAATGCAGAGATTCAAGGGCCAAAAAGTCAGTGTCTCTCTGCTTTTCTCCGCTGCTCCCTGGAAGCTGGTGTCTTGCTAAGTAGCTGGCTGGGTACTCACATTCTTGGTGACTTGGAGGAGGCAGGAGCTTTGGCAAAGCAGCAATAACACACACAGGCACAGACATTACACAGGCACATAGACACACACATACATCTCACTTCTGTCCTCTCCAATCCCCTGAAACAGTAAGAATGTCAAACCCTTAAGTTCTAGAATGACTCTGAAGATGTTTATGTGAAATCATCCTATTTCTCTGCTATTTAGTTAACGGGTGGTTATGCGACCGGGTTCCCGTCAGCAGACAAGAGGATTGGCGAGAACCTTGACCGATGGGGCCAATGACGTGGTAAAGAGAGACCCGACTTAAGGAAAGAGAAAGAGGCTCCCCGGTAGCAGTGGGGAGGCAGCAATGGGAAATGCCAACAACTCCTGGAGCCCATGTGAACGGAAAGCCGAGGTTGGTAGTCCATTAATCAGAGCAGAAGGGAAACCAAAGAAGAAAGCACACGAAGTTGGAAAAAACAGAAAGGACAAGGTATTTCCTTAGCGAGAATGGGAAAGTCACACACCCTTCTCCTCCCCTCCCCTCCCCAGACATGCCTGGAGTTTTGTTTCACTAATCTCTTTGAGAAGGTGTTCCCAGATACTCTCTAGCCTATCAATTTATAAGAAAATCTACTTATCATTCCCAGTGAAAATGAATTTGAACGTCAGCCATAACTAGTTTTTCAAGTGGAAGCCAAGTAGGGCAGGTCTGAGTACTTTATTTCCTGCCACTTGAAGGTTTGGAGTCAAGCAGAGGTTAAAATGTGCAATGGGCTGAGCACAGACAGTTCAAATGCTTGCCCTGTCACTTATGGTATGACCTTGGATAAGTTCTTCATAGAGCTAAACCTCAGTTTTCTCACCTGTATAATGGGAATAATAATATTCCAGATCCATATCCCTTTTTAGCAATTCTGAAATCCAAAGGACTCTGAAAAACAGATTTTTTTAACTTTGCAGGAAATTCATTTGATGGCAAAACCTGAACTGAACTAATGTGAGACTTTATATAGTTTTTATTTATCCCATTAAGCATGATTATCCATACGTTTGCTGCAGAAACATCAATGTGTATGAGGATGGATGGGTGTTAACGGAGGTGTTACGAATAGTCCAGTATATGCACAGATTTGTCTCCCACAAATATGAAAGATTCTGAATTCTGAAGCATACTAGGGGATCTGTGTGGAATCTGAATAAGGGATTAGGGACCTGTTCCTTGGGGTTATGGGAAGTACTAAGGGAAATAATGTGTATGAGGTGCTTATAACAATGTCTGGCACGTTGTAAATACTCAAGAAGTACAGACTAGAATTTTTTTTTTTTTATTTTTTTTGGTCTGCATTGGGTCTTCGTAGCTGCGCGCAGGCTTTCTGTAGTTGCAGCAAGTTGGGGGCTACTCTTCTTTTTTTTTTAATTTTTTAAATTTATTTTATTTATGGCTGTGTTGGGTCTTCATTTCTGTGCGAGGGCTTTCTCTAGTCGTGGCGAGTGGGGGCCACTCTTCATCGCGGTGCGCAGGCCTCTCACTGTCACGGCCTCTCTTGTTGCGGAGCACAGGCTCCAGATGCGCAGGCTCAGCAGTTGTGGCGCACGGGCCCAGTTGCTCCGCGGCGTGTGGTATCTCCCCAGGCCAGGGCTCGAACCCGTGTCCCCTGCATCGGCAGGCAGACTCTCAACCACTGCGCCACCAGGGAAGCCAGACTAGAATTTTTTATTACAAAATATTCGAATGAGGAGTGATCTCCTGTTCCTGTCACTGTGGAATTCACTGAGTGGAAACATCAAACTCGGAGGCACTGACTCGCCTTCCACCAGCCCTATCACTGAAGACCCTGCACTTTTTGGAAAAAGAACCTCCCCGGAAGGCTATGCACATGTTCCTGTCGCTGTGGAGATGAGACCCAAAGCCTAAAGCCAAGAAAGAGGTTCCGAACGCACAACATTTGACGATCACAAGGACAGGGAATGAAAGAATGGCTGAAACTGGACATACTCCCTCCTAAAGGTGGTGTGGCCTGATAGAAGGAGGCTTGACCTTGAAGCTAGAGAGACCTCAGTCCTAGCCCCACCCTCCCTAGTGACGGGAACCGCTGGGTCTCAGTTTCTTCACGTGTAAAGTAGCCTAACAGTACTTCTGAAAGTTTCATTATGACAGAAAAGCATTCTGCATGGGGCCTCGTACATAGAAGAGGCTCAGCAAGGGACAGGCAGACAGACATACGCACAAACTATTATGCTGGCTGACAAGAAAACCAAGGTTACTACAGAGTACAGGTCTGCATTGCCCTAAATTACTCCCCTGGGGGAAAAGCCTTATATTTCCTGCAGAAGTGAGGCTAAGAGACCACGCAGAGGGGGCAATCTGTCTATGAAGAGTTCTAATCCTGCAGCGGTGGGAGGTGAGCCTGGGTTCTTCTTCCTAACAAGACAATCTCCCCTGCTCCTTTGGGGACCTCTGACTCAGTAGGACAGCCATACACAAGGTCAGGTTGGAAACTGCAAGGTGATCTGTGAACACATGGATGGTCAATAAGGCTCATTCACCCCCTGAATCCAATTTTGGCTGGATTACCAAGTCCCAGTATGACCCCTTAAAAAAAGGAATAATTATCAAGTGTACTTGGAAGAAGAGGGGGGTGTTTTCTGCCATTCAAAGTGAATCCTTTCATGAAGGAGACCTTTAACCCAAATAATCACCTTGTTCTCGCATGCCCAAATCAGTACTAACACAAAGAGTAAAGAGATATTCATTACGGAGGTGGCCTTGAGATTATCCCCAGCCAATGCCTGGTTTTCTACGGTTAGAGACTTTGACCTACATAATCATATTTTCTTCAGACCTGAGCCATAGGACTTGAGAAATATCAGGTATAAGACATTATCGACATACTGGCTTTCCTAAGCACGCCTTTCCTCTTTCCTGCCCATCATGGCTGGAGGTGAGGATCCCCACCTTCCCCACCCTGGACCTCAGGGGTTCAGCCCCTCATTCCAGTGAGTCACAGCAGCACTGAGAACACACCTTCACAGTACCTGCCCCTAAGCCCAGAATGAAGAGGCTTCCAGGACCATCCTTTGAATGGCCGCTGTCCACGAACTCACTCTCATCTTTTCAGAGCAACAGCTCAACAGCCAGGAGTTAGGGTACCAACAAGTCTGGGGCACAAGAGGAAGGGGTGGAAAACGAACATGGGAGTGAGAAGAGGGAATTTTTAGAAATAATTTTATGTTTGATTAATTTCTTAAAGCATCAAAGTATAAAATAAATATCCATGAGTCCATCCTGGTATAAATAAATAACTAAACAAATAAATAAATGTAGGAGAAAGGACAGCTCTTCCTTACAAAAGAATTCCACTTAATAAATGTAGAAAGAATGAAGAAAATAGAAAATCACAATTAGAACACCACAGTAATAACTGCTACATGCAAGGTCCACTTATGGATGCTAGAATTAGCAGGCAAAAGTTTGAGGAGAAACAGGATATTTGCACAGTCTCAAAGTGTGTCTCCCATCATACCTATTATTTACAAAGAGAAAATAGTGGACCCTGGTGGTCCAGTGGTTAAGGCTCTGTACTTCCAATGCAGGGGGCGCAGGTTTGATCCCTGGTCACGGAACTAAGATCCTGCATGCCGCGTGGTGTGGCCAAAAAAAAAAAAAGAGAGAGAGAGGGCCTCCCTGGTGGCGCAAGTGGTTGAGAGTCCGCCTGCCGATGCAGGGGATACGGGTTCGTGCCCCGGTCTGGGAGGATCCCATATGCCGCAGAGCGGCTGGGCCCGTGAGCCATGGCCGCTGAGCCTGCGCGTCCGGAGCCTGTGCTCCGCAACGGGAGAGGCCACACAGTGAGAGGCCCGCATACCGCAAAAAAAAAAAAAAAAAAAAAAAAAGAGAGAGAGAGAGAGGAAAATAGTAACCTTACAGTGGAGAAATGCAGCAGCAGACACCACCCTAACCAAGCAATTGAGGCTAAGATAACCAGTATTAAGACATATCACGTGTGTACCCTCTGAAGATCTTGCACTGAGAACTGTATTCTTACCAAAAATGCATGATTTCAACTTAATCATGAGAAAACACTGAACAACCACAAGTTAAAGACAATTCTACAAAATAATTGACCAGTACTCTTCCAAAGTGTCAAAGTCACGATAGACAAGGAAAGACAGAAGAACTGCCATGGAAGAGCCAACTAGATGTGACAACTAAATATAGTGTGGGATCCTGGATTGGAGATGGGAACAGAAAAAGGACATGAGTAGAAAAACTGGTGGTTTTAGTTTAGTTAATAGTATTGCACTTGTGTTGACTTCTGAAATTTTTTTTTAAATATTTATTTATTTATTTGGTTACACCAGGGTCTTAGTTGAGGCAGGCAGGCTCCTTAGTTGCGGCTTGCTGGCTCCTTAGTTATGGCATGCAAACTTTTAGTTGTGGCATGCATGTGGGATCTATTTCCCTGACCAGGGATTGAACCCAGGCCCCCTGCATTGGGAGTGCAGAGTCCTATCCACTGTGCCACCAGGGAAGTCCTGACTTCTGAATTTTGATCCTTGTACTGTGGTTCTGCTAAATGTTTTTTTTTTCTTTTGAATTTTGTTTTTTATAGAGCAGGTTCTTATTAGTTATCTATTTTATACACATCAGTGTATACAAGTCAATCCCAATCTTCCAATTCATCCCGCCACCACCACCCCACCACCAATTTCCCCCCTTGGTGTCCATACGTTTGTTCTCTACATCTGTGTCTCTATTTCTGCCCTGCAAACCAGTTCATCTGTACCATTTTTGCAGGTTCCACATATATACATTAATATATGATATTAGTTTTTCTCTTTCTGATTTACTTCACTCTGTATGACAGTCTCTAGGTCCATCCATGCCTGTACAAATGACCCAATTTCATTCCTTCTTATGGCTGAGTAATATTCCATTCTATATATGTGCCACATCTTTATCCGTTCATCTGTCGATGGACACTTAGGTTGCTTCCATGTCCTGGCAATTGTGAATGGTGCTACAATGAACATTGTGGTACATGACTCTTTTTGAATTATGGTTTTCTCAGGGTATGTGCCCAGTAGAGGGATTGCTGGGTCATATGGTAGTTCTATTTGTATTTTTTTAAGGAACCTCCATACTGTTCTCCATACTGGCTGTATCGATTCACATTCCCACCAACAGTGCAAGAGGGTTCCCTTTTCTCCACACCCTCTCCAGCATTTATTGTTTGTAGATTTTTTCATGATGGCCATTCTGACTGGTGTGAGGTGATACCTCATTGTAGTTTTGATTTGCATTTCTCTAATGATTAGTGATGTTGAGCATTCTTTCATGTGTTTGTTGGCAGTCTGTATATCTTCCTTGGAGAAATGTGTATTTAGGTCTTCTGCCCATTTTTGGATTGGTTTGTTTGTTTTTTTGATATGGAGCTGCATGAGCTGCTTGAATATTTTGGAGATTAATCCTTTGTCAGTTGCTTCATTTGCAAATATTTTCTCCCATTCTGAGGGCTGTCTTTTCATCTTGCTTATGGTTTCCTTTGCTGTGCAAAAGCTTTTAAGTTTCATTAGGTCCCATTTGTTTATTTTTGTTTTTATTTCCATTTCTCTAAGAGTTGGGTCAAAAAGGATCTTGCTGTGATTTATGTGATTTATGTCATAGAGTGTTCTGCCTATGTTTTCCTCTAATTTTTTTTATAGTGTCTGGCCTTACATTTAGGTCTTTAATCCATTTTGAGTTTATTTTTGTGTATGGTGTTGGAAAGTGTTCTAATTTCATTCTTTTACATGTAACTGTCCAATTTCCCCAGCACCATATATTGAAGAGGCTGTCTTTTCTCCACTGTATATTCTTGCCTCCTTTACCAAAGATAAGGTGACCAAAGGTGCATGGGTTTATCTCTGGGCTTTCTATGCTATTCCATTGATCTATATTTCTGTTTTTGTGCCAGTACCATACTGTCTTGATTACTATAGCTTTGTAGTATAGGAGCCAGTCAGGGAGCCTAATTCCTCCAGCTCCAATTTTCTTTCTCAAGGTTGCTTTGGCTATTCGGAGTCTTTTGTGGTTTCATACAAATTGTAAAATTTTTTGCTCTAGTTCTGTGAAAAATGCCATTGGTACTTTGACAGGGATTGCATTGAATGTGTAGATTGCTTTGGGTAGTAGAGTCATTTTCACAATGTTGATTCTTCCAATCCAAGAATATGGTATATCTCTCCATCTGTTTTTATCATCTTTAGTTTCTTTCATCATCGTCTTATAGTTTTCTGCATACAGGTCTTTTGCCTCCTTAGGTAGGTTTATTCCTAGGTATTTTATTCTTTTTGTTGCAGTGGTAAATGGGAGTGTTTCCTTAATTTTTCTTTCAGATTTTTCATCATTAGTGTATAGGAATGCAAGAGATTTCTGTGCATTAATTTTGTATCCTGCTACTCTACCAAGTTCATTGATTAGCTCTAGTAGTTTTCTGGTAGCATCTTTAGGATTCTTTATGTATAGTATCATGTCATCTGCAAACAGTGACAGCTTTACCTCTTCTTTTCTGATTTGGATTTCTTTTTCTTCTCTGATTGCTGTGGCTAAAACTTCCAAAACTATGTTGAATAAGAGTGGTGAGAGTAGGCAACCTTGTCTTGTTCCTGATCTTAGAAGAAATGGTTTCAGTTTTTCACCATTGAGAATAATGTTGGCTGTGTGTTTGTCATATATGGCCTTTATTATGTTGAGGTACGTTCCCTCTATGCCTACTTTCTGGAGAATTTTTATCATAAATGGGTGTTGAATTTTGTCAAAAGCTTTTTCTGCATCTATTGAGATTATCATATGGTTTTTATCCTTCAATTTGTTATATGGTTTATCACACTGATTGATTTTTCATATATGGAAGAATCCTTACGTTCTTGGAATAAACCCCACTTGATCATGGTGTATGATCCTTTTAATGTGTTGCTGGATTCTGTTTCCTAGTATTTTGTTGAGAATTTTTGCATCTATGTTCATCAGAGATATTGGCCTGTAGTTTTAATTTTCTGTGAAATCTTTGGTTTTGATATCAGGGTGATGGTGGCCTCATAGAATGAGTTTGGGAGTGTTCCTCCCTCTGCTATTTTGGAAGAGTTTGAGAAGGATAGGTGTTAGCTCTTCTCTAAACGTTTGATAGAATTCGCCTGTAAAGCCATCTGGTCCTGGGCTTTTGTTTGTTGGAAGATTTTTAATCACAGTTGCAATTTCAGTACTTGTGATTGGTAGGTTTATATTTTCTCTTTCTTCCTGGTTCAGTCTTGGAAGGTTGTGCTTTTGTAAGCATGTGTCCATTTCTTCCAGGTTGTCCATTTTATTGGCATATAGTTGCTTGTAGTAATCTCACATGATCCTTTGTATTTCTGCAATGTCAGTTGTTACTTCTTTTTCATTTCTAATTCTGTTGATTTGAGTTTTCTCCCTTTTTTTCTGGATGAGTCTGGCTAATGGTTTATCAAACTTGTTTATCCTCTCAAGGCACCAGCTTTTAGTTTTATTGATCTTTGCTATTGTTTTCTTCATTTCTTTTTCATTTATTTCTGATCTGATCTTTATGATTTCTTTCCTTCTGCTAACTTTGGGTTTTTTTGTTGTTGTTCTTCTTTCTCTAATTGCTTTAGGTGTAGGGTTAGGTTGTGTATTTGAGATGTTTCTTGTTTCTTAAGGTAGGATTGTATTGCTATCAACTTCCCTCTTAGAACTGCTTTTGCTGCATCCCATAGGTTTTGGGTCGTCGTGTGTTCATTGTCATTTGTTTCTAGGTATTTTTTGATTTCCTCTTTGTTTTCCTCTGTGATCTCTTGGTTATTAAATATTGTATTGTTTAGCCTCCATGTGTTTGTACTTTTTACAGATCTTTTCCTGTAATTGATATCTAGTCTCGTAGCACTGTGGTCTGAAAAGTTATTTGATGTGATTTCAATTTTCTTAAATTTACCAAGGCTTGATTTGTGACCCAAGGTATGATCTATCCTGGAGAATGTTCCATGAACACTTGAGAAGAAATTGTAGTCTGTTTTTTTTGGATGGAATGTCCTATAAATATCAATTAAGTCTATCTTGTTTAATGTATCATTTAAAGCTTGTGTTTCCTTATTTATTTTCATTTTGTATGATCTGTCCATTGGTGAAAGTGGGGTGTTAAAGTCCCCTATTATGATTGTGTTACTGTCGATTTCCCCTTTTATGGCTGTTAGCATTTGCCTTATGTATTGAGGTGCTCCTATGCTGGGTGCATAAATATTTACAATTGTTATATCTTCCTCTTGGATTGATCCCTTGATCATTATGTAGTGTCCTTCTTTGTCTCTTGTAATAGTCTTTGTTTTAAAGTCTATTTTGTCTGATACAAGAATTGCTACTCCAGCTTTCTTTTGATTTCCATTTGTATGGAATATCTTTTTCCATCCCCTCACTTTCAGTCTGTATGTATCCCTAGGTCTGAAGTGGGTCTCTTGTAGACAACATGTGTACAGGTCTTATTTTTGTATCCATTCAGCCAGTCTATGTCTTTTGGTTGGAACATTTAATCCATTTACATTTAAGGTAATTATTGATATGTATGTTCCTATTACCATTTTCTTAATTGTTTTGGTTTTGTTTTTGTGGGGTTTTTCCTTCTCTTGTATTTCCTGCCTAGACAAATTCCTTTAGCATTTATTGTAAAGCTGGTTTGGTGGTGCTGAATTCTCTTAACTTTTGCTTATCTGTAAAGGTTTTAATTTTTCCATCAAATCTGAATGAGATCCTTGCTGGGTAGAGTAATCTTGGGTGTAGGTTTTTCCCTTTCATCACTTTAAGTATGTCCTGCCACTCCCCTCTGGCTTTGGGAGTTTCTGCTGAAAAACCAGCTGTTACCCTTATGGGGATTCCCTTGTATGTTATTTGTTGCTTTTCCCTTGTTGCTTTTAATATTTTTTTCTTTGTATTTAATTTTTGATAGTTTGATTAATACGTATCTTGGCGTGTTTCTCTTTTGGTTTTTGCTGTATGGTACTCTCTGTGCTTCCTGGACTTGATTGACTATTTCTTTTCCCATGTGTAGGGACGTTTTTGAGTATAATCTCTTCAAATATTTTCTCAGCCCCTTTCTTTTTCTCTTCTTATTCTGGGACCCCTATAATTTGAACATTGGTGCATTTAATGTTGTCCCAGAGATCTCTGATACTGTCCTCAGTTCTTTTCATTTTTTTTCTTTATTCTGCTCTTTGGTAGTTATTTCCACCATTTTGTCTTCCAGCTCACTTATCCGTTCTTCTGCCTCAGTTATTCTGCTATTGATTCCTTCTGGAGTATTTTTAATATCAGTAATTGTGTTGTTCATCACTGTTTGTTTGCTCTTTAGTTCCTCTAGATCCTTGTTAAATGTTTCTTGTATTTTCTCCATTCTGTTTCTGAGGTTTTGGGTCATCTTTACTATCATAACTCTGGATTATTTTTCAGGTAGGTTGCCTATTTCATCTTCATTTATTTGGCCTTGTAGGTTTTTACCTTGCTCCTTCATCTGTAACATATTTTTTTGTTGTTTCATTTTTTTTTCCTCTTTTTGATGGGTGGTGCTGTATTCCTGCCTTACTGGTTGTTTGGCCTGAGTTGTCCAGCACTGGAGTTTGCAGGCAGTTGGATAGAGTCGGGTCTTGGTGCCGAGGTGAGGACCTCTGGGAGGCCTCACTCAGATTAATATTCCCTGGGGTCTGAGGTTCTCTGTTAGTCCAGTGGTTTAGACTCGGAGCTCCCATCACAGGAGCTTGGGCCTGACCTCTGGCCTGGGAACCAAGATCTCAGAAGCCAGTTTGCTGGCAGTTCCTCCCGTCCCCTTAGGTGTCCGTGGTCCCCCCTGGTGCCTGGTAGGTGCACTAGTTTTGAGGAGACTCGAATTCTGCGTCCTCCTAGTAGGCCATCTTGACTCCGCCCCCTGCTAAATGTTAACATTAGGAAAAGCTGAGTGAAGCATAGAGGGGAACTCTCTGTACTGTTTGCGCAACTTTTCCGTAAGTCTAAAATTATGTCAAAATAAACATTTATTTTTTAAAGCATAAAGTAATGGGACTTCCCCACATTGTTAAGAGTTCCTCACATTGCTAAATGGTTTACTATTAGTTCTATTGTGAATTACATATTGGGAGGGAAGATGAGGCACTAGAATCATTTTAGGGCTCTAAATGCTACTTTCAGCAAATTGGCTCTGTCCCTGGGAAATCACCAGGCAGCTCTATTCCTCACCCAAGCCCATTTCTTCCCTTCTTGGAGGTTGAAGGAACTTAGAAACACCTCCTACTGCCCCACGACTCCCTCCTCCAGGACGGTTCTAAGGGCTTGGGCCCCTGACCCCCAGGGTGTGGGCATACTTTATGGTGTCAATAGGGCAATCCCACCAGAATAGACCATTCAACCTTAATTCCAGAGACAGAGTATGCATGCTTGGGGCAGGGTCATTTCGTTAGGGTAATAATAAATCCTACTTTCCAGGTTATAAGAATTAGATGAGATAATATATGCTACAACAAGGGTGGACCTTGAAAACAGTATGCTAAGTGAAATAAGCCAGATACAGAGGGCAAATATGATTCCATTTATATGAGGTGCCTGAAATAAGCAAACTCACAGCAACAGGAAGCAGATTAGTGGTTACCGGAAAGGGGGCAGTGGGCAAATGAGGAGCTGTTGTTTAATGGGTACAGAGTTTCTCTCGAAATGATGAAAAATTTCTGGAGCTGAATGGCAGTGATAGTTGCACAACAATATGAATGTACTTAATGCCACTGAACTGCACACTGGGAAATGGTTAAGGATGTAAATTTTATGTTTATGTATATCTTACCACAGTCAAAAATACTAAGAAAATTCAAAGAATTAGATGAGATGATTAAAAGCTCTTATAAAGCCCCAGCCCATAGTGGACACAGATACCATTAGCTTCCTCCTTCACTAAAGTTTTAGAAAATAGAACTATTATGTAATTGTTCCATGTGATTTTTGACCATGGCAGCCACATTTGTTTTTTATAATTAACCACATTCTTAACCCCACTATGACGTGGATTTCAACATTCATTTTTTATTCTAATGCAACGTTAAGACTGAATGATGAATTTTTAAAAAACAATAGGCTCTCATGTCCTGTAAGAGCATTTCTGTTTAGCATAACAGATCAAAACTGAAATCAACTACATGATTCCCAATGGTGCTGTGAGGAATTTTGGCCATGGCTCTAGGTACAGCTTTACAGACATGCTTGCGTATACCCTAACACTGTTGATTAATTAACTTGTGTTCCTCCCAGCTTTGTGCAATCACTCATAACCCTCTTCCCACTGGTGCTGCCATTGCTCCTACCACTTCCAACAGAGGACCCCTGAGCCACCTGTGGTGATAATTTCATACCTAGGCCCTCAGCCTAGGTTTGGCATTTCTGTGACCACTGTAGCTGAACTTGAAAGTCGCTCGTAGAGTTAATGTTATCATGACATCTTGCTGCTTCTGAGCATGTGGCCAAACTCTGCCAAGATGCTGACACATGACTGGCGTTTCATTGCCCGTTTCACTTAGCCCCGGTTTTGTGACAAGGCTCCCGCTGCCTGGTGAGACTTCATGCTCAGCATTTTGTTAAATGAGGATTATGTGCAGGGTCCTGGCCTTGGACGTCAGGGTGAGACACTGTCTTGCAGAATACTTCTTTTTTATGGTTTTCTGTAATGGAAATTTCATTGTTCCACACTTTAGCTTTGGTTTTGTAATCACTGATTATATAATGAATTCTGGCTCTGTTCTGGCAAAATCAGTCTGCACTATTAAAGACACAGAAGATACAGCTGCTTTAGAACATACAGAGATGGATCCTCCAGGTCCATAAGTCCCACCGCCTCCACCACCATCCTTGTCAATCTCCTGAAAGATCAGTTTCAGGGTATACTACAATTTGGTGGGGATGGTACTGCCATAGCATGACAGCTCCTTCACTGTTGCACAGAGAGTAGCAGGTCCTTGTTTTGAAGTTTGTAATTTTGTGAAACATCAGCTACCTCTAGTGGGGCTAACTGGCTCCCTCATGTCTAAGTGCTTGAAAGTCTTTGGCCTTGACTTCAAGATTTGGGTTTCCAGATAAAATACACAACTCCCAGTTAAATTTCAATTGTAGATAGACAATGAATACATTTTTAGCAGAAGTATGTCCCATGCAATACTTGGGACATACTTACACTAAAAAAAGTACTCATTATGTGTCTGAAATTCAAATGTAACTGGGCAGCCTCTTATTTTTACTTGCTAAATCTGGCAGCCCTACTCAACATCAGACTCTTGTCATTGTCCTATCCTCTGGGTCTGTCCTTGTGGGACTCTGATAATTCATTTTGCCAAGAAGCCTGAGACAGAATGAGGGAAAGGAAGAATCTTAATCACACTTGGCCTTTTGTTCTATCTAGCTCCGAGTGTCACAGATATGCATTAAATTCATAAATAAATGAAAACCTCTCATTTAGACAGCTGAAGTTTAGTTCATTTCTATCCTGAAACTTTAGCAAATTGGATTCCATTGAAAGGAAGGATGGTGTAAAGAGGAAAGAATGATCTAGGGATTGAGTCATTCATCCCAGGCCCAGTGACCATGGTGTGGAGTGACCACGGCGTAGCACTCTCTCTTTAGTCTCTATTTGAAAACTTAAAGGATTCAGTTAAATGACCTCTAAGATCTCTTCCAGGGCTAATAATTCTGTGGTTCTGGCTTCAAAAGGTCTGAAACTTCTGAGATATGTTACTGAAAATCACAGTATTAGATTAAAAAGTTTTTAGGGCTTCCCTGGTGGCGCAGTGGTTGAGAGTCCGCCTGCCGATGCAGGGGATACGGGTTCGTGCCCCGGTCTGGGAGGATCCCACATGCCACGGAGCGGCTGGGCCCATGAGCCATGGCCGCTGAGCCTGCGCGTCCGGAGCCTGTGCTCCGCAACGGGAGAGGCCACAACGGTGAGAGGCCCGCGTACCGCAAATAAGTAAATAAATAAAAAGTTTTTAAACTTAAGGAATTTTTTATTAATGCTTAATTTTTTAAATAAGTTGCTTACTGATTTTCTGAGAAGTGTATGTATCTTGACACTTCCTCAGAGCTCTTCCTAATACATTAAATATTTTGTGCCAACTTTTTACATAATTAGTATTCAAGTACAAGATTTGCTCGTCAGTATACTCAAATAGAATTTTCCACGTCTATCATTCTTATTTTTTTTTTTTTTTTTTTTTTTTGCGGTACACGGGCCTCTCACTGTTGTGGCCTCCCCCGTTGCGGAACACAGGCTCCGGACGCGCAAGCTCAGCGGCCATGGCTCACGGGCCCAGCCGCTCCATGGCATGTGGGATCTTCCCGGACAGGGGCACGAACCCGCGTCCCCTGCATCGGCAGGCGGACTCTCAACCACTGCGCCACTAGGGAAGCCCCACATCTATCTTTCTTAAATGACTTTGGTAAACTCCAACATTCTAAATTAAAGCTGTAACATGAACTCAAGTCATAAGTAGTCACTCTAAGGAGAGAGCAATATGATCTTGGGTAAAGAAAGATATTTTATGTAAACATTCTCAATTGAGACCCAAAATATATGCTAGGGAAAAAGCACTTAGGTGAGCACACTACTCATTCTTTTCAAGTAGATTCAACAAACATATTGATCATTGGACAATCCCACACACTCCTCTGGCTTCAACCTCCATTTTATAAAGTTTATGGCTTCCATATCTCCATGGCCTCATTTCATTTCTCTCCTCCGTTTCAGAGCCAAATTTCTAACTCCCTACTAGAAATCTCTACCTAAATGTCCCACAGGCACCTCAAACTCAGTAAATCTAAAATAAAGTGGAAATTAACACAATATTGTAAATCAACTATACTTCAATTAAAAAAAATAAAATAAAGTACCTATTATCTTCACTCCACTACCTGCTCTATTGGTCTCCTCAAACTTGATTAATGGTAATATTATCCACCATCATCATTAGCACAAGCTATAAAGCTGATAACTAGCTCGGAATCAACACTCTGAATCAACAGGTTACCAAGTCCACTTAGTTCTACCTCCTAAATGTCTCTTGAATCTCTGTCCATTCCAAGAACATTGCCTTAGTTCAAGCCCTCTCACCTGAACTAGGGTAGGTAGTAGTCTTCAGAATCTTTCCCACCCACCTGCACAGAGACAGAGTGATATTTCTAAAATGTGGCTCAGATCATCCTAACCCCTCCTCACCATAGCCATCCACTGCTTAGAGAAGAAGGGCTAAACTCTCTTACATGAGAAATGTCACCTTTCTATGTATGACCACAGCTGATTGCTCCCAACTTCATCTCCCTCCTCAGTACCCCACAACTTGCCATTTTGCCTGTCCATTATCTCCTTCCAGGCTTGCCTGGACTGATCCCTTTACAGAAATATCCCTCCTTTATCTCCAGCTGGTGAATTCCTACTCATCCTTCAAGACCTCATTTAAGGGTCACCTGTGGGCAGGCTTCTCTGCCTAGTCCCCTTCCTTACTCTACCACATGCCCGATTAGTGACCCCTCATGCAACACCTCAGCACATTGTTTATACCCTCACTGTGCTGCTAACCCTTTTCATTACAATTACATATTTTTCACCTGTTTCCTCTACTAAGCTAAGAACTCTTTGAAGATGGGGCCATGGATTATTTGGCTTTGCATCCCTAGGACCTAGCAAGGGGCTTGGTACAAGGCAAGTGCTCCATAACCATCATTTGTGGGGATGGGGGTGGATAAATGAAATAAAAAAGAGGTGGAATTTTTAGATAGGTATCGTGCTAAGTGCTTTATCTCATTTATTTCCTATAACAACTTTATAGAGGAAGATACTACTACTACTGCCATTTTTATAGATTAAGAAACAGAGAGTTTAAGTAACTTGCCTAAGTGCACATATTAATAGATGATAGGGTCCACAGATGGCTTTTGTTCCTCCAGATTCTTTCTTTGCTCAACTATGCGAGGGTATTGATGAGCAGAGGAGAGGTCAAATGTCTGCAGGCTGTAAGGGAACACTATAGGAGCAGGGAGATTCTACAGATTGGATAATCTGTTTCTCAATTATTAGAAACTCATTACTCATTAATTAAATATTCTGTGAATCCCACTTAAATTCCAGGCTTCCTGATCTTTATTTTTACATTTAACAGTTTTTATTATTATAAAATATTTGCTATTACAGAAAAGTACATAAAATATATGGATGGTTTAAGAATAATTATTACATGTTTAATCTCCACACATGTCAAGAAATAGAATTGCCAGGGCCTCAGAACCCTGCCTGCCTTGTCTCTCTCCCTGAGCACTGGAGAAATCACCATCCTGACTTCTGTGATAAACATTTCCTTGCTTTTATTTGTTGCTTTGCCACATAGATAGATATAGATAGAGACATATAAATATATATTTCGAGTTTCCTATTGCTGCTATAACAAACTACCACCAACTTCATGGCTTAAAATTATCTTACCGTTCTAGAGATCAGAAGTCTAAAATGGCTCTGCAGGGCTGTGTTCCTTCTAGAGGCTGGGATGGAATCTGTTATCTTGCCTTGTTCAGTTCTAGAGGCTGCCCCTTTCCTGCATCTTCAAAGCCAGCAGCATGGCATCTTCTGTCCTCTCTTCCCTTTGCTTTTGTTCTCTTGTCTCTATGACTCTGACTCTCCTACATCCCTCTCAAAAGGTACCCTTGTGTTTGCATTGGGCTCAACTGGATAATCCAGAATAATCTCCCAATCTCAAGATTCTTAATAACATTTGCAAAGTTCTTTTTACCTTATAAGGTAACATATTTACAGGTTCCAGGGATTAGGATGTGGACATCTTTGGGAGACATTTACCAGTTTATCACAACCTCTAAATAATTTCCTTTAGTAATGTCTATTCTTGAACTTCATTTATATGGAATCATATGGTATATATTCTTTTGCTCATATAATCCATTTACATTTAATGTAATTATTTATATATTAGAGTTTAAAACTACCATCTCATTTATATTTGTCCCATGTATTATGTATTGCCTTTTCTTTCCTTTCTTGCCTTCTGGGGCTGTTCAAAGAAATTTTTTAATGACCCCATTCTTTTCCTTCTACTGGTATGAAAATTATATACTCTCTATTTTTTAGGGATTATTCTAGAACTTAATATGCATCCTAAACTTAAAGTCTGAAATTAATCAATGCCTTTACTTTCTCCCACATAATTCAAAAACCTTAAAATATTTTAATTCCATTCACACTTCCTGACATGTTTTGTTCTCAAATATTTTAGCTCTATCTTGTTATTATTGGTGTAAGTTTTGCCCTTAAAGACATTATAACTGTTGTTTTGTACAGTTAATATTCACTTAGATGTATCCATATATATATCATTTTCTTTGCTTTCTTTTGTCTTCTATCTCAGGTCTTCCTTGTGAGATCACTTTTATTTTACCTAAAGGAAAGGCCTTAAATCAGAGTGTGCTGGTGGCAAACTCTCTGTTTTGATCTGTCTAAAAATAACTTTATTATGACCTCATTCTTGAAATACTTTTGCTGGGTATAGAATTCTAGGTTGCCAATTATTTAAGTTTATAAACCACAGGTTTATATAAGTACAAAAGTATATAAACCATTGATGGTTTCATTCCACTGGCTTTTGGCTTCCTTTGTTACTTCCTTTGTTACTATTGAGAATTCAGCTATTGTTTAGTTGCCACTCCTTTGAAGATCATCCTTTTCTCTGGTTAATTTTAGCATCTTATTTGTCTTTGGTTTGTTAAAGTTTCACCATGATGAGTCTGGGTATAAATTTCTTTTTATTTTTTCTACTTATTATTCTTGTATCTATGGATTGATATCTTTGATCAGTTTAGAAAAATTCTTAGCCATTATCTCTTCAAATATCTTTATCCAAGCACTTCTCTCTTCTCCTTCTGAAAGTCTGATTAAATGAATGCTACATCTTTCACTCTGTTTTCTTGCCTCTTAACCTCTCTTTTACATTTGCCATATTATTGTTTCTCTACACTGTACTCTGAATTATTTCTTCTGATCTATATTTCACTTCTCTAATTTTATCTTCAGTTATATCTAAGCTGCTTAAGCATGACTGTTGAGTTTTTAATTTGGGTTATTGTATTTTTTATTTTGAGACATTCTATTTGGTTCTTTTTAAATCTGCTAAATCACTTTTTATCATTTCCTTTTCTGTACATATGTTTTCTACTTTTTCTTTGAATTGAGTAAGCATAGTTGCTTTTATAGTTTGTCTAGTGATTTCAAAATCTGAAGTCTTTGAAGGTCTCTTTCTTTTAGTTCTCATTCCTGATGGCTCATGTCCTTGTAGGCTCAGTTATTTTTGACTGTACACTATTGTCCTTGAAATTTTATTTGGAGGGATTCTTTGAAGACTAGATTGACACTAATTTTCTCCAGAAAGAACTTTCATTTGCATCTGCTAGGCACACAGGGACACTTTAAATCACTTTAAAGTAAAGTCACAACTTAAGAGGGTTTTATGGTATTATGGTTTCTTTTTCTCTTTGTTTTTGTTCATTTATTTATTTTTTTCATCATCAAATTGATATAGATTTGGAAGCACTAACTTGCAGTTATAACTTCTCAGAGCAGTTCCCTGCATCTACTACCTGTCCTGCTCTGCTCATCATAAGGACCTGAGGGAGGAGGATCCTTTACTTTTGTTTCACCCTTGCCCTGAGGGTTTTACCCTTATTAGTGAGGGGAGGAGCAGACGCTGGGCTTTGGCTTTGTCCTTGTCCTGAGAAGCCCACAGAACCAAAGTTCAAGTTTGCCCAAAATGGCAAATGTTCTTAGTTTAAAAACAGCTTCAGACTGCCACTTAACTTTCAGAGACCTTGTCTCCCTTTGATTTGGGGCTTTAGCTTCTTAATATCTTGCCAGAGCTTTGATGCTTTTAAGAAGTTATAAAAAATTTTTTTAGTCAGTGTTTTTTGTTGTTTCTAGGAGGAGGTTGGTCTGATCCCCATCTTGCCTTATTCCTGGAAATGGAGGTCCTTTGCTCATCTTCCTAGGCTTGGCTGAACTGCACACTTAGAAACTAGAAGGCAACATGATCTACTGTAAGCAAGTTAACATATGAAAAAGTAAGCACATGTTTTATTCTTTTTTTAAAAACATCTTTATTGCAGTATAATTGCTTTACATTGTTGTGTTAGTTGCTGCTGTATAAAAAAGTGAATCAGCTATACGTATACATATATCCCCATATCCCCTCCCTCTTGTGTCTCCCTTCCACCCTCCCTATCCCACCCCTCTAGGTGGACAAAGGCACCGAGCTGATCTCCCTGTGCTATGTGCTGCTTCCCACTAGCTATCTATTATACATTTGGTAGTGTATATATGTCATTGCCACTCTCTCCCTCCGTCTCAGCTTACCCTTCCCCCTCCCCGTGTACTCAAGTCCATTCTCTACGTCTGCGTCTCTATTTCTGTCCTGCCACTAGGTTCTTCAGAACCATTATCTTTTTTTTTTTTTTTAGATTCCATATATATGTGTTAACCTATGGTATTTGTTTTTCTCTTTCTGACTTACTTCACTCTGTATGACAGTCTCTAGGCCCATCCACACCTCTACAAATGACCCAATATCATTCCTTTTTATGGCTGAGTAATATTCCCTTGTAAATATGTGCCACATCTTCTTTATCCATTCATCTGTTGATGGACACTTAGGTTGCTTCCATGTCCTGGCTATTGTAAATTGTGCTGCAATGAACATTGTGGTACATGACTCTTTTTGAATTATGGTTCTCTCAGGGTGTATGTCCAGTAGAGGGATTGCTGGGTTATATGGTAGTCCTATTTTTAGTTGTTTAAGGAACTTCCACACTGTTCTCCATGGTGGCTGTATCAATTTAATTCCCACCAACAGTGAAAGAGGGTTCCCTTTTCTCCACACCCTCTCCAGCATTTATTGTTTGTAAAGTTTTTAATGATGGCCATTCTGACTGATGTGAGGTGATACCTCATTGTGGTTTTGATTTGCGTTTCTCTAATGATTAGTGATGTTGAGCATCCTTTCATGTGTTTGTTGGCAATCTGTATATCTTCTTTGGAGAAATGTCTATTTAGGTCTTCAGCCCATTTTTGGATTGGGTTGTTTGTTTTTTTGATATTGAGCTGCATGAGCTGCTTGTATATTTTAGAGATTAATCCTTTGTCAGTTGCTTCATTTGCAAATATTTTCTCCCATTCTGAGGGCTGTCTTTTCATCTTGCTTATGGTTTCCTTTGCTGTACAGAAGCTTTTAAGTTTCATTAGGTCCCATCTGTTTATTTTTGTTTTTATTTCCATTTCTCTAGAAGGTGGGTCAAAAGGATCTTGCTGTGATTTATGTCATAGAGTGTTCTGCCTATGTTTTCCTCTAATTTTTCTATAGTGTCTGGCTTTACATTTAGATCTTTAATCCATTTTGAGTTTATTTTTGTGTATAGTGTTAGGGAGTGTTCTAATTTCATTCTTTTACATGTAGCTGTCCAGTTTTCCCAGCACCAATTATTGAAGATACTGTCTTTTCTCCATTGTATATTCTTGCCTCATTTATCAAAGATAAGGTGACCAAAGGTGCATGGGTTTATCTCTGGGCTTTCTATGCTGTTCCACTGATCTATATTTCTGTTTTTGTGCCAGTACCGTACTATCTTGATTACTGTAGCTTTGTACTATAGTCTGAAGTCAGGGAGCCTGATTCCTCCAGCTCCATTTTTCTTTCTCAAGATTGCTTTGGCTATTCGGTGTCTTTTGTGTTTCCATACAAATTGTACAATTTTTTGTTCTAGTTCTGTGAAAAATGCCATTGGTACTTTGATAGGGATTGCATTGAATGTGTAGATTGGTTTAGGCAGTAGAGTCATTTTCACAATGTTGATTCTTCCAATCCAAGAACATGGTATATCTCTCCATCTGTTGGTATCATCTTTAACTTCTTTCATTAGTGTCTTATAGTTTTCTGCATACAGGTCTTTTGTCTCCTTAGGTAGGTTTATTCCTAGGTATTTTATTCTTTTTGTTGCAGTGGTAAATGGGAGTGTTTCCTTAATTTTTCTTGCAGATTTTTCATCATTAGTGTATGGGAATGCAAGAGATTTCTGTGCATTAATTCTGTATCCTGCCACTCTACCAAATTCATTGATTAGCTCTAGTAGTTTTCTGGTAACATCTTTAGGATTCTTTATGTATAGTATCATGTCACCTGCAAACAGTGACAGTTTTACTTCTTGCTTTCTGATTTGGATTCCTTTTATTTCTTTTTCTTCTCTGATTGCTGTGGCTAAAACTTGCAAAACTATGTTGAATAATAGTGATGAGAGTGGGCAGCTTTGTCTTGTTCCTGATCTTAGAGGAAATGTTTTCAGTTTTTCACCGTTGAGAACGATGTTGGCTGTGGATTCATCATATATGGCCTTTATTATGTTGAGGTACGTTCCCTCTATGCCTACTTTCTGGAGAGTTTTTATCATAAATGGGTGTTGAATTTTGTCAAAAGCTTTTTCTGCATCTATTGAGATTATCATATGGTTTTTATCCTTCAATTTGTTAATACGGTTTATCATACTGATTGATTTGCGTATTTTGAAGAATCCTTGTGTTCTTGGAATAAACCCCACTTGATCATGGTGTATGATCCTTTTAATGTGCTGCTGGATTCTGTTTGCTAGCATTTTGCTGAAGATTTTTGTATCTGTGTTCATCAGTGATACTGGCCTGTGGTTTTCTTTTTTTGTATCATCTTTGTCTGGTTTTGGCATCAGGGTGATGCTGGTCTTGTAGAATGAGTTTGGGAGTGTTCCTCCCTCTGCTATATTTTTGAAGAGTTTGTGAAGGATTGGTGTTAGCTCTTCTGTAAATGTTTGATAGAATTGGCCTGTGAAGCCATCTGGTCCTGGGCTTTTGTTTGTTGGAAAATTTTTAATCACAGTTTCAATTTCAGTGCTTGTGATTGGTCTGTTTATGTTTTCTATTTCTTCCTGGTTCAGTCTCAGAGGGTTGTGCTTTTGTAAGAATTTGTCCATTTCTTCCAGGTTGTCCATTTTATTGGCATATAGTTGCTTGTAGTAATCTCTCATGATCCTTTGTATTTCTGCATTGTCAGTTGTTACTCCTCCTTTTTCATTTCTAGTTCTGTTAATCTGTGTCTTCTCCCTTTTTTTTCTCAATTAGTCTAGCTAATGGTTTATCAGTTTTTTTTTATCCTCTCAAAGAACCAGCTTTTAGTTTTATTGATCTTTGCTATTGTTTCCTTCATTTCTTTTTCATTTATTTCTGATCTGATCTTTATGATTTCTTTCCTTATGCTGACTTTGGGGGTTTTTTGTTCTTCTTTCTCTAATTGCTTTAGGTGTAACGTTAGATTGTTTATTTGAGACTTTTTTTGTTTCTTTTTGTTTTTTTAAATTTAATTAATTAATTAATTAATTAGTTTATTTTTGGCCGCATTGGGTCTTCGTTGCTGCATGCAGGGTTTCTCTAGCTGCGGTGAGTGATGGCTACTATTCATTGCGGTGAGCGGGCTTCTCACTGCGGTGGCCTCTCTTGTTGAGGAGCCCAGGATCTAAGCATGCAGGCTTCATTAGCTGTGGCTCATGGGCTCTAGAGCACGGGCTCAGTAGTTGTGGGCTTAGTTGCTCCGTGGCATGTGGGATTGTCCCGGAGCAGGGATTGAACATGTGTCCTCTGCATTGGCAGGTGGATTCCCAAGCACTGTGCCATGAGGGAAGCCCTTTTCTTGTTTCTTGAGGTAGGATTGTATTACTATAAACTTCCCTCTTAGAACTGGTTTTGCTGCATCCCATAGGTTTTGGGTCATCGTGTTTTCATTGTCATTTGTTTCTCAGTATTTTTTGATTTCCTCAGCAATCTCTTGATTATTTAGTAGCATATTGTTTAGCCTCCATGTGTTTGTATTTTTTATAGTTTTTTTCCTTTAATTGATATCTAGTCTCAGCACATTTTTTGTAAGTCTCTTGTACTTCAGGGAAAGAATCTTTGCAAGGTTCCCTTAATTAGGCTACAAAAATCGAACTGCCTAAAAATTTTCAGGAAAGTATCTGAAATTTTCTAACAAATGTTTTCTTCCCCCCAATTTAATTTTCTAACCACTACTAAATTATTTTAAAATTGCAACACTTTATCCGGAAATTACTTTTCCAGAAAACTCAACCACCCAAGAATCCAAGAGTAAAAGTAAAAAAAATGACCCTATACCGTCCAATTAGATGGCAAAAGGAATGTCTCCTTATTTAATGTACTTTATTCATCAGAAGTTCTTAAGGCCTCATTCAGAGTTAACTCTTATTTTATACACAATTCAAAGAAACCTCATTGTCTGGTGTTCTAGCCCATAAACCCTTAGAAGGAATAACTTGAAGGAAAACATGCATTTTGAAAGGCAAGCTCATTATAAGAGCCAGGAATGGCATCTGACAACTCCACAGGTGAAGAGTAGACAAGACTATAAAAAGCTGTCCAAAAAGGTCAAGAAGAGGAACATGGAGGCATTTGCCCAACATTCTACAAAAGTTTGTGGGAGATTCATTGCACCATTCACAGCTTAGTGAACAAATGTCTACACTCTTGGTGTTGATCCTGTGGCAACATCAAACCTGTGAAGTTGTTCCTAAAGGCAGAGAGGGATGCAATGTCTTTAATACATTTTCTATATTTTTAAGGAATTAAAAATTTAAATTACTTTTATGGTAAAATTTTTCTGATTTGGAGAATCTCACTCACTAGCAGGGTCTGAAAAATAAGGATTTCTGTATTAATAGCCTCTTGAAATCCAAGTTCCCTCTGAGAGTGACTCCAGCAAATTCAGAGCTTATAAATACCCTAAATGTACCTTTCAGTCCTTTAGCCTTCAATCTAGGAGTTGAAAGAAGGGATATTTTTCTCAGTATCACTGAGCTCTAAAATAGGAACTTAAGAGAAAACAACTATAGTGGCCACATTTGAGAGAAAGAAGCAGAGATGGAGAGGGTCTGGCTTTACTTCAGAGCAGCCCCAGTTTGGGCCGGTTATATAGATACACAAAAAAGAAGTTTATCAGTGCAAAATGGAACTGTCAAGATTGTTAAGTGATAGCTAATAATCAGGGTTCAAAAGTTGCATGGGGAAGGGGAGATGAAGGAGAGGGAGGAAAGAAAATATTCCCCAGACAGTCCTGCTTTTGTTTATCTCCCTTTCAGCCCAAATGATGCTGCCTTTGCCTCTGATGTACGTTAGGAGACACAGCTCTAAACTTACACATTGATTTTTGATCTCACCGAAATGCGGGCCCAGTTTCTGTGGTATAGGAGAATCATTACTTGAAAGGTTTCAGACTTCGCTGATCCCATGAAATGAGATGCTGAGTTTTAGTATCATTCTCATTATTGTGTCATTAGTATCATTCTAGAGTCTCAAAAGCTGGAAAACCCAGGCACCTGCTTATTGCAAGATGCTGGCTACTCTATATCCAATGTAAATTCCCTGTGTTTTCCCCTTAGTATTTATCATACCAACTTGACTTTCCAAGTACTTAATTTGTATTTGTAAGCTATTTTCTTTTTTTATTCCATGAATGGAGTTAACAACTGGACTGTAGTAGGAGAAAAGGACTTCTGTTTTGTTTAGAATTGGCAAGTAGGTGTCATTTTGCAAGTCAGTTCTGGTAGATTTGATGGAAAAGCCATGTTCTGAAGAATATTGAAACTGCTTCCAAGTTCAGGAGGGAAGAGTTCAGAGATCCATTAGCAACGTCTGCTCCAACACAGGACTGGGAGTATAGCATGCCTGTCGAATATTTGTTATCAGTGGCTTAGTTCAACAAATACTGAATGTCAAGTAGTGTGCAAAGTGCAGGATTTTGTTTGTTTTATATTGTTTTTGTTTTAAATAAAGAAGACATTGTTCCTTTATTTAATGTAATAAATGGTGGACACATGACCAAACAACTAAAATCCAGTGTGGAATATGCAGTAATGAAAACATATCAAGGTCCAAAGTGTCAGAGGGGAAGAAGTGGGATGACGTATCAGGGAAGTGGTCTAGAGGAAGGCCTGACATCAGCAATTTCAGAAGGCCGGACGGCCTCAGCTTTGGTCTGAATTCATCCCTTCTCACCTCAACCACTAACAAATGGCAAAGCACCAGTACATGACAAGTTTCTGGGCAGATTTCCCATAAGCATTTTAATAAATAGCTCATATAGCTCTTCTCTCTGTCATCCTCAGCCTCATCTCATTATCAGGAAATCCTGTCTGGATACCACAAGTGTATAGTGTACCGCCCTGTGGACATCTGAAGGAGCCCAGGCAGGACTGCACAGAGAGCACTCTAACGGGCTCAGGCTTTCAAAGCACACATGCTAACAATGGCAGAAATGACCCAGAACCAAGGACAATTCTTTTTTTTTCCCCAAGGACAATTATTTTTTAAATGCATAAGCTTTGTGAGTAGTGTCAGGAAGGTCAAAAATCCAGAATAATCCAAGGTTTATGAAAAATGCTAAACAAAAGGGCTATTTATAACTTTGTTTGGACCAAAGCAACCAAGTAAGACTATGATCAATTTTGGAGGAGAGATGTATAATGCTAACATATACAAGAACATTATAAGAAAAAAACCATAATTACAAAATTATTTTCCATAATTTTCCTCTGTATAAGGTGTTTCTCACAGGTGGTGCATCAAACTCACCTAGAGTGTTTGTAAAAATGTATATTCCCAGGCCCCATTTCAGACCTACTAAGCCTAAATCTCTGGAAGTAGGTTGGAGATGTGCATTTCTAACAGCTCTCCCTCCTCCAAGTGATTCACATGTACTCTAAAGGTTTAAAACCACTACCCTTAAGGACAGAATGACAAGGGCTATAAGGCAATGAAATCCAAGATAAATGAGAAGGTGGTGAGAGTCGCAGTTGTTTCAAATGTGTTTAATTCTGCAACTCCTATGAAATACATCCAGGATGATAAAATAACCTGCAAATGCGATTATACAAACATCAACATCATTCTTTAAGAAATCATGGGAATGGCACGATCCCTAGAAGCTGGAGACAGGCAAATATTGGTTGCCATTACATGGCAAAAGGGGATATTCAATAAAATACAGAATTGTCAGCTGTATATGGATTCCAGTGTTCCTAAACACTTAAAAGTGGAGTGTTGATCATTAATAGTCAGCCTGGAGTCATCACAAATAAATCCATACGTGTCTTTTATTTTAAGCTGCAACAAACCCTTGTTGAAAATAGTCATTATAAATTATAAATAAAAACTGCATACTCAACTGATCTCATTTTTTTGATAAGTCTGTTAGAACAGCAGAATGATGAAGTTAGTTTATGCTGAGTTTTTCTTAGGCATTTGACAAAGTGTCTCATGATATGCATTGAATAAGATGGAGAAATCTGAGAAAATTGATAGGTCTAAGCATTAATATTTATTGAGAGCCTATTTTATGTCAGGAACTCTACTAAGTGTTTTGTGAGTACTAATTAACTTAAACATCTACCCATTCCTATAAAGTAAAAAGAATTGTCCCATTTTACAGATGAGGAAACTAAGCAGAGATTTATCAGGTAACTTGCCCAGGGTTGTATAGCAAGGATATGGTGGGGCTAGGGTTGAGGGGTCAACTCTGAGATCAAAGCTTGGGTGCCTACCAACTGCACTATATCTCAGATGCATGGAGTTGCAGCTGGGTAAAATGCCATGTCCAGAAAGAGTCAATTTGTGGTTCATGCCAACCTGAGGGAATCACTAATGGCTGCCGTGGCTCTACAAAATTGTCCCAGGACTGCTCAACATTTTTATTAGTGACTTGGATAAAAATATAGAGGTTGGGCTTATCAAATTTACACATGGCATAAAGCTAGAGGGAGGAATAGCTAAAACTGTAATTAAGAGAGTAATGATCCCGAATGATCTTGGCAGATGAGAACAACAAACCGGAGCCAAAAAGACAAAATTTTTAAAGGACCATGGTAAAATCCTATACTCTGATTACAAAAGAAAGTACGATCAGGAACACCCAGCTTAAGTGCGTAAGACAAAACCTAGGAAATTAATTAGATCTATTGATACAGTCAGTCTCCTATAGATTCGTTCAAAATGATAAATATGCAACGACAACAAAGTGACCTCATGTACTTCTTTGTCTAACTGGCTCCCTGACCCACACCCCTCCCAAGCTGAAACGACCATATTTCATCTAATTTGAGAGGCCATTGATTGCAAGATGCACCAGTGGCTTCGTACCACTGAGAAAGTAGGAGGGAATGCCATCAGTTAAACTAGGACACAATGCTTTCATATTACTTAGCATTTTATTTTATAATGATGGAAGGAACTTTTTAAACTTTACTAGCTCTTTGAGGAAGATGCAGTGGCTGTGGCACCTCCTGACCCTCAGGTGTTAGCTCGTGTGCAGGAACAGTTAGTGAGGAAGTTTTTAAGGATACTGGAAAGACACCCTCGGAGCCAAAGAGAAGGATTCATAGAATCAGATTCGCATTAACCAGCTGCAATGGAAACGAAACCCCTGCGGAAGGTGTGAGCATCTTTATTAGAGGCACAAAGGAAAAGAACCTCAAAGTGAAAGGCCTTGGTGTCCCACTAAGACCCTGAGAATTACTACAAGAAAAATTCCTCGTGCTGAAGGTCCTAGGGCTTGGGATTGCTTTCAGAAGAGAGTCCAGGGAATTCCTTGGCGGTCCAGTGGTTAGGACCCTATGCTTTCACTGCTGAGGGCCCAGGTTCAATCCCTAGTAGGGGAACTAAGATCCCACAAGCCAGGCAGCCAAAACCAAGCAAACAAACAAACAAAAGATGAGAGTCCAGAAGTGATCATTGATTTGCACAGTTCTTCTGAGATTGTTCAACAGATTACTTCAATCAATACAGAGCCAGGAGTATAGGTTGAAGTCACCATTGCTGATGTTTAAATTAGCTATTTTAATTAATTGCTAAAAAAAGTTTAATAGACATAGATTTTATCACATCAATTGTGCACAATATGAAAGGAACACATAAGAGAAATAAATAGGTTAAAGTATTCCCCAGACTTCTCATTCAGAGTCCAGTCTTCGAAATGCATTTCACTTCGGAGTTGGGTATATATGTCCTGTTTTTCCAAGCACAATCATCCTCTGTGCCAGCAGTGGTGTCAGTTATGCAGGATTTCTTTAAACAGTTATTTGGGGCCTCCCCTGATGGCAGAGTGGTTAAGAATCACCTGCCAATGCAGGGGACATGGGTTCGATCTCTGGTCCAGGAAGATCCCACATCCCGTGGAACAACTAAGCCCATGTGCCACAACTACTGAGCCCACGTGCCACAACTACTGAAGCCTGTACGCCTACAGCCTGTGCTCCGCAACAAGAGAAGCCACAACAATGAGAAGCCTGCACACCGCAACGAAGACCCCCGCTCTCCGCAACTAGAGAAAGCCTGCGAACATAAACAAAGAGCCAACACAGCCCAAAATAAATAAATAAATAAACTTTTCTTTTTAAAAAAAGGTCTTTGGAGGATGTTCTTTTCCAAGCCAATGACTCCAGCCCCTACCCCCAAGTTTTAATGCAGCTCCTTTCTTGATTCTTTTCAGAAGGTGTCAACAGAAGAGTCCAGAAAACAACCAAGATTATATTCCTTCCTGAAATGGTCCTTAAATGGTTTGTTGAATGAAAAGTTGATGAGTTGCTGTTGTCCATTTGTACCATTAGAAATATAAAGCAGGTTGGCACAAATGCAGGTGGCCACTGCTACATATTGTCTGTCACCTGGCCAACAACAATTATAAGACACCACTGATCGGAAGAAGCATCCTAATCTCAGAGATGTTAAATGTGAAAAGATGTGTATCTAAGAATTAATCACATCCAATAATTATGTTCTACGTGCAGGCTGAACCCAATCCAAACTTTGGAATCTATGCTGTTCCATGACAAAGGAGGTTCAAGAGACTCTTACATTCAAAGATTTAATAGTCACAGTTCTGTTTACTTGGTGTAATGTAATCGAATCATACATAATTTTGCTGGGAGAGGTATTTGACTCCTCAGCTTCCAGTTTGGGGCAGGAGTCAGTTGCTCAGCTGGAGAACGACTTTGGCTAATTGACATCTAGTAGCCCCACCTCAATGTATCTTCCTGGTCCTTTACGTCTCATGGAATGGTTAGTCGTCATCACATACTCATCAACTATTTTTCCTAAAATAGCAGTCATGAAGTTGGGGATTTCCAAACAACATAGAATGCTACTTTTATAAATATTATAGTGAAGAGCATAAAAATTGAACTCAGGCTAACTTGAGTTCGATTATGACACTAACTAGATGTAAGATCTTGGCTGAGTTTGTGTTTCTAAGCTTCAGTGTCCTTATTAGTAAAATAGAGGTTGCCATAATTCTGATTATTAAATAAGATAATGTATGTAAAATGCTGAATACCATGTCTGGCACACACAGTAAATGAACAATAAATGGTGCACCAGAACAAAGTGCAGATGGATCAAAAATTTAAATGTAAAAAGTGAAATAATAAAAATAGTTGAGGCGGCTTCCCTGGTGGCACAGTGGTTGAGGGCCCGCCTGCCGATGCAGGGGACACGGGTTCATGCCGCGGCCCAGGAAGATCTCACATGCCGCGGAGCGGCTGGACCCGTGAGCCATGGCCGCTGAGCCTGCGCGTCCGGAGCCTGTGCTCCACAACGGGAGAGGCCACAACAGTGAGAGGCCCGCGTACCGCAAAAAAAAAAAAAAAAAAAAGTTGAACATGACATGGGAGATTATTTTTGTAATAACAGAACGGAGAAGGCTTTTTAAAATGACATATGTAAAGAAGAAGGAGAAGAAGAAAAAAAGCCCCAAGTGAAAAGATTGATACATTTGACTACTGAAAACATAAAACTTTTCCACCTAGAAATAAAAATGACCATAAAGTGAACAAACAAATGAAAAGTTGGTAAATGTAGTTGTACCATACAACACAAAGGGTTAATTTCCTTGCTATATAAAGGTCTTCTAGAAATCAACAAGGAAGAGACCCGTAAACTAATTGAAAGTTTTGCAAAGGATGTTTAAAAGAAATATAACTTGCTCTTAAACAGATAAAAAGATGTTTTACCTCACTCTAAAAAAAGAAGTTAAGTAGACAAGTCAAAACTACAATAAGGTATTTGTCTTCACGCTTCCTGAGATGCTGTGCCTACCTACATGCCAGGACCTCTGTCCACTGACAAGCGCAGGATCTTCCTCATCCTGCCTTTCTTCATCTTGGACTCCCCCTCTTGCTTCCTTCTAGAAACCCCAACTGGATATAAGCCCACTAGAAAAAAAGGCTTCCCCTCTACTGGCCCCTGGATGTCCCCCTAGCTTCCAGGTTCTGACGATTCTAGAGATTCTAGACTGGCTTCCCCCAGTGGAGACTGAGATCTGATTAGCATAAAGCTTAAAAACATGTTTCATTTTGTTTTTGTGTAGTACTGGGTCTATATACAGGGAGCAATAACCTAGAATATTCTGCACTGATCAACTCACCATAGAGGGAAATGTTCTGTTCTTGAGATAAAGGGCATTCAAAGGAGGGCAGCCACCAGGGTGATAGGTACTGAAACCATGTCATTCAGGAACCAGCTGAAAGAACTGAGGCTGTTAGGGTTATGGGGAACTACTGAAAGGAAACAGATGTCCTCCAACAGGTGGAGGGTGGTCTGCCCTGGGAGAGGGCGTTAGGCTTGCTGGGTACAGCTGCTGAAGGCAGAACTCAGGATGAAGAGCAGAAGTCACTGGGAGAAGATATGATAAACTGCAGAACAAGCAGAGCTTGCTTAAAGTGGAACGAGTGCCTTTTAGGGAATGACTTTTCTGTAGCTGACGTATTCAAGCAAATAGTGGCTGACGGACTTGGAGAGAGAAATCCTTCTCAGAGAGGTTACCACTGGCCAACCCAAGCTCACTCTTTCTCTTTCTTTCTCTCTGCCTCTCTGTCAGTCTGTCTCTCTCTCTCTCTCTCTCTCTCTCTCTCACACACACACACACACACACACACTCACCCCATTCTTTACCTTCCCCTTCCATACTTTAATTTTTATTTTAAAATTTTTTCTCCATACCATGTATCAACATCCTATATATTCTACTTTTTAATCATGTTTATTGGCAGTCTCCCCCAACCGGAATGGAAGTTCCTGGAGATGAGGGATTTGCCTGTCCTGTTTGTTGCCATATCCCCATCACTCAGGACATGCTTGGCATGTAGTAGGCATTTATTGCTGAATGAATAAATGATCAGGGATCACTGAAGAAGGAGACCCTCCCTGGGGTGAGTAGTGGGTCTGATTATCTCTGGGTACTTTGCAGATCTGGAATCTTAGGATGTTATAAGCCCTACAAAGCAGGCCCCATGTCTTCTGACACTTGCACCACTCTTGCCTGGGGAGGAGTATTGCTGAGAAAACCATTAAGGCCATGTGTGCAAATTTCTAAATAGGTGCAGAATGGGTGTGGCCAGCGCAGAGCAGGGCCTGATGCGTGGCTGCTGGGTGATGGGAAGAGGAAGGCCTCAGAGAAAGAGGGATTTGAAACATGAGCTACATACAGAGGAGGACATAGGTTTCGGGTGGGAATCTCAGCCTTTGAGCAAGTTACTTAATATCTCTGAAGCTTCATTTCCTCATGTATACAAACCTTGCAGGACTGTAGTGAAAATGAAATGTGAATCACTGGGCCCAGGGCCAGTCACAGAAGTTTGTTGCTCAGAAAGTGCTTGCTCCCCTTTGGGTGGTGGGTGTTGTGCTATTTAACTTGAGTTTTGACTGGGTGAGATTTTATAGAGATGTGTACAAAGGACTTGCAAAGTGGAGGGCGCGAGTAGACTCC
This sequence comes from Mesoplodon densirostris, assembly GCF_025265405.1. NCBI lineage: Eukaryota > Metazoa > Chordata > Mammalia > Artiodactyla > Ziphiidae > Mesoplodon > Mesoplodon densirostris. Next base: position 58,534,955 of record NC_082673.1, on the reverse strand, counting down.
CAAGTGGGGAGTCTAGACCCAAGCCGCCTGGGTTCAGATCCTGGCTTTCACTTACTAACTGGGTGACCTTGGGCAAGTTACTTGATCGCTCTCTTCCTCAGTAGCCTCATCTGTAAAATGGGGCTAATAATAGTACCTATGCTCTAGGTTTGTGTGAAGATTAAATGAGTTACCATACATAAAGCACTTAAAACAGTGACTAGCCCAATGTGAGCACTCTGTACACACCAGCTATTAGGATTATTATGTATTCTGAAGTAAGTCTACCACAGATCCATTTGGTTACGGTCAGGAGGGAGACAGGGGAAGGTGGGGTGAAACCAGACATGACTGTCCCAACAGTGTGGGCTCTGCCAGACAAGCCCTCCTCACACCCAAGGCCCAGCCCATTCCCCTCACCTACTTCCTTCTAGAGGGCCTTTCCCAGCTGCCCTGCCCCTGGGTGCCTAGATTACCCTGGATTAGTGCTTTACATATACTGCCTTGTACGATCATTTATGTTTTTATATTCGGCCCCACCCCAACTCAATCGTGAATTCACTGAGGAAGGCAAGAAAATACCTGTCAATCCTGTCCCTTTCCTCTGTACTCTGCCATGAATGTGTGAGGATGTGGGTTGGTGAGAACAGCTTTGGAATCAGGTTGGTCTGCATTTTAATCCCAGCTCTCCTACTTCCTAGATACATGACCTGGGCAAGCTGCTTAACCATACAAGACCTCAGTTTCATCATCTATGAAATGGGTACAATATTATCATCTAGGGCTGTTGTAAAGATGGAGATAATGCATGAAAAATATTTAGCACAGAGCCTGCGGCCATAATAAACATTCAGTAAGCCGTAAGTTTGACTATGCTTAAGGCCAAAGAGAACACTGCTAAGAAGTGATCCTATCAGAAGCACAAGCTGTGGTTTACAGTGGATTGGAGCAGAGAGCAAGGTGATGCGCCCACTGCAATGGTCCCTCATTGACGTGATAAGGACCATGGGCCTACACTCCTCGGCCCCTGGCTCTCCACCCTCAAGGAGGAAGCACTGGTTGTTCAGTTCCATGCAGATGATGGTCTTAGTTTCAGTAACAGAATGAGAAGTACCTACTATGCATTTCCTGGTTGTGATATTGTGCTATAGTAATGTGAGATGTTACTGCTGAGGGAAGGTGAGTGAAGGGTATATCTGAAGTCTCTAAATTATTCCTTATACCTGCACGTAAATTTTTGCAGTTATCTCAAAAATCATTTAAAAATAAGTACCTGAATTCACTCATCTTTTGTGATCCCTTTCTTTATGGCCTTCTTTCTCCCTAACTCCTTTTCCATAGCCCTGGATTATATCCGGGTGTCCTGCACACAACAGCACTTACATTGAGTATCGATGCCCCACCAAAAACATGGGGAGAAAAGAACAACAATAATGGATTATAATTGAGTGTTTATGTGCCAGAATGGTTCAAAGCACCTTATACATATTAACTCTTTTAATCTTTACAATAACCCTTGAGGTTTTTATAACCCTCATTTCACAAGTGAGAAAAATCCGGCTTTGAGAAATGAAATAACTTGTTCAAGGTCACATAGCAGAGCCAAGACTCCATATTTGCTGGGCTCCAAAGCCTCCTTGGCTACTCTCTGTAGATCTCATAAAATCTGAGAGTGCAATTATTAAAAACAACATTTTAAATGATTACCACAATAAGTTTAATGAATATCCATCATTCCTATAGATACAAAATAAAAGAAAAAGAATATTTTTCCTTGTGATGAGAACTCTTAGGATTTATTCTGTTAACGAATTTCATATATAAGATACAGCAGTGTTCATTATAATAATCATGTTGCACATTACATCCCTAGTAATTATTTATCTTACACCTGGAATTTTTTTTTTTTTTTTTTTTTTTTTTGCGGTACGCGGGCCTCTCACCGCTGTGGCCTCTCCCGTTGTGGAGCACAGGCTCCGGACGCGCAGGCTCAGCAGCCAGGGCTCACGGGCCCAGCCGCTCCGTGGCATGTGGGATCTTCCCAGACCGGGGCATGAACCTGTGTCCCCTGCATCGGCAGGCAAACTCTCAACCACTGCGCCACCAGGGAAGCCCACACCTGGAATTTTGTACCATCATTTCATGATGTATGTAAGTCAAATCTTATGCTGTACACCTTACACTATACAGTGCCATTTGTCAATTATATCTCAAGAAAAATGGAAGGAAAAAACATTTTTTTCTTTTTGTTTTTAAATTGAAGCATAGTTGATTTACAATATTGTGTTAGTTTCTGGTGTACGGCAAAGTGATTCAGTTATATATATATATGATATACATGTGACATATATTCTTTTTCAGATTCTTTTCTATTATAGGTTATTACAAGATATTGAAGATAGTTCCCTATGCTATACAGTAGGTTCTTGTTGTTTATCTATTTTCTATATAGTGGTGTGTATATCTGTTAATCCCAAACTCCTAATTTATCCCTCCCACCTCTCCCCTTCTCCTTTGGTAGCCACAAATTTTTGTAAATAAGTAATGAATTTTGTAATAAAATTTTGTAATAAAATAAGTTCATTTGTATCATTTAAGAAAAAAATTTTTAATGTATTTTTTGACAACCATTGGGGTTTTCTTTATCTGTGCTCAATGGGATCTGTAGACAGGCCCCCAGGAACCATACAACAATAAGGAATGGCAAACTCAGTCACTCGCCTCCATCAAGCCTTTGCCCAAACGTCTCCTTGTCCATGACATCTTCTCTAGCCTCCATATTAAGTGTTAGCAAATCCCCTACACAAACCTACCCCTGCTAGGTGACCAGCTGACCTAGTTTGCCAGGAACTGAGGGGCTTCCCAGGGTACATGGCTTTTCAGGATTTTTTAAAAAAATGTTTGTACAACTTACAAAATAAAGCTATGTGTCTTCACAAATAGCTTGGACCCTACCCTGCATTGGGTCTTCGTTGCGTCACACAGGCTTTCTCTAGTTGCCGAGAGCGGGGGCTACTCATCATTGGGGTGTGCAGGCTTCTCATTGCGGTGGCTTCTCTTGTTGCGGAGCACGGGCTTTACGCATGTGGGCTTCAGTAGTTGTGGCACACGGGCTTAGGTGCTCTGCGGCACGTGGGATCTAACCGGACCAGGGCTTGAACCAGTGTCCCCTGCATTGGCAGACGGATTCTTAACCACTGAGCCACAGGGGAAGCCCGGCTTTTCGGTTTTAAAATCAAGATAGGGGCTTCGCTGGTGCGCAGTGGTTGAGAGTCCGCCTGCCAATGCAGGGGACACGGGTTCGTGCCCCGGTCCGGGAGGATCCCACATGCCACGGAGCGGCTGGGCCCTGGGCCTGCGCATCCAGAGCCTGTGCTCCGCAACGGGAGAGGCCACAGCGGTGAGGGGCCGCCTACCGTGGCGGGGGGTGGGGGTGGGGGGAGTCAGGATAGCTCCTGGCAAACCTGGAGGGGTTGGTCACCCCACCCTGCTCATTCAACCTTACATCCCTTCCTGACAAGCCAGGAAGATACCCAGGGGCAAAACATTCCAAGTAGAGGCCATAGCAAATACAAGCCCCTGAGGCAAAACACGCTTGGTAGGTCGAAGGAAGAGCTAGGCCAGGGTGGCTGGAATGGGATAAATGGGAGAGAGCTGGTGGGCAGTTAAGACAGAGAGTTGGAGGAGGGAGCAGATCATGTAGCGCCTTGTAGTTTTGGTAATGGCTTTGGATTCTGCTCTGAGTGAGAAGGAAGCCATCAGGGTGTTTGAATAAAGAAGTAACATAACCAGACTTACATGTGGAATTCTGGGGATAAAAGATTAGATTGGGAATAAAAAAGAATGGGCTACATGCAGTGTGGTGTCCTGGATTGGAGCAAACAGAAAAAGTACGTTAGCGGAAAAACTGATGAAACCCTAACAAAGTCTGGAGTGCAGTGAATAGGAATGTTTCAATGTTAGTTTCTTTATTTTGACAAATGTACCATAGTAATATAAAATGTTAACATTGGGAGTAACTGGGTGAGAGATACATGGGAACTCTCTGTATTATCTTTGCAAATTTTCTGTAAACCTGAAATTATTCCAAAACAAAAACAAAAAGTTGAGAGAGAGAGAGAAATGAGAGAAGATAAAAAGGAACTAGTAAGTACAGACAACTCCTCTTCTCTTAAGATGGAAACGTTTGTGGGTGAGTTTTGGGCTCCACTGAAATTCTACCACTAAAACTTTCAGCTCTTTGGCAAAGACTCTTTTTTCCCTGCTCTAAAGCAAATACTCCTGCAAAAGATAATCCATTAACATTTATTAGTCATTTATACCTTAGTATAAATTAGTTTATCAGCTATTTTTCTGAGAGCAAATGGGGCAAGAAGGCAGGAAGTCAGGGTTTCTTTCCTTCATAATTCAGTCTAGGACTAGACTTCTTGAGTGAGGTTAGCTTGGTTATGCATGGTTAGCTTTTACTTTCATTCTTTGCCTTACACAAATGAAAACGCATATCGTTCTTAGGTTTCTCTCCCTCTCTCTCTCTCTCTCTCTCTCTCTCTCTCTCTCTCTCTCTCTCTCTCTTTTATGGTTGCTTACAAAGTTAGCAAAAACTGGGGCGGAAACTTGTTTTCTCCCTTGGTTGCAAACGCTTTTAGGAAGTTGCATTTTTACAACTGCTTTGCTCCTGGCAGTAGCCCAAGGGTAATCCACTACAGAAAACCGTATCTGAAACCCCCAGATGGCATAGCCTAGCCAGAGGATGGTGGCAGGAATGGCAGTCTCTCTGAAAATTACATGTTCTTGCCTTATCTCACTGTCACAGAGCCTTGAACTTTTTGCTTCTCCTGTTATTAGACTAGAGTATTAGATTCCTAGGAGTAGGAGAGAAACCGTAACAAGATGAGAAGATCTTATAAAGAAACTGTTCTATGCATCCTTTTTTTCTGAGTCAAATACCATATGTAGAACTTTATAATCCATTATTTATAAATGTCTTATGAATGATAGCAATGTATATTTTGAACTAACCATATGTTATATAAGAAATTTCACAGTGCTACAAAACAACAAAACTTTGCCTTTTCAAGGATGAAATTGTACTTAAATAATTTTTATTTCATCAAAAGCAAAAACTTTAATTTCCAAAGGCAGGGGGAAATATATGCTAGCTAATTAGTAACTGTGCAATTTCTATTAAACCTTAAAATACCGTTGAGTTTATTACTACACATGAAATCATTAGCTCCATAAAATGTGCCTTGTTGTTTTTTATTAGAAAAAATCATAGTATCCTTTTCAAATTTTTAATGTTATAATGGGTCCTTTTTGATCTTTGTACAGCAAAGTTCTCCTTGGCCTATGAGGCCTGTCAGCTCATTCAGGGCCAATTTATAGAAAAATGAGAACCCGTCCAAGACTTCATTAAAGTGAAACACAAAACCTTTTAAGTTGATTGGATGTTCAATCTAAAAACACAGTGCGAGTGGAACCCAGGATTCTTATTTCACCAGTAATTCAAAATGCTGTGATTTTACCTGGAAAGGAAAGGGAGTCCTTAGCTCGCCTTTGCACAGTATCAGAAGGCTCCTTTGGCTTGGGTGGTTGGGAAGGGCCCCCTGGGAAAGTGACATTTAAACGGAGACCGAGGCCAGTGCCAACTTCATGGGGGCGAGACCTGTGTGGTCACAGAGGGCCCCATACTCAGAAGGGCCTCTGCTTGGTTTAATGCTCTGCTGTTACCATCTTGAAATTCTGAATAATTTTGGAATAAGAGGCCCTGGTTTTCATTTTGCACTGGGCCCTGCCAATTATGTAACCAGTTGGGCCTGGTAGAGAATAGTGCTTTGTGGAATATTTGTTGAATGGATGGCAAGAAGGAGCCAGCTGTGCAAAGAACCTGATGGATGTACCAGGCAGAAGGACCAGCAAATGCCGAAATCTTGGTGTGTGTGAGCTGGACCACCATGCTGTGCATTTCCGGGTCCATCATGTACCCTGCAGCCTACCGAATTCCCCTCCCAGAGTTATGCAGTACACAACCTGCATGTCTGTACATGGTGGTCCTATGGGCAAGAAACAGGAAAGCCAGTGTGGATAGATCATTACGAGGTGGAGGAGAGCCAGTGTAGACAGATTATTACAAAGGGGAAGAGAGTGGTATGATATGAGATGGGAGAGTCAGGCAGCAGTCAGATCACATAGGGCCTCATAGACCGTGGTGTTAATCTTGGATTTTATTCTGAGATGAGATGGAACGCAGATGAGTTTTAAGCAGACGAGTGACATAATATATTTTACATACAAGATGACTCCAGTTTCAGTGTGGAAAACAGATGGAGGGGGTCAGAATGAAAGCAGGGAGACTGGTTAACAACCCAGGTTAGTGATTGTGTCATGATAGCTTGGACTTTAGTGGTAAGAGCAAAAAGTGAAGTATGAACTGATAAGGTATATATTTTAGAACCAGTAGTAGTATTTACTAGCAGTATTTATGCCTGGTTTCTGCCGGCAGCTACTAACCTGGTTTGTTCTACGTCATAGGAAATCACTGAATTCTCAAAGTCATCCAGTATGTCAGAGTTGATGGGGTCCTGTCTGACTCACCTGCTACGAGAATACAGAGTTGCATCACAGATCTGGGCTTATTCAATTTCGATGATGAAGTCATGCTCATATATGAAACAAGGAATCTGAAATTTGTGTATATATTTATCTTTGGTTATCAAGAATCTCTTTCATATCAATAGGAAAGAAAACCATAAAAGAAAGCTATCTAAAGTACTCAAGGCAGGAACTGCTGTATCATAATGACTGTGTTCCCATAGTGATCTCACAATATATGCAAAAACCTGGGACCACTTTGCAGTCAGCACACAACTATGGATTGATAACGAGCCCGTCGGTGGATGGTGGGAGTCTGCCTGTAGCTGCAAAGTCCTTCCAACAGGCAATAACATTCACCAGAAGCAGGATGCTGAAAGCCGCCGTAGAATTCAGCTGCCTTGAAAGTACCCTGATACACAATTATCAAACACTTAGGAACATAGGATAAAAAAATTGAACACTTTGGAGATAAGCAACCTTGCATGGTGCCAAGTTCATGATCAACCTGCAGTGAATAAGGTCACATTGGTGGGGTTTGTCCTTGACAGAGGTGTCCAGCATCTTCAGCAAGTCAAGATGTTTGCCCTTGAAAAATGCATGGAAGGTAGAATCAGCTGTGTAATGGATTTGAACCTGAGTCCTGCTTTTTAGTCATCAAGCTCCTCTTTCACGCTAGGCTGACAGAGCATGGTAGGTAAGGGTGTGACAACAGTTGTTTCACATTGCTCTGAAGCTGGGATGCAGGGTGAGGCATGACACAAGGACAAAGGCAACATGACTGTGGAATGCTTAGGAGGAAAGGGAAGCCCATAAAGCCCAACCCGGTGTCACAATTAGACTTGAGGTGGGTCAGTGCAAGCCAATGGGAGGCAGAAAGAACCATGACAGTTTTGGAAACCAGTCCTACAGACGGCTATAGAGCCACAAACCAGAAGTCAGCTTTTATACCCCAGCTCAGTGTCGGGAGAACGCTAAGGCCTCCTGCAGATAGTGTTAGGAGGAGAGCAACAAAGGCTGCCTCAACACCTTGTAAGGGGAAGGCTAGAGCCAGAAGACATGCTGGTCTGGCTCTGCGGCCCACTAGCTGTGGAACCTTCGGTATGTCTCCTAAGTTGTCTGAGTCACAGCTTTTCTCATGTCACCAAATACCACTTCTGAGGATTTGTCCCATATGTCACCACTGCAGCATTTGACACTGGTACCACCCTGACCTTAAGGTGCCTTCCTTCCTCCACTGAGCTCTCTAATCCCCTTGTATTGGCCCCAATGCCACAATGACCACTCTTCATGAGCCTGTCTTCCGGCACTCACCTTGAATATCAGTGTCCCCCGCCCTAGTGCCCCTTCCTGTGTCACACGCTGGGCAATCCAGTTCACGCTCAAGCTCCCATCACCATGGCATTTGCCAGTCTCTATCTCTAACACCAACCTTTCTCAGGGTCCTTGAACAAGTGTTTCCAACTGCCTACAGATCTGGATATTTCTACCTGGACATTCCTCGGTCAGCTCAAATTCATTATGTCTAGTGTCAAATTTCATATTCTCCTTTCTTTTCTCTTCCCCTAGAATCTCTACCCCAGGCAACACCATCACCATCTACCCACCTAGAAACGCAGGAGTTGTCACTTCTCCTTCCTCTCCCTCACCATAGGATCAAAACAGAACCTACTTCCCAAATACATCCCTTCCTCTCCAATAGATAACCACTACTTTAATAGGAGTAGTTCCCCTCACCTTTTTGCCTGTCCTGTTGCAGTAGTGATGGAGGTGACTAATTTTCTGCCAGTATTCATTCCCTGATGTTTCTTTTAGTACAGAACTGCAAGTTTTAGCTGGACACAGACTGCCCAGTTAGAGCCTACATTTCCCAAGGTCCCTCATAGTTAGGTGGCCACATGGACACATGACTAGGTATCAGCCAATAGGATATCAGAGGAAGTTATGCATTCACCTTCCACGTACTTTCTTTGAAAAGGAAATAGTTTGCCATCTTTTTGCTTTCTTTCCACCTTTCCGCAGGCTCATCCCACAGTTTTGACGGGAGAGATGAGGAAAAAAATCTTAGGTGAGTGTTTCTCAAACTTGGGTGTGCATCAGAATCACCTGGAGGGCTTGCTAAAACACAGATTGCCAGGCCCCACCATATGCATTTCCTTTTTATTTGTAATTAATTAATTAATTAATTTATTTATTTATTTTTGGCTGTGTTGGGTCTTTGTTGCTACCCGCGGGCTTTCTCTAGTTGCCGTGAGCGGGGGCTACTCTTCGTTGCAGTGCACGGCCTTCTCACTGCAGTGGCTTTCTTGTTGCAGAGCATGGGCTCTAGGCGCGCGGGCTTCAGTAGTTGTGGCATGCGGGCTCAGTAGTTGTGGCTCGCGGGCTCTAGAGCGCAGTCTCAGTAGTTGTGACGGACGGGCTTAGTTGCTCTGCGGCATGTGGGATCTTCCTGGATCAGGGCTCAAACCCGTGTCCCCTGCATTGGCAGGTGGATTCTTAACCACTGTGCCACCAGGGAAGTCCACCATATGCATTTCTAATAAAGTTCCCAGGTGATTCTGATGCTGCTGATCTAGGGACTACACTTTAAGAACCACTGTCTTGGGGGATAGTAGAGAAACAAGATTAAAAGGAATCTCAGTCCCCAAGTGGCCTCATGGAATAGTGCCATTTTTGTGGCCCTTGACCACTCATTTTTAGACTGTTACATAAGAAAGAAGGAAACTCTTCTGTTTGGGTCTTATTTTGAGTCTCTATGGTACAGAAGCTTAGCCTATACCCCCCAAATGCACCCTGTAGTCCATCCTTTATGATTCAACTTACATGATATTTTCAAACCACTGATCTGACTTGGCATTCCTGTTTTAAATTTCTTAAATCTTGCCTTTTGCCTAGCACAGATTAACTCAACCAGGCTATCCTGACAAATGATGAGACCTGGAACATTGTGAGAAAGGGGCAGAAATCCAGGCAAACTGGGAATTGGGCAGGATCCTCATATTCCTCAGGCCACAGTGAGAGATTTTCAAACTCCAAGTGCTCCAAGGGAGAAAGTAGACAGTGAATATCTTGTCAAGGCAGATAATACTAATAACTAGCATCCCTGGAATTATATGCCAGGCATATAATTGCCCCATGGGGGATCGACTACTAATATTTCCATTTTGCCAGTGGAGGGACAGAGACACAGAAGTAAGGAAACTGTTTGTTGCAGACCCCGAGGGCGCCCGGCTCAGAGCCCCTCCAGGGAGGAGGACTTGCTGCCTAGCTGTCAGCAGACAGCTTCCTCCTTCAGGGTCTGCCCCAGCCATAGAGATCCACATCACCTGAGGTCATGCCCTGCCTGGGCATCTGGCGCCTGGGCGAGGTGAGGGATAAAGTCCCGGCTGTCTCGGCCTGATACAGGACAGCTTGGATTAGCCATCTTCCTTAGCTACCTGTCAGGTTGGCCGAGACTTTTTTTTTTTTTTTTTTTTTTTGCGGTACACTGTTGTGGCCTCTCCCATTGCGGAGCACAGGCTCCGGATGCACAGGCTCCGGATGCACAGGCTCAGCGGCCATGGCTCACGGGCCCAGCCACTCCGCGGCATGTGGGATCCTCCCGGACCAGGGCACGAACCCGTTTCCCCTGCAGCGGCAGGCGGACTCTCAACCACTGAGCCACCAGGGAAGCCCCTGGCCGAGACTCTTTTGGGCCACTCTTTGATTTCCTCCTCTTCCCAACCCTGTTTCTTCCCTCTTCCTCCCAGGCCTTGATTTCTAATAGCCAGTTTGCACTCCCAAGTACATCTCAGAGAACCCCATCAGCGACCCTGCCTGAAGTTATAGAACTAGTGAGTGGCGAGGCTGTGCTTCTGACACAAGCAGTCTCTTCACAATCGCAATTCCACAGCAGGTTGCAAAACCTACTCGTGGGATAGATTCAAGTTCCTTAAGGTGGCATTCAAGGCCCTGGATAATTTGATTCCAGTCTTCTTTGCTCACCTTAGTTCCCACACTACCCACGACAGGCTGTATTCCATTGCCATACCAAGCATTCACTCAAGGGGCATTCTGACTGGAAGGCCCTCCCTACTCCCAGTGGGGTCCTTCCAGGTCCAGCACAAACGTCATCTTGTCCAGGAGGCCTTTCTGAAACCCCTAGAGAGTAAGAAACATCACAGGGTAGGCCTAGTTCAAATCCCAGCTCCATGAGATAGCTGTGAGACTTAGACAGAATTCTGTAACTCCATCTCCTATCTTATGTAATACAGGGCTAATAAAAACTACCTCGCTGGGCTGTGAATTAAATAAAATCTGTAAATCACCTAGCCCAGTGCTCCTCAACATTTAATGGGCATAGAGATGTCCTGAACATCTTGTTAAAATGCAGATTCTGAATCAGTGGGTCTGGAGTAGGGCCTGAGGTTCTGCATTTTTTTTTTTTTTTTTTTTTTTTTGCGGTATGCGGGCCTCTCACTGTTGTGGCCTCTCCCGTTGCGGAGCACAGGCTCCGGAAGCGCAAGCTCAGCGGCCATGGCTCACACGCCCAGCCGCTCCGCAACATGTGGGATCTTCCCGGACCGGGGCACGAACCCGTGTCCCCTGCATCAGCAGGCGGACTCTCAACCACTGCGCCACGAGGGAAGCCCAGGTTCTGCATTTTAACAAGTACCCAGGGGATGTAACTGCTGGTGGTCCGTGGACCACACTTTGAGTAGCAAGGCCCTAGCCCAATACCTGGCACTTGATAGGCACTCAGTGATGTTTGCTTCTCCCCACTCCCTGCTTTACTCTTTCCTCTTGGCGCCTATAACATTTTGTTCCTACAAAATGCATAATGCTCACCACACATACTTTAGTTAGTTGCTATATCTGTGTCTCCGGCCAGATTGTGAGCAATTTGAGGATAGAAACTGTATTATCTTCCTCTCAGTATCACCGGTACCCAGCATAGGGCCAGGTATCTAAAAAGGAATCAATAAATGTTTGATGAACTAAGCCTATAAAGTGGAAATACAAATATCAACTCTGCCTGTCTCAACAAGTTGTTGTAACAAGCAAATGTGATAATTTGGGAGAGCGTGGAAACATGCATCGTGTGCTACAAATATGAAGCATTATTATCCTTCAGCTTTCCACTCTGCATCAGTTCAGATTTATGCAGTTGAAGTAGGTTTACTTGTGGCAGTTGCTCAGACTCTGATGATGATAAAACTCAGATTCATCTATGAATTTAACCATCATTTAAACCATTCATGGTTTAAAAATAAGCCAAATTCTCTTTGGGATAATAACTATGGCACTATCTGCCTATGGTAAGAAACTAACTATGGTGATGTAAATGAAAAGGGTGTATCTTTCAATCAATCAATCAAGAAGCAGGCTCTGAGTACCTCTCTCCAGGTGGCACTGGGCTTTCTTATCTACCTCCTCCAAATGAGCAAGTGATACCAGCCTTATCGTCTCCTGCCTGATTGAAGGTGGGGAGATTCACACAGGGAGGGCAGGCTTAGAAGCAGGGTAGATGTGAGGGCAGTTCAGAAAGCAGCTCAGAGCCAGGCTTGAGACCAGGGAGAAAACACACATGTCCTCTTGGAGGGAGGGGTGGCGATCCAAGTGGCTATACCTGTTGACTCTGCCTGTGCCATAGCAGATGGTCCCAGGAGTTTGGGGAGGGTGGGCCTCGAAACTCGCCACCTGGAATTCATTCCTGGAAAATAGGTTACCCCCGGGGAGAGGGGGGGCAGCGGCGGTGGGTGGGGGGATCATGCAGTGATTCACCTGAAATACATTCAGGTATGTTTTCCGTTCGTGTTGCAAAAGATGATGCCAGGCAGGCCACCAGCAAGGGCGCTACTTCTTGGTGGCAGTGAAGGTAGGTGGTGGCGCGAGGGGGCTGAGACAAGTCATTGAGAAGACCCTGCCTCAGCTTAGGGACCTCTGGACAACTATAAGATTCTAACTTGGGCGATTGGGGCAGTGGGGGGCAGAGGTTAATGTGAAGGCAAAATTCCAAAATGTAGCAACCTGGGACCTTTAGTAAGGCAGAGCTGTTGTGACAGTTTCATATACATCAGGAATAAGTGCCTACAAACCAATAAAATAATATTTTAAAATAATTATGATGATAATGAGTTAAAGTTCATGGCAAAATTTTTTTCGAAGTCTTTATTGAATTTGTTACCATATTGCTTCTGTTTTATGTTTTGGGTTTTTTTGGCCATGAGGCATGTAGGGTCTTAGCTCCCCAACCAGGGATCGAACCCGCACCCCCTGCATTGGAAGGCGAAGTCTTAACCACTGGACCCCCAGGAAAGTCCCCGTGGCAAATTTTTTTTTAAAAAGCAAAATACAAGCCATGTGTTGAGAATGTTCAAAATTAGTTGAATACATATGCATATGTCATTCATAAAAATATTAATTCTGGTTATACTTGGGTGATTTTAATTTCTATGTTTACTTTTTTCTGTATTGTTTCTAATTAATATGTATAATTTTATTACCTGGAAAGTGTTTTCCTTATAAAAATGAGAAAAGATTAGAAGTAAGTGAACCAAAAGATGAATAGTAGTTACCTGTGAATTATAGGCTGATGAATTTTTCTATTTCTTAATTTTATTTCTTGTATATTCTACAGAAATGTATATTGCTTTTATAATTTAAAATGTTAAGTTTTTTCTTAAGGTATGTATTAGCAGTAAGAAATAAGGAAAAGTTCATAGTTGCCCTGTTCCAAACCTCAAAATGATCCCTGATTCCTTTCTCTTATCTCCTGCACCTAACTTATCAGCAAGCTGGGCTGACTCTGTCTCCAAAACATATTCAGAATCTCATCATTTCTCCTCTTCCACCCTTATCTCCACCTTGGTTCAAGCCTATCACCTGAATTATTCTGTAATTACCTCCTGATTTCTCTGATTCCATTCTCTGCCATGTATAATCTCTTCTCCACATCTTAGCCAAAGAGAGCTTTTGACTCATAAATAGGATCATGTGTGTCCTCTGCCTAGAACCTTCAATAGCTCCCCATTACCCTTACAATAAAATGCAGGCTCCCCACCCCAGCTGGAGCCTATCTCTCCAACCTCCTCTTCTACACCTCTTCGCCACCTCTTCCCCTTGCTCACTTTACTCTGACCACATGGTTCTCTATGTTTCTCAGCATAGGAGAGCTTGCCTTTGCTGTTCCCTCTGCCTTAGAATGCTCATCCCAAAGTCCGCTTCTTCCTTCTCATTCAGGTCTCAGCTTACACTTCAGAGAGGCCTTGTATGACTATCTTCATCTAAAGTAGCCTGCCAGTCCCCTCTAGCTCATCACTCTGATGGCATGTTCATAACACCTGATATTTTCTAACTGCTTGCATCAGAAAGTAAAGAGGAGCAACCTTGTCCTTCTTATTCACCCTGGTATTCCTAAAAACCTAGAACAGAGCCCAGCACATAAGACACCCAATATTTTAGAGTTTATGGGGAAGGTAACTAATGTAGTTCCAAGTCTAGACTCATCAAGGCACAGGAAATCACAATTCTTTTCTCTGGCCAATTCTGAGAAGCTTCATGGAGAAGGTGGGAGATTCGGGGTGGTTCATACGTCCCACAGACTGGTCCCAACCTACTTGTAGCCATCTTTTTTGGTATTTCGAGACGCTTTCTTTAAAACCTTTCTTCATTGTATCGTTACTCTTTCTTCTCACTAAATTCCTGCATGTTCCCCTCATCAATTTGATCTCTAGCCCAACTCCAGGAGAAAGTTCATATAACAACCGTGTCAGCCTAGGGACCTGTTCCTCCTGCTGCTGTTAATTCTCAGAACACACAGGGTTCCAAAAGAGAGACCCCTTCCTTACCCCACCTTTCCCTACCACTCTGCATGGGATGTGCTGATGCAACGGGAGAGAGGTTTTTGGCAGAGGGTGTTATGGGGGGGTCTCTGAATTCAGGTCCAAAGTCTCTGCACGCTGTGGGCAGCGGAGCACAGGGACCCATGTGGCATCTGGCTCCTCTCGTGGTAACTGTGCTCAGGGAGAACTAGTGCAGCAAAAGGCCTGCCTTTGGGAAGTTACCTGACTACTTGGCATTTGATAAGTCAGCTTATGCCGTCGTATAGAGGGATGATTTTGAACGTATTTGATTCAGTGATGTATGTACATAGGCCCTGGGCGGTCTCCTAGGTCCCTTGTCCTAGATGCAACCACTTTGACCATCTGATAGATGGTTACTTAATTCACAGGATTTAGATAAGGTTACCGGTTAAGAAACTTAGGGACTGCAAATATTTTCTCCAGCCCTTCCCACATTTTTGATGATCACAAAGACACTATGTAATGAATATCAGACACAAAATCAGGATACTGTTTGCCGATTCTTTTTTTCTTAAATAACTATGTAATTTATTTATTTATTATTATTATTATTATTATTATTTTGGCTGCGGTGGGTCTTCATTGCCGCGTGAGGGCTTTCTCTAGTTGCGGCGAGCAGGGGCTACTCTTCGTTGCGGTGCGCGGGCTTCTCGTTGTGGTGGCTTCTCTTGTTGCGGAGCACGGGCTCTAGGGGCGTGGGCTTCAGTAGTTGTGGCTCACAGGATCAGTGGTTGTGGCTCACGGGCTTAGTTGCTCTGCGGCCTGTGGGATCTTCCCGGACCAGGGCTTGAACCCGTGTCCCCTGCATTGGCAGGCAGATTCTTAACCACTGTGCCACCAGGGAAGTCCGCTGATTCTTTTTTTCTTTTTTAAATGTATTTTATTGAAGTACAGTTGATTTACAATGTTATGTTAGTTTCTGGTGTACAGCAAAGTGATTCAGTTTTATATATATATACACACACATATATATTCTTTTTCATATTCTTTTCCATTATGGTTTATTACAAGATATTAAATATAGTTCCCTGTGCTGTACAGTAGGTCGTTGTTGTTTATCCATTCTGTATATAATGGTTTGCATCTGCTGTTTGCTGACTTTTAATTCAAATTCTTACCAGGCTATCACCTGGCTCTTCAAGGTCCCGGGTGGGCCTATGCTGTTTACTGTAGTTGAACAGATTTCCAGACAAACTAGAAAATCTGGTATCTAGGACAAGCTCCACACCTAGGCAGATAACACCTATGTGGTGATTTCAGAGATGAAAAGATTCGCTGGCCTTCTGGGACAGCACAGTGCCCTCTCATCTGCCCTAAGCAGCATGGTGCAATGTGGAGTTACACAAAGAACATGTGCTAGACAGGCCTGGATTCAGAGCCTGCGTCTGCTTCCTGTGAGCTGTCTGACCTGGGCCATGTTGCTTAACTTCCCTAAGGTTCTTTCCTCTAGTGTAAAATCAGAACAGTATCTACCTCATAGGGCTGTTGTGAGGATGCAGTGAAATGATATGTGCACATGGGCTCTCACCAAGTAGACATTCCCTAGTTTGTTAAATAACTTAGGATCCACTGAAAATTCAGATGACCTCACCCAGGAGTGTCTTACGTGACTGGCCCCATCTGACTCTATGTAGCATCAGTATCTGCTGGTCTCCAAGGGTGCGTCTGTATCTTCCTGTTTGGAATCAGACCCTCCACAGGTGATCCCATTGCATCCCTCATCCTGTCTCCTCCAACATCTTCTTCCATCATTAACTTTTTCTCTCCTATATCTTGAGTGTCTCTTGCCCACTGACTCTTTGTTCTCAAGCTTACTCAAGTCTTTTATGCTAAGACAAAAGGTCCATCAGTGAATCTTGTGCCCTCCACTAACTTCTACTCTTTTGCCTCTCTTCTAACAAGCTTTTTTCTTTTTAATGAAAAGTTTTAATAAACTTAAAGAAGAGCCCAGGTGACTGGTCAGATCACTCTGCCTGGAACAGAACTGCCAGGGTCTGCTCAAGGCTAAGTAGGCCTCCCTCCTCCTTACAGGGCTGGTTTCTATGTTGATGGTAAATGAAGCCTTTGGATCTGGCTGAGGCCTGGAGTAGGGCAAGAAGGACCACACAGTGATGAAGAGAAGGGGCCCAATTCCTCCTCATTCTTCCCTGCTTTTAAGAGATTCCAGGCGAAAGACCAGCCTTCCTTCAGAAGAGTCATACACACCATTTTAACTGAGTTCGAGTTTGACCTGGGAGGGAAGGACATCCTAGGGCTCCCCCTTCCCCCGGAAGTTAGAGGAATGCACGTTAAATAAGTCCCAAGTCCCATCCTCAGTTTCTCCTCCAGAACGAGCCTGGGTCCCATGGGAACTGGGAATCTGATACTCCATAATATGGTGGCTCTCTAGACACTGGAAATTGAGGGGCTGGGTAAGGTACGAGGAAATCAGAGCAGGGGCACTAACTAAAGGGAAAGGGGCTCAGGAAAGCATGCTGATTCTGAGGGTTGACAGATGGTCTTTCTCTCCTTCCTGCCATATTGGGTCCCTGAGAGCTGTAATCACTTCTGCGGAGCCCTGTGGGTTGCTGCTCCCCCATGAGAGGGGTCTCTGTTGGCATGGGAGACTGGAATCCATTATCCACCAGTGGAGGGAAGCAAAAGATGGAGAAGGTTAAGTGGAGTGATTTTGGGGAAAGAGAACACCCCTGAATCCTCTACCAGTATTGGCCTCAGGGGTTCTTCCTTTACTTTAGGGTTCTTGTTCCCAATCACTTGACTCTTAGGCAAGAGGGAAAGCAGAAAGGAAAGGGGGCCCAACAAAATGACTGTGGTCTACACCAGCATCTCAGGATTAAGAAGCTCAGCCAGCCTTATGAACAAACGATCCACGCTCACTCTCTTCCCCTCCTCCACTCCCATTCACTCCTGCCACACCCCTGGGGCTACTGAAGTCTCCCTTTTGTTGGGTCATTGTTGCTGCCCGTAGGCTTTCTCTAGTTGCGGTGAGCGGGGGCTACTCTTCGTTGCAGTGCGCGGGCTTCTCATTGAGGTGGCTTCTCTTGTTGCGGAGCACGGGCTCTAGGGGCGTGGGCTTCAGTAGTTGTGGCTCACAGGCTCAGTGGTTGTGGCTCACGGGCTCTAGAGGTCAGGCTTGGTAGTTACGGCACATGGGCTTAGTTGCTCCCCGGCATGTGGGATCTTCCCGGACCAGGGCTCGAACCCGTGTTCCCTGCATTGGCAGGCGGATTCTTAACCACTGCGCCACCAGGGAAGCCCCCCAGAAGATACTTTTAAGTCCTTAGTTCCTGGATCTCTCTTGGGAGTTGCCGCCCCTCCAAACAGTTCCCTTGGCTCCTGAAACTCTTCCATTCTGCTTCTCCTCTTTGGTATCAGGGCTTTTGTTCCTCTGCATGGGTTCTTCCTCTGCCTACCCGCTAAACGTTGCTCCCAAGGATTTTCCCTTGGACCCTAGTCCTTCTTTGTCTTGCTTGGGCGACGTCATCCAGTTTCAGGCTTTAAATACCACCTCTGTGGAGAACTTTCACGTCTTTACGTCTAGCACTGACCTCCTCTCTGAGCACCCAGAAACTATATATTAGTAAATGCTGAGCATCTCTACTTGGAGATCCCACGGATATCTCGGATACCTATTAACATTTTCAAAACTAACCTCATTATTTTCACCCCACTTAATCCCTCACCCCCTAGATTCTATGAAACAAACCCTGGGATGCTCCCACCTCTATTCCATGTATGAGTTCTTGGCACTGCCATCCACTCAAACACCCAAACCAGAACCTGGGTATTCACTTAGGCTCCTGTCTCCCTGATTCTTCCTTTTGACGTTGAATGTCCAAATACTAAATCCTGTTGGTGTTTGCTTCTGAAATGTTTCCATTCTACTGTAAGAATTCAGAACTGTCTTTCTTCTGGGCTATGACCTCTTAATTGCCTCTGGACTAGCTGCTTCTTAAAATCATATTCTACTGATAGATTTCATATTCATATTCTCTTAGAGCAGGAGTGATAAATCCAAATTTGCCCTGTCATCCTCTTGCTTAAAAAACTTGAATGACTCCCTCCTGCCCATTAGACTTGAGGCTCTCCTTGATTTGACCCCTCTATTTCTCCAGCTAACCCGCAACTTACAGCTGCTCACTTTCTTCTCTGTGCCCTGGATTATGCTGGGACCTCCCTGCCCACCTCTCTTTACCTGCAAACTCTCACTCAGCCTTTAAGATACAACTCAGATGTTATCATGTCCAAGAACCCTCCTCTGAATCCTCAGGTGGCTTGCGGCTCCTTGTCATTTATCTTGTGACTGTGTGTCTTAGGGAGTAATTGGGAAGACCAGCACTCAGTCTCCTAAGGTCTTCCCTCGGTCACTTTACCAGTCCAGGGTCTGGTACTCAACCTGGCAGATTCAGAAACCTGATTTCATCAGCATATTGAAAATGGATCCATCTCTTAGTGGCAGACTCAAATTACCTAACTTCTTGAAAAATGTATAAAGTCAGAATATAAAAAATTAACTATAATAAGAATTATAACTTTCCTAAGGATGGTAATCCTGGAGTGTCAGAGACCAGTGCCTTCTTTCCCTGCAGAAAGACCTACCTGTAGAGGTGAATGAGAATCAGAACAATGGAAGTTAGATGAATCAAACAACTCTCAGAATCAGGCTGAAAAATCTGATGCCTCTATCTCCACATCAGGAAAGGGCTTGCCAATGGGACTGTAATATTAGAAGTCTGTTAACTAATGTTCCCTTTTCCCTGGCCAAAGCCAGGATAGTCACTGCCAATCCTAGTCTTTGTCATTCCTGTTTTATTTCCCCTGCCCCCTGGTCTGAGTCCTCCCCTCCCTCATTAATTCATTAGTGAAGTTACTAAAGAGGCTTGTTAGCTAAGGCCATCCTTTTGGCTTTTGCTTTGATCCTTTAAGCGTGGATTTCATAGTTTGAGAACTCAACCTTACTTCCAGGTTCTTGACGGAGGCCTCTCTGTAGCAGCCAAATAGAAACTAGAAACTCCAACATTATCTGTCATTGTCAGAAACTGGGGGCCAAGGCCTTGGAGGGGAGGCAAGGTGAGGGGATGAGGGGAATGGGGAGAAGTTTAAAGATGGATTCCCTCTTCTACCTCCATTCCAGTGCAAATTCCAAAAGCATCAGGCTTAAAAAAATTTATTTATTTATTTATTTACTTATTTATTTTTGGCTGCGTTGGGTCTTCGTTACCGCTCGTGGGCTTCCTCTAGTTGCAGCGAGCGGTGGGCTGCTCTCCGTTGTGGTGCATGGGCTTCTCATTGCAGTAGCTTCTCTTGTTGCAGAGCACAGGCTCTAGGCACGTGGGCTCAGTAGTTGTGGCTCATGAGCTCAGCAGTTGTGGCACACGGGCTCAGTAGTTGTGGCGCATGGGCTTAATTGCTCCGCAGCATGTGGGATCTTCCCAGACCAGGGCTCAAACCCGTGTCCCCTGCATTGGCAGGTGGATTCTTAACCACTGTGCCACCAGGGAAGCCCTATATTTGTTTGATTTACTAATTTTATGAGAATTACTTAAGAACTTGGGAAGGTGTGTTAATCAGAAAATTGATGTGTTTGAAAAACAGAATCAAATTATTAAATGAACAAATGCAGTTTAAAATGATTAACCAAGTGGATCAGACATCAGTATGTTAGATTTATAAATAGAATAAATGGATATACTTAATGTAAAAGCTGATGCACAAATTTTGATTTTGGAAGTAATATTAATTTTAAAAACCAAAGTAACTTCTTAATAAATGTTTCAGGGTGAAAAGTCTTAATACATTTTTAAAATCCTTTCTTCTATTTTTTTAATGCTAC
Source organism: Mesoplodon densirostris (assembly GCF_025265405.1). Taxonomy (NCBI): domain Eukaryota; kingdom Metazoa; phylum Chordata; class Mammalia; order Artiodactyla; family Ziphiidae; genus Mesoplodon; species Mesoplodon densirostris. The sequence continues at coordinate 58,514,708 of NC_082673.1, read as the reverse complement.
CATAGAGAAAGTTCACAAGGAAATATACAAATCTATAGATGTGAATTTTGCTCAATAGTGAATTGCCGAGAAAGGAGCATTTGAGGCTGTGTGAGTAGGTAGTGAGTGTGCAGTTTGGGGAAGAGAGGCAGAGGTTAATAAAAATGAAAAATATAAACTCGCCTTCTTTCCAGACTTGTTTCTCTGTTGCCTTCAACTAAATATCCTGCACCACCTTCAACTTTGTATTTTAAAAACTTAGCTCATTCTTCCTTATCCCTAGCTCTCTACTCTTGGCCTCAGACAACTGCTTCCCTGTAAAAAAATAACGTGTTTATTGCACCACAATAAGCCCAGATCAATAGGCTGGAAACCTCGTAGCCAATTTTCACTCTTTTCTCTCCTCTCCCACTCTAAATCCACCACCCAGTCCTGATGGGCCTTTCTCTGCAAGGTCCACTTTCCTTCCCATTTTCTCAGTCACTGCTGCAGTCTATGACCACGTGGCCTTACACCAGGATTACGGTACCAGCCTTGGGTCAGTCTCCTCTGCTGCAATTAGTTCTACACAGAGCTGCCAGAAGAGTCATCAAACTTTGTTTTCATCTCTAATGTTCTATTTGCATTAGCTTTTACCAACTCCCCAATGTCTGTTGAATAAAATCTAAGCTCCCCTTGACCTCTAAGGTCTTCTGTCAACTAGAAGTACTCCTCATCTTAGCATTCTCAGCTTTCATTATTTCTTGATGGAGCCCCTCTATTTTTGTCAGGCTAATTTGCTGGCTTTGCTCTCCACACGACACTGTGCCCACAAGCACATCTTTGCTTGGCCCATTGCCTCTGTGTGGAAGCCTGGGATCCCTCTCATTTCTGATGCCTTGAACCTAGTTTCTTCCTCTCCTGAATCCTGTTAGGATCACCTCTTTCTAGGCTTTATATTAGATCTCATTTAGCTGTATACAGTTCATAATCTCCTTGGTATCTGTATACATTTCAATAATTAATTTCCATGTGTTTACATAACTCTGTAACAATGTCTTCAGTTTTCCACATGTATTGTTTCCTTAAAAAAACTATATAAATTCTTGAGGGAAGGAATTTTACCATCCTTGTCAATCACAAGGGTTGTAAAGAGATGAAATGAGATAGTTTATGTGGAAGTACTTCGTAAACTACCAAGTTTTATTCAAGTATAGTGTTGGAGTAGCACTGTGGGGTGGCTGAAAAAGACAAGGACTTAGACTTGGAAGTTGGAATTGGAAGAGTTGAGTTCATTTACTAGCTTCATCTTTCACCAGTTATGTTGTTTTAAGCAACATTTAATCTTTCCTGAGTTCTAGTAACCTCACCAGTGAAATGACCATAAGATGCCTTACAGGGTAGAAGGGGTTTTGAAGCTCAAGTAAATTGATATCAGACTTTTTTACAGACTTTAAAGCACCATATAAATGTATGTTTTTCAGTAATGATGCGAGGTAAGCATGTGTACTAATAAATGTTGACATAATGACCAATGCATTTTGACTTAGTGACTCAGAAAGATTACAAGATGAAGAGCACATACCATTATGGCATAAGCATCATCACTTCATAGATGGCATATCATAGCAGATGCAAGTAGCTTTAATGATTCAAGCATACTGAACATTTCTGACTTACAAAATAGGTAAATAGGACTCTAGATATATATTAATGGAATCAAAGACCTCATACAAAAACAGTGTATTTTTTAGAGTAATTTACTGTGTTTATTAATTATGCAGGACTATTTGAAAGGCATGGCACTTGACCAAATTCTCGCAAGTTCTGGGCACTATATTTGAAATGCATTCAATATTTGCTCATTCAACATTTTTTGTTTTAGCAAATATTAATTGTACCCCATCTCTACACCAAGAACTGCTTTAGGTCCTGGAGTTATATTGGTGAAGACAGTTCAAGTTCCTGTTCTCAGGGATCTTACATTCCAATGGAAGGGAGAGAACGTGTAAATAAACTAATTATAGATTATAATAAAGGCTACAAAGAAAGTAGTAGTGAGGGGGCAGGGTGAGGGAGCACTATAGATGGCACATTCAGGAAAGACATCAAAAAGGAGGTGACATTTAAGCTGAGATTGGAGGATGAAGCAGAGAGCCACAGAAAGAGCCCAGGAAAGAGCATGCCAGACTGAGAGAAGAGTGAGTGCAAAGGCCCTGAGGCAGGAAAGGGCTGGCTGTGTTAAGAGGTCTATGTGGTTGGAGCATAGTGATTAAGAAATCTGGAGCCAGATCATGCAAAGCCCAGTGGGTCTTGGTGAGGAATTTGGATCTTATCTTACATGCAACGGAAAGCCACTAATGGAGGTTACATATCATTGAAATTATAATTATACTATCTTCTTTAAATCATAGTCAGTTTTATAAATACCTTGGGCCATTTCACAAAGCTTAGCATGATTTGCTTCAAAATGTTCATTTAAAAGAAAAAGTACTAGGCATTTTAAAATTTGGGCCTCCTCCATATGGGTGGGTGCACTGGGTAGGAGCTGTCATAGGTTCTGCCTGCTGTTACCCTTACCTGTCTTGTGAAATTAGGATTCTTCACATTCCAGATGCAAGCTATCTCATCAGCAAAGAGGTCACCTTCTGGGATCCTTTATTAGATCCTTAAAGCTATGCAGTCATAACAAAGGAGACTGCTGATGTTCTAATATGACATATCCCTAAACTATGTTAGGAAGAAAAAGCCTTGTGCAAAACAAAGGTGCGCTGTCATTCCTTGTACATGCATAAAGTATCTCTGGGATACATAAGACACTGATAACATTGGTCACACCAATGGTGAAGAGACCTGGGTAGCTGGGGAGTACAGTGGGAGAGAATTCTTACTGTATACCTTTTTATATTTTTTAATGTTTTAAATAATGTAAACATGTTAACTTTTCAAAAAAAATTTTTTATAGTATAGTTGAAGGATAGTTGATTCACAATGTTCTGTTAGTTTCTCAAAAAAAGATGCTTATCTTAAAAAAAACAGACAATGTCTCAAAATTGATGAGAAGGAATTTGCATTGCTAAGTAAGCCTAAAGTTATTCTATATAATTAAAAGGAAGTTTAAAATCTAGACCTATGCTGTTCAATACCATAGTTGTGAGCCATGTGTCTATTTAACTTTACATTAAACAAAGTTAAATATAAAATTCAGTTCCTTGGTCACACTAGCCACATTCCAAGGGCTTAATAGCCATTAGCTGCATGTGACTAATGGCTACCATGCTGTATAGCACAGATATATCGATGGAATATTTCCATATCATGGAAAGTTCTTTCAGATAGCCTGCTATATAGACTTATGCAAAATACCACCAGGGTTCTGATCTAGCTCTCAAGACTTAGCTGATTAATACATAGAGACTCAGGAGTACAGTAATTTAAATATATTCAAATGCTGATTCCCCCAAGATGACTCAGTAGAATGGTACTTTGAAGTATAATCAAAACTCCCACCACTAGATATCTAAGGCAGGCAAGGATATAATTTTGTCACTACAAAAAAATCAGTTTGCACTAGTATAAACACTGGCAGTTAACGGCCTGGAAGTTAAGAATTATTTTTCTAAATGTAAACTTAGATTAAGTAAAACTAACATACTTGATATTTACTGAATTTGATATTCTGCACTGATTCAATAAATGAGTCAACAGTACTAACATGATAAGGGTGAGTAATGAGACTCAATTATATTCAACTTCTATAGTACAATTTGTCAACTCTTCTCATTTTTGCTGTCATTTATGACCACAGCTTTTCACAAATTAACACATTTTATTTATTTTTTTAACACAATTTAACTGACCATAGTCATCATTTTCCTTCTGATACTCAAATTGACAGAAGTTAGCCAATGAGTGTCCCTTTAAACTGGCTTCTGTGTTCTTCCAGCCAACACCATTATTTTTTAAAGCTTTCTTGCTTTCTGGACTAATAAAATGTTTTAAGACTCACCTGTACCTTCCCAGACCCAGACATGAATCAGTCATTCTTCTTAGCCATGTTGTTTTCTTTAAGTGAAAAATAGCATCAGACCCCAACTTTTAGAAATTAGGATTGCATAGTGTCAGCCTCGTGATGATGGAGTAATATTGTTCCTTGACCATTTCATTGAACAGAGCTAGAAAAGATGTATTTTATTAAATGGTATTAGTTTATATTAATATTTCCAGATTAGTCCTCACATTACAGTATGCCTACCTCAATTTTTCATTCTTCATCCAAATTGTATTTCCTTTTTTTTTATAATTCAATGAAACATTCAATTATCACTCTCAATAAAAATGTTGGATTCTTAACAAAGTTACCACAATCACTCATTTCTTTGATGATAAAAGCATAATACAGTAATATTTAGAAATAGTAATACTAGCAGTGAAACTACTACATTACATTCAAAATTTTCTTTGCTTTTCTCTTAGAATGCATCTCACTAAGGATGTCCAGACCAACTATTTTGCCACTCAGTAAGTCTTCATTTTGCATGCTTATATTATACTTACAAGTACAGGCTCTAGTCCTTTTGTCTTGGTCCATCTGAGGGCATCAGTAAGCAGACAACTCACACCTGAGTTCTTAGATGAAGTGGCTTTCAGCTTCTCACTTTTTCCTCTCGAGAAACTAGGATTTTGTTTCAAATGCAAATAATCTCATCAATAGTTAATGGCAGGGGCCTCCCTGGTGGCGCAGTGGTTAAGAGTCCGCCTGCCGATGCAGGGGATACGGGTTCGTGCCCCGGTCTGGGAGGATCCCATATGCCGCGGAGCGGCTGTGCCCGTGAGCCATGGCCGCTGGGCCTGCGCATCCGGAGCCTGTGCTCCGCAACGGGAGAGGCCACAACAGTGAGAGGCCCACATACCGCAAAAAGAAAAAAAAAAAAAAAAAAATAGTTAATGGCAGATAGGCTAGCTTCACCTTACATATAGATTTTTATATGGAAAGAAATGGACAATGTTCCAAAATTATTAGTGAAAAGGAAATGATATCACTGGGTAAACCTGAAGTAATTCTAACCAATTAAAAGTAGGCTTAAAATCCAAACTATACAGCTATAGTTTTGCAAATCAGAGACATACTGGACAGGTACCTACACACATAATTTTGTCACTACAATCATTCAACATACTCCTGTGAGGACAGAGGCAGTTATCCATCATTTAGCATAAACAGATTTTCTTGCTTAACCTATGAATGAGCCCAAAGGAAGATTTCTAAAAGGAAGTTAATCATACCTGGTTGGTTTCCTAGAAGAAAAAACAAAATAAACCAATGAACCACAGTTACGGAGCTGCCTAATCATTAGTGATACGGAACCGGAACTGATTTTCTACATTTAATCTGGCGGGTAGGTCACTACTGACTCACGACAGCAACTGACTCAGGAGAGCAGAGCTCTGTCAGGGCCTAACCCAGAGGAGGTGGTACCATCACTGAATGCATTGCTAGTGGGCTAGAGGGTAGCTCTGTGCTGACCTACCCTGGGCCTCGCTTTGCTCCTCCCTTGAGCTGTGTATTGAGTAAAGGAGCTTGGTAAATGGCGGCTGTTATTAAATTAGAGAAACTCAGCCTGATTGCTTCTCTCATGCCCCCGGGCCCAAATGCCCAAAGCTGAGTTCAATGCACCTGTTTGTGTACCCAGAATACTCTGTGCTCACCTACTACTATACCACTTACTGTGTAGCATTGTGATTGGTGGCAATCATGTCTGTCACCCCACTCAACTATATTTCCTTCATGTAATATTTTACCATTATAGAGGTCTCCAGAAAATTTACCTTTCCAGTTGGGAGTTGCTATATAACCTCTTTATTAATATCAAATACACTTCTTAATGTTAGACTTAAATACCTCATGAAACCCTGATTTATCTTACATAATAAAGTATATTGTAAGCTTTTTTAGGTATATCCTAGAGAGCAATAGCTTGAAAATTATTTACAAATCTCTAAGGAAGTCCAATATTCAAGTTTTCTAGAGAACTTTGCAATCCATTCACTAAGATTAAATAAACATCCACAGCAGAGCTGAATTAAATGGTGTTAATGTCATTATACATTCTTTAAGGTAGAGATTCTCTTGTCCATTTCTGTATCTGCAGTGTTTCAAGGTACTTAATATAACGCTCAGTAAATATATATTGAATGAGTTAAGTATACATGTAAATATATATACCTCTTTTTAATCACCAATCCAGGATAGGTGTCCTTTAGTCACCTACCAGAGACCTCAGTTTGAAAGTGACTTCAATCTACCTTTTTTAAAAAGCCCACTGATATCTGAAGTATGTTGCCTAAAGGCTACATGGCCATCATTTTCTATAGATTTGGTAAGCTTTATGTCAAATTCAGCTCTCAACAGAAGAATTTTTTCTGGATTATAACTAGCCATTACTAAAAGTTGACAAAAGAAAAACATCCACATGAAAATTGTTGCATTTTTTTTTGTAAAATCACTAAGACAGTTGCCCAATTTTCTAGAAAGTAAGCTCCACAAGGGTAGAGACTTCACTGGTTTTAATATTTTATATGCAGACCCTTAAACAAGCATATACTGTAGGCCTAAATGAATATTTGATTTGTAGTGAACAAATGAATGAATTCTATAATTCAGTATCCTTCATATAAAGAGTTACATAATAATTCCTTTTTAAGATTTATTACAGGAAAAAAGTTTGTCTTCCTGAAAAAAAAAGTTGTGTGCTTCTTTTCATTAGACAGTAAGAACTTGTTTTCTTTGAATTCACTTCCAGGAAGAGCAAAGTGGGACCATTCTAAGAATACCTTAATTAGTCTCTCTTTGTCTCTCCTCTTTCGAATGAATACTTTTACACTGCCACCAGAATTACCTTCTGATAAAACACAGGGTCACAAGATTAGATCCCATGCCCCAATCTATTTTATCCAGTATTAAAGCCCTAATCTATTTCTCCTTGCACTTGCCCCCCCTCTTTCACACCCTCACTTACCTTTACCCCTGTTTATCCGTCATGTTTCAGCCATACGATTTTCTCATACCCTCAACACATCTTGCTTATTCCCACCTCCATGACATTCCTGATGTTATTTCCTCCACCTTCCGATGCCCTTTCCTCTCATTATTCCAAGAATTAGCCCCTTTAATTCCCCGATCAAAGATCTCATCCTTTGATCTTGCACTGCCTGTGTTTGAATCAAGGTTATTTGACTTCTTTAAGCCTTGGTTTCCTCACGGCAATACTGTAGTTTCCTATCTGATAGGGTTGTTTTAAGTACTCAATAAATATTAGCTCTTAGTATTAATAAAATTTCTTCTATTTACCTGAAATATATTTTTGTTATTCCTTATACCTTAACTTACGTACTTAGATTATTTGTGCCTGAGGAACCATGGTCCTAGAGTAGAATACATTTCAAAGTTCTCTTGTTGACCCCCTCCCCACATATTCCACACCCTAGATAGAAATTGATGTTAGTTTTGTTGTTGCTGTTGTTATTCATCTAATATTTAACACTGTCTTAATGTAGCCATTGCAATTTTCTATCCTCCAAAGCTAATGCTTAGGACAGTGACAGTTGTATCTTTTGTATGTCTGTTTGTGTATGACTCTATGTAATATTTCTGCTATGAATTTGAATTTAGTATCTGCCAAATTGATGTGTGGTTATATTCACAGAAATAGGAGCTGCTCAGTAAATGGTAGCACTGTGCATTATGTAACTTATGTTTACATATAGTATCTTATTCAGGTCTCACAATAATCCTATTAGGTAGGTGGTAATATACCTATTGTAGCAGTATCTCTTTTGTTATCATTATGACACACACACTGATTTAACACAGATGGCTAAGTCATTAGAAGAGCATCTTGTAAGAAACCTAAGTGTGCTGAGATTTCTTTGAGTTTCTTATTCTCTTCCACAACAAAGCCATTAATTATCTTTTTCTCCCAAGATTGTTTCTCTGTTTATGAGTCTATGTTTATGACTCTAAGTGGGTCTCTGTTTCAAGATCTATGTCTTCTTACTTGGCAGCCATTTTCTCAGAACTAAGGTTACATCATCTGACACACAATGTCAGAACCAATTTCAAACTCTTTTATAAATCCCTTTCCTTGTTCTTTTGGTATGAGGAAAATATATAACGCGTATGGAAGAAAACATAAAATTTGAATGGGACTCTTATAGGAAATCTTTCTGTTCATGAGCATGACAATTTACAAATTTGAGTAGGTGCTGTGTTCCTCACCAACCAAACAAACCAAGGAAGCAGATAGCTAATATTCTTAAACATTGTATAATTTGGGTCTTATCATGGACATTAATATTTTTCTATTTCAAGGATCTACAGAAAGTATATCCCTTCAGTTGGGCAGAGGCTATAATATTCCCTTATTATTCAGCTCAAATATATCTCAGGATTACCTAAGCTCTTATAAGACCAGTCAACTTTAGTTTGTCGTACATTACATGGAATGTTATCAATTATTCTGGATATATTTGGAATATACACTGGATATAGCCTGAAAATTATTTATAAATCTCTAGTGAGCTTCAAGTGAACAAGTTCTCTGGAGAACTTTACATTTTATTTGCTAAGATAAAAACAGGTTAATTAAATGATGTTGGTGTCATTAGACATTCTTAGGCACCCACAGTGAGATGCTGCACATATCAAGACATGATTCTGTCCCCCAGCTTGCAATCTAAAATTAGAAATACACAGGCAAGCCAGATAAACATAGACAGCACATTCTTTTAAGACCAAAAAGAAATGATGGGAGGGAAAAATGAGAGTGGTGAATCAAGTCAAAGGGAATTGACACATATTCTATCTTCTGCCTTTTACTTGTAGCCTTAATTACCTCTATCAGAAGTGATCACACTGTTAAAGTCAGACAGCTAGGCTGTCTGATAGCCTCTGAAGGGTGACAGAACACTAATGGGATTGCCATGGTATAGTGTCCTCAGCTTTGGAGGTCCAGAAACTCCTTTTATCCAGCAGCCCTGTTTGTCCCTGCTTGCCTGACTCTGGGTACTAAAGTCTACCTCCAAGCCCAGCACTGGAAATGAGTGCCAAGCCAGTATGTTAGCAAATACCCGCTCCGGTAGCTGGTGGAGTTTGGAAGTAGTGCACTGCAGCAGGCCACGTGGTCTGGACTTGAACACAGCCCTAGCTGCCCTTGTGAACTTCAGGTTGAGATCTCCCTATTGACCCCTATTCTGTGTGGTCAGGCTACAAGCCTGGCTGGCCCTCTCCATGAAGTTAGGTTAAAAAAGAAAAAAGCACCTCCACTGTGCCAGGCTTCATGCTCTGTGATAGGAATACAGACAAATAGGACCTAGGCTCTCTTTTGGAGCTTACAGCTTATTTGGGGAGACAGCTCAAGAACAGACTACTTCAGTATAATGTGGTAAATGTAGTGGCAGAGGGGTGGTGTGGGTAAAGGCCAGAGGAAGGGTACCCAGCCCAATCTGGTGGTCAGGGAAGGTGACAGGAGTCAGGGGATAGTCTGAGAGCAGGACAGAACCTGGAGAGTTGCAGCCCAGAAGCCAAGAGAGTGTGTTAAAAAAAAAAAAAAGAGACAGAGAGAGAGAGAAGGAAGAGGAAAACAGTCAGATTCTTCAGATATTGAACAGGATGGACTTGAAGAAAGTCCATTGGATTTGACAGATAGAAAAGGGATCATTGATGCCTGTTGACAGGACAGTTATTGAGGAGGTGGAGGTATGAGAAGTCAGTGTCATGTTCATGTTGAGGAATTAAGGGGAGGCGAGAAGTGGAAAATAAAATCTTGGCTGTGAAAAGAGTAAATTAGAGAGGAATATATCATTAAGGGAGTTGGTCTTGACTTTTGATCAGAAAAACAGGTTTCTTTAATTTTTTTTTTTTTTTTTTGCGGTATGCAGGCCTCTCACTGTTGTGGCGTCTCCCATTGTGGAGCACAGGCTCCGGACGCACAGGCTCAGCGGCCATGGCTCACAGGCACAGCCGCTCTGCGGAATGTGGGATCTTCCCGGACCGGGGCACGAACCCATATCCCCTGCATTGGCAGGCGGACTCTCAACCACTGCGCCACCAGGGAAGCCCTGGAAAAACAGGTTTCTAATCAGAGAGAAAGGAGCTGGTGGAAGAGAAAGAGAAAGAGGTGAATGATGGATCAAGGGAACAGGTTCTTGATTCCAGTTCCAGATCCCATTCCTGTTTCCTCCTGAGATGGGCTCTGACTCCCACTTCTGATTCTACTAGCTCCCTCCCCCCAGGGATGGACTTTGCTTCTAGTCTCTCTTGTTCAGACTCAGCTGTACCTCCCTGAAATGTGAGAGTGACACCCACTGAATGTCAAGAACCGCAGCTGCATAGAAATCCTGACCAACTTGCTTCCCACAGTATTTATTAATCTACAAAGAGCTGATACACCTTTTCAGTGACTAGAATACTTTTGTCTGCCATCTAGAACATCCTTCCCTGTGTCAGGGTGCCGTGGTGGTTCAACTATTAACTGAACTTATCAATTGGGAGGTTGCTTGTTCAAACTGGATTATCATAAAGAGAAATATTTTGAGAGTGATTTAATCCAGCCTCTGGTGAAACCTGAGAGTAAGGTCCTTCTAGTGGCTGGAGTACCCAAATCCACCTTAGAGGGTGCTTGCCAAACTCTTGCTCTCTGACAAAATTTTCTAGACTCCAAGCAGACCATCTTTTCCCCACCTTTGTTATTTATAATGATGTTTTAGTGAGGTTCACCAGAAACTGCACCCTCATCTTTCTCTACCAGAGGTATATATAATCTTAGTAATTATGTATGGTTTTTGGTAGTTTTAGCTTTTGGTGTAATTTCCAAGTTATTGGAGGTGACCCCCCCTTCACATTTCTTTTAATGAGTGCACCTCTTCTTTTATTTATCCCTTTTTGGTTTTTCATAGTCTCTGTTCAGCAGTTTAATGAAAACTCTAAAATGAAGTCAGGTTTTCTTTTAAAGTCCAATAATGGAATTTCCATCCTCTTTTTATTTTTAAGGAAACAAATTTAGAATCTAATAGAAAATCGTCACAGCCAGATTAAACACTGGGATTGGATGTTTATTGTACTCGCTGTAATGCTTATATTTATATGATTACCAGAGAGCTCATCAGCAGCCTCTTGAGGACAGCAATTTGTGTCTGTCATGTACTTTCCCTACATACAGATACACTTGGTAGGTACTCAATAAACATATGAATGGATTGATTTTAACCACAGAGTTCTAATAGATTGAATGGTGATTTGTCATCTAGTAATAGATGTGTCTTCCTAATGCACAGCCCTCAATCTTGCTCTTTTGCCTAATAAAGCACATAGGGCAACATGTTTTCCAAAATATTATCCTCTTCCTACCAAGACAGGGACAAAATAGCACTTATGTGGGATTCTGCAGGTTTAAGTTTGAATTAAATGAGAATAAAGTACCCAGTCCACACCTGGCAATATATTTGACATGCTTTAAAGTTTATTGAATAAAAGAATGAATTGGGCAATCATTTAACTTGAGACCATTCCCTTAACAGTAAAATAAAATTATTACTACTTGCTCCACATCCCACACAAGATTGCTGTAGGGAACAAATGATAGGATGTTTATGCAAGTGCTTTAAAAACTGTAACATACATTACTACTTTAATGTGGGATTTGTATGTTGACTTAATGTCATTCCTATTAACTGGTATTTTTGCTATCGATTCATTACAGCTACCATTACTATTAAAGACCCCAACTAACCACAAAATTGTTTTAAACATTTTTAATACCGCGTTTAGACTATTTCTAATTTTGTCTGGTTGCAGGTCTGTGGTGCCATGTATGACTGTGATAGACTCATACTTTAAAGAAAAACATTTATTTTTCTGGAGTCCTGTTTTCTACCTCAAAGAAATTTCTGGCAGAAAGAGCACGAATCAGATTCCAACCTAGCACCTTAAGTGAACAGCGATCACGATACTTTAAAAAGGGAAGCGGACAAAGACCCCAAGATAGTTTCCCCCAATTAAAATCACTTTGACCAACGACAGCACCCAATGGGGAGACTGGGGAGACCGGGTAGATTCTAGGGCTCGGAACCGAGAGGACCGGGAGTACGAGGGCCCCTCCCCTCCCCCTTCCTCTATTGGAAGCACCGCGGGGCGGCGACCGGGGTCCAGCGCCAGGACGGTTGGGGGTCCACGAGTGGGCGGCCACGATCCGCGGCCAGTTGGGGTCAGCGAGCGCCGCGGCCTTTGGGGACTCCAGCTCCCAGCAGGCACCGCTTCGGCGGCCAAGGCGCGTGGCGGCGCTGCCCGCTGGGACTCGTAGTGCGGTCCGGTAGGAGAACTGGGGAGTCAGCCCTGGCTCCTTTCACCCACGTTTCGGAAACTGGGCCTGGAAGGGATCATACCGGTCCACTCGTGCCCAGCGTCCCTCAGGGGCGGGTGAGAGTGGAGCAGGCCTGGCCCGGGTGGCCGTGCACGTGGGGGGTGGTTAGAGCCTAGAAACCCGAAAGCCCCGCGCGCCACCCACCGCCTAGGTGACAGTTAACGCTTCTCCCGGGTGGAGGTGGGGCGGGATGTGAGGGAGGAGGGGCCGTCCCACCCGGCTCCTCGGAGACCAGCCTGCGAGCCGGCCCTCCCTTCCCCCACGGGCCCTACGCCGCATGGGCCCCGCCCCCCGGCCGCGGCGCGTGCGCATAAGCCCCGCCCCCGCCCCCGCCCCACCCCACCCCCACCCCCGCAGCGTCCGCCGCCGCCACCTCTCCCTTCCTCTTTGCTCTTTCCTCCTCCTGTTTTCTTTTCCCTCCTCCCACTCGCCTCCTTTTCTCCTCCTCCTGCGGCGCTGACGCTCGCGCAGGGCCCTGGCGTCAGACGCGCGGGGGCAGGGCGAGTGCGGCGCGGTGTATAAGTAGAGGGTGCAGGAGGCGGTGCTTCCCCTTCTCCCCGGCGGTTAGTGCTGAGAGTGCGGAGTGTGTGCTCCGGTCTCGGAACACACATTTATTATTAAAAAAATCCAAAAAAATCTTAAAAAATCTTTTAAAAAACCCAAAAAAAAAATTTTACAAAAAATCCGCGTCTCCCCCGCCGGAGACTTTTATTTTTTTTCTTCCTGTTTTATAAAATAACCCGGTGAAGCAACCGAGACCGACCCGCCCGCCCGCGGCCCCGCAGCAGCTCCAAGAAGGAACCAAGAGACCGAGGCCTTCCCGCTGCCCGGACCCGACACCGCCACCCTCGCTCCCCAGCCGGCAGCCAGCAGCCAGCGGCAGCGGATCGACTCCGTTCTGCGGCTGTTGAGTAGTTTTCGATTCCGGTTGATTTTTGTCCCTCTGCGCTTGCCCCCGCTCCCCTCCCCCCGGCTCCGGCCCGCGACCCCAGCATTCGCTCTTCCCCTCTCACGGAAAGGTCGCGGCCTGTGGCCGTGCGGGCAGCCGTGCCGAAATGAACCCCAGCGCCCCCAGCTACCCCATGGCCTCGCTCTACGTGGGGGACCTACACCCCGACGTGACCGAGGCGATGCTCTATGAGAAGTTCAGTCCGGCCGGGCCCATCCTCTCCATCCGGGTCTGCAGGGACATGATCACCCGCCGCTCCTTGGGCTACGCGTATGTGAACTTCCAGCAGCCGGCAGACGGTGAGAGCCGGGCCTGACGGCGGGCGGGCGGCCATGAGGCTCAGGCGGCGGCGGCGGGCGGGTTAGGCCGGCGGCCCGGGGGGAGGGGGCAGGAGGGCATGTCACCAGCCCTCCCCGGGGCCAGCGGGGCGAGGCTCGGGCGCCAGTACCCCGGTTCCCCGCGCCCACTGGGACCCGCGCTGCCGGCAGCCGCACGCCCCTCGTACGCCGGGCCGCTTCCTCCTTTGCGACCATTTTCTCGGCCTCAGCCGCTCTCAAACTTTAGGGTGATGACGCGCCGGGAGGGTGGGTGAGAATGGGTTCTAACACGACGCTCCCGCCAGTAGCTGCGGGATTCTGGGGTGTTGAGCGCCGAGCCCCCTTTTCCGGTAATAGGTGGAGGCGCTCCCACCACCCGAGGCTCTTGCCGGCGCCCCAGGACGCCCCAGGAAGTGCATTTCGTTGCTCGAAAAATACCACGTGTTGAACCCTGTAACCTCACAGGCCCGAGGCCTGTTCCGGCTACTGGCCCAATCGCCTGGGGGACCCACGGGGACTTAGAATAAAGTTAATATGGTGGTCTGGTGGTGGTCAGCAGGCTTCTGATTCCGTTCTTAATAACTTGTCAGTGACTGATGGCTCTGGAAGTATAAACTACCAATGAGACGTGCATTGGGGTTTTTCCTCTAGTTAAGACATTTCTCACTCTTAACAGCAGGTTAGGAGGGAGGGGATGTGGAAGAGAACCCTTTTGGAGGCCATCGTTTTCTCAGGCTATTTAGGTAGTTGTGATTTTTTTAATCGAGTTAGTTTCGTAGTACTGGTGATTTGTTCGGAATATTTTTTTCCCTCAAATAGTTTCTATGGTTTTGAGGAATTTTACTTAAAAATGCCGTCACCAGTTTTGACTGGAAGATGTTACTTGTGAGTGTCGTGTGGACTGGACTATTATGTGGCATTCTAGTGGTGGTTTCCTTTTTTTTAAAGTAGTCCAGAATATCCATACATCATGGGGAATGATTGAGCACTAGAGTCAGCTTGAAATTTATGGGCAAAAAGACGCAGCTAACCTTGTGTTTTTAAAGTAAAGTTAAACAGTTTGCAAAAAATCCAAAATTTGGCAAACAGATATGTGACCTGATGACTTGCCAGGATTTTTCTTTATCTGGATCAATTGACTTGCAAAAGTCATTTTCACTTGACTTTATGGTCCACTTTTGCCCTTTTTTCCCCTGGCTACTTGAATATATGTCAAGTGTTACAAAATATAAGGAATTTATTTTTATTTTTGTAGGAAAGGCCTTAAAGGTGGAATTGAAACTTTATTTCATTAACAGATCTGGAGTTATTTAGTGATCAGCTTTTCACTAGGTAAAGTTAATACTGCGATTTTTGGGTAGGCAGGCTATTGAGTGACAGCAAGCCCGAAGTTGTAAAACTGCACTGCAGGTTTTCTGCCCTTTTGCTCTGTAGGCAGTAGCTCAAAATGTCACTGGTTCTTCCCAACTCTGGTCAAGATTTATCGCTGAATGAAAGATCAAGGAAGATAATTTGGGGGCAGATAATCACAAAGTGAAGAGTTGATAGAGAAAACTTGGACAAATTCTAGAGAGCATGAAATGTAAACTTCTGAAAGTGGCTGTTATTCTTTCTAAATTTAACAATTTTAAATCCGAAAAAAACCCATTTTTAAAATTTCTTGGGGTTAGAAAAGTTGAACTTCAGGTTACCGTGGTTACAGTACACTCACTGTATATTACCCATCTATTGCAGTAGACGAGTATTGTAACTACTCAAAAGAAGGTAGCATTTTTCCATCTTCCATTTATTTCATTTCTATATATACAAATTATTGTCTTTCCAAATATTATTTTCAGTGGTTTCCAGTTTTTTCTCCCCCTTATTTATTGCTACATTGATGTATTTGTAGAATAGCTTCTGAAAGTGACCAGTTTCCAATTTAACAGGAAGAGGTGACTCATTCAAAAGAAGCTCAAGCAAAGTCAGCTAAAAAACTAGGGGAGCTGAGTAGGCGTGGTCAATTGATAAATGAGCTGACAGTTGTTTGTCACTGTCTTCTAGAAACTAAAACTTTCATTTATAGAAAGAAGTGGCTGGAAAATTTGTCCTCTTAACTAATTTTACAGTTAACACTAGCATGGAATTTGTGAAAATTGGTGTTTCAGGACTTCAAATGGACTGTGTGTTCCCACTCTTTAGGGACTAGTCTTTTCTACTTAAGGATATATTTTTCCATTTAGAGTCTAAACTTCTGTAATAAGTGTTTCTTTAATGGTACAGGTGCACATAATTTGATCCTTCATAGATGTAATCATAGGGTAGATTTTGAAATTTTCTAGCACTATTCAGAAATAATTGATTAATCATCAGTTATTAAGTAAATGAGTGATCTAAGATAAAATTGGTTTTATATGTAAATAAAGCATTAAAAGTGAATTGTGACTATCGTAGACCTTGTATTTCAAAAGTTTTGTGTTACATAGCTAAGTACGTCCAACTTCACTTTAGTTTTTGAAAGCCTGATTCAAGTCTCTCCGAATGGATAAAGCCCTTCTTTTTTTTTTTTTAAAACATGGCCATAGGAATTGTGCCATGAATCACTGAAATCCCCCTAATAAGTCAGGAATTTTTTTTTTTTTTAGAAAATGGACTAATTTTTTTTCAGTACTGACAGTGATAAGCAAGAAACAATTTTGACAAGTAACAGAGAAGTTAAATGCTTGAAAGTCCATAAACTGCTCTGCTTGTGGATAATGTACAGTTGCTTACTGTCTTTTATATTGCTTATTAAGCAGATTGTGAAGGGGAATCTCGGTTTTACAGTTGACTAGGAACAAAAAGGTGCTTTTAAATTTCATGGCAATTAAAGGAAGAGGTTGTTGCAGAAATAAGTTAGTTCTTAACAATACGTCATCCATTAACAAATCTGGGGTTTTTTGACATTTGTCTTCTCTTTTTGCGTTGTACAATTTAAATCTAGACTGGTATGAGGTAAGGTCCAGCCATCTTGAAGTTTAAAGAGGTAGAGGGACCATGTGCCCTACTGTTTCCTGCACAATAGTTTATATAATTTTAAGTGGGCTGTAAAAGTTTTGAAATAATATTTATTTTGAAAATGTCCTTCCTGCAGCGGAGCGTGCTTTGGACACCATGAATTTTGATGTTATAAAGGGCAAGCCAGTACGCATTATGTGGTCTCAGCGTGATCCATCACTTCGCAAAAGTGGAGTGGGCAACATATTCATTAAAAATTTGGACAAATCCATTGATAATAAAGCACTGTATGATACATTTTCTGCTTTTGGTAACATCCTTTCATGTAAGGTAAGCAAAAATATGACAGGTAAACATACTTACAGTGTTTTAGTTACTTTTAGTTTATTCCTTAAGATAGCAACCATGCTCTCTGTTAATGGATATCTTTATTTCCCAAATGCCCAGGTTAGGTAGCTGACAAGTTATCTCTGAATACTGGAAAAATGCTAAATCAATAGCAAGTAATGAAAAATTATTACACATTTTCCCCTAGGTGGTTTGTGATGAAAATGGTTCCAAGGGTTATGGATTTGTGCATTTTGAGACACAAGAAGCAGCTGAAAGAGCTATTGAAAAAATGAATGGGATGCTTCTAAATGATCGCAAAGTGTAAGTATATAAATGTTTAGTTAACCATACTTAAAATGCTTTTAATAGTTCATGCATTTTACAAGTAATATATTTGTGCTCTTAAAAGAGATACAACTAAAATGAAAATTAATAAACCACATCTTGGTAGATTTTATAATTGTCTTTTCTCCACATTCAGTGTAACATACAAGTAACAGTGAATTAATACAGCTGGTCAGCATTCAAACAGAAAAGAAACAGCAGAAGATAGGTATGCTGGAATATAAAGCTTTTTCAAAATAAGTGCATATTAGTTGAAAAACTAGAAATCCAGGCAGAAACTTAATCATAATTCCCAAGGTAGTAATTAGCCCCTTTTACATTCAAAGCTGAAGCTAAAATAACTTGCCTGTATTTACATGCTGGTATGACAGATAAACTGCGATACAAACCCAGTGGTCTAAATTCAGAGCCCAGGGTGACTCTCTGCTTGGCTTTACTCCCACAGTTTATTGCTGGAGTTTAAAGATTGTCATAATTGTTGTTTCAACACCTTTTGGCTCCCTTCCCCATGTAAAGATAAATCGTAATTAAACCAGAAGTCTTCATGATTAATCTTTTCTGAAATAAACTTGTTCTTAAAAGTTGCAAACTTTTAAAATAATGACACCGATAAAACCTCTATAAGACTTTCTGCTACAAGTTGTAAAAATACAGATTTTGTGGAGCCCAGAGAAATTACAAGTCTCAATTTTATCTTCAATGCCAGTGGATTTTGCTTAATTAGGCACATTCAGCTGTGCAGTCATATTGTGAGTGAGCTGCGAGCTCATGTAAACTGCAGTGATGGCACACAAATTGGGTTTGGTTCTTACAGGTCAACTGCATCACTCTTAGGTGTGGTTTTCATAAATCTGCATCAAGTGGTATGGTCAGTCCGTACATGGAGGAGCCATGCACGTGGTGTTACCTGTTCGAGTTCTGTCAATTACATGATTAAGGAAAGACTTTGTAGTGTGTAAAGAACCCCATACAAGTCTAAGAAAACCAGCAACTCCTCAATGGGAACAATGTTTACAAAGGCTAATTCTTAAAAATAATACATCTTTAAATGAGAAAAATGTTCAGCATCATTAGTATTCAGAGATGAAACTATCTTTTGCCTGTCAGCAGTGCTTTAGGGGAAAAAAAAGAATGGCTACCACTGGTGGAGGTCTAGATTAAATAAAGAACTTGATTTATTGCTGTTTTTTGAGTATAAAATGATATAGCCCTTTTTGGAAAGCAGTTTGTAGGTATAAACTTAAGATCATTTATATACCTTTCGAGCTGCCATGATATCTGCAACTCTATCCTAAGAACAAATGACAAAGTTTCATAATGTGGCATTATTTACAAAAGAAAGTTTTGTTGTCCGCAGTGGAATATCATGTTCCCACTGAGAACATTTATAAAACTAATTGCGTGGAGAAGCAGCACCATATGGGTGGGGGGGAAGTGTGGGGTGCAGCTAAGGGAATAAAATGTAGGTGTCTCCTATAGAAAGGAATTGTGCTGGACTAAAGTTCTTAAGCACAGAGAACAAAAAGGCCTATGAAAAGTCAGTCATGACTTGGGTGGGATTATGGGCGATGGTTTTTTTTTTTCTTTAAGAAGATGTTGGGGGTAGGAGTTTATTAATTTATTTATTTTTGCTGTGTTGGGCCTTCGTTTCTGTGCGAGGGCTTTCTCTAGTTGTGGCAAGCGGGGGCCACTCTTCATCGCGGTGCTCGGGCCTCTCCGTATCATGGCCTCTCTTGTTGCAAAGTGCAGGCTCAGTAGCTGTGGCTCACAGGCCTAGTTGCTCCGTGACATGTGGGATCCTCCCAGACCAGGGCTCGAACCCGTGTCCCCTGCATTAGCAGGCAGATTCTCAACCACTGCACCACCAGGGAAGCCCCTGGGCGATGGTTTTTTGATGTCTATTATATTCTTTAATGACACATGTACTACTTTTAGGGAAAACCTCAATTTTTTTTTTTTTTTTTTTTTTTATCCGCGGTACACGGGCCTCTCACTGTTGTGGCCTCTCCCGTTGCGGAGCACAGGCTCCGGACGTGCCCGCTCAGCGGCCATGGCTCACGGGCCCAGCCGCTCCGCGGCATGTGGGATCTTCCCGGACCGGGGCACGAACCCGCATCCCCTGCATCGGCAGGCGGACTCTCAACCACTGTGCCACCAGGGAAGCCCGAAAACCTCAATTTTTAAAACACATTTTGTTGATAATGCTGCAGAGAAATTTGTTCCAGGCTGTTGTATGTTAGAGTACAGAATTCGGTAGCTTAAATTTATATTTTAGGAGATTGCAAACTAAGTGCAAGAGCCATGTTGAAACAGCAACGATAAAAGCTTTTCTGTCTTTTCACTGGCGTGGGGCAGGCATACTCCACTAGTTTGTATTGCTGGACGTAATCTTAACCCTAGGTTAGCTAGAAGGAAGGGAGAGGAGTGTGTATTAAGAAAAATGTTTTTTTTCGTGATTATAGTTAAGAGGTTTGTCCTCACATTTCACTTAAGGCCCTATTTCTGTTTTATAGTTTGCTTTTTATTAGAGATTCTGAAATTATCAGTAACTATTACAGAATCAACCATCAGGCTTAATTAACCTGAACTTCATAAAATAGAACCGAATTTTATAGTTCTTATCTATTTTATTAGATTTGTTGGACGATTTAAGTCTCGTAAGGAACGAGAAGCAGAACTCGGAGCTAGGGCAAAAGAGTTCACCAATGTTTACATCAAGAATTTTGGAGAAGACATGGATGATGAGCGCCTTAAGGATCTCTTTGGCAAGTTTGGTAATGTGTCTGAATTAAATTTTTATACTCAGTTCTGAGTAATTGTTCTATGTTAGTTTTGGCTAATATTTTATACTAAAAAAATAAATGGGACTTCACATATTTTAAAATATTGTAGTTATTTGGATTAAGCTACTGATAGTCCATTATACTAGCATATAAATAAAATTCTATCCAGTTTAAAGGTTAATAGCATTGTATTAGCACCATAAGGTGTGACTGTGTAATTGGAACAGATCTTAAAAGCTTTTGCTGTGTTAAGAAATTGTGCTGGATTTATGCACTAACAGATCCCATCTCATCAGAGGTGTTGCATGAGACACAGCCAACTTAGGTTGGAATGTAGTCTTTAATTATGGGACAGGAAAGCTGGCCAGCTTTAGGATATTTGGCCAGTGTCAGCATCATGTTTGAGCAATTTAAAATAATGACTTTTAAAGACAAAGATCCAGATTTTCCCGTGAAGTGTGTAACTGGTCTCACTTTAGATAGTTGTGTAGCTGATCAGAAAATGAACTTTAAATTGTACCCTTGCAGGTGATTTACTTGCCCCTTACCTTTGCTTTCCTTTTTGTTTAACTTAAATAGGTGTCCCCTTTTAAAAAGCATCTCAAATCGTAAAGAATGAGGAAATCTAATACTTTACTATTGCCAAGCTGGCATGCCACATTGAACCCTCTAAAGCAGATTCTCTGTAATCAGATGTGATTTTTAATCTTTTTTTCCCCACCTACCTGAGATAATACTTAGCACTTCTGTTAAGTCTGTTTTATTTCAGGGGGTGGTGGGGGAATATGTGTCTTCAGAAACATGCCACCTCCTCCAGGTGCTTCTGCTATGTCAAAGGTCAAACCCGTGTTTCCTCTACTTGTTGAACATCAAGTGGGCCAAGGCTTAAAAATTCTTAAAGAAAAACAAATTGTTTTAAAATAATGCATCTGTTTTGTATTAATGCTAAGAATAAAACTTCATCATTTACATTTGTCTAAAACATATCTCCTTAAATGGAAGGAGGAGTGTTTCAGGGAATAGAGTATTTACTTAGCTTCTTAGTAGAAATAAAGGGTCTTTAAGAGAATATTTAGTGCCCATGGTGGGAGAGAAGAGGGTGGTTATAGGAGGAATAAATTTCTGGAGGCTTAGAGTTTTTTTTAATCCCCATTTTTATGTTTTTTTTCATTGCTTTGTTTGTGTATTGAAACTTGAAATGTATAAACTAAATGTTGTATGGAATATCTTTGAATCATTAAAAAAAATTTTTTTAGGACCTGCCTTAAGTGTGAAAGTAATGACTGATGAGAGTGGAAAATCCAAAGGTTTTGGATTTGTAAGCTTCGAAAGGCATGAAGATGCACAGAAAGTAAGACTTAAAATATACTAACCAAAGGCAGTGTGGGTTTTTCTGTATTTTATAGTAAGATGTGGGGGTATAAAGTTGAGTTGCTCTTGCATTGAAATACACACGCGTACCAACGGCTAGTCTACATGTTCATCTCCACGTGTATTGTTTTGAATTACTTGCATTTTATATATTTTGAGGGTATAAATTGAAAACCTCTGTTGTCTTAAAACCTCAAAGTTTAGTTTTTATGGTGGGTCCATCTTTAGCTTTTATAATCTAACAAACTTTCTTTATTGTTAAAAAATGAATTTATATATTACAAGTTAGTAATTTAAATTTTGTGGTCTTTGTAAGGCTGTGGATGAGATGAACGGAAAGGAGCTCAATGGAAAACAAATTTACGTTGGTCGAGCCCAGAAAAAAGTGGAACGACAGACGGAACTTAAGCGCAAATTTGAACAGATGAAGCAAGATAGGATCACCAGATACCAGGTTCCTTTTTTAACTGAACAAGTGAAAATAAGACAGGGATGAGGAAACCTATTTTATGTTCATTTCAGTTACTGACAGGTAACTGGAGGGTTTGAGAGGGGAAAAGGAGAGGAAACATGGGATAAGATAATAGGAAGTATGCTTAAGTAACACTATGGTTTTCTTTTTCCTTTTTCTAAATTTTTTTTTTCTTTTTTTTTTTTTAGGGTGTTAACCTTTATGTGAAAAATCTTGATGATGGTATTGATGATGAACGTCTCCGGAAAGAGTTTTCTCCATTCGGTACAATCACTAGTGCAAAGGTAAAGCATATGACGCACTTTTTTTTTTTAAGATTTGGGAAAAATCCATGCCCATGGATATATGTATATAAATTTTATATTTCATATGGAGTGTTTTTCTTTATAAATGAATGGTCAAATAGTTTTTTCTTTTCTCTAAAAAACCAGCCTTTCATTTTTCAGAAAATCATATCTTTGCTTCATTACTTCAAAAACTTATATTCAGGGCTTCCCTGGTGGCGCAGGGTTGAGAGTCTGCCTGCCGATGCAGGGGACACGGGTTCATGCCCCGGTCCGGGAAGATCCCACATGCCACGGAGCGGCTGGGCCCGTGAGCCATGGCCGCTGAGCCTGCGTGTCCGGAGCCTGTGCTCCGCAACGGGAGAGGCCACAACAGTGAGAGGCCCGCGTACCGGAAAAAAAACCCCAAAAACAAACCAAAAAACCCACTTATTTCAGATTTGAAGTGGCTAGAAAGGCTACATTTGATGACCATAGTGATCGATCATCACATGATATGCACTGTTCTGTACTCTGTTAAACTAGTTATTTTACTGGTTAAAGGAAGCAATTTATTAGGGAACTGTAATTGTTACTATTTGAGCTAATCTATACTTGCTTACAGAATTCACTCTGGGGAGTCAAACTTAAAGCCCCCTAAGAGTAAAGGTAGAGATCATGTTTGCTTTTACTTGAAATCAGAAATTAAGAAATAAAACAGTAAGATTCTAGTTTAAATTCTGGAATTCTGATATAAGAACTTCTGCTTTAGGTGTTTTTTCTGGTGTCCATGGCCCAAGAATCCTTCTGTATTTAAAGTTCTGTATGTATGTACCTTGAGGGTGGGAAGAGTATCTAAAACTTTAAACAGATTCTCAAGAGAGTACAGGAAAAATTAAAACTGAGTGGTCTGGAGTGACCTCGTGGCTGATCTTTTTACTCTGCAACCCCATTGACCAAGGGAACTTCTACCATAGAATGTTAAGGAGCATAGTAGAGGAATCCACATGAAAATGCAAGTGATGTAGTTGTCTTCTGTTTCATTCAGCCTGTGCTTTTGTAAAAGAACCTGGAGTATGATAGAATCTATTCCTGAGTTTGTTTATCCTCAGTATGTTCCCTGAAAATCATTTAAATTGAATATTGTGCATCAGTTTATTTTGAATGTGTGAAGAAGCATGTGTGTTTTACAAAGGAGGGTCTTTGTTAAGTCCTTTTCAAAAAGTCCTTTGTGGATCATATCGCTGTTGGCAAGGAGGTGAAAAAGTTTCACAGGAATTCTGGGAGAGGAGGTCATTATGTTAATTTGATAATGCTTGCTGAAAAACAAATTGGTCAAGACAGAAGTGTAAAAAGGTGACCCCTCCATTTTTCATTTTCAGTCTTCAAAAGGAGTTTGGTTGGCCTTTCCAGATAATTTTCCATGGTTGTATACTTTTTGTATACATATAAACAGTTTTTATAAAACAGGATCATAGTATACCTATTCTGCAACTTGTCTTTTTACTTAACAGATCTAGCTATATATTTATTTCAGGCATTTTCTCATTTTTTGCTAAGGGCTGAATATTCATGGTATAGATGTACCATAACTTATTTTACTGTGCCTGTATTATTGGTCATTTGGTTTGCTTTGCATGCTAACACTGTTAGACCCACCACTCTAATAAACATCTTTATACATATATTTTTGCACACACACCGGTATTTCTGGAGTTCAAGAATTGAAGTTTCTGGTTAGTGGGTGTGTGTATTTAAAATTCATACAACTGAATTGTCCCAAAAAGGCTGAACAAATTAAATTACTACTAGTCTTGTCAATTTAGTAGAAAGTGGTATGCATCTTTTTAAATGAGATGTACTTTTTATGTGTTTACTTGTTTAGCCTATTTTTTGCATATTTTTATACTGCGTTGGGTATCTTTATTGATTTAGGGGAAATTTCATGTCAGCGCTTTGTTTTATGTTGCAAGTATTTTCTCCAAGTCTTCCACTTAGGACTTTGGGGGTCTTGTGTCATCTTAGATTTTCCCTGTATTTTTGCATCTTATGTTCAGATACAGAATCTTATCTGGCAATTTGATTTTTTTCACTGTGATGTGAATAAGAGCTCTAAGTTAATTCAGAATTATCCCTTTGTACCACGTACTAGATAGTCCAAAGTCTGTCTTTTCCCCCGTTTTAAAATGTAAGCTTTAACATACGAAGTTCCCATAATTGCATGGGTATGTTTCTGGACTCTGTTTTTTGAGATATAATTGACATAAAACATTCAAGTATACAACAATTGTTTGATATTTGTATACACTGCAAAGTGATCACAATAAGTCTAGTTAACATTCATTACAAAACATTTTTTTTCTGGTAATGGTAACTGTAAAGATCTACTCTCAGCAACTTTCAGATGTATAATACAGTATTATCTGTAGTCCCCATGCTGTACAATATGACCCCATGACTTGCTTTATACCTGGGAGTTTGTACTTTTTAGTTACCTTCACCCCGTACCTCTCTGGCAACCACCAGTCTGTTCTCTGTGTCCTTGAGCCCAGTTGTTTGTTTTGTTGTTTTGATTCCGCATTTATTTAAGATCATTGGTCTCTGTTTGATTGCTGTTTTGTTTGTTCTGTGCCACCAGCATGCTGTTTAATGTAGCTGTATAGCATGCTTATGTATATTGCAAGCCTACTGAGAAGTTCTTCGCATCTCCTCATTGCTTGTTTAAAAGATTTTGAGTCATTATGAGCTTCCTGAATATTGTTTATACCCCAATATTTATGGCCCTTGTGGTCTTGAATGTGATTTTTTTTTTTTTTTTTGCGGTACGCGGGCCTCTCACTGCTGTGGCCTCTCCCGCTGCGGAGCACAAGCTCCGGACGCGCAGGCCCAGTGGCCATGGCTCACGGGCCCAGCCGCTCCACGGCATACGGGATCTTCCCAGACCGGGGCACGAACCCGTGTCCCCTGTAACGGCAGGCGGACTCTCAACCACTGCGCCACCAGGGAAGCCCAAATGTGAAATTTTAATTTTAAAATGTGGATATTATGATATTCAACTGCTTTTTCCTCCCCTCTAACGAGTAATAAAAGCATCTTGTCAGCTCGAATTGCTAGAATAGTCAAATTTTAATTGTGCATGTTTTTAGTGGTGCTAAAATTTAGTAGGCCTTGATTGTATTTAGAAATTAAACCTTAATATTGAAAATCTAAAACCTGAACAAAGTTGCTATTGTACCTCCACCCCTATACTTCTTTTGCTTGGCTGGGATAATGCATGCATGTAGTTTACCCTTAATATTTGGATATCAAGGGAAAAATTGTGGGAAAAAATGATGAAAGCATTGACAGGGTTTAGTTAAATGTGAGTCAGCGGCTATAGCTAATACTCTGCTTTTTGTGCCTCATCCTACCATTGCATTAATCATGTGGTTTCTTCCATTTTCTTTTAATAGGTTATGATGGAGGGTGGTCGCAGCAAAGGGTTTGGATTTGTGTGTTTCTCCTCCCCAGAAGAAGCCACTAAAGCAGTTACAGAAATGAATGGTAGAATTGTGGCCACCAAGCCATTGTATGTAGCTTTAGCTCAGCGCAAAGAAGAGCGCCAGGCTCACCTCACTAACCAGTATATGCAGAGAATGGCAAGTGTAAGAGCTGTGCCCAACCCTGTAATCAACCCCTACCAGCCAGCACCTCCTTCAGGTTACTTCATGGCAGCTATCCCACAGGTAGGTTTTAGAAGAGAACAAAAACCTCATGAAGTTTTCCTCTTCAGTCATCTTTGTGCCCCACTAAAAAATAAAGCCCTAAGGTGAAGAGATGTTAATTATGATTGGATTTGAAAAATGCTTAGAGTGTGAGGACCTGCTAAATGTTTTGCGCGCATAACTAGTTGCATTATTTGCTTTTTTCTTTAGCTGATACATTTGCTTGCTTTTTACAGACTCAGAACCGTGCTGCATACTATCCTCCTAGCCAAATTGCTCAATTAAGACCAAGTCCTCGCTGGACTGCTCAGGGTGCCAGACCTCATCGTAAGTTTTTTTTTTTTTTTTTAAGGTTGCAAAGTATTTGAACTAAAAATATAAATGAGGCGAATTAGCTGTTATATCCCAATGGTATATTAGCTGTTGCTTTTTATAGTTTTTTTTTATGGGTGTTCATTTTGGGGATCCTAGCATTTTGTTTTTAAAAAAACATTGTAAAATGTTTCACCTTTCCTTAAGACAGCAATATCTATGCTGTTTTGATTTTCCTTTATGACAAGTTTGGGAATGCATCCAACTCAGTTTCATATTTGGTTAGGCAGTAGTTTTAAAAGATCTTGTTCCATGTATGAGGACTAGGGTCTAGGCATTTTCAGCCTTGTCCTGTGGAATAGTGCTGTATTGCAGGAACACTTAGAATCAGATTCATGTATCATATTCAGATATTAATAAGTACTTGTCCTTGTATGAATGAAAATTTTTTATTTACTGATGCTCTGATATGATTAAGTCTGGAGAAATGGCATATAGGAGCCTAAGCTTTTAAAAATGGTTTGTTTATGTTTGGTCATCTATAGCCTTTTGTGTAAACCTCAGCTCTGAAAAAGCGGCATGAACACTTGGTGAGTTTTTCCCAGTTAATGTGTGTTCGTATCTTTAAACATAGCATTCCAAAATATGCCCGGTGCTATCCGCCCAGCCGCTCCTAGACCACCATTTAGTACTATGAGACCAGCTTCTTCACAGGTTCCACGAGTCATGTCGACACAGCGTGTTGGTGAGTCTTAACCCTTCCTGTAAAAGTTGGTCTCCAATTTGAAATAGCAAGATAAATACGAAAATCTTTTTATTTTTTTAGCTAACACATCAACACAGACAATGGGTCCACGTCCTGCAGCTGCTGCAGCTGCAGCTACTCCTGCTGTTCGCACCGTTCCACAGTATAAATACGCTGCGGGAGTTCGCAATCCTCAACAACATCTTAACGCACAGCCACAAGTTACCATGCAGCAGGTGTGGATTTAATGATTTCTTTATAAAGATGACAGTCCTTGATCTCAGTCAAAGACAGCGAAGACAACTGTATGATAAATGAGAGCTTAAGCTATGTAGAACATCTTGTTGAGGTGCCACTAATTGATAGTACGTAAAAGTGTCTTCTATGTGCTATACTCTAGGAACTAGACAAGCATTCAGCAGTCCCTCATCCTGAATTACATATGTGATATGAGAGTTTTGTCTGGCATAGTCGTAAGAAAGGGTGAAATAAAGTTCAGTTTATGAGATTTGGCTTCCCTTTTTTTTTGACCCTAGGACCAAAATCGTCGTTGATCATAGTAGAAGTATGATTCCAAAGAATACTCCAGATAAAAAAGAAAATTGAACATCCCCTGTGCTTATAATACTTGAGCACTTAGGTGTTAATGTGGCTACCTTAGGCTGTATTTCTGAATCACTCAGCTTCTATTTATGTTTAGATTACAGTCTTTATCCAATTAATTTCCAGTGATGGCTGTATTTGTACTTGCCATTACTTCTGTACTTTTTAAACTTAGTTCCCGTTTTCTTTCTAGCCTGCTGTTCATGTACAAGGTCAGGAGCCTTTGACTGCTTCCATGTTGGCATCTGCCCCTCCTCAAGAACAGAAGCAAATGTTGGGTAAGTACCTTTGTCCCACCTAGTCAGTTATAGAGACACTAGAAAATAGGAAGACATTTAGACCTCCTCTGTACCTAATAAATGACAGCTAGGGTGGCAGGATGTGAATTGGCATGAATGGTTATGATGGCACAGTTTGTCTGCCTGGAAAAGCTATAAAATGTTGCCTTTGGTGGACAGCGTAATAGGGCATTGCTTGCCGTGTACCCTGCCACGTTTTTGGAAGAAGGAATTTGAACCAAATGAGTAAAACCACTTTGATTTTGCCTGAGCACAGATTTAACACTTTAATAGTAAACATAGCTTCAGTTCATCTTTTTTTTTTGGCAAACTGACAACTGCCAAGAATTAATTGCCTTGTGGTAGATCTTAATCCGTTTTATAGCAATCTTCTCATGAAAGATACTGAAATGGTGGATTATGGGTTAGCATGTATTTGCTGTATACAAAGGGTTCTTAAACCGCAGTTTTAATATGGTAGATGCCTTAAAAATTTTTTGTTTTTTTGATTGAAGGAGTGTTTGAATGTTTTTGTTCCTAGGTGAACGGCTCTTTCCTCTAATTCAAGCTATGCACCCTACTCTTGCTGGTAAAATCACTGGCATGTTGTTGGAGATTGATAATTCAGAACTTCTTCATATGCTTGAGTCTCCAGAGTCTCTCCGTTCTAAAGTAATTTAAATTTTATCATTTATCTAGTAGCTTCTTATAGTACATATTCCAGGATGTTTTGTAGGAACTTAATATTTCTAGGACATTTTATAAGTGCTTTATACAAGTCATGCACAGTTCTAAGAGTTTTATAAATATTAATTGAAAATCCTAATAATAACCTATGGTGCTATTATCCCCATTTTATACACGGGGAAAAACTGAAGCATAGAGAGGTTAAGTAATTTGCCCAGTGCTCACAAAGCAGCTAGTGAATGGCAGAGCTTGGTTTCAAATCCAGTCACTGTAACTCTAGCATTCATGCTCTCTTAACTGTGCTGCATCTTTATTGGAGAAAGGGATGTTTGCTGATATTTCTCAACTTTGGGGGATTTTTGGTGGGGAGAGAGTTAAGAAGTGCAAGAGGTTCATAATTCTAGAACAGTGGTGGAATGGAACCCAAAAGATACGGATATAGTTGGGATGTTTTTCGATAACAGTTGTTTCCACTTTCATCTGAGGAAAGGAATTTGCCTATGTTGGACGTGTGTGTTGTCAATTTGAAATTATCATCTAATTATTATTTTTCAGAACCAGTTTTTCTTTTTTTCAGGTTGATGAAGCTGTAGCTGTACTACAAGCCCACCAAGCAAAAGAGGCTGCCCAGAAAGCAGTTAACAGTGCCACTGGGGTTCCAGCTGTTTAAAGTGAGCCTGCCCCCTATGTTTGTTTCTTATTTTATTTTAACAGTTTGAGCATATTTTGAAATATAGTAAAAACTCATTTTACCATTAGTTCAAATGCATTGCAAATTTTTCAAAGAGAAGTCGAGATACAGAGGAATTAAAGGAAACTTACCTGTTACCCTGGTATTGACTTGAATTTTTAAGCTCAGAGCCCTTTCAAGCACTTTGTATAGTAATTTGTATTAAATGGCTGTAACAGGGGTTGGCCCTGTATAGCTGTTCTTGGAGGGCTTTTCATAGCTTAATACATTTTCTTGGGTGGCAGCGATGACGGTTGCCTTTTGTTAGCCCCGAGAAATGGGGTGACGGAGCTGCGTAGCCGTTTCTGTGAAGTGGGAACTGGCTGGGGCTCTGGGGGCCGTGTGACATGTTGAAGCGGCCCTGCTCCACCTGTAGTGTGAGAACAGCCACAGACAACGTGGAGACCAGCGGGCATGGCTGTGGTCCAGCAGAGCTTCACAGAAGCAGCCTGTAAACAGGCTGAATTTGGCCAAGGGCTTTACTACTAACAAGTCTCAGTATTGGTCCCGTTAGTTTTCTTGTTAAAATATTTGACATATAACACTGTAAATTTAAGGTGTGTAACACGTTAATTGGATACATTTATATATTGTAATACGACTGCCATTATAGCTATAGTTAGCACCTCTGCCACTTAGGTAAAGATGCTTTCTTTTTAGTGGTTGGAATCATTAAATTCTGTCTCTTAAATTTGATGATTGTAATCTTTTCCCCCCCCCACATTTACAGATGATCAGGGACCATGAAAAGAAAGTCGTGCTTCACCGAAGAAAAATACCTAAACATCGAAAAACTTAAATATTATGGAAAAAAAACATTGCAAAATATAAAATAAATAAAAAAAGGAAAGGAAACTTTGAACCTATGTACCGAGCAAATGCCAGGTCTAGCAAACATAATGCTAGTCCTAGATTACGTATTGATTTAAAAACAAAAAAAAAAAAACCCAAAAAAATAGTAAAATATAAAAACAAATTAATGTTTTATAGACCCTGGGAAAAAGAATTTTCAGCAAAGTACAAAAATTTAAAGCATTCCTTTCTTTAATTTTGTAATTTACTGTGGCATAGCTCAGAATGTCACTTCTGTTTTAAATAACAGAATTGATAACTGAGCAAGGAAACGTAATTTGGATTATAAAATTCTTGCTTTAATAAAAATTCCTTAAACAGTGCACAGTGATGTTACGCTATTTTATTTCTCTTTGTAATTGGCTTGGGTAAATAGGTGATAAGCTGGAATTGGTGTAAGAACCTCTTTCATGAGAAAGTACTTCAGAGGTTCTTAGTTTTATGGAAAAGAGGCATAAGACAATGTCTGTCTGTAATGCAGTTTATGAATTTAGATTTCCATGTGAGTTCTTGAATCAAGGCATATATTTTATTTGTTAAATGACCTTAACATCTTTAGAGATGATGCCAGTATATGACTATCTATGTTAAGGTTTCTAGGCTGGCAGATAACTAGCTTAAACTCATTTATGTGGTATAAAACAGTAACAACTACTGTATTTGTTGGATAGGAGGGTATGGATAACAGAAAAATTACACTGAAGACTAGACGTATCAAGTGTACAAAATTTAGGATTCGTTTTCTTTTTTTTTTTTTTGCGGTATGTGGGCCTCTCACTGTTGTGGCCTCTCCCGTTGCGGAGCACAGGCTCCGGATGCGCAGGCCCAGTGGCCATGGCTCACGGGCCCAGCCGCTCCGCGGCATATGGGATCCTCCCAGACCGGGGCACGAACCCGTATCCCCTGCATCGGCAGGCGGACTCTTAACCACTGCGCCACCAGGGAGGCCCTAGGATTCGTTTTTTTAAGCCTTTTTAGAAGTCTTTTAATTTGATGATTGTGACTTATCTCAATGTAATACCTTATCATCCAAAGTACTTGTGAATAATGAAGATACAGGGCTTCTACATCTAGAGAATGGATGTAGACGATCAGGATTGGGGCCCAGGACATATGCATTAAACCAGATATTCCTGGCCATTTCAGTGCACTTCAGAGGATGGCCCAGTTTTAACTCTCTTCCATTCTCTACATACTGCTGGCAGAGTTAGCTTTTTAAGTTGCATATCTGATTATCTCATCACCGTGCTAGAATGGTCTCAACTCTAGCCTGCCTTTGGAAGCAAATAAATAAATCCAAATAAAACCTTGGCTGTGACAATGGCAGCCCTCCCTGCATGTTGAAGCATTATGATGCTTCTGTACCTGGAATGCTTTTCACCTTGGCTTCATTTGGAACCGGATATACCCAAACCCCACCTCCTATCCCATGGCTTAAATCAGTGCACCTAGTAGGCATTACAGTGATGATTTTGTATTTTGCCTGGCCATTGTCCTATTCTGACAGTTTCTTGAGATGAAAACAATCTTTGAGTCATCATGAAAGCATTCCTCAGTGCTTTAGGAAGGCAGAGGAATACATACTGTTTCTCAAAATTTGACTACAGAATGGTTCAAGCCTATAGGTTTTATTTATTTTTTTTTTTGCGGTACGCGGGCCTCTCACTGTTGTGGCCTCTCCCGTTGTGGAGCACAGGCTCCGGACGCGCAGGCTCAGCAGCCATGGCTCACGGGCCCAGCCGCTCTGCGGCATGTGGGATCTTCCCGGACCGGGGCACGAACCCGTGTCCCCTGCATAGGCAGGCGGACTCAACCACTGCGCCACCAGGGAAGCCCAAGCCTATAGGTTTTAAAGGAGCAATTTCTAAGATGTCTCAAGCTAAAGTTCTCACAGTTGGAAACCATTCCAAATCTAGAGTTACAGATAGGGTTTGCACAGACAGTAGCGTGCTTTATACATTGGATAGCTGGAATTCGGTATTTCTTGTGTGATAGGAAGATAACTCATTTCTATTTTTGAAATGTCTATTTTCTTAGAGGAGGCAGCAAAACTCAAGTAGTTGTCTGTGATCTACTTGCAGGAATTGACATCAAAAAAAGTCTTCACTATTTGATGATTCTGTATTTGCAGATTCACTAAAAGTTACTTGTAACCCCAAAAATCTACTTGTGCAAACAATAGATTTCAGTCATTTGCAGACATGCACACACACACAGCATCAAATTTTGAGTCACCTGAAATGCACATGTTCCCAGCTGAGGTCAAAAAGTCTGCCTTCTTGTTTCAGCTCTCATAAACAAGTATCCTTTTCAAGGTCATTCTTGTGCCGGCTCACAGGTATCTAACCCTGTTATTTCCCCTAGGAGCAGTGATTCAGTATTAACTAATTTCAGTGTTAGCAAGACTTCACAAAACAATCTCCACAATTAATGAGGACTAGTGTCTGATAAATGTATGGCTCATCATCGACAGTAGTTATTTTTGTTTGTTTGTTTGTTTTTTTTGTTTTTTTTTTTGCTGTACGCGGGCCTCTCACTGCTGTGGCCTCTCCCGTTGCGGAGCACAGGCTCCGGACACACAGGCTCCGCGGCCATGGCTCGCGGGCCCAGCCGCTCCACGGCATGTGGGATCTTCCGGGATCGGGGCACGAACCCTAGTCCCCTGCATCGGCAGGCGGACTCTCAACCACTGCGCCACCAGGGAAGCCCGACAGTAGTTATTTTAAAGCACCTAACTTCATGCAGGATTTGAAGTGAAGCAGAAGAAGGCAGCTGACACTACTGTACTGTACGTAAGGCATACGTACAGCTGCTTCTGTTGGAAGGTCTGAGATAAACTAAATTGATTACATTTTTCTGTGGGTAATAGATATATAATGGCTATTTGGAAACTGCTTGTTTAGCCTAGAATCTCCTTTTCTCCAGTTCATGTACAGTAAGACTTGCATGGATAAAACAAGCTAAAGTAATGTGTCTTGTTTACAGGATGCTACCTTTGATTATACTTACTTCTCTTCCTATCAATCAGACTAATGGATCACAAGTGAATGAGTGACATTTTGGAGAGTACTTTGAAATTTTCTTACTCTTGACGTAAAACCATGGTCCCTATTCATTTGCAGTGAGTAAATGACTGAAGAGGAGGACCTGGATAGTTGTGCTTAATAAGTGCATTCTCCCTGTAAGACCAGTTCTCATGGAAACAAAATCAGAAGTTTGGTTCAAGTTGGAAGCAAAGTGGGTAGAGCTGGCCGGCTCTAACCAGCCGTGATGGTCTGACGCATGCAGCTTTGCTGGAGACCAGTGCTACACGGATGAGTTCTGGCCTCCCTTTTTCTAGGCTTCACATTGACTCTCTTCTGTGAATATAACATATCTTCAGTTAGACAATCTAACTAGTTAAGTTGAAGGGTTTTTAAGTTACTTTGCTACATCTTGGATGTTGCTGTGTCTTCTCAGCCACCTGGTTGCAAGTACTATGTGTAAACGTGGCAGAATAAGAAGGTAACTATTTCACATTTTACATGTTACCTTATTTACCTTTTTATCTGTCCACAATTACAAGTTTTTTTGGGGGGGTGGGTATTGTCTTATCTGCAAAGGCAGAAAAACATGCAATTTATTTACTGACGTTGTTACTGACATATTCCCCAGAAAACGTGAAACAGGTTATTCATTAGCCTAAACTAACATTCTCTCTGTAGAGAAAAAAGCTCTTTACATTGGAAATCAAGAATCTCTTTTAGATCCACAAAATAAGTAATAACGGTTGATAAGGTAAACACGAGCAGATGGATTTGTGATTGGTGATGGGGTTCTGTTTCTGTGTACCCCCAGCCCCAAGTAAAATGTACTTGGAATATTTTGATTTTCAAATTGCTAAGTAAACATGCCAGACTGACATCCAAAAAGTTAATATTTCCCAAACTATTGACATTTTGACCATTTTCTTGTAATAGCATAAAAAGTTATAGTGATGTAAAAAGATGACTCAGATGCTAAATTGTATGCTAAACACATCCTTTCAATTTTTAACCTTGTTAAATCTCATTTTTTGTAAGTAATCATTTGCAAATGTTGGTGATTATTTACAGTGCCAATTATGATACAATGATAATTTGGTGGCACCATAGTTATGGGCAGCAACAAAAATTGTGAAATAAGTGTCTGAGGAATGGAGATCATGTGCACTAAGAGACAGCGGTTATGGGCACCTCTGTAGAGCAGGGATTCTTAAGATGGGTGGGTCATTGTTTGAAACTCAGAATTTCTTTAAACATTGAAAAGCTTGCTTTTGAATATTGAGCATGTGCTACATGTTCACTTATCAAGTGAACTCTTCACATGCACTATATCTAATTCTTATTACCATCCTATAAGTTTGATCAATCATATTCTCATTCTACAGATGAGGAAACTAAAGCTTCAAGAAGTTTTGTGACTTGCCCAAAGTCACATAGGAAGTTGTAGTGAAGCTAGGATTAGAATCCAGACCTACAGTTCATGCTCTCAACTTCTGTGTAAACTGCCTATGAACTACGAAAAAGTAAAGTTCCATAAAATCTCAGATGCTCGGGCTACCTTCAGCCTGGGCGTGGGAGATGGGATGATACAGGTATATCAAAGCGCATGAGAGTAAGCCAAAACATAAAGGTGCTTTTTTGTTTTCACATTTTAGGGCAGTCAAAAAACAGGGAAAGAGAAAGTCATTATTTAGAAAGTTAAAAAAGAGGTCTTTGACCAAGCTGAGCCTAAAATTCTAAATCAGAATATTTTCCTTTCTTCGGAGCATGTTGGACTGCCTGGGAATAGCAGACATTTCCTTTATCAACCCTGTGATCATTTTTCTGAGCTTGTTCATATTCTCATTCTAGGTTCCCTTGGAATTGTAAATGGACTTAACCAAAACGTTTTAATTATCCTGAGTTTTTATAAAATTTGTGGAATAAACTTCTGACCCTGTATTGTACTTCCGTGCCAATTAGGAAGATGTCAACCTTTTCTCAACAGTTATTAGCAAATAGATAAAATGCCACTGGCTGCTGCTAAAGAAGAAATTTCCAACAAATTAGGTATGTTTATTTAAGTAACGTACTGCCAGTGAGTGGCAAAGCCAAATCTAGAACTCCAGGCTTTCTGACTCGAGTCTGTGCTATTAACTTTCATTTTGTTTTGGTTTAATTTTTATTTCTCTTGCTAATCCTTTAAGGTGAAAAAACTTCGACAGGAATTCTTTGTATTTTCTTTACCAATTATATTTATAGATAACAATTTGTAAAGACAGATTTTTTTTTTTTGTCATCATTTAAACTTAGTTTTCACCTGATCTCAGAGATCACTGAAGTGATGTCAGAATCATGGCAGTCTAAGTCATTCTTCTTTTCTCTCTCCTTTTATAATAACAACTAACTAGACCTCCATAACAGAACAGAAGTGCCTCTGCACATTACACCAAGGGACACACCAGCCCACCTGTGCCAAAATAACAGGTCCGTAGTAAGGGCTGTGGATCTATGGGGTTTGATGAACCTGCCCTACCCACCAGCACTTGCCATGATGGGGGGGGGGGAAGCCTGGAGAGTGCAAAACTGGGCAGATATTCACAGGTGAGAGAGAATTGGTGGAAGTCCAGTCTGCCTCGGGAGATTGCAGCACGCCATCAGAACAGCATAGACACAGAGATGAGTGTGGATGCAGAGAGGAGGGAAGAACTCACAGGCAGCCGCCTTCCCCAAGAGTGCACTGCAAGGGGCTGGGCTTTTGGTGGCAGCAGTGGCAACCTCTAAGGTAGAGGAAGTAGAAAGTGGGGACCTCGCACATGGAGAAGGTAGGTGGAGAGCAAAAGTGGTGAATGAATGCCTGACTACCACAGTGGTGCCGAGTGGCTGGAGAAACCCATCTCTGTCCAGCAGCACCAAGTTTTCTGAGAACAGACATCCATGACTGGAGAGGAAAGAGAAAGGTAAGGATATCAAAGGGCATTAAATGCATTTCCTGGTGTCTGCTTCAGGACTTTAACAGGAAGTCCACCAACAAACCTCTGGGAGTATTCCACTCAAGGATCCCCCCACCAGGCTGTGGGCACCACCATTGCCTCAAGTGCCAGACTCGCCTCCACCCACTCCACTGCCAATTCCTTGTGCACACTCCTGAATGCATCCCAAGAGCTAGCTCCAGTAGACACGGGATGCCCAGATAACATGTCAAGCTCGGTGAGCAAGGGAGAAAGCCACAAACTTGAGCTTTAGAACCAGTCTGAAATACAAAAGAAAGGATTCCAATAGCCAGCCTGTTGAACTGTAAGAACCAAAGAGGACATAAGACCTTAGTTAAGGTGACTACTGCTTCAAATGTGAAAGCAGGAGTTCGTACCTACAAACATGGATAATCAAAGACGTATGGTATCACAAAAAGAAAAATAATTCTCCACCAACTGAACACAAGGCACAGTAGATTGCAATCTAACTGATAAAGAATTCAAAATAGCTTTGATGAAGAAATTCACTGAGCTACAAGGATACTCAGATAATTCAATGAACTAGGGAATAAAATGAACAGGTTTTTTTAAAATTAATTTTTATTTTATATTGGGGTATAGTTGATCTACAATGTGTTAGTTTCAGATGCACAGCAAAGTAGTTCAGTTATGGAAGGAATTCTTTAACAAAGAGATTTAAATTATGAAAAAGAACCAAATTCTGGAGCTGAAGAATTAAATAAATGAAGAATGCAATAGAGAGCATCAGTAACAGGACAGACCAGATGGAAAAGAGAAAAAAATGACTTGGAGAATAAGAATATAGAAATAATTCAGAAGAGGAAAGAGAACTAAGATCTAAAAAGAGTGAAAAAACCTTATGAGAGTTAATTGAATTCAATATGAAAGACAAGATTAATTGGTGTACCAGAAAGAGAAGAGAGAGATAAGAAGACATTTAAAGAAAAGCTGAGAACTTCCCAGAACCTGGACATACATACCATAAAGCTAATAGAACAGCCTATTACTTCAATGCAAAAAGACCTTCTCCAACACACATAATGAAACTGTTAAAAATCAATGATAATCTTAAAGGCAGATGAGGAGAAAAACATAACCTACAAAGGAACCCCCATTAGGCAAGCAGTGGATTTCTCAGCAAAAACTCTACAGGCCAGGAGCAAGTGAAATGACATATTCAAAGTGTTGAAAGATAAAAAAATACCAGCCAAGAGTATTAGGCAAAGTTATCCTTCAGATATGAAGGAAAAATACTCTCTCAAACAAAAGCTGAGGGAATTCACCACCACTAGACCTGCCTTGCAAGAAATGCTCAAAGGATTTTTTTAAGTTGAAATTAACATGCTAATTAGAGACATGAAAACATGAAAGTATACAATACTCTGGGAAAGGTGAAAAATAGAAAACTCATTAGAATGGTGTGTTAACCATTTGTAGTATAAAGGTTAAAGGAAAAGAGTATTAAAAAATAGCTACTATCATTCGTTAATGAATACACAGCATAAAAGAGGTAAATTATAACATCAAAAATATAAAAGGGGAGGAACAAAAGGGTAGAGCCTTATATATAAAGGCTTATATATGAAGACTTATATGTCATATATGAAGGCATATGAAGATAAGTTGCTATCAGCATAAAAAGGACTGTTGTATCCATGAGTTTGTTTAAGTAAGCTTTATGGTAAACACAAAGCAAAAAATCTAGAGTAGATTCAGGAAACAAAAGCAGGGGAGAGGAGGCAGAGCATACCACCATGGAAGACGGACAAAGTTAGGCAGAAAGGGGGGGAAAAATAAACAACGGAGATACAACCAGAAATCTAACAAGATGGCAGTAGTAGGTCCTTACATATCAATAATCACTCTAAATGTAAATGCATTGAATTCACCAATCAAAAGACCAAATGGCTGGATGGATTAAAAAAAAAAAAAAGACCCAAATATATGTACTGCCTGAAAGAGACTCATCTCAGCCCTAAAGACACATAGGCTCAAAGTTGAAGGGATGGAAAAAGATATTCCATGTAAGTGGAGACCAAAAGAAAGCAAGGGCAATCATACTTATATCAGACAAAATAGACTTTAAGCCAAAGCCAGTAATGAGACAAAAATGGTCATTATATGATGATAAAGTGGTCAATACATCAAGAAGATATAATAATCATAAAACTATATGCACCCAACATTGGAGCACCTTATATATATTAGGCAAATACTAACAGATCTGAAGGGAGAAATAGACAGCAATACAATAATAGTAGGGGACTTCAATACCTCACCATCAGCAGTTGATAGATCATCCCCACAAATATTAAGAAAACACTGGAACCATACTTTCAACCAAATTGATAAACAGACATATAGAACATTTCATCCAACAGCATGAGAATACATTTTGTTGTAAGTGCACATGGAACATTCTCCAGGAGAGATCATATATTAGGCCACAAAACAAGTCTTTATAAACTTGAGAAGATCTAAATCATCTATCTTTTGTGATCACAACAGTAAACTAAAAACGAGGAAAGCTGGAAAATCAACATGTGGAAAGTAAACAACATATTTCTGAATAACCAATGAGTCAAAGAAGAAATCAAAAAGGAAATAAAAAATTATCTTAAAATGAAAACACAGCATATCAAATCCTGTGCTGCAATAGTTCTGAGAGGAATGTTTAAAGCAATAAATGCATATATTAATAAATTAGAAAGATCTCCAATAAACAACCTAACTTGACAACTTAAGGAACAACTTCAGAAGAACAAATTAAGCCTGAAATAAGCAAAAGGAAGGAAATAATAATATCAGAGTGGTAATAAGTGAAATAGAGACTAGATAAAAATAGAAAGGATCAACACAACTAAGTGCTGGTTTTTTAGAAAGATAAACAAAATCAACAACTCTTCAGCTAGAATAAGAACATGAGAGCAGACTCAAATAAAATTAGAAATGAAAGAGGAGACATTACAACTGATTGCTACAGACATACACAGGATCATAAGAGACTACTAAGAAAAATTATATGCCAACAAGTTAGGTAACCTAGAAGAAATGGATACATCTCTATAAACACACAACCTACCAAGACTGAATCAGGAAGAAATAGAAAATCTGAACAGACCAATAATGAGTGAAGAGACTGAATCAATAATCAAAACCTCCCAACACAGAAAACCCCAGAACTAGACAGCTTCACTGGCAAATTCTACCAAACATTTAAAGAAGAATTAATGCCAATGTTTTTCAAACTCTTCCAAAACATTGAAGAGGAGGGAATACTTCCAAACTCATTCTACAAGGCCAACATTACCCTGACAGCAAAGCCAGATAAGGACACTACAAGAAAACTCTAGGTCAATATCCCTGATAAATATAGATGCAAACATTCTCAACAAAATATTTAGCAAACTGAATTCAAGAACATATTAAAAGAATTACACAAGATGAGCAAGTAGGATTTATCACTGAGAGGCAAGAATGGTTCAACATAGGTAAAACAATAAGTAATACATCATATTAAGGGAATGAAAGATAAAAATCACATGTTCATCCCAATAGATACAGAAAAAACACTTGACAAAATACAACATCCTTTCAAGACAAAAACCCTATGACCCAGCAATTCCACTTCTGAGTATATACCCAAAGGAAATGAAAACAGGATATTGAAAAGATATATGCACTCCCATGTTTATTACAGCCTTATTCACAATAGTCAAGATATGGAAACAACCTAAATGTCCATCAACAGATGAATGGATAAAGAAAATGTGGCATATATACAATGGAATATTATTCAGCCTTTTTTAAAAAAAGGAAACCCTACAATTTGTAACATATATGGGCCTTGAGGACATTATGCTAAGTGAGGTAAGTCAGACAGAGAAAGACAAATACTATATGATCTCACTTATATGTGGAATCTACAAAAGCCAAACTCATAGGGTTCCAGTTCAAGATGGCAATGTAGGAAGATCCTGAATTCACCTTATCCTATGGATATACCAAACCTACAGCTACAAATGGAACAATTTCCTCTGGGAAATTACCCAAAACTAGGCTGAGCAACTCCTACACATCAGGCAAATGAGAAAAAAACCCATACTGAAGCATGTAGGAGAGGTTGAGACACAATATTACCATAAACCCCACCCCTGGCACAGAGAACCCTGAATTTGGAGGAAACCCAAAATCTGGAGCTGCTTCTTGAAGAATGAAGGGTTTGAACCCTGTATCAGACACCTCAACTTTTAAGACCTGCACTTTATAGACGAGCCCCCCAAAATCTAGCTTTGAAAAACCAATGGGGTTCACGTCCATAATAAATACAAGGATACAGTGAACTGAGAAATGACTCCTAAAGGGCTTGTGTGCTCAGACTCACCCACCGCAAGGACCAGCACAGAGGGAGCCAATTGAGAGGCACTGAGACATCCTGTGATAAAGGTTTATTTGCTTACCTTAAAGCACTGACTTAAGGGGCAGGCACCTGATTTAACACACATCTAGGGACCTGCTGGGGTACCCTCTGGAGATGGATGCTCATGGGTGCTATCTTTGCTCTCTCCCTCTGCCTCATGTCAGCTTGCTGGTATCTGGGAAAGGAGCTTGTACCCTCCTCTAACACTGATTTTTGTGGCTGCCACCAGGGATACCTTTGAGATTGACTGGCTTTGGTGACCAATCAGGCTTACACTGGCAGGTCTCATAGGCATGTAACCAATGGAGAAAGTGTTCTTAACTGGCTAACACCCCCAGAGCACAAGAAGCAACAGACTGAGGCACCCAGTCCTACTGTGAAAGAAGCCTACTGGTTTATCTTCATAGCTGTGGCCTAAAGGGCAGGCTTCTAATTAAACACACATGTGAGGGTCCACTATACTCCTCTCCAGAGACCCCAAGTGTGGGCACTATCTTCATGCTCTCCCTCTGCTATGCTCCAGAGTGCCCGTATCTCCTGGAGAGGAGCCTGTACACATATCTGGTGCCCTGGTTTTTGTGGCTGTTGCCTAGGGGATGCCACTTGATTGCCTAGCTCTGATGGCCAGCAGGGCTTGTGTTCCTGAGTCCTATGGGACTGAAACAAATGGAGACAGATCTTGGCTGGCTACCATACCCAGGGCACTGTTCAGACAAGTGGACTGAAACACCCCCCGCACACACACACTTTCTGTGAGACAGACCAGTTTGCTTATTCTGGAGCTTCAACCTGATGAGCAGGCTTCTGGTTTGACACATCTAGGAGCCTGCTCAGCTCCAGGGATGGAGGCCAGTGGATAACATTTTCCATTCTTTTTACCTTGCTCCAGGTCACCAGTATCTCCTGAAAGGAACTATTGGGTTGGTCAAAAAGTTCGTTAGGGTTTTTCCATCAGATGTTACAGAAAAACCCGAATGAACTTTTTGGCCAACCTAATAGTATACTCATCTGTTGCCTCAATTTTTGTGACTCCCACCCAGGGAACATCTCAAGATCACCTGGATCTGGTGGCCAGCAGGACTTATGCTTGCAGTTCCACAGGTCTGTATATATCTGCATACTTTAAAAGCTGCTGCCTGGGGGTCTAGTTTTCAATCAGCCTGAATCTAGGTACTGAATGAGATCTTTCCCTTTGGAGTACTGACAGGTCTTGACATACCCTCAACTACTGGGAGCCACGAAAAATAAAACAGGCTCCTTGGATAATCACAAAAGTTTGAGAGACAAATAAAAGATAGGGCAAGGTTGAATGATAAGGCTCATCTCCTACACAAGACTGCTTCCTCAAGACAAGAAGAGGTGGCTGTTTTATCTAATACATAGAAACTAACACAGAGTGTCAAGGAAAATGAAGAAACAGGAATATGTTCCAAAAGAAAGAACAAGATAAAACCTCAGAAAAATCCATTAATGAAATAAGAATAAGTGATTTATCTTATAAAGAGTTCAAAATAATGGTCATAAAAGTGCTCACCAAATTCTGGAGAAGAATGGATGAACACAGTGAGAATGTCAACAGAGATAAAAAAATATAGCTCTTGGCCCTAGCGCCATCTTCTGAGAAACCTCCACACCATTAGAGTGAAGTGGAGGAAGAAGCAAATGTGCAGGCTGAAGCACAAAAGAAGAAAGATGAGACAGAGGGCCAAGTAAACTTGTATCCCCACGGAAGCCACAGGAGCAGAAACAAGGGCAGCCAGAGGCCAGGGACGCTGGTACAAATTGTTGGACTGCATACCTACTGTCTAGAACTTGTCTCAATGGATTTAGAACATCTTTGGCCATTCTGGTCGCCTCTCCCACCTCTGAGAGACCCACCTTGCTCATATAAAAATCGTCCCTTTTGGTCCTTTGCCCTGGACCTGTGACATTCTGGACTAGTTCTGTTCTCAGTTGTGGCTGCATATAACACATGTACAATAAATCAAATCTTTTGCTGTCTTAGCTGAAGAAAAAAATCATTAAAATAAAATATATGATAGTATCAAATAGAAATCATGGGGATGAAGAATATAATAACTGGACTGAAAAATACACTAGAGGTAGAGGGGTTCAACAGCAGACTAGATGAAGAAGAAAGAATCAATAAACTCAAAGACAGGAAAGTGGAACTTACCCAAGCAAAGCAGAAAAGAAAAAAAGTTAAGATAGCTTAAGGGACTTATGGGACAATATCAATCAGACCAGTATTACATTATACGGGTCCCAGAAGAAGGGGAGAGAAAAGGGGGAAGAAAACTTATTTGAAGAAATAATGGCTGAAAACTTCCCACACCTGGAAAAGGAAACAGAAATCTAGATCTAGGAAGCCCAGAGAGTTCCAAAAAAGATGAACCCAAAAGAGCAACACCAAGACGCAGTATAATTAAAGTATCAAAATTAAACAAAGATAGAGTCTTAAAAACGGGAAGAGAAAAACAACTTGTAATATTCAAGGGAACCCCCGTAAGACCATCAGTAGATTTTAATAGAAACTGCAGGCCAGAAAAGAGTGGCACAATATATTCAGGTGTGAAAGAAAAATAACTGCCAACCAGTAATACTCTACTCGGCTCCACAAAAGCAAAAGCTAAAGGAATTTATCATTACTAGACTGGCCTTATGAGTAATGTTAAAGGGACTTCATTAAGATGAAACAAAATGGTGCTAATGAGCAACAGGAAAATATAAGAAAGTATAAATTTCACTGGTATAGGTAAATATACCATAATATTCAGAAAATCTAACATTGTAAAGGTGGTAGATTAGTTACTAATAAAGCTACTATGAAGGTTAAAATACAAAAGTAGTGAAAATTACTATAACTACAATACTTTTTAAAGGGAAACGCAAGATAAAAAATGTAAAATGTGACATCAAA
This sequence comes from Mesoplodon densirostris, assembly GCF_025265405.1. Taxonomy (NCBI): domain Eukaryota; kingdom Metazoa; phylum Chordata; class Mammalia; order Artiodactyla; family Ziphiidae; genus Mesoplodon; species Mesoplodon densirostris. Next base: position 58,471,276 of record NC_082673.1, on the reverse strand, counting down.
ACATAAAATGATGGTGGGGAGGGGCATAGGATAAGAATGTAGACTTCCAGAGTGTGTTCAAACTTAAGTTGTTATCAGCTTAAAATAGACTGTTGTAAGTTATTTATAAGCATCACAGTAGCCACAAAGCAAAAACTTATAGTAAATACACAAAGGAGAAAAGAGAATCTAAGCATACCACCACAGAAAAATCATCAAATCACAAAAGAAAGCAAGAGAAGAAAGGAACAGAAACACTGCAAAACAGCCACACAACAATTAACAAAATGGAAATAAGTACATACCTATCAATAATTAAATGTAAATGGATTGAATTCTCCAATCATAAAACAGAGTGGCTGAATGGACAAAAAGCAAAACAAACAAAAAACCCAAGACTCAATATATGCTGCCTACAAGAGACTCATTTCAGAAGTAAGAACACACACAGACTGAAAGTGATGGGATGGAAAAAGATATTTCATGCAATGGGAACCAAAAGAACTGGGGTAGTTATATCAGACAAAATAAAGTTTAAGACAAAGACTATAATAAAAGACAAAAAAGGAATTACATAATGATAAAGGGATCAATCCAACAAGAGGATATAACATTTGTAAATATTTATGCACTCAACATAGGAGCATATATTTTATATTTATTGACAGACATGAAGGGAGAAATAGATAGCAATGTAATAATAATAATAGGAGATTTTAATAACTTGGTTTCATCGGTGGATAGATCATCCAGACAGAAAGAAAAAAAAGAAAAACCGGGGCTTCCCTGGTGGCGCAGTGGTTGAGAGTCTGCTTGCTGATGCAGGGGACACTGGTTCGTGTCCCGGTCTGGGAAGATCCCACATGCCGCGGAGCGGCTGGGCCCGTGAGCCATGGCCGCTGAGCCTGCACATCCGGAGCCTGTGCTCCGCAATGGGAGAGGCTGCAACAGTGAGAGGCCCGCATAATGCAAAAAAAAAAAAAAAAAATACCTTGAGATGAATTAAAATGGAAATACAACAAACTAAAACTTATGGGATGCAGCAAAAGCATTTCTAAGAGGGAAGTTCACAGCAATAGATGCTTACACATCAAGAAACAAGAAAGATCTCAAATAAACAACCTAACTTTATATCTCAAGGAACTAGAAAAAAATAAAATAGAGATGATAAAGGAAATAGAAAAGATTAATGAAACTAAGAGCTGATTTTTTTTTTTTTTTTTTTTTTTTTTTTTTTTTTGCGGTATGCGGGCCTCTCACTGTTGTGGCCTCCCCCGTCGCGGAGCACAGGCTCCGGACGCGCAGGCTCCGGACGCGCAGGCTCAGCGGCCATGGCTCACGGGCCCAGCCGCTCCGCGGCATATGGGATCCTCCCAGACCGGGGCACGAACCCGTATCCCCTGCATCGGCAGGCGGACTCTCAACCACTTGCGCCACCAGGGAGGCCCTAGAGCTGATTTTTTTAAAAGAAAAAATTGACAACCTTTAGCTAGACTCACTAAGTTAAAAAGAGTGAAGACTCAAAATCAGAAGTGAAAGAGGACATGTTACAGCTGATACCACAGAAATACAAAGGATCATCAAACTGCTATGAACAATTATATATGTCAACAACTTAGATAACCTAGAATAAATTGATAGATTCCTAGAGACATACAACTTAGCAAGACTAAATGAAGAAGTAGGAAATCTGAACAGACTGCTTACTAGTAAGGAGACTGAATCACTAATCAAAAACCTCTCAAAAAACAAAAGTCCAGGACCACATGAGTTAACTTATGAATTATACCAAACATTTAAAGAAAAATTAACAGCAATCCTTCTCAGGCTCTTCCAAAACGAGAATAAGAAACACTTCAAAACTCATTTACAAAGCCAGCATTACCGTGATACCAAAACAAGACAAGGACACAAGAAGAAAAAATAATTACAGGCCAATATCCCTGATGAACAAAGATGCAATAGTCTTCAACAAAATATCAGTAAACCAACTTCAACAATACATTACAAGGATCATACACCATGATGAAATGGGTTTTATTCCAGGTATGCAAGGGTGGCTCAACATAATATAATCAATGTAATATATCACATTTACAATATGAAGGATAAAAATTATATGATCATTTCAATAGATACAGAAAAACATTTGACAAAATTAAACATCTATTTATGATAAAAACTCTCAACAAAGTGGGTATAGAGGAAACATACCTCAACATAATGAAGGCCATAAATGACAAGCCCACAACTAACGTCATATTCAATGGAGAAAACCTGACAGCTTTTCTTCTAAGGTCAGGAACAATATAAGGATGCCCACTATACCCACTTTTGTTCAGTGTAGTATTGGAAGTTCTAGCCGCAGCAATTAGGCAAGAAAAATAAATAAAAGACATCCAAATTGGAAAGGAAGAAGTTAAAGTGTCACTATTTTCAGATGACATATTATATATAGAAAAACTTAAAGACACCACAGAATACCTGTTGGAACTAATACAAGATTCTATTTGCTAATAATGAACTATAAGAGAAATTAAGAAAATAATCCCATTTACGATTGCATCAAAAATAATAAAATAACTAGGAATAAATTTAACTAAGGAGGTGAAAGACCTGTATACTGAAAACTATAAGACATTGAGGAAAGAAAATGAAGAAGACACAAATAAATGGAAAGATATTCCACGCTCATTGATTAAGATGTCTATACTACCCAAAGCAACCTACAGATTCAACACAATCCCTATAAAAATTTTAATGGCATTTTTCACAGAAATAGAAAAAAACAATTCAAAAATTTGTATGGAACTAAAACACACACACACACACACACACAGATACACACACACACACACACCCCACATAGCCAAAGCAATATTGAGAAAGAAGAACAAAGCTAGAGGCATCATATGCTCTGATTTCAAACTATATCACAAAGGTCTATAATCAAAACAGTATGTGTCTCTCTTTATGCCAAAACCAGAGATCAACAGAACAGAACTGAGAGCCCAGAAATAAACTCATGCATATATGACCAATTAATTTAGGACAATGGAATCAAGAATATACAGTGAGGGAAAGGACAGTCTCTTCAATAAATAGTGTTGAGAATACTGGACAGCTCCATGCAAAAGAATAAAACTGGACCACTGTCTTACAGCATACCCCCCAAATTAACACAAAATGAGTTAAAGACTTAAATGTAAGACCGAAATCATAAAACTCCTAAAGGAAAACAGGTGGTAAGCTCCTTGACTTTAGTCTTCCTTCTGTACATCAAAGGAAACAATTAACAAAATGAAAAGGCAACCTATAAAATGAAAGATAATATTTGCAAATCATATATCTGATAAGGGGTTAACACTCAAAATATATAAAAAACTCATACAACTCAATAGTAAAAACATAAATAATTCTATTAATTATTGGGCAGAGGATCTTAAAGACCCAAAGCAGACATATAGATGGCCAGCAGGTACATGAAAAGGTGCTCATCACCAATTATGAGGGAAATGCTAGTCAAAACCACAATGAGATATCACCTCACTCCTGTTAGAATGGCTACTATCAAAAAACAAGAAATGACAAGTGTTGGCAAGGATGTAGAGAAAAGGAAAAACTTGTGCACTGTTAATGGCTGCACCAATTTACATTCCCACCACAGAAAACAGTATGGAAGTTCCTTGAAAGATTAAAAATACAACTACCATATGATCCGGCAATTCCACTTCTGGTTATTTATCCAAAAGAAATGAAAATGCTAACTTGAATAGATACACGTACCCCCATGCTCACTGCAGCATTATTTACAGTAGCTGAAATATGGATGAATGGATAAAGAAAATGTAGTACAGTCATCCCTCTTACCTGAGGGGGATTGGTTTCTGGACCCCCCCACGGATACCAAAAGCTCCAATGCTCAAGCCCCTTATATAGAATGACATAGTATTTGCTTATAACCCATGCACATCCTCCCATATTCTTTAAATCATCTCTAGATTACTAACACAATGTAAATGCTTTGTAAATAGCAGCCAGCATGCAGCAAATTCAAGTTTTGCTTTTTTAAACCTTCTAGAATTAAAAAAAAATTTTTTCTGTCTCAGTTGAATTCATGCATGCAGAATCTTCAGATATGGAGGTCTGAATGTGTGTATGTGTATATGTTCAATATATATATGCATAGATATATATATATAATTTCCCACATATATAAAATGGGAAATTATTCAGCCATAAAAAAGAAGGAAATCCTGCCATTTGCAACAACGTGGATGGACCCTGAGGGCATTATGCCAAGTGAAATAAGTCAGACAGAGACAAATACCATAGGATCTCACCTTATATGTGGAATCCAAAAAACAAAAGCAAATAAAAAACCTGAGCTCACAGATACTGAGAACATGTGGCAGGTGCCAGAGTCAGGTGTGGAGTGGGTGAAATGGATGAAGGGGATCAAAAGGTACAAACTTCCAGTTATAAAATAAATAAGTTCTGAGGATGTAATATAGAGCATGGTGACTATTGTTAGTAATACTATATTGCATATTTGAACGTTGCTGAGAGTAGATCTTAAAAGTTCTCATCACAAGAAAAAATTTTTAACTATATGCGGTGATGGATATTATCTAGACTTGTGATCACTTCAAAGTAGATACAAATATCAAGTGATTATGTTCTCCATCTGAAACTAATATAATGTTACATGCAAATTATACATCAATATGAAATTAAATAATGTTCTTAAAAAGCCAATCTCATGTAGCCACCAATGGTGTGGTTACTAGGGGTTGGGGGTTGGGAGGATAGGACGGATATTGTTTAAGGGTAAAAACTTGCAACTAGAGGTAAATAAGTCCTAGAGATCTAATGTACAGGGTAGCAAACATAGTCAACAATAATGTATTATAATCATAAAACTTGCTAAGAGACTAGAACTTAATGTTTCCAATCACTAAAAAGAAATGGTAAATATGTAATATGATAGGGGTGCTAATTATTGCCACAATGGCAATCATAATATATAAATGTATTAAATTAACACATTGTACACCTTAAATTTACACAGTTATATGCCAAATAAATTTCAATTAAAAAACTTATAGATGACCAATACATATGTTTTGTGACATTTGAGTGTAAACATAGATCCCATCCCAGCTCTCCCTATGAAGAAACAAACCAGTGGATTTATGGAGAGATGGTGTATTTATCATGTGTGAGTATAGCCAGGAGACTTTTAGCATACTGTAAATGAGGTATCCTTGGTGTATTTCCTTCCAATAACACCTTTCATACATGGCAATTTGGGAACATTACCCCATGCCCTGCCTTGAGGGTTTTTGTTGTTTGTTTTTACTACAACCAGATTTCATTTTTACATGAATTCTATTTTTTTATATTGAGGTATTTATATTCATTTGGGTGCAAAACTCTAAAGAGTACAGCTTTATGATTTTTAGCCAATGTTTATAATCACCGTGTAATCACCACCCACACCAGGAAACAGAACACTTTCAGTACCCAGGAGGCTTCCCTGCAACCCCACTCGGCTAATATTCACCCCCCCCCCTTTTCCAAAGGTAAACACTTTTCCTACCTCTCTCACCATATATTTGTGTTAGCTGTTTTTGAACTTCATAGAAAGGAATTCACACAAATTGGGCTCTTGTGCTTGGCTTCTTTTGTCCAACATTATGTCTGTGAGATTTATCCATATTGTGTGTAGCAGTAGTTTGCTTACTTTGCTGTATAGTATTCCATTGTATGGATATGCCACAATTTATTCATCCCATTGTTGATGGAAACTTGGGTTTTCAGTCTTTGGCTGTCATGAAAAAACAAGCTTGTGACCAGGCCTTTGAACTACAGAAAACCCAACAAGTGGGATATCATATACTGTAGTGATAATTGCTCTGCTAAGGCCACCAGCAAACTACAACTTGATTTAGTGCTCTAGAACAAGCCCCAAACTCCAGAGACAATATAAATTCATTGTTCATTGCAATATAATCATTGTTTACATGGTGATCCCCAAAACAAAGGGAAAAATGTCTTCAAGGTGCTGCAAAATCAGAGCAAATCTTAAAATGTGTACTAGTAGTGTCTTAATAAAATGAGATGTCTTGAAGTGTATATTTACTGTTATGACTTTCAAACAAACCTACATATAATTTCCTTTCTCTTTATTCCCCTTTTCTCAACTGTTGGGAAGGGCTTTTGCACTTTGAAGAAGTGGACTGCAACAACGATGATAATAACAAAGGTAATGATGACGATTCAGGGATTTGCATTGAAATCCGACCCTACTGCTAAGATTCTGGATGAAGGTGACTTCAGCAAAATAGATAAAAGTAGATAACAGAGCTGGATTTCCCTCTCTGCTAGGGCACTTAAGGGGAGGGTCCTTACCGAATGTTCTCTCTAGCTTTAGTGCCTGACACATAGTGGGTATTCAGTAAATACTTGCTGAATCAATGGTTCAAACATCAAAGACTATTTCTTCTCAGGTTATTACTTTCTAAAATGAGAAACTAATTACTTGAAGGATGGCATACTTTTAGTTTTTACTTTTCATTGAAATAATCCCAAACTTACAGAGAAGTTGCAAGAAGAGTATTGAGAATTTTCACATACTCATATTCACTGAAATTTAACATTTTACCTCATTTACTTTTTTTTTTAAAGACTTTTTGTTTTAGAGCAGTTTTAGGTTTATAACAAAGTTGCTGTGGCCTCACACATGCACAGCCTCCCTCGTTACCAACATTGCTCATCAGAATGGTACACTTTTTAATAAAGGATAAACCTATATTGACACATTATAATCACCTGAAGTCCACAGTTTACCTTAGGATTTACATTGTATGTTCTTGGGTTTATATTCAATGGGTTTGGGCAAATGTACAGTGATATATATCCATCATTATAATATCATACAGAGAATCTTCACTGCCCTAAAAATCCACTGTGCTCTGCCTAGTCATCTCTCCCCCCAACACACACATCCCTGGCAACCATTAATCTTGTTAACTGCCTCCATAGTTTTGCCTTTTCTAGAATCTCACACAGTTGGAATCATACAGTATGTAGCCTTCTCACATTGACTTCTTTCACTTAGTAACATGCGTGTAACTTTCCTCCATGTCTTTTCATAGCTTGATAGCTCATTTCTTTGTATCACTGAATCATATTCCATTGTCTGGATATACCACAATTCACTCATCCATTCACCTACTGAGGGACACCTTGGTTACAAGTTTTGGCAATTGTGAATAAAGCTGCTATAAACATCCGTGTGCAGGTTTTTGTGTGGACATAAGTTTACAACTCATTTGGGTAAATACCAATGAGCATGATTGCTGAATCATATGGTAAGAATATGTTTAATTTTGTAAGAAATTACCAGACTCTTCCAAAATGACCAAACTATTTTACATCTCCAATAATGTATGAGAGCTCCTGTTGCTCCACATCTTCGTCAGCATTTGGTGGTGTTCGTGTTCTGGATTTTGGCCATTCTAATAGGTGTGTAGTGGTATCTCATTGTTTGACTTTGCATTTCCCCGATTATATATGATGTGAAGCAACTTTTCATATAATCACCTGTCATCTGTATATCTTCTTGGGTGAAGTGTCTGTTAAGATCTTTGACCATTTTTAAATCAGACTATTTGTTTTTTTATTGTTGAGTTTAAAGAGTTATTTGTACATTTTGGTAACAGTCCTTTATCAGGTATGTCTTTTGTAAATATTTTCTCCCAGTGTGTGGCCTGTCTTCGCATTCTTTGGACAGTGTCTTTCACAGAGCAGACTTTTTAATTTTCATGAAGTCCAGCTTACCAGTTATTTTTCATGGATTGTGTCTTTGGTGTTGTATCTCAAAAGGCACCACCAGGGAATTCCCTGGCAGTCCAGTGGTTAGGACTCAGCGCTTCCACTGCCAGGGGCGCACGTTCAATCCCTGGTTGGGGAACAAAGATCCCGCAAGCTGTGCAATGCAACCCAAAGAAGAAAAAAAAAAGAACTAAAAAAAATTTAAAGGCACCACCAGATCCAAAGTCATCTAGTTTTTCTCCTGTGATATCTCTGTTATCTCCTAGACGTTTTATAGCTTTGCATTTTACATTTAGGACTGTGATCCATTTTTAGTTAATTTTTGTGAAGGGTATAAGTTGTGTGTCTAGGTTCCTTTTGCTTTGTTTTGTTTTGTCTTTTGCATGAAAATATTCAGCTGTTCCAGCACCATTTGTTGAAGAGACTATTTTGCTCCATTTTATTGCCTTTGCTTCTTTGTCAAAGAACAGCTGACCATATTTCTGGGAGTCTATTTCTGGGTACTCTATTCTGTTCCATTGATCTATTTGTCTTTTGACCAGTGCCACACTATCTCGATTACTGTAGTTTCATAGTCTTAAAGTCAGATCGCATCAGTCCTCCAACTTTGCTCTTCTCCTTCAATATTGGGTTGACTATTTGGGGTCTTTGGTCTCTCCACACATCTTCACAATCATTTTGTTGTTTTTCCCAAAATTACTCACTGGGAATTTGATTGGGATTGCATTGAGTCTATAAACCAAGTTGAGAAGAACAGACACTTTTGATGATATTGACAATATCATCCTATCCATAAACATGAAATTTCCATTTAGTTCTCTGATTTAATTCAGAGTTTTATAGTTTTCCTCATATACATTTTGTACATATTTTGTTAGATTTATACCTAAGTTTTTTGTTCTAATGTAAATGGTATTGTTTTTAATTTCAAACTCCACTTGTTAATTACTGGTGTACAGCAAAGTAATTGGTTTTTTTCTTTTTTGGCTGCGTTGGGTCTTCATTACTGCACACAGGCTTTCTCTAGTTGCAGCAAGCAGGGGCTACTCTGTTGCGGTGCAGTCTTCTCATTGCAGTGGCTTCTCTTGTTGCAGAGCATGGGCTCTAGGGTGCATGAGCTTCAGTAGTTGTGGTCTGTGGGCTCAGTAGTTGTGACTCGCGGGCTCTAGAGTGCAGGCTCAGTAGTTGTGGCACATGGGCTTAGCTGCTCCACAGCACGTGGGATCTTCCCGGACCAGGGATCAAACATGGGTCCCCTGCGTTGGCAGGTGGATTCTTAACCACTGTGCCACCAGGGAAGTCCCAGTAATTGGTTTTTGTATGTTAACTTTGTATCTTTAACTTTGCTATATTTATTTATTAGTTACAGGAGTTTGTCAATTTTCTTTTCTACATAGGCAATCATGTCATCTACAACCAAAGACAGTTTTATGTCTTCCTTTTCAGTCTGTATACCTTTTATTTCCTTTTCTTGTCTTTCTTGTGTTAGCAAGAAATTCCAGTATAATGTTGAAAAGCAGTGGTGGGACATCCTTGCCTTGTACCTGGCAGGAAAGCTTTGAGAGTCTCACCAGTAAGTATATGTTAACCATAGGGTTTTTGTAAATAATCTTTATCAAGTTGAAGTAGTTCCCCTTTATTCCTAGTTTGCTTTGTATCAAGAATATGTGTTGATTTTGTCAAATGCTTTTTCTGTATCTAATGATGTGATCATGTGATTTTTCTTCTTTGGCCTATTGATGTAATGGATTACCTTAACTGAATTTTTAAGGCTATCCTTTGACTCCTAAGTATTAACCACCTATAGTCAATTATCCTATTTTACTTTCCCTTTTTTCTCTTTCCCTTCTCTAAATTTTTATTTTTGTCATTTTGACCTTTTTAATTTTTACTTTGGAAATGTGTACATGTATACAAAAATAAAGAAAATATTATAATAAATCCAATGTTCCCATCATCCACACTCAACAATTATTAACACTTAGTCAATTTTGTTTCATCTACCTTTCCCTGAACCCACATGCCCCCAGATTATTTTGAAGCAAACTTCTAACAGCATATCACTTTATCTGTAATTATTTCAGAGGGTATCTATAAAAGAAGACTCTTAAAATAACCACAATACCATCATTCTAGCTAAAAGAAATTAACAATATTTCTTTAATACATAAAGTATATAGTCAGTGTTCATATTTATCCAATTGTTTCAGTTTTGTTTTGTTTTGTTTTTTTGGCAACAGGTTGTCTGTTTGAATCAGGATTTAAATAAGTTCAATTTATTGGTCTTGGTTGACTTGTCTCTGACACATCTCTTAAGCCTCTCTTGATTTAAAGGTTCCTACCTACTGACCACTAGTGATACTGGGCACTTTTTCCTTGCTTATTGGCCATTTGTATGTATATCTTGTTTTGTGAAATATCTGTTCAAGTCTTTTGCCCAAGTTTTAAAAATTGGGCTTATTTTCCTCCTTATTACTGAGATGTAGAAGTTTCCTTATATGTTCTAAGTACAGGCCCTATGTGTGTGTGTGTGCGTGTGTTTCTCAATTATTTTTTCCCATTCTGTGATTTGCCTATTCTTTCTCTTAGTGGTATCTTTTGATGATCAGAGGTTTTAATTTTTATAAAGTTCAGTATATCAATTTTTTCTTATGTGCTTCATGCTATTTAGGTCCTCTCTCAGTACTCAGTAAAGGTATTATACTTAATATTGTTAAATTACTGTATGACTGTTGGAGCAGGGTGATGAGGGACACTAAGCAGCAAAACCTTAGAGGCTAAGACAATAAGTTACGGCATTTAAAAAATTGAGATGTAATTAACATATTAGTTTCAAGTGTACAACGATTCAACATTTGTTACTACGAATTGATCACAATAAGTCTAGCTGACATCCATCACCACAGGTAGTTATAATTTTTCTTGTGGAGAGAACTTTTAAGATCTCCTCACTTAGCAACTTTCAAATATACAATACACTGTTATTAACTGTAGTCACTATGCTGTACATTACATCCCCATGACTTATTTTATAACTGGAAATTTGTACCTTTTGATCCTATTTACTCACTTTGCCCATAGCATGTGTTTTAAAAAGTGTCTTTATTATTTTGTCCTTTCGCTTATTCTAAAAGTAATAGCTCCTCTTAAAAGCTATTCAAAATAAAGCAGAAAGTAAAAGGCCTTCATAACTGGGTGGTGGGAGTGTGTGGGAGTGTTGGGGATGGGGAGTTATGAAGGAGAACTTCGAAAAGGTCTCTTACATCCTAAAAGAATGATTCTAACATTGTGTGTGTGTGTGTGTGTGTGTGTGTGTGTGTGTGTGTGTGTGCAGTACGAGGGCCTCTCACTGTTGTGGCCTCTCCCGTTGTGGAGCACAGGCTCCAGACGCGCAGGCTCAGCGGCCATGGCTCACGGGCTCCGCTGCTCCATGGCATGTGGGATCTTCCCAGGCCGGGGCATGAACCCGTGTCCCCTGCATCGGCAGGTGGACTCTCAACCACTGCACCACCAGGGAAGCCCTGGTTCTAACATTTTTGAGCAAGAGATTGACATGGCCAAATCAAAACACTCATGTCCATGTCAAACCTCCAAATCAAAATATGCCCTGCAATGGAGTAGCTAGAAGGAAATGTCCTGCTATACTGCTGAGCATATTGTTTTTTAAATCAAATTTAAACGTTTTATACTTTGAAACAATCACAAGTTATAGAAGAGTTGGAAATATAGTACAAAGAATTTTTGTTTTCTTAACCATTTGAGAGTTAGTTGCCAACCGGGTGCCCCTTACCCTAAATACTTCAGTGCCTGTTTTCTTAAAAATTTAGGACATTTTCCTGCAGAACCATAATACCACAATCCTCGAACCCCATGTAAGTTTCTCTAATTGTTTCAGGGATGTCCTTTATAGCAAAAGGGTCTAGTTTAAAAGCACGTGTTACATTTAGCTGTCATGCCTTTTTGTCTTCTTTGATTTGGGGCAATCCTCAGTCTATTCTCAACTTCCTGACTTGGACACTGTGGGGCATGATGGACCAGTTATTCCGTAGCATATCCTTCAATTTGGGTTTGTCCAATGTCTCCTCATTATGAGATTGAGAGTATATACATTTTTGGTGGGAATGTCACGGAACTGGTGCTTTCTTCTCATCACATCCTGTCAGGTGGCCCACAGTTTCCATTTGTCCCATGACTGATGATGTTCATTTTGAACACTTGATTAAGTTGGTATCTGACCCTGTAAAGTAGCTATTTTTCCCTTTGTAATTAATAACTATTTTGTAAGGAATATTTTGAAACTAGGTACATGCCCAGTTTCTCCTCAAACATTCCATTTATTCATTGATTCATTTATATCTGTATGGAGTCATTGTCCTTTATTTATAACCTTTATTTATAACCTTTATTCAATAGGTTATAATCTGTTACTCTCATTATTAATTACTGTGTGCCATCTGTCCATGAGGTGACTAGTAGCAGTCCGTTCAAGCTGGCTTATGTGTCCTTTTGGCATGTTCCCATTATGCTTTGAGCACTTTCTTGTTTTGGGCCACAAGATATTCCAGGCTTTTCATATCTTTTTCCTGCTCAAGCCCTAAAATGAGCCATTTTCCCTAAGGAGCGCTGGTTTCTTTTAGTGGAAAATAGCATTTATAAACCAAGACCTGGGTGTATATATTATATATATGCTTGTATATATTAAGAGGGTCTCTGCTCCTAAGCTGTCTCAGTGAAAAGTGCTAGGAAATATACCAAAGACCTACTGAATTAGAGTACACATCTTTAACCAAACCCCAGGGTGATTCACACACACATTAAAGTTTGAGACACGTGGCCCACCTTTAGAGTAAATACTGCCATGTCCTAGCCAGCTGTTGGCGTGTCAGCTGTCACAGCTGCATCGAAGGCATCGGGAAGGAAGAAGAAGGCAGAAGGACTCACCTCCCTGTTGCGTCACCTTCCTTTAATCCCAGAAAACCCTCACAACTCATTGCTTCAAACTTATTCACCTGGCTGCATGCAAGTGAGGCAGGAAAATCTAGATTTTCCAGCTGCGCCCATTGCCACCCAGAATAAAATTAGCAATCTGTTTCTAGGGGTGAAAGGGAAGGATGCATATTGGGAAGGTTACAGGAATCTGTCCCTCTGGCCTCATTTGGTAATCCCTCTGTGTCCTCTCAGCATGTAGGGAAGTTGTTGGTAGCAGCAGCTGACACTGGGCACAGCTGCCAATCACCCATATGTGGACAGTAGGGAGGTCACCAGGGCCAACCCAGAGTTGAAGCACAGAGGTAAAATCTGCCTTTCATTTAGGCTCTGGTACCATCATGCCTGCCCACCCCACCTTCCGCCCAGCAAGGGCCAGACTTCAAGGAGCAGCAGGGTAGAACTGAAAGTCTGGGGAGCCTAGTTTATCACAGTGTCTTAGGCTGGAAGACTCTAGAAGCAGACCTCCAGGTTCACATCCCAGCACCGTCACTTACCAGCTGTTAGGCCTCAATGGCCTCGTGTTAAAATGGGGATGAGTGTAGGCCTACCTCACAGGTTCTTGTGAAGATGTAATGGAAATCACCCATGCAAAGCTCTTGGAGCACCTGGCTCATGTGAATTCTCCACAAACAGTAGCTACTATTACTGAGCAGAACTACCACAGGCAAAGACATGACCTCCCTGGAGAAGGCCACCTACCCTGACAGTGGACTTGGGCGCAAAGACCCGTCGCACAGGAAGTATGGAAACCACCAACTTGGAAGTGCTATCGATTTACTTAATACTTTTACTCAATATTCCTGCCATCTTAGAGAAGAAAGCAACTAGCTTCATTTACTATTTAACACCTTTGTGACAAATCCCCAGGACTTTCCTGTTTGTTGTTATTTTATGGCACAGTATCTTTTCTTTCCTTGAGTTTTGTTTCCCTTCTTGACTACTTGAACTGCTCCCAAAGCATTTTATTGAACAACACTTAAACAAAAAACCAACATACTAGATAGAGCATTTGACCTTACACTCAGCTTTTTCATGATAAAGCCTGCAGCCACCACTGTCCCTTCACAAGGACTTAGCGAACCCTGGCAAATCCACATTCATCACTGGATACGCGAAAAGGGACACTATCATTTTCTTAGACAAACATCCTGGGCAATCCGGTTTCTTTTCCTTTCTCATTAATACATCTGGTTTTGCCGAGTATCTTAGGGGACCTTGAAAGACCAGTTCTTGTTATTTTAACCTCCTCACTGTCTTATCATTTGGGTTTGTAATTCTAACATATTTGTCGATGGCTTCCAGGTATCACTGAAAGAAATTCCTAAGATAAACAAAGAGCATTTTTTCTTCCAAAGTCTGTGTCACCGTGATGGGGAAAGAGCTGAAGAATGCCAACAAGTGTGTGAACATGTGAGCAAGTGTTTATGCAAAACCAGAACTAAATGTCCCTGGCAGCTCTGCTTTAGCTCTTTCTGCCACTTCCCAGTTTGCTGAAATGGTTGGAAGTAATCCCTCTGCCATTTTAACCTGTGATTTAAACTGGGATCTAAATGACACCTGGCGGGCTTCCCTGGTGGCGCAGTGGTTGAGAGTCCACCTGCCGATGCAGGGGACATGGGTTCGTGCCCCGGTCCGGGAAGATCCCACATGTCACGGAGCGGCTGGGCCCGTGAGCCATGGCCGCTGAGCCTGCGCGTCTGGAGCCTGTGCTCCGCAACGGGAGAGGCCACAGCAGTGAGAGGCCTGCGTACCGCTAAAAAAAAAAAAAAAAAATGACACCTGGCTGGCCACCTCAGGAACCAGAGAAGTGAGAAGAGTAACACCGCCCCCTACAGGTGTGTGTCTGTGACAGTGAACTTGACCATCGGAAACCTCTCCCAGGGGCTCCCTGAAGCAGCCGGATTGTGTCCCTTGGTATCTGGCCTGATGGCAAGTGCAAACTAGTGATTAATGGAGAAAATAAGCATGGCACTGATTGCCAGTGTCTCAAGGAACCCAGAGACTGGACCCTCCATGTTGTCTTTGCAGTGGGCTGTAGTAGCTACAGCTGGGGTCTCTTCAGCCGGTTTTCCCATTCCTCTTTTCCTGGTAACAGTACCCCCTTTCCTTCAGGAAATGTCCCCCCAACTCCAGGTGACTCTAGTGGGTTTGACAAGCCACTGTGTTTGATCCTGTCTACAGGGGTAGGTTATGACCCTGCCAGGCCAGTCTTGGACCTGCCTACATTTGGACATTATTGAGCAAGCTGGAAAGCTGTATGTCATCCTTGACACCAACTGCCCCCTTACCTGCCATATCCAAGGTTTCAAGGCCTGCCAATTTCACCACCTACATTTCTTTCCTGTCCATCTCTCTTGTCGCCCTAATCCCAGCTGTTACTGTCTCTCCCAAACAACTGTATAGCTTCCTAACAGATGTTCCCACATCCACCACGGCCACCTCCATCCAGTCTACTGCAGCTGGAGTCCTTCTTTCAAAGGACAAATATGATTGTGTCACCCCATTTCTATCCTGGCTTCCCATGGCCTTAGGATAAAGACACATTTTTTAATGTCACCCACATGGCACTCCATGGACTTCTACCTCTCCGTTTCGCCTGTCTCACTTGAACTACTCTCCACAGGGTACTTTCATTCCAGCTACTCAGGCCTTCTTGCAGCCCCAGTCCTTGGTATTAACATGCTGCTTTCTACATGCTGTTCCTGCCACCCTAGATACCTCTACCTTAACTCTGCACCTAGGTTACTCATCCTTTTGATCTTAGCTCAAACATCATTTACTTAGGGAAGCTTTCCCTGACCTCCAAGGTCAAGTCCTCATGTACACTCTCATAACACCACCTATCTCTTTCTTAACGCACCTGCCACAGTGCAATCTTGCACTTGTGGCCATTGATTTACATTTGTCTCCCCCTACTGATTATGAGCTTCATGACTACGGTGTCATTTTGCTCAGTATATTTGTTGAATGACTGACGATGAATTGGTCCAAGTGGCGGGCACCCAGCATAGGTGGGTGACTACCTATAGGTGTGAAAGGCTGACTGGAGCCTTTCCCCAGATTTCCCAAGTCAAAGGTGAAGGAGAATTGCTCTCTTTTGTCTTGGGCTTGTGAGCTACCAGGAGGCAGGCTCTGGGTTGAAGATGACCACCTTCCCTGCCTTATGGTGCTCACCTGTCCACCAGATGAAACCTGGCAAGTGGAGGGGAGACAGGTCCTGCCAGAGTGGCATCCCTTGTTCCATCCCAGGCCCTGAATTCGGAGCTCTCCCCCCAGTTCTCCAAGCCTCCCCAAGTCATTCCCAGCTGTGAGAGCCAGTAAAACCCCAGGTTATACAATCTGGTTGGGGTTTTGTGACTTGCAACAGAAAGATTCTTGGCTAAGGCAAGTTAACCTGGTGGCATGAGCCAAGAGAGCTAGGACTGGAGAGACATTATGTTAGGCCTTTAACAAACAATCAGCCTAAAGGCAAGTTAAAATTGTATTTGATGGGCTTCCCTGGTGGCGCAGTGGTTGAGAGTCCGCCTGCCGATGCAGGGGACGCGGGTTCGTGCCCCGGTCCGGGAGGATCCCACATGCCGTGGAGCGGCTGGGCCCGTGAGCCTTGGCCTCTGAGCCTGCATGTCCGGAGCCTGTGCTCTGCAACGGGAGAGGCCGCAACAGTGAGAGGCCACAACAGGGAGAGGCCACAACAGTGAGAGGCCCGTGTACCGCAAAAAAAAAAAAAAAAAATTGTATTTGATAAGCCAAATTTTGCCTGCTACAATTAGTTGGCATGAATGCTGACGGTCATCAGCCATAGGGAAGTTGGCTGTAACCTGCCAGCAAGCATTCGGGGCATGGTTCAAGTATTTCATCCGAAGGCTGAGTCCATTTCTGCAGCAAACAAGCAGCAGCCAATTTAACCAGCCATCCATTCTTGCAACATACATGTATTGTGTACCTACTATGTGTACCAGAGTTTCCATAGGGAACACAGATGGATAGGATCCAGTCTCCTTGCGAGACTTACAGTATGGTTTGTTGAGGGGGGCACAGTTGTGGGGCACAGTTGTGGACAGGACAGAAAGTGCTCAGAACTACTGTCAGGTATTAGGCTGGCCAAAAAGTTTGCTCAGGTCTTTCCATACCATCTGAGGGAAATAGCTAACTTCTGACAGGCTGCATGATGGGTAGGGCAGCAGCATGCTGGTAAGAGTCAGAAAGCCTTGGATGTGGATTTTGTCTCTTCTGCTCACTGACACTGAGCCTTACTTAGTTCCTCTGTTCTTAATGGGGATAATAATACCTTTGCACGTTATCAGGAGGATTAAAACAGAGGGAATATATAAAGTGCCAAGCAGAAAGGATTTCAGCAAATTGGAGTTAATGTTATGTGTCCAGATGGTATTTTGAGAGCCACCTGGAAAGAGCCTCTGTCCAAAATTATCCTTCTGGGCTTCCCTGGTGGCGCGGTGGTTGAGAATCTGCCTGCTAATGCAGGGGACACGGGTTCGAGCCCTGGTCTGGGAGGATCCTACATGCTGCGGAGCAACTGGGCCCGTGAGCCACAACTACTGAGCCTGCGCGTCTGGAGCCTGTGCTCCGCAACAAGAGAGGCCACGATAGTGAGAGGCCCGTGCACTGCGATGAAGAGTGGCCCCCACTTGCCACAACTAGAGAAAGCCCTCGCACAGAAACAAAGACCCAACACAGCCATAAATAAATAAATTTAAATCATATGGGCTTCTAAGAAGACCTCTGCTTAAAAAAACAAAAAACAAACAAACAAACAAACAAAACTATCCTTCCACACATCAGCCGGAGCACTTGAAATCCCAGCTTTAGGGATTCAGGTTTTGAGTTTATGGTTTGATTGCTAGAAGGTCCCTGTAAAAATGCAAATGTGTTACTTGAACGTGCTAACACAATGAGTCAGTAGAAGACATAAACACTTATCAAGGATGAATCAAACTAAATCAGCAAAGAACAAAATAGAACTTGGAGAATAAGGCAAAGGATAATGTGACCCAGCTGCATGCGGGCACTGTGGCCTGTGTTTTTCACACCCAATTTCCCTCAGATAATTGAACTAAGCTCTTGGGGGCTCAGTGTCCTTATCTGAAGACCCTAATAATAACCGCATCTCTCTCATAGGATTGTTTTGATAGTTGATTACGATAATACAGGAAAAGCACATGCCAACATGCCCAGGCACGCCAGAACTGGAGCCCAGTCCTGTCTGAATGGTTAGGAAGCATGTGGTCCATCTAGTAAGAAGGGAGACAGCAAAAGGAGAGGAGGTTCATCTGCCACTAGAGGAGTTAAGATGCTGTAGTAACATGACCACGTAGTACTGCTTCATCAACTAATCCCATTTCCCCTGGATATAGGCCCAGGAGTGAGATTACTGGATCATATGGTAGTTCTAGTTTTTTGGGGAACCTTCACACAGTTTTTCTATAATGGCTTTACCAATTGGCATTCCCGTTAATGAGGTTATAAGGGTTCCCTTTTCTCCACATTCTCACCAACATTTGTTATCACCAACTGAAAATGGCCAATGAAGGGATGAGGAAAACGTGAAGGAGCTGGATCCTTTTGTGATGGCAACAGGAGAGAATGAGATGTGACCAGATCTCTCTGTCCTTGAGGAAATCTGTTCTTGAAATTCCACCAGTTCTGTGAATGTCACCTTTTAAGGTGTGTTCTCTCTTCTTGTATTTCCAAGGACTAAGATGTGCGCTGTCTCTAAGACAGGTGAACTGACAAGAAGATGATACCAACAGGAAAGATCGAGTAATATGGTTAAAATATATGAAAGCAATGTAAACACCGAGACTTCTTGTTGCAATAGTCCACAGGGGGGCATTGCATGCCAATTCATAATTTATGGAACTTTCTGTTCCGTCACTAGACACCTGAACATCACACACAAATCCTACACACAAACAAATGACAACTCTTTTTTTTTTTTTTTTTTTTTGCGGTACGCGGGCCTCTCACTGCTGTGGCCTTTCCCGTTGCGGAGCACAGGCTCCGGGCACGCAGGCTCAGCGGCCATGGCTCACGGACCCAGCCGCTCTGCGGCACGTGGGATCCTCCCGGACCGGGGCACGAACCCGTGTCCCCTGCATCGGCAGGCGGACTCTCAACCACTGTGCCACCAGGGAAGCCCCGACAACTCTGTTTTTATCTCTTGTCTTTATTAACTTATACTCCTCTTCTGATGGGAAGGGTTGATTTTTTTTTTTCAAAAAAGGTCAGTCAAAGGCAACAAAAGCAAAACCAAGTGGGACTACATTAAACTAAAAAGATTCTGCACAGCAGAGGAAACCATCAACCAAATGAAAAGGCAACCTGAAAAATGGGAGAAAATATTTGCAAATCATGTTTCTGATAAGGGGTTAACATCTAAAATATATAAAGAACTCATACAATTCAATAGCAAAAAACCAAAAAATCTGTTTTTTTAAATGGGCAGAGGATCTGAATAAACATTTTTCCAAAGAAGACATACAGATGGCCAACAGGTATATGAAAAGGTGCTCAACATCAATAACCATCAGGGAACTGCAAATCAAAACCACAGTGAGGTTTCCAGTCACAATCAGATTCCCAGTGAATAATCACAACTTAGATGTTGTGGAATCTTAAAAAACCAAACCAAACTAAACAAACAAAACATTGACCTCAGGGGTACAGAGAACAGATTGGTAGTTGCCAGAGGTAGGGGGATAGGGAGTGGGCAAGATGGGTAAACGGATTTAAAAAGTACAAACTACTAGTTATAAGATAAATAAATCCTGGGGATGTAATGTACAGCATGGTGCTATAGTTAATAATACTGTATTGTATATCTGAAAGTTGCTAAGAGAGTAGATCTTAAAAGTTATCTTCATAAGGAAAAGAATTTGTAGCTATGTGTGTTGATAAATGTTAACTAGACTTATGATGATCATTTCACAATATATACAAATACTGAATCATTATGTTGCACACCTGAAACTAATATAATGTGACATGTCAATTATCTCTCTCTCTCTCTTTCTCTCTCTATGTGTGTGTGTGTATATATATGTGTGTGTGTGTGTGTATATATATATATATATATATATAAATATATATATATATACATACATATATATACACTTTAAAAACAGAAAAGGTTAGGGAGAGATCAAGATGGCAGAGTAGAACATGGAGCTCACCTCCTCCCACAAACACATCAAAAATACATCTAACATGTGGAACAGTTCTCACAGAATACCAACTGAAACCTAGCAGAAGATCTGTTATACAACCAAAGCTGCAAGAAAGATCCCCACGTAGGTGAGTAGGATGAAAAGGGGAAAAAAAAAAAAGAAAGGAAAGAAATCAGGACAGGACCTGAGCCCCTGGGAGGGAGCGGTGAAAGAGGAAAGTTTCCCTCGCCCTGGAAACCTCCTTTGCAGTGGCTAGGTGCTGAAACTCGGGCTTCAGCTAACAGATCTGGGGAGAGGACTCTGTTTGGCTGTGCTGGACAGCCTGAAGGACCTGGAGTGTGGTCTGGGTCTCCACTGTGGGTATGAGCAGGACAGAGCATGGGTCCACCAAAGAAGCGCCATTATCAGTGCACAAAGGGTGGGGTGCAGGTCCACCATAAGAGACTCATTGTCAGCATGCTTATGGCAGGGCTTGGTTTGGGCCACCTCAGGCTTTGTGAGTGGGCATGTGCTGGAGGGGGAGCAACCTTGGAGCCAATTATAGGCACTCCCACAGTGGGTGGGGCTTCAGTGGACTTCAGAGGTGAGACTGACATCTGAGCTGAGTACCAGCCCTTCTGCAGGGGGGGCGGGTCTTGGGGCAGCGCCAGTAGCAGCAAACTTTGTTGGTGTGCACACCTGGTGGTGGGTTTTGCCGCAGAGTCTCACTTCCTGGTGGGCAGCCCCTGGGGAGGAACACACAGTGGCTCCTTTCCCAGTAGGAGTGCTCCAGTCCTGCCTACCTCACACTGCAGCTTAGAACTGGATCTGGGGGCTTCTACTCCAACAATGGGGGAGCAGACCATGCCCCTGACAGGGCTGTGTCAGCCACAGAGCAGAGGAGGCCCCGCCCAATGTCCAGTGCAAGCTCTGGTCACTACAACACCAAACACATCTCCTATCAAGGGGACAATGGCCAGTATACTCTGAGGAAGGATGTGGCAGGCATTCATACCAAAAACAGCCCTCGCACCAAAAATATTAGACTCACAGAGGCTAACAGTAGATAACTGTTTCTCCTAAATTCATAGAGCCAGAGAAATTTAAGTTAAATGAAAAAACAGAGGAACTACTCCCAATTAAAAGAACAAGAGAAATCCCCTGAAAAAACAAACAATGAAATAGACCTCACCAGTCTACTAGACTCTGAGTTCGAAAAGTAGGTTATAAAAACGTTAAAGGAATTAAGAAAGACTATCAATAGAAATGCAAAACACTGCAACAGGGAACTAGAAACTATAAAGAGGAACCAATCAAGTCACCCAATCAGAATAGCAGATAGAAAGACAAATGAAAAAAAAATCAAAGCAACATATGAGATCTCTGGGATAATATAAAGCATGCCAACCTACACATAACAGGGATTCCAGAAGGAGAAGAAAGGGAAAAGGGGATCAAAAATGCATTTGAAGACATTATGGCTGTAGACTTCCCAAACTTAAAGAAGGAAACAGATATCCAGGTAGAGGAAACACAGAGGGCCCCAAACAAGATGAGCCCACACAGACTCACATCAAAACATAATGTAAGGGCTTCCCTGCTGGCGCAGTGTTTGAGAGTCCGCCTGCTGATGCAGGGGACATGGGTTCATGCCCCGGTCCGGGAGGATCCCACATGCCACTGAGTGGCTAGGCCTGTGAGCCATGGCCACTTAGCCTGCACGTCTGGAGCCTGTGCTCCGCAACGGAAGAGGCCACAACAAGGCCCGTGTACCACAAAAAAATAAAAATAAAAAATAAGTAAGTAAAATGGCAAAAGTTGAAGAGATGTTTCTAAGGGCAGCAAGAGAAAAACAAAGTCAGATACAAGGGAACCCCCATAAGGCTATCAGCTGATTTCTCTACAGAAACTCTGTAGGCCAGAAGGAAGTAACAAGATATCTTCAAAGTCCTGAAAGGAAAAAACCTGCAACCTAGGATACCCTACCCAGCAAGATTATCATTTAGAATACAAGGAATTTCTCAGATAAACAAAAACTAAAAGAATACAGCAATATTAAACTTAAACTAAAACTAAACTAAAAGAAATATTAAAAGGGCTTCTAGAAGAGAAACAAGAATCTATAGGAAAGGGAAAAATCACAACAGGAAAGGCAAATATATAAAAGGATTGAAGATCACTTACATAAGCCAGTACATAGATTAAAAAACAATTTTTCTGAAAATGATTATAATTACAATGAACAGAAAAATGATAAACATGAAGACGTAAAATAGAACATCAAAATCACAAAATGTAGGGGAAGGGAACTAGAAAATGTAGATCATTTAGAATGTGTTTGAACTTACATGACTATCAGTCTAAAAGCAAGTAGATGTAGTTATGGCTTAAAATACTTGAAAACCAAGGTAACCACAAATCAAAAACATGCAATAGATTCGCAAAAACCAAAAAGAAAGGAACTCAAGCATAATACAAAAGAAAACTATCAAACCACAAAAGGAAAAACAAAAAGAAGAATGGAAAAAAGAACTACAAAATCAACTAGAAAACAAGGACCAAAATGGCAATACATACTTATAATTATTTTAAATGTCAATAGACTAAGTTCACCAATTAAAAGACATAGAATGGCACACTGGATAACAGAACAAGAACCTACAGTAAATAATAACTGATGGAGAGGGTGTAGAGAAAAGGGAATCCTGATGGGAATGTAAAGTGGTGCAGCCACTATGGAGAGCAGTATGGAGGTTCCTTAAAAAACTAAAATTAGAGTTACCATATGATCCTGTAATCCCACTTTTGGGCATATATCTGGGAAAGATGAAAACTCTAATTCAAAAACATAAATGAACCCCAATGTTCATAGCAGCATTATTTACAATAACCAAGACATGGAAGCAACCTAAATGTCCATAAAGAAGATGTGGTGTATATATATATATATATATATACATATACATATACATATATATATATACACACACACACACACACACACACGCAAAGGAATATTACTCAGCCATATAAAAGAATGAAATATTGTCATTTGCAGGAACATGGACGGACCTAGAGATTATCATTAAGTGAAGTCAGGCAGAGAAAGACAAATATCATGTGATATCACTTATATGTGGAATCTAAAAACATGATACAAATGAACTTATTTACAAAACAGAAATAGACGCAAAGACATAGAAAACAAATTTATGGGGGGGATAGCCAGGGGGAGATAAATTAGGAGTTTGGGATTAACATACATTCTACTGTATTTAAAATAGATAAACAACAAGGATTTACTGTGTAGCATAGGGAACTATATTCAATATCTTGTAATAACCTATAATGGAAAAGAATCTGAAAAAATACATATATATATATGGAATCATTTTGCCATACACTTGAAACTAACACAATGTTGTAAATTAACAATACTTCAATTCAAAAAAACAAACAAAAAAAAGGGAGACCAGCCCTGAAAATTCCCTGATCAGACAAAACCAGTTTAGTCAAAGAAATAAAGCTTAATTTAGCCTATTTTTGGAGGCTAATGTGACCTGGGTCATTTCTTACATGTACCTCTGGAAATTGTGGCAAAACTTGGACTGTTTCCCTAGGTTGATATGACCTAACCACTGAAAATTCTAATACTGTAACCAACCACTGTGAAGAATAAATGGTAATGTTTTTTCACTATATAAGCTGCTTTATAACAGAATACCCCTGAGACCCATTCCATGTTTTGGTTTGAGTGCTCCTGGTTTGCAAGCTATCTTTTTCATATGTGCACAATATACTTTTACTAATTAAAGACAAACAAACAAAAAAACCCAAGAACCTACAATATGCTGCCTGCAAGAAACCCGCTTCAGGGCGAGAGACACACATAGGTTGAAAGTGAGGGGATGGAAAAAATATTTTATGCAAATGGAAATAAGAAAGTAGAGGTAGCAATATTCATATCAGACACAATAGACTTTAAAGCAAAGTCCATAAAAAAAAGAAAAAGAAGGATGCTATATAATGTTAAAGGGATCAATACAAGAAGATATTACACTCATTAACATATATGCACCAGTATAGGAACACCTAAATATATAAAACAAATACTAACAGACATAAAAGGAGAAATTGATGGAAATACAATAATAGAAGGAGACTTTAACACCTCACTGACATCAATGGACAGATCTTCCAAACAGAAAAATGAGTAAGACAGAGACCCTAAATGACACAATAGAACAGTTGAACTTAATTGATATCTACAGGACACTACATCCAAAAAAACAAAACCCAGAATGGAAGTGCACATGGAACATTCTCTAGGAAAAACCACATACTAAGACACAAAATAAACCTCAACAAATTTTAGAAGATAGAAATTATTTCAAGCATCCTTTCTGACTTCAATGGTATGAAACTAGAAATCAACCACAGAAAGAAAAACAAGAAAGTTCAAATGAACTTATTTACAAAATAGAAATAGACTCACAGACATAGAAAACAAACTTATGGTTACCAAACGGAATGAGGGGAGGGGAGAGATAAATTAGGAGTTTGGGGTTATATATATATACATATACTACTGTATATAAAATAGATAAACAACAAGAACCTACTGTGTAGCACAGTGAACTATACTCAATATCTTGTAATAACCTATAATGGAAAATAATATGAAAAAGAATATATGTATAACTGAATAATTTTGCTGTACACCCGAAACTAACACAACATTGTAAATTAACTATTCTTCAATTAAAAAAAAGAATTAAAGTATAGCCTAAAAAAACAGAGAGAAAAAAAATGATTACATGGAGACTAAACAACATGCTACTAAAAAATACCAATATGTCAATCATGAAGTCAAAGAGGAAATCAGAAGATATCTCGAGACAAATTATGATGAAAACACAATACAAAGGCAGCTCTAAGAGGGAAGTTCATAGCAATACAGGCTTCTCAAAAAAACAAGAAAAATCTCAAATAAACAACCTAAACCACCACCTAAAAGAATTAGAGGGCTTCCCTGGTGGCACAGTGGTTGAGAGTCCACCTGCCGATGCAGGGGACACGGATTCGTGCCCCGGTCCGGGAAGATCCCACATGCCGCGGAGCGGCTGGGCCCGTGAGCCATGGCCGCTGAGCCTGTGCGTCCAGAGCCTGTGCTCCGCAATGGGAGAGGCCACAAGAGTGAGAGGCCTGTGTGCCGCAAAAAAAAAAAAAAAAAAAAAAAAAAAAAAATTAGAAAAGAAGAACAAACAAAACCTAAAGTAAGCAGCAGGAAGGACATAAAAATCAGAGAGGAAATAAAGTAGAGATTTAAAAAATAGAAAAAATATTAATAAAACTAAGAGCTGGCTTTTTTTTTTTTTTTTTTTTTTTTTTTCTTTTTGCAGTATGCGGGCCTCTCACTGTTGTGGCCTCTCCCGTTGTGGAGCACAGGCTCCGGATGCGCAGGCCCAGCGGCCATGGCTCACGGGCCCAGCCGCTCCGCAGCATATGGGATCCTCCCAGACCGGGGCACGAACCCGTATCCCCTGCATCGGCAGGCGGACTCTTAACCACTGCGCCACCAGGGAGGCCCAAGAGCTGGCTTTTTGAAAGGATAAACAAAATCAACAAACCTCTAGCCAGGCTCACCAAGAAGAAAAGAGAGAGGACCCAAATAAAGTAAGTAAGGAAAGAAGAGAAATAATTGATACCGTGATACCACAGAAATACAAAAAAAAAAATCATAAGAAAATACTATGAACAGTTATATGCCAACAAATTGGACATCCTAGAAGAAATGGACAAGTTTCTAGAAACATATAGGCTGCCAAAACTGAGTCAAGAAGAAACAGATAATTTGAACAGACTAGTCTCTAGAAGTGAAATAGAGTCTGTAATAAAATAAATAAATAAATAAATAACCCCCCCAAACCTCCCTGCAAACAAAAGTCCAGGACTCGATGGCTTCACTGGGCAATTCCACCAAACATACAAAGAAGAATATTCACCTATCCTTCTCAAACTCTTCCAAAAAATTGAAGAGGAGGGAACACTCCCAAAGTCATTCTATGAAGCCACCATCACCCTTATACAAAAACCAAAGACACTACAAAAAAAGAAAATTAAAGGCCAATATCTTTGATGAATACAGATGCAAAAATTCTCAACAAAATATTAGCAAACCTAATCCAACAACACATAAAAAGGATCATACACCATGATCAAGTTGGATTCACTCCAGGGTTGCAAGGATACACAAATCCAGGGTTCAACACACACAAATCAATCAATGATACACCACATCAACAAAAGACAAAAACCACATGATCATCTTCATAGCTGCAGAAAAAGCATTTGATAGAATTTGACATCCATTCATGATAAAAACTCTCACCAAAGTGGGT
The DNA here is from genome assembly GCF_025265405.1 of Mesoplodon densirostris. Classification (NCBI taxonomy): domain Eukaryota; kingdom Metazoa; phylum Chordata; class Mammalia; order Artiodactyla; family Ziphiidae; genus Mesoplodon; species Mesoplodon densirostris. The sequence goes on along the minus strand of NC_082673.1, from coordinate 58,444,905 downwards.
ATAGAGGGAACACGCTCAACATAATAAAAAACAATTTATGACAAACCCATGGTCAGTATAATATTTAATGGTGAAAAGCTGAAAGACTTCCTGCTAAATTCTGGAACAAGATAAGGGTGCCCACTCTCACCACTTCTATTCAACATAGTAATGGAAGTTCTAACCACAACAATAGACAAGAAAAAGAAATAAAAGGTATCCAAACTAGAAGGGAAGAGGTAAAATTGTCATATGTAGATGACATGATACTCTATATAGAAAACTCTAAGGACTCCACAAAAAAGCTACTAGAACTAATAAATTCAGCAAGGTAGCAAGATACAAGATTAACATATAGAAATTTGTTGCATTTCTTTACTTTCTCTTATATTTTATTGTTAGTGTAAAGAAATAATCCCATTTAAAACTGTCAAAAAAAAAAAGAAAATACCTAGGAATAAACCTAACCAAGGAGGTGAAAGACCTATATGCTGAGAACTATAAAATGTTAAGAAAGGAAACTGAAGATGATTCAAAGAAATGGAAAGAATTGTAATTGGAAAGAATTAATATTGTTTAAATGGTTATACTACCCAAAGCAATCTACAGATTTAATGTGATCACAATCAAATTACCATTGACATTTTTCACAGAGCTAAAATAATCCTAAAATTAACATGGAACCACAAAAGACCCAGAATTGCCAAGGCAATCTTGAGGAAAAAGAACAAAACTGGAGGCATAACCATCCCAGACTTCAGACAATACTACAAAGTTATAGTAATCAAAACACCATGGTATTGGCACAAAAACAGATGTATAGATCAATGGAATGGACTAGAGGGCCTAGAGAAATAAACCCACACACCTACGGCCAATTAATCCTTGACAAAGGAGCCAAGAATCTACAATGGAGAAAAGACAGTCTCTTCAGCAAGTGGTATTGGGAAAACTGGATAGCCTCACATAAATCAATGAAGTTAGAATATTCTCTCAACACCATATACAAAAATAAACTAAAAATACTTTAACTTAAATGTAACATGACATGATAAAACTCCTAGAAGAAAACATAAGCAAAACATTCTCTGACATAAATTGTAGCGATATTTTCTTAGATCAGTCTCCTAAGGCTAAATGAATAAATAAATAAGTGTAAGCAAAAATAAACAAGTGGGACTTAATCAAATTAAAAGCTTTTGCACAGCAAAGGAAACCATCATCAAAATGCAAAGACAACCTACAGAATGGGAGAAAATATTTGCAAATGATGCAATGCAACTGACAAGGGGTTAATATCCAAAATACACAAACAGCTATACAACTCAATATCAAAAAAAACCCAACAACCCAATAAAAAAAATAGGCAGAAGAGCTAAATAGATATTTCTCCAAAGAAGACATACAGATGGCCAAGAGGCACATAAGATGTTCATCATCACTAATTATTAGAGAAATGCAAATCAAAACTACAGCAAGGTATCACCTCACACCAGTCAGAATGGCCATCATCAAAAAATCTACAAATAATAAATGCTGGAGAGGGTGTGGAGAAAAGGGAATCCTCTTGCACTGTTGGTGGGAATGTAAATTGGTACAGCCACTATGGAGAACAGCATGGAGTTCCTTAAAAAACTAAACATAGAACTACCATATGACCCAGCAATCCCTCTCCTGGGCATATATCTGCAAAATTCCATAATTCAAAAAGATACATGCACCCCAGTGTTCATTGCAGCACTATTTACAATAGCCAGGACATGGAAGCAACCTAAATATCCATTAACAGAAGAATGGATAAAGAAGATGTGGTACATATATACAATGGAATATTACTTAGCCATAAAAAGAAATGAAATTGTGCAATTTGCAGAGATGTGGATGGACCTAGAGACTGTTATACATAGTGAAGTAAGTCAGAAAGAGAAAAACAAATATTGTATAATATTGCTTATATGTGGAATCTAGAAAAATGATACAGATGATCTTATTTACAAGCAGAAATAGAGACACAGACATAGAGAATGGATGTATGGATACCAGGGGAGGAAGGAGGGGTAGGATGAATTGGGAGATTGGGATTGACATATATACACTACTATGTATAAAATAGATAACTAATGAGAACCTAGTGTAGAGCACAAGGAACTCTACTCAGTGCTCTATAGTGGCCTAAATGGGAAGGAAATCTAAAAAAGAGGGGATATATGTATACATATAGCTGATTGACTTTTCTGTAGAGCAGAAACTAACACAACATTGTAAAGCAACTATACTCCAATAAAAATTAATTTAAAAAATGCTTTGCTGAAACCCATTGAGGAGTTCCCAGTGTTTCGAGCACTAGCTGTCTGGACTCCTCACTTGGTTTCCTGCAATAAACGCTGCACTTTCCTTCACCACAAAAAACAAAAACAAAAACAAAAACAAACACTATAATGAGGCATCACCTCACACTGGTCAGAATGGCCATCATCAAAAAGTCCACAAATGATAAATGCTGGAGAGGGTTAGAGAAAAGGGAACCCTCCTATCCTGCTGGTGGGAATGTAAACTGGTGCAGCCACTATGGAGAACAGTATGGAGGTTGTTTAACCTAAAAATAGAGTTACCATATGATCCTGCAATCCCACTCCCAGGCATAGATCTGGAAAAAGTGAAAATTCTCATTCAAAAAGATACATGCACCCCAATATTCAAAGCAGCACTAGTTACAATAGCTAAGACATGGAAACAACCTAAGTGTCCATCAACAGATGAATGGATAAACAAGATGTGGTATATACATACACTATAGAATATTATTACTCAGCCATAAAAAAGAATGAAATATTGCCATTTGCAGGAACATGGATGGACCCAGAGATTATCATACTGAGTGAAGTAAGTCAGACAGAGAAAGACAAATATTGTATGATATCACTTACATGTGGAATCAGAAAAAGTGATACAAATGAATATAGTTAAAAAACAGAAACAGACTTACAGACATAGAAAAAAAATTTATGGCTACCAAAGGGGAAAGGGCTGGGGAGGAGTATGGGATTAACAGATATACACTACTATATATAAAATAAACAACAAGGATTTACTGTAGAACATAGGGAACTATGTTTTATATTCAATGTCTTGTAATAACCTAAAATGGAAAATAATTGGAAAGGTATATACATATTATGCATAACTGAATCACTTTGCTGTACACCTGAAACTAACACAGTATTGTAAATCAACTACACTTCAATTAAAAAAAAAAAAAGGTCTGTGGCTCAGCCTGAGTTTTGGAGAGAACCATGGGGTTGGTGGAGATTCCCAAACACTGGACAGCTGGCCAGTTGCATAGGGATGACATTGGAAGTTTTCAACACATGCCTGATTCTCAGGGTCTGCTCCTTATAGAAACTCACTCAACAGTTCTGGGATAGGAAGTGAGTGAGCACATGTGGCAGAGACTTCTTTTTTCTTTTGGTTAACAGCTTTATTGAGATATAATTCACATATTTTACAATTCACCCATTTAAAATGTACAATCCAGTGGTTTTTTGTATATTCACTGAGTGATGCAACCAAATCCATGACCAATTTTGGAACATTTTCATCACCCCCTAAAAAAAACCCTGTGCCCATTCATCATCAGTCTTCAATCCTGCTATCACCCCAGCCCTAGGCATACACTAATCTACCTTCTGTCTCTATAGGTTTACCTATTCTGGACATTTTATATAAATGGAATCATATAATATGTTGTATTTTGTGACTGGCTTCTTTCACTTAGTATAATGTTTTCAAGGATTCATCTATATTGTAGTATATATCAATATTCAATTCCTTTTTATGGACAAATAATATTCGATTGTATGGATAGGCCATCAATTACTTATCAAGCCATCATTTGATGGACGTTTGGGTTGTTTCCAGTGTTAGGCTATTGAGTAATCTGCTATGAACCTTCATGTATAAGTGTTTGTGTGGACAAGAATTATTTTTAAAGCGCTCCCCTAGATCAGTGGGAACACTTTCTCAATCAGGGGTAATTTTGCACACCAGGGCACCAGGCAATGTGGAGAGAAGTTTTTGGTTGTCACGCCTGGAGGAGGAGTGCTTCTGGCATGGAGTGGATACAATTCTCTAGAGTGCCATTATTATGTGCAATTGCTTATATGCAGCCAAGGGTTACCAAAATTAGTTCTTTGCTAGTGTTTCCTAAGGACTGATTTAACATTCAATGGGGGAGCCTGGATGGCAAACCCTGTTCTCAGGTGTTGCCATCTCCCACTGTGCGTGTGCATGGCATAGGTGGAATTCCTGCCAATTTTAGGTGGAAGCTTTGTTGTTATTGCATCATCAGTGTTGTTTAGAGAGGATCATGGTTTTCTCTTGCAGTTTTTTCTTGCATTTTAATGATAACTTTTTGTTTCTTTTCATCCTTGGCAATCTGGTTCATTGTGGGTTTGTGTTGTCAGCCCTGGAGGTTGTGGTAGGGAATGTTTCATTAACACTACTCTGTCACTTAGGTTCTAAGTTGTGTGTATTTATTTTTGCACCTAACTGTCACTTTAGCCTATCCAGCTTCTGCTTTCATGCAGAAACAGCACTCCAGTTTTACTTTGGGGACCCCTTCCCCAACCCTCGTGTGCCTAGTCGGGCTGTGTAACTTGGAGTCTTGCCTCCCCTGCCTCCCTCCTTGCCCCTGCCCCGGGGTGTTCAGCTACCCAGGCTAGCCAAGAAGAGCACATCCTTCTTCTAGCCATAGTGAGCCTGGGTTCGGTGATGGGGTCTCACCCATTCTAGACAATCAGGGTCCTCACTATGAGTTGGCAAATTGATGCTCATTAGGAGGGAGCAGGCTGCCCTCTTCCTCTAGGACAGTGGTTCTTAAAGCCAACACTTCCTTTTTATAAATATTTTGTTATTATCCCTTTAACACACCAAAAGGGAATTCATAGATAATACATATGCCGTTAAAAACATGTTGCCCTATCTCTAATGCAAAAGAGAAAAATCGCTCATAAAAAATAACATAATAAAAATAGTTTATAGAAACAGTTTATAATGGAAGAATAATGCATCAATATACACATGCATGGGCATGCCTACACTAGAAGATATAAGATAATTATATGCTTGCCCCAAACATATAGAATCACTGTGAGCAGAGCAGTGACAGAAGGAGACATGTACAGGTGAGCTGTATGGTACCTCTAATACCATTAGTGACATTACCATTGGTGATGTGATACCTGAAATAGTGAACAGCCTTGTTAAAATTCCAAACAAAAGAAAGTACAATTTTTCCCTCACTTTACACATGGTAGTATTCATGGACAATTTAGTGTATATTAAAACTGTACAGCAATGGGAAAATATGTATACATATAGCTGATTCACTTTGTTATACAACAGAAACTAACACAACATTGTAAAGCAATTATACTCCAATAAAGATGTTAAAAAAAACCTGCACAGCATATCTAGGGGCCTACCAATGTTCTCTCTCGGGACGGGGGCCAGGGTACTCTATCTTTGCTCTCTGTTCTTCTGCCTCTTTCCAGGTCACCAGTATCTCCCAGAAAGGAGCTTAGATACTCTTCTGGCCTGTGATTTTGGTAGTTGCCATCCAGGGGACTCCTCTAGATCACCTGGCTCTGGTGGCCAGTGGGGTTTAAGCTTGTGGGCCCCATAGAACTGTAAAAATGAAGAGTTCTTAACTGGCTACCACCCGCAGGGAGAGTAGAACAGCAGAGAGGCAACAGACTGAGGAGCCCAGTCTTTCTGTGAAAGAGGCCTATTAGCTTATCTCCATAGCTATGGCTTGAGGCTCAGGCTTCTCATTAGACACACACCTAAGGCTATCCGTAACCCTCTCCAAAGGCCTCAGAGTGTGGGTGCTATCTTCGCGTTAGTCCTCTGCCATGCTTCAGAATGCAGGTACTCTTGGCAGCGCCCCAGTTTTTACATCTGTTACCCTGGTTTTCGTGGCTGCCACCCAGGGGACAGGCCTATGTCACCTGTCTGGGGTGGCCAGCGGGGCTTATGTTCACAAGTTAAATAAGATTGTAGCAAAGAAAGAAGCTATTCTTAACTGGCTATAACCCCAGGGCTCAGTGCAAAGGGAGCAGACAGAAACAGCCATCTCAGTCTTCCCCCAGAAAAAAAAAATTTACATACTTTAAAAGCTGCAGCCTGAGGATCTACTCTTCAATCAGCCTGAATCTAGGTGCTGACTGAGGTCATCTCCTCTGAGACCCTGACAGGTCTTTGCACACTCTCAACTACTAGGAGCCACTTAAAAAAAAAAAAAAAAAAAAAAGGCTGCACAAATGTTTGAGGACAAAAAAGAGCTAGGCAGGGTTGAACAAAAAGGCTCATCTCCAATATGAGGTTATTCCTTTAAGACTGGAAATGGTGGTTGCTTTATCTAATGCATAGAAACCAACACAGAGAGTCAAAGCAAATGAAACAGAGGAATATGTTCCAAATGAAAGAATAAGATAAAATTTCAGAAAAAGGCCTTAATCAAATGGAGGTAAGGGATTTATCTGATAAAGAGTTCAAAATAACGGTCACAAAGATGCTCACCTAGCTGAGGGGAAGAATGGATGAACAAAGTGAGAATTTCAAAAAAGATATAGAAAATATAAGGTATTACCAAATACAAGTCACAGGGCTGAAGATACAATAACTGGACTGAAAAATACACTAGAGGGGTTCAACAGCAAACTAGATGTAGAAGAAGAAAGGATCAGTGAGCTCAAAGAAAGGGCAATGGAACTTACCCTATCAGAGTAGCAAAAAGAAATAAACAATGAAAAAGAATAAAGCAAGCTTATGAGACTTATGGGAAAACATCATGTGGACCAACATTCACATTATACGTATCCCAGAAACAAAAAAGAGGGGCAGAAAACTTATTTGAAGAAATAATGGAGAAAAACTTCCCACACTGGGGAAGAAAACAGATATCCAGATTCAGGAATCCCAGAAAATTCTAAATAAGAGGAACTCAAAGAGACCTACATCAAGATACATTACAATTAACATGTCAAAAGTTAAAGAAAAAGAGAGAATCTTAAAAGCAAGAGAAAACAACTTGTTATGTATAATACAAGGAAACTCTGATAAGACCATCAGCAGATTTTTTTTAGCAGCAACTTCACATACCAGAAGGGAGTAGAACAATATATTCATTCAATTGCTAAAAAAAACAAAAAGCCAGCCAAGAATATTCTACCAGGCAAAGTTGTCATTCAGAATTGAAGAGATAGAGTTCTCCAGAAAAGCAAAAGCTAAAGGAGTTCATCACCAGTAGACTGGTCTTAGAAGTTAAAGGGACTCCTTTAAGCTAAAAAAACAAAAGTGTGCTAATTAGTAACAAGACATGTGAAATAAAAAATCTCACTGGTGAAGGTAAATATTAGTAAAATTCAAAATAATCTAATGTTGTGGTGGGTTAATTAGATTAACCTAATCTAAAGGAGGTGGGTTAATCACTATAAAGCAAGTGTGAAGGTTAAAAGACAAAAGTAGTAAAACTAATTGTAATAATTTAAGGGATACACAAGAAAAAAAGATGTAAAATGTGAAATTAAAAGCAAAATGTAGGGGTGGGGAGTAAAAATGTAGAGCTTTAGAATGTGTTCAAACTTAAGTGATCAACTTAAAATAGATTGTTATAAATATAAGTCGTTTTATATAAGCATCATGGTAAACACAAAGCAAAAACTTCTAGTAAATACACAAAAGAGAAAGAGAAAGGAATCTAACATACCAGTATAGAAAATCATCAAATCACAAAAGCAGAAAGCAAGAGAAGAAGAAAGGGACAAAGGAACAAGAAAACAGCCATAAAACAATTAACAAAAAGGCAATAAGTACATGCCTACCAATAATGAAATATAAATGCCTTAGATTCTCCAGTCAAAAAGCAGAGTGGCTGGAGCAGAAGAAAGAAGGACAGAAGCAAGAAGAACGACAGAAGCTAGAAGACCACAGAGAAGCAAGAAAGACTACAATCCTGCAGCCTGTGGAAGAAAAAACACATTCACAGAAAGGTAGACAAGATGAAAAGGAAGAGGGCTATGTACCAGATGAAGGAACAAGATAAAACCCCAGAAAAACAACTAAATGAAGTGGAGATAGGCAACCTTCCAGAAAAGGAATTCAGAATAATGGTAGTGAAGATGATCCAGGACCTCGGAAAAAGAATGGAGGCAAAGACTGAGAAGATGCAAGAAGTGTTTAACAAAGACCTAAAAGAATGAAAGAACAAACAAACAGAGATGAACAATACAATAACTGAAATGAAAAATACACTAGAAGGAATCAATAGCAGAATAACTGAGGCAGAAGAACAGATAAGTAACCTGGAAGACAGAATGGTGGAATTCACTGCTGTGGAACAGAATAAAGAAAAAAGAATGAAAAGAAATGAAGACAGCCTAAGAGACCACTGGGACAACATTAAATGCAACAACATTTGCATTATAAGGGTCTCTTGTAACCATACAATACAATACAACACATCCTTCTCAAACTCTTCCAAAAATTGCAGAGGAAGGAACACTCCCAAACTCATTCTATGAGGCTACCATCACCCTGATACCAAAAGCAGACAAAGATACTCCAAAAATGAAAATTACAGACCAGTATCACTGATGAATATAGATGCAAAAATCCTCAACAAAATACTAGCAAACAGAATCCAACAACACATTAAAAGGATCATACACCATGATCAAGCGGGATTTATCCCAGGGACGCAAGCATTCTTCAGTATATGCAACTCAATCAATGTGAAACACCATATTAACAAATTGAAGAATAAAAACCATATGATCATCACAATAGATGTAGAAAAAGCTTTTGACAAAATTCAACACCCATTTATGATAAAAACTCTTCAGAAAGTGGGCACAGAGGGAACCTACCTCAACATAATAAAGACCATATATGACAAACCCACAGCAAACATTATTCTCAATGGTGAGAAACAAAGCATTTCCTCTAAGATCAGGAACAAGACAAGGATGTCCACTCTTACCACTATTATTCAACATAGTTTTGGAAGTCCTAACCATGGCAGTCAGAAAAGAAAAAGAACTAAATGGAATACAAATTAGAAAAGAAGAAGTAAAACTGTTACTGTATGCAGATGTCATGATACTATACATAGAAAATCCTAAAGATGCCACCAGAAAACCACTAGATCTAATCAACGAATTTGGTAACGTTGCAGGATACAAAATTAATGCACAGAAATCTCTGGCATTCCTATACACTAATGATGAAAAATCTGAAAGAGAAATTAAGGAAACTCTCCCATTTACCACTGCAACAAAAAGAATAAAATACCTAGGAATAAACCTACCTAGGGAGACAAAAGACCTGTATGCAGGAAACTATAAGACACTGATGAAAGAAATTAAAGATGATACCAACAGATGGAGAGATCTACCATGTTCTTGGATTGGAAGAATCAATATTGTGAAAATGACTATACTACCCAAAGCAATCTACAAATTCAGTGCAATCCCTATCAAATTACCAATGGCATTTTTTTTTTTTTTTACAGAACTAGCACAAAAAAACCTTAAAATTTGTATGGAGACACAAAAGACCCCAAATAGCCAAAGCAGTCTTGAGGGAAAAAAATGGAGCTGGAGGAATCAGACTACCTGACTTCGGACTACACTACAAAGCTACAATACTCAAGACAATATGGTACTGACACCAAAACAGAAACATAGATCAATGGAACAAGATAGAAAGCCCAGAGATAAACCCATGCACCTATGGTCAACTAATCTATGACAAAGGAGGCAAGGATATACAATGGAGAAAAGACAGTCTCTTCAATAAGTGGTGCTGGGAAAACTGGACCACTACATGTAAAAGAATGAAATTAGAACACTCCCTAACACCATACACAAAAATAAACTCAAAATGAATTAGAGACCTAAATGTAAGACCAGACACTATAAAACTCTTAGAGGAAAACATAGGAAGAACACTCTTTGACATAAATCACAGCAAGATCTTTTTTGATCCACCTCTTAGAGTAATGGAAATAAAAACAAAAATAAACAAATGGGACCTAATGAAACTTAAAAGCTTTTGTACAGCAAAGGAAACCATAAACAAGATGAAAAGACAACCCTCAGAATGGGAGGAAATACTTGCAAACGAATCAATGGACAAAGGATTAATCTCCAAAATATATAAACAGCTCATGCAGCTCAATATAAAAAAAACAAACAACCCAATCCAAAAACAGGCAAAAGACCTAAAGAGACATTTCTCCAAAGAAGACATATAGGTGGTCCAGAAGCACATGAAAAGCTGCTCAACATCACTAATTATTAGAGAAATGCAAATCAAAACTACAATGAGGTATCACCTCACACCAGTTAGAATGGGCATCATCAGAAAATCTACAAACAACAAATGCTGGAGAGGGTGTGGACAAAAGGGAACCCTCTTGTACTGTTGGTGGGAATGTAAATTGATACAGCCACTACGGAGAACAGTATAGAGGTTCCTTAAAAAACTAAAAATAGAATTACCATATGACCCAGCAATCCCACTACTGGGCATATACCCTGAGAAAACCATAATTCAAAAAGACACATACACCCCAATGTTCATTGCAGCACTATTTACAATAGCCAGGTCATGGAAGCAACCTAAATGCCCATCGACAGATGAGTGGATAAAGAAGATGTGGTACATATATGCAATGGAATATTATTCAGCCATAAAAAGGAATGAAATTGGGTCATTTGTTGAGATGTGGATGGATCTAGAGACTGTCATACAGAGTGAAGTAAGTCAGAAAGAGAAAAACAAATATTGTATATTAACCCATATATGTGGAACCTAGAAAAATGGTACAGATGAACCAGTTTTCAGGGCAGAAATTGAGACACAGATGTAGAGAACAAACGTATGGACACCAAGTGGGGAAAGCAGCGAGGGGTGGTGGTGGTGGTGTGGTGAATTGTGAGATTGGGATTGACATGTATACACTGATGTGTATAAAATGGATGACTAATAAGAACCTGCTGTATAAAAATAAATAAATAAAATTCAAAAATTAAAAGTTTGCCCCCCCCAAAAAGAGTGGCTAAATAGATATAAAAAAAACAAGACTCATTACATGCTGCCTACTAGAGCTTCACTTCAGATATAAGGATACACACAGGCTAAAAGTGAAGGGATGAAAAAAGATATTCCATGCCAATGGAAACCAAAATAAAGCTGGAGTAGCTATACTTAGACAAAATAAACTTTAAGATAAAGGCCGTAATAAGAGACAAAGAAGGGCATTACATATGCTAAAGGTATCAATCCAATAAAAAGATATAACATTTTAAAATGTTTATGCAGTCAACATAGGAGAACCTAAATATAGAATATTAACAGACCTGATGAAAGAAATAGATAGCAATAATAGTAGAGAACTTTAATACTTCACTTTCATCAATGGATAGATCATCCATACAGAAAATCAATAAGGAAACATTGGTCATAAACAACACGGTAGACTAGATAAACACTTAGAGAACATTCCATCCAAGTAACAGAATACACATTCTTCTCAAGTGTATGTGGAACATCCTCCAGGACAGATCATATGTTAGGCCACAAACAAGTCAATAATTTGAGAAGATTGAAATCATGTCAGCATCTTTTCCAACCACAATGGTATGAAAGTAGAAATCAATTACAAGAAAAAACCTGGAAATTCACTAATACATGGAGATTAGACGACATGCTACTGAACAACCAACGGTCAAAGAATAAAAAAATACTTTGAGATAAATGAAAATGGAAATACAACATACCAAAACCTATGGGATGCAGCAAAAGCAGTTCTAAGTGGGAAGTTCACAACAATAAATGCCTACATAGAGAAACAAGAAAAATCTCAAATAAAACATCCCAATGTTACATCTTAAGGAACTAGAAAAAGAACAAACGAAACCCATAGTAGAACTAAGGAAAAAACAAGGATCAGAGTGGAAATAAATGAAATAAAGCCTAAAAAGACAATAGTAAACATTAAAAAAAAACCCTAAGGTTTTTGAAAAGATAAAACTGACAGAACATTAGCTATGTTCATCAAGAAAAAAAGGACTCAAAATCAGAAATGAAAGAGATGTTTCTACCAATACCACAAAAATATAAAGGATCATAATTACTATGAACAATCATACACCAACAAATTGGACATCCCAGAATAAATTCCTAGAAACTTACCAAGACTGAATGATGAAGAAATAGAAAATCTGAACAGACCAAATAGTAATAAGGAGATTGAGTCAGTAATCAAAAACTTCCCAACAAAAGTCCAGGACCAGGTGGCTTAACTAGTGAGTTCAACCAAACATTTAAAGAATACCAATCCTTCTCAACTATTCTAAAAAATAGAATGTCCACTTCCAAACTCATTTTATGAGGCCAGCATTACTGATACCAGAATGAGACAAGAACAGCACAAGAAAAGGTCAATATCCCTGATGAACATAGATGCAAAAATCCTCAACAAAATATTAGCAAACTGAATTCAACAATACATTAAAAGTATCATACATGATAAAGTAGAATTTATTCCAGGGATGTAAGAATGGTTCATTATCCACAAATCAATGTGATACCACATTGATAAAATGAAGGATAAAAACCATATAATTATCTCAATAGATGCAGAAAAAGATTTGACAGAATTCAACATCCATTTATGATAAAAACTCTTAACAAAGAGGCTATAGAGGAAATGTACCACACATATATGGTGCGTTTAATAAAGGCCATATATGACAAGCCCATAGCTAACATCATTCTCAACAGCAAAAAACAAAACCAAAAAACCAAAAAACAAGAAACCCCCCCCAAAAAAAGTGAAAAAATTTCCCCTAGAATAAGAAACAAAACATTTCCCCTAAAATCAGGAACAAAGCAAGAATCCCCAGTCTTGCCACCTCTATTCAACATAATGTTGGAAGTCCTAGCTACAGCAATTAGTTAAGAAGAAGTAAAAGTTATTTAAACTGGAAAGGAAGAAATAAATTGTCATTATTTGCTGATGATACGATATTATGTATATAAAATCTTAAAGATACCATCCAAAAACTTGTTGGAACTAATAAATGAATTCAGTAAAGTTACAACATCTATACACTAATAATGAACAGTCAGAAAGAGAAATTAAGAAAAATCCCATTTAAAATAACATCAAAAAGAATACCTAGGAGTGAATTTAACTAATGAAGTAAAAGACCTCTATACTGAAAACTATCAGATATTGATGAAAGAAACTGAAGACACAACTAGTTGCAAAGATATTCCATAAGAATGGATTAGGAGAATAGATATTGTTAAAATGTCCATACTACCCAAAGCAATCCACAGTTTCAACATAATCCCTATCAAAATTCCAAAGGCATTTTTCACAGAAATAGAAAAAATTCTAAAATTTGCATGGAACCACAAAAGGCCCTGAATAGCCAAAGCAATCCTGAGAAAGAAGAACAAAGCAGGAGGCATCATGTGCTCTGATTTCAAATTATATTACAATGCTCCAGTAATCAAAACAGTATGGTATTGACATAAAAACAGACACACCGATCAATGGAACAGAATAGAGAGCTCCAAAATAAACCCACACATATGTGGTCAATTAGTTTATGGCAAAGGAGTCAAGAATATACAGTGGGGAAAAGACAGTCTCTTCAATACACAGTGCTGGGAAAACTGGCCAGCCACATGCAAAAGAATGAAACTGGACCACTAATTTACACCATACCCACAATTAACTCAAAATGCATTAAAAACTTAAACATAAGACCTGAAACCATAAAACTCCTAGAAGAAAATATAGGCTGTAAGCTCCTTGACATTGGTCTTTGCAATGAATTTTTGGCTGTGACACCAAAAGCAAAGATAAATAAGTGGAACTAAGTCAAAATAAAAAGCTTCTGGGGCTTCCCTGGTGGCGCAGTGGTTGAGAGTCCGCCTGCCGATGCAAGGGACACGGGTTCGTGCCCCGATCCGGGAAGATCCCACATGCCGCGGAGCGTCTGGGCCCGTGAGCCATGGCCGCTGAGCCTGTGCGTCCAGAGCCTGTGCTCCGCAACGGGAGAGGCCACAACAGTGAGGGGCCCATGTAAAGCAAAAAAAAAAAAAAAAAAAAAAAAAAAAAAGCTTCTGCACAGCAAAGGAAACCATCAATAAAATGAAAAGGCAACTTACTGAATGGGAGAAAATAACTGCAAATCATATAATCTGATAAGGGGTTCACACCCCAAAATATATAAAGAACTCATACAACTCAAGAGCAAAAAAAAAAAAAAAAAATCTGATTAAAAAATGGGCAGAGGACATTCTTTTCCAAAGAAGACATACAGATGGCCAACAGTCACATGAAGACATGTTCAACATCACTAATCATCAGGGAAATGTAAATCAAAGCCACAATGAGAGATCACCTCACTTCTGTTAGGATGGTTATTATCAAAAAGACAAGAAATAGGGCTTCCCTGGTGGCGCAGTGGTTGAGAGTCTGCCTGCCGATGCAGGGGACACAGGTTCGTGTCCCGGTCTGGGAGGATCCCACATGCCGCGGAGCAGCTGGGCCCATGAGCCATGGCTGCTGGGCCTGCATGTCCAGAGCCTGTGCTCCGCAGCAGGAGAGGCCACAACAGTGAGAGGCCCATGTACCGCAAAAAAAAAAAAAGACAAGAAATAAATGTTAGTGATGGATGTGGAGAAAAGGGAAGCCTTGTGAACTTTTGGTGGGAATGTAAACTCGTTCAGACACTATGGAAAATAGTATGGTGTTTCCTCAAAAATTAAAAATAGAACTACCATATGAATCTGTCAATTCCACTTCTGGGTATTTATCCAAAGGAAACAAAAACATTAATTTGAAAAGATATGCACCCCCATGTTCAATGCAGCATTATTTACCATAGCCAAGACATGGACAAGTCCATCAATGGATGAATGGATAAAAAGATGTGTACACACACACACACACACACACAGGAATAATATTTAGCCTTAAAAAAAAGAAGGAAATCTTGCCATGTGGCAACATGGATAGGCCTCGAGGGCATTATGCCAATGAAATAAGTCAGAGAAAGACAAATACCATATGCTTTTACTTATTTATGAAATCTAAAAAAGAATAAAAACCTGAGCTCACATATACAGAGAACAGATGGTGGTTGCCAGAAGCAAGAGTGGAGGGTGGACAAAATGGGTGAAAGAGGTCAAAAGGTACAATCTTCCAGTTATAAAAAAGTCATGGGAATATAATGCGATGGTGACTATAGTTAATACTATATTGTATATTTGAAAGTTGTTAAGAGCATAGATCTTAAAAGTTCTTATCACAAGGAAAAAATGTGTAACTATGTGATGTGATAGAAATTAACTAGACTTATTGTGGTGATCATTTCACAATATATATAGGTATTGAATCATTACGTTGTATGCCTGAAACTAATGTTATGTCATTATGTTATATACATCTCAATTAAAGATAACCCCATTTTATATATAAAGTCATTTGCAGAGTCTAGACTCTGCAAACTGTGTCTAGACTCAGTTCATTATAAATAGGCTTTCCACCTACATGAATGTCCAGTGGTATGTTAGAAATTTGTGTAGAACATGAGAGCTCTTCTTTGTATAGGAGTGCTCCGTACTCTGCCGGATGTCTAGCATGAAATTCAAGCAGTAGCTCCCCACCATCATTGTGACAACTGCAACCATCCCCGCAGATTTCCAAGATGACTTCCAGGGGAGTGCTGCTGCCGCCCCCCACCCCCGCTCCTCTCATTGAGTAGCACTGTTCCAAGATGGTGAACTTTACGCTAGGGCTGCCTGCGGTCCTCTCTCCCAGCTTCATGGAAGCAGCCATTTGTGGAAGCTACGTATGAAGCCAACGTGGAGAGGATGGCAGAACGTAGGGGGGCAAGAGAGAAAGGCAGAGTCCTCAAGATATTATTTGAGCTCCTGGATCCAGCTATGCCTGAAGTCAGTCTAACATCTATACTTCCCCCTTCACATGAACATTAAATGTCCTTTTTGTTGTGTTTGGTTTCCGACATGTGCAAACAAAAATTTAGTCTAATACATGCTTCAAAAGGCAGTTGTAGGCACAACTTAACTTTTTTTTTGCTTGTTCAGTTTTATTTTATCATTACTACTGACTTATTTTTTCTTCTGCAAAGTAGGAATAGAAAGGGAAGGTGAACTCTAGGGTGTTACGTTCCAGTAGGTCAGACTTAGTGACGCATATGAGCAAATGACTCTACCTTCTCTTTTTCTCATGGAATTGATCTACACCCTGCCCCCCCCACACACACACTCATGAACTCTAGCAGGCATATTCATACACTATGGTCACGTTCTCTGGGTATAACTGATTGGACCAGGGATGCACCACTCAAATTCTCTTTCCCTGGAATTTCAACCCAGGGCCTGGTGGACTGAAGCACTCTCTCCAGGGCTGGAACTGTTACCAGGTAACAATGAGCACTAGGGTCGGGGAAGGGGAGAGCTGTAAGGCAGCTTTATTCTGCCAGGTGACTTCGGGAGATAGGGGAAACTGATTAGCAGATACATAGAAAGAGGAAAAGAGACAGAGTTTCAGGGCTTCCCTGGTGGCACAGTGGTTGAGAGTCCACCTGCCGATGCAGGGGACACGGGTTCATGCCCCAGTCCAGGAAGATCCCACATGCCGCGGAGCGGCTAGGCCTGTGAGCCATGGCTGCTGAGCCTGCGCGTCCAGAGCCTGTGCTCTGCAACGGGAGATGCCACAGCACTGAGGGGCCCGCGTACCACAAAAAAAAAAAAAAAAAAGAAAGAAAAAGAAAGAGACAGAGTTTCAGGAACGTTCTAGTTCCAAGACCCACTGCTTCCCAAAAAACAACTATAGTCTGCTCTTGGGCTCTTTAAGAAGCCCTGTATCTTTAAGTGAATTTCCAGTCTTTGTTTACATCTCCAGTGGGTTTCTATTACTTGTCTCTAAAGAAGTCTAATCTAACACTTTATTCCTATAGGTATTCTAAGTTCTCTCCTCACATCAAATCAGATCACCAGGAAGCCACACTGCATGGTGAGGGTAAGGGGGTGGGTCGTCCCTGCAGAACCAGGGGGTTGGGAGAGGTGGTGGGGAGCTAAGTGTTACCCTTGGCTTTACTTTTAATTTTTTTTTCAGAGTTCCTTTTCTTTCTTTAAACATCTTTATTGGAGTATAATTGCTTTACAATGGTGTGTTAGTTTCTGCTTTATAACAAAGTGAATCAGTTATACGTATACATATGTTCCCATATCTCCTCCCTCTTGTGTCTCCCTCCCACCCTCCCTATCCCACCCCTCTAGGTGGTCACAAAGCACCGAGCTGATCTCCCTCCCTGTGCTATGCGGCTGCTTCCCACTAGCTATCTATTTTACATTTGGTAGTGTATATATGTCCATGCCACTCTCTCACTTCGTCTCAGCTTACCCTTGGCTTTAATCAAAAGTCAACACAAGAAACAACCACAGGCCTTCGCAATCAAATCTAGAATCAAATCTTCGCAATCATCAGCTGTTTCTTTAGGTAAGTTACTTAACTCCCCTGATCTTTCAACTTGGGCAATAGTGACAACCTGCCTCCCAGGGTTGCAATGGCAGCTCAGTGAGATGAAGACAGAAATGTGCTCAGCACAGTCGTCTGGGCTCAGTAAATATTTCTCCTACGTCCTCCCCTTTCCTCGTTGCCACCTTGCTCTTAGCTGTTAACCAGCTCCTCAGTATCGGCACAACAGGTAATGCCTCTCTTGCACTTGAATTTTAATCTGAAATTCTGACAAAGCACAGAATGATAGAGGAGGATTGGGTCTTAAAGGTTATCTAGTCCAATCCCCCCCTGTTTAATTTAAATTTTTTTTAATTTTTAAAAGGTTAGAGTTGCATATAGGTTAGAGAGTCAACTAATTCTATAAGGCTTATGAAGGCAAACAGCAGTCTCTAGACCTCACCACCATCTTACCCTCCCTAGAGGCCATCTTTCCTTGTATCTGGCTGATAACCTCCATGCCAGCAAATACCACGCTTGTAATGCCACATATTTTTCGGGATCAGGCATCATCTATTGACCTCTCACTATAGAAAATGAGGACCTGCTCCCTTATTTTGCAGATCAGGAAGCTGAAGTGGTTCAAGACCAGTGACTTGCCCAAGGCCCCACTTAGATAATTTGAGGTGGAGGTCAGCATTGTTTTTTTCCAAAGCTTCTAAGCATTGTCTCACACTCCATGCAAGTTTGAGAGTGGCTGCCAAGGCAGTGAGAGCTTCGGAGGCGGAACTTCAGCATTGAAGTCTTGGCTCGGATGCCTCTGGCTACGTCCTCTTGAGAAAACCTTTTCTGAGCCTCAGTTTATCTCTAAACTGGGCACATTTTAAAGGACTTGCAGGAATAAAGGGGGACGACATGGTCAAATGCTGTGTGAAGATGAATGATGACTGTCAGTTCCAGCTACAAAAGCATAGGCACAGTAGTGGCCTCCCAGAGCCTCATTTTCCTCATCAGCACAATGGGCCTCACCTGGCCCCACCTTACCTCCTGCTCCTCCACTCTGATTCAACGGCCTTATTTCTGTTTCTCCAACTGAACTAAGGGCTTCCTCCCACTTGCCCATTTTTCTACCTTAAACACTTCTCTTTCTCACTCTCTTCACAGGCTCTTCATCTGACTAATCCTGACTCACACCTCAGGTCTCAGCTAACTGTCCGTGGTTCAGGGAAGCCTTAGCCTTTGCCCCTGACTCAGCGATGACCTCCCCTTCCCCAACCCCATGCATGCTCTGTGCTCTATGCTTGTCCTGCATAGAACAGATCGTGCTTAGAATCTATTGTGTTTTTTTCTTGCTGAATGTCTGAGACTGTATGAGCACTGAAACAACATCTGCACGGTCCCCAGGTACCCACAGCCCGGGCACAGGGCAGACACATGGTAGATCTCCACTAAACATTCTCTCTCTTGGCTGAATACCAGTCCATCTTGCTGGACCAGCTCACTGCTGGAACCACCAGCTCAACCTTGCTCTTTCAACTCCCCAACTAGAGATGCAGAAAAGCTGGTTGTCCTCAAGTTCATGTTTATTTCAACAAAAGCAAAGTCTGATAGTTGAATAGGAAGACAGGCTCAGCAGGCAGGGCATACCCAGGCAGGTTATTGTTTACAGAGTGTCCTGACCTGGCTGGTAACGCACTGTCTTCATCGCCAGCCATGGACCTGTGGCTCTCATTTCTCTTGAAGGAACCAAATCTTCTTTATATGACTCCTTAAACAATAGAGGGTCAAGTGGCAGGGAGAGCCCAGCTCTGCTGCAGAGCTGCGGGGCATCACTGCAGTTCACATGGTATCCTTGCAACTGAGGAATAGCAGCCAAAAAGAATCAAAAGCAGAAAGAAAGCTTTTCCGAAAAGGCATTCCAAGAAAACCTGTACCCTCAGAAAAGGGTGGCTTGGGTCATTTCCAGTTGTACTGTCGGGAAAAGAGTTCTTTTTCTTTTTAAACTTTCAAATACAAAGATACTATTCAGTGGCAATCATGTGTTCCTGATTTTTGTTGATTTTCAGAAGTCAAAAGTATTCTTTTAAAAAGATAAGGCCAGGGCTTCCTTGGTGGAGCAGTGGTTGAGAGTCCGCCTGCCGATGCAGGGGACACGGGTTCGTGCCCCGGTCCGGGAAGATCCCACATGCCACAGAGCGGCTGGGCCTGTGAGCCATGGCCGCTGAGCCTGCGTGTCCAGAGCCTGTGCTCCACAATGGGAGAGGCCACAACAGTAGGAGGCCCGCATACCACAAAAAAACAACAACAACAACAACAACAAAAAGATAAGGTCAGCTGTGTTATGATAGTCTATCACTGGAACAGAAATTTCTAGTGCTAAACAAATTCATACCTAGAAATATTTTCCATTCAATGAACACCTGAAATAGAAGTTGTAAGGGGACTTAAGCATGAGGCAGGACCATTTAGCTGACAAATTATGGCAGTTATTAAAAGCCTGGGCACTACAAATACAAGGTACAACTGCCATCTCCCCACCCCGACATATGACAGGGGTGGCTAAGTTTTGGTAACAGTTAAGCAGGACAGTTGAGAATGTTGGCTCTAGAATCATGCTGTCTGGGTTTGAATCCTGTCTCTGCCCTTTAACACCTGCATGACCTTGGGCAGTTTACTCAACCACATAGTCCTTCAGTTAGCTCATCAGCAAAGGAAGAACAGAAGAGCACCTGCCTCCTATTGTGTGATTGGCTGAATGACTAAGTGATTTGAGATATACACATATACACATATATATATATTGCACTTAGAAGGGTGTTTGGCCCAAAGTAAGTACTCAAAAAATATTAAGCTCTTAAGTCAAAAACTAGACACATCCCATGTGCCCATCAGCAAGCCAATGGATAAATTGTGGTATATACATACAATGGAATACTACTCAGCAATGAAAATAAAAACTATTAACACACACAAGAACCTGGATGAATCTCCAAATAACCGTGCTGAAGGAAAGAACCTAGACCAAAAAAACTATATGATTCCATTTACACAGAACTCGTGAAAAAACGAACAAATCTGTAGTGACAGCACATCAGAGGTTTCTTGGGACTGGAGAGGTGGGAGCGAAGAAAAAGGGGCACAAGGGAACTTTTGATGGTGATGGATATGTTTACTGTCTTGACTGCGGTGACGGTTTCAGGAGTGTATGCCTATGTCAAAACTGATCAAATTATACACTTTAAATGTACGGCTTGTATGTCAATTAGGTCTCAATAAAACTTCTTAAAAAAAAAGTCAGCCATTACAATTTCCCACTAATCCCACCCTTGTTTACACAGTGCCCCAGGTGGTCATTAATGAATCAGTCACTCAATTCTAGTCCTATTGGTTATCCCTGGTTTAGATGAGCTTTTCTGATTCTCTCCTACTTTTGAGAATTTATGATTTTGTAACTTACTAGTGCTCTCACCTTAGACAAGTCACAAACTCTGAGCCTCCATGTTTTCCATCAGGAACATGGAAATTCTATCTACCTGCCTTTCTGGATAGTTGTGAAGGTTGAATGTGGAAATGTTCATCCAAGTGCTCCAGTACAGTGTTAGGCAAACACGAGGGACTGACATGTGCTGTATTCGTTTGAATATCTGATGGATTTGCCAGGACTTGGTCTGCCAGCAGTTTGATACTAAGCACCTCTTAAAGCAGCCCTTTTTACAAATACTACTTGGATTTATGGGTTTTGCATGAATACCGTTTTAGCTCATTTTTATGGTTACTCATCAGGCCGTGGAGAGGAGGATTCAGAGGTGTCAGTCTTGAGGGACCCAGGCCAGGCCACTTGGAGAGGCATGGCCAGTGTTAGCTGGATCATCTTATACAGGAATTTTCCAGGTGGAGACTCTGCTACCTATCAAAGCTTCTTCCTTCTGGCCAGGGCCCCTTGCCCTTTGATGAGTTAAAGTCTGCTGTTGAGTGGTGTAGCAGGGCCTGGTTTGATCCCTTGTGTTAGAAAAAGACAATTGTTTAGTATCACTCCAGAGAGCCTGCAGGGGTGTTTGCAAGAAACAGCACTTGTTAGAAGACCTCATTTTAGGGGTGAGAGGAAGTTTATAAACCCGGAGTGAAAAAGACTGGAAAGATACAAACTAAAATTGTACCAAGTATGTGCCAAGAGGTATAAACCAAAACACTAACAGTGGTTACACTTTGACTTAGGGTTAAGCTTTTTACTTTCTTCTTTCAGCTTATCTGTATTCTCCCAATTTTCTACGAGTGGACATCACTTTTTCAATAAGAAACTTAAAAAAAAAAAGCCAAACCAAAGTATTTCTGGTATGGAATTGCTACCTTTGTTCAGAAAAGCAAGAAACATTCTTGTTACCTCTAACCAATAAAGATAACATCAGCTGTAAACAGAAAAAGAATTAAAATGCCTAAGTATGATCTGCCAGCTCAGGCATCCGCCTCTGAAACCTGTGCCACTGGGTAGTTTCAGGAAGGTCCTGCTATGCCCCTTGACACCCAAATGAAAAAGATAAGGCTGTCCCCAAGCCTCCTTATGTCCCTTAATGCTAGATCTTGCTATGTAATCCATACGTTAACCTCAATTCATCTTGAACCCACATGTTTTCTACCCGTATGACTCAGCTTGAGACTACTCCTCTTGTATCTTGAATTCCCCCAAGACTATTAGTCACTGGGTCCCACCAAGAGTGATGAAACACTGTCACCAGTTCATGGCCATCCCTGCTCAAACCGAGACCAGAAGCCACCGCAAAGAACTTCCTAAAAAGTATGGTGATCCCAGGAGCATTTCATGTGTCCACTTTGGCTATGCCTCACCGTTGTCCTTTTGTCTTACATTTCACTGCAGAGCCCAAACAGTCGAATTTCAAATCCTGGGATTTACCAGCTGTGTAACCTTGGGTGAGATACTTAATTTCTCTGTATCTCAGTTTCTTTATCAGTAAAATGGGCACAATAATATCTTTCTTTGGACTAGTATGAGAATTACGTGAATTGATGTTGAAAGTGCTCTGAGTCGTGCCTGGCACACAGTAAGTACTCATACATGTGAACTATTTTTGTTCCTGCCCAGCGCCTCTGCTCAGCTTTTGAGCATCCACTTACCTCCCTCAGTAGGTCCCCAGCAGCATGGGAAGCAAATCTTCATTCTGCAGGTGAATGAAAAAAGACTTTGAATAAAATCCCAGGCGATGCTTCACAGACTTCAGTTTTATCTCAGCAAGCAGCTTGGATGAAGCTCTTAATGCAGCCTCCTAGGTAGCCATCTCTTCAAGACGAGACGTCATCTCGCACAGAGCAAGCTGGAGCCAAACTCAACCTTCAGAATCCTGAAAACCTACGAGGGACTCTGACTCTAACGGCTTTTATTCACCCTCCCGTAACTTTCACACCTGGGAAGTTTTAAAAACCAGATGCCCAGGATGTAGCCTCAAACCAATTAAATCAGGATCCCTGAAGGTGGGACTTAGGCTTCAGTATTACAAGCTCCCCAGCTGATTCTAATGGGCAGTCAAGGCTGAGAAGCGCTGCCTGGGTCTAAACCAAATGTCATGGGTTTATGTTTTCACAGTAGTAATGGGTCACAGGTGGTGACTAATGTGTTGCTATTTAAAGATATGCGATGCTAATAAACTGGCAAGATTGGGGGGCAGAAAAGGTTCAGGAATGGAGCCCTTTAATGAGACAGGCTGGGACTTGGGAACCGTTGCTGCAGTGCTTGCACCTGGACAGACAACTCTTTGAGCAACACATTCCATAAGGTGTTACGGATAAAACCCGAACGAACGTTTTGGCCAACCCAATACAAAGACACTATAAGGGACTAAAAATAACTGCCTGAATGCTCAGTTAGGGCAAATTATGAACAACAGATACAAAAAGACAAAAACCCAGCTTCCACTTCTGAGGTGCCAGGAGCAAAAGCAGGAGCTGCGCATGATCCCTGCACACGGCGCCACCCAGGGGCGGGCAGACCACCTAAGCCGCCCCTCTGGCCCGACCCACCAGTCCTCCCCCACCCTCCCTCCATCTAAGGGACCAGCCCACTCCGCCTGGGGGAGGGGGCAAGCAAGGGCACATGTTACTCGTTTTCGCTTCTTCGTGCTGCAGCAGGAGTCCCAATAAAGCCTTGCCTGAATTCCTCATGCGGCCTCTTAGCAACTTCTATTGATTAGAGAGTCCAAGAACCTAGATCAGTAACGTTAAGATGTCAAAGCTCCATAGTAGTTGATCTCCTTTTCAAGAGATGCTTGGTTTGGGGGGTCCTCAGGTAGTACTGCTTGTGTTCTTGTAATTTACAGAGCTTTAGGGGAACAGTTCCCTCTTGTTTGCTAACACCCGTCCTGCTCTCAGAACCTCCTACGTGAACCCAAAGGCAGGGCTGGGCAAAGGCAAAGCTGAGCCTCGCACTTCCGAAACGGCCCTCACGGAGGAGAACTGATGTATAAAGGGGAAATGACCAACCGCCCCGCACATGCTGAAGGTGCAATGGGAGCCGCACCTGGAACATAGAGAAGGGGGCTATGGAGAGTCCCTGAAGAGGTGAGAGGAGGCTGGAGGAGGCCATGAGGGAGGGATGAGGGGTGTGTGTCCCTAAGAAAGTTTCTCAACCACACTGTGCCTGTTTCTTCAAAGGTCAAATTGGGATAATAGCATGTATCTCAGGGTCACTGTGAAGACTGAGTTAATACAGTATATGGAAGGTAGATAGGGCTTGGCACGAGAAAACCCTTACAGGTTTAGCTGTGCTTATTATCATGACCAATATTAAGTAGCAGTGGTTATTCAGACTCTTCTACAACCTGGATTAAGTTTTCCTTTGAGAAACTTTTTTTTTTTTTTTGCGGTACGCAGGCCTCTCCCTGTTGTGGCCTCTCCCGTTGCGGAGCACAAACTCTGGACGCGCAGGCCCAGTGGCCATGGCTCATGGGCCCAGCCGCTCCGCGGCATGTGGGATCCTCCCGGACCGGGGCACGAACCCATGTCCCCTGCATCGGCAGGCGGACTCTCAACCACTGCGCCACCAGGGAAGCCCTTGCACCCATTTTTTTGTAACTAACTGTTTTATAGGAAAGATCTGTAAATGGCACACATAACTTTTGCTCACAGGCTCCTGGGAGGAACTTAGCTGCAAGGCTAACACTAAGTTTCAACTCTTACCTGAAATGCATCTGCACAGATCCTGTTTCCAAATAAGGTCACATTCAGAGGTTCCAGGCATACGTGAATTTTGGAAGAACACTATTCAACTGATTACAGTCAGTCTCTGGGTTTAGGTGTTCCAGATCAGAAAATCACCCAGGAACCATGGATATTTCATAACTACCCATTAGTAAAATTTTGCAGCTCTTATGTTTTCTCAAGTTCCAAAGGACCCAAAACACTCAACATAGCCCAATACAGGTAGAGTCAAGACAAAGACAGACACACAGCCCAAGCTCTCCAGTTTACCTTTCTGACTCACCTGTCCGAACCTCAAAGGACTAAAGAGAATGCTGACAAATGAAGAAAAATAGGGTGGGAAGATTTCATTCCACACCCCTTGTCTTATGCCTCTTATACCTTGGTATATTTGCTCAGAAAAGCTTCCCACCGAACCAGAAACTCTTGCATGTTTGCTCAGGTACCTTTGTTCATATGGCTCACGGCTTTGACTATTGGTGCCCAAAGACTGGGCTATAAGAAAGGAGGGAGCAAAGAGCACTTATGCACACATTGGATGGGTCCCTGCAGTGTACATGAGAGCACCAGCCATTAGGAACCACCCAGCTGGCTCTCTAGGGGACCCCCACTACACTGCGCATCCCAGAGGCCCAAGGGTATGAAGGACTCAGGAGAGGCAGAAAGCTCAAGCTCATTATCCACACCCTCAAAAGAGTGTGGGTACCATACAGCAAAGGACCAAAAAATTACACAACGTAGATAAGGGGCTATATGCAAATAACGTTTAAAAGGCTTAAAAAGCAGTAGATGGATTGCGGCAACCATGATGCCAAAACGAAAGAAGCAGAATCAGCAGCCGTCACCGCCGCAGCAGCAGTCCCCCCACCCCTCCCCACTGCCAGAGCGGGAAGAGCCGGGAGATGAGGAGGATGAGTCCCATTGGACCCCCCAGCCTTCTGGGCCCTCCCCCAGGGCCAATGGAAAGACTGGTGACCCCAAGTCAGACAAATTCGACCGCCCTGTCTGCCGACACTTTGCCAAAAAGGGCCACCGTCGATACGAGGACCTCTGTGCCTTCTATCACCCAGGCGTCAATGGACCTCCTCTGTGAGACTGTGCCTCCCCATCCACACTGGAAGGAGCTCTCTGACCTAGCGGCCATATACTTCCCTGTGGCTGTGATGGCTACCATGAGGCTGTTCCACCCGCCACCCTCAGTGAGTCCAACCCCACCACCACGTCCTTTACTTGGGGTCCAGAATCGTGTTCCATCACTGGTGCACGGTGTGCACCCTTTCTTCCGATCCAGCCTCTAGAGACTCGCCTCCCGGACCCTATCTTTGCTCCATTCAACTGCCTCCTGGATCTTCTTCCCCCTCGCCAGCTGACTGTGGAACAGGAAACCTCTTTGGTGCCATTTCTTGTGCATCTATCCACCCAGCCCTCGGTATTGCCCTGGATTCCTGAGAGCCCTGGAGCAGTTTCCTACCATTCCCTTCTTCAAGCTGCTTGTTCTAAGTCCTTTTTATGTGACACCCCCTCCCCCCCACATGTTGTCAGCTGCTCTGTGCCACTCACCAGGTTGTCTGACCTGGGGTCAAGTTGGGATGACTGGTGCAGAGTTACTCCTGAGAGGCCACGTTCCCTGCTTTTGGATTTTGTGGTTTCTGTGACAGCAGCGTGATCCCCACCACTGTGGTCTGTGATCACTGTAGCTTGTGAAACTGTGCATCCCCTCAAGGCGTTTCTCCTTGTCCGCGGCATTTCTGTGACTTCCCAACACTAGAGTAAGTTTGTCTGCCAAAATGCGTGGGGCCGTTAGTGCCCTCTAAACTTTCCCCACCTCCTGACATGGGAGAACTGTGAAACTTCCACAAGACTGCCTCCCTGGTCCTCCCCATTCTTCTGGTGTCGGTTTCTCTGGGTTTGACACAGGCCCGAGAGATGTCCTCTAAAGGCTTGGATGGGCCTACCCTATCTCCTCTCCAGCCCATTTTAGTTAGACTACATTATTGTTAGGCCACCAGCCCTTTCGTTTGAATTCAGTGAATCTCCACTTGGTCTTCCTGTGGGGGAACTTGGCGACAGTACTGTTGCCCTCTTCCAACCGTCTTCCCCTACATCCCTGGCACTGGTTATTTCCTGTGAAAATGGCAGTGAACAGGTTCAGTTTTGAACTGGCCCTGACGAAATGTGTCGGGAGTTGTGTAGGCAAGAGGGAGGGATGAGAGCTGTTGGAGAACTGAGAATTAATATTTTTCTTTTTAACATTTTTTATATTAGTAATAAAGTCAGTGGGAACAAAAAAAGCAGTAAATGGTGTATATGTTTGGTAATACTACG
The DNA here is from genome assembly GCF_025265405.1 of Mesoplodon densirostris. Lineage (NCBI taxonomy): Eukaryota > Metazoa > Chordata > Mammalia > Artiodactyla > Ziphiidae > Mesoplodon > Mesoplodon densirostris. The sequence goes on along the minus strand of NC_082673.1, from coordinate 58,417,826 downwards.
GATCACACTACAGAAATAGCCTTTAAAAAAAAATCTATAAACTAGGCTGTAGGTTCTATGAGGTTGGGATACTGAATCTGTCACGGCAGTGCCCAGCCTATAGGAGGCATTCAGTAAATTGTCCTTGACTGAAGGAGTGTTAAGCTTTTGTCGAATGCCTACCATGTGCCAGGCACAGAGTAAATTAAAATACCCCTTAAAAATAATATAGAGTTGAGGCTTCCCTGGTGGCACAGTGGTTGAGAGTCCACCTGCCGATGCAGGGGACACGGGTTCATGCCCCGGTCCAGGAAGATCCCACATGCCGCGGAGCGGCTGGGCCCGTGAGACATGGCCACTGAGCCTGCGTGTCTGGAGTCTGTGCTCCACATCGGGAGAGGCCACAACAGTGAGAGGCCCGTGTACTGCAAAAAAAAAAATATATATATATATATATATATATATATATATATATAGAGAGAGAGAGAGAGAGAGAGAGAGAGAGAGAGTTGATTCAGAGATTGAGCACCATAAAATTTATTTACTTAAAACTGCATTAACTGTTAAAAACTATAAAGGGCATCATGGTAAAGTAATGGCAGAGATTTCACAAGGCACCCTTGAAAAGCAGCTTCCTAGAACATGGACTGTAGATGCAGACTGCCTGCTTCATATCCCAGCTCCACCACTTACAAATTCTGCCATTTGGAGCAAGTTTCTCAAATGTTCTGTGCCTCAGTTTTCTCATCCATATATCAGGATAATATTAGTACCTACTACATGTGGTTGTCGTGAGAATTAAATGAGTTCATTTATGTGAAGTGTTCAGAACAATGCCTGGGAGAGTAAGTTCTTAAAGTGTTAGCTATTATTATCATACTTATCTCTTGGACATGTTTGAGCAATGTATCTTGCATAGTGCTGGGTACACAGAAGGAGCTCAACAATGTTCTTTGATAAATTGTAACATCAATAACCTAAAATGTGAGGGGAAGAAGCAGAAACATAGAATTTCTATATGCTATCAAATTTAAGTTATCAGCTTAAACTAGGATGTTATATTTTATGTAAGCTACACGGTAACTACAAAGGAAAAACCTGTAGTAGATATGCAAAAGATTACGATAAAAGAATCAAAGCATACCACCACAAAAGGCATCAAGCCACAGAGGAAGACAGCAAGAAGGACTGAAACAAAGGACATATAAAACGGTCAGAAAACAATTAATCAAATGGCAATAATAAGTCCTTACTTATTAATAATTACTTTAAATGTAAATGAATTAAATTCTCCAATAAAAAGACATAGAATGGCTGAATGGATTAAAAAAAAAAAAGAATCAATGACATTCCCCCTCAAAGAGACTCTCACTTTAGACTGAAGGACACACAGGCTAAAAGAGAAGAGATGAAAATATATATTCCAAGCAAATGGTAACCAAAGGAGAGCAAGGTAGCTATAGTTATACGAGAAAAAATATACTTTAAGCTAAAAATTTAACAAGAGACAAGGAAGGTTATTACATAATCACAAAGGTGTCAATTCATCAAGAAGGTATAACAAATGTAAATATTTATCAACTCACATAAGAGCACTGAAACATATAAAGCAAATAGTAACAGAACTAAAATGAGAAACATCAGTAGAATAATAGTAGGGGACTTTAATACCCCACTCTCAATCATGGATAGATCATCTAGACAGAGAATCAATAAGGAAACAGTGGATTTGAACAACACTATAGACCAAACAGACTGAACAGACATGTATAGAATATTCCATCCAACAACAGCAGAATACACATTTTTCTCAGTGCACATGGAATAATCTCTAGGATAGATCATGTTAGGCCACAAAATAAGTCTCAACAAATTCAAGAGGATAGAAATTATATCAAGTATCTTTTCTGACCTCAATGGTATAAAATTAGAAATCAATAGGAGGAAATATGAAAAATTCACAAATACATGGAAATTAAACAACACTCTCCTGAACAACTAATTGATCAAAGAAGAAATCAAATGGGAGATTAAAAAATTCTTGAGACAAATAGAAATGGAAATACAATATATCAAACTTAAAGGATGAAGCAAAAGTAGTTCTAAGAGGAAAGTTTATAGCCATAAATACCTATATTAGAAAAAAGAAAGATCTCAAATAACTTAGCATTATGACTTGAAGAAGTAGAAAAAGAATAAACTAGGCCAAAGTTAGCTGAAGGAAGAAAATAATGAAGATTGGAGCAGAAATAAATGAAATAGAAAATAGGAAAAAGACAAGATAACAAAACTAAGTACTGGTTCTTTAAAAAGATTTAAAAATTGACAACCGTTAGCTAGACTAACCAAGAAAAAAAGAAAGGACTCAAATAAAATCAGAAACAAGAGATGTTACAACTGATACCACAGATTTAAAGGATCATAAAAGACTACTATGAACAATTATATGCCAACAAACCGGGCAACCTAGAAGAAATGGATAAATTCCTGGAAATATACAATTTACCAAGACTGAATGATGAAGAAACAGAAAATCTAAACAGAGCAATTGCTAGTAAGGCAGTTGAATCAGTAATTTAAAATCTCCCAAAAAACATAAGTCCAGGACCAGATGGCTTAACTGGTGAATTCTACCAAACATTTAAAGAAGAATTAACACAATTCCTTCTTAAAATCTTCCAAATCTAGAAGAAGGAACACACCGAAACTCATTGTCCAAGGCCAACAATACCCTGATACCAAAATGAGAGAAGGACACCACAAGAAAAGAAAGGTACAGGCCAATATCCCTGATGAATATAGATGCAAAAATTCTCAATAAAATATTAGCAAACTGATTTAACAATACATCAAAAGGATCATGCACCATGATCAAGTGAGATTTATTCCAGGTAAGCAAGGATGGTTCAGTATCTCAAATCAAATAATATGATGTACCAAACTAACAAAATGAAGGATTTAAAAAATCATATGATCATTTCAATAGATGAAGAAAAATCATTTAGAAAATTTAACATTCATTTATGATAAAACTCTCAATAAAGTGGGTATAGAGGAAACATACCTCAACATAATAAAGGCCACATATGACAAGCCCACAGTTAATATCATAATCAATGATAAAAAGCTGAACGTTTTTCATCTAAGATCAGGAACAAGACAAGGTGCCCACTCTCACCACTTTTATTCAACATAATATTGGAAGGCTTAGCCAGAGCAATTAGACAAGAAAAAGAACTAAAAGGCATCTAAATCAGAAAGGAAGAAGTAAAACTATCACTATTTGCACAATACATGGTATTATACATAGAAAAAACTAAAGACTCAATCAAAAACCTGTTAGAACTAATAAATGAATTCAGTAAAGATACAAAAATCAACATGTAAAAGTTTGTTGTGTTTCTATACACTAACAACAAACTACCAGAAAGAGAAGAAAGCAATCCTATTTACAACTGCATAAAAAAGGAATAAATTTAACCAAGAAGGTAAAAGACCTATACAATGAAAACTACAAGACACTGAAGAAAGAAATTGAAGAAGACACAAATAATTGGAAAGATATTCCGTGTTCATGGATTAGAGGAGTTAATATTGTTAATACCAGAACTTCCCTGGTGGTGCAGTGGTTAAGAATCTGCCTGCCAATGCAGGGGACACAGGTTCGAGCCCTGGTCTGGGAAGATCCCACATGCTGCGAAGCAACTAAGCCCGTGCACCACAACTACTGATCCTGCACTCTAGAGCCTGAAAGCCACAACTACTGAGCCTGCATGCCACAACTACTGAAGCCCACGCACCTAGACCCCATGCTCCACAACAAGAGAAGCCACAGCAATGAGAAGCCCAAGCACTGAAACAAAGAGTAGCCACCGCTCAATGCAACTAGAGAAAGCCCGCACGCAGTAACAAAGACCCAACGCAGCCAAAAAAAAAAAAGTAAATAAGTTAATTAATTTTAAAAAAATGTCCATACAACTCAAAGCAATCTACATATTTAACACAATGCCTATCAAAATCCCCATGGCATTTTTCACAAAAATAGAACAAACAATCCTAAAATTTGTGTGGACACACAAAAGACCCCCAAGAGCCAAAGGAATCTTGGAGAAGAGGGGCTTCTCCTCAGCTGTGCCTCCTTCACCCCTAACCCCCAGCAAGGAGCCTGAGCCGAGATGCTGGGGCGGTGTGGGGAGTAGTTAGTGAATTACTCATCAGGCAGGGGCACGGGACATCTATGCAGCTGGAGCAACGATTTTTAACTTTTGTGGGTTCGAGGGACCTTCTGAACATCCGATGAAACCCTGGACCTTCTCCCCAGAAGAATTCCATCACCTCACCCATCCACGCACAACTTTCCCCAAAGAGCCCCCAGGAGTCCATAGACCCCAGGGTGAAACCCCTGGCCCGAGGGAGGCACTGGCACTTTCTAGAGTCTCTCTACCCTGAATTGCGTCTCAGGCTCCGCCTCGCACCTGGGAGCCCTGCCCGGGGCGCAGGCCTGCCTGGGGTCTGTGCACGGGGCCCGGGCCCTTGGCCGTGGCCGCGCTCCGCCTCCCTCCCTTCCCGGGACGAGAGTGGCGCAGCCAGAGCGGGGCGTCGACCAGGAGGCCGGCCCCACCTGCGGACACTAGAGCCGAGGGGGCAGCGGGAGCCCGGCCCCGCCCCGGACCGCGGGGCCAGCCCACTGCACCCACAGCCGCGGGGCTCAGAGCAGAGGACCGCGCCGCCGCCGCCACAGGTCCGGCTCCCCCGCCGATAGCGGAGTCCGGATTCGCTAACAGCGCCGCCGCCGCTGCCACGGGTCGGGTTCCCAGCGCCGTTCCCGGGCCTCCGCCCAAGCCATGAAGATGCATTTCTGCATCCCAGTGTCTCAGCAGCGGCCCGACGCGCTGGGGGGCCGCTACGTGGTGCGCCGGGGGTCGGGGTCCGACTGAGCAGGGAGGAGGAGGCCGGTGACAAGGCGGGGGCGGGAGCTCACCTCGCTCGGCTAATCCGGACGTGATGACTCTGTTTGCAGCTGTACTCGGTGTACCTGGACGGGTTCCTGTTCTGCAAGGTGCGCTACAGCCAGCTGCATCGCTGGAACGAACAGGTGAGCGTATCCGAGGCGGGTACCAGCCCGCCCACCTGAGGCAGGCGAGGAAAAGTGCGCCCAGGGGGTTCTGGATGCTTGACTCTGGCAGGACACTGCACCTCTTGAGGGCTTCAGGCTCTTAATCCTGGTTGTGGTAACAATTAATTGTGAATTGCTTGGCATGCAGCTCAATGAGTACATGATATCGCTCCTAATCACCTATAGCTGTGAAATGAGGGAATAGGGCGCAGGCAATTATCCCAACCCGTTCCAGCCCGGTGATCCCCACCAGCCCCACCTGGGCTCCATCTCAGTGCCCGCTGTTCCCCCAGGACAATATCCCTGTTCAAAGTAAACAAACCAGGGCTTCCCTGGTGGCGCAGTGGTTGAGAGTCCACCTGCCGATGCAGGGGACACGGGTTCGTGCCCCGGTCCAGGAGGATCCCACATGCCGCGGAGCGGCTGGGCCCGTGAGCCATGGCCACTGAGCCTGCGCGTCCGGAACCTGTGCTCCGCAACAGGAGAGGCCACAACGGTGAGAGGCCCGCGTACCTCGAAAAAAAAAAAAGAGCAAACAAACCAAGTCTAGATCAAGGCATAGTCTTAGGAATCTTGTACATGGGTATTTAATCTCCTTTCTCCCAGAGTTTAATTGCCCCCTCTTTAAAAAGTTGTGTCTTTATTTTTGTTTTCAAACGAAGGTATTCATAGGCTTCAAACACGGGCTGTCTGGAAACCCAGGAAACAGACGACTTATCAAGTCAGAAGGCCATTTCTCACTCTAGTGTCTCACAAGTCCTGATGGCATTTTCTTCCCGGAGGTAGACTGATTTATTAGCCTGCCCTAATGGGTTTTATTTTCCTAATAAGGAAGTGTTGCAAGTCTTCAAAGTGGGTTAGAGGAGTACCTGGGAGTTTGAAATGAACTCCACCCTTCCCCCACACTCATGCACAGTGTTTTTTGGTTTTTTTTTATTTTTTAAGATTTTGTGTACTGATTATAAAGAGCACATACCTAAAGTTGAAAGAAAGAAAGAGAGAGAGAGAGAAAGAAAGGAAGAAAGAGAGAGAGATGGACGGAGGGAGGAAGGAAGAGAGGAAGGAAAGGAAGATGCTTGCCTAGGCAACAGCTATTAACATTTTGGGGAGAGTCCTTTCAGACAATCCTGGTTTCTAGTGAGTAGATACATCACGTTTCCTTTAAGACCATTTTCTGTTGATAGCTCAGTTCCACTGTTCTATTAAAAACATCATTGCAGTGAGCCTTCTTACTCATACATCATAGTGCATTGGAAAAGTCCATTTTCAAGGTATGACTAAGTTTCTTTGGAGTCAACAGAAACAGGTGTCATGTGGTTGTTAGTTAATTTTTGTGCTTGTCTTTGAATCGGTAGCACCTAACACAGTGCCTGTGACCTGGTAGGTCCTCAGGAATGATTGTCAATGGCTGAATAAAAAGGGCATGGATTCAGACCTCTGAAGGAGGACAAGCTACTTGTGACCGAAACATGTCTGGGGAGCTGGGAGGACTGCAGAGGAAGGCAGATGCAGATCTCGAAGGAAGAGAAAGTACGGGTCGTTTAGGCATTTGGAGGAGGAATTTGAGGGTCATATCCCACCCTCATCTGTCTTCCTGTGTGTGAGGTGTGATCAGGGAGGTGACTATCACAGGGGAAAAGCAGGAAACGGCCGGGAGGAGCAGGGAGGGTGTGGGATTGACTGACCACTTCCTGGCTGGACACTTCACCTCTTCTCTGATCTTCAATTTCCCTTTCAGAAATAATCAGGTAATTGGTTATGGATGTCAACTTCACAGAGCACTTATGAAGATTAGGGTCCAGTTTCTCACAGAGCGTGCACATAGTTTACGTGCTCAGTAAACATTTACTGGCTCAGATGCTTGCAGAATTCCTGAATCTGGTCTTTATTAACCAACAGACACAGGAAAATGCTTGTTTTCAGGAAAATTTGGACCTATCCAATCTTAGAAGGTCCAGAAGTGGAGATATAAAGCCAGTTCTTTTGACCTTCTATTTTGGAAGCCATGAACAGGAAACTGTCTGTTATTCAGTACAGTGGACTTTTTTTTTGGTTTTTCTTTATTTTTTTGGCTGTGTCAGGTCTTAGTTGCAGCACATGGGATCTTCATTGTGGCGTGCAGGCTTCTCTCTAGTTGTGGTGTGTGGGTTTTCTCTCTCTAGTTGTGGCACGCAGGCTCCAGAGCGCGTTGACTCTGTAGTTTGCAGCACACAGGCTCTCTAGTTGAGGCACGCGAGCTCAGTAGTTGTGGCGTGCGGGCTTAGTTGCCCTGTGGCATGTAGGATCTTAGTTCCCCAACCAAGGATTGAACGCTCGTCCCCCACATTGGAAGGCAGATTCTTTACCACTGGACCACCAGGGGAGTCCCTGCAGTGGACTTTTACATATGGAATTGCCACAGCCCAGTGCCCTCTGTGAAGTATACAAGAGGTATTAATGAATACTTCATATCTGTCCCAGGTTTTTCAAAATTCTAAAGTGGGGATTTCTTTATCCAGTTTCTAACTACCTTACACGTGTCATTGCTTCCCTTTTCTGTAGGAACAACTTCATTTTAAAGAAACTATTTAGATCTTAGGAGGTGGCTATTGGTATTATTATTAATTTAAAACAATAACTAACATCAGTTAGTCTGTGCTAAGGTTGGTGCCAAGAGCTTTCCATGTCATATCGTGTTTAAGTTTTACAACCGTCTTATGAGTTAGGATTATAATTAGCCCCTTTTAACAGATGAGGAAACTGAGGTACAACTTGCCCAAGGTCATACTGTTAGTAAGTGTTGCAGCCAGGATTTGATCTCTAGAACCTGCTCTAACCCATTACACTTTGTGGTTCCTTATCAAAGTTGACAAAATAAATTGCATCAGAAAAACAATTGCATCCTAAACTACCATCCTGTGAGGCATAACATAATAAAATCCCCCAATTTTATGTATTGTGTGAGGAATTTTGGTAAATGTATAAAATTACTACCACTATAATCAAGACAGAGAACAGTTTCCACATGCATAATGTTCCCTTGTCCCCTTGCCCTTGGTCCCCTCCCTCCACCTCTAGCCCCAGACATCTTATTTCTGTCATTAGAGTTCCAGGTACAGGATTTTATTCTACCTGCCCAGGAAACCCCTGTAAGGTTGGTATTGCAAGATGAAGAGTCCAAGTAAGGTTGCTAGACTTAGCAAATAAAAATACAGGATCCCCAGTTAAATGTGAATTTCAGGTAAACAACGAACACTTTTTTAGTATAAGAATGTCCCGTGCAGTATTTGGGGTACTCTTAACTGGTCATCCTCTATTTGATCTGGCAACCCTAAGTCTGAGACTGAAGGGTTGGGTGACTTCTCCCAGCCACTTCTCAGCTAGTTTTTATTCTTCCTATTCCATGGAAGATGTGAAATGGCTCAGAATTCTTAATCTGATTTAATACTAAGCACTACAAAAAGGGAAACAGTATAAAGGCCCCATCTGTGTTTGTGTGTGTGTGTGTGTGTGTGTGTGTGTGTGTGTGTTATGTGTATGTTTGGTGAGTATAAGTTCATTTCCAATTGATTTTTTGGGAAGTTCTGCATCACAATAGAACAGAACTTTCATCTTAATAGAATTAACTGATTTACTATTTACTTAAGAATATTTACTAAGTACCTATTACATACCAAGCACTATGTTCAATTAAGTGAAGACTCTTGACTTTCACATGTGTGATTTTTGAATGTACGAATTGGATTTCTGTTTTGTATATTGGAGAACTCTACAATCAAGGAGGAGAACCTGGCCCAGGTGAAGTGGCCCCTGCTCCTCTCAGCCAAGCTGTGTGGAGGCTAATGCCCATAAGACTGACCTGAGGAGAGATGGGTGTGTTTCCCAGAGGTCAGCTGCGCTCTCTGAAGTCATCACTGGCAGCCCTGTCCCCACTGAGGTTCCCTTAAGGTCTGGCGGCTTCCCTTGGCTGCTGAGTCCTGCCCATCTCTCTGCTGTGTGAACTGCCTGACCTGACTGCTTTCTGTGCCTTTAGATGAACAAAAACAGTTTGATCTATGCCCTTGTCTGTACCGCCTCCCTCAAGGGGACTTAAAGAAATCTGTAAAAGAAACCTTTAACTAGCTCATTTTGGCCATCCTGTGTAAGTGAGGCTAGACTCTGTGGGAAGGATGCTTGCCTCTTTGAAAACACCCTGTCGATGCCAGACATGGCAAGGCAGACAAGCCATGGGAGCTTGCAAAGGATCCTTCAGTGGGAGAGGAGGGCTACACACCGCTCAGTCCTCCTCCCTGCCGAGTGCTGACTCAGCTTCGCTTCTTCCCTTCTTTCACCTGATCTCCCCTCTTTCCCCCACTCAGACCCTCTGTTCTCATCAAACAGCCCATTGCCTCTGCCTGGCTCACTTCCCCCTTCTGAGAAGACCCCTGCTTTCTGGCCCATGGGTTAGGGACCAGCCCTTTCTCAAGGCTCACCTTAAGCCTCACCTCCTCTGGGAAGTCCCCCTGGATTGCACAAGATGCCTTTCTCTGATTCCTGTGCCACTTTATGTTTAGACCTTGTCACGTTCCTTTTGAGTGTGTGAAGATCTTGTTTCCCCTGTTTATTTAGTTGAAAAACCCAAATACTTAAATGAAGGAATGAATGAAGGCTGTAGGCATAGTGTATCCGGCACAGAATCCTGCTTTAGGAGATGCCCAAGAGATCTGAGGGAGGAGGAGGATGGGAGGAAGAGAGGGCAAGTAGAAGGACAAAAGAGTAAAAAGACTGTGTCCAAGTTCTGCTGCTGTAGGATCTTGGTTTAAGTCACTTCAGCTGCCTGAGCTTCAGGTTACTCATATTGTCAAGTAACCTTGTTGTCAAGGTGGAAGGATGTTGTGAGATTGCCCTTGTTGTCAAGGTGGGAGGGTGACAGTGTTAATGGCAGGGATGATCATCTACCTCACAGGACTGTTTTGAGGAAGAAGTGGAATAATATACAAGACTAGTGTTCTTTGGTGCAAGATATCACAGTCCAGATTGCTTTGAGCTTGTGGCCCTTTATCTGGAGAATCTGAGATTTTTATTACCAGGGGCCTTGGAGAGGTGGGATGAATGAGTCAACAGTAGAAAAAGAGACTGTAAAAAGGACAGCATTTGTGACTGTACTTCTACTTGTCCCAGGTCACTACTGTGGGATGGGAATAGGGGGCTGTGAGTGCATGGGATGGGGAAGGAGGTGACATTTTCAATTGGCCAGTGAAGTTCTCTTCATGTTAAGAGGTAGAACTGTACGATGGAGAAATTAGAACAGGAAATTGTGCCGGGATTTTTAAAATATGCTATCTGAACATGGTCTTTCAAAGCAAACAAACAAGCAAAAACACCTCATAATAAATGAATGGAAGAGGTGTGTTTTCCTTTTGATCTCTTGAAACAGTTTTTGAAAGAGTGATGGAGGTAAACTCTAATGCCAGATAATTCTTAGTATGTGAGTGTTTTAATAACTAAACTGTGTGCTATTTGAGACCAGTGGAAAAGACTGTATTTTGATAGAGTTGAAGAACTTGTGGAGTTGGTGATTGACTTTTGGTGGACTTAACTGTTCAGTTTATTGTGTGTTTATCTCCCCCCTTAGACCAGTGCTCAAGAAAGGAGGGGAAAGATTCCTTGAGAAGTCAGCTCAGGTTGTAAAACCGGCTGGGAGAGTTTTTGCTCTGGGTTGGGTAGTAGGACCTTAATCCTCGTTGACTTTTTCCCCAGCTCTTGGCCTGAGGGCTCCCCCCTCCAGATGCTCCCCTGTAGATGGGTAACCCAGGCAGCTCTACTGGCTCAAGGCTGCTGTGATTCCAACCAATTTGGGAGCATCTGCTACATTTATGAATACATGCCAAGGAAGACAATTGCCTTTTAACGATCACTCACTCAGTTCATCAGGAAATAATTGCATGCAAAGAGACAAATTCCTGCTTCTACTTCATGGAATTAGCAGAGATGGGGTGCATAAATTCCAGGTCGTTTGAGCAGCCCTGCCTGGGGTGGTGCTCTAACTGGGGGGCCTTTGGACCATCTCTGTCACAGTAGGAAAATTTCCTTGAATTTAAAAGAAACGTATCATTGCTCTAATATTTTATACTACTAGATTTAGAGGAAAGATGGCAAACTAAATGGCTACTGGGGTCAGGCAGGTAATTTAAATGAGAGGCACGGATCAGGTGAGAGGCAGTGGTGGGTGGTGGGAACAGCCTGAGAGAATATAAACTTGGTGATTCCAGACCTTCCGATTCTTCAAGAGAAGCCAGAACATCAGTTTTTCTTTTTTAAATAAACATTATTTTTGTGACCCAATCTTAGATTTATTTTTAAAAAATGCGAAGATAGTACAGAGAGTTCCCATCTACCCTGCACCCAGTTTCCCCTGTTGTTTTCCATGAGTATTATACTTTGGTTACAGTTAATGAAGTATTGATACCATGTTATTTATTCAGACTTCTTTAGTGTTTACCCAATGTCCTATTTCTGTTCCAAGATCCCACCCAGGTCCCACATTACATTTAACTGTCATGTCTCTTTAGGCTCCTCTTGACGGTGACAATTTCTCAGACTTTCCTTGTTTTGAATGATTTTGACAGTTTTGAGGAGACTGGTCAGGTAGTTTGTGGAATGTCCCTCTATTGGAATTTGTCCAATGTTTTTCACATGACCAGACTGGGATTATGGTTTTGAGAGGAAAACCACAGGGGCCAAGTGCCATTCTAATCACATCATGGCTAGGATACTTGATATTGACATGACTTAACACTATCGATGTTTACCTTGGTCACCGGGCTGAGGTAGTGTTTGTCAGGTTCCTCCATATAAAGTTACTTTTTTCCCTCCTTTTCCACAGTGTGCTCTTAGGAAGGAAGTCACCATGCACAGCCCATACTTAAAGAGTAAGGATTTATGTTCCATCTCCTTGTGGGATAAATATCTACATACATTATTTGGAAATTTGTCTATTCTCTCCAATTTGTTTATTTATTCAATAATTTATTTATTTTTAAAATACATTTATTTATTTATTTATTTCTGCCTGTGTTGGGTCTTTGTTGCTGCGCGCGGGTTTTCTCTAGTTGCGGCGAGCAGGGGCTACTCTTCGTTGCGATACATAGGCTTCTCATTGTGGTGGCCTCTCTTTGTTGCAGAGCACAGGGCTCTAGGCGTGGGGGCTTCAGGAGTTGTGGCTCGCGGGCTCTAGAGCGCAGGCTCAGTAGTTGTGGCACACGGGCTTAGTTGCTCCGTGGCATGTGGGGTCTTCCCAAGCCGGGCATCGAACCCACGTCCCCTGCATTGGCAGGTGGATTCTTAACCACTGTGCCACCAGGGAAATCCCTAAAATCATAATTTTTTTATAGACGGGTTTTTAAGTCTTCATGGGAGGGATCAGCCTGCATTCAGCCTTAGCTTTTAAGGTAAGTTGATCAAGTGTGGGTCCCAAGCGGGGAGGGCAAGTTCTTGCTAATTAACAATCATCCTTTTGGTGAATTAACATTTTTCTGGAGCAGCAGGAGGAGCAGTGAGGCAATAGATCAAGGGGCTTAGGAAGAGGAGCCACGTAGGCCACGTACCAGGCCACGTAGGGCCACAGTGGACATTCTTAGTCCTTACATGTCCCTCACACTGCCCAGAACAGTGAGCAGGTCAACCGCATAACAGGGCAACAGGGACATCCTGAGGTGGGTGTATAAAGAAGACGGACAGGACATTGGAAACAAATCACTGCATACGGCAGTGGAACCAGTGTCAAATCTAGGGTGACCCCAGTGACCCAGTCCGGATGCCTGGCTTAGTGCTGCTGTCCCTGTGGAGAACTTCCCAAGCAGGAGGGTGCTTCCGGGAGATGTGCACTGGTAAAAATGAAGCTGGAGACCCTGGTGGAGACGCAGATGTCAGGTGTGGGTAGTTCATGGTCAGGACACAGCAAATGGAGGCCTTGATCGGAGGGGCAGGAGAGAAGCCAGTGGACGGGTGCAGTGTGTACATGAACCACTCTCATCAAAGGCCTGGCAGTAGTGAGCCCTTGTGGAAGTCCCTCAACCTCTCTGAGCTGGACACCCCTCCTTTCATAAATGGCAATAATAATAACTGAGTCACAGCACTGGTTTGGTTGGGTAGATAAATGGAGTCAGTCACAGGAAAGTCATCAATATTGGTTCCCAGAGAAAAGATAATCCTGTCCACGAGCGCGGGGCTGGGGTATGAGCAGGACTTCTGATGTGGGGATCGGCTGGCAGAAGTGTCAGGATGGACAAGGTGTTCTTTCAGTCCCCAAACCTGGGTGGGGGGCAGGCGAGGAGTGAAGTGACCAGACTCCCGATATCCTGAACCAGGCAACCTGGCATTGAAGCCCAGATCCCTGTCCATTTCTGGGAGATCACAAACAGATGACACATCGTCTCTGTGCCTCAGTTTCCTCTCTAGAAAGGGTCCATTAGCTGCACAGGTTCTTCTTACTCTCTTACCACCTGAAACTCCTCCAACATCACTGCCAGCCATATGTGCGATATCCATAAGGCCCTTTCTCCAGTGTGAACTCTCTGATGTTTAATCAAGTGGCACCTTTGGGTGAAAGAGTTACCACATTCCTTGCACTCAGAAGGCTTTTCTCTAGTGTGGATTTTCCTATGGATGCAGAGGAGCTGTCTTTGCTTAAAGGCTTTCCCGCATTCAGTGCACTCATAAGGCGTTTCTCCAGTGTGAACTCTGTGATGATCATAGAGAGAGGATCGAGTAGTAAAAGATTGCCCACATTTACTGCACTCATAAGGCCTTTCTCCACTGTGAACTCTCTGATGACGAAGAAGGCTAGAGCTACCAGTAAAACATTTCCCACATTCACTGCAGTCATAGGGCCTTTCTCCACTGTGAACTCTCTGATGATCATGAAGGCCTGACCTAGCAGTAAAAGATTTCCCACATTCACTGCACTCATAAGGCCTTTTTCCACTGTGAGCTCTCTGATGATATTGGAGGCCACTCCTAGCAACAAAACATTTCCCACATTCACTGCACTCATAAGGCTTTTCTCCTTTGTGAACTCTCTGATGTGCAAGGAAATTGGATTTGCGGGCAAAACATTTTCCACACTGGGTGCATCGATAAGGTTTTTCTCCAGTATGAACTCTCTGATGTTCAATTAAGATGCACTTTTGGATGAAAGATTTAGCACATTCCTTGCATTCATAAGGCTTTTCTCCACTGTGGATTTTCCTATGTGCTCTGAGGTACTTCCTTAGGCTAAAGGATTTCCCACAGTCACTGCAGTCATAGAGCCTTCCTCCACAGTTAACTCTCTGATGTCCAAGGAGACCAGATCTGTGGCTAAAATATTTTCCACAATGGCTGCATTCATAAGGCCTTTCTCCAGTGTGAACTGGCTCATGCTGAATAAAGTTACATGTTTGGGTGCAGGCTTTCCCACGTTTGCTGCACTCACAAAACCCTTTACTAGTAAGGACTCTCTCATCCTGAAAAAGTATTTCTGTGTGGCTGGAGGCTTTCTTGCCTTCTCCCCAGCTGTGATGACCTGTTCCACTGTGAAAAACAGCTCCACACTCCTTACTGTTGTTCGGTTTCTTCCTGGTATTAGTGGCCTGTGGCTGAAGTCCCATGTTGGCCACGAAGTCGTTCCCAATCTCCAGTAGGTAGGTAGATTCCCTATTGTGTGGATTGTGCAGCTCTTCCAAAATGAGGATCTCCCCATATCATATCACATGAGATTCTCTCTAATATGCGGCTCCTGGTGCTCTTGAAGGTCTGCAGTGAAATGGAATTGTTTCCCGCATGCCCCACGTGTGTATGCTTTCTGCCCCCTATTTGTTCCTTGCTCCTCAGCCAAGTGCAAAATGTCTCTCAAGACTGGGGTGCACGTCTTACAGGGCTGGGTCTTCTCAGGAGACAAACCTGCTCTGGGGATCCTCATCTGTGACACTCCTTCTGCAGATACGCTCTGTTCAGAAGGTGTCTCTTCATCCTCAACTCCAGGAAAAGAACCTGCAGGAATTCCCTGGAAGTCCAGTGGTGAGGACTCAGAGCTTTCACTGCTTTAGCCTGGGTTCAATCCCTGGTCAGGGAACTAGGATACTGCAAGCCTGAATCCTTAGCTGCAACTTTGGGGCTACTGGTGTTAGGGCACTAAGGAGTAGGGATGCACTCTGGCTAGCCATAGTAACCACAGCACATGACCAAGCAGTTGAAGAAGAAAGCAGTATCCATGGTCCAGATGTGAGAATGACACAGCAGCCCCTAGGGAAAAGGAGGAAGACAGAACCTAGCTCAGAGGATAGGGGTGGGTGTGAGAGCCTTACCCAGCATGCATACAAGTGCTAAGTTCTCCACCATGACATCAAGGTACAGGTGTATCTGAACCTCATCAAGAAGACACCATTCCTCCCAGGAGAAGTACATGGCCACATCCTCAAAGGTCACACTGCCCTGAGGTGGGTCCGTCAGCGCAGGCGCCGCCATCGGATCCTTTGAGCGGAGCGGAGCAGCGACAGTCCAGCAACCGGGTCAGACTCGGCATGGTTACTCCCCACCTATTCAATAATTTATATCTATGTAGACTCCTAGATATTTAATTTATACTTTAGGTTGTACTTCAGTAAGACTTTATTTTATTGTTCGAATTGTTCCAGCTTGTCCTATGGGAGCTCTTCCAGTTTGCTCCTGTGTTTCTTTGACATACCCCTATTGTTGACTTTTGTTTGTTTTGCCCACTTTCTTATTTTCTGGTGCTACAAGATGCCCCAGACTCACCTTGTATATTTCCTGCCTTGGTCCTGGAGTCAACCATTTCTCCCTGGAACGCTAGTTGCTTTTTGGAGAATGATATTAGAAACCAAGATCTGGGCACCAGATGTGTTCCCTGCTACTGCAGTGTCATTTCTTCTAGGCCCTCTCAGCTGACACAGCAAGAAAATATATGTGTATATATGCATGTCTGTAAATACTTCTATGTGTAACCATCTGTATGTATATCAAGTTAAACATGAGTTCATACCAACATCTCTGACAATAATCCATTACCTCATGGCTTACTCTAGCCTATTCCCTTTACTTACCCGAAAACTCTCATTCCAACAGTGAGAAACCTGACTCCCACCGTCTGCCATCCATTTACTTAATTATTCTATTCTGTACACACATATAGTGGTATTAGAATTGTTAACCTGTACCTGTGTAGGAAACAAGTTTATCAGCTAAAGCGCAGTGCTTCTGTACAGCTTCTTTTGCCTTTACTGTTACAGACTCCACTCATTTGCAAAGTGACTTAGGTCAGCACCTTTTCCCTCACTCCCTTCATTGCAGTTGTTTCATATATTTGTAATATAGTTAAATTGTTTTCTCACATTCTGCATTCCATCCTGGGTTTTTCCCCACTACCTAAATGGTTTTTAAAAATATTTGGACACATTAAGGTTGTATTGTAAAGTTCAGTAGGTTTGACAAATGCATAGTCTCATGTATCCACAATGACAGTATCATACAGACTAGTTTCACTGCCCTAAACAATTCCATGTGCTTCACCAATTCAGTACCCCCATCCCAAGCTCCTGGTGATCATTGATGTTTTCACTCTCTCTATAATTTTGCTTTTTTCCAGAATATCATATAATTGAAGTCATATAGTATGTAGCTTTTTCAGACTGGCTTTTTATTTATCAATATGTATTTAAGATTCCTCCATGTCTTTTTATGGCTTGATAACTCATTTCTTTTTATTGCTGGGTAATATTCCATTGTAGGGATACACCAGAGTTTGTTTATCCATTCACATACTGAAGGACATCTTGGTTGCTTTCAGCTTGTGGTGGTTATGAATAAGGCACCATTTGTGTGCCGGTTTTTATGGACATAGTTTTCAACTCTGTTGAGTAAATAACTAGGAGTGTGATTACTGCACTATGTGGTAAAACTATGTTTACTTTGTAAGAAACTGCCAAACTATCTTCCAAAGTGGCTGTACCATTTTGTATTCTCTCCAGGACATAACTTAAAAATTTTTTTAATTACAAAAGTAAATGTTGGCATCAAATGAAAATTCTTTAGTAGTCAAACAAACAACCTAGCACACCAAACAAAACAAATCAGGGAGCTGTATCTTCCCTACAGGTAGGCAGTTAATAACATTTCTAGGTGTTAGATCAACACTGTCCAATAGAACTTTATGTGCTGGTGGAAATGCTCTATATCATTTGTGTCCAATTCAGTAGCAACTTGCCACATTCCTAGTGGCTATTGAGTATTTACAATGTGGCTTGTATGACTGAGGAACTGGATTTTAAATTTTATTTTATTTTAATTGAAGTAGTCACAGGCAGTTAATGGACATCTTATCGGATGGTACAGTTCTGGGCCACTCTAAGGATTTTGGCTTGTACTTGAGTGAGATGGGATGCCATGAAGGATTTTGCACAGGGCAGAGGAATGATCTGACTTACATTTTTAAGTTATAACCTCAGATTCTGTATTAGAAATAGACAGAAGGGAGCAAGGGCAGAGGCAGAGAGATCTGTTGGAAGGCTACTGCAGTAAACTGGAAGAGATGATGGTGGTTTGGGCCAGGGTGATGGCAGTGGGGGTGGAGAGATGTGGTCAGATTCTGGATGTATTTTGAAGTTAAGGCCTATGCAAGGTAAATATTTGCCAAACACACACTGTATTTTTGACAAAGGTCATGGAATGAAAGTTCTTATTTGTTTGCAGTCTCATTTCTCTTAGATCTGCTTTCATTTTCTTTAAGCCACTGAGCCTTCCTGCTCCAGAGGTACCATGTTAAAATCTCAGTGGGTTTCTTACTGGTTTCCTTTCTCCTATTTTAAAGAGAATGATGAGGTATCTTATCTACAAGCTATCACTGTAAGCGTAAGGCTAGAATGAAGGAAGATGCACTTTTGGTTATCTTAATTTAAAAATTATTTTTGATGCATCCACTATGAACTTGCATAAAAATAATTTCTGCCATGGTCTTGGGTCATATGTGTGTGGGGAGGAGGAAGGGGCCTGGCTGGGTTTCAATCAGGATCATATGTCAGCATTATAGGAATTCTAGAACCCAGCGCTGTCCACTAGAAATATAACGTGAGCCACGTATGTAATATAAAATTTTCTGTTAAAATTTTAACATGTTAAAAAGCATAAAAAGAAACAGGTGGAATTAATTTAAGAATATATTTTATTTAATCCAACAGATCCAAAATATGATTTCAACAGGTAATCAATATAAAAAATTATTAACGAGATGTTTTGCATTCTCTTCTCTCTGTACTAAGTCTTCACAGTCTGGAGTGTATTTTACATTCACAGCACATCTCAGTTCGGACTAGCTGCATTGTCAGTGGCTACCAAATTAGCACAGCTGTAAACACCTGCTGTTATGTTCAGATTGGGTGGGGGGCAAGGTGGGGGAATTAAATTCCTAACTCTCATTATTGACGTCACAGATACTATTGGGGAATTAATTAAATATTAGTATTGTATGATGTAATATTAAGATTGTGTTGTATGGATATTGTATGATGTGACTGGGGGGCAGTTTTGTAAAAACAAATGAAAAAGTAAAAGGTACACCAAACCTACCAAACTCAGACTGGAGTTGTCAGTCCATGATATTTCTAATAGTGTTCTAGAAACCTATACAGAAATAAACTGCTCCTTAAGAAAATCGAGGTATCTCCTTTTGGCCATCAGGAAGGGTTCATTTTGAATAAAGTGCTGGAGAGAGACTTGCCCTAAGAGGAGGCTTTGGTATCTCACCAACCCTGAATTTCAGGCGCTTTGCCTTAACCGTGTGTTTTCTGGATCTTTCAGCTGAGGCGGGTGTTTGGAAATTGCCTGCCACCCTTTCCACCAAAGTACTATCTCGCAATGACCGCGTCTATGGCTGATGAGAGAAGGGACCAGTTGGAACAGTATTTGCAAAATGGTACGTGTTTGGATTTTTTAAAACAGATTTATCGAGATGTGAAAGTCACCCATTTTATATATATACTCAGTGGTCTTTAGTATATTTACAGGATTGTGCAACCATCACCATAATCTAATCTGAGAACATTTTTACCACCCCAAAAAGAAATTTTATACCTATTATCAGTCAATCCCTGTTTCTCTCCTCCACCAGCCCCTGTCTTTATACACTAATTTCTGCCTTTATAAATTTGCCTGCTCTGGATATTTCATGTAAATGGAGTCATAAAATATGTGGTCTTTGTATTTGGTTTAAAAATGCTTTGTTTAGATTCACCACCCCGCAGCCCCTGCCCCCGGGGGCTCTGTGTTGGCTTTGATTGTAGAAGTCAAAGAAATATCTCTGGATTAAGACTGAACAAACGGATAAAATGAACTGCTTACGTGAAAGCTCTCAGGAGATAGCAGAGATGTTTACTGGCAGCACCAGAGTTGGTTATTCCATCTCTGTCTTCCCCAGGAGCCATGCTAAGGCACCAGGGATACTCGGAGGTCTGCTCTGGCCCTGTGAGGCTGGCAACACAGAGGTCCTGGCCCATTGCTGGGTTCCTGAAAAGTGTTTTGCACAGCAGGACTGAGCTCTCACAAAGAGAAGGGGGTGGGGAGAAATAGAAACATTGGCATTCAAATATTTAAAGGTTTAAAAAGGGGGAAGTGGTATAGACATAAAATGTTTTAAAAATATAACCCGTCCAAAGAGTATAAAATGAAAGGTACATTCCCTTCCACCTCAGATTCCCAAGCCTCTAGAAGAAAACACTATTACAAGTGGCTTGTGTGTTTCTCAGAAACCATCATGTGTATTCTAGTGTGTGGGTACATCCCTGTTGGTTAAACACAAATTGAAACTTACCTTATACACATTTCCGTATCTGAGTTTTTGAAACTTTTTATTCTGAAAGAATTTCTGATTTACAGAAAAGTTGCAAAATTGATGCAAAATTTTCTGTGTTCTCTTTACCCAGATTTCCCAAATGTTAACATTTTACATTTGCTTTATCATTCTCTCTCACTTTCCCATGTCTGTGTTTGTATTTATGAATGTGTGCATACATATATATTATATATAATTTTTTGAGATGCTTGTTTTGCATATACAAGCCAGTTTACCCTTAGATACATCTATGTGTATTTCCTAAGATCGAGGACAACTCTTCTGTAACTACTGTATAGTTATCAAAATCAGGCACTTAGCATTGATATAATAATGCTATCTAATATAGAGACCTTATTCAAACTCCACCAACTACCCCGCTAATGTCCTTCATAACAAAGGAAAAAAGCTTTTTCTTCTGTATGCTATTTTATTCCTTTTAAAATATTACTCTTACAGGTCATTCTAGGTGAGAGATTATAGATTTACCTCATTATTTCTCAGGGCTGCACATATTTTTTTTTAAACATAGTAAATAGAAATTCTAGAAGTCATCTATTTTCCATTCATCTTTTGTAGTGGAGATTATACCTCTTTTAGACCTGTTAAATAAACCCTTTCAAGCTCAAAATGTAATATCTTTTGAATTTTCATTCCTTCTTGGTTTGTGTTCTCATATCTTCATGAAATACTCCTTTTAACAGCTGGCCTTTTCACAAATGATCACACTGCTTAAAGGGTCACTTCTCCAGGCCTGGCCTTTATCTGTAGTCAGGATGCTTCGTGAATCCTCTTGGAAGGTAAAGGAAGGAGACAGTGCAGCATAGTGCTGTGACTGTGAACACAGGCTCTATTCAGACCTAGAGTCAAGTCCCAGGTTTGCACCTTGCTGGCTGTGTGACCTGGGGCAAGACACTTACCTTCTCTGAGCTTCAGTGTCTTTATCTGTAAAATGGAGATACTATTTACTTCAGGTAATCTTCTTTTGTTGTGAAGATTAAGTGAGCTCAAATATACCAAGTGCTTTGCATAGTACCTGGTACTTAACAGTTGTACAGTAAATACTAGTTGGATGAACACTTTTTCAATAGCTTTCCCCATCCCCAAGGATCCACGCTAATGATTATAATGATTAGTTTGCATACATGGCACACATACTCCAGAAAATAAGACAAGAGCTTTTTCCACCTTTAAAAAAGAGGGAGTACCTTTTATTAAAAAAAAAAAAAGTTTCTCCTGTTACAGAAACACTCTCTCTCTTAGTTACTTTATTTTGAAAAACATGGCATCGTTTGGGAAGCACTACCTCAAATGACCTCAGTCAGTGCTAGTTTTGAATGCTGGTAGAAGTTATTTGACAAAATCAGTAAAACAGCAACAAAAAGAAAGACATTTAATACAGATTTAGAAATTGGATAAGTTTAGCTCAAGTGCAGGGTCCAGGAGAGGACTTGTGGGGAGGAAGATAAGAAGTGAGGAAGCCGCTGAGAAGCACTTCACGGGTGAGTGTGAGGTCCTCAGGGGAGAGTCTTGGCCCATCTGCTCGGGCCACAGCGCTGGGTATTGGTATCTGGAGCTTTAAAACTAAGGAGGAAATTGCTCTTATAAGTATAGAAGAATGACATTTTAAATATCTGACAGCCTTATAATTGCTTTTTTTTTGGTAACCTCTTGAGAGCTCCCGTCGTGAAAAGAAGTCCTCTCAATCAGTGTTTCTTGGTTGATTTAAAATTTTCAAATTACCAAGCATCTTGCTAAAGTCAGAGTCTAGGTCCAAGATTTTAGATCTTACTCTACCTCGTATTAACCTCATCATCCTTCTAGTAGGGGCAGCTAGATGGATATTGGGCCAGGGGTGTGCATGAATAGAGTAGGATTCCTGGAAACAGTCAGCCGGATTTGTGTGATGGGTTCATGCTGCCTGCGATGCTGCCTGGAGGAGGCGGGCTTTGTAGATTTTCTTGAATTTGAGAAGTCACAGGCTCCATCGCCTTCAAGGAGGCAGCGGTGCACTGGCAAGGCCTGGAGGGCTTCCTGGAGGACAGAGCAGTTTCACAGAGCAGTCAACCCAGCCCAGTGGTAACCTGGCTTGCTGTCCCTGTTTTTCAGTAACCATGGACCCAAACATGTTGAGAAGCGATGTCTTCGTTGATTTTTTGAAACTGGTGCAGCTGGTAAGCTTGCTTTTCTTGACTAAGGTCATTATTTCACTGCAGAATATATCTCCATGTGTGCTTTTCTGGTCATCAGCCCTACAGAGCCTGGATTCAGATAAAATACATTCGTTTGGAGTAACAGGAAAATGGTTCCTATTTTGTTGCTTTGGAAGTTTAGATTCTAGATGGAAAATTAAGTGTGTCACTTGACCTTTTGCCCATTTTATTTAAGCAGATACCTTTTTTCCTGTAGCTTAACATTGTGCATCTCAAAACTGGCCATGGAGAAGAGAACCTTTTACCATTAAGGGCCCCCATGACAATTGTGGGACCCTACTTTTGTAGCTGGGACTTCCAAGTGTGCCACAGTGAAGACCTCAGGACAGCAGTAATAGCCATGCCAGCTATCACTTGTATATTCTCTGCTCCTAACTTTATCGTAAACGGATCATGGAGAAAATTCAGTCTCAACAGAATGACAGACAGCAACACCCTTTCCTTTGTTAGTCTAAAGAACAACTGGCCTCTTGTCCCCTAGAGGCTGGAACTTGGCCAAGTACATTTGTTTAGCACAGCACCCATTCAGGTGGTACACATAGGAACATTTTGCCTGCATGTACATTCTTTTTTTTTAATATGTAGATTTAATTAATTAATTAATTTTTGGCTGCATTGGGTCTTCGTTGCTGTGCGCGGGCTTTCTCTAGTTGAGGCGAGTTGGGGCTACTCTTCGCTGTGGTGCACAGGCTTCTCTTGTTGCAGAGCACGGGCTCTAGGCGTGCGGGCTCAGTAGTTGTGGCATGCGGGCTTCAGTAGCTGTGACTCGCAGGCTCTAGAGCACAGGCTCAGTAGTTGTGGCGCACAGGCTTAGTTGCTCCGCGGCATGTGGGATCTTCCCGGACCAGGGCTCGAACCCGTGTCCCCTGCATTGGCAGACGGATTCTTAACCACTGCGCCACCAGGGAAGACCTGCGTGTACATTCTTGACTGAATGGAAGAGCTTCAAAAGGATTGAAATTGCACAATGACGTGATATTATTGAACTGGCTCCTTAGGTCAGGGAGGAATGGTACCTTGATCAGACGTGTAAAAACTGGGAGCAAATTTGCATTTACTCAGTTGTTCAAGTGTGTTGACAAACTTACTGGCCCAGCCAACTGAGAAATGCCCCTAGAGCCTCCCCTCCCATGGTATAATTGCTCGTACTTTCACATACACTTAATGGTATGTGTGTATATATATATACGTATATGTATATACTTTTCTTTTCTTTGAAAACGTTGTTTTTGAGGCGGTGCTGGTGGTAACATTCCAACAGCACAAAAGGGTCTATGATGAAAGTAATCTCGCTCCCACCACGGGTCTCCAGGCGCCCCCCTCAGAGACAACTGTTGTTTACAGTTTAATGTATGTCCCTTCTACACGTTTCCATGCACATGCAAGCATTCATATGTATGCATATCCTTTTTTGCTTTACAGATAAGCGCACACTCTACCCACTTTCTGAACCTTGTTTCTCAAAGTTTACATCTTGCAAGTCATTCTGTGCGAACGCATGGAGGTGCAGTCAGCCGTGGTTCTGTCATCTTTGTGTGCATTATGGTTTTTGCTTTCAATGCTTTCTAAAAGTCATTCAGAGGGTGGCAGTGTTTGGAGCTTTGTTTTGAGTGTCTTTTTTTCCTGATAATTTAAAGGAGTTTTTTTTTTTTTTTAATGTGTTTTTCTTTCCTCCTTTCTTTCTTTCTTTCTTTTTAATTGGGATATAGTTGTTTTACAATGTTGTGTTAGTTTCTACTGTACAGCGAATTGAAATAGAGTTCCCTGTGCTATACAGCAGGTTCTCATTAGTTATCTATTTTATACATATTAGCATATATATGTCAATCCCAATCTCCCAATCCATCCCACCCCACCTTTCCCCACTTGGTGTCCATACATTTGTTCTCTATATCTGTTTTATTTGATTTTAGTGCTCTCAGTATTTTTTTATCTGTATAACGCACAGAAACCTTTTGCCCCCGCTGCATTTTGCAGCATCTCCTCCTGCTTCTTCTGATGAGATTTTCACTTTTGCAATGGCTTTATTTTTCGCTTCTGTTGCTTCCGTGAACTTGGCCAGCTTCCTTTCACATCTATTCGCTTACCTCTTTTTTGAGACCTTGATCTGTTCTTTGAGGTCTGAGTTCAGAGAAGCCTTATTTTGATTAACACAGCCATTGTTTTCATCTCCTTGGTGGCATCAATTTTGGGGGGGATATATTTTTCATCCTTAGTTGGTCATGTTTCTTTCCTCCTTTCTTGCGGGATTTTTGCCTCTGGTTCTTCCCAGGTGATCTTCAACTTTGAAGGGGGTGCATTCAGTGAGCCAGCTGATGGCTGACCCACGGTGTTGGGAGTTGCTGGAGCTGAGCTGGTGGAACCTGTCTGCCGTACTTCTGGATCTTGCCTCTCCATTTCTGAGGACTTTCTCACTAACACTTTGCCCCAGGCCAGAGCAGCATGTCTGCAGTGAAACCCAAACCACAGTTCCTCTTATCAAGATCACATCTTCAACCATCCTGCTGACTAATCAGCCTCAGAACTGGCTTAGTGGTTAGGAGTGCAGGCTCAAAGTGAGATGGCCAAGGTTCAAATTTTGGCTGCCCTACTTTGGATTTGTGTTTACTTAGTCTCTTTGTATCTCAGTCTCCCCATCTCTAAAATGGGGAGAATGGCTCCTCTCTTAGTGTTGTTGAGAGGATTAAGTGAGCCAGTGCTCTTAAGGCACTTAAATGTAATCTGGCCAATGTTATAACACTTATGAGGTCCTCCTGCTATTACCAACGCCAGTCCTTTTTCCTCTCCCCGGCCTGCTGAGAGATTGCTTCCGGCAAAGATGGCGGGCCAGCACATCTCTCTCCAGACACTAGGTGGTGTCAAATGGGCCCAGAGTTGTGCTCCCAGACCTGCCTAGTGCCTCCTGATGAGCTTCTTTAACACAGCTTCTATGTGGCTTGAGTCCTGCCCGCTGCATCTTTGTACCTCTGCTTCCCTCCTCCCTGACCAGACCCAATGTTCACCAGAGACAGCCCCTCTGAAAACCCAGTTGTCTAGGCTTGGGACCATTTTCAACTTCTTCAAAGATGGTGAGGTGTGGGTCTGCCAGACCATTAAAGGAGCCCAAGGAGCAGGGATTGGGAAGTTTCCCCACCTCAATATTATACAGACCCCACCTAAATATTTTCACTGCCTTTGATAAGTGCCTGGCCTGCAGTTTCCCAGTGGTTATTGTCAAATAATCACACGCTCACGGGCGTGGCTCTCCAGGACTCAGCAAGTACAAGCACATCTTCCTGTCTCTGGGCAGGGACACACTGTGTGAGAAACGTGAATACATGTGACCACGTAGGAGCCTTCCGAGGAGCCTCTATCAAGGATGGCCAAAGGCAAGCTGCAGTCATCAGAGGGGTTGCCTCTACAGGGCATTCAATCTGGGCCGGACCCAGTGCTTTCGGTGTGGTTTCTCATTCCTCCCTCACAACGTGGTGAGGACGGTGCTCTTAGCGTCTCTTTTTCAGGTTAGGTACTTTGTCAAGGACCCACATCTTCATAAGTGGAAGCCCAGCGAGCCTGGATCCACTGAGGTCATGAGATATTTCTAGAGTGGTGGCAGCCCCCCAGCCCCGCCCCCTGCCAGGTACCCCTTGTTGTGTGTGTCTAGCCTCCACCCCCACCCCCCTGTCCCCGACTTACCATGCTCTGTGCTTTTGCCCTGCAATTGCCTCTGAGATGAAGGGACTTTTGAAAAGGCAAAACCAAAGTCTTTAGACTAAAGACTTTTTATGTTCCTGGTTCTTAATCTAAAGTGTGGACAACATGTCTGAGAAAAAGGAGACTAAGAAGGTATTTGGAATGGCTTTTGTATACTTGGGAAGTTAGGGGCAATTTATGTATCTGGGAGGTGTTGCCCACCATAGCTCTGGGGGCTCTAGGAAATGACTGTTTCCCCATTTCCTCTTAAGAATGTTTTCCGGGCCTCCCTGGTGGCGCAGTGGTTGAGAGTCCGCCTGCCGATGCAGGGGATACGGGTTCGTGCCCCGGTCTGGGAGGATCCCATATGCCGCGGAGCGGCTGGGCCCGTGAGCCATGGCCGCTGGGCCTGCGCATCCGGAGCCTGTGCTCCGCAGCGGGAGAGGCCACAACAGTGAGAGGCCCGCATACCGCAAAAAAAAAGAAAAAAACAAAAAACAAAAAACAAAAAACAATGTTTTCCGTGTCCCTTGGAGTGAAATGATTAGGGCCGAATATTAAGTGTGATGGAAATTTAGAGGTTAGCGAGTCCAAATATGGATTTTCTTGGATAATAAAGCTCAGGATAAGCAAGTGGCTACCAGACATTCTTCTGCCTCAGAGCAGAGTATCAATAAAGCACACTGATGGAGCTTCTTTGATAAATTAAACAATTTCTCAGGGTGTTACATTCGATTTGAAAAGAATTAGCACATGTTTCAAAATGTGTTAAGGCAGCCCATGGTACTGGAGAATTTCTAAGTTTCTTAAAGATAAATGCATTCCATTTACTACTGTGAATTTTGTGTTTTAATTCCTGATCTGCCCTAGATCAAGATGAGTTAAGTTTTGTTTTCCTACAATCCGAACCCACCACTTTGGTTTTCTTCCTCTAATTGCGTTTTTGTATGGCTTTTACATTTTATAAATTATATATATACAAGTAAAATTCAAATATCACAAATAGAGCCAAATTCCTCCTTGATCACCACTCCAAATGTTTTATCTGTTGTTCACTTGCTTTTATCTCATAATACAAAGGTTTTTCAATGGTTTATTTCTCCTGTTTACCATATTGCTCTAAAAATGTTTATTTTTTAAATCAAAGCAAAATATGCTGATAGTTTTAAAGGTAAAATGGTGCTAAAAAGGATTTAAACGTAAAATAGTGCTAGAAAGGACTATACTATAACCATCTCCTGCTTTCCAGAGGCAATGGCTTTCAAATCTTTTAGCTTTTTCTTTAGATATTTAAATATCTAGAGGTTAATGATATACATCTCTTTCCCCTGTTCTTCAATTTGAAGACATTATCCACTGACTGTCTGTTATGGGGGACGAGGATTCAGCTTTCTTGTATCACCTTCTTTCATTCCCCTCTTCTCCCCAATTTTGTTATATTACAATTAAAAAAAATTAAATCCTTAGTCAGTATTTTGGTCATTATAATACAGAA
This sequence comes from Mesoplodon densirostris, assembly GCF_025265405.1. Lineage (NCBI taxonomy): Eukaryota > Metazoa > Chordata > Mammalia > Artiodactyla > Ziphiidae > Mesoplodon > Mesoplodon densirostris. Next base: position 58,390,512 of record NC_082673.1, on the reverse strand, counting down.
ATATTTCTTACTACTGAACAAATAATGTTTATGATTACCTTTACTTTCTTGAACAACTTTTGTGGGTTTTTTGGGGGGGGAGTTAAAAATGGCATCATTTAAAAGAAAAAAAAATGTGCGGGCCTCTCACTGTTGTGGCCCCTCCCGTTGCGGAGCACAGGCTCCGGACACGCAGGCTCAGTGGCCATGGCTTACGGGCCCAGCCGCTCTGCGGCATGTGGGATCTTCCCGGACCGGGGTACGAACCCGTGTCCCCTGCACCGGCAGGCGGACTCTCAACCACTGTGCCACCAGGGAAGCCCATACTGAGAATCTTAAAGAACAGAAATTCCTAAAACTGAGAAATCAATTCTTTGTGTGTGTGTGCAGAGAGAGCAAACTCTGTGGTGTCTCTTCCTACAAGGAAACTAATCCCATCATGAGGGACACTTAACCCTAATCACTTCCCAAAGGCCCCATCTGCAGATACCATCACATTGGAGGTTAGGGCTTACATATGAATGGGGGAGGAGGGACACAAACATTCACCGCAAGGCAATGCTGGACCAGCCAGGAGATAAGTCCAACCTAGTTGAGCCCAGGCTGTAGAGTCATGAGGAGCTGGCCTTGAATCCTGCCTCTGCCACCACCTAGCAGTCTGTCCTGCAGGAGTAAGTTAACCTTTGTAGACTTGTACTTCATCTGAAAAAGGGGGCTTAATAAGTGTATATCCCTCATGGAGTTGTTATGAGAATTACATGCGCTACTGTCAATATATGTGAAGCAGTTAGCACAGGGCACAGTTATCAGTATCGTGATCTAACAATATATTTGTATGTAATAAATACATAGATATTATATTATATTTACTCATAAATGAGATGCTATCTCTACAAGTTGCCTGTGTATGTGGATATAACACATTCACAAACTGCTGCTTTTGTGGACGAACCCTTTGAATTTGGGAAACAGCAGCATTTCTCTTCTAAAGTACTTAGGTTCAGAATCATAGACATTTAGTGATTGTAAGTAAGTGGGTTCAGGGCAGGCGTGGTTAAGATTTAAAGTCAAAGCTTGCCCTTGGATAACAAAATTAGGAAGAAATAAGCCTGTCACTAACATGATGGACCTTTTGAGGTACCTGGGCGGTGCGATTGGGTTGTTGGATTTCCTGGTTCCCTACAAAGCCTGGTGCCTAACCCGCTGTGTCTGTGAATGGCAGGGGGTGGTCAGGAGGACTAAGGAGGGCGAGGTGCTGCCTGTTGAGGGGAAAGGGGGTCTCACCTGGTCAGCTGACCTGAGCCCCAACCCCGTGATCCCCCAATAATCTTCTGATCAGTCATCAGGATCTTCCCTCCCCCAAACGGATACCAGGAAGGAGGTGACCTGGATGTAAATTTTCTGGTCACTAAAAAGAGATACTGCCTCTCCCCCCATCCCCCCTGCCCCCATCCCCACACACTGTGTTGCTAATTACTAATATTCTGGCTTATATAGCAGGCTCAGAACACAGAAAATGATTTGAATGGCTCTTTTCTCATTTCTCCCAAGGATGACACGTCACTAGTGCTGTTCTAAATGCCTAGGAGAGAAGTGAACACATTGCATGCAGTGGCTGCGTCAGGGTTTAGTCCATCGTGGAGCCTGAGATGAGAACACTGTGACCGGGATCAGCCTCCCAGAGACAAGCAGCTCTGTAGACTGACAGGGTCCCTTTCAGAGGCACTGAGGACAGCCACCCCCAGATACAGCTGCCCTGGAGGCCCGTGTGGGCAGCCACTGGCCCTGCCTCCCCGCCAGGGTCACTGTCTCTATGGTAACTGAGTGCCAACCTCAGCCTCGCGCTTTCCTGAACTCGGACGGGCTTCCCTGTCTGTAGCATGTCTCTGACATCCTAGAATGCTCCATCCGAGAGGTTCACAGGTCCCCGGATTCGCAGTCCCCTCTGGCACACACGCAGCCCCTCACAGAAGGCCAGAATGTGAAAGTGCAGGCAGGGCTGTGCTGAGCTGGGGTGTTGGCCCCTTAGCTGGGTGCCCATTCACCAGATAGAGACCTGATCCCCACACAGGCCTCAGAGTTTGCAGCTTCAGAGTTTTGCTGCAGCAGAACCATAAATTAGTGCATATTACAAACTTTTAGGGATGCCTAGCAATATTCAATATGAGTTAAAATCTGCGATGACCAAGAGTCATGTGGATGATTTTCTCAAAAGCTTTTTTCCTAAGACAGATGCCTTGTTTATTTGGAAATTATTCAAGCTGCATGCCATTGCTTTGCCTGAGCTCCTCTCCACCCTCTCCTCACCCCCACCCCACCCCCAAAACCAGTCCCCCAAATCTCTGCACTTGGCTTTCATTTGCTTTGGATACTGTATGCCCCAAGGGCCCACAGAGAGGAAGATGACTGTCTCCTGCCTCAATGTGCCCCACGGAAAGGCGCCAAAGCTTATTGTGCTTCCTTTTGCTTATAGGACACATTTAGCATCACTACCAAGAAAGCGTCTCTGGATATATTTCTGCCCGATGGAAGGAGCATTAAAGTCGAAATTCTAACATCAGATACTGCCGAAAGAGTCCTAGAGGTAAATTCTATCCAAATTCCAGCCCCAGAACTGAATTTAGGAATCATTCTGTTTGAAGGCAGGGACTAGGATTCAGTTACCTTCCAGAAGCTTCCTGCCTATCATTTTACTCTGGATGACTTATCTGTAGAGATGCTGGCTTCTTCTGACAGACTGATGGAGGAATCTCAGCTACAGCCAATCCCCAGGGTCTCTTTGGGTTTTTTTCCCCCTCTGTGGGGGAAAGGACCTTTCCAGGTCCTTGCTTAGGCTGCTGTCGGTTCTCTGGAACTCAGCCAGGGATGTGCCCTGCAAATATGCCAAGTGCTTTATTACGGGGTGTCCCTACTTGGGAGCAGGAAGGAGGGTGGAGCCCAGATGAGACTACCCAGGTGGGCTGGTGACAGCTTCTGGCAGAGAGTGACCGTGGGGTTGTCAAAGCCAGAAAGAGTGGTCCCTCCTCCCTCACAGGGGAAAACCCCTGAAACCAATGCCCAGCACTTCTAATTCTGGGTCCACAGGGCCAGAACTGAGTTCTGGTCCGTTCTCTGAGGACTCAGAGGACGAGACCCAGAAAGCATCCTTCCTTCTCCAGATGCAGCCATTACCAGCTCTGTCCCAGAGGCCTTTCCTTCCTCGAGCTGGGCTTCAGAGAGGACTCCGTCTTCTCTCACCCACACACTGCTCTAGGGCCAGCTCCCAGGTCCCTTGCCTTTGGAGGATTTTAGTTTGTCAACTTAAATAAAAAGGTTAAATGAGGCAGCTCAAAACTGTCAAGAAGGTGAGTGTGTTTAGGGATAGCAGAGGAATTGCAGCTGGGGACGTGAAAGCTGGAAAGGCTGCCCAGGTGTCCGCTGAGGGTTTGGGGGAGGCTTTATTTATGGGCCAGGGATGTAAAGAGGGGAGAGTCTACTGAAATCAAAACAAATGGAGACCAGATTTGAAAATTCCCCCAGCAGACAAAACCGGTCCGGTCACACAAACAAAGCTCAATTCCACTTATTTTGTGAGACCAACCTGACCTGGGTCATATCTTGTTTGGGTCTCTGGAAACCATAAGCAAAATTTCCCAAGACTGATATGAAGCAACCCCGGACTAACTCCCTATCATTTAAGAAAATTCCAATATTATCTGTTTTCTGTGAATTAGGCATTTATGGGAAACCAGCCTCTCAGTCCTTAAGTCTTGTCTTCCTGAGGCACACTTGTGGGGCTTTCCATCTTATATCCTCCGGTTCCATTTAGATTGAAATTCTTTCACAAATTCTAATCCTCCAGAGAAACATTCAAGGGAGAATAAGAAGTTATAAACAGGAGGAAGTCGGAAAGTTTCTAGGACCTTTCCAAGGATGGAAGTTTCTTGTGCTAGGGTCCTGGTGTCTGCCACCTTCTGAGCCGATGACCGGAAGTGCTCCCTGCTGGGCTCCCAGCTCTTGAGCCTGCCTCTACCTGAGACTGTGGGACCTTCCTCCTGCATTATGGCTCCCCTTACCAGCCTGGAGATTTGAGCCCACATACGCCCTCCTGGTTGAATCCCCAGATTAGGAAATACTCCTTCTCTAGATCTTGCTCTGCTCGAGAATGATTATTTTGCACCTTTCTTCCTACTCAAGTCACTACATACACCCTTTTCTTGGCTCCTGGATTGTGACCTGGTTGCACGGTATCAGCAGCCACCTGGTTGCTGAGGCCATCCATTGACAAGTTACCCTGGGTCCTCCTCCTTCACCCCCCAAATCCTACTGACACTACATCCCAAGTCTCTCTCCTCTTCATCCCCATGCCCCTAGCCGCTCCCAAACTAATCTCCCTGCTTCCAGTCTTGCTAATCTGTACGGATTTCTAGAATGATCTTTCTAGAAATTATCAAGGGCCCTTGATGCTTAACACTTGAGTGGATTTATACCAAGAGACCCCAAAACACAAAACACAGTTCCCTAAATTGCCCTCCCAGGACTTACAAAGTGGGAGATAGACACATAAAAGAAAGAAGAGAAGACAGTAATAGTGAGGGTAGGGACCACAAACTCAGGTACTCTGTGGCCAGGCAGGTAAGTCAGGGGTGCAGCTGTAGGATATAAGCTCATTTGGAAATGGTTGGGCCTACAGAGAACCGGAGAGTAGCTGCCCCGCCCAAGGACACCATTATTGATATGTTTTACACACACTGGGCTCGCTGGCCAAACTAGACATAACTGTAGCTGAAGATGGCTGCTGGTGGGAGTATGGGGTCTCCTATCTGCTGGGGTTAGGACAAGTCCCAGATTCAAATTACAGAGCTGCTACATGTGAGTTTGGGTAAGTTATTTAATTTTTTGAAATGATGTCTAAGTAATTATAGCAATAGCTCACGATCCATCAGCAGTGGTGAGTATGGTTCTTTATCATTATTGGTATGATGTTAGAGGGAGTGCTGAATAAGTATTGAGTAGGGCAGTAAGTCTAGGGTTCCACGGTGCCACTTGTTTTGTCCGGTTCCCCTTGTAACTGATAGCAGAAGTTGAATGAGGTACATTAACCTCAGAAAAATGTCCTTCCTCTCTTCCATCACATTGGCTCGTGAGAAATTCAAATCCATAGCATGGACATCATTAGCAGTGGAGGTAAAATGAAGTAAAGGAGTTTCTGTATAAGGTAAAGCGAGCACTTGGCCAGGCACAGATGTGAATTATCTTCCAGGGGCTGGGAAATTCTCTAGCTGACATAAAAATGTAACGTACATTTTGTAGTTAAAAATTATTGTCCGTATCTTCTCAAGCATACTTGTCACCATGCTCACTTTGCTTCTCCAGCCATCCTGATGGGCTCTTTAGTTTCTTTTTCTTTTTCTTTTTTTCTTTTTTTTTTTTTTTTGCGGTACGCGGGCCTCTCACTGTTGTGACCTCTCCCGCCATGGAGCACAAGCTCCGGACGCGCAGGCCCAGCTGCCATGGCTCACGGGCCCAGCCGCTCTGCGGCACGTGGGATCTTCCTGGACCGGGGCATGAACCCGTGTCCCCTGCATCGGCAGGCGGACTCTCAACCACTGCACCACCAGGGAAGCCCCTGATGGGCTCTTTAAGGACCAGCAACAAACTAAAATCTCTTTTTTGCTTTCTATGCATTTGTGCTAATGTCGTTTTATTGGTGGTGTTTGTGTCTTGAAGCATCATTAACATTTGCTAAGAAGGAAATACTATTGTGTCTCTTTTTGTGCTGCTTTCTCCTCCTCGAAAGGTGTCTGTATTTATGTCTTTATAAATTATAGAAAGTGTCTCCGTTCCCACTCCTCTATCTTCCTTGGCATGTAAGCTTGCTGTTTTCACTGAATGAGGCAGAGAAGAGAGAAATCTCATCTGAGTGGGCATGGGTTCGTGTTTACTCTAGGAGAAGACGACTTTGCAATGTTACCACTGGTGCACACTCAGCCCCACACACAGAGGTGCCCTGTGTTTTGGTTCAGGGTTTTGCTTTGTTTTGTTTTTTTGTTTTGCAAGGGCATGGGGAAGAGAATAAGGTAGAAAGAAAGAGAATGGGGATAAACATTGAGTAAAAGTTGTGAAAAGTTCCCAGGCTCTTCTTTATTTTCAGAGCTATACTAGAACACCTACTCATACCATCCACCTAATCAGACTGTCTCCCAAGGTAATTTACAGACCTCGGACAAGAAAGTACCCCTTTCAGGCTGGTACAACTGCCAACTTGAGAACTTGGAGCCATGGTCAAGGGGTCAGCTCACGCACAGAGCCATACAGGTGGACCCCCGCGCAGAGGGTTGCAGAGGTGATCTAGCAAATTCAGACTAGGCATGCAAAGAAATCACCCAGGAACCCAGCCTTAAAGAGGGGGTGGGCTGGCCGAGTGGAGAGGAAAGAGCCTGTGGAAGCATGAATGTTCCTACTAAGGGAGGGTGAATGGATGTGAAATGTTTCGAGGTTACAGCCTCATGACCAGTTGGTAAAAACGAAAACACTGGTGTTGAAATGAAAGCTGTTTGAGGTAAAGGTCAAAGAGGAATATGAAATGAGGGCAGCCTGTGCCCGGGATCTGAGGTTTCACTGAACAAAAGCCACATAAATTAGACTTGAGCATCACAGCAGACATCAGAGAGAAGCAGGCCTGGAGTGTCATAGGCGGACATTAGCCTGTATACTTTTATATGCCAGCCAGTGGTGGGGAACATCCCTTTTCCCAATATCTGGTAATCCAGCCCCCAGGGAAGGTACATTGGAGCGTGGGCCCCAGGGGCAGGTATTACAGAAGGGCTGATGATCCTGGAGAATGGCTACTGCCCTCCAGTGGACAATAGAGACCAAACCAATCTGGGAGACGAGTCCTTATCCCAGATGGGACAAACCAGTCTCAGCTGGGGCCAGTTCATGTCCATTGTTGGGGGGACTGATTTTTTTTTTCCCTGTAATTTTTAAAAATTTCTAAAATAAGTATATACCATTTTTAGATTCAGAAAAGATTTCTCTTAATACCCACTGGCCCCTTAAAGCTCTTTTTATTGATTTTACAGGTGGACACTCATAACTTTTCCCTCCTCTTTCTCATCTTTGGTTAAAGGTGGTATCACACAAAATTGGACTGTGTCAGGAGCTGCTGGGATACTTTGGACTATTTCTCATTCGGTCTTACAAAGAGGGCAAGCTGTCTGGTAAGGAGAGAAGGAAATGCAGGCGGCCTGAGATGGGGTGGGCAGGTGTGGGCAGGCACTCAGCCAGGAGATGTGGGGTTGCAGCTGAGGGGCCAGTCACCCCCCAGGGGAACGCCCCAGTGTGTGGTCTCTACTATGACTCTCGGCCCCTGAACCGGACATTTGGGGATGGGGGGCTGTGCCTTTGTTCAAGGTGAGCTGGGGGTGAGCAGCTCCAGAGGGGCAGCATGGTCAGGAACAAGACATCAGTTCTCTCCAGTAACCACACTTCCTCTTGTGCCTCCTGAGCCCCAGCGCTGCTGTCCGGTGCACCTTTATCCCTGCACGCTGGGGGCTGCTCTCCAGCCACGCCACAACACCCTTGTGGATGGAGTGCTGGACTCCGGGCATCAGCAGATCCCATCAGACCTTGTTAAGGAATATCTCCTTGTTGAGGAATATTTGCTATGAAATGTGCATGATATAAATAAGTTCTTAGGTTCTTTAAAAAATATACATGCAGTGAGATAGTGACCAATGACATTGTTTCATATAGCTTTTGCTTTTCTCTACAGTGCATTTCTAGATATTACAATTATTTTTGTTGTGAGATGGTATCAGTTGTCTTCGAGTAGTTTACATATGTCCTCAGAAGCTGTGGGGAGGTGATTTGGAGATGGAAGTTAGCTTGGCCACCAGGAGCTGTGTGGTGTGCTGGTGAAGGCACTGGACCTCTCTGGACCCCAGTTTCTTCATCTGTGTCACAGTGAAAATGTCCCCTACTCAAGCCATTGGTCTTTTATGAGAATCAAATGCTACTTATTTTTAAAATAAACTTCAGAAAGTTAAAAATTACATATAAATGCAAGACAGTATTAATTATTCTTCCAATAGTAATGCTCTATTTTATCATTTTAAAGCACTGCACTGTATGAAAACTATCTGTGCTGTTTCAACCAATAAGACTCTTTTCCCTTTCTCTAGTCATTAAAAAATTGGTGGACTTTGAACTCCCTTATGTTAGCCTTCACAGTTCTGAAGTGGAAAACTTCAAGCTTGGACTCAGGAAGTGGTGAGTAAGCATTTAGTGTGACAGAAGGTATCTCAGGATATCTTAGCTTTGCAGATCAGAGTTTGTCAGAATCTCCCACATCCAGCTCACAGCCTGACAGCTCTAGGGAGCTCAGGAGCTTGGGGAAGGTCCAGGAAAGCAATGAGGAAGAGAAAGGAGCGAATGAACCAGAACATTTGTCCTAAAGAATAGGGCGCTGAGGATGACTTTCACTGGTCTCAAGTTAAAAACTTGAGGGATATTATCATGAGGATGGCAGCCATGAAGTTAAGGCTGTGGGTAGGGGGATTGGGGATTGAAGCAGATAATGGTGAGGAATTATAGGTCGTGTGTTTGCTTTGGAATAGATGACTGACTGTATTTAATTGAAGGACTTTGTTGATGATTACAAGCAAGTCTGATTTATCTGTTGAACTGTGGTATTCCCTGAAGGCAAAGAGTGGACTCAGCCGATTCTCAGTGAATTTTTTTTTTTTTTTTTTTTTTTTTTTTTTGCCATGCCACACAGCTTGCAGGATCCTAATTCCCCGACCAAGGATTGAACCTACCCGCCCTCGGTGGTGAAAATGCAGAGTCTAAACACTGGACCCCCAGGGAATTCCCCCACAGTGAATTTGAACTCTACGTATTTGGCTTATATTCCTAAAGGATTCCAACAATACATGCTTATTTACTAGAGCCAGACATATTTTCTTAGGTTGATAGGACACAATCTAGGAAAAAAATCTGCAGTATTTTTGCAGAAAATACTTTTATTTCTCGTAGAAAGAAGGGGTCCTCTGAAGAACAAACAAAATAACAATGGGGGGGCTACCCTGGTGGCGCAGTGGTTGAGGGTCCGCCTGCCGATGCAGGGGACGTGGGTTCGTGCCCCGGTCCGGGAAGATCCCACATGCCGCGGAGCGGCTGGGCCCGTGAGCCATGGCCGCTGAGTCTGCGCGTCCGGAGCCTGTGCTCTGCAACGGGAGAGGCCACAACAGTGAGAGGCCTGCGTACTGCAAAAAAATAATAATAATAAAAATAACAATGGGGGAATGGGGGAATTAATCTGTAATTCCCAATGTTTATTACTGTGGCTGTATTGGATTGCTTCTTTGGCTCACTCTTGCCCAGCCCAGTTAATCTGTAATCTGAACACAGAAGTTTTTAAAGAAAGGCATTTTGACATCGAGGAATAGTAGATATCTTGACCTTGTGATGCCTTGCTAGAGCTCCAGGCTGTGGCTTTGAATTTCGGAAGAAGATTCCCAGCAAGGCTAGAAGTTCATATACTGCTATTCAAAAGTATTCTGAGAAATGGTCAAAACCTGTGGCATGGAGCCCTGAGAAGGGGAAAAGGATGCAGTTCTGTCTGAGAGTTTAGAGAGTAGTTATTCTTCTGGAAGCTGCCCATAATAACAGGTGGTTAAGCATAGTTGTTCCTGGGAGCTGAGTATGTGAATTGCAGGGTTTAGCTGAACTTTAGTCATGTTATTCAAGCTCTCTAAGCCTCAGTTTCTTTATCTGTAAAATGGGAAATAATAATAATAGGGTCTATCTCATAGGATTATAGTGAGGGTTAAATGAAGTAATCCTATATGCTCAATAAATTTTGGTCATGTTTATTATTGTTATATTGATGATAATAATGATGATCATAGTAACCCCCCACCCAAATCCCTGGGGCTTAGACTGTTTTGTCCGTGGGCTCTCCAGAGAACTCGAGATCAAAGAAGAGATGAGGATTCTGTCCCTCACCTCGAAGCTTGAATTGGAAATTGGGCTTTGCCTACGTCTTCATTAAATAGATAACTTCTGGATCATAAGTGCAAGACAAAATGTCTACCCCATCACCAGCCTGTATCTCAGATCTGGGCAGATTGCCTTTGCTCCTGGGGACTGGGAGGAAAGGAGGTCCCACTTCAGCTGTTAGAGCTGAGGATGAGGTCCCTGGAAGGGGAGAGCCTGGAGAAAGGATCCCGCAGGTGCCTGGCCCTCTGTCCAGAGTGAGGTCTTATTGGGTTGGAGCAGGGAGGCTCGCTTGACTAACACTAGCTGTGGGATTCCCAGCTGGTGAGGCCTCGCAGTGAGACCTAGTCAAGTTTTAGGGATTTTTCTCTGTCTGTGAATTTCCTGGTGCATCTCTCCAAAGATGCTATAGTTCCTTCCAGACCAGAGGGTGCCTGCCCTGGCCTCGCAGGGCCCCAGTCTGGGGTGGGTCTGGGAGTTCTCCAACTCTGGTGCAACAGTTGCTATTCTCTGCCACACAGGGCACCTGGGGAGAAGGGGTGAAATAGCTAAGTGGAATACAGGGAGGAATACTTCAGCTTCTCCTCCCCAGCCCCTAGAATGAAGCTGATCTTTAAGCAACATTTTCATCCTTTTCCTGGTCTAGGCCGATCCCACTGTCTCTGCCCCCTCCACTGCTGAGTGCCCTGATTCTGCTCACCTGTGCCTTCAGACTGGTGATAGATCAGCCCTGGCGCACCCTCTCTTGGTGGTTTCTGTCGGTTCTTAGCATGCCACTGGGCTCACACAGTACTTGTAACTTCACTTGTAACATCCTGGCAATTCTAGAGCTGTTAGACAGACATGAGGCTCTGCTATTTGCAAGTCCCTTTGCCAAGGTCCAGAGGGGCAAGTCTGAATAGGACCCAGCACTGATCTAAGGGGTCTTCACACCTGGTGTCAAGATCCGCTTGATCAGAGCAGAAATCAGGATAAACTCAGCATGCTGAAGAAGCACGGGGTGGGGGGGTGGGGGGGTGTTTGCTAACACAGACTTGAGGAGTAGGGACCAGAGGAGGGCACATGAGGATGAAGCTTGTGGGAGAGGCGGGTAAGGCCGGGAAGGAGGCTGCTGAGGCGAGTGGTCTTCGGGGTGGAGGGAGAGAAGAGAAAACAGGGTCGGAATGTAGAGTGTGGGGGAGGGGAGAGAGGCCAGAGATGGAACTGGAAATGACATTAGAGTCTTGGGAGCAACCAGGATAAATGCTCTAACTCCTGGGACTATGAGGGTCTGAAAAGTTACTCGGGGAAGACCACTCGAGTTAGAATGTGGAGTGTGGGACTGAGGGAACACAACCAAGGCAGAAAGTCTGGTGAGGAGGTCACCGGAGCAGCTCAGGCAAGAGATGACGTGGGCTGGGTACCAGGCAGTGATATAGATGTGGGTACAGGGCAGATCGTTATGCCAGGAATTGCCGGTGGGGAGAGGGCGTGAAGACTTGGTGGCCAAGAGGGGAGCTGGGTGTGAACAGTGATGTGCACCATTCCCTTCAAGCTATTTTTTTTTTTTTTTTTTGCATTTCTATTCTCAGAGCCCAACAGGTAAGCTTACAATATAAGGACAATAGGAAACAGAAGAAATGGAAGGACAGTTGAAGACTAGGCAAGCAGAGGGTTGTGGCTTTGCTAGAAGAGGGGGCCTTGGTTCAAGGCGTCGAGGACCACCACTTCAGAGAGCATGTACTCCCAGGTTTGTCCATTAGCCATGTCATGAATTAACTGAACGCTCCTGAATCATGCAGGTACCTGGATCCATCCCTCGACGCCAGGCTGATGGACTGCAGAGCAGCTGTAGATTTGATCTACATGCAGGTGAGGCGAACCAAGAGCTATCAGAACACCAGATACTATAGGCCTTTTGAGTTTGAAACCATTACAGAACACGTGTGGCAGTTCAGAATTCTACCTCCATACCTAGAAGAGGCAAATTCATATAAACAGAAAGTAGAATAGAGGTTACACGGGGCTGGGAGAAGGGGAGGCGTTATTGTTTAATGGGTATAGAATTTTTGCTAGGGATGATGAAAAAGTTTTAGGTATAGAGAGTGGTGATGGTTACACAGCATAGCCAGTGTTTCTAGTGCCACTGAATTGTATACCTATAGATGGTTAGAATGATAAATGTTATGTATATTTTAACCACAGTAACTAAATAAATAGAATATAAGTAGGTAAATAGATAAATATTTTTAAAGAAGTAGAGTTTAGAGGGAAGAGAATTCTACCCCATTCTAACAATCTCTCCGAATTGGCAGCTGATACTCCATCACCTAGGCTAATTTACACGAGCCCGGAAAGGATATCCCTGCTAATTTAAAGTCACGCATGGTCCCTAAATCTCACTTTAGCATAATCTTCTTTTTCCCTAAACCAACAAGTAGCGTACCTGCCCCCGGGGCCAGCCTCATGGGCAAGTGGCCTGTGGGGCTGCACTACCCCTGCCCTCCGAGCGCAGACGGCCCCAGGCTTGTTGAATGCTCTGCTGTCCCATCTTGAAATTCTTAATTTTTTAACAAGGGACCCTGCATTTTCATTTCGTACTAGGCCCTGCAAATTATGTAGCTGGTCCTGCCTTACCCCTGCCCCTCCGTCTCCAGAAAAGTAAATTTAGTGTTTGGCCTCCTTTCCTTGCCCGACTTAATGTGGTGAAGGCTCTGCTCAGCCGTGGTCAGCAGAGGCTGCCTCTGTGATGCACCACTGGTTACCCCCATCTCAGCTCCTGCCTGCTTCCCCAGCTCCCCGCCACTCTTCACCCTCAGCATCTTCGGAGGCCTGATCCTTTCCCAGGCCTGGCCTGCCAGTTGTGGGAGGGAGGTTTGGAAACTTCTTTTAAGGTGTTCCATGAGGTTATCCCTCAGTTTGTTCTCAAGCAGCAGAATGGTGGGTCGAATTCCTGGCCTGTTCAAACCCTCCCACGGTTTTCTATTCCCTCAGACTAAACCCCACATCCTGACGTACTTGCTTTATCTTCTCCTTAGCATTTCCACCATTTCACTATATATAACATTTTTGTTTACTGTCTCTGTCCCTACTAGAATGATTTCTCCATGAGATTGGGAATTTGTTTTGTTCACTGCTGTATCTCCAGAGACTAGAACTATTCCCAGCATGACCTTAGCATTAAGCCTCCTGGGGGGCCCCTCATAGTACTAACTGTTTTAAATGCATTGTTTCATTTAAGCTTCATAATAATTCTGTCAGGCAGTTGGTACCATCTGCATTTTTAAGAAAAAGAAAAAATAACGTTTGCTGACAAAGGATTGAGTAGGCTTAGAGGTGGAGGATTTAGAAAAGGGATTTAACACATTTGCAGGTGGCTTTTATGTAGTGCGGTTCTAAGCTGCTGTACTGTGTGGCTTTTCATAAACTAAGTAGGTAAAATTGAAGAGAGGGGAGAAGTGTCGGGTCAGACATTACTTTTAATGAGCTTTGCAAGGGGACAAGGAAACATTGATAGAACCTCCTGAAGTACTTTGGTTGTAGCAAAAAAGTGAAAGGGTGGATTTTGATGCTTTGGTTTACGAAAGAGCATAGAAGAGGAAAAGCACATACTTCTGGTTTTGTTTTAAGCAATTACATTGCTTTAATTGGATTCTTTTAAGCAATTCTTCATTTTGGAGTTGTTTGTTATGCAGCAATAGCTAACTGATACATAGCTGTTCATACTGTTTTCCCTTTAGTTGGATTAGGTGTGTTGTTGACATATGTGTTGAGTCTAATTGTCATGTAAACTTACTTCATAGAGTATGATTCTGCATGGAATGGGAGTTATTGCTTACACAGAGAGGCAAAGAGTGGGTGGCAGTGTTCCCTTTTACACTGGAAAAGCAAATGTTCATCTTTGAAGAAATGACCACAGTTCCATGTTTCACATTTTCTCGCAAAGCAACAACCAGGTGCTTTATGTTCCCAGAGAGAGGAAACTGCTCCGTTTTATACTAAGATTAAGCAAAAGGACTGCCTAGCACAGGCTGAGCAGTGCTGCTGAAGGTGAAAGAATTTGCCACATGCCTCAGAAGAAATGAAAGCAATTACCAGCTGGGAGAGACTGGCATGAGCAGTTCATGCACTGCACAGTACTGCCACATGACACTGTGTTATAATTCAATTGGCTGTGTTTTTTCTTAGTGTCACACAAGACCATCATATTGTAAAACCAACGGAATCATCAGTTTGACAAAATAGAGCATCATTTGTGTATATATCTCCCCCACTAGACCACCAACTCCACACAGGGACCTTGGCTTTTTCAGCACAGGGCAGAGAACCTGGGTGTATGATTGAACAGAGCAGACCCCAGCAGCCAGAATGTCACAGGACTCACAACCTTAATACACATTTCTCCTTAGGTGATTTTTTAAGAGACCAAGACCATCTAGTAAATGATTTCCATGAAACTCTTCTAAATTCTAAGAAGGCAAATCAAAATATCACTTATTAAATAGTTAATGTTCACTATGGTATTTTTTATGGCTAGGATATAGTTTTGAGCTCGTTTCATATCCCACTTTGATCCATGTATAACCATGTTCAGTGTACTTACACCCCTGTTACATGAGCTGGAACATAATTTACCATTTTAAATGTTTACTGAGGCTCTGCGCCACTGTATTCTTGCTGTTATGATACATTATTAGTGTCTGTTTTTTTTGCCAGCACATCCTTCATTGAGAATGCATCACCTAATTCTAATATTGTTTCTGTGGCATGGTTTCCAGGGATACAGAGTAGTGAGAATTAGGAACTGCTAGCATCATAATATGATATTTACCTGTCTTCATTAAGGAGTTGTAAACCAGAGAGACATCGATGGTGTCTCCTCGTCTTATAGCTGGGGGAAAGATGGCTTCATGGAAAGCACACTGAATTGTAGTTTCAAAAATGCATTCTAGGGCTTCCCTGGTGGCGCAGTGGTTGAGAGTCCGCCTGCCGATGCAGGAGACGCGGGTTCGTGCCCCGGTCCGGGAAGATACCACATGCCGCGGAGCGATTGGGCCCGTGAGCCATGGCCGCTGAGCCTGCGCATCCGGAGCCTGTGCTCCGCAACGGGAGAGGCCGCAACAGTGAGAGGCCCGCGTACTGCAAAAAAAAAAAAAAAAAAAAAAAAAAAAAAAATTCTATCCCTTGCTCTGTCACTGGCTCTCTCTCTCTGGGTGACCTTGGGACAGTCCCTTCATCCTTCTGGAACTGGAACTACAATTTCTCCCTGTGAAGCGACGAGACTGAACTAATAGTCTCTAAGTAAGTTTTCTTCCAGGTTTAACAGACTGACATTCAAACCTTAGCTCTTTGCCTGGCAAAGTCTTCAAAAAACTGTAGTTGATGTCATAATAACCTGTGCCATTATCATTCCTTGAATGATATTAGATCAGTGCTGGGTCCTATTCAGACTTGCCTCTCTGGACCTTGGCAAAGGACTTGCAAATAGCAGGGAGCCACTGAGAAATGGAAAGGGGGCCCCAGGCCAGCAGGAGGGAGGGAACCACAGTGCTGCCTCCTTGGGGAAGCCTTACTTGCCTTCTCCCTCCCTGCCCCCCTGGTATTTTTTTCTGCCCTCCATTATGGTGCCCGCACCTGGTATTGTGAATACTGGTTCACATAGTTATCTCCCTAGCTAGACTCTGAATGGCCAAGGGCACAGACTGTGTCCTGGGTGCTTAGGATATGTGAGTGAAAAGCAATCATCCTTTTAAAAAGTTAATGGAAAAAGTTCTGAGGAGTTCTGATAAATAACAGTGCCATCATAATTAACCATTAAGGAATACTCTCAATTTTTTTTAAAGCAAGCATGTCCAGTGATGTCCCACAAGCCAAGTGGGCTCCCGCAAGGTGTTTCCTTCCTCCTTCTTTAAAAAAATTTTTTTTAAATTAATTAATTAATTTATTTTTGGCTGTGCTGGGTCTTCGTTTCTGTGCGAGGGCCTTCTCTAGTTACGGTGAGCGGGGGCCACTCTTCATCGCGGTGCGCAGGCCTCTCACTGTCGCCGCCTCTCTTGTTGCGGAACACAGGCTCCAGACGCGCAGGCTCAGTAGTTGTGGCTCACGGGCCCAGTTGCTCCGCGGCATGTGGGATCCTCCCAGACCAGGGCTCGAACCCGTGTCCCCTGCATTGGCAGACAGATTCTCAACCACTGCGCCACCAAGGAAGCCTCTCTTTTTTAAAATTTGAGTGACATTAAACAAAATGGAAGATTGCATATAAAAGTATAAGTTTCTGGATTTTCTAAAAAATACTGAAGGCTCAGTCAATTCTGGGCCTACATTCAGCAGGGCCACCACTGGCCCATTTACAATTTGTGCAAATTAGAAAAAGGTGCCCCTTCCCCCAGGCAGGCCCAGCCCTGCATCAGGGCCCATGGTATGATAAGGGGAGTGTGGGCTGACCACTAGCCTCCTGATACCCCCATGGCTCAGTGCCCTTGTATGGGCCCAATCTGCTCCCGCATCCCTGGCCTTGCTCTGCTCAGCCTCAAACACCCGGAGCCAAGTGGCTGATGCCTTGTTTAAAAAGGCCTGCACTCTCCATTTCTCCCTACAAAAGCCTCTGCAGAGGGCACTAGCGTATGTGTGATTGAAGCTCATGAAAACCTTGACTTACGTGATTTCATGCAGTTTTAAAAATTAGGTTCCGCGTGAGTCTCCATCAGCCAGTCTTCGGGGAACCATATAACTGAATAGAGACATTTATCTAAACTTGACTCTCTCATTGCCTGGAGTGAGGTACTGTATATAATACATTTGAGTGATGACTTCTGAAGTCATAATCAGGGGCAAAGGTTTTCAAAGGTAGTAAAACAAAAACAGTTATGTTACCTCTCCTGTAGGATATGTAAATCTCTGTGTTTGAGACTCCCAGATCTTCTAATGATGAATGATGTATCTTTGGTTAGTACTTACATACTAACCGCCATGATTGCTGTTTACCTTGTTTTTTTAGCCATGTTTCTCTTTGACATCGTTGCCCTGTTCTAACAGTCCTTACAGGGCTCTAAGATCAAGTAGAATTCTGGAAAGAAAAAGGTGTTTTCTTCTTCACACCCATGCTGATTCCATTCTGGTGTGGTATCTAGGTTCAGTTTTGAGAATAGTTGGCAACAAGGAGAAAGCCTTGGGGTGTGTAGCTGCCTACATGGTCAGAATTCAGTGTCTTGGGCAATAGGAGAAGGGATTGGTGGAGTGGCCAGATCTGGGTTTTAATCCAACCCTTGCCACTTACTTACTGGGTTGTCTTGAAAGTCATAACCTCTCTGGACGTTGATTTTACCCATCTGTAAAATGGGGGTAAATGTTCCTAACCCACAGAACCGTTTGGAAAAAGTCAATGAGAAAACTTATGTAAAACAGGTTCTCAACAAATAATAGTTATTCTTCGTCTCCTCTCTAAATCCATCTCCTTTCCTCCAACCTAAAGAGCAACGTCAAAAATTTATTCAGCTTTTCTTTCTCCTCTTGGAGATAAGGCATAACCTGTCCTTCAGTGATACGAGGAACATGACACATAGACTTACATTCAGACTAAGATATAAATAAGTGCTGATAATTGGCAAAGAATTGTTTGCAGTTTTGCTGTATGTAAGACATTGGACAAGATACACTGAGGTAAAGGACTCAGGCTCTTTCCTTGAGGTGTTAACAGTCTGAGGACCACTGGAAAACTCTTTTAAAGCATGATGGCAGCATAGCACAGGCTACGTGTATGCAGCTGATGAGATGGAAAGCTGATCTCAGAACCTGCCCTGGGGCCAGGCGGGATAAAGGGGTAAGGGAGGCTGGATGCCAGGAAAAGAAAGGAAGAGCACAGAAGAAATTGCTGAGGGCTTAAGTTGTCTTCAGGTAATTTCTCTCTTTAAGACCAGCGTTGTTCTGCTTAAATCATCAGTGCAGATTAGGAAACAGAACTGAGCAGCCCATCAGGGAGTTGGAGTTTGGGAACACTAGCTGGTGGCAGTTACCCAAAGCTGAGCAAAAAGGGCCTAACAGGGGCTTCCCTGGTGGCGCAGTGGTTGAGAGTCCGCCTGCCAATGCAGGGGACACGGGTTCGTGCCCCGGTCTGGGAAGATCCCACATGACGCAGAGCAGCTGGGTCCGTGAGCCATGGCCGCTGGGCCTGCGCTCCGCAACGGGAGAGGCCACAACAGTGAGAGGCCCGCGTACCGCAAAAAAAAAAAAAAAAAAGGGCCTAACAGTATATTCACTTTTTTTTTTTTTTTTTTTGCGGTATGCGGGCCTCTCACTGTTGTGGCCTCCCCCGTTGCGGAGCACAGGCTCCAGACGCGCAGGCTCCGGACGCGCAGGCTCAGCGGCCATGGCTCACGGGCCCAGCCGCTCCGCGGCATATGGGATCCTCCCAGACCGGGGCACGAACCCGTATCCCCTGCATCGGCAGGCGGACTCTCAACCACTTGCGCCACCAGGGAGGCCCTATATTCACTTTTAATTGTTTTTCAATTGTAAAATTGTTTTCATCTTATAAAAATATGGAAATATGGAAGAGCGCAAAAGTAAACATCATCCCAAATCTTAAATCAATCATACGTATAAACTCAACTTTTTTGATGTGTTTATTTTGTATACTACATTTCACTCATACGTACATCCATTTTTTTGACTCCTAAGTGTGGATACAAGGTCTTTTGGCTTTTGTTTTACATATATTTTTTGTTTTATAAATATCAGGATCTACTACTATGCCCTTATTTTGTAACTTGACATTTTTTCATGTATCAATGCATCACAGACTTTCCTCATGTTGTTAAATATTCTATATAGTTTTAAATGATAGCATAAGCTATTATTTGGTTGTACCTAAACTCAATCACCTATTTTTGGGTATTTCATAATAGTACCTATTTCATAGAGTGGCTGTGAGGGTTGACTTTTTTCTTTATGTGGGGGGTGGGGGGTGGGGAGGAGCGCTAAAATAGTAGAAATTTATTCTCTCACAGTTCCATAGGCCATAAGTCTGAAATCAAGGTGCTGGCAGGACCATGTTCCCTCTCAGGGTGCTAAAGAAGTTTCTGTTCCTTGCCTCTTCCATCTTCTGGTGGCTCTGAGCATTCCTTGGCTGGAATACTACTCAGCCATGAAAAAGATGAAACCCTGCCATTTGTGACAACATGGATGGACATGTTGTATTTCACTCAGTATTTTGCTGAGTGAAATAAGTCAGATGGAGAAAGACAAATGCCATATGATTTCACTGAAATATAAATTAAATAATCAATAAATAATGTGATAAAATAAATGAACAAACCAAACCAAACAAAAACAAATGCATAGATACCGAGAACAAATTAGTAGTTACCAGAGGGGGAGGGGGTGGGATTGACTTTTGTTTTAGAGCAATTAGAACATTGCCTGCCTGACACATAGTAAGCACTATACATGTGTTTGCCACTATTAATAGTTGAAAATTTTTCAGTATTACAAACAATAGTAGTAATAGCCTTATCAGTACATTTTCCCCACGTCTATGTTTATCATGCCTATAGGTGGCTTTAGATTTATATGCCAAGTCATCTCCATAAAATTTTACCAGTTTAAATTGCATCAGATCCATATGAAACTTCCTGTTTCTCCAAACCCTTGCCAACTCTGAATATTATATATATTTTTTGTCTTTACCAATTTGAGAGGCAAACAGATTCTTTGACTACTAGTGAGGTTCAGTCTATATTTGTCATTTGGAATTCCTTTTTATTAATTGCTGATACATATCCTTTGTCCATTTTCCTATTAGGGATGTTTACATTTTTACTGTTGGTTTACGTAAATAAGATCAACTCTTTGCGACATATGATGCAGTCATTTCCCCTGGTTTGCCATTTGCTTCTTAGTTTTGTTCTTGGTGGTTTTATATACAGAAGTTTTTGTATTTTTATGTAATTATACATTCATTTATATGACATTTTATCTTTGTATCTTAGAAAGGTATTTCCTATCACAAGATCAGATAAAAATACCTTTTATTTTCTTCTAGTTCTTTTATGTTTTTTACGTTCAAATCTTTAAACTATCTGTGTTTATTTGATTGGATGGTGTGGGGAAAGAGCTAATTTTATTTTCTGTCCTAAGTGCTACCAGTTGTCCCCAAACCATTGAGAAATTGCTTCCCACATCCAACTAATTTAAAAAGTAACCTTTATAACATGCTAAATCCTTATATGTGTCCACTTGGGTCTGTTTTCATAGCCTTTCATACACGAGTATGTTTTTGTCAGATTAATTCATTTCTGTTAATTTTGCTAATTTTACAACTTATATTGTTTTAAGGCAATACAGGACATTGAAAAAGAATGGGCCAAACCCACAGAGGTGCAGAGGCAGAAATTAGAGGCTCTCCAGAAAGAAGACAACCAAACTAAGGTGAATGAAATATTGCACCAAGAGAAATCTCTTGGAAGGGAGTTAAAGAAACAGGCTGGAATTGAGCTGTTTCTGTAATTTATAAACCCATGAAGCACTAAAAATGGGGCCTTTTTAAAGATGAGAATACCTTCATCGATTTTTCTTTTCATAAAATTAATAAAGGCTTATTGTTTAAAGATTCTAAAAAATACAGACAATATATTGTGAGTTCTTTGCCAGGTTAATTAATATAGACCTTTAACATCATTTTTAGTGACACAGAGTATTCCATTTTATAGTTATGTTATCATTTAGCTAACCAATTTCCTATTATCGGAAGTCAGGTTGTTTCCAGGATTTGCTGCTATAAATCACGTTGGCAGTGAGCACCACGAAGCCCAGGACTGAGTCTAATTTATACATACTCTGTGTGTTCCCAACACCTGGTATGGTTCCTGGCTGAAAGTCCCTGAATACAGCAGCCAACATCCTCTGTCTTTGAATACATGTTCTATTATTCTTTAGGATATATTTCTAAATGTCCATTTTAAAAACTTACATAAATATGATACCAACTCACATTCCCCCAAGCAGTGTATACGAGTCTGACAAGTCATATTTTAACAGAAGAAATGGCCTTTGCTTCATTGTGTTGTCTCTTTTTTTTATCCTTTACACTTAACCAGTGTTCACCACCAAAGCACTGATTTTGAGGAAAATGCCAACAAATTTAGAGGACTCATTTATACTTAGGTTGATATAGAAAGTAATTCTTCAAAGTCTACCATGAGAATTTTATTGATGAGCTGCAAAAAAAGAGAAAAAGCATATACTGCCATGATTTAGTATTGCCCCCCTTAGTATTCCACCACAGCTTTGTCTGAGAAATTTTGAAGTTCAGTTTCTCTGTGTATTTGTAAATTTTTATAATTACAGCTTCTATTTTGATGGACAGCATATTGCTACTACTTTGGATACAGTTACCAATTCTAAGGACATTTCTGCTCTATAAACTTCTTAATTTAATAAGAATGCCATTTTTAACCATGCTGCTTTGCTCTACCAAAATTTGTATCTGTATTTTTGCCACAAAACAAATTTTCTTTTCTTTTATTTAAAAATGTTTTATTTATTTATTTATTTATTTGGCTGCGTTGGGTCTTCATTGCTGTGCATGGGCTTTCTTCTAGTTGTGGTGAGTGGGACCTGCTCTTCCTTGTGGTGCGCAGGCTTCTCATTGCGGTGGCTTCTCTTGTTGCAGAGCATGGGCTCTGCTGCGGGCTTCAGTAGTTGTGGCTCGCGGGCTCTAGAGCGCAGGCTCAGTAGTTGTGGCACATGGGCTTAGTTGCTCCGTGGCGTGTGGGATCTTCCCAGACCAGGGCTTGAACTCACGTCCCCTGCATTGGCAGGCGGATTCTTAACCACGGCGCCACCAGGGAAGCCCTAAATTTTATTTTCTATGTTGAATGTTTTACCTGATTTTATCATAATATTTTGATAGTGGTCTTTTAGAAACCTCACTTTGAGTGTATGAATTTAGTCCTCTAAATTTTCTTTGCATTTTGTTCAAAATCAATGCTTTAGTGGTTAACCAAATATAAAGAATAAAATAAGATAACACAATGAAGCAGAGGCCATTTCTTTTGTTAAAATATGTCTTGTTTGTCAGACTCATCTATACTGCTTTGGGACAGGGTATGTGTGGGGTTTTTTTTCATTTGAAAAAATATTGAACCATTATTCAAGTTAACAAATTATTTTCTCTTGAAGCATCTGAGAATACTGCTATAAAACCAGCATTATTTAAGTGTTTGTGAAGTTCTACTAATGGAGTGAACACATTAACAGCTATTGCTTAATTTTACGCACATGTACAAGAAAACTTGGAATTGAAAATGAGTGAGATTAATCTAAAGGAGCAGTCATTTGATCTAAACCAGAGAGAGGCTAACTGTGGCCCATGGGCCACTGTTTGTGTAAATGAAGTCCACGGGCACACAGCCACACTCATTCATGCATGTATCATCAAAGGCTGCCTTTGTGCTAGAGTGGAGGAGGTTAGTAACTGCGATAGAGATCATATGCCCACACAACTGAAAATATTTACTATGTGGCTCTGCAGAAAAGTTTGCCAGGGCTTCCCTGGTGGCACAGTGGTTAAGAATCCACCTGCCAATGCTAGGGACATGGGTTCGAGCCCTGGTCCGAGAAGATCCAGCATGGCGCAGAGCAACTAAACCCCGTGCCGCAACTACTGAGCCTGAGCTCTAGAGCCTGTAAGCCACAACTACTGAGCCCACGTGCCACAGCTACTGAAGCCCGGGCACCTAGAGCCTGTGCTCCACAATAAGAGAAGCCACCGCAATGAGAAGCCAGCTCCACAATGAAGAGCAGCCCCCGCTCGCCACAACTAGAGAAAGCCCGTGCGCAGCAATGAACACCCCATGCAGCCAAAAATAAATAAATAAATTTATTTAAAAAAAAAAAGGTTGCCAAACCCTGATCTAAATGAAAATACATAACCATACCTTCGGCAGTTACACATGTTAAATTATCTTTTTCAGGCACTTTTTTTTTTTTTTAGGCCACGCCATGCAGCATGCGGGATCTTAGTTCCCAGACCAGGGATCAAACCCATGCCCCCTGCACTGGGAGCACAGAGTCTTAACCACTGGACCACCAGGGAAGTCCCTATAAAGTACTTCTTAAAAGAGCTAATTTTCAGGAATTCCCTGGCGGTCCAGTGGGTAGGACTCTATGCTTTCACTGCCGTGGCCCATGTTCAACCCCTGGTTGGGGAACTAAGATCCTGCAAGCTGTGTGCCACAGCCGAAAACAAAAACGGAACTAATTTTCAAATAGATAATCCTTTTAGATTTCTGTCCTCTGGTTTTCACACAGTCAGGAATATCAGTGCACCTCCTTTGAATGGCAAATGCCAGCCAGCATTTTGAGCAAAGTACTTATTCATCAACGACTTTCTTGAGAAATGGAGCTTAACTTTTAATTAAACAAATACTTTCATCTCTTTTAGAGCATTGCAGCCAAGAGTTTATTACAAAAATTTTTAAGTGTTACCAAAGAATAAACTAAAGGAAATTTATTTTAATTTAAATTAAAGATTTATACCATATAATAAAAAAGAACTTTTGTGGTAAAAGCCATGAAACTATTCTGAATGCTCTGTGGCAAGATTGCTCAGCCCCGGTGCCCACCCACACAGGTAGGTAGCATCTACTTACAACCTGTCATTTCTGTTGTTGCCCACTGACCCAAAGGGAGGCCCGGCAGCTTAACGCATCTCCTAAGCTGAATGCATGCGCTGCAGCACAATGAGCTGGTCCAACATGTGGCCGGGAGGGACAGTAGCCTGGAATCCTCTGCCACCTAGTAGCAAGCGTCAGCTGTCCCTCACCGCATATGTCTCAGCAGGTTTCCCTTTATCAGAGAGCGTTCACGTGGTCCTTGAAAGGGAGGTGTAAGTTACCTTGCTTCAGGGAAGGATTGGGAGAGAGCCAGCTTGTCACTGGGTGGTCCTTCTGACTTAACCATGTGGTAAAGTGAGAACTATCTTCTCTGAACACACGTCTCCCACCCCATCAGGCAGGACCATGGTGAAGGCTGGAAGAACAAGGTGGAGGTCACTAAACTGATACCAGGTTATTTGGGTTTTTTTTTTTTTTTTTTTACATCTTTATTGGAGTATAACTGCTTTACAATGGTGTGTTAGTTTCTGCTTTATAACAAAGTGAATCAATTATACATATACATATGTTCCCATATCTCTTCCCTCTTGCATCTCCCTCCCTCCCACCCTCCCTATCCCACCCCTCCAGGCGGTCACAAAGCACCGAGCTGATCTCCCTGTGCTATGCGGCTGCTTCCCACTAGCTATCTGTTTTACGTTTGGTAGTGTATATATGTCCATGCCTCTCTCTTGCTTTGTCCCAGCTTACCCTTCCCCCTCCCCATATCCTCAAGTCCATTCTCTAGTAGGTCTGTGACTTTATTCCTGTCTTACCCCTAGGTTCTTCATGACATTTTTTTTTCTTAAATTCCATATATATGTGTTAGCATACGGTATTTGTCTTTCTCTTTCAGGTTATTTGAATGCAGTCATTAAAAATCACTTAAAAAAAAAAAAAGTCCTCAGTAGACATTAACAAGACAGGATGCCAGGAACACAGGTGTGAAATGCAGCTATCCTCTGTTCTGGAGTAACATCAGAAGCGGAGGGAAAATCTAAACCTTAAGCATCACTAACATTAAACATTCCCTTGACACCTTTGGGCTGTGGAGCTCAACCTAGAGAGAAGTCTCACTCTTGCCCTCATTTAGTTGCCATTTCCAAAAACTCTGTCTCTGACAATTAATGCCACCAGCATATAAAACAGCCTGTAAAAATGAACTACTTCCCTCCTATACTGATCTCAGCTTAGTTTTTTAAAACACAGCATTTTAAATATACACTTTTTGTTTATTTTGCTGCTATAATCTGCTGAGATAGAATCCTAGCTCTTCATTCGATTTCCTTCTACTCTTTTCTTCCTTCTTCATTCACGCATCGAATATTTTTATTTCCACGATGTCTGAGCACTGTAACAGGAGCCGGGACACAATGGTCAACAAGGCAGGACACACCATGAACGTGGACGGCCTTTATTGTCAGCACAAGGGGCATTGTCTTCATTTGTATCGTCCAGAAGATAAAGGTGCTTTCACTGTGACTCCATTCCATGTGTTGCATTAGAATGGTAGTAGCTTCTGACATGAGATTTTCATCTGCTTCAAGCAGTCTTTTGCTTCCTCCATCCCCCACCCCCCTTTGGAGCAGTTTTTGGAGCTATCCCAAGAGGTGTGGCACTATGGATACATACAGCTGGATCCCTGTACCTGTGACTACCCAGAACCCGGCTGTGGGACCGTTCTTTCTGTTGGCAATAATGAGATCAGCTGCTGCATAACCCTGCCTGATAACCAGACCCAGGATGTCATTTTCCAGATGAACAGAGTGAAGTGCTGGCAGGTCACTTTCCTTGTGAGTATCTTGGCAGCTTGCCTTACCCATGATTTAAAGCCTCCACCCATGATTTTAAAATCCTAGTGTTCTTGGATGAGAGCAGTTGTATTGGGGAGACAGATTTGCCATTCGAATCAGTACCTTGAGTGGACTGGCATCTAAGCCACAGGACACATCACCTAGTGGTAAAAACCTGTCTATTTTCTGGTACAAGTTCCCCACCCTTGCTATAGAGACAACCATCTTCCCACCTTCCACCTTCAGGCTTCTTTACTGCTTGAAGGGTGTTTAAAGTAATAACAACGAGTAGCAATAACAGCTACCATTTATTGAGCGCTCAGTACATTCTCAGTACCGACAAGATCTCTGTGCTTGGAAACTGAACGCTGCCCATCATGATCCCTGTCATCGTACCTACATTGCCGTCTCCTCCCAAGAGAAACCCTTCTGATCAGACTTATTGAGTACCTACTTTGTACCAGGTGCTGTGCTGGGCAATGCCACATCTGCTATTTAATTAAGTTCTTAAAAATAACCCAGCGAGGGTTTCCCTGGTGGCGCAGTGGTTGAGAGTCCGCCTGCCGATGCAGGGGACACGGGTTCGTGCCCCGGTCTGGGAAGATCCCACATGCCGCGGAGCGGCTGGGCCCGTGAGCCATAGCCGCTGAGCCTGCGCGTCCGGAGCCTGTGCTCCGCAACGGGAGAGGCCACAGCAGTGAGAGGCCCACGTACGGCAAAAAAAAGAAAAAAAAAATAACCCAGTGAGCTAAGAGGGATTATCCCCTTTACACAGGAAATGGAGGTTAACTAGTAGAGGATGAATGCTACTAGAGCAACCATGATACCCAGTTGCTAAATCCATGAAACCCACAGGGATTTTTTAGCTGGCTTGGTACTAGGTCTGTCTGTGGCATTTGATACAGTCAACCATGTCTTCCTTTTCAAAACTTCCCCTGCTTCCTCCCCTAATTTTGTGGGCTGCCTCTCCCTCTGACTCCTGACATGCTGGTGCTTCCTGGGGCTTCCATTTCTAGCATCTTTCCTCTACACATTCCCTGAAATCAAGTACAGATGACTGGTTAAAAGTCCAGTATTTCCTACTGCATTCTTGACATCTTCACCAAGTGTTTCATAGACACCTCAAACTCAACCTTTCCCCAGACCAGACTCATCTTTTCCCTCTCATGCCCATCCTAAGGTTCTTCCTCCTGTGTTCCCTGTCTTGATAAAGGGAACCTCTACCACCACTCCTTAATTGCCAAACCAGCAATCTTGAAATAATCTCTGGCTTTTCTCTTACCTTACATGTTTTTTTTGTTTGGTTGGTTTTTTTTGCGGTACATGGGCCTCTCACTGCTGTGGCCTCTCCCGTACATGGTTTTTTAAAAACCCTTACATGGTTTTTAAAAAAAATTTTTTTTTATTGAAATATAGTTGATTTACAATGTTTCAGGTGTACAGCAAAGTGATACAGTTTCATATATATATATGTATATATTCTTTTTCAGATTCTATTCCATTATAGGTTATTATAAGATATTGAATATAGTTCCCTGTGCTATACAGTAGGTCCTTGTTGTTTATTTTACATAGAGTAGTGTGTATCTGTTAATCCCAAATTCCTAATTTATCCTCCCCCCACCTTATACATTTAATTGCTGATAGAGACCTATCTATTCTATGACCCTGCTATCCCTCAAAACTCTCCCTTTCTCTCTGCCCTCACAGCTTGGTCTCAACATTTCCTGCCTGGATGAAATTCACAGCCTCCTAACCCTTCTTTCTGTGCCACTCTTTCCCTCTGGGGGTCAGAAAAAAATATATATCATATGATTTCAGGCTTTTTAAACTATGGGAACTTGTTTTGTGGCCCAAAGTTTGGTCTATCTTGAAATGTCCAATGTGCACTTGAAAAGAATGTAAATATATGCTGCCACTATTGGGTAAAATAGTCTATAAATGTCAATTATGTCAAGCAGTTGATGGTGTTCAAATAGCCTCTGTCCTTACACATTTCTCTCTACTTGTTCTGTCAGTTATTGTGAGAAGTGTTAAAATCTTCAACTATAATTGTAGATTTGTCCATTTCTTTGAGTTTTATCAGTTTTTTCCTTTTCCTGCCTTCTTTTGACTGAGTGACTATTTTATGATTCTACTCATTTGCACCATTGGGGTTTTTTTTGAGCTATACCTTTTAAATTTATGGTGATTTAAGAGATTTTAATATATATCTTTAACTTATTACAGTCTACTTTCAAATATTACACTATTTCACAAAAAGGGTAAAAACCTTACAACCGTGTACCTCTATTTGTCCCTCCTGTCCTTTGTGGTATTTATTGCTCTACTTTATTTCTACATATAAGCCTCATGCTATGTTATAATTATTTTTGCTTTAAACAGTTAATTATTTGTTAGGTAAACTTTTAATTTTGACATAATTGTAGATTCACATGCAGTTGAAAGAAATGGTACAGAGATCCTGCATACACTTGACCCACTTTTCTCCAATTATTACATCTTACAAAACTATAGTATGACATCACCACCCAGGGTATTAATATTGATACAATGAAGAGTCAAGACTTTTCCATCATCACAGGGATCTCTCATGTTGGCTTTTTATAGCTGCATCCACTTTCTCCCACCCCCATCCCTCCTTAAACCTTTGCAACCACTAATCTATTTGACATTTTCATATTGTATCATTTCAAGAATATTATATAAAACTTTTGGAGGTAATGCATATATTTATTACTTGATTGTGGTGATGATTTCATGTATATGTGCATATGTCCAAACTCTTCAAACTGTGTACATTAAATAAGTGCAGTTTTTTGCATATCAATTTTACCTCAACTGAAAAAACAAACACACATAAAACAAGGTTATGTATTGATCGGTTGATGAAAATGTTGTGACCAGAGGTCCACAGGAACCTAAACCTATATTTCCCCTTGGACTGTTTTTCAGTACCCACTAATTTAGTGCTTATGGTGTCATTATAGAACACGACTACTGTGAATAATAAGAATTGACTGTGTTTAGGAGGTAAAAATATAAATACAAGCAAGGAATTGATTACCCTAAAAAATAAAATATTACATGAATATAATCAAACATTATGTAGCTTTTTGGGATTTCCTTTACTTAGCATAATTCTTTGGAAATTCATTCAGCTTGTTGTGTATTTCAGTAGTTTGTTTCTTTTTGTTGCTGAGCAGTATTCCATGGTAGAGAATGGCTATAATTTGTTTAACCACTATCTAGTCATTTCCAGTTTTTAGCTATTATGCATAATGCTTCTATAAATATTCATGTGTAAGCTTTTGTCTGAGCACAGGTCTTCATTTTTCTAGGATAAATGCCCAGGAGTACAATTGCTGGGTCATGTGGAAGTTACATATTTAATTTTTTAAGAAACTGCCAAACTGTTTTCAAGGGGGCTGTGCCAGTTTACATTCCCACCAGTGATGTAGGAGCAATCCAGTCTCTCTGTATCCTCCTCAGCAACTGGGTGTTTTCACTGTTTTTTATTTTATCCACCCTGATAAGTGTTTAATGGTATTTAATGATTTGATTTGATTTGCTTTTCTCTCATGGCTAATGATGTTGAACATCTTTTCATGTGCTTATTTGCCATCTGTATATCTTCTTAGGTGAAATGTCTTTTCATATCTTTCACCCATTTTCCAATTGGATTGTTTGTTTACTGTTGAGTTTTGAGAGTACTTAAATTTATTCTAGATACTAGTCCTTTGTTGGATATGCGGTTTGCAACTATTTTCTTTCACTTTGCAGTTTTTCATTTTCTTTTTCTTTTTTTGTGGTACGTGGACCTCTCACTGTTGTGGCCTCTCCCGTTGCGGAGCACAGCCTCCGGACACGCAGGCTCAGCGGCCATGGCTCACGGGCCCAGCCGCTCCGCAGCATGTGAGATCCTCCCGGACAGGGGCACGAACCCGTGTCCCCTGCATCGGCAGGTGGACTCTCAACCACTGCGCCACCAGGGAAGCCCTTCATCTTCTTAATAGGGCCTTTTGCAGAGCAAAAGATTTTAATTTTGATGAAGTCTAATTCATCTGTTTTTTTATTCTGTTTCTGGTGTCAAGTCTAACAATTCTCTGCCAAACCCTAAAATCCTGAAGAATTTTTCCCCGAGTTTTTTTGTTCGTTTTTTTCCCCTAAAAGTTGTATAGTTATAGGTTATACATTTAAGTCCATGACCCATTTTGAGTTAATTTGCATATAGGGTATGAAATTTAGAACATGGTTCTCTTTTTTGCCTATGGAAGTCCAATTGCTCCAGCGCCACTTGTTGAAGAGGCTATCTTTTCTCAACTGAACTGCTTTTGTACCTTTGTCAAAAATCAGTTGTGCACATTTGTGTGGGTTTATTTCTGGATTCTCTGCTCTGTTCCACTGATCTTTGTGTCTGTCCCTCCACCAATACCACACCATCACTCTCTTCCTTTGTAACAGTTTTAGTGAGATATAATTCATAAACCATGCAATACATGTGCCACCACCCTCCAGGAGGGCAGCATTTCCTGACAGTCCTACCTAGAGAGCCACAGCAAAGAGGGAAATTTTTCCCAAGGGAATTTGAAACTCCAGTACTAGAAGAGAAAGGGATAGATGCTGTATAGCAAAAACCACAGGGGCTTTCTCCAGGCTTTCAGGATCTGGCCCTACCCTGCTTCTCTAAGCCCCTTTTCTCACCACCCTCCATGCCTTGCAGTCTGCGCTTCAGCCACACTCCAGTGTGCCAGGTTCCCTCAGGCCTCAATGCATTTGCACTTGTTTTTTCTTCTACCAGGACCCACTTGTCACCATCACCCCCCTTCCCCCCCAAAAAACATACAACAAACTTGGATAATTTCTACTTCTACTCAAATAACACCGCCCCCCCCCCCCGCCCCCCACCGCAGCCTCCGCCAGCCTTCCTTTACATCCTAGTCTGGATTAGGTGTCCATCCTATTTACTTCCATAGACCTGTATTCATTTCCCTTATAATATTGATACTTATTATATCACACTATGATGATTTGCTTTAATGGCTCCCAAATAGATTGATATTTATAGTTTCTTGAGAATAGGAATAGTCTCACTTGTTTTGATATTTTGCCCAGCACATAGTAGCCACTTACATTCCTACTGAATATCAAATAATATCTTTTCCTTTGTAGGGGACTCTGCTGGATACAGATGGGCCCCAGCAAACTCTCAACCAGAACTTAGAGCTCAGATTTCAGTATAGTGAGGATAGTCACTGGCAGTGGTTTGTTATTTACACCAAACAGGTAAGTTCTTAGGGCAGAGCAGGAAAACCTTCTGTGCTAAAATGCTCTCTTGCACTCTGGGGTGGACAAAGCACATTACCCTAACCCAACTGGATCAGAGTACTAGAGAATGCTACACATGCTCCTTTGAGCCTGTAATGTCATTTATTTTGTTTGGTTTCATTTTATTTTATTTTACTAGTCACCAAAGCTTTCATATCAGTTAGAAATGAATTTAGTTACCAAGTAACAGAAGACTCAACTAACAGTGACTTAGACCATGGGTCAGTAAACTTTTTCTCAAAGAACCAGTTGGTAAATATTTTAGGTTTGAGGTTCATATGGCCTCTGTTGCAACTAGTCAACTCTATTGTAGCACAAAAGCAGCCACAGACAATACATGAATGAATGGGTGTTTCAGTAAAACTTTATTTATAAAAAGAGGTGGGGCGGCTAGATTTGTTTGCCAAACCCTGGCTTAGACAATACAGACATTTGTCATCTTACTTAATAAGAATAGCGGAGGCAAATGATTGGCATCTCTATAATTCTTTTGGCATTTTCCAAGTAGATAAAAGTTATCCCTTTTATCTGGAAAGCCAAAGCCTTACCCCAGAAGCCCCCCAGTAGACTTTCCATTTTGTCTCATTGGCTAGAACTGGGTCACATGGGCACTCCTAGCTGCAAGGGAGTCTGGGAATCAAGCATTTAGCATAGAGGAACTGGATTCATGATCAGTTTAGAATAAGCATCACTGCCTAGAGCTGGGTACTTCCAAAATCAGTGTTCTCTTACGAGGGAAGAAGGAACAATGGCTGTTGGGTAGCAATAATTAAATTTGAAGTAAATTTGAAATAATTGAAATAAAAATCCATTAAAAAATCTAATTTTCTAAATGCCAAATCCAATTGAAAATTATTTTTACCGAGATAAACTATTTCAATTTGGAGTCAAAATTACAAAAGTTCTAAAATGAAACCAAAATATCAAAGTAATCTTTGCATCAACATTGTATTCAGCTTGAGTCCCTGGTGATCATACTCACTTGTGTTCCATGGAGCATTCTGGTCTCAGGCACAAAGCTCCCTTTCAACTCCTTATGGTACAGTGGTGATCAGGAGATAATAGATATCAATGTCCTCTGAAAAA
Organism: Mesoplodon densirostris; assembly: GCF_025265405.1. Lineage (NCBI taxonomy): Eukaryota > Metazoa > Chordata > Mammalia > Artiodactyla > Ziphiidae > Mesoplodon > Mesoplodon densirostris. The sequence goes on along the minus strand of NC_082673.1, from coordinate 58,358,714 downwards.
CACAAAGTACTAAACCAACATCCTAGGTTAAAGAAATGTCTCCCCAGGTTCACCTTAAATAGAAAACATTCTTAGGGAAATGATAGGATGGTTTGCTGAGGCGAGATCTGCAGTCACTTGGAGAGACACAGAGAGATTTTGGCAGTGAAACCATGCCCTTCCGCTAGCATGTTATGTGCAGTAGTTAAATTTTATTATGGTCTTTTAATCTAGTCCGAGGCAAATGAGTTTAAGCCACTATAGAGAGGTGCAATAAACATTCTTTTAAAGGATTCCTGGTAAGGTCTTATTTCCTTTGGAGTGTGGGTTTTTTGATATGCACCCAAGGGCTACTTCTGCAAAAGACAGAAATGTGGCTTGTGTGCCTTGCAAATACAAAAGAGGGCTGGGGCCCAAATCGTTCCTGAGCCCTTTAAACAGAAGCTCAGTCCCTTCATATTTAATAAACCTTACCTGGCTTATAGCAGAATCCTAACGTACATATCTCTGTAACTTTGTATAGGAGCATGGAAGCAGTCCCCACCTTGCGAGACACCACTAAACACCCTTCCTAGCTGCATCGGCTCAGTTTGTTGTTTAACTATTTCGTACCCTGGTTTTGTGTAGGTTACATATAGGCACAGATAAACAGGGTTAGTTTTCAGCTAAATCAGGAAGGCAAATGTTGTTTCTGTGTATAAAACCCACATCTGTGACTCTTTTCCTTGTTGGTGGCAGCCCTTTCTTTTCCCTTCCCTCCTTTCTCTCCCCTTGAATAAAATGTAACCCATCATGCTCTACAGTCCTGCAAAACTTTGGAATGTTCCCTCTGTGTAGCCCAGTCGCCCTCTAATTCTGCTTTCTATGTCCTGTCCTCCAAGGGTTTTGTATATTGGCTACCACCCCCAGCTGAGTTTTCTCTCCCTCTCCCCCTCCTCCTCTCCATCATTCCCCCAGTCCCCAGCCACCCTGTTCAGTGACCATCCTTGAGCACAAATTTATACTAAAGTTTTATAGCCTCAAGCTTTGAGCTTCAGTTGTCTCAAACCTCAGTCGGGCTGAATAAGAAAAGAACAAGCCAAGAGTTGAGAACAGAAAAAAGAGGGGAAAAAAAGGATTTGTGGGAAAGGAGCAAATGGGAAGATCACAGGGAACCTTAAATTAGGCACATGGGGTGAAGTTCCTGGAAAAAGGAAGCCCCGGCTTTTGTGCAGCAAGATGGATGACATGTGTGTCTTGGCACTAACAGTGATGAGCCAGCAATAAGCTACAGGTGATGTTGGCGGCAACTGACTGTCTTGGCAGTGAATGATTAAAAATACCAGAAAATTTAAAAATGAAGAAAAACAACTAATTTTGTCTTTAGTTCAGTAAAAGCCATAAGGTACTAATATATTCTTTCAAACAGGTTAGTATGTATACGTAATAATAGGTCTCTCAGTCGTTATGCATACAGTTAAATATAAGACTGACCATCAGTTGATTTGATTGCAATTATAAGCAGTTTTTATTATTTGTTGCTCATAAGACATGAGCTGTTTACAAAGTAATAGAAAAAAATGGGATGTAAGGAGGGACTTTTGAAAGGGAAAAAGATTAAAAATGAGATCCTGGTCATTTTTAATCTACCTTTTAAAAAATTACTGCAAATATATCCATGTAATTGAGAAAATTTATGGTTATTTGCTAATTGTATCTTATGCAAATTAATGAAAGTTAAAGAAGAACTCTAAATTCTTAAAAGCATACTGTTGTAGGGCAGAGAACAAAATCTGCTTTGCTGTATGAAGAGGGAAGGAAGAGAATGAGGATCTCTTCAATTGAGAGAGTTCTTTATTTCTGGGTTTCTTAGGCTTTTTTGCTGAGTAGCTGCTTGAAAAAGATGATCTCAGAAAAGATGGCAAAGCAAGCTGCAGAGAATCCAGAAATGGTAAGTGCTCTTATCTGTGTATATGTTTCACTTTATTTCCACCATCAGCTGACACTAAACTACACGGATGAATTCCCTGGGCCAGCAAGTCTGGTCCTCAAGGGAAGAACCCAACTGCCCAGAAGTGAGCTTCCCTGCCTTCCGGGAGCTCAGTCTTCAGAATGCAAGCCATTTTTTTCCAAGGAGAAGTCGTCCTTGGATTGCTGAGAACTCTCTAATCCTCTGCTCTGTATCCTTGTATTTCTGCCTTCCCCCAAACGGAAGACTCCAGATTTACCACAAAAGCAACATCATAAAGACAGGATCTTAAGAGGTCTGTAACACAGCAGCGATGAGCTTACATAAGCTCTGCAGTTTTGTCTCTAGAAAGAACTCACAGCCCCTTAATACTTCCACTGTGCCAAATTAAAATGCCTTTAGCGGTTTGGAGAAGCCATTGAGTAAAAGAAGCTCTCAAGGCTATAATTTTTCCTCAATGTAAAATTTACTTTGTTTTTCTAGTCTTCATCTCTTCAATAAAGGCCTAATTACTCACTGAAAGTGTTGGTGCTATAAAGAGAGTTCCTGAGATTTTAAACTTTCTACTTGCCTTGTCACCATCATTAAAAAGCTTGTGCCAGGGCTTCCCTGGTGGCGCAGTGGTTGAGAGTCCGCCTGCCGATGCAGGGGACACGGGTTCATGCCCCGGTCCGGGAAGATCCCACATGCTGCTGAGCGGCTGGGCCCGTGAGCCATGGCTGCTGAGCCTGCGCATCTGGAGCCTGTGCTCCACAACGGGAGAGGCCACAACAGTGAGAGGCCCGCGTACCGCAAAAAAAAAAAAAAAAAAAAAAAAAAAAAAGGTGGATAATACCATTAGTTTAACATTGATCTTTACTTGACTTAGCAGCTTTTTTCTAAGAAAAAACTTGCATTTTATCCTTATTTCTCTTTCTTATAGAACTGAAAATATTTTCCCAGGGAAGATAAAATTCACTGCCCCTTGGTGTTCAAACACTTCAAAATGTACTAGAAAGTAACAATTCAAAGCGATGAAAGAATCAAGGATGGTTTTTTATTTTTTAATTAAGAACGTGTCTTTTTTTTTTCTTTTTTTGGCTGTGTTGGGTCTTCGTTGTTGCTCATGGGCTTTCTCTAGTTGCGGCTAGTGGGGGCTACTCTTCATTGTGGTGCATGGGCTTCTCATTGTGGTGGCTTTTCTTGTTGCAGAGCACAGGCTGTAGACACGCGAGCTTCAGTAGTTGCAGCACACTGGCTCAGTAGTTGTGGTATGCAGGCCCTAGAGCGCACAGCCTTCAGTAGTTGTGGTGCGTGGGCTCAGTAGTTGTGGCTTGTGGGCTCTAGAGCACAGGCTCAGTAGTTGTGGCACACGGGCTTAGTTGCTCCACGGTGTGTGCGATCTTCCTGGACCAGGGATTGAACCTGAGTCCCCTGCACTGGCAGGCAGATTCTTAACCACTGCGCCACGAGGGAAGTCCCAAGGATTCTCTTTTTAAAAGAGTAATAAAATCTAACCTCCTAGGCAGGATGGACCCTCTTAGGCTCCAATTTACATATTTACATATACATATGATAAATATGTATAAACATAAATATATCATGTCATTATACATATGTGTGTGTATATATATGTAGGGAGAGAGAGAGACAGATACAGAGAGACAGAGAGAGAAAAGTAATTAAAGTAGCCCCATTAAAAGGGAGAACTACTCTCAAATGTGGTTCAGTAAAGTGTAAGCTATTTGTTGCAGGAAATACTCGTACAGTGAATAGCAAAAGAGTTTGCTCTATAATAGGAGAAGGTAGTAGTCTATTTAAAGTTTTAAAGAAAAACAAGCATGCTACCACATTCCTTAGATTTGCACGCAAATTAAAATCTATAGTTATCCCAGTGGCTGACAGCAAAATCAGCATGGTAGTCAATAAAACTTGTACTGTTTTATCCAAATATTCAAGTTTTATTCCATGAACTTTTTATTTCTTCCCTTATTTTGGTTCTTAGAAAGAAAAGTTAAGACCCTTCCTCTTGAAAATTGGATGTTGTAGGAATAGTCCACATTTCAAGAGAATGTTGTAGGAATAGTCCACATTTTAGTCTGGAATTTCATGTACAAACCCCTGGGTAGAATGAGACCCTGGAAGGGAAATAGAACAGACAGATCAGCTGTTTGAACTTCGACTAAGTTCTAGACCTCCTCACAAAGCACAATTGATGAGAACAAGTCATTTTATGGAGCTTAAAGTAGCCGTATAAATGTTTGACTGTGACATTCACTCATTTTCTAGGTAAGCACATAACGTCTGAACTGACACCTGTCGCTTATAGAAGGCTTGTATGGACTAAGATACAGAGGTCTCTAATTTGCAAGGCAGAATAAATTCTAAGATTTTGATAATTGTGAAGAATCTGGGGAGGGAAAGAGAAATTAAGAAAACTGTAACCAAATGAGCCCCATAAATAAAGCAGATGGTCCCTAGGGAGATTAAATAGTACTGTTTTATCCTGGTAAGAAGGAAGGAGTGAAAGAAGAAATTTAGTGCTAAGAAAGTTAATTAGCTTAGTTAGCTTTAAGCAATGCTTTCAAAGGTAAGACTTGAAACATTTATGAAGAGATCATTAAAATTTGATCATTAAAATTTGAAGTCAAACAAATGCACTAAAGAAAAATGTAAACACCCAACTAAAAACATGTTAAATTCTTCAGACAGTATTAATTGAAAACCAGAAAGGGAAAAAGAAGTGTAACATTCTTCTTAGAGCTATGCTCCTACACAAAAAGCTAAATTGTTTTTTTTTTAATATTTGCTACTTGTAACTAGAACAGAATTAAAAGATTATTTTATTTGAAAATAAAGTCTATTAGTTAGGAATAGATTTGGCATCCTGTAACAAAAAACAAAACAAGACAAAATAAGTGTCTTGGACAAAATAAAAGTTTGTTTCTCTCTCATCTAAAAGAAGCCAAGAAGTAGGCAGTCTGGGGCTGGGATGGTGACTCCATGATGTCACCAGAGACCTTTCTGCTCCACCGTCTTCTGTGGGTCTGAATGTCTAAATTGGTTTTCCGAAAAATGGCAAAGAACAGGTAGCATTCTGATTCCAGCTTGCCTCATACCTCCCATCCCCTCCCCAACTACCATTGCCATAAATATTTCTCTCTCCACTCCTCTTTCATTTGGGGCAAGATCAGACTATGTAAAAGGCCGCTGGGTTCAGAGATGAGTGCTTTGAAGTGTGCTTCTGCTATGTGATGAGAAGGGGAAACACCAAGGGAGTGCTGTCTGATGTCCCAAGAATGGTAGCCTTTGCATAGCTGGTCCAGTTCAGAAAACAGAAAATGTACTGACATTACAGTCATCACAAGAATGGTCTGAGCACAGCAGGAGGACAAAGTTTTAGAGAGCCAGGGGGAAGTTACTGTGCAGGAATGAAGGGTTATATTATTAACAGAAATTCTGTTGATGAGAGAGAGAGTGCAGGGATACTGCATTATGAAAAAGGATTACCTTTTTCCCCCAACTTTATTACCCCAGTATATAAAATATATAAAGCCTATTGAAATAAGTCAAGGAAACTGATTATTTCAGAAGTTGCTTAACATTTGTAATGGGTTCTATTTTATTTCATTTCTACATGGGGAGGGGGAGGGGAAGGAGACTAGGAGAGAGAAAAATTCTGGGAGGTTTCTCCCAACTTCTGTATTTCGTCGCACAAGACTACTTACAAACTATAATGTAATACCATAAAATAATAATAATGAAACACATAAGATATCAGAACATTAATTTCTCATTTACCAAGACCTAATAATGATTTTTTTAAACTATTGATATAGGCTTCAACTATATAACTATCTCTGTTGAGAATATTAACCTAAAGGAAGTCCTACATAGCCTTCAAAGCAATGTATTTTATGGCAAAATTAAGTTAAAAGATAATGTTCTTTTGCAGTGTCATGTTATTTATCCCACTTATTTTGTAATGTCCCACTCTATAGTCTCATGAATAATAAGCAATAGTAAACAACTTAGTTAATTCACCCCCTCATTCTGTCATTTACCAATGCCTATGTTTACCATACAGTGGCTAGAAACTGAGAATCCAGTGTTAAGAAGTTTATTTGTTGAAGGAGAAAGGCAATTAGTACAGAAACATTCAGGATTATAGAGTGATACGTTGAGATACGCACATGATGCATAGTTGTTTAATAGCAGTTCTTTTCTTTTTCTATAAGGAGAGTCTAAGAGCACTTTCCCCTAAACCCTGGCTAGGAGACTGACCTTTGTGTGCTGTGACCTTGCCCTCTGACCTCCAGCCTCCAACTGGTGTCACCCAGGGGGAAACCCAGTGAGGTTGGAGAGTGGGAGAAAATGGAGACTGGGGTATTTATTTCTCCAACTCTGTCCCAGCTGGGTCTCTGGGGTTGGCCCGGCCCTCTACTGAGGGCCACAGTTCCTGTAGGCGACCTCTCCTCCCTGCTGCTACGGCCACTCTGGTTCCAGTACCAGCTGCTGCCCTCGCCCCTTCAGGCCTAGAAGCGGTAAGAATTACTCCCACCCTCCCTAGCCCCTCACTGCTAGCCTCTGAGGGCTCCCACACCCCGTCACTGATTCACTTGAATCCTCCCCACACCTCCATTAGGCAGTTCCTTTTAGAAACTCCCCTCAGCTACCCCAAGAGTGGGCCATCTGTTTTCTGCTGGGCCCCTGACCGTTATATTAAGTTTACCTTATGTGCATGAGATATATTCAAGTATTTTAAACTTTGGTTTGATTCTTCCCTTGATTAATGATGCCTTCTGATTAATCAAAGCCCCATCTGGCTTTGGTTCAGCATATGGATTGGAGCTCTGTGGCTTATTTCTGGATTTAGGAGTTCATTTCGTGTGAAGTCCTTTTAAAAGCTGTGTTAAGTCACAAAATCCACAGGCAGCCACCAATGTTAAACATTAAGCTTCACTTCACTTTGGGGGACTCAATTTCTGCAACGCTGAGATACTTGCAAACGAAGGGGGCCTGTGCAGATGATGAGCAGGTGTCCTGCTGACTGGCAGCCTTCGGGACCATTAAGAAGATTATTGTGGAAGGAGAAATGTGCTGGTTAAATAGATTATTTGTGTGCTCGCTTCTCCGGCTGTGCTGACTGACATTTCACTAATCTATTTAGCAGATTGAAGTTCCAGAACAAGGCAAAAGTAAAAAACACCACAGTCAACAAAGCCAGGTCTGTGAGTAAAATTATGTAATGGATATATTATAATTCTGATAAATCTGCCCGTTTTTCCTCTTTAAGTAACCAGTCATTCTACTTTTAAGGTTAAGACAGAATTGTCTTTCACAGAAGCTCGTCCATACACACTGGTCCGGTTGGACACTTATCATAGAAATAGTGTTTTTTACCGTGGTACCCAGTTGGGCGAGGAGAAATACTTTCCTGAATTTATATATAGAAAACTTCCAAGAAGCATACAAAATTCTTTAGTAATTTTCTTCTACACTCCATACATTTTTTAAAACTCCTCTTTCTAGTTTGTATATTTTAGTTTCATCGACTTTCTGTGGTGAACTCTGTATAAAGGAACTTTTAAGTTTATAAACTACTTTTTCAAGCATTTAGGTCTGCTGTGCAGATAGCAATAACAATAAATATCATAATAGAAAGCACTAATAGACACTCATTGCCAGGCACTGTTTGAAGCACTTTTCTGTGGATTAATGCATTTATCCTTACCATGATCCTGTAAGTCAGTTGAGGAAATTGGGGCACAGAGAGTTAGGTGACTTGCTCTAGGCTGTACAGTTATCAGTGGTAGGAGGAAGCAGGCAGTCTGATTCCAGAGCTGTGCCCTTAACTAACTCTTCCTTTCGAGGTTCAAATCCTAGTGTGGGTGAACAAAATAAAGGTAGCCTCTAAGTAGCATTTGAATGGGATTTATTATTGGTCCAGCTCCTGTCACAGAGTCTGCTGTGTATATAAAGATAGTATATAAGTACAGTATTTATAAATATATAAGGTCCTTCCTTGAGTGAATGAGCTCAGAGAAAAATTTTAAAAACAGATTAAATGCAGAACTGTCTCTCCTACATAAGAACGGCATTTCTGGCTGCTTACATCAGAGACAGGAGGTGAGAACTCCACCAATTACTGGCTGTGTGTCTTCAGGCAGATCAAAAAACTAAATGTGTATAAGGGACTCTTGGGGTGCTTACTGAAATACAAATTCCTGGGCCTCACCCCAAAAGATGGATTCAGTATATCAGCATTTATAGCAAGAACTCCAGTGGGAAACACTGCACCAAGCTTCAGCTTCTTTATCTGGAAAATCACTCCGTCACTTAAATTCATCCATTTCGGCAGCATAGTGATGGCATAGAGGTGTAGTTCTCAACCTTAGCTGCATATTAGCACCTGGAGAGCTCGAAAAACTAATGATGGCTGGGCTGCACCCTCAAAGATTCTGATTTAACTGATCTGAGGGGCCTGGCAGCAGAATTCTTTAAAGCTCCCCACGTGGTCTAAAGTACAGCCAGGATTGGAACTATTATCCTAAAACAGTGGTTCTCAGAGTGGGGTCCCTAGACTGGAAGGGTCAGCATCCCTCGGGAACTTACTAGAAATTCAAATTCTCAGGCCCCCAACTTACTGGATCAGAAACTCTGGGGTTGGGGGCCAGCAAGCCCTCCAGTTGAGTCTGATGCATGTTTGAGTTTGAGAGCCACTGTCCTAGAACAACAGACAACACAATAGTCAGCATGGGTGAGCAGCAATGCTAAAGCAGGCAAACCTCCCTCATGCTCTGAGCCGGGCCAGCATGTCGGAAGGGGGCCTGGTGTCCAATTATATTGAATTCCAACTTATTTTAGCCAACCTTTATAGAGAGCTTATCCTGAGATGGGCACTGTTATAGTTGCTTTCCACATATAACTCATTTAATCTTCACAGCAACCCAAGTATTATTATTATCCTTGGTTTGTAGCCAAGGGAACTGAAAACACAGAAAGGTTAAGTAACTGTCCCAAGGTCACACAGCTGGTAAATGATGGAGTTAGTCTCCGTACCCAAGCAGTCTTTATTTGTTATTTAACAAATAAAGTTTATTTGTTCCTTTAACCACTCTGCCATGGGGCCTCTCTATCAAGACAAATCTCTCAGAGAAAAAAGAAAAATTAGCTGCTCTGCCTGGTGAGCTGCCACACATTTATTTCACCAGGGCCAAAGCCCACTCTCCATGGCCCTGTCTTAGAGATTTTATAAACACTGAAAGCCAACTGTTCACTTACTGAAGGTTTGCAGCAACCATAACTTCTTAAAATATTTTAAAATAACTATAATACTTTTTAAAATTTTGTGTGGGATGTGCACTAAAGGTTTTGGGTGAAGTTAACAATTGAAAGTCATATGTCTTTAAGAGAGGGGAAAAAGACAGAGGCAGAGTTCAAGTGTTACCTGGAGAGATCCCAGTGCCTGGAAAGGTGCTCTGGACATGCGTACCTCTCCATACCCATAGGAAGCATTCTCAGCACTAACAGATGTATACCTACCTCAGAAACAAAGCTTCTACACGATAAAGCCATTTAAAACAACCAGTGCTTAACAGATACAACCTTTTAGTTGCCTTTTTTATATTATTTTAAACTTTGGCTTTTTAACCATTATTGTTGTTATGGAAATTATTTCCTCTCATATATATTTCTAACCTCTCTGTTTACTTCGTAACAGAAAGACTATTCTAGTTTTCTGCCAAGAAAAAGCAAGATTAAGACAGCTGAAGTTGACTGTGGTTTGGGGACCATAAAGGAAGAAGGTCTTTGAAGAGAAAGTCTAACTTTTTAAAATGTTCTCAAAGGCTGTCTTGACCATAAGAGAGAGCTTGGGGGTTGAAAGTAGGCTTCCTACCACCAGTGGAAGAAATGTGACTCCTTCCCATTTTTTTCACATTAAGATGGACCATATTCATCAAGACTACTACTTCAGAACTCTGCTCATCTCAAGATTAAAAGGAAATGCAAAACGAAGTTATATAGTGTGCTTTTAGTGACTTATATATGACAAATGGCAAGTCTGAACCAATTAGTACAAAGTTCGTTGGGGTTTTTTTTCCCCTAAAATAGATATTTACCTGGCTTCATGAAGCCTTTTATATGTTCTGATATTGCATGAATGAAAGGCTTAATATAAAACACTAAAAATGCATTTTGGGTTAAGATCGGAGGACATGACTCATCAGCTGTGGCTCTAAGAAATGGAATCATTGAAAAAGAAATCTGGACTTCACTAATCCATCACCAGAGCAAGGAGTTGATGAAATACCGATTTGTTTCTTTATATAATTCTGAGCCTCCCAATATGGATGTACTCAAAGTAATAGGCTACCCAGTTCTCTGTTTCTCCACTGTTGTAGTTGTATTCTGTTCTTAGAATACTGAATTCAGTTCAATAGTCATGACACTATTTTGAATATTTTTATTTTGGAAACCAATGGGCCCCTGCACTTGATATCAGATACCTTAGCTTTAAAACTATGTGTACTTTTTCTCTAGACTTTTTCTTATCCAGTTTCAGTTCATCACTAATTAATAGAATTAAATATAGAACTAAGATTGCAGTAAGGGAGAGGGACAGAGGGATCAATGTAATTAGGTAAAGTATGATATTATAATGTTCTTTTCTAACTGGGTTGTGTAACTAATTATATAATAAATATGAAATATATTCTAGTGAACATAGAATTTATTGATGAAAATTCTGTGAATCATTTTTTGAAGTGTAGAATCTATTAAAGCCCTATAATATTTATAAAGCAATGTCTCTAGCCATAACTTCTAGCACCGTAAAGTTTTATGTTTATATTTTAGGCTGTAGTGGGACATTTTTGCAAGGGGAATCATTAACATCCCAGATCACTTGTGGTGAGTGTATTAATGGGCTAGGATGCATTTTCAGATTAAAATAGAAGCTTATCCTCTATTTCGCCAGTTTAAGAATAGTCGAAGTCTATGTCTATTTAATAGCAAATGCCTACACTGTATAAGGATCTATTGAAGACCCTAGGATTGCAAAGAGAATTTGTATTTGGGGTGAGAAGATGCATATATTAGATCGAACCATATGTAACTGCTGTTTTGTAGGTCAAAAATAGTTGAATGTTACCCATTTCATATGTTGCAACTTGATACATAATTGTGAGTAATCCAAGACAGCATGGATTAGGTGTCCAATGTGTAGTGTGGACCTGTGTGTCATAGGAAGTTGGTGGGTGGGGTGAGTCAGGAAGGCCTGAGGGGAAGAGGGACCTTGAAGAAAGAGTAGAGACAAGTAGAGGCAGAGATGGGGGCACACATGTAAAAGGAAAGGATAGACACTGATGGGAGAGTGAGTACAGTGTTTAGGGAAGGATAAGCAACTGTGCTAGCAAAGTTTGAGATTAAGGGAGTGATTAGGAGATAAGAGGAAAGAGGGATCAGTATATATGCGTACACGACTGCAACATCCCTATAATATAATAGAGCGATTTATCCCCATTTGAAGATGGCAAAAATTGAAATGTTGAATTTAATAGTTTTTTTCCAAGACATTGAGATTATCATCAATATCAGAATAATACAAGTGAAGAAAACTACAAGTGATGAAGTGCATTCCACAGTATATAACATGAAGAATAAAGGAACTGAGATAGCAGAAAATAAAATTCCTCAGCAGCTATGCAAGAGAAGAAGGGGCTGTTAGCCCCTTTGGGGGTTACTGGGCCTATCTTTCTCTAGACGGCGTTGGGAGTTTGAATCACTTGTGGATCAAAGCATTTCATCGTTGAGTAAAAAGCCTAAGCTCCACCTGTCAGAGTGTCCTGCCCTGCTGCAGGCTCCGAGAGAAGATGGAGAGTGAGACCCCGCCTCCGCTGGGGGTGATGCCTTCACTCTTCAGGTGGTGTTGCTGGGTCGGGACCTTCCCAACAGCACAGCCATCCAGCAGGGGAGAAGACATCATGCAGGGCATGAGTTATAAAGGTAGGCAACTGTTGAATTCCTTCAAGTAACTCCTAAGGGGTGCGACGTGGCTTTGCAAATTAGCATATGGTTTAATCTATAGATTCACTCCTCATGGTCCCCACTCAGCCAGATTTTCTCCTGCTACATCTAAATTCACCAACATCACTTCTCTCCACGTGTAGACATATGTATTTGTTTCTACTGAGGTTCAAACTCCTAAAATAAGTGTCATAAGCACTCTGCCCGCGGGCAAACACACTTGGGTTTCAAAATTTCACAAAAATAATTATGAGAAAAAAAGGACAGAGCTGATTAAATTGTAGGTAGGCCCGGAGGTCCGAGCCCCTTTGCGTCCCACGGAGGGAAGCACACGCGGGCTTTGTTTGAAGAGCTGATGTGCTTGCCAAAGCCACCAGTATGTGGTGAGCTTACAGCTTGCACAGGTCCCCACGTGGACAATCGGGAAGCAAATTTTATGTGAAATATGTAAACTAGAAATTACCTTACGTTCCCCCTCAGAGTGATTTTAAGAAGAGCTATGGGATCTTAATTTGCAGAAAACCAAATAGGTTACAAGCCTCAGTGGGAAAATAATGGCCAAAATGACCCTAAAATACAGAACGAAAGAAAACTCCACAGTGGAGGCAGCTACTTCTCCAGATGCTTTCTGGTCATCCCTCCTCCTGCAGCGTGTGGGCAGTGGTCCACCAGGCAGGCTCAAGAAGGGGCCCATGAGGACTCAGGGAGGAGATGGAGTAGAAAGCAATTCTCTCCTTCATGAGGAAGCTCTCAATCCTGCCATCAGTGATCCCAGAAAAAAAAGTCCAGAAAAAGTTACGTACATTTTGCTGGCTCATAACACCCCCAAAATAAGATGTGCTGAGTTAACTTAGAAAAAGTATGGCAAACTAATAATCCCTTATAAGATGGCTTTTAAGTCTTCTAATTGTACTTTCCCCCCACTTTATTGAGCTATAATTGTACTTATAAGTTGCTTTATAATAGATATTTGTTAGTATTTATTTATTACTTTTTTTTTGTTTTACGCAGGCCTCTCACTGTTGTGGCCTCTCCCATTGCAAAGCACAGGCTCCGGACGCGCAGGCTCAGCAGCCATGGCTCACGGGCCCAGCCGCTCCACGGCATGTGGGATCTTCCCGGACCAGGGCACGAACCTGCGTCCCCTGCATCGGCAGGCGGACTCTCAACCACTGCGCCACCAGGGAAGCCCTGTTAGTGTTCTTAATAAGCAAATCATTTGTATAACAATTTTCCAAATAAGAAAAATTAGACAGAGCTATAGAAAAAAATACATAGTGGGCTTGGGTCTTTGGTGTAGCCCCAGCACATGTACATTTTGTAGGGTAGTCTTTAGCTAACCATATGGGCTTTGCTTGTGTAATATTTTAGAAGAGGTTAGACATTCAGTTGATTTAAAGGCACTGACCTGGGCTTCCCTGGTGGCGCAGTGGTTGCGAGTCCGCCTGCCGATGCAGGGGACGCGGGTTTGTACCCCGGTCCGGGAAGATCCCACATACCGCGGAGCGGCTGGGCTCGTGAGCCATGGCCGCTGAGCCTGGGCGTCCGGAGCCTCTGCTCCGTGACGGGAGAGGCCACAACAGTGAGAGGCCCGCGTACCGCAAAAAAAAAAAAAAAAAAAAAAGGCACTGACCCTAGTGGTTTTGCACTGCTTTGCACCAAATGTGGTTCCTCTCCTGGAAATGTGGGTGTGGGAACACAGAGTTGGCTGTACTTCCTAATGGGTTTTCCATCTGTCCACATGAGCACATATTTGATGGGGTCTGTGGTACAGCAGTTGTCTGGCGTGGAAGCGCTCGGAGCAGCAGGCTGAAAAGTCTGAGTTGGCTTTGCTGTCCACATGCGTGCTCTTATTCTCACTAGAAACTGGTCCCTGTGGAATTTCTGAGGCGCTCCAATCCTTTGGAATGGGGTCTAGTGAGCAGAGGAAGAGATGATGTAAATCTACTACTTCGGGGTCCCAATCAAGGGAAGGTCAGAACAAAAATGATGAGTAAGACAAGTGAAATGGCAGTTATTAAACATATATGTTGCAAAAGTCAACAACTTGGAGACGAGTTTTATTCAAAAATCAATTAATTGTAGAGTTGATTCCTGGATTTTGCTTCACAAGAGCTGGTGGAGCTTCATGCTTTCCAGAAGCACTAGGCCAATAAGTACACATCCTTATGTTCAGAGGGAATGCAGTTCCACTCCCATCACTTGTATAGCACCACATTAAGGCAGAAAATAGGAAGATTGTACATCAGAGTTTATTTTCATGTATTGACTGAACACGTACCACAGTGGTTAAACCTAAGATGTTTACAGGTAACTGAATTTATATCCATTATGTATGTAAATATTAGTCTTTTGCAATTAACTACGGGTTGTCTGTATCACAGATGTTCTTTTTTCCCCTTTTTCTTACCTCATCTCCTCTTTTTCCTTTTCATTTGTCAAAATTAAAGCAGGTGACATGCAGTCTGGGGATTACAATGAAGATAGGCTGATTAAGCAAAGCAATGCATTTGCTTAAACCTTTGCAAAAGGTATTCCCTTGCTAACGATCAGTTACTTTACTTTTGGAAAGAAAGGTTAACTAGGGTTAGGCACTATATACATTCCCATCACGTACATTATTTCATCTAACGTATATGTGAAACCCTGTGTGGTTCTGCCATGTGTGGGTAAATGCAAAGAAAAATAACAAATTGGGTTTTCAGCAAGTAGCCGAGCTCGTTCCTTCTTCCCGAGGGGTCTAGCTGTTATTTTAACTCCAGAAATTCAAGGAGACCTATGATGTTTTCTTTGCAATTAACAAAAGACAAGAGATCTCTTTCCGAAAGATTTGCTTGATACTTCATTTCCAATTGTACTGTCTGCTGAAGGAAAATTTTCCTTAGTTTTGCAAATACAATACCTGACACACATACGTAATTCATTTTTTTTCTGGTGGTTTAAATGTTTAAACTGTTGGAGAACTGAAATGAACCGAACTCTGGCATAGATAAATATATGCTACCTATCTCTAATCCTGTGACTTGCTCACTCCATGGTTATGCCTTGAGAGCGCTCAGTGTTGTTAAAAACACCTGATACTTGTTAGCCTGGTGTAGACTGGAGACTGGGGGAAGCCAAGCTTTCTGGGAGCATGTCTCCCTCTGATGGTCATTCGTTAGTACTACCAAAAACTGGAATGCCTTCTGGAAATAGAGCTCAAAACCAAGAAATGCCCTTTCCTTTGTAGATACGGTGTGTTTTTTAAACACCTCTCCATTCCAACACATCTCTTTTCTACTGAGACAACTGGTTACACTGGGGTGGTTGCTAGATCACTCTGAGTCTCTTCTGATAAGCGTTCTATTACAAAGTGTTTTTTTTTCTTTTTAAAAATTTGAGGTATAGTTGATATATGTTACAGATGTACAACACAGTGATTCACAAATTTTAAAGGTTGTACTCCATTCATATTACAAATGTTATTTATCAAACATTGGCTACATTCCCGTGTTGTACAATATATCCTTGTAACTTATTTATTTTAACAATGTTTTTGAAAGACTTTTTTGCGTTTTCTAAGACTGAATAGGAATGTATAATCAAGATGGCCAAAACCCTTCTTTTCTTTAAACAGAAGAAAACCTCCTTAGAGAAAATCCTACCCCAAGCAAATATTTTCTGTCATTCTTTCATTCTTTACTCCTGTGGTTATATCTGACACAGTGGCTCTTAACGCTGACTGCACATTAGAATTCTCTGAGCAGCTTTAAAAACTATGGATGTTGGGCCACACTTCCAAACAATTCTGACTTGGTCTCGGCTAGGGTGTTGGTATTTTTAAAGTCCTGTAGTGACTGTAATGTGCTGCCAGGGCTAAGAACTGCTAAGCTAATAATCTTGAGTACCAACTATGTGCCGCTCATTGTGGTGGTGCTGAGGATTTGATGGCAGGGACACAATTCAGCCACACTGACCTTCTGACATCACTGTATTCCCAGGCCACACATGCTGTCCCCTCTGTCTGAAACACTCCCCCTGTTTGTTGTATAATTAATTCCTCATCCTGTGTATCTCAGTTAAATATCACTTATTCAAAGGCATTGCTGCCCTTCCATCTAAATTAGGTCCTGGACAGTTTGCCCTCATATAACATCTCTCTTCTTCTACTTCATAACACTTATCCCACTTATCCACTTATAATTACAGGTATTCCTCCCTGTTGGAACTCTCACAATCAGAACTCAGGACCAAACAGATTTTGGTAATGAGGAAGAAAAGGTAGATTTACCTGAAGGAAATGGAGTTTAAGCTTCAGGGCCCTTGCGGTGGGCTGAATAACATTCCCCTAAAGGTGTCCATGTCCTAATCCCCAGAATCTGTGACTATGTTAACTTGCATGGTAAAAAGGACTTTGCAGATGTGATTAAAATTAAAGACCTTGAAATGGAGGGACTGTTCTGGATTATCCAGATGTGCCTAACATAATCCAAGGGTCCTTATAAAGATGCAGGTGGGTCAAAGTTAGAGAAGATGCAAGGTTGGACGCAGAGGTCAGAGAGCTGAAAAGATGCTAAGCTGCTGATTTTGAACATGGAGGAAGGGGCCATGAGCCAAGGATTGTAGGTGGCCTCTAGAAGCTAGAGAAGGCAAGGAAACAGATTCTCAGAGCCTCCAGAAGGAAAGCAGCACTGCTTACACTTAACGGTCTCTACATTTTTTCAGATCAAACAAAAGCAGTAGTTCATGAAGGTGGAGAGATTCATTTGAACAGAAGTAATGAACAGGCTCTTGGATTGTTTGATAAACCAATTAATGAAAAGGAGGTAACTGTATGAACACACTAGGAGAAGCCTGAAATTCTTTGCTGATTTGACACAATTTACAGGCATCAATGAATATATAACAAACTTAACACACAACCTCAAGGAGGACATCAATGACAAATTGGTTAATAAATGTCATCAATTCAAAGAGTATTTAATATTTATGATTAGTCACTGCACAAGAAAATATGAAATGCCTGAAATCTTTTTCTTTTAATTAATTAATTAATTTTTGGCTGCGTTGGGTCTTCATTGCTGCGCGTGGGCTTTCTCTATTTGCGGCGAGCAGGGGCTACTCTTTGTTGTGGTGCGCGGGCTTCAGTAGTTGTGACTCACAGGCTCTAGAGCGCAGGCTCAGTAGTTGTGGCACATGGGCTTAGTTGCTCTGTGGCATGCGGGATCTTCGCGGACCAGGGCTCGAACCCGTGTCCCCTGAATTAGCAGGCGGATTCTTAACCACTGTGCCACCAGGGAAGTCCCTGACATCTTATTCTTATGTGAAAGAGATGTGATAGAGGTTTTCTCAAATTTGACAATAATCCTAAACATTTACATGACATTTCCAGGAGCAAACTGTTAGACTGAGTAGTAGCCATTGAATGGAAGGACTTGAGACCCCCCAGAGGGTGGCTTGGCTGAGCGAGTATGCTAGAATTCAGGGGAGGGAGGGTCACTGTGCAGGGCAAGTCTTCTTGGCTGTAGAACTGGAGTTGTTGGTAAGCCGAAAAAAAAAAAGTTTCCAGTAAATGAACTTCCCACGACCTGCCACCTTTTTAGTTCGGGCTGGACACATGTTGCATTTCGTCTGGGAATCCTAAAAAGTGGGATGTAAGTATTCAAACCCTTTTAGAAAAAAGCTCAGGGTCATATTTTAGAATTAGAGCAGCCAGTCGGTAGTTGCTATTACTAATACATCAATTTGGATTATAGAGAAGACTTACCTAAATTAGGCCAGCAACTATTAATTGATGCCTACAGCTCTTGGTAAAACTGTCCTTGCCTATGAAGCCATCATTTAGCTTAGTGGTGGTATGTTTATTTAGAAAAAGAAGTGAAAAATGCAAAATGCTCCTGGATTCAAATCGATGAAACCTCTTTCTGTTGTCTTTCTCTTCTCCCCCGTCGCAGTTTTGGTACTTTGCCTAGTTCACAGCGGAATCACTGAGTTTTTGATTCAGAGCCGGCAGAGCCGCCGTGCGGGATGCCCGCCTCCAGGGGGAGCACCAGCCGCGGCGCAGTGAGGCCGCTCTGGCCAGCTGGGGCCCCCGACTCGTCTCAGTGGCCAGCCTTTCCCCTCCGCCCGCCGCCGCAGGCGCCGCCGCCGTCGGGAACGTGCTGCCGCTGTCACCGCTGCTCGGCCGACTCGAAGGTACCTGGGCCTCGGCCCGCGAGTGGCCTCCGGACGGAAGCCACTGACACCTCTCCCGCCAGCCCCGAAGCACTGGAAAGCATCGGCCCGGGGCCTGGCTGCAGGGAACCAGACCCGTGGTGGTGCGACGGGTGGCTTCCTGGCGGGTCTGTGCCGCTCGCGAGAGCTGGGAGGGCCTGCGAGTGTTCTGGGGGTTTTGTGGGTAAAGGCTGCGCGGTCGGCCGCGGCGGTGGGGCTGGGGCGGGCGTGCTCGCGTGGCTTCGCAAGGTCGGAGGTCCAAGCCGAAGTCTGCGGCCGGCCCGAGAAGGTGCGCTGTGTCTTGGCGTTGGCACAGGTAGTACGTGGCCGTTTACTAGGCGCCCGCAGTCTTAGGCGTAAACAGAAGCTGCTGAGAGGTGAGTGGACTGTCCCGATGGCACACGATCCCGGGTGTCCGAGTTAAAAGACAGCATTGCCTCTTATTCACATGCAATGCTGGAAGCAGATTGTCTTCCAGTACAGTACTCTGCCTCGAGAAAAACACGTTTATTCTTCAGAACGGTCCACAGTGTTCAGAATTAGCTACAGAACATAACGAGGTAAAAAAAATATACCATTGAATAGTAACCCCCCTTCTCACTCTTTAAAAAATGACGGTGGTACCAAGGAGCTCCTAGCTTAAAGAGCTGTATTATCAGTGATGTAGGAATTATAGTAATAGCTCTCTTCAGTGCTTACTATATGTCATTGTGCTGGATGCTTTAAAACCTAGTACCTTTATTTAATCCTTGTAGCAACCGTAGGAAGTACCATTTCCATTTTACAGGTAAGGAAAACTGAGGAACAGAGTCTGAATTTACTTGTCCGAGGTCAGACAGCTAGTAAAGGGTGAGCTGGGATTTGAACGTCATCTCCCTTACTCCTGTGCTTCTACTTGTTACCTGTCAAAACATGTTCCCTAAGACTTTTATTTGCTTATTAATTTGACTTCTAGCTTGAACTGATTTCTCTCAGGTTTAATTTTCATGGCTAAATGCAAGAGTTCTGTACCAACTTGTTTTTAGTTTAAAAGGAGTTTAATGAGAAAAATGTTTACTCATTAAGGAGTATAGTGATAATAAAGTTAAACATGAACTAGGGCCCTCACCACTCTGATGCACGTTGATTTGAAGTAGAGTTGGGTTTATTTGGTTGTTAATGAGCTTCATGACTTTTCTTCATTATTTGCATTTTGATACCCTTTGTAGTGAGTTCACTTTGCCTTTGCAATATTATGTACAGTAGTGTTGAAGGGAAATGAAAGATTTTTCGATGACAGAAAGTTAATATTTTAGAGGATGTAGGAAAGACTGAAATAAAAAGGAATTAAGAGGTTTGGGGCATGTTATTTAGAGCAGATTGTGTTACTATATGGAAGAGAAAGATTTCCAGTTTCTGTCAGTGTCAGAAGGGAAATGGTATTTCCTTTTGATACTGTAGTGTCCTAAATCACTTAGCCTTATCAGGATTTAAGAGTTTGCATATTCAGCATTCCTGTAGGAAATGTACACTGAGTGCCTCCCAGGGCCAAGCACTGTTCTAAGCATTGGGGATGCAAGAGGAACAAAAGAAAACAACATTCTTGTCCTCCGGGAGGTAACATTCCACTGGAGGAAGGTGGGGATGGAGACAGTAAATAAAATACTTTATAAAAATTAAAATATATCCAGTCAGATGGTAACAGTTGCTTAAAAAAAAAATAAAGCAGTGAAGAGGGATAGGTAGCGCCAGAGAAGCAGCAGAAGCAGTTTTTTTGTTTTTAATATCTTTATTGGAGTATAATTGCTTTACCATGGTGTGTTAGTTTCTGCTTTATAACAAAGTGAATCAGTTATACATATACATATGTTCCCATATCTCTTCCCTCTTGCATCTCCCTCCCACCCTCCCTATCCCACCCCTCTAGGTGGTCACAAACCACCTAGCTGATCTCCCTGTGCTATGCGGCTGCTTCCCACTAGCTATTTATTTTACGTTTGGTAGTGTATATATGTCCATGCCACTCTCTCACTTTGTCCCAGCTTACCCTTCCCCCTCCCATATCCTCAAGTCCATTCTCTAGTAGGTGGTCTGTGTCTTTATTCCCTTCTTACCCCTAGGTTCTTCATGACTTTTTTCCCTTAGATTCCATATATATGTGTTAGCATACGGTATTTGACTTTCTCTTTCTGACTTACTTCACTCTGTATGACAGACTCTAGGTCCATCCACCTCACTACAAATAACTCAGTTTCGTTTCTTTTTATGGCTGAGTAATATTCCATTGTATATATGTGCCACATCTTCTTTATCCATTCATCTGTCGATGGACACTTAGGTTGCTTCCATGTCCTGGCTATTGTAAATAGAGCTGCAATGAACATTTTGGTACATGACTCTTTTTGAATTCTGGTTTTCTCAAGGTATATATGCCCAGTAGTGGGATTGCTGGGTCATATGGTAGTTCTATTTGTAGTTTTTTAAGGAACCTCCATACTGTTCTCCATAGCGGCTGTACCAATTCACATTCCCACCAGCAGTGCAAGAGTGTTCCCTTTTCTCCACACCCTCTCCAGCATTTATTGTTTCTAGATTTTTTGATGATGGCCACTCTGACCAGTGTGAGATGATATCTCCTTGTAGTTTTGATTTGCATTTCTCTAATGATTAATGATGTTGAGCATTATTTCATGTGTTTGTTGGCAATCTGTATATCTTCTTTGGAGAAATGTCTATTTAGGTCTTCTGCCCATTTTTGGATTGGGTTGTTTGTTTTTTTGATATTGAGCTGCATGAGCTGCTTGTAAATTTTGGAGATTAATCCTTTGTCAGTTACTTCATTTGCAAATATTTTCTCCCATTCTGAGGGTTGTCTTTTGGTCTTGTTTATGTTTTCCTTTGCTGTGCAAAAGCTTTTAAGTTTCATTAGGTCCCATTTGTTTATTTTTGTTTTTGTTTCCATTTCTCTAGGAGATGGGTCAAAAAGGATCTTGCTGTGATTTATGTCATAGAGTGTTCTTCCTATGTTTTCCACTAAGAGTTTGATAGTGTCTGGCCTTACATTTAGGTCTTTAATCCATTTTGAGCTTATTTTTGTGTATGGTGTTCGGGAGTGTTCTAATCTCATACTTTTACATGTCCCTGTCCAGTTTTCCCAGCACCACTTATTGAAGAGGCTGTCCTTTCTCCACTGTACATTTCTGCCTCCTTTATCAAAGGTAAGGTGACCATATGTACGTGGGTTTAACTCTGGGCTTTCTATCCTGTTCCATTGATCTATCTTTCTGTTTTTGTGCCAGTACCATACTGTCTTGATTACTGTAGCTTTGTAGTATAGTCTGAAGTCAGGTAGCCTGATTCCTCCAGCTCCGTTTTTTGTTCTCAAGATTGCTTTGGCTATTCGGGGTCTTTTGTGTTTCCACACAAATTGTGAAATTTTTTTGTTCTAGCTCTGTGAAAAATGCCAGTGGTAGTTTGATAGGGTTTGCATTGAATGTGTAGATTGCTTTGGGTAGTAGAGTGATTTTCACAATGTTGTTAAACCAAATAAAGAAAAAGAAAAAAGTCTTTTCTTATGCAACAATTAAACTAAAGCGATGTTTCCTAGCAATAATGGATGCCAGGAAGCAGTGGAGTGATAGCCTCAAAGTGCTGAGGGAAAGTAACCGTCAGCTACAATCTTGTAATCACATGAACTATCATTCAAAAATAAACTCAAAGTCACTTCCAAATTTCCAAAGACTGAAAGAGTTTACTACTCACGGATCCTCATTAAAGGACTGAAGAATGAACTTCAGTCAGAAGAGTGAATCTACAGGCATGGGATTTTTTTAAAAAGAGTGGTCTGATTGATAAAATGTTGATAATTTAGTTAACCATTCTTTTAAAAATTTGGTGTTTTTTTTTTTTTAAGGTAAAATTAAACTCTGGACAACAGTCGTGAAATGGAATGTTCTGTAGTGGTTATAGTGGACTCAGAATAAAATTTCTGGATAATTTTAGACTTTAAGAAAAATTATTAGCATGTATGTCAAAATAACATTTGTTGATAATTCTAACATTCAGGTGGAATAGGGAATGGCAAATAATTGTTACTTTGAAGAATAAATTTGGGAGACTTGCCATACAAGATACCAAAAACTATTATAAAGCCAGAGTAATTAAGACAGTGTGGTATTGACACATATATGTCCCATAGACTGTGGGAACAGAATAGAGATACACATAAACAGAAATTTGTTATATGTTAGAGCCACATTGTCCAGTACATAGCTATGACCACATAAGGCTTATTTAAAATTTAAATGTATGGTACCTAGCATTAATAACTGCAACACTGGTTCTCAGCAGTCTGGTGTTCTTGTATTTAGTAATATTTTAAAGTATTTTTGAAGATATATCTTTGTGGGGTTTGGGGATTTTTTTTTTTTTTTTTTTTTTTTGCGTTACACGGGCCTCTCACTGTTGTGGCCTCTCCCCCTGCGGAGCACAGGCTCCGGACGCACAGGCTCATCGGCCATGGCTCACGGGCCCAGCCGCTCCGCGGCATGTGGGATCTTCCCGGACCGGGGCATGAACCTGTGTCCCCTGCATCGGCAGGTGGACTCTCAACCACTGTGCCACCAGGGAAGCCCTGGGGATATTTTTTAAAACCTTATGTATATATGCCTTGGGACATAGCCAGGGAATTATATGTTCTAATTTCAAACTGAATGGTGCTACATGTGTTTTAAAAAAACTTCTCTTCTGTATTTCCATTATCTCAAAAGGAGAAAGAAAATTGTCAAATCAAATCTTCTGTTGTAAAAATAATCCTAACTAATTCAGAAACTTTCCAAATAAGCAAAATTTAAAATTGAGAGTACTGAAATTGATTGAGATATCCCTGATGAAATTAAGAGATGACAAATTGGAAATGTTTTCTCTGACACAGCTAAAAGCTCATTAGCAATAATAAGATTGCAGTTTCTGCAAAAATAAAGAAGTAATTAAAAGAAGAGATCAAACGATTTGAAGATGGAGTCAGAAGATGTGGAATTATATTACCGTTATGTTGCCTCCAGTTAATATAGAGAGATTTTTCAGCAGCTGGAAAAATTTGCACAAAAATATGCTCACAACTCATTTGCAGTGCTAGTAAATGCATTTGTAAAATTATGCTGTCAGAAAAAATCAAATTCATTTTTCGTTTTCAATTTTTTGGGATTCTTGCCATTTTTATTACTTCATGTGGTTTATTTTTAGATAATATTTCACTTTATTTTTCTGCTGATTTTTATTAGGATGATAGTATATGCCCAGTTATATTTTTATCAGTTTATATTTTATTTGATGCTCTGAAATGTTATTAATGTTTTTGAGGTGTATTGAACATTTAATTTTACTTGTTAAAACATGAATTCTGAATTTAAAAAAATAAAATAACCAGTATTAATGCTAATATTTCCATATTATATAAAATAAGTATTGAAATATCCATACTTTCATTTTGCTTTAATATTTCATTTCTAGCTAACATGTGCCTGCTATGGAAGGAGGTAACAAATATTGGTTTATTATTTCTAAGTAATTCCTACTTCTTAGACATCAAAAGACTTTCAAGAAGTAGTCATATGGGGCCTCCCTGGTGGCGCAGTGGTTGAGAGTCCGCCTGCCGATGCAGGGGACACGGGTTTGTGCCCCGATCCCGGAGGATCCCACATGCCACGGAGCGGCTGGGCCCGCGAGCCATGGCCGCGGAGCCTGTGTGTCCGGAGCCTGTGCTCCGCAACGGGAGAGGCCACAGCAGTGAGAGGCCCGCGTACAGCAAAAAAAAAAAAAAAGTAGTCATATGAACATGGTTTCCCTTTTTTTGTGTATGTGAGGTTTTTTTTTTGAAAAATTTTCAGCTTTATTTGAAATCAGTAGTAGACAAAGTGAAACAACATTTTATTATTTTCACCTAGAAGATTAACAAAGATCAGTCTCACCATGTTGATGAAGAGTCACTATCTCTTTTTTTTCTTTTTTTTGGTGTTTCATGTAACTTTTTAAGAAATTTTATTTTATTGAAGTATAGTTGATTACAACATTGTGTTAGTTTCTGGTGCACAGCAGAGTGATTCAGAGTGATTATACACATATATATACATTCTTTTTCATATTCTTTTCCATTATGATTTATCATAGTATACTGAATATAGTTCCCTGTGCTATACAGTAGGACCTTGTTGTTTATCTTTTTAGTGTAGTTATAGTCTGTGGCCACCTTCAGTGGGTGTCTTCATTCCTGTTGTCACCATTTAGGCATTATGTATGCTAATTTCCAGACTCCACTGAACGTATGTTTGAATGCATACTTTATATTACATTTGTACCATACATTCATTTAACCAAAAAAGTATGAAATGAGCACTTAGTTTGCAGTAGGCACTGCTAGACACTGTGGATCATGTTATCAAGACAGGCAAGCTCCTGCCCTCAAAGAACTTATTTTCAAATGGAGATATACAGGAAATGATTAACCAAATAAGCAAATAATAAAATTATAGATTGTGGTAAGAACAGGAATGAAGTAAACAGGGTGATGTGAGAAGTAAGTTGTGGGGATAAGTACATTTGAGCTGAGACCTGAGTGCTGAGAATGAGCCAGTTAAGTGAAGATCTATCCAGAGGAAGTACATTCCAGTAGAGGGGAGAGTAAGTGCAAAGGCCCTAAGGTAGAAAAGAGCTTCAGGGTGCATGAAGGAGGCAGGCGGGGCTAGAGTATAGAGAGCAAGAAGGGGGGATGGTGAAAGCTAAAATTGGGGAGGAGCGAAATCATTCAGGGCTTTTGCAGGCCATGGTAAGGGTTTTAAATGTTACCTTAAATGTGTTGTGTTGCCATCGACTTATTTAAAGCAGAAGAATGGCATGAAATGATTTGTGCTTTTGAAAGATTTTGCTTACATGTGGAAAATGAATTGTAGAGGGGTGAAGGTAAAAGTGGAGAATGGTTAGTAGTTTATTGGAGTAGGCTAGATCAAAGGTCATACTTGGACCCTGGGAACCACTAAAAAGTTTTTTTTTTTTAGCTTGGAAGTGATGTTCACAAAGAATGAAATGAGAAGATGAACTTGGCAACCTAATGTAGATTGACTGGGATGGGGGTGACAGGGGAGAGAACGAGACTGAGAGACCAACTGGGAAAGCACTGGAGAACTTCTCACATAAGGTTGTTTGTCAGAACCCAAAGTAAGAGTGGAAGTAGTGTAAATGGAAAGGAAAAGGAATTTGAGAGACAACGAAAGAAGAGTTGACAGGTCTTTGTGTCTGATTCAGTGTCAGGAGAAAAGAAGGCATCAAGGATGGTGATTAGCCGCGTGGTTTACTGGAGTCCCGTCTGGATGTCTTGCCTTCACCTCAACAGCATATCTGCGTACACACACACACACACAAACACACCCCCCCCAAACAAAAACCCTGTACCACTGACAGAAATTTGGAAGTGTTTTTGTTGGGGTGGGGGTGTGTGGAGTGGTGGGTGTTGGATGTGATGTGGAAGTGGAGGCAAGGTATGCAGATGGGTCTGTGTACAGAGCTGCCCTGTGTACTCACGTTCCAGTGTACGGTACTGACACTGTCTCTTTCCATTTCTCTGCTCACTCTGCCCTTTCAGAGCACAGACTCTTAAGAACGGCCCCTGAGCTCCTGCAGGGCAGAAATCTTTTTACCTGTTGTTACCAAAACGTGGAAATACTTTTACCCTTAATTCAGGCTGAACTTCTTTAAGGGGAACTTTCACTAGGAAACTAAGCAAAAAAATCTAGCATTTTATATTTATATATTGCCTTATAGTTTTCAAAGTCCTTTTGTAGAAAAACACTGTGAAGTAGATAGGGCAGATATTATTATCCCAATTTTACAAATGAGGAAACCAAGGCTCTTAGAGACTGACTGCTTAAGATCGTACCCTAGAAAATGGCAGTTAGGACCTAAGATGCAAATCTTTTGATTAATATGTAGTCCTCAGTGCCTATCATAAAGAATAGCTCTTGATAAATTCACAGAGCAAAAATCTCTTGATTCAAGTCTTTAGGTCTGCCTTTACTGTTTATAGCTTATGATCACCTAACTGGTTAGGTTTCTAGCTTCAATCTTACCTAGATTGAGAGGGAAGTGGTACCTTTGGGTTAGCAGAACCCTGACACTGAAATTTGATAGAATTCTTCATTTTTTCTGGAAGTTATTTTTTAATCTTTTACCCAGTTGTCAGTCCCCTTAGGCCTTCCCCTCTGGCCTTACACTTACACACACATTGTCTTTGCTTCTATATGTCATGGTCCTCTGGATGGGGAAGGCACCTTCTTCCCTGGTGGAAATGGGAGTGATCCTTAGAAGTGAGTGAGCCTTAGAAGGAACCAGAAACTGGCTGAAGAGATGGACAGTTGTACAGACAGATTTCTTCCTGCTCGAGGTAGCCAAAAGGGGGCTAAAGAAGAGGTTGAGAGATGTAAATGGGAGACATTTTGGGCTTCCCTGGTGGCGCAGTGGTTGAGAGTCCGCCTGCCGATGCAGGGGACACGGGTTCGTGCCCCGATCCCGGAAGATCCCACATGCCGCGGAGCGGCTGGGCCCGCGAGCCATGGCCACGGAGCCTGTGTGTCCGGAGCCTGTGCTCCGCAACGGGAGAGGCCACAGCAGTGAGAGGCCCGCGTACAGCAAAAAAAAAAAAAATATATTTCCATGGGAAACTGATACAGGGATTTGCCAGCCCCTATTCCCGTTTCTGAAAGATACCCTAGAACCTGATTACACCAGACCTAAGTAAACTGAGCCAACTCACAGATCCAATGTGTGGGAGCCAGGTCTCAGTCAGAAAGAGGATTGCTGTGATTCATTGTCCCTCTATTCAGAATTGCTGTTCTACTAAAGAAGCTACCAGGCCTGCTGGTTCAGTTCCACTTTACAATACTGGCATTTCCCACTTCTTGCCCCACATCTTAGGTTCCTAAGTGGCAGCATGAGGAAAACTCCAGCCAAAAAATAACAGCTTCTTCTTGTAATCCTATACTTATTTTTATCCTCATAAGCTGGGCTAAAAAAAAACAGAAAAAACCTAGTGGGAAAAAAAAATCCCTATTTCTCTTTCTTGAACCTAGAGCCATTTCTAAGCATATAACTCACTACTTTATTTTCTCAGGGTATCAAAAGATGCCTCCTGAAATAGGTTACCCACAGTCCAAAGGAGAGACCGCAGGAAAAGAACCAAAGGCTCCCTTTAAAGCCTCAGACACTCCTCAACTTTCTTATTAAAACTCTGTACTCACTTCCTACCAAAGGTCTCATCCTTAATTCTTATTTCCAGTGGGGAGAAAGAGGAAATTACTACCCCATATGGTATCTATACATAAACATGCCGTTTTTGAAGGTTTGGCTATGTTAGCCCCTTAGGCCTGTCTTTAGTCATTTTTTCATTGCACATTCTTATTATTTACCAGGGTCCCTAGAGGTTGGAATGAGTGGAGTAGGATGTGGGTCTAATGATGATGTGTAAGGAGTTCCTGATTTTTAAGGGTCTACCTAGGCCATAAGTGTAAACATCATGGAGCTCTAGACTAGAGTGATTTGCATAGCCTTACCAGCAGTCAGACCACACCTCAAAGTCCGCTAGGTCCTCTCTTGGGTTGTATAGCTTAGGGAGGGTCCTGTGTCACTAGAACGGGTGTTTTATATTAAGGATGCAATACAAGCTAGCTTCCATCTAGCACATAATTCAGAGCATGAATGGGAGCAGATTATAGGAGAACTGTGAAAGCCTATTATGTTGAAGATGATGTACCTTATATTTCTACCATAGATCATGAATAGGGCTAGAACCTTAGAGGTGAGGGTTGGCATGTAAAGTTACAGCCTCTCTGGTTCTCAGTATCCTTATTTGTAAAACAGGGAGATTGGGTTCGATGATCTAGGTTAGATGATCCTGGATGGCCCTTCAACTGTAAAAATTTCATAGAAATACTTAAGTTTCTCCTAAGAACACAGTCTTGTGCTTTCAAATTATTTGAGCTGAAGTCTGGTTAAATTTTGTGAACTATTTAGGAAATAAGGAATAATTTACAAAAGTTGTAATTCCGGGCTTCCCTGGTGGCGCAGTGGTTGAGAGTTCGCCTGCCCATGCAGGGGACACGGGTTCGTGCCCCAGTCTGGGAAAATCCCACATGCCGCGGAGTGGCTAGGTCTGTGAGCCATGGCCGCTGAGCCTGCGCTTCCGGAGCCTGTGCTCTGCAACGGGAGAGGCCACAACAGTGAGAGGCCCGCGTACCGCAAAAAAAAAAAAAAAAAAAAAAAAAAGTTGTAATTCCTATATTTTAAAATAACACCAAAGAAATGAATAAGAAAGTCATTTTTGTAGCACTTTAACAATTCTGTGTAAATGAAGTCTGATAAGGTGGGTTTAATGAGGTTTAGATTTTTTTTAAAGGCCTGGAATCATATTTATGCTATTTATTTGCTTGGTAAGCTGGTCTTTTTTTTTTTTTTTTTGGCCGTGTTGCATGGCTTGCGGGATCTTAGTTCCCCAACCAGGGATTGAACCTGGGCCATGGCACTGAAAGCGCTGAGTCCTAACCAGCGGGCCAGGGAATACCTCTTTTCTTTTCTTTTCTTTCTTCGTTGAGATATGATTGGCATACAACATCATATTAGGTAAACTTTTCTTTTTTAAGGAAAATTGAACTTCATCCCAATTCTGAACAGTTTCAAAATTAGTGAGAATTATAATAAGTGACTGTGAAATGGGACAAAGGGAAACTTCAAAGGCCCTCACTCCTCTTGCTTGTACTAGATGCTCACATTGCTCTTGAAGCCCAGGTAGGCCACAAGGTGGCACCATTAGTTCATGTAAATAAAATACAGCTGTGTCTAGGAAAAAACTGATTTTTAAAAAAATCAGATAACTTTATTACAGAAGTGATACATGTGCATGAAAGACTTCACATTGACCTCTCAGTGCTTATTTAATGTCTTTATTATATAATTACAGATTATAAATTGGAAACTTCTGTGGGAGGAGGTTCCTTGCTAAGAATTTTAAACACAGTAAACAGTAAAAATTTTGGAAAATACTGAAAGGCATTAGAGTAAAATAAAATATCCAAGATAAACAATGTTCTTTTTGTGAAAAGTTAATTTTTATTTATTTTAAACCAATATCTTTCTGAAATTTGAATTGTAACTAAATTTAAATAATGCAAGAAATAATAAGTAATATAAATATTGCAGGAAATATATATCAGAAACTCTTGTTTGGTGTGTTTTGATTTCCTGATGGAGAAATAAAAACTTAGGCAAGTGTTTTCTCACTATCCCAACAAGTAAGAAATAGTTGAGAATAACAAGTCCAGGAATGTAGTCACTCCCTGTAAAGTGGAAAATATTTCCAAGTATTTTTACTTTTCTCACACTTAAAAAAGTTTACTTTGTGTGAAATGATTGCAAAGAATTAAGCAGAATATATGTGTTAGACTGATGCTTCCTGTAAAGTAAGAAACATTTCCAGATACGTTTTTATCTGTTTTTCCGCAGTTTAAAAAGTTTACTTTTAATGAAATAATTCTGAGTTAATTTGGAGTGTGTGGGCTAGTCTGATGTTTCCCTTTATATAACCTTTGATGAAAAGATTTGCTAAACTAATTCATTATGTAAAAAGAATCTTATGAAAACAAACTTAGGGACTTAGTTTTTTCATCCATAAAATGAGAATAATGATAGTACTTACCATATAGGTTTTTTCATGAGGACTAAATTAGTTATTACAGGAAAAACCCTTAAACAGTACCTGAAGTAATAATAACTTGATAAATGTTTAACATGTTGCTAAGCAGTTGTTTGCAGAGTAATAGCAAACATACAAATACATCATTTTTCCTTTTTAATTATAAATAATAAACATAACAATAAATATTTATAAACATAAATAAATCCTTTGTTCCCTAAGAGCACCACCTAAGCAATACCCGATTAGCCTACTTTTAATTATTATTTGAACTTAAACACAATGAACTGACCTTTTTTAAAGTAGCATCTGTAATTCACACATTTGAAATTAACCTCCCCTTTAGTGCATTAAAACATTTTTAATTATGAGGTAATTGATAGCTTGGCATTGAAGAAATCACAAGATTAAAAGTTTTACCAGATTCGACTTGGAAATACCATAAAACATGTGTTCTCCACAGATTTAAATATAAAGTAAAAATGTTTCTGTGGTGGGTCCAGATTTATCTAAAAATTACTCTTTTTGAACTTCTGTTAATTATTTTTGAGCCTTGGAAGTAAAATTCAGAAGGTTCTACTTATAAACTTCCTCCTTTAAATGTTCTTCATGGTACTGCGATAACCTGAAAAGATAGTATTCTCAATTCTATTTTTGTTTACTTACTACCATGCTTTCAGAAGGGGGGCTACCCTTTTCCTTTTTTTAAGAACTCAAATATTTACATATTTTTTGCCTTTGTTTTGGTAGATACGTCAAAGGTTGAAATTTGGAATCCTACCCCTAAGATTTATGTGAATCTCAGACCCAAGACAATCTTCAAAAACACAGATAAATAAGGATCCTAAATCCAACTTAGTTTAAGATGAACTGTAAACCAGGATCTTGGAAGTTTTATAGTGAGCAAAATGAGCATTGCATCAAGATTGCTATCACAGTGAAACCATTTGCCAATAAAAAAATGAAATTAGTTCCCCAGCCGTACATTATAGTCAGATCCATCTGTGTCACATCTTTTAAATACATTGCCTGAAAACCCACTGTGATAGTCAAATTTTGACCAAAAATATTATTTTAAAATTCTCTTAGACTATCTACATTTTGATTGGCTTAAAATGTCAGTGAATTTGAATTTGTGTAATAATTTAAAAAGTATAGGGAAAATTCTGTTTTAGTGTGCTAAGAAATTCAGTAAGAAAATTATGGTGCATGCATACAATATAACATAACCATTAAAAATTGTAATAGAAGACTGGTAACATGGAAGCATGTTCACAGTATAATTTAAAAAGTTTAACATTAGTGTGTATATTATGAATTTTAAAAATGTAGAGGAAAAAAAGCTGTGAGACCATAGCCCCAAAATGTTAATTATAGTTATTTCTAGTTGGTGGGATAATGAGTAACTTATTTTCTTCTCTTTGTTCATATTTATTTTAAGAATTTTACAGTGGGGCTTCCCTGGTGGCGCAGTGGTTGAGAGTCTGCCTGCCGATGCAGGGGACACGGGTTAGTGCCCCGGACCGGGAGGATCCCACATGCCGCGGAGCGGCTGGGCCCGTGAGCCATGGCCGCTGGGCCTGCGCGTCCGGAGCCTGTGCTCCGCAACGGGAGAGGCCACAACAGTGAGAGGCCCACGTACCAAAAAAAAAAAAAAAAAAAAAAGAATTTTACAGTGAACTGTAGAACTAGTCATAAGAAAAAAAAATGTTACTTTAAAATCCTGTTACAGGGCCTCCCTGGTGGCGCAAGTGGTTGAGAGTCCGCCTGCCGATGCAGGGGATACGGGTTCGTGCCCCGGTCTGGGAGGATCCCATACGCCGCGGAGCGGCTGGGCCCGTGAGCCATGGCCGCTGAGCCTGCGCGTCCGGAGCCTGCGCGTCCGGAGCCTGTGCTCCGCAACGGGGGAGGCCACAACAGTGAGAGGCCCGCATACCGCAAAAAAAAAAAAAAAAAAAAAAAATCCTGTTACAATGAACTTAATTGAGTGTACATTCAGCAAAGAATTATTGGATTCTCTCATGTCTAGATTTCAAGAAATAACGTCAGGCACTGTGTAATCTGCCAGGGTGCACAGACAGGTCCGACCCACTTTTTGTCTTCTAGAGGAAGACTGTCAGGAATTTTAGAAAACGGTTCTGAACAAGTAACAAAGCTTTGTATGAACTGTTTTCTCCTGGTTATCTTCATAACTGTATAGAAGCTTCATGGCATATTGTAAATATTATAGACTAAATTTGAAGTCCACTCTGCCACATACAGTAATATGGCCTTAGACACATTAACTTTTCTGAGCCTTGGAAATTATTAAGAACACTCTATTAGAGAAGTATAGCTGCTGAAGATAAACAGACTGAAGAAATATATTACAGATATTTTGGGAAGGGGTTTAAATTATTGCTAAAATTTTTACTTGCGCACAGCTAAATTTCTTTTAGGTTGAGCTTTTTTTTTTTTTTTTTACCCTTTCCTAATCTCTGTGGATCTGTGCAGTGCTTAGGTTTTAAGAAGAGTAATTCTAAAGTGCAAGCAGTTAGGATTTAATGAATTCATTGGATGTTCTTGTTTTATGGTTCTTTGAAGTTATTTTATATTTTAAAAACAACTGTATCCTTTTAAAAGGGTAAGAATAACCAAGTGAGGTATAGTGAATACAGATTTGGGGGTTCCATTTACTGTATGTCATTCTCAGTTCTAGTACTTCGACATTAGAAAATGCAGGCATTGAGATCTGATAGCACATCTCTTCAGGTACGCCATTTTTCCCTTGAATTTTGTTGAAGTGTGTGGTGCTTTGATGTCTGATCAAAGTTGCTATATAGGCATAAGGCTGTCAGTCCATTTGAACCATTTGTAGCACTTAGTCTTGCCTTTCCCAGTGACCTTTCAAAATGAAAAATAATCAATACATTATGTATGGTTGGTGATATTGGGTATGGAAGACCAATTTAAAGATACGTTATAATAAGTATATGTTAAAATAGAACACGTTTTCTCCATTAGTTCTTCTTCTTTTTTCCATTTTTTTAAACATCTTTCTTGGAGTATAATTGCTTTACAATGGTGTGTTAGTTTCTGCTTTATAACAAAGTGAATCTGTTATACATATACATATGTTCCCGTATCTCTTCCCTCTTGCGTCTCCCACCCTCCCTATCCCTCTCCTCTAGGTGGTCACAAAGCACCAAGCTGATCTCCCTGTGCTATGCAGCTGCTTCCCACTAGCTATCTGTTTTACTTTTGGTAGTGTATATATGTCCATGCCAGTCTCTCACTTTGTCCCAGCTTACCCTTCCCCCTCCCCATATCCTCAAGTCCATTCTCTAGTAGGTCTGTGTCTTTATTCCTGTCTTGCCCCTAGGTTCTTCATGACCTTTTTTTTTTTCCTTAGATTCCATATATATGTATTAGCATATGGTATTTCTTTATCTCTTTCTGACTTACTTCACTCTGTATGACAGATTTTAGGTCCATCCACCTCACTACAAATAACTCAGTTTCGTTTCTCTTTATGGCTGAGTAATATTCCATTGTATATATGTGTCACATCTTCTTTATCCATTCATCTGTTGATGGTCACTTAGGTTGCTTCCATGTCCTGGCTATTGTAAATAGAGCTGCAATGAACATTCTGGTACATGACTCTTTTTGAATTCTGGTTTTCTAAGGGTATATGCCCAGTAGTGGGATTGCTGGGTTGTATGGTAGTTCTATTTGTAGTTTTTTAAGGAACCTCCATACAGTTCTCCATAGTGGCTGTATCAATTTACATTCCCACCAGCAGTGCAAGAGTGTTCCCTTTTCTCCACACCCTCTCTAACATTTATTGTTTCTAGAATTTTTGATGATGGCCGTTCTGACCGGTGTGAGATGATATCTCATTGTAGTTTTGATTTGCATTTCTCTAATAATTAATGATGTTGAGCATTATTTCATGTGTTTGTTGGCAATCTGTATATCTTCTTTGGAGCAATGTCTATTTAGGTCTTCTGCCCATTTTTGGATTGGGTTGTTTGTTTTTTCGTTATTGAGCTGCATGAGCTGCTTGTAAATTTTGGAGATTAATCCTTTGTCAGTTACTTCATTTGCAAATATTTTCTCCCATTCTGAGGGTTCTCTTTTCATCTTACTTATGGTTTTCTTTGCTGTACAAAAGCTTTTAAGTTTCATTAGGTCCCATTTGTTTATTTTTGTTTTTGTTTCCATTTCTCTAGGAGGTGGGTCAAAAAGGATCTTGCTGTGATTTATGTCATGGAGTGTTCTTCCTATGTTTTCCTCTAAGAGTTTGATAGTTTCTGGCCTTACATTTAAGTCTTTAATCCATTTTGAGTTTATTTTTGTATACGGTGTTAGGGAGTGTTCTAATTTCATACTTTTACATGTCCCTGTCCAGTTTTCCCAGCACCACTTATTGAAGAGGCTCTCTTTTCTCCACTGTATATTCTTGCCTCCTTTGTCAAAGATAAGGTGACCATATGTGCGTGGGTTTATCTCTGGGCTTTCTATCCTGTTCCATTGATCTATCTTTCTGTTTTTGTGCCAGTACCACACTGTCTTGATTACTGTAGCTTTGTAGTATAGTCTGAAGTCAGGGAGCCTGATTCCTCCAGCTCCATTTTTCATTCTCAAGATTGCTTTGGCTATTTGGGGTCTTTTGTGTTTCCATACAAATTGTGAATTTTTTTGTTCTAGTTCTGTGAAAAATGCCAGTGGTAGTTTGGTAGGGATTGCATTGAATCTGTAGATTGCTCTGGGTAGTAGACTCATTTTCACAATGTTGATTCTTCCAGTCTAAGAACATGGTATATCTCTCCATGTATTTATATCATCTTTAATTTCTTTCATCAGTGTCTTATAATTTTCTGCATACAGGTCTTTGGTCTCCTTTGGTAGGTTTACTCCTAGATATTTTGTTCTTTTTGTTGCAATGGTAAATGGGAGGGTTTTCTTAATTTCATTTTCAGATTTTTCATCATTAATGTATAGGAATGCCAGACATTTCTGTGCATTAATTTTGTATCCTGCTACTTTACCAAATTCATTTATTTGCTCTAGTAGTTTTCTGGTAGCATCTTTAGGATTCTCTGTGTATAGTATCATGTCATCTGCAAACAGTGACAGCCTTACTTCTTTTCCAATTTGGATTCCTTTTATTTCTTTTTCTTCTCTGATTGTTATGGCTAAAACTTGCAAAACTATGTTGAATAATAGTGGTGAGAGTGGGCAACCTTGTCTTGTTCCTGATCTTAGTGGAAATGGTTTCAGTTTTTCACCATTGAGGACGATGTTGGCTGTGGGTTTGTCATATATGGCCTTTATTATGTTGAGGAAAGTTCCCTCTGTGCCTACATTTGCAGGGTTTTTATCATAAATGGCTGTTGAATTTTGTCAAAAGCTTTCTCTGCATCGATTGAGATGACCATATGGTTTTTCTCCTTCAATTTGTTAATATGGTGTATCACGTTGATTGATTTGCGTATATTGAAGAATCCTTGCATTCCTGGAATAAACCCCATTTGATCTTGGTGTACGATCCTTTTAATGTGCTGTTGGATTCTGTTTGCTAGTATTTTGTTGAGGATTTTTGCATGTATGTTCATCAGTGATATTGGCCTGTAGTTTTCTTTCTTTGTGACATCTTTGTCTGGTTTTGGTATCAGGGTGATAGTGGCCTCATAGAATGAGTTTGGGAGTGTTCCTCCCTCTGCTATATTTCGGAAGAGTTTGAGAAGGATAGGTGTTAGCTCTTCTCTAAATGTTTGATAAAATTCGCCTGTGAAGCCATCTGGTCCTGGGCTTTTGTTTGTTGGAAGATTTTTAATCACAGTTTCAATGTCAGTGCTTGTGATTGGTCTGTTCATATTTTCTATTTCTTCCTGGTTCAGTCTCAGAAGGTTTTGCATTTCCAAAAATTTGTCCATTTCTTCCAGGTTTTCCATTTTATTGGCATAGAGTTTCTTGTAGTAATCTCTCATGATCCATTGTATTTCTGCAGTGTCAGTTGTTACTTCTCCTTTTTCATTTCTAATTCTATTGATTTGAGTCTTCTCCCTTTTTTTATTTTTTGATGAGTCTGGCTAATGGTTTATCAATTTTGTTTATTTTCTCAAAGAACCAGCTTTTAGTTTTATTGATCTTTGCTATCTTTTGCTTCATTTCTTTTTCATTTATTTCTGATCTGATCTTTGTGATTGCTTTCCTTCTGCTAACTTTGGGGTTTTTTTTTATTCTTCCTCTAATTGCTTTAGGTGCAAGGTTAGGTTGTTTATTTGAGATTTTTCCTGTTTCTTAAGGTAGGATTGTATTGCTATAAACTTCCCTCTTAGAACTGCTTTTGCTGCATCCCATAGGTTTTGGGTCGTCGTGTCTCCATTGTCATTTGTTTCTAGGTATTTTTTGATTTCCTCTTTGATGTCTTCAGTGATCACTTGGTTATTAAGTAGTGTATTGTTTAGCCTCCATGTGTTTGTATTTTTTACAGATCTTTTCCTGTAATTGATATCTAGTCTCATAGGGTCGTGGTCAGAAAAGATACTTGATGTGATTTCAATTTTCTTAAATTTACCAAGGCTTGGTTTGTGACCCAAGATATGATCTATCCTGGAGAATGTTCCATGAGCACTTGAGAAGAATGTGTATTCTGTTGTTTTTGGATGGAATGTCCTATAAATATCAATTAAGTCCATCTTGTTTAATGTATCATTTAAAGCTTGTGTTTCCTTATTTATTTTCATTTTGGATGATCTGTCCATTGGTGAAAGTGGGGTGTTAAAGCCCCCTACTATGACTGTGTTACTGTCGTTTTCCCCTTTTATGGCTGTTAGTATTTGCCTTATGTATTGAGGTGCTCCTATGTTGGGTGCATAAATATTTACAATTGTTATATCTTCTTCTTGGATCGATCCCTTGATCATTATGTAGTGTCCTTCTTTGTCTCTTCTAATAGTCTTTATTTTAAAGTCTATTTTGTCTTATATGAGAATTGCTACTCCAGCTTTCTTTTGATTTCCATTTGCATGGAATATCTTTTTCCATCCCCTCACTTTCAGTCTGTATGTGTCCCTAGGTCTGAAGTGGGTCTCTTGTAGACAGCATATATACAGGTCTTGTTTTTGTATCCATTCAGCGAGTCTGTGTCTTTTGGTGGGAGCATTTAATCCGTTTACATTTAAGGTGCTTATCCATATGTATGTTCCTATTCCCATTTTCTTAATTGTTTTGGGTTTGTTAATGTAGGTCTTTTCCTTCTCTTGTGTTTCCTGCCTAGAGAAGTTCCTTTAGCATTTGTTGTAGAGCTGGTTTGGTGGTGCTGAACTCTCTCAGCTTTTGCTTGTATGTAAAGGTTTTAATTTCTCCATCAAATCTGAATGAGATCCTAGCTGGGTAGAGTACTCTTGGTTGTAGGTTTTTCTCCTGCCACTCCTGTCCTGCAGAGTTTCTGCTGAAAGATCAGCTGTTAACCTTATGGGGATTCCCTTGTGTGTTATTTGTTGTTTTTCCCTTGCTGCTTTTAATATGTTTTCTTTGTATTTAATTTTTGATAGTTTGATTAATATGTGTCTTGGCATGTTTCTCCTTGGATTTATCCTGTATGGGACTCTCTGTGCTTCCTGGACTTGATTAACTATTTCCTTTCCCATATTAGGGAAGTTTTCAACTATAATCTCTTCAAATATTTTCTCAGTCCCTTTCTTTTTCTCTTCTTCTTCTGGGACCCCTATAATTCAAATGTTGGTGCATTTAATATTGTCCCACAGGTCTCTGAGACTGCCCTCTGTTCTCTTCATTCTTTTTTCTTTATTCTGCTCTGCAGTAGTTATTGCCACTATTTTATCTTCCAGGTCACTTATCCGTTCTTCTGCCTCAGTTATTATGCTCTTGATTCCTTCTGAGAATTTTTAATTTCATTCATTGTGTTGTTCATCATTGTTTGTGTGCTCTTTAGTTCTTCTAGGTCCTTGTTAAATGTTTCTTGCATTTTCTCTATTCTATTTCCAAGATTTTGGATCATCTTCACTATCATTATTCTGAGTTCTTTTTGAGGTAGACTGCCTACTTCCTCTTCATTTATTAGGTCTGGTGGGTTTTTACCTTGCTCCTTCATCGGCTGTGTGTTTTTCTGTCTTCTCATTTTGTGTGACTTACTGTGTTTGGGGTCTCTGTTTCTCAGGCTGCAGGTTTGCAGTTCCTGTTGTTTTTGGTGTCTCCCCCCAGTGGCTAAAGTTGGTTCAGTGTGCAGGCTTCCTGGTGGAGGGTACTAGTTGTTCAGTAAAGTTGTGCAGGCTTCCTGGTGGAGGGTACTAGTGTCTGTGGTCTGGTGGATGAGGCTGGATCTTGTCTTTCTGGTGGGCAGGTCCACGTCTGGTGGTGTGTTTTGGAGTGTCTGTGGCCTTTTATGATTTTAGGCAGCCTCTCTGCTAATGGATAGGGTTGTGTTCCTGTCTTGCTAGTTGTTTGGCGTAGGGTGTCCAACACTGTAGCTTGCTGGTCATTGAGTAAAGCTGGGTGTTGGTGTTGAGATGGAGATCTCTGGGAGATTTTCAGTTTGATATTATGTGGAGCTGGGAGGTCTCTTGTGGACCAGTGTCCTGAAGTTGGCTCTCTCAGCTCAGAGGCACAACACTGACTCCTGGCTGGAGCACCAAGAGCCTTTCATCCACACGGCTGGCACAAGTTGGCCATCCCTGGTTTCATGTCAACATGATCTCAGGCACAAACCTCCTTGTTTTTCCATTTTGTCTTTAAGTTACTTGTTGAAACAACTGGCCCACGGTCCCCAGTACTGTCGCGGCTTCGGCTGCCGGGACCACTCCAGAACCGGCAGCCTCAGTGAGGCCGCCCTCCCCTCGGTCTCCGGGGCAGTTCCGTGACAGCAGAGGGAAGAGACCCCGAGCCGGGAGTTCCAGCTCTGTGGAAACGCGGGCTCCGTTCTCTCCATTAGCTCTTAATACTTACCTTAAAGTTCTGTAGATTGACCTAAGATTAACATAAAATAAAATATAAAGGAAAGAGAGTATTAACTAGAACTTTCTTATCAAGCTGGGGACTCACAAGCTTTCACTAGAACCTCCTTATTGTTATGTGGGTTGAGACAAGTGCTGTTTGGCGTTAGGAGCTCTTGTTGCTTAGATCTGGGTGACTGCCTTGTCCCAAAGGATGAGTGCCTCCATCCTCATGAAGTTTCCTGGGCAGTGCCACAGAGCATGGAGTTGGAGTTTTAAATCTAAGCTGTGCCAGCCCTCTAAGATCTGACCCCCAAAGTCCTGCTTTTAACAATCCCAGGGAGTTAGCCTCTGAGCCAGTCATTGGACATTGTCCGTTATGGACACTGTCCCTTAGGAATCAGAACCAGGCCATGGTGAACAACCAGAGGACTTTCTGGGGCTTGACTCTTCCCATTATTGACTGTTCTTGTGGTTTTTCTTCTGCCAGGAGGAACCAGTTCTCTTTTTCTTTCCTGGAGGTCTTTACTCCCCACTAGATGTCACCCAGTTGTTAGAAACTGCTGTGTTACCAGAGGATCAGTGCTCTATGCAAGCTAGAGCACAGTTGAGGACTGTACCCAGCCCCAGGAGAGCAATAACTGTTATTTTTTGCGTGCTTAAGTCATACAGCTAGTAAGTAGCTGAATTGGGATTCAGACCCAGGCGTTCCAGCTCCAGATGCATTCTGGGTGGAGTAGCCAAGTTCTTTGAACGTCTGACAGTAGAGAAACCGCCTCTCTAGAGTGCTGTTCACTCCTGAAAGTAGCGCCTCTCAGGACAGTCAGACTGTGTCACGTCTCTCCTTTCTGCTTTCCCACCTCTAAAGCAGCCTCCAGTATGCCCGTATCCATTCACAAGGTGACAGACTCAGCCTTCTGTGAATCTTGAAAGATATCACACATTAGTGCCTCTAACTCTGCCTGTGGAATGGTTCTTATGACACATTCCCTTTGGTAAATACCAGGGTTTCCACCTGAGCCCTTCCAAATGGTAGGTCCTACAAACTCTTCCATAAATAACCTCTTACTCTCCTAGCACCCAGAGAAATGGCCTCAAAGAAGACCTTCCTTCCTTCCTTCCTTCCTTCCTTTCTTCGTGGAGATGAGCACATTTAGACTCAACAGTCTTTTCATCAAAATCTTTAGGCCTCTATATGACCCAGACATTGCACTCCTGGCCATTTATCCCGGAGAAATGAAGACTTAGTATAAAAATACGTACCTGAATGTTTTTAGAAGCCTTAACGTAACACCCAAAAACTGGAGATAATCAGATGTCCTTCAGTAGGTAGACAGTTAAACTGTGGTACATCCATACCTTGGAATACTACTCAGCAGTAGAAAAGAAACAAACTGTTGATACAGACAACAACCCAGATAAATCTCCAGAGAATTATGTTGAGTGAAAAAAAAATCCTCAAAGGTTACATACTGTATGGCTCTATTTATGTAACACTCTAGAAATGACAGAATTATAGTAATGGAAGACAGTAGTGGTTTCCAGGGGATAAGGAGAGGTAGGGGCAGGAGGGGAGTAGGTGTGGCTGTAAGAGGGCAAAGATCCTGTTGGGGCTGGAAATGTTCTGTATCCTGACAGTATCAATGTCAATATCCTGGTTGTGATATGGTACTACTTCACTCTGTGTTACCATCAGGGGAAACTGAGTGAAAGGTACACAGGATCTCTCTGTATTGTTTCTTACAACTGAATTTGAATGTACAATTATCTCAAAATAAAAAGTTTAATTTAAAAAATCTTTAGTTCTCTTCACCCTTTGGACAATAGTTATTAACGTGTCCCGATTTTTATTCATTTCTATTATTTCTTGGGGAACCTATCAATAGCTT
This sequence comes from Mesoplodon densirostris, assembly GCF_025265405.1. Classification (NCBI taxonomy): domain Eukaryota; kingdom Metazoa; phylum Chordata; class Mammalia; order Artiodactyla; family Ziphiidae; genus Mesoplodon; species Mesoplodon densirostris. The sequence goes on along the minus strand of NC_082673.1, from coordinate 58,318,043 downwards.
TCTAGTGGTTTATTTAGAGTCTTCAGCATTTTCTTGGCAGGTTTCTAGTAATTAGGTCTAATGCATTTATATAGTATTTAGTTTGAAATCACATAAATTTGTAATTTGATCGTTTTTTTTCTTACGTGACCTTGTCATATCAAAAGAAACTGGCAGAAAATGGTCTTTCTTATGGATTTATGGAAACATTAGGATTACTTTGGGGACACATAACTATATAATCTATAATTCTTATCTCCAAATAAACAGCTACACTTGTCCTTTTCATAATATAAATCCTACTATCTTCAGAATAATCCCTGTACCATTTTAACATTGAAAAAGCCACATCTTATATTAATATATTAGAGAGAGACTTTAGTCATGAAGACTCAGCTCTAGTGGGCAGGACGAAAAAGGAAAATAGTAGGCTTTGGGTGAACACAGACTATTTGTTCAGGGAAATCAATTAAGTGGCTCAGTGATAATGAAGTCTGTCTAAACTGGTATTACAGACTTGCAAAAATATAGGGAACAGTTGAAGAGGGTTGAATGTTTTGTGTATTATCATGTCATCATGGTATTTGCTGAACTGTCGTGGGACTGGTCCTCACATGTAGTTTGTCTTCACTTCCAACCTCACACTGATAGCCCTTATGATACAACCTGACTTACATATGGCAAATGGAGCTTCATAAAATGCCATTGATTATTCCCTATAAGTTTATTTAAAGGGACTTGATGACAGCGTAAATGACTAGTAAAAGTCATGAATTTCAGCTGGAACTATAAATTTGGGATTTAGACTTTATATCCCAAATTTACCACTTAGCATATTATCTGGAACATTTTGGGCACACAGTAAATGTTTGCCTAACAAATTACTATTGATTTTTTGTGGTCCATGCTGCCTGTCCATGACCCCCTCGCTTCCACGTTCCCTCAAGAGAAGAGTGCAGTGGGACTGACGGGGGACTCTCCAAATGTCAGTGACCTAAGGGGAAACCTGAGGGGGGGTCCCAGCGAAAGTGTGAGCGTGGGGCTGCACCGAGATGCAGGAGGGGTGGGGTCAGGCATGTGGAAAAGACTGCAGATAGATTTGAGCCAGTTTTCTTCCACACTGAAAAGAAAAGATAGGGGGACAATCTCAGGAGGAGATTTAAGTACCAGTATTCAAGACAGATTAGACATTTTTTTTTTCTTAAATGTACCTGTCTGGTTTAAACACAAGTATTGGTTGTTTTTAATTTTTTCCCCCACTGCAAATAGCATTTTATTTCTAAAATTGCTTTAGCAGGCTAACCTGAGATGTAGCCACATTTATAATGGGAAAAATATGCAATCCAGATTCTGGTAAGTTAGAGTGAATTTTCAGAGCGCAGTTTCTCCCCTATTGACGGTAACATAATCTGGCTCTCTTTCTTTCATCTTTCTGACCGTGCTTTCTTGTTAGTGGGCAACAGAGCTTCTCCTTATTAAGCCCATCTTTCCTCCTTTTCACCACTTTATTACTCATCATTGACTTTAGTAGCCTCATAAGTTGATGCCTTACCCATAGGTTTTCTGGAAAATATCTACAGGTCCCTGTACCTTGTCCATGTTTAGTAGAATAGCAAGTCCTTTTTCACACCACATCTTTGTTATAACTGAATTTTCTATTTATTATAGATCCTTGCAGGTACATTTCTGGATAGTCTGTTGAACCTTCTTAAGAATTCAGAGAAACTCCCGTGTGACCACGGAGAGAAAGATCTAATCTTAAGGCTTGCGTGAGTATTTTCTACTGTGGACTTCCTCACAACATGTGAAAGCTTCAGTGAACTGTGGCCTTGCTTTTGGGCAGATTCAGTTCTATAGTCAAGATGAAAAATGTTATCTATCGTTGGGCTTATTAAATTTGGAGGTTAGTAGTTTCTCAAGGACACAAAGAAATCACAAAATAAACCATGCTTATTCTCACTTAAAAAATAGACAAGAAAGACTTGTCCTTTTTACCGAGCTGATATTCGAAAGAATCCCAGTCTGCAAACCACAAGAATTCTTAACTGTTTGAACCAAAAAGACCAAGTAGGTTGTTTTTCATTATCTATTCTTAGAGAATTTAACCGAAACACGGTACCTCTTGAAAAGCACTTGATATGTGGTATTTTAATTTTTTAAAAGCTTGTGATACCTCTGTCTTTTTTATGATCCAATCCAATGACTACCGTAGGGGAAAATAGGGAGATTACCCTTGAAAGAGAATTCTTTTTTTTTTTTTTTTTTTTTTTTTTTGCGGTACGCGGGCCTCTCACCATTGTGGCCCCTCCCGTTGCGGAGCACAGGCTCCGGACGCGCAGGCTCAGCGGCCATGGCTCACGGGCCCAGCCGCTCCGCGGCACGTGGGATCCTCCCAGACCGGGGCACGAACCCGCGTCCCCTGCATCAGCAGGCAGACTCTCAACCACTGCGCCACCAGGGAAGCCCTTGACTGTTTTTTTGAGAAACATCTTCCCATTGGGTTAATTTCTTTAAAAAGCATTATATAGTATCGTAATCTGAGGTTTGTCTTCTCTTGAGCCCTGTAATTCTTAATCATAAACATATTTTCCCGTTATTTAGAATTATCCTTAACAGCTCCTTCTCACCCTTTATATTCAACAGGTCACTGAGTTGTGTTCATTCTAACCAGTGTATCCCTCTCCAGTATGCCCCCTTCTCTCTGCCACTGCCTTAGATCAGGCTATCATCATTTCTTGCCTGGATCTCTACAATGACATACTGATTGATCTCCCTGTCTCCAATCTTGACCCCCTCCAAACTAACCTCTCTGTATTGCCAGAAAGTCATCTTTCTGAAACACTAATTTACTAAGACCATGCCATTTCCTTGACTTAAAATCCTTCAATGGCTCCTTACTAAAATTCAGGTATAATAAATCTTACTATGGACTTGTTAGGAAGATTAAATGAAATTCATTGAGACCCCTTAACGCAGTGCCTGGCTCAGAACAGGCTCTCAGTCTGTGTTAATGTTTCCCCCTTGCACGCATGGCAGCAGCAGAGCTTAAGGTGGCCCAGGAATAGAGGGACAGCGGCTCTGCTGGAAACCAGGCTAAAAGGAGTAGGGGCCAAGAATCTCACCGAACTCCAGAGCCAGGCTTTCCTAAACCCCCGGGAGGTTAGGCACAATAGATTGATCTAGCATCCAGTTCCATCTGTGTTCCAGGAAGACTTTGCCTGATAAATTATAAGCCAAGCTCATCTGTGACTAAGCTTTTTTAACCTTAGAGTAAGGGAGCCATCTTAACAAACACATCGGTCTCTGCCTTTGTGTTTTCTTTTTTTTTTTTTTTGCGGTACGCAGGCCTCTCACTGCTGTGGCCTCTCCTGTTGCGGAGGACAGGCTTGCTGAGCACAGGCTCCGGACGCGCAGGCCCAGTGGCCATGGCTCACGGGCTCACGGGCTCAGCCGCTCCGCGGCATGTGGGATCCTCCCGGACCGGGGCACGAACCCGCATCCCCTGCATCGACAGGCGGACTCTCAACCACTGCGCCACCAGGGAAGCCCCTGTGTTTCTTGTTTTGGTTTGTTTTCTCTTTAACTTCTTAGTAAAGTTTCTTTTGTCAGGCTTTAACTTTTTCTTAAATGAACCAAGGAAGGGACAATTGCAGGTGGAGTGGAGACACATCCACACACGCATGCACGCACGCACGCACGCATGCACTGAGAGACCAAGGAATTGCTGAGGGCGGGGAAGTATCAATGAAGGATGTGTGGAAGTACCTACTGGTGAACCGAGGCTACTCAGATGGGTGAAGTATTAGCATGGACACAGCTGGGATTGCTGCCTTTTCCTGCCTCTGCATTCCCACAGAGACCTGTTTTTCCTCATCTCTCCATCTTCAGACAGTGGGAGTTTGGCAAAATCAGATATTTAGATAACCACAGAACAAAGCAGAATAGGATCAATACTGTAAAAAGGACAGAATTCTTAATTTCATGATATTTCCAGTTTTTAAATTTAGTTTGTTGCCTTCCTTAGCTTTTCTCTTTCTATGAAAAATTTGAAGTTTATGCTCTAAACACAACATTTAGCAGGTCCTTATTGAGTGTGAATTAAGTTATTGTTTTTTTTCATGCTGATTTAGTTAACTTTTGAGCTGATAATTCTGTTTTACCATATAGAATATCTCAAATACAATAAAAAGCAAATATATGAAAGAGAATTACTTTGTTTTAAATAAGAATCTCTACCAGTAGTAGCATTTGTGTGTGTGTATGTGCATGTATAGGTAGTTTTATGAAGTTTAAGGAACATGCTGTCTTTGTCTTCTGACGATGTAATAAACTTAAATCTAAGCACTTATATCTTGCTTCACTTTTAAAAAGCTCAATCCAGGGACTTCCCTGGCGGTCCACTGGTTAAGACTCCACGCTTCCAATGCAGGGAATGCAGGTTTGATCCCTGGTTGGGGAACTAAGACCCACGTGCCACGTGGCGTGGCCAAAAAAAAAAATCTCAGTCTTTTTATACGATGAAAAGTGAAATACGGCTTTATGGTAATTTAATTGCAATTTTGATTCAACAGATATGAAAAAAATGAGACACTTTAATGGAAAATAAAATATAATAATTGATAGTGAGGTAATTTATTAGAGGCAGGAGGCCAAGAAGGAAAAGAAATAGCGCTTTTCTAAATGACTTCATTGTCCTGATTTAGTTGACTTCTCTGAATCTTGCTCACCTCATATTTCATTACAGGAACATTCCGTCACCACATCTGAACAATGTCCTACGTTTTTGTGAATGATTCTTCTCAGACTAATGTGCCCCTGCTACAAGCCTGTATTGATGGAGACTTTAACTACTCCAAGAGGCTTTTGGAAAGTGGCTTTGACCCAAATATCCGTGACAGCAGGGGCAGAACAGGCCTTCACCTCGCAGCAGCCCGAGGGAATGTAGACATCTGCCAGTTATTACATAAATTTGGTGCTGATCTCCTGGCCACAGACTATCAGGGAAACACAGCTCTTCATCTCTGTGGCCATGTGGATACTATTCAATTCTTAGTTTCCAATGGACTCAAAATTGATATTTGGTAAGTTCTGTGGTTTTTGAAGTCTTGTCACTTCTTCCCATTAGTCTGTCAAGCAATGATCTAATCTTGGAATCTGTTGATTTTGTTTCCTCACTGATCGAGCCTAGTGACAAGTTCAGAAGGGTATTGAGGACCATGAGTGAGGGAACAAGAGGCTGACTTCTAGATTTATGCTGAAGCAGTGTATGTTTTTCTATGAAAATAGTGGCTAGGTTCTGCTACTAATTAATTGTGTATTGTAAGACAAGGGCAAAAGAAGAAAAGAACTAACATTTGTTGAAAATCTCTTACGACCTGGGTGCTGCACATACTGTGTTTAGCTCATTTAATCCTCAGAATGAATAACTCTTAAAGTAGGTATTCATTTTATAGATGAAATAATTGAGACAAGCATTATGGGTTAAATGACTTAACAAAGGTCACACAGCTGGAATTTGAACCTAGTTCCACCTGATTCCAAAGCTTGTTTGCCTTCTATCGTATAATTTACCATGCTAGCTTCATAATCTCTCTGGGGCGCTCACAGTCCTTTTGATACTGAACAATTTGAAGAAGTAGTGGTTTTTTTGGTTTGTTTTAGTGATTCCTTGTTATCAGGCCACTTTAAAAAGTGACCTTGACCTTTAAGCTACAGTTTCATGTTGCCCTAATTTATTGGTGCTATAATGTCCCTAAATCTGAATAAGACAGTAAATGGTTCGGCTGCTACAGAACAGGATGTGGTGGGAATTAACTATAGGATTCAGTGTTACTTGGGCTCTCTCCTGTTGTTAAATAGCTAGGTGAACCAAAGCAGCTTATTTGATTGCTTTTGAGCGTGGGTGTTTTTTTTGTTGTTTGTTTAATTCTTAATTTATATATATATATATATATATATATATATATATATACACATACATACACCCTTGGGCTTCCCTGGTGGCACAGTGGTTGAGAGTCCGCCTGCCAATGCAGGGGACACGGGTTCGTGCCCCGGTCTGGGAAGAGCCCACATGCCGCGGAGCGGCTAGGCCCGTGAGCCATGGCCGCTGAGCCTGCGCGTCTGGAGCCTGTGCTCCGCAACAGGAGAGGCCACAACAGTGAGAGGCCCACGTACCGCAAAAAAAAAAAAAAAATATATATATATATATATATATATATATATATATATATGTGTGTGTGTGTATACACCCTTCTCATGAAATATATAAATGTCAGATAAGGATGAATCTAGAATTTTCCAATTAATTTCTAAGAAGATGCCCTCCTTTTCTTTTATTTATTCTCACTTATCTACTCTTGCCTGTATATATATATTTTTCCTTTTTCCCTAAAAGGAAAAAAAAAAAAGGTTAACTCAAAATTCAGGTTCCAACTCAACCGCTGGTTCTGCTCTGTGTTTTAATTTTGAGTTAATGGGGCCCATGCCCTCCTCAGTGAGATCAACACAAATGGCTACCAACAGTATAATATAACCTCTTTATTTTTATGAACTTTTTAGCAATCATCAAGGTGCTACACCCCTAGTTCTGGCAAAGCGCAGGGGAGTGAATAAAGATGTCATCCGATTGCTGGAATCTTTGGAAGAACAGGAGGTAAAAGGATTTAACAGAGGAACTCACTCAAAACTGGAGACTATGCAGACAGCTGAGAGTGAAAGGTACTTAAGATATCATTTTTTTAAGGGACAAGTCACTTTAAGTGAATCTTTTATGACAACTTTTTGTCAGCTTTATATTTATTTGCTTTCAAGTAAAGTGCTTTGATACTTTCTTTGAACTTATATTAGTCCTTCTGGCTCCAGATTACAATTTAAAAGCTATTAACGGAAAGTACTGTGTGCCCACATGCACAGAATGTTCTGTTAGCCACTGGGCAGGGCAGCCTGCTATATTGGTAGTACAAGTGAGAAGAGCTGAATAAGAGGGAGGGAAACAGGAGTCTGAGAATTTAAGTACAGATCACAAAAAGAATGGAATTTCGAAAAAGGAGGAGAAAGATAAGTCAGGACAAGAACTTGGACAGTATTAGAAAAGACCAAAAAGCTACCTTTCAAAGGTAGGGAATTAAAGTGCTGAGGAAAAGTAAAACAGGAGAGTAAGACAAGACTTAACACAGTTCAGTGATGTGAAAGTGACTTTTACATGAGATGGAACAATGGAAACGTGGGCTTCTGTAAGTAATTGAAGCTAAGATGTAGTGACTGACAGGACCTCAAACGTCTCATCATTTCTCATCTAGAAGCAGTTTAGAACATAGTTCACGGAGCTCTGGAAAGGTGACCAGTCATCTTTTCTCTGGCATCATGGGCTCAACAGGTAAAGTCTCTAGGCCACACTTAGTTGTACTAGCATGTAATTTGGTTGACCACCATGGAGTTTAAGCTTTCCAGGTATTACAGGGGAGGAAGGATGATGAGCTTTACAGTCTCCTCCCAAAATTTTCAGTGGACTAGGGCCCTCATGAGCTATTGACCCAGTAGCAGATTGACCAAGACTTGGAATTAGGAGCCTATGGTCCACTTAGACTGTTGGGATCATTGTTTCTGGGAGTTCCAGATGAAATCCTCTGTTTTTCATAGTTCACCCTTAATTTGATTCTTCTGTGCCCGTGACTCCTTTCCTCCCTCTTCATGGACTGCCTGGTGTACTCGTTGGGGACTGTTAATTCTACTCTCAAGTTTAGGATTATTTTGTTTGTTACAAATACTTATTATTGTCCAAAGAAATTAAACAGTTTTACTTCTAGAACATGCTCCTTATGAGTTATTACTGAAGGCTGGCAAGGACATAAAATAAGAAGCCAGAGGTGCATTGGCAAGCCCTTCTTTCACCTGTGTGCTCTGGATTGGCAGTCAGGGTGCTATAAGCAATTCAATAACATTGAGTTATCTGTTTTTTGTTAAAGATCATGTTCTTGCAAAATAACTTAAAATTTATTTTCGAAACTACTTTAAGCTCCTTTACTGTGAAAAATGTCCGAGAATGTGCATTTTCTTGGTATATATTCAGGACTTTGCTTGGTATATTTTGTTAATAGCCAATTTCTTGTCATCTCTTTATTAGAAATACACTTTATTTTGCCTCAGTTGTGATTACTTATTAACTAAGAAGTGATTAGTCCTTTGAGCAACGCAATATGAGGTATTTATTCCTACTTCTTTCACGTACCTGCCGTTGCACTTCAGCATGAGAACCTGCATTATTTACGGCATTACGTAAAGCCTGTCCTTTGAAACTTGAATTATTAATACTTGTACTACCTAGTTGTCCTATCTTACTCCTGCCCTTCAGTGTCATGGTAGGAAGGTGTGGTTGAAGCTTAAATTAAAAAGCTTAAAGCAGCATCATTGGTTATTAGGGAAAATGCAGATCAAAACCACAGTGAAATACCACTTCATACCCAATTGGATGGCTACAATCAAAAAGATGGACAATAACAAGTACTGGCAATGATGTGAAAAAATTCGAACCGTCATACATTGCTGGTGGGAATGTAAAATAGCATAGCTGCTGTGGAAGACAGTCTGGCAGCTCCTCAAAAAGTTACACAGAGTTACCATACGACCCAACAATTCTACTTTTAGGTATACACCCAAGAAAATTGAAAACACATGTCCACACAAAAACTTGTACATGAATTTCATAGAAGCATTATTTATAATAACCAAAAGGTGGAAACCACCCAAAAGTCCATCGATGATGAGTGGATAAACAAATGGTCATCTATCCATCTAGTGAGACATTATTCCACCATAAAAAGGAATGTAATACTGATACGTGCTACAACACGGATGAGCTTTGCAAACATGCTACATGAGAGAAGCCAGACACAAAAGGCCAAATATCATATGATTCCATTTATATGAAGTGTCCATAATCAGCAAATAGAAAGTCGTGGTTGCCAGGAGCAGGGGAAGGGGCAGTGGGAAGTGGCTGCTGAAGGTACAGAGTTTGTTATAGAGGCGACCAAAGTGTTCTACAATTAGACGGTGGAGATGGGTCTACAACTTTGCGAATTACTAAAAACCACTGAATCATGTACTTTAATTTTTTAAATTTTACTTATTTTTATTTTTGGCTGTGTTGGGTCTTCGTTGCTGTGTGCAGGCTTTCTCTAGTTGCAGCGAGCGGGGGCTGCTCTTCATTGTGGCGCGTGGGCTTCTCATCGCGGTGGCTTCTCTTGTTGCGGAGCATGGGCTCGAGGCACACGGGCTTCAGTAGTTGCAGCATGCAGTCTCAGTAGTTGTGACATGTGGGCTCAGAAGTTGTGGCTTGCGGGCTCTAGAGCACAGGCTCAGTAGTTGTGGCGCATGGGCTTAGTTGCTCCCGGCATATGGAATCTTCCCAGACCAGGGATGGAACCTGTGTCCCCTGCATTGGCAAGTAGATTCTTAACCACTGCACCACCAGGGAAGCCCCTGAATCACATACTTTAAAAAGATGAATTTTATAGTATATGAATTACATCAATTTAAAAAAAGTGAGGGATGGACTTCCCTGGTGGCACAGTGGATAGGACTCCACGCTTCCAGTGCAGGGGTTCTGGGTTTGATCCCTGGTTAAGGAACCAGATCCCACATGCATGCTGCAACTAAGAGTTTGCATGCCACACTAAGGAGCCCACGTGCTGCAACTATGGAGCTGGTGAGCTGCAACTAAGGAGCCTGCGAGCCACAACTAAGGAGCCGGCCTGCCACAACTAAGACCCTGTGCAACCAAATAAATATTTTTTAAAAAATAAAAAAAAGTGGGGGAAAAGCTTAAAGGGATTGGCTAGTACATGGCATTGTGGCATAGCTGTGTAATGATTAGCCTTTTCTAGAACAGGAGATAAAGCAAAATTTTGAATGTATTTAGTATTTTCCAGTTCCCTTATGATTCCCTGAAACATAGCATAACTTCTTAAGGGCCTATCAGTCACGTTGATGAAAAACATTTCCCCACAGCCCCTTATATCCTAAGTTTAATTAGTTCCTTTTTACTAAGGATGGGATAGGTATGGGATAACAGACAGTGTAGGTGACACATGTACAAAAAAGATTACACATGCACACACAGACCATCATGCTAGAATCAGGTATTTCCTAGACAGTAGAAAACATTTCATTGGATCAGGTTGCTATAGACAGTTCTGATTGGCAAAACTTCATGGGCTCCTAGAGAACGTGCAACTGGATTCTCATTTTACAGGTCCCTACCCCACCCGCCACTATCCAAAAGTAGAGTGTTCCTAGGAAAACTTTCCTTAAGCTGAGATGGCATAAAGCAATTGCCTTAGGACTCATCTTACTAATGGATGCACACAATATATCGAGATAAAGCACAGGTGCTCACAGACACAGTTCAAAGATATTGCAGCTGGATGCTGAGTGTAGTTCCTGGGGAAGGAGCTTGGTGGTGCCACTCTTGCTGCAAAATAAACATTGAACACTGTGTTTGCTTTTCGCCTTTTTTTGTATACAAGCAAAAATCCTCTTGGGATTACTTTCAGTTAGCAAACACTGGTAGTAGTGTAGATGTTTCTTAAAAGTGAGGTGGGGCTTCCCTGGTGGCGCAGTGGTTGAGAGCCCACCTGCCGATGCAGGGGATGCGGGTTCGTGTCCCGGTCCGGGAGGATCCCACGTGCCGCGGAGCGGCTGGGCCCGTGAGCCATGGCCGCTGAGCCTGTGCGTCCGGAGCCTGTGCTCCGCAACGGGAGAGGCCACAGCAGAGAGAGGCCCACGTACCGCAAAAAAAAAAAAAAAAAAAAAAAAAAAAAAAAAAAAAGTGAGGTGGCATAAAGCAGACTTTCAAAAAATGGAGGATACCTGTATATCTAACACTTTTAAGTATGAGAGCATGTTGACTCAGACGTAGTCAATAAATTTCATGTAAGTCAAAATTAACCTCTCCTGAACTTCTTAAAGTTCTAATCTTATTTTTGAACTTGCTTGAGTTTTCTTTAAATTTTTGTGTTGTTGTAGATTCCCATTGAAAATTTCTTCTCCTATTGAGAAGATAAATATAAAAAAAAAGTTTGGATGTCAAACAGATTGGCCCATTAAGAAATCACCTTCCCATGAATAGAGATGACTCTAAATGCCAGTAAACGCTGAAGTGCCTTTGTTTGACAGTGTCAAGAAGTAAAATAAAGTTGTAGGTTACCAAAAAAAAAACAACTGTCAATTTTGCATGATGAACCAGACTCTTAAGACATTGTTTTGTGCTGTTTCCATTGTTCTGCCCCAAGGTGGTTGGAAGAACATGAAGAGAAGGAGTTTAGGAAGGATAATAACAGCGGTAGGTAGTTGATACCTATGATTATGGTCATCATGGCTTTAATCTAAATGATACCCTGTTGTTGGTCCTGCACGTTGTGACATAATTGTGGGTGCTAATCCCTTAGAGCTTCAAATTCATCACTGTGCAGCCATCCAAATACCAATGTCAGATATACTGTATTTGTAGTGGTCATATTTCTCACTTATATAGTTACGAAAACCTGAATCAGTGTTTTTATGGTATTTGTGCTACCTTATTTTCAACTAGACTCAGCCTTTATATAGAAGAGGAATAAACATATTTTGTGTTATTCTACAAGATAGAACTAAAACCAGTAGGAGGAACCTATTAAGAGGAATTCCTAATGGCTAGCCCAGTCCAAGTGTACAACAGACTGAAGAGTAAGCATCCATTACTAGAGTATTACAGTTTAAAGAAGGAATTCCTTCATTGGTCAGATTATTGAACTAAATTAATAAAAATTCCCTTTTCACTTTAAGATTCACATACTTTATAGAACAGTTTTTTAGATTTGCCCGTCTTTGCTTATTTCCATTAACATGAATTCTCAAATTTTGAATCATCGTGTTGAATTCTAAATTTCAAATAACCAAATGTGTTTTGCTTTAGTACCTGGTGTAAACAACGCATTTGACCTACTTCAAGACTTCTGCTTGGGACGTTTTTTTTAGAAAAGGATTTTTAACTGACTCTTCTAGATACTAAGCCAAGAAACATAATCATTACTGTTTAGCAGTTTATAGTTGAAGTTAGATTGTCCAGATACCTGCACGTATATAAATCAGTACACAAATGGGTGAGAATATATATATATCTAAGTCAGTTTTCTTCTTGTAAATATTGTATTTTAAGGTTGGTCTTTTCTAAACAATGCAGTTCCTATGGTTTTATGTTTTTGAAATGTGTTGTTTCACGCCCTTTCTTTTCCCTTTGCTTCTCTCACAGTGCCATGGAAAGCCATTCCCTCCTCAATCCCAACCTGCAGCAAGGTGAGGGGGTCCTGTCCAGCTTCCGAACCACGTGGCAGGAGTTTGTAGAGGATCTGGGCTTCTGGAGGGTGTTGCTCTTGATCTTTGTCATTGCTCTGCTGTCTCTTGGCATCGCCTACTATGTGAGTGGGGTGCTACCCTTCGTGGAAAACCAGCCTGAACTGGTGCATTAGAAGAGCCCATGGGAGAGGAGGCAGATGCCAGTGTCCTGGCTTGCATTGTTTGTTCTCAGTTTCTCAAAGTTTTCTCTTGGTGCAAGGCAGTGAGGGCTGTACATTTTTTCTTTTTGCAGTTTTACACATTGTAATCCTTGTAGAAGAACTAACTACATACTGTAGTCACGTATATTGTCCTTAAAGCTACCTCCAACTCAGCCTGACTTCTTAGGAAAGGCTCTGCATAGCCTTGTTTGATAAAAACATGGAAGTGACTAAAGAATGAGAGATAGAGGATGAGACTAGGAAATCCTTGCTACAGAAACCTTACCCTAACATAAGACCAACTAAAGTGAAGTGTTTGAAGGTTGTCTTATATGATTAGTTTTGATTGGTAGTTTTGTTTTGTTTTTGTTTATTTTTGCAAGAGCTGCTTTTCTCTTTTTATTTACTTTCTCTGGGGATATCGGGGGTGGGGGCTAGGGGAGAATGAAGCATTCAGCTTAAAACTTGAAGTGCTTTTTTCAAATCCTGTAGAGCAAATCAGTATTTTTGGAATGTTTGGTTTGTTTTAATATTTTCAAGTCTAGTCACATACCAAACAGAACTTTGGAAAATGAGCTGTATTTTCCTCAAAAATGACTGATTTGATCTTATATTTATTTGTTTTTAGGATAATTTTGATTTTTTTCTAAGCTACTTTGCTTGTTGTTGATATCTGTGACGAACTTGAGAAGTTCATTTTGTTCATTTGTCAGTTTCCCCTAGTGTTTATTTCAGAGTTATTCTATTCATCAAAAATGCAGTCAGAAAACTTTCTCTACTCAGTAGTTAGCAGAGGAAAATAATTCTGATGTTTAAATGTCACTGTAATTCTGTAGTCCTATTATTATGGTGAAAAATTCAGTTCTATAAGCTAGCTGTGTTGTCACAATTGTATTGTAGTTCATAATTTTTTCATTTTATGTGCAATCCTGTTCAGAGGCCCTGTTAGAATTGTGGTGACAATCCCATCCATGTCAGTTGTTCTCTGATGGCAAGAATGGATGGTGTATTTCTGAATTAACAGTGTTGAACACTATTGTACTAGGTGTCGTAAACTCTTTATGAATGCTAATATTATGTAAATTGAAATATGGCCCCCAAACTTTATTGCAGCTTTTAGCAGTTTGAAGTCCTCTTTTGTTAATGATTCTGCTATGTTTTTTTTTTTCTGCTATGTTTAAGTCATATTCTTGGGTTATTAAAAAAGGATATGAAGACTTGAGAATTATTCATTGGGTGTAGTCAGAAAATTATAGTGAAAGAACTAATGGTTTTATTTTTTAGAACATAAGTCATCTAAGCTACTGCTAATTGAATTGTTGCTAGAATTAGAAATTATAATTTAAAGCAGAATTGGTATTTCTGTGATTCTTTTTGCTTCTTAATATTTTCTCTTTTGCATTTATATATCTAGGATTGAGGCATTTTTCTTTCATGTGACTTTATCCTGTCTTAAAGAGCTGTTCTAAAATTCCTGATTTACCTGGCTGCCTCAGGATCAGCTCATAGCATCTTGCTTTTAGGTTAGATACAAACAAAATTAATCATACTTGGTGTAAATACAGCAAACCGTGGTTGTTAGAATGGAGAGCACTAGAACTCAAAGTATATTCAGATTAAAAGCTTTGGAATTAGCTTTGCTTTTGTTTGTAACTAAACAGATGTGCAAAATTGGTTAACATGTATGTAAATATATTGCATTTTTTAAAGATTTGTGTTTCCTTTTAAGTGCTCATTTCTTTGTATTCTATTCTCTGCATTCAGTATTCAGTAATACTACCAATAAACGTATTTATAATCTCTTAATCACAATCTGTTTGCTTAGGTATCGTTTTTCTTTTAATTTAGGATTTTTTTAAGTGGGTTCCAGTTGGCTGTTCATAAAAACAAAGTTTTTTTTTTTAAACCTGTTGTAATAGTTATATCATGTTTCACGTATGTTAGCCTTATAAATGTTCTGACACTAATTTGGTTGAATTGCTTTTGGATTAGGCACCTCCCAATTTTACAGGTCAGTTCACGTGCCTCATCTCATTTCATCCTTGTGTTCACCCTACCCCTGCTGTATTTCCCCATTTTATAAGATGAGGAAACTGATACTAGGAGGTTTAAGTAACTTGTCCAATATCAGACAGCTAGGACATAGTGGAATAGGGATTCCACATTCAGGCTCTATCCCCAATTATGTTTGCTTTTTCCTCCTGCCCTGCTGTCTGTCATGAGTCTGGCAGTGGAACCATCTAGAGTCTTGCCTACTGTCATCTCAGCAACACCTGTTACTAAAATTTTCACTCCTGTTTCTAAATACTTATCTTTTCCTCCTCCTATAATGCACCATTTTTCCACATCCTCCCAGGATTACTAACCCTTCATACTGAAGCTCAAACCCTGGCATGTTCAGAAAACCTAACATAGTTAAACGTATCTGACTGCCCACTTCTCTACCTCTCATTCCTCATCACTTACCGTACTCAGTAAACAGGTACAGTTGACCCCTGAACACTGCAGGGGTTACTAGGAAGTAGGGGCACTGACCACCGCACAGCTGAAAATCAGCGAGTAACTTGACAGGGGGCCCTTGGTATCTATGGTTCTGCATCTGCAGATTCAGCCAACAGTAGATGATCTTGCAGTACTGCACTACGTATCTTTTTTTAAGATTTATTATTTATTTATTTATTTTTGGCTGCGGCTGGGTCTTAGTTGCGGCACCCGGGATCTTTGTTGAGGCGTGCAGGATCTATCATTGTGGCGCACTGGCTCTTTGTTGTGCTGCACGGGTTTCCTCTTCTCTAGCTGTGGCGCACAGGCTCCAGGGCGCGTGGGCTCTGTAGTTTGCAGCACGTGGGCTCTAGTTGAGGTGTGGGCTCAGTAGTTGTGGCTCATGGGCTTAGTTGCCCTACGGCATGTATGATCTTAGTTCCCCGACCAGGGATCAAACCCACATCCCCTGCATTGTAAGGCGGATTCTTTACCACTGGACCACCAGGGAAGTCCCTGTATTTAACAAAAAAATCCGGGTGTAAGTGGACCCATGCACTTAAAACCCTTGTTCAAGGGGCAACTGAATTTTTTTTTTTTAAAGCCTGGTGGGATTTTTTTTTTTTGGCTGCGTTGGGTCTTCATTGCTGCACGCAGGCTTTCTCTAGTTGTGGTGAGCAGGGGCTGCTCTTTGTTGCAGTGCACGGGCTTCTCATTGTGGTGGCTTCTCTTGTTGCAGAGCACAGGCAATAGACACACGGGCTTCCATAGTTGTGGCTCACAGGCTCTAGAGCGCAGGCTCTGTAGTTGTGGTGCACGGGCTTAGTTGCTCTGCAGCATGTGGGATCTTCCCAGACCAGGGCTCGAACCCATGGACCCTGCATTGGCAGGCGGATTCTTAACCACTGTGCAACCAGGGAAGTCCTGAACTGAATTTTTTTTTTTTTTTTGGTTTTTTTGATAAGTTTCATGAGAGCAGGGACTTGGTCTGTTTTTCCTTTCCTATTTGTTCACAGTGCACCCTGTAGAACTCTTTGAACACAAAGACTTTTTTTTACAATAACTGTATTTCTTCTTTTCAGATTTAAACGTGCTTTTCACACGTTTCCTCCAACAGGCTGCATATGTGAATGTGCTGACCATTCTTCTTCCGCAGTATGCCTGCCGCTGGATGGAAGGGCTAGAGTCTTGTACCCCTGGCTTCTTTATGTAAGAGCATGCAGGCTTTCCACTAGTATAGCCTCCCTCACATTTACCATAGGTTTTTTTAAAAAAAGCATAGTTGCTATCTTTTTTACCACATGGTATTAGAAGTCCAGAAACAATAGTCACCTTTTGTTGTTGTTGTTGTTTTATTTTAACCAGACCTCAGTCTTTGACTTGTGAAATTGTTTATGAATGTATCAAAGTGCTTTCAGCTGCAAGAAGCCAAAATCCAAACTCAAAGTGGCTTAAACCATAGGAAATGTGTTGACTTATGTAACTGGAAGCCCAGAGGTAGAGTAGACCCCAAGGGTGACATAATGCAAATCTAGCTCAGTTACCCTCTGCTTTTCGTGCTGTCCTCCCATTTGTTGGTTTTATCCTCCAGCTGGATCTGAGATGAGTCCAGAATTTTCAGGACTGACATGCATTTGTGACCATGTAGAGAAGAAGAAAGAAACCATCTTTCCTCTGGTGTTCTCCTAGGAAGCTTTCCTGCAGAGTCCCCAGCCAACTTCCTCTTGGTTTCATTGGCCGACATTACATCGTGTACCCTATTCTCAAACCAGCCAATGCCATGCACTGATTTACTAGGCCTAGCTTGAAGGATCAGTCATCGGGGAGGGTGGGGTTGGTAGGATTAATGTGATTGGCTTGGACCAATTGTTTTAGAAATAATGGGAGGTGCTGCTGGCGGTTAGTGGGCAGGGCCCATAGATGATTTATGTCTTACAGAACATGGGGCAGTTTAGCACAACAAAGAATCATTCCACATCCCACATGATTCTTTTTTTTTTTTTTTTTTTTTTTTTTTGCTGTACGCGAGCCTCTCACTGTTGTGGCCTCTCCCGTTGCAGAGCACAGGCTCTGGACGCGCAGGCTCAGTGGCCATGGCTCACGGGCCCAGCCGCTCTGCGGCATTTAGGATCTTCCCGGACCAGGGCACAAACCCGTGTCCCCTGTATCAGCAGGCAGACTCTCAACCACTGTGCCACCAGGGAAGCCCCCCACATGATTCTTGAATGTTCTGCTGGTCATTCATATGGGTGGTTTTTTTTTTTTTTAAGTTTGTTATCCGAGCCTAAACCCTAACTCCATTTTACATTTTAAAGTATTTTTTCATACGGTTTTAATATACCCTGAATTTTCTAAGAATACAACCACAAGGTAATTGAGGGGAGATTCTACTTGATTTTGTTCAAAGCTTGACCAGGAATTATACCTCTTCCAAGAAATCTTGTCATTGAAGGCGGTGTTACTGATGATAATTGAGTCCCCCATATAATTCTCTGTGTGGCTACTGATGACTTCATTGTTTATTCTAGTGTAGCTGTGCCTGGGTCTTCACATATTGAAATGCACACTTTGTTATCAATTACTTTCCCTTTATTTTTCCTGTATATTACATGATTTATATTAAATCATTTTATTTCAGCAGTTGTTACTCACTTTTATCTGGGATGTATACTAGAGCTTCTTTTAGTCATCTTGGTATACCTTTTCCTAGTAGTTTATCTTGGAGGGTACACCAGGAAGTAGCATTTCTCAAAGTTAATAGAACACTGAGGAGAAGAAAAGAAGCCAGCATCTGGTTAAACCTTTTAAAATTGTTCAAGCTGAAACAATCCCAGCTGTGCTAGATGAAGTAGGACTTTGGGATCAAGCCCATTCCTTTGAGCTCTGAAGTCGATTCAAAACAGTTTTCTAGGGAGGATCTTGGCCTTGCTATGGGTACCTCCTTGGCTTCCCTCAAAGTGCAGATAGGCTGGCACTCTGTTCAGTCGCTCATGTGTTCATTCTGTTCATTTTACATCACAAACGGACAGCTCCACATAAGGCATAGGGGTCTACGCTCATTAGGCAACAGAGGTTTGGTCACGCTCCAGTTAGATGTCAAGGAATAATACAGTGTGGAGTTCCTTGTTGCCTAGTAGTCATCAAAAACTTAGCTGATAACAGTATTAAGAGAGTATTCCTTGAAAGCTCTTTTAGGTCAGCACTGTCCAAATTTTCTGCAGTCATGGAGATTTTCTGTTTCTGTGCTGTCTGGTGTGGTAGCCACTCATGATTGTGGCTACTCACATTAATTTAAATTAAATTAGAAATTCAGTTCTTCATTAGCACAGTTATCTGAGCCTGAAACCCAACTCCATTTTACATTTAACAAAACTAGCCACATTTCTAGTGTTCAGTAGCCACAAGAGGCTGTTGTATTGGACAGCATTTTTGCAGAAACTTCTTTTGGACAGCACTGTTCTCAAATCTACATTGGGCTCGTCGGGTCTGGGTAGAGCTAGCTACGGAACTGTATTAAGGCAGTGTCCACCACATTTGCTTTTACTGAGCTTTGTTATCAAGTGGTAACACTGTAACAGTGCTTATTAACTCACTTAATCCTCAGCACATTGCTGTTGTATCCCCACCTCACAGGGCAAAGGAGGTCATCCTGAGGCAGGTTGGAAAAACGCCCCAGGTCACACAGCTATTAAGTGGCAGAGCTGGGGTTTGAAGTCTGACAGGATAGGACTGGAGTCTCTTCTAACCGTTGCGCTGTGATGCCTCCGTCTGCTTAGTTGTGGTGCCGTCATCTTGAAGTACGAATCGTCTCGAGGACTCGCCCAGTGTGTTAACCGTTGCATCTATTCTAAGGAAAGTTACTGAGCATGCTTTTGGCACAGTTCTTCAGTATGAAGACCTCGATTGCTTTTT
The DNA here is from genome assembly GCF_025265405.1 of Mesoplodon densirostris. NCBI lineage: Eukaryota > Metazoa > Chordata > Mammalia > Artiodactyla > Ziphiidae > Mesoplodon > Mesoplodon densirostris. Next base: position 58,299,138 of record NC_082673.1, on the reverse strand, counting down.
ACAGCCACAGATAACTGCATTTCTGCTGAGCTTTGCTTCCATCTTATGTTCTCTATGAATTATGTAGTTGATCAGGTAGAATCTCTCTTTCACATCAGATGCTGAAAAGCTTAATGCCAAATTTGGGTTCCACCAGAAGCAATTGTAATATTGGTCATTATGGTGATTTATTAGAACCTCATTCCTGGTTTATTTTATATCCTCATCTTTAGTTTTATTTTCCTATTCTAAATGTTCACTCTGAATTTATGCTATTCTGTATTATTTAAGCCCCCTTAAATCATTTTTGGATCATGATGGGGGGATGGATAGTTAATTAGACAGTTATGAGTTTGGATTGAAAGAACTGCTGCAAAACTACCTGTCAATTTCTGGAAACTAATGACAGAAAATGCATTGACCTTTTGCAGTTGGAAAAAATAGTTTGTGGCCTCCTATTCAGAATGCAGTTATGGTTTTTGGCATGGCTGGAGTTGTTAGTTTACCTCATTTATATATCTCTCCTTGTTCTGAAAAGGATTTGAGTTCAGCTGAATAAGCAGGTATTAGTCTAAACTTTGGAAATCAGATGTCCTGGTTCTATTCTAGCATTTTGGTGAATCATTTGAGTGAAGCCTGAAAAGTCAACATTAACAAGTACTATAATCATAGAATTTTAGAGATGGGGGGCCATTAGAAATCATCTAGAGAGGGTAGAAGACCAAGAAGAACTCAATGACTGTGGTCCCTCAAGTAAGAAAGGGGCAGAAATGTTAGGTGAATCCACTCTATCACTCTTACCTCAACTACACTGCCCCTTACTCACATGGTCTCCATCCCTCCAACCCCCACATGCTATTCTAAATGTTATTTTACAATGTGAGTATCTGGCGTTAGATACGTAAAGATAAACCTTGCATTGTGTTCTGTGTATTTTAATAATTAACCAAAATACTGACCTGTTTAGCAAGCTGATGCTGTCATAAGCCAAGGATGTATTTTCCTGTCACCCAAGTCTCCTTTTTTTTTATGAACAGGAGACTCACCATAAACTATCATCTTCTCTTGGTAAACATTTTAAGTGAGAAATCTTTTCACTTCTCAAAAAAAAAAAAAAAAAACCTGCAGCAAATAACGGACTTTCTCTGTAAAGTGCCTTACACCGTGGAAATGCTGTGAGGAAGCTAAGTAGAAAGTACCAGAGTACCACTGTGTCCCTGGTAAGTCACAGTACTTCTTCTTTTGTTTGTTTGTTTGTTTGTTTTGGTCACACCACATCGCTTGCGAGATCCTAGTTCCCGGACCAGGGATTGAACCTGGGCCCTTGGCGGTGAAAGCGCAGCGTCTCAACCCCTGGACCGCCAGGGAATTCCCCACAGTACTTCTTACTAGAACAACTATTTCTTCAATACTACTGTCTGTAACATACTTTTCATTCAAGTTAGGAGATTGATGGTTACAGGACCATTTGTAAACTCAAGCCCTAGAGTTATAACATGCCCTGCCTGATGGTGTTTAACAAGGCCATTCACTGCCTGGTTCCCTAGTAGGGATGTCTTGTGGGTGTTAATTGAGCTCTTCAATAAGTGTTCCTGTGTGTCCTTTCCCACATCTTTGGAAGCATCTCTAAGGAGAGAAATGTGTGAAGATAGGAAAATAACCCACACCAGGATAATGCTATCACTGTATCTGCTTAGGAATCACTCATCTTAGGGGTATTCACTAGACTCTTCTCCCCCCTTTCTTTTCCCGAAGGATTTGTTTTGTTTTACTTCTGGGTTACTTTTTTCATGTCCGGTTAGTCTGAGGATCAACTTAATAATAAGCTCTGACCAAGGATAATTCCAACTTGAAATGTGCAATAGTAAACCTATTCCTGAGATTTAAAAAAAAAATAAATGGATAATTTTTTTATTTGCTGGAATCATTACAAATTAATGTATGCACAATATATTTCAGCAAATTTTAGTTGTTTTCTTTTTCTCTTTTTTTTACAGTACCCCTTGATGGGCTTTTAAAATTATATGGTATGCAGTGTTAGCACTACAGAATGCTTACGTTTTGTGTGTGTCCATAAGCCAAATTCCTTTTTTGGAGGTTCAAGGATAATTGCTAGCCTAATTCTCTTGCATCTTCATGCTATAAATTGCAAGTATTTAGAAGTGCGGCATTGCAGAGATAGTTGTTTCTTCCTGTAATTGGGCTATGAGAAGGTTATTCTTTGTCACAATAAAAATTAATATTCCCTTTCTTTGGGGATTAATTTCTAAATTTGAAGACTCTGGGTCGGAGTTGGCTGGACTGTTGCACTGAAATTTCAGCCCCTAAGAAACAAAAATAGGTTTTGAAATAGTTTCTAGGTTACTGGCACAGAAAGCTGGCTAAAAGCTATAACTTACTTTGGATAGTCCTAGTTAGTACAATTCCATCAGCACAGGCTGTTCTTTTAGACTCTGACTCAAATTTAGGAGAAAATAAAATGTAAGGTTCCCTAAATTCTTATTCTGTATGTTTAGGCTTGGGTGATTCTCCTTTATTTTAGTAGAGCCCCTGATTTGGGGAGGGGAGACATTTAATCAGATATCAGTTCTGTATTTCACCTTACTGAACTATCCACATTCATTTGTTATTTTAGTTTAAGTTATAGTTTGGATCAGATGGTGCAGGCTGTAGTTATACTGGAAAATGTGTAGTCTTGGAGTTGCAAGATCCTATCTCTACTTGATATGGACTGACCTTGCTCAAATAATTTAGGTTTTCTGAACTTTTGTCTTTATCTGTAAGACGGAAATAATACCCTCCTCAAGATACTTATAATTAATAATAATAATAAAACTGTCTTCTTTGAGTGCTGTGTGTTTGCGTGTGTACTAGGCCCTACAAGGGTTGATGCTGTTGTGATCCCCATAAAGAAGACAAGGCTTAAAAAGTTAAGTATGCTTCCTAAGTTCATGGAGTAGACCAAACCAAGATTCTGTCTAATTCCAGTGATTTTGCGTGTGGCCGTTAGAACATGGTGCTTCTCCTATTCAGTGAGTTACCACATCTGAAAGTACCTGGTACTTTATAGGGACTCAATACAAGTTACTTCTTTTCTCTCAGCAAAATAAATTATGTGATTTACTGACTGAACTCTAGCTTTTTCTTTTTTTAAAAAAATTTTATTTATTTATTTTGGCTGTGTTGGGTCTTCGTTTCTGTGCGAGGGCTTTCTCTTGTTGTGGCAAGCGGGGGCCACTCTTCATCGCGGTGCGCGGGCCTCTCACTATCGTGGCCTCTCTTGTTGCGGAGCACAGGCTCCAGATGCACAGGCTCAGTAGTTGTGGCTCACGGGCCTAGTTGCTCCGCGGCATGTGGGATCTTCCCAGACCAGGGCTCGAACCCGTGTCCCCTGCATTAGCAGGCAGATTCTCAACCACTGCACCATCAGGGAAGCCCTGAACTCTAGCTTTTTATGAGCGAATGATCTACACATTATCATACAATTTCTGATAAGGAAACTTTAATAACTGCTTTATTAATTACAACGCTCATCCATTATTTTTCATACCAGTGGCCTTATAGAACCTTCCATGCGTCATCTCATTAGCTCTGTCAGCCCCTCCTCAGTAAAGGAGCCTCTCAGCCATCAGTAGAGCCCAGAGACCTCTCCAATGATAGGGAGAAGGGAAATGCCCCGGCTTATAACCTCTGAACTGTCTCATCTCAGGTATACATTGGGAAGGGAAGTACCTTTATAATCACCTGTGACATTTAAAAATTCCAAATGTGCACCTTCTAAGACTCAAAAGGGTGATTTCCACTGAGTTCCGTGAGAAAAGATCCAGATGTTAGTGGCCATATTTGCTAAATTCTTTTCGAAGGGATTCCTCTAATAGAAGTGCTCTTGTTGCTAACTTGGAAATGAGGATTATGGAAGCCTATATTTTCTTTCTAACTGAGCTTGTTTTCTGTTTAGGAAGCATGAAACTTTTCTCTCCTGGTTTTTGTATCTGTGATTATGGTGGTGCTGTCATGACATCATCTTGCCTAACTACAAAAATGTTTTCTTGGCTGAGCTTAGAAACCCACTATACTTCTTATGATCTTCAAAATATATGTGTTGGTGCATGGTATGGGAACACACTAGGTCCTCAGTCAACAAACCTTCAGTCATTCTGGAATTCCCATTCTGGAAAGTGGCAGCCCCGGCCTCCAACACAGAGAAGCAATGCCCTTTCTTATTTCTCCTTTGACAAACCCTATACCTTTCCAAGGCCTGCCCTGCCCTAGTCTTGAGCTGTAGTTAGAGGAAAGAGAGATTGAGACTTGGAAGGCAAGCAATTATCTTGTTCTCTGGTCCTGACTCAGATAATGCTATGAGTAGAAGGGGCCCGGAGCTTCCACTCCCCAAAATTACGATTCTCTTTCTACAAACTAAACGTCTACTCCTGCTTAGAATACAACTTCTATCAAATCAAGAGGCTTGTTCTTATTGGAAAGAAATTATTCCCATTCCAAAGTTACGTGGCTGTCCCCTTTTTCTCCTGCTGGTTGTAATTCTTTATTGTCTTTAATGGAGTCCTATGACCCAGACAGTGGTCCAGTTTTGGTTCCCTGGCTTACAACTGCTCAAGTAACATTCTCAGCTGTAGAATAAATATGGACTGTCAACTTATTTTAAATGTCAGCCTTGGGCTTCCCTGGTGGCGCAGTGGTTGAGAGTCCGCCTGCTGATGCAGGGGACACGGGTTCATGCCCCAGTCTGGGAAGATCCCACATGCCGCAGAGCGGCTGGGCCCGTGAGCCATGGCCGCTGAGCCTGTGCGTCCGGAGCCTGTGCTCCGCAACGGGAGAGGCCACAACAGTGAGAGGCCCGCGTACCGCAAAAAAAAAAAAAAAGTCAGCCTTTTAAAATATGTATGGATATATGATATTTCTTGATCATTTAATTCAGGTAAAATAAGTTGTAACAGAGTCGACATTGTGCTTCCAAGTGGCAACAATGGATATGAAAGGAGGAGATGAGGTGCCCCACCTTCAGCACCCAAGGGAGAGAGAGGGAGAGAGAGAGAGACACACACACACGCACACGCACACGCACACACACACACACAGAGTCTCCCTGCCCTACCATTTATCAGATTCATATGAAAACAAAATAAACAAGGCACACCTTTGCACAGTCAGCTTCTTTTTGTGACCAGTAGGCAAAATGGTGTGATGGTGAAACACCTGGGCCTTGGAGTCAGGCAGACCTGGTTTGGATCCCAAGCCCACTGTTAGAACTGGGTGGCCTTGGGCGGGTTACCCACCCCCTCTCCCAGCCTCAGGGTCATCGACTGTTAGCTGACAATAGTAACTAACTGGAGGCTGAAGGAGACAACGCATGTCAGAGGCTCAGAATGGGGCCTGCTGAGCAGTGACTCTCAATTATAAGCGTAATTATGCGACTGCCTCTCCTTTAGGCCAACTGCTACCTAGAACTGTGGCAGCCCCTGCCCTCCACTTTCAAAAGCTTTTATTTGCAGAAAGAGAGGACAACTTCTGTTCTCTTGTGATTGGTCAGGCCCTCAGGTGCTGGCTGATTGGGTTCGCAGATGACCGGATGGCTTCCCCTCTTCTTTGAGCTTTCATTAAATAATACCTTCCTTATTAGCTCAAGAGGATGTGGATCACAGTCGCTGCCAGTCCCCCCAGAACCCTCCTGTAGGGTTCTGTAAGGAAGCCAAGGGTCTTGTAGCTGAGGAACTGCAGAACACTTCCCTCTGAGTGTTGAGAGATCTGAGGGCAAGAACAAAATAGGCCTGTGCTTTCCAGGTCCACACACTTATTCTTCTCTTGTTTGGTCCAAGAGCATCTCTGTAAGGTAGCAGAACTGGGTTTGTTTTTTTTTTTTACCCTCCCCACCTTTACAGAGGGGGAAACTGAGGCTTAGAAGTTCTGCAAGGCAAAACAGAAGCTGAATCTAGGCCACCTAACCCTCCAGGTCAGCTCTCTCTGCACCCGGCTGCCGTCACCAGAGCATTGGAGGCTGAGAGAGGAGGGACACGGGCTAGTGTCCCTGGCGGGTGGGGCTGTCCCCAGCACGACTTATGGAGCAGCATCTCTGCAGTTAGAGAGACCTCCCCACCAGGCCCTTCCTGTCCAGGCCCGCCCTGCAGGCTGCTCAGCGCACCTGCCACCCTCCTCCCTGCCAGTTCCCCAAGGCGAGCTCAGGGGACCATCCCCTCCTCTGCCAGGGCAGGATGTGAAGACCTCCACCAGGCAAATCACATCCATTTGATATTGAATAAAAGGCTGCTATGGTGTCTGAAGGGACAACTCCCTGGTGGGTGATGTCATGCTGTTTTGTTTGTCTCCATGAACTGTGGGGATCCGATTTCAGTTGTGAAGAAAATAGTCTGGGGAAAAAAGTTACTTCATTTGGAAAATTCCAAGAAGCCATAAATACAGTTTGCAGCTGATGAAAGTGCAGTCACAGGCGGACAATGGCTTTGGGATGGAAGCAGAGCTCCCGAGAGGCTGGGTCCTTCACCCCGCCACTGCCATCAGCAGCCCTGCTTCCCTGGTGCTTCTGGCAAAATCCCCAGCAATCCCCTCTCTGCTGAGCAGACCCCATAACCCAGCGGCGAGCTGCCTGGGGACGTGTTTTCCCTGGTCTCCATCCTAAATTGCCTCCTGCCCAGTCCATCCCTGGAGTACCCGGCACAATGGGGCCCGCTTCCCTCTCGTAAATGGTTGACCTGCATTTCTGAGTTGCTGTTAAAGCAAATTAAAAATAATACCTTATTTTGTTGTTTTCCTTTCTTATACACTTTCTAGCCTTGCAATCTCTTGCGAATCCTTTTTGCTTTTCATATTCTTCTTTTTTCCCCCTACAGTTGGCACAGTGAGTGAGAGAGAGAAAAGAGAGGATGAAATTCTATTTTGCTTTTCATGAGAAACTAAAGAGTGTAATTCCCAGTCCAGATCCCCAGCCCTGAGTCAGGTAGGAATAACCACTTATAGCCAGGCAAGACCAGAGGCAGATTGCTTACATCCAGGGGCAAGTTTTCAGGAAATGCATCTCTCTCTCTCTCTTCAATTATATCAAAACAATATGGCAAGATTACAGAATTTTTTGGAAGACAGGAGACGGTCTCCCCAACTCAACCCCTCCTTCCATCCTGTGTCTACCTGGCGCCACGTCCCTAGGTCACTGAGCCCCTTACACTGTCTTCCCTGTCACCCCAACCTCCAGTTTTGGGACATCCTCCGCCTGGGGCCTGGCCTCCACGGTACTCCCAGGCTCTGGGAGCTAGTCTTCCCTGACCCTTGCTCACAGCCTCACATCTCTATCCCTGAATCAGTTACCAGCAGCACCGGGCCTCTTGTGCTCGTGCTGATTACAGGAGCCCTTCCCCTTGGCCTAAGGTCCCCGCAGCACAGGTCTGCCAGCCTGGATGCCCACAGTGGCGGCCTACCACTGCCATCCTGTAGGTGTGAGCCGGGGGCCACCTCAGCTTTGACACTGCCCCAGGCACAGCAGGCGCCTGCCAGGCCACAGGGTCAGGGCAGGGGCTCTGGGACAGGGCGTGGAGCCGGCCCTCCTCTACCTCCCAATCCCGTCCTGTTCCACCCTGTTCCTGGACACGTGGGACTTCAGTAAACATCTGAGGAACCACAGGGGAGGGGGGAGACCTGTGTGTGTCTCTGGGAGGGCTTTCAGCCCCTCAGGCAAAGCATAGCCAGATGATAGAAAAATAAACACAAAGCCAAGCTTCTTTAAAAGTCCCCATTAACCCAATTAGTCAAATCCTGAAGGGGCCTTTGTCTTAATGGAATTCTACTATATCTCAATATGACTTGAAATAAAGGAACCGTCAGTTTGCATTTAGGAAGTGTGGATTTTCAGGCTCATGGGATTTGACTTCTAGACATGAGTAGTTTTTCCTCATAGATCAGGCTGTCCCATAGAAATACAATGCAAGCCACTGAAGGAATTTTTAATCTTCTAGTAGCCACATTTCTAAAAGGTAATAAGAAATGGGTGAACTTAATTTTTAAAGTATATTTAACCCAGTACATCTAAAATAGTAAGATGGAATCAATATTAAAACATATTAATGAGCTATGTTACATTCTGTTTTGTACTAAGTCTTTGAAATTTTACCCTTCCAACACACCTCGGTCTGGACCGGCCATGTTTCAAATGCTCAGTATCCACATGGGGCTAGTGGCTACTATTGCTGAACAGTGCAATTACAGACAAATGTCACCTATCCTGGGAAGGTTCCCTTGAGATATGACCCTAGGAAGTGGGCACTGGCTCTGAGAACACAGCTGCAGCCCAGCAAACCAGAGGCCCTACTCTGAGATCTTAGGACACAACCAAAATCAGGAGGAATCCAAAGCCTCCCCCAATTTTCGCAGTCCTGACATGGGGTGGGATCCCTCCAGACTCATCTTTTCTCTGTAGTCTCTTGTTTCAGCCTCGTCAAGTATGGGTTGATAGGCCAGTTGTGGGACGTTTTCTCCTTCTGGAGAAACTTCATTAATTTACTCAACAAGTACTTACTGGGCAGCTTCTATGTGCCAGGCACTGTTCTAGGACTTGGGATACAGCAGTGAACAAAATAGATTCCTGCCCTTGAGTAGACAGACAAGAAAAAGTAAACAAAATAAGCAGATCGAAGGGTATATTAGAAAGTCATAAGTGCTATGGAAACAAAGGAAAAAATAGAACAAGGTAAGGAAATAAGTGCCGGGATGGGGCAGGTTGAAGTATTAAATTTCATGGTCAGAGTAGGTCTCCTTGAGAAGGTGAGTTTTGAGCAAGTCTGTATGCAAAGATTTGAAGGAGGCAAGGAAGTTGGCCACTAGAGCATCCAGACAGAACAACTAGAGCAAAGACCCTCAGGTGGGCAGGAATATACCTGACACTGTTGTTCGGGAAACAGCAAAAAGACCAGTGTGTCTGGGGAGGAATGGCAAGAGGGAGAGTATTAGGACATGAAATCACAGGGACAAGGTGGTGAGGGGCTAGATCACGCAGGGCCTTGCAGGTCATTGCAAGGACATTGGCTTTTCTGAGAAAATCATTAAATAGAGTTTTGAATAGCATTGCTCTGACTTAAATTTCAACAGGGCCACCCTGGTTGCTGTGTTGGGAATAGAGTGGAGGAGGGCAGGAGCAGAGGCAGGAGGGCTAGTTAGGAGTCTGTTTCAACAATCCAGGTGAAAGATGATGGTGCTTGGACCAGGGTAGTAGCAATGAAGATAATGAAGAAGAATGTTTTCAAGGTAGAGCCGATGGGAGAAGGAATAGTCAAGGATGACTCCTGGGTTGTGGGGTTTTTTGTGTTTTTTTTTTTTTTTTTTGGTTGCACTAGGTCTTAGTTGCTGCTCACCGGCTCCTTAGTTGTGGCACACGGGCTCCTTAGTTGTGGCATGAGAACTCTTAGTTGCGGCATGCATGTGGGATCTAGTTCCCTGACTAGGGATCGAACGTAGGCCCCCTGCATTGCGAGCATGGAGTTTTATCCACTCTGCCACCAGGGAAGTCCCAACTCCTGGGACATTTTTTTTTTTTTTTTTTTTGCGGTACGCGGGCCTCTCACTGTCGTGGCCTCCCCCGTTGCGGAGCACAGGCTCCGGACGCACAGGCTTAGCGGCCATGGCTCACGCGCCTGCCCGCTCCGCGGCATGTGAGATCTTCCCAGACGGGGGCACGAACCCGTGTCCCCTGTATTGGCAGGCGGACTCTCAACCACTGTGCCACCAGGGAAGCCCTCCTGGGACTTCTGCTTTGAGCAGATGGTAAGATGTCAGGGCCATCGACAGAGATAAGAAAGGCTGCACATGGGCAGGTTTGTGGGAGAAGACCAGAAATTCAATTTTGAACGTGTTGAATTTGACATGTCTGTTCAACATCCAAACAGGAATATCAAGTAGGCAGTTGGAATTATGAGTCTAGAATTTGGGAAAGAGATCAGGGCTGGAGATACAGATTTGAGAGTTTCCAGCATATGGGTGGAATTTAAAGCCTTGACTCAATGAACTCATCTGAGAAGTGAGTACAAAAAAGAGTATTCCAAGACACTCCAACATTAAGATGTTGGGAAGATAAGGAGAACCAGCAAAGGGGATTGAGGAGTAGTGAGTTAGGAAAACCAAGAGACTATTGTGTCCTGGAAGCCAAAGGAAGAAAGTGCTTCAAAGAAAAAGGTGAGAACTGTATAGAATGCTCCTGACAGGTCAAGTAAGATGTGACTGAGAAATGGGATTTGGCCATTGGATTTAGCAACATGGAGGTCACCGCATTCTTGATGAGAGCAGTTTCCAAGGCACGACAGGAACAAAAGCCTGACTGCTGTAGACTTAAGATAGAATATGTGGGACAGAATTGCAGACAGTGAGTACAGATAACTCCCTCAGGAGTCTTGTAAAAGGGTAGCTGGCAGGGTAAGTGAGGTCAAGAGAAAGCTTCTTTTAAAAATCAACTTCAGGCAATTCCCTGGCAGTCCAGTGGTTAGGACTCGGTGCCTTCACTGCTGCGGCCCAGGTTCAGTGTCTGGTCGGGGAACTAAGATCCTGCGAGCCGTGCAGCGTGGCCAAAAAATAAATATTGAGGCATAATTTACATTTAACACATTTGAAGTATACAGTTCAATGGGTTTTGACAAATATATACATCCATGTGACCACCACAACAAACAAGGTATATAACACTTTGATCAGCCCCCCCCAAATTCCCTCGTGCCCCTTCATGGTCCTTGTCACCATAACTACCCCCGTCCCCAGCACCACTGATCTGCTTTTTGTCACTGAGATTAGTTCTGCCTTTTCTAGAATTTCATATGTTAAATCATACGTGAGGTACTCCTGTGTCTAGCTTCATTTGCTCAACATATTTTTGAGACATAGCTCCATCTTTTATATTGTTAAGTGGTATTCCATTGTATGGATATATCACACTTGATTACCCATACACTCGTTGGACATTTGAATTGTTTCCAGTTTCTGGCTATTATGATTGTCTTGGCTATGAACATTTGTATACAAGTCTTAGTTTAGACATAAATTTCACTTTTCTTGGATAGATATCTAGGAGTAGAATTGCTGGGTCATATCATAATGTATAATTTTATTTAAAAATTACCAAAATGTTTTCCAAAATGACTAAATAATTTTACATTTTAACCAGCGATGTATGAGTTCCAGTTGCTCTACAGAGTTACCAAACACTTGATACTGTCAGTCTTTAAATTGTAGAGGAAGTTTGGTTGGTTTGTTTACAGAGAGTTCTGGTATACTGTTGGCCCAGCTTTCCCTAATGTTACCATCTTACAAAGCCATGGTATATTTGTCAAAACTAAGAAATTAACATTGGTATGAGGGGCTTCCCTGGTGGCGCAGTGGTTGAGAGTCCGCCTGCCGATGCAGGGGACACGGGTTCGTGCCCCGGTCCAGGAAGATCCCACATGCCGTGGAGCGGCTGGGCCCGTGAGCCATGGCCACTGAGCCTGCGCGTCCGGAGCCCGTGCTCCGCAACGGGAGAGGCCACAAGAGTGAGAGGCCCGTGTACCGCAAAAAAAAAAAACCAAAAAAAACCCATTGGTATGATACTAATAGCCCAACTACAAACTCTGATCAGATTTCACCAATTTTATCACCCATGTCCTTTTTCTCTTTGACACCACATTGCATTTAGTCAGCATGTCTCAGTCTTCTCCCATCTGTGATCGTTTCTCTGTCTTCTCTTATTTTTCATGACCCTGACAGTTTTAAAGAGTACTGGTCAGGTATTTTATAGAGGGTCCCTCATTTTGAGTTTGTCTAAGGTTTTCTTATGATTGAACTGGGGTTATGGGTTTTAGGGAAGAACACCCCAAGGGTGAAGTGCCCTTTTCATTAGATCATACCGGGGGGTACATGGTAACCACATGGCTTATCACTGGTGGTGATGTTACCTTCATTACTTGGTGAAGATGGTGTCCACCAGGTTTCTTTCCTATAAAGTTACTGTTTTTCCCTTTCCATATTCTACTCTTTGGAAGTCAGTCACTAAATGCAGCCCACACTCAAGGAGAGGGGGTTTAAGCTCCACCTCCTGGAGGGGGGAGTAGCTACATGTATTATTTGGAATTCTTCTGTAGAAGAGACTTTCCTTTTTTATTAATTTACTATTTATTATCAGGTACTAATACTTAATAATTTGTTAAATCATTTATTTAAAGAGAAAGCTTTCTTTATAAAAGATGGGGAAAATAACAGCCTGTCTGTATGCTGCTAGAAATGATCCTGTAGAGAGCTAAATTTTGTAAGAGTATCTTTGGCTTCTTCAGTAAGTGTTGAAAAATTTTTTCACTCTTAGAGTCTCTGTCATTGCTCATAATAATTTCACTTTTACCCGTAGTTAATTTCCTTAGGCTCTATTGGAAGTCAGGCGACCTGAAATCAGGACGGTTTGCCCAGATGACCCCACGCTGGCTGAGAGCTCCACGGAACCAGGCGTCAGGTCTGGTCATCCAGCAGAAGCCCTTGGTACCTGTGGGAGCGGGTGGCCTCTCTCCCAGGCTCCTCAGCCAACAGGAGCACAGTGCAGCAGGGAATTCCAGGGCTGGGGAAGAGCCCGTGTTTTCCTTTGGGTAGGAAAGAGCGGGACATCTGCCATGGGGAGCTGGAGCAGCTGGAGCCCTCTGGAGGGGACCGTGAGGGAGAATTCTAGGAGAAGGAAACAGCAGATGGAGCCCCTTGGCTCCAACTCAGAATCCAGAACCATGGGCCCTGTGTGTCTTCCTTCCCCTCACTGGAAGGATGGAGCTCTGGGAACAATGGCCAGGGCTCCGAGCTCTGGCTGGGGGCTCAGGGAAAAGGGAAATCTGAGCACCCCAGGGCAGGGGATGAGATGGGCATGAGCTTGGAGGCTCAGGCTAGAAACTCGGTGAGGGAAGAGACAGCCCGGGAGAGAGAGGCCCGGGACAGGCCCTAGGTCACTGCCAGCCAGCTTACCAGCCCCGCCTCTGCAATCCCTGCCCTCAGAGAGCTCTCCTCTGGTTCCAACTGGGGAGTTCCAGGCCCACACGCCTGGCACCGCAGGGTGCAGGGGTGGTGGGAGAGAGTGCGGGGGACAAAGGTGACATATCCTGGGCGGCAGAAATGACCTCCAGGCATGTGTTTTGCAGAGGCTAGCAGTATGGTGTCTGCATAGATGCGTGTATCTGTAGATGAGTCAGTCCACACCCTGCCGTGACACCAGCACTGTCACCATTGAAAGAAGGGTGGTACGTTCCCTATCATTCAGAGAATACCTCTCTTTTCAACCAGCGGCCCACGGGTTTCTCATCAAGATAGTAATTCATTGTGCAGGGAAGGGAACTTACCATGTGGAAATTCCCACTTCCTCCCCAGAACAGCGCATGCAGTGTAAACCTCAGTAAGAATCCACCCCACTGCCCCCATGCCTCCGAGGGCAGCTTTGCTTTTTGGAAGACCAGCCACCCTAGGTCTTATCCAAAGTCTCAGCCCAAGTCTGAAAAATGCCTGAGACATACCTAGGAGCCAGTCTCCCGAGCACCAGTAACCTGATTGATTGGAGCAGGTATCTAAGGTGCTTTCTGCTCTGCATGTCCTTCTTCTGACAGCAGCACTTCGGCTTTCCATGGGGAGTGCTCTTCAACCTTCTCTGTTCCTGTGCTTCTGTAGCAGCGCATGGCCCAGGCCCCAGGGGTGGAACCAGAACCCAGGCTGGGCCAGTCAGAGGCAACTTCAGCAGGCACTGCTAGACTCGAGTTAGGGCACAGCCTGCCCAAGAGTGGAGCTGATGCTGAGGGAAGGGAGGCCGAGAGGAGGGCAAAGTCCTGAGAGCATCCTCGGAGCTCCGGCTGCAGCTGGTCTTTTCATTAGAGAACCAGGCAAGTTCCTCTCCATCTCTCCCTCCCCCTCTCCTTCCTTCCTCCCTCCTTTCCTCCCCTCCTCCCTCCTTGCCTCCCCTCCTCCCTCCTTTCCTCCCCTTCTCCCTCCTTTCCTTCCCTCCCTCCCTGCCTTCCTCTCCTCCTCATTCTTCTTCTCTCTCTCTCCTACTTATTTTGCCACAGTCCAGTTTGAGTTTGGTTTTTGTCTCTTGCACTAGAATTGTTCCAAAAAATACTCTAATGGCATTTCCACCTCCTGTGCCAGCAGAAGCCCCTCTCCCACCTTCGACACTTACGCTCAGGTTCCATGAGGCTACTGAACCATCACCAGCCCACAGCCCCTTTTGTCCCCTACAGTGGGAAGTGAGAACATATTTTTAAACTGAATACACGTATCTTTCTATTATACCAATAAAACAAACATTTATTTTTTTAGTTAGAGAAGAGGGGGAGAATTACTCATAATCCAGCTACTGTGAGCATTTTAGTTTATTTCCTTACAAAGGTTTCCCCAGACACACTTACATAGTTACAGCCCAGCCCACGCACAGCATATGCTGCTGTTATCACTGTCATCATCATCATACAGGTATTATCATTAGCATTTCTCTCTTTCTGTGGTTTTTCAAAGTCTATTTTTATCGGCTTCCCTTCAGTTGTTGTAAGGTTGGAAAGTAAGTAAATCACAATGTAAACCCACTTGTTCAGGTGAGAGCTCTTAACTATAATTAACCAGTCTTTTATTGTTTCCGGGAACCTGGGTTTCATCACCTGGAGTTTTATACTGATGCCTGGGTCGCACCCCTAGAGATTCTGATTCAGAAGGACCCAGGGTGGGTTCCAAGAATTTATATTTCCAAGCAGCTGCCAGGTGATGCCAGTGCTCAGGTCTCAGCGTGTGAAACTCACTTGGGGCTACAATGCATTTGCTATTCAGTTGATACACAAGCAGATTCAAGCATGAGAAGCGCAGATATAGATGAGTCCCAACTTTCAGGCTGAGTCATTTACTAAACCACTAACTCATGCACCTGTGGTCTTTCAGAAGCCTACGATTTCTTGGGGGCCAAGTTTCCAAGGGGGGTATGACCTAGAGCTTCACGCCTAAAGCCTCTGGGATCCCCCAGTTTCACAGAAGCTGAAAAGGGGAAACATTTGTGAAGGGTTTCTTTCATTGCTCTTTTCTAACCTTCGCCCAGTTGGTTAGAGGTTAAGGGGCAACCCACAGCAGTGGGAGATTGGAGCCTTCAGTTCACTTTCCTATTTATTTAGTGTGGGGGACTCTTCAGGGGATGCGATGATGAATAAAACATGGTTCCGGCCTGTAGGAGCTGATGACCAATGGAAAGATGAACACAAAATAAATAAATGCCATGTAACCTGAGAAAGAGTGAGGGTCGAGCAAGGCAGGGTTCCCTGGCAGCACAGAGAAAGGCACTCGGGCTGCCTCAGGGGGGCGGGAGGCTGAGCTGAGTAAGACTTAGCAGTTGACCCTTGAAGGGAGGGGGAAGGGCACCGTGGCTGATGGAACAGCAAAGCCAAAGAGGTAGGAAGCATCGTGGTGCTGTTAGGTGAGGGGTGGTGAGAAATGGGGCTGGAGGACAAGGTGGGGCGAGGCCCAGACGACCTCAGCTGGAGGGCGGTTTGGAACCTCTCATGTTTCTGGTCCTTGAGCCCAAGAGCCCAACGTGGAGCTAGCATGGACCGTTTGAGGATTTTCAACCAGGCCGCTAAGTGGAATGACGTGGTTCTCCGCTCAAAATGTCACCTCGAAGGCAACACATTTGGTCAACCGTTCCCTGAGCTCCTGCACACACCCAGCCACCGCAAGGCCCCGTCAGTAGCTTCTGTAGTGGGAACCACATGTCCGTCCAAGGACCAGGTATTGGATTGGCTTGCTAGTAATAGAGAACCAAATAGCAGTGGCTTAATTGAAATACAGGCATATTTTCTCTAGAAAGCAGTCCAGGGTTCACAGAGGGGCCCTGTGGTCAAACTCAAGTACTTCTGCCGTTGGAATCCACTGTCCTTGACTGCCTTGCTACTCAAAGCATGGCCTGCTGCCCAACTGCGTCAGCATTGCTGGGAACGGGTTAGAAACACAGATGTGGCCTACTCTGTAGCCCAGAACCACAGTCTGCCTTGTAACGAATTCCCAAGTGATTTACTTGAATAGCTGTAGTTGAACAGGTTGGCCTAATCACTTACTGCAGCCCAAGTCCCCAGATGGCTCACCCTGGGAACTTGGGCTTTGGTTAGGGGAATTTGGGGAGGGTCCGAGAAAGCAGGGGTTTGCTCTGGATTGGGTGCTGTCAGGAAACGGGGCAATTCTATGGTCAAGTATCTTAGTAAGTCTTATCTGTAAGGAGGGCAGACCAGATCAAAGCTAAAGTTACAAGTGGTAAAGAAGCAGCTGTCATTGATATTAGCCAGGAGAGGGAGATGTTCAGTATTTTGTGGTTGTTTTTGTCTGTGTTTGGTAAAATTATGAAGTGGTCCATTTGACTCACTTTATTACAGTCACAGAATGACCTTGTCTGACATTGGTGTTCTGTGAGATGGTTTATGTCTAACAAGAGACATCTAGGGACTTCCTTGGTGGTGCAGTGGCTAAGAATCCGCCTGACAGTGCAGGGGACACAGGTTCAAGCCCTGGTCCGGGAAGATCCCACATGCCGTGGAGCAACTAAGCCCATACGCCACAGCTACTGAGCCTACGCTCTAGAACCCGCGAGCCACAACTACTGAGCCCATGTGCCACAACTAGTGAAGCCCACGTGCCTAGAGCCTGTGCTCCACAAGAGAAGCCACTGCAGTGAAAAGCCCACATGCCGCAACAAAGAGTAGCCCCTGCTCGCCGCAACTAGAGAAAGCCTGCGTGCAGCAATGAAAACCCAATGCGACCAAAGATAAATAAATAAAATGAATAAATTAAAAAAAAATCTAGGCCAGGTTCTAACAAAACTAAGGCCTAGCTGAAAGTGTCAGGCCAGTTTTCAGATGTCAGGGGCTGCTTTTTTCTTTCTCGACTTCAAAGACTGAGAACCAGTGTTTTTGTTCGTGGCTTCCTTTTTCGAAGTTGCCTCATAGTCCAAGATGGTTGCTAGAGCTCCAGCTATCACATTAGTGTTCTGGGGCAGAAACAGGGGAGGGGAGGGTGGAGAGACATTTCCCATCTCCCTTAAAGAGGTTTTTAGGAAGCCCCACCCAACCCCTTGCATTTATACCTCATTGGCTGTCCCTAGTTTCAAGAGAATTGGGAAATACAGTATTTTAGCTGGGTGTGTGGCTGCCCCTCCCCAGTCAGTTACTTTCAGTAAGGCAGAAGGGGAGATGGGGTATAGAGTAGGCACTGGCAGTCTCTGTCTAAGGAAGGGAGGCCTGGGCTCTGGATGGGGAAATTCTAAGGCCTGGAGGGTGACGAGATTTCATCTTCTCCTCCTTATCAATATTTAACATTCCTGCTACTGGTTGGCCAGAACCTTCACATTAAAGAAGAATAAGCCTGTCTCCAGGGTCAGCAAGAAATTCTTGCAAAGTAGAATTTGCTTCTCAGGTTTTCCATACCACTCGCCGGAAGAGCGGGAGGTGTGTAAATGCACAAGTTGGAACTCCCCCCGCCGCCACAGGTGGGAGAGCTCTTGGAACCGGAAAGGAGATCTCGGAGAAGAGTTGTTCTGCTCTGGCCCATCCTTAGGGAGGATGAGCAGTGGGAAGAAGACAGCTAGAAACAAGGTATTGGAGCTGAGGAGAAGGAAGCATGCCTTCTTTTTTATTTCATACACCAGCACAAGAGTGGGCATCCCAAAGGTCAGCCGTCTGCATACACAGTGGTGTCCTAGTAATGCCCACTCACAGTGACGCACCCCACCTCCACCACACAGGTAACCACCAGCTCAGGTAGAACTCCACTCCCTTCAGAGTGTCCCCAGTCATTTTCCGGAAGCCCCCAAAGGGACTCGTCACCAGTGTCCCTTTATTGCCAGGTTTATTGCCTCATTTAACAGAAGTTTACTGAATGCCTTCGAGATACCAGGCCCTGTGCTAATGATGTCATATGAATGATTCAGGTGTCAATGAGAGAGATACATCACAGACGGTAGAGGGCTGACAGCTTACTGAGGGAAGACACAGAATAATCTAAAAAATATACCCTCGTAAAGTATGGAAACGCTGTGATGAAAAAAATCTGACAGTGACCAACAGGAGATGGGGTGTTCCTTAAAAATACCCCAAGCATCCGTGTGTGTTCCCGCTTTGGGGCACAACTTCTTTCTGCAGGAAGGAGTTTCCCCCTACACATGCCCGTGACTCACTTCCTTCAGGTCTTTGTCCAAATGTCACCTTCTCGATGCCGCCTTCCCCGGCACCCACCCCCAGCCCCTGACTCCCTAGTTCCCGTCCCTGCTCTATATTCTCTCTAGTTTTACCACCTACCATCTAACATCTTATATCCTGGTTTATTGATCGTCTCCCCTCCCCTCCACTAAAACTTCCTTCTAAGAGATGAGGGTTTTTGTCTACTTTGTCACTGCCCCCAGGGTCTAAAAACAGCACGTGATAGGCCTTCAGTGAATGTGTCTTGGATGAATGAATGAGAGAGTGCATGACTGCGTAGCACAGGAAGGGGTCGCCAGGGAGGATCCCTGGGACCACGACGGGGAGTTTGTCTTTGCCTCCTTGGGAAGCTGATGAAGCAAGGGCAAAAGTGATTTGGTTTGTGTCTTATCACTGCTCCTCTGGCTCTTTTGGGCAGAATGGCTTGGAAAAAGCCAAGGTGGAAATGGGGGCGTGGGTCAAGGTGGGCAGCCATGCAGTGGCTGAGGCAAAAAAACGGCCCTTGAATAAGACGGCTGGGCGTGGCGCTGGAGGACACCGGGCAGATCAAGGGACCGTTTGGAGGTGGGTGGGACGAGATTGTGCTGAATGGGACGGGTATGGGACAGGAGTGGAACCTGACCCCTAGAATTCTGGTTCCAGCTGCTTGAGACACGCAGATGGGAGGGAGAACAGGTGGGGGCAAGTCAGGAGTCTCCCTTGCTCCCAAGGATGTTTTCCCTCTCCTGCTCTGCGCCCCCCCCGTCAACATCTGCATCCTGCGAAGGGGCGTGGCCAGAGTCTCAGCGCAGCCGCCAGGATGGTGCCCATCGGGGGGTCCTACAGCCGTTCAGGTGTGCGTGAAAATGTTGCCTTGTCACATCCGTGAACCAAGAATGTTGCACTGTGGCCGTCAAGCCGGCAGCCAGCCGCCCCCAGCTGTGCACCCTGAGGGGATTCACGATGGAGAAAAGCAGGCTACCGGCCCTAGATCGCTAAGGTGCACATCAAAGGCACGATTTCAGTGAGCCCAGACTCTTGTAGCTTCGCATACATTAGGAAAGCGCTACGTTCATTAACTTGAGATGTCTGGTTTTCTCTAATTAACAGTAATTTTTTAGTGTTCTGACTACCTAGTTTTTGTTGCAAAAACTCCTATATACCCTGGCTCCTCCCTTACCCCTTGGGAGCAGTCCCTCGGGGCTATCCAGAGAGGCTGTCCTCCAGGCTTAAGTCCTCAGTTGTGTCTGCCAAATAAAACATAATTCTCAACTTTTAGGTTGTGCTTTTGCTTTCAAGCTGGGCCTTGACCCCTGCTGAGGCAGCCATACTGGGTCCCAAGCAGGGCGGGGCTCTGCCCATCCCCCCACCTCTCTGACCCTCACCCCTCTAGGGTCCAGGGCTTCACCCCAAACCCTGTCCCCCTCCCTCTTTCCTCTGCAGCGTCCCTGCTCCAACCCAACCTACCTGGCTCCACTGACGAGAAAGACCTGCTTTACACGCCAGTGTCCCAGGGACAGACGCCTGGCCCATCCGCTTGGGAGCTGTCCAGATAACTCTCAGCCCCCAAGGCAACCGCCAGCCAGCACTGAAGTCGGTGCAGGAGTCAGAAGGAGTAGGGCGAACTTGCCAGAGCCAGGAACCCCCAGGTGACACACACTCCAAGGGCCCAGCCTCCTCCCAGGACTCTGTCCCCCGTTCCAGGGGGACCAGAAGAGGCCTCTGATGAGCCCCCGTGCCACAGAGCTGAGTCCAGTCTCAAGGTGTGCACGTTCTCACTTTCTCTACTTTCCTTCCTGGCCCTGCCTTCCATTCCCCAGAGACGCTCCCATCCCATCCCCACCCCACCTCCTCCTTGTCCTTTGTCCGTGTTCTCTGGGTTCTTTGGCCTCTGTATCCTGATTTCAGAGTTTGGGGCTGTGTGTTTCATCTCCTGCTTCTTAATTCCTACAGGCTGGAGGGTGTGGGTTACACTACTACAGAGTGGAGCTGGCGAGCACAGACTGCAGCTGACAGGCCTGCGTTCAAGTCCAACCTGCTGCAGTGTGGCCTTGGGCAAGGAAATTAACTTCTCTGTGCCTCCCGAGAAGTGAGGACACTAATGCCTACTTGAGAGGCTCCTGGGAGGGTTCAATGAAACCCCGTTTGCAAAGCACCCAGCCCGGTATCTGGTGTGCAGTAGGGACACAGCTATTATTCTAGGGTGACAATACTCGACAGCACACCAGGCATTCAGCAGGTGCACAGTGAGTGCTCGGTGGCAAGATGGGCTGAATCTGGGTCTTTGGTTGCCTCTAGGGGATTAGGCACTAGAGCATGTGTTTCCGTTTTTCTCTGGACCTGTCTCATATCTGCAGGTGTGGAGAAGTACAGGCTGACCTCTCATTTCCTCAGAGCCTGAGCCGGCAAAGACACAGCGGGTCAAGTTCATGGGTAAGTGTAAAAACTGACACTGGCCCCTCTCAAGGGGTGAAGAGAATCTTTCTCACAAAAGTTTTCACTATTCATCCCATGCTTTTTCCCCCTAAAAACATCCCTAAAGCAAGAACAGGCTTTGAGGCAAACTTCTGCCTCAAAGACAGATTTTAGACAGATTTTAGAGACATTCTTTGAAGATCTTTTTGGTCCCATGTGACCTGTTGCAGTGACTGAGGCCCTAATAAAGAGCAATGGGCATCTCCATAGCAGGTGGTCATCATGACACCTCCCTGATCGACCCTGACCTGGGCATCAGGTCCCGGACCAGCCCCAGGCATATTTTATATCCATATATATCCTCCTGTCATCCCCATGATAACCCCATTCTACAGGTGAGGAAACTGAGGCTTGGCAAGGTCACCCAGCTGGTAAATAGCAGAACCAAGTAGTGCAGTCTGTTTGACCTGTCCCAGCCCACACTCCTGCCATGGGGCCACTCCCTTTTGTAATGGGGTGAGCACTGGCCTAGAATCTGAGGATCCAGCTCTGAGCCAGTAACACATGCTCTCCCTGGAACCTCAGCTTCATTACTTTCTAAACGGGGGGAGGAAAGGCCACCCTCCCACTGCCCAGGTGAGGGTTCTGGGTGGGGGCAGGAAGAGAGTAGAGTGAAAATAAATTTCTTTTAAATTTATAGCTAACCAGATTTTCTCTTGCAGCAGTTTATATCTGTTTTCCCTAATTCAGGGAACTGTGAATATGAGAAAAGCGTTCAGCCGTTTGAAGAGTGCTATTTAACTCATTACAAAGAACAATTCTTCTGAATCTGAAAATTTTCTAGAAGTCACATGTCATTTTCACTTTCACCTATTAAAACTGAAGCTTACATTCAGCGTTTTAAAAAGCGTCCCGGTGCAGAGGCAACCAGTAGCTGGCGGCACAGGCTTGGTCTCGGGCCGAGCCAGAGGTCATCCCTCCCTGGGAGCACAGACCATCTCAGCAAGTTGCCGTCTTAGGCTAAGACCTGAACTTATTTTGAGAGAAAGAAAGACCTGAAAAAGGTCACAATGAACCAACAGAAAATCTTCAATGTCTGTCATTATCTTGACTCACTGTGGGCTTGGGAGTGGGCTGCACACATTCCAGCAGCCCAGCAGGAAAAAGCTGGGCCGTGAGGAAATGGAGTTCCTGGGCTGGAGTGGAGCCCAAGGCCTGTATGAGATCCCTTCACACATCTGCTTCCCTCATAAGGGATCCCTAACTCCCAGGCTCTGCCAGGTAGAAACCAAACTAGCGCTGGGCCAGGAGCCAGAGCAAGGGCTTACCTGGTAGGAACATCTGCTAAGCTCTGAACCAAATGCAAAAGCTGCTATTTTAATGATCATAAATTCCTACAGCAGGTTCCCCCAGTACCCTGGCTACCATGTTAATGGAATCATTTTTCAATTTACTGGGTACAGAGGAGACCCAGTGCACAGGGCTGAGCAGATGTGTGTGTGTGTGTGTGTGTGTGTACACGCCTGCATTTTTCAGGAGTAAGGATATTTGCATAACACAGATATCGTTGCAGATACCAGATAAACAGGAAGTTTCAGAACCGATGCTGTTTCCTTTTGCTGTGAATCAGCAGCCTCTTTCTTCGCATACAGAAATGGTGAAAATCACAGGGTATGGCTCTGGAATGTGCAGTACAGGAGAAAGAGCACAAAGGTTTCCAGTCCCCTTTTTTGGTGGGGGGCTTCCCTGGACACCCAGCCCTGCGCATGCTCCTCAGGCCCGCACTCTCCACCTGCCTGGCTTCCTACAGCGCTTCAGGAGATGCTTGGGTGCCAGCCCTAAACACATTAGCCAAACAGTGTCCAGCTGCACAACATTCGTTTCACCAGTGCTTGGAAGAAGCCCAGCCAGGAGGGTGAGGGAGCCCCTACCTCCTGGTTCCTGGCCCCAGGTTTGTGTCACAGGCCATGCGGAGTAAGGAGCACGCCCTGGACTTGGCACCAGAATCCCTGGGTTCAGACCCCTGCTCCAGCCAGAGAGACCTTGGGCCACCCGCTTTCCCCTCTGAGGCTGGGTTTCCCTATCAGTTCCGTGGGGCTGATAATGGCCCCCTGCAGTTTGGGGGCTGTAATACATGTGAAAAGCAGGAAATATAAAGCAGCAAATAAAAAGCACACGTTTTGAAGTCAGATGTCTGAGTTCAAAACCCAGCTCCATTGCGTTCTGGCTATGAGACTTGGGGCAAATTACTGAACTGTTCCAAGTCCATTTGCTCATCTATGAAATGGAGATAATAGGAATAGTCTAACGGAACCCTCGTACACTGTTGGTAGGAATGTAAATTGGTGCAGCCACTATGGAAAAAAGTATGGAAGTTCCTGAAAAAACTAAATATAGGACTAGCATATGATCCAGCAATCCCACTCCTGGATACGTATCTGGAAAAAACAAAAACACTAATTCGAAACATTACATGCACCCCAATGTTCATAGCAGCACTGTTTACAATAAGCAAGACATGGAAGCAACCCAAGTGCACATCAACAAATGATTGGATTAAGAAGCTGTGGTATATATATACACAATGGAATAATACTCAGCCAAAAAAGAAAAAGAAGAAATACTGCCATTTGCAGCAACATGGATATACCTAGAGAATATTATGCTTAGTGAAATGTCAGAGAAAACAAATACTGCATGATATCATTTACATGTAGAATCTAAAAAAAGATACAAACAAATGTATATGCAAAGCAGAACAGACTCACAGAAAACAAACGTGGGTACCAAAGGGGAGAGGGAAGGTGAGAGGGACAAATTAAGGGTATGGGATTAACAGATACAAACTACTATGTATAAAATAGGTAAGAAACAAAGATGTACTGTACAGCACAAGGAACTTTAGCCATTATCTATCCTGTAATAACTTATAAGGGAGTATAATCTGCAAAAATACTGAATCACTGTGCTGTACACCTGAAACTAACAATATTGTAAATCAACTATAATTCAACTGAAAAAAAGAATAATCTACCTGACAGTCCGTTGAGAGGGTGAAATGACATATCACTTAGCACCCAGCACAGGGTCTGGCTCACAGGAAACTCTCCACTGTGTGAACCAGTTTCCCCACTGCCTTCTCCCCTTCCTCCGTCCTCCTTCCGCCTGCCTCATCCAACACGGAAAGACCCGTGAGCTAGGGACCACTGCTGAGCTTCACCAGTGACTGCCCAGCACCTGGCTTGGCATGTAATAAGGCTTAACAAATCAGTTGAATAAAAGAACAGATGTTCCTGGTTCATAGCAGGTGCTGAGGAAATATAGAATATGTATGTATGAAAGCCACAGACTGCATCATGCTCTAGTTTTGAAATCCCTAAAAGGGGGCCAGTATAGAATAATGATTACAGGCATCACGGGCTTATACAGCAGTCAGATCTGGTGTGTCCTTTAACTTCTCTCAGCCTCACTTTCCTGATCTGTAAAATGGGCACAGTAGTAGTAACTCACCCACGCTGAGTTGTTTTAGGGTTAAATGAGATAATACATGCAAAATACTTAACACAGCGCTCTGCACATAATAAGCATGTAGAGGAATGTGTCGGAGAAATCGCAGCTTCAAGACCCTAGAGGAAGATTCAAAGACTTGACTTTTTTCCCCAAGAGGACAAGCCTTGGGCCTGGCAACCCTCTTGCCTCATTTCTCTTGGTTCCCTCCTTCCCAGCAGTATCTCTCTTCCGCCTTAGGCCTGGTGGTCTTTTCTTGTTGAAGAGTTGGTACTTCTGAAGCCCTGCTCCCAC
The DNA here is from genome assembly GCF_025265405.1 of Mesoplodon densirostris. Classification (NCBI taxonomy): domain Eukaryota; kingdom Metazoa; phylum Chordata; class Mammalia; order Artiodactyla; family Ziphiidae; genus Mesoplodon; species Mesoplodon densirostris. The sequence goes on along the minus strand of NC_082673.1, from coordinate 58,274,749 downwards.
CACCCCTGTGGGATTTCTGCACAGGACAGCGAGCTACGCCTCACTGACCCCACTCTGCTACTCTGCATGTGTGTGTGGGTGCATGGGTGAAGGGGTTTGGGAGGCTTGTCTCTGCAAGGAACACAGCACGCTGATCCAAGTATTTACTCTGGGGCTTGGATACATTGGATGCAAGGGCGAAGCACCAAGGTCTGTACTCAGATAGCCTGACTTTGCATCAGAGCTCTGCACGGACAAGCTGTCTGATCTCAGACAAGTCTGCTACCCTCTGTCAACCTCAGTTTCCTAATCTGTAAAATGGGGATGTTAGTTATAGGACAATGAGCACAAAGCCTGGCATGTTAACATCTCACTTGTTCCCTCCATGAGCCCCATAAAGTAAGTACTATTATTGCCCCATTTCACAGATGAGTAAAAGGAGACCTGGGACTCCAGCTCAGATCGGCTGCCCCCAGAGCCTGTGAGCTTCCCCACTGCACCATCCAGCCTCCCTTGTCAGCCCTGCTCCTCTTCACTCGTCTCCTACCGGGGGAGGCAAGGGCCAGGGGGCTGAGGAACCCACGGCCAGTGTGCGGGCCACTGAGTGGGCCAAGCTCCAGGATGCAAGCCCTGCTGGCTCTCCTGGCAGGTCAGACTTCTGGGGCTGGCTTCCTACTGCCCCCCTGCCAGTCAGTGCCAACGAGGGGTAACTCCCCCGTCGCTCAAATGAAATAGTCAGGATGACTGCCGTCAGCTGCACTGACGGCTCTGGATTAGCCACTCGAACTATTAGATTGACACCTTGGGAGCTGAAATTAGAGGACCGAGGACTGAACAACCTTAGCAGCAAACACAGAGCTCTGCCATATCCTTCTGCCTTGCCCCAGTTTCCCCTATTATTAGCACCTTGCATTAGTGTGCCACATTTGTTATAAATGATGAAACAGTATTGATACATTATTATTATTTTTTTTTTTTTTTGGCCATGCCACGCGGCTTGTGGGATCTTAGTTCCCTGACCAGGAATCGAACCCAGGCCCTCGGCAGTGGAAGTGCGGTGTCCTAACCACTGGGCCGGCAGGGAATTCCCAATATTGATACATTACTATTAACTAAAGTCCAGAGTTTACATTAAGTTTCGCTCTTGATGTAGTACATTCTATGGCGTGGACAAATGCCTACTGATATGTATCCACCACTACAGTACCATACAGAATAGTTGCACTGCCCCCCAAATCCCCTGTGTTCTACCTGTTTATCCCTCCCTCTCCTCCAGTCCCCCACCTCTCACCTCCTGCCCCAATCCCTGGCAACCACTAATCCTTTTATTGTCTCCATAATTTCACTTTTTCTAGAATGTCACATGTAATAGTTGGAATTATACAACATGTAGCCTTTTTAGATTGGCTTCTTTCACTTAGTAATATGCATTTAAGATTCCTCCATGTCTTTTCATGGTTAGATAGCTCATTTCTTTTATCACCGAATACTATTCCTTTGTCTGGAGGTACCATAGTTTATCCATTCACCTACTGCAGGACATCTTGGCTGCTTCCAGGTTTGGGCAATTATAAATAAAGCTGTTATAAACATCGGTATACAGGTTTTTATATGAAAGTCAAGTTTTCAAGGAGAACAATTGCTGGGTTGTATGGTAAGAGTATGTTTAGCTTTGTAAATAGTATTTTTAACTTAATTTTACTTTGGATATTATGTGTTTTAATGGGAGTGCTTAAGTTGTTCTGGGGATTTGCAATTCTTTCAGCAGGAGCAGGATATTTCTCACATACAAAGGTCTAGCTCTCCATCCTCTCTCCTGTCCCCACCTCTCAGCCTCTCTGTCCTTCCCCACTCTCCGGGGACACAGACAAATCTGCTTTCAGACCCACCAAGCTGGGGTTCCATGCCAAGGCCTGGTTCGCACCTTCTCCAGGACAGGGAAGTAATTGTACGGCTTTTACAAGCAGTTAAAACTCAGCTTCTGCTGAGTGTACACAAAGATGTCATTTATGTCAAGCTAAATCGTTTAGAAAGTCAATAGGATTTACAGTAAATTTTTGGCATAATTCTGGAATATAACTGAACTCATTGTACACACATTATTAGGTTCTTGAATTTTAATATATTTCATTTCTTTCTCTTTCCTGAATGCTGTTTTCTTATTGAATTGTTCCGTCTTCTTGATACACATACCTCTACTTTGGAAAATCACACTCGTTTTTTACTAGCTCAACAGGGCAGGAGGTAGGCCTTGTTTGTCTTCGTAATGCCTAAGTAAATATTTATTGAATGAATATTTTGGAGAAAACTATCTTGTTTTTTCCTCCAGTTTGAAAATGTCTTTCCATGGGAGTCAGTCTTTACAGATATATGTATGCATGAGCATCATTGCAATGTCATTCACATACTGATTTAACATGTTTTTAAATGTCCTCTTTACTTCCCCAGGTCACAGTCTTAGAGGAGACAGTCAAGTCCATGACCAAGGGCATGAGTTCAACCTCAAGGGCATGTCTCTCGGATTTCCAAGCCCCTGAGTCTCAGGCCTTTCTCACGAGGCTCTGCTGCTGTCAGGGTCCTTTACACATAGTCCCTTGGGGCCCCACTGGGGCCAGCTGCTCCTGACCCCACTGAGGGTCTCTGTGTTCACGTTCTCCAGTGGTGCCCTTGGGAGACCAATTTATAGCGGAGCCCCTGGTACATTGAGCCATTGGTACTGCAGTCACCTGTAAGCTGACAGCTCTTCCTTGGGTTTTCATTCTTACCAAACTCCTCAAAGGAAGCCAGCTGCGTTTGATTTGTTTGGCTGGTTTGTTTCACCTCTGGGTCCTTCCAATGAAGAAATGGACCCTCATTTCCAGAGAGCATTTTGAATGACTGTCACACTCAAAGTCTCTCCTCCTACTGTCCCAGGTGTGGCCCAAGAAGAGCCCTGCTCACTGAGACCCTCCTCCCCGCTCAGGAGGGGGACAGCCCACCATCCCCTGCTTTGCTCAGGGGTCCTGCTTCTGGTGTCCCGGGTCTTGATCCTCAGCCCCAGTGTCCCTTACGTCTTTTCCCCGGAAGCCCTAGGAGTGAGCTCTCATGAAAAGCAACGTTTCTGTGACCCTCCCTCCCATTGCAGAATTCCTGTGGTGGGCATGCTGATTGGCCCTGCTTTAGTTAGGGGAGGCTGAACCGCCCAACAACTAGACCACCAAATGCATTGACTCAAATACGACAGAAGTGTATTTCTAGATCAAATAGCATCCCAGGGCTATATTCCAGGTCAACAGGTGGCTCTAAGCCACATGGCGATTCAGTGACCCAGGGTCCTTCCAGCTGCGGCTCCATCATCCCCAAGGGCCCTGAGCCCGTGAAAGGGGAACAAGAACATAAAGGAGTCACGCTGCCGTCTCGAAAGCTCCGCACACTGCACTGCCTGGAAGTCAGTCTTACAGCCGCCCCACCTGCAGGAGGGGCTGGGAAACACTGCCCGGCTCTCACCCAGCAAAAGCGAGAGAGAGATGGGGTTTGGTGGAAAGCCCACAGCCCCGCCACAGGCACCGTTCCTCTTCCCCCATTCCAGTCCACCCTCCCTTGCCTTCCTGCTCTCGCCCCATGTGCCACCCTTGCAATGTGACATATTGAAAATGTTACAACCTAGGAACTAAGACAATCAAGAGTTGGCCACCTACGGCTTCTAAGGAGCAGATAATAGAATCTGCTCACACATCATTGCTGTCTTAGTAACACACGCCATATCACAGCACTGGTCTGCATTAGCATTCTTGGAGTTTTTACTTTGTTTGCTTTAAAATTTATTGTCTGTGCTGTTATTCATTATCCCCAGGCCTCACTGATGTGTACCAGCTCCAGGGGAAATAAAAACCAAACATCTTCCCTGAGCACAAATGCATTTCAGAGCTTGGAGCTCAGCATCAGTCTTGTGATATTAACCTTTGGATAAGTTCTCAGGATCCCATTCAGACACATTTGCCTTCATGATACTGTTAATGGAAAACCGGACCAGACTTGGGGTTACAGGCCTTGACACCTCCACCCCCATTCCAGCTGAGGCTGGTTCCTCCTCTACCAAGGTACCAGAGAAGTCAAGTCAATTTAGGGGAGCACTGGATATTTATTGGGTGTCCTGTGGAATAATGTGCACTTTGGGCTTGGAGATGGGGGAGGGGCGAAGGGGGGATCCAATGTGGCACCTCCAGAATCTGTAGTGGTCCATGGGAATTTGTCCAGCTGGAGGTAGCCATCTGCCTTAGGCGACACTCACCAATTTTTTTTGTCACCTTAGGCTCCCTTTTCTCTTTCTAATTATTCCAAGTGTGAGTGCATCCCAGCCGGGCCCGCCTTTGCTATTAATCCGCTGACTGACCTCTGCTCGTCCTGACACCCATGCCTCACCGTCTCAGGGCTTAAGAACTTGCTGGCACTCTTCCGTGCGTGACTTTGGTAACCACACCCCACCTTTCCAGGTTCCGCCTTCTCCATCTCGACTGCCCCCTGCCTGTATCTGTGCCTGAATTCCCCCGTGAGAACTTCCCGATGCTGCCCCTCCCCCAGGCCGGCCCTCAGGGGAGCCAGTGCCTGGACAGCAAGCGGACACCTGAGGGCGTGGACATCGCTAGAAGCCACTCTCCTCCCCCTCCTCCTCAGTCTGCAGAGGGATTAGTTCTTCTAGCCCCAAAACTCTCTGTTTACTGTCCTCTTCCTGCCCCACAGCCAGGGGCCTCCTGTGTGTGCTGCGTGACCTTGGAGCCTGCACAGGTAATGAGGGTCACTCCCACCTCAGAATCCTCTTTCCTGCTGTTTTTCCTAGCCTGGAATTCCTGATCTGTCCCTTTCTGCCTGCGTCCTCCAGAGAGCCCTCTCTGATGAGCTCACCGAGATTTCTCGAGTTCTACCTCTGCTCAGGTAGCTATTGCTGAAACCGCACAACTCAGGTGGGACTCGAACCCAGCCAAAACCCAGACTGGGACTTGAACCCATGGGCTGGGACTTGAACACACTGTCTTTTTTTTTTTTTTTAATTTTTTAACATCTTTATTGGAGTATAATTGCTTTACAATGTTGTGTTAGTTTCTGCTGTATAACAAAGTGAATCAGCTCTACATATACATATATCCCCATATCCCCTCCCTCTTGCGTCTCCCTCCCACCCTCCCTATCCCACCCCTCTAGGTGGTCACAAAGCACCGAGCTGATCTCCCTGGAACACACTGTCTTTTAACTGAAATCGCACACCTGGTCTCAGGAGTTAATGAGGCTCAGGTTCTTTGTGTCTCAGTGCAGAAGGAATTCAGTGAGAGGCAAAGTGAAAGGTAAGAAGAGGATTTATTTAGAGAGATACGCAGTCCATAGACAGAACTCAGCCTGTCTCAAAAGGCAAGAGCGGCCCTGAAATGTGGCGTGTTTAGTTTTAATGGGCTGGGTAATTTCATAGGCTAATGAGTGCGAGGATTATTCCAACTATTTCGGGGAAGGGGCAGGGATTTCCAGGAATCGGGCCACTGCCCATGTTTTGGCCTTTATGGTCGGCCTCTGAACTGTCGGCACTGGTGGGTGTGTCGTTCAGCATATGCTAATGTATTACAGTGAGGGTATAATGAGGCTCAAGGTCCACTGGAGGTTGAACCTTCTGCCATCTTCGGCCTAATTGGTTCTAACCAGTTTATGTCATATCCACAATGGCTTGTTTTAAAAGTTCTGCCCTGCCCCTTTCCCTCCTGTTTCACTACCAGGCCCAGGTGAGCAGGCCTTAAGCAGAATCCTCTACTGGGGCAAAAACTCTAGATTTTCTGCAGGAAGAAACTACTGGAATTATATCAGAGACAATCAACTGCCCCTCCCTGTTAGTTAACAGAAGAGTTTAGCCACAAAAGGGTGGAAAGCACACCTTGCAGTGGTGGAGAGTGTAGAGGTACCAGGTGAATCCACTCTCTAGTGACTGTGGTCAAAAAGGAGTAACCCCTCCCTTTGTTTTGTGGCTGTGTTTGCAGCCTCAGTCAAACCGCGCTGCAGATGGGACTCGAACACAATCTTCCAACTGTAACTGCACAACTTGTCTCAGGACTTAATGAAGCTCAGGTTCTTTATGTCTCGGCACAGAAGGAATTCAGCAAGAGGCAAAGTGACAGGTAAGAAGTAAATTTATTAGCATCATATGCTTTGTAAAGAGGTTGTGGGAAAATGGGGCCTAAGAGTGAGACAGGAAGGGGGCAGGGCACAACCTTTAAAAGAATGACATGGCGGGCTTCCCTGGTGGCGCAGTGGTTGAGAGTCCGCCTGCCGATGCAGGGGACATGGGTTCGTGCCCCGGTCCGGGAGGATCCCACATGCCGCAGAGTGGCTGGGCCCGTGGGCCATGGCCGCTGAGCCCGCGCGTCCGGAGCCTGTGCTCCGCAACGGGAGAGGCCACAACAGTGAGAGGCCTGTGTACCGGAAAAAAAAAAAAAAAAAAGAATGACATAGTCCGACGACACGACATTGGACAAGTCGACCTCCACTAGACGTTGAGCCTCAGTATACACTCACTGTAATACGTCAGCATGCTAAATGACACACCTGCAGGCACCGTGACAGTTATGAGGCCGACCAGGGAAGGTCAACAAGTGGGTGGGGCCCAATTCCCAGAAATCCCCACCCCTCCAAACCTCCTACTCATTAGCCTATGAAATTACCCGGCCCTATAAGAACCGACAACCCCGTACCCCCGCTCTCTTGGCTTCTTGCCTCTCTCACCTTCCGAGATGGCCCACGCTCTGTCTATGGAGTCTATGGAGTGTGTTTCTCCCTGAATAAACCTTCTTTCTCTTTCCTATGGCTCGCTCTCGAATTCTTTCCTGTGCAAAGCCAAGAACTCAGACTCGAAAGCCATCCCAGGGACTTGGACGTGACCTGGGATGTGCCCATCCTTCTCACTCCACTCTCTCTCCTGCAACAAGAGAATGGTCATGTCCCAGGTCTCAGGCGAGTTCCTGGGACGGGCGCCAAGTGAGGGTCCTTGGCTTCGAGCGGGAGAGAATTCAAGAGTGAGCCATAGTAAAGTGAAAGCAGAGATCCACATTCCACAGGCAGAATGCAGCCCATTTCAAAAGGCAAGAGCGGCCCTGAAATATGGAGTGGTTAGTTTTTATGGGCTGGGTAATTTCATAGGCTGAGTGGGAGGATTATTCCAAATATTTTGGGGAAGGGGCAGGGACTTCCAGGAATCAGGCCACTGCCCACTTTTTGGCCTCTTATGGTTGGCCTTGGAACTGTCATGGTGCCAGTGGATGTGTCATTAAGCATATGCTAATGTATTACCATAAGCGTATAATGAGGCTCAAGGTCTACTGGAAGTCGAATCTTCCACCATCTTGGAGCTATTGGTTTTAACCAGTTTATGTTGTATCCTCAATAACTATGTCATTCTTTTATTTTCCTTTTTAAAAAAATTTATTGAAGTGTAGTTGATTTACAGTGTTGTATTAATTTCTGCTGTACAGCAAAGCAATTCAGTTATACATGTACATATTCTTTTTCATATTCTTTTCCACTACGGTTTATCACAGGATATTGAATGTGGTTCCCTGTGCTATACAGTAGGATCTTGTTGTTTATCCATTCCATATATACTAGTTTGCATCTGCTAATCCCAAACTCCCAATCCTTCCCTCCCCCATGGCAACCACAAGCCTGTTGTCTACACAGTAAGTCCCCTACATATGAACAAGTTCCATTCTGAGAGTGCGTTCATAAGTCCAATTTGTTCGTAAGTCCAACAAAGTTAGCCTAGGTACCCATCTAACACAATCGGCTATATAGTACTATAACATTTTTAATCTTACAGTACTGTACCTTGAAAACTACAGTAGGACAGTACAACAGCTGGCATACAGAGGCTGGCATCGAGAGAACAGGTAAGAAGAGTTACTGACTGGAGGAGGGAGAGGAGGTAGGAGATGGTAGAGCTGAAGGATCATCAGCAAGAAGATGGAGGGCAAGCTGCAGTTTCACTCACACCTGACGTAGATGGCAGAGGTTCTGGTTCTTTGCTGGAACCAGATGCATGTTCGCATCTTTGAAAGTTCTCAACTTGAAGGTTCATATGTAGGGGACTTACTGTATCTGTGAGTCTGTTTCTGTTTTGTAGATATGTTCCTTTTTGTCATATTTTAGATTACACAAATAAGGGATATCATATGGTATTTGTCTTTTTCTTCGCTTAGTATGATAATCTCTAGGTCCATCCATGTTGCTGCAAACGGCATTATTTCATTCTTTTTTATGGCTGAGTAATGTTCCATTGTATATATATATACCACATCTTCTTTATCCATTTATCTGTTGATGGACATTTAGGTTGTTTCCATGTTTTGGGTATTGTAAATAGTGCTGCTATGAACATAAGGGTGCATGTATCTTTTTGAATTATAGTTTTGTCTGGATATATGCCCAGGAATGGGATTGCTGGATCATATAGCAACTCTATTTTTAGTTATGTCATTCTTTTCAATGTTGTGCCCTGCCCCCTTCCCTCCTGTCTCATTAAGAGGTTTGGGTGAAATTTTTATTCCAGATGCCTCCAGAGGGGAAAGTGTCTCTGGGTGTGGTCCTTGGACCACCTGCCTCAGAACCACCAGTGGCTCTAGTTAAAATGCAGATTCCTGGTCTCCTTCCCTAAGACCTGGTGAACCAGAACCTCTGAAGGTGCGGCCCTGGGAATCTGCATCTGTATCAGGCGTTGTCTTAGCTTGGCTGTAGCTAGCTGTCTGGCACAGGATGCTGTCACCTTGGCCCTTCCACCCCAAGTAACTTGCAGCATCCCCTGGGATCCTAGGGCCTCCTGTTTCCGTAGCTGAGAACTGGTAGACCCACCTTAAAGCTCCAGGCCAAGATTCACCTCTGGCTTTGGCATATCATCCTACACAATTTTGCCTAAGTGAGCAATCTATAAATATTTGCTGAACTGACCTAGGACCTTTGAGGGCAGGGTCTTGTCTCCTCTATTTCTTTGGGGCCACCTCCTGGCACATAGTAAGTACTCAATCTATCCCTGACAGTAGGTTGATTGATGAGGTCACAGATCCAGGACACACCTGCAAAAAGACATGGAAGAGGAGACGGTAGCTTTAATTAATGCTGCCCTCTCCACTCCTCGGGATCTTTCTAGAGGAAGCGGAAGCTGCGTTGCTTATGCTCACAATCCACAGATTTGCAACTGGGCAGGGACTCTTGGTATGAGTCAGGAAAGGCAGACATCAGCACAGGTGTGTTTTCTAAGAAAAAACCAATACTGGTGAGTGAATGAGGTTGACCTCAAGTGTCTTGACAATGGCTTGGCCAGACTGAACTTGTGTACAGAGTTTTGGGTTTTGTTCTCTGGTTTCAGGGCCATGTTGACAGTCCTTGGTGTGCTTCCTGGGTCTCAGCTTAAAGGGAGAAGACAGAGCCCTGAGACATGCAGGGAGGGAGCCCACCAGTCATGGACATGGCTGCAAGAACACTTAAACTTTTATGGGTAAAACAAGTTTGCTCTTAAGCTAAAGACCAAAAGGAAGTTGGAGAAAGCTTAAGTGAGCCCTCAGACAACAAGCTAAGAGATAACCAAAGGTGAATGGACTCTTGTTGTAGCTAGAAAATGCACATAAACACACATGGGAACAAGTGGGAATTATTGGCTCATAAAGATTGTTCAGGCTTGTGGAAAGCAAATGACCTTTATTAGCAAGTATTTACAGAGCAATATTACAGACTAGCCTCTCTGCTGGGATACAAGAGGTATTCGGAACAGCCCCTACCTCAGGGGATTTACAATCTGGATGGAGAGCTAAACTCTCTGGAGAGAACTACACAAAGGACCTCAAAAGTAAGCATGCCTGTCTAAATGGCCAGGAAAATTCTTGAAGGGACAGATTCTGGGTCTTACGTTGAATCCTGAATCTTTAATTTTTTAGTATCTTAAATGCTTATATAGATCACCTCTACTTGTCTTAGGCTACATAATTGCAAGCAACAGAAACAAACTCTGACTGGTTCAAGAAGAAAAGAAATGTAGAAAAGTATAGTTGGGAACTAGGCTGATAAAATCAGCAGAAACCACAAGAGGCTGGAGAGTGGGAAGTACAACTGTATAACCCTATAGGAACAACCTGGTAAGGACACCACTGTCACCACTGCAAGGCTAGGATTCTAGGGCTTCCAATTCTAAGTCATGCCCACCTTCTAGCTGCAAGGGAGGCTGGAAGTTTCTGAATTTTAGTGGGAGGTGGGGACTCATGCATGAGATGGGGAATTCCCCAAATATTGGAAGGGGGTTCAGCTTCAGGGCAGCCAAAACAAATGACAGATACTCACCACACCTTCCATATCTAGTACAGGAACAGAAAGTATGAATGTGAAAGAATAAACATTTCCAGTTTTAAAAAAGGAATACTGCAGAAAAGGAATCATGCAGGTTACCAATGCAATAAGATTCTGCTCAGCGGGAGTTGGGAAAGTCTTAGGAGGAAGGGGAACCTTAAAGAGTTTGGAGGAATGGAATAAATGGGGAAGAGGTAGGGAGGGTTCCCAGGCTGGGAAACCATCCAGAGGTCAAAATTAGCTACATGGGTATGGGGGTAGGAAGGAGAAAGCCCAACCTCCCTACCAAGCCAGCCTTCTCCAGGCTCAAGGTCTGACATGGGAAGACCCATCTCATCCAACATCTGTTGTAGATTCTTCAGCATCACCCAGAAGTCCTATTTATCATATTTATATCATTTATCGAATAACATCAAGATATTAATTATCGTGAGAGTGGCATCACCAGTACTCTGACAATCTTTCACTTTTAAGTGAATGTTTAGTCAATTTATATTTAATGTAATTAATGTATTGATGTGGTTATTTGTTATTTGCTTTTAGTTTGTCCACTCTATTTTTTATTCCTCTGTTCCTTTACCCTCCTTTCTTTGGAGTTAATTGATTTTTTTTGAATTATATTTTAATTTATCTACTGGCTTTTTAGCTATCCCTATTTGCATTCGTTTTCTCTCTCTTTTTTTTTTTTTTGGCTGCGTTGGGTCTTCGTCGTTGCATGTGGGCTTTCTCTAGTTGCGGCGATAGGGGGCTACTCTTTGTTGCGGTACACGTGCTTCTCATTGGGGTGGCTTCTCTTGTTGCGGAGTACAGGTTCTAGGTGTGTGGGCTTCAGTAGTTGCAGTGCATGGGCTTCAGTAGTTGTGGCTTGTGGGCTCTAGAGTGCAGGCTCAGTAGTTGCGGCGCATGGGCTTAATTGCGCTGCAACGTGTGGAACCTTCCTGGACCAGTTCTCGAACCCGGGTCGCCTGCATTGACAGGCGGATTCTTAATCACTGTGCCACCAGGGAAGCCTCTGCATTTGCTTTTCTTTTTTTTTTTTTAAGTAGGTGCTCTAGGGATTATAATAAATATCCTTAACTTTCCACAATTTACTTAGAGTCAATATTGAACCACTTCACAAAAATGTAAGAATTTTGCAACCATATAGTTTCATTCACTGCCTTTTCTATGAGCTATAGTTGTCATATGTACTATATCTACATATGTTGTATACTTTACAATACAATGCTATACATTTTGTTAAGAGAAAAATAGACTCTTACATGTACCCACATATTTAACGTTTCTAGTGGCCTTCATTACTGATGATCTGAGGTGTTATCTGATCTCATTTCCCTTCAGCATAAAAGAACTTTCTTTAACATTTCTTGTAGTTCGGGTCTGCAGGTGATTAATTATTTTATCGATAGTTTTCATTTATATGAAATTGTCTATTTAGCCTTCCTTTCTTTAAGTGTATTTTCTCTGAATATAGAATTCTGCTTTTTTTTTTCCTTCCGGTACTTGGTACACAGGGTTTTGGGCAAAGTTAATTCTCACCATTTTACAAAGACTGAAGATGCCAAAACTATAAACAGAAGTCAGAAATTATGGCTCCAGGCCTCTTGTTCTTTGCTAATTTACTCAGTTGTCATCTTCCCGTCACCACCCATCACCCTACTCCTTCAATGAAATGAGCTTGCCTAAGAAAGTGTATCACGAGTTACGTATACTGGGCTGGGAGGACCCCCCACCCCCGACCTCTTGTTAAATAAGGACACCCTGTTATGAAGCTTTTTTTTGTCTTTTATTTATATTTGAAGGGCTACAACATTCCCGTTGCCTAAGAGGTTTGGTTTATCATTAACAATGTTCTTTAAACTTTATCTACATCTTGGCTGGCGCAGCTGGAGGCGGCAAGGAGTGAGAGCTGGTGTTGACTCCTCAAGCCTATATACACCAGGAAGCTTCTGGCACCTGCTCCACTCAGATTTTTCCTCTCCAGCGCCCCCCATACCAACTTTTTAAAAAGCCACAGTGGTGGGTTCTCCTTAAAAAAATACCCCTGCCTTCTGATGAAACTGTGAGAGAAGGTTGATTTTGAAAAGAGCTTAGTTTCATCAGGGTTATAAAGTTGGCCTGAAGGCTGCATGGGATGTACTTTTTAGACATTTGAATTCAAATGCTTTTAGAAAGGACAGGCACCACCCATCTCTATTAGGTTTTGACTGGCTCCTGCAGGCATTTAGGTTTGTAACCCTTGTAGCAAGTTCTATCTGGGGGCATCTAGAAGAGGACAAGGCACCCGAGATTTTGGCTCAGCCATTGGCACCTGAGTAAAGGGTCCAAAGACCAGAGAGCTCAGCAGTAGTAGGTTCGTATCTGAATATAATCATCAAAGACATAGAAACACACTCCCTAGGCCCCAAGTACCAGCCCACCAGTTCCAGGCCCAGCTGCTATCTCAAGTTATTTAAGTTCCTCTTTATGGTTACACAAGATAGAGTTGGAAAAATCTACCTGCACAGCCTAATTTTATATCTCAAAACTCAAGCCTAACACAGTCACATTTGTAGTCAATTATCATGAAGAACAAACTTGGGTACTCCTATACAAGTCAGGAATGTATTAAACTGAGTATTCAGTATTTACTTGAATGAAGTGAAACTGAGCTGAGTCCTTGGAACTTCAGAGGAGATCTTTGAAATCCAACGGGAGCTGCTAGAGCCACAGACCCAGGGTTGAATGTTGGCTTTTTCAGCTTCTAGGGGCCACCTGTACTCCATGGCTTGTGGTCCCCTCTTCCATCTTCAAAGCACATCACTCCAGTCTCTGCTTCTGTGGTCAACCTACTTTCTCCTCTGCTGAAGTCAAATCTCCCTCTTGAAGGACACTTGTGATTATATTTAGGGCCACCCAGGATAACCTCTCATCTCAAGATCCTTAGTTTTATCACATCTGCGAAGTCGCTTTTGCCATATAAGGTAACATTCACAGGTTCTGGTGATCAGGATGTAGACGTATCTTTGAGGACCCACCAACCTGGCAAATGCCCATCAGCCCTCTGGGTTCTGCTCAGACTTTCTTTTTCTCTTCTGAGAGGCCTCCCGCATGTTCAGGGGTCAGGCTCCCTAGTGTAGCATGTCACACACCAGCTTGTAATTGTCTTTTTGTCATTCTTCTCTCTCTTCTGCTTGAGAGCTGGGATCTCACCCATCTTCTTCCTCTTGGTACCCCTAAGGTCTGGCACATAATATGTGCTCAATATATGTTTGCAGGAATGAAAGTGCCCTCTGACAGAGAACTCCAGGATGAACAGCCCTGATGAAGTAGGTACAGAGTTCCCCTGGTCAGGGTGATAAAGGACCTGCAGAAAGCAGGCCCATAACTGGGTGTGCTGGCTGGACAGGTCACATTATGCTCTGGAGGGGCACCCCTTGTGTTTGGAGCTGAGAGCTCTGCATAAGGTGTAGAACAGTTCACCAGCAGTAGAGCCCTGGGCTTCTCAAGCCACGTGTGCTGCTCACTGCAGCTTTCCTGTTGCCCTGACCCCAGGAACACAGCCCCCTTGGAACAAGCGCTCGGAGGCCAACTTCACCGCACGTCCGTGGTGGTCTGTGACTGGCTCCTTTAGTCATTGATTAGCTTTCCAGGGAAATACAGTCATTAGGTAAATTCCACCCACCTATCAGGGAAGATATAAACATAAATAAACATTAACCTAGACACATGTGTTTACAACCCACAGCTGCCCCTGGGTACATGGGTGGTGCCAGCTGGCCCTGGCTCCCCTAGCTGCTTGGTCGAATGAAGGGAAGCTGACCGTATCATGCTTTCAGTTTACTCCAGCAGATACGGGAACGTGACACCTGGAATGTGGATTTACACATCACCAAGCTTTACCTATCTGCGAGAAACACACGTACCCCCCAAAGCTACAGGGTAGCACAGCTGCCCACGTTTATTTCTGACAAGGCTAACCGAGCTTTCGTTATTTATGAGAAAACTTATAAGCCAATAAAAACGTCCTGAAGAATGGGGGTGCAAAGGGAAAGAAGTCTTGGTAAGCCGAGACCTAGCTACAGCAGACATCCTGCCCGTAACTCTTGCCGGCAGCAAGCTGGGGTGTTTACTGGTGCCTTCTTCTGCTGTGTGGTTGAGATCGAGTGGGTGTGAGTTTCTCCTTTGGGTGGTTAAGAGTGGAAACAGGGCTGGGGAGTCTGGTCAACCCCCAAGAAGCATACAGCTTTTGGAGACCACAAATGCCAAGATGGTGTAGGACTGACCACCCACTTCCATTTAGCCCACCAGGAAGCCATCCTCGGCCCCTTTGATGTCTGGGTGCTGGTGCCGGGTCATTCTGGAACAGACAGTCAAAATACTGGGCCTCTTGGAAGCGCAAAATCATCATTCCAGGATGACCCCCCAGCTGACCCTTTCTAGACAGTTCAGAGAACGTTCTCTCTCCTTACTTCCCCAAGAAGCTCCTTTCCACCCTCGACTTTCCTCCCTCCTTCCCTCTGCTCCATCTTTAAACTACTCCTTCACTCTGTCACATCCTCCATTTGGAGCCCTGTGCTTGCTGGCATCCTGGGCAAGGAAGAAAGACAACCATGAGAGAGGGACCTTGGAATGAACCAGAGCTGTGTACTTGCTTCTGACATGTCACACAACTAGCATCAGTGATAACACTGGGATTTCTTTTCTCTTTCATCAACCCTGACTTGACAGGCAGTTTAAAGTCATGATTAAGGTCATGGATTTTCAAGTCAGAAACACCTCGGTTAGTGGTGGTTCTGGCACTTATAAGTTGTATGCCCTTGAACAAGCCAGTTTGCCTTACTACTCCTTAGTTTCCCCATCTGAAAAATGGAATAACAGTGATACTTACCTCACGGGGTTGTTATGAGAACTAAATGAGATTGTGCACGCAAAGGGCTTAACAATTCCTTGCATATATATAGCAAGTTATCAATAAACATTAGCTATTGTTATTATTGGCACTTATAAGATTGTGGGTAGCCTATGAGCCACATATAGAAACTTTGATTAGACAATGCTGGTGAATCAACCACTGTGGCATTTCTATCTTATATTCAGGACAAATGGTGGTATGTATGGCAGGTGGAAAGCTTTTCCAAGGGGTCAGGTCATGTAGGATGGAATTCTAAATGTCTGCTCTCAAATGCTGCCTGGATCTCTAAGCTAATGAGGAGAATCATATCTTGACCCTTCAGTGTTTTTGTTGAGAATCTGGCCCAAAGAAAAGTATTTCAACAGAAACTGTCACAAGTAGGGTTAGCACCAGAGGAAGAATGCTGAGCCACCCTCTAGGCAGGAGCTGGGCCATACAGCTTTGTATCATAGGTCAGAGAAAAGAAGAAAATGATTCAGGGATAGCTTTACCTCCTGATGGGGTCAAAAGCTACTTCCCACAGGTATCAGGCCAGAATCTTGAAAGAAGGAATTTCTCAGGGCTGAAGTAACCACAAACAGATCCAACTGGTTTTTGTGGCAGGTAATGTTTGTTTAACATTACATCCAGATGTCTAGATTGTGAGACACAGACATTGGCATCAGAAAGTGTTTATAAAATTCTTTGTTGAACTCCATACTGGGTTAGATACTGGGACAAATCAAACTGAAGCCAAACTGCAAGCCCCACGCTTATGAGGAAGTGCTGGAACTGGTCCCAGGTTTCAAAAAAGCGGACAAGAAACCAAAAGACGGGAATCATATGAGCAAGTAGGACTTGCCCGGCATTCTTAGCTGTTTTCCAATTCCAGGAAGAATGCTAAGTCGTGAACATGGCAAAGTAATCAGGGGTTGTCTTAGGATCTGGTTTCCTAGGTGAGCCCAGGACAGTGAGAAAGCCCCCTCCCTGGGACCACGTGGCTTCTTCCCCTTGCCCGGCAGCTAATGAGCTACTCTCCTTAGCAACCTCCCCGAGAGGGTGGGAAGCGACTACTCCGCCCCACCCTCACCCCCAAAACTGGCTTAACTGTGCTGGGTTCCTTTTTCTTGGTCTTTCTACCAAACTTTTTGTTGTTGTTGTTAAATGTCCAAGTAAAGTTTATTCCAAAGATGCAAAAATTGTTCCAACATTAAAAAATCAATCAGTGTCATTCAGTTTCTACCAAACTTAAGCATCAACATTCTCTATTGGGTGATGATTTCCTGTTCTGGCAAAGAAGTAGAAATGGTTTTAATAGTTGTTTTTTATGTTTGTTTTTACCCTGGTGTTGGCTACAAACTTGGGGTTTGTATTTTTACGTTTGAATTTGGATAGCAGCAGAGAAAAGAGTGAGACCAGGCCAAGAGCTCCAGCACAGAATCACCTCAGGCCAACATTCACGTGACTTCTGGGGGATGTTCCCAGTGTACTGTCCTAAGAAGGGAAATGTCCATAAATGTCCTTCCTGTGAAAAAAGAAGAGGTATAGATAAGAGATTTCAGATAGGGGGCTCCATCAACTTAATCTCCACAGAGTCCAGCTTACATCTGGGCCTCAGAACAACGACAAAACCTTTCTCCACAAACATACTATGTTTGAAGCATCTGAAAAATCATTTAGTTGTAGCTCACTATCAAAGAGCTCTATGACTGAGAGGCTGTTATCTTTAAAATAGTCTATACATTTCATTCTTCCTTTGGTGGATATGGGGTGAAGCGATTGGAAAACAGAGGAATCAACCTCACCCTACACTACTCCACTTCCCACCAATGTTTAAACTATTCAGGCAAGCTTTCTTAGGCAAACTTTCTTTGGCAAACTGAAGATAAGTCTGAAATAACCCGAGTAACTGAGACGAAGTTTTCCTCCTGGCAAATTAAAGCAAATACTTTTGCTGTCAAATCTTTACCACTGAAGTCACATGGCAATCCAGAGCAATTTTTCATCAAAGAAATTGCAAAAGTGGGTCCAATGTGCTTAGAGTGAGGTTAGAAAACAGAATATTTGACTGAAAAGATAAGATAGAAAATTGAGTCTTTGCATTCTGTTGAATGAGCACAGAGAGAATTTTCTAGATAATTGGTTTTTAAAGATTGCGTTTGTGTGAATGGGGCATGCCAGGGTATAAGACTAGAGTAATATCCTAGAAACAGTGAGTCTCGCTGGGATATATAAGTTCTCATGGTGCCTCCCATTGGGTCTCAAATAGGTGCTCTGAGACTCAGAGTGAAGACTGGATATTTTGGGTGATAATAATATTTGAGTATTTGTTCTCATACACAGATATTCGAGGGGCCCCAGAAACCCTCCTGTCTACCAGATGCGGAGCACCCAACGGTTAGGGCTGCGGGCTCTGGTGTCAGCTGGACCGGGTTACAATCTGGGTACCACCATCCACTAGCCAATAATTTAATGCCTCACATTCTTCATCTGTTCAAATGGAGATTATTATATGACTAATATCCTTCAAGGGCCTTGGAGGATAAACGAGTCTATGCATGCAAACATTTTCCTGTGAAATCAGCCACACACTAAAAGTGAATTTGACATGAGACTCTCCACAATCTCCTGAAGGCCATGTGCAAGGGGAGGATGTCATGGGAGGCCTGTGTTTAATTCACAAGGGCATTAAAGACCAGTTTCAAGCAGGCTTGAGACCAAAGATGTCAATATGCAGGGTCGCCCCTCCATTTTTTTTTTTTAAAAACGAGGTGATTTGCAGACAGTAGAGATTTGGGGGATCTTCCTAGAATAAAAATGTCTTAAGGGTCAACAAATTTTTATTAGGGGTGGTACCAAAATTGTCACAAAGGGGTGACCCATTCTTCTTCCCTATGGCCTTATATTGGACCTCCCTCACATGGCTATAGGCTTCTAGAATAGACGGGTAGAAAAGTTTTGTGTGTGTGAAACTCTCAAGACACGACAAATTTCCAAAGTCATATTGCTTATTCCTACCACTGTGCGTTTTAGACTATTATCCGGCAGAAGGTTTGCAGTATAAATAAATTCATTCATTTATTCATCATTTATTCAACTGCGATGTATTCAGCACCCTGTGTGTGCCAGGAACGGTTCTAGGCACTGGATAAATCCATCAGGGAACACTTCCCTGTCCTCGTGGAGTTTACATTGTGTTAATACTTCTAATCAGAGGCAAGCAGAAATCACTTAAGTTAGTGGGCATTTCTTTGGATTGTCTCATGGGCTAGTGGTGAATTAACTAAACAAGAAGAACTCAAAGGCTCTGTGAATGGAATGATGGCCAGGCATTCAGAAGCTGAATGGAAACCCCAAAGTGGCTTCCTTTAGGGAGCCATTCTAGAGGAGCACCAGGCCTCTCTCTCCAGGAGCGAGGGACTTGAGTCTCTCTAAGGACAGGCTGGCTCTTTGAAAACAGGCTGAGGACAACTCACGTGGTCACATGGGGTTTAGAGACCACTTCTGCCCCAATGTGTTTACCCATAGCGTGGCTGTTAGCTTGGCAATGTGAGAAGACAGGTCCAAAAGGAAAGTATGGGAGGCATGGATCTTACAGGCAGAAAAGAAATTTGCAGAGGGAAAGGTGTGAGGAGGGAGACTCCCGAAGGTCTGGCTGAGACCCCCGCTCCTTCTGCGGCTGGAGATCTCGGGGCCAGAGCGTCTGCGAAGAGGAGGAGTAGACTTGGTGGTTGGCTGCTGAATCCTTTAGGGCCCTCCACTGTAAGCCACAGAGGCTGATTCTGGTCATCAAGCAGAAGGAGTTTATGAAAAGGAAGTCAGCTAGCTCACAGAATCGGTGGGAGCCTGGAGAACCAATCTCATGGAACAACCTCCAAATCTACACTACAGAACTGCCCTGATGAAGAGGCTGCTGCCTTGTGGCTGCCCCACCAAGAGGCAACAGATATTGCCAGTCGACTGACACTATTTCTACCCCATTTCGTCTAAAAAAAAAAAAAAAAAAAACCCTGGCCGCCCCATTCCAGCAAAATGATTTCCACCCAGAGCCTTTTTCCTTAAAGTCCTCACTTCCAAGTCAAATGTAACTCTGATTTGTGGAACCCAGTCCATATGTCTGCACTCTAATTGCGGAGGAGTTGGGGAACTGATTTTTTGGTTTCTTCCTAATGAAAGTAGGACTCATAAAGCTGGAATTTCCCCCAAGAGCAAAGATGGGTTAAAAAGTTGCCAGACAGCCAGGGAACATTGCAATTGTCTATTTCACTCAACCCCTTAGCCAACCCAAGGCCAGCATACACCACCCACCAATGTCATGCACAAGGTCAACTACAAAATTCCCTGCCTAACGCAGTTCAGCATTCCTACATGCAAGCTAAAACAACTCATCTGCCTGAAATGGGTATAACTCAAACTCAAACGGTAGTGGGCCCTCAGTAGTAAAAAAGCAAAAAATAATGGGAGCCATCTCATCTTTTATTGGAGAAAACTGGCAAACAGTGATTATGGTGTAAAACCTTCAGGGGGCATTTTTGTGTGTGATTAAGGAACTATCAAGTACTCACTGGGTACCTCTCCTTTCCAGCTACATTATTCCATAGTCTCATGCCGGAGAGAGGAGTATCCCAGAATCCTCTCTCCTCTAAGCCTCATAAGGGCTCAAAACACAGTTGTCCAGAACATCAAGCATGTTATGACTCTAAGCTGTGAGCGCTGACTTTTCTGTGTTGGGCAGCCCCGAGCCAGATAGTAAAGTTCCCTTTCAGGGCTCCCAGTCTCCCAATTCCTCGTTGCATCCATTTCCCCCTAAGCTACACTCTGGAAAAGGACCACAGTCAAGTGTGAGGGTCATTCATTCTTACCTGTTTACCTTGGAATCCTGGCCGCCCCTGAAGGTCCCTCAGAGAGGTGTCCTGTGACCAGTTTGAGGAGGCTGTCCACAGTCTCTCAGGAACTGACCACAGAACTGGTACTAGAATCCAGTTCTTCACTCTCCCATGATGGTGCCTCTTGCTGCAAGATATTTGCGTTTAATAGAGGACAGAGACTGAAGCCAAAGGACTGAGTTTCCTCCTGTAAAATATCAGTCACCTTTGAGCCCTCGTGCTAAGGATCACGGAGTGATAGCACAGTGTTTCCCAGGAAGCCACCCGGAGGGAGGGATGGTGCAGTGAGCAGAGTGGGCAGTCCCGTGGCACCTGGATGAACGCCTGATGTCCTCAGCTCACAGGTGATTAAGAGCACGGGGGCGCTTCCCTGGTGGCGCAGTGGTTGAGAGTCTGCCTGCCGATGCAGGGGACACGGGTTCGTGCCCCGGTCCAGGAGGATCCCACATGCCGCGGAGCGGCTGGGCCCATGAGCCATGGCCGCTGAACCTGCACATCCGGAGCCTGTGCTCCGCAACGGGAGAGGCCACAGCAGTGAGAGGCCCACGTACCGCAAAAAAAAAAAAAAAAAAAAAAAAAGAGCACGGGGCTGGAGGAGGAAGGGAGCCCATCTGGAACTTCACTTGCTCTCACTCTTAACACTCAGGGAAATGCTGGCCTCCGTCCCACCAGCCCAGTTCAGATTCTGTTACCATCTCAGCTTAGCAAAGCGTGTGCCAGAGAAGGAGAATCCATGGTTTTTCAAGTTCCCTTCTGTCTAAAATAAGGGAGTTGCACTCTATGATCTTTGGAGCCCTCTGGGCCGGGCTCACAACCCTGTGAAAATGTGGGCAAAGGAGGGGTCCTCGACGAGGAACTGCGAAGAAAGTTTCCGTCAGGGCTTAGACGCCTGCGGGCTGTGAGCGCATCTGGATTCTAATCAGAACCTGAAATGGGACCAGCGATCAAGGCACCGATGCCAACAGCCCAGATATTCAGACGGTAGTGACAGTTTATTCATCACAACAGGAGAGGAATGATCTCAGACTCTTGGGCTTGGGGACGTCTGTCTTTGTGCTGTCTGCACTGGTCTCTGCTCATTCAATATTTAGAGCTAAGAGCAAGGCACAGGCCTGTCACCTCCTCGGACACCTGTAGCCTTTCTCACTATATTTCTATACCTGTCACCCCAGCCGTACCACTCGATCCCGTTACTCAGCTGAACAAATGCTGCAAATTTAATTTTAACTTAAATCTTCAAATAATCTTTTTAATCTGAATCTAAAACTAATGTCAATCTCTTATGCAAAATGTATAATGACCCTCTTTAAGCTGTGGCCCACACGGTCCAGTTTCAGAGTAAAATCATGATGCATGAAACACTGTCAGCCACCAGGAGGCAATTCTATGTAACTTGCAGCCCTTTTCTCTTCCATCTGCTTCCTTCTTACCTCGCACGTGCTCTAGCTTCTTTTTCCTCTGAAATCCTGGGGGAAACCCTCTCCAGTACCAGTCTGGGGACTTCTTTTCCTTCTGCCCGCTTTGCTTTCCTCATTACAGAAGCTCCTGAGAGCTGGTCTGGCAACCCAGTACCCTGGGTAAGGCAAGGGAGGGCAGTGCTTATACAAGAGGACAATAGTGCTTGCACAGGATCAAATCTACCAAAGCAGATAATGTGCATTCAATGCACATGGGGGCCCACTTCCTTAGGATCTGCCTACTTTCTCGTTCTGCAAAATACTGTTTTCTAAGTTTGTTGTAGCACCTCAGGTGGGGCGCGGAAGGTGGGGTAGCACCTGTGGAACAGAGGTAGAAGAAATAGCAATGCCTAGGAAAGAAAATTGTTGTGAATTACTGGCCGAAGTTGTCGGCGTGAAGAGAAAACAGGAGGAGAGAGGAGAGTCGCAGTGAGGCTGATTGGCTGCAGTCTGCGTGTGTGTGATGCCAGAACAGGCTCAGGAAATAATGACAGTCGTGCTCATCTTTACTGGGTTGAGGATGTGTCAGGTACTTTACACAGAACGTTCCGTTTATTCCTCATGACTCTGCAAGGGAACATCCCTCTGTTGTGGAAGGGGAACTTAAAGCTCAGAGAGGTTAAACCATTTGCTCCCGTGTTAGGAAGTGGTGAAGCTGGGATTTGAACCTGGGCAGTATGACTCAGAGACCATGCTTTAACTTCCACTCAGGCTTTACTGTTTCCTCACAAAGGAAGGTTCCATTTGGGAGCATGGAAAGAGAGAGACACAGAGACGCAAACAAGGCCACCGGCATGTGGGCGGGACTTGTTTTCGGCACGAAGCAAGATAGGAGCTGGGGAAAATCCCGCTCATCACAAGACACGTTGCTTTAGGAAATGCTGCATCGGCATTATCTCAGTGCAGGCCAACGGCTGCAACAAACAACCCAGTAGAGGAACAGCTGAACACAAAAGTTTACTGCTCACATCAACTCTTATCAGACAGTCCAGATCAGGCAGCCCTCCCGGGCCCAGGCCCCTGCCCATTAGTGATAGAGGGGAGAGGAGAGTGAGAGGGACACACCAGAAAGTGCTGCATCCCTTGGGCTCATATTTCACTAGCCAGAATCAATCACCCGGGTGGGATGGAGGGCTCAGAAACGTAGTCCCTGGCTGGTCAGCTGCTTCTCAACAGCGACTCTACACTCTGGGAGAATGACTCTTCAGGGATCAACCAGCCATTCCGCTTACAGGCACACTTGACAGACGGAGTGGAGAGTGATACGATGGCCTGGCGACTGACACTGGTGGAGGGCACTGGTGAATGGCACTGGAATTTCGGCATAGTATGGGCTGCATTAGAACTGGGATGCTCCAGGAACTTACATGGGGGCTTCTCTCAAGGAGTGGATCTTGGAGGTCAAGCCCATTCTGCAAGCATCTGTGGCTGCTGAATCTTGGCCAAGCCTCTTAGATTGGGGTCTGCACTGGCTTGTGGTCCAGTGTCCCTGAATCTGACCCCCAAGTTCTGCCAGAGAGCTGATTTCTGAGAGCAAGACCATCCTTCCTGTGGGTTTAGCTAGTATCTGTTACGTCTGGTCACACGACTTAGGTTTGTTTTTTTTTTTTTTTAAATAAGTTCCTATTGACAGGCCACTCTGGGAGTCCAGGCAAGAAATCTTGAATCCCAGGATCTAAATCTGCAGACTAAAGACATTTACAGAATGAATTTGAATAAATGCAGCTGTCAGAAGGGAAAGGGGCCAGAAAAAAGGGTGGACAGATTCTAAGCAAAAAAAAAAAAAAGACAAAACAAAAAAACCCCCAAAACACCAGACTGTTCTTAGAGTCATATTTCAAATCCAAGTTTTTACGTCTTTTTTCCCCAAAATTGTCATTAATTATGGATTGTGTGTCCCTTGGAAGTTTGTTAATATTATTAGTTTTGGAAAGGCGTTTCCTGCTTCTTTTCCATATGCAACTGTTTATTTAAGCAGCTGGTTCTCATTTCTGAGGGTAATTTCAGCAGTCCAGCTACAAGATAATGGGCTGAAATGTCTCAAACAAAGCTTGAATAAATAACTAACTTTGATATTGTTTTTCAGGAGTGGTTGAATACACTATTGAATCTATTGGTATGAACCTGGCCCCTCTTTAGGAAAATGTCCCTAGATGGAAATAATAGTGGATTTGAAAACTTCTGAGTTGCATATTTTCTGAAACGCCAGCACTCTTTTTGTACATCTGACACTTTGTGCTTGGAAAATGGTCTGTAACTACTCTTCAAAATACTCCTCAGAGGAAAACTGCAAAATTTCCCTTAGTTTCCAGATGAGGAAACAGGCTCTGGAAAGACAGGCATTTCTCCCAATGTCACAGGGAGAGCATTGAACTTGGAGATCCCGAGTCCCAGTTTCTCACCCAGTTTGTCACTCCACTCATCCATCCCACTGTCGGGAGACTGCTTTTCCTACCAAACAGCCAAAAAGACTGTAGGGTGAACTCAGACCTAGTGAGGTGCTAGGAGAGCAATTCCAGAACAATTGTAGGAATTTGCCCTTGAAATGAGTGCTCAGTGCCCCAAGCACTGAAGGATGAGGAGCAGGGTGCACAGACAGTCCACGTGGGGGCCTGCATTTGACCCAGGCCCAAGGTCTCAGCTTAGCTGTCACTTCTTCCAGGAAGCCTTCCCTGATCTTGCATGACTGAATTAGTGGCCCCTCTTCTCTAGTGTATCCTCCGGCATGGGGACAAGGCCTCTGTGGCCGCGCTTGCCTCCTGCACTATCATCACTCAAATTTGCTTCTTCTCCCCACTGTGGGCTCAGCAGTGACTTTGGCCTGCTCACCTGTGTGCCCCAGGACTGGACATCCAACCCGACACATAGCAGGTCTCGAGAGCTCTACTTGGATAAATGAATGAATGAACAAATAGACACAAAGGGTCCCAGGGCAAGCAGACTGACAAAAATATTCCTGCTTCTCATCCAAGCATTTAGATTCTCACAGCCACAAGTCCCACTGAGCAGCCCGCCCTGCCTTCCTTCCTGCTCCAGGGGTGGCTGCTCAGGGTGGCGGACTGCTGCTAAGAGCTGGGCTACATCGGGGCCAAAGGAGGACCTGTGAGCAGGCCCCCTCACCCTTTTAGGATCCCCAAGGCTTTCCCAAGGGAGTTTGCATACCATCTGGAACGAGGATACCACAGAAATGCTCCTCTCAGCAGAATGTGTAAGTAGCGGCTTTTCTTACCGAGGCCTGTCCTCAACAAGGCAGGCACTGGGGTCACCCGCCCGGCTCCAGCCTGGCCCCTCTGGACCCCCCTTCCTCACTGACACAAGATCTTCCTGCCCCTTCCAGGCCTGGGGCTGGGGAACTCTCTCGGGAGTCTCCATGGGAAACTCTAGGGGAATTCCAAGCCCCAAAGAGCGCTGCCATCTGAATTTGGCTTCTCTCACGGTTGCTCAAGAACACTGGCACACAGATTGGGAGGCTCAGCACAAAATGCCTGGGTTTTCTTTCCCCAGCACCGTCGCCCCGGCCAACCCCCAGGACTCAGAAACGCCTTATTGTGTAAGCTGGAAACAAGCAGGCCAAGCTGTCATCGGTTTTGGCACAAAGTGTAAAATCAATATATAATCACCTAACGGGCCCAAGGTCGTTTTCTATGAGTTTCACACTGCGGCTTCCATCGGGCCAAGTTGTTTCTGTGAAGCAAGGCAGGCAAAACCATAGTCACCAGGGCACTGGGCAGGGCACAATTTCCGGACTCAGCCCTTCCCAGCTGGGGAAAATCTGGGCGTGGGACGTGTACCTCCAACCTGTACTCTTTGCACCTCCTTTTCTGGATGCGAGATAGAGCAGGAAACACTGGTCAAAGCAGTTACAGTGCCGAGAGAGCCGAGGGCGACTCTTGTTGGCAGAGATAAAGGGCTTTGTGCTAATCTATTCTCTGGAAAACGCAGGTCAGGGAATGTTCCGGGCATTGAGGGCAATGTGGGCCCTCAGATGTCCCACAATAATAAAAGTTCACCGTAAATGACACTGTTGGTGTGAGATACAAGAAACAATGTAGCCAGAGGCTGACTAAGGCTGCCGGGTTCAGGCTGGGTGGTGACCCATCTCCATATTGCCCTTGACTGAGAACAGCCAGGCTGCGGATCAGCCGAGGAAGCTGCTGCCTTGTAGGCGTGATCTGAATGTCATGACGGGACGAAGACTTAGAGCCTAGCCCCGGTTCTTCTGCCAAGACCTGTACAAGTCCGAGGCCTGAGCAAATGGAGAAAATACGATCTGCTCTACCTCTCAGGATGGTCGCGAGGTTTAAACCAAGTGACGGAGCGTATGCGACGTGCCAGCTGTTAAATGCTATTGTTTCTCATTTCTAACCCACCCGGAGTCTATGATGTTTGGATCTACAAACCACGTTTCTCCCTTGCTGGCTGCTCCCTGTCCATCCTGCCAATGGCGAGGACTAGCTACAGGCCTGGCTCGAGGCAAGCAAGTCACCTGGGAGGCGAAGCTGAAGGCAGCACTGATCTCAGTTGCGGATTCTGCACCTGCACGACCCCCCTGAAATGCTCGCAGAGCTTCAGACTAAAGGCTGTTTCTTACCACCTCAGTTTACAAACACACGCCTCGGCCTCACTGATGGAGCGCCAAACTCCTGAACTCTCCCGGGTAGTTGTTTTAATGATTTTGGTTTCTTTGTTCCCTCCAATGACAATAGACACGTTGCTTTTAATCAACCAGGGAGCATTCAGGGCTTCAGTTTGACTGCAGAGATTCCTGAAGGTGGTGGGAATGGGGAAGTCCAACTCCTCAAGGCAGTTGGGCCTGGGCTGAATAAAAGGAGGACAAGATGACTCAAGTGACCTGGATCCTGCCGCTGTCATCATCCACGTGCCCACACATGGCCTAGCTGGCCTGCCGGAGGAGGGAAAGCAGAGAGAAGGACGTGAGCAGTCAGCAAGGACGGGCTTGGAAGAAGGAATCCAATCCTTGGAAAAGGACTCAGAATTACTAAGAAGGAAAAAGAAATCACCTGGCGTTCGGAGTCTGCCAAGAGCAATCAAGCCATTCACGTGGGCATTGTTAGCCTCAGTTCCAAGGAAACCATGACTCAGTCTGGTTTAGGGAAAAAAAATCTATAGGGTTTAATGATTTTGTTCCCATAATAACACTAAATGAACCAACAACATCTTAGCTCTGCTTGGAGAAAAACACACCCCATTCTAAAGGAGTGATGCTTAAATGTGAAACTCACTCCATTCACGTCTGCCTGCTGCACTCAGACCTACTTCTCTAACTGATATTGACATAACAAATGCCAAATCATTAAGCTGTTGATATTACGCTCTGGGGCATCTTGGTTACAACTGCCACATGATCTTTATGTCTGTTTCATCTGAGGCCTAACCTGGGCTAGCCAAATCCCACAGATGGCAGCTTAGGGCCAGAGTACAGCACATACAGTTGATTTTTTTTTTTTTCCATGCAAGAAAATGATAGAAACAGAACAAACGTAGTAGTTTTCAGAAAGGTTCCTTATCTCACACTGTTTAACAGGCAATTTAGAAATATACTCTCTTTGTCAGTAGTACTGTGTTAGTTTGCTAGGGCCACTGTAACAAAGTACCACAGGCTAGGTGGTTTAAACACCTAAATCAAGGTGTCAGCAGGGTTGGCTTCTGCTGAGGCCTCTCTCCTTGGCTTGCAGGTGACCGCCTTCTCCCTGTGTCTTCACTTAGCCTTTACTCTGTGTGTCTACATCCCAATCTCCTCTTCCTATATTGGACTTGGGCCTACCCATATGACCTCATTTTACCTCAATTACCTCTTTAAAGACCCTATCTCCAAATAGTACAATCGCACTCTCAGGTACTGGGGATTAGGACTGCAGCATATGAATTTGGGGGTAGGGGACACAATTCAGCCTGTAACATGTACTAGTGATGATAATTACATAAATAGTTGACACACGGGCTTCCCTGGTGGCACAGTGGTTGAGAGTCCGCCTGCCGATGCAGGGGATACAGGTTCGTGCCCCAGTCCGAGAAGATCCCACATGCCGCGGAGCGGCTGGGCCCGTGAGCCATGGCTGCTGAGCCTGCGCGTCTGGAACCTGTGCTCCACAACGGGAGAAGCCACAACAGTGAGAGGCCCGCGTACTGCAAAAAAAAAAAAAAAGTTAACACTGCTTGAATGGTTACTAAGTGTTTGGAGTTATACTGCACAGTCAACTTGAATTTAACCCTTAAAAACAATTTCATATGGTAGTTGCATCATTCTTCTCATTTTAAATATTAGTGATGAAGGCTTTAGGAGTCTAAGTGACTTGCCCAAGGTTATATTACTAAGAAGTTTAGAATAGGAAGTGTAAGGTATAACATAATGTGAACCCAGGTCTGTCCAGCTCCAAGGTTCAGAAGATCCTGCAACTATTTCCCTCTCTGGCAAATCAATGAAAACAGCTTTCTAACCCTTAGTAATTATACAATGAAGAGAATAAGATGAAATATCTTTGAAAGAGAAATAATGTCTTGGGTATTTCAAATTTTAAAGGAAGAATATAATATATGCCATTTCTGGATGAGAACCAGTTTCACAATTGAGAAGTATTTTAAAGAATAAGCTAAAGAAAAAGAAAAGCAATGAATAATTAAACTTTATTTGTTGAAGTTCTTGGCATTGCATTAGAAAATAAATGATGATTATCCATTTTGGAGAAAACCCCAGATCTCAAGAACATACTTTGTACCATGAAATTTGAACCTTACACAAAGATAGGAACAAGAGCTAAATTGAGTGGGTAAGAAACATCTATATTTATTTTTCTCTAATTATAAAATCATGTGGCTTTATTGTTGGGCTAGACCTATCACAAGATTATCTGGTTTAACTCTTTCATTAGCCTTACCTGTCTCAAGATTCCTATTTATTGTAATTTATTCAAAACAGTTTATCAGTGATCCAACCGTATCACTTTTTTTTTTTTTTTTTTTTTTTTTGCGGTACACGGGCCTCTCACTGTTGTGGCCTCTCCCATTCCCGGAGCACAGGCTCCGGACGTGCAGGCTCTGCGGCCATGGCTCACGGGCCCAGCCACTCCGCGGCATGTGGGATCTTCCTGGACCAGGGCATGAACCCGTGTCCCCTGCATCGGCAGGCGGACTCTCAACCACTGCGCCACCAGGGAAGCCCCAACTGTGTCACTTTTAATGTAATATCTATTTTACCTATTTCTTTGCTCTCTGCTCCTGCTATCTGACCCATCCTAGCTAGATATTAACCAACTAATCTTAACAGGAAGTAAAATGAGTAAATACGATCTGAAATGATTCTTGAACTGAATATTTCAAACATTCCAGATAAACCTAAATTGGGATTCAAAATGTTAGAAATACTCAGCAAATGTGGCTGGTATTTGAATTAACTAGTTAATGTCAGCCATAGTTCTGTAATTAGCAGCAATGAATATGCAATTATCATTACAAAAAGTATACATTCAACATCTGCATATGATTTTTCAAAGTTACTATAAAAAGCAAGATGGAAAGATTTAGTTTATACCCTTAAAGAGTCAATAGAGCAGTATTTTTAAAAATAAATTTATTTATTTTATTTCTTTATTTTTGGCTGCATTGGGTCTTTGTTGCTGCGCATGGACTTTCTCTAGTTGCGGTGAGCAGGGGCCACTCTTCCTTGTGGTGCACGGGCTTCCCATTGCGGTGGCCTGTCCTGTTGCGGAGCATGGGCTCTAGGCAAGTGGGCTTCAGTAGTTGTGGCACGTGGGCTCAGTACTTGTGGCTCGCCGGCTCTAGAGCGCAGGCTCAGGAGTTGTGGTGCTCTGGCTTAGCTGCTCCGCGGCATGCGGGATCTTCGCAGACCAGGGATCGAACCCGTGTCCCCTGCATTGGCAAGTGGAGTCCCAACCACTGTGCCACCAGGGAAGCCCCAGAGGCAGTATTTCAAGATCAATAAAGTGCCTTGTATATATTCTGATTAAAGATCCAAATTGGCATAAATTGATACTAACCTGCTAACCTTGAATTTATCCACAAAGAGGGTCTCAAGACTGAAACAGAGAGAAAAAAAAACATAATTCTTAACTGAAATCTTCAGTGTGATCTGAACATAAATCCACTTAATGCTAAGTTCCTAAATACATAATCCAAATTGATATTAACCTGTTAACCTTGAATTTATCCACAAAGAGTGCCTAAAGACTGAAACAGAGAGAAAAAGAAACATAATTCCTAACTGAAATCTTCAATGTGATCTGAACATAAATCCACTTAATGCTAAGTTCCTAAATACATAATGCACAGTAGCTAATAAAAACATTTGATAGAAGGATTAAGTGACCAGAGTCAGTAGTGGCTACATTAGGACTTTAATTGCCACAAATGTTAATCTACAAAACTCTCCAAGGAGAAATAGTCCCTTTATGACAGAATCGATATTGCTTTTTAAAATCATAAATAATGCAATGTAGGGTCAATGTCTCTGAGGAGAAATAGTCTCTTTATGACAGAATCAATATTGCTTTTTAAAATCATAAGTAATGCAACGTAGGGTCAATGTCAACATCAATTTTACCACAAAGATACACACACACACAGACACAGTTTCACAATTTTACACAACAAAAATACCATTCTGTTCCCGGTTTCTATTGGTCGGGAGGGGGGTTTGTCGCAGTTGGCTCTATTTGCAGGAGTAGCTTGGAGGTGTACTGCATACCCCATCCTCACCCCCCCGCATGGAGAACCCCCCTCCTCAAGCACATTCTAATGTCCAGACCCCTTCTCCCTTCCTTTAACTACTCCCACTACACCCTATAATTCCCAAACACTTCTATTTTTCTCTACAACATGTGGGGTTATTATCTCCTCCTTGCTACACTATAAGGTCTAGGAAAGCAGTTGGAAATTGTTCTGTTAACTTTTCTAGCTGCCCAGAACTAGTAGTCCTTCCATAAATGTTTGTTTAATAAATGAATAAATTAGTGTCTTTTTTTAATCACATCCAATCCCTCCAATCTGTTGTTGGAAGCATATACCTTTACACCAATATACCTTTACACCAATATATGATTTCTTTCCCTGGTAATAACATTTCTAATGACAAAGTATATTTTAAAAATGCATCTTCTTTGTTGATAGAATGATCACTGTACACATTCAGCTACTTTGCTGAATATTAAGCTGGCTTATCAGAATAAGATGCAAGTAAACTAAAATTAGATTTTTTTCAATAATCTAGAGTGACTAAGTCTCTCTAGTATTTAAAGAAATGGACTCAGCAAACAAATATTCTTTTTAATTTTTCCAAGAAGAAAACTTTGGGGGACACTGAATAATTACTCTTGCATCTTGCTATGTTACTCAGATTTTAGGAGCAATATGACAGAGTGGGAGTAAAACTGTGGGAAATCCCCCAAAATGGTACTTGTGGTCCAGCCCATTGTGAAATTCTGTGGCATGGCATAGACCTGTTGCTAGGCAGCCCTGATGATGAGACCATGACTCTCTGCCTCAACAAAGCTGTGCTCCAGCCCAAGTAAACAAGCCTGCTGCTTTAAGCAGGCAAAGGGCTGTCAAAAGAATATTTTCACTCAGCTCTGAAAACCTACCAGTTCCAGGCTTGGAGGGTACACAGTGCTCTCTTACTAAGAGGAATCTGCTACTTAAAATAAGATGAGACATATTTAAAAGCTAGGAGGTCACAGACCATATGACTCTCAGGGCCAAGTGTTCAGAAAACAGGATCACCATTTTGTGCTTGAGTAGTTGTTTTTCTGTTGAGCCCAAGTGAGGAATATTGAATGCAGGTGTCCACATTTGCATATGTACCTCGCATGTTGCAATTCTGTTTGCCAATGTCATTGGCCTGTTGGGTTGTTTCTAGTAAGCAAGGGAACTGTTTGCACTGAGCAAAGCTAACTGGGACGCTCTGCTCAAATCGCCTGCTTTTAATGCAAAGTCCTCCCCAGGACTTGAAATCCTAACTTATGGCAGAAACTTCTGAGGGCAAGAGAGTGAAGGGGGCAAAATCAGACCCATTTTATGCCCTCCTCTCTCTGTCAGTATCCTAGGAGATAGATTTTAGATGTAGCACTCCTTGAGTTAGGGAATTGTTATATTATTGGAGTTCCCTTAAGCTGTTTTTGAGTAATTCTCCAAATAAACCAGGAAGCTCCCTTTCTTCCTTTTCTATTGCACACACACACACATACACAACATATGTATTCTCTACCTTCAATTCTGCATAACATTTTTCTTTTTTTTTTGTAAAATAAGTCAGTACTTCGTGTGACTCAGATAATTTTAGGGTTCAGGGGGGTATTTTGAAGTAGGCACAGTGCTATGTGGTGGTTTTAAAACATATTCACAAATTCTTTGGCATGCCTCCCTTCAAAAGGTAAAACCTAATTTCTCTTCTCTTGAGTATGGGCCAGATTTAGTGACTTGCTTCAAAGGAATAGAATGTGGCAGAAATGATGCTATGTGACTGAGTTTTGGTCATAAAAACAGTAGCTCCTGCCTGGCACACTCTTGGATTGCTTTCTTTGGTGGAAACCAGTTACCATGTTCTAATGACACTTAAGTGACCCTATGGAAGGGGCCAGGAAGAGAAGGGCTGAACCTCACGCTAATAGCCAGCATCAACTTCTAGCTATGTAAGTGAGCTTTCTTGGAAATGAATCCTCCAGCCTGCCAAGGCTTCAGGTGATTACAATCCCAGCTGACACCTTGACTGCAACTTCATCTGAGATTTTAGAGCCAGAAACACCCAGTCAAGCTACTCCCATTTTCCTGACCCATAGAAATTGTGAGAGTTGGTAATTGTTTGTTGTTGATTTAAGCCACTAAGTTTGTAGGTAATTTTTTACACAGCAACAGATACACACACTGACACTCCTTCCTCCTATGCCCAGGACAAATAACACCAATTGATTATGGAACTCTTGTCCCCTGAGCCTGGACATAGCTTTGTAACCCTTCACAATTGCATCAGGCAGCCACCACCAAAAGAGATTAAATTAATTTGCCAACATGTGTCTAGGGGACCGACTAGAACTGATGACCATTCAAGCTAACATTTTAGAAAGTGTCATTTTACTATTAATTGTAAATGAAGACGAACTTTAGCAACCCTTCTCTTGCAATGTAGATACTGTTACATAGTATTTACAACCGTGCACAGGTAGAAAGTATGGCCTGTGGAGACTGATTTTTTAAATTTATTTCTGGTCTGTTTCGCATGGCCTTTTAAACTTACTCTACAAAAAGATGGTGTCATACACCAGTTCAAGGATTTGGTCAAAGTGGATTTTGTGAGTATAACCCAGTTCCTCAGGCCACAGTAATAGAGAGGTAAAAATAAAATCACTATCAAAAATATAGCTGGGGAGTGATGTCAGCAACATGGTGGAGTGGGTAGTTGCAAGCTCCTGTTTCCCCACAGAAACACCAAAAAACAAGCTGAAACTCTCAGGACCAACTTTGTTAGAACTCCAGAAAGCAGTCAAAGTTTACAGCCACCAAGTAAATGCTGAATCGAGAAAAAAGCAACTTGGAAATGGAAAGTCTGTGGCATGTTTACTTGCCCTTGCCCTATTCCCTCCCCAGTGTGAAGGCAAGTTTGAAGAGATGGCTGCCTGTGTTCCCAGTGTGGTTCCAGAAGGAGCAGGGCAGATCTTGTTCACACATGGGGTTACCTGTGTGCCTGTTCTAACCTCTCTGGGGGCTACCTGTGTGCCTGTTCTAACCTCTCTGGGGGTTACCTGTGTGCCTGTTCTAACCTCTCTGGGGGCTACCTGAAGGTGCTTGTCTCAGTTTTGCCTAGCTCAGACCTCAAGCCAGAAAAGCGTTGGACATTGCTTGAAAATGTTGGTGGGTAAACTAGCAATCTGTAGAAGTCTAGGGCAAAAGATTATGGTCCAGAGATACAATAGATTACCTAAGGCCCAGGAGGAAAAACTGGGGAAAATTCTTTGGGAAATTGGGACATCTCCAAAGCACCTGGGTATACAGAGGAATTTAGAAAGCCATGCATATGGTCAAGGCAAGATTCATGCTCAGAAAAGACCGGAGAAGATCCTAAGCTTTCACCTTGTGCCAATCCCTAGGCTCAGTATAAGCCTGACTGAGTTGGAACAACCCAACAGAAAGCCAGTCTGTGAAGAATGGGAGAGATGTTTGCTTTTTTGTGTTTATCTTTTTCATGATTTGTGTTTTATTTTTGTTTTGCATTAACTTCTGGCATTTAAGGAAACTTTGTCAAACATTAGCTGGACGTAAGCAAATGGAACAGTGACCACACATGCCAAGGAATATTATTTGCAAAAATAGTTTGGAAAGTCATTAAACAAACACGCAATCATAGCCTTCAACAATCAGCAAAAAAAACGCAACAACAAAAACAGCAAATCTTGGGGAAGGAGAAGATTCTGATTTTCAGAGTTATGATAGTATAATATTCAAACGTCCAGTTTTCCAAAACAAAAAAACACAAAGCATGCAAAAAACAGGAAGGTTTGGCAAATTCAAAGGAACAAAATAAATGGGTGGAAACCATCCCTGAGGAAGCCCAGACATCAGACTTATGAGACAAAGACTTTAAAACAACTGTCTTAAATATGCTCAAAGAACTAAAAGAAAATGTGCACATAGAACGGAAGGAAATCAGGAAAACGATGTATGAAATAAAATGGGACCGTTTTAAAAAGGAAACATTCTGTAGCTGAAAAATACAATACCTATAATGAAAAATTCACTACAAGGGTTCAATAGTAAATTTGAAGATGCAGAAGAAAGAATCAGCAAACTTGAAGATAGGACAATAAAGAAGTATCCAGTCTGAGGAGCAGGAACAAGGAAAAAAAAAAAAAAAAACAGAGCCTAAGGGACCCGTGGGACATCATTAAGTGGACCAACATATGCTTTATAGGAGTCCCAGAAGAAGAGAGAGAAAGCAGTATAGAGAATATTTGTAGATTAATAGCCACAAACTTTCCAAATTTGATTAAAGACATGAATCTACATACATAAGAGAAAAAGAGAGCATCCCAAAAGCAGCAGGAGAGAAGTGAGTCATCATATGCAATGGATCCTTTATAAGATTAATTGTTGATTTCTCATCAGGGACTGTGGAGGCCAGAAGGCAGTGGGATGATATACCTAAAGGGCTGAAATTAAAAAAAAAAAAAGTCAACTGAGAATTCTATATAAAGCAAAACTGTTCTTCAAAAATGAGGTAAAAATTAAGACATTCTCCGATAAAAAGTAGAGTTATCAGTGTGATAAAGCCCACAGCTAATAGCATAGTCAATAATGAAGGACTGAAAACTTTCTCCCTAAGATCAGGAACAAGACAAGGATGGCTGGTTTCACTGCTGCTATTCAACATTGTGCTGGAAGTTCTAGCCAGAGATACTAGGCAAAAAAGAAATAAAAGGTATTCAGATTGGAAAAGAAGAGGTATAACTATCTTATTTGCAGGTTACATTATCCTATATGTAGAAAATCCCAAAGCATGCACAAGGAGGAAACATACTAGAGCTAATAAGCAAATTTAGCAAAGTTGCAGGGTACAAATCAACACAAAATATCAGACCCTTACCTTACACCATATACAAAAATTAACTCAAAATGGATCAAAGACTTACACTTAGGAGCTAAAACTGTAAAAGACAGTAGGGAAGACATTAGGGAAAATCTTCATGATTTAATGCCACTGAGTTGTATACTGAAAAGTGGTTAAAATGGCAAATTTTATGTTATATATACAGTTGACTCCTGAACAGCATGGGGGTGAGGGGCACCAACCCCCTGCATAGTTGAAAATCTTCTAATCTTTGTGTAATTTTACAGTTGGCCCTCCGAATCCATGGTTCCACACCTGCAAATTCAACCAACAGTGGATCGTGTAGTACCATAGTATGTATTTATTGAAGAAAATCTGCATATAAGTGGACCCATGCAGTTCAAACCTGTGTTGTTCAAGGGTCAACAGTATATATTTTACCACGATTTTTAAAAATGAACTTTAAAAAAGTATAGCTGAGATAGAGGAATAGGATCTTTTGCCCTCCCTGAGCACATTCCCCTAATGCACTGCTTTGGCAGCATTCTTTTAAAGGGTAGCTGTTGACATAGCAATTGTTAAAGCCACAAGGAAAACCCAGTAGAGGAAAACAAGACAGGTCTGCTTGCTTACCCACCAACCAACAGGGCAGGCCTCAGTTCCTTGGGAGAACCCCCATTCTCATGGCCCAACTTCCAGGCTATGCCTCAGGTGGCCACTCAGTAACACACTGAGGTCTTCAATAAATGTTTCCTAAAGAGATCTAACATCCCTAGAAAAATGTCCCAGGTGTGCCTAGGTAATCCCCTCAAGTACACATGGCTGCTGTTTCCCTCCTCTCCTTCTCTCCCTACGGCAAAGCCTGCCTTGTAGGTACTGCACTAAGACACCTTCTCAGTTCCTGGTGCCCCGTTCTCCAGACTCCAGCAGACACCCTCAGGGGGCGGGGAAGGGAAGTCCCCTTTGTTCCCCTGGTGTACAGCAGGTTAAAAGGTTACAAACCAGACTGCCTAAAGCTCTCAAAGTCTAGCAGAGATTTTAGGAAATGGAGTTTTAGTTTTGTCACTCCCTCCCCTAGTGCTCAGGCAGGAGTCCCCGAGGACTAGGCAGAGGTCAGTCTATGTGACAGACACAGGGCTGTGCTTAGAAACCTACTTTGACCTACTGCCGCTGATCTAATTTGGGAACTTCAGGTCTCTTCCTTTAGCACAAATTCTCTCTCAGGAGTAGCCTCAGATCTCCTGCAAATATAGCCCAAGTGGGCTGCACTTCCCGATCCCCTGACTTGCTCGGACAAGCCTGCATCTTAGGGGGTGTCCACTTATTATTAATAGTTAAGGTTCATGCTGCCTTTCTCTGTGCCAGGCACAGTAGTAAAAGCTTTAGACACACTAATCTCCTTACATTTTTTTTAATTAAAAAAAATCTGATTATGTTTTTGATATCTACATGTTTTGGAAAATGTGCAGTGTACCAAAAAATATATAAGAACATTAAAACTTGCCCTTAATCTTGTTGCTTATTATTTCATTTAATCCCCACAAAAATGCAATGAGGAAGATCTAATTGTTTCTGTTGTCCAGGCAAGGAAATCTAAGCTTGAGGAGATGTTAGGGCCCTGGCCTGAGGTCACACCTAGGAAACGGATGTGCACTGGGAGAGCCAGAGCTCCTTCTCATGGACCACACTGCCTTCTCAAGCTGAGACTGCACCTCCATTAGTTAGTGCACAGATTCCCTCATGCTCAGAGGTTCCTTTTACAATATTCTATACCTGGTCCTCGCTGAAAAAAAATGGAAGGGAACCCCAACTGTTGCTAGCCACAGAAGCAGCTGCTAACTATGGACCTTAGGCAAGATGACTTCCTAAACATTTTTTAACTGCAAAATGATTACCCCCATAGTGTTAGCTAACACCTCCATAATGTCATGTAATTGCTATTTCTTTTCTATGGTGAGAACATTTAATATCTACTCTCTTAGCAACTTTCAAGTATAAAGTACAGTATTATTAATGAAGACTTCCTAATCTTAACTGCGAGAGTTGGAATAGTCCAAAGACCATTAGAGATAACATGTAACAGGCCTAAAGAATTGCTTGGTATTAATACATTCTTAGAAATTTTGGTTGCACGAATAAATGAATGTCCCTTACAGGACAAACGTTCAATGACTGTTCCACATTTTGGTGTCTGAACAACAATTCTACCTGGATCGCTGATATTAGGGTCAAATTGAAATGAGAAACACCCCATCCACACAGTCTGACATCCTGAAAATTATAGGGGAACATCCCACCTGGGCCATAGTTAATAAGGTAGGAGAGGTAGTTCCAAGAAGAGCAGTTATTTTGCTTCTTCTAAATTCTACAATGGTTCCTTTTTTTTTTTTTTTTTTTTACCATTTTGCTATCTATCTCACCAAAGCCAGTTTCAGGTTTCTTTCAACTCTATTGCACTCAAGGGGTTTGGGAGTTCTCTCTGAATCATAGGCATAAAAATTTGCCAGAAAGTTCCTGAGTTAGCTTGGTGATGAATTCCTCCCGCAAATAGTTTTAAATCTTCTCCAGGTGCCACTTAGTGATTGTGTGACCAGCCCACAGAATGGAGTGCCATATTTCTTCTGCGGGTGAGACATCCTGGCTTTGGCCATATCTGGTGAAGGACTTCATAAGTTCTCGAAAGTGGCTCTTTCTTCCACAATCCTCAAAGTCACCTGCAAGCATTAGTGAAGATGTTTTTCCACTTAAAAGTGACCTCCCCTCCCAAAGTTGGCTTGGCTTCCCTGCTTCATGCTGTCACCATAAGAGAAAAAAACCCAGCTTCAGGTTGAGTCCACACCCAGCCCACTGCTTCCGTAACAATACAGCTGGCCTCTGACTCATCCTCACCTTGTGAATGATTCATGCACACGAACAAGCTCCGTGCATTCCCCCACCCCCGGCACTGGAACTCTCCTCAACAATACTCTACCACAGCCAGAGCCACCGGCGCCCTGTCCCCCATTCCGTTTCCTCCTCTCCACCCTTCTTAGGGCTCAGAGGACCTAAATCTTGGAGACGTCCTCCCCAGGCTCTCTCAGCAAAAGTCACTGATACCAAAAGGCAGTAGGCGAAAGTTTTCTGCAGGGTTTTGCATTCAGGCAGGTCATGGTTCAAGTTTGAATTCCTTCAACTGTTGGCTGCACGGCTTTAGATACATCCATTTATGTATCTCTAATCCTTGTTTTCCTCATCTGCACACTGGGGAGATATCTGTACTAATTCCTGAGGGGGCTTATGAGGATTGACTAATATGAGGCATGGAAAGCATGTAGCACGTAGGAAGTGCCTCGTACGAGGTAGGTGTCATTATCGTCATTAGTACCCAAAGACGCAGCTCCACGCAGAGGCGTTGGTGGCTCGGCCCGCGGTGGACAGCCCTGGGCTCGCATCAGTGATCTGCTCCCGCTGTCTCACACCTCATCCCACTTGCTCACTCTCTCCAGCCATTTCCCAGAACAAGCCATCCTCCTGCCTGCCTTAGTGACAGGGCACCGCTGCTTCCCTCTGTCTATAACACTCCTCCTCTTCTTATCTCCTTTGTCCCTTTCCCCTGGCTGACTTCTCATCACTTCCCGGGGAAGCCCTGCTGAGCCCCCCCAACACCCCTAACCAGATGTGATGAAGTTCCCTCTAAATGCTGTTAACTGCCACACCTCTGTGGAACACTGTCTACAATTGTAATGATTTCATTACAAATGTAACTGTTGTTGTGTGTCTATCTCCCCCTCCCACCCCAGACACACACACAAACATAAGCTCCATGAGGGTAGGAGGGTAGGAATTGTGTTCATTGTGGTATACTCATCATCTAGGAAATGGCTTGACACAGAATGCAAATGAATGAGAGAGAGAAAGAGAGGGAGAGAGAGAGAAGGGAAAAAAGGAAAGGAGGAAGGAAGGAGGAAGGGACGAAGGAAGAGAGGGAGGGAGGTGATTGATTCTTGGCCACAATGTGAACCACCCAAGTCATACCATTAGCCACACTGGCTCAGCTCACAAGACTGGGATTCTGTATCAACTTGCCTAGACAACCTGAGGCCCAGTTTCTGGATCTCAGCCATCACTGTGGAGCCTAACACCAAACCAAGCTCTTCCAGACCCTTCCTTGGAGTATTAGATGCTGCTTTCAAAAGCACAAGGTAGTGCCTGAGGTTGTGTGGGGTATAAGATAAACCCCTTGAAGCATACCCCAGCCACCTGCCTGCCTTTGCCTATTTCCTTCCACCTGATCCTCACTGTGGTGCCCTACCCCCTGGTTAGCCATAGCCATGATGGCCGCCTGGACCTTGGCTAAGTTCCCACACGTTAAAGACATTAGACGCACCCCCAGCCCCATCCTGCAGTGAAGCCGCAGGTCTCTCTTCCACCGCCGTGTGGCCGAAGCCCCAGCAGGCGTCATGCTTCTGATTCTGGACTCTGGGGGAGACAGGGTTCAGGGTTACCATTAGTCCTTCTAGGACAGTTGAGGAACCTAACTCTCAGCGTAACATCCAGGGAGCATTGCTCACCAACTTTCCCATGGAATATTGTAGAAACCTGACATTTCTATGAATTTTTAAAATAACTCATTTGAAAAACATTATTTTTTTCAAAAAAAAATAATGTAACCACCTAAATGGGAAAAGAATTTAAAAAAGAATAGATACATGTGTATGTATAACTGAATCACTTTGCTATACACCTGAAACTATCACAACATTGTTCATCAACTCCAATACAAAATAAAAAGTTTGTTTGTTTTTGTTTTTTTGCGGTACACGGGCCTCTCACTGTTGTGGCCTCTCCCGCTGCGGAGCACAGGCTCTGGATGCACAGGCTCTGGATGCACAGGCTCAGTAGCCATGGCTCACGGGCCCAGCCGCTCCGTGGCATGTGGGATCTTCCCAGACCAGGGCACGAACCCGTGTCCCCTGCATCAGCAGGAGGACTCTCAACCACTGCGCCACCAGGGAAGCCCCCAATACAAAATAAAAAGTTTTAAAAAAGGAAAAATCGTATTTTTTCATGAAGCTTCTAGGTTTCATGAAACTTGCTTAGGGTTTCCCTACCACAACTGCGTTAAAATAACCCATGTACCAGCCTGACCCCAGCTCAACACATCCATATTTTAGTCTTATTCCACCTATGCTAACCCCCATGTCTAGCTTTGTTTCTATGGGAAAACGCATGCTCAGAGCCAATCAACCAGTCTGAATACCAGTCTTGGAACCTCAATCCTTGGCAAGTGGAGAATTGGCTGCCTGTCCACCAGAACATAGGCCTCCCTACAGGTGGGAATGGGAGAAAGTCCAGGAGGGGTATAGTTCATGTTCAACTTTAAATTAATGAGACTCGTTGAGGTACATGTCTGGGGAAATGGATCACTCGCCAAGTGGCCCTCTTTTCTGTTCCCCACCATGTGGCACCATCCCCCATCCCCACCCCCAGTCTTTGTTCACGCTGATGCTCCTCAACGGGATTCCTTCTCCCTTCCCCTCCACCTGGTTAGACTCAGCCCATCTTCTAGGTCCACCTTGAAGCTTCCTGAGACTTCTCCAGACTGTACCCACCTGCCCTTCTGAACTCTTAGGCACTTAGCACACATCCCCGTCTCAACTTGTTCTAGAATTGTCTCATAAACATTTCTCCCAATCAC
Source organism: Mesoplodon densirostris (assembly GCF_025265405.1). Lineage (NCBI taxonomy): Eukaryota > Metazoa > Chordata > Mammalia > Artiodactyla > Ziphiidae > Mesoplodon > Mesoplodon densirostris. The sequence continues at coordinate 58,233,966 of NC_082673.1, read as the reverse complement.
ATTATAAACTCCTCAAGGGCAGTGCCATGTCTGATGCATCTCCACAGGGTGAGCTCATATTGATTCTCATGAACCCTCGATCCTTTCATGGAATTGGAGCTGAAATCCTGGCCATCTCCTACCCGTCTCTACCATACATTTTCTAGCTCTCCAACCTCACAGGAAAGGGGAGGATGAAATATGACCACCCAGAACACCCCGGTGTCATGTATGTCAACTAAAGGTGTGGTTGTTTATATCCCCCAAAGATTTCTGTTGTGAGTGGGAAACCACATGCTTTCCAGGAAGGAAGGACATCCTATCAGTTCAACAAGCTCAGCTATTGTGTTGTGTGGGGTGATGGGTACAGAGGACAATCAGACAGGCCAAATGATTCTGTGTAAGAGAAGCTGAGGGAGCTACCCAGGTGAAGGGATCTTCTAGGGAGAGGCTGGAAAGAGGAGGGAGCTGGAAGGAGAGCCTGTGTGGCTGCAAGTTTGAGGAGAGAGACAGGACCTGGAAGATAGAGATGGAGAAGGCAGCCGGAGAAGCCAGTGCAAGGGGTGAAGCTGTGGGGTAAAGAAAGATATGTTAAAGGTCAATTTTAAAGAAGGTCATGCTGTGTGACATAGTATATATACCCCCACTCCCCTCCCTTGGAAACCTTCAGTAAGAATCGACATCATTCCTTGAAATTTTTAGAATCAGATATATGGAGTTTGGGCTTCATTTTTTCAATAAGGCCACAGGAGTTGTCGTGGTAGGAGGGGGTGAACGCAAAGACTTCCAACAAAGCCCAGCCTGGGGACAAATGGATAATGTATTCTTTATTTTTTTCTTTTTTTTGAGAGTGTCAGAGTCATCCATCATTGGTACAAAGACTAAACAAGAAAAGTACAATTTGTGAGAATAAAAAAGAAAAAGTTACCCTGAGTCCCACCAGGTTAATAAAATTTTTCCTTATTTTTTTTTTCAAATCCTGATTGAACCTTCAAGAAACGCGTTTTTAACCCAGGTCCTGGGGAGAACTGAGACAAAGGAGGATCTCCATCTTTGGCAACCTATGTTGTGCCCATGGACAGCTGATTGCTGGTTATGGCTCAGTTAGCAGGAAAACCCCCCAAATCCAACAGTTCTGAAGAACGCTTGGCTGTCCCTTCTCGGGGAAGCCCCAGGGCTGAGCAGGAGCTCCCCACCTTTGGGGGAGAGCATTTGGCCCCAGCAGCCGAACCCTGTGGGCTACAGAGCATGCTCATGCCTATCATTTTAATTCCAGAAACTGGAGCAAGCCAAGAGCAACAGCCTGTGATCTGTTGGTGTCAAACACACAAGAAAGTGGTCAGCATGTAGGTAACAGATGGGAGGGGAGGTATTCCTTGGCTGTGTTGGGGGAAGGCTGAGGGCCTCTTCCATTTTGGAGCCTGTGGTTTTCTCTGTCGAGGACAGCTGGCCACACAGGGGCAGCCTTTGGGAAAGTATGCCTCTCAGGCCTCTGATCCTATAGGTCAGGCGTGGTTACTTTAAAAATAAACTCTGGTGACTGTAACCCTGGCTCAGCTCATGCGTTTGTGATCTTGGACTCAAGACACTGGCTGCAGCTATGATTTGCATTCACCAAAATTAGTCATTTCAGCATGTGAGAGTGAGCTCAGGAAGAAAGAACCAGGTTCAACTGCTGACTCTTGCTGCTGTTTTTCTCTGTGGAACCAAACAAAACACCTCAGTCCTCCCTCTTCCCTCTTGCTTCAGCCACACCTGCTCAGGCTTAGCTACCTTCACTCGACAAAAGTTTATTTTGGACCATTTCACCACACCAGACACTGCTAGACACTGGGAATTCAAAGGTGAACAAAATAGACATGGCTCCTGCCCTCAAGGGCTTTAGAGTCTTATTGGGTGTGTATTAGTTTTCTGTGGCTGCTGTAACAAAGACCAGGCATGCGGTGACTTAAAACAATAGAAATTTATTGTCTCACAGTTCTGGAGGCCAGAAGTCCAAAATCAAGGTGTCGGCAGGGCTGGGCTCCTTCCAAAGTCTCTACTGAAGAATCCTGCCTTGTCTCTTCCTAGCTTCTGGGGGTTGCTGGCAACCCTTGGCATTCCTTGGCATGTAGATGCCTCATTCCAATCTCTGCCTCTGTCTTCACATGGCCTTCTCCCCTGTGTGCCTCTGTGTCTGTGTCTAAATGTCCTTCCTCTTATAAGGACACCAGTCATACTGGATTTAGAGCCCACCCTAAACCAATATGACCTCATCTTGACTAATTACATCTGTAAAGACACTCTTTCCCCATAAAGGCCACATTCTGAGGTTCCAGGGGGATATGAATTTGGGGGGAGGGTGGCAGACACTGTTCAACCCAGTACAGGGTATTGAATGGTAAATCAATAAACACAGAGATAAAAAGATATGGGGCACTATTATATGGTAAGTATTAACCTGGTGGTTTTCTGTATATTTCTATCTCCATCCTCCTTCTCACTAGTACACCTGGTCATTATACAGCAATGCAGGAAGATGCTGGGATGCATGAAGCTTGTAGAGTCTGTTTTCCTCTCCTGGATAAGAACCTGGGTAAGCCAGGGCCTGGAGAGAGGACAGTGAGAAGACAGCATGGCAACAAAGAATAGGGGCAGTGGGGGGAAGCGGAGTAGGGCAGTCTTCACATGGAGAGGAAGGGCTGCCTTCTGTGGGGAGGCTAGGGAAGGGAGTGGCTGGGCTGTCCTTGAGGGCCAGACACACACACACACACACACACACACACACACACACACACACACACACACACACACACACACACACACACACACACACACACACACACACACACACACACACACACACACACACACACACACACACACCCCTCCCCACCTCGTCAAGCATCCCAGGCACTTGGAGATCCATCTAAACCAAGGGGATGAGACTTGGACACCGCTGTGGAAATGGAGTAGTAGGAGGAGCTGAATAGAACCAGCTGGATTTTCTGTCCGAGCTGAGGCCACGGTGGACACAGCACCACTGTCTAAGTAGTTGCAGATGGCAATAGGAAAGCCACAGGTGCGCGGACAGAATAACAGAGGGGGCTGCTCTCAACTGAGGGCCAGAGAGTTGCTCTCCGAGGAAGTGGCTGCTAAGATGGGACACAGGATAGGAGGAAGTTCATGGGCAGAGGGGCAGGGGTGGGGGCTTGTCTGGCAGAAGGAACAGCTGTGTGCAGGTCCCGAGGAAGCAAAGTGATGGGTCCTCTCGGTCTTCTGTATGGAGGCCCTGAGCTGGCAGGAAGCGAGCAAGGGAGAGAGACACTAAGTGGGGTGAAGAGGGAGGCCCGGGCTGGAGCCTCAGGCCTGGCAGGTCATGGTAAGAAATCTGGAGGTAAAATCAACCACAAATAGAAAAGTAATATATTTACCTCATGGGCTACTGTGACAACTTTATGAGATTTTATATATAAAATATATAAAAAATTTTAATATATAAAATTTATGTATAAAATCTCATAAAATATACATATCTATTTGTCTGTCTGTCTGTATGTATATAAAGTACTTAGTTCAAGGCCTGGCATAGAGGGAATGACTGTTACTGTTACTGTTTGTTAGCAAATAGCCCTGGAATGCCTGTCTGACCCACACACTGAAGAGACACCCGAGTCCCACCCTGGTGATTCAGGAATCTTGGCATGAGGAGGAAAACTGTAGCCTTTAGGGGTCACACAAGTGAAGCTGACCAAGCCAGGACCTGGAACCATGCCTCTGAGCCCCAAATTATAAACTCATGGCCACTAGCACCACCCGTCCCCTGACCCCTCGGTCCCCCTGTCCTTGCCCCGTCTCAGGCTGCCCCAGTCACCTGACAAGTAGCCAAGGCCTGAAATAGCCACCATATCCCTTGGTCCGAAAACGCTTTCCTGCCTATTTGATATTTTTGTCACTGTGAATGCCTCCTATTCTGCATTTAAAACGTGAAAACACTTATTCAGGCATCAGCAATGTACTAGGCCATGTTCTCAAGGTGGGGTCCCTGGACCAGCAGCATCACCTGGAACTTGCTAGAAATATAAGTTCTCCCATTCCACCCAGACCTATTGAATCAGAGACTCCAGGGGTAGGACCCAGCCATCTGCTTTAACAAGGCGTCCAGGTGATTCTGTTGCGTGATAAGGTTTGAGAACCCCTGCAACGCTGCGCTGGGCGTTGTACCAGAGGCCAAATGCAGGCTACCCTCACCAGGTGGATCACAGGGCTCATTGGGAATGAGCTTACTACCCTGTCTCTTCCTCCTACTTTCTGTGTGGTCAGTCACACAGGATATAAGGCTTATTAATTAATTAAACAAATACTGAGAGCCTATTCTATGCCAGGGACTGAGCCAAAAAGTGGGGTATAGTGGGGAACAAGCCACTTGGGGCCTGGCCTCACGAAGCTAAGAGAAGATTTTCAACAGATCATCACCCAGTAAGTAATAGCTTACAAGACCTGCAGAGTGTTTTTTTTTTTTTTAAATCAAGGCTTCTCAAACTTTAATTTGCATACAAGTCACCTGGGATCTTGTTAAAATGCAGATTCTGCTTTGGTAGGTCTGTGGCGGGGCCTGGAAGTCTGCATTTCTGGGTTTTTTTTAATTTTTATTTTATATCGGAGTTGATTAACAATGTTGTGTTGGTTTCAGGTGTACAGCAGAGTGATTCAGTTATACATATACATGTATCTATTCTTTTTCAAATTCTTTTCCCATTTAGGTTATTACAGAGTATTGAGCAGAGTTCCCTGTGCTATACAGTAGTCCTTGTTGGTTATCTATTTTAAATATAGCAGTGTGTATATGTCAATCCCAAACTCCCAATCTGTCTCTACCCACCGACACTTCCCCCTGGTAACCGTAAGTTCATTCTCTAAGTCTGTGAGTCTGTTTCTGTTTCGTAAATAAGTTAGTTTGCATCACTTTTTTTTAAAGATTCTGCATATAAGTGATATATATTTGTCTTTTTCTGTCTGACTTATTTCACTTAGTATGATAATCTCCAGGTCCATCCACGTTGCTGCATATGGCATTATTTATTCTTTTTAATAGCTAATATTCCATTGTATATATATACCACATCCTCTTTATCCATTCATCTGTTGATGGACATTTAGGTTGCTTCCGTGTCTTGGCTATTGTAAACAGCACTGCAATGAACATTGGGGTGCATGTATTCTTTCAAACCACATTTTCCTCTGGATATATGCCCAGAAGTAAGATTGCTGGATCATATGGTAGCTCTGTTTTTAGTTTTTTAAGGAACCTCCAAACTGTTCTCCATAGTGGCTGTATCAATTTACATTCCCACCGACAGTGCAAGAGGGTTCCCTTTTCTCCACACTCTCTCCAGCATTTATTGTTTGTAGACTTATTGATGATGGCCATTCTGCCTGGTGAGAGGTGATATCTCATTGTAGTTTTGATTTGCATTTCTCTAATAATTAGCGATGTTGAGCATGATTTCATGTGCCTCTTGCCCATCTGTATGTCTTCTTCGGAGAAATGTCTGTTTAGGTCTTCTGCCCATTTTTTTGATTGGGTTGTTTATTTTTTTGATATTGAGCTGCATGAGCTGTTTGTAAATTTTGGAGCCCTTGGAGTCTGCATTTCTAACAGGCTCTCAGGTGAGTCTGAGGGTGCCAGTCTGAGGGCCACACTTTGAGTAGCAAACCTCTTAAGGCAATTTTGTATCTGTTATCCCATTCTAGCCCAGCATTTCTGTGATAGGAAAAAGTGGCAGGAATTATTATGCTCATTTTCAAGTGAGAAAACCAAGGTCCTAAGACTTCCTTACAACAAGGGCTTGCACCCCAGAACCCAGGAACTCCTCGGGCCTCTGCCGAGTTATCAAGAGGTGCTGGCAGACCAGACAAAGGAGGAAGGCAGCTCCCTGATTAGCTCCCAGCTCTCGTTTTATCACAGAACCGCAGAGTTCCCCCTGCACCCGTCCTGAAGTGGGGGAGAGAGCTGCTGCGTTCTCCCTCCTGTCCAGGACTTTGATAAGAAAACAGATGCGAATTTGCGATGCCTCCAATCAAAATGAGCTCTCGGGCCAGCGCTGAATGATAAGGAAGGCGTACTCCCCAGTCCTGAAGGAGGAAGAATAACACTGGCACTTTGTAGCCCCTCTCACTCCCTGGCTTTGAAAAATAAAAGCCTCCCAATCTCCTTCCTACAGCGAAGGGAAAATGGGGCGCAGGCTTTTCTTGGCTTGTTTCCAGTCGGGGCAGCTGGAACCTATTGGTCACATTCAAGCAGTCAATCTTTCCCGCGATGGGCTAGCTGGGTAACTGCTGTGTTTCATTTGAGAATGCTATTTCCCCTCTTGGGCCTCCCCACTCCAGGCTGAGGGGTACCCCATCAGGGTCACCCTTTACCTCTAGTGACCTGGCTCTGTTTCTTGCCTACACTGAACTTTCTCAAGATTTGGGGAGGTGGTGTGATTCCAAGGGGTTTTAGGGATTCTTCCTTTTGGAGACTTCACCCCACATCATATCGAACATAACAGAAAACATCCACATCTCATGTGTTCAATATCTGGCCAATTCGAACAAATTATTTAATATTTTGGCTGTAAAAATATGATAATGACTTTACTAATTCTGCTTTCAAAATGGTTTTGCCTGAAAGGAATAAATTCAATTTACGATGGGCCATGATTTCTCAACAATCATTATGCAAACTAGAAAATCTCTGCAAAGTAAGAAAAGCAAGCCTTATTGTTTTGAAGCATCATGAATTTTTTATGAATTCCAAATTTAACTATTCATGAAGCTTAGCATGATTTTTTTGCAGGCATTTAATCGAACCTCCATTTCAATTTTGTAGTTTTCTTTTCTTCCTATGGCATTCCCTACAAATTTTTTAGAAGAGCTTTAAATATTTCTGTAGGCTCTTGAGGGTACTTAATGAGGTAGGGTGAGGCTGGTAAGAATTTCAGTGGATACCCCTTGAAGGAACCACTTACCGGCACAGTGGGTCTTCAAGGCGCTTCACTTAATTCCTGCATTTCTTTACCTCCAGGGATCCAGTTTCATCTAAAAATCTGGTTGCCATGGTGCCGGGGAATCTCAAACTGTATGGAGAAAACTAGAGGGAATCATCAGGTTCAGGGGCTTTGTTCAAATCGACTAAATTTTAATTATAGAAAGTGTGCTGGGCAGTGGGTAAGGGAAGTACGGCCCAGTCTGGTTTGAGAGGGGCCACCGAGATGGGGTGCGACAGGGTGGCAGTGGCTGCGGTGCGGGGGACAGCTCTGTGATGGTCCTGTATGTAGAGTGTTACATATACTGTCCTGTGGGCCTGGATGTCAGATGGACTTTCAGTCCTGGCTTGTCTTCTTTTTTTTTTTTTTTTTTTTTTTTTTTTGCGGTATGCGGGCCTCTCACTGTTGTGGCCTCTCCCGTTGCGGAGCACAGGCTCCGGATGCGCAGGCCCAGCGGCCATGGCTCACGGGCCCAGCCGCTCCGCGGCACATGGGATCCTCCCAGACCGGGGCACGAACCCGTATCCCCTGCATCGGCAGGCGGACTCTCAACCACCTGCGCCACCAGGGAGGCCCCTGGCTTGTCTTCTTTATCATGCGACCCTGGGCAAATAACTTCCCTTCTCTGCCTTGGTTTCATCTGTATAATAGGATAATAATTGTAATGCCTGCGTCTGAGGGCTGTTGTCGGGATTAAATGAGATACGGCATGTAGAGTGATTAGCATAGTGCTTGGTAGATACCAGATGCTCAAATATTATTTTGCTCATATATGTGTGTATTTATGTTTATTGGATTCTATCAAAATAATGCCTATTATATGATTTATTATTTGTATTATATTTTTATTATTTTTATTGTGGGCGGGGTCCCTCTCAGTGTCTCTGCCCTTATATAGTATGACATGACTTAGATCCTAAAAAATACTTTTTTTAATTCTGATCACTCCAGTGCATGTTAGGGCCCACAGACACCCACAGCTCTTCTCTGCTCACAGGTAAATCCAGTAGCAAACACTGGCTGGAGGAGGGTTTTCTAAGAGAACATTTAAAGGACCAAAATAACATTCCGTGGTTGTCAACCCCCCAAGAAACATCAAGTCAGGTGAACTTGCTGTAGCCAGGGCAACGAGGCAGCAATTAAAATCAGTATTGACTGTTGGTGGTTCTCAATCCCTCGTGTCCATTGGAATGTTCCCGGGGCCTCCACTGGATCCTGGGAATGGACAGGAAGGGAGGAGGATTTCGAGGGCAGTATTATGGGCCAGGCTTAGAGGAGACTGGCATTGCTTCCGCCCCCATCCCTTCGGTCAGACTCAGGCACATGCCACCTCTGAGTGTGAGGGTGACTGAAAAACGTGTCAGTCACGTAGCCAAGAGGAAAACCAGCCAGTCGCTGCCACAGTGGGTGACCTTAATACACAGTTAAGTTCAAAAACTGCTCTCCTGGGGCAAAAGGCAAAGAAAATTGAAGTTTCAAAAACTGCAGAAAGAGAAGGAAGCACACAGAACAATATCTGATGGTGGAAGAGAGACTTATTGTTTACAACATTATCACAAATGCCCATTCCATGTCCCAGATAAGGTGTCACAGGCTCCAATGCACCCTTCAAAGTCCTACAGCCCGTGGTCCAGGCTTCCCCTCCCCTACCCAGCACACTCTGGTTTATGGTGTGCCTGCACGTCTCCTCCATCATACTGTAGGCAAGGGTTTCAAAGTATCATCCCTGAATCCCAAGTGCCTGGCACAGTGCTTGGCACAGAGTAATCAGCGTTGGGTGAACGTGGTTGCATAGGAGATAGTTGGAAAATAAGAAAATGAGAGACAGATTCTGCCTCTCAGTAGCTGGGTGACCTTGGACAGGTCTCAGCCTCTCAGTGCCTTGTTTGTAATATAGGGTTCATAATTGCACCGACATCGAATGCTTGTTGTGAGGATGACATGAGTTCATATATCCAAATGTGCTTATAAAAGAGTGTCTGATTCATAGTTAAGTCCCGGGTAAGCACTGTTGCTATATTTGTTAGTAAGACAATAAGAAACCCCACAACTGAAAGGATGTGGGGGCAGAAATGAGCAATCACAACAAGAGGGGCTTGTTTGCACACAGAATGGGGGGGTGAGGGGGAGTTTGATGGAGACAAAAGTTTCCCCAGGTACCATGAAGGAAACTTCAAAGCAAGTAAACATCAGAGGGTGACATTTAACTTTTAGCAGAGTAAATGGAACATCACCGTTCCGCCCCATGCCAGCTGGGGCAGGAAATGGAGCAGGCAGAGCTGAACGGTTGGTTGACACAGGTGAATTGAGGAGTCCCATGGTGCCAAGTCGAGGCTGGTGTTTTGAAGGGGATATGAGCTGGGGGGAGGTGTGGGAGAGAGATACACCTGGGGTATCTGAGATCTACCAGATAATACTTGACACTGTGGCAGGCAACAGAGAAGCTTTATTGCATTAAAATTTCCATAATTCAAAAGATGTATTACAGTAGCTACATGATAATATTTCAAAGATTTGAAGGAGACTTGAAGATATATTAGGGAAAAAACCCTGCATGGTAAGACTAAGAGGGAGATAATGCCATGAATTTCAGCTTAGTCATTCAAGGTTGAAGTTTCTTTCTCATGAAAATGGAACACAGACCACTTCTGATGACAGCAAGAAGGGATGTCTAATTTGTGGATTACCTCGATCCTGCTGGCTCTTTTTCCATTCATCAGCCCCTCTCAGTAGGTGATCAAGAGATGGAAAACATGGTGAGATACCAATTATCCAAATCTGATAAAAATGAAGGAAATAGTTTGAGCCTGCCCTCCAGAAGAGCCTGGGTGATGCGGGCTATGGCCCAGGGAAACTCCAAGGTCCCTGCTGTTCTTAAGACCCTAGGATTCAAATTCTGCCCTTTATCCTAGAATTCAAATCCTGAGGATGGAGCTGTGGTCCCCCATCAGGAAAGTAGGCACCTGGTGCTTACTTGGCTTCCTTGGAGACAAGTCTGATCCTTTGTGAGGTGTGTGACCAGAGTTGGAAGAATAGCCCATGATTAAAGAATGTTCCACCAATTCTCTCCTACAATTCTGTAGTCAGATAATCAGCCCTTGTCTGCAGGCTTTAACTACCATTACAGGGCAAACTCCTGGGAATGTCTTCTGGCCTCTTATGACTGAAACTTACTTTGAGGGCTTCCCTGGTGGCGCAGTAGTTGAGAGTCCGCCTGCCGATACAGGGGACACGAGTTAGTGCCCCGGTCCAGGAGGATCCCACATGCCGCGGAGCGGCTGGGCCCGTGAGCCATGGCCGCTGAGCCTGCGCGTCCGGAGCCTGTGCTCCACAACGGGAGAGGCCACAACAGTGAGAGGCCCGCGTACCGCAAAAAAAAAAGAAAAAAGAAAAAAGAAGAAACTTACCTTAGAAATTGAGGGACCTGAGGAGAGGAGCTGAGAATATGGTGGGGAGGTGAGGATGAGGGGGAGACAGGAGAATGGACACCTTGGAGAGGAGTGAAAGGGAAACCAGAGTTGCCAAAGTCCTTCCTCACGTCTCTAGTCTGTTTAAATTCCTTCTAGCTCTTTACTGCCCTGAGAATGAAATCCACACTTTCCACCATGGCCTTCAATCCCCTGCGAATTCCACCTCACCCTTTGCCACTTCCTGTTCACCACTCTGAAGCTGCACTGGTCTATTTGCAATTCCTTGAACATAGCGAGCTCTTCCCCACCCCCTTTCCACATGTCACAGCCTCTGCCTGGAAAACTTCCTGCTGCCCATTACACAACTGACTGCTCCCAGGTTTACCCTTTTTTTGAGAGGAGGGGACATTTTCACCACCAGAAGGAATCTTGCTGTCTTGGTAATCTTTGTACCCCTGGCACCTGGCACATCTGTGCAGTTATCATTCGAGTGGTTGTTGAATGAATGAACTTGTTTCACGGTTGGTTTGGTTGGGCAAGTCCCATAGCTTGGTTCCCAGTAGGATCAGGCTTGGTGAGTGGGTTGAGTTTCTATAAAAGTCTTCCTCCTAGGTTCCAGTTTTGGTGAAGCTATCTTTGTAGGCACGAATGAATGTGTTCACCACTCCGATTCATGTCTAATACCCAGCTGTGGACAGGGGAGCTGTGCCCACAGAAAACGGCCTGGTCCTACACTCACCTTTCATCTCCTTCAGCCGGAGGCACAGTGGGGTGCCACCTAGTTAGAAACCCTAAGAAACAGGGCTCCTGTAGATGGTCAGGATCTCAATGTTACAGATGATTAAATATCCTTGACTCATGCCTCCGTTGTTATATTGAGAGTTCTAAAGTTAGATTCTGAGCATAAAGAGTAAAATGAGAATAAGAAAGCTGCTAAACTTCTCACACAGAAAGCAGTTTTCCCCTCCTGGGACCCGGAAGCACTTTCTACCGTAGAAAACGGGGCTGCTATCCTAGGGTAGAGAATGCCGGTAACCCTTATGTAAGATGTGTGACACCCAGGTAGGAGTGAGCCTCATTAAGAGAACCTATAAAGGGGACTGTTTGCCTGTTTTTGCCTACTCTGGGTACCAGAATTTTTATAATTAAAAAAATTTTCATATATAAAACCACCATTAAATCCTCTTGTATGTATATGTATATATTTGTGTATGAATATATTTGCGTGTGTCTGTATATACATGTATACATAAAATATGCAGGAGAATTTAACAGTGGTTATTTGTGACAGGTGGGGAGTACAGGTATTTTTCTTTTAATCTTAGCTGGATTTTCTGAAGTTTCCTAAATGAACATGCTTATTTCTGGAATAAGGGAAAAAAGCAATGAAAATAATTTGAAAAAAATAATATGCTCTCATCAAAGAGAAACATTGGAAAATAAGAGTTACAAAGGAGGAAAAATTACTCAAATCAACTACTCTTCATATTTCTGGTTTTTTTAATTGTCTTTTTTAAAAAAGTAAACTATTTTGTCTTAGCATAGTTATAATCACACTATATGCAAAATATTTTTGGCTTGCATTTTTCAACTTCATTATTAACCACTTTCCCTGTTATTACTTAGTCTCAGCACCATTATTTTAACTTGAGAATAATATTGTAACTATTAAGATATTATAGTTTGTTTCCTCATTAGGGAACATGTATGTTTTTTCTAATGTATTACAAGTTACTGAGTATTGTTCCCTGTGCTATACAGGAGGTCCTTGTTGTTTACCTATTTTATATATAGTAGTATGTATATGTTAATCCAAAACTCCTAGTTTATCTCTCCTGCCCACCCCCTGCCCCCGCTAGATTTTAAGCAGATGAGTGACAATTGCATTTCCATTTCAGAAAGATGCTCTGGCTGACTCACCTGCAGGGTGAGGCCGAAGGTAGGCAGAACACAGAAGCCAGGGCTGACGTGGAAACCTCCTTCATCTCTCATTTCACAGAAATCTAAACCCACAATTCCATTCCTGCCTTCACTTTACACGGGGTTATAAAAGTTAGGGGCACTGTGGAAATTTAGGAGTTCAACTTTCCCATTTTACAGATGGTCAGAAAGGCTCAGAGTTTGTGACTTCTCTAAGGTTCCATAAAGATCTAGAGGAAAACTGTAACCAGAACACAAGACTTCTGATTTTAGTCTCATGTCCTTCTCTATAGAATACTGTAGCAAATAACATACCTTAAATATCCTTTGGATACTTGGAACTGGGTTAAATTGAAGAGGGGTTTATAATTATGTAGAGAAAACAGGGCTGCTCAATGACAGCAGTGGTGACGGCAGTGATGATGGTGATAATTCTTTTTTTTTCTTTTGAATTTTATTTAACTTTTTATACAACAGGTTCTTATTAGTCATCCATTTTATACACATTAGTGTGTACATGTCAATCCCAATCACCCAATTCAGCACACCACCACTCCCACTCCCCACCGCTTTCTCCCCTTGGTGTCCATATGTTTGTTCTCTACATCTGTGTCTCAACTTCTGCCCTGCAAACCGGTTCATTTGTACCATTTTTCTAGGTTCCACATATATGGGTTAATATACAATATTTGTTTTTCTCTTTCTGACTTACTTCACTCTGTATGACAGTATCTAGATCCATCCACATCTCTACAAATGACCCAGTTTTGTTCCTTTTTATGGCTGAGTAATATTCCATTGTATATATGTACCACATCTTCTTTATCCATTCATCTGTTGATGGGCATTTAGGTTGCTTCCATGACCTGGTTATTGTAAATAGTGCTGCAATGAACATTGGGGTGCATGTGTATTTTTGAATTATGGTTTTCTCTGGGTATATGCCCAGTAGTGGGATTGCTGGGTCGCATGGTAGTTCTATTTGTAGTTTTTTAAGGAACCTCCATACTGTTCTCCATAGTGGCTGTATCAATTTACATTCCCACCAACAGTGCAAGAGGGTTCCCTTTTGTCCACACCCTCTCCAGCATTTGTTGTTTGTAGATTTTCTGATGATGCCCATTCTAACTGGTGTGAGGTGATACCTCATTGTAGTTTTGATTTACATTTCTCTAATGATTAGTGATGTTGAGCATTCTTTCATGTGTTTGTTGGCAATCTGTATATCTTCTTTGGAGAAATGTCTGTTTAGGTCTTCTGCCCATTTTTGAATTGGGTTGTTTGTTTTTTTCATATTGAGCTGCCTGAGCTGCTTGTAAATTTTGGAAATTAACCCTTTGTCTGTTGATTCGTTTGCAAATATCTTCTCCCATTCTGAGGGTTGTCTTTTCATCTTGTTTATGGTTTCCTTTGCTATGCAAAAGCTTTTAAGTTTCATTAGGTCCCATTTGTTTATTTTTGTTTTTATTTCCATTACTCTAGGAGGTGGATCAAAAAAGATCTTGCTGTATTTATGTCAAAGAGTGTTCTTCCTATGTTTTCCTCTAAGAGTTTTATAGTGTCCGGTCTTCCACTTAGATCTCTAATCCATTTTGAGTTTATTTTTGTGTATGGTGTTAGGGAGTGTTCTAATTTCATTCTTTTACATGTAGTGGTCCAGTTTTCCCAGCACCACTTATTGAAGAGACTGTCTTTTCTCCATTGTATATCCTTGCCTCCTTTGTCATAGACTAGTTGACCATAGGTGTGTGGGTTTATCTCTGAGCTTTCTATCTTGTTTCATTGATCTATATTTCTGTTTTTGTGCCAGTACCATATTGTCTTAATGACTGTAGCTTTGTAGTATAGTACAAAGCTTTGTAGTATAGTCTGAAGTCAGGGAGTCTGATTCCTCCAGCTCTGCTTTTTTCCCTCAAGACTGCTTTGGCTATTCAGGGTCTTTTGGGTCTCCATACAAATTTTAAGATTTTTTTGTTCTAGTTCTATAAAAAATGCCATTGGTAATTTGATAGGGATTGTATTGAATCTGTAGATTGCTTTGGGTAGTATAGTCATTTTCACAATATTGATTCTTCTGATGCAAGAACATGGTATATCTCTCCGTCTGTTTATATCATCTTTAATTTCTTTCATCAGTGTCTTATAATTTTCTGCATACAGGTCTTTTGTCTCCCTAGGTAGGTTTATTCCTAGGTATTTTATTCTTTTTGTTGCAATGGTAAATGGGAGTGTTTCCTTAATTTCTCTTTCAGATTTTTCATCATTAATATATAGGAATGCAAGAGATTAACAAGTCTGTGCATTAATTTTGTGTCCTGCAACTTTACCAAATTCATTGATTAGCTCTAGTAGTTTTCTGGTGCCATCTTTAGGATTCTCTATGTATAGTATCATGTCATCTGGTCCTGGACTTTTGTTTGTTGGAAGATTCTTAATCACAGTTTCAATTTCATTACTTGTGATTTATCTGTTCATATTTTCTGTTTCTTCCTGGTTCAGTCTTGGAAGGTTATACCTTTCTAAGAATCTGTCCATTTCTTCCAGGTTGTCCATTTTATTGGCATAGAGTTGCTTGTAGTAGTCTCTTAGGATGCTTTGGATTTCTGCAGTGTCTGTTGTAACTTCTCCTTTTTCATTTCTAATTTTATTGATTTGAGTCCTCTCCCTCTTTTTCTTGATGAGTCTGGCTAATGGTTTATCAATTTTGTTTATCTTCTCAAAGAACCAGATTTTAGTTTTATTGATCTTTGCTATTGTTTTCTTTGTTTCTATTTCATTTATTTCTGCTCTGATCTTGATGATTTCTTTCCTTCTGCTAACTTTGGGTTTTGTTTGTTCTTCTTTCCCTAGTTCCTTTAGGTGTAAGGTTAGATTGTTTATCTGAGATTTTTCTTGTTTCTTGAGGTAGGCTTGTATAGCTATAAACTTCCCTCTTAGAACTGCTTTTGCTGCATCCCATAGGTTTTGGATCATCGTGTTTTCATTGTCATTTGTCTCTAGGTATTTTTTGATTTCCTCTTTGATATTTTCAGTGATCTCTTGGTTATTTAGTAATGTACTGTTTAGCCTCCATGTATTTGTGTTTTTAACATTTTTTTCCCTGTAATTGATTTCTAATCTCATAGCATTGTGGTCAGAAAAGATGCTTGATATGATTTCAATTTTCTTAAATTTACTGAGGCTTGATTTGTGACCCAAGATGTGATCTATCCTGGAGAATGTTCCGTGTGCACTTGAGAAGAAAGTGTAATCTGCTGTTTTTGGATGGAATGTCTTATAAATATCAATTAAATCTATGTGGTCTATTGTGTCATTTAAAGCTTGTGTTTCCTTATTAATTTTCTGTTTGGATGATCTGTCCATTGGTGTAAGTGAGGTGTTAAAGTCCCCCACTATTATTGTGTTACTGTTGATTTCCTCTTTTATAGCTGTTAGCAGTTGCCTTATGTATTGAGGTGTTCCTATGTTGGGTGCATATATATTTATAGTTGTTATATCTTCTTCTTGGTTTGATCCCTTGATCATTATGTAGTGTCCTTCCTTGTCTCTTGTAACATTCTTTAATTTAAAGCCTATGTTTTCTGATATGAGTATTGCTACTCCAGCTTTCTTTTGATTTCCATTTGCATGGAATACCTTTTTCCATCCCCTCACTTTCAGTCTGTATGTGTCCCTAGGTCTGAAGTGGGTGTCTTGTAGACAGCATATATATGGGTCTTGTTTTTGTATCCATTCAGTGAGCCTGTGTCTTTTGGTTGGAGCATTTAGTCCATTCACGTTTAAGGTAATTATCAATATGCATGTTCCTATGACCATTTTCTTAATTGTTTTGGGTTTGTTTTTGTAGGCCCTTTTCTTCTCTTGTGTTTCCCACTTAGAGAAGTTCCTTTAACATTTGTTGTAGAGCTGGTTTGGTGGTGCTGAATTCTCTTAGCGTTTGCTTGTCTGTAAAGCTTTTGATTTCTCCTTTGAATCTGAATGAGATCCTTGCTGGGTAGAGTACTCTTGGTCGTAGGTATTTCCCTTTCATCACTTTAAGTATATCATGCCACTCCCTTCTGGCTTGTAGAGTTTCTGCTGAGAAATCAGCTGTTAACCTTATGGGAGTTCCCTTGTAGGTTATTTGTCATTTTTCCCTTGCTGCTTTCAATAATTTTTCCTCGTCTTTAATTTTTGCCAATCTGATTACTGTGTGTCTCGGCGTGTTTCTCCTTGGGTTTATCCTGTATGGGACTCTCTGCACTTCCTGGACTTGGGTAGCTATTTCCTTTCCCATGCTAGGGAAATTTTTGACTATAATTTCTTCAAACATTTTCTCTGGTCCTTTCTCTCTTCTCCTTCTGAGACCCCTATAATTCGAATGTTTTTGCGTTTAATGTTGTCCCAGAGGTCTCTTAGTCGGTCTTCATTTCTTTTCATTCTTTTTTCTTTATTTTGTTCCGCAGTAGTGAATTCCACCATTCTGTCTTCCAGGTCACTTATCCATTCTTCTGCCTCAGTTATTCTGCTATTGATTCCTTCTAGTCTAGTTTTCATTTCAGTTATTGTATTGTTCATCTCTGTTTGTTTGTTCTTTAATTCTTCCAGGTCTTTGTTAAACATTTCTTGCATCTTCTCGATCTTTGCCTCCATTCTTTTTCCGAGGTCCTGGATCATCTTCACTATCATTATTCTGAATTCTTTTTCTGGAAGGTTGCCTATCTCTACTTCATTTAGTTGTTTTTCTGGGGTTTTATCTTGTTCCTTCATCTGGTACATAGCCCTCCACCTTTTCATCTTGTCTATCTTTCTGTGAATGTGGTTTCTGTTCCACAGGCTGCAGGACTGTAGTTCTTCTTGCTTCTGCTCTCTGCCCTCTAGGTGATAATTCTTTACAAGAGACAAAATGCTTCCATGACTGTGAAACTCATTTGATCTTCAAAATACCTGAAATAATAGTGCCCATGATTTACTTCCAAGCTGGGCAACATGTGAGATATTTTATAGACATTATTTTATTCTGTTGACACCATAGCCCTGTGAGATTGCTATCAGTCTTCCCATTTTATAGATGGGGAAACTGTGGCTTAGGGAAATGAAATGACTCACCCAAATAAGTGAGGAAGCTGGAATTAGAACTCAGTTCTTCTAACTGTGAGTTCTATCAGGATTTTTTCCAGGATTAAACATTCAGACAATACTTCCTCTGGCAGGTCATTTAATCAAAGTATTGAAAGGCATGGCTGAAAAGAAGAGAGGCAGACTGGCTGGCCAGGCCAGGTGCATGGCTATTGAGTATAGGCTGGCCACCCCTTCCAAGGATGACACCTCCTCCAAAGAATATACAAGACAAAAGTGGAGTTCCACACAGCAACCTTATCGAAGAACAACTGGCCGTAGCTACAGAGCACCAAATAAGCACTGAACTGTTTTGTTATCAATAAGAATGCCATCTCCAAACTCAAGGTGTATAGGATATGACAGGAACATGAGTTGCTAGAGGACAGAACTCTTGTTTTAACATTGAAAACCTCTAAAAATTTATCACTTCTTACAGCCTCCTATATCAGCCTAAATCTAAACACTTGTTGTTACAGACAACAGTTTGAGTCTGTGGGTCAACAAAACTGCCCAACACAGATAAGCTCTGGAAATGTGATAGCAAAATTCATTATTGGGTTATTTCAAAGTGAAATTATTTGAAACAACTATACCTTGTTCAGGTACATAAAAGCAGCTCAAAAGTTACCATTCATGATTGATTTACTGGGAAAAATGCAGGGCACCAAGAGAAGAAATGTCACATTTGTCTTTATTTCCTGGCATAAGCAAACCATAAGTTTAATCGTCTGCCTCTACTGTGCTGGAGATATTTATCCTCCTATAGCTTAGGGAGATGGAAGGATAAGTGTGATGATTGCCAAAAGCACTAAAAGTGAGAAAACATAACTCCTTCTTAAAAACAAAAACAAAAACAACAACAAAAAAAACCCTCATCCTTATTCAATGAAGGAGAAAATCAAGGACCACCTGGAGCACTTGTCTGTATTTCAATTCAGTCATTATTACAAACTGGTTTCCCAAAGTCACGGGTTTTGCTAGCTGTGCAGTAATGGGTTTTCTCTTCCCCATCCCACCCCCAGTTGGCAGCAGGAGCTCTCTACTCAAGTGTCACCTTCCCAGTTCTCTATCTAAAATCACACAAAATCTTTATCTCTAAAATCAAAATCATTATCTAAAATCCCCTCAGCACTACCTATTCATCCTTCCTGCTTTTTAGCTTCTTAGCATGTATTACTGTTTTACATGCCTTGAATTTTACTCACCTAGTTTGTGATGGTTGTCTCCCCTACTAAAATATAAGCTCCACAAGAGCAGGGATCTTTGGCTTTCTTTTGTTTCCCCAAACAAACACAGTGCCTAGCACATAGTTGGATACATATTTGTTGAACAGATGAATGAAGGAATGAATCCATTTCTTCAGTAAAGTTGTTGAGAAACTACTAAGAGCTGTGACTAAGGAGTAATGGACAAAAATGTCTCTTATTCAGCCTCTGTTATCTACTGGGCACTGGCTAAGTGCTTTCCATGTCTAGGGTAGAAAATTCAATATGCTATTTTGAAAGATGGCTATAAGTTGTACCCCTTGCTCTAGGGGGTGGGGGCAGAACCCATCCTAGGGATGAAACTGCTCTGATGCTGAGGAAAACATTCAGTGGCACTTTGGCTATGCAAAGGGGCGGGTAAGATGGGTTGAGGCTGCGCTTCATAAATGAGGTAAAGTCATGACTATGATTTCTTTGGAGGGCGTTTTTGTGAGGAAATTTTCAGTTTTCCCTGACAAATGTTTGAGCTGAGCTGAATGTGGGATTCTAGACTTGAGAGTGGAAGTAGATTTGAGAAAGAACTCAGTTCTTAGGGAAGAGACCCCAGAATCATGGCGGCCAGCTGGTCCCTGAGGAGAGAGACCACCAGTGAGGGGTTCCTTCCAATGGGGCATGACTGATAGGCTTACAGTCATGTTTGAGACCTAATTTTAAGTTGCCCCAGCAGTATCTTCACTGCTTCAGCAAATCTGTTGCACAAGACTAGTGAGTACATACAGTATAGCTATACTAGGTGTTAAAATATTATTAAAATATTGGTAAATTAGCCTCTGTCCTGAGCCTTCTCTCCCAGTTCCCACCAACACTGCCTTGAGCACCCAGGCTCCCAGCCCCAGGACCCTTTAACCACCCCAATGATCCAGACACTAACGGACTCTGCCTGACACAGCCAGGATCCTTTAGGATTGACTGGCTATGCCCTGGGCCAGAGCAGCTGTTAAATATGTTGACTCTCATCCGTACCTCCACACATACCAGCTCGGTTTTGGAGGTGAGTGGGGAATAAATGAGGGGGCTGTGTCCACGCTTGGGTGGACAGAGAGTAGTAGCATGGAAAAGAGTGACGGGACAGCCATTGACAGAAAAGCAGAAGGTGCCATGAGTGGGAGGTGGGGAGTAATTGACATGCAGCACCTGGGCATGCAAGCACTTGCCAACCCCCTCAGAAATATCCAGAGGGGGCTGGTTTCCAGCAGTCATGCAAAACAAAGATTCAGGCTATTAAATTTGGGTATTAAAAAGAGGAGCTTACAGAAGATCTGGAAACATGGGGATACTGAGATTATGTATCAGACAGAATATGATAATTTCAGCTTCATATCAAAGAATAGTTTGTGCCAGCAAAGAACAGGCTGAAAGAAAACAGCATAATTTCCCTTGTATTTAATCAGATGTTCACCTGCACAGGGCGTACACGTGGCCCTGGCTGGCTCCACAATGCCAGTTTCAAATATGACACGTTCCCCAGGCATGAGCATCCTGGGGAGGAACACGGGCACCTGCTGTTTATTAGACTCTCTGCTCAGCTCCAGCGATCTTGTCTTTTCTCTTAATATCAGGAAAATTAATGGGAAACTATGAGCAGAAATACAAGCAATCATTTTCAAGAGGTCCAAGAAAATGTTGAGGGGCCGGGGGAGAGGGTATTGTTCTACCGTCTTCAGCACTCCACCCTTTACAGGCTTTTTGTCTTAGAGTTCTCTCTCCTCCCTTTGTCCTCCACACTGGATCTTTCCTTTTCTTCTCATACTAGCATCTTTACCTTATTGATGAGTCTCACATCCCACTCACTGACAGCACAGTTGGCCCCTTGCCAGGCACCGGGGACAGACTCTGCCCTGGGCTTGCACAAGGCACACAAATGTTCCCATCTCATTGCAGAAAAGCAAGCTTAGCCCCAGGAAGCCAGAAAGTAAAAATGGCACTTCACCCTGATAGCTAGCACTCAAGAGAAAGAACAATCAAAAAGCCTGTGAGGGGCTTCCCTGGTGGCGCAGTGGTTGGGAGTCCGCCTGCCGATGCAGGGGACATGGGTTCGTTCCCCAGTCCGGGAAGATCCCATATGCCGCGGAGCGGCTGGGCCCGTGAGCCATGGCCGCTGAGCCTGCGCGTCCGGAGCCTGTGCTCCGTGGCGGGAGAGGCCACAGCAGTGAGAGACCCGCATACTGCAAAAAAAAAAAAAAAAAAAAAACCTGTGAGAAAAGAGGGTCCCTTTGTCCCCCTTGCCCTACAGGACGGTAAACACTTTCAAGAAAACATCTTTCAGACCCAAGAGTCTTACAATATTCACTCCGAATATTCCAGAGCAAAATATCTTCTCTGTCGCCTCTTGGACCTTCTCACCTACAACTCTCCCCTCACTGCACTCTGGCTGCACTGACCTCCCCTTGGTTCCCGGGATCTGCCCAGTGCATTTCTACCCCAGAGCTCTGCACCTCCTGCTCTCCCTGTCTGGAACACTCTAGAGGTCAATGTGATACCCTCTCTCCCTTTCCTAAGGTTCCCACTCAAATATCACCTTCTCAGGGACCCTCCAGGATGACTGTATGACAAATAACATATACCTCTAGCACTTTCCCCACCAGACATATCTGACATTTGTTTAATTTCTGTCTCTCTCCACACAAGCTCTAGATATAAGGCACGTGTCTGTTTTGTTTGTGGCAGAGACTTCAGTACCCAGAAAAGAAGTTGACACAAAACAGATGCTCAATAAATACTGTTGAATGAATGACTGAATGTTCCCCCAACTCTTTTACCACCAAATAATGTTTTATTACCAACTTTCCTCCCCAAAATATTAGAAATTCTTATTATATCACTGAAAGCCTGTCTGAGCATCTATGAAGCAGAAACTAACTGACATGCCCTCACTCACTTGTTCTAATTCCAGCCACGGGGGTCTTTAGTAGACCTTGTTAGCTTCATCCCAGGTCAAAGAAAAATTTATATTAGCTTTTCCAGGCCCCAACACCCAGGGAACAGGAGTGCCAGGGCTGGGAACCGCTACTTCACCCATTCAGTAATATCACTTCTTCCCACTAAAGGAACACACAATGTCCACACACAGTGTGTGTATATAACTGTCGACACCCTATTCAGACTCTACAAGTACTGGACTACAGAATATCCCATTTGACCTTCCCATTTCAAACACATATTTTCCAGGTACCTTCTGGATGCTAACAATGCAACAATAAATAACAAACCTGTGGAGCTTACGTTGCAGAAATTAGACAGTGAATGCTCTTTAACTTGAACTAAAAGTGACCTCGAAATCTAGAATCTTTAAGACATGAACCCACGTTAAAATTTTTCATTCTCAAGGTTCTGGAAATGGATAGTGCTGGTGGTTGCACAACGTTGTGAACGAACTTCATGCTACTAATTGTGCACTTAAAAATGGTTAAATGTAGGGCCTCCCTGGTGGCGCAGTGGTTGAGAGTCCGCCTGCCGATGCAGGGGACACGGGTTCGTGCCCCGATCCCGGAGGATCCCACATGCCGCGGAGCGGCTGGGCCCGTGAGCCATGGCCGCTGGGCCTGCGCGTCTGGAGCCTGTGCTCCGCAACGGGAGGGGCCACAACAGTGAGAGGCCCGCATACCGCAAAAAGAAAAAAAAAAAAATGGTTAAATGTATATCTTACCAAAAAAAATTTTTTTTTCATTCTCTTTCCAAGGATATGCCTTAAATGTGTCTTGTGGTTTGCGAACCTGTACTCCTTTTGCTTACATTTCTTTGGTTAAGTAGAAAAGGAGTATACTCAAAGGGCGCTGGGCAGCTCACAGAATTATCAGGAGGACGGGAGGTGTTCCTAAGGAGAAGCATTCACAGCCATGTTGCAGAACGGTGCTGTCACCAAGGCCACCAGGCACTGGTGCTCCAGTTTGTAATGTTGCTACTTAGACGGGGAACTTACTTTAGGAAGTTCCTTCAGTAACTTACTTTGGTAAGCAACTGCCTTCAGCACCAGTGGCACTTCTGCATCAAGAACTTCACCTTTCAGCCACTGCCACTGCCCCAAATCCTCTCTACCATCTTTCCCAGAAAATAGATTCTAGATGGTGCTGGCCTTCTTACATTGCCTACTTTCAAAGAAAAGTTTCAGGCAGGTTTGGTGGCTGATTGGTAAAGGCAAGGTCACATGCCTGTGCATTAGCTGCAAGGGAGCCTGGGAAAATGTTCCACTCTGGGATCCAGGGCTCATGAGGCAGGACCTTCTCCAAACACAGGAAGGGTTTTCAGTAGGTGCTGTGCATGCAGCCAGGAAATGTGACAAATGTCCCCTATGGATAGGCCCTCATTTTGCTCTTCTTTTTTCCTCCTAGCCACATTTTCACCTCTCCAAAGCTTCACTTATACTTTGCTTCTTCAGACCCCTATAGAGAGACACTAGAATAGTTTGGAGCCTCCCCCAAATTTCTCTGCGTACAGATGCACAAAGGGTCTTGGGCTTACTGTAGGCTGGAAGAAAATCAGAATACAGAGTAGCTTCTCTGCAAGCCAAACTCCCAAAGTGCTTAGTCTCTAGGCCAAATTCAGAAATTTGGGACAGACTGTAGGATGCAGTAGATAGGCAGAGGTAGAATGGGCTGGATGACAATTCTTACCCTGGAAAAATGTTGTCAACCTAGCAGGTAATTATGAAGTACCTCTATTCTATGTTCATTCATCAATCCAACATTTCACATTTATTTATTGAACAACTTTTGTGCTCAATGGGTCAAGCCCTGTTATATGTGCTGCGGATTCAGCAGTTGACAAAATAGACAAAATTTACCGCCTTCATGTACATTCTAGTGGGGGAAGACTGGCAAAAAGAAATAAAAATACAATGCATTAGATAGTGGTAAATGCTGTAAAGAAAATCAAGCAGGAAAGGGGTATATTAGTCTACTAGGTCAAACTGGGTGGCTTTAACAATAAAAATTTGTTTTTCTCACAGTCCTGGAGACACACGTCCAAGATTAAGGTGTTGGCACATTTGTTTCCTCTGAGGCCCGTCTCCTTGGCTTGTAGATGTCCATCATCCCCATGTATCTTCATGTGATCTTCCCTCTGTGTGTCTATATCCTAATCTCCCCTTCTTATAAGGACATTAGTCATATTGGGGTAGGTTCCCACTCATATGACCTCATTTTACCTTAATTACCTCTTTAAAGGTCCTGCCTACAAATAAGGTACTGGAGCTTAGGGCTTCAATGTATGAATTTGTATGGGACACAGTTCAGCCTATAACAGAGGGAGAGTATTGAATGTTGCAAATTTGTTTAATTTTTGTTTTAATAATGTCTATTTGGGGTTTTTTTCTTAAAATTTTTATTATGAAAATTTCTAAGCATACTCAAAAGGAGAAAATACACACACACAATCAACTATTAATCACCAGCTTCAACAACCACCACATTTTGCCAGATTTATTTTACCCTCTCCCTCTGCTTTTTTTTTTTTTTTTGCGGAACGCGGGCCTCTCACTGTTGTGGCCTCTCCCGTTGCGGAGCACAGGCTCCGGACGCACAGGCTGAGCAGCCACGGCTCACAGGCCCAGCCGCTCCGCGGCATGTGGGATCTTCCCAGACCGGGGCACAAATCTGTGTCCTCTGCATCCGCAGGCAGACTCTCAACCACTGCGCCACCAGGGAAGCCCCTCCCTCTGCTTTTTTTTTTTTTTTTCTGATGGTTGTTTTATTTATTGCTGGAATATTTTAAAGAGATTCCAAATATCATGTCGTTTCATCTTTCAAAACTTCCACATGTGTCTCCCTGAAAGGATATGTCCCTATATAACTATAAGGCCATCATCACACTTACTAAAATTAACAATTAATTCCTCAATAGCATCTAATACCAGGCCATATTTAACTTTTCTCACTTATTGAAATTATCTTTAGAGTTGTTTGCTCAAATCAGGATCCAAATAGTCCATCCACTGTGTGTGGTGTTTACATCTCTTAATCTCTTTTCATTTAGAAGAGTCATCCCTGCACATTTCTTTACAAGTGATTGACTTGTTGAGGAAACCAAGTCAGCTTCTCTGGGGTATCTTACATCCTGGCTTTCACTGATTCCTTTTTCATGATGCTGTTTAACATGTCTGTCTCCCCACTTGATTTTCTATGGCCTGGAATTTAGAATTAATGGCTGGACTTGGCCCAAATTCAATTTTTCTTCCAAGTACACTTCACTGGTGATCCTATTTAATTCATTTTACGTCCTGTCTAGAGGTATACAATATTCGGTTGTATTTTTAGTGATGCCAAGATTGCTCAGTGACTTCGGCTGGTAATAGCTTGCATGCTCTGTTGTAAAGTTCCTCATCAACCTCTACTTTACCCTCTATTGATGATCGTCACTTGTTTCACTTTTTCATTAGGGTCTGCAAAATGATCATTTTCTAACTGTGTCATTTCCTTCATAATTCAATTCCTCCATAATTTCAACATAGAAAAATCTTCCTTCATTTACTAGGGCTGTTTGGTTACTCTGGAATTTGGTTCATAGTGAAAATGCAGGACAAATTCTGGGGATATTCTGGAACAATCCATGAAATCAATGTTTTCATTGAGTTACATTTTGAATGCACTAAAGGAGCTGGATTTTGAAAGGATATCTGCATCAAATCTTTGAAAAAATAAGCAGATGATTCTTTGGTATTCACTTAATCCCCAAATATCAGCTTTGAAAACCTGGATATACAGAATTGGTTTTCCTTAAGTGAAGC
Source organism: Mesoplodon densirostris (assembly GCF_025265405.1). Taxonomy (NCBI): domain Eukaryota; kingdom Metazoa; phylum Chordata; class Mammalia; order Artiodactyla; family Ziphiidae; genus Mesoplodon; species Mesoplodon densirostris. The sequence goes on along the minus strand of NC_082673.1, from coordinate 58,208,561 downwards.
ACAGAGTTTTCAAACAAGAAGACCCTGGATAAATACTGACCAATATACTGATGGAATGACAAATAGATAACCTAGTAGAGTGGTTCCCTGTCTTCTTTCTATTATAAGACATGTGACCAAGGACAACCAATACGTCCAAAGAGATGACAATAGGGTAGCACAGTTATGCGCTAGGCACTGTGCTAAGAGCCCTACACACATGAACATATTTAATTCTCACTACAACCTTCTAAGATGAGGAAATTAAGGTAAAGAAGGTAAAGGTAGGGACTTCCCTGGTGGTCCAGTGGTTAAGACTCCATGCTTCCAATATAAGGGACTCGCGTTCGATCCCACATGCTGCACGGTACAGCCAAAAAAAAAAAAAGAACGTAAAGATAGTCACACAGATAGCAACCGGAGGAGCCAGGAGTTAAACCTATTCAGGGTATATGCTGATAATCACACTACACCACAGCGTAGCTCACCAAAGCTGATGGTTATGTATAATTCCCAGAGAGTTAACTACGACTAACTTTCTCTACTATTCAGAGAACAACTTCAAATCCATTCTAATTTAATTATTTTTAAAAGACATAAGCCAGTAGAAAATACATACTCTTTGAACAGAGAAGAACTCATTGCAACATATATTACATTGGTCATGACAAACTGGTGGAGACTGATTTACAGAAGCTCGGGGAAGATGGTCCCTTCTGACGGGCTGATGCTGTCCAATTCCAGGTGCGTTTGGGGGCGTCTCCAGAGTGAATCGAATTGCCTCACAGTAATAGCTATTATTATATAAGGCTGGATGCTGATCTAAGCTCTTTAAACATATTAACTCTCTTATCTACCTAAAGGGCCTCCCCCACCCCCAGTGGACTCCAGGCCATGTTCCCATGTACCTATACCTTGAGAATGCCCCCAGGAGACCATGGAGGGTCTGTCACAAAAGTTGTGTTTATTCAGTTTCTTGAAGGACCTGTCAGCCAGCCCTGCCTCGCAGAAGTCAGTTCTGGAGGGAACAGTCTCAAGGACACCTTGGTGGGCTTCCCTGGTGGCACAGTGGTTGAGAGTCCGCCTGCCGATGCAGGGGACACGGGTTCGTGCTCCGGTCCGGGAAGATCCCACATGCCGCGGAGCGGCTGGGCCCGTGAGCCATGGCCGCTGAGCCTGCGTGTCCAGAGCCTGTGCTCCACAACGGGAGATGCCACAACAGTAAGAGGCCCGCGCACCGCAAAAAAAAAAAAAAAAAGGACACCTTGGTGAGCTGAGGTGGCCTCCAAGAAGGAGAGAAGGTCATTCCCCCTCCCTGAAGCAACTTGCCCACTCCCCTCCCCACCCAGGAGGGCACTCTTTGATTGACGCTAGGATGCTTCCAAACAGCCATCTGCACACTGCTCCATGCTCTGTGGCATTAATCAAAGAACGAAAAATCCTGGCGACAAAGCTGACAGGTGTGCCTATTCTGACTTGACAGCGTTCATGTCTTTGTCAACCTGTCTTTCCCTATTTAGGAATCATCATAACTCCAGCTTTCCTCCTAATACCATGGTAAACATCCATCAGTGACTCAAGCCAGATATTGGTTGCTACCCAAACTGCTCCTATGCAGGTTCTCTTGTGATCCCTGAGTCATCATCTCCACCTGTCTGACGAGGCCTCCCCTTCTCGTGGCTTCTTGCCAAGGCCGCTCTTAGCCTGAGCTAATTAGCACCCTCCACCTACACCCCATCCTCTGCTCTCCCACCCACTCGGGCAGGCTGGAATTGAGAGGGAGAGTTCAAGAGCTGTGAAAAATGAGCAAAGCTTGGAAAACAGGAGAAACTGCCAACCGGGAGCCCTCCACGCCACTTGTAGGGCAGCCCCTCCCTATTATGAGAGCCATAAAAAAATAGCAATTTATGCATTTAGAAGCCAATGGTCCTTTCATCTGGAGTGGCTGGTGAATGCAAAGCACACTCCACCGCTGAGGGCTCCAGCCTGAAGTGCACGCCTTGCTGCAGCAGAGAAAGGGCTGCCTTGCTGAGCCACTGCTCATAAAGCAGCTGGAAGCAGCGTGATGGAGCAGAAAATCGCCTGGTGAATGCGAGATTTCAGTCTCCACTTTTGTGTCCTGAGAATGTTCCCTTCCAGGGGGCCTGCTTCGGGGCCCAGTCACGGGAGCCTTAAGTATAGCCCGACTGTGTGATAGATAAAGAAGGACAGTGAGAGACGGTGATGGCGGCACTCGATCACTGGGATCATCAGCAGGGATAAGACTGGAGATTTGCTGTCACCAGAAAAAAATGACCTTTATCAATAGGGTGGCCACAGGAGGCAACTTCCATCCCCTCAGTGTGGCTGATTCTGAACCAGCTAGGTTCTGGCTATTCCAGCGTGATTCAGAGACCATGTTAGCATTAGAATCACCTGTGAGCTTATTAGAAATGCAGCCAGTTGGGTCCCGCCCAGAGCTACTGACTCCAACTCTGTATTTAACCAGACCCCCTGCTGATTCTCCTGCACACCCTGACTGAGCGGGGAGATGAGCTCTAGGCTCCCCTCTTTGCTGTGAAGAGAAAGCGAGAGAGCTGAGCTGTGATGCTCAGACTCTTTTCTTTGCGGTCCTGCATGTAGGCCGGGGAGAAAGTGGGCTGTAACTAGCCAGCCCTTGTTGCCTGCGGGGAAACTCGCTGACAGCCTGACACTTCAGCGGTGAGTCACTGGCGCTCTCCTCTTTCTGAGTTCTACCGGGTTCCTCCCCTCTCCAGCGAGGTGAAAACCAGAGTGAATGACCCAAGTCCTTTCTTTATGCAAACTTCTTTATTCTCTTTCGCCTGTTGGAAACCATGTTCAAAAAGCATTCATAGAGGCTCCGACTGCATACAAATGAAGGGCGCTCTGCCTGTTCAAGACCCTCATCACCACCCTCTTTCCAGGCGCAGGCCTCATCCTCAGCCATCTGAGACTAGCGGGCAGGTCGACCCTAACCACAGAGGTCGCTGACAAACTTCCATAGACGGGGCCCCCCTTTCATTTTCCCCATGTAGCTCCCCACCAAGTGCGAGGAGCAAAGAATTATATTACAGAATTTATTTTAAAGGAAAACCTCCCAAGCATTTTTTAAATCTTGTAACTATTTCAAGAATGTCTGTGCTGTCAAGGCTGTGAGGAATGTCTGCTTCAGCATCCATCAACATCCTTTTAAAAATCCACCTCTGATGTGGTGAATGTGAAAAGTAGGGTCTATGAAAGAGAAGTGGGGCTTTTCTTTTTTTAACATCTTTATTGGAGTATAATTGCTTTACAATGGTGTGTTAGTTTCTGCTTTATAACAAAGTGAATCAGTTATACATATACATATGTTCCCATGTCTCTTCCCTCTTGCGTCTCCCTCCCTCCCACCCTCCCTATCCCATCCCTCTAGGTGGTCACAAACCACCTATCTAATCTCCCTGTGCTATGCAGCTGCTTCCCACTAGCTACCTGTTTTACGTTTGGTAGTGTATATATGTCCATGCCACTCTCTCACTTTGTCCCAGCTTACCCTTCCCCCTCCCCATATCCTCAGGTCCATTCTCTAGTAGGTCTGTGTCTTTATTTCCATGTTACCCCTAGGTTCTTCATGACCTTTTTTTTTTTCTTAGATTCCATATATATGTGTTAGCATACGGTATTTGTTTTTCTCTTTCTGACTTACTTCACTCTGTATGACAGTCTCTAGGTCCATCCACCTCACTACAAATATCTCAATTTCGTTTCTTTTTATGGCTAAGCAATATTCCATTGTATATATGTGCCACATCTTCTTTATCCATTCATCTGATGATGGACACTTAGGCTGCTTCCATGTCCTGGCTATTGTAAATAGAGCTGCAATGAACATTTTGGTACATGACACTTTTTGAATTATGGTTTTCTCAGGGTATATGCCCAGTAGTGGGATTGCTGGGTCGTGTGGTAGTTCTATTTTTAGTTTTTTAAGGAACCTCCATACTGTTCTCCATAGTGGTTGTGTCAGTTTACATTCCCACCAACAGTGCAAGAGTGTTTCCTTTTCTCCACACCCTCTCCAGCATTTATTGTTTCTAGATGTTTTGATGATGGCCATTCTGACCGGTGTGAGATGATATCTCATTGTAGTTTTGATTTGCATTTCTCTAATGATTAATGATGTTGAGCATTCTTTCATGTGTTTGTTGGCAGTCTATCTTCGTTTCTTTTTGTAACGAAAACCAGTGGAGTACACATGTTCATCTCTCCTTACATAGAACACGCTGCTGGCCCCAGTCCCTACTAGCCCTGCCCTCCCTTCTCTGTTTGCTTCAAAGAGGCAGTCAGGATGGGAATGTTCATTTATTTGAGCAGAGATGTGTCAAAGTTGGATTTGTTTTTAAACAAACGTTGCTGATGAGAAAGGTATATGAACATTATCTTTAAGCCAGCTGATCGTACAAAAAGTTTGGTCATTTTCAAGTACGTATTAGGTGTTTGACAGAAATTGGACACTAGTGTCCTAGCATGTGACATGGAGGATCTCATGCTATTCTCCATCCCCAAGCCCAGCACAGTCCCTGCCACAATGTAGGCCCTCAGGGAATGTCTGTGGCCACAGGGGGCAAAGGAGTGGGAGAAACACAGCAGATACTAGGCAACACATCTCACAGGGCCTCACCTGCTTCTCTCTGCAGGGCAATGTCGGGCACCAAAAAGACTGAATATTAAATATAAATCGAGGATGAAATGGTACAATGAAGATTTGCCATAACAGCCATCTGTCCTCCTGGTCTGTAGAACCCCACTGGGGTTGGGAGCCTGCCTTAGGCCGGGTTCCCTAGAATAGAACTTGAGACAGGGATTCTTGTGCAAGTGATTTACAGAGGGTGCTCCCTGGACAAAGAGGGAGGGAGGGGAGAAGGAATGGGTGGGGAAGGGGGAGCTAGCAAGGATGTAGCCTCCCCAAGAGCTCAGGGAGCACAAGTTATACTACCAAGTTGACCCCACCTTGAGGCAAGGGGCCATCAATAGTCACTGAGTCATTGACAGGGCGAGGAAGAGTTGGGGAGGGTGAGGAGGAGGAGGGTACACCGGCCCTAAAGGGGATCTGGGCGGGGCACCAAGAGCATCCACTACATTCCCTTCAAGGTGAAGCTGCGCTCACCTGTCAGACTTGTAATAAATACGTAAGTTGATTTCTGTGGCTACATATAATTTAGGAGAAATTTTAACACCCCTCCATCCTGACCCCCTTACCTTGTTCTATTTTCTTCCCACCGCACGTATCACCATCTATCATGCTATATAATTCACCTATTTTTACATTTACTAATAGTTTATTTATTGTCTCTGCTCCCACACACTAGAATGTAGGCTCTATGAGGATAGGTATTTTTCTCTCTTTTGAATGATGTGTCCCAAGAATAGTGCTTGATCCATAGGAAGTGCTGGGTGAATACGTGGTAATGAAAGAGTATTCTCAAGAGTGTATTCTGCCTGCCTGATGTTGTTCAGGGACTTCTGCAATGATTCTTTGGGTCCAAAGCAATCAAATTCTGGCCTGCATGAACAAGCAAGGAACTATAACATGTTGGAGGGGGACTGTAGAGTTCCATGATTCTCAGATTTCAGTGTGTTTAAGAACCACATGGGAATTTGGGTAACAGTGGGATTCTTGGTCCCCACCCCCAGAGATTCAGATTCAGTAGTTCTGGAAGGGGCCCAAGAATATGCACTTTAAAAAAGTATAGGGGGGCCTCCCTGGTGGCGCAGTGGTTGGGAGTCCGCCTGCCGATGCAGGGGATACGGGTTCGTGCCCCGGTCTGGGAGGATCCCATGTGCCGCGGAGCGGCTGGGCCTGTGAGCCATGGCCGCTGGGCCTGCGCGTCCGGAGCCTGTGCTCCGCAACGGGAGAGGCCACAACAGTGAGAGGCCCGCATACAGCAAAAAGAAAAAAAATTAAAAAAAATAAAAAATAAAAATAAAAAAGTATAGGGGCTTCCCTGGTGGTGCAGTGGTTGAGGGTCCGCCTGCCGATGCATGGGACATGGGTTCGTTCCCTGGTCCGGGAGGATCCCACGTGCCGCGGGGCGGCTGGGCCCGAGGGCCATGGCTGCTGGGCCTGTGCGTCCGGAGCCTGTGCTCCGCGACAGGAGAGGCCACAGCAGTGAGAGGCCCACGTACCGCAAAAAAAAAAAAAAAAAAAAAAAAGAAAAAAAAAAAAAAATATATATATATATATATATTACCATTGATTTTGATGTAGGTGACCTGAGGCACATACTTTGAGAAACACTGATGGAGTCTGAAACACTGGCTCAGACAATTATAAATAGCTTCCCAGACCTCCCAGCTGATGAGCTGCAGAGCTGGTGTTAGACCTGGCTCTTCCAACTCTCAGCACTGCATGTTTTCCACTCACAGGCCCTCTTAATATACGTTTATAAGCTTTGCATGTACATTGGTTACCATGGGAACATAAAAGCCTGATGAAATCCTACAACTATAACTGGGCTTTGAGGCAATGGTTAATAGCTATCTTCAGAAAAATTCAGCTCCACAATTTATTGTGGCTTGTATTCCCCTATGTTCCTGTAGATTCTTCTAAAATTGTAAATGTGCTTTTGTGATGTGCTGATGCCATAATCATTTGACAGGAGGGAACACAGTGAGAGCCAGGAACCAGGGCCGTTGCTCAAACTGATTTGGGGGTGGACTAAAAAGACACAGGGAGGCAATATGGAGAAACTGGAATGAAGCAGTATGATTTAATGTATGGTGAAGGACTTCGAGGTGGCCATTAACTGATTGAGTGAATGAATGAATGAATGAGGGTTGGCTTAAAGGTATTTTGATGAAGAATATTTCATTCATCATAAACCCTCTGGTTGAGAGCATTGACCATCCTTAGAAGGAGTGTGCTTGGGGTAGAGCTTAGATCCCACTTATCAACACCTACCAAGAGTAAATCGTTAAAGTAAGAACTATATTACCAGGTGTGGCATTTACAGTGTGCCAGGGTCTACGTTTTATATATTATCCCTCTTGACCCTCGTAACAATGCTCTATGTAGATACTATTATCCTCATGTTACAGACGAGGAAACAGAGAGGTTAAGTAGGTTGCCTAAATTCTCACATTTACAGAGTATCAAGCTAGGTCTCGACCCTGGCAATCTGGGTGCAGACCTGCGCTTTTAACCAATCACTGCTGTCTGATGGAGCTGAAATAGAACAGGCAGAACTTCCGTCTTCTGGAGCATTGCCCTGAGGGTTGATGAACCATTGTAAAATGGGAGCTGGGACAAGACTGAACTGCTTGTATGGTGGGGGACAGGGAGGGGAAGATCGAGGAGGGAGGGTTAGGCTGGGGAGAGGAGAGGGAAGCACTGGAAATAAACCTGGGAGAACAGAAATATCCAGGGTGGATTTCAAGCCGTTGATTCTGGAATTGGAGGACATTCTCTCCTCCTCTCCTCTTTGACATGAACCGGAAGTCTGCCATGCTCGTTACTGCGTTCGTCACGTGGATTCTTTTCTGGGAGAGGAGCTCAGGGAAAGAGCAGCCATTTGACTTCTGGCTTCATAGAAGAGGGACAGCACTAGGTGGAAGAGTACAGAGTTTCCCTCGACCATGGTGGGGCAAGTGGTGCGCCCACCCAGACCAGGGTGCACCAAACAAGGGACTCACGGAAAGGAGAGCGGTCTGCGGGGGAGGGGCCCTCCGCGGGGCCGTGGCTGGAAGGCTTCAGGAGGAATCGTGTTGCCTTGGCAATAGAGGCTTCGGAGAGAAAAGAGCGAGTGTGAGATTGGACTTGAGGGGGAGGGGCGGGAGGAGGGGACAACTGTAGTCCAGAAACGGAAAACAGAGCTGGTGACAAAAGCTGGCACCAAACCTCACACCAGAGAGGAACATGATTTTCATGTAGTTTGCCGTCAGGGAGAGGCCCTGGGAATAGGGATTTTTCCCAGAATTCATCCGAAATGGAGACAGGCTAGAGGTGGGAGGGAAGGAAGTGGGTCTGGGTCACGTGGGTGCAGAGCCGCTCCCCAGCCCTTGACGCTCCTTTCCTCCTGTGCTCCTTCCTTCTCCTCCTCCCCGGCCCCGTCCGCCTCCTCCTCTTCTCTGTCTCCCTCCTCTGTGCTCAGCTAAGGTGTGATGAAGGCAAATGAAAGAAAAGTATGAAAAACGGTCACTAGGCTTAACCTTTAACTCAGGAAGTATTTACACCTGAAACCAAGTGAGTTTTGTTAGCCCTAAAGAATTTCTAAAGTGCGATATGGCTGGATGGGTTTGGGAGGGGCGGTGGTAGTGGACAGGGATGAGTGTGACATGTGAGGCGGCTCCTTACTTCCTCCGGAAGCCTTATGCATCCCCACCGCCAACGCGCCTCCTTGTCACATGGGCCCTGAAAATGTAGTCGGGACAATACTTCGGAGAAGGCTGCCTGAGCCGGGTGTGAAGTGGTAGAGAGAGCAGGTGAAGGAGGTGCTCCCAGTGCCCTGTGCCTGTTAAAGCTAGAGGAGGGGGAGGCCACTGCGGAAGATGCGGGAACATCGACATCTTGGGTAGCCGTGTCAGGCCCTTGTTACGGGAGCCCTTGCTCAGTACTGGTGCTTCACTGTAGTCTGACATTAATACCCACTAATGTGCCAGAAACAGTATATCCTTGGAAGACTGGCTCGGTGTAGCCGAGACCCTCTCACCTCCCGGCACCCTCTCCAAGCCTAGTAATGTTCAAATTCTAATGTTACTGTGGCCTCTTGGGTACCCGCAGCCTAGGGAGGTCCAGTGATATTCGCGTTATGCAACAAATATATGAAATATTTTTGTCTTGTTATTTTAAATTCAGACACGTTCCCTGATCTTTTTTGGTCTAGGCATCTCTAATACCTGGGTGAAACACAGCTGAGTGCAGTCACCTCACTGCCCCTCTCAGCCCTGCACTAGTGTTTGGTGGTCTGACCCCTCTGCTGCTTGAGCCTCCATGCCCTGCCGGCCACACTCACCACGTCATCGTCACAGGTCAGTGCTTTCCACCCTCTGCCCTTTAATGGTGGGCAGGCAACAACAGATCTATACAACGGTTGTACTTTAGGCATAAATAATGCAGTTTATTTATTTATGTTTTGGTTTGTTTTTTTTCAAGTTCTCAGTTTATTTTTTTTTTTTTTTTTTTTTTTTTTTTTTTTTTTTTTTTTTTTTTTTTTTTTTGCGGTACGCGGGCCTCTCACTGTTGTGGTCTCCCCCGTTGCGGAGCACAGGCTCCGGACGCGCAGGCTCCGGACGCGCAGGCTCAGCGGCCATGGCTCACGGGCCCAGCCGCTCCGCGGCATGTGGGATCCTCCCAGACCGGGGCACGAACCCGTATCCCCTGCATCGGCAGGCGGACTCTCAACCACTTGCGCCACCAGGGAGGCCCTCAGTTTATTTTTGAAGACTGAGATTGATTTTTTTTTTTTTTTCCATGAGGCATGACATTGAGGTTTGGAAAGGTTTTGGGTCTGGGAAATCCATAACTGACACGGAAAAGTTTATCAAACCTGATGGTGAGTTTTGGCCCTTGAAGGGCGTGACTCGGGAGGGAAGAGGAGACCTCCTGATTCCAGGAGAGGGCCAAAGTTACTCAGGAATAAAGGCTGGGGCTGGGGACTCTCTGGAGGGCAAGAATAGTCAAGCAAATGGGAGGGCCGGGGACTCCCAGCAACTCCCTTAGAGGGAGACTCAGGGTATGACAGGGAGGGGAACACGAGGAGAGCACAGCATTGCAAAGCATGTTGATAACTGACCTTCCCACCCCTCTCGTGCCTGTGTGTTCTATGACCTCTGGTAATTGTAGGTGCCTGGGTTCTGCTTGCTAGCCTCATTTCTCACCTTCTGAAGGGTGACCGCTTATGCACAAGTTAAGGGCGAACGTCAGTGTTTCAAGGGGAAATTGCTCAAACAGAGCAGAGCTGACAATCAGCAAGTCCACACCAGTCTGGAGTCCCAGCTGTTAAACATCTTGGCCATCAGTCCTGTCAGAGTGGAGACCCTTGAATGACACTCAGTGGGGAGATGCTGGCACTGTGAGAGGCCAGCTGAGGGACTTGGTCACTCAGTCACCCCCTAAACTCTCTGCGGGACCACCCTCAGCATCCACATTATTTCGATTGTTATTTTCTTTCTCTTTCTCTTCTTCCTCCCTCTCCCCTTTCCTTGCCTGTACTGTTGAATACAAAGTGAACCACATGTGTTTTTGATGTGTCTCAACTGCATTTCCTCTTGACCTTTATTCCTGCTTATGTCTGGGTCTGGGCTTTCCTGATGGTTGATAATCTTTGGCTCAGCTCAGACCCCTGTCTTCTTGCCACTCACCCACCCATGAGTGCCCTGTTAACACCAACCTGTGACACCTGTTTTGGAAACAAGATTGGTAGCAGCATCCTCAGACTTTATCTGTAACATCTAGGCCCAGCCAGGGACACCTATCGCCCATTCACCAAAACAACAGACGTTTCATATCCTCTCTGTGAACACAGTGTTTCACCATCCATCACTAATGCATTTTTGTTACAAGTAGGATTGCCAGATTTAGCAAATAAAAATACAGGCTGTCCAGTTAAATGTCAGTTTCGGATAAACAACAAATACTTTTTTAGTATAAGTATGTCCCATGCAAAATTTGGAACATGCTCATAAATTTACAATTGTCTTTTGTTTATTTTAATTTCAAGTTTAAGTGGATGTTCTATATTTTATCTGGCACCCCCAGTTGTAAGTCATGCAACACCAACAATAGCAGTCTGGAACTTACTGACTTAGCAAACTGAGGCGTCCAAGGTCTGGGTTGGCTTCAGCACAGCCTGACACAGGGGGCCTAAATGACGTCACCAAAAACATGACTTGCTCTTTCTCCGCTGTCCAGGTCAGCCTCCCCCAGGTTGGCTACATTCTCGGATAAAGGTTTGACCTTGTGGTGACAAGATAGCTGTGGTCTTCCAGACTCATATTCTGTTTTTTTTTTTTTTCTTAAATTTATTTATTTATTTATTTTTGGCTGCATTGGGTTTTCGTTGCTGTGCGCGGGCTTTCTCTAGTTGGGGCGAGTGGAGGCTACTCTTCGTTGTGGTGCATGGGCTTCTCATTGCGGTGGCTTCTCTTGTTGTGGAGCATGGGCTCTAGGCGCGCAGGCTTCATTAGTTGTGGCGCGCAGGCTCAGTAGTTGTGGTGCACGGGCTTAGTTGCTCCACGGCATGTGGGATCTTCCCGGACCAGGGCTCGAACCCATGTCCACTGCATTGGCAGGCGTATTCTTAACCACTGAGCCACCAGGGAATTCTCCAGACTGATATTCTTAAGGTTCAGTGTTGGTAAAAAGATGTTTTTCCAAAAGCTTTTCAGAGTCATTCCAATTAGATCAGCTTAGATCACATGTTGACTACTAACTCAATCTTTGTGGCCAAGGAAATGAGATACACTGATTGGCAGGGGCTGGGACCAGCTTCTGGCCTCAGAGCTGGAGTGGCACATCCACCCAGACCCACGGACCAAGAGAAGGCTATCAGGGGACCTAAGAGTTGCTGCTGAAGGAGGGGAAATGTATACGGGGAAGGCAAACAGTGCATACTCTCCACTCACTTGAAATTAGATTGTGCACTGGGCAGTGCTCTTTGAGTTCTGCAGGGCTTATGAAGGCCTGGAGAGAGAGAAGGCAGGGGCAAGACTATGGCAGTGTGGGGAGGCAGGTCTCCCCCTTTCAAACAGCAGTGCCATCAAACTACTATCATCAACTGCTTCCTAGAGTTGAGAAGCTTCACTCTCTGGCCCCTCTTTCCAATTACTTCCCAATTTGTCATATTTGAGGCAATACATGAGACAGTTTAAGAAGGTTATGGATGGAATTTCTATGTCCCCTCCAAATTCATATGTTGAAGCCCTGACCCCCAAGTGGCTGTATTTGGAGATGGACCCCTAAGGAAGTAATGAAAGTTAAATGAGGTCATAAGGAGTTAAATGAGGTCTAAGGGTGGGCCATCATCTGATAGGATTAGTGTCCTTTTAAGAAGAGACACCAGAGAGCTGCCTCCCACCTACACCCATCCCTACCACCAGTACACAGCAAGAAAGTAACTGTCTAAAGCCAAGAAGGGAGTTCTCACCAGAAACTGAATTTTCTGGCACCATGATCATGGAATTCTAGTCTTTTCTTACAACTATGAGAAAATAAATGTCTGCTGTGTAGGCCACCCAGCCAGTGGTCCTTCGTTATGTAGACTAATACAAAGAGTGTGGCTGAATCTCAGCGATACAACTTCATTATCACATACCATTACAGGTAGAAAAGGCTTTCAGGATGTGTAATGACCTGGAGAGACATGATCTATCAGATGGCTTTTCTGTTTATCCGTTTGCAAGGGCAGATGGCTTAGAATGCTGTAATGCCCTCAAGCAGCTCATATTCTGCTGGGGAGAAACAAGCACATAAATAGATAATTGTAAAATAATGTGTACTGACCAAGCTATACACAGCATATTATGACTATACAAAGCATATTCATGAAAAATGGTTCATTTTGAAAATCTTGCCTTCATTGAAAGAAACCTAATACAGAGTGTATTATATAGTTGAATATATGCCAACTATGACCCCACTAACATAAACTACAAAGATGCTTTTAAAATGAACAGAATTTGCAAATGTTAATATATTCCACATATTTTAAATGGTAATATGACTTTACCACAAATTCATCAGGGCAGTCAGAAGAAATGTGATATTCAATGAGGAAAGACTTAGTGTAAGTCACTGAAAGATAAGTTATTATGTAACCTAGTGCTCAAATTCATGGAAAATAATTTTTTTCAAATACATGTGACATTTAAATTGTTTAATAAGTCTTTTTGGATATAGCAGTTAGTCCAACGCCTAGAACAGAAAGCATTAATGAATGAATGAATGAACAAATGAGTAAAAGAATGAAAACCAGTAAGAACACTTGCGTTCTAATCTTAGCTTTGTCACAAAGTAACCAATTAGGTAAGTCAATTAACTTCCCTAGGAATTTCTTTCTTTTTAAAAAAAATTAATTAATTTATTTATTTGGCTGCGTTGGGTCTTAGTTGCAGCACGTGGGATCTTCGTTGCAGTGTGCAGGCTCTTTGTTGCGGTGTGTGGGCTCTCTAGTTGTGGCACGTGGGCTCAGTAGTTGTGGCGCACAGGCTTAATTGCCCCATGGCATGTGAGATCTTAGTTCCCCAAGCAGGGATCAAACCCACATCCCCAGCATTGGAAGGTGGATTCTTAACCACTGGACCACCAGGTAAGTTCTGGAATTTATTTCTTAACCAGTAAAATTAGGGGGTAGAATTTATTGGGGGTTTCAATCTTTAGCCATATCACTCTTTGTTCACATAGAGTATTATTTGGAAGATGGCTGTCAGTGGAGGGGTGTGTGTGTGTGTGTGTGTGTGTGTGTGTATGTGTTTGTTATATGTGTGTTGTGTGTTGGGGTGCATTCTTGGTTCCTTTTCATCTTCCCCTCCCCTGGTGATCCGAGAGTCACCTCCTCCAAAGAGTAGAGTCTGAGAGCTACTGGTCTGGAGGATCCCTGAAGTCATTTCCAGCTCTGACACTGGATAATCCTATTATTGCCAACCATTTGGCCACAAATACTAGTTGAGGAAATGTCAGAGAAAACTTAAGCCCATCTGTGGAGAGAGAATGGGGAAAATTGGGACATTTTGAACTGACCAAACTTGGTAGCATGTCTGAGAAGCCAGAAACAAAAGACAGAGCAGCTTTTTATTCTGATTCACTTTTAGATTAAGTTCTTAAATGGAGAAAATATAAATTAGCTTAGGCCCAGAGTCAAGCCTTCCAGAAGGATTCAAGGGGCAATTTCCCCAGCACAGTGAGGTGGCTTTTCTCAGCCCTCTTTGTTTAATGCTCTCAGCCAAAACATCACAGAGGAGAACTCCAGGCTTGAGAAAGTCATGCTATTAATACTGACACAGCCCGCCCTACTGATAACAGATGTGGTTATAATGGGAGCTGAGTGAACAAAAACACATTTCCCCAACTCCAAGCCTCAAGCACATTTTCCATCCTCTGTAACAGATTGAAACACTGGCTCAGAGCAGATGCTTTTCCTTGCTCATTTGTGGGCATTGCTTCATGCCCTCATGGAAAAGGAGAATCTGAGGTCTCTACTGGCAAGTATCTGCAGGAATTGGCGGGGCTGCAGAGAGTCCTTCTCCCTTGCTTATAGGAACTGCTTTGGGGCTGGTGCTATGAAGGCCTTTTTGTCTGCACACTGCATCTCTGAGATAACACATTTCTCAGAGAAAGGCTCCAGAAAGCTGAGCATTGCTGAGCTGAGCCTTCACAGTCTTATGACTTACGCCTTGGCCAAAGCCACCTCCATAATCCTCTGCCGTGAACTTCATCCTGTGTTAGTGCAAAACCACATGCCCTCTGGAAATAGCCTTGAGGAACTCATGCAATAATAGACTGAACCCCAAAACTTTGCCCTCCCAAAGCCAGGCCACCACAATTGATCACTTTGTCAACCCTGAAAGTTTCTCTGGGAAAAGTGACTGAGAAATGACGATGTGAGAACTGTATACTATGTCAGCAGCAGAGGCCTGATTTGAGCTTCTGGGTTCCAATCTTGCACTTAATAAATTAGTCCAGCCACTTCTTTGTACAAATTTACTTCTGTAGACTATGGGGAGAAACCATTGTAAACAACGTGCATTTTATAGACAAGTTCCAAACCACATAGCCTTTAATTTTTCTCAACACAGCCCTCTGTGTGGAATGATTAGCTGTGGCTCTCTGAATAGCCTTCATCTGAGCATCTGGCAGGAAGGAATCTGATTTTCCAATGGATCAGTATTAGCTAAAATGTTTGTCATTATATATACCCAGAAGTTCTGTATGCTTTGTTAGGTCAGCTCCTGTCCTTTTTGGCAGTAGCCTCAAAATCATTGTCAGGGAGCTTGGTTTACACTACCGCCGTGAAATCACCCAGGAAAGCTCTTGTTTAGACTGGAATTAAAGCCCTTGACTGGATACTTAAGCTTTCCCTTCCCTTTGTCCAAACTGTCAAGGATGGAGTGCCCTAGCTAGTGCCACAGCACATCTGTATTATGTCTACTAAAGATGAGTTTTAGTCACCCAGAGCAGCATCCTTTAAATATTGTGTAACCTGGCTACCCAGCAATGTCTACCGTATGATCCATATTTGGTTATAATATATGTGTTAAGACTGGAAGGAAATTCCCCGATCAATAACTGTCTTTCTCAGGATGGTAAAAATCTATATGATTTGTTTTCTTCCTCCATCCTCATATTTTCCAAAATGTCTACGAAAAACGGTACTACTCTTTTTGTTTTAGTATTTATTTATTTATTTGGCTGCGCCGGGTCTCAGTTGCGGCATGCGGGATATTTCACTGCGGCATGCGAAATCTTAGTTGCGGCATGAAGGATCTAGCTCCCAGACCAGGGATCGAACCCAGGCCCCCTGCATTGGGAGCATGGAGTCTTAGCCCCTGGACCACCAGGGAGGTCCCAGAATAGGTATTACTCTTACAGTAGGAAAAAAAAATGTGTGTGTGTTCAGTGTGGTATGGCTGTGATGCCATAACCAGCATAGAGTTTGCTCTCTAGAGAGCTCAAGCTCTCATACCTAGACTGTTTATTGAATTCCCTAGAAAACTTTCTTAGCCTCTATCTTTCAGGAACTCAGGAAACTTTTCAGCCTTCTACTTCACTTCAATTGTAGAGACAACTTAGGAAACACTGATAACATTTTCAGCATTCCCACTAACTAGGATGGAACCAGCAGAAAATGACAGGACCCCAAATCAATAACTTAATCTTTAAAATTTTAATTTGTATAAATGCGTATGCTTAATTGACTATAAAACATACTTATTATCAAGGGGACGGCCATGGCTGGCACTTTGGTCTTTTTCTCTTCTTCCGCTGAGCTGATGCTGAAAGTTGCTCAGGACAATGACTCCAAAGTGCAGGCAGGGCCTGGGAGGTTTCTTTTCCAGTTGTCTAGACAGGACCTTGAATGTCATTCTTGCTCAGCACCTCAGGGGGACAGGAAAAGGGCTGCATGATTTTGTCTTTGAGCCTAGTTACCTAACTGAAAGGAAAAAACAATTGTATAAAGCTGTCCAAATAACTCTGATATGTGCCTAGATTCTGGTTTATCAAGATCAATAAGATGGTTTTGAGATGCAATATGAACAAATAATAAAATCATAACATGCAGAGTACATTGATAGATATAAGCTAAGACTACGGCCAAGAGTATAGCAGAGGGAAAACCTGGGGAATCTTTCATATGGCACTTCCAGGTTCCTCCAGTCATTGAGTTCTTAAGAGTGCTGACTTCTGGAATCAGCCAGTATGGACTTGAACCTGTTTCTGCTATTTACTTGCCATATGGCAGTGAAAAAATTTGCTAAATCTTTCTGGGTCTCAGGGGACTGACCCTACCTTCCACATTTTAAAAGAATGTCTTGAGATAAGGTCAGTAAAGCCTGTAGCCCAGTGCACAGCACACAGGGAGCATTTCTGGGGGGTCTGTGGCATGACCACCAGGCTCCCCACCACAGCAGCTCTATCCCTCCAGCTTCCTCCTCATAGATCCTGAACTGGAGGCATCTCCAGTCCTCAGGGCTGAGAACTTGGAAGTGAAGAGGGAAGCTCTGATATCTCAACAAGGCTACCCAAGCATCCCTCACAGTTAGCTGGGGGAAGAAGTGGACACATCCCAGAATTCTGCTTCCCCACCTGTGCTCATCCTGGGTGGGAGATAGAGGCAGAGGCATATGGGAATACTACAGTTTTGAACATGACTAGGCTACTGTAGGTTTGGGAACAGACACTAAACCTTGGCCTGGCTTTTGCCTCCGTTGCAAACTTCAAGAACAGGTGATACCACTGTTGAGTGCTACAGCAAATGCAAGCATGGGCATTAATAAGCCAATTTAACCCTTTTGCTAGCATCATTCTACCTGGACTGCACACACAGTACCACCTCGTTTGTTCAGATGGAAGAGAGTGGGGAGGAGAATTGATATTTTGGTGCTTCTATACATTGGACACTGGGTAAGACACCTTCACAGTGGCTCATGGAACTGATACAACCATCCTGTGACGTCTGTAAGCCAAGAACCGGGAAGTCCTCTAAAAGGCAGCTAAAGTACATAGCATGGACTTTCTGTACTAAAGAAAGTATATTTTATTCATAAGTAACGCAATCTCCCAGGACCTTGCTCAGAGGATTTCGTTTTCTTCAAGTAGCAGGAGAGATAATGAGTTTCCTCTGTGATGTAAGTAAATCTCATTGGCTCCCAGTGATGCTTTCCAATAAGAACAGTTTAGTCCAGACACGTCTTTTGGACCGCTTAGAACCTCTTTTGTCTTGGTCTCCCCGACGCCCCACCCCACCATGTCATCAAGAATTAGGATCAGGGGCTTCCCTGGTGGCGCAGTGGTTGAGAGTCCGCCTGCCGATGCAGGGGACACAGGTTCGTGCCCCGGTCTGGAAAGATCCCACATGCCGCGGAGCGGCTGGGCCCGTGAGCCATGGCCACTGAGCCTGCATGTCCGGAGCCTGTGCTCCGCAACGGGAGAGGCCACAACAGTGAGAGGCCCATGTACGGCAAAAAAAAAAAAAAAAAAAGAGGATCAGAAGAGGATAGTTTTTGAGCTCTAGTTCTAAGGATACAAGAGAAAAGGTTTGTCTTCATTCCCAAGTCTAAAACTGAAGAAATATGGTGGGAATGTAAATTGATACAGCCACTATGGAGAACAGTATGGACGTTCCTCAGAAAACTAAAATTAGAACTACCATACATCCCAGCAATTCCACTACTGGGTATATACACTGAGAAAACCATAATTCAAAAAGAGTCATGTACCACAATGTTCATTGCAGCTCTATTTACAATAGCCAGGACATGGAAGCAACCTAAGTGTCCATTGACAGATAAATGGATAAAGAAGATGTGGCACATATATACAATGGAATATTACTCAGCCATAAAAAGAAATGAAATTGAGCTATCTGTAGTGAGGTGGATGGACCTAGAGACTGTCATACAGAGTGAAGTAAGTCAGAAAGAGAAAAACAAATACTGTATGCTAACACATATATATGGAATCTAAAAAAAAAATTGTTCTGAAGAACCTATGGGCAGGACAGGAGTAAAGCCACAGACATAGAGAATACTTGAGGACATGGGGAGGGAGAAAGGTAAGCTGGGACGAAGTGAGAGAGTGGCATGGACATACATACACTACCAAATGTAAAACAGATAGCTAGTGGGAAGCAGCCACATAGCACAGGGAGATCAGCTCGGTGCTTTGTGTCCACCTAGAGGGGTGGGAGAGCGAGGGTGGGAGGGAGATGCAAGAGGGAGGGGATATGTGGATATATGTATATGTATAGCTGATCCACTTTGTTATACAGCAGAAACTAACACACCATTGTAAAGCAATTATACTCCAATAAAGATGTTTAAAAAACCCCAAAAATATAAAATAAATTTAAAATAAATAAAAATGAAGAAACAGTTTAGTGAACTCAAATGTTTGGATATGAGGCCTAGCTGAAATTTACACTTGACTGGAGAATGCCTGTGTAAGTGAAGCCTACTTAATCATTTACTGGGAAGATGTTCTCTGAAAAATCACAAATGTGATTTAAAAGGAAAAAAATGTATTCTTTTATTTTCCATTTCTAAAAGAATTTATGGCAATTCATTTTGGGCATCAGATCAGCAAAAGTGTTTTGAAGCAACCAATAATATCAGAGAAGATGGGTTTGAGCACTTAGAAACACCAGTCCCATCATAATGGTGAAGAGTAAAGCCTACCATGATACAACTTAAAAAGCCAACAGTGGGTTAGGACAGGCACAGCAACACAGCCTAGAAAACCAAGACTTGATGGGTTAAACGACTCTGAGAAGCAGAGGTTAAGAGTCAGCATTTTTAAGATGTCCTTGTATAAGTGTAAGTAGGAAGAAAATTTTTTTTCAAAAACAAGGGCTCATAGGGTAAGTTTTAATAATTTAGGCAGCTAACAAAGGAACTTTATTAGACTCAAAATTGGCATTAATCAGAATTTTCCATTAGACTCACTTTCCTTTCCATGCAACACTCAAAATCTCAAAATGCTTAGACATTAACCAGTTGTTATGAGGACTGCATGTTCGTTAATATTTTACACAGGCTGTGGGGTTATTTTTCACAATAAAATTTTAGAAGTTTATAGTTGCCTGATAAAGATTCGGCCTTGCCAAATTTGGCATGCCTTGTTTCAGCGCCCTTCCCAGAGCGGATCTTTATTAGGATAATATGCTATAATGATACTTTATGAGAGAGGAAGTTTGCATGAGACATAATTTTGGAAACAGGCCAGGATACTCAGATGTGCTATCTTTGAATTCCTAAATCCTTTCTTGTTTTGACACCACTTGATTCTAATAGTTATTAAGTAGCCCTGGAAGAAGTGCCAGAGTTTTCTTTAGTAATTCATAAATCATACACATAAATGCCAAATCCCTTAAACAAAAATTAGGATAGAAGGGTAGGCACAGAAACACACACACAGACACACACACAGGGAACCAGAAGACAATGTGGGCAGAAGAGATTTTTCTGAAATCCCTCTTTGTGAGCATAGTTGTGGAGTTGTGAAAGGGAAGCCCATTTCTTTCTATAACAATGGTATTCTCTTCCCATAAAGATGTTTCTAGCAGTGATGAATCTAAATGCATTCATCCAGGCACTCCAATCATATATCTTTTATGACTAAAGAATATGTTTTTGCAAGGTGACTGCCTGAAATAGAGATGGAGAGGGGAAGGGGAAGGTAAATGAGCAGTCTGTAGCCCCAGAACAGGAAAATGCATTTTCTTGACCTTAACAAGATACACACTGGCCAGAATAACCGCTAGTTCTTGATGTCCCTGTTCTGGCCAAGAGACTCTGTGACATATTATTGGGTTTATAGATAATGTGAGAGAAAAGCCATGCTCCCTAAGCCAGCATCTCCTTTTTGTATCCTGAAAGGGCCTAAAAATTTTCATTTTGTAGTCACTTGAGCAGGGGTGAAGATTAGAAAGAAAACATATGTTAGAAGAGCACTAGTGTAAATGGTTGAAAGCACAAAGTCCCAGGCCAGACAGCTTGGGTTCAAGTTCTGACTACCACTTAAGGCTGCCAACTTTGGGCAAGCTTCTTTTACTTCTTTGTGCCTTCGTTTTCTCATCTGTAAAGTGGGGGATCATAACACTACCTGCCTCACAGAGTTTTTGAGAAGATTAAATAAAGTGATATATATATATAGTGCTAAGTCTACAGGTATCGTATGTGTGTTATATATTGAATACCCAATAGGTGCCAGACTCCATGTTAGGTGTTTTTATATAATGTTTTATTTAATCTTTATAGCAAATTTAAAAGGCAGGTAATATTATTTCCATTTTATATTGATAGATAAAGACATTGAGGCTCAGAAAAGTTCAGAAAATTGCTCAAGTATACATTGGTAAGAGGCCCAACTGGAAAGTATCATATCCAGGTGTGTCTGCTCCAGCATTATATCAAACACCATTAGTGATCCTGGCTCACTTCAGGAGCTAATTGATAAATACCTACATTATAGTCTAGACCATTACATTGCTAATCAATTTTATTGATTAGAAAATTATTCTTCTCTGCATCATCATTTGTCTAACTCATTAAAATTAATAGGCAGCATTGGGAAATATGTTTGACACCTGAAACTGAGTCACTCTGGACCTTGGGAGAAAGCCCCATGTGTCATGGTTTTCAATGCAGTTGGAAGGAAAAAGAACAGTTGCTCCTTCCTTCCCTCCTGCACCAGACAGGAAGGGCCGGCAAATGTACAGCTGCCTCTCAACAAAGTGACAAAGCCCAGGGCAGCCTTCTTTCCTGAGCTGGGCAGCACCTGCTAGCTCAGTTACCTGGAAGTCATTCTCAGATGGGTTATCCTCTAGGGGCCCCAAAGCACTCAGAAATTTGGGAACCGGGCTTTCCTCACCAAGAGCACTCAAGCAGGAGGCTGACCTTCCTCACAGGCTGCCCTGCTCAGCTTCCTGGTTTCACACAAGGAAGAGAGAAGAAAATGCAATGGAAAAACACTAATCAGAAAAAAAAAAAAAAAAAAAAAAAGCCCACAGCAAGCGACAGTGTTGAAATAACACAATGATTTAAAGTTTGAGGTTATAGGAGATGTTGTAGTCCTGGCTGACATTTATCATTTTTATCTGCCAAATGTTGACAAAGTCCTTTGGAAGCTTCTCTAGGGGTCTCCTGCTTGGGCAGAAGGGCTGGGGGTGGGAGAAGAGGGTGAGTATTGCTGGAGCCCAGAGAGGTAATACCTAAAAGACCCAGCAGACAGGACGCTATGACACCACCATCAGAAAGAGGCTTACAAGGGGTTGGTCTCTGTAGGGCACATGGGCTGGTCAGGGCCAGAGAAAAAACACAGCTCATTGATACATCCAGAGATGAGCTTGTGACCTAACCAAAGTTACTAACTAAAGCTTTACTTTAACACATCCAAACTGGTGTTTAAGATGAAAATAATGGATAGGCAGAAGGGGCCAACTTTCTCTGTTGGAAAAATGCCCCTAGACAACTTCTTTATACATGTGCCCTCTTTGAAGGAAATACAATCTATACATATTTGGATGCAAAGAACTGATTAGCTTTTATTCATGTTACAAAGAGTTCTTTTCTTTACAAAAATTATCTTTCTGTCTTCTCTTAAATAGCAAGTTCTTTTAAAAATACGTGCATCTTTCTAGGCACACAACCAATACTCCTTGCTTTGCGCCAGTGATTCCCAAATAAGAATCCTACATGGTTGCATCAGAATCATCAGGGTGTTTATTAAAAATAGATTCCTGAGCCCTTCCCCAATCCTACTGAATCTGAATCTCTGGAGATGGAAATCTGTGGAATCTATTTGTGTGTGTGTGTTTTTTTAAATTTTCTATTAGTTATAGTCTTATTTTCTTCCATTTTATTGAGATAAAATTTATGTACGTCACTGTATATGCTTAAGGTGTACAGTATAATTATTTGACTCACATACATCATGAAATGATGACCACAATAAGTTTAGGGGAATCTGTATTTTTAGGGTCTAGGTGATTCTGATGTGTGTGTAGAGCTGGAAATCAACTCTCACACAGTAGATTTCTAAAGTGTTGCATAATTTGAGTTTGGGATTAAAAAGAAAAAGGCAAAAAGAAAGAGGTATAGAATACCTCTTTATTTTACTCTAATTGTTTAAAGTTTACCTAACCATGAAATATTTGAAACATATGGAAGAGCACAAAACATAATAAGAGATACTTGTGTATCCACCAACTCCATTCCTCATCCCTTTCACTGACTTGCTTCCCCACCACTGGTATACGTATTGCTAAGTCTACTCTCTGTACTCGGTTATTTCCATTACGGCACTTAAATGGCTTGATATTATCTTATAAATTTGTTTGCTTTATGAGATTTTTTAGACAGGCTCATATTTTGCACTAGATTGATGTTCTAAGAGGGCAGAAATCATATCCATCTTATTCATTCACCATTGTATTCTCAGCATCTAGCACAGTGCCTGGCGCATAGTAGGTAGTCAATAAATACCTGTTGAATGAATGAATAAGAATATACCCATCCCAAATGACATATTTTTTTGGTGGCAGGAAATAAAGAAATTTATAAAATAATGATAATAGTAGACAGTAGTGCTTTTTAATGATCTTGGTTGGCAAAATTCAACAGACTCCAGAGTTCCAAAGTACTTTTTATCATGAAAGTGTGTTGAATTTGTAAACAGCTTTTTTCTGCCTCAGTGGAGATGATCATGTGGTTTTTTTCCTTATCTTGAACTATCCTTGCATTTCAACAAACTAGGCATAGAAAGAAACTACCTCAATATAATACAAGCTATATATGAAAAAGCCACAGCAAATATCATACTTATTGGTAAAATGAAAGAGTTTCCTCTAAGACCAGGGACAAGGCAAGGATGTTCCCTTTCACTACTTCTATTCAACATAGTACTGGAAGTTCTAGCCAGAGCAATTAGGCAAGAAGAAATAGTAAAAAGCATCCAAAATGGAAAGGAAGAAGTAAAATTATCTCTGTTCACAGTTGATATCTTACATGTAGAAAACCCTAAAGATTCCACACAAAAAATTGTTGTAACTAATAAATGAATTTAGCAAAATAGCAGGATACAAAATCAACACATAAAAATCAGTTGCATTTCTGTACATGAACCATGAACAATCTGGAAAGGAAACATATAAAAAATTTAAAACAATTCATTTAAAATAACATCAAAAAGAATAAAATATTTAGGAATTAACTTAACCAAGCAGGTGAAAGACTTGCACAATGAAAACTACAGAACATTGCTAAAAGAAATTAAAGACATAAATACAGTAAGTCCCCTACCTACGAATGAGTTCCATTCTGTGAGTGTGTTCGTAAGTCCAATTTGTAAGTCCAATTTGTTTGTAAGTCCAACAAAGTTAGCCTGGGTACCCAACTAACACAATTGGCTATATAGTACAGTACTGTAATAGGTTTATAATACTTTTCACACAAATAATACATAAAAAACAAACACAAAAAATAAAACATTTTTAATCTTATAGTACGGTACCTTGAAAAGTACAGTAGTACACTACAACAGCTGGCATAGAGGGGCTGGCATCGAGTGACCAGGCAAGAAGAGTTACTGACTGGAGGAGGGAGAGGAGGTGGGAGATGGTAGAGCTGAAGGATCCTCAGCAATAGGAGACGGAGGGCAGGCTGCAATTTCACTCACGCCTGACGTTGATGGAACGCACGTTTGCATCTTTGAAAGTTCACAACTTGAAGGTTCAAATGTAGGGGACTCACTGTCATTCAAAATGTTTAAAAACTTGTACGTGGATCTTGTGCCTGAACTCTGACCTCAGATTTGCTACCCTGGTCAGAGGCACAGAATTGGACTGACTTGAGGGAAGGAGGTGGAAGCTGTGAGAGAAGGAAGGAGGCTCTTTGGCTCCCAAAAGCACTTGACCCCAAATAACTGGGTTCTGGAAAGGCGGGGTCAAGCCACTCTCACTTTGAGGCACACCTCGAAGTTAGTAGGATCTCTGCCAGGGCTGTCTGCATGCTGTGTGAGGACCAGAAAGTTGAGGCCCAGAGAGGTTAAGTGACTTTAGAGTTACTAGGCTCCTGATTTTCAGCCCACTGCTTTTTCTACCACAATGTTCAACATCCCAAAATATGTACTATTCCATCTTATGTGTGCATTAGTATAGTCCTTATTTATTTTTTAAATAAATTTAATTAATTAATTAATTAATGTATTTATTTATTTATTTATTTATTTATTTATGGCTGCTTTGGGTCTTCGTTGCTGCACGCAGGCTTTCTCTAGTTGCAGTGAGCAGGGGCTACTCTTCATTGTGGTGTGCGGGCTTCTCATTGCGGTGGCTTCTCTTGTTGCGGAGCACGGGCTCTAGGTGTGTGGGCTTCAGTAGTTGTGGCTCGCGGGCTCAGTAGTTGCGGTGCATGGGCTTAGTTGCTCCACGGCATGTGGGATCTTCCCGGACCAGGGCTCGAATGCATGTCCGCTGCATTGGCAGGTGGATTCTTAACCACTGTGCCACCGGGGGAGTCCCTCATCATTTATTTTTTTCAATTACTTCCTCCCATAAGTGGGCTTTAAAAAAAATTGAGGTATATGTCACATAGCATACAATTCATCATTTTAAAGTGTATGCTTCCATGGTTTTTAGTATAGTCACTATGTTGGCAGCTACCACTGCTTTCTAATTCCAGAACATTTCCATCACCCCAAAAAGAAACCCTGTACCTATTAGCAATTACTCTTCATTCTCCATTTCCTCCAGGCCCTGGTAAACACTAATCTACTTTCTGTCTCTATGGATTTGCCTATTCTGGATACTTCATGTAAATAGAATCATATGACCTTTTGTGTCTGGCTTCTGTTACTTAAGTGTGATATTTTCAAGGTTTACTTATGTGGTAGCATGAATCAGTGCTTCATTCCATCTTATTAGCTATATTTATGGGATTTTTTCTTTAACAATTAGACGTTGATTATTTATTTATTTATTTATTGACTGCACCACGCAGCATGTGGGATCTTAGTTCCCCAACCAGGGACTGAATCTGTGCCCCCTGCAGTGGAAGCACGATATCTTAACCACTGGACCGCCAGGGAACTCCCAGAGCTCTCTATGGGCTTTCTATAGCGGATTCTAGACTGTAAAAAGAGTAAGAGTCTTTCCCTCTGCAGATATTTTCCTGGAGGTAGAACTTAGACGTATCTGATCTGGGGAGCATGCAGCCCTTTTCTGGCAGGCAATTTCATTGCATGCAACTCGCCATGTGGACTTAATTTTCTCCCTCTTTGTACACACTCTTCTATTCAGCTGGAGAGGCCTCATAACAGGAAGCATGCTTTCAAATTCAGCCAGGATACTGTGACCACCTTGTCCAGTCTTTAGCAGTAATGTAACTCAGAGGTGCAATCAGGCAAGTGCTGCCCTGTAATTAATTCCCTTGCTTAAATATAATAAGATATCACAGAGGAAAATTCTGCTAGACATTTTGCCTAATTGTACCTGAACAGAGCCCAAGATTACTGAGCCAATTCTTCTCAAGCACCATTCACCTAGCAGCATACCCAGACAAATACATAGCTGGAATCAGAGGTAAACCAGCCCTATTTAAGCTACAGCTAGATACAATTCACTGCCTTGTTTCAGAGCTTGGGGTGGGTTGGGGGTAGGGGTAAGGTGGTGGGGGGAGGCTGGGCTGCCATTCACTCTTTTTCATCAGGAATATGCTATGCTTTCCTGGTATTATAAAATATCCCCCAAATGTGAAGGTTCTATAATTGGGAAAGCAGTAGTACCATTGGATCCATTCCAGGTGGATTTATCATCTTTCATAATATAAAAGGGGAATTTGGCTTTATTTTTTAATGTTCAAATTTCTTTTAATAGGTTATATTGGGCATTCAGAATTTTTGGATTTTGTGATTGTCTTTTTAAAATTTGATACATTCTAGAAATTCCTTTGCTAGCTGATTGTCAAAGTTCTTCCTTGGAATAGGTGAAATGTTTCAGAAACCAGGAAGTCTTTCCTCCGCCATGTTCGTGGATAATTTGGTGTGTTTTCTTAGGAGGTTTAGGTAGGATTTCATTATGAGTATTTGAATGTTTGAGATAGGGAGGAAGTCACTACTTGATGGCAGGACGAAATGGGAAAGTTCAGCATTATTTTTCTCTAAAGCATGAAGTCCTACTCATGTGTCTCACACGAACTGAGAAAAGCATGTCGTGTAGAATTATTTGGCTTCAGAAATGCATTGTGAGAAGATCAAGAGGGCGTGGGTACTACAAGCCATCCACTCTTCCAGCACCTGTTGTTTGGCTGACCCACCTGTGGGCCCTTCCCATCTCCTTTTGCCCGTCTCCAATCATTACGTGTTCACTTTCTCAGCCTCTGTAGCTAGGAAAGTCCATTTGACACAGTTACATGGAGAATGCTTTTGCTTTTCTGATAAAAGAGGAAAGTATTGTCACTGTGACCCACTACTCCTTTTCTTCCTTCCTTGAAAGTGGTATAATGCCTGGAGCTACAGCAGACTTCGGGGGCCGTCATCTTGTTAGGATAAAGAAAGGCCAAGAGAACTGCAGAGATATTAGCACGCATTACATCACTGAGCTGATGAACCGACATCATTAACTGCCTACTTCTACCCTTTGTGTGTTTGGAGAAATGTAAACCCTGTTTGTTGAAATCACTTTTAGTCAGATTTTTGCTACTTGAATGCACTGATCACTGATACAATTTATGGAAAGAACTTCATTACATACCCATCCTCTGCTTTACTAATATTTATTCTAACACTTCTTCCTAAATATCCATCATTTGACTCTTTTCTCTCTCCTGTGGATTTCAGTACTAAAGTCTGTTTTTATTGTCCCTGCAGGTTCTTCTCACAGAGAGGTTTAAGTTTTAATTTTTTGCATGTGGTGGGGGGAGATTTACAAAATCAATTTTGAAAGAAGTACATTCATGAGTAGTTTTATTTTCAAATCTAATGTGCGTTGTTCCATTTAGATTAAAGTGTTTCCTGAGGCAGTTGCAACCCACACGTGGCAGAACCAGTTGGTGTAGAACCAAAGAGGGAAACTGTGACAGGTCTGTAAGCACAAAGCCGTCTGACTACAGGCCTGTTTGTGCATGAAGACAATGCTTTCAGAAACCCGTAACCTTTAGCAACCTCAAATGCCAAAAGCAGAGTGTGAAGTAACCAGAGGCAAAAAAAAAGAATGGGAGCCTTATTATTGAACTTTGTTACAGTACTATACCTTTAAATTTTTATTTCTTAGAAGAAAAAAAAAATCTCTATTTTTAATCATTTTCAATTTAATGCCTTGAATATGTGCAGCTGGTCTGTTTAAGAGACTCTGAGTAGCTGATACATTGTTTTGTCTGTCAAGGATATTGTCCATTGTATCACATAGTTTCCTGTTTATCAAGGCCCTTGGAGAAATTCTTCTGTCTGATCATAGAACTGAGAATATTTATAGCTGAGAAATAGGTTTATTTTTATCTCATGAATTGTAACTGATTTAATTGTCAATGGGCTGCTGATTTTTGATTTATTGGATGTTTTTAAAAAAGGTATCCAAAATGGTGCACAAGTCTCACAGTGTTAGTTTCTATTTGAAAAAAAATGAGTTAGGGCTTCCCTGGTGGCACAGTGGTTGAGAGTACGCCTGCCAATGCAGAGGACACGGGTTCGTGCCCCGGTCCGGGAAGATCCCACATGCCATGGAGCGGCTGGGCCCGTGAGCCATGGCCGCTGAGCCTGCGCGTCTGGAGCCTGTGCTCCGCAACGGGAGAGGCCACAGCAGTGAGAGGCCCGCGTACCGCAAAAAAAAAAAAAAAAAAAAAAAATGAGTTAGGTCAGGTTTTGATGTAAAGGGCAAGAATGACTCTGGCCAATCATATACCCAACACCTCCACTTCATGTTTCCCATTGACTCAGGACGTGCAGTGTTAACTAACATATGAATTTGATTCATCACTATCACCAGCTTTAAGGATTTTTCACTCTAATGACAATAAACAAAGGTTAGTGGGCATTTAAGTTAACATAACAGTTCCAAAAATACATAATTGCTTTAACATCATGATTGAAGTTTATTTTTCACTCAGGTCAAGTCCAAAATGGATGCAGCTTAACTTGAAGAAGAGACCAGCCTGGGAATCATGAGACCTTGTGTCTAGTTGGAGTTTTGCCACTGATTCACCAGGTGACCTTGAGTGAGATAACCACTTTTCCAATCCAGGCCTTGCAAATGGCTCTACCATCTTTAATACATAGCTTCCATGATTGCCCTGCTGTTCAGCATCAAGCCTGCAGAAGAGGAAAGATCCTAGATGACGGAGCCTGGGGTGGTTTTATGGGGCAGGCTACTCATATTTCATTGGCCGAAAATCAGCCCCATGGCTACACCTAACTGCAGGAGAAGATGTGAAATGAAGTCTGGCTCTGTGCCCAAGAAGAAGAGGAAACAGGTGAGGTGAGGACCCAGCCAGTCTCTGCCACAATGAAACAGATAATGAAGTAAAAGATACAAAGAGTTCTATAAACTGAAGAGGGATGGAAAATTCAATTAAATCTCATCACTTGGTGAAAAGATAGGCTACACCCCAAGGGGGACTGCAGAATTCTATCTACCCAAATCATGTGTTAAAAAGTGAAAGAGGCTATGATAAAATTAGGATAAGGGTGAAATTTGAAAGACACTCTGGGATGCATGGCACACTCCCCGTCCGGTGACACAGTAGACAGAACCAATCCAACTATGAACAGCAGCTCAGTGTGTTAACCTGTTGCTCAGATAGGATCATCCAAGAAAAAATCCTAGTCTTGTATTTCTTACTGAGAATCTGTATGGCAGTTCTAAATAAGTCCATCCTGCCTGAATTGCCTTCCTGCTCCCCTTGGCTGGTTAAAGTGACTTTACTTCCATGGAAAAGATGTAGAAAAAATATGCAGATGGTGAAGCCAATCAAACTTGTAGTATTATTACTTCCGTGTTAAGTTTTATGAGTTAAGTTTGTGTGTGTTATTTAAGGAGTTTGAAATGTTTAAGAGAATCTAACCAATTAGCCTTGTGATTTTATTTTGAAATGATAAATTGGTACTCCCTTTGTGATTTTCATTTGAAAGTTGTAAAATAATTGAACGTGTTCGTAAATAGTGTTTGAATGTTTAAGAGAACCCAATTTACAGCAGGTATAAGTTACTTTTATTAGATTTGTAAGAGTTAATTGAGATGTAGAAAGATTTTACTTGCTGGGTTTGGTAAGTGTTGCCCCATCAGGCGTTTGAAATATTTCAGAAAATCAAATATATCAAATTTGTAAGGGTGGTTGAAAAATATTTTAGGAAACTAAATTACATGTGTAAACGTAGTCAGTTGAGGAAATTTAATCTTTTAAAATATATAAGTTGGGCTTCCCTGGTGGCGCAGTGGTTGAGAGTCCGCCTGCCGTTGCAGGGGCCATGGGTTCGTGCCCGGTCTGGGAAGATCCCACATGCCGCGGAGCAGCTAGGCCCGTGAGCCATGGCTGATGAGCCTGCGCGTCCGGAGCCTGTGCTCCGCAACGGGAGAGGCCACAACAGTGAGAGGCCCGCACACCTTAAAAAAAATAAAAAAAATAAAAAAAATAAAATAAAATAAAATATATAAGTTAATTGAACACTAATCAAATAACAAAAAAGCAGTCATTCTCATTTTTACGTAAATCACTATTTACAAAAAGAATTTATAAGTTAGATTTATAGGTTAAGTTTGAAGACTTAAAAAAGGTAAAATAAAGTGTTCAACTTTAATAAACTGAATATTAGTTAGAGTAGATATTAGTAGTTCCTTTTGCTCACAAATCTCTCGCATTTAAATAGGTAATCGATAGGAGTAAAGAAAGGGAAAGAGAGAGAATGATAGGCATTTTCTAAAAAGCAGAACCAACAACACTTAAACAAACTGGTTTCTTTCAAAGAAAGATATCTAAAGTAGTCAAACTCCTAGAAGCAGAGAGGAGAATGGTGGTTGCCAGGGGCCGGGGCACGGGGAAAGGGGAGTTGCTGTCCAACTGGTATGAAGTTTCAGTCATGCAAGAAAGTTCCAGACACGTGCTGCACAATACTGTGCCTATGGTTAGCAATACTGTTTTGTACACTTAAAAGTTTGTCAGGAGGGTAGATCTCATATTAAGTGTTCTTACCACAAGAAGAAAAAAGATAGAATAATTTGCTTGTACTTAAATTTTTTTTCAATTATTTTTCTAGTTGGTACATTGGCTTACTTCTTCATGTTAATAATTAATATATGTTTACCATTATAAATCTATTTTTAATGCATTTAAACATAGGTATGTTACTTCTCTGGGGTTCTTAACATTCCCGTTGGAAAACCGATTTTGTTTAAACCACAGAGCCCATTATGTTACTTAAGTGAGCGAACCACTAATCACCTAGTGGTAACAATAAGAGGCAAAGGGTATAGAATGGTGGAGGAAAGCACAAAATACCTTTAACATCTTCCCCCAAATACCAGGTATAATAGCAACATTTCAGAGGAAACTCTGGTTGGATTAGTAGGGTAAGATTTTGATGGATCTGGGAGGCCAGGCCAAGAAGTTGTTTTAAGGTAGTGGGCACTGGAGCGCCATATGTTAGTTACATGGTGATCACAGTTCCATGTTGTCAGCAATACCCTCAGAAGATTCTTCAGGCATTGGTGGGCAGGGTGGACAGCAGAGGGGAGAGATGCACTAGGATGGGCTACAATACAAAGTAAACCAAGGGAGTTGGCTGCTGGAGCTCAGAACCAAAGGAATGCAGTGTGGCAATTACTGCAAAGCTGTGTTTCTGAGTGAGGACAGGGTTTCCATGAGGCTCACACTGTTGGTTTACAGTTCATTGAATTTAACAATGTAATGATGATAATGGTTTTATTTTCCTTTTAAAAGTGACTCTGAGAAAGAGTTAGTAAGCCAGGGTCATAAAGACCTGGACAAACCAACGCTCTCACTGCTTTAGACAGCCTTGGCCATGGAGTAAAATCCTGATTATTATGTCTCAAGGCTAATCAGCTTTAAGATAAGATTCTAGGATGGAATCTTCACTTTAAAAATTATTTTCATTAAGATCTGGAGAGGGCTTCCCTGGTGGCGAAGTGGTTGAGAGTCCGCCTGCCGATGCAGGGGACACGGGTTCGTGCCCCAGTCTGGGAGGATCCCACATGCCGCAGAGCGGCTGGGCCCATGAGCCATGGCCGCTGAGCCTGCGCATCCGGAGCCTGTGCTCCGCAACGGGAGAGGCCACGGCGGTGAGAGGCCCGCGTACCGCAAAAAAAAAAAAAAAAAAATCTGGAGAATAATTTTCAGCTATTATGAAGATACAACCTCTTAGCCATGCCTTTTTAAAAATATATTTTTTATGACACTGTGGCAGAGAAAACAAGAGAAGCCCCTATATCCATTTTAAAAATCTCCTTCAGTAACAGAATCCCTTGTTTTTCAGCTGGGGATATGGGTTCTCAGACACCACACCTTATGTCCCAGCTTCCCTTGCCAGATGTGGCCCTGTTGCTAAGTTCTGACTGACGAGATGGGGACAGAAGTATCATGCGGCAGCGCCTGGGAATTTTCCTTACAAGACACCCAGTGTCTGCTCTTTGCCCTCTTTTCTCCAGCCCCTCTGCCAGGACCCAGCCATCCTGGGCCATGAGGAGGCTGACCACTCTTAGGGATGACAGAGTGGGCAGCCGAGGGGGCCTGGGGTCTTGAGGACTTTGAAGCGCTTTCCACACCAGCCCTGGGTCGCCTAACTGGACCATCCCAGGAGACAAAAATAATCTCATATTTTGTATAAGCCTCTCTTTGGGGGATTTTCTGTTACTTGAAGTCAAACTAATCCTCAGTAATATAAAAAATAAAATTCTGTTCTATTTTCTCTCACTCACCCTGTTAAAAATATTCTTTATCTTCTCTCCTCCTTCATTTCATTGTCTTCACAATTTGTTGAAGACTTTCTTTTCCAAAGACTACACTGTTTCCTAACGTAGCTTTCTCCATCATTCTCCTTGGTATCCTTCTTTGATGGTGTCTTGTCTGATTAAAACATACTCAGTGATTGAACATCCCCAGAAGTACATAATCTCATTACTTAAATTACTTTTGGTTTTTTGGGTTTTTTGCGGTACGCGGGCCTCTCACTGTTGTGGCCTCTCCCGTTGCGGAGCACAGGCTCCGGACGCGCAGGCTCAGCGGCCATGGCTCACGGGCCCAGCCGCTCCACGGCATGTGGGATCCTCCCTGACCGGGTCACGAACCCCTGTCCCCTGCATCGGCAGGCGGACTCTCAACCACTGCACCACCAGGGAAGCCCTACTTAAATTACTTTGATAGAGCTTTATGCAGTTCTAATTTTATAGCTGATACCAGATTTACTTCTTAATTACATCCTCTGTCCAGCCCAACCAACAGTCCTTTGCCTCATCTATTCTGTCACTGAGGAATAAGGTCCTACTATCTGGGTCAGGTCATGTCCACACAATCAGGCCAGACTACACTACATACGGCCCTGGGTATTGGAAGTCATGATCCTCCCCTAATTTCCTGCTCACATAAATTTCCCAAAACTTTCTTTCCCCTTTTGTGAACACACACCTCCAGTCAGCGCCCCTAATCTTTTCTTCCTCCTCTTCTGTTCCTAAAAGCCATTCCCAGCAATCATTCAACCTGCATCGAATCACAGTGCTCTCAGCTCTCCTCATTTCCAAAGTTTTCTTCTGTTCAACAGACCTTTATTGATATGCCCTCTCTCATGCCAAGCCCTACCCTATGCTGTGGGGATATAAAGAAGATTAAGGCATGGTTTCTGCTCTTGACAGGAAGGGCATATAGCTTCCCCCTTTCTTTTTATATACTTAACACTCCTTCAATCATTGGTCCACATGGATAGAACATTTCCTAGGAATCGCCATGTTTTTCAGGGACGGGGGCTACACCACATGACCCTACTGTTCAAGCCGACAAAAGACATTCAGATGAACGTCTGTCAGGGGAAATAATCTATCTTTCTCATTCCTCTTTCCTTACTCCAACAAATTTTTAAAGATATTTATTTATTTGTTTGGTTGTGCCAGGTCTTAGTTGCAGCAAGCAGGCTCCTTACTTGCAGCACGTGGGCTCCTTAGTTGCGGCTCGTGGGCTCCTTAGCTGTGGCATGCGAACTCCTAGTTGTCACATGCATGTGGGATCTAGTTCCCGACCAGAGATCGAACCTGGGCTCCCTGTCAATTTTGCATCAGAAATGCCTAATTTGACTCCTCCTGTATGCTGCAGGTGAGATTTGGGAGGGAAGGGACTTGCTTGTTGCTTTTTTTTTTAAATAAGTTTTTTTTTTTAATATTTATTTATTTGGCTGTGCCGGGTCTTGGCTTGCCAGCATGCGGGATCTTTGTTGCCTCGTGTGGGATCTTTGTTGCGGCATGCAGGATCTTTTAGCTGCGGCATGTGGGCTCTTCGTTGCAGCATGCGGGATCTAGTTCCCTGATGGGTTGAACCCGGACCCCCTGCGTTGGGAGCGTAGAGTCTTAACCACTGGACCTCAGGGGAGTCCCTTGCTTATTGCTTTGAAACAAAATGAAACTTGGGTCTAGAACACTTAAACCAGTTGATTGGCTCCTATTGTTTCACCCTAACAGGATTATCTGGGTAACTTGCATGACAACCTGGTAAGTAGAAGGTCCACCATCAGGGGGAAAAAAAAAAAAGAAAGAAAAGAGTGATGGAATAGGGTATACCAGTTGTCCCGAGGAAATCTAAGACAGAGGATTGGGAAGAAAACTATGAGAATATAAATCTGTGAAACGTTGTATTTCCCTTGCTTTGATTCCTCCCATTCTCCCACAACTCCTGGGCTTTCCTCCTTGTCTTTGATCTGGAGGAAGTATCTGTAGCTCTTTTCTGGGGAGAAGGAAGTCCACTGTGGAGTCAGTGTTACTACTTCTCTAGCTAGGCCATCTCCACACATGGTCCCCTCTTCACTGGTGGCACTCCCTAAAGATATCATCTTCTGGTTAATCTCTGCAATTAGCACCCACTAGGTCTTTATTATACTTTTTAAATGTCTCTCTTCTTTCCTATTTTGAGTTTCATTACAAAGCCTTCCTCTGTGAACTTAGGGCACCATGCCTGATCCTGGCCTTCCCCCATTAGCCACATGAGCATGTGGATGGGGATGGGGGCATCCAGGACAGTCCCCTCAAATGAGAACTGACAGGAAAGATGAAAGTCAGGGACAATTACTACTGGCGACTTTTGAGATTTCTTGAAGTTTTTTTGCCTCCCCAGTGTTTGTCTTTAGGTATATGTGTATATGTATGCATGTGACTTTAGTTCCACCAAGCAGTAAAAACCTTTAAAAATAAAAATGAGGGGCTTCCCTGGTGGCACAGTGGTTGACAGTCCGCCTGCTGATGCAGGGGACAAGGGTTCGTGCCCCGGTCCGGGAAGATCCCACATGCCACGGAGCGGCGAGGCCCGTGAGCCATGGCCGCTGAGCCTGCGCGTCCGGAGCCTGTGCTCTGCAACGGGAGAGGCCACAACAGTGAGAGGCCCGCGTACCGCAAAAAAAATAAAAAAATAAAAATAAAAATGAGATTGTGTGCTTGTCTCACAATCACAGCAGAGGATGAAACTGAAGGGTGGGATGCATGCCTCTACACTATTCTGAAACTCAAACTAATCAAAGAAAGGGGCTCACAGTGAAGAGTCGCCAGAACCCTGGGAAAAAGAGGTAAGCAAAAGACATCCTTGGGACTTGTGTTATCAGTAAGAAGGAAAGGGTTGAGAAAGGACCCTGCTTGGGACTGAAAAGAGAGGATTTTCATCGAAAGAGAGGCCCAGCTCCCCAGTATTTCTGTGGCATGATAGTAGGTTTTTGGCATTTCTGCACATTTATAGAGTAGATGAATGAGAATCCAAGTACTCTAAACTCAGTCGCTGGGGCTTTTTCCTGGAAGCACCACTGTGTTTCAAGACAGAAGGCCAGGATTCAAGTCCTGGCTCCTGAGACCCCTAGCTGTGTGATCATGAGTCTGCTCTTATACTCTTTGGCTTCTCGGTTTCTTCCTCTGTGAGAGGGATAATAATACCTGCTTACCTACTGCCCAGTCAACAGGTACCTATAGAATATAATTACACTCCAGGTACCAAGCTAGATGCCTGGAACCAGCAGCCTCTCATAGCTTACATTCTAGTTTGAAATTGGACGTGAACAAATAATTGCAAGTGTGACATTGTCACAATGGAAAACTTCCCAGACGTATGGGCACATTCACCAGGGCACCTCACCTAGGCTGGGAGGTCAGGGAGGTTTTCCTTGAGCAGCTGTTTGAGCTGAGATGCAGAGGATGAATAGCAGTCAGACAGATGAAGGGGGAGGTGAGAGCTGGTCACGGTAAAGGCACAGAGGTGAGAAGACTCAGTGGGGGAGGATGTCGTGTGTTGAACCAAGAAGAGGACAGAGTGACCAGGAGCACAGAACCACATGGGGAAGGTGGAACAGACCATGCTTAGCCTCATGGGCTGTAATAGATGGATTCTAAGGGAAACAAAGCGATAACTAAATGTTAACATTTCTTGGGCCAGGTGGCCTGGTCCTCACCTTATGGGTATCATCTCATTTATCTCTCCCAACAGCCCCAAGGTCACATAACTACTTAATGATGGAGCCAGTACCCAAACGCAGGCAGCCTGTCCCAGCACCCTCCCGCTGTAATGTGCTTTGTATAAAAACTGCAGACTCGAAGGCAGTGATGCCACTGTCCTATATGGACAGTTTAAACCCGAAAGGAGTCGTCTCTCCTTAATCTCTTTTGGATAGCTCTATTTTTGTAGAAGGTGTTTCCCAAGGCCACAGAGAATGTGAAAATAAAGAAAGAAATCAGCTTCTTTTTAAAGAAACTCCTGAGGAACAAATGATTCTTAGTCAGGCTGTTTCTCTCTCTGGTCAACATCCTGGCAGGAAACTTCCCAGCAAAGAGACTTGCGAAGGAAGGAGTGTTTTCCTCGCCTATAATTTGACTTCCTGTTTTGCTTTCCAAAATTTGCATAGATTTTTTTAAATGCTTTTAGGAAAAGTGGGTTGTTTTTTTCACCTTTTCCATGAGACAAGATTGATGTTGGTGAAAGATCAGCCACAGAAATTGCATAGGACCAGCTAGCTTGAGTTGCCTGGATATAAACTCGGCCACCTCCTCTTTGAAGCCTATTCTGTGTCCCTTCACCTGTTCACTTAGAAATACCCACTCCTTCCTATGTGCTCTCACTCTGGCCCCACGTATTCCTGTGGCACGTGGTCGAACTTGTTTGTTTATGTGCCTGTCACTCTACCAACTGTCAGCTCCTTGGAGGCAGGAACTGGCTGACTCAAGTGTTTATCCCAATGCTTACCCGGTGCCCAGCACACAGCAGCCACTCAATAGATGCTTATAGAATGAATGAGCAATGACTGCTTGAAGGGTTGCAGCCTCGAGTTAGCGCCTACTTTGTGACAAGCACTATGCCAGTCATTTGCATGCATCGTCTCTTTAAATTCTTATGAGTCTGCCAGGCAGTTTCTCTTATTCCCCACCTTTCAGGTAAGGAAACCGGGGCTCAGGGAGCTAAGTAAATCACACAGATAGTAAACAGCTGAGCCAGGAGTCAAGCTCAGGTGTTCTTTCCCATTACATCTCTTTGCCTCTTCCCCTAAAGTGGCAGATGAAGGAAGTCAGCAGTTCAGAGCCTTTGCTGATCCTAACAGATACTGATGCGTTTTTACAAGCTGTCTCCTATTTAGCATGATAAAGCTTGCTTTTGGGAACTCCAGCAGGACGAGGCTGTGGACACAATAACTGCCTTGATTTTCTGAGAGCTTTCCTAGAAGAGGCTGCATGGAGTGGGGGACGGAAGGAGGCTGTGGGTCAACCAGCCAGGGTTCAGATCCTGGTTCTGCCACCAGCTGTTTGACTTTGGCAAGGCGTTCAGCAGTTCTGTGTCTCTCATAGAGGGACAACCACACCTACTGCACAAGAAAGTGAAGAGTCCATGAGAAGTTTCAAGCAGAGCTGCCGGCGCCTGGTGAGTGAGCACTGTATAAATGGTAGCTGTGTTTAATGTGAGCATGCCCAAGAGGTACCGATGTCACTGCATCAGTGGCCTCTGGCTAGCCCTGTCCTCTAGCTTTAGCAGGCACAGGGCATCAGGCACACCTCGGTCCCTCTGCCTGGAACACCCTCCCCCTTATCAACTCGGATGGCTTGATCCTCTACAAGACACCTTCCCTTACCTCCTTTAACCCTGCTGCATGGTTTGTTTATTTGGTGGTTGATTTGTAGTTGGTTGGTTTCTGGTTGGTTGTTAGTTGACTGGTATAAGGGGGATCTTGGAATCTTGACATAAGCCAGGGGATGACAAATTAGAATCTGCAGGCCAAATTTATCCCTCCCCCTATTTTGGGCCACGAAATAACAAAGGTTTTTACATTTTTTTAATAGCTGAAAACATTTTTTAAAAGAATACCATTTCGTGACAAATGAAAATCACATAAAATTCAAACTTCAGTGTTCATAAATAAAGTTTTATTGAACTCAGTCATGCTCATTTGCTTACGTATTGTCTACAGCTGCTTTCCTGTTACAACGGCAGAGCTGAGCAGTTGCAACAAAGACTGTATGGCCCCTAAAGCCTAAAATATTTCCTGTCTGGCTCTTAGCAAAAAAAGTTTACCCATATCTAGCATAAGCAAATAGCAGCAGAAATACCCGACCAAACCTCTTCCCTTTCCCCCTCCTCACCCCATCCCCCAAAACAGCCTTAGTAAAGAAATTCTTTCTGATTAAAAAACTGCAAATACTGCCTGAGAACTTTACAGAGTTCACACCATTCTTCACACTTGGATTTTTATTGGGCGTAATCACACCTGAGCTCAGCGTAGAGTAGAGAAAACAAGGTGGAAGTAAATGAGGAAGAGAAAGAAAGGGAAAAAGGGAGGCAGTGAGAAGACTAAGCAAAGTCATAAAGAAATTTGTTCCAAACAAGCAATAACGCCAGTTAGAGACGATGATTAATTGAGCAAATGTTGTTGAAACAGTCTAGTATTTACTCAACTGAGGAACTGACCAGTTGACAGAGATGAACTCAAAACTCCTGGCGAACTTTGCCTGTTCCAGCACATGAGATGAGGAGTGAGGTCTCTCTACAAGAAGTCACTGAATCCCTTATAAAGAAACAAGCAGCAATTTCAGTGGTAAAACCTTAATGTTAAAAGACTATAATAATCAACAAGGAAAGCCTACATGGAAAAAGGACGAGGATATTATTTTTAAAAATAGAAATTAAGAAGTATACACATTCACTTGATTAGCATAAATCTTACTTTTTTGAGAGAAAGAAAAACCCCAGTGAAGGTAACACCAGAGAAGAAGATCTGGTTTTATCCTTGGAGCCTAGGGACCTCATAGCAAGATTTCTAGGCACAGGCATAGGGATGGTTAAAATACCAGAATAAGCCTAGCAAGGCATTTCTCCTTTTTAAGATGAAGACCAGAGATGAAGACGACAGGAGCACAAGTGTTTGCCAAAGTCGAATCCCAGTGGGCTTTGTTTTTTCCGAGTATGCACTTGATACAGAGGAGAGATGTAAACTAAAGAAGACTCACTGTGAAAATCTGAAAAATCTCATTTCCTCACCTCCAAGGCACCTGCTAGTAACAAGATAAAAAAGGAGAAAGCAGAAAAGCAAAAAGCAAAGCAGTGCAAGCAAAAAGATGCATGCACCCCAATGTTCCTTGCAGCACTATTGACAGTAGCCAGGACATGGAAGAAACCTAAATGTCCATCAACAGAGGAATGGATAAAGGAGATGTGGTACATATATACAATGGAATATTACTCAGCCATAAAAAATGAAATAATGCCATTTGCAAGAACATGGATGGACCTAGAGATTGTCATACTGGATGAAGTAAGTCAGATAGAGAAAGACAAATATCATATGATATCACTTATATGTGGAATCTAAAAAATGGCTACAAGTGAACTTATCTACAAAACAGAGATAGGACCACAGATGTTGAAAATAAACTTATGGTTACCAGTGGGTAACTGGAAGATTGGGATTGACAAATACACACTACTATATATAACATAGATAACTAATAAGGA
The DNA here is from genome assembly GCF_025265405.1 of Mesoplodon densirostris. Lineage (NCBI taxonomy): Eukaryota > Metazoa > Chordata > Mammalia > Artiodactyla > Ziphiidae > Mesoplodon > Mesoplodon densirostris. The sequence goes on along the minus strand of NC_082673.1, from coordinate 58,169,219 downwards.
CCTACTGTATAACACAGGAAACTCTACTCAATACTCTGTAATGGCCTATATGGGAAAAAAATCTAAAAAAGAGTGGATATATGTATAACAGATTCACTTTGCTATACACTTAAAGCTAACACAACATTTTAAATCAACTCTACCCCAATAAAAATTATAAAACAAAACAAAACAAAAAAAGGTGGTACAAACAAGAAGAATAGTATACCAGTTGCAATGCTGTCCACACCCTGGTTCGTTCAGCATTTGCTTGTGCTCCTGGCTCTCCCAATCCAGGGGTCCTTCATCTCCCATTTGGAAGAGTTTGTTCACAGGTTTATGCAAAAACTGTAAAGGGCACCCCAATGGTTGATTTCCACCAATTAAATAGCAAAAGGGGAAGAGGAAAATTAAAAGGAACCATTCTAATCAGTACTCCTGCAGACTGTCAAGGTGACAAAAAAACAAGCTAGTCTGAGAAACTGTCACACACAGGAGGAGCCTAAGAAGCCATGAGAACTAAATGTATTAGTGTCATGGCTGGGGTCCTGGAACAGAAACAGGATATTGGGTAGAAACAAAAGAAATCCAATTAAAGTATGAACTTTGGTTAATAACATATCAGTATTGATTGATTGTGACAAATCTACCACAATAACAGAAGATGCTAATACAGGAGAAAACCTTATGCAGGGTATATGGGGACTCTATGCATTAGCTTCACAACTTTTCTGTAAATCTAAAGCTGATCTAAAAAAATAAAGTTCATTTTTCCACAGAAGGAATTATTCATTCAGTGAACATTTAGCAAATGCCTACACGTCAGGCACCCTACCATGAGTCTCACTTGAAGTCTGGAGTTTCCGTGAATTTGCATCCTCCAAACTTCCTAATTGTCTCCCTACAGAAAGGGTTAAAGGAGTAAACTGTCCCCTTGAGCTTGCAGTAACCAATGTCAGTGTTTTCCAAAGGTAAATAAATTCACTGTGAGATTTAATGGGTGTTAGAGAGAGAGGGTGAAGAGGGGTCATCTCTGGTTCAACAAGTTTCAGAGAAATTAGATTAAAACAAATTAAACACGTTTCTTTATTATAGCACCTCTCAGAGCTTTTATTTTGCTTATGCATATTGCAGCTATCCAAAAAAGATCTATAGAATGCAGCATTTCCCCAATTTATTTAACTATGAAACTCTTTTATTACAGAACACTTTTGGGAATTAGCTTCCTCCTGAAAATTCTTTGGAAAACACTATGCAATCTAAAAAGAGGACTAAAATAGCTGAAAACTACTAAAGGAAAGGCCTGATACAGTGAGTTTAAAAGAAACACGATGAAAATGATCTCATTAGTCATTACTGATTTTTAACTGGTTGCCTCAGGGACCTCAAGAGCCAGAAATTCTGCCAAACTAATTGCTGAAAATTTTTCATTTTATGCCCAAGGCCTTAAACAAGAGCCTAATGGACTGTGTATCTTGTTAAATGTAACTGCTGGAGGAAACTATTAACATTAGGCTCAGTTGATATACTTTGTGGCTGAACAAAAGGCATTTGTATCTCAATCCTTTGAAAAGTTACACAGATTTGGGTGGGCAATGAATATTTGGTCGAGATTGGTTAATGCAGAGATGAATAAATCATCCCTATCTTGGGGAACAAAGACAATTCAGTTTGCAAATAGCTGAAGACACCCAAATGTACCTTGGACAGCTAGAATCTTAGGAACTCATTTATGGAAACTGTACATTTTATTCCTTTAGACATGCAACTTTCTGAATCTAAATTGCATTTTAATTTAATCAGTTTGAGCAGTTGTATCTCTTCAGCAGAGATTAAAATAATAATAGGCTCAGACCAGGCGGTGGGGGGGGCGCTGGGTGGGGGGGGGTCCTACAAATTTGTTTCAAAATATAACAGATGACAGGGGATAAGACTTGACTCTTGACAACACAGGCTTTGTTATGGGATACAGAAGTAGCATTTTTACCAACCTCTGACTGCCTTTAGCACAATCCTTGAAGAACTGGAAAAATCTTGCTTGAGATGCATTTAAAGTAGCAGAAAAATAATTGTTGAGGAAACAGAAGACCTGTGATAGCAGAATAGGGTAAGGAATCAGAATTCAGCAGAAAGAGTGCAGGCTTTCTCGAGGGTGAAAGAGGTGGGTTTGAATCCTAGACCCATCTGCGTGGAAGCTGAGTGACCTTGGGCAAGTGACTTTTGGAAACTCATCTTCCTCATCAGAAAAATGGGAACAATGATATCACATTTGCAAGGTTGTTGTAACAGAGATAGTGTTTGCAAAGTGCCTTTTATGGTACTAGACACCTACTATACCCTTAGTAAATGTTTACTCTAATAAGAAAGTACCATGTTCAATCTTAAACAGCAGAGTTTAGCAAGGATTCAAGCAAGTACAGGAGCATCACCACAGAACAACTGGAAACCATGTTTATAAGAAACAGAGGAGTGGGCTTCCCTGGTGGCGCAGTGGTTGAGCATCCGCCTGCCAATGCAGGGGACACGGGTTCATGCCCCGGTCGGGGAAGATCCCACATGTCGTGGAGCGGTTGGGCCCGTGAGCCATGGCCGCTGAGCCTGCGTGTCCGGAGCCTGTGCTCCACAATGGGAGAGGCCACAGCAATGAGAGGCACGCGTACCGCCAAAAAAAAAAAAAAAAAAAAGAAACAGAGGAGGGAAAATTCTTTAGGCCAGCTAAAAGTGAATGCTGTATGGAAAGAACAGCTTAATTTGCATCAGCAGGGTTTTGGAAGGCCGGCAAGACTAATAAACTTTTAGCCATTTGGCATAACTGAACTCAATTACAGTGGTTCTGCTTAAGTCAAGTTTGTCAAATGGGCTTCTCTGTACTTCTCAGAGCAAAACCTTCTAAAACTAGTAACTTCCTAGACTCAAATAAGAAAACTATTGGATCCTCAAAAATGATACAGTGAAAGGGAACCAAGGAAATGTTTCCTAAAGTACATTCTGCATGTTATTCGGGGGGGGGGGAAATCATGGAATTATATAATTTAGGAGCTGTTGGGTTAAACAAAGTTAAACCAGTTTCTAGGCTTCTTTGAAAAGTAATGCATATATATTCAACACATGATAAAAATTCAAGCAGTAGAAAAGCACATAAATTGAAAAGTAAGATTTCTTCTCACTTCATCTTCTGTCCCCCAGTTCTTCACAAAATCAAGAATTGTACCAGTTTCTTGTTCTTCCAGAATCATTGTACACATTTATAAGCATCTTATTTAATCAATATGTAGCTAGATATAGGTAAATAGCTTACATAAGTGGTAACACACTAAACACACTTCTGCATCTTTGTTCACTTAATATATCTCGGGGGAAATATTGATTCACTTGGATCCGTAGTTTTCAACTGTGGGTGATGTTAGATACATCTTTGATTGTCACATCTTGGGGGGTGTGGCTACCACAGGCAACTAGTGGGTAGAGTTCAGGGATGCTGCTAAATATCCTACAATGCACAGAACAATCTCCTACAATAAAGAATTATCTAGCCCAGAACAGCAATGGTGCCGCTGAAATCTTGGTTTAGATCTATATTATTCTTTTTAATGGGCACATACTATTCCATTATATGGATGAATCATAATTTATATAACCAGTGCAATATAGTGGTCATTTAGGTTGTTTCAAGTCTTTTATTAGAAAAAAAAATCTGAAATGAATATTCTCATGCAATTGCAGAAGCATATCTATAAGATAATATTCTGTAAGCAGAAGGGGGGAGTCAAAGTTTGTGTGTATTTTTATCATAAATATTGTCAGTCGTCCTCCAAAGATAATATAGCAATTTACATGGCCTTCAACAATGCATGCAAATTCCTGTTTCCTCATAGCCTACCCAAAACAGTGTAGTAACATAATTTTCTTTATTTGCCAATCTGGTTTAAATAGTGATAGTTTTAAATTTTGTGTTTACTTATAAATGAACTTGAACTTTTTTTCATACATTTAAAATCCATCAGTTATTTTTGTAAACTATCTGATCAGTTTTATTTAATGCAACACTTCTCAGAGACTTTAATATGATCATCTGTATTGTGACTCTCCAAGAGATAGTGTTCAACATTTCCCAACTTTTATCCTTATAACCTTATTTTTAAGGGGCCCAGCCGCTCCACGGCACGTGGGATCCTCCCGGATAGGGGCACGAACCTGCGTCCCCCGCATCGGCAGGCGGACTCCCAACCACTGCGCCACCAGGGAAGCCCTATAGCCTTATTTTTAATAAATCACTTTCAGTAAACATGGTTCTATAAAATACTCTTTGAAAATTACTGAAAACAAGATACCAGAATAAAATTGACTTGTGAAAGGACTTTGAAAATTGTCCAAAGAATGTGTAATAGTGATAATTATTTGGTGGCATTTTTAGCAGATCTGGAAACCCCTAACTCATGGTTAGAAGCAAGATCAATGAAAACTTGAGTTTTATAGACCCCTGTCAGTACTCATCAGGATTCTTTTCCTTGCAGACTAAAATCTAGTTGACTGAAACCCAACCAACTCAAACTAAGCTAGGCAAAAACCAAACCAAATCCAAACAAAAAAATTTGTTTGCTCATATAAATAAACTTTGGGAAGGTCTTCGATTAAGCTGTGCCTCAAGTATAAGAGGTGCCAAGAACTCAGAACGTGAAGTTTTCCTCTCTTGCTCTCTCACTTTTCCCTGCTCCTCTATTCAGCTGTATTCTTTCAGCTGAGACACTAGTTATTTCTATCCCCAGTATTTCACTACTTCACCATCAGAGAGATTGAAACACTTTCTCTCAGGCCCCAGGTTCAGAAGTACCAGGGAAGAGCTGGCTTATTGCCCATCTCTGAGCCAAACAGTGGTGCCAGGGCCAGTAACCATGAGGAGGCTGAGCACCCATTAGTACCTCGTGATGGCAGTAGGGGAGGAGCTTTACCGAGAAAAAGAGCAAAGAGCGGTTCTCTTTCACCAGTAGATGACATGACATCCTCCATGTTAACAGAAGAGACTGAGAAACATCCCTGGAGAATATAATCATCATGAACTAAGTGAAACTTGGCAAAGAAATTTAAAAGAATTTAATATTCAATGTCCTTGTGCAGCTTGTACAGATTTGCTAATGTTAAAAACAGCATCAGACACTGGCAAAAAGGTTCTTAATTCACTGGATTTGGACAGGTGAAGTAACAAATAACAAAAGGATTGCCAGCTGTGGTCCTTATGTAGATTTATAAGCAAGCCTTGCAAGATACAGAAAACCAATTCTCTGCTTCACATTCAAACGGCTAGAATAGTACCCAGTGGGGAAAACTGGACTACTCAGTACAATAGTTTGAGCATTTATAAGTTGTATTAGCTTTCTGTCTTCCCCGCCCCCCCGCCACTTTTTATTTTTTATTTTTTTTTATTTTTTTTTTTGCGTTACGCGGGCCTCTCACTGTTGTGGCCTCTCCCCCTGCGGAGCGCAGGCTCCGGACGCACAGGCTCAGCGGCCATGGCTCACGGGCCCAGCCGCTCCACAGCATGTGGGATCTTCCCGGACCGGGGCATGAACCCGTGTCCCCTGCATCAGCAGGCGGACTCTCAACCACTGCGCCACCAGGGAAGCCCCCGCCACTTTTTAAATTGAAGTATAGTTGATACTGTGAATTTCAGGTTACAGCAAAGTGATTTAGTTATATACATACTTTTTTTCAGATTAATTTCCATTATAGGTTATTACAAGATATTGAATATAGTTCCCTGAGCTATACAGTAAAACCCTTGTTGCTTATCTATCTCATGTATGGTAGTTTGTATCTGTTAATCCCATACTCCTAATTTATCCCTCCCCCCTCCCTTTCCCCTCTGGTAACCATAAGTTTGTTTTCTATGTCTGTGAGTCTGTTTCTGTTTTGTATATAGATTCATTTGTATTCTTTTTTAGATTCTGCATATAAGTAATATCATATATTTGTTTTTCTCTGTCTGACTTACTTCACTTAGTATGACATCCTCTAGATCCATCCATGTTGCTGCAAATGGCAATATTTCATTCTTTTTTATGGATGAATAATATTCCATTGTATGTGTGTATCATATATATATACATATATATACATATATATATGTAATCCTCTTAAACTAATTGTCTGTTGATAGGCACTTGAGTTGTTTCCATGTCTTGGCTACTATAAATAGTGCTGCTATGAACACTGGAGTGCATGTATCTTTTCAGATTAGAGTTTTCATCTTTTCCAGATATATGCCCAGGAGTGGAATTGCTAGATCATATGATAACTCTATTCTTAGTTTTTTAAGGAACTTTCATACTGTTTTCCATAGCAGCTGCATGAATTTACATTTCCACTGATAGTGTACGAAGGTTCCCTTTTCTCTACACCCTCTCCAGAATTTATTATTTGTAGACTTTTTGAAGATAGCCTTTCTAACCAATGTGAGATGATACTTCATTGTGGTATTGATTTGCATTTTTCTAATAATTAGCAATGTTGAGCATCTTTTCCTGTGCCTGTTGGCCATCTGTATGTCTTCTTTGAAGAAATGTCTATTTAGGTCTTCTGCCCATTATTTGATTGGGTTGTTTGGCTTTTTTGATATTGAATTGTATGAGCTGATGGTATATATTGGATATTAACTTCTTGTCAGTTGCATTGCATCACTTGCAAATATTTTCTCCCATTCCATAGGTTGTCTTTTCATTTTGGTGATTGTTTCCTTTGCTGTGCAAAAGCTTTTAAGTTTGATTAGGTCCCATTTGCTTATTTTTGCTTTTATTTCTTTTGCCTTGGGAGGCTGATCTAAGGAAATATTGCTACAATTTATGTCTGAGAACGTTTTGCCTATTTTCTCTTCTAGGAGTTTTATGATGTCATGTCATATTTAGGTCTTTAAACCATTTTGAGTTTATTTTTCTTAATGGTGTGAGGGAGTGCTCTAATTTCATTGAATAACATGTAGCTGTCCAGCTTTCCCAATACCACTTGCTGAAGAGACTGTCTTTTCTCCACTGTATATTCTTGTCTCCTTTGTTGTAGATTAATTGACCATAGGTGTTTGGGTTTACTTCTGGGCTCTCTATTCTGTTCCATTGACCTATATGTCTGTTTTTGTGCCAGTACCATGCTGGTTTTTTTTTTTTTCTTAAAGTGTTTTTTAAGTTTATTTTTTGGCTGCGTCGTGTATTAGTTGTGGCGCACAGGATCTTTCATTGCGATGTGTGGGCTCTTCATTGTGGTGCACAGGCTTCTCTCTAGTTGTGGCATGTGGGCTCCAGAGCGCATGGGCTCTCTAGTTGTGGCACGCGAGCTCAGTAGTTGTGGCGCCCTGGCTTAGTTGCCCTGTGGCATGTGGGATCTTAGTTCTGTGACCAGGGATTGAATGGGTGTCCCCTGCATTGCAAGATGGATTCTTAACCACTGGACCACCAGGGAAGTCCCATCATGCTGTTTTAATTACTGTAGCTTTGTGGTGTTGTCTGAGGTCTGGGAGGGTTATGCCTCCAACTTTGTTCTTTTTCCTCAGGATTTCTTTGGCAATTCTGGGTCTTTTGTGCTTCCATATAAATTTTAGAATTATTTGTTCTAGTTCTGTGAAAAATGTCATGGGTATTTTGAGAGGGATTGCATTAAATCTGTAGATTGCTTTGGATAGTATGGCCATTTTAACAATATTAATTCTTCCAATCTAAGAGCATGGGATACCTTTCCATTTCTTTGAGTCATCTTCAATTTCCTTTATCAATGTTTTATAGTTTTCAGCATATAGTTTTCAGTTTTCTAGTTAACTCTTTGGTTAAGTTTATTCCTAGTTTTTTTGTTGCTGTTGTTGTTGTTTGTTTGCTTTGCTGCAATTTTAAATGTTGTTTACTATCTTTTATTGATATTTCATTTTAGTATAATTGTAAGAAATGCAACAGATTTCTGTATATTAGTCTTGTATCCTGCTACTTTGATGAATTCATTTATTAGTTCTAATAGTTTTTGTGTGGAGTCTCTAGGGTTTTCTATATAGAGTATCATGTCATCTACAAATAGTGACAGTTTTACCTCTACCCTTCCAATTTGGATACCTTTTATTTCTTTTTCTTGTCTGGTTGCTGTGGCTAGGACTTCTAATACTATGTTGAATAGAAGTGGTGAGAGTGGGAATCCTTGTCTTGTTCCTGAATTTAGCAGGAAGGCTTTCATCTTTTCACCATTGAGTATTATGTTGGCTGTGGTTAGTCACATATGGTTTTTATTTTGTTTAGATATGTTCCCTCTGTACCCACTTTGGTGAGAGTTTTTATCATGAATGGATGTTGAATTTTATCAAATGCTTTTTCTGCATCTATTGAGATGATCATGTGGCTTTTGTCTTTTCTTTTGTTAATGTGGTGTATCACATTGATTGATTTGCATATATTGAACATCCTTGTGACCCTGGAATGGATCCAACTTGATCATGGTGTATGATTCTTATGTCTGTTGTTGGATTTGGTGGGAGTTTTTTAATGTCTTATTATTTTCAGTGGCTTTAATTATATATTTAAATTAGAATCCCTGATTCTTAAAAACCTTAATTTCCAGTGACAACCAAGAGGCAAGTAATAGTTACCAAAATCTGGAGAAACTATTTTAGATGATTTTTAGAACATAATTATTCTTATGGTTTGCCTAAAAGCTCTTATTTCATTTATATTTAAAGTTTCATCATATCAAGTTATTTTTCTTGCTGACAAATTTGCAACAGATATAACAAGATTTCATTTAACTTCTATTACACCTAGGTGCAGTGAAAGTACTATACTTAATGTTGATGGCTCTAAAGACATGTCTATATTAATTAGATCAACAAACTTAAACATTAATACCAGGTATTAATTTAATACTATGTATTTCACAGTCCACGTGAACCTGAAACTCATTTAGCTTAATTTTTCTTGTATTTAGAATTGTTTGGTTTGTAAGCGCTTACTTTTCTTTAAGCCAATTAAATAGAGCTCATTTACAGATTAACCTCAGCAATGTTATCCAAAGACACAAACACACATAAATACACAAACAAACAGAGAGACATCATAGTTCTCATTTCAAAATTTCATCCCTGAGTCAGGTACAGCAATGTAAAACCCATCCGTTTACAAAAGAGGTTGGATTAAAGTTGGTTTTCTGGCAGATGGAACAAATCAAGCTCACTTGTCTAGATGGCTAAACCCTTTCTACTAATATTTATGGAAAACAAGTCAAGTTCTAAATTACTGTACCCGCTTTTTCAAAATTTGCATTTTAAAAAGATGGCAGAGGTATGAGAAGACCAGATAGGACATTTGTATCTCAAAGATACAGGCAAGTTTCTCCTAGGATGACTTTGTTTCCCCTTTGTTTAGTAGTTACAAGCCGCTTAAGATCCCCCGTATTTATTAGAAAATCAATCAATTTGTTCCCCACTGTCAATGTTACCCGGCCCCCTGTGGGGAAATCAGAATCGGACGCCTCAAGTGCAAAGAAGTCTGCTGGCCTCTTACAAGATATTGGGGCAAGAGAAATTACCCTGCTGCATAAGTGGCTCCCGGTCCAAATTGAGTGCCCTGTCTGGTCGTAGATGGTGATACTAAACCAGGTCCCTGTGCCCCGGAGGTTATCAGAGAAACTTCTGTTTGATCCCCTTGGGTAGGGGAAACAGGAGGCAGTGAATGTGTTGCTGGCATGGGAGGGGGCGGTTGGAACAACTGCCAGCGCAGCCAGCTCAGCCACTGGGGAGCTGGATAGGCTGGAGGGGAGTTTCCGTTTTGAAATAACCTGTCCCCACTCTCATTTTTTTCTATTCACGTGTAGAACAGGTTTCCCCTTGGGTTTCCTTTCAGACCCCTGCACCATAAGGTGGCAGCCCTCTGACTCCTTTTCCTCCTGATGCAATATAGCATAAATGCTCCTACATATGGAATCTCATCTCTTTTCTCTCCTCTTTTTTTTTAAAATAAATTTATATATTTATTTATTTATTTGGGGGTGTGTTGGGTCTTCCTTGCGGTGTGCAGGCTTCTCATCGCGGTGGCTTGTCTTGTTGTGGAGCACAGGCTATAGGTGTGCGGGCTTCAGTAGTTGTGGCACGCGGGCTCAGTAGTTGTGGCTTTCAGGCTCTAGTGCGCAGGCTCAGTAGTTGTGGCGCACAGGCTTAGTTGCTCTGTGGCATGTGGGATCTTCCTGAACCAGGGCTTGAACCCATGTCCCCTGCATTGGCAGGCAGATTCTTTTTTTTTTTTTTTTTTTTTGGTGGTACGCGGGCTTCTCACTGCTGTGGCCTCTCCCATTGCGGAGCACAGGCTCCGGATGCGCAGGCTCAGCGGCCATGGCGCACGGACCCAGCCGCTCCGCGGCATGTGGGATCTTCCCAAACCGGGGCACGAACCCGTGTCCCCTGCATCGGCAGGCGGACTCTCAACCACTGCGCCACCAGGGAAGCCCGGCAGGCAGATTCTTAACCACTGCACCACCAGGGAAGTCCTTCCCTGCTCTTTTGCAGAACAGTTCTAACTGCGAGATTGTGTAATAATTGAGTGAACCATTCAGGGGCCATCCTTCTCCTGATCCTAACATATATTGGGTCCACACCCTTTTACAATAATACATCATGTCTTTCTTAGTCTTAGGCTCACGGGTATGTTTTGCCCATTTATCTAATATATTCCCCAAAGGGCTCTCCTTCAGGATAGATATTTTCCACTTTTAAAAGTTTGATAGGGCTTCCCTGGTGGCGCAGTGGTTGAGAGTCCGCCTGCCGATGCAGGGGACACGGGTTTATGCCCCGGTCTGGGAAGATCCCACATGCCGCGGAGCGGCTAGGCCCATGAGCCATGGCCGCTGAGCCTGCACGTCCGGAGCCTGTGATCCACAACAGGAGAGGCCACAACAGTGAGAGGCCTGTGTACCGCCAAAAAAAAAAAAAAAAAAAAAGTTTGATAACACCAAGACAGAAAAGACGCAGACAAATTCCAACACAAAAGGCACAAATTCTAGCACTGATGCACACAAAACCAAGAGAAAACCAAGACAAGACCAACGAACCAGTTCCCAGATCAGGTAGACTTACCCTACAAAACCAACGAACTAGTTCCCAGTGAACCGGTTCCCAGAATCAGGTAAGAGTCCAGCAACAATTCCCCCCTCCAGCAGGGTACCCCCACCAGATTGGCTTTCCCATAAAGGAAAAACCCAGACTGAGGGGGAAATATGTTCCTAGCGTGCATGCTGGAGTGACTTACCCTCCAGAATCGAATCGAGTCCGTCGACTTGTAGCCCCAGATGGAACCAAAGTTCCCCAAATGGAAGTGTGTCGGTTCCTTGCCTCAACTGCCAAGTGCGGGGGTAGCTGGTGCCACTTCAAGGGAACTTTGAAGGGAAGATCCTCAGGACAATGGTCCTGGCAGCTGCTAGGGCCCTGCCCCAATATTCCCTGAGCGGGCTGGCTAGCCATGAGCAGCAAGGCTCTTGGCTGGCTAAGCCAAATTTCTTACTGAGTCCAAGCTCGCTCTGCTCGCTGGACGACAGGCTAAGGAATCGGAGATGAGGTGTTGAGGCAAAGGAATACAACTTTATTTGGAAATCTGGCAGACTGAGAAGATGGCAGCCTAGTGTCTCTGAAAAACCATCTTATCTGGGTCTGGATGCCAGTTTCTTTTATAGAATCAGAGAGGGAGAGGCGGTGAGGAAGTAAAGTAAAAGGGCCATCGGTCTTGCAAAACATCTCCTGGAATCTAGATGCGGTTTTGTAATAGCTTTCTATTTGCTGCTGTAACATTACCACAAGCTTAGTGGCTTACAGGGTACAAATTTATCTTACAGTTCTGGAGGTGTCAGCAGTACAAAATGGGTCCCAGTGCTAAAATCAAGGTGTTGGCAGGGCTGCATTCCCTTCTAGAGACTTCAGGGGAGAATCGGCTTCCTTGCCTTTTCCAGTTTCTAGAGGCTGCCCACATTCCTTGGCTCTGGTCCCTTCCCCCCATCTTCGAAGCCAGCAGGTTCAGCCTTTCTCACATCACATCATTCTGACTCACTTCCATTGTCACACTTCTTTCTCTGACTCTGTCTCCTCTTCTGCCTCCCTCTTCCACTTTTAAGGACTCTTGTGATTGCATTGTGCCCACGTGGATGATTCAGGATAATTTCTCTATGTTGAGGTTGGCCAATTAGCAACCTAGATTCCATCTTCAATCTTTTAAAATAATTAATTAATTAATTAATTAATTAGGTTGCTCCAGGGCTCCTTAGTTGCGGCTCGCAGGCTCCTTAGTTGTGGCATACGAACTCTTAGTTGCGGCATGCATGTGGGATCTAGTTCCCTGACCAGGGATCAAACCCGGGCCCCCTGCATTGGGAATGTGGAGTCTTCACCACTGCACCACCAGGGAAGTCCCCATCTTCAAACTTAATTCGCCTTTGCCATGTAATGTGCCATGTTCAATGGTTCTAGGGATTAGGATGTGGACATATTTGAGGAGGTGTTATTCTACCTACCACACAAATTAAGAACTTAAAGACAGCATCAGGAATTTACTGGGACATGCGCATTCCTGCCGAAGGGGGGTGAATTTCCCAGCTCCAGGAATTTGTGGCGGAGTGGGCAAATAACCACGGCTCTCCAGAAGCCCCGATGCTCACACCACGTCGAGGCGCCAAGCAGGCAAAACCTCAACACATCACCTGGGAGGAGGACCAGGGCGAGCAGCAGCCACAGCAGGGGGCCCTGGAGCGTGCAGACATGGCCCCAGCGGCTCCAGCGGCGGGGGAGCCGGGTGCTCCAATGAACACCCCAGGGGGTGGCAATGATGTGACTGTGGACCGAGCAGGCATAAAGAGGCCTCAGCGGGAGGAGACTCACATCTGTGAGAAACGCTGTGCCGAGTTGTTCAGTTTCTCAGAGTTCTTAGACCATAAGAAAAATTGCACTAAAAATCCACCTGTCCTCATCATGAACGACAGCGAGGGGCCGGTGCCTTCAGAAGAGTTCTCCTGGGCTGTGCTGAGCCACCAGCCACGCAGCCCAAGCAGGAAGGATGGTCACAGAGAGGACGGTGGCAGCTCAGGGGACACGAAGGAGAAGCTGGGGGCAGAGTCTGTCGTGTACTTCAAGACGGAGGCCGCCCTGCCACCCACACCTCAGGACATAAGCTAATTTACCCAGAAGCAAAGTGGCCCACACCAACATCACGCGTCAAGCACTACGGGGCACCGAGGCGGCCGTGAACCGGCGGAACACGGACACCCCCCAGCTCCGCTGCCCGGCGCCAGCAGCATCCCCTGGGTCCTCGAGCAGATCCTGTGTCTGCAGCAGCAGCAGATCCAGCTCGCGGAGCAGATCCGCGTGCAGGTGCACCTGTGGGCCTCCCACGCCCTCCACTCCAGCGGCGTGGCCAGAGCCAACTCCCTGAAGACGCTGGGCAGCCACGTGTCCCAGCAGGCTTTGGCGGCTGTGGCTCTACTCAGCCGGAAAGCGGGGAGCCCAGCTTTGCCCCCTGGACACCTTGAAGCCAGCCAAGCTACCTCACGCCAGCATCCCTTCCGTTGCCAGCTCCGCGTCCCCGGCGCTGGTGCCCTTCGCCCTGAAGCCAGATGGGACCCAGGTGCTCCCCAGTGTCCTGTCGCGCCCCTTGGGGGTGTTGCTACCTCAGGCCCCACACTCTGTGCTCTTCCAGAGCCCCTTCTCCGCCATGGCATTAGACCCATCCAAGAAAGAGAAAGGAAGCCACGGAGTGTCTCCCCGGTACATGTCAAACCCAAGGACAAAGTCCTCTACAAGCACAAGTGTAAGTACTGTAGCAAGGTTTTTGGGACTGATAGCTCCTGGCAGATCCACCTCCGCTCCCACACCGGAGAGAGACCCTTCGTATGCTCTGCCTGCGGCCACCAGTTCACCACCAAGGGCAACCTCAAGGTGCACTTTCATCAGCATCCCCAGGTGAAGGCAAACCCCTAGCAGTTTGCCGAGTTCCATGACAAGATGACGGCAGGCAGTGGCCTTCCCTATGCGCCCTCTGGCCCTGTCTCCGTAGATGAATCTCTCTAAGGAGAGCCCGTCTTTGCGACGGGGACCCCCAATGTAGGGCTACCTCAGAATCTCTCTTCGGGGACTAACCCCAAGGACCTCATGGTGGCCCGTTGCCCAATGACCTGCAGCCCAGGCCTTCTGCGGAAAGTGAGGATGGATCCATACCACCTGGGGTGAGGTTAAACCATAATTCCCTGAGGGTTGGTGGCTTCCAAGGGAGTGGGACACCTGAGCCGGGGTCAGAGACCCTGAAATTGCAGCAGCTGGTGGAGAACATCGACAAGACCACCACCGATCGCAACGAATGTCTCATATGCCACCATATCTTAAGCTGCCAAAGTTCCCTCATGATGCATTACTGCACCCACACCAAGGAGAGGCCGTTCCAGTGTAAGATCTGTGTTCGAGCCTTCTCCACCAAAGGCAACCTGAAGACACACTTTGGGGTGCACCGGACCAACACGCCCATAAAGATGCAGCATTCGTGCCCCATCCGCCAGAAGAAGTTTACCAACGCGGTCATGCTGCAGCAGCATATTCGGATGCACATGGGCGGTCAGATTCCCAACACGCCTCTGCCGGAGAATCCCTGTGACTTTATGTGTCCCGAGCCAATGATGGTCCGTGAAAATATCAGTAAAAGCATTGTCTGTCATGATGATGTCGAGAGCATCGATGTAGATGAAGTCTGCTCCCAGGAGGCCCCTGGCAGCTCCTCGAAGGTTCCCATGCCCCTTCCCAGCATCCACTCGCCATCACCTACTCTAGGGCTGGCCTCGGTGGCTTCCCTAGATGCCCCGGGGAAGGCGGGTCTTGCTGGTCTTGTCCTGCAGCGACAGAGCAGCCAAGAAAATGGTTCGGTGGAGAGTGATGGCTTGACCAACGACTCTTCCTCCTCAGTGATGGGGGACCAGGAGTATCCAAGCTGAAGTCCAGATGTCCTGGAGACCACGTCCTTCCAGGCAGTCTCCCCAGCCAATAGCCAAGCGGAGGGTGTCAAGTCCAAGTCTCCCGATGCTGGTGGTAAAGTGGACAGCTCCGAGAACAGCCGCACTGAGAGCAGTGGCCCACCGACATTTATCTGAGCCCAGCCAACATATGTCAAAGTTGAAGTTCCTGGTGCATTTGTTGGTCCTGCAACCATGTCCCCAGGTATGACACCCTTGTTAGCGGTCCAGCCCCGAAGACAGGCCAAGCAGCACAGCTGCACAAGGTGCGGGAAGAACTCACCTGCGAGCGCGCTTCAGATTCACGAGCAGAATCACACTGGGAAGAAGCCTTTCGTGTGTAACATTTGTGGGCGAGCTTCTACCACCAAAGGCAACTTGAAGGTCCATTATATGACGCATGGGGCCAACGATAGCTCGGCACGCCATGGCAGGAAGCTGGCCATGGAGAACACCATGGCTCTATTAGGAACGGACGGAAAGAGGGTCGCCGAGATATTTTCCAAGGAAATCCTGGCCCCTTCAGTGACTGTGGACCCTGTTGTGTGGAACCAGTACACCACCATGCTCAACGGTGACCTGGCCATGAAGACAAACAAAATCTCTGTGAGGTGGCATTCCCACCCTCCTGCTGTCTCTGGGGGCCAGATCTGTGGTGAATAACACTGCTACCTCCAAGATGGACGGCTCCCAGTCAGCCATGAGTGCCGAGATGGAGAAGCCGGGAGCTGCCGACAGCGTCCCCAAACACCAGTTCCCTCACTTCCTGGAGGAAAACAAGATGGCCACCAGCTAAGCTACAGGAGAGCGCACGTCGAAGGAGCAGTGCAGTGACCTCTCTAGAACTGTACCTTTTTTGTTTGTTTTCCTTAAAGACCCCCATCTCCTCCAGTTTTCTTCCTGATGTGCAAATAATGTTTTGAGTTGTGACCACAACCTCAGGCACATCCTACAATCACAGTGTTGCTATGCTGCTTTGCAAAAACAAACAAACAAAAAAGAAAAAAAAATCATACTAAAACAAATACAGACTAGTAATTGTTTTTTAATTTTGGAAAGAAGCGTGTCTTGCAGAGTACTTTTGTTACTTGCAACAAACTATATACATAAAACCTTTGTACAACCTAGAGTAACTGTTTCCAAAGACTGTCACCTATTTCAAGTTGGAAGGTGTTGAACCACCATGGAGAAGACAACTGTTTTGCCTGTTTGGGGGTTGGGAGAGTGGGTGGGTGGGTTATACAGTTATACTTACTTCTGGGGTGACTGTATGTGGGTAAATGGACGTCTGTTTAGGGACCTGTTTTGTATTCTCCCAAACCTACACCCATTTTTCGAATGTACTTTTTTTTTTTTTAAACCAAGGTTGTAGAATTCCAATTTTTTTTCAACCTTGGAACCTTAAGTAGAATGCCGTCAAGTGGACGGATTTTAGTCCTTAGAGAGTCAACATGTGTGTTGCTGCTTATTTAAATGCAGTTCAGTTGGAGCCCCAAGAGTGCCAAGGTCCTCCCTATGCTTTCCAGATGCCCTTCTTCTTCCTAAAACCAGGAGAGGTGAGCACCTGAGTAGGGAATCTCAGGTGACTTAATTTAATTCACCAGTTCCTACTCTGAAGAGCTGGGTATCCGTTCTTGAAGAAACAAGCTCACCAGAAAGGTGTGTTTTCTTATTATATACTAATAACTTCTTATACTAATTTGTACCAGAAGTTCCTTGATTGTGACTTATGCCAAGTAATTATGAAGATTTTTTTTTTTTTCTGAGTATTGCATGAAGGCTACCAAGTTGGAACAGGCAAGTCTTGGGTGTGAAAGCTTTAATTTATCTACATCATTCATGTGTTATTTTTGTAGCTATAGTCTCTGTTTTCTTATTTGATGACCGCTGAAGTGTTCCTAGGCCCTGTCGTAAACCTAAGAGTTGATGTATTCGCGGAGCAGCTGGAAGTACAAGATGTTGTTGTGATTCTTTTTTTCTTAATCCCCCTTTTGTATATGTGATATTAAGCAGATGATGAAGCTTTACTCTTGAGGATTTAACAAGGAAGGAGAAAGAAAGACCCACATTTCTGGGTAAAGTCTTTGCCCCTCAGTGTGGAAAAGTGGATTGTGACTGTTCTCAAGCCTGTCTCTCGGTAATTGCACCTGATTTTAGGATCCAAAAAAAATTTTTTTTGTTTTGCCAAGTTGTGCCTTTCCTTCTGGAATTGTAAGTGAACACAGTAATAGGACCTCTTTACACTGTGAAGTGGATATTGTTACAGAAAATACACCAGAGGCTTTCTCACTTGTTAAGCTAATAATGCCTTGTGAATGTATTATCTACAGAGAAACCCCTGTAGTTTTTACCTGCTGATGCTGTCTGTCTGTTGGAGAATAAATTTTGGATGTTTCTTTTTTTCACCAAAAAAACCCCAAAAGACAGCATCAGCATTTTCTCCTGAACCATCAAAAAGATGATTGACATTTGAAATACTCCAAATGTATAAATTCTAAAGTTTAAATGTTTGAAATGCTCAGGAGACAGTTTACATGGGCATGGAAAGGTAAGTCTCTCTGTAGGCTAACCCCTAATTTAGAGGCAAGAAATTTATTGGAAAAAAATCAGGTTATTTTTACAAACTGGCTATTTATTTTTGAATAATTCAGGAAAAATTCCCCATTGCTTAATTTCAATTATATCCTCCCAGCAACAGTACTAATCATATACAATATAACCATAGCATTCCATAGTACCCATGTATTAAATTTTGAAATGTAAAATACCCATAACATAAAACCAGAGGGGGAAAATTGTTATAAAGCATTTTAAAATCAGCAAAGCATTATCCTTTTCTTAGCCAACAGGGAAGCTTCTTCATAATATCACTGAGATTACTCCCTCCTTCCCTAAAGACAAAGTTATGCTTAAAGCTGCCCAAATATGTAAAGACAATGATGAATAGAGTTTCCTGCAGATATGTCACCAAATGAGAAAAAGGGTGAATTTTGCAGTACATGAGTTATGGTATTGAATCATATCTCAATAAAGGTGTTACTAGGTCTTCCCTGGTGGCGCAGTGGTTGAGAGTCCGCCTGCCGATGCAGGGGACACGGGTTCGTTTCCTGGTCCGGGAAGATCCCACATGCCACGGAGCGGCTGGGCCCGTGAGCCATGGCCGCTGAGCCTGCGCGTCCGGAGCCTGTGCTCCGCAACGGGAGAGGCCACAACAGTGAGAGGCCCGCGTACCGCAAAAAAAAAAAAAAAAAAGATGTTACTAAAAAAAGTTCAGAGACTCATAAGTGGTAGATCTTCCACATTTAAGTAAAACTAGGCTTTTCAATAACAGTTTATATGTACTGAGTGCTTATTAAGGACCAGAATTTTTCTAAGTATTCTCTTAGAATACTCATCTAATCCTTTCAATAACCCTATAAGATAAGCACCCCACAGATAAAGAAACTGTAGCTTGCCTAAGATCACACAATAGTAAATGGCAGAATTGGGATCTGAACTCAGGCCATCTAAATTCAGAGTCCTATTTCTTAACCAATTCACTGCTTATGTTCTTAAGCACTATACTATGCCATACTGCTTTCTTCTTTTTTTTTTTTTTTTCAGTACGTGGGCCTCTCACTGTTGTGGCCTCTCCCGTTGCGGAGCACAGGCTCCGGACGCACAGGCTCGGCGGCCATGGCTCACGGGCTCAGCCGCTCCGCGGCACGTGGGATCCTCCCGGTCCAGGGCACGAGCCCGTGTTCCCTGCATCGGCAGGCGGACTCTCAACCACTGCGCCACCAGGGAAGCCCCCATACTGCTTTCTTGAATGTATGGAGTCCCTTACCAGAACACAATTATTTGGAACCCAATTCAAATACTACTAGATATTCTAGCAAAGAACTATGGTATAAGAGGAACTTCTTATTGCACTCTAAATAGCTGTATATTTTGGCAGAACTAAATAATATAATCAAGAAGAATCAGCCTACAGTCAAACCTGGTTTGATAAAATATGAAAGATTATAAAGTAGAGCAAGTCATCATAGACAAAAACCCCTTCCTCCCAAGTCCAATAGACGTTTGTTATTCTGCTGTATGCCCATTTAAATCTTTATCAAGAAGAAAAATGATGCAATTAGAGAAGACCATATATTACACATCCCATAAACATTTTCTTTAGTAGTCTAAACAAAGTGGTTTGACATCAAGAAAATATAAATATCTTCAATAACCACTTTGATGTATAACTGCCATTAGAATTTCTATGTCACGTAAAAAAATACCTTTTTCTTTTGTTTCTATTTCTGTTAAGTTATTTTGGTGGGGAAAATTGAAGTCTATATGAGAAATGAGGGAAGATTTCAATAGAATTTGTTTTTTGTCTTCACAAAATAAAAGGCGTACATCTGTTAAACAGAACACAAAAGGATAAGGTAGTAATAGTTCATGCTTTATAATAAAGGTGACATTTCTTTGATCTTTTGTTTTAAAATTAAGCTCAAGGGTCCTGCTTGACTGACTAACATTCACAAACCTAATGTTTTGTGCCTTACAGGCTGCACGAAGTATAGTCTTTTCAGAAACTGATGGTGCTGTTTACCCTAAAAGTTTCCTGCATACAAAGGCATATTATCACTCTCACCCTGTGCCAAGGTTTCACAGGATACTAGGACAGGGGGGTGGAGTAAAAACTGCATCAGAAGAGCAGGCTGGCTGGCTTGGATGTGTGCCTGTACTAGAATTCCCATTACAAACGTGAGCAGTATGCCTGTGAGCTTCTCTCAGAGATGTGGAAAAGAAGAAAATGTGGCAACTAGCTACTTACTGATTGAACTTCTTCCATTGCTTTCTTCCATGTCTCTCTTATCCAAAACCCCAGGCTTCACCTCCATCAAGATGCCTTTCTGATGCCTTCCGACATCTGTTCTATACTCCACCACCGCTGAGTCTTTGTCCAAGCTGCCCAGATCCCTGGAGAAATCGTCTTCTTTCTACTAAACCCAACCTCCCCATCACCACCTGCAACACATACACACATACACCTTCTATGCTTTTTCTTCTTCAACTCACCACTGAACTCACTTAATTCCAGGAATTTTTCATTATCTTTCTCATTCATTCATTTGATAATGTTGTTCAACCAACATCCACTCATTTAGAACAAAAACTATGTGCCAAACATTGCGAAAACAACCTTTAAGTGACATTTCTTCTAAGCAATTTTGCAACTAACTAGTGCATGTGTATATTTATAGGATAATTCTGTCTCACTCTCTGTTGCTAGATGGGGGCTTGCTGGATCTTTGTAGCACTCTGGACTCTGGCATACTACTGATACTCAATAAATTCTAGTTAACCTACTAAGAGACTGATGCTGCCAACAGCAGCTATTCTAGCTACACTTCACAGTAAGAGAAAGTAAATGCCCTTTGTCTCACATTTCTGAGCCACGCTGCTCCAGCTGACTTTTGACCCATCCTCCTCCCTCCCCCATCCTCCTCACCAAAACAAACATGGAATATTTATGCCCAATAAGTAACCACATATCCCATTCAACTTTGGCCAAAAACAGGAACCCTGAGGTCCAGAATCCTAGTTTGTTGTTTAAAATACTGCTCATTATCTGTGAATTAAAGTGATGTCTTAGGATACAGACACAAGGAGACAGGATTTGAGTCCCAGGGCTGCCACAAATCAGCCGTGACATCCTGGGCAAGCCACAAGTTTTTGGAGGTTTAAGCGTCCTTATCTGTAAGACAGAAATGCTGGTACCTGCTTTCAGAGGCTTCTTGGGAGCATGAAATAGGGACTGTATAAGAGGGTGCTTTGGGGACTTCCCTGGTGGTGCAGTGGTTAAGAATCTCTCTGCCAATGCAAGGGACACAGGTTCGAGCCCTGGTCCGGGAAGATGCCACATGCTGCAGAGCAACTAAGCCTGTGTGCCACAACTACTGAAGAACTATGATCAGAGTTCTGCATCTCTCTCTCTCCTCCCCAGTGGGCTTTCCTTATTGACAAGGGCGGGGGAGTGCAAGTTTTGATTTGTGGTTTAATTACATACTGACTTTTGAATTTCTGAAAAAGTTTTCTAAGTAACAAATATCTGCTAAGCATTTTTTATACATTATCTTAGGAGGAAGATTTGAATTTATTATTCTGATTGGGAGTAAAAAGATAGAGTAAAAGATTATATAATAGGTGGTTTTCAGATCAACAGATTGGGGATGATACAGTTTCCCACAAACTATTCATGGCATGGGTTTTCCAACTTTGTAAACTTCTGCCTGACCCAAATGGACCCCCTGCTTCAAAGTGGGGCTCCAGACGTCAAGGTCTTACAGATGGGGTCTATTTTACTCCTAGGTGTCTAGGGAACCAGTATCCCCCCTACAATTCATGCCCACCCCAATGACCCTGCCTAGTGAACATGCCAAGCCCGGTGAAGCATTTCTTTTTTTTTCTTCCATATCCAACCTGTCCATTTGCTCTGCTACATTCCCGGAACACCTTCTAGGTGTTCCTGTTGCCATCAAACCCCTGCCTTCTGCCCCAGAGAGAAGGAACATGCCTGTAGTTCCATTCAGGAACTAGAACCTCAGATGCCCCCAAAGAATATGTGAGGGTTTGATAGGGTCGTTTTGGGTCTGTCTTTTGATGCTATCCATATTTTCACATTTGCCTCTCTTTTATAACCCTAAAAGGTAAAACATCTAACTTTTGGCCTCGTTTGATTACTAAACAATGTGTCCAATAGATGAGGCAATCCCATCTCTGTGCCCCTCATCCCTGACACCCATCCCCAACACCTGTCCCTTAGGAAGCCACACCATTCTTCATGAGAAGTCCAGGTCGCCCCTTACCACTCGGCCTGAACTGGGGTGAGGCTTCTTCTCACAGCCATGCTGTTTGGTCCTGTGCACCCTGCTTTACTCCTCTTGAAGGAGGAAGTTTGGCCCTCAAATCAACTCTAATACTCCACCGCCTACTGCTTCCTTCTCTCCCTCCAGCTGCTTCCTCTCTTCCCCCAGAGGAGCTCTCTGAGCTCAGTGAATAAATTCAGCCCCATGACATTTGCCCCCTCTTTTTTAGAGTCTCTCATTACAGTTGCACTTTGCCTAAAGTTACACAACAAAATCGTGGCAAAAAAATGTCACGATAATCCAATTCATTTGCTCCCAGGAGCTTTCTCCAGCAAGCCGGCTCTGTTGAATTAACTGAAGAGCCCTGTCTGTCTAATGTATATTCTTAGACTATTGGTCCATCATAGTCAACTCCTTTGTGCTAGTTTTTTATTTAAATTGCAGGCATAGCTGCCAAAAGATCAACAGCAACATTGAGACATAATTTATCTGCCAGCCACAAAGGAGGCTCATAGATAAGGAAGACAGACCATCAGGAAAAAGAAACGTCTGTGGATAGACTTGCTTCCACTTTGAGAACAGTCTGAGTCAGAACAGACAATTACAAGCGTGTTAACTGGGGCACCAGCAGGACGAATCTCCTTCCATTGTAATTCACAAAGGTGTTTATGCCCCAGTTACCATTGGAAACTTTTACTTATTTCTTTGGGCTTTGAGGTCTATGACCTGGTTTTCAGTTTACCTTTTCTACTTGGCCTACAGCCTCCATATTCGAAAGCGCAGAGCAATTCCATTTTATTCGAGGCAGGAATGATCTTTCAGGACTACTCCTGAATGAGAGTCAGGAGCAGGGGAAATATTTCTCCTCTCTTCCTCTCTCATCTCCTCTGCATTCTTCCCCACACAGCCCCAAGGCCCTCCTGACTGAACTCGAATTCTCCTGTCAGCTTTTCAGCCTTGAGTGTAATCAAATGGGTTTTGCACTAAGTTAAACTTGAAATATCATGAGAAGAGATACACATTAAGTCTTATCAGTCATTTGCATTTTGATAAAAAGTAGTTGATTGTATCTCTTTTCCACTTTCCCACAGGGCAAGTTTTAAGAAAAGGGAAAAGAGCAAATGGGTCATGGACACTGAGGGGGAATAAGGGTCATGGAAGACTCTAGAGTCCAAGTGTCTACATCACAGTCTAGCCAAAAGCGGGGTCAATAGGGATTCCTATTTCCAGTTCTGCCACACCCCCTTGGGCCCATGTGGTATCCAAAGGCAAACAGCTCACTCCTCTCATCACTAGGTAAGACATGGGAGGAAGAAAAAGTAAATGGATTGCAAGTGGGGAGCCAAAAAGAGATCAAGTCAGTGGTTTGGGGTGAGGTGCGATTCCTTAAGTTTAACCTTATTTTCTTGTTAGTCAGTACCCCAGTGCAAGTTCAAGTCTTCAACCGATCTTTGTTTTCAGAGTTACAGGAGCCAGGTGATGTACAACAAAGGCATAATGATTCTTGGAGTCAGATGGCAAAGGAACCCAATGGCCATCATCTTGGGACATTGAGTCTGATTTTTGATTAAAAACTTGACCCAGAGATTTCTGAAATGTGAATGGAAAAATAGCCATTTCAAGACTGCAAGCGGTTTTCAGTCTTATGAGCAAGGACATCTATAAGGGCCAGTCAAGACCAGCTATATTATGTGTAGGGCCCAGTACAAGGTGAAAATGCAAGGCCCTTGTTCATAAATTTGTAAAAATTCCAAAATGGTGACAGCAGAGCACTAAAACAAACACCCCTTCTAAGCATGGGCCCCTGTGGAATTGCACAGGGTGCAGCCACATGAAACCAGCCATGGGGCCATTTAATTACTCAAGTGTGGAGTGTAGAACCTCTTCTCACGTGGAAATGGTTGAGACATGACTCCAAGGAGCTAAACTGCTGTTTAAAAAACATGACTTTTGTAAAGACAAGAATCTGGACTGTTTGACTTATCACCATATCAGTGAATACAGAGCAGCTGCTCACTAAATATTTGCTGGGGGAAAAATATGAATAAACAAACATATAATAACGTGTGCAGTAGGAAGCTGTGTAGTTACAGACTTGTGTCTGCTTCCAAGTTTTCTCTGTAGTGACCAAGAGACACATGAAAAATGCCCAACATCACCAATTATTAGAGAAATGCAAATCAAAACTCCAATGAGGAATCACCTCACACTGGTCAGAATGGCCATCACCAAGAAATCTACAAAAAATAAATGCGGGAGAGGGTGTGGAGAAAAGGGAACCCTCTTGCACTGTTGGTGGGAGTGTAAATTGATACAGCCACTATGGAGAACAGTATGGAGGTTCCTTAAAAAACTAAAAATAGAGCTACCATATGGCCCAGCCATCCCACTACTGGGCATATACCCAGAGAAAACCATAATTCAAAAAGACACATGCACCCAATATTCATTGCAGCACTATTTACAATAGCCAGGTCATGCATGGAAGCAACCTACATGTCCATTGGCAGACAAATGGATAAAGAAGATGTGATACATATACAAAGGAATATTAGCCACAAAAAGGAACAAAATTGGATCATTTATAGAGACATGGATGGACCTAGAGACAGTCATACAAAGTGAAGTAAGTCAGAAAGAGAAAACAAAGGTAGTATATTAACGCATATGTGTGGAATCTAGAAAAATGGTACAGATGAACCTGTTTGCAAGGTAGAAATAGAGACACAGACATAGAGAACAAACGTATGGACACCAAGGGGGGAAAGGGGGAGTGTGATGAACTGGGAGATGGGGATTGACATATATACATTAATATGTATAAAATAGATAACTAATGAGAACCTGCTGTATAGCACAGGGCACTCTGCTTAGTGCTCTGTGGTGAACTAATTGGGAAGGAAATCCAAAAAAGAGGGGAGGGCCTCCCTGGTGGCGCAGAGGTTAAGAGTCCGCCTGCCGATGCAGGGGATACGGGTTCGTGCCCCGGTCTGGGAGGATCCCATATGCCGCGGAGCGGCTGGGGCCGTGAGCCATGGCCGCTGGGCCTGCGCATCCGGAGCCTGTGCTCCGCAACGGGAGAGGCCACAACAGTGAGAGGCCCGCATACCTCAAAAAGAAAGAAAAAAAAAAAAAAACAAAAAAACAAAAAAAAACAAAAAAGAGGGGATATGTGTATATATATGGCTGATTCACTTCACTGTACAGTAGAAACTAACTCAACATTGTAAAACAACTATACCCCAATTAAAAAAAAAAGTTTTCTCTGTAGGAAACTGACCCTTAAGTGCAGGTAAACCATTGCCTGTGCTTATGAAAATATGAATATTCTTTAGGAAGCATTTACTCGAGAAAACCAAGGAGCTGTTCACATTAAAGGGCTTGAGAGGATCTGAGCACATATGATACCCTAGAGTTGAGAGGACTGAGTGTAGCCCCAGTTGGGAGCAGGCCCTTCTTATCACTCCTGAAAGGAACCCAGAGCCTTTCTTTTACCTCAACTGTTAGAAGCATCAGGAGTGTGTCTTGAGGCATTAGGACAAGCAGTGGGCTTAAGACAATGGGCACTGCTGTCAGACTAGCTTCATTATTACCTTATTGGGCAAGTTACTTAATCTTTCTGTGTCTTAGCTTTCTCATCTATAAAATGGAGGGATAATATAGTATCTGCCTCACAGGGCTGTTTAAAGGATCAAAGGAGTTTTATGTGTCATGCCCTTAGAACAGTACCTGGAACATGGTGAGTGCTATATAAGTATTTGCTGCTTATTATAACCCTCTTTGGAAGGACCCCATTGCCTGTGGCAATAATGAGGCCCCTTCAAGCACCTTCCCAGACAGTAAGCATTGATGAAGGGAACAGTAATAGAAGAGAAGGAAAAGGCTGGATGCTGCCAACCAACAAGTGTGTGAGCACTTCCATGCCTCTTCCCCTACCTTAGCAAGTTGCCCAAAATAGCCAGGGAAGGAGGGTTCTTTACTTGGTGGGGCCTTGGGGTGAGAGGGTATTGGGGGTTGACAGCCTGCAGGCACAGGAACTTCAGGCACCAATGCTATGATGTGACTTGACACTTTTTATTAGAGGCAGAGTTGCACAGTGGCATCACCGCATCTTAATGGATATAAGCAAGGGTTCTAGAGTCAGACTGAATCCAAGTCCTGGTCTATCATGTGGTCAAAGCTAATCTAATGGTGTAATTAGAACTCAACCATGAGTGATAATCTTTCTAAAAGGGCAAAGTTGAACTGGGGATTCTAAGTCCTCCTAATTTCTCACAGAAGACCAAATCTATGTTTGAATAACCAAAAAGTCTGCTAGCCCAATAAGCATCTATGTGCCAGTCAGGAAAAGTCTTCATTTCTTGAGCCTGACAAGGCTCAAGCTGGACTTTACTCCCAATTCCCCCTCTTTCCAGGAGCCCTTGTTCAGCACCTAACCTTAACACATATAATCTGAGCACAGTTAACCAATGTAGTTACTATTTTAATTTGAAGGAAAAAAAAACTTGGAAGAAAAATGTCATTTAATTAAAAAATAACAAAGTCTATGGATTTTACATAAATTTTTGCAAATATTCAAGATCAGGAAGACCGAATCCTGAAAGCTAGGGCCAGTCTTACTCTTGTAAGAGAATTAGGATCCTAAGCAGAAAACAAGATATATGATCATTCTTAGATGGAAGTGTTAGTAAATGGTTTGCCAAACAGAGATTGGAATTGAAAACTAATGGTTACTCTCACCATCATATATGAAGCATAGCAATAGTAATAAAACAATTTTCCTCATGAATTCTTTAAGCAAAAAATCCTAAGAGTAATTTGAGAAAGTTGTATAGTAAATTATCTCTGCCATTTTGAAATAGGGAGAAAGCAGATACATTAAAATATCCTCTACATGTAATTTACATATAGCTGCAAGGTATAATGAAGTCAGTAGTAAGAGATGTGAAACCCTTGGATTAGGAGAGAAGAAATGATTTAAAATTTTCACAGTTTGTGTATTTTGTGTATTTTCCTGGCTTGTATTCTCCCGTGATCTATAGAACAGTCCTGTCAAGAAAGCTTCCCAAGACTGGAGATTTCTTTCCCTGGTGGTATGGAAGGATGAGGGCTGGACTGAGTGAGGATATGGGAGTTTCAGTTTGCACTTTACCACCAATCAGCTGGACTGCATGAAATGACCTTCTTTTCATTCTCCATCTGGGAAACTCCTACTCATCTTTCAAAACTCAGCTCAAGTGCTACTTCCTCTGGGAAGCCCTCAAGGACACCCCCAGGGAAAGTCTCTGGGTTCTTATACACTTTGCTCAGTCTCTTTTAGGGTATTTTTTGCTGTTTCAAAATTTTGGTTTACCATACATGGTTTTCTGACTAAAATATAACTTTCTCAAAGGCAGGCAACATGACCTGCTATCTTTATTTCTTGGGCACCTAGCACAGTATTTGACTAAATGAATGATTAATTGAATTAATGTCCCTAGGTACCTCATGCAAACTCTCTGGTACTGCATTTTCTTCATCTGTAAGAGGAAGGCATCCATCTGTTTTCTCAAGTTCCCATCCAGTTCAAACGCTCCTTGAATGTATAATATTTAGTTACAGATATTCCATCCAGATCTTTCCTAGGGGTAGGGCAGACAGAGTTACCTCTGGGATTCTGCCATCTCCTCTTTGTACCCTCTCCATGCGTCTGATGCCCCTGCACATCCTAGACATGACTCTTTTCCACAGGCCCTTGCACTCAGCTACTTGTCAGTAGTGTCAAGGTCAAGAGCACAGATCCTGGAGACAGACTCTGAATAGAAAGACTGGCTCTAGCACTTATTAGCTATACGACCTTGGGAATGTTATTTAACCTCTCAATTCCCTAATTTTCAAAGAGGGATGGCGATGGTGACGATGACAATGATGGTAATAGTAAATTGCATCTACCTCATAGGGTGTCTAAGACAGGTTCTGATCAATCAGAATGAACGCCTGCCTTCCTGGACATGGGACTCTACCCCACCCCACGCTGCGCGTGTTGTGGTTGTTGACTGTTTTAGAGAATGGGCAAAATAAGCTTTTAGTAAAAGATACTACCATAGATATCTTCAATAGGCAAAGTGGGAGGCATGATCCAGGTCAAGTCCAGGCCCTAGAAGGCTCACCCCAAGACAGGTTTCCAAGCTCTGTTGATTTCACAGGCAATAAATAATGAGACCAGGCTGTGGAACTTACTCTTCCTCTGTCTACTTTTTATCAGAAAATAATATTAGGTGGTTCTCAAGAGTTACGTTTCTCTGATCATATCTGCAACTTAAGAAACTGTTATTTTTAATAATAGTAATTAATAGTAGAATAACACTTTATTTTTTTTCATAAGATTCTCACAAGCCTGTAAGATGGGTAAAGAAGTTATTATCTGCTCTTTTAAAAGAGTGATCACTAATCTATTGTATTTAGGAGTGTTAAACTTGTAAGGTTTTTGGCAATGCTTTGGAAACTTACATGGATATTGATGAATCAGCAGAGTAACTCAGATTTTCTCCATCAATTTCCTGGAATCTAATTGTAAATCTTGAATGACTTTAGAGTCTAAGTATATTAACTTATATTAAATCCATTAAATGGATTTGTTGCTGTCACAAATAATATATTACTTCACTTACTCCAAGAATACAAGGTAAGTAACTTTTTAAATTCACAGAGCAAACTAGAAATAGACATGCCAAATTCATAGGTTAGGTATAAAATGATGTAGCAGCATACCTTTGAAATACAAATCTATCAGGAGCTCTATAGACCACCTCTCCTTTATGGAAATGAATATGGTGTTTGGTCACAAATTAAAATTCCACTTGACAGAATACATGGTGCAGAATGAATAATCTTCACTCAAGCAATTCACAATTATACTCCCAATCCTCTCTCATTGTTCATTATATTAATACAGACTTGACTTTTAAGGGAATGCTTGACAAAGGTTAAAACTAATGCCTTAAACTGTGAGATTGGGTATAGATGTAGATCTATGGAATAGATATTAATATATAATAGCTGGATCTTCTGTATTGAATTCTAGATGGTTTTCTTTTTTATTTTTTTATTTTTTATTTTTATTTTTTGCTGTACGCGGGCCTCTCACTGCTGTGGCCTCTCCCGTTGCGGAGCACAGGCTCCGGACACACAGGCTCCGCGGCCATGGCTCGCGGGCCCAGCCGCTCCGTGGCATGTGGGATCCTCCGGGATCGGGGCACGAACCCGTGTCCCCTGCATCGGCAGGCGGACTCTCAACCACTGCGCCACCAGGGAGGCCCTAGATGGGTATTTTTTTGCTGGTAATCTTATTTGATAAGTCCAGAGAAAAAGAATTATATCAACTCATCACTAAATGCAATTCCGGCGATGCTCTCTTATTCCTGAGAGCAAGTGAGGTAAGCAATCTTTTTTTTTTTTTGCGGTACGTGGGCCTCTCACTGTTGTGGCCTCTCCCGGCTCCAGACGCACAGGCTCAGCGGCCATGGCTCACGGACCTAGCCGCTCCGCGGCATGTGGGATCTTCCCGGACCAGGGCATGAACCTGCGTCCCCTGCATCAGCAGGCGGACTCTCAACCATGGCGCCACCAGGGAATCCCCAATCTTTTTTTATCGAACAGATTGATGGAGTAATATTTTGGGAAAATTATAGGGAGTAAACAGATGGGAAATGGGAGAAAAGCCACATGGGTAAGAAAAATCATGAGTTTTCACTATATAACTGTAAAATATAAAGGACAATTCTTTTGGGAACTCCATAGGTCACTTGATTCAACAACAGTGATATATTTTCATTTCAGCAAAGCTTCTAAACCTTGGGAGTTTTATGACATACGGCTCTCAGCACCAGCTGTGACAGAGAAAAAGGGCTGTTGATAGAATAATTCTGACTAAGATAATGAGATCCTTGGCTGGCCACATTTAATAGCCTCACAGGAAATTTTAGGGTGGAAGTCAGCCAACAAGCCCATCTTCATTTGCCCTTTCCTTAGAGTTGGCATAAACAGTACACACTTATTTCTCTGAAAAATTAATTCCTTTAAAAAATTTTAATGGAGTCATTTCACATGGTAGTCCAGCCTATATTTCAAATTAGGTAAAAGCTTTAAAATAACTCCCTATCTTACTGGCTTGCTACATCCCCTTCTTGTCCTCATTATGTCATCCTGGGCATTGTGTCATGACTACGAAAGGTGGAGGGAACATTCAAGACCTGGAACCATTTGAGATGGGAGTGCAGGAGGGAAATGCCCCATAAGGAGCTCTGAATCCATGTAGAGAAGGATCTTAAATGGCTAGAATTAGACCACAGATGATTTTTTTTAATTAATTAATTTACTTTTGGCTGCATTGGGTCTTCGTTGCTGCTCGCAGGCTTTCTCCAGTTGTGAAGAGCAGGGGCTGCTCTTAATTGAGGTGCACAGGCTGCTCATTGCAGTGGCTTTTCTTGTTGCAGAGCACGGGCTCTAGGCACATGGGCTTCAGTAGTTGTGGCGTGTGGGCTCAGTAGCTGTGGCTCGCGGGCTCTAGAGCGCAGGCTCAGTAGTTGTGGTGTGCGGGCTTAGTTGCTCTGAGGCATGTGGGATCTTCCCGGACCAGGGCTCGAACCCGTGTCCCCTGCATTGGCAGGTGGATTCTTTTTTTTTTTTTTTTTTTTTTTTTTTTTTGCGGTACGCGGGCCTCTCACTGCTGCGTCTTCGTTGCTGCTCGCAGGCTTTCTCCAGTTGTGAAGAGCAGGGGCTGCTCTTAATTGAGGTGCACAGGCTGCTCATTGCAGTGGCTTTTCTTGTTGCAGAGCACGGGCTCTAGGCACATGGGCTTCAGTAGTTGTGGCGTGTGGGCTCAGTAGCTGTGGCTCGCGGGCTCTAGAGCGCAGGCTCAGTAGTTGTGGTGTGCGGGCTTAGTTGCTCTGAGGCATGTGGGATCTTCCCGGACCAGGGCTCGAACCCGTGTCCCCTGCATTGGCAGGTGGATTCTTTTTTTTTTTTTTTTTTTTTTTTTTTTTTGCGGTACGCAGGCCTCTCACTGCTGCGGCCTCTCCCGCCACGGAGCACAGGCTCCGGACGTGCAGGCCCAGCGGCCATGACCCACAGACCCAGCCGCTCCGCGGCATGAGGGATCCTCCCAGACCGGGGCACGAACCTGCGTCCCCTGCACCAGCAGGCGGACTCCCAACCACTGTGCCACCAGGGAAGCCCCGGCAGGCGGATTCTTAACCACTGTGCCACCAGGGAAGTCCCGCACAGATGATTTCTAATTAAGAGTGCTATGGATTGAATCTTTGTGCCCTCTCCAAATCCATGTGTTGAAATCCCAGCCCCCAGCAGAATGGAATTAGGAGGTGGAGACTTTGGGAGATGATTAGGCCATGTGGTTTGAGTCCTCATAAGTGGGATTATCGCCTTTATAAAAGAAGCCAAGAAAACACCCTTGCCCCTTCCTCCATGTAAGGTTACAGGGAAAAGGCAGCCCTTAATGAGACAACAAGCTCTTACCAGACACCAAATCTGCCAGCACTATGATCTTAGACTTCCCAGCCTCTAGAACGATGAGATATAAATGTTTGTTGCTTAAAAGCCATCAAGTTTATGGCATTTTTGTTATAGCAGTCCAAATGGACTAAGACAGGGAATTTGGCATAATCAGATTTGTGCTTAAAAAAAAATCACTCTGGTGACAATATGGAGGACAGATTGGAGGGGAAAGACATTGGACTTTGTGATATTACTTGGAAGATTCTAGAAATAGGCTGAGGGGAGAAATGCTGAGAAACTGAACTAAGACAGTGACTCTGGGAATAGAAAGGAGAAAACAGATTCAAGACTAGTCATCAGGTCTTGTCCTTTCTCTCTCTGAAGTACCTCTACCAGTTTAGTCAAATGTCTCAATAATGCCCTTTAGAGCATCTTGCTTTCCTCCAGTCCAGAATCCAGTCCAGGATCACGTATTGTATTTGGTTGCTGTCTCTTTAGTCTCCTTTAATGGGGAAACATTCATCAGTTTTCCATTATCTTTCATGACACTGACATTATTAAAAAGTACAGGTCAGTTCTTTTATGGACCGTTCCTTAGTTTTGGTTTGTCTGGTGCTTGCTCATGATTCGATTCAGGCTATGCATTTCCAGCTGGAATACCACATAAACAATGTCATGTCCTTCACAGGGTCACATCTGGAGGCCACATGATGTCTGCCTGCTCCTCATTGGTTATATTCATCTTGATCACCCGGCCAGGGTGTTGTCTGGTTACTCCATTGTACAGTTACTGTTTCCCATTTTGACCAATAAGCAATCCGTGGGGAAATACTTTATTACCATATAAATGTTCAGCTCTTCGGCAAACGTCCCTCCCTGGATTGAGCATTCTCTTTTTAAAATTGATTAATTAATTAATTAATTAATTAATTAATTTTTGGCTGCGTTGGGTCTTCGTTGCTGCGCGCGGGCTTTCTCTAGTTGCAGCGAGTGGGGGCTACTCTTCATTGTGGTGCATAGGCTTCTCATTGCGGTGGCTTCTCTTGCTGTGGAGCACGGGCTCGAGGCGCACGGGCTTCAGTAGTTGTGGCACGCAGGCTCAGTAGTTGTGACACAAGGGCTTAGTTGCTCCATGGCATGTGGGATCTTCCCTGATGAGGGCTCAAACCCATGTCCCCTGTATTGGCAGGTGGATTCTTAACCACTGCACCACCAGGGAAGTCCGATTGAACATTCTCTGATGATTCCTGTCCAGATGAATTTTTACCATGTTGGTTGCAAAATGGTCATTTTTCCAGAAGCTCCTTTTTAACTAGACATAATGTTACCTGAAATCTATATATATGTATATGAAATATATATATGATATATAGTTGTGGTTTTGTGACTAAATTCTCATAGAACTGTTCTGTGGGACTTCCGGGAAGTCTCCTTAAAAGCACAGGGGTTGGGGGTGAGGGGGTGGCAGGTGTTTATCTCCCTCCCTCCTCCTTCCTGCTGCGTATAACACAAACATGATAGCTGGAGGTCTGTCAGTCAACTTAGACCACCTTGTATCTTGCAAATAAAATCCTCAAACAGGATTTTGAGGATTTTGAGGATGCCATAACATCCTCAAAGAAAAGAAACTTGGGTCCCTGTTGACACCGTGAAACTTTCAACCAGCCCTGGACTGCCTACGTCCAGACTTCTATCTTGTTTAAGCCACTATTTTGGGGATCTCTCTTACAGATGAACAAAAGCTTCTAGCTAGATACATACTTAGTAGTCGAATCTTTGAGAAAGTATGGGCAGCTTCCTAGGTAGAGCATGAAGTAAGAAGAGAGAAGGGTTAAGGATTAGGGCCCTGAAGAATACTGAAAATTACTGAATAGTAAAGGAGCCAGTGTAGAAATCTGTGAAAAAATCAAACATCAGGACAGAATGGTGCTTCCAAAATCAAGGGAATAAAGAGGTTGAAGGGAGAATGGCGTGAACAGTTCAAATATCATAAGCGTTCAAATGAGATAAAACTGAAGAGCCTCCACTGAGTTTGGTCATTACAGGTCTTTGGTCACTTACCAAGAAGAATTTTATTAAAATGGAGGGGGAGCATTAAAATGCTCATTTCCAGTGGTTTCCAGGAAAAACATTTTACAAAAATGAATAAGAAAATTCTCTGCCCTTAGGAGCTTACTGTCTAGAAGGAAAACAGAAATTCATAATCACAATATATAGCATATTATAGGACTTAAAAATGGTACATGATAGGAACCATGAACAAAGGAACTAATTTCAGCTTGATGTACTAATTGGAGGATATAAGGTTTGAGCTGAACCTTGAAGGATGATTGGAATTTCCCCCATGAAAAGGACATTCCAGACTAAGAAAACAGAAAAAGCAAAAATTCAGAAGTTATAAAGTATAGGATTTACTCTTGAAACATCTCAGTTTTCTTGTGGTGGTAGGATAAGGTTTTAGAGACTTGGGTGTAAGGTGATAGGGCTTCAGAGGTGGGCTGGGACCTCACTGTGGAAGGCTGCATAAAACAGCAGAGAGGATAGACTTTCTTCTGTAAGCAATGGGGATCTACCACAGGTTTTTAAGAGGCAAGTGATTACTATAAATGTTTTATAAGGGTGTGACTAGAGGCCAGGTGTAGGGGGAAGAAATTAGTGATGGGGATTACTTAGAAGATTTTGCCATGGTTGTAGCTAAAGAGCATGAACATAAATATGGGCAATGGCACTAGGAAGGAAAGGAAGAGGATGAATTCAAGAACCATTTCAGAGGGTGGTGAAGGGAAAGTGTCCTGAAAATATTATTACCATAGGATTCCTGTCTTTGTAAAACATTACCCCTAAACCAGGCTTGGGAGACCTAAACAAACCATGGAGTGATTCCTGCTGCTGTTGGTATAGCTTTCCTCCCTAATGCCAGCTGGAGTAGCCTTCTGCTAGCTATGATAACAGTGAAGATCAGTCTGTGATCATCAGAAGTCATTATTCTTTAGAATACCCATCTAACAAAAGCTTGCTACCATTTATTAAGTACCTAAGTGACAGTCACTGCATTAGCGCTTCATGTATTTTACCTAGAGATCTCTACATCAATACAGTAAGGAATAATTTTCCCATTTATCAGGTGTGGAAAATGAAGCCCATTGAAGGGAAACTTGCCCAGGGTCACTCAGGACTTTCCAAGTCCAAGGCACTTAGCCTGATGGAGATGATGACCAAAATGCACAAAATCTTTTGAACCTTTACTAAAACATTTGCCTTTTCAGGATAGCTAAATTTCTGTCTTTTCCCTTTACTTAAAAAAAAAAATCCTCCTATCTAATCTCTTGTCTTTCTTACTAATATACATCCAAATACATTGCAAATATTTCTGAAAAAATGATTTCAACATTTCAACATTAGGCCTTCCATGTACCTGACTTTCTTTCTTTTTTTTTTTTTTTTGCAGTACGTGGGCCTCTCACTGTTGTGGCCTCTCCCGTTGCGGAGCACAGGCTC
Organism: Mesoplodon densirostris; assembly: GCF_025265405.1. Classification (NCBI taxonomy): domain Eukaryota; kingdom Metazoa; phylum Chordata; class Mammalia; order Artiodactyla; family Ziphiidae; genus Mesoplodon; species Mesoplodon densirostris. Next base: position 58,134,420 of record NC_082673.1, on the reverse strand, counting down.
CAGACGCGCAGGCTCAGCAGCCATGGCTCACGGGCCCAGCCGCTCTGCGGCATGTGGGATCTTCTCGGACCGGGGCATGAGCCCGTGTCCCCTGCATCGGCAGGCGGACTCTCAACCACTGCACCACCAGGGAAGCCCTACTTGACTTTCTTGACTTCAATCTACTGTCATATATTAGATGACGCTCCTAAGTTTCCTCCATGTGCTGAACTTGGTTTCTTTGTGTTCCAGCTAACAAATGATTATTTAAGGTCGGAGAGGGAAGTTGGCTGGTAGGCAACAGTCTGCCTCACACTGTTTGGACAAATATTTGAATAGTTTACTGCATTTTTCCTTTATTAAAAGAGTATAAAATATAGATAAAAGTGTTGATAATAGGAATAAGAAGCATTGGTCTTATAAATTTAATACAACCATGACAGTCAGAAAGGAGCAAATCTTCAGCCTCCTCAGATGCTTTTTAGACTTCAACTGATTAATTTTTATCCAGTTGTGATGGAAAAATGCAAAATTGAGAATATGAGTAAAGTGCTAGAACCACATTATCAAAGATTACATGTATGCACACACACACAGGAATAAAATCCTCCCTTATAATATATAATTCTATTATTTAGCTTTCACACATTTTACTATAACTCACATTTTCACAAACTCATATATGAAAAGGGGACTCTCTGCTTCTCTTTATATTCGTAGTTCTCAAATCTTGTGGGCTTTTTAAAATAACTTTTCTCATTTCTTCCTAACACCCACCTTCTTTTACCCTTAACAGAAGTCTAATGCTGCCGTTTCCCTATGTTTAGCTCGAACTTTTCCTCTCTGTTCTGAACTGCAACCCTCACACCTTCATTCCTTTCTATCAGTTGCACTTGCTTTCCTTTCCCCTAAAATGTTTCCTAAATGTCTGGATGATTTTTCTTCCCAAAGTGATCCTAAGTGCCTTTAAGCAAAGAGATTAGGAATACAGTCAACATAAAGAAGTAAGAATTAGAAATAGAAATAACTGATGTATTGGCAGTTTCTTAGTATTTTATTCCATGTGGATTATTTCTTGATTGTGCACTTTAGACCATAAGAACTATTAGCATTCCTCTGCTTGGCACAGTCTTGAGAATCCTGTTATAAGTACCACATGTAATATTAAGAAACGAAATGTAGTGAAGAGTGCACACAGAGGACCTAAATTCCAATTTAATGTCTGCCTTTGGTATAATAATTAACCCCACAAAATCTTGCTCATTTTAGACTTAGTAGAAGGAAAAACAAATCTAAATTCATGAAAAATGTGAATCAGGGGCTATTTTTAAAAGTCAAATCGTTGTGTTATTTTCCTAGACCTAGAGTAACTTGAACTGCTAAGGAGGGTTTTCTAAGCTTTGCCTACTCTAATGATCAAATAACACTGTGGGTAGTTAGTAGGATCAATTTAAATATAAATAGCAAATGCATGTATCGCCTTAAAAACCTTTCTTCTTTTAAGTAGGCTAGCATCCTAACCACACAATCACTGTCTCACTTAGGGGACTAATTTGCTCTTGGGATAGCACTAAGAGTTAGTCCTTCCAAGAATGGTTTCGTTAGAGATTTACATTTTATTTTAATCTCAAGAATTAGGGTTACATCTCTGACAAAATTAGAAAGGGTTAGAAAGGGGTTCACTGAATGAAATAGCATATGTGATTTCAACTGTGAGGGACAGGGTCAAACACTGTCTTTTAAGTGGTAACCCCCAGACCATCACTTTCCATTTATCATAAATAATTAGGTGGTAGTTTTGTTATGTCATCAAGTGCATGGGCCTTGGAGTTAGAAAAACAAATCTGGATTATACTGAGAATTTGTGGATTTTGAAACACTTAGATACAGCACTTAACTGATGCCACCCCATGGCCCCCCACCCCCCAAATTCTTGGGGACAGCAAAGTGCCATTCAAAACCCACAAGATTTAGAGTAAAATGACCAGTTTGTATCTGGAGCACATAGCACTGTGACTTTAGACAAGTCCTGTAACCGCCCTGAGCCTGTTTCCCAGCTACAAAATGATACCTCCACCCTCAGAATGCTGTTTTGAGTATTAAGTTCAATCATGCATAAGAAAATGCTTGAAAACTGTTTAGTATCATTCAAATGCTAGAGTAAAAATGGAGGAACATTTAATTTGCATTTGATTGTTTTTAAAATGAATAGCACTGTGACTTTAGACAAGTCCTGTAACCTCCCTGAGCCTGTTTCCCAGCTACAAAATGATACTACCACCCTCAGAATGCTGTTTTGAGTATTAAGTTCAATCATGCATAAGAAAATGCTTGAAAACTGTTTAGTATCATTCAAATGCTAGAGTAAAAATGGAGGAACATTTAATTTGCATTTGATTGTTTTTAAAATGAAACTGTTCTTGTCTTGGCCAGGGAGAAAAATTTCCTCCAACACTTGGCATCTTTTGAAAAAACAATAGTTAACTCTTCCACCCATGATTGACTTGTAATCATTTCATACTTTTGTGAAAAGAAGGAAACATGATTTCAAAAGTAGTGATTTTAGACACATTGTCAAATCACCCCTACATTTGTGACAACTTTTGGGTCAGGAAAACATCTCCATGTAGATGCAATGTGGAGTTTAAAGTGTTTTTTCACAGAAACATCAACAACAACTTTTAGCTACGTTGTTAAAAAGTAAATTTTCCTTATGTTTCATTTAACATGAACTAAAGTTTTACAAAGATAATCCAGTAATAGGATCCTGAGAGATGACAGGCAAGCATTGAAGGGAAGAATTGCCTTTAATATATTTTGTATTTATACATGAAGGAAAACCAAGATAGTGACTTTTGACTAGGCTAGATCATCTAACTCCAGATGGTGAAGGTAATATCATCAACAATTTGTTTATTGTTAGCAGGACTCTAAGCACTGAATGGAGAATAACAAAGAAGAAGAAACATAAATATGTAATAACACATCACCTATCAGAGTTCAGAAATACAGAAATTTCACTCTGGCTGAAATGCCAATCATTTTCCCCCTGCCGAAGTCTCCTCAGAGAGCCTGTTGCCTGCAGGCTAGAAGAGCATTCTGTAAAGAGGAGGGCCCTGCCCTGCTCTCTGACCAGCTAATTTGACCAGGGACAGATACTTGGCCCAAACTGAGTCAATCAGATTTTCAGAGACAGGAAGGCTGAACTGGAGGGTGCTGGCATTGAAGACACGAGGTCATGATGCAAGGTCATGCATTGCCAAAATCGACAGCATGGCAGCCCAAAGCCAGTGTTATGAAGGAAAAGAAACTAAAAACTCTACAGAGAAGCAGAATAACTAATTTGCAGAGAGGAAGGTGGAGCAGATGTGAAACAGGACAAAGAGATTAGGGAACCAAGTAGCTAGAAGGAGAAAGGGAAAGAGAAAGAGAATGAGAGAGAAGCTCTCCGACCATGCATACTTCCTTCAGTTGGGTTCTGAATAATGTCTTAAAATAAGTCTCCTTTCCTTTCCTTGTACAGTCTCCAGTATGTTTTGGTTCCTGAGAATCCAGGGATACTTTAATAAGCCATTCACTGATTGGACTAGAGCCAAAAGTAAACAAGAAAGGCATCTGAACAGTCAAATTACATTTGGAAAATACTATCTACTAAAGTTCATGTGAAACTAAAAGTCTTCCATTGCTTATTTAATTTCTTATAACAGCGTTATTAAGATGTAATTCACATAATATAAAATGCGCCCTTCTTTAATTACCTGTTTACTTTAAATTTGTTTGACTTCCACCAAGCTTCCAGATTTCATGTCTAACGCTATGAGTAGCCTTAATAACGAAGAGAGAATGGCTAGTAGAAGCTAGCACGCTGCAGCAATAAAGTGAGTTGACAGCCTCGCAGCAAAGGAGGAAACAGAAAAACTGTAAATAGGAGAATAATAATTCCAAACGGGAAAAAAGGAGCAGGCTGGGGCTAAGTAGAGTGTTTTCGTCCGGCTTTTCTAGTTCCGAGGAACAGCTCAAGTTACATCTAATATTAGGGGAAGGAGTTGTAAGGAATGAAGAAAACAAGGATCTCAACCCCTCAGGGCCTCGTGGGAACCACCAACGGCCAAATCACCAAGCCTCTGGAAGACCAGGCGCTGTAGCAGCGCCAGACCTCAGGAAGACTGGGACTAGGACGCCATCGAGAATCCAAGGTTACCCCAGGACTTGAACATCACACATCGTCACCTCAGTGGTCAGTTATTTATGGCCTCGGCTCTCCCCTCTGGCTGTGCTTAGCAGTGTCTTGCGTCTTCTCTGTCTCCCCTGACCCACTTCCTCAACCCCTCTTTGGAATTTATAAACTGCCAGCTCTTGACCTATTGCAACCTGCAGACTCATTCTGTTTGGCCGGTGTGGTGCCTTCACGTTTAGAATTCCAAAGTCTTAGGGTGGGGCATGAACTTGGCCGTCACCCGAATCTTTGCCAAGCCCGGCTACCTTCGCCACGCCCCCTTCTCTCATTTGCATAGCCCGCCCCGCTGCTGAAGGTCGGAGTCGGTGATTCCTGCTCTCTACCTCTTTTCTACCTCACAGCTTGTGCTTGGCATCAGACTTCCTTCCTCATAACTTTGGCTTATTCTACCCCATTGGCTCTCTGTGTACATGGTTTTAGCTCCCACTGTTCACCAATAATTCCCAGCTCAAATTCCCCAAAGGGAGAATCCGAACCACACCACCCAGTTGTGGCTAAACTTTTTCCACTGGTCCATGTTGTAGACTGCTGGCCAGCTTTAGGACAGGAGTCCACTCTGTGTTATCAGGTGTGGCTGTGGAACTGCAGGGCCTGCGGAGAACAGAACACAGTTGTCTGGGGCTGACACCTCAGCAGGGCCCATGAGCAGCACAGGTACCTTTAGCTGGGGCTGAGGGAAAGGTGTCTGCAGTAATTGTCCAGCCCAGTGAAGTCTGAGGGGCCTAACTCTGCCAAACCTTAAAAAGACTGAGAGAACCAGGTTCCATCTAGCGTCCTCAAAGTCTATGATCCTAACATGGAGTCTTTAAGAAAAGGTTAAATTGTGTTCAGTGCTCTCTGTCTAAGGAAACAGTGATGTGTATAGTACGCTTTGGAAGAATTTTGAAAATCATGAAAGTAAAAATAATGGAAGGTATTTAATGTGTATTCAGATATTTGAGAAACCTTGGATGGTAAAAACAAAACAAAAACAACAACAACCAAAAAACTTCATTTTCCATTGAAATAGGAAGTAGTCCTACAAAGTTAAGAACAGAAGCTTGGAAAGTTTTCTAATCCTGGCTCTGCCACTTACCAGCTAGCAAAATCTTTAGTAATTCATTTCCTCAACTGCCTCATCTATAAAATAAGGATAATAATAGTACCTATCTTGTAGAGTTGTCAGATTAAACTAAATATTCCAAATAAAAACTTTAGAATGGGTACCTGGTGCATAGTTAGTGCTAAAAATTAATTATTATTATTGCTGCCATTGTTTTGTTATTATTAGATAAATAAGGGAGTTATGTACTAATACATTAGTAGGATTTTTATAATGGTTGATAACTGTCGAGATTTTCCTCTTTGTACATATATATTCTCTTTAACATTTTGTTCTAGCTCTGTCACACAAATTATGTGTTGTATTTCCACACGAAACAAATTGCTTCAGTTGACTTGCTATACTCTATAACAACAGTGTTTTGTTTGACGGGACCTGAGTTTATTTTAACCCTACTGCTGGTCTGTCTATCCATTAGCTTATCTTGGTGCCTAGACTGAAAGGCAACCCTGGCAAGGCAACCTTCAGAGCAGGCCCCTACGTGGGTAGCTGTCAATTCAAAAGTAAACACCTTTGAAAAACAACAAAGGCTATAGCTGAGGCCAAAGGATTTATCTAAAGTCAGTCTCTTTGGCGTCTCTGGCCAGTTCTAGGTTGACTTCCTGCCTGGAAATAAGACAGGAAAGTGCTGGAATGGGTGCACGCCAAAAGGGCTGAGGCCTGAAAGAAGTAGCACTCAATGTAACCATTAGAATCAGTGAGGGAGCTTTAGAAAACATATCACTGCTGGTCCCATTTTAGACCAATTAAATTCTAAATCTCAGTGGTAGGGCAGGGGATGGGAGAGGGCAAGCAGCCATATTTTTTAAAATTAATTTTTATTGGAGTATAATCGATTTACAATGTTGTGTTAGATTCACAGCAAAGCGAATCAGTTGTACATATACATATATCCACTCTTTTTTAGATTCCTTTTCCATATAGGTCATTACAGAGTATTGAGCAGAGTTCCCTGCAAGCAGCCATATTTTTAAAACTCCCCAAATGCTTATAACGTGTAGCCAGGGTTGGAACCCCACTAGGGCTTCTTCTAATTTTCTTCTGCCACTGGGCAGGCTCTCCTCAGAAGAGAGGCTTCCGGGCAAGAACAGAGGAAAGGAGAAAGAAGACCTTGCCCAAGAACCTGCTCATCATTGCAGCCACCTCAGGCGTTGGCCAGGCCTTACCCTCTGCTCAGCACTGGGTAGAAACCAAGTGGGAGGAGACGAGAAGATTGTGGTTAGCGTTGCCTGCCTTCACAGAGCTTTCAGAACAGTTGGGGAGTCAATATTAGCACACAAGAAATGGTCACAGAACTGTGAGGCATTACTTTGTGGCTGTGATTGAAGGGGCATGCTCTAAGAGTTCAGCCAAGGGTGAGGTGAAGGTCAACATGGAGGAGGCAAAAACCTCCTGAGGATGAATCAGATCTGGGCACAAAGGGAGCCTGGGGAAGGCAGTTACAAGAACAGTGAACAGAATGAACAAAGAAAGGGCGTGGGGTGGCACAAACAGTGACGAGACCACTCTATCGAGGATGCAGGGTATTCCTGGGGAGTAGTCGGAAATGCACTTGGATGATTTAAGTAGACTGGGGCCAAATTATAGAGGGCTGATGTATTAGCCTGAGTAATTTAAATGTCATGAAATAGGAATGCTGTCCTGGGGTCTTCAGTAATAATAGGCAATGTTTGTGAGTAATCTAACAGAATATTGGAGGAGACCAGAGATAGCAAGACTGAGTAATATTGATTGTTTCAATAATCCCAGTGTGGGGGCTTCCCTGGTGGCGCAGTGGTTGAGAGTCCGCCTGCCGATGCAGGGGACACGAGTTCGTGCCCTGGTTCGCGAGCATCCCACATGCCGCGGAGCGGCTGGGCCCGTGAGCCATGGCCGCTGAGCCTGTGCGTCCGGAGCCTGTGCTCTGCAATGGGAGAGGCCACAATAGTGAGAGGCCCATGTACTGGAAAAAAAAAAAAAAAATCCCAGTGTGGAAAAGAAAACACTGAAGGCCTGTTGGTTATCATAGAAACAGATGAAGAGTAAATCCTAGAAATAGCTGTACGTTCCTTTTGTATGTGCTTATTTTGATTTTTATCAGATTATGTAATATATGCACATTATAAAACTTGAGAAATCACAGAAAAGTAAAAAGGAGAAAAATGCATAATCACTCTAAATACAAGCAACCACTGCTTTGACATATTTTTTCCAGTTTTTCATATATTTTTATGTGGTTTTGATCTCACTGTCTAAGCAATTTTGTATCCCATCTTTTTTTTTTCTTTTTTTCTTTTTTTCTTTTTTTCTTTTTTTCTTTTTGCGGTACGCGGGCCTCTCCCTGTTGTGGCCTCTCCCGCTGCGGAGCACAGGCTCCGGATGCACAGGCTCAGCAGCCATGGCTCACGGGCCTAGCCGCTCCGCGGCATGTGGGATATTCCCGGACTGGGGCACAAACCCGTATCCCCTGCATCAGCAGGCAGACTCTCTACCACTGCGCGATCAGGGAAGCCCTGTATCCCATCTTTCATATAATATGTGTGAGAATTTTTCTACATCCTTAATAGCTTTAAACTTTATTATTACATTAGCTGTGTTGTCTCTATTGGTATGGATGCACTGTGATTTATTTGTAGGACAATAGATTTCAAATTTCTTTCAATTCTTCCCATGTTAAAACAGTGCTGAGGACTTCCCTGGTGGTGCAGTGGTTAAGAATTCGCCTGTCAATGCAGGAGACCCGGGTTCAAGCCCTGGTCCGGGAAGATCCCACATGCCGCGGAGCACCTAAGCCCGTGCGCCACAACTACTGAGCCTGCTCTCAAGAGCCCACAAGCCACAACTACAGAAGCCTGCGCACCTAGAGCCCGTGCTCTGCAACAAGAGAAGCCACCACAATGAGAAGCCAACGCACCACAATGAAGAGTAGCCCCCCGCTGGCCGCAACTAGAGAAAGCCCATGCACAGCAACAAAGACCCAACACAGCCAAAAATAAATAAATAAATTTATATATATATAAAAAAAAACAGTGCTGAGTAGAAGTATATGTCTATACATTAAATGTGCCCATCTTGGTGGTTATATCCATAAGATAAATTCCTAGATATGCCATTACTGAATATAAAATTTTTTTTAATTTAAAGCTGTTGCTACTTACTGAGAATTTGCATTTCAAAGTATTGAACTAATTTGCACTCCTGCCAACAGAATATAGCAATGCTGTTTTCACTCTAATTATCTTTCCTAATTTGCTAGAGTAAAAAAAATGAAATCTAATTTGTATTGTTTTAATTTGTGAGGTTGAACTTTTTTTTTTTTTTGAGGTAAGTGGGCCTCTCACTGTTGTGGCGTCTCCCGTTGCGGAGCACAGTCTCTGGACGCGCAGGCTCAGCGGCCATGGCTCACAGGCCTAGCCGCTCTGCGGCATGTGGAATCTTCCTGGACCGGGGCACGAACTCATGTCCCCTGCATCGGCAGGTGGACTTTCAACCACTGCGTCACCAGGGAAGCTCGAGGTTGAACTTTTTATGCGTCTCTTAACCACTTGTATGAATGATTTGTCCATTCTCTTTTCCCATCTAGAAATAGTAAGAAGAAACAAATTTTAGAATTAGTAATATACTGAGGATGAAAAAGAGAGAAGATTCAAAGTTCTTGGCCAAAATAAACAAGAGAAAGCAAAAAAAAAAAAATAAAATGAAAGGTCACATAGCAATCTAGAAAAAAATTGCAACACATATGGCAGAAAAAATTCTTTCCAAAAAATACAAAGAGCTTATACCAATCAACAGGTTAACAATCTAATAGAAAAATGGGCAAAGGACATGACAAATAGTTCTAGAAAAGGAAATACAAGTGGATTTTAAACACAAACTGATACTCAGCCTCACTCCCAATAAAATATGCAAGTTAAAATGAAAATGAGATAGCATTTTCACTTAGATTTACAAAGACCAAAATGTTTAATAACAAACTTTCTCAAGGTGTTGTTGGAAAACAGGCACTCATCCACGGTTGATATACTGTTCATTTATGTGATCACTTTGGGGGATAATTAGACAATAGATATCAATGTGGAAAGTAGACATATCCTTTGACCCAACAATTCTACTTTTGGAATTTATCCTACAGATAATTCACAATTTGCACAAAATACTATATAACCCAGATAATCATTGCAAATTGGTTTATAGGAGCATAATATTGGAAACAACCTAAGATACGTCAATAGAAGATTATTTAAGTAATACATGGTGTATCTGTGCAGTTGAATATTATGCATCCATTAAAAAGAACAGCGGGGCTTCCCTGGTGGCGCGGTGGTTGAGAGTCCGCCTGCCGATGCAGGGGATACGGGTTCGTGCCCCGGTCTGGGAGGATCCCACATGCCGTGGAGCTGCTGGGCCCGTGAGCCATGGCCACTGAGCCTGCGCGTCTGGAGCCTGTGCTCCGCAACGGGAGAGGCCACAACAGTGAGAGGCCCGCGTACCGCAAAAAAAAAAAAAAAAAAAAAAAAAAGAACAGCGTGCCTTTGTGGGTACTGATATAGCATTTCTCCAAGGTATTTTGTTGAAAAAAAAGTAAGGTGCAAAGACTACCACTCTGTAAAAGGGGTGAGGGTGGGCAGGATAGATATTCATTTGCTTGTATGTGCACAAACTTGTTTTGCATTGATACATGAGACACTGACAAGAGTAGTTGCATGGGGGAGGGGCATTGTGGCGACTGAAGGGCAGAGGTTTACAAAGAGAATTTTCGCTCTGTCCTTAACGCTCCTTTTGAATTTTGTGTCATATATCTACAACGGGAAACTGTGACTGTTAGGAGTATGGCTTTTCTACGTTGTGTAAAACCAAGGTTCAAAAAGGCAGCTGCTTGGATTCTCTCCAAGTTGTGATTTGGAGTAAGCTGTATTGTTAGCATTCTACCCTGGACTGTAAGCCCAAGTTTGCAGTGGCTGTCAACGTTGACTTCCCTGTTGAATCACCAGCCTCTAGCCCAGATAGGAGGTGTTTAATAAACATGTCTTAGATGAGTTCCAGGATTCTAATCTAAAAAACAGAAAGATGAAGCTGCCATAGAAAGAGGTCAATGTGAAAGGAAGAGTCAGAGACAGAGGCATTTAGGAGCGTAAAGAAGATACCTGGCAAAAATGTTGCAAGGGTATCAGACTTCAGAAGGAGTGGCTCAGGGCCAGCCTGCTCCTTCTGTACCAGCGCTGTTGTCCACAGCCATGTCAAAGCTGTGGAGAGGAAGCTGGAGAGGTGGGCGGGGCCGAATTGTGACGGGCCCTAGACAGGATGCAATGGAGTGAGAAGAACGAATGACAGAAGTCAGAAAGAAAGTGAAAGCCCAGACGTATTGTTCAGACTCCTTTGGCTTCAAGAAACAGATAGAAACCAAAGAGGGACTTTATTGGCTCGTGTAACTGGAAAGTCCAGAGATTTGACAGTATCTGTTAGGATATTCTTTCTTTCTCCACCCCGCACACCCACTTTGCTGTGCTGGATTTATTCTCTTGTGGACTCTTTACACGTGCTGGCTTCTGACAATTCCAGTTTTATAATTAACCAGTAGGTGGTCCCAGTAGTTCCTAACAGTTCTAGTAAAATCTTAGAAATGATACTTATTGGACAACTTGAATCGCATGCCCATCCCTGAAATAATCCTGTTCAAACTACTAGAAGACCAGGCAAGTGTCATACGTTCACCGCTAAAGGGTTAACACCACTCTAATCTTATGAACCAAGAGTGAGGGAGGGGTAGTCCTCCAAAGAAATCAGGATGCTGTTTCCAAACACAAAGTGCTGAACAAGTAAAAACAATAATAGCATTCCACTCTAAGCAAAAACAAAAGATCAAATGAATATTGTTCCGTTCTTTAATAATAAAAATTGGAGAGCATCTTTGGAGGGAGAAAAAGTCAAGATGCTAGAGATGGTGGGAGAAATTGCAGGAGCAAACTCTGGAAGAAATGGGCAGTGAGGGTGTTCAGATGGAAACACTGGTGGTAGAAAATAATTATGGACTCATAGGGCTGGGAAGGATCATGGAGACCACCTAATGCAGCTCCCTTACTTCTCTCCTGCGAGCCTCCACACATGAATTAGGCTCCCTTACAGGACCATTCGAACTCTACTTGAACATATTCGTAATGGATAGCTCATGATTTCAGAAAGTATTTAATTTCATTGTCATACAGGTTTGATTCTTTAAAATACCTGCTTTTCATTGAGCTGAAATCTAGTTCTCAGTTTGCCTTCTGGGTTAACAAACCTCAAGGCTACTCTTTTCATCAGACGATCCTTTAAGAGTTGGAAGACACTTACATTCCTTCCCCAGTCTTTTCTCTTTCGGCCAAGCACAACCAGTTCTTTTAACCACATATCAGGCAACGTGGTTTCCAGCTTTTTCTACAGCCTAATTGTCTTTCTCTGGATTCACACTGATTTATATGTGTCTCTCTATATCTTTATCTTTATCTTTATTGCCTCCCTTTATCTGGACACTATACTTTGCTAATGCAACTTAAGATTTCATTGGCTTTTTTTGCAACACTGCACAAACTCTCCCATTTTGAGCTTGTTACCAATAAAATCCCCAGGTCTTTTTTCTCATGAATGTTTGCCAAGTCAGGTTTTGTAACTATGCAAGTGGTATTTTTTTTGAGCCAGAAGAATGGAACTTCCTAATTTTTTCTTTTCAGCCTCTTCTTGTTGTTTCTTTCAGACTCCATCCTGTTACTTCCCTGCCAAAATGTGACTCTTTATAACCGGGTGGTATAAGGCCTATAGACCTTGCTGCAAAAGAAGAACCCTCTGGCATTCCATTAACCCAACTGGTCTTTTGGCTTATGCGTGGGTCAGTTCTCATGCCTGATTCCTAAGTAATCTGATGATCTGGTTTCTATTCTTTGCTGATGACTTGGTCATATGTTGCACCACTAATAAGTGGGCAGCCTTTCTAGCCCATAGCTTGTGTGTGTGTGTGTGTGTGTGTGTGTGTGTGTGTGTAACAGTTGATGAGCTTTGACCTGTGTTTCAGGTCAGTCAGCTTTGTTCCAGCTGTTCTAGATGAGCAGACACCGGTGCCTATAAGCTGTCCCCTCCCCGACACCCATGGCCAATGAAACAGTAGCAGCCAGGTCAGCTCCAGAAAGATTTAGAATTAGTCACATCTGGCCTGTGCTTTAAAGCAGAGTTGTGAGAGGCCTAACTAACCATCACCCTGTAGCCAAACTGTCTGATGAGTCTTCGTTCGACCAAAGTCCCATGTTCCTAGATGTCCCCCCCACCCTGCCCCAGTCCTTACTGGAACTAAAGCCCTCTTTACTTTTGCTGTGTCATCTAAGGTCTTGATTCCGTTATGAATCCCTCATCTGGTTCATAGAAGACACTTTTCAAGGAACGATACCTCTGCCCCCAGAATTTGGAAAGTCCTCCTTGATCTAAGATTTGCTCACCACTTATTTTCTTAAGAAGCTAATATCTAGAAGCCTTTTCCTACACATCACCCCAGGCCCCCTGGACTAGACCCTTTGCATATAGACCCTCCAAAGTGAACTAGCATTCACCTTGCTCCTTGGACTTGTTGATTTTGACTGTGACCTCTCCCTGATAGAGGCTAGCTTGCCTCTATCAGGGAGAGGTTTAATTCATCTCCACGTTTGCTTTAATTCATCTCCACGTTTGCTTTAATTCATCTCCACGTTTGCTTTAATTCATCTCCACGTTTGCTTTAATTCATCTCCACGTTTGCTTTAATTCATCTCCACGTTTGCTTTAATTCATCTCCACGTTTGCTTTAATTCATCTCCACGTTTGCTTTAATTCATCTCCACGTTTGCTTTCATTCATCTCCACGTTTGCTTTCATTCATCTCCACTGCTCTCTCAGCCTCAATACCACCCTCCTATCAGCTTGAGCCTGCTTCTGCACCAGGAGGTGCTAAGTACTTGAGGCTCTGGGAAGGTGCCCATTATGATACCTAAAGAAGATGTGCAGCTGTGACACTGAGGGTGTGGTCAAAAGTGGAGCCTCTTCTCTGACCCAAAGGAGGAGGGGGTACATTGTGCCAGGGGTAGATACCAGCTGCCCTTTCATCCTGTCCCCTGTAATGCATGCATTCAAGACCCAGTGCAGTCACCCTTAAGGCAGAAGGACTGAGGTCTCAGACTCGCACTACAGTATAGGATTCACACCTCAAACATTTGAAGGGCCTACCTGTTTGCTAGGATTTAGTTCTCAGTTTTCCCACAAATCTCTATAATAGCTCATTGTCAGACTGTATCAACAGCAATAAAGAGATGATATATTTGTGCTTCTGGCTCACATATTCTGTGTCCCTGATGAAGAAATGCTGGCTTGAAGAGCAATGGCAAAGCAAAACCATCAGTGATGCTCTCATCACCTTTCCAAACTTGTTTTGTGGGATGCCCTTTTTGTATTACTTTAAAAAGAGGAACCAGATGTTTTCCTAAGGGGAAATTTCTAACACCTTCTTTCTGAAAAATAAGACACTGGAATTGTGAGACCATACACTCGGGATTTTCTAGATTATGACCACAGTAAAGTAATGGATGACATCACCTATAGGAGAGAGGTTTTCATGAATCAATGAAAGTAAATAGAGTATAAGAAGTAATTGCTAAATCTAAAAGGAAATTTTCTAGTTCCTAGATACTGGAACAATCTTCCTTACCAATCCAAAATTAGTAGATCAGAAAATTAAAATAATTTTTCTTTATATTTACTAGCCAGTCTAAGATTAAAACTGAAAAACCAAGCTTAGATGTGTGCAACTTTTTCAGAGCAAAATAGAAAGTACCTGGAAGGCAATCCAAATAAAATCATTTAAAAAGAAGTAATGCTGACATATCTGCCGAGGAACTGTTCACCAGAATGTTTAGACCAGATCCAAGAATTTCAATCCCCTGGCTCCTATGCTGATTGTTTTGGGACAGAACACAAATTTCAAAAGGAAAAAAACACGAGCTAGCATTCAAAGAAACTCTGCCAATCCTGAATTTGAAGATATTAGCAAATGTACTCAGTGTTTTTTCATCAAAGTACAGCTTTGTATTTAATACAGACTGTTTAAAGGATTTAAGAGAAATATCATTTGTTTCAGAATAAAAAATAATGAGAATGATAGGGAGTAGGTCTTAGAAGAAGGAAGAAGGGAATGAATTCAAGGACTCATGGGAAAGGATGTAAGATTGGCTCGTCTTCTGAGACAGGAGGAAAAATAAGAAACACTTGAGTAAGAGACAGAGAGAAATGACATAGAGAAAGGGAAGATGAGAGGGTTGATGATTCCCTAAAGGCCTGGATGTTTCCAGTAAAGTAATAAGGGCAGGAAGCTACCTTTTTCCCTTGCTAGACTGTAAGATCTGTTAGGGCAGGGACAGGATCTGTTTTGTCCCCTACTGTATTACCCCGTCACTTAGCACAGTGCACAGCACATTGTTGATTCTCAATTAGTATTCGTTGAATACAATGAATGAAAGAGTGTGGGCACTAGGGACTTAGAAGGATGGGGCATGCTGGGAATGGCTATGTTAGGAATCAACCAGAAATGAATAATGCGGTTGCTAATCTGAGGTTAGGTGGTATGCATTTAAATTGAATCAGCATTTCTCTGAAATTCAGAAGCAAGAACAGAAAAGCAGACAGACGGGAACTGGCTAACCAAGAGAGCGGAATGGAAGAAGGATAAGAGGGTCTAGTATGCCTGCGAGAGTGCTGAAGGTCAGGCTGGAAATGGGATCAAAGGTGGGGACAGACTGAAAGCAATAATAGATTGCCAAGGTCACAAGATTACAAATACTTCTGAGTGCTTTAGGCAAAGAGCCCCTTTAAAACACCAGTGTAGCATATAGCTTTGTAACAGGCTGAGCATCCAGCTCAAATTTTTACTCTAAATTCTGTGAATATTCAGACATGAATTGTGTCTTATAGCCCAAATTCTTGTAACCCGGTGTGTTAATTAAATGAATAAAAAAGGGAGGAGAAAAAGAAAGAAGACATGATTGACATGTGTTATGTCTATTAAAATTATGAGCTACTCAGATTTTTTGTGTCTATAAATGTATATAAGTATTTGGGGGTGTATGTATAATACTGTTCACAAATACACATTCCATCATAAACATCCCCAGATATTTTCTGCAGTATTGGGGTTGATAGCAATGATTGGAAAATCTGTCAGTTAGTTGAGTTCTGCTCTATCTTCTGTGTGGTAGGATGGAGCCAAGATCTGGTAAATACTGGGCTTGAAGACCCAGGGGACAGGCTGGAGATTTGGAATTGCTGAGGACAGAAAACCAGAACCCAATTCCTTGTCCAGAGCCCAGTTACTGAAAGGAAAGAGCCTAGAAATGACACAGTTTCACCAGGATCAAAACCTGTGGCACCAGCCAGGTCAAACAGAGGGACAAATTGGAAGGTATCATATAGCAGGTCAAAATCCAGAACTCCTGTGTATTAGCCTCTTTGGAAGGCCCCAACGTCAAACCCTTTGCTAAAACCCGTCAGCTGTTTAAGTTCTCTGCCTTCAGTATCAAACATATCAATATTTTCCCTTCTAGGATTTTCTATTTAAAAGGTGAATCTTTGGAATTAATTTCCTTATCATCTCTTCTTGAAATGTTATTATAAATCCTTTTAATTTTGTTCATGTCGTTTCTTTTGCAAATACATGTACTCATATACTTAGGATTCTCAGGTTGGAAATTCTTCACTTGTGAAATATCAATGCAAAGGTCCATTAGAAGCCTAATTAAGAGAAAGAGTGACTCATTGTCATATGGGAGTGAGGTGGGAGAAGAGAATGAAAGGAACTTCAACTCTCCTCCAGATATCCTAAGTCTTCAAAACTTAGGAAAGTTTTGAATGTTTCAATGTTTCAAGGGAATCCATTGTTCATTTAAAAGGAAAACAAAAACTCTACACTTGTTTTCCTATTGGATCTATAAATCGGTAAAATATTAAGGTGGAAACAAAAGAAATACCTCTTTGCAACTGATCATCTACTTTAGTCATACAAGTCCTTGTATTTGATTGTGTTGCAGATTTATGCTTCTAAAGATAGTATGTCTCAAGTATTCTTTCTAAATCCCAAGGTGCTTGCTACTAAATTATTTTTCCTCTATTCAATGCTGAATCACAGAGAAGATAATTTAAAAGAGTTCATGTGACGTATGGAGCCAACATTGTACAAAATCTGGATTGGGCACCCTCCTGTTCTTGTAAAAAATGAATTATCATACAATTTTAGTGTGTGGGAATTTTTATTTGAACAAAGCCATCTCAAAATCACAGCACTGTAGCAATTGTTTAGTTTCCCCATCATGTCCTTGAGATATATTGTTTAAAAATTTTGCTTTTATCACAGGATATAAAACCCCTAGAAACAATTTGAGATTGAATACAGATCTCTGGCCCTGAGACTTCAGATATTTTTCTCCCTTGCTCAGTTATCCAACTGGTTTCAAATCTTATTCTCTTTGATCATGGACAGGAATGTTGGCTTGGCACAGTCATTTTAGCTCCAAACTTGTGATTTTTTGTTGTTGTTGCAAACTCCCAAGTATGAATTTCAACAAAGTTAAATTCTCCTCTCTAGCCCTAAATGTCAGTTGATGCATTCAAGGTATGACATGTCATCTCTTGTCCATCTTTTTATATCGCATAGACTTTTCAATTAGCCATTTTGGATTCCAGCTACATTTGCTAGGAAATAACTGTTTAAATACGTCCTCTCCTAACACATTTCTGAGGGGATTCCCCTGGCAAAGGTAGATGGGATTTTTAAAATTGGAACCATACTAGAAACAGAATTGTTTTTGGTAATTGCTGATGAGTTTCCTGGCTAGCATACATGGAGCTAAAGTGACAATTCCATTGAACAGAATGGATGGCAGAAAAGGGTGAAAGATGGCACCTGCAGAACAGCTGTCCACTCCCAGTAGGGCTTCGTTCGGACTTAGTTGTCTCTCCCCAGTGTTTTCTCCCTGCTTAAATGTTTTGTATCTTCTTAATGTTTCAGTGCTGAGATTCTGCCAAAAATACTAAACACGATTTGAAAGGAAAAGAAAAACACAGAGATAAAACTTCCCAAAATGGTATTACAGGGAGGAATAACATTTTCTTTCTTCCTTACAATTCTATTTTCCTATGCCAGACTATCTTCAAATAAAAGCCACTGAATCCAATATCCACTCATCTTAAAATAATACTATTGATAACAGCTAATATTTACTGAGCTATTACTAAGTGCCAGGTACAGTGCTAAATACTTTATTATTTCATCTAATGCTCCCAGAAACTCTAAGAGAGAGATATTTTTATTACCCTCATTATAAAGATGAAACAGATATAATGGAACCTTGATCTATGAGCATTTATCTGCCTGTACTAGTAATTTTAGACCTTTTATTGGAAGGGCTCTGAGAATCCAAGTGCACACATGTATTTTTTCACCCACTGAATATTAATACCTACAAGTATAATCAAAATGGAAGGGGGCCACAAGATGGGTTATAGTATTTTTAAACTTTTAAAAGAGTATCTTTAGTAATTCTGCTTCTACGTATATACCCCAGAGAAACTCTCCCATTATACAAAAAGAGATATGTATAAGAATGCTCATTTAGGGCTTCCCTGGTGGTGCAGTGGTTGAGAGTCCACCTGCCGATGCAGGGGACATGGGTTCGTGCCCCGGTCCGGGAAGATCCCACACGCTGCGGAGCGGCTGGGCCCGTGAGCCATGGCCGCTGAGCCTGTGCGTCCGGAGCCTGTGCTCCGCAACGGGAGGGGCCACAACAGTGAGAGGCCCGTGTATCGCAAAAAAAAAAAAAAAAAAAAAAGAATGCTCATTTATATAGCAGTTAAAATGAATGAACTAGATTTTCATGTATCAACATGGATAGATCTTGAAAACAATGTTGTGTAGGGAAAAAAAGACTATAGAATGATATGAATTTATAATATCATTTATGTAAAAAAGATAATATCATTTAGTAAAACTGATGTTTGGAACATAAAACAACAGAATATGTTATTTGGAAATATGCATTTTTATAGTAAAAGGCTAAAAATGTGAGCCAGAAAGGTAGAACTTTCAGGATAACAGTTACCTTGGGAGGAAAGGAATAGGATGGGGGGAAGGAACAAAGTAGGCTTCAACTCTATGTCTCATTTCTTTTGCTTTAGAAAATAATACAAATATGAGAATATGTTAACATTTGTTCTGTCAAGAACTACATGGGTCTGCTACCTCATTTTCTGAAAATTTTTTATATTTTAAAAATAATTCCATCTTAAGAAACACAAATAGGTATATTCACACTGGAAAAGGGCAGGGATCACTATACAGAGCATTATCTCCATAATTTGGGGGTAAAATTTTTCTGAAGCAGATTTAACTAGGTGCCCAATTTATTCATAAAATAACTCAGTATACCATCCATAGAACAGCTAGCTTTGAGTCTTATAAATTCAGTGCAACCTCCAAACTAAACTAGTTATAAAATATATTCTTCAGTAATTTCATTAAGGTGAATTTTGTGGTTTTATATTAGCTGCAAACCTCAAGGAGCCAGCCCCCAAGACCCCTGCAATATTATCAAGGCCAACAGAAAGAACAGTTGTCTGGGGACTGTTAGGGGCCACACGCTTCTGGCCAAAGACTCCTCTTCGTGGGTCTTCATTATTACCTGGACTGCACATCCCCAAATCTGACTCCCTGGCCACCCCTCTTCCTTTCCCTTTCTTCATCTCCAACAGCACAGGATTTCACTGTGACGGTAAACACTCCTGATTGCTATCTAACTAGGCCGTGTGGTTTTGGTAGTGAGTGTTCTTCATTACATGATTTGGTATAAGGTTCTGGGTCATAGCTAAAAATATTTCAGCTTGAAAATTAATCGAATCTCTTGTTTGTTTTCTTTTGTTTGGAATATTTTCACTTTTTAGACAAAAATGTAGTTGAAGAATGCTATACCCAGCATTACTTAAAGTGCCATTTATTTGTTAACATTATATTTTGTAAGTGAGAAAAGTATTCCTTGTGTACATTTAAAAATAATCCCCTTCAGTTATATAACTAGCAATCAGTACCAGTTTGTTTGTGGGCATGTGTTCATATACATTTTTTATACCTGCCTTGTTTCAGATAGCATAAAAGCTGCGTTACAGACATAGATAGATAGATGATAGATAGGTAGATAGATAGATAGATAGATAGATAGATAGATAGATAGATATAGATAGATAGATATAAATAACACCAGAAAAATTAAATCTGAATTCAGTGAAGACGTGGAAACAGAGGATTTAAGTCAGGAGTGAGTTAAATATGTAAAGTGCATCCTGTTCAATATTATACACAGGATGGAAGGATGCCTCATACATGGCTCTAAGCTTCCTCGCAGCCAAGGAAAATACTGTCAGTCCCACAACTGGGTATCCAGAAAACAAAACAAATGGGGATAATACACAAGGGAAACACAACTATACCAGGTGCTAAAACTAAAGAAAAACATTTTCCAGATATTGTTAGAGTAAATATAGCAATAAATTTCATGGTGCTTTCTTATTTATTTATTTTTTTTTGCGGTATGTGGGTCTCTCACTGCTGTGGCCTCTCCCGCTGCGGAGCACAGGCTCCGGACGCACAGGCCCAGTGGCCATGGCTCACGGGCCCAGCCGCTCCGTGGCATGTGGGATCCTCCCAGACCGGGACACGAACCCATGTCCCCTGCATCGGCAGGCGGACCCTCAACCACTGCGCCACCAGGGAAGCCCCATGGTGCTTTCTTATAAATCCTTTAATATAGGCCCAAAGTATGATACCAAAGTAAGTTCATTAAGAAATCAGAGGGAAGAAAGGAACCACGGCATGGTATTGGAGGCTGGGAAGGTAGGAAGGGGGTAGTATAGGCACAATCCAGGGGCTATGGCATTGCAGCTGTTGGTCTTGACATGAGGCTCATTACCAGGATGACCATATAATTTATTGTCTAACCCAGGCCCCTTTGAGAGTGAAAGGTGGTACTATTGGGACTTCCCTGGTGGTCCAGTGGTTAAGACTCCACGCTTCCACAGCAGGGGGCACGAGTTCAATCCCTGGCTGGGGAACTAAGATCCTGCATGTCCCACAGCATGGCCAAAAAAAAAAAAAAAAAAAAAGGTGGTACTATTAATTAAGCCCACACACAGGTATAAGCCTGGAGTGTCCTGAGCCACCTGGGACATATGATTACACTAAGTCCTTGTTCCTCACCCAGTGAGATCCTGCTCCCATTGCAGCCCACCACTGTGGACCTTGTCAGCCAAACTCATTCTGTCCAACCTGGAGTGAGTCTAACCAGCTCTAATTATAGGAGACTCTGGGGGTTTCTGGCCCAGGTCACCAGCATGGGGTTGGCTTGCTCATGAGTCAGCCAAAGAGGGAAGGTAATCAGGAAAGACTGGAGTAAGCAATGGGCAATGGTGCCCTGAAGATCAAGTCTCCAACAAGCAGAGGTTAAAGGAGATATCACTTCTGGATATGGGTAGGAGGGAGAACGAATCAAGTTTTAGGTAATTGAATGGATACCATGAAGAGGAAAAAGATACACTTCTTTCTGAAGGGCCCAACAAGAGATCTAATAGAAGAAAACTGCTTGAAGTTGGGATTTTGTCATAATGGCTGAAGCACTTAAGCTATAGTTCTCAAACATGTGATATGAATTACCCAGGAATCTATCTTAGTAAGCACCCCAGGTGATTCTAGCAATGATGCTTCTAGCCTATGCTTTGAGAAATACCACCCTAAAGGCTTATTAAATAGCCCTTCAGGGAGTCTAACCTTCCTACAAGGAAGAGTACCTTGGGTGGGCTTTGGGGAGGATACAGTGCCAGTTCCCCTGTGCAAGGTCAGAGCAGTGGGATAGGTGGATCAGAGCCGCTCAGCCTTCAGCTACCTGAATGACTTTTCCATTGAGAGGCGTAGGTTCTCAATTTGGAAGAGAAAAGGTCTCTCCTCTCCAGATTCTCCATATGGTCCTAACAATTAAGAGAACCACCCAAGCCGGGACACAGACGACCCCATTTTTTAAAATCCTAGCTGGAATATCTCCCACTCTAGTGAGCTTCCCTTTACCTAGAAATAGTAGCTAACATTTACTGATGATTTGCTACATGCCAAGCCTAAGTGTCGTATCTGCATTTACTCCTTTAGTCCTGAGAACAACCCAATGGGGGAGGTACTATTTTCACCCCCATTTGATGGTGGTGCATGTTGAGCACACCCAAGAGGCACTGTACACAGTGTGGTCTCTGTCTGAGACAC
This sequence comes from Mesoplodon densirostris, assembly GCF_025265405.1. NCBI lineage: Eukaryota > Metazoa > Chordata > Mammalia > Artiodactyla > Ziphiidae > Mesoplodon > Mesoplodon densirostris. The sequence continues at coordinate 58,112,787 of NC_082673.1, read as the reverse complement.
CCTTGTGGTAATGCAGGCCACAACCTTCACAGTCTTACACACTGGGCCCAACGTTGTGGGTCATAGAAGTTTGGTAAGTTTCCCAAATTCCCGCAGCTAGAATCCAGGCTCTGAAACCTCATAGATGAGAAAAAGGAGGGAACTGGCTAAGAAGACATTTCTATGACCTGCCAGGAAGGGAACTGGACCAATTTGGGAATCAATATATGTAATCACAAGAGGACAGGTAAGAGTGAGCAGTTAGGAAGTAGCACATTCCAGTGAACCAATTGTGGCAACTGAGAATCTCCCAAGTCTTCCTGGGTGAGGTCCCAAGACTGCCTCCCCAAACCGTGTTAAATGATGATGGTGAAAAAAAAAAAAACTCCAAGCTCCCTTTCCTGGTTGCATATTTTCCAATGAAACGACCCTAAGGCTGAGCTTCTTGCTTCCAATATCCTGTCCGGTGTTCCTACAACTGTTTTTATCACACTTTTGGCCCTTGTATTAGAGTGATTTTCTATGTGTCTGTTTCCTTGCCAAGTTTACAAGCTTCTTGAAAGCAGGGACAATACTTTACCATATTTGTATCTCTCATCGCCCAGGGAAGGCATGCCCCATGTGCATGGCTAGGCATCTTTGATTGATTCCTTCTTCTCTTCCTTATGTGTCAGGATTAAGCTACTTGACTTCAAAGTGTAGTGGAAAAGACCTACAAAAATAATGAAGTGCTTTACACAGAAAATTATAGATAGGCCCAGGATTGCTGTGGAGCCAGAGAAGATGGGCTCAGCTTAGCCTGTGAGGGCCAGGCGAAGATTGATAAATTGAGCTAGACAGAGAGAGGGGAGGGGGCGCTCTAGGCAGAGTAGATGGCATGTGCAAAGAAAAGAAGATGTTCATGTGTGAGAGAGAGAGAGAAGGAGAGGAAGGGAGAAAGGAGAGAGGATTTGTGGTACTGAAAGCAGCTTTGTGTGGTTGAAGAAATTTTCACTTTGTGTCACCAATGGAGGGGGCTGGGGTAGGGATGGGAGAAGGGTAGGAGCTCTGGAGCCAGACAGCCTGCGTGGTCCAAATCCCAGCTCTGCCACTTACCAGCTTTGTAACTTTGTGCAAATGACAACCTCTCAAGCCTCAGATCCTCATTTGTTATTGGGATAATAATAGCACCTACCTTTTGGGACTCATAATTAAATGGCCTAATACTTATAAAGCACTTAAAACAGTGCTTGTCACATAATATGTATTCATTAAAGAGTAGTATTGTATTATTATTATTAGTAGTAGTAGTATTGTAACCCCATTGCTCTCCTTCTCTCATTCCCTACTTTTACTCCATCCCAGGCAAATCTTATCAATTCTTCCTCTAAAACAAATACCAAGAACTATGATTTCTTTCCTGGATTCTTGTAGTAGCCTCCTAACTGCTCTGCCTGTTTCTATTCTTGCTCTGTTACAATCTGATCCACAAAACAATTAGAGTGATCCTTTTCAAAGGTAAATTGGGTGTCACTCCACTTAAAAATCTATTGTTTCTCATCACACATCATCCCAACCATTTAGAATTCTTATCATGACCTTAAAAAGGTCTTAAATAGGGCTTCCCTGGTGGAGCAGTGGTTGAGAGTCCGCCTGCCGATGCAGGGGACACGGGTTCATGCCCTGGTCCAAGAAGATCCCACATGCCGCGGAGCGGCTAGGCCCGTGAGCCATGGCCGCTGAGCCTGCGTGTCCGGAGCCTGTGCTCTGCAACAGGAGAAACCAGAACAGTGAGAGGCCCGCGTACCGAATAAAAAAAAAAAAAAAAAAAAAAAAAAGGTCTTAAATAATCTAGCTGCCTCTTACCTCTCTAAACCTACATCATATTCCCTCTTACTCACTCACCATGCTTCAGCCTCTAGTTGTCTTGAACTTGTCAAGTTTGTCTTGCTAGAACCTTTGCACCTGCTGTTCCCTCTGCCTTCCCCACCCCGTAAATTGTTTGCCTCCTTCTTGTCTTGTAGTGGGTTGGCCAAAAGGTTCATTTGGTTTTTTCCGTGAGATGGCTCTAGTAGCACTTAGTTGTCTTTAACTTCATTCGAAACAATTTTGTTAGATTGTATTGTGACAGCTGTCATATCAGCGTGCATTTTAAAAAAAAGACATCAAAATGGGTGAATTTTTGTGTAGCAATTTTAATATTGAAGATGGAAGAAAAAAGCAACATTTTCGGCATATTATGCTCTAGTATTTCAAGAAAGGTAAAAACGCAACTGAAATGCACAAAAAGATTTGTGCAGTGTATGAAGAAGGTGCTGTGACTGGTCGAACGTGTCAAAAGTGGTTTGCGAAGTTTCGTGTTGGAGATTTGCTGGATGATGCTCCACGGTCGGGTAGACCAGTTGAAGGTCAAAGCAATCAAATCAAGACACTGGTTGAGAACAATCAATGTTATACATGTGGGAGATAGCTGACATACTCAAAATAACCAAATCAAGCACTGAAAATCATTTGCACCAGCTTGGTTATGTTCATGGCTTTGATGTCTGGGTTCCACATAAGTTAAGCAAAAACAACCTTCTTGACCATATTTCCACATGCAATCCTCTACTTAAAAGTAATGAAAACATTCCCTTTTTAAAACAAATTGTGACGGGCGATGAAAAGTGGATACTGTACAATAAAGTGGAATGAAAGAGATTGTGGGGCAAGCGAAATGAACCACCACCAACCATGCCAAAGGCTGGTCTTCATCCAAAGAAGGTGATGTTGTGTATATGGTGGGATTGGAAGGGAGTCCTCTATTATGAGCTCCTTCTAGAAAACGAAATGATTAATTCCAACAATTACTGCTCCCAATTAGACCAACTGAAAGCAGCACTCGATGAAAAGCATCCAGAATTAGTCAACAGAAAACGCATAATCTTCCATCAGGATAAGGCAAGGCCACATGTTTCTTTGATGACCAGGCAAAAACTGTTACAGCTTGGCTGGGAAGTTCTGATTCATCTGCTGTATTCACCAGACATTGCACCTTTGGATTTCCATTTATTTAGGTCTTTACAAAATTCTCTTAATGGAAAAAATTTCAATTCCCTGGAAGACTGTAAAAGGCACCTGGGACAGTTCTTTGCTCAAAAAGATAATAAGTTTTGGGAAGATGGAATTATGAAGTTGCCTGAAAAATGGCAGAAGGTAGTGGAACAAAAGGGTGAATATGTTGTTCAATAAAGTTCTTGGTGAAAATGGTCTTTTTTTTTTAAAACTTAAAAACCGAAGGCACTTTTTGGCCAACCTGATAGAACCCAGCTCAAATGTCAGAGGAGTGGACTTTAGTTTGAGACACCAAACTGAAGTAACAGGCTCCCTGGTTTCTATATGTTACTCTGGTAAATTTATTTCCTTTTGTTTATGTCTCTGTTGTTATTTACTCTGCCTTCCCCAACTCTGCGCCCCAGAATATATGTTCTATGAGAGCAGAATCAAGGCCTGTCTTTTTCATTGCTGTATTCCCAGTTTCAGTAGCAGCAAAACCCTCTGCCTGAACTAGGCACCCAATAAATATTTATTGAATTGATATTGAATGAATTACAAGAGAGTAGGGAAAGAAGGGAGAATGCCGCCAAAAATGAAGGCACCTGGGGCCAATTATGCTTTTGCAGTAATCCGGTGAGAAATGATGAGGCCCTCCAGTGGTTTTCAACCTTGGCTCTGCATTGGAATCACCTGGGGAGTTTTAAAAAATACTGACGCCTGAGCATCATCCTCAGCGCTCCTGATTTAATTGGTGGATGCAGCCTGGGCGTCAGGATATTTCTTAAAGCTCCAGAGGAGATTCTATCATGCAGCCCAAGCTGAAACCACTGCCCCAAAGGCAGAAGGGGGATATAGAAGAGAGTGAGTGCAGGGATGTTTAGGACATGCAATAAGCAGGACTTGGTGGTTAACTACAAACTGGAACTGATCAAAAGGAGGGTGCCTAGGAAGAATCCTAGATTTCTGGCTTGGGCCTGGGTAAAAAAGAGAGGCAAGTTTTGAGAAAAAGATAACAAATTATGTCTTGGACAGGCTAAGTTTGAAGTGCCTGTGGGGATTTGAGTGGAGATGTTCAACAGATATTTCTTTAATAGATTTACGTTGCCCTAGTGAAGAACAGGAAATCCCTCTCGTTTTTAAGATGACAGGAAAAGGCATCTCCGGAAATTATGACAGAGTACAAGACCATTCCTACTCTGCACAGACTCTTTACTCAAAACTCCCTTCCAAGACAATGCCCCATCTGTTCTGAAATGTTCAACATGTTGATATATTTACAGGAAGGATATTATGGATGGGTACCATTCTATAAATCCATTTAACTTACTATTCTTGTACTACCTGTAGGCTTAAAGTATCCCACTGATTAAATTGCTGGCAGCCTCCAAATAGCATTTAAAGGAATATATAACAGCTTTAAAACTTCTGATAAATGAAAATGAACATACCCATCATTACTTCCTTTAAGAGTTGTGGTCAAATATACTTAGACCTAAACTGCTTAGAAACCTTGTTTACTTTTCCAATTGGTAAATATTTACTGGGTTACCAAAGATACCAAGTACCCTCTGAAAGACCATGGCTCCTTGGTTTGTTTCTAATTTAAATTAGATACACTAAAACAAGGATTGATAGGGGGATATATTTAGTTAAGTAACAGATGGCGAAAGGACATTCTGTCCAGCATCTACCACATTCCTGTTTCTCAGTATTCCAAAGAGTGACTAAATCTTGAAATCAACTAGGAAGGAATGGACTGAATGTGTTTATTCAACGAAGATGAAGTGATGCCCAGTCATGTGTAGGTTAAAAAATTCAAAGGGGGTATGGCTGGCTTCAAGGATATGGGGGGTGGAACGGATAAAGCGGATTAAAGAAATTCAGAAGGTATCAAACATAACTGAAATATGAATTCTGAATTCTTAAGGGACTCTGTGTGAGATCAAGTGGGAAAAAAGAGGTGAGTGGAATATATTCTCCGAACCCTCACACAAGGTGTTCAACTGTGGCTAAGGGCTGCTCCTAGCAGCCCCTGCGGAAAACTAAGGTCTGTTAAAAGAAGGGGGCGGTGGGGCGCCGCCACCCTGAGGGAAGGGCATTTCCTCCCGGAGAGGTTTGAAACTCGCTGCAGCACCACGGCCCTGCTCTCCCTGGGGCTGCCAATCTAGCAGGTGAACCGTGAGAACACAAAGGAATGAATAATGGCGTGCGAAACGCCGAAAGCCAGGCTCCCCAAGTCCAGCATCTCCCTACACCTCCAGCCACTCCCACCCGTCCTTGGAGGAGACACCTGCCCCACAGCCCGGCCCGCTTCGGGGAAGTCCTGCGGGATGATGGGCAGAAAGGGCCGCTGACAGCCCCGGGCGGGGAGACAGGCGGGAGGGGCCACACTCCCGGCCGCCCGAGTCGCTGGCGGGGAGCTCCCGGGCGTGCGCGGAGCGAACACGAGCAAGCAAACAGCCGCGTCCCAGAGCCGCCCGCGACGGGCCGGGTGGGCGTGACGCCATGACGCAAGGCACGCGGGCGGTGCGCAGGGGCGGGGCGGGGGCAGGAGGAAGGAGTGGGAGGAGGGGGTGGAGACAGCGGGGGCTGAGGGAGGGGGAGAATGGCAGTTGCGGCGCTGGTTCCCGGGAACAGCAGTCAAGACAGAACTGCGGAGGAGGAGTCCGGGAAAGCGGCAGTCTGGACCCCTCCTCTCCGTTCCCCCCGCCCCAGCTGAGAGGCGCCTTGGCGGGTCTGAGGAACCCTCCTCCGTACTTCCTTTGGCTGCTACCGCCGCCAGGAGATGGGCCTGCTCGCCCGCAGCCCTGCGCCCTGCGTCTCCCTGAGGAGTTGAAGGTACGGGCGGGTACGGGGGGAAGCTGCGCCCGGGAGCCAGAGGGCAGGGGCGGCTCCAGTTTCCGACACGGGGCGCTCCGGCTGCTACCCTTGCGCCCCTCCCCGGGACGGAAATGGATTCGGAAATCCCACGGGAAAGGCGCCCCTGCTCGTGCTCGGCGCGGGGCCGGGGCGGCCCGGGGGTCAGGCCTCGGGCTGGTTCCGCGTCCCCGGCTTGGCCCCGGCGCTGGCGTCCCCTCGGCCGCGCGCGCGGAGGGGAGGCGTGGGATACGCCCCAAGCCCTGTCCTCCTAGCCCGAGCAGTCTGGGGCGAGGGCGGCCGACCCGGTGGTGTTGTGACGGGCGGAGGCGGCGCTCCCCTCCTGCACTTCCCCGGCCCCTGGAGCAGGCGACGCGGAGGGCGGCCGCGGCGGGGAGGTGGCGGGGGCGGAGCGCATTCCTGATGGGTGAAATCGGCTCTAACGGGACCGATTTCCGGGCCTCGCTGCAAATTCGGAGCCGGGGCCAGCGCCCCCCACCCCCGGCGGCTGGAGGCCTCGGGGAAAAGAGAGGCAGGCCCTGGGGAACGTTCATCCGGGGGACTGCCACCCCCTGCAAAAGCAGAAATTAAACAGACTAAAAATGGTGGGGTCTTAGGGTGAAGTATGTCTTAAGAGGGGTCCTCCAGGGTTGTCTCCCTCACACTAAACCTTCAGGGAGTTCTCAGTCTTCATCCAGCCAGTAATGCCACTATTTTTAATTTCCAGTTTTTCCTGTCATTTGGCTTCCCCTCTGCTGTTGCCCCCCCCCCACCCTTTTCATTAATGGGAAGAAGGAAAATAAGTTCAGGGTTCATTAACCTCGCGACAAAGGGCAGTAAATAAAAGAGGGGAGAGAATGGTTAAGGCTACATATGGGAGAAAGAAAGGTCTTATTTTTTTTCCCATTAGCTCTTGAAGGTAGAAATACATGAAGGATGTTTTATTCTGGTTAATATTTACTATTCAAAATGTTGCGGAACGTCCTGTTGGGTGGACATTGGAAAGAACAGCATTTAAATGCCTCTGCAGTTTTCAAACCCAGGTGTTGGCTGCAAACGCTAGTATTAAATGTTAGTAAACGGTGGAGGAATAAAGCAATCCTTTCCTCTGATCGGTTGCCTTAAAATGTTTGTGATTTTTCCTTAGCATTCCACTTTTCTTTTCTTTTCTTTCTTTCTTTCTTTCTTTCTTTTTTTTTGGTAGGAACATGGCTGTCTTTTTATTTATACATATGTATTTTTTATTTTAACCTAATTCCTTGACCCTTTTTGTTATGTGAAGTCTGACGGTATGCCCAGGTTTCATTTTCGGTTTTGCCATTAACCATCTTAATGAGCATCTTTATAAGTCAAGCTGTTATTACCATATTGGCTTGTTTATGCTTCCTTAACACCCAACTGTCAGAACTGAATCAAAATGTAAATACTTCTATTTAGAAAATGGCGATGATCTATTGTTGACGCTTATTTTCAAATGTTCTTTGCTTGCTATGTGCAATTCCATGGTAAAGATCTAGAATTAAGTCTTGGGACCTAAACCACCTTATGCAACAACAACAACAACAAAAACCCTTTCTATTTGTTAGTTTTATTCCCCTTTCTATTATTGTATACAGTGTAACTGAAATTTAAATTTCATGTGTCCTCAGAAACTATTTTAATGTCACCACAAGGTGTCTTTCTGAGGAAAAAATTACGTTTGGCAACTAATGTTAGTGTAGTTTTTCAATATCTGTGACTTCCAGGAGGATTGCAGTAAGATTAACTTTTAAAACTGTAACATTATTTTAGAAATTGAAACACAACTCAATTTTTAGTCTCCAGATAGTAGCTACTTGAAATATTGTTGTTTCGTTTGAATGACGCCTCAGTTGATCATCAGAGTTTATATAAAGGATGGTCCATTTTACTGTCTTCAGACCAGTATTGGAATTTAAAAAATTTTGGTGGTGATTAGTAGAATTTTGGGTGCCTTTTTACTTGATTAAATGAAACTTTTTTTCTACCTAACATGAAAGATACTAAGATTATTGTCTGTTTTTAAAGCTACTTCAGCATTTTAGTGGAAAATAAATGCACTTCACACATTTGAAATAGAGGAAGTCGTAAGGTCATATTTTTGCAGTTGTGAATTAAGACACTTGGGGTCGCCTCTCTTCAATGGGATCAGATTGAAAGACTATTCTCACGGGATTGTTAGATGGAATTAAATATAGGTAATTTAAAACAAACTCTTTTATCATTTGAAAGACTCTCTTGTATATTATGGCAGGTTCTGATTTTATCCTTAATACTTCCTTAGATTTATCACAGAAATTCTTTGGTTTCTAATCATCCCTGCCCACACCACCCCACCCCACCCCCAGCCCCCCAATCTGGAGGGCGCTGAGGATTGAAAAACGTAGTTTTCTGAATTTTTCAAGGAGGAGAAGGAAGACAAATATTTGTGATAACACGTCAAAATCCCTGGTCAGGTGCTGGGCAGAGAGTAAGCTAGGGATACATTTTGTTGCATTTATATCTGAATTGCCTCTTTCTGTTTCTTCCCTACTCGGGTTATAAAGGAAATCCTAGAGAATTGTTATTTGTTTTTCTGATGCTTCTAACAAGTGACAGTTGATTGTCAAATGCAGGCTGGTTTCGTGTTAAGCTTTATGATCTTTTATCATTTAAGGCCCGTGTAAAAATTAGGCCATTTTGGGCTGAAGGCCAAAAAAAGTTGAATTTCTAAATTTATATTTGATTGTATTGACATTGTGTTTGGCAAACTAGCACTAGTAGTTTAATGATGGTCTGAAAGGACCCATGGTCGTACATGAAGTACTTTAACTTAAAGGTTTTGGTTTGATCTTTTTTTAAGCAAAATGTTAATCTGATTACTTATGGAGATCACCTAAATTTTCCTTAAGTGATTTTTTTTCTCCAGTCAGGAGTAATTATTTTTCTTTGGCTTTTTAATTTTTAAGTCATGAGGTACCAGCTTTTGTTAGCTTTGTATAACCCTGAAACGACTATATATATAACCACACCTGCACAGCTAAAGACTGTGGGATACTGTTCCTTTGCTAAACACATCTGTATTTCAGATGACGGTAGGAAAAAGGCAGTGAAATCATTTTGGGTGTTTAAAATTTGGATACTTCGTTCGTTTCTCAATAGCTGTCATATGTCAATAATACTTTCTGTATTAAACTGAGAAAAATTAGCATCTTTTGATAAAGTAGTTTTTGTTTGTATTGCTCTCTTTGTAGCTGTCAATAAAACCTGAACAATTAATTTATTAGTGACAATTTCTCAAAAGCTAGGATATTAGCCTAAAAAACATTATACATTCTTGTTCTATTGATGTTACCTACTATTTTCTTTTAAAAGTCATTTACTTGAGAAATGCTACTTGTTAATTGGTTTTTGAAGTCCTGCTTGGTAGAGTTTCCTTTTTTGTGTGTGAGTATACCAGCATTTTTTTTTAACATCTTTATTGGAATAAATTGCTTTACAATGGTGTGTTAGTTTCTGCTGTACAACAAAGTGAATCGGCTATATGTATACATATATCCCCATATCCCCTCCCTCTTTCGTCTCCCTCCCACCCTCTCTATCCCACCCCTCTAGGTGGTCACAAAGCACCGAGCTGATCTCCCTGTGCTATGCGGCTGCTTCCCACTAGCCATCTGTTTTACATCTGGTAGTGTATATATGTCCATGCCACTCTCTCACTTCGTCCCAGCTTCCCCTTCCCCCTCCCCGGGTAGAGTTTTCTTCTGTGAAATCCTCAGTAGGATAAAACTAATAAGGAGTTATTTTAGCCCTCAAATAAATTTGTGCGTTGAATTTTGAAGCAAAATCCTCAGAAATCACCCTAGTTTGTTTAAGCCGAAAAGAAACTCCAAAACTCAGCCTTGGGTTCAAAAAACTGAACTTAGCCCCTTAAAATTACGTACACTTAACATTTTCGACCTCTGTCCTCCTCTGGAGACCCCTGAAAGTATAAACAGCCCTGCTGTAATGTGAATAGCAAGCAAGGTTGCCAGTTGTAGAGACTTCTGGTAGAGATGAGCCGTAGGAGGGAGCAAACTAGTTAGAGGGAAGGAACAAGAAACCAGGAGAAGCTATAGGGAGTGAGATAGTGTTAGGCTTCCAGATAAATCGTATATAGCATAATAACATAACTAATATATCACAAAAATAGATGGCCATTACTATAAATCTACTGATGATTTATATTTTGTGATTTCTAAGTCAGGTATTGACATTTGCTCCCCAAGTGGTGAAGTACTCTAAGTTATTCTTATGCACATGAGATAATACATATGAAATGTACAGTAGAAGTGTAAGAGATAATGTAAACTGTATGATGCCAGGGACCATTATCTTTGTTCACTCTTAAGGTCTCAGCACTTAGCATAAGGCTTGACAATGATAGGTGTTGGATAAGTATTTGCTAATTGAATAAAGTTATGTATTGTAATGTAACTATTTCATAACTCTATAGCAGGGCTATCTAATAGAAATATAATGTAAGTCATAAATTAATTTAAGATTTCCTGTTAGCCACATTAAAAAGTAAAAAGAAACAGGTGAAATTAATTTTCATAATATATTTTATTTAATGCAACATATACAAAACATTATTGTCTCAGCATGTATTAGTGAATGACTTTACATTCTTTTATTCATATCAAGTCTTCGATCCACCATGTGGTTACACTGGACAGCACAGCTCTAGGAGTATTTTGTATGAAATGTTTTTTCCTTTCCACAGAACTTCTTTTGTCTTTTTTGATAGTCTCTTTCTAAATGTCTTTTGAGTCCAAATACAGAAGCACATATGTCATTGAATTGCAATTACTGAGTTGGATTGAAAGTCAGGATACCTGACTTCTTTCGTTTGTACAACTTTCCCCAGATGGCTCTGCCTCACTCTCTTTCCCTGTTTGTAAAATGAGGGAGAATGTGCTATCATCTGTTTCATTTGATTAGTATAAATTATGTCTTTGAAACACTCTTAACTACTCAGACAAGACTATTACAAAATAGATTTTTAAATTATTAGTAACTTGTCATAGCAAATCTCAGTATAAAAACAGAAGGAAAAAGTACCCATGAGACTACTGGTGCGGAGGTTCTGTTACCTCCCACACTGGAATAAGTTACAATGAATGAATCAATACAAGATGCTCTTGTAACATATTGAGTCAGGAGAGGTGACTAGGTCTGCTCCAGAACCAGATTTTAAACCTCTGATCTATTTAACTATTGCCTTAACTAATTTATCCTTCAGTTTTTGTTTGCATGAATAACCAACACTTCTTACATAGGCATCCTTAAATCAAAATCATGAAATAAGGTCCTTTGGAAAGAGAGGGTGGGGACTGATTAAGTGCATTTAAGTGGGGAAAATAAAGCAAACATTTAGAAAAGTCTATCATCACATCCTATAGTACAGGATATGTACTATATAGCACAATAACTCATTCTTTTATCCAAACCAGGGGTTGCAGTGGTTACCTGGTAAGCAGTTACACATAGCCAAATATAGCTAAATCAAATACATAGCCAAATCAAATAGGTATCTCCTTATAGCCATATCCTTTCATTAAAAATAATAATAGGGCTTCCCTGGTGGCACAGTGGTTGAGAGTCTGCCTGCCGATGCAGGGGACGCGGGTTCGTGCCCTGGTCTGGGAAGATCCCACATGCTGTGGAGCGGCTAGGCTCATGAGCCATGGCCGCTGAGCCTGCGCATCCAGAGCCTGTGCTCCGCAACGGGAGAGGCCACAACAGTGAGAGGCCCGTGTACCGCAAAAAAAAAAAAAAAAAAAAAAGTAACTTTAAAAAAATTATAGATGAACATCCTTTGGCTTTTTGCATAAACATAACACACTTTACTGATGACCTTAGCAAAAATTTCTGGAGTCATGTAGTAGATTGTGTGGTGGCCCTCAAAAAGATGTTCACATACTAATCTCTGGAACCTGTGAATGATACCTTATTTGAAAAAAGAGTTTGCACATGTAGTTAAGCATCTTGAGATGAGGATATCATCCCAAGTTATCTGAGGGGTCCAAAATTCAATGGCAAGTTGTCCTTATAAGGGAAAAGCAGAGGGTAATTACAGATAGAAGAGGGGAAGATGCACAGAAGAGGTGGAGGCAATGTGAGGCATGGAGGCAGAGACTGGAGTGATGTGGCCACGAGCCAAGGAATGCTTGTAATCACCAGAAGCTGGAAGAAGCAAGGAACAGATTCTCCTGAACCTCCAAAGGGATCGTAACACTGCTGGATTTGAGGCTTTCACCCTCCAGAACTGTGAGAAAATAAATTTCTGTTGTCTTAAGTCACCCACTTTGTAGTAATTTGTTAACAGGAAACTAATATACAGTCAAAAGTAAAAAGAGCTGTGCTTACCTTTGTTTTGTATCATGCATTGTGACTCTCAGAGACCAGACAGCCCTTCCTTTAGAATTCTTATCCATTCTGAGAAGTATCAGAGGAAGTGTCTTAATACCCTCAAGTCTGAACAGGCCTAAGAAGTAGCTTGTATTATGTAAGATACATTGTTATTGTCTCTCAGGTCGTTCTTAAGATATAGTTTATATTTAGGGGAGAGGGCAAGTGTAATACTGATGGGATAGACCAAGAGGTTTTGTCTCATGAGGGTGTGATTCCTTCCACTTTCCCTATCTCCTTTACTGGAGCCTCCTCTTCTACCCTGTATCTTAAAGTTGGAATGCCACAGGGCTCAGTCCTTACCCTTCTTTATGTATTCCTCTGGGGACTTCATCCATGCTTGTGATTTTACCCACCTTTCGTATAACAACTCTTCCCAAAATTTTATCTCTAAGCCAGACTTTTTCCTGAGCTCCATGCCTGTCATGTGGGTATTTGGCTGTACATTCTCACCTAAGATTTAAAGGCATCTCAAACTTAAATGTCTGAAAATGAGCCCCTGCTCTTAGCTCCTCCCTAAACTTGTTCTTTTCACAGCCTTCTCCATTTCAGTGGACAGCAGTTTCAGCCTTCTGGTTAATCAGGGCAAAATCCTCTTGGAATCCATCAGGAAATTCTGTCAGTTCTAGTTTCAAAAGATATCCTTATGCCCGTCATCATCTCTCTCCTAGAGTATTGCAGTAGCCTCTAAACTCTTCTCCATGTTACTGTCCTTACTTCTTCCTTCTCATTCTATTAACACTAGAATTATCCTTTTAAATTATTCAGATTCTAAACTGTCTCTGTTTAGAAGCCCCCTAAGTTTTCCCATCTTGCTTAGGATAAAAGCCATAGTTCTTACAGTGGTCTATAAAGCCATACACAACCTGGTCCCATAACATTCTGACCTATCTCGTATATTCTTTGTTTTGCTCATTTCCCTCTGGCCACATTCTGGCCTCTAGGCTGTTCCTTGAGCATACCAGGCACATTCCTACCTTAAGGCTTTGCAGTAGCTGTTGCCTTTGCCTTGAATGCTCTTTCCCCAGATTTCCTCATGGCTAACTCCCTTCAAGTCTTAGTTTAAATGTCATCTTTTCAGTAAGCTCTGATCACCCTTTAAAAAATTGTAATCAGTGCCACACGTACACAGACTCTTGATTACCTATACTCTGCTTAACTTTTTTCCCACATCCTAGCAAAGAATCACAGTAAAATATTTAGGTGAAGTATTAAGAAAATTGTAAACTTCTATATAAAAGTATGAAACAATTTTTAGTAGTTTATCTATAATTACTGACCTAGAATGATTTGTGGAAATAAGGCAGGTGTTGGGCCTTGAAAGAAGAGTAGGACTTTAAATAAGCAGAACAGAGAAGGTGGAAAAGAGTATTCAGGCAGAGACAAAGACATAGGAAACATCATGGAGGTGAAACTATGTTTTGTTAATATATTTAACAAGTAGACCAGTTGGCTAGAGTGTGTTTTTATGTAGGAGAATGGTGAGAGACTAAGGTAAGATTGCGGAATGCCATGCAAAGCTTAAAGTTTGTTTACCTGTTGGAAGCAAATGGATGTTTGTAAGCAGAACTTAACACAAGGCCAACGTGATAATTCAGAAACCAGGTGATTAATGAAGGTCTTGTGGAGGAAGTAAAGTAGTAGAAAGAGGACTGAGACTTTGGCTCTGCCACATTAGCTGTATGGATAAATCAAATAATCTCCAGACCAGCACTATCCAATAGAACTTTCTGCAGTGATGGAAACATTCTTTTTAATACTTTTTATTAAAAAACAAACAAAAAACAGCTTCCAGAAAAAATGGTAAGGAGAAAATTAGCCCAAACACTTAATATTTGTAATTGTACAAATAGTAGAATTATTCAGATTAGTGATGAAACTGGTAAAATTTAGTTTGCACAGATAATACTCATTCCACTGGATTTACTAAGACCAAAGAGTACACCAACACTGTACAGAATTTGGAGGTATTTTTAAAAGAACAGAAAGAAATATTAATTGTCCACTTTTAACCCTAGAGTATGGTATGTATTACAGCTGTCTATATATTTGTATATTAGAATCATAGTCTTTTAGAACTAAGGGGCCTTAGACATTACCTCATCCAATCACTTCAGCTTTCAAATAAGGAAGTTGAAATTCAAGAGGTAGACAGACTTGACTACTATCAGACTAGGTTAATATTTCCCTTCTGTTGGTGTATAGCAATGAGTATTTTAACCAGTTCAAAAAAATTTTTTTGACAGTTGGATATCTTTTTTAAACCTATTTAAAAACTTTTTCATGTCTCTGGGCCCTGTTAGCATACCCATCGTTTTGCACCATGCTTTTCCTACCTTTTCCCTATTGGTGTATTGTTTGCCCTTTTGAACAAAGAGTGCCTGGAATGGACTAGTCAAAATGTTTTAAATCGTTTTTCTTTAATTGGAAAATGGAATGAATAATGCTTTTTCTTTCTGCAGCAGCTTATTTTTGTAATGGATTGAGTAATGAGTATTATTTGTAATGAGTATTATTAAAACCACATAGTACCATTCTATTCTACCTCCCAAACAAGAATAGGCTTAAATAGATAAATGTAGCAGGTGTATGTTTGTGAAGCTGTTTAAGAACTATCTCTTTGGGGAGGCTTTGTGGCATATGGGAATAGTTTATTCTGAACTTTTAGTTTATGTTTCTAGGCGATCATAGAAATTATGTTAAGGATAGAGCTCAAGGTAGTATATTTGAGTCTTGATAAGCATTCACGTTCCAAAAAACTTGCTGGAAACTGATATGTGCCTATGTTAATACTCTGTTGAGTTACCTCCACCTCCCCCATATATAAAAGTAGTTAAGTTGAAATTATTTACTCCATTTTTAATATTAGATGACTTGTCATAGGTTTGTAGCTGTATAAACATAGCAAGGCTGAAAACTATATTTATGTTGGAGAAATTCGTGTACTATAATGATGCATTCCAAACTTGCAAATGGCTAACTATTCTGATGACATTAGACAAGCCATTTCAGAGCCAACAGTTTGTTTCCTTTTATTTCTAACCTTAAGCATGATAATCTCTTTTTAAACAGTTTTATCCAGTAAATGGTTCAGTTACATTTGTGCCACCTCCTCAGATATTTGTAATAGTTATAGCTAATATTTGTTTTGTTTTGTTTTGTTTTTGCGTTACGCGGGCTTCTCACTGCTGTGGCCTCTGCCGTTGCGGAGCACAGGCTCCGGACGCGCAGGCTCAGCGGCCATGGCGCACGGACCCAGCCTCTCCGCGGCATGTGGGATCTTCCCAGACCGGGGCACGAACCCGTGTCCCCTGCATCGGCAGGCGGACTCTCAACCACTGCGCCACCAGGGAAGCCCCTATAGCTAATATTTGTTAAGTGATTAATATGTCATGCTGATGCTGGATTCTTTATATATTTTATTTAATCCTAGTAATAATCTTGTGGACTGTAGATTATTTATTATTCCTACTTTACAGTTGAGTAAACCGTCTTAGTAATTTAACGCAATGTCACACAGCTAGCTAATAAGTGACAGAATCTGAACTTGAACCCAAACTTTGTGACTCCAAAGTCTGTGCTTTACTGTCTGAATAAAAAGATGCTATCATTACCCCATATTTGTAAAGTATTTTAAAAATTTCCCGTCCAAGCTACTTGTAAGTTATTCCCTCATTTTATCTTATCTTGGGTAAGATAGTTGTGTCTGAAACAGACAACCCCAAAATCTCAGGCGGAACACTATAAAAGTTAATTTCTCACTCACACAGAGAACCGTGTGGATGACTCAGATATCCCAATTCCTTCCATCTTGTGACTCATCTGTCCCCAGAGGCCTACTTGGAGTCAATCACTAAAATTACTATATTCAGCCAGCTAGTGAGGGAAGAGAGAGAGCTCAAAGGATGATTGAAAGGATGATTTAGGGGCTAGTCCTGGAAAGGGCGTACATCATTGTACTCACATTGCACTGGCCAGGACTGGATACATGGCTGCATCTAGCTGCAAATGGAAAGAAAATGAAACAGGTGGGTATAAAACATCATCTCTGCCACAGATGGTACAGAGAGGTTATTGCTGAACTAAAGCCACAAAACCACTTGGTAGCTATCTGTAGAACCCAGATTTCTTAGATCTTAATATAATAGGCTCATGTTTCTGAGGAGACATTCCAGTAATTAAAAGGCTTTTCGGTTGTATTTGTAGCACCGTTGCTGACTCTTTCTCATTGGGCATCAAACATTTTACTTTTTTGTGCCTGTTACATTTTAAATAGGAATATTGTTATTGGCTTACCTTATAAGGAATGATAAACTTAAAAAAAAGTTTTTCAGTGGTAATTGCCATTTTAAGTGAAGATGACATTATTGCTTTATAACATCTTTATATTTATACTCTATTGTCCTTTGAATATACAAGTTAGCCTTTACTTGTTAGATTTTGTTTTTTAAACATGTGATGGGTTATTCTAGGCTATCTACATACCTTATATTTATTCTTGCATTCTGAATCTGAGACACTTGTTTAGGGATGAATGTTGTTTTTTAATGTTCCCCCAAACTTTTTTGGAAGGAACTGCAACTTCAGATCTTAAAGGAATAGAAGTATGTTCTAACTGAGCTAATAATTATGAATATTGTACTAATAATGTAAATTAGTGAGAACAGACACAATTTACAGAAACTGATGGTAACTTTTACTGGCAAATTAAATTCTGCCATCTCAGCAGTAGCAGTTAACTGTTTGTTATACTTTAGACTCCTTGGAGAATCTCTTGAAAGCTATGGATTCTATCTCTAGAATATACCTATATTCACAATTTAGTATACAGTTTTAGAAATTTCATGGATTTCTCTGAAGCCTACCCATGCACTAGCTGCTATTTTTAAGCATTTTTATCCTTCTCCAGAAATTTATTGTCGTGCCTATTATATTTTTACTTTAACAGACTGTATAAAGAGATGTTTAATAAGTCAGAGTTTTTATAAGATTTATAAGGCGAGTCTGTCTCCTTAATATTATTTGGACAGCAAGAATTATGCCCAGAGCCTGCACTGCTGCTGTAGCTGAATTTCCAGCTATATTGGGGAATAGATTTATTAGAGGAAAATATGACATTTCCACATTTGACATTGACAAGATGAATGACATAACTTAAAATAACTTTAAACATTTAAATAACTTTTTTGAGCAACATCAAACTTCATTATAATGAACTTTAGTGATTTATCACTGTTCAGAGAAAGCTGTATATGAAAATCCAAGTAATTTAATGCCTCAAATTTCTCTTAATGAACTTCTTGTTCAGATGTACAAAGGTCTGTTTATTTGGGGCCAAAATTAGCTTGTGTGCAGATACATCATTTCTAGTACATCACTTCTAGTTGTGGTCTGATCAAAGGATGGCTTATGATAATTAATTCTGTTTTTTGGTAATCAACTACTACCAAATTGTACCTAGGCATATTTAAATTTGTTATGTTGTTTGCAACTCTGTATATAGGAAATGCTATGGAAGATAAATAGTTCCTTTTTTCAGTGCCTTTGGAACCTTTATTTAACACTAGAGGAAGAGCAAGGCCAAAAAAGTGAATTAAGTTTCAAGGATATCCCCCACTGTTTATTTACCATATTTGTTTCTGAAGTTATGCACAGTGAGCTAAATTAATTTTCTCTGTACTAGATCATTTGGTCAGATAACTAGTGATTCTTCTTTGTACAACTTAAATTGTCTGCTATTTATTATGCTAGGAAACCATTGTCACTGTGAAAAATAGAGTGCTGTCAGAAGCACATATGTATAGTCTTTTAGAAAAAAAGCTTTCAATGGGATATTGATAAATATTTGTTCAGATTATGGGACTATCATATATGCTCAAATATAAAATCAAGTCTTTTTTCTTTCAAAATTATGCTTATGAAAAAAGGGAATCACTTCATTATAATTTTTTTTTTTTTTTTTTTTTGCGGTACGCGGACCTCTCACTGTTGTGGCCTCTCCCGTTGCAGAGCACAGGCTCCGGACACGCAGGCTCAGCGGCCATGGCTCACGGGCCCAGCCGCTCTGTGGCATGTGGGATCTTCCCGGACCGGGGCACGAACCCATGTCCCCTGCATCGGCAGGCGAACTCTCAACCACTGCGCCACCAGGGAAGCCCCTATTATAATGTATATCCTTGCCAACTCACTAATATTACTGTTTGGGGAAGACATAGTCTGAAATGTCTTTATTCAGTGCTTGGTTAGGATACACTAGAATGAAAGTTCCACAGAACAAGGGCCTTGTCTGTCTTGTTCACTATTATATGTCTACCACCTAGAAGAGTATTTGGCACATGATAGGCACTGAACATATTTGTTGAAAGAGTAAATGAATTAATGATTATAAAGAATAATGAATTAATGCATGCTTAAGCTAAAATTTCCTATGACAGCATCGTATACAGATTCAAGAATACTGTATCTCAGATCCTTTGGTAAAGGTCTCCTTTGGAAAACCGCCAAATGTTTTCCCCCCAAAGTGTATACAGCTTTCCTCTTGAGGAAAAGTTCATGCAGCACAGGGAAGCTGAAAATCAAGCAGAAAACTAAAGTCTTACTGGCCTAAGGTGTCAAGGGATGGAATTTGGGACTGCCAGAATGGCTGGAAATTGAGTGGATAAATCCCAGAAAGGAGGGAGTTGTAGTAGGATAGCCCTAAAATCTATGAAAAAACTCCCCTGAAATACCCAGGTGACCCCTGAACTCTGCAGAAAGATTCCAAGGAGCTCAATGGAAAATAATAGCAGTTAGGCTGAAAAAGCTGACTAGAGATTTCACCTGCTACTCTCTGCAGGGGAGACAATTTGGTGTTTGATTCCCACCAAATTAAGGGGTTTTAAACATTTGTGCCCAGAGACCCATTCTAAAACATAAAACCAGCCTCAACAAGTTTGACTTTATTAGCCAGTGATTTAACTGCCAGGTATAATAAAAATCCTCACTTTTAGGAGCAGATAAGAAGCTGTAAAAGTCTCTACTGCATAACATCCACAAAATCCAGTTTATAATAGACAACTACTAGACATGTGAAGAATCAGGATAACATGATTTAATGTCAAGACTATCCACCCCAAAATGGTAGCTGACCCTAAAATTAGCAGAATTAGCAGACTTTAAAGCAATTGTAATATATTCAGTGACCTAAAGGGAGATGCATGATCATCATGACTGAATAGGTGGGCAATTTCAACAGAGAAATAGAAACTATAAAGAAGAATAGACAGTCTAGAACTGAAAAGTACAATATCTGAAATAAAGATTTTACTGAATGGATTTAACAGCAGATTGGAGAAGGAAGAGGAAAAAGTTGATGAACTTGAAGCTAGATCAACAAAATTTGCCAATCCAAAGAATGGATAAAAAGATTACAAAAAATGAACAGAGCCTTGATGGCCAGTGGGACAGTATTAAAACTAACATGTGGGGCTTCCCTGGTGGCGCAGTGGTTGGGAGTCCGCCTGATGCAGGGGACCATGGGTTTGTGCCCCGGTCCGGGAGGATCCCACATGCCGCGGAGCGGCTGGGCCCGTGAGCCATGGCCGCTGAGCCTGCACGTCCAGAGCCTGTGCTCTGCAACGGGAGAGGCCACAGCAGTGAGAGGCCCGCGTACCGCAAAAAACAAACAAACAAAAAAACTAACATGTGAATAGCAGAGAGATAAGAGACAGACATAGACAGACAGTAGGGTAAAAAATATGTTCATTGAACCCCAACTAGGATAAATAAAAGGAAAACCACATCTAGGCATATCTTAATCAAACTGCTGCACGTCAGAGATGGAAAGAAAATGTTAATGCAGCCAAAGGGGGAAAAAACCCACATTACTATAGAGGAATTAAAATATCAGTGAAGGATGACTTAATCAGAAATGATTGGAGACCAGAAGACAATTGAATGACCTATTTAAAGTTCTGAAAGGATAAAGCTATCCACCTGGTATTCTATATTCAGAACAAAATATCCATGAAAATGAAGGTGAAATAAGGACATTTTTCAAATAAACAAAACTTGAGAGAATTCATTGCTAGGAAACCTGCAACACCAAGAAATGCTTAAGGAAGTTGTTCAGGCTGGAGGGAAATGACATCAGACGTCAGATGAAACTTGGATCCACAAGAAGGAATGAACAGTACCAGAAATGGTAAATATGTCTATAAATAGATTTTATCCTCAGAAAATACTTTGTAAGCATATAAAGCAATGAAAGAAGAACTTGGTAGATGTGACTAAATAAACATCTTAAACTTCTTCAAAAATCACAAAATTAAAGGGCAAATATTAAGAGGAAGTAAATATGAAAGGTTTAAAATCAAAGAGGACCATTAATGTTCTAGTGTTAAAATGGGTAAAAAATATGAACAGATAAATCATTGAAAAAATAAAGAGGGCTGTAAGCGTGAACAAACGTTCAATTTGTTTAGTAATCAAAGAAATGGAAATGAAAGTACTTACTTTTTTTTGCCACTTAGAAAAAGCTATTGAAATGATATAGGGTGTTGATGAGAATTCAGAGAAGTAAGCACCTTTCCAGTTGGTGGGAGCATAAATTGGAATGAAACAGTTCGGTAGTTTATTTCAAGAACATATTTTGGAAGTCCATACCACCTCGGTAGCAAGAAATTCATACACCAAGAAGTAGCCTACCAAATTAGGTCAGAGGTAGGTAGAAAGGAGATCATTATTCAATAATTGGTGTTGAGATAACTAGCTAGCCATTTAGAAAAACTCAAATTTTGATCTCTACTTAGTCCTAACATGAAAATAAATTGAAATGGGTGAAAGATGTAAGCAATAAACAAAGCATAGAAGTACCAGAAAGAAACATGAGGGAATTTTAAAAATATAATCTTGGAGTGAGCAAGATGTTCCAAGACAGATATAGAATCCAAAAGTCATAAAGAGAAAGATATGTGAATTTGAACACACACACACACACACACAAAATTTTAAATTCCTACGTTGGAAAATTACCATACAGTTTAAAAAAAATTTATTTGACACATAATAACAAAGTTCCTTTACACAAAAGGCCTTATACCAACAGCAGGATATGAACATGTGGTTAGTTCACAGAAAATGAAATGTGACTTGGAAACATTTGAGAACCACATATAATACCAAATATATAGTCATTAAAATTTTTTCTTTATTCCTCATCTTCTCTCAACCTCTCAACATAAGTATATATGGCTGAAAAAGTTTAATGGCCTGTTATGCTTTTGTAATATAAAATAGTATTTTAGTAGCATCTAAAATAGAAAGTCTCGTTTCTTTATGTTCTTGATTCTCACTTGAGTATGAGATAGCTCAGGCTTCACTAGTGATCAGAATTAATGATCAGTAGAAACAGTGCTGGGAATCTCTGTACCTATTCCCTCCTCATTTCAAACAAAAACAAGTTTATACTTAATCCTCTTTCCGTTCTCTTCAACAGTGCTATTAAGTGTTTTTGCATTCTACTTTTATTACATTCATGTTTTAGAGGTGCTGAACATCTGGGTGTCAGACGTCAGTAAAAGAAATTGAAATCAGAAACTGTAGGTACTCTTTGCTCTTATACTTAGCATTTATCAACACAAAATTATTGGATTTTCTCCGTCTTTTTACCTTTGTGAGAAGTAACAGAAGAAACCTAATTTTAGCTGAATAACAGGCAGAAACAGATATTCAAGAGTATAATGGGATTTTCTCTTGGTAAATTAATTTCTTTATTGTTTATAAACTTTATTTTGCCTAGCCTTCTATCTCCAGAATACCCTTTCATGAGTCTTAAATCACATAGGCTTGTGGGTGGTTAATAGATGCTACTAAAACATTTGTAGGTAGGAGATGTTTATTGGTTGAATATTTTAAATCTGTAATTCTTGAAGTTGTATAATGTCAAGATATTCACCACGTCTTATTTATCCTGTAGCACAAGGGTCCCAACACCCCCAATCCACGGACCACTGCCAGTGGCAGCACAGCAGGAACCGGGCAGCACAGCAGGAGGTGAGCAAGTGAACCTTCATCTGTATTTACAGCCACTCCCCATCGCTCGCATTACCGCCTGAGCTCCACCTCCTGTCAGGTCAGTGGCAGCATTAGATTCTCATAGGAGCGCACACCCTACTTTGAACTGCGCATTCGAGGGATCTAGGTTATGCGCTCCTTATGAGAATCTAGTGCCTGATGATCTGAGGTGGAGCTGAGGCAGTGATGCTCGCGCTGGGGAGCGGCTGCAAATACAGATTATCGTTAGCAGAGAGGTCTGACTGCACAGAGACCATAATAAATCAATTGCTTGCAGACTCATATCAAAACCCTATCAGTGAGTGGCAAGTGAAAATGAGCTCAGGGTTCCCACTATGCACTATGGTGGGATTCTGCACTATGGTGAGTTGTATAATTATTTCATTATATATTACAGTGTAATAATAATAGAAATAAAGTACAATAAATGTAATGCACTTGAATCATCCCGAAACCGTGTCCCCACCCCCATCCATGGAAAAATTGTCTTCCACGAAACCAATCCCTGGTGCCAAAAAGCTTGGGGACGGCTGCTGTAGCGCTTGTGGGGTAAAGATTCTTTTCACAGTTTAAAAGCTGGATGTAGTAAGGTTGTATCACTTAAAGAGAATCTTACAGCAATAACAAGCCAAAAGCAAAGATATGAACAGAATCCTCAGTTCCTCACTTCCACTTATGTGTGTTCTGCATCATTATTTATATATATCCAGTGTTTATTAGGCACCTACAATGAGTTACAAGTTGTATTAGGTACTAGAGATACAAAGCTTGTCTTACATTTCACTTCAGCTAACATTTAGCATAGTGCCAGGTTTTAGCACGTGCCAATTTCACTTTCTTTTCATAACATCTATTTGAAGTAGGTGGTATCATCCATATTTTGTAGTGGAGATCACAGACTCAGGAATGGACATTATCTGAGATTTTATAACTAACAGTGGCTGACCAGGTCTTGACTCCCAAATTCTCTTCTTTATACATCCAGACTGGGTGTTTTTTATTTGCCCCTCCAGATCCACTCCTCATCCTTCCTTGACTTTCTCTGTGCCCCAGAGGAGGTTGACCTAGTCTAAGGACTGCCTCACTTGGGCTCCTTTGTTGGTTTCTGATTGGATTTAGCCAGTGTGAGGCATTGGTGGATATTGGAGATCCAGAGAAGAGAGAAGCTGGGTATTTATTCTTCCAGTTGCCATTGGACAGCTCTCTCCCTGCTCCTTCTTTGAGAAGGCTGGCAGTGGCTTCCTGAAGACTTGCCATCCCTGTTGGTTCCTTTAACCCTACCCACACCTTTGTAAATGAGCCCTTCAGTTATCTCTTTGAAACTGCTTTGGTTTTTTGCCAGGACCCTGACTGATACATACAGGTTTTCAAACATGGGCTACTATTTTGTATGGATTTGAGCTTTCTAACTGTTTTTATCTATCCTGTGTTTATAAGTTGAGCATTTAAAATCTGCAGCACATTTTCACGTCAAACAATATTGTAATTGTTTATTAGGTGCTTCACCTGGAATGGTCAACTTCCATAATTTTTACGAAGAATAAAAAATAGCATGCTGCCAAATTAGATGTATTTTATGATGCGTCAGTACGAAGTTACCAGCACTTCTACTACATCTTTGGTCCATAAAGCTTTGACACGTGGTAGAAATACCTTTGTTGTGGGCTATTCCTATTTCTTAATTCCATATTCCTCAAGAGGTACAAAAAAGTTCGAATCAAAGAGATCTTGACTTTAAAGAGGTATAAACACTGTGGGCTAGAGAAGGTTAGGTAAGCAGGTTCACGTCTTTGTCCTTCATACCAGTCTCAGGTGCTGGTCTTCAATTTAAGTACATAAAAAGGTCAGGAGGTGGGGCTCCTTTGCCAGTGATAAAAACTAATTTTTAAACCAGTTTCTTCAGGGGGATGAAAGTGTGTAGCAGCAATTGGCAGAGAGTCTTCGTTACTTGTTGGAGTTGTGCTAGACTGGGAAAGAGGGGAAAAGAGAGCCATTTCTCATATTTTAATTAGCAGGTGATTGGAATTTCTTGTGACATTGGTGTTAAGAGAATTGCCTCCTATATGATTTTAGATACTTGGTTGAAAATACATAATATGGGGTCTACTTGTATTTTACTCTCCTTTCTGTTTCACTAAGCTCTTCTAGCATCTGCAATTACAGATCTATACTTTTATTTATAGGGGAAAGGTATCCCCACTAAGCCAACAGCCATAACATCATGGAGGCCAACCTCAGTTATCTTTTTCCCCTACTACTTTTCTTCATGTTATCGATGTGTTGTACTTCGACAAATCCTTGTGATAGTAAATCAGTTTAAAGAATATCCAAAGTTGGGGATTATTAGGAGTTGTATATATTTCAAATTATATCATGAAGTACATTTACTGCCTCTCCTGTTCCTGCTCTGAAATGATGTAAACTACTCTAGGTTTTTAATACATAATTTATTTTGCATTTGATCCAGTAGACCTCATATTTGTCTTTGTATACTTGGTGTGAACTAATTGGACGTTTTAAAAAGTAGAACATGTATATGCCTAGGAGGCATGACAGTGAAATAACAAGATTTTTTCTTGTGCTTATGAAATGGTATCATCACTTCAGTGACATTGTGTCATTTTAAGAAATACTCATTTGGTATTTATTCACAGTGTCTATGTTCCTGACTCCATCTTGGCTGTGTGTGGTATTAAAGAAATCACAAATATTCAAGTTCTACATTTAAAACCTTACTAAACCATTGAAGGTAATCAAGGCAGAAAAACAAGTGAACACTAAAAATTTCTTATCTGAGTTATAAAATGTGAGTACAGTTTAGTTAGGAGGAGAGAAAAGGGAGTGGCATTTCAGACGGGGGAATGGCTTGAATAAGGCATGGAATTGAGGGATAGTTAAGACCAGCCCTAGATGATATGTAAAATATAATTGTCTTTTGTTTTCTGAGACAATTTTTGATATACTGATAGTGACTGGAGTTGTTTCATGAAGGCAGCTGCAGACAGATGATGGTACTGAGGCTGAGATATCAGAAGACCTGAATTTGACCCTGAACCCTGTTATTTCCTAACTGTGCAATATTTACCCTCTCTGCACTTCAGTTTTCTCATCTATCAAATCAGGATAATAATACCCATTCCATAGGGCAATGAAGTTTAAATCAAAAGTGCTTTAAAAGCACTTTAAAACTCTACTGTGTAGTGGTATTATTATATACAACGTATTTTCCCTTCTTTTTCCAACCAGGAACCCAGCTTTTTGTTTTAGAACTCAAATAATATTTTTGTCTTAATGGTGTGTGCATTTATGAGGCCAAACATAACAATAGTACTTACAGATTGATACAGTTGATAGTTTAAAAAGTTGAGTTCAAAAAGAATAGTACTATATTAAATGATGCAAATAATAGATTTTTATTTTTCATTGGAGAATAAAATCAGCTTTTTCTAAAAATAAGTTTCTAAATCACTGAAAGTTTTTTTTTTTAATAATTTCACACATTTTTGTCATCTGTTCAAATTGGCAGAATTTCTGTAGTGCTTTTTTTGGTTTTTTGGTGGTTAAGGGTATAGTCTCAGAAATCCAAGTTAGTTTACTAGTTTCTAAATGTTTATGCAAATAAACAGTTTGATTAAAAACTCTTTGTTGTGGGTGAACCATATAATCTTAATTTCATATACCACTAGAATAATTAGGTTTAGTTCTTTACTTAATACTCTTGAGTCTCTGATTTCCCATCTGCAAAGTTAGACTAAACTTTATGTATATGGCTAAAACTTGTATATTGTAAATCACTGAGAGGAGGGGAAGGAGGTACGAATATGTCCACACTTCGGGGTGGTGGGGTGAAATATTGACTATATCTTTTGAATCTGCTGTTATGCAGGGCCTCTTATTAATCTTGTAGGTGGCTTGCAAGATGGCTTCCTTTCTTTTTAAGATGAATTCTGTAATAGCCTATAGTTTGTCATAATGTCTGAAAGACTCCCTCTAAATCTGGTGAAAATGGACTTGGCTGTTTTCAAGAGTTGTAGTAACAGAGACAAATTTAATATATATAAGTTTATAACTATTGGTTTTGTGATATATATTTCTTCTCCAGACATATCGCATTGAGTACAGAGACCCATGTCTATCTTGTTTATGGTGGTAACCTCAGGGTTTAGCACATGCTAGGCTTAGACTTTAACTTTGAAATTAAGCCAAAGTCCCCTTGATTGAGGCATTCCCAATACTGTTGAGTCACATGCTTTTAGACACCTTTCGTGGATTTTTTCTACAGGATAGTCATTAATTTATGTGGGTTTTTTTTTAAATGTCTCTCTTATCTCTATACATAGGTTTTTAAGTACTACCTCACTATAGCCCCATAGGCTGAAAATGACTATAAACTGAGGGTTTTTTTTTTTTTAATGGCACTTTTATTTTTAGTACCTAAACTAATGAAAAACAAGGAGCCTTGTTTTGGAGGCCAAGCCTATAGAATTCTGTTTTTAAGTGAAAGTGTTTAGCAGGCTCTCTTTAGAATTAGTGGTTCTTGACCAGCGTGTGCAACTAAATTACTGAGGAACATTTTCAAAATATACAAGTTCTGGACCACATCCTCAATTTGATTGGGTAGCTCTAGAGTGGAATATGTTTTTTGTTGTCGTTTGTGGGATTCAGTTAACTGTTTTTTTTTTAAACTATACACAATAGATGCTCATGGTACAATTGTAAACTATGCAGAAAGCAGAAAGTGAATACTAAAGATTATTCTCCCCAAGGTAGCCATTGTTAATGGTTTAACATTTTTCCAGAAATTGTGTAGGTACATGTAAACCTCTGTGGGTGCGTTTGTTTCCACATATGGATTCATACTATACATACTATTTTGCAGTTATTATTGTTCACTCAGTATTATGTAGCGAGATCTTTTCCTTATCATTACATGTAAATTGTGGTTGGTTCCTTTATTTTTACCAGTTCCCTGTGGGACAGAAGTTATTTCCAGGTTTTGTGTGGGGCTTGTTTGCCTTGTTTTGTTTTGTTTGCTTCTATCAACTAGGCTGCAGTGAGTTTCCTTGCACAATATTTCTTTGCACACTTGTGTCATATTTTCTGAAGGATAAATTTTACATGTAGGATTGCTGGTCAAAGAACAGTTCCATTTTGAAGTTTAATAGATAGTGCCAAATTGGTTCCCCAGAGTTGTGCTGATTTGCAGTCCTCCCAACAATATGTGAGGTGCTTCTTTCAATACACATTCACCAACTCTTTCAACCTTTGTCAGTCTAATGTGTACAGATGGTGTATCTAGTGTTTGAATTTTCATTTCTTTAGTGTTGTTGAACACTGTTTCCTATCTTCCTAATTTTTGTAATTCTTTTTCTCCAAACTGCCTCCTTATATCCTTGCTCATTTTACTACTAGGTTGTACATCTTTTTCTTACTAATGTGTAAAAGCTGTTTGTATACTAAGGAAATTTGTTCATTGTTATACATGTTTTACTAATTTATCACGTCATCCTACTTTATAGTATTTTTTGCCATATAAAAATATTAAATTTTTTAGTATTCAAATTTGTTTCTTTTCCTTTGATGCCTATTTGTTTATTTGCAGAATGTTTTAGAAAGTCTTCCTAAGTGGGATGACCGTATGTTCTAGTTTGCCCCTGTTATCCTAGTTTAAATATTAATAGCACCTCCATTCACTCTTACTAGGTTCTTTTTTAGATAATGAATTATATGGGTATCAAATTTCTAAAAGTGTGTTTTGAAAAATTCTCCAGCTGGTATTCATTAAATACCACTGGTTTAATGTTTTAAATGATAAATTCTTAGGACAGAATCCCCAAGATAGATTCCCTCTACAGTTCTGTTCATTGATACATATATTGAACCCTGGAGTACAGAAAGCATTTTGAGATGCAAGAGAAAATAATAACTATAAAGAAGAAAATATGCAGAAATTTTTAGTTCATTTACCATCACACTCTATATTTCCCTCAGAATTAAGGGAATATGCTGCAGATGATGGGAAAATATAAACTGATAGACATGAGTAAAATTTGCCTGAGTGAAATATGTGTGGATATCACCTCAGGGAGCTTGGTTGGTTTTTTTTTTGACCTTTAATTGTGGTATAACAATCACCGAGAAAAATGTATTCATCATGAGTCTGTGGGTCAGTGATATATCACAAACTGAACATAGCTTTGTAACCACTATACCTGTGCCTCTTCTTTTGTGCCTCTCCTCAAAAGGTAGCTACAGTACTGACTTATAACATCATAGATTAGCTCTGTCTGTTTTTGAACTTTATTTAAATGGAATTGTACAGTACAGATCCTTTTATGAGAGATTCATTCTTGTTTTATGAGTAGCAGTATTTTGTTCATTTTCATTGCTTTCTGGTATACCAGAATATACCAGAATGTGGAATGAATATACCACAACTTGTTTATCCATTCTACTGTTGATGGAAATGTGGGTTGTGTCCAGTGTATGGGCTTATTATAACTAGTGTTGCTGTGAATGTTGTTATGTAGATGTTTTGGTGCATGTATGCATTCATTTCTCGTGCATTCATGTATAGGAGTATAAATTGGGTAATAGAGTATCCATGTGTCCAAATTTGGTAGATACTGTTAAACAGCTTTTCAAAGTAGTTTTCTAAACTCCTACCAGCAGTCAACATCTTTGCTAACACTTGGAAATGTCAGTTGGAATTTTAGCCATTTTGCTGGGTGTGTAGTGGTCTCTCAGTGTGGCTTTAATGTGTACAACAAATGATGTTGAGCACTTTTTCATATTCTTTTGTGAAGTGCCTGTTATGTCCCTCACCCATTTTTCTATTATATTGTCTGCTTTGTCTTGTTGACATCTAAGTATTCTTTCCATATTCTGGATACTGGTCCTTTATTAGTTTTATGTGGCAAATGTCTTCTCCCACTCCCTTAATACTGTCTCTTCATTTTATTGTAGTCCAATTTAACAATCTTTCATTTTATGGCAAGTACTTTAGTATGTTTTGTTTAAGAAATCTTTTCGTTGAAATATTCTCTTCTATCAACTCCTAGAAGCGTTATGATTTTACTTTTCACATTTAGATCTATGAACCATCAATTGATTTTTATGCAGGGGGTTAGCTATAGGTTAAGTTCCTTTTCTCTTCTCAGATGGGTAACCAGTAAAACAGTACTATGTTGTTTTTGTTTTGTTTTTGACAAGGCCATTCTTAATGCTCAGCAGTGCCACTTTTGGCAATAAGTCAAGTATCCATGTGTATATGTGGGACTTTTTTCCTGGACTGTGTTCTGTTCCACTGGTCTTTGTATCCATCTTGGTGATGTACCACACTGTCTTCCTAATTACTGTAACTTTATAATGAGTCATTATATCTTGCAGGGTAAGAGCATACCCCGGCCCACCCCACACACACTTTGTTCTTCACGATCGTGTAAGCTCTACTTAGCCATTTGTATTTGCATGTCCATTTTATTGTCAATTTTTTTTAAACTCCTAAAGGCAGTGGGAATCATTGAGGTTTGAGTGTGATAAAAATCAGAAGTTTTGTACAAGATTTTAAGAATAAGGTCAGCTCAAATCTAGACTCTTAAGATTAAGTAATATCCTTGTTATATCAGCATTGGTTTTATATTCTCTTGTAGACTACTCAATAAACTGGCCTTATTTAAAAAAATCAAAACCAAAAACTAATGGTTAAAGAACATACTTATTTGAAGTTTCATAGAGGGTTTGTAAGTTTATTAAGAAACATGCAATTAAATAATCTTGGTGTTTTTGTTTTCTTTTGTTTTTCAGAACATCTGTGATAAGTCTACCATAAATTGAACTCTTTCAAGAACTCTCTGAAGGAACCAAATAGGATTTTCTTACATCATGACTTAATCTGAATGCAAGAACAAGAAACAGGTTTTATCTCTAAATATAATGAAGGGCTGTGTGTAAACACAGACCCTGACTCAATTCTAATGAGCATTTTAGACATGAGTTTACATCGGCAAATGGGTTCAGATCGAGATCTTCAGTCTTCTGCTTCATCTGTGAGCTTGCCTTCGGTCAAAAAGGCACCCAAAAAAAGAAGAATTTCAATAGGCTCTCTGTTTCGGAGGAAAAAGGATAACAAACGTAAATCAAGGGAGCTAAATGGCGGGGTGGATGGAATTGCGAGTATTGAAAGTATACATTCTGAAATGTGTACTGATAAGAACTCCATTTTCTCTACAAATACCTCCTCTGACAATGGATTAACTTCTATCAGCAAACAAGTTGGAGACTTTATAGAGTGCCCCTTGTGCCTTTTACGGCATTCTAAAGACAGGTTTCCTGAGATAATGACTTGTCATCATAGATCTTGTGTGGATTGCTTACGACAATACCTAAGGATAGAAATTTCTGAAAGTAGGGTTAATATCAGTTGCCCAGAATGTACTGAACGGTTTAATCCCCATGATATTCGCTTGATATTGAGTGATGATGTCTTGATGGAAAAATATGAAGAATTTATGCTTAGACGGTGGCTCGTTGCAGATCCTGATTGTAGGTGGTGTCCAGCTCCAGACTGTGGGTAAGAAGATTTTGTTTGATTTTTCTTGAGTTAATTTTTTTCTCTGTGGATAAAATAAGAATTTGCTGACTGTTACGCAAAAGAAAAATCTTAACATGCCAGGTAATTCATTCATTCAGTAGACAAAAATATGTTGAGTATGTACCATGTGTCAGGGACAATGTTAGATATTAAAGGCAGGAATCTTGTCTTACTCATTTTCATATTGTCTTTGCATCATATATTCACTTAAGACTGTTTTCAGAAGAAAAGGATAAGGTGGTAGAGTGCAGGATCTAGTCCTATTGATTTTCCCCATCCATTTGGAGAATTTTTATTTTGTTATAATAGATGAAATGATCAGACATTTTGTTTGTTTGCTTTTGGTGGGGGAGTCACTTGTATAAACTTAAAGACCCTTTTGAAAGGCACCTTAATGGGTGCCACAGTATGATGTGTTCATGTGTTGATGTGTTCTTGAGACACAAGATCTAGAGGTTATGTAATACTTCATTTGCCTCAAGTTTTTGAATTACAAATACCATTTTCCCAATATTTAAAGTAAAATAATTTTGCTTGTATATTTGGTTATTATGTTAACAGCAGCTCCTGTTAATAGAGTATTTACCATGTATGGTTGTCAGAACTAGAAAAAAATAGTCATATGCTTTTCACGAATAAGGAAAGCCATAAACCCTGGATGAGTTTAGCATACCATTAGTAAGCCAGAGATTATAAATAAGAGTTTGGGAAAACCCAGAACTTCCAAGATTATCTGGGTATAATCAGAGACAAGGCTGAAATGTGAGTTTGATTTATCAAATGACAATTTCAGGACTCTGTCTGATCAAATCCATTATTAAAAACTTATTGAGCAGCATATTTTCAGATTGTATTTAGTCTATGAATTCCATAATTTTAAGTGAGAAAGGTAATAGTATGTTTCTAGCCTGTGCAGGTTCCACCAGTTTTCCCAGGTATCACTAGCACTTGACTGTCCACCAGGGATTTCTGTGAAACATAAAGCATTAAAAATATTAGATTATCTAATTATTTAACATTTTATGAATTCATTAGTTGTGTGAAGGACTTGGAGGTACTGTTCAGTATCACATTTGTATTATGATCTTCTATATTGCAGGATGCTTGTACTGTAACATAAATAACAATATATTAAAGATACTATCTAAACTGGGCCAAGGTTGGCTGTGCTTCCAGGTGTATGGTAGAAGCAGACTCTGGACCTGTGAAGGGTTAAATTCTCAAGAAAAAGATGGGAAGAAAAAGGGATAATGAACAGTGCCTTTAAATAATTTGAGCTAGAGAAGAGCTTAGGTACGATTGTATCACTCTTGATCCTGTGGACCCCTGCAGAATATTTTTACTAGTGCAGGTGTGCACATTCATTAGAGTAGATTTCAAGTTGATTACAAATTTTAGGTTTAAAAAAAAAAGCCTTTTGCAAATCATTATAGCAAATATCCCTATAGCAAGAGTTCAAACAGAAGTATTTTGTATTTCATCTGGACAAAGTGTGATTTTCTAACTGTCTTTCATGGAACCCCAGGATAAGAGGTGTTTCACAAGTTCCTTTAAGCATTTAATAGCTTTAAAAGAAAATGTGTGAAAATGATGGAACAAATTAAAAGGAGGCTTTTGTGTCAGAATCTGTGAACAGGAGAGATTGAGAGAGTAAATCCAGGGGCACAAGCTTTCTGGTCACTAAATAGGTATGTTCTCTCGTGCTGGGTTGATGGATCATGTCATCATAGTGGATAATATCAACACTATGAAGCTAATAGAACACAATAGATAGGGCTGACATAGATTCTCACTTGTATAAGAACTTGATTTGGGGACTTCCCTGGTGGCGCAGTGGTTAAGAATCTGCCTGCCAACACAGGCAACACGGGTTCAATCCCTGGCCCAGGGAGATCCCACAGGCCGCGGAGCAACTAAGCCCGTGTGCCACAACTACTGAGCCTGCGCTCTAGAGCCCGTGTGCCACAGCTGCTGAAGCCTGTGCACCTAGAGCCTGTGCTCTGCAACAAAGAGAAGCCACCGCGATGAGAAGCCCGCACACTGCAACGAAGAGTAGCCCCCACTCGCCACAACTAGAGAAAGCCCGTGTGCAGCAACGAAGACCCAATGCAGCCAAAAATAAATAAATAAAATAAATACAAATAAAAAAAAAAAAAGAACTTGATATGGGGGGAAGAATGCCAAACCAACTGGGAAAGGATTGATTATTCACCATATAGAATTATTTGAGGGGAAAAAATTAGATTGTCACCACATGTAATAAATTAAAACAAAATCAAAACAGATTACAGAGGTGAGTTATATAAATAAAAGGACAAAATTAAACTAAAAGAAAATAGATTGATTAGCTCACTTACTGCTATATTATTTAGTAAAATTGAACACACATTTACCCTATAACTTAGAAGATCCACTCCTAGTTAAATGCCTCAGAGAAACTCTTCACTTGTGTGCCAGGAGACATCTAGTTAAGAGACATGTTTAAGAATGTTCATAGGGCTTCCCAGGTGGTGCAGTGCTTGAGAGCCCGCCTGCCGATGCAGGGGACGCGGGTTCGTGCCCCGGTCCGGGAAGATCCCACATGCCGCGCAGCGGCTGGGCCCATGAGCCATGGTCGCTGAGCCTGCATGTCTGGAGCCTGTGCTCCGCAACGGGAGAGGCCACAACAGTGAGAGGCCCGCATACCGCAAAAAAAAAAAAAAAAAAGAATGTTCATAATAGCAAAGAAACAAACAAAAAAGTTCATTAACAGTAAAATGGATAAATACATTTAGTTTCATGGTTACCTCTTGTGAGGAAGAAGAAGGGATGTGAACTTCAAAGGGGCAATCAAGGAACTTCTAAAGCCACAGATAAACAAGGTAACCATAGGTTCTGGTTTGCCCAAGATAGTTCCAATTGATGCTTATTGTACTGGTGTAAATTTTAATAGCATTACCTTTCTTTTTCAGTAGTTCCAGTCAGGTTGTGAATTATATGATCACCCTACTGATACTATTCTTAACTTGTGTGGTAGATTGAGGGGGTATTCATTTTATTATTCTTTATAAATCCTTTGGTATATTTGACATTTCTCAGTAAATTTAATTTTTTTTCATAATCTCATACTCTTAGGTATTTTGCACATTTTCTTATTGAGACATCATTGTTAAAAATAATATGGCTTAAGTATTCTAAGTATTTTGGAGAGGAAGACATGGATGTGAGCTCAAGTATAAAATAATCTTAAAATAATAGAAACACCTACTTTAATATATTCCTTTATTATGAAAACCACTTGATTGTTACATAAGTTTAACAGAGAATTAGTCATGATTAATTTGGCTATAAATTAATTTTTGGTTTTGGTGGTTGTTAGCCTTACGCACAAAGGACAAAGAAAACATGTCACAGAGATTAATTACTTTATGTATTTTCATTTGTATTCAATTTATGCTGGCTCACTAGATTAGTAAGAGCATATTTTATATACTTGATTACGTTATAGGTTTTATGGTTGTGTTACTTGGAAAAGATCACCCTCTGACAAAATTTATACATATGCTTTGAAAACATAGAATACTGCATAAGACCTCATTACAAATTACAATTGTACTTAGCATGAGCATGGACAGGCCTGATTTTGAATCTCTTATCCTATCATGTTTTAAGGATTGAGAAGGTTTTTAATGTTATTGCTAGCATAATTCCTAGCACACAGTAAGGTTTTTATAGTTCTTATTTATCATTCCTCATCTCCATTTCTGAAGTTTTGTTTTTTTAAATCAGACAGTTCTTCAAATATTTACTGCACCCGTGTGTGAGGTACTGGGGATTTTTAATAACTAACAAAAGATGAAAATCTCTGCCCTCTTGGAACTTATTAAAATCTTTGGATTCACAGAGAGAAATTTCTTATTTAAACTCTATTTATTACTGAAATCTGGCACAGGGGATACTGGTAAATATCTGACTGTTTGACAGTTATTCATAATGCATAGCCAGTAAGTATGTACTAGGGCCACAGGCATGCGTGTAATATTTTAATCCCTTTCATTGTACAACACACTTGAAAGACTTTTTTCCAGAAATGCTAAATGTGAAATTATGTTTTCCTCTTGCTTTTGATACTTACCAAAATGACCATTTTCTGTATCTGACACCAATTTTACTTAAACATGTAGTTTAACACACTGAGAAATATTGCCCTTAACTCAGAGTAGAAAGAAAACCTGACCTGGTTTCTATTTGAGACCTCTGAGGGTTTCTGACCTAATAGTCTTTCCACTCTTCTGAGGGCCAGGGCAGATTAAGCTTGTTTAAAGGACAGTATGTGTTTCTGAACCCCTCTTGTGAAGGGGTCTAGGAGGCCAAACGTGTGTGCTGTGATTTAACCAGGGTGAAGTTATCTGGACTGCTTCTAGAACATGCCAGTCTATACAGGTTCAGAGAAAAATCTGGCCATGGCTGAGGAAAAGAATTACAGTGAGGGACATGTAGGAGGGGAAGCATAAGACCTGTCTTGGATAAAAATATCTATTACCTCTGCCTAGGAGGCTTAGTTTGTACATTGTCTAGGCAGATAGCAAAAACCTGGCATCTTGGTTTCTGTCATCACTTGTTTCAGTTGGCTAAGACTACCCTTCTACTAGCACACATTATCCATGTCATCTCATGTGAGTGCTTCTGACTTTACTGGGGAGCTTTGAATATGCAGGAACATTTATTATACTAGAATATAGGTAATGATTTAATATCTGTGAGCCCCTCAAGAGTAAAAATAAAAAGTATTTTTTTCTTTATAACCACAGGTTAACTGCATGCTCAATAAAGAGTTATTGAATGAACAAATCTGAATATATGTCATTAATGTAAATCATATGTCTTAGGAACAGTTAATAAACCATTTTTAAGCAGTGTGCTCAACTATAATCAGGTTTGTTAAGCTTTGAGCTGATTTACTGACATTTAAATGGCTCTAAATAATAACTTACTCTGGTGGAAGATACTGTTCATAATGGATACTGTTCATAATGGAGTGGCACCATAGGCTTAGGAACTAAGGAACATGTATTTTTAGAATTTTATTCTATCTATATGACTCTCATTCCCATCCTCCAAAGAAGGGTTTTAGCCATAACTTGCCCGTCTTTTGACATGCTGGAAATGCTTTTATAGGCTAACCTTTTAGAGCAGAGAGCAGGTCCAACTTTGATTTTCTCCCGAGGAAACAAGTACATGTGTCTGAGAAAACAAGAACCGAGTTGATACATAAGACCCAGGAGACATATCAGCTTTCTTTTACTAATTAGCTAAAGAAGTTAGCTTTAGATATGCATCCCAAATGGCCTAACACTCCACCCTGAAATTAGACAGACTTCTGCAAATAATCTGGGCGGTTCTCTACAACCGTGGACCTCCCCTCCCCTACAGCATGTACTGGAAAGCAGAACAGAAAGCATCCTCTCTAGGAAAGGAGATCCTGAAAGGGGGAACCAGGAGATGAGCCTCACTTTGTCTAGACCGTCTCTCAAATATATTAAGTCACTCCTTTTCCACAGAATAATAGTAACTTCTTGCTAATGGAATCATGAGCCTATTGATTTGAATATAAAACTTGACTTTTCCCCTTAACTGGATCAAGTAATTTTGGTATTTCTGATTATATTTTCTTTGTTCTTTAAAGGCTGTGTTAAAGCTTTGTGCTTTTGGGGGAAAAGTTATCTTGGATTCCTGGATAATCTTTCTTTTCTTTTTTCTCATTTTTTAATTAAAATTATTATTGGGCTTCCCTGGTGGTGCAGTGGTTGGGAGTCCGCCTGCCGATGCAGAGGACACAGGTTCGTGCCCTGGTCCGCGAGGATCCCACATGCCACGGAGGGGCTGGGCCCATGGGCCATGGATGCTGGGCCTGCGCGTCCGGAGCCTGTGCTCCGCAACGGGAGAGGCCACAGCAGTGAGAGGCCCGCGTACCAAAAAAAAAAAAAAAATTTTTTTTATTGAGACTATTATATCTTTCTTAGGATTCCATTTCATGTTTGGTGTAGTTTGTTCTTCTTACTTGTTCCTTCAGGAGGAATTTGCTCTAGGCAGAGTATACGACCCTAGTTGGTATTCCTACCTCCTCAGTGCTAATTTGTGGAACTCTAGTACTGTGAAACACTCCCAGGAAATACATGTCATGGTCAAATAAATTTGGAAAATAATGTTTACTATATATGTACATTACTGGTATGTTAAAAATTATTTTAGCAAATCCTATAGTAAAAAAACAAACAAAAAAGTACTTTAATTTTGCTTAGCATGTCCCTAACTTGACCATTGAGTTCTTTCTTAGTATGTTTCACCTATTAACAATCCAACAAATAGAAAATATTTCTGGAAAAACTGCCCTGTTTCAGTCTCTTTCTGTCTTTCCCACTTTCTTCCTTTCCCTCCACTGCTGCTAAGTAGAAAGGTTTAAACATTTCAAGTAACTAGAGATCTTCAGCTGAAAAATAGAGACAGAAAGTAAGACCTGAGTTAAATAAGGGATCATAGAAGGAAATGGAACTATCTTCTGAACCAAGATTTGTGTACTGTTTAAGCCAGAGATGTTTAGTTAGCCAACTAGTATTATTCAGTTATTTCTGTGACCTTCTACTGAGCCTGTTATTTTCTCAAATAATACCTAATGCATTAGAGCATTGAAATTTTTCTTTAAAGCAAATATTTTGTATTTAATTTAGTTTTACCATTTGCTTCCATTATAATTTGAGATTTATAATTTCCAGTGGAAA
The DNA here is from genome assembly GCF_025265405.1 of Mesoplodon densirostris. Taxonomy (NCBI): domain Eukaryota; kingdom Metazoa; phylum Chordata; class Mammalia; order Artiodactyla; family Ziphiidae; genus Mesoplodon; species Mesoplodon densirostris. The sequence continues at coordinate 58,075,083 of NC_082673.1, read as the reverse complement.
ATAAGTTTGGCTCTCACACAATGAAAATCATCTTCAAGAGTCCTGGCATTCTGTTTTCAAAATATGTGAATGCTAGGTACATTTAATTGCTCAATATATTATATAATAGAATGTGCTTAACACAGTTACTAAGATTGAATGTGTATGAAAACGGAACACTTACATAGTAAACTCTCAATAATTGTTAGCATAAGAAAAAAGTTCTAGAAAAAATACCCTAACTTCTATAGTTATCAAAATTCACAGTCATGAAAATATTTGGTTAGTATTGTTAAAGATAATCCTGTTTTTCTTTGGAATTTGCTTAGATTGAATGGGACTTAAATGTTTAGCTCTGGAGTAGGACATCTTAGCTTTTCTATTTAAAAAAATACTGCAGAGTAGCATAAAACAAGTTTGATGTACTTTATCTCTAACATTTGAGTACATATGATGTGCTTGTAAACTAATTCTCTCTTTTCCTTCCCTCTCTCCTCTCTCTTTCTCTCCTCTCTCTTTCTCTCTCCTCTCTTTCTCTCCCTCCCTCCCTACACACACACACATTGTTTTATTTAAACAACATAACTTTTTGTTATTACTAATTTTTAAAATTTTTAATTTATTATTTTTGGCCGCGTTGGGTCTTCGTTGCTGCACGCGGGCTTCCTCTAGTTGCGGTGAGCAGGGGCTACTCTTCGTTGTGGTGTGCGGGCTTCTCATTGTGGTGGCTTTTCGTGTTGAGGAGCACGGTCTCTAGGCGCGTGGGCTTCAGTAGTTGTGGCTCGCGGGCTCTAGAGCGCAGGCTCAGTAGTTGTGGCGCACGGGCTTAGTTGCTCCGCGTCATGTGGGATCTTCCTGGACCAGGGCTCGAACCTGTGTCCCCTGCATTGGCAGGCGGATTCTTAACCACTGTGCCACCAGGGAAGCCCTATTACGTCCTAACTTTTGAGATACATCAAAACCTACGTTTTCACAAAAGCCAAGTGGCCAGATGTTTAATCAGTATTCAAGGTCAAAGTCAAATATCACCAGTGATGAACTTTTGAGATACAGGAATAAATATAAAATTTTATTTTAAGAATTAATTTTTAAAAATTAGCCATCATATTAAATGTTTGACATCATGATGCGGGAATGGTAATTAACTAATTAGCTAACATGTCAGCTGTTAGTTTGCTCCCGGTAATTACACTGCATATTTTAAAAATTCTAAATAGATATCTATAAGCAGTCATTTTCAACAAGCTTAAGTCTCTAGACTCAAAACTTTAAGTAATTTTCATCTTAAAGCAGTTTATAAAGCTCTTTGGAAATCTGATTATTGAGAAGAAAATATGAGTCCTCAGTTTTTTCACCATAACCCTTCATGTTTTTCTGAATATTTTGCCAAATTTTGGAACTTGAGAAATTTTGAAATGGCAAAATTGACATTCTGCTTTTAATTCTTCTTGTCAAGATGTGAAGAATTCCCTAAAAGGGCTTTTTCTTGAAAGGCTATCTCTAGATAACCTAAATCACTAACTAGAAATTAAGTCAGTTCTTAAAAGTTTTGCTTAGTGATATACTAGTACACTGAACAGCCTCTACAAAGGTTAGAATTACGATATAGCCAAATTTCTGCTAATCTACCTCATATTTTTATAAATATTTGTTTTCTCAGAAAGGATATTTTCTTCCTAGATTTATCTAGTTAAAGCAATCTCGATGTTCATATTTACTGTAAATCTGTTTCCCTATTTAATTATTTGAAAGTTCTTAAGCTTGTGTCTAAATTTGGCTTTCACAATCATCACTAAGAATTACTGCATTTTATTCTTGCAGCATGGTGTACATTTATACTTCAGTTGTCAAGTAAGATTTCACCATATAAAGCAGTAAGATTTTTACTTTATGTCTAGAAAGGCTATCGGTGTTTATTTTAAAATGAATATTCAGATATTAATATTCAGTCTAAATGACATACATTATTTAAAAAGATGTAGAAATGTCATGGTCATTAATCAAGCATAAATGCAGAGGTACTAGAAATGTCACTGAAGCAGTCATTTGCTTATTTGGCCTTCTAAAGGTCAAGGCCAAAGCTGAAGCTGTTTTTGGCTGAATACTGAGGCTAAGCCAAACTTTAGTGAATCCCTATTTTATGTTTGGGAAAACTTAGTTGTAGGGAGATTGTGTAACTTACATAAAATTATACAGGTAATAAGTGGTAGAAGTGGAGTTTGGTAGTCTGAACTTTTCTTCTGCTTTTATAAATTGTGACTGACTTAAAAAAATAGATGGTCTTAACATAGTCCCCTACACACACACGGGTTTCCCCATTCTGTCTCTCGCCTTCCCTCCTTTTTTCAAGAAAAAGTAGGATAGAGAAGAGGTTCAGAAGAGAATGCCATTTCCTTTTCACTGAAATTACTACTGTTATAAAGACTGCTTTAGATTATAACTTGGGAGAAAATAAAGAGTCTTTCAAGAATTGTTTTCTTTTTATTGAGACTGCAATGAATAAGCTGTCAGGGAAATGGAACTTTTCTAGATTACCCTGTGTTGGTTTAAATTGCCTTTAATTCAGTCGTGTTTGAACACATTTATGATAGACAATGGTAATTGGAAAATGGCCTATCAAAAATAAATTGGAATTTCATATGTAAAATTTAAGTTTAAAGGGTGAGATACTAAGGAAGCAAGAGGTCCAAAAATTGGAGAAACTTCCTTACTCTTAACATTTTGCACAATTTAATAGATTATCTTGAAATTCAATAAAAATCTCTGTTACAACTATTATTTAAATTTTATTCCAGTAAGAAGAGGAGCCCTGAAAAACTCCCCTAAATTTCTAGGCAAAATGTTTGATATTTACAAAAGCCTCTTATGCATAGATGACTTGTTTGTGTCTCTTTCAAACACTAGGCTTTTTTAATTGAAAGTTTTATTGAGATGATTGTAGATTTATGTGTAGTTGTAAAAAATAATACAGAGATATTCTGTATATATCCTTCAAACAGTTTTCCTCCGTGGTACCATTTTGCAAGGCTATAAAGCAATATCACAACTAGGATATCGATATTGATACAATCTACCTATCTTATTCAGACTTCCCCAGTTTTACCTGTATTTATTTTTGTGTGTGTATTTATATACCATTTTATCACCTGTAGGTTTGTGTATCCATATCCACCACCATAGTCAAGGTACTGAGCAATTCCATCACAACAAATATCCCTCATATTGCTCTTTTTAAATACATCCCTCGCTCCTGCCTGCACCTTGACCCCACCCCATTCCTAACTGCTGGCCACCACTGATCTGTTTTCCATTTCTAAAATTTTGTCTTTTCAAAAATGTTATATAAATAGAATTATAGGGCTTCCCTGGTGGTGCAGCGGTTGAGAGTCCGCCTGCCAATGCAGGGGACATGGGTTCGTGCCACGGTCTGGGAGGATCCCACATGCCGCGGAGCGGCTGGGCCCGTGAGCCATTTCCGCTGAGCCTGTGTGTCCGGAGCCTGTGCTCCGCAACGGGAGAGGCCACAACAGTGAGAGGCCCACGTACCGCAAAAAAAAAAAAAAAAAAAAAGAATCATAAAGTATGAGACTGACTTTTTTCACTCAGCATAATACCCCAGAGATTCATCCAAGTTGTTAAGTTTGTCAGTAGTTCCTTTTTGTTGTTGAGTAGTACGCATGGTATATATGCATCATAATTTGTTTAACCATTCACCTGTTGAAGAAGAACATCTGGGCTGTTTCCAGTTTTGGGGCTATTACAAATAAAGCTGCTGTAAACATTGGTATACAGGCTTTTGTGTAAACATAAGTTTTCATTTCTCTGGGATAAATGAGTGCCCAGAATTTATTTTAAGTCAGAAATTCTTAAAGTGCCAAAAATATTAACTCAGAAAACAGATATTAGTCACAAATCTGCTGTTCTCAGGTTTTTTTTCTGAAGCAAAATAACAAATTTCCTGATGGAAAACTAAAGTTTGTATACCTTTTATTAGGAGATTGGCATCAAAGACAACTTCTGCCATGCATCTTAAAAACAAAAATATGAGAATTTATGCATAAACACAAGATATTCACAAAATGTATGAATTGGCCTCATTTACCATTAACTGATAGGTAGAGCTGATCCATAGTCATTATAATTTTAAATAGGTAATTTTTTTATCTTTCTGATTTTAGCATTAACAAGTAGTTGTAAAAATTAGAAATATGTAAGTATATAAAGAAGAAAAAACCCTAATACCAGGGAAACTACTGTTAAGACTTTTGGTATATTTCTTTTTAGTCTTTTCTATGTGCATATAATACTAACTTAATAGAATTTTTATAAAATTAGGACTAGGCTATATATACAGTTTGGTGTCCTAGTTAAAAGTTGAAAGTTAAGTTGAAAATTAAACTTTAATAATTTTTTTAGGCATTTATGTGTCTTCATTTGTGAACTATTTATTTTTTCCCCATTTTTATATTGATGAGATAGATAGTTTTAGGGTTTATGACTGTTAGCTCATGCATAAATAGAAAACTTTTTCAGGAATAGCATATAAATTGGATAGTATTTTTACTTAATGAGTATCTCTTATTTTACATCACATTTTAAATCTTTTTTCTTGTTCTTTAAAGGTATGCTGTGATAGCATTTGGATGTGCTAGCTGTCCAAAATTAACTTGTGGGCGAGAAGGCTGTGGAACAGAGTTTTGCTACCACTGTAAACAGATTTGGCACCCCAATCAGACCTGTGATGCTGCTCGACAGGAGAGAGCCCAGAGTTTACGTCTGAGAACTATACGTTCTTCGTCCATTAGTTATAGTCAAGAGTCTGGAGCAGCAGGTATTTACATCTAACTTCTTTTAGTAAATATTTGACACATATAGAACACCAGTTATTTTAATTTAAAAATGCAATATTCAGTCCCTGTATCCTTTCAGTTTTCAAAAGTGTTTTACGTGTTAGCATTTCTGTCCCAGAAGCACTCATTCTTTCTGTAGAAGAAAATGGTATTGAGTTGGAAAGATTTTATTGTCCAAAAAAAAGGAAGAAAGGAAGTGGCAGTGATGATTTATATAACTGATAGCTGAAGATGGTCTGAAACTGATGTTTATAAAGGTGTTTTATGCAAAGCTTAGCAACTATTTTAAAAAAATATATTAATTTTGAATATATTACCCTTAGAGATTATTTCTCATTGTATAAATATCACCCAGTTACAGATTTAAAACAGTATTTATTTTTGGAACCCTTTTCATTTACATGTTTTGTGAAATACAATTTTTATTTACAGATATTACCAATTCCAGGATCAGGGATTCAGAATCATACCTTAGTGAGGAGTACACTAAGAACTTTGTGTCTTTGGCTAGGAATTTAAAAATTACTTGGAGGGGCTTCCCTGGTGGCGCAGTGGTAGAGAGTCCGCCTGCCAATGCAGGGGACACGGGTTCGTGCCCCAGTCCGGGAGGATCCCACATGCCGCGGAGCGGCTGGGCCCGTGAGCCATGGCCGCTGAGCCTGTGTGTCCGGAGCCTGTGCTCCGCAACGGGAGAGGCCACAACAGTGAGAGGCCCATGTACCGCAAAAAAAAAAAAAAAAAAATTACTTGGAGATCTATACATGAGCAAGCATATACATCTCATAAATCTTAAAAAATTTTTTAAAAGTCTGACCATCTTAATGTTCTTTGAATAAAAATTCAAAAAAACTAATATTTCACATTCATAGAATTTTCACTGTTTATTGGAACTTCAGTCATTTTTAGAAAAATATTAACTTTTTTCATTGATTATAAAAGGAAAAAACTTGGAAAATACAGAAATTTATCAAGAAAATAATTTACATTCCTACCAGCAGTGTATTAAAATAGTCATGTACTTTATGCTACTAGAAAAAAAAGTCTTAATACTTAAAGTTGAATTTAAAATTAAATAAACTTTAAATTCAACACTTAATATTTTATACAATGGACATGGATTTTCTTGCTTGTTCACTGATTGACTTGTTTTATTTCCTTTCCTAAAGATTTGGGGTAGAACTCCAAAGGTATTAATAATAATCTGTAGGTATTGGTTCAGAAGCAATTCAGAGAGGACCTGAGTATACCTAAACTGTCCTCTGTAGAGTCAGCTATAGCTATTAAGTGGTCCCCTTGGAAATGATATCCCTCTTCTCTAAGTGGGGATGGATATTTATCGCTTACAGGACACACAGACATATAGAGTAGGAGAGTGGACTCTGGAATCATCGTCTAGATTCGAATTCCAGCTTCTTCACTTATTCTCTGTGTGACTCTGAGCAAGTTATTTGCCTCATCTATAAGCTAAAGATACTAATAATACTTAAGTCCATAGGTTGAAACATTTCCTGGCTCATAGTAAGTGCTCTGGCTATATGAGATAGGGAAACTTAGAGAAACCACAGTCCCCTGCTAGAGATTTGCATATATCTGAACCATCATTAAAGAAAAAAAAAAAGAAAAGAAATGACTAAGAGATGACTTTTGTTATTAATTTTAAAGTAAACATCATGATTTAGTCACATCCCAATGAATGTTGGTCTTCCTTATAGTCCTCGTGGGGGATTTTATGTTTATTTAGCAGTGCTGTCCTGGAATGCCTTACTGGTCATAACCCTTATACATTCACTTAAAATTATCCCTTTAATGTGAGTTTGATTTCTGGGGATAACCAAAAGTTCCTTTGCAGCTAAGTTTAACACCTAGTGTAACATACCAAGTTGAATCACTGGTTTGGTATGGATCCAAAGTAAGATGTGCTGATATGATCATGAGTGTGACTTTTTATATATATAAAGTAGCTTTGAAAGTAATTATGAAAGAAAAACTTCCAAATGATTTGGGTTAAATAGTAGCATTGCTGGAATAGCCTCCCTCCCAAGGTGATTATTTTAAAAAATAAACTTCATTTGGAATTTTTCCATGTTGATTTAAAAATCTTATCTCATTTTTCTGAAAATATAAGGTACATGCATTTCCACCTACAGTGTTCCAAAAATAAAGGCTCTCAGAACAAAAGTTTAGTGGTAGTTTCCTTGATGTAATCTATAAAAAAATTAAAACCTTGAACTTGGCTTTTCACTGACTTGTGGAAAGACCAAGAGGAAAGGAAACTACCATCTGAAATAGTTTTATTAATTCCTGTTGTTCTAGGTATTGTGGTAGTTTTTGGTCTCTCATTATCATGATACATTAAAAGATAGTCTGCACTTTTAATAATAATTGCTTGGTATAATAATAATAATTGGTTGGCTATTTCTTTCTAATCAGTTACCTGAAGTTAAATAAGTATGCTTAATTATATGGTACATTAAATAATTTCTATTATGATTATATTTGTCTTTAAACTCTGACAGTATTGCATCTACATGAGACTCTTATAGCTACCAGGGAGTTAACACACTTTGAGTTACTGCATTTTAAATGAAACACATATTTTTCATTTTTGTTACCATGTTTCTCCCCCTTTATAAAAATATATTTAATTGGCTCAGCTCCCCACCTACCCCTATCCCCTATTACTACCACCCCTAAAGATAATCACTGTTAACATTTTGTTGTAAGTCTTTATAGGCAATGTGGCAGGGGCAGGGGAGTTTTAAAACAAGTTTTGAGAACATAATATTTGGTAACCCAGTGTTTTTTTCTTAATATGACAATGGCACATATTTTAACAACAAATAGAAATACAGTAATTTAAAAAGACAAAAGCTTTGCCAAACACTTTAAATAGAAATGGAAAACTTTTTTTTTTTTTTTTTTTTTGTATAAAGGAGCTGTGGATTAATTGATGCTTGGGGAGTGGGGCATCATTTGACCATCTAATCATTAAAACAATTTTATTTAGGATTTTTGCATTTAGAGACTATTTTGAGAGAAATACATTATATAACGTGCATAGTAAAAAATTTTTTTCTGGTTTGTTGTTCCAGAAACGAGACAAAGCAGACAAAACAGCTTTTTGTAGACAAACAAGTATACAGAGAGTGAAAGCATGCAAGTACAAATATATAAAGAGACACATATCATTAGATTGCTTATGGTGTTAATTCTCTAACATGTAATCTTAGCATATTAAAAGGCTCTTTTATGTTTTTAGAACTATGAAGATGAATGGGAATATCACCTGTCAGTTTGTTCTGAAGATTGCATATGTCAGAGCCAAAGCCTGAGTCTTTTTACTCTCACCTCTAATTAGGATATTTACTATTTGAGAATACTCTGAAATGAGGAAGTTTATCAATTAATATGCCACTTAAGCAGAGTATTAGCATTTCTTTAATTTAATGTACTAGCTATTATATTAGCTGTAAAAGCCACCTTTTTTTCATTCATGCTTAGTGTTAAAAACATTTTCATGCAGACTTTGTGTTCTTTGGATCATTTAAATCATGACTTATGGATTTTTAAATTTTTATATTCTAGTAATTATGTGTTTTGGTCTGGCTGCATAGAGTTGTCAGTTTGCTCAAAATTGTTTGAATCGTTAAAACAGTAATTGTGAGCATCGACCAGTTCTTAAGTTAAAAAACAGCTTTGGCTAAATGAAGCACTAAGGAAACCTGAATTCACTGATAAAGCACAGGTAAAATTTGACCATAAAACTTGTAGAAAGGAAAATAGAATATAGCTTAATGCTTATCGTGTAAGAAATTGAAAGAAATACTTGAATTCAGTGGCTTGCACTATACATATCTTTTCTTAACTGTCTTATGTGTAGTTCGAAAATACAGGTGATTACTAGTAACAGTAAATAATTACTGGTTGCTATTTAAATAGATGCCGAAGTTCAAAATAGTTGCATAATTTGAGATAGCTCTTATTCTCATTCCTAAAGTTATGTACCACTTGATTGTAACTTGGCATCTTTGTGCATTGTAACCATATTACTATACATGAAGCATACCACAGCATTTGAATAAATGAATAAAATGGACGAAGTTAACTAATTAAAAACGGTCATGAGCATAACCAACAAATGGTTGCTTTAATTCTGAAACTATTTTCCATTAAGTGTTTATAACCATACAACCCTTACTTAACCTCTTACCTCCTCCCTTTTATCTGAGTTCTGATTCTTTGCAAGGCCCATCTGTCTGTTGTATGAATTAAAATATGAGAAAAAGGCTGCTTTTCTACAGATACCTGTATTATTTTTACAGTGCCTATAGTTGATGTTACCTAGAAGAGAGAAGTAAACTCATAGTGCTTTTTTAATGTAGTGCTTCAGCTTACTATCGAATTGTCACTTCCTGTTAGTATTCATTCACTAAAGGAATAGTATACAGAATATCTACATTTAATTTAAGTGGAGATGGTTGGAAAAGTCCTAGAACTTGAAGTGCTGCTCATTGAAGAAAGCTATGGGGTAGGGACAAAGACAAACTTTATATAGTTCCCGGTTTGCCTAGAGCTGCCCTTGGTTCTCATTTCTCTTTTTATTATTTTGTTATTCTTTATTCTCATTGTTCTGCTACTGTTGGAAAAATGTTTACAGTTTGAAAATTTAATGTAAAATATGTTCCTTTCCTTGGAAGGGAAAAAAAAGTGCTTTATATACTAAAATTAGCAGGCTAAAGCTATCGGTTAACAAACTATACATGTTAAGATATTTTGGCAGTGCTATAATTGATTATCTACTAGAAATTGTTATTTTTAGACCAGTCTTGTATACTAAACATGTCTATTTTCCTAATAGCTGATGATATAAAACCATGTCCACGGTGTGCTGCTTATATAATAAAGATGAATGATGGGAGCTGTAATCACATGACATGTGCTGTCTGTGGTTGTGAGTTTTGTTGGTTGTGTATGAAAGAAATCTCGGATTTACATTATCTAAGGTAAGCTTACAGAAGGGCTATTTATATCTAAATATAATTTTATATTGTAAGACAAAAGGACTTTTTTTGGAAACAGCATTATCCTTAGTATTTTTAAGCTTGGAATTTATATGATACTTGAAGAGATCTATTTTATTCTAGCTACATAAATTTAACAGGAACCCAATTATTGTGCCAGTCATTTGAGATTAATAACTAGTCAAAAATAGGAAACGGAAATTTCTTCTTTTTTTTTTTTTGTTTGGCTTTGTTTTGTTTGTTTGTTTTTTGGCTGCACCACGCAGCTTGTGGAGTCTTAGTTCCCCGACCAGGAATTGAACGTGGGCCCGACAGTGAAAGGGCCAAGTCCTAACCACTGGACTGACAGGGAATTCCCGGCTTTGTTTTTTGTTAAACTAGAAAGTTAGCATTTAATACCCCATGTAATTACGGTAGGTCATAAATATTTCCATTTAATTTTCTCATAAATTTCCTCATTTAGGCCACAAAGTGAGTTTATGATATAATCAGATAATTATGTGCCTAAAACAGGGATAAAATAAGCATATTTTGCATTAATTTACTCTTCAAAAACTAACCTACGGTTTTGAGGCTAATGGAGGACTAGGGATAAATGTTTAACCTGAATCCCAGTTATCAGTATCCTTTTAACGTAATTTATGGTGGTTCTTGCCTTGATTTTTTAGCTTTTAGTAAACTCAGAATTCAAAGAAAGGGGAAAAAACCCTCATTCCTAAATTTGAGAATTCTTTTATAGTTATTGCTGAATGTATTGTAGTAAATTGTTACTGTGATGTTTTGCAACAGTTACTTTACATTGTAATTTTTTCCTTTAGTCCATCAGGATGTACTTTTTGGGGGAAGAAACCCTGGAGCCGAAAGAAGAAAATATTATGGCAGCTGGGAACACTTGTTGGTGCTCCCGTAGGAATTGCTTTAATAGCTGGCATTGCTATACCTGCCATGATTATTGGCATTCCTGTATATGTGGGCCGTAAGGTAAAATGCTTGATTCCTTGTTAATTTATTATTTTATTTTATTTTATTTTTATTTTTTTATTTTTTTATTTTTTTGCGGTATGCGGGCCTCTCACTGCTGTGGCCTCCCCCGCCGCGGAGCACAGGCTCCGGACGCGCAGGCTCCGGACGCGCAGGCCCAGCGGCCATGGCTCACGGGCCCAGCCGCTCCGCGGCATATGGGATCCTCCCAGACCGGGGCACGAACCCGTATCCCCTGCATCGGCAGGCGGACTCCCAACCACTTGCGCCACCAGGGAGGCCCTATTATCTTATTTTAAATCTTTAGATTTAGGATTGATGGTTTTGCTTTGTGTTTGTTTTGTTTTTTTATTTGTTTATTTGTTTTGAAAGACAAAGGTCATTTTTAGTATCTTAAGTGTAAAACAGTTACAATTTTTTCATAAGGTAATAAATTTTCAGTGTTTGGCAAGCTTATATGTATGCATAAAAAGTAGACTTGCTTTAAAATTATCTGAATCTGAAAACTTAAGTACATTTGCATTATAAACTTTACATATAAAATATTAAAGAATCCACACCTGACATTTTCTCTCATGGTTATGTCCTTGTAGAGTCAGATCTATAAGGTTAATAGAGAAATAACATATGCCCTCAGGCAAAGAATAATTAGCCAATTCCTGAATTATTTCCAACTTCAATTCAAAGCTTTTTTTCTTCAGATTACTGCTATTAGTACATACACTACTTTGTAGGTTACAACAATTTTGTGAAAGTCCGAGCACCCGATACTTGCCACTGGCCTGAGTGATACTTCATTGGTTAAGCAAATAATTCTTTTTTGAAAGATTAAAGGGATAATTTACAAAGTGGCTAAAAAGTCTGCTGCTGCCTAAATTAGTAGAATATCAGAATTGAGAAGTAACCTCAGAAATTATCTAATCCCAACCGTGTACCCAAGCAGAACAAAGTATAGGAATTTTATAAAGGGGAACTAACATTTGTTGAGTTCTAACTGTGTGGTAGATGTTTTATATACTTTGACTCATTTTAACCTCACAGCAATTTATATGTTAGAATATTGAAGTTTAGGAAAATTTATGTAATTTATCTTTAGTTACACAGGAAGAAGCAGAGCTGGGATTTAAACCCAGATGCACAAATTCTTTATATAAGATCCCTGATAAATTTCAAGCTATCCATTTGGGCACTTCAGTGATGGGGAAACCACCAACTCATGAGGCAGCCCATTCTGTTGCCAGGGAGCTGTAAGTGTTAGAAAATTCTTATGTTGAGTCAGAATCCATTTCCCTTTTAATTGTTTCATTTAATTCTAGTTCTGACTTTCAGGACTCAAGACAAGGCTGATCCTCTTTCGTACAACAGCCATGTTATTTTATGTTCAACACATATTACTTTTATAATCAGAAATAACAGTACATACTATTTTTTTAATTAGCTTGAGACTGAGGACAAACATATTTATGGGCCAAATGTTTATTTCAGAAGGTAATTGTTTAAAGTCCCAAACATAATACTGATTATAATAATTTTTCATAAGTTGTCCAAAGCAAGGTTTTGCCGAAAACAAAACTATTCAGATACTTAGAAGTAGAAGGGAAAAAAAGACTGTTGTACTGCATACACCTACAAATAATTTATAGAGGAGAGATTATTTACCTCATTGTTCAGTCTTAGGTGCAGTAGTAACAAGTCTCCTTTTCTCAAACCTGTACTCAAATGGTTGCAGGTTGATGAATTAGTTTTCCATTGAAACAGTGTTCTCTGGGGTGTGTAGGGTTATAAACCAGCCCAGGAAAACCTATTAAATTGATAAAGTACCTAAAAGCTGAGCCTTTCTTTACAATAACAAATAGAAAATGTGGCACAAAATAGTAAAACAGAAAAAATTAAGTTGAACCAGAAGTGGTGGGACAACATGATCACTGTAATTGAACATTGGTGCTTGAGGATGCAGAATTATCTGGAAAACTCTTTCTCCTGGCAGCCTGCCTTTGCAAGTCTGCTCCATCAGTTTGTAGCTTTGTCTTTTTTTCTGCTTCAGTGCTGAGTTTTGTAGGAATGGGGGTGGCGAGGAACAGGTATTAGCTAGAGTACTGAAGGATAATGAAAGGTACTTTGGGAAGGTCTGCCATCTCTGCCTGTATGGACTATTTAGGAAGTGTAGAGACCCATTCCCTGGAACATACAGTCAGTTCTGGGAAACAGAATTCTGACTAGGAAATAGAAATGTTCCTTGTCCCATGCATGTTTTGCCCACCTCCCCATCCCAGCTTTTTCACTGTTTAATACATCCCATAAGATTCATTGTACTTTACAGCCTTCAAAATAACCACATAATAATGATAGGTTACTTTATTATGCCTCATCTGTAATATTGTTTTTAAGTCAAGTATTTTACTTTAGAGACTACCTGTACACTTTTGAGGCTGTTTTGAATCTGTCTTGAAACAGGGGGAAATGTACTTTATTAGCTTTAGCCCTTGAAAATCACAAGAACAAAGATACTGAGCTATTTCCTGAAGTTCATATAATATCTCACAAGTAACTTTCAAGGTGATATTAAGTTCTGTTTATTAACAACATCTGTACTCTACAAAGATGCCAAGTAGATCTAACTCCTGTCCTCTGGCAACATTATTTGTTCTTTTTTTCTCTCTGTACCCCTTACTTTGAGCTATAAATGAGAGCCCAGGATCCTGAGTCATTTGATAACATTTTTCTTCATAAAAATGGATCTGAGAAAAAAATTGATTCTACTTAGTGATGTTTGCTTATTAGTACTTCTTTTTAAGGTCAGGTTTTGTTGTTTTTTTTTTTTTTTAAAGACTGTGTAAACCTCTCCTAGGAGCCAATATTTACTAATTAGGGATCCTTATTTAGAATTCTGTGGAATGATACATTTCTTAGAAGTAATCCTGTTGATCAGACATCCAACTCATAACTATGTTGAAAATAATGTTCTTAATTCCTTCTTCTTTGCTCAAAACATGATTTATACTGTTCTTGAATAAGATTATAAGGACTACTTTTACTCAAGATTGTTTAAACACAGAGTAAAATCTATTAAATCACTGTCTTATGTAACCAAATTATTATTAAGGAGCAAATTATGTATAAGAATATGGTTTAAGAACAATAATATGTTTACCTTGAATTTGGCATCTTAACTATGAAATTTATAAGGTAAATCACTTTAAACTTCTAACAGATGTAGGTCTATTTCATTTAAATTAAGTATGTAATGTGTTTTTTCTTTAACCCATCACCCCCATTTTTCTTTCTAATTCAAGATTCACAATCGATATGAAGGCAAGGATGTTTCAAAGCACAAACGGAATTTGGCCATAGCAGGTGGTGTAACATTGTCTGTAATCGTATCTCCAGTTGTAGCTGCAGTGACTGTAGGTAAGAAATGCTTAAAAATTCTAATTACCTCAAATTTTATAGAATTAAAGTTTTGTGGAAGAATTTTGAAAAACAGCATTATATTGTTGAAGATAAGAGAGTTACTTTATTTATTTATTTATTTAGGGGCAGTTTGAGCCTACAGAAAGCCTCTCATTCTGTAACTATATTGGTTAAAAGTAATATAAACTCAAGAGCCTAGCCTTAGGGAGAGTTGGTAAATTATTAGTGGTTAATATCCCTTCCTCCCCACCAAAATACCGTTTAGAGCCCTGGCACTGAAAAAGAAAAAAGATTTACATCTTTTTTTTAACCTCATATGTGTCACCTGAGGCTAGAAGCTTTGAATCTGCTTGCATCCTTTAATAGTTGGGTAAATCCGCTTTTGGCAAGAGTTGCAGAACCCTAACACTTTTCTCCTGTACACCTTCTCTTTAAAAGACTTTCTGAAATGTGTGTTTCTGTAATTTATTTTTTGGTTTGTAATGACCAATTTAATTCCTCTTTAGGTATTGGTGTTCCTATTATGTTAGCTTATGTCTATGGTGTTGTTCCGATTTCTCTCTGTCGAAGCGGAGGTTGTGGGGTCTCAGCAGGCAATGGAAAAGGAGTCAGGATTGAATTTGATGATGAAAATGATATAAATGTTGGTGGGACAAACACAGCTGTAGGTAAGTCCTTTCAGCAAAGGAAGAAAATGTACTTACTAGTAGTAATAGCATAAGGCTGTAGGTAACATGCAAGTCAGAATTCCCATTCCTCTCTTACTAGCCCTAATAGTATTCACCCAGAAGTACATCGGGGAAATGAGCTGCTGAGGAAAGGTGAATGGATGAAAGAGGGTGGAATGGTTCTGGGTACCTATAACCTCCGATGGAAATGTAATGTCTTAGAAATTCTAGACTTTTAATCTTTAATTTTGTGTAAAATGTTACAAATCAGTAATAAAAGGACAGAAGAGAACTGCAGTTCATAAAAGAAGAAATGCAGATGCCCAATGAGTAGAAAATATCTTTAACCTAATGTTATTCAAAGAAATAGGAATTATAACAAAAACTGGAACATATAAAGGCCCTCATAGACTACCATTAGGAGTACAAGTTAATAAGCTTTTTAAAATGTGCATGTTCTTTTTAAAGAAATTCCCACAGTTCTCGTTAAAGAAATTGTCTTAGGGAAGTACAGGCATACCTTGGAGATGTTGTAGCTTTGGTTCCAGACCACCACAATAAAGCAAATATCACAATAAAGCAAGACATGAATTTTGGGGTTTCCCACTGCATATAAAAGTTATGTTTACACTGTACTGTATATTAAGTATCTACCTTAATTTAAAAATACTTTATTGCTAAAAAATTTTAATCATCATGTGAGCCTTCAGCAAGTCATAATCTTTCTGCCAGTGGAGGTTCTTGCCTGGATGTTGGTGGCTGCTGACTGATCATGGTGGTGGTTACTGAAGGCTGGGGTGGCTGTGGGAATTTCTTAAAAGAGTGCGCACATGCACTCCTCATCACTCTCACTGCCTTTTACTCACTCCCCTTTACTCTGCTTTATTTTTTCTCATAGCATTTATCACCATATAATTTTATTTATTGCTCTCCCCAACTAGAATGTAAGCTTTCTGAGGGCAGGTTGTTCGTCTCTTTGATCCGCTGTGTCCCTAGTACTTAGAAACAGAGTTGGGTTATATAATAGGAACTCAAATATTGGAGCAAATAAATAAATCCTCCAATATAAAGCCTGTGAAAAATACTGTAAGATTGGAATATAGTGGTATCAGGTCTTGAAATAGCTTGTAGACAGTCAGAACTGTGGAATATATCAAGAAGTCAACTTTTGGCCCATTCTTATTGACCTAGAGAATACTAAGCTCTTTAAATGACACCTTTATTGAAAACTGTCACATAATTTTTCTCAAAGTCAGCTAAATTCTTCAACCATCAGGTTCTTTATAGAATTCCTAAATCTCGATTTTCTTATAAAGTACAGGCATACTTCATTTTATTGCACTTTGCAGCTAATTGCATTTTTTGCAGATTGAAGGCTTGTGGCAACCCTGAGTTGTCAGATGATGGTTAGTATTTTTTTTTAGTAATAAAGTATTTTTTAATCACTGTATATACATTTTTTTAGACATAATGCTCTTGCACACTTTAGTATAGTGTAAACATAACTTTTATATGCACTGGGAAACCCAAAAATCCATGACTCACTTTATTGTGATATTTGCTTTATTGCCATGGTCTGGAACCAAACCCACAATACATATCTCCAAAGTATGCCTGTAGTGACCATTTAAAACTGAGGGCATCCTTAATCCAACTTTACCCTGTGAGATATTACCCTTTACTCTTATCCCACGGTTATGTTATGTGTCCCTGACTCCAGACACCTTTTCTATTCCTGTGTATGTTTTATACTTTATATGAAAATATGTCCAATCTGAAATCATGACAGACTTTATGGAGAGGGAAATCAATAATCACACTTATTTAATTTCTTTGAAATATTTGCATTTAGACACAACTTCAGTAGCAGAAGCAAGACACAACCCTAGCATAGGGGAAGGAAGTGTTGGTGGTTTGACCGGCAGTTTGAGTGCAAGTGGAAGCCACATGGATCGAATAGGAGCCATCCGGGACAACCTGAGTGAAACAGCCAGCACCATGGCGCTTGCTGGAGCCAGTATCACAGGGAGTCTGTCAGGAAGTGCCATGGTAAACTGTTTTCATAGGTAAGAAAACTATGCTTTGTTTTGTTTTGTTTTGTTTTTGCCTGAACTACAAATTATTAATTATTATAGATGAGGAGGGTTTTGAACACAAAGCATGATGATGACATATAATCTTACTGTGTCAGGGTTGAAAACAGTAAGGTTTCAAAAACTGAAATTTAGTGGTAAACAGTGAGTAAGGAGATTTGATGAGGTAAAAACCAAGTCTAAGGGATAACATTATGCCATTTTTTTCACTGCACTTGTCAGATTTTATGTTGTGAGTCAGTGCTGGAGCTGCTTCGGTGAATACTGTAAAGGCAGTGATTAAGCTTGGATCTTACCTCTGGAGGTGGCCACAGCTGTTAGGAAATGAGACGCTGGCTGAAGCCTGGGGGGAGCAGCTGGAGTCAGGATATCCGGAAATGCACGAACTGAGGCCGAGAGAGTCTGCCTGGGTCCTTTTATGTATTAATGGTTATTTAATTCTCACGAAGTCTTTTACCCAAAGCCATGTAGATAAGTAGGATAAGTTAAAGCATTTTTATCTTCTTCTGTTTCCTCTTTAATTCACTTTTCTTTACTTCTGTTTATTACCTTTGGGTTTTTTTTTAAACGTAGGGGAGAGCACATGAATTAAAAGATAAATCAGTTATATTTATCTTATTTTTAGGTAGTGTGCTTTTAAACACAAACTCTTAAGTTATAGTGGTGTATATTATGTCTCTTTTTTTGGATAAATTTATTTATTTATTTTTGGCTGCATTGGGTCTTCGTTGCTGCACAAGGGCTTTCTCTAGTTGGCGGCGAGCGGGAGCTACTCTATTGTAGTGCACGGTCTTCTCACCGCGGTGGCTTCTCTTGTTGCAGAGCACAGGCTCTAGGTGCACGGGTTTCAATAGTTGTGGCTCGCAGGCTCTAGAGCGCAGCAGGCTCAGTAGTTGCGGCGCATGAGCTTAGTTGTTCTGCAGCATGTGGGACCTTCCCGGATCAGGGCTCGAACCCGTATCCCCTGTGTTGGCAGGCAGATTCTTAACCACTGCGCCACCAGGGACATCCCTATTATGTCTTTTTTAAAGAGTCAGGTGTTAAATTTGGAATCATTTTTAATATATAGATGCCCAGGATTTTTTGAGTCACTGATTTGTCATGTAGAATGGTTTTTAATGTATTCCGATTTGGTGTTTTGCATTGAAATGTGGCAAGCAAAGTACCACATGGTAAATAAGAATATTGGAGCATGTTTAAGTTAAAATCCTTTATGTTCTTTTTGTATTACTCTGTTATTACCTTACTTGGCAGACAGCTAATTTTACCATTTTATCTGGATGGCTGGTACTGTTCAATGTGCTGCACTGCAGTAGAATTTGAATAATCAAATAAAAGGAAACTTAAAAAAATAATGTTTATAGTTGTTTCTAAAATAGCTTCTTGTTACTAAATTATTTAAAGATACATTCTCATATTATAGTAGTGTTGATATTATATGTAGTTTTTTTTTTCTAATACCCCTCTCTTTAAGGTTGGAAGTACAAGCAGATGTACAGAAAGAACGGTACAGCCTAAGTGGAGAATCTGGCACAGTCAGTTTGGGAACAGTTAGTGATAATGCCAGCACCAAGGCAATGGCAGGATCCATTCTGAATTCCTACATCCCGTTGGACAAGTAAGGAAAAAATTGTTATAAAGTCAGAAGTATTTTTAAAATTAATTTGTAAAGAATTATCCCTATCATTAGGCAAAATTATTGTGAATAATGGTTATCTACTATTAGGTTCTCTGCATAAAGAAAGTGGTGAGATGTCCAGAATAGGCAGATCCGTAGAGACAGAAAGTAGGTTAGTGGTTGCTAGGGGTTGGGGGGAGGGAAGAGTGGGAACTGGCTGCTAATGGGTTTCTTTTGGTGATGATGAAAATGTTCTGAAGTTCAATAGTGGTAATGGTTGCAAACTCTGTGAATATACTATAAACCACTGAATTGTGCACTTGAAACAGGTGAATTTTATGATATGCAAATTATATCTCAATACAACTGTTCTGGAAAAAAAATGGAGAAGGTAGCGTAGTACCTGGAATAGCATAAGCAATGAATGTAGTTGCTTCTGTTTTATATATTTTAAATTGAAGTATTATTTTAAAGATAGTCCTCTTATTTCAAGCAACTTTTTTCTATTAGTAGAATGTATCCTGCATTAATTTGTTCTAATAGCTTTTATATAGTCTTTGAAGTTTTCACACAGAAGCCTCTCCCCCTTTGCTGTCATTTGCATTTTTCTTTTTAAAAAGAGGAAGTCAAAAATTTATATGTGTTACTCTTATGTTCCAGAGAAGGCAACAGTATGGAGGTTCAGGTAGATATAGAGTCAAAGCCATCCAAATTCAGGCACAACAGTGGAAGCAGCAGTGTGGAGGATGGCAGTGCCACCCGAAGTCATCCTGGGGGTTCGTCCAGTGGCTTGCCTGAAGGTAAATCCAGTGCCACCAAGTGGTCCAAAGAAGCAGCAGCAGGAAAGAAATCAAAAAGTGGTAAATTGAGGAAAAAGAGTAACATGAAGATAAATGAGACCAGAGAGGACATGGATGCACAGTTGTTAGAACAACAGAGTACGAACTCAAGTGAATTCGAGGCGCCATCCCTCAGTGACAGTATGCCTTCTGTAGCAGATTCCCACTCTAGTCATTTTTCTGAATTTAGTTGTTCTGACCTAGAAAGCATGAAAACTTCTTGTAGTCATGGTTCCACTGATTATCACACCCGCTTTGCTACTGTTAACATTCTTCCTGAGGTAGAAAACGACCGTCTGGAAAATTCCCCCCATCAGTGTAGCATTTCTGTGCTTACTAAAACTGCTTCATGTTCAGAAGTTCCACAGTTGAATCATATTGCTGAAGAACATGGCAACAGTGGAATAAAAACCAATATTGATTTATATTTTGGCAGTGCACTAAAGGAAGCAAATAACAACCACTCACATCAGACCATGGAATTAAAAGTTGCAATTCAGACTGATATATAGACCTATAAATGCTGCAAAATAATTACCACTTGAAAAACCTTGTTTGGAGCTGGTTGAACTGCACATGACTATTTTAAGTTTCAAGTTGCCAGCAAACGCTGGGTTGCATCATCATAATGCAGATACATTTTCTGTGTTCAGCAAAGCATTGTGTTTCATGTGGATCTTAATTACCAAACTATGAAAGGAAGGCTTTAAAAGTGCATTATTGTAAGGACAATAATTCTTAAGAGAATTATGTTTTGTGTGTTTGCCACAAAACATTGCTTGAAGCACATACTTGTGTATTTAGATAGAAATTTGGCTTAATTTATAATCAATATAAAATACTAATGCAGTTCTACAGCATTCTTATGAAGAGAACTTGAGGCTTAGGGCTAAGTGGTTAGTGACATTTTATTGAAACCACTAAAAGATACTGTTTAAAGAACCTTGCAGGTTACTCGCAGTATATGATACACTTTGTAACATTTCTATTCATAACTGGGCATAAATTTCATTTTTTTCTTCATATGCAGTGTGGATATATACAGCTTAATGCAGCCCATTTGCTACCATTTGGATACTTAGACACTTTGAGCAAGATTGTGGCAGTTTTTGCACAACTTTGAAATAGAAATACCTGGTACCCTATATATCTTGTATATTGTTGCCATCTTAGAAGAAAAGTGTAAAGGTAGGTAATACTGTATACTGTATACTGACAGCACCAAATAAAATATATAAAACTGCAAAATAAAATTCCATTAGTTTATAAGTATTACAAAAAAGTCACCTTTCACTAAGGGGAAGTTTGCACCCCACTGATTCTTGGTGCCTTCAGAATAGAGTAGATTTTAAGGGCCTACCTGTTTGAGGGTTTTGCTGTATTGTTTTCCATAATGTCCTCTCTAGCCACCTTGGATTATGTAGAAAAATACAGTATAGAGAAACATAAATATGATTAACAATAACAATGCTGAAAAAGTATTAGCCTACCAAAGACACACTCAGGCTTTAGTGAATAACTTTACATAACCTCAGTTTTTAGCACATGTATATCTTCTCCAATCATGAAATCAAAGCATGGTGCAGAGTTTGTACCAAGTACTAAGGAGGGGTCTGTGTATGGCTGGCTTTATTTTCCTTTGCTTTTGTTTATGGAAGATGTTCAGCTGACATAAACAGAAGTTGGCCAAAATATTGCCTATACTGTTAACTTCCAATATAATTCACTTAAATAAAACAGGCTAACCTCAGTGATAGCAGTTAAAATATTCCATCTTATGTGTTTCTTTTAAGTATTACCATTATGGTGCTACAGAGCTTTTTCTTCTGATAAAAAGAAAAATGCCATGGGCTGCAGTCTTCTTTCATCATTTTTCTCACCAGGCCCATTAATATGCTTATAACACTAGTGCCAGTTATTTTATTTGATAATGCTTATTATGGTATTTGTATATTTGTCTGCATTCAAATTTTGTTCAATAGTGAGTGTGTAAACTGCATACATGAAATAAATGTAAATACTAATGTATCGCTGCCTATGGTTTGTGCACTGACGTTTTTATAAGAACAGGAATATTCATTTGCCATGTGACAAATTCGTAAATACTGCAAGCCACTGAGAGGATTCTGCATTCTAGTCTCAGCCTAGAGGGAAGCATCTGCTGAACTTCTCAACAAATAATGTTAGAAACTATCCTTTCTTCAAGTCGAATACCTGCCTTTCCTCCAGAAAGCAGCTGCTTTATTCATCAACATAAATTCATTTTTTTAAAGTATGTTGGTTGAAAAGTAAATAGATCTATCATTTAAATTGTGAAAAGATAAGCATTATAAATCCTCATCTTAAAAGAAGAGTAGGGTTTCCCTGGTGGTGCAGTGGTTAAGAATCCGCCTGCCAATGCAGGGGACACGGGTTTGAGACCGGGTCCAGGAAGATGCCACATGCCGTGGAGCACCTAAGCCCGTGCACCACAACTACTGAGCCTGCACTCTAGAGCCCATGAGCTACAACTACTGAGCCCGTGTGCCACCACTACTGAGCCCGTGCACCTAGGGCCTATGCTCTGCAACAAGAGAAGCCACTGCAATGAGAAGCCCGCGCACCACAACGAAGAGTAGCCCCCGCTCGCCGTAACTAGAGAAAGCCCGTGTGCAGCAACGAAGACCCAATGCAGCCATAAATAAATAAATTTGTACAAGAAAAAGATTTTAAAAAAAAAGTAAAAAGGTCTTAAAAGACTGTTTTAAGAGATTCTACTCTGGCAACATTAGATTATGAAACTAGAGCCATTTAAATTCAAGCTAATAATTGTAATGAAATGCTTTCTATTCTCATAGCCTCTATAAAATACATAGATGCTTTTTCTGTTTTCCTGTTACATAGGTAATACTTCATGAAAATAATATGTATGAATATGTTGACTGCCTTCTTGACATTTCTGTAGAAAGCTAAAGAGTAAATGGACAGCTAAATGATCTTGGGAGGAATACAGCAAAGGCGGTGCCGAGGTAGGAGGCCTGTGCGTTCAGCGCACCCCATCCCTCTCCTGGTTGTACCCCGACCAGTACTGCCTCAGTCTCACTTTAAAAATGGTCTCATCCTTTCAACTGACTTAAGTTCCTTCAAACTTGGATTAATTAAGGACCAAACCAGATTCCTCTGGAGCTCAACCTTGGGCTACCATAGCGTTAAGAGAATACTCCACAGTTCAAGACAGGCCTTAACACATCAAAATCTTTTAAAAGCCCTTTACACTTTGCTTTCTTTAAGGTGAAAATCGCATAGTAGTGAGAGAAGGAATACACAGATAGTGATCCTATACCCTACTGTTCATTGTGTGGGCTACCAGTTTAACTGAATTCTCTTAAATGTACAAATTTCCAGCTTCAGAACACTGAATTAGTAAGCTTTTTATGTTAAATATATACAATTCATCTTTCTTAACTTATTTTCACCAGAAATTGGGTTAATTTGTAAATATGTAAGATTTTCCATAGCATATTGTCTAGTTAAATACAAATTTTGGAGAACTTCCCCATGATGATGGAGAAGGAAGACTCTCAACTCACCTCCTCCCACGGGCACACACCAAAATTACAGTGACGTACAGAGTAATTATCTATGAAAATGACCCGAAGACTAGCAGAGAAGATTTTCCACAACTAAAGATATAAAGAAGGGGCCACAACAGATGCGTATAAGGGGTGGAGACTCGGTATAGTCAGGACGCACACCCCCAGGTCAGTGACCCACAAATGGGAGGAATATCACAAGCACAGAGGTCCTCCCCAAGGAGTGAGGGGTCTGAGCCCCATGTTGCGCTCCTAGCCCAGGAGTTCTGCACCAAAAGATGAGCCCCCCCAGGACATCTGGTTGTGAAAATAGGGCTTTTTAAAAACAGGCTGATTCTTAAAAGCAGAGCTTATGTTTGAGAGCTGGAGGGCTATAGGATAGAGAGACTCTGCTCTTAGAGGGCACATGCAAAGTCTCAGGTGCTCAGAGTCCCCGTGCAGAGGGAGAAATTAGAAAGGAGCCCAGGTCCTAGACCCACGCGCTTTTGCACAGCAAAGGAAACCATCTATCAAGTGAAAAGGCAGCCTACTGAGTGGAAGGAGATATTTGCAAATGATATGTGTGATAAGAGGTTAATATCCAAAATATATAAAGAACTCATACAATTGAATATCAAAAAAAAATTCCGTTAAAAAAATGGGCAGAGGAACTGAATAGACATTTTTCCAGAAAAGACATACAGATGGCCAACAGGCACATGAAAAGATGCTCAACATCACTATCATTAGGGAAATGCAAATCAAAACCACAATGAGATAGCCCCTCACATCTGTCACAATGACTGTAATCAAAAAGACAACAAAAACAACAAGTATTGGCGAGGATGTGGAGAAAAGGGGACCATCCTGCGCTGTTGGTAGGAATGTAAATTGGTACGGCCACTATGGAGAACAGTATGGAGGCCCCTCAAGAAACTGAAAGTGGAATTACCAAATGATCCAGCAATTCCACTTCTGGGTGTTTTTCTGAAGAAACAAAAACACTAATTTGAAAAGATATATGCACCGCTATGTTCATAGCAGCAGTATTTACAATAGGCAAGATACGGAAGCAATCTAAGTGCCCATCAGTAGGTGAATGGATAGAGGAGGTGTGTGTGTGTGTACACACACACGCACACACACACACATGTTGGGTTGGCCAAAAGTTCATTCCGGTTTTTCCATGTGAATATTAGCCATAAAGAAGAATGAAATTGTGCCATTTGCAGCAACATGGCTGGATGTATAGGGCATCATGCTAAGTGAGGTAAGTCAAAGACAAATATATGATCTCACTTATATGTGGGATCTGAAAAAGCAAAATGAAAACAGACTCATAGATAAAGAGAACAAATGGGTGGTTGCCAGATTAGGGGGAAGGAGGGTGCTTTGGGCAAAGTAAGTGATGAGGATTAAAAGATACAAACTTCCAGTTATAAATGAGCCCCAGGGATGTAATATACATCATAAAGAATATGGTCAATAATATTGTAATAACTTTGGAGACAGATGGTTACTAGATTTATCATAACGATCATTTTGTAATGTATGTAAATGTCAAATCACTATGTAGTACACCTGAAACTAACATAATATTGTATGTCAACTATATTCAATTAAAAAATAAAAAAATAAACTTTGATCACCAAAGGATAAAATATATGTTGAAAACCATCAGAGCTATTAATTCATATGTAACATGAGCAAAATACCTAAACTCCTACTCCTTATATCATTTTGCCAATTTTAGAGTCAATTAAGATTTTCAGCTACATTTTATATGGCTCTTTTAATGGGCTTGTTTCATTTATTTCCCTTAATTAAGTATGAGATATCATTGCTTAAAGCCAGTATTTACATACTGGTTGTTTCTGGATGCCCCAAATAGTATTCTAAACCTGGGGAGAGTTATAGCATTTTGGTAGCCATCATTTAATATATGAATAGTGAAGGAGAGTTTGCAATTTATAAGTTTAGTTCAAATTTAATCGCTACATTTCCTATGCCAGTGAGAATCTTTGTGATTTCTGCCAATTTATTCATTCAACAAAGAGTAAATCTGGAGATACAGCATTGTACTAAATAAACATTCTCTGGTTTCAGCAAGCTTATAGTCAAGAGAGTGACATAAATAAAACATATACACATACCTTAAAATAATGTCAGATAATGGATGCTATGAAAATACGGGATGGGGGGAAAAGTGACCAGAAGTATTGGGTAGTGCTGTTTTATACAGGGCAAACTGGAAAGATGTCTTCTTAGGTGACATTGGTACAAAGATCTAAAGGAAGTGAGGGAGGAACTATGAAGACGTACCTATTGGATGAGCATTCCTGAAAGAGATCTTCCCCCAGGTGAGTTAATGGACGAGTTAGACATCAGTCTTGGAATTTGTTTGATATCTAGAAATATGTTGGCCACCTTGTTTTTCTTGGAGAGTGTCTTGACTGTTCTTAGCACTTTACATTTCCTTGTTTTTCTTGGAGAGTGTCTTGACTGTTCTTAGCACTTTACATTTCCATAAACATTTTAGAATAACCTCATTGCATTCCATCAATTTTGGTTGGGATTGCGTTGAACCTATAATTATTCCTCTAGAGATCTTTCACATCTTTTTTTTAAGTTTTATTCCCAGGTACTTGATTTTTTAGGTATCATTTTCTGTTTGTTAGTATATAGAAATGTGGCTAATTTTTATGTAATGATTTTGCATCTAGGGAACAGTTCTCTTAATTCCAAGAGTTTATCTCTGGATTCTTTGAGATTTCTCTATACACAGTCATCTGTGAATAATTTTTTTTATTTAACAAACACTTTTACAGTGCTTTGTAGTGTCAAACACTTTCTATGTACTTTTAAAATATTCTTGTTTACTCTTTAGAACAACCCTGTGAAGGAGGTACTCATTATCCCCATTTTACAGATGAGGAAACTGAGATACAGAGTTAGCATTCTGCCCAGAATTACATTGCTGGTTAGTGGCAGAACAGGGATTCAAATCTTCCTCTTTGATCGCCGCATCATATGTTTTTCTGGCCCATTTGGACTGGCTAGGACTTCAAGTGCATAATGCTGAATAGCAGTGGTTTTGGGGGCATTGTTAACTCGTTGATAATCTCAAAGGGAACCCTTTTAACATTTCAACCATTAATTATGATATTTATATTTCAGTTATATTTGTAGATATATTTGTAGATACACTTTATCAAAATTATTAAATTCTTTTCTAACTCTTAGTTTGCCAAGAATGTTTACCTTGGGAAATATGCTGAACTTTATTGGCTGCTATTTTGGGGGGAGGGTCATCTATCATGTAATTGTGATTTATTCCTTTAATGTGTTAACATAGTGAATTTGATTCTTCAAATGTTAAACTAAGCTCCTGGGATAAACTTCAATATCAGAGTATGTAAGACTGGAATTATGTCTTCCTTGAATGTTTGGTAGAAATTGTTATTAAGGCTGTCTGGACCTTCTGAATTTTTTTTTTTTCTTTTTTTTATACCACGGAGGTCCACATTTTCAGGGTTAGTAAACAATTCCTTTTCATTTACATAACAGGAGCAGCAAGGCATGGCAAGCTCTTTCCTCTGTGGTCACAGAGTTTGCTAATCCTAGAGTGTGGCAATTTGCTGGTTGTCTGGTGCTGACATATTCCTGCTTTTATTGTTTTTCTTTGCAGCTTTTTGCCTAATAATGTTGGAGCACCTATTTCTGCTACCTTTTGGCCTGCATGAAGGAGGTAAAACTTAGATATTTCACAACCCCATGTGTACCAGGTGCCTCCAAATTCTGAATTCAGGATACTAGGAAACCAGAAACCTTAAAAAGAAAGAAACTGTAGGCTCGGAGGCAAGAACCGTATCTTTACTTTTTCCTGTTTGTGTGCTTAATAAGTACTTCATCTACGGAGAGGGAATTGAGGATAAGCTTGCTATGACGGGACAGAACAACTGAGCAAAGACATGAGAATATTTGTGGACCAAGGCCTCAGAGTTGGTGACCAGCCACTTCATTACATTGTCCACTAGAATACGTTTTGAAACAAGACAGTGGCTGAAACTTTTAACAAGGTTTTATGCCAAATAGGTTAATCCATAAATATTCTAGGATGTATGACAGCCACTGGAACATCTTTTTTCGGGGTTGGAATAGCCAAGGCATTTTACTTTTGTTTCCGGGGGCTTTTTTTTCTGTTTAAGGAAAATGTAATACATTCAGCTAAATAAAGAAATCATCGTTGCTTTAGAGGTAATGTGCAAACTGATGTTTTAGAGACAAGTACTACTGAGAGTTTAAATAAACTGGGCACAAAAGACTTTCTTTCTCCTTCCCCCTTTTTCCTTTCTCTTTTTTCTTTGCTCCCCCCTTCCCTTCTCTACCCTTCTTCCCACATTACCTTCCCCCATAACCACTGCAAATGACCAAGTATGTGTGATAGCATAGCTTTCTCTACATTCATATAATCTTACACAGTGCGTATATGTATTGATTATTGTCTTGATTTTCTCAATATCTAAGAAATCAGTCCAAGCCACGTGATATAGCTCCAGTTCATTCGTTTTGATGGCTGCATGTTCATGGGTATTCACTTTGTGTCTCTTTTGTTTTGTTTTCCTCTCTACAAACACTGCAAGAAACATCCTCATACATAAGTCCTTGTTTTCTGGTGGTTTGGAGTATGGGAGATGGATTCATGGAAATCAAATAGCTACATTGAAAAGTATATGTATTTTTAATTTTAATAAGATTATCAGATTGCCTTCCCAAAAATGTTGTCACAATTTCCAATTCTACTAACAATACACGAGTCCTCTTTCCCCTGTATTCCACCAACAATAGATATTAGGAGCTTTATAGTTTTTGCAAGGCTGTTTGGTATAAAGTAATACCTACTACTTGATTTTTCATATCCCTATGAGCGAATTTGTACATCTTTTTGTGTGGTTTTCTTTTTTATGGGGGGAGGGAAATGATGGTATTTGATTTGCTGTTCTCTAAAGTGACTTTAATATTTTTTGCCTATATTTTTTTAGTTGTTTTCTCCTTGTCAGTTTGAAAGATATCTTTATTATATATTATAGCTATCATAATAGCTATATATTATATATATTACTATTAAGTTATATTTTTATTATATTTTTCTCTAAATCTAGTATTTGATTATTGACTTTAACTTTTCTTGCTGTGCATTTTTTTCTTAACTTTATTTAGATTTTTTTTTTTTTTTTGGCCGGATTGGGTCTTCGTTGCTGTGCACGGGCTTTCTCTAGTTGTGGTGAGCAGGGGCTACTCTTTTTTTTTTTAACATCTTTATTGGAGTATGATTGCTTTCCAATGGTGTGTTAGTTTCTGCTTTAGGGGGCTACTCTTTCATTGCGGTGCGCAGGCTTCTCACTGCGGTGGCTTCTCTTGTTGCGGAGCACAGGCTCTAGGTGTGCGGATTTCAGTAGTTGTGGCACGCAGGCTCAGTAGTTGTGGCTCACAGGCTCCAGAGCGCAGGCTCAGTAGTTGTGGCACACGGGCTTAGTTGTTCCACGGCATGTGGGATCTTCCCTGACCAGGGCTCGAACCCGTGCCCCCTGCATTGGAAGGTGGATTCTTAAACACTGCGCCACCAGGGAAGCCCTAGAATATTTTTAAACTTAAAGTTGCAAAGATAATTCAGAGGCTCCCCATACACTCTTTACTCATATATATTATTTTTTTGCCATATGAAAGCTCTAATTTTCAAATGTGTCTAATGGTATATTTCAGGCCTCTAATCATGGCTAAGGTCTCCCCTACTCCTAAATGATACTTAGTCTCCTAGGTTTCTTGAGAGATTGTTATTTAATTTTTTACCTTTGCTTTAATCTGTATTGAATTTATGTTTAGTATGTAATATGGAGGTCCAAACTTATTTTCTTCCGTTTAGAAAGCTGTTTGTGATGACAGTGTTAATCTATCCTTTCCCTGTGATCTGAATACAGTTTTTATACTGGAATTTCTAGATTTCTACAAAAAAACCTGCTGGGATTTTTATTGTGATTCAGTTGAATGTATAGATTAATTGGGGGAAAATTAGCATCTTAATATTGACTCTTCTGATCCATGAATACATTGTATTTATCCATTTAGTTTTTTAAATTTCTTTAAACAGTGTTTTGTAGTTTTCAAAAACTGTTTCTGTAGATTTTTTTTTTTAAATCTCAATTTCTGATTTTTCATTAACAGTATACAGACATACCTTGTTTTATTGCACTTTGCTTTATTGTGCTTTGAAGATATGGTGTTTGTATAAACTGAAGTTTTGTGGCAGATGATGGTTAGCATTTTTTAGCAATGGAGTATTTTTTTTTAATTTATTTAATTTATTTTTATTTTTGGCTGCGTTGGGTCTTCGTTGTGGTGCGCGGGCTTCTCATTGCAGTGGCTTCTCTTATTGCGGAGCACAGCCTGCGGGCTTCAGTAGTTGTGGCCCACGGGCTTAGTTGCTCCGCGGCATGTGGGATCTGCCCGGGCCAGGGCTCAAACCCGTGTCCCCTGCATTGGCAGGCGGATTCTTAACCACTGCACCACCAGGGAAGCCCATCAATGGAGTATTTTTTAATTATGGTGCATACGATTTTTTAGACATAATGCTACTGCATACCTAATAGACTACAGAATAGTGTAAATGTAACTTTCATATGCACTGGGAGACCCAAAAATTTATATGACTCACTTTATTGTGATATTCACAATAAACCTGCAATATCTCCAAGGTTGCCTGCATAGCAATACAATTTTTGTAGATTGATCTGGAAATCCTACAAACTTCTAAATCATTTATTAATTCTAATAATTTTTTGGCAGATTCTCTAGGATTCTTCTACACAGACGATCATGTCTACAAATAAAGACAGCTTTATTTCTTCCTTTCCAGTCTGGAAGCCTTTAGTAACTTTTCTTTTTTTCCTTCTTTTACTGGCTTCAACCTCCAATACAGCATTAAATGGGAATGGTTAAGAGTAGACATCCTCGTTTCCCATTGTAGCATGGAAGTGTTTAGTCTTTCACTCATCCATAGCTTTTATTCCTTCTGATAATTTAAAGGGGTGACCATGCTTAAAGGGGTGACACACTTAAAGGGAGTGACCTGTTTGAAATGATTGGAATTTGACCTTAAGTTGTTGTCTGAATTGGATGGTTTGCTTTTTTTCCCCTCAATTTAAAAAATTGAGATATAGTTCACATATAAAATAAGAAAAATAGAAAACCAAGTTTGGTTTGTAAGTATCCTGACTGGTTTCTGACCACTTCACAGTGAAGCATGCCGACAGTGGCAGAGTTTCAAACTAAGTTTCCAGTGCACTGTGACACTGGAAATTCTACAGTAAAGTAATTCAATCAGACTGAGCTCTTTCTTCTCATCAACCCAAGTCAACTTAAAAATATGGCTTAGATTTTACCTCTTCCTGAAAATGTTCTTGATTAACTTTGGCCCTTTTAATAACTTTGACACTTGAACGTTATATTGATGCTTTTTTTTTTTTCCTACTAGAGTCTCTTGAACTTGGTTTTATTTTCCGTTTCTTCCAAATTAGTCATAAGCTCATTAAAAGCAGGAGCTATCTTTTTATTTATCCCCTACAATACTTTATTCAGAGGATCATAAATAGTTTAGTTCACTTAGATGCTTATGCAACTCAGATGTTAATTAGTTATTATACATTCAGCTTCTAGGACAGTGGGTGTATATTCCAACTTGCCTAAGAATCACAAGAAATATTTTAAAATTTAGATTCCCAACACCTGGACTCTTAAGATTTCCAAGTGATTCTGATGCAAATATTCCAAGAACTACTGTTTGAGAAATATTTAGAGTGTCACTGTAAAGTTCTCAGTGATAGGAACTTCTCTAATCTGAATTTTGGAAACCAGGGTACCTTTTAGGGCAGTGTTCTTTAGATTCATTCATTCAACATTTGCTAAGCACCTACCAACCTATGCCAGACTCTGAATATACATCTGTGTTGGCTCACTCTCAAAACAGTGACAGGTTGGAAAAGACACATGCTATTACAAATAGGTTGTTAAACTCAACATGTGGAGTAACCTCTTGGCTGTTGTGACCTGACTGATTTCCAGGAGATGGCACCAGACCACTTCTCTGGCTATCCCATTTCTATTGGTGTGGTCTTAATGTGTGTGACTTACCCAGTAAGTAAATATAAAGGTGTCCCTAATATTTGCAAATAGCTTTATTATCCTTTTCTAACAATATAGATGAGATCATTATACTTATGGGAAGAAAGGAGTTCTATACATAGAAGGTAAGATAAGGAACTTATGAAGTAACACCAGGCATTTTACAAGAACTACATAATCCTACAACCCTGAGTGGTAGGAAGGTATCCCTTCTCATTTTGCAGATGAGGAATCTAAAGTCTTCAAGTTTATACAGCTCCTGAGTAGCAATTAAATCCTGAGTTGGGATTTAATTCCAGGTTTATCTAATGCCAAAGTCTATGCACTAAAGCAGTTTCCCAGAAAAACAGAAGGGGCAGCTCTGTCTCCTGCTGCTGTTTCACTGATCTTTATTATTCATTAACCTTCAACCATCTTTTATTTGATTTTTGGCAAAAGGTATCAAAACCGATAAACTTGACGAAATGCATTGTATTCTGGAGACAGATTTCGTGCTAACAGACGTCTCTTGTGTGGGAAATTGAGAGAGGCAGCGGCCCATGACTTCCACATCAGTCCTTAGGGGTCCTTTTGGTCTGGGTGGTGCCCACTGGCTAATAGGAGAGTAAAACAAATTCCTAATGAACCCGCTTTGCTTCACCCTGTTTCTAGATAGCAAACCCATGAAATAATAGAAAAACAAGTATAATAAACTATCTTTGAACTCACTCTAATGGACGTTTTGCTGTAACTCATGATTAATCTCTTTGCACACAACATAGCATCAAACCTTTTACTTCCTTCTGAGAAGGCCTTTAGTGAGGAGTCCACCATCCCTAATAGCGAGGCACCACAAATTGGTCACATGAAGGGAATTTTCACCAAGATGTATAAGTAGAAATGAACAGGCTAAACTTAAAGCTCCATGTTTTTGAAGCTTTCCTGACAAACATCAGATTCTCAAAATATTCACCACTTTGCAGTGGCAGTGTGTACAGCCCTTTGCATTTTGAGATCTTGCTCATGAAGGAGGTACTCTCTGAATATGCCTAAATAGACTAGCGCTCATTCTGAGCAATTCAGAAGTATATTAGCCAGTTTAGATTCGGTATTATGGCTGCTCTTAAAGCGTTGCTTCTTCACCTTCCAGTTTCACCTCCTTTGCCCACAAGGCTCAGCAAAAGGGCAAAACCAATGCAGTCACCACTTCTCAGCGTTTCATACTATACAATATTCTGTTGTGTTCTTATTTGGGCTTCAGTATAAATAAAGGGATTAGCTTTAGGTGAGACTATCTCTAAAAAATTTCTTTAGGCTACAAGAGTATAACACAATTCTATGACTACGAAAAGGCAGAATTCTGGATTTGATCCAGGTTTTTGAGAGCAGTTTCAATAGTGATGGGAGGTAGAAGCCAAATTTCTTTCAAAAAAGGAAATTTAGGAGGTGGGGAAAATGGAGAAAATTATCTATTTTTGAAAACATGATGTAGAAAAGGATGGAAGCTTGGATGTTGAAAGAGGGGCTCTTCTTTAGGTGGGAAGAGTTGAGTCAGTTTGTAGGCTGAGGGGGGGCAGTAATAGAAAGGGACATATTGCAGATGCAAAAGAGGTTATTCTTGGGGGTGGGATAAGGATCAGCATCAGGAAGGAGAAGAATACTGCTTTCTGGGAGAGAGAAGGAGCAGGGAACATTTGGTCATAAGCCAAGAGGAAGGGAAGCTGATTGGAGCAGTCGTATGGGATGGCCTCAGTTATTTCTGCTAAGGTCAGGAGGCTGAGGGTGGCCAGGGCAGTGGACCATGGGATCATGTGGTAACAACTGCAGAGGCTGGACATTAACTGATGGGCCATAGTTAGGAGACGTAGAATCCTAGACTCAGGTTCTATACAGAGGGAGCTTTCATATTGTCCATGAACCAGAAATAATGATAGCCTCTTGTGTCGTGTATAGCTTAAAAGGTATTTTCATAGGTTATTCCACAACAAACATGATTGTCAGCGAGACGGTAGCTACTAATCATTTAAAAATATGCAAACTTAATTATTATGATTTGCTCAGGTATATTGTCATGTATAGTTTTCAAAGCCTGTGTTTTTTTTCTCCTTTTCTGTTTTACTATTTTGTCCTTCACTCCTAGTCTAGAAACTGTTTAAAAAGGTCCCTAAGGCATGAGTTTAAACTTTGATGATAAATCAGCCTCACTCTAATAGAGAATTACTTTGAGACTTTTCTACTTCTGGATGAATGATGTACAGCAACCCATCAGATATAACAAGTGAAAATATTCTCCTGAAATACTTTAATATATGTACCCTAACATATAATGATAAAGTTAGCAATGCTTCTCATTCATTCCATGCAGATTTATTGAGTCTCTACTGTGTCCGGCATTTTGCTCATCAAGATAGGCAACAGAACTAAACCAGACATTTTCTGTCATAGACAAGTCAACTCAGAACACCGCAGCAGTGCTTAGAGCTATGATAGAACTGTGCACATGGCACCGTGAGGAAACAAAGACAGATCATCTAACTCAGCCAAGGGAGGTGAGGAAAATCCTCTGGATTTTAAAATCCATTTGAACTGGATTTTAAAAGATGACTAAGAATTCACTCTTGTGGGTTTTTTTGGAGGGAAGAGAGAAGAGCATCGGGAGCAGGGAAACATTCCGTGCGAAAGCAGTCAGTGTTTTTTTGTTTTGTTTTTTTAAGTTATTTATTTTATTTATTTATTTTTGGCTGCGTTGGGTCTTTGTTGCTGCACGTGGGCTTTCTGTAGTTGCGGCAAGCGGGGGCTACTCTTCGTTGTGGTGCGCGGGCTTCTCATTGTGGTGGCTTCTCTTGTTGTGGAGCACGGGCTCTAGGCGCGTGGGCTTCAGTAGTTGTGGCACGTGGGCTCAGTAGTTGTGGCTCGCGGGTTCAATAGTTGTGGTGCACGGGCTTAGTCGCTCCGCGGCATGTGGGATCTTCCCGGACCAGGGCTCGAACCAGTGTCCTCTGCATTGGCAGGCGGATTCTTAACCACTGTGCCACCAGGGAAGCCCTGAAAGCAGACAGTGTTGAGTGAGTGCACCATACTGGGTAATGAAACAAGTTGCCTGGATGAAGTATTGGATTGGAGTTTGAGAGAGCAAGGAAAGTCTAGGATGAAGCCAAAGTTCCTGGCCGAGGCCAGTGTATGAATGCTGGTAACTTTCACCAAACAAGTGAAGCCTAAGTTTGAGGGAACAGAGTTTAGTTTGGGGGACATTACATTTGTAGTAATGAGACATCCAGGTGGAGATGAACCGTTTGAAGTTGGCTTTACAGGCCAGGAACTCATGAAAGATTTAAGGACTTAAGGTTGAAGAGATACAGAAACAGACTGTGAGAGGTTAAGTCTTTGGATATAATTACAAACAATCCAAAATCTCAGTGGCCCAACACAAAAAAGCTTCTTGTTTATGCTCTCCGTCCAGGGCAGATTAGCAGGCCTCTGCTTCAGACCCACACTCAAAGCACCAGGCTGCTGGAGGGGTCATCATCTTGTGACCCACTAACTGGAACATGAGGCCTTCTCAGTCACTGCAGCGAGGGAAAAGGCTGAGCGTGAGGGCTCTGTGCCAGCTCGTGCATACTCTGGCCCAGAAGTGACGGACAGCTTTCACCTCTACCCCAGCGGTCCCCAACCTTTTTGGCACCAGGGACCCGTTTCGTGGAAGACAGTTTTTCCACTGACGGGGGTGGTTCGGCGGTAATGTGAGCGAACGGAGAGGATGGTCCAGGCGTGCTGAGCGCGAGTGACGGGGATTGATGGGGAGCGGCAGTGAAGCCTCACTCGCTCGCCCGCCACTCACCTCCTGCTGTGCAGCCCGGTTCCTACCAGGCGCGGACCAGCACGGGTCCGCGGCCCGGGGGTTGGGGACCCCTGCTCTACCCTATTGGCAGAAGAGGTCACCTGGCTCCAACCAATCACAAAGAGGCTGAAAAGTACCGTTTTGGGTATGCCCAGAAGGGGAAGAAAACAAGGTACTGGTTAAGAGTGGTAATGCCTGGCTAGGAAAAGAACTATTTGTATAATTAAAACTCCGATATAGCTACCATTTCATGTGCAGCATGCAGCTATCTACTTTATCCAATTATAATTCCTTCAGGCTTTATCACATAGGCTCCACTAGTACTAAGGTGAAATACAGTTCCCCAAACGGGTCCAAATATTTCACCCTTTCATTCAACACGCACCATCACTATGCATCTTGATGCTTTTTGTCTCCTATCTCCTGTGCCTGGCACATCCTTTTCTCACATCCAAATGGCAAACTCAAGCTGCAACATTAACTCCTTGATACCTCTATTTGGGTACCAAAGTTGGTAAATTTACATATCCATTGCCTCTACTAAGCTGTAACTCTTAAAGACCAGGCACCTTACTCATTATTCCATTCATATATTTAAAATTTTCCGTTACACAGCACAGTGCATATGAGTTCAAAAGAAAGACTGCCCAGGTTTGAATCTTGGACTGGCCATTTGCTGCATTTGTAATCCTTGTTAATTCATAAGGATTTAATTTAACTTAAATTTTGTTCTTAATTTTCTCTGTGCCATGGTTTCCTCATCGGTAACAGAGTTGTTATTAGGATTAAACTAGACAATGTATGATAAACTAGGCACAGTGCCCGGCACAAAGTGAAGCTAAAAAAAAAATCACCTGCAATTTTTTTTACATTGAAATATATTTGACATATAACATTGTATAAGTTTATAGTGTACTACATGTTACTTGATACATTTATATACTACAATATGATTGCTGTGGTACTGCTAGCTAGCACCTTTATCACATCACATAATTATCATTTCTTCTTTGTGGTGGGACTAATTAAGGTCTAGTCTCTTAGCAAGTTTGATGTTTATAATACAATATTGTTATCTATAATCACTACGCTGTGTTAGATCTCCAGGACTTATTTATTTATCTACTAGTTGTTAGTTTGGACCCTTAAACAACATCTCTTCTGTTTCCCCACCCCTAACCCCCTGATACGCACCATTTTACACTGTTTTTATGAATTCAGCTGTAAGATTCCACATATAGGTGGTATCACATAGTATTTGTCTCTGACTTATGTCACTTAGTATAATGCCCTCAAGGTCCATCCATGTTGTCACAAATGACAGGATTTCCTTCATTCTCATAGCTGAATAATATTCCTTTGAGTATATATATTCCATATCTTCTTTATCCATTCATCAGTTGATGGGCACTTTAAAGTATCAGGTCTATAAGTCCTTGATCTATTTTTAGTTAGTTTTTCTGAGTGGTATAAGAGGAGTCCAATTTCTTTTTTCTGCATTTGTTTACCCAGTTTTCCCAATACCATTTGTTGAAGAGACTACCCTTTCCCCATTGGGTGTTTATGGTTCCCTTGTCTAATATTAGTTGGCATATATGTGGAGGTTTAATTCTGGGGTCTCTATTCTGTTCCATTGGTCTGTGTCTATTTTTATGCCAGTACCATACTGTTTTAATTACTGTGGTTTATTGTATAGTTTGAAGTCAGAAAGTGTGATGCCTCCAGCTTTGCTCTTCTCTCTCATAAGTGCTTTGGTTATAGGGGTCTTTTGTGGCTCTATACAAATTTTTAGTATTTCTTTTTCTATTTCTGTGAAAAATGCCATTTGAATTTTGATAGGGATTGCACTGAATCTATAGATGGCTTTGGGTAATACGGACATTTTAACAATATTAATTCTTCCAATTCATGAGTGTGGGGTATCTTTCCATTTGTTTGAGTCATCTTTGATTTTCTTTTTTTAAAATTAATTAATTAATTTATTTTTGGCTGTTTTGGGGCTTTGTTGCCGTGCACAGGTTTTCTTTAGTTGCGGCGAGCAGGGGCTAACTTCGTTGTGGTGCGCGGGCTTCTCATTGCGGTGGCCTCTCTTGTTGCAGAACATGGGCTCTAGGCTCAGTAGTTGTGGCTCGCGGGCTCTAGAGCACAGGCTCAGTAGTTGTGGCGCATGGGCTTAGTTGCTCCACAGCATGTGGGATCTTCCTGGACCAGGGCTCGAACCCGTGTCCCCTGCAGGTGGATTCTCAACCACTGCGCCACCAGGGAAGCCCATCATCTTTGATTTCTTTAAACAAAGTCTTGTAGTTTTCGTTGTACAGATCCTTCACTTCCTTGATTAAATTTATTCCTGGTATTTTGCTTTTGATGCTATTGTGAGTGGGACAGTTTTATTTTTCAGGTGTTTCATTGTTAGTGTACAGAAATGCAACTGATCTCTGTATGATTTTGTATCCTGCAAATTTACTAAATTTGTTGATTAGTTCTAACAGTCTTTTTTGGTTGAGACTTTGGGATTTCCTATACGGTCGTCCCTTGGTATCTGTGGGGGACTGGTTTCTGGAATCCCCACCAATACCAAAGTTCACAGATGCACAAGTCCCTTATATAAACCTCTCATGGATTCTAAATCTGTAGATTCAGTTAACCCCAGAATTCAAGCCATGGATACGGAGGGCTGACTGTATATAAAAGCATATCATCTATCTGCAAATAATGAAAATTTTACTTCTTCCTCTCCTATTTGGATGCCTTTTCTTTCATTGTCTTGCCTAATTGCTCTAGTGAGAACTTCTGATACTAGTATTGAATAAGAATGGTGAGAGTGCGCATCCTTGTCTTGTTCCTTAGAGGAAAAGCTTTCAATTTTTCACTCTTGAGTATGTTTGCTATGGGCTTGTCACATATGGCCTATATTATGTTGAGGTATGTTTCTTCCATATCCAATCTGTTGCGGGTTTTTATCATGAAAGGATGTTGCATTTTGCTATATGTTTTTTTTCTGCATCTGTTGAGATGATCATGTGATTTCTTTCTTTCATTCTGTTAATATGGTATATAGATTTATTAACTCACATGTGTTGAACCATTCTTGTATCCCAAGGATAAAATCCCACTTAGTCATATATTTAGGTGTTCCTACGTTAAGCCCATACATCTTTATGATTGTTATAAATTCTTGCTTACTGACCCCCTTTATCATTACATAATGACTTTCTTTGCTTCTTGTTATTGTTTTTGGCTTAAGGTCTATTTTGTCTGATATTAGTATGGTTATCCCCACTTTTTGTGGTTTCCACTTGCATGGAATATCTTCCATCCCTTCATTTTGAACCTGTGTGTCTTTAAAGCTGAAGTGAGTCTCCTGAAGGAAACATATAGTTGGGTCTTGTTTTTTTAATCAATCCAGCCACTCTGTGCCTTTTAACTGTTGAATTCAATCCATACATTCAGAGTAATTATTGATATGTATGGACTTACTATTGCCATCTTATTGATTGCTTTCTGGTTTCTATTTCCATTGTTTCTTTCCCCTCTGTTTCTGTTTTTTCCTTATGTTTCTTTTTCCTTTTGTTTCATCTTAGTAAACTGGTGATTTTCCATGGTGATATGCTGTTTTCCCTTTTTGAAATCTTTCACGAATCTGCCCTAGACTTTTGCTTTGTGGTTACCATGAGGCTTAGCTAAAACAGCTCATAGGTGAAACAGTCCATTTTACACTGACAGCATCTTCATTCACCTATGAAGACTCCTCCCTTCACTATCCCCCCTTTTACATTTTTGATGTCACAATCTATCTTTTTATGTTGTGTATTTAACAAATTATAGTAGCTATAGTTACTTTTAATACTCTTTTAACCTTTATCTGTAATTGAGTGGCTAATACACTGTCTTATTATAGGATTAGAATTTTCTAAATTTGAGCATGTATTTTTCACCTTTACAGGCATAAAGGTGTTTTCATGTCATTGATGAGCCTCTTTTCATGTCAGCTTGAAGAACTCCTTTCAACATTTCTTGCAAGGCAGGTCTAATGGTGATAAATTCCCTCAGCTTTTGTTTGTCTTGAGAAAGTCTTTATTTTTCCTTCATATCTGAAGGATAACTTTGCTAGACAGAATATTCTTGGCTGCGAGTTTTTAATCTTTCAGTGCTCTGAATATGTAATCCCACTCTCTCCTAGCCTGCAGGGGTTTTGGTGAGAAACCTGTTGATAGCCCAATGGATGTATCTTTGTAGGTTACACTTTTTTTTCCCCCCCTGGCTGCCTTTAGAATTCTTTATCTTTGATTTTTGGTAGTTTCATTACAACGTGTCTTGGAGAAGGTATTTTCACATTTAGATAATAGGGTGATCTATTAGCTTTGTGAATTTGGATGTCCAAGTCTCCCCAGATTTGGGAAGTTTTCAGCTATTATTTCTTTAAGTAAACTTCCTGTCCCCTTCTCCCTCTGGATCCCCAATTCTTCTAGTATTGATATTTGCTCTCTGTCTCAAGTCCCATAGAGTGTGCATGCTTTCTTTGCTCTTTTTTATTCTGATTTATTTCAAAATTCTCATCCCCTAAGTCATTTATTCTGTCTTCCATCTGCTCTGCGCTACTGCAGAGGCTCTCCAGTGCATTCTTCATCTCATTCATTGAATTCTTCAGCTCCAGAATTTCTGTTTAGTTCTTTTTTGTGATTTTTTGGTAAGGAGTTAATTTTGTTCATGTATTTTCCAGCCTATTGTCATTAAGCTGTCTTTCTGAGTTTTCTTGTAGCTTACTTCAGAACAGCTTCTTCAGAAGACTTTCTTCAGAACAGCTATTCTGAACTCTTTATCAGCTACATCAGAGTATTCTGTCGCTTTGAGCTCGATTGTTGGAGAATTATTGGTATCTTTTGGAGGTGACATATTTTCTTGATTTTTCATGTTCCTTGTATTTTTGTGTTGCTG
Source organism: Mesoplodon densirostris (assembly GCF_025265405.1). Lineage (NCBI taxonomy): Eukaryota > Metazoa > Chordata > Mammalia > Artiodactyla > Ziphiidae > Mesoplodon > Mesoplodon densirostris. Next base: position 58,035,142 of record NC_082673.1, on the reverse strand, counting down.
TTTTTGCATTTGAAGTAGCAGACACCTCCTTAAATCTTTACTGGTTGCCTTCAGTTGGGATACTAATCATTGGTGTTGCTCTATGAGGGGTTTCCTCGGTTTCTGAATGGGTAGACCTGCTCCACTCTTCTTGTTCTGCCTTGTGGCAGAATTCTTAACCTTTTATGTTTCTCCTTATTCTTAGAACTCACCAGACTGGCTGCTGGAAACCTCTCTTTTGTCTTCCAGAAGGTAGTGTTATAGCTCCAGTTGCAATTTCTCCCTTACCCACAGACTGTGGTCCATCCTTCTGAGATACTCCAACTACTGCGCCTGCTCTCACTGCTGTAGCACTGAGGAGCATGCAGAAGGATCTGGCCACAGAATGGCAGGAGGTGTGGGTTTAGCACTTGGGGTGTTGGGGATGCCCACGGACCCAGTGGGGAGATCCCTAAGTAGGGTACTCCCAGAGGCTTGTGGGAAGACTTCCTGCTGAGGTCCTGAAGCTGTCTGCAGGAACTGTGCTCCTTTAATGCCCTTGATATTCTTATCTGCTTCCTTCACTTTCTCTTCCCTTCCTTCAGTCATGGAGGTCCCCCCTCAGGACTCTGGCTGGGGAGAAACAAGTTTCTCCAGGTGTGACCCAACAGTTGGGACAGCCCGGCACTTGCTCACTGCTTCCCACCTCCTCCACGGGAGAGGCTGCCCCGTGCAGCTAGTACTGGGTATGTAACTGTCAACAAAAGAGAACGTTCCCTTTTCATGTTTCTACTGTAAAGTTACTAACACACTCCATCATGTACTTGCACAGAAACTTAGTATCATTCAAAAGGAGAAGACTGTTTTGTTCATTTGCTTGAAGACTAGAGTTAAATAACCATCACAGCAGATTTTCATTTATGAGCTTAGGAAAGAATAGTTTTTTAAAAAAAATGGCACAGTTTGAAACCATTTACCCACAATACGTTAAATATTCTTTAATTATTAAATATTAGATAACAGTGGATATGGTAATAATGAATGTTGAAAGTCATCTTTCCTCTGCTCTTCTAAAGAGCAAGAAAATGCTTCAGAAGAAGAAACCTGACCAAAGACTACAGGAATAAATGACAGCACACTGATAGAGACCTGAAGGTTTTATCGTAAGAAACACCTTTACTGTGACCCAGTTAACAAGGGAGCTCTCAATATAGAGTTCTTCACTTTCCCTTTTGCACGAAGGGAATAAATATGATCATGCTTAAAGGAGGGGGGAGAAAAAGGAAAAAAAGTGGGAGAAGTCATTTAAAATGGGGGAAGTGTGGGAGTGACAATTCAAATAGAAATGCAGGCTTAGTTGCTTTTATATAGTGGTTGTTTCATTACTGCTTATATAAGCAACACATAAGGGAAACTTGCCTTTAAAAATCTAGTAAAAAGTAGTAGAATTTCGGGCAATTTTTGTTCTTAATTATTAGGCAATGCTTCCATATTAGAAAAAAATAAGTTCCTCTTATAGCTCTAAATTAATAATCACTATTTAATAATCATTTCATATTATAGACTTAAGTGTTGCATTTTATCTTAGAGGCCTGTAATCCACAAGTAGTAGAAAATGGGATTTATATATATCTTAGCAGGAAATAAAAGTGATGTAATAATCAGTTAATGATTTTCACTTTTAAAAATGAACTGTAAAGAAATACATTTCTATCAAACTTAACAGGACTCCTTCATAGCCCAAAGAAGTGTAATTTAACTCAAAATTTTAACAAGTAAGTTATTAAAAGAAAATGTATAATATAAATTAAAATGCATCTTAAGTTCCAGATATACTTATTATTAAATATAAAGATGTTAGCTCTGGTACATAAGAAAATATTTAAAACTAATAAAAAGCAGATTGTAGAATATATGTGTTCTATGTATAAAAATAAGTAAAATATTTTATAGCCCACACCAAGGAATCTTTTCTAAGCCAGGTTTTATCCATGCAACTCTATTACAATACCATCTCATTAGCATTACTGGAACACATACATGCATGGAAGAAATCTAACAATAATCTTTATTTAAAGCTCATACTGCCTTTTGAGGGCCTGCACGTCTTCTAAAGTAAAATGTTTGTTTGGTGTGTCTGAGAGGTCATCAAAGAGCTGTTTAATCTGCTCCTTTTGGCCCTTGCTAATCAGTGTCAACATCATCTGAAAGAAGGAGAAAAATTATATTAGCATACAAACTGGCATTTTAAAGTTGTTATAAAAACCCTAAAAAAAATCAATCTCCATGAATAACATAGTTTGCCATTTACCTTAAACCTTTCTGCTTTACTCAGATATAAAAGATGCTGATATACCAAAGAAGGATCTTTATCAATAAGATTATTTTTCAGAGACTGGATGAGAAGCAGGAATGTATCCCCTTCAAGTTTGTTACTCAACAACACTGGCAAGTCTTTCGGTTCAGTGATGGCTAACAGGTGTGCACAGGCTTCTTTATCTTTCCTAGTACTGAATGCGTTTATAACCTGGCCAAATTCGTAGGCATTGTTAGGCTTGGGGATTGGTAGTTTCTCGTAGAATTCTCGTGGCCCGTTGCTTGTGTCCCCCTTCTCAGAAGCACGGGAGTCAGTGGAGACGTCCTCCGAGGTCCTTTCAGGCTCCTCTTTCTGGCCTTCATTCACCTTCAGGGGGAGACAGATTACACTGTGACACAATGGCCATTGCATACACCCCAAGTTACCTTTATTAAAACGGGAAGGGGGCTTCTCTGGTGGCGCAGTGGTTGAGAGTCTGCCTGCCGATGCAGGGGACACGGGTTTGTGCCCCGGTCCGGGAGGATCCCACATGCTGCGGAGCGGCTAGGCCCATGAGCCATGGCCGCTGAGCCTGCACGTCCGGAGCCTGTGCTCCGCAATGGAAGAGGCCACAACAGTGAGAGGCCCGTGTACCGCAAAACAAACAAACAAACAAACAAAAAAAACGGAAAGGAACTGAAAAACACAAGTGGACGGTAGTTTAGTCAAGTTCTAAGTGAAAATATATAACTTGTAATAATCATAAAATCTACTTTTTTTTAGGAAGAGAACTTTTAAAGTATAAGTATCCATTCATAAAAGCATTCATTTTTAAAGTTAAAAAAAATGTTGACACTGAGAATATGACAGTGAAATTTTATAATTTTCCACAAGTAAAAGCTGCTGCATAAAAGAAGACCTGTAACAACTTTATATCTCTTCTTCATGATAAATTTTACATTTACTTGTTTTGTTACATTTGATAGAGAAGTCAACTTACATTTTTCAATTCTCTTAAAACAGCTTTTTCCTTCCCTCCGTAGAGGGAAAAACTCCCTAGCTTCTTTCACATATTAGCCTCTAACTCTTAGCAGAAATGTAAGATGATAGGTAGCTGATATAGTATTCAGGAAAACACAGGAATCCAAGAGCTGACATTCTTCACTAAAGGCAAAACAAAAGGCTACAGCACAAGGCATCGAGTTGTCTGAAATCACAGAGGTAGGTTTGATTCTAGGGTAGTGCAGGACCCCTGATGAGGCCAGTCTTGTTTACAAGTTTACTAAAAAAGTCTAAATCAATCATGAACCCTCTATGGGGTGTGGCGTGCAGGACCACTGAAATTGAATCAGTCCTGTAGGGTTCTCTGGGTCGACCAGGAAGCAAAGCTCAGTGGCCAGAGGCTCGCAGGGCAACCTGGAGTGGAAGCAATAAAACCACAGGCCAGGTGGTACTGGGGGAGGGGCGCACAGAAAGGAAGAATGCAGACACCCAAGGGTCCTTGGACCCAAGTTGAGAAATGCAGTGGCTAATTATCACAACAAAAGAAAAATCTTATTATAATTTGTTAAAATGTCTTCATTGATCATCAGAATAAAAACACGAAAAATTTTAAAGTCATAAGAATATGACCTCAGAAATCCCATATGAGTATAGGATCTCCAAAAGAGTACTTTCAGAGATAATCAAATATACATACCTCTTGAATCTCAATTTTCCTTCTCTCCTTTTCTTTGTTGAATGATGCTGCATTATCCTGAACATTCAGGATTCTGGTTACCTCTTCCAGTTCCATTTTTGCCTCAATAATATTTGGGTCTAGTAGGAGAACTTTATGGAGATCGTTTAAACTTTTCTGATAATTCTGAAAGCAGGAACAGCAGAGAAAATAATTTTCATACATAAAATGAGAAGGGGCACAGATGAGCCCGGGTGGGAGTGAAATTGGTGAGACGAGTACACAGAGTTTGTGCAGTGGGTTCCATTAGTACCGCAGTAGTAAAGTTAGGCCTATGAGATAAGTCTTGGGCTAAAATATTGTAGCCCACAACACAGTGGCCATCCTCTACAGAAGAGTGAGCACAGAATCTGGGGCTAGAAGGCAAGTTAAGTTCTGTACCACCACAGCTTTCATAGTCCCTGGCACACACAGGCATTTCTGGTCTGCTGAATGAATAGATGAAAGAGCGAACGGCCTACTAGCATGAAAGCTTGAGCAAGATCCCACTGAACCTTTCTGAGCTTCAGTTCTCTCATCTTTAAAGTAAGGATGAGAAGAGATTCTCTAGTTTTCACGAGGTTGTGCCGAGTAATCAGCACATTAATAAAATAACATGGGAGTGGCTTAGCCTTAGAAAGAGCTGGGCCAGTGTTAGCTGTTACCATGATGCCCTGTTCTGTAACACCCTTCGAGTTGCCTACTGCTCAGACAGCCTAGAGTCAACCTTTATTCCTCCATAAAGAGTCAGGCAATACACTGGAGAGGTTGAGGGGAAGGAGAAAGGATCTACGCTTAACCAGACACTGCACGGAATCTGCTGGCAGAGACGGACACCACAGAATCACAGTCTGCTGTGACAAGCCACATTGTAGAACTACAGACTAGACCCATGTTTTGATTAAGCCAAAATTAATTCTGTGAGGAGGCCAGGAATTCCAGTGACGTGTAACCTCTCAAGTATTCACGACATATAATAACAGCACGCACTGGACGCTGAAGCAGAGGTAAAATAAGCTGGTGGTTGTGTGACACTCCTGGGGGACGAGCTGTAATGCCGCGGCCCTTGCCACTCCACCCAGCAACATACTAGAGCAAGAGTGATGTGTTTAAAAGGGATAACCTTACACCTGCTCTAACTTATTTTTAAAAAAGGTAAATTATTTACAAACTGTATGTAGTACATCAGCGCTATTAACAACAATCTCCACACAGCACTTTGTCACAACAGCGCAGTTGGAAAACCTGCTACAAAAAACAAATGACACTGTGTTTCCATCCTAGGTGTTCCAGGCACCGAATCATACTGAAAGGCAAGAAGGGTGGGGGGGGGGGCAGCGGGGCAAGTTGAGGGAGTAATAATAGCTCTTACCCGTCTCAACATTTTGCAAGTATTCTTATTTTAGTCCCACAATAGCCCTATAAATACTGTTATTGTCCCCATTTAAAGGTGAGGAAACAGGCATAGAAAGATAATCTTTGAGATGATGAAAGCAGCAATGAGCAGAAGGTGAATGATAAGACAGCTGTGGAGCTCAAGTGAGAGGCCTGAAAATGGAGACTTGTGAGCTGCAGCCTTGGAAATAGAAGGCCACCAGCAAGGAGTTGACATGACTATTGTTTCAACCATTCAAGGAAAGTCTGTGCCTAAAGACCAATCTGTCTGGTTGGAAGAAACCTAAGAAAGCAAGAAATACACTTTGATAAATGTTAAACAGGCAGGCAAGTGTGAAGAGAGGGCCCGACAGCAGAAGGTGCGGGGACGGCCATGGAGCAGGGAGGCGGTGGCAGAGGAGGGGCCGGGGTGCCGGGTCAACACAGCGTCAGACCCGATCCGGCCCCTCCGTGGGCCGGGTGCTAGGACACCATGGGGGAAAGGACAGCCAGGGCCCCGGCCCTCGTGGAAGCTTACGTCTTATGAGGGGAAACAATAAGAAAACAAGTGAACAAATGAATAAATAAAGTAAGCGTGCACTGCCATTTATGCAATTAAGAGAAGCAAGGAGGGAGACGGATGCTAACGAGGGGAAGGAGTCTCCTTTGACACGGGTGTCAGAGAACACAAGACCTGAAAGGAAGCCAGCCGCGCAGAGTGGGGGGCAGAGGAGAGCTCACACAGAGAGAAAAGTGCGGCTCCAGCAAAAAGGAGGACGTTAAAAGTTGCTAATGACCTTATTAGGCCTCAAAAAAAAAAAAAAAAGGTAAAGTATAATCACATGTGTTTGTGATAACATTTACTATTAATAAATGTGCTTAAACTACAATAACAGCAATTATTTTAGACGATATTACTCTTTTTGATACTTTTGGCCTGATAGCATCCCCAGTTGGCTGTGAATTCCCTAAGGCAGGCACTATGTCTTACCACCTCTATGCTCCCAAAGCCTAGCACGTGAGTGGCACTCGATAGAAGATATACATTGTAAGTAAAAGCAAAATGTTCAATGATCTTTTCTTATGAAGAACAGCTGAACATTAAGGAAAGCCCTATATTTTTCAAACCTGGCACACAGAAAAAAAAAAGTAAAATAAAGCAAGCTAGAAAACAAACAAAATATCTGAGAAAGCACAGGCAGGGCCCCTGCTCCCTGTGAGCCCCTGTGCCACTTCCTCACCAGTCACACAGAGGAAGCCGATCCAGGTGTGAGTTCGGATGCATTTTATAAGCAGTGGTAGCCTTTGAAGATCCTGAAATTAAATTCACTTGGCACATAACTCAAACTACAGGGTATACAGATCAAGTTATAAGAAATCAAACCAGGAAAGCTGCCAGCCTCATACTCTAGTGGGATAGCATTACTAAAAATTGGGATTATCTTTCTGCATCATAATACAATTTCTAGAATTCATTCCAAGGAAGTATAAAATTCTGGTCTTTCATTAGGTACAACTTCTGACTTTGAATCAAGTAAACAAGTTCAAAGAGTCAGGCAGCCAGTATGGGATAAACCTGTTCTAAGGGTCTGGACATATATAAACTCATGAGTCATGCAGATCATGAGTACCTCACGGACCCAAATCCATTAAGTTCAAAAACAGTTGAGTAAATTTTCAAGAAGCCTCTTTTAATTCATGGTGCCACACACCACCTAGGAAATCTTTACGTGAGGTTTACAAATGAGTATGCTGCTAACAAAAAAAAGGGGAGGGGACTGGTCAGGTCGCCTGGGCCCTGGGAATACAGTGAACACACTGAATACAGGACACAGTGCAGCTGTGGAGCTGCTGGGCTGGTGAGTGGGGCATCCACATGCTGGGAGGGTGACACACCCCAGTTCCATGGGGACAGACGCTCCTGCGCTCAGGACATTTCTGGACCTCGCCCTACACACCTCTTCACTTGCCTGTTCATCTGTGTGCTATATAACAAACTTAGGAGGGTGGGAGAGGGGAGGAAAGGGAGGGCAGCTGCATGGCCCTGCTGGTAAGGGGTAGAGGGGTGGCCCCACTGCAGCCTGGGGATCTAGGATCTAGAAAAGCCTGAGCACTCAGTGCACACAGGTCGTACTCATTTGATACAGGACACAAAAACATGACCACCCTCTCTCAACAAAACCTAGGTTTTATGGAATATATCTTTAGATATTTCCCTGTCCGTGATGGGCAGGGAATTACAAGAACTCTCTCAAACTCAATAAAGTCAGCACTTCTCCCTCAAATCTCTCCCTCCTGCTGTACACCCTCCCTTATCACACTGTACTGCTCAGCCACCTGAGACAGAAACCTGTATTTATCCAAAGCAAACGAAAACACTAACTTGAAAAGGTACTCCCGTGCTCACGGCAGCATTATTTACAATAGCAACCTAAGTGTCCATCAGTGAATGAAGAGAGAAAGAAAATGTGGTATATCTACCCAATGGAATATTATTCAGCCATAAAAAAGAAGGAAGTTCTGCCATTTGTGACAACATGATAGACTTTGAAGGCATCGTGCTAAGTAAAGTTAGTCATACAGAGAAAGAACTACCTTATGATCTCACTTACATGGGGAATCCAAAAAAACAAAACCACCACCAACAAAAACTTACAGAAACAGAGAACAGATTGGTGGTTGCCAGAGGCAAGGTGGGAGTTGGGGTGTGGAGGATGGGTGGGAAAGGTTGACGACCCTCAAAAGGTACAAAATTCCAGTTATGTCTCTAAGAGAATAAATCTTAAAAGTTCTCGTCACGAAAAAAAAATTAACTGTGTGGTGAACTACACATATTGTGATCATTTCACAGTATATACAAATACCAAATCACTATGTTGTACACCTGATACGGATATAAAACGTCAATTATACCTCAATTAAAAAAGTCAATGACCTGTACACTGACAATGTGTGAATTTCATTGTATTAAACCTTAATCAACTTGATTCTTTAAAAATACCATTTCAGGAAATGCCATTTCCCAGTATGTTCTGATTTTTCCTTGTCATGTTATTTTCTACAAATAGGAACATTCACTCAAGTTTTCCACACAGAAGAATCATCATAAAGAAAAATGTAATTATACAATAGTTTCCTTGAAAATAATGGTGTGGTTTTCTTGGAAAAGAATGCCATCCTATAGCCTCACACTGACCACCGGCCAGTTTAAGGCCCAAATCACAAGGAACTTCCCAGCCTCTGCCATGTCTCTACCAACGTCCATGGGGTGAACACACCTTCCGTTCTGATACCTCCCTCCCACCCTACAGACAACCCCAGTCCCCTGCTAGAGGAATCCAGTGGCATTGATGGTGGCCTTCAGTAATTCAGTAACAAACCTTCCTGTCCTTTAAAGTGGACCTATTATAACTAACAACACTCCTTAGAAAATCAGGAAATAAATCATCGTTTTTGAGCTGGAAGGAATCTTAGAAATTATCTAGCTCCACATTATAGTTCGGGGAAATCAGGCATCTTCCAAGGTTTTGGGACTGCTGAGTACAGAACTGGGATGAAATCCCAGGATAATGTCACTGCCATTCCTTGAGCCCACAATTTATGTTCATGAAAACCAATAATCTGTTCAGAGCTGACATTTATATATTAAAACGAAGATTTCCTCACCTTGAGTCCTTTGTGAGCAAGAGCTCGTCTATAGCATGCTTTCACACTCCCGAGATCTATCTGAAGCGCCTGGTCACAGTCCTGCTTTGCCTCTTCAAACTGGCCCAGCTTCAAGTAACAGAGGGCTCTGGTATGTAATGGAACTCAGCATTATGAAAGTAAAAACAACATATCTATAAACTTGGGCAACTAACAGAAATCAGAAAATAGCTAAATAAGTCCGTTTCTATACCACAGCTGCTGCAATTGAAACCTAACATTTTCCTCCAATTATGGAATTTTCTTGCAATACTTGCAATCAGGGCCCTGGGGATACAACCGCAATCAAAACAGTCCCGGCCCTCAAGAAGGCTGCAGTCTAGGGGAAGAGACAGTCAAAAGAAGCGAACACAATAAAATCCGTAGAGGATGCTCTGGTAGCACAGAGCTGAGACACGCATCACATTTGGTGGAGCTGAAGCAAGGGGAGGAATAGTCAGGGAAGACTTCCCAGAAGAAGTGACGTTTAAGTTGAAGCCGAGTATAAGGTGAGAATTATCCAATGCGAAGGCACTGGGCTGAGATTTAATGTGTAGGGAGGACACAGCACATGCAAAGTCCTACGGTGACAGAGAACACGGTGCTCTTGATGGACTAAGAAAAGAGCGCTATGGTGGTGATGAGGCTGGGAGAGTGGGAGGCCAGATCAGAAAGGTCCCGGCAGGAGGCTGAGCTTTATCCCAAGGTTAATGGTAGTCCAGTGATGGGTTTTTAAGTAGAGGCTGATCTGTTCACCATGTTTTAGGAAGATTGCTCCAGCTGCAGCATGGAGAATCAGAGGGAACAAGACTGTGCAGGGATACCTGGGAGGGCACTGCAGACGTCTAGGGAGAGCCGGTGTCAGCCGGAGGAGGGGCTGACGGTGAGGGTGGACAGAAAGGCTCACGCCCAAAGGAATTCCGAAGGTAGGACATCTGAGCTGCTGACAGACTGGAGAGGGAGGCGTGGGTCAGGGATGATAACCCACCGTGAGTGCAGAAGTGAGGGAGGTGCTCAGGTCCGGGGCTCAGAGACAGAGATTTGGGGGACATAATTGGAAGGTGGTAAATGGAGCTGGGGAGAGGATTAAATGTTCCAGAGAACATTGGAGCAGACAAGGGATCTATGCCTTTAGAAGCCTGAGAACACCAGGGAAAGAGAAAAGTGAGAAGGGGAGAGCCAGGCTAGTGAGCTGTCTGCACCACAGCCAAAAGGGGAGGTGGTCTCCAGGAAAAACTGAGTGGCCATTGATGCCCAAGGCCACCGAGGCTGAACAGGAGAAGGGTAGAAAAATACCTGTTGGGTTCAGTGACAGAATTTTTCACAAAAAAGGTTGCCAAAAGAGGAAAACATGTACAAAAACAAAGCAGTGTGAGATTAAGTTTAAAAGTTTTTTCTGAAATGGCTAAGAGAACCCATGCTGAGCCCCTATTCTTTAGGAACCATACCTTATTCTTCCTTGTCACTGCAGACCCTACCTACGCCCTAAAAATCCCCAAATCACCATATTCTAGGTAACTATCTTTTTTACCATAATGTGTTAAACATGGCACCTGAGCAGCATTCTGGAAAAATCTGCCCATTCCTACTACACATTAGAAGATGCCGGGCCCTTCCCTTAGCACTTCAAGAGAAAAGGGGCACTGAAGACACTAGTTTGAAAGGCAGCTGATTGCTGCTCCCCCTCTGGAGGACCGCGCCGAGGCCTCCTCACGAGCCGCGGTGAGGCCACGCACCACGGAGAGTCAAAGCAGCACCAGCCAAGGCAGCCATGGCCAGGCGGGAACCTAACGCAGCCCACGTCAGACCTCCCAGCTCCAAGACACATCATGTTTTCAATCTCTCCGATAGCCCCGCCTCTTTAAAAAACACTCACTTAAAACAAGTTGCTATATAGAGTCTCAGAATCATGGGAATAAACTTTGGCAATTAATTTATCTATAATTTTTTCATCAAAACTATTAACATAAGAAATATAGAAAGTTACAAAGAACTTGCCTGTTTGTATAAATGGCACATTCCTTGTTGTTAATCTTTAAGCATTCACTGTATTTACTAAGGGCATCTTTATAGTTTTTGTCCTTTACACATTGATTTCCTTCTTCTTTAAGGGTTTTAAACATTTTTTCATCTATGGGACACACACAAAAAAGAGCAAGTATTCATATAAGCACCTTTACAAAACTTTAAGTATACTTTAAATTAAGTGACCACAAACCATACAGAGCTAAAGTCTAAATGGAACAAAACGTTGTATACAAATTAAGATAAATTGGCTATAAGTAAAAATGATTATACAATTATGACACTATTTTTTCAAATTAGAAAATAAAATACAAGTGATTCTATCCTTTCATCCATATTGGCACGCCTTCTTTTCTCTGCTGGAGATAGAAATATCTAGTGTTTGGTGTAGTAACTATTTCATAAAAAGTGAACAGACAAACCCATTAAAGCCTGAATTAGACATCTTCCAACAGTCCAAGTTTCCTTGGAATCACACCTCCTCCACTCTCTGCTCCTAAGGTTTAAGTAAAGCAAATCCCACCCTAGCCCTACCTTTTGGAGTAATCTTTGTTTTACTAACCAGCACACTATGTTCCCTTGGCCACAATAATCTAATTGGTCAGGAATGGACCTATGAGAGCCAATGAGCTACAATAAGATTTTAGTGGCAGCTTCTGGTAAGGTAATTCTTGCTCTTTCCCATGGAACATGAGGATAAAAGGAGGAGCTATTCTGCCATCGTGCGATGCAAGGGGAGAATCTGTCTGAGAATGGGGCCAACAGAGCAAGAGAGAGGCCAAGACAGACAGCTAACGAATAACCTCTGAGTGCCCAATCCAGCCATCCCTGCAGCTCTCCTACTTGTGGCCTTTTCCACAAGGGGTGCCGATAAACAACCTCTTTTGCTTAAGACATTAATGGCTGGGTTTTCTGTTATCTGCAATCAGTCCCAACTATTACTATTGGCTATTATGTTGCAGTGAGCATGGCTGACTCCTCAACTCAGGACCCATTTCCTTCTTCCTAAGGGCACCTCAACATTCATTCAGCTATCACTCCTCTCCTACTCAGCCCGCGTGTCCAGGGGAAGCTGACTCCACTGATCAGGAACTCATGGCATGGCATTTCTTCATTACAGGGAGTGGTTCAGCAATGGGCACATGACCCATTAGAATAAATACCGACAGAGCTCAGCCAACAGAATATAACAGGCTAAAAAAGCTGGGTCTTTGGGGCAACATATCTCCTCATTCTTAAATTAATGCCACCAAAAGCAATGGTGTCTCTCTCCCTTTGGACATTGATATGTGCAGACATGAAGTCTAAAACTGCTACAGTTCTATTATTTCTAGCCAGAGCCTGAGCCCTGACAAGTTGTGCCTGATTTTAGAGCCTGTCTGGGCCCTTTCAGTTACTTGAGCCAAAACTATTCCTTACAGTTATAAGTCAACAGATTTTCTGTTACTTGCAACCAGAGTTTTCTAACATACATAAAATGTTAAAATTTAAAGTTTTAAATCTATGTAATAACTTTAATCTATGGAGTATCTTGATATAAAATAAAATTGCATAACAAATTTTAAAATATGCCTTTAAATTCTGTGATCTAAAAATCTTGATAGATGTACTGAATTTATAGTATAAACTTGGAATGTAAAAAATAATCTTATTTGTCCCTCTGCACAAATGGCATGACATATTAACTTTTCATCCTTTATTTCAAATTACAGAATATTTCTGCCTAATGTTTCATGTTTCAAAAGAACTCACACTATGTGGCCGAATGACAGTCCCCATAAATCTTGGTATATCTAAGCTCTAAAACAGAATATTACAGAGGATATTTTTTCTTCCAATTTGCTGAAAAACTTTCCTCAAGCTTTTCTTCCTACATTGTTTTTAAGTCTTTGGTATCCAGTCTCACTAATAATTAGTACACAAATATAAACAGAAAGAGCTGATTATTCTTGTGCTTATGATTCACTATCACATATCTACAGTATGGTTAGTATATGCACGTTATTAGTAATGAACAGCTACCCTTTATTGAGCAAATGCTTTGTGCCAGGCCCCATTAATAATGGATTCTAGAAGCTAGAGATCTCCATATTTTTCCCAGGGCTGCTGAACCACCTAAAAGCCTTGGCAGAAGTTCCCTGCATCTTCTTCCTAGGCAATGAAAAGGGTGAGCCACTGGGACATCACGGCTCAGTGTGTCTGCAAGATGAAGCTCGACACAGACACACATGGGGTTCCTAAGCAGGCAGGAGAAATGGAGCCTCAGCCAGCTTTCAAGCAGGAGGCAAGCGTGAAGCCACATTAAACACTCGGCACAAAGTTCTGAGGTAAGCACTGTGGGGATGTAGGTATGGATGTGAACAACTACGATACAGGCAGGAGGAGGTACTGCTAGATATATGTTGTAGGGCTTTTTTTTTTTTTTTTTTTTGAAAACTATAGTTTATTTTATAAGAAAATTGGGATTAAATTACAAGGATCCATGTGACCCCAACTTTTGTCAGTCATTTCATGGTTTGTGAGGCTCTGGCCCCTTCCCTCGGCATGGTGGCACAGCCTGAAAAAAATGTATACTTTCTTGTTATTACTTAATAGAGATCTTCCTGGGCATGTTCCCCAAAACAAACTCCACAGGATGGGAGAAAGGTGCTACTACAGAGTAACAATCCTTGTTCCTACTCCCTCTCGGCTTTGTAAAACCAAAGTCAGATGTTATATAGCCCCATCCCCAACCTTAAATGTAAACAACCAAACGATGTTTTAAATTAAAGGCTTGCATCTTTGACATTCTAGAATTTCTGTATGGTGAGATTTATAAAATTCATATGGAAGTACATAGAAGTTCTTATAACAAATGATGGCATTCCCTAAGACTTAATCTTTAGATCTCTCAATTACACTCTGTACAACCTTGGTGATCTCATCTAACCTCACAACTTGAAATACCATTTATAACCTGCCTGCTTCCAAGTTGATATGTCAATACAACCTCCCTCCCCTCTCAAACTCTAAGTTCTTTTGAATGTCTAGTAGGTTTTCTGAACTTGATGTGTCCAAAACTGAGTTCTTGATTGTTCCAAATCTAATTTTTCTGCCGTTTTCCCATCTAATAAATGGCACTTCCATCCTTCTACTTTCTCAAGATAAAAACCCTGAAATTATCTGTAGCTCTTCTCCCACATCCAACTAGTCAGCTCTACCTTTAAATTGTAACTAGAATCTAATAATTCTCACTACCTCTTCTACTACCCTCTTTATTCAAGCCACCCTTATCTCTTGACTGGATTATTATGGTAGTTTCTTAATGCCCCTATCTCTTCCTTCCTTGGCTTTCTATAACTGCATCTCATCACAGTAGCCAGGGTGATTCTGCTCAGCTGTCAGTAGCTTTCTATTTGTTGTAGGGCTTTATTTTGCTTTATTATTTCAAAAACATCAATCTCATTAAACTAGCCTTGCCACATACATGGTGTGTAGAGAACTATATGCTACTCAATTCTTTTTTCTTATTTTTAATAATAATGCTGACTTAACGTTTATTAAGAGACTGTTATAAGCTTACACAGTCAGCACATGTGCTAAGTATTTCATATGCATCTCTCCATTTATTCCTGAGAATAACTCCATGAGACAGTTACTCATATTTCCCCCTTTCATATACACTCAAACACTGGAGGTATGCGACAACTTCCTAAGACTCTGCAGTTAGAAAGAGGGAGAACAGGGTCCTAACTTAAACCCATAGCAGACGCCTGAGTTCACGCACTTACCCTTCTGCTTTACTGTGAAAATATATGCACAGCTCACGATAACCCTCAGAAGAAATAAGTGTAGACTTCCCCTACCTGTGGTGCCCGGTTGGTGATGGCTGCAGGAATCTCCCACTTGGTCTGGGGGCGTCTCTGCCACAGGCCACCAAGCTCGCAATTGTGCGGAAGTGGGCACAGCAGGAATGGGTGACAGCTTCTCCCGCCAGCTTGGTCCATCCAGGGCCATTAAAATTTTTGTTATCCTGAAAAGAAAAAGAAAAAAGTTTTCTCTGTTGATCATGCAATTTGCTTTCTACATTACTGGAGGTCATATCAAGAGTAAAATTTACAAATGCTATGCACTTCCGTACTTCCCTGTAGAAACCACACAATCAAGCTATTTGCTGTCCATATAAACAGTCTTAAAAAGGACTCTTAAAAATTGCCCCAAACTATGTAACTTTAGATCCTTTTTGCATCACAAGAAAAAATTAAGACATTTCTCATTAGTTTAAAAAAATTTTTAATGTATATGCAATAAAATTTTAATTTTAAAAAAAGTGAAGTATAAAACTAAAATTTAGGAGGCCTAGAAGAAATATCCCCTGCATAACATTTCATATAATTACTAAATTGATAATGTATTACTCTTGAGAATAATCAGAAGTACTTTAGAATTTCTGTGCCCAAAGTGTATATGAAAGACAGGTGTATAACACTGGCTGCTAAAACTGATGAGGAGTAGCAGTTACATGGAATAGTGCTTCTTTTTGAAACATTTACCGATGGTTAAGATATTCTTTACCTTGTGCTTTTTTCCATCTCTAAAATTATCTACTCTTCTTGTTTTCATATGCATAAAGATGAAAGAATAGGATATTGGAGCCTACTACGAGGGCCCTTGTATTAATGACATTTGCTAATGGCTATCATAATATTGAGATAACATCCCTGATTATCACTTTCTCATCACTTTAAACTTACAAAATATCATACTTAGATTTTAAAACAAAACTGAATTATGTCAAGTATCTTTTCCAACCACAATGCTATGAGACTAGATACTAATTACAGGAAAAAATCTGTAAAAAATACAAACACATGGAGGCTAAACAATACACTTAATGATCAAGAGGTCACTGAAGAAATCAAAGAGGAAATCAAAAAATACCTAGAAACAAGTGACAATGAAAACATGACGACCCAAAACCTATGGGACGCAGCAAAAGCAGTTCTAAGAGGGAAGTTTATGGCAATACAATCCTACCTCAAGAAACAAGAAACATCTCCAACAACCTAACCTTACACCTAAAGCAATTAGAGAAAGAAGAACAAAAAAACCCGCCAAGTTAGCAAAAGGAAAGAAATCATAAATATCAGATCAGAAATAAATGAAAAAGAAATGAAGGAAACAATAGCAAAGATCAATAAAACTAAAAGCTGGTTCTTTGAGAAGATAAACACAATAGACAAACCATTAGCCAGACTCATCAAGAAAAAAAGGGAGAAGACTCAAATCAATAGAATTAGAAATGAAAAAGGAGAAGTAACAACTGACACTGCAGAAACACAAAGGATCATGAGAGATTACTACAAGCAGCTCTATGCCAATAAAATGGACAAACTGGAAGAAATGGACAATTTCTTAGAAAAGCACAACCTTCTGAGACTGAACCAGGAAGAAACAGAAGATATAAACAGACCAATCACAAGCACTGAAACTGAAACTGTGATTAAAACTCTTCCAACAAACAAAAGCGCAGGATCAGATGGCTTCACGGGCGAATTCTATCAAACATTTAGAGAAGAGCTAACACCTATCCTTCTCAAACTCTTCCAAAATATAGCAGAGGGAGGAACACTCCCAAACTCATTCTACAAGGCCACCTTCACCCTGATACCAAAACCAGGCAAGGATGTCACAAAGAAAGAAAACTACAGGCCAATATCACTGATGAACATAGATGCAAAAATCGTCAACAAAATACTAGCAAACAGAATCCAACAGCACATTAAAAGGATCATACACCATGATCAAGTGGGGTTTATCCCAGGAATGCAAGGATTCTTCAATATACACAAATCAAACAATGTGATAAACCATATTAACAAACTGAAGAATAAAAACCATATGATCATCTCAATAGATGCAGAAAAAGCTTTCAAGAAAATTCAACACCCATTTATGATAAAAACTCTCCGGAAAGTAGGCATAGAGGGAACTTTCCTCAACATAATAAAGGCCATATATGACAAACCCACAGCCAACATCGTCCTCAGTAGTGAAAAACTGAAACCATTTCCACTAAGATCAGGAACAAGACAAGGTTGCCCACTCTCACCACTATTATTCAACATAGTTTTGGAAGTTTTAGCCACAGCAATCAGAGAAGAACAAGAAATAAAAGGAATCCAAACCAGAAAAGAAGTAGATCTGTCACTGTTTGCAGATGACATGATACTATACATAGAGAATCCTAAAGATGCTACCAGAAAACTACTAGAGCTAATCAATGAATTTGGTAAAGTAGCAGGATACAAAATTAATGCACAGAAATCTCTTGCATTGCTATATACTAATGATGAAAATTCTGAAAGAGAAATTAAGGAAACACTCCCATTTACCACTGCAACAAAAAGAATAAAATATCTAGGAATAAACCTACCTAAGGAGACAAAAGACTTGTATGCAGAAGACTGTAAGACACTGATGAAAGAAATTAATGATACAGACGGAGAGATATACCATGTTCTTGGATTGGAAGAATCAACATTGTGAAAATGACTATACTACCCAAAGCAATCTACAGATGCAATGCAATCCCTATCAAACTACCAATGTTATTTTTCACAGAACTAGAGCAAAAAATTGCACAATTTGTATGGAAACACAAAAGACCCTGAATAGCCAAAGGAATCTTGAGAAAGAAAAACAGAGCTGGAGGAATCAGGCTCCCTGACTTCAGACTATACTACAAAGCTACAGTAATCAAAGACAGCATGGTACTGGCACAAAAACAGAAATACAGATCAATGAAACAGGATAGAAAACCCAGAGATAAAACCATGCACCTATGTGTCCTTATTTTTGATAAAGGAGGCAAGAATATACAATGGAGAAAAGACAGCCTCTTTAATAAGTGGTTCTGGGAAAACTGGACAGCTACATGTAAAAGAATGAAATTAGAACACTCCCTAACACCATACACAAAAATAAACTCAAAATGGATTAAAGAACTAAATGTAAGGCCAGGCACTATAAAACTCTTAGAGGAAAACATAGGCAGAACACTCTATGACATAAATCACAGAAAGATCCTTTTTGACCCACCTCCTAGAGAATTGGAAAAAAAAACAAAAATAAAAATAAAAAAAACCCAGACATTTCTCCAAAGAAGATATACAGATTGCCAACAAACACATGAAAGGATGCTCAACATCACTAATCATCAGAGAAGTGCAAATCAAAACTACAATGAGGTATCACCTCACACCAGTCGGAATGGCCATCATAAAAAAATCTACAAACAATAAATGCTGGAGAGGGTTTGGAGAAAAGGGAACCCTCTTGCACTGTTGGTGGGAATGTAAATTGATAAAGCCACTATGGAGAACGGTATGGAGGTTCCTTAAAAAACTACAAATAGAACTACCATATGACCCAGCAACCCCACTACTGGGCATATATCCTGAGAAAACCATAATTCAAAAAGAGTCATGTACCACAATGTTCACTGCAGCTCTATTTACAATAGCCAGGACATGGAAGCAACCTAAGTGTCCATCGACAGATGAATGGATAAAGATGATGTGGCACATATATACAATGGAATATTACTCAGCCATAAAAGGAAATGAAATTGAGTTATTTGTAGTGAGGTGGATGGACCTAGAGTCTGTCATACAGAGTGAAGTAAGTCAGAAAGAGGAAAACAAATACCGTATGCTAACACACATATATGGAATCTAAATTTAAAAAAAAAAAGAAAAGGTTCTGAAGAACCTGGGGGCAGGACAGGAATAAAGACACAGACATAGAGAATGGACTTGAGGACACGGGGAGAGAGAAGGGTAAGCTGGGATGAAGTGAGAGTGTGGCATGGACATATATACACTACCATATGTAAAATAGCTAGCTAGTGGGAAGCAGCCGCATAGCACAGGGAGATCATCTCGGTGCTTTGTGACCACCTAGAGGGGTGGGATAGGAAGGGTGGTGGGAGGGAGACGCAAGAGGGAGGAGATATGGGGATATATGTATATGTATAGCTGATTCACTTTGTTACAAAGCAGAAACTAACACCATTGTAAAGCAATTATACTCCAATAAAGATGTTAAAAATAAATAAATAATTTTAAAAAGGTGGTCCCCAAGACTGAGAAAGTTACTGGTAATTAGTAGAATGCATTCAAATTAGTTAGCTCAGTAGTACTTTTTGTGTGAGAAAAATTTTATATTTATATAGAGGCAAATGTAATACATACACTTTTCCTGCAATTTCATAAACCGAAATTTCAATAGTGATCTTTGGTTATGATAACCACATCTCATATATTTTAGTGTAAAAAATAAATTTGAAAAAATAAATGTATAACCACCCACAATAGCAGAAGAAAAAGAAAGAACATTTTAGAAAAAAAGAATTTACAAGCAAAACTTGTATTACCAGCAGAGAGGTAAGGAAGAAGCAGCTGAAAAGAGATGATGTGTTGCCTGGGAATAAATAAGTATAGACAGGGAAATGTAACACATAATATTCCTGGGCAGGGATATGGTTAATGGAAGACACGTACAAAATAAGCACAGATGTTTAAATTTAAGGGAAAAAAAGCTGCTGTGGCTTAGGTGGCAAAGCAAGCATAAATATGGGAATCATGAAAAGGAATAGTGAAATTTTCTAAATGGGTATTTTATAGAAGATATATATGGCAAAACCAGACAAAACCTCCTCATCTTCTTATAAACGATGTATCAGCAAGAGCCATTCAATTAAAAAAAATGAATGAGTCTTAAAAGTCAATTTGTGTAAAAGAACCTTCCTGAGTACATATAAAAATTACAATACAATCCTCAAAAAGCTAAACAGAATTACCATATGACCCAGCAATTCCATGCCTAGGTGTATGCCAAAAGGAACTGAAAACAGGTATGCAAATAAAACCTTGCACGTGAATGTTCACAGCAGCACTATTCACAACAGCCAAATGGTGGAAACAGCTGAAAGGTCCATCAACGGATGAATGGATAAACACAATGTGATACATCCATACAACAGAATATTATTCAGTCACAAAAAGAAGTGACGTCAACACACATGCCACACCGCGGACCAACCTTGAAAACATTATGCTAAGTGAAATAAGCCAGACACCAGAGGTACATATTGTATGATTCTATTTATATGAACTATCCAGAAAGGGTAAATCCATAGAGACAGCAGATCAGGTGCTTGGAAAGGGAGAATGAGGAGTGGATGCTTAAGGGGGACAGAGTTTCCCTTTGGGGATGAAATATTTTGGAACTAGTTAAAGGCGGTGGCTGCACAACACTGTGAGTGTACTAAAGGCCACTAAATTGTACACCTTAAAATAGTTAATTTAGCTGTTATGCGAATTTTACTTCAATTTTTTAACAAAGTATAATGCAGAAGGCTCAGAAATGTGAATGACCACAGTCTCTCCGACATAAATTCCTCCCTTCAGACCATTCAGCCTATCATTATGAACCAGATTTCCTAAAACACCTCCTCAACAGCCCCCTTGTCTCTGTCAGATACTTCTTTGTTTCACGAGAACCCCTAACCCTGGGAGAAGATCCTACTTTCCCCAACCATCTCGGAGACTCCCAGACAGAGGATGGGCAAATTAAGAGCAGAATTCCACAGTATGGGGTGAGCCACACTCTGTCTGTTGGAGAATGCATTCATTCCACACAATTTTACTGAGGATGCCTACTGTACAAAGTACCGCAACTACAGAGTGCGGTAGAAAACACAACCCCGACCTCCAGGAACTCCTAGAAGAATGAGAGAAAAAGAACAAAAAGAGAGGGCAGAGAATTTACAAACAATACAGAAAGAAGGCACAGGTGGTAGGAGAGGAGGCTGAAGGGCACGTGTGCTGGGGAGATGGTGGATCAGGGAAAGTCCTCTTCTTCGGGACAAGAAGGAATTAACCAGACAAAAAGGGGGAAGAAGAGCCTTCAGACACATATGAGGAGGCAGCAGGTGGCGTGCAGCAAGGCAGCTGTGCAGCAGGAGAAAAGGCCTGGAGAGCTCTCGGTGACACGCCTGATTTTACAGGATGGAGACCAAGCCGTGAATGCCCACGGTTCCATCTGGTCCCACTCAGATCCAATAACCAACGTCTACCCTTTACTTCTGGACAGGCTGGGACCAGACAGGTCCTGAGCGACCAGAGTAGAAGCACCAAGGAATGGCTGCCCACTCTCCACACAGATCTTTCCAAGAGTTTTTCTCCGAAGTGCAGTGGAACCAGGTGGGGAGGTAAGGCAGTATCTCAAAAAAAGAATTAATCCAAAACCTGCCATTCTCATTTTCCATAGCTTTGTTCAAGGTCCCCTCGTGTTCTCTCAACGCCCTTCACCTCTCCAACAACTGTGGCCCACACAGACAGAGGCAGCCTGACCTCTCTGTGATCCCCACCTCACTAATGTTCACACTTGGGGAGAATCTGTCTTATGTTGAGTTGTTCCCCCTAGCTATGTTCTAGTTTGCTTAAAGACAGAGGCTATGCCATTTTTTTTTTCCCTTTCTGTCTTTTTGTGGGGTGTGGGGCATGGTACACTAGACCAACACAAGGCTCAGTGTAACATACACATACTTGCAAGAAATTATACTTTGGACAAATGGGATCAGAAAATATTCTACATAACTAGAAATGTTATCCAAGTAGTAATTTTCAAAGTTCATCTGAAAGCAATTTATGAAGTCTGGAAATTCTTACCTTCCCATTCTCACCCAGGGTGTAAATAGGTCACAATGTAACTTAGAACCAAATTCTGTGCTATTTTACCATTTTAAGTTAATACTCATCCTAGATGAGTGTCTATTTAAAGGGCACATAACCCAAATATCTAGCAGGCCCATGAAGACATCCATCAAAACCATTTGGTTTTGGGCTTCCCTGGTGGCGCAGTAGTTGAGAATCTGCCTGCTAACGCAGGGGACACGGGTTCGAGCCCTGGTCTAGGAAGATCCCACATGCCGCAGAGCAACTAAGCCCGTGAGCCACAACTACTAAGCCTGCACGTCTGGAGCCTGTGCTCCGCAACAGGAGAGGCCGCGATAGTGAGAGGCCCGTACACCACGATGAAGAGTGGCCCCCGCTTGCCACAACTAGAGAAAGCCCTTGCACAGAAACGAAGACCCAACACAGCCAAAAATAAATAAATTTTTTAAAAAACCATTTGGTTTTGAAGGAATGAAAGAAGACAATCATTCATGTAATGCCAATAACGAAGAACACGTCTACACTTTGACATCATTCTTGAAGGAGGGGAGGAAAATAAAATCTCATTCATTAGAAAACAACTAGACCTCAGGCGGCTG
Source organism: Mesoplodon densirostris (assembly GCF_025265405.1). NCBI lineage: Eukaryota > Metazoa > Chordata > Mammalia > Artiodactyla > Ziphiidae > Mesoplodon > Mesoplodon densirostris. The sequence goes on along the minus strand of NC_082673.1, from coordinate 58,012,768 downwards.
CCTCTGATTAGGTTACCTGTTAACACTGTCATTTGCTATCTGGATTCCGCAGTCTATTTGCAACACTGTTTTATAATCCACATAAGCTTTCTGATACTGCTCCAAAGTTTCATAGGCCTTTGCTCGTCGAAGAAGAGGCTTGATTGAGAATGGATGAAGTTCCAGAGCCCTAAAGGAGACAGAAATATTACACTGTCATTTGTTTTGAAAATTACTTCCTAACTTACACTTACTGAATGTATCCGATAGGACTGGACTCTCACATACATTCATATCTGATATTTTACCTTGGGGATCCAGCAACATACCAGAAAGGCAAACCCAGAGTAGCAGAGCAATCAAATCTGTGGTTACTTCCTTTCTTTTAAACCAGTATCGAAGCCCTTTGGCATTTACTCTTTCCCCCAGTGAGACTGAACTCCCTGACAGCAGGCGGTGCCCTCCCTCCCACTCCCCTGTGTACTAGCAGAGCCCATCATGGCACCAAGCACAGAGTAGGCTTTCAACAGGTTCTTGTTATTGACAGATTAAAAGGAAAATTTTTATTTGCACCTATGTATTTAGTAAGGCACTTAGCACAGAACCACAAAACCTACACTGCATTTTGAAAATAAGCTCTCCAAAACTTAATACAGTTGGATTATGATTTACTTGCTGCCAAAGGGCTTCAAACATAGACCCGAGGAAATCAAGGGAGTAGGTATCCAATGATTTCTTGTAAGTCATGAATTTTCACCTTGCACTTTTTAGTCTATGAAGCATTTCCAATATCACTAGAGATGTATTTCAAGGTTATGTTCCTTGGTTTTATCTGAAGTAACTGCTTAAAGTACCTCACTACTTAAGGCACTTCATTATATTCTGAAATAAAGCATACAATCAAAAGATTGTATTTATGAATGAAAACTATTGTACTCTTAGTTTTAACAAAATCAACTGAAACTGTAAAGAAGTACTCCGTGCAGAGATCCTATGAAGAGCTAATAATCCACTAACAAATCTCTGTGCCAGACTGTCCACAGTGGGGATAAAGGTTTGCTCTTCTGGTAATTCTTATGCATGAGCAGTTTATATATCAGACATTTAACTTGCTTCAGGAAAAGCACGAGTGAGGGCTTCTTGACTTTTTCCCCAACAGTCCTGGAGATCTGCTGTCTATTCCTGTCTACAGTGATCTGGAAGGAGGAAGCTCCAACAACATCTGCCGGTGCTATTCTCTGCAGACATTCTCATCTAATGTCACAACAAGCCTGCAAGGTAAATAGTAATATGTTCATGTTGCAGGTGAGGAAACAGAGACACACAGGGAGCAGTCTGCCCACGTGCCCGTTCTTCTGAATTTAAGCTACAGGAAAGCAAGGGCGTTGCGGGAGCTGATCACCACTGTATCCCAGTGCCTAGATCACTGCCAGGCCACTGGAGGGGCTCGGCAAACCCCTCCCAAATGAACCTGAGGGCCTACACTCTTTCTACCACGAACAGAAACAAGAGCACCACAGATAAAGGAACTCGGAGTCACCTGCCATTCAGGGGTCCCCAAGTCCTGGGCCACGGACCGGTACCAGTCCACGGCCTGTTAGGAGCCGGGCTGCACAGCAGGAGGTGAGCAAGCGAAGTTTCATCTGCCGCTCCCCATCTTCCCAGTCCCTTGCATTACCTCCTGAACCATCCCCCCAATCCGAGGAAAAATTGTCTTCTGCAAAACTGGTCCCTGGTGCCAAAAAGGTTGGGGACCGCTGCTCTACATTGTACAGATACTCAACTGCACGTGCGGGTGTGTTCCTCAGCTACGTACCACAGAATTTGTTCTAGAAATGTCATTAAACCTAATTAGTTTCATTTCTTTGAAAAATAACCAATTTTGCTCTGCCTAGGTGTTAGGATTGGGGATGATTTTAATGATCTCCTTTGCGTTGTACTGGGTTTTAAGATTTTTTTCTATAATAGGTATGTATTACTCTTGTAACCAGTAGAAGTTATTTTAAAAATAAAATTAAAGTCTATTAAAAACACGCAAACACTAGAAAACAGGTTTCTGGGCATCTGTACCACTGCCTTAAATCTACCTTAGTTAAATGCTTAGGGGATATTAGCTACACAGTGATTATAAATATAGGTCACAACACAAGACTACCCCCATTTTACAAAGACTTCCAACACCCAAGGTGCTATTTATCCACAAGAGAGACCTGAGGTAGGCGTGGAATCTAAAACTGAATGAGATGATGCATTTGATTTTTAGCATTGCCCAGCCAAGTAAATGCAAAGCTTTTTCTCTTTAACCGCAATCCTGAAAATGAATGCGAGCTTTTTTTTTTTGAATGTGAGCTTTTAAGTGGGAATTCCACTAGAAGAAAAAAAGAAAAAAAAAGCACATCCATTCATAAAAACAAACACAGATAACTTTTAAACCAGAGTTTACAAAAGCTTAACTATTCAAGTTAACACAGTTAAGATTCTTAAATCGTCTTCTAATTTCAAGTCCGTCTGTGAGCAACAAAGATGAGAAAAAGCAGAGGATTACTAGGCAACATTCATTCGTCTTGATTCTGTCAGAATACCATCAATGGAAAATCAGTGAAAGATTTTTGATATGGTTTAGATAACCCAAAAAGATTATCTGACAGATGGGAACAGTGTAGATTTTTCTTTTAGCTGATAAGCAATTATGAGAATGACAAGTAATTTCTAGAAATAATTCTAGAAATTCTAGAATTATTTCTAGAAATTGTTTTATTGTTTAAAATCATTTGGTTTTAAACTTTTCTTAGGTGTCATAACCCTGTTTCATGCTTCACCTGGAAGCCTAACCTAGAAACCTGGAGATGCTGAGGCGAGGAGAGGGCAGGGCTTGTAGCCACTGAGCTCCTCAAACAGCCTCATGCTCCTAGCAGCTGCTCTCCATAAGCCCCTGGGAAAGAGCTCAAGGGAAGTGCTTCAGAGTAGGCCCCAGGAGTGCAGACACTTAAAATCAAAGACTTTTCCCCCAAAATGCATACAAAGTTATTTAATAGGTTCCCCCTCTCCCTTATTTTAAACTTTGCCCTGGGGAGTTTTTCTTTTTCGCTGTTTGAATCCTGCTACCACTTGTTTTGTAATAAGCGCTCCTGCAACAGGAAACAACTCTCCAAGGAGCAAAGATAATTAACTGAAAAACTAAAAACTAGGCTCCCTTTTAAAATGTATGTAATCTTTTTGAGGTGAAGAGAAAACAGTCATCCTTCTGCTAATAATTGGTTCCTAGTTTATACAGATTTAAATACAGCCATATTTCAACATGTTCACATAAGTAAATCATGGTTTCCCTGGCACTGAAATGAGTTTGAGAATCGCTGCTTTGGAGTAAAATCACCCCATGCCCCTTATGCTAAGACTCATACACCAGGTATCAAAGAAAACATCTAAGTAGGTCAGCTTCTAGAAAGGTCAGTACTGACCAGCAGAGCCAGATTCCTCGGCCTAGAACACAGCTCTTAACTAAGGACACCTTACCTAAACCACCACCCACCTCCCTCCCTCCCTCCCCTGCAGGCAATCTCCCGCTCTCCTCCAGGGCAAACCTCCATTCTAGCGCCCACCCCCACTCCGGACCCCAAAATCTCCTCTGTGACTTCCTCCTGGGTCTACACTGAAACACAACACATCTGAGCAAGAAAATGTCTGCCACCTTACTCTCTCTCACTTAAGGATAAAGTGAGTCCACTGTTTTTTTTTTTTTTTTTGCGGTATGTGGGCCTCTCACTGTTGTGGCCTCTCCCGTTGCGGAGCACAGGCTCCGGATGCGCAGGCCCAGCGGCCATGGCTCACGGGCCCAGCCGCTCCGCGGCATATGGGATCCTCCCAGACCGGGGCACGAACCCGTATCCCCTGCATCGGCAGGCGGACTCTTAACCACTGCGCCACCAGGGAGGCCCCTGAGTCCACTGTTTTTAACTAGAGTCCTGAACTCACTCACTGAAGGAAGACCTAAGACAAGTCTGAAGGGTAATATATTACCATCACACACTTGAACTGAAAGGTCCTTAGCTGCAAATCACAACATGCCTGATAATCTGCAAATACACGTGGTCTTGTTGTTAGTTATGGGCAGCGGTAAATGTTTAACAACCGGCTCTCCTGAGAAAAAAGGCCCAGATTTGGGGCATTTGCCAATTTTCATGGTATTAGTAGTACTCCAACCATGGCAGATTTCAACTACCAACTTGACTTCAACCAACTCACAAGATCCTGAAAACGTAACAATTAGCTAGTGTGAGATAGCACAGCAGTAGGTGGGGTTTAGAGTCAGACCAAAGTGAATATAAATATTATTGATTTTAAATATGAATATGCAAAATCGGCAAAAAATCCAGGCAGCTCACGGCCTTCTTTTTAAACTGCAGGCACAGATACCAGCAAGATTTTATCCATATCAATAAACAGATACTATCAATTGAAAAAAAATTGTTTACCTTATAATCAAGGTGTCCACATATGCTACTGTCCAAACTAGGGCTTCTGAGAGTGAAAGGGGGTGATATTAACAATTATACCAGACTACAGGAGTAAACCAAAACTGTGAAGGTTAAACCAGTACATATGGCTTCTTATTTTTTAGATGCACTAATAGTAGCTTATTTCCAAAGGGCTCCTGAAGCAGGCTTATTATTTAATGGTAAAATGATACTTTTTATTCACGTAAATATATTCATCCATCTCAGCATGTAACTTGTTGAGTACCATGGGTGACTAATGTGCTTGAGGGATGCAACCCTATAATACATGATTCTTGACCTCAGGGAGCTTAAAATCCAATGCAGTGGATGACATAAGTACCTACAGGTGTGAGAGTGACAGTGCAAGCATTACAGCCATGCAGATGACCAGGGAGCCTGAGGTGACCAGGAAAGCAGAGAGGATGGGGAAGCTGAAGAGGAAGAATTTCTGAAAAGCAAAGATGTGCAGAGGGCATTATAGATATGGACCAAATGGGAGCAGAAAGCTTTTTTGGGGGGCAGTGTGGTGACAGAGGAGGTTATAATTACCTAGAAGACCATACTGAGCCACTGAACGCCCGCTGAAACAGTCTGCACAAAATAAGCCTTCAGGAAAAGCTATTCTGATGCCACAGTGGATTGGAGGAAGCAGAGAGACTAGTTAGAAGGCTTCTCCAGTACTCTGGGATTGATGTGAAAAAGAGTATGAATTAAGGTGACAGAAGTGGAAGTGAAAAAAGTTTGCACAATCTTCTATAATTGTCTTCATATATGTGAAAGGATTTACGAGTTTTATGTATTAACCAATTAACACATCTTAAATGTCTTAAGAAATTAGACTCTTATGCAGAAAATTCAGTATATTAAATACTGCATTCATCAGTGAAATGATAATCTCTTGACAAAGCTGAAAACGGGCAGTTTACCTGTTACAATCTTGAATGCAGCCACTGCAATTTCCGTCTTTTAGGTAACATGCTGCTCTATTTGAATATAAGATACTTAGATCATCTGCACTTCCACTTCCTAAAATCACATTTAATTAAATACAGTTAAAATCCATTAGCGAAATCACAGTTCACCAGACGACTGAGGTCTCCCGCGGCACTGCAGTCCTACATACACCCCGCTGCTAATGTAGCTCCGAGGACCTCCCAGTGCCCGCAGTGGCCACAGAGGCCAAGCCCGTAAGGGACCGCTGCAACCCTGCCCCGCCCGGGCACACGCTACGCGTTCCAAGGTACAGCTCCCGGAGGTGGAGTCGCTCCCGCCCTGCCCTCAGTTACTGGGAGGGATCTGGAGGTGGCCCGCGCCTCTCCCGCGGTGGCCCCTTTAGGTCCCGCGAGCCGCAGCCCGAGGGGCCAGGGGCCCCGCGGGCGCAGCTCACTCACCTGCAGGCTCCAGCTGCGCGATCGCCGCCGAGTACCTGAGAGCAGCCTCGGCGAACTGTCCGTTTTTAAAGAGCTCGTTGCCCTCGCTCTTCAGGCCGGCGGGGCCGACTGGGGCGGCGGGCGCCGGCGCCGGTGGCGCGCCAGGTCCGGGGGACGCGCCAGCCGCGGGGTCCCCGGCGCCCCGCCCGCCGCCCGGGTGCCCATTGGCGCCGCCCGCCGTCGCTGGGGCCCGCGGCCTGTTCCGCTTGTCCGCGCCGGCCTCCAGCGCCCGGCCCCGCCGCAACGCGCCCCTCTCCGGCCGCTGGCCGCCCTCGCTCTTGCCAGTCAGCTTCTTCTGTACGTTGCCCATGGCGCGCGGCTCGGCGGCGCGCCCGGCAGGCGCCGGCTCCGCGGCCTCTGTCGGGAGTGGATGCGGGAAGTGAGTGTTTGCATCATCGCGAGCAACTACCAGGGAGGCCGCGGCTGTGCCGGCGCAGGGGCGGGGTCGCGGGAGAAGCCGGGCAGAGTGGGCCCGCCCCTCGGGCGGAATCCGGCGGTTCCGGCGCCTTTGGGGGGCCGGTCGGCCCAGACGGTTAACAGCGGAGGCCGCGCTCCGAGCCCTAGTGGCTTCCCGGGCTAGGGACGGAAGCCAACCCCGGATTTAACTCTTCAAACGCTGAAGAGCTTGGGACGTGAAAACCGGCATTTCAAAATCATTCCCTTCATCAAAGCATACGTATCGAGGTAGGTCTTACAAAATATGTACTTTTCTTCCATTTACAGTTTAGAAATGAATGAATGAAGTTACTAAAACTTGAATACAATAATTGCACCCAAAGTTAGGGCACCCTTTCTTTACGTTAAGGGACTGGGAGAAGATAATTTGAAAAAAAAAAAAGTCCAAGTGATTTTTAAGCCATTTAAAAATGATTTTAGCAAAGAACTCACATAAAACAGGCACCTAGTTTTTAAAGTGAACCTTAAAAAGACAGTAAAATTTCCAGTACAATACCTTATTCAAACTTAAAAATTCCTTTGATCTTGATTGAAAGATTTCAGGTACTTATCAGAGCTTTAATAATTGATTATTGAATTGGTATTTAAATAGGCAAATGATGCATAAACATTTCATTGATGGGTGTCTTAATGTTTAAAACAAAGCAATTCATCATTTCAAAGCACTAAATGCAGAGACTTCCCAGCTTTCTCTTGTAACAAATTCTAATCTGATTTTTAATGAATCTATTTCCCATTCTGTTTCATGAATGGTAAAGCCAGAATTTGAAGCACAAAGACAGAGGAAGTAGAAAACCACTAGTACTTAAATAAAAATCAGTGGATGGATGATCACCTTAAGGCAAGCAATGAGTATAAAAACACACTAATTAATAAATACAGTTTTCTATACAGCAGAATAACATCCAGTTTTGGATCACTAACCAAAAGGGGCTTAACAATAAAAAGATGATCTTATTATAGAGATAAATCCCCAAATTGGACCCAGAGCAAGGCTCCAGTACTCTTCATCTGGCATCTGCTGCTCAAGTCCCACCCACCATAAAAATGGATGGAAGCTTAAGTCAGTGTCAGTAGAAACGATGGACAGCTAGTATTATTTTCTATTCCCTTGTATGTCTGACCAATACTATTACTAAATAAATGCCATTTATTTAGAACTTAACATGAGTCAAGACCTTTACATACGTTATCATTTTTCATTATCATTAATCTTCATACCAAGTATTGTCCCCACATTACAAATGAAGCAAGAGAAACACAAGGAAGAAGCTAAGGAATTCTCTCAAGCATGAAGAGCTAGAAACCAACATAACTGAGATTCAAAAGAAATGAATGCTGTACCTTTCCTTAAGACTGAAATGACCCTTAACATTTTCCTGCAAAGGTAAGCAGAGGCCTGAACATGAAAGACCTGTGAGTCCTGTTGGGTATTTAACTACCTGTGGGACATTCCAGAGGAGCTGTTCAGGAGGTAGCTCCAAAAGTAGATCAGAGGCCTTATCTAGAGACATTGACTTGGGAGTTGCTGGCATAAAAAGGATCACTGAAGTTTGAGTGTGAATGGAGTCACCGAGATCTTCCAAAGGATCCCTAAGAAATAAACACTTAAAGGCGGGCTTCCCTGGTGGCACAGTGGTTGAGAATCCGCCTGCCGATGCAGGGGACACAGGTTCGTGTCCCAGTCCGGGAAGATTCCACATGCCGCGGAGCGGCTGGGCCCATGAGCCATGGCCACTGAGCCTGCACGTCCGGAGCCTGTGCTCCACAACGGGAGAGGCCACAACAGTGAGAGGCCCGCGGACCGCAAAAAAAAACCCCAGAAAGACACTTAAAGGATGATCAGAATCTCCCGTGGAGATGGAGGAGTACCTAGAAATGAGAGAGAAAACAGGAGGGTGTACTGCCTCAGAAACCAAGAAATAAGAGTATTTCAGGGAGAAAGGAGTCAACAGTGACAAATATCAAAGGAAGGAATGGCCAAGAGTTTTGACTGCATAAGAACTAAAGAAAATCATTAGATCTGAAGACCACAAAGACTTCAGTACCCTGGGGTGGGGTGGTTTGGGTAGCTGGTAGATATAAAAATCCTCAATGAAGTACTAGCAAACTGTTAAAAGGATTATACATCATGACCAAGTGGGATTTATCTCAGGAATGGAAGAGTAGTTCAACAGTAGAAAATCAATCTATGCAACACATGACATTAAAGGACAAGGGGAAAAACTGACATCATCATAACTGACATTGAAAAGGAACTTGACAAAATCCAACACCCTTTCATGATAAAAACACTCAGAAAACTAAGAAGTAAAATTTCTCAACATGATAAAGTACTTTTATGAAAAATAGCTAACATCATACTCAATAGTGAAATCCTGAAAGCTTTCCCCTGAAGCTCAGGAACAAGACAAAGATGCTGTTTTCACTGCAGCTACTCAACATTGTACTGGAAGTTGTAGCCTGATCAATTAGACAGGAAAAAGAAATAAAAGACATACATATTGGAAAGGAAAAAGTAAAACTATCTCTATTCATAGATGACATGATTATCTACAGATTATCTATCTATATATACCTATCTATATATAAATGTACATATATTCCCAAAGAATACACACACACACAAACCACTACTAGAGCTAATAAGCAAATTCAGCGATTTCAGGGTACAAGATCTACAAAAATCAGTTGTTTCTATAAATTAGCAATGAAAAATCCTGAAAGGAAATTATGAAAATAATTCCATTTACAATAGCATCCAAAGGAATAAAATATTTAGGAATAAATTTAACCAAGGCAGTGAAAGACTTGTATAATAAATATTGCTGAAAGAAATTAAATAAATGGAAAAACATCTCTTGATCATGGATAGGAAGACTTAATGTTGTTAAAATATTAATACTATATAAAGCAGTCTACAGATTCAACATAATCCCTATCAAAACTCCACAGCTTTTTGGGCAGAAATGGAAAAGCTGATCCTCAAATTCATGTGGAATTTCAAGGGGCCTAGAATAGCCAAAACAATCTTGAAAAAGAGAACAAAATCAAAGGACTTACACTTCAGATTTCAAAACTTATGGAAAGCTACAGTAATCAAAACAGCGTGGTACGACATAAGGACAGAGATATAAACCAATGAAATAGAGAGTCCAGAAATAAACCCATGCATCTATAGCCACGTGATTGTTTTTTTAGGGTAAAATATGTTTGAATTTTTATCAAACGCAAATCAATGAAACATCTAAAAACCACAGCTTTGGACCATGTCTGTCAGTCAGGTGGTTTGTTTGTTTGTTTGTTTTTTTCAATACATCTTTATTATTATTTTTTTTGAGGTATAGTTGATTTATAAGTTTTAGGTGTACAAGATAGTGATTCACAATTTTTAAAGGTTATATTACATTTATAGTTATTATAAAATATTGGCTATATTCCCTGTGCTGTATAATATACCCTTGTAGCTTATTTATTTTATACATGGTAGTTTGTACCACTTAATCCAATACCCCTACCTTGTCCCTCCCCGCTTTACTCTCCCTTCTGGTTTGTTTTCTATGTCTGTAAGTCTGTTTCTTTTTTGTTATATCCACTATTTTATTTTAGTTTTTAAATTCCACATATAAGTTTTATCATATAGTATTTCTCTTGCTCTGACTTATTTCACTAAGCATAATACCCTCCAACTCCATCCATGTTGTTGCAAATGGCAAAATTTCACTCTTTTTTTAAGACTGAGTAGTAGTCCTGTGTGTGTGTGTGTGTGTCACATTTTCTTTATCCATTCATCTGTTGATGGACACAAGTTGCTTCCATATCCTAGCTATTGTAAATAATGCTGCTATGAACACTGGGGTGCATAGATCTTTTCGAATTAGTGGGTTTTTTTTAACATCTTTATTGGAGTATAATTGCTTTAAAATAGTGTGTTAGTTTCTGCTTTATAACAAAGTGAATCAGCTATACATATACATATATCCCCATATCCCCTCCCTCTTGTGTCTCCCTCCCACCCTCCCTATCCCACCCCTCTAGGTGGTCACAAAGCACCGAGCTGATCTCCCTGTGCTATGCAGCTGCTTCCCACTAGCTATCTATTTTACATTTGGTAGTGTATATATGTCCATGCCACTCTCTTACTTCATCCCAGCTTACCCTTCTCCCTCCCCGTGTCCTCAAGTCCATTCTCTACCTCTGCATCTTTATTCCTGTCCTGCCCCTAGGTTCTTCATAACCATGATTTTTTTAGATTCCATATATATGTGTTAGCATACGGTATTTGTTTTCATTTTATTTGAATATATACCCTGGAATGGAATTGCTGGATCATATGGTAGTTCTATTTTTAGTTTTTTTGAGAAACCCGCATACCGTTTTCCACAATGGCTATACCAATTTACATTCCCGCCAACAGTGCACAAGGGTTACATTTTCTCCACATCCTTGCCGACATTTGCTCTTTGCGATCTTTTTGGTGATAGCCATTCTGACAGATGTGAGGTGATATCTCCTTGTGGTTTTGATTTGCATTTCTCTGATGATTAATGATGTTGGTCATCTTTTCATGTGCCTGTTGGCCATTTGTATATCTCCTTTGGAAAAATGTCTATTCAGGTCCTCTGCCCATTTTTTAATCAAGTCTTTTTTTGACATGGGTTGTTGGAGCTGTTTATATATGTTGGATATTAACCCCTTATTGATCTTATCATTTGCAAATATCTTCTCCCATTCAGTAGGTTGTCTTTTTGTTTTGTTGGTGGTTTCCTTTGCTGTGCAAAAGCTTTTTAGTTTAATTAGGTCCCATTTGTTTATTTTCGCTTTTGTTTCCTTTGCCTTAGGAGACAGATCCAAAAAATATTGCTACAACTTATGTCAAAGGATGTTTTGCCTATATTTTCTTCAGGAGTTTTATGGTTCCTGGTCTTACATTTAGGTCTTTAACCCATTCTGAGTTTATTTTTGTATATGGTGTTAAAAATGTTCTAATTTCATTCTTTTACATGGAGCTGTCCAGTTTTCCCAGTACCGCTTATTGAAGAGACTGTCTTTTCTCCATTATATATTCTTGCCTCCTTTGTTGTAGATTAATTGACCATAAGTGTGTGGGTATGGCCAACTGATTTTTGACAAACGTGCCAAGTCCATTCAATGAGGAAAGAATAGTTTCTTTAACAAATGGTGTTAGGACAACTAGATTTCTACATGTCAAAAAACAACAACAAGGGCTTCCCTGGTGTCGCAGTGGTTGAGAGTCCGCCTGCTGATGCAGGGGACACGGGTTTGTGCCCTGGTCCGGGAAGATCCCACATGCCGTGGAGTGGCTGGGCCCGTGAGCCATGGCAGCTGAGCCTGCACGTCCGGAGCCTGTGCTCCACAACGGGAGAGGCCACAACAGTGAGAGGCCCGCGTACCGCAAAAAAAAAAAAAACAAAACAAACAAAAAAAAAATCAAACCTAAGTTGGACTCCTTCCTACCTCAACTAATCAAAATAAATCAATGACCTAAATATAAGAGCCCAAACCATAGCACTCTTAGAAGAAGACATAGGAGTAAATCTACATGACCTTGGATTTAACAGTGGATTTTTTTTTTTTTTTTTTTTGGCCACACCACGTGGCACGCGGGATCTTAGTTCCCTGACTAGGGATCAAACCCATGCCCCCTGCATTGGGAGCAGGGAGTCTTAACCACTGGACTGCCAGGGAAGTCCTAATAGTGGATTTTTACATATGACACCAAAGGTATAAGTAACAAAAGTAGATAAATTGGACTTCATTGAAATTAAAAACTTTTGTGCATCAGAGGATATTATCAAGAAAGTTAAAAAAACCCACAGAATGGGAGAAATTATGTGCAAATCAAGTATCTGATAAGGGTCTAATATCCAGAATACATAAATAACGGTTACAATGCAACAATAAAAAGACAACCTAATTTTAAAATGGGCAAAGGACTTGAATAAACATTTCTCCAAAGAAGATATACAAATGGCTAATAAGCACATGGAAAGCGGTCAACATAGTAAGTCATTAGGGAAATCCAAATCAAAACCATAAGGAGTTACCACTTTATAACCATTAGGATGGTTATACTCAAAGAGGCAAACCATAACAAGTGTTTGCAAGAATGTGGAGGAACTGGAATCCTTATATATTGCTGGTAAGAATATAAAATGGTGTAAACACTTTGGAAAACAGTCTTGCAGTTCTTCTGGAAGTTAAACATAGAGTTACCATATAACCCAGTATTCTGCTCTTAAGTATATACCCCCCCAAATTAAAAACATATGTACACGCATAAACACAAACCAAAAATACTTGTACTTGAATGTTCACAAAAGCATTATTCATAATAGCCAAAAAGTGGAAACAACCCAAATGTCCATCAACTGATTAATGAATAAAGAAAATGTGATATTATCAATGTAAGAAAATTATTTTTCCGTAAAAAGGAGTGAAGTACTAAGACATTGTTCTTAGTAATATTTTTTTGGATATGTCTCCTCAGACAAGGGAAACAAAAGTAAAAACAAACAAATGGGACTACATCAAACTAAAGAGCTTTTGCACAGCAAAGGAAACTATGAAAAAATGAAATGGCCACCTACTGAATGGGAGAAGATATTTGTAAACAATATATCCGATGAGTTAGTATTCAAAATATACAAACAACTCATATAACTCATAGCAAAAAAACCCAAACAACCCAGTTAAAAAATGGGCATAGGATCTGAATAAACATTTTTCCAAAGAAGACACACAGATGGCCAACAGGCAATGAAAAGATGCTCAAAATCGTTAATCATCAGAGATTAAAACGACAATGAGCTATCACCTCACACCTGTCAGAATGGCTGTTATCAAAAAGACAACAAATAGGGGGCTTCCCTGGTGGCGCAGTGGTTGAGAGTCTGCCTGCCGATGCAGGGGACACGGGTTCGTGCCCCGGTCCGGGAGGATCCCACGTGCCACGGAGCAGCTGGGCCCGTGAGCCATGGCTGCTGAGCCTGCACGTCCGGAGCCTGTGCTCCACAACAGGAGAGGCCACAGCAGTGAGAGGCCCGAGTACCGCAAAAAAAAAAAAAAAAGACAACAAATAATAAGTGTTAGTGAGGATGTGGAGAAAGTGTAACCCTTGTACACTCTTGGTGGGAATGTGAGTTGGTACAGCCAGTATGGAAAACAGTATGGAGATTCCTGAAAAAATTAAAAACAGAACTACCATACAATCCAACAATTCCACTCCTGGGTGTTTATCTGAAGAAAACAAAAACACTAATTAGAAAAGATATACAGACCTCTATGTTCATTGCAGCATTATTTACAATAGCCAAAATATGGAAGCAACCTAAGTGCCCACTAATAGATGAATGGATAAAGAAGATGTAGCATACATATATAAATAAATGTACATAAAATATATAATAGAATATTACTCAGCCATAAAAAAGAATGAAATCTTGCCATTTGTGACAACATGGATAGATGTAGAGGGTATTATGCTTAGTGAAATAAGTCAGACAGAGAATAACAAATACTGTATGATTTCACTTATATGTGGAATGTAAAAACAAAACAAATGAACAAACATAAAACAGAAACAGAGTCATAGATACAGAGAACAAACAGATGGTTGCTGGAGGGGAAGGGGCTGAGGGAAAGAGAGAAAAAGGTGAGGGACATTGAGAAGTAAAAACTTCCACTTGCAGAAATAAATGAGTCACAGGTATGAAATGTACAGTATGGAGAATATAGTCAGTAATTATGTAATATCTTCATATGGTGACAGATCATAGCTAGACTTACTGTGGTGATCATTTTGAAATGTATAGAAATACAAAATCACTAAGTTGTGTAGCAGGAACTAACATGTTATCAGTCAATTATACTTTGAAACCAAATAAACAAGCTCATAGAAAAAAAGATCAGATTTGTGGTTACTAGAGGTGGGGAATGAGGGGAGGGGGAAATGGATGAAGGCAGTCAAAAGGTACAAATTTCCAGTTATAAGGTAAATAAGTACTAGGGATGTAGTGTACAACACGATAAACATAATTAACACTTTTATATATGAAAGTTGTTACAAGAATAAGTCCTGAGATCTCATCATAAGGACATTTTTTTTTCTATTTTAAAAATGTTGCATCTATATGAGATGATGGATGCTTTCTAAACTTACTGTGATAATCATTTCATGATGTATGTAAGGAAAATCATTATGCTGTATGCCTTAAACTTTATACAGTGCTAATGTCAATTATATATTAATAAAACTGGAAGAAGAAGAAAAAAGGAATGAAGTACTGATACATACTTCAACACTTCAACATGGATAAACCTTGAAAACATTATGCTGAGTGAGAGAAGCCAGACACAAAAGGCCACATATTGTATGATTCCATGTACATGAGATATTCAGAATAAGCAAATCCACAGAGACAGAAAGTGGATTAGTAGTTGCCAGGGGAAAGGGAGATGGGAGTGACTGCTAATGGGAATGGGATTTCTTTTTGTGATGATAAAAATGTTCTGGAATTAGACAGTTGTGATGATTGTACAACCTTGTAAGTATACTAAAATCTACTGAATTTGTAAAGGATGAATTTTATGATATATGAATTATATCTCAAGTTTTTAAAAAGAATGCTTATTTTACCTTACCCTTGACAACAAAGAATATTTTTTTTCCATCTCAGTCAATTTGATGGGAGAAAAAAATCTATATTTAACTTTCATCTTTTTATTAGCAATACAAAAATGTATTGATCATTTAATTTCTTCATTAGTGATTTCTCTGTTCCTATGCTTTGTTCATTTTGGTACTAGGCTCTTTAACTTGGTCTTATTGTTTTGTAAAAGCTCTTCATATTTAAGGTCATAAACCCTTTGCCATTTTACTAACTTGTCATTTGCCTTTTATTTTTTTATGACATCTGTCTTATACAAGTTTTTAATTTTTACATAATCAAAATAATTCATCTTTCTCTTTATGATTTTGTCTGTTGTTTTAACTCTTTGAAATCCCCACCCTTCCACCCTCCTGATCCCACCAATACTAGGACAAGAGAAATATTTACACTTTATTCTTCTGTTTGTCAATGACTGTTTAATTTTCTTATATTTCATTTTTAAGTGGAGAATAAGCAACAACACTACAAGGGAGTCTAGAGGCTTACTTTCCTCTGACGGCCACTTCTAAATATTCTCTACTAGGGAAGGAAAACACAAATAGGGAAGTTTCCGAGCAAGCCCATGAACTCAAATCCCAGATCCAATCAGCCTGGTGAGGACAGGTATTTCTTCATAGCAGTCCTCAAAAGGACAGGTGAAGAAAGCCTATCAATTGTCTTATCTCAGTACCTGACACAGAGTAGGCGCTCAGTAACTGTCAGCTGTTAAATTAAACCCGTTGGTTATGCTGTACCTCAGTCTGGGTGAACTGGGCCTGGCCAACCCAGGTGGAGCCCGCAGGGGAGCAGCATTATCAGCCGAGGATAGAACACACTAATTGCTGCATTTTCCTATGGTCTTCAGGGCTCCCTGCATCATACCCCATAATGACTAAGAATTCTTTCTTGGAATGTGGTGGGAGCGGAACCACAGACAAAGATTCCAGTTTGATAACCTCCCTCTGGGCTTTCACATTATTTTCCTAAAAGTGACTTGGATTTCTCCTGTCTTGTCCAAGGCTCCAGGACCTCTTGTTACATATTACCTAACAATGGAACTTGGTAAAAATGAACATAATATAGTCCCATTGTTCTTACTTCATCTTAAAAGCACTACTTCTGGGCTCAGCCATTTAACCTACCTAATCTTGACTTGCTTCTGATAAAAGGGAACTAACTGGTCTTAAAATTTATATCCTTCCTAATCAAGACATTTTTGTTTTCTGAATCTTGCATACTTTTATATATTCCCTAATCTACAAAATAATTATGGGGGAGCGGGCATGAATGACAGGATCAGAAATGGTTCTCTTAAAGCTCTGCCTGCTTGGAAATCTGAATGGGAATATTGCTTCCCTATGGGACTTACCTTAGGGATAACCACCTAATTCAGAGAGAAACATATCAATCTGTTAAGTGACATTACACTACAGTAATCCTAACCCAGATTTTTAATCATGGAACCATATGTATTACTAATTTTTGATTAGCCCTTTACTGTTTATCTCTATTTGTGAAGAGGGCATTTTAGTATGTTTATTGAGATGCAGTTGACACATAACATTGTTTAAGTTGTACAACATGGTGATGTGATACACATATATACTGCAGAATGATTACCACAATAAGGTTACTTAATACATCCATCACAGAACTACTATTATTTTTGTAATAAAAATATTTAAGATCTACTTTCTTAGCACCTTTCAAGTATATAATACAGTATTGTTAACTATAGTCATCATGCTATACTGAATCCCCAGAACTTATTCATCTTATAACTGGAAGTTTATACCCCTTGACCAACTTCTCCCCAATACCTCCAACCCCTCAGCCCCTGGAAACCACCATTCTACTCTCTATTATTATGAATTTGGCTTTTTTAAGATTCCACACCATAAGTGGGATCATAGAGTATTTGTATTTCTCTGTCTGACTTATTTCACTTAGTACAATACCCTCAAGTTCCCTCCATGTTGTCACAAATGGCAGGATTTTCTTCTTTATGATGGCTGAATAATGTTCGTGTGTGTGTGTGTGTTGTGTGTGTGTGTTTGTATCACACTTTCTTTACTTATTCATCCTTTGGTGGACACTTAGATTGTTTCCATATCTTGGTTATTGGGAATAATGCTGCAATTAACAATGGATATCTCTTTGAGATAGTGATTTCATTTCTTTTGGACATATATCCAGAAGTGGGATTGCTGGATCATATGGTAGTTCTATTTTTTAATTTTTTGAGGAACCTCCATACTGTTTTCCATAGTGGTTATATTCCCACCAACAGTGTACAACAGTTCCCTTTTCTCCATATCCTTGCTGACACTTGTGATCTCTTGTCTTCTTGTTGATGGCCATTCAAATAGGTGTGAGGTGATTGTGGTTTTGTTTGCATTTCCCTGATGATTAGTGATGTTGAGCACCTTTTCATGTGCCTGTCGGCCATATAAATGTCTTCTCTGGAAAAATGTCTACTGAGTTCCTCTGCCCATTCTTTAATCAAAAATGATCATATTAGTCATTAACCCACTTGTTTCTCAACATACGTTCAACATCTGATAAGAGTTCTTAGTACAGCGTCAGCACAAGAGTGGATAAACACCAAATTATATCTGTTTCTTTGACAGTGTAGCCCGGTGATATTTGGCCTGGGTTTTATAGAACCTGTACTTCCTTAGTTGGTATCTAATAACCATGTTTAAGAGATAAACTTTGGAATCTCACAGATTTGGGGCCATATCCTAACCATATGACTTATAACCTGTGCAAATGTGGCAAATAACCTTTCTAAGCTTCTGTTTCCTAATCTATAAAAGTATGGATATTATAGCTTCCTTGAGGATTAAGTGAAATAATGTAAGTAAAGCACTTTCACAGTTCTTCAAGTGTGCTAATTGTTCAAAAAAAAAAAAGTAATGAGAAGAGCAATTCCTGTCAAGATGGAGTAAACATAATCCACCCTGTCTCTCACACTGAATACAACTAAAAACCTGGGACAGAATTCATGTAGCAGTTATGTGAGGACACTGAAAAGTAAATGGTAGCAGGCTGATTGGGGAAAGGAACTAGAATTGGAAATACCCCCCAAACAGCAGTGAGTTTCTCATTTTCCTTTCCTCTGATATCTCCTAGCCTCTGTCAAAGTCAGTTTAAAACCCCAAACAGGGGCTTCCCTGGTGGCGCAGTGCTTGAGAGTCCGCCTGCCGATGCAGGGGATGTGGGTTCATGCCCCGGTCTGGGAGGATCCCACATGCCACGGAGCGGCTGGGCCCATGAGCCATGGCCGCTGAGCCTGCACGTCCGGAGCCTGTGCTCCGCAACGGGAGAGGCCACAGCAGTGAGAGGCCTGCGTACCGCAAAAAAAAAAAAAAAAAAAAAAAAACCAAAACAGTGCACTGGGCATGGAGAAAAAGAGCTTTAGGAGATCCCCTTTATTATTTATCTTAAGAAAAAAAAAAAAAAAGTTGGCCCCATGGGGAAATTCCCTATTTCTGTTTGTTTGTTTGTTTTGTTTTTCCTTTCTCTCCAATCCCAGCTCCCAGGCAATCCTTCAGCAGCTGCAGTAGCAGTAGCAGCCAAGTAGATAGCTAAAACTTTGAGGGAGAGGAACTCTTATCTCTGGTCAGAGAAACTGTGGTCCCAAGGATATCCTCATTGCTTTTTTTTTTCTCTTTCCTCTTGCTGCTCAGTACTGGAGGCACATAGTTATGGGAAGTGTACAGTAGAATTAAAGTGTGCTTTCTAGCCAAAGGAAGAGGAAGGAAAACCTCTGGGATCCAGAAAGAGTAGGGAAGAATCACAGAGAGGAGGGAACTTAAGAAAACAATTGCATAAAATTGTAACTGAAATGAGCTTACCCACCAGGTGATCCATATGCATAAATTTGACCTTAAACATCCTACCAAAAATTTTGAGAAGTGAATTCCAGGGGAAACCACTACCTAGGCCCCAGTTGGTCATGGGGTGGTGCACAGGTGGGACAGATCCAAATAGTGCTGCAAAGGTTTTGAAACTAAACTGACATTAGAACCATAGTCCATGGAAGTCAGGTAGGAGAACTGTTACCCAAAACTAAGCAGATTGATTAACTGCTTTAAAATAAAAGTTCCCCATCAGATTTAAACAAAACTAAAAATCACATATAATAATATTAAAAATTGCTAATATACAGTACAAAATTCCTTACAAGTGAAGAAGAAAGAAAATCTCAACATGTGTCAAAGAAAAAGGCAATTAAGTAATACTAAACCCTGAATAACCAGATGTTATGAATTCTCAAACAAAGACTTTAAAGTGGCAATACTAACCATGCTCCAAGAAATATAGGCAAACACTCTTAAAACGAATAGAAAGATTAAAAAGTTTTGCTGAAAAATAGAAGATTAAAAAAAAAAAAAGAACCAAATGGAAACATTACAATGGAAAAATACAATAACCAAGATTAAAAAATTCACCAAATGGCTACAATAATACAATTGAGATGAGAGGAAAAGGTCAGTGAACTTGAATATATAGATCAAGAGAAATTTCTCAATCTTAACAAGAGAGAGGAAAAGTAACTGAGGGAAAAAAAGAACAGAGTCTCAAAGTCTTGTAGGACAATACCAAATGGTCTAACAATTGTGTCATAATAGTCCCAGTAGGAAAGGAAAAATAGTGTTGTCCAGAAAAAAATTTGAAGAAATTAGGGCTGACAACTTCACAAATGTGGCAATGACATGAACTTATAGATTCAAGAATCTCAGCATGCCCCAAAAGGATAAATTCAAAGAAATGCACATCAAGACATATCATAATCAAACTGCTAAAAAAAAAAACAAAAACAAAGGAGTAACATTCTTTTCAAGTGCAAATGGAATATTCATCAAGAAATAATATATCCTATATCATAAAAAAAAGCCTCAACAAATTTGAAAGTAATAATGTAACACAGAGTGTATTCTCTGACCTTAACGGAGGTAAACTTTATGTTTATTTATTTATTTATTTTATTTCCATTCTTTAAAAAATATTTTTATTTAAAAAAAAATTTAACATCTTTATTGGAGTATAACTGCCTTAAAATGGTGTGTTAATTTCTACTGTATAACACTGAGGTAAACTTTAAATCAATAACAGAAAGATTACTGATGTCTCAAAAATTTGGAAATTAAATATGCCATATGGGTCAAAGAGGGAGCCTTGAAGGAAATTAGAAAGTATTTCCAATTGAATGACAATGAAAATACAACATGTCAAAATGTATGGGATGCAGCTAATGCCACATTTAGAAGAAAGCATAGCATCAAATGCTTATGTTAGGGAAAAAAGGTTCAAATCAACATTCTAAGCTTCCATTTGAGAAACTATCTTAGAGAAAGAGGAGAAAAATAAACCCATAACAAACAAAAGAAGGAAATAATAAAGAGCAGAAATTAATGAAACTGAAAAAGATAAAAAAGCAGAGAAGTGAGGAGAGCTTCAAGATGGTGAAAGACTAAGATGTGGAGATCACCTTCCTCCCCACAAATACATCAGAAATACATCTACATGTGGAACAACTCCTACAGAACACCTACTGAACACTGGCAGAAGAGCTTAGACCTCCCAAAAGGCAAGAAACTTCCCACATACCTGGGTAGGGCAAAAGAAAAAAGAAAAAACAGAGACAAAAAATAGGGATGGGACCTGCACCAGTGGGAGGGAGCTGTGAAGGAGAAAAGGTTTCCACACACTAGGAAGCTCCTTCACAGGCAAAGACAGGGGTGGCGAGGGGGAAGCTTCAGAGCCATGGAGCAGAGCGCAGGAACAGGGGTTCAGAGGGCAAAGCAGACAGATTCCCGCACACAGGATCAGTGCCAACCAGCTCTCACCAGCCCGAGAGGCTTGTCTCCTCACCCAACGGGACGGGTGGGGGCTGGGAGCTGAGGATCCTCCTTCGGAGATCAGATCCCAGGGAGAGGACTGGGGTTGGCAGCGTGAACACAGCCGGAAGGGGGCTAGTGTGCCACAGCTAGCAGGGAAGGAGTCTGGGGGGAAAAGTCTGGAACTGCCGAAGAGGCAAGAGACTTCTTCTTGCCTTGTTGTTTCACAGTGCGCAAGTAGAGGGGATTCAGAGCACCGCTGAAACAAGCTCCAGAGATGGGCATGAGCCATGGCTATCAGTGCAGACCCCAGAGATGGGCATGAGACACTAAGGCTGCTGCTGCAGCCACCAAGAAGCCTGTGTGCAAGCACAGGTCACTATCCACACCTGCCCTCCCAGGAGCCTGTGCAGCCCGCCACTGACAGGGTCCCATGATCCAGGGACAACTTCCCTGGGGGAACACACGGCATGACTCAGGCTGTTGCAACGTCATGCCGGCCTCTGCTGCCACAGGATCGCCCCACATTCTGTACCCCTCTATTCCCCTGGCCTGAGTGAGCCAGAGCCTCCGAATCAGCTGCTCCTTTAACCCCGTCTGGTCTGCGCGAAGAACAGATGCCCTCAGGCAACCTACACGCAGAGGCGGGGCCAAATCCAAAGCTGAACCCCAGGAGCTCTGCAAACAAAGAAGAGAAAGGGAAATCTCTCCCAGCAGCCTCAGGAGCAGCGGATTAAATTTCCACAATCAACCTGATGTACCCTGCATCTGTGGAATACCTGAAAAGACAACAGATCATCCCAAATTGAGGCAGTGGATTTTGGGAACAATGATGTATATATATATAGATATATTTCCTTTTTCTCTTTTTGTGAGTGTGTATGTGTATGCTTCTTTGTGTGATTTTGTCTACACAGTTTTGCTTTTACCATTTGTCCTAGGGTTCCCTCTGTCCCTTTTTTTCTTCAGCATGGTTTTTAGTGCTTCTTATCATTGGTGGATTTGTTTTCTGGTTTGGTTGCTCTCTTTCTTTCTTTCTTTGCTTTTTTTTTTTAACTTTTTAATTTTTTTAATTTTAATAATAATTTTTTATTTTAACAACTTTATTTTATTTTACTTTAATTCCTTATTTCCTTTATTCTCCGTTTTATTCTGAGTCGTTTGGATGACAGGATCATGGTGCTCCGGCTGTGTGTCAGGCCTGTGCTTCTGAGGTGGGAGAGCCAAGTTCAGGACATTGGTCCACCAGAGACCTTGCAGTTCCATGTAATATCAAATGGCAAAAATCACCCAGAGATCTCCATCTCAGCACCAAGACCCAGCTCCACTCAACGACCAGCAAGCTCCAGTGCTGGACACCCTATGCCAAGAAACTAGCAAGATGTAACACAACCACACCCACTAGCAAAAAGGCTGCCTAAAATCATAATAAGGTCACAGACACCCCAAAAAAACACACCACTAGACGCGGAGCTGCCCACTAGAAAGACAAGATCCAGTCTCATCCACCAGAACAAAGGAACCAGTCCCCTCCACCAAGAAGCCTACACAACCCACTGAACCAACCTTAGCCACTGAGGGCAGACACCAAAAACAATGGGAATTATGAACCAACAGACTGTGAAAAGGAGACCACAAACACAATAAGTTAAGCAAAATGAAAAGACAGAGAAACACACAGCACATGAAGGAGCAAGGTAAAAAACCCACCAGACCAAACAAATGAAGAAGAAATAGGCAGTCTACCTGAAAAAGAATTCAGAGTAATGATACTAAAGATGATCCAAAATATTGGAAATGGAATGGAGAAAATACAAGAAATGTTTAACAAGGACCTAGAAGAACTAAAGAGCAAACAATGATGAACGACACAATAAATGAAATTAAAAATTCTCTAGAAGGAATCAATAGCAGAATAACTGAAGAAGAAGAATGGATAAGTAACATGGAAGATAACATAGTGGAAATAACTACTTCAGAGCAGAATAAAGAAAAAGAAAAGAAAAGAATTGAGGACAGTCTCAGAGACCTGTGGGACAACATTAACACACAAACATTCGAATTATAGGGGTCCCAGAAGAACAAGAGAAAAAGAAAGGGACTGAGAAAATACCTGAAGACATTATAGTTGAAAATTTCCCTAACATGTGAAAGGAAATAGTTAATCAAGTCCAGAGAGCACAGAGAGTCCCATACAGGATAAATCCAAGGAGAAACATGCCAAGACACATATTAATCAAACTATCAAAAATTAAATACAAAGCAAAATATTAAAAGCAGCAAGGGAAAAGCAACAAATGACATACAAGGGAATCCCCATAAGGTTAACAGCTGATCTTTCAGCAGAAACTGTGCAAGCCAGAAGGGAGTGACCGGACATATTTAAAGTGATGAAAAGGAAAAACCTACAATCAAGATTACTCTACCCAGCAAGGATGTCATTTAGATTTGATGAAGAAATTAAAACCTTTACAGACAAACAAAAGCTAAGAGAATTCAGCACCACCAAAGGACCTTTAAAACAAATGCCCAAGGAACTTCTCTAGGCAGGAAACACAGGAGAAGGGAAAGACCTACAATAACAAACGCAAAATTTAGAAAATGGTAATAGGAACATACATATCGCTACTTACCTTAAATGTAAATGGATTAAATGCTCCAACCAAAAGACATAGACTGGCTGAATGGATAAAAAAGAAAACCCGTATATATGCTGTCTACAAGAGACCCACTTCAGACCTAGGGACACATACAGACTGAAAGTGAGGGGATGGAAAAATATCTTCCATGCAAATGGAAATCAAAAGTAAGCTGGAGTAGCAATTCTCATATCAGACAAAATAGACTTTAAAATAAAGACTATTACAAGAGACAAAGAAGGACACTATATAATGATCAAAGGCTCAATCCAAGAAGAAGATATAACAATTGTAAATATTTATGCACCCAACATAGGAGCACCTCAATATATAAGGCAAATGCTAACAGCCATATAAGGGGAAATCGACAGTAACACAATCATAGTAGGGGACTTTAACACCCCACTTTCACCAATGGACAGATCATCCAAAATGAAAATAAATAAGGAAACACAAGCTTAAAATGATACATTAAACAAGATGGACTTAATTGATATTTATAGGACATTCCATTCAAAAACAAGAGAATAAACTTTCTTCTCAAGTGCTCATGGAACATTCTCCAGGATAGATCATACCGTGGGTCACAAATCAAGCCTTGGTAAATTTAAGAAAATTGAAATCATATCAAGTAACTTTTCCAACCAAAACGCTATGAGACTAGATATCAATTACAGGAAAAAATCTGTCAAAAATACAAACACATGGAGGCTAAACAATACACTGCTTAATAACCAAGAGTTCACTGAAGAAATCAAAGTGGAAATCAAAAAATACCTAGAAACAAATGACAATGAAAACACGATGACACTAAAACTATGGGATGCAGCAAAATCAGTACTAAGAGGGAAGATTATAGTAATACAATACTACCTTAAGAAACAAGAAACATCTCAAATAAACAACGTAACTTTACACCTAAAGTGATTAGAGAAAGAAGAACAAAAAAACCCCAAAGTTAGCAGAAGGAAATAAATCATAAAGATCAGATCAGAAATAAATGAAAAAAATGAAACTATAGCAAAGATCAATAAAACTAAAAGCTGGTTCTTTGAGAAGATAAACAAAATTGATAAACCATTAGGCAGACTCATCAAGAAAAAAAGGAAGAAGACTCATATCGATAGAATTAGAAATGAAAAAGGAGAAGTAACAACTGACACTGCAGAAATACAAAGGATCATGAGAGATTACCACAGGGAAATATATGCCAATAAAATGGAGAACCTGGAAGAAATGGACAAATTCTTAGAAAAGCACAACCTTCTGGGACTGAACCAGGCAGAAATAGAAAATATAAACAGACCAATCATGCACTGAAATTGAAACTGTTATTAAAAATCTTCCAACAAACAAAAGCCCAGGACCAGATGGCTTCACAAGAAAACTCTATCAAACATTTACAGAAGAGGTAACACCAATCCTTCTCAAACTCTTCCAAAATATAGCAGAGGGAGGAACACTCCCAAACTCATTCTATGAGGCCACCATCACCCTGATACCAAAACCAGACAAAGATGTCACAAAGAAAGAAAACTATCGGCCAATATCACTGATGAACACAGATGCAAAATCCTCAACAAAATACTAGCAAACAGAATCCAACAGCACATTAAAAGGATCATACAACATGATCAAGTGGAGTTATCCCAGGAATGCAAGGATTCTTCAATATATGCAAATCAATGTGATACACCATATTAACAAATTGAAGGAGAAAAACCATAGGACCATTTCAACAAATGAAGAAAAAGCTATCAACAAAATTCAACAACCATTTGTGATAAAAACCCTCCAGAAAGTAGGCATAGAGGGAACTTATCTCAACATAATAAAGGCCATACATGACAAACCCACTGCCAATGTTGTCCTCAATGGTGAAAAACTGAAACCATTTCCACCAAGATCCAGAATAAGACATGGTTGCCCACCCTCATGACTATTATTCAACATAGTTTTGGAAGTTTTAGCCATAGCAATCAGAGAAGAAAAAGAAATAAAAGGAATCCATATCGGAAAAGAAGAAGTAAAGCTGTCACTGTTTGCAGATGACATGATACTATACATAGAGAATCCTAAAGATGCTACCAGAAAACTGCTAGAGCTAATCGATGAATTTGGTAAGGTAGCAGGATATAAAATTAATGCACAGAAATCTCTTGCATTCCTATACACTAATGATGAAAAATCTAAGGAAACACTCCCATTTACCATGGCAACAAAAGAGTAAAATACCTAGGGATAAACCTACTTAAGGAAACAAAAGACCTGTGTGCAGAAAACTATAAGACACTGATGAAAGAAATTAAAGATGATACAAATAGATGGAGAGATATACCATGTTCTTGGATTGGAAGAATCAACATTGTGAAAGTGACTATGCTACGAAAGCAATCTACGGATTCAATGCAATCCCTATCAAACTACCACTGGCAGTTTTCACAGAACTTGAACAAAAAATTTGTATGGAAACACAAAAGACCCCGAATAGCCAAAGCAATTTTGAGAAAGAAAAACGGAGCTGGAGGAATCAGGCTCCCTGACTTCACACTATACTACAAAGCTACAGTAATCAAGACAGTATGGTAGTGCCACAAAAACAGAAATATAGATCAATGGAACAGGACAGAAAGCCCAGAGATAAACCCATGCACATATGGTGACCTTATCTTTCATAAAGGAGGCAAGAATATACGATGGAGAAAAGACAGCCTCTTCAATAAGTGGTGCTGGGAAACTGGACAGCTACATGTAAAAATAAACGAAATTAGAACACTCCCTAACACCATACACAAAAATAAACTCGAAATGGATTAAAGACCTAAATGTAAGGCTACACACTATCAAACTCTTAGAGGAAAACATAGGCAGAACACTCTATGATATAAATCACAACAAGATCCTTTTTGACCCACCTCCTAAAGAAATGGAAATAAAAACAAAAATAAACAAATGGGACCTAATGAAACTTAAAAGCTTCTGCACAGCAAAGGAAACCATAAACAAGACGAAAAGACAGCCCTCAGAATGGGAGAAAATATTTGCTAATGAAGCAAATGACAAAGGATTAATCTCTAAAATTTATAAGCAGCTCATGCAGCTGAATATGAGAAATCAAACAACCCAATCCAAAAACGGGCAGGACCTAAATAGACATTTCTCCAGAGAAGATATACAGATTGCCAACAAACACATGAAAGAATGCTCAACATCAGTAATCATCAGAGAAATGCAAATCAAAACTACCATGAGGTATCACCTCCCACCAGTCAGAATGGCCATCATTAAAAAATCTACAAACAATAAATGCTGGAGAGGGTGTGGAGAAAAGGGAACCCTCTTGCACTGTTGGTGGGAATGTAAATTGATACAGCCACTATGCAGAACAGTATGGAGGTTCCTTAAAAAACTACAAATAGAACTACCATACGACCCAGCAATCCCACTACTGGGCATATACCCTGAGAAAACCATAATTCAAAAAGAGTCATGTACCACAATGTTCACTGCAGCTCTATTTACAATAGCCAGGACATGGAAGCAACCTAAGTGTCCATCGACAGATGAATGGATAAAGATGATGTGGCACATATATACAATGGAATATTACTCAGCCATAAAAAGAAATGAAATTGAGTTATTTGTAGTGAGGTGGATGGACCTAGAGTCTGTCATACAGAGTGAAGTAAGTCAGAAAGAGGAAAACAAATACCGTATGCTAACACACATATATGGAATCTAAATTAAAAAAAAAAAAAGAAAAGGTTCTGAAGAACCTGGGGGCAGGACAGGAATAAAGACACAGACATAGAGAATGGACTTGAGGACACGGGGAGAGAGAAGGGTAAGCTGGGATGAAGTGAGAGTGTGGCATGGACATATATACACTACCAAATATAAAATCAATAGCTAGTGGGAAGCAGCCGCATAGCACAGGGAGATCAACTTGGTGCTTTGTGACCACATAGAGGGGTGGGATAGGGAGGATGTGAGGGAGATGCAAGAGGGAAGAGATATGGGGACATATGTATATGTATAGCTGATTCACTTTGTTATAAAGCAGAGACTAACACAGTATTGTAAAGCAATTATACTCCAATAACGATATTAAAAAAGTAAAGAAAAATCAATGAAACACTTGAAAAAATCAGTAACATTGATAAACCTTGAACCAGACTGACAAAAAAAAAGAGAGAAAACACAAATCGCCACTCTCAGGAAGAGAGGATATCACTACAGATCATTCAGACATTAAAGCTATAAATAAGGGAGTACTATGAACTGTGCTTATAAATTCAACATCTTGGATGAAATGGACCAATTTCTTGAAACTACTAAACTCAGGATTCACCCAAGAAAAAAACAGATAACCTAAACAGTTGTACGTCTATTAAAGAAATTAAATTTGTAATTTTAAATCTTTCACAAAAGAACCTCCAGGCCCAGATGATTTCACTGGCAAATTCTACCGAATTTTTAAAGAAGTAATATCAATTCTACACAATCTCTTCCAGAAAATAGAAGTGGTGGAAGCACATTCCAGCTCCCAACTTTTCTGACGTTGCCATTATCATGATACCAAAACCAGACATGGACAGTACAAAAAAAAAGAAAAACTATAGTCCGATTTCTCTCATGAACATAGACGCAAAAATCCTCAACAAGATAGTAACAGACAAAATACAGTAATATATGAGAAGAATAATACATGATGATTGATGAGGTTTATCCCAAGAATTCAAGGCTAGCTCAACTTTTGAAAATCAATCAACATAATCCAATATACTACCAGATTACAGAAGAAAAACCACATGATCAAATCAATTCCTGCAGAAAAAGTATTTGAAAAGTTCACATCAATTTGAGATAAAAAGTCACAGTCATGTAGAAATAGAAAGTTACTTCCTTAATTTGATGAAGCCCATCTCTCAAAAACCCACAGTTAACAGAAAGCTTAATGATGGAAGACTGAATGCTTGCCCTCTAAGATTAAGAACAAAGCTCATGGATGTTCACTCTCACCATGTTTATTCAACACTGTAGCCCTTAGCCAGTTCAATAAAGTAAGAAAAAGAAAGAAAAGAGGTATAGATTGGAAATAAAAAAATAAAACTGTTCTTATCTGCAGACCATGTAATTTATGAAAAAAATTCCAAGGAGTCTACAAAAACAATCCTGGAACTTATCAGTGAGTTAGCAAGACTGCAAGATACAAGGTCAACATATGTTTTAAAATAAATGATATTTTCATATTCTAGCAATGAAGAATTCAATTTTCAATTTTCTGAAATAAAAAAAATTCTTTACAATAGCTCCAAAAAATTTAAATACTTAAGTATAAATTGGTCAAAGTATGTGCAGTATCTGTGTGCTGAAAATGTAAAAAACACTAATGAAACAAATCAAAGAAAACCTAAATAAGTGGAGAGATATACCATGTTCATGGATTGGAAAAATCCATATAGTTACAATGTCATTTCTTCCCTAAATTGATCTATAAATTCAATGCAGTTCCAATGAAATTCCCAGCATGACTTTTTTTTAGGTACAAAAGAATTGATTTAACTACCTCATATTTGCTGTCCAGTTATACTCTACTATATACTATAGTGATATACAGTGGGAAATTCCTTGTGTGTTTTGCAGTGAGTAGAAATATAGATTTTAGTAATATAACAAACAGGCTTGTGGTAAAACAGTCATCAAATATATATGACTATTAAGTGATTTTATGTAATAAAGGAATATACTTGAATATTAAGAGAAGTTGGAGGAATGCAACCTGTGAAAAATAAAATATAATTGAAAAATATCTGATTTTAAAACTACGTGAAAGGCAAAGACTAGAATAGCCAAACTATTTTGAAAAAGAAAAATAAAGCTGAAGGAATCAGACTACCTGATTTTAAGACTTACTATAAAACTACAGCACTCGAGACAGTGTGGTATTGACAAAGGGACAGACACATAGGTCAGTGGAAAAGAACTGAACCCAGAGTTAGATTCTATTGGCTACACAAATATGGCCAATTGATTTTCTTTTTACAAAGGTGCAAAGGCAGTTCAAAGGAGTAAGGATAGTTTTCATCAAATTGTTTTGGAACAATTGGACATCCATATGCAAAAAAGTGAAACTCAATCTAATCCTCACACTTCATAGAAAAATTAACTCAGTATGGCTAAGTGAAATAAGTCAGACAGAGAAAGACAAACACCACATGATCTCATTTATATGTGGAATCTAAAAAGAAAAACCAAACTGAGCTCATAGAGAACAGACTGATAGTTGCCAGAGATGTATCTGTGTGTGTGTGTGTACATGTGCACACGTGTGCAATGGGTGAAGGGAGTCAAAAGGCACAAACTTCCAGTTATAAAATAAGTAAGTCATGGGAATATAATGTACAGCATAGTGACTAGAGTTAATAATACTCTATTGTACATTTGAAAGTTGCTAAAAGAGATCTTAAAAGTTCTCATCACAAGAAAAAAATTTTTGTAACTATGTATGCTGATGGTTGTTAACCAGACTTATTGTGGTGATTACTTCACAATATATACAACTATTGAATCATGTTGTTCACCTGAAACTAATAGAATATTATATGTCAATTATATCTCAATTAAAAAATTAACTCAGAATGGTACATAAGTGTAAAACATAAAACTATGGAACTTTTAAAGGAAAACATAGGAGAAAATCCTCATGATTTTAGCTTAGTCAAAGCATTAAGATATGATACCAAATCACCAGCCCATTAAAAATTTTGATAAACTGGACTCTAACCAAACTAATACCCTTTTTTTCTGTGAAAGACACTGATAAAAGAATGAGAAAGAACAAGCTACAAATAGGGAAAAAATATTTGTAGATCTCATATCTAACAAAGGACTTGTATCAAAAATATGAAAATAACTCTCAAAATTCAACAGTAAGAAAGCAACAACCCAACTTTAAAAACTGGTGGAATAATTTCAACGGATACTTTACCAAAAGTGATATAGACCTGGCAAATAAGCACATGAAAAAATGTTCAACATCACTAGCCATTAGTAAAATGCAAATTAAAACCACAGTGAGAAACCACTATACACCTAATAAAATGGCTAAAAATTTTTTTTTAATAAATTACCAAATGCTGGCAAGAATGTGAAACAGCTAGAACTCTCATGCTAATGGGAATGAAAAATGGTACCACCATTCTGGAAAAACAGTCTGGAGATTTTTTATATAGTTAAACATACACTTGCTATATGACCCAGCAGTCCCACTCTTGGTATTTACCCCAGAGAAATGAAAACATACGTTCACCCAAAAACCTGTGCATGAATATTAATAGCAGCTCTATTCATAAATACCAAATACTGGAAAAAACCCAAATGTCCTTGAACAAATGAAAGGATAAACAAGCTGCAGTATATCCATATAATGGTGTATTAGTAATAAAAAAGAATAAATCAAAGATACATGCAACTACATGAAGGAATCTCAGTGACATTACGCTAAGTGAAGGAAGCTAGTCTCAAAAGGTTATATACTCTCTGATTCCATTTATATGACATTCTGGAAAAGGTGAAACTACAGGAACAGAGAATAGATCAATGGCTATCAAGACTTGGGGTGATGGAAGGGTTTGGCTAAAGGGAAAGCAAAAAGGAGGTGTTCTTTTTTGCTTTCCTTTTAGCCAACAATTTGTGATAAAATTGTTCTGGATCCTGACGGCGGTGGCTGTTACATGAAATTATACACGTGTTAGAACTGTATACCAAAAAGTCCATTTTTACTATATGTAAATTTAAAAAAATAATTTAAAAATAGTGGCAATTGATACAGTTTATATTATATCTTGTTCCAGATAAGATTTTAAATGATTTCCTTTAATTCTAAGATGCTTGGCTAATTATCTTAAATATAAACATAAGAAAAACATTTGCTCCCAGAACTTGCTTAAAGGTGAGCCTCAATCGGGACTTCCCTGGGTGGCGCAGGTGGTTAAGAATCCGCCTGCCAATGCAGGGGACACAGGCTCAATCCCTGGTCCGGGAAGATCCCACATGCCATGGAGCACCTAAACCCGTGCGCGGCAACTACTGAGCCTGCGGTCTGGAGCCCGCGAGCCACAATTACTGAGCCCATGTGGCACAACTACTGAAGCCCGCGTGCCTAGAGCCCGTGCTCGGCAACAAGAGAAGCCGCCGCAATGAGAAGCCCACGCACCGCAATGAAGAGGAGCCCACGCTCGCCGCAACTAAAGAAAGCCCGCATGCAGCAACGAAGACCCAACACAGCCTAAAATAAATAAATAAATAAATTTATTTAAGAAAGAAAAGGTGAGCCTAAATCCTTGAAAAGCTGCTTACCTTAAATTCTCCTTTTTATCCCTTTGATGCTTTCACTTTCTTTTCCATCTTTCTTGGGTGCTCTACTCTGCCTCCTCATCTCTCTCCCCCTTCTTTTCTGTGCTTTTGTCTTTATCCGAGCTTAACTGATCATATTTTAAGCTGATGTATATATTTTACACTATATATTTTGCCACGAAAAAATAAAAACTTATACTCCTTGTTCTTTCTTTAAAGTTGAATGACTTGAACCTTTTATATTTCTCTAAAATAAAATATTCTGTCTAATTACTTAAAGTTGATTTTTACCTGTGAATGATTTTCAGAGCTGACATTTCCCCCTCAGTTGCTCAGGGACTCTCAAGAAAAAAGAAAAGCTTTTCCCCCCTGGTCAAATGAAAAGGCAGATTTTTTTTTCCCCTTAAAATTGATGTAATTTTCATTGTCTTATATTATGAATATTAAGCTTTATATAGTCTAGATTCTTTTTTTTAAATTACATCAAAAGTGAAATTGCATATTTTAAAAAAATTTGAGAGGCACACATAGCTACAGGGCATTCCAACAGTGCATTCATTTTTAGGCAAACAACCCCTTTGAAGCCAACATATTTGTTTGCAACCAAGTAGCTATATATAAAACAATCATCTAAGAGATGGACATAAGGTTAACTTGCAAATGGTTGGTGTCACAGAGGCAGCCATTTGTATTTAAAGGTGATAATCAGGAATTAAACTGAGCACAAGAAAAGATGTCAGATTATGAAAAAAATGGGTTTGGGAGATTGTATTAAGAAAAAGATTTTAACTAGACTTATCGTGGTGATAATTTCACTATACAAATAGTGAATCATTACGTTATACAGCTGAAACTAACATAATGTTATAAGTCAATTACACCGCAATAAGAAAAGAAATGAGTTGTATTAAGAAAAAGATGAAGGAAAAACCTGCTTGTGGACTTACAAGGTAAAGGCCAGAAAAATCTGGTAGACTAAGAATTTCTGTACAAATAGAAAATTTGAGCCAGCTCATCATATAACAAGATAGGGTTTTTTTGCATAAACCAAAGAGAAAAGATGTCTTACTCTTATCTTCAGTGCCATCTTCATGTTTTCTTCTACTGTCTTTTTCATTTTCATCTTCTGAGTTTTCTACTTCCTGAATAACCATCCTTTTCCCTTTGGTTTGAGTCTCAGATGCAGGTTCAGAATTTTTCAGATCTCTTTCAACCTCTAACAAGGTTTTCTGAAACATAATCGCCACATTAAAGAAAAATTTTTCCTTTAGTAAAAAATATAATCATTCTTGCAGGTAAGAATATGAAGATTTAAAAAGTGAATAAACATAACTAAGATAAAGCTTCTTATGGTGGTCTTTATTTTTCCTTTCAAACAACTTGACTGCTTTGTCTGATTAGAACTATACATGTCTACTGTAAAAAACTTAAAGCATAACAAGTATAAAAGAAGAAAAAAATCATCTGAAATCCTGCCACTCAGATAAACTTGATATTCTGATGATCATCTTCCTAGATGTATTTGTATGCATATACACACACAGAGATGTCCAGTTTTATACAAATTAAACCATACTATACATGTTTTTTAAGAGTCATGTTGAAAGTTCTTTAATATTTTATGCCAACTAGAAATTTTAAAAAATATATCAAACCATTTTGCTTCATTCCTCATGTTTAACACCTTACTGAGGCATAATTGACATAAACTGCACATACTTAAGGAGCACAAGTTTTAATAGATTTTGATGTAATAATAAACATATCCATCATTCACAAAACGTTTCTTCCTATCTTTTTGTTATGCTTCCCTTTTGCTCATCCCTGCAACCACTGTTCTGTTACTATAGATTAGTTTGCATTTTCTAGTTTTTTATGTAAGTAGAATCATAATACACATACTCTTTTTGTCTGGCTTCTTTCACTTAGCATAATTATTTTGAAATTTATCCATGTCATCTTAGGAACCTATTAGTTCATTCCCTTTTATTGTTCAGTATTATTATATGCTTATAAAACGATTTCTCCATTCACCTATTGATGGACATTTTAGGCTGTTATCAGTTTTTGGCAATTACAAATGAAGCCAAAGATTAGTGCTTAAATCTTTGTATGGACATATGCTTGTATTTTTCTTGGTGAATACTCAGAGTGGTATGACTGGGTCATGAAGTAGGCGTATGATTGTTTTGTTTAACTTTTTACCTGTATTCCAAAGCAGTGGGATCATTTTATATTCCCCAAAGTTTCAATTCTCCCACATGCCCATCAACACTTGGTATGGTCAGTCATTTTCATTTTAGCTAACAGGTTTATAGTGGTATCTCTTGTGGTTTTATGTTTCTCTAGTGACTAATGACATTGAGCATCTCTTCATGTGCTTATTTTCCATTCACATAACTTTTGGTGACGTGTCTGATCAAATACCTTATTTTTCATCAACCTGTATTTTCTTATTATTGAGTTTTTAGAGTGCTGTATATATTCAGGATACAAGCCCTTTGTTGGATACATGATTTGCAAATATTTTCCCCCAGTCTATGGCTTGTCTTTTTATTCTTCTGATAGAATAAATAAAAACTTTTAAATTTTGATGAAGCCCAATTATTAACTTTTTATAGATTATGCCTCTGTGTCATACCTAAGGAATATTTGTCTCATCCAAGGTCATAAAGATTTTCTCTTATGTTTTCTTCTAGAACTTTCATACTTCAAGTTTTATATTAAGGTATATGATCCACTTTGAGTTAATCTTTACATATGGTTAAGGTAAAAATGCATTTGGTTAAGGCCCAAAGTTAATATGTAAACATGAACTTATGTTGGATAGTAAAATTAAAGGCGGTTTTCCCTGTTTCAATTTTTTTCTTTTAGAATATTAAAATGCTAACTTTTTAAAGAACATACCATTATAAAAAGGAAATACAATGGGGTCAAGATGTGTTCCTAAGCTGCACCCTAAACCTAATCCACTGAAATGCTGACTTGATAAATGCAGCTGATACAATAGGGACATCAGCTGCCTCTCAGAGTTAGATAACCTGAAAGGTATGTGGAAACAGTGACAACTTACTGGTGGAAGACAGTTCTCCATGGGTTTCCCATATTTCTGAATATATTGTAAGCAGAGTAACTAAACCACCTTTGTTCTAGACTTTTTTTTCTTTGATTTATAACAACAGGAATTTATTTCTCAGTTCTGAAGGCTGGGAAGTCCAAGTTTAAGGTGCTAGCAGATTTGGTTTCTGGTGAGGGCCTGCTTTCTGATTCACAGACAGCTGTCTTCCTGCTGTGTCTGCACTTGGTGAAAGGGACTAGATTATCTTTTTAAGGATGTTTGTACTGAGAACAGCCCTGGGAAATAGAGAATGTCCTATCTGGGCATTCTGATG
Source organism: Mesoplodon densirostris (assembly GCF_025265405.1). Classification (NCBI taxonomy): domain Eukaryota; kingdom Metazoa; phylum Chordata; class Mammalia; order Artiodactyla; family Ziphiidae; genus Mesoplodon; species Mesoplodon densirostris. The sequence goes on along the minus strand of NC_082673.1, from coordinate 57,977,500 downwards.
CCCACATGGAACTTGGGGGCCAGGGTAACAGACATGAGCTTCAATCTCATCGGCTTGCCATGCCATGAGTAGCAAAGTCTTTTGTGCCTGACCCAGGAGTCTTGTATATTCTTCTAGGCCACCTGGCTAATTTTCATGTAGGGTAACTCTCAAGGCCTTCACAGCTCTTGACACTTACCTCTACTTTTTAGGCTTGAATACAGATCCCCTAAGTGCATATCTGAGTCAGTTTACTGTTAGGGATGCTATGCTTACCACACAAATTAAGAAGTAAACACTCTTTTATGGCCATCAAGCTCATGCTTAACCCTACCTAGGAAAGTTCTACACCATTTGCATAATAAATTGAACTTGGCTCAAAGAAAAGAATTGACTACAAAGCTTCAGGAAAGAAAATTATTTGTCCTTCAGGAATAGGTTTATGATTTTGGACAATTTAAGAGCCTGCTTTCTTCCACTTCAAATACATGTTAACATTGGGAATGTCTGAGATGTACATCTTTTTAAAAAAAAATCTTTATTGGAGTATAATTGCTTTACAATGGTGTGTTAGTTGCTGCTTTAAAACAAAGTGAATCAGCTATACATATAAATATATCCACATATCTCTTCCCTCTTGCGAATCCCTCCCACCCTCCCTATCCCACTTCTCTAGGTGGTCACAAAGCACTGAGCTGATCTGCCTGTGCTATGCAGCTGCTTCCCACAAGCGGTTTTACATTTGGTAGTGTATATATGTCCATGCCACTCTCTCACTTTGTCCCAGCTTACCCTTCCCGTGTCCTCAAGTCCATTCTCCAGTAGGTCTGGGTCTTTATTCCCGTCCTGCCCCTAGGTTCTTCATGACTTTTTTTTTTTTAGATTCCATATATGTGTTAGCATACGGTATTTGTTTTTCTCTTTCTGATTTACTTCACTCTGTATGACAGACTCAAGGTGCATCCACCTCACTACAAATAACTCAATTTCGTTTCTTTTTATGGCTGGGTAATATTCCATTGTATATATGTGCCACATCTTCTTTATCCATTCATCTGTCAATGGACACTTAGGTTGTTTCCATGTCCTAGCTATTGTAAATAGAGCTGCAATGAACATTGTGGTGCATGACTGTTTTTTGAATTATGGTTTTCTCAGGGTATATGCCCAGTAGTGGGATTGCTGGGTTGTATGGTAGTTCTATTTTTAGTTTTTTAAGGAACTTCCTTACTGTTCTCCATAGTGGCTGTATCAGTTTCCATTCCCACCAACAGTGCAAGAGGGTTCCCTTTTCTCCACAGCCACTCCAGTATTTGTTGTTTGTAGATTTTTTGATGAAGCCCATTCTAACTGGTGTGAGGTGATACCTCATTGTAGTTTTGATTTGCATTTCTCTAATAATTAGTGATGTTGAGCAGCTTCTCATGTGCTTCTTGGCCATTTGTATGTCTTCTTAGGAGAAATGTCTATTTAGGTCTTCTGCCCATTTTTGGATTGGGTTGTACGTTTTTTTGATATTGAGCTGCATGAGCTGCTTGTAAATTTTGGAGATTAATCCTTTGTCAGTTGCTTCTTTTGCAAATATTTTCTCCCATTCTGAGGGCTGTCTTTTCGTCCTGTTTATGTTTTCCTTTGCTGTGCAAAAAGCTTTTGAGTTTCATTAGGTCCCATTTGTTTATTTTTGTTTTTATTTCCATTTCTCTAGGAGGTGGGTCAAAAACGATCTTGCTGTGATTTATGTCATAGAGTGTTCTGCCTATGTTTTCCTCTAGGAGTTTTATAGTGTCTGGCCTTACATTTAGGTCTTTAATCCATTTTGAGTTTATTTTTGTGGTGTTAGGGAGTGTCCTAATTTCATCCTTTTACATGTAGCTGTCCAGTTTTCCCAGCACCACTTATTGAAGAGGCTGTCTTTTCTCCACTGTATATTCTTGCCTCCTTTATCAAAAATAAGGTGACCATATGTGCTTGGGTTTATCTCTGGGCTTTCTATCCTGTTCCATCGATCTATATTTGTTTTTGTGCCAGTACCATACTGTCTTGATTACTGTAGTGTTGTAGTATAGTCTGAAGTCAGGGAGCCTGATTCCTCCAGCTCCATTTTTCTTTCTCAAGATTGCTTTAGCTATACGGGATCTTTTGTATTTCCATACAAATTGTGCAATTTTTTGTTCCAGTTCTGTGAAAAATGCCAGTGGTAGTGTATAGGGATTGCACTGAATCCGTAGATTGCTTTGGGTAGTATAGTCATTTTCACAATGTTGATTCTTCCAATCCAAGAACATGGTATAGCTCTCCACCTATTTGTATCATCTTTAATTTCTTTCATCAGTGTCTTATAGTTTTCTGCATACAGGTCTTTTGTCTTCTTAGGTAAGTTTATTCCTAGGTGTGTTATTCTTTTTGTTGCAATGGTAAGTGGGAGTGTTTCCATAATTTCACTTTCAAATTTTTCATCATTAGTGTAAAGAAATGCAAGAGATTTCTGTGCATTAATTTTATATCCTGCAACTTTACCATATTCATTGATTAGCTCTAGTAGTTTTCTGGTAGCATCTTTAGGATTCTCTATGTATAGTATCATATCATCTGCAAACAGTGACAGCTTTACTTCTTTTCTGATATGGATTCCTTTTATTTCATTTTCTTCTCTGATTGCTGTGGCTAAAACTTGCAAAACTATGTTGAATAATAGTGGTGAGAGTGGGCATCCTTGTCTTGTTCCTGATCTTAGTGGAAATGGTTACAGTTTTTCACCATTGAGTACAATGTTGGCTGTGGGTTTGTCATATATGGCCTTTATTATGCTAAGTTCCATCTATGCCTACTTTCTGGAGGGTTTTTATCATAAGTTGGTGTTGAATTTTGTTGAAAGCTTTTTCTACATCTATTGAGATGATCATATGGTTTTTATTCTTCAATTTGTTAATACGGTGGATCACATTGATTAACTTGAATATATTGAAGGATCCTTGCATTCCTGAGATAAACCCCACTTGATCATGGTGTATGACACTTTTAATGTGCTGTTGGATTCTGTTTGCTAGTATTTTGTTGATCATTTTTGAATCTATGTTCATCAGTGATATTGGTCTGTAGTTTTCTTTGTGACATCTTTGTCTGGTTTTGGTATCAGGGTGATGGTGGCCTCATAGAATGAGTTTGGGAGTGTTCCTCCCTCTGCTGTATTTTGGAAGAGTTTGAGAAGGATAGGAGTTAGCTCTTCTATAAATATTTGATAGAATTTTCTTGTGAAGCCATGTGGTCCTGGGCTTTTGTTTGTTGGAAGATTTTTAATCACAGTTTCAATTTCAGTGCTTGTGATTGGTCTGTTTATATTTTCTATTTCTTCCTGTTTCAGTCTCAGAAGGTTGTGCTTTTCTAAGAATTTGTCCAGTTCTTCCAGGTTGTCCATTTTATTGGCATACAGTTTCTTGAAGTAATCTCCCATGATCCTTTGTATTTCTGCAGCGTCAGTTGTTACTTCTCCTTTTTCATTTCTAATTCTATTGAGTCTTCTGCCTTTTTTTCTTGATGAGTCTGCCTAATGGTTTATCAATTTTGTTTATCTTCTCAAAGAACCAGCTTTTAGTTTTATTGATCTTTGCTATTTTTTCCTTCATTTATTTCTGATATGATCTTTATGATTTCTTTCCTTCTGCTATCTTTGGGGGTTTTTGGTTTTTCTTTCTCTAATTGCTTTAGGTGTAAAGTTAGGTTGTTCCTTTGAGATGTTTCTTGTTTCTTAAGGTAGTACTGTATTGTTATAAACTTCCCTCTTAGTACTTATTTTGCTGCATCCCATTGGTTTAGTGTCATTGTGTTTTCATTGTCATTTGTTTCTAGGTATTTTTTGATTTCCACTTTGATTTCTTCAGTGATCTCTTGGTTAAGAAGTGTATTGTTTAGCCTCTATGTGTTTGTATTTTTTACAGATTTTTTCCTGTAATTGATATCTAGTCTCATAGCGTTGTGGTCAGAAAAGTTACTTGATACGATTTCAATTTGCTTCAATTTACCAAGGCTTGATTTGTGACCCAAGATATGATCTATCCTGGAGAATGTTCCATGAGCACTTGAGAAGAAAGTTTATTCTCTTGTTTTTGAATGGAATGTCCTATAAATATCAATTAAGTCCATCTTGTTTAATGTATCATTTAAATATTGTTTATTTTCATTTTGGATGATCTGTCCATTGGTGAAAGTGGGGTGTCAACGTCCCCTACTATGATTTGTTACTGTCAATTTCCCCTTTTATGGCTGTTAGCATTTGCCTTATGTATTGAGGTGCTCCTATGTTGGGTGCATAAATATTTACAATTGTTATATCTTCTTGGATTGAGCACTTGATCATTATGTAGTGTCCTTCTTTGTCTCTGGTAATAGTCTTTACTTTAAATTCTATTTTGTCTGATACGAGAATTGCTACTCCAGCTTTCTTTTGATTTCCATTTTCATGGAAGATATTTTTCCATCTCCTTTCAGTCTGTATGCGTCCCTAGGTCTGAAGTGCATCTCCTGTAGACAGCATATGTACAGGTCTTATTTTTGTATGCATTCAGCCTATGTCTTTTGGTGGGAGCTTTTAATCTGTTTACATTTAAGGTAATTATTGATATGTACATTCCTATTACCATTTTCTAAGTTTTTGTTGTTTGTTATTGTAGGTCTTTTCCTTCTCCTGTGTTTCCTACCTAGAGAAGTTCCTTTAGCATTTGTTGTAGAGCTGGTTTGGTGGTGCTGTATTCTCTTAGGTCCTGCTTGTCTGTAAAGGTTTTAATTTCTCCGTCGAATCTGAATGAGATCCTTGCTGGGTAATCTTGGGTGTAGGTTTTTCCCTTTCATCACTTTAAATAAGTCCTTCTGGCTTGCACAGTTTCTGCTGAAAGATCAGCTGTTAACCTTATGGGGAGTCCCTTGTATGTTATTTGTTGTTTTTCCTTTGATGCTTTTAATATTTTTTCTCTGTATTTAATTTTTGATAGTTTGATTAATATGTGTCTTGGCATGTTTCTCCTTGGATTTATCCTGTATGGGACTCTCTGCACTTCCTGGAGTTGATTGACTATTTCCTTTCCCATTTTAGGGAAGTTTTCAACTATAATCTCTTCAAATATTTTCTCAGACCCTTTCTTTTTCTCTTCCTCTTCAGAGACCCGTATAATTCAAATGTTGGTGCATTTAATGTTGTCCCAGAGGTCTCTAAGACTGTCCTCAATTCTTTCCATTTTCTTTATTCTGCTCTGCAGTAGTTATTTCCACTATTTTATTTTCCAGGTCACTTGTCTGTTCTTTTTCCTCAGTTATTCTGCTATTGATTCCTTCTAGAGAATGTTAATTTCATTGTGTTGTTCGTTTGCTCTTTAGTTCTTCTAGGTCCTTGTTAAACGTTTGTTGTATTTTCTCCATTCTATTTCCAAGATTTTGGATCACGTTTACTGTCATCATTCTGAATTCTTTTTCAGGTAGACTGCCTATTTCCTCTTCATTTGTTTGGTCTGGTGGGTTTTTACCTTGCTCCTTCATCTGCTGTGTGTTTCTCTGTCTTCTCATTTTGCTTAACTTACTGTGTTTGGGGTCTCCAATTCACAGGCTGCAGGTTCATAGTTTCCATTGTTTTTTTGGTTTCTACCCTCACTGGCTATGTTTGGCTCAGCGGGTTGTGTAGGCTTCCTGGTGGAGGGGACTGGTTCCTGTGTTTTGGTGGATGAGGCTGGATCTTGTCTTTCTGGTGGGCAGGTCTGCATCTGGTGATGTGTTTTGGAGTGTCTGTGATCCGATTATGATTTTAGGCAGCCTTTCTGCTAATGGGTGGGTTGTGTTCCTGCCTTGCTAGTTGTTTGGCATAGGGTGTACTGCACTGTTGCTTGCTGGTCATTGAGTGGAGCTGGGTCTTGGCGTTGAGATGGAGATCTCTGGGAGATTTTCGCTGTTTGATATTACATGGAGCTGGGAGGTCTGTGGTGGACCAATGTCCTGAATTCAGCTCTCCCACCTCAGAGGCACAGGACTGACTCCTGGCCGGATCACCAAGACCCTGTCATCCACACGGCTCAGAATAAAAATGGAGTAAAAAAGAAAGAAGGGAAGAAAAAAATAAATAAAATAAAATAAAGTTATTAAAATAAAGATTTTTTTTTTTTGGCTGTACTCAGGCCTCTGCACTGTTGTGGCCTCTCCCGTTGTGGAGCACAGGCTCCGGATGCGCAGGCTCAGTGGCCATGGCTCACGGGCCTAGCCGCTCCGCGGCATGTGGGATCCTCCCAGACCAGGGCATGAACCCGTGTCCTGTGCACCGGCAGGCGGACTCTCAACCACTGCGCCACCAGGGAAGCCCAATAAAGAATAATTTTTAAAAATAAAAACAAAATTTAAAAAGTAATAATAAAAAAAAAGAAAGAAGAGAGCAATCAAACCAAAAAAACAATTCCACCAATCATAACAGGTGCTAAAAACTATACTAAAAAAAAAAAAAAAAAAACGGACAGACAAAACACTAGGACAAATGGTAAAAGCAAAGCTATACAGACAAAATCACAGAAGCATACACATACACACTCACAAAAAGAGAAAAAGGAAAAAAAATATATATATATATATCATTGCTTCCAAAGTCCACCCCCTCAATTTGGGATGATTTGTTGTCTATTCAGGTATTCCAGAGATGCAAGGTACATCAAATTGATTGTGGAGATTTAATCCACTGCTCCTGAGGCTGCTGGGTGAGATTTTCTTTTCTCTTCTTTTTTCGTACAGCTCCTGAGGTTCAGCTTCAGATTTGGCCCTGCCTGTGTATGTTGCCTGAGGGCATCTGTTCCTGCTCAGACAGGATGGGGTTAAAGGAGCATCTGATTGGGGGCTCTGGCTCACTAAGGCCGGGGGCGGGCCAGGTACAGAATGTGGGGCGAGCCTGCGGTGGCAGAGGCCGGCGTGATGTTGCAACAGTCTGAGGCATGGTGTGTGTTCTCCCAGGGAAGTTGTCCCTGGATCACGGGACCCTGGCAGTGGCGGGCTGCACAGGCTCCTGGGAGAGGAGGTGTGGATAGTGACCTGTGCTTGCACACAGGCTTCTTGGTGGCTGCAGTGGAAGCCTTAGCGTCTCATGCCCATCTCTGCAGTCCGCGCTGATAGCCACGGCTCATGCCCGTCTCTGGAGCTTGTTTCGGTGGTGCTCTGAATCCCCTCTCCTTGCGCACCACAGAACAACGAGGCAAGAAAAAGTCTCTTGCCTCTTCGGCAGTTCCAGACATTTCCCCCCAGACTCCCTCCCAGCCTGCTCTGGCGCACTAGCCCCCTTCAGGCTGTGTTCACACAGCCAACCCCAGTCCTCTCCCTGGGATCTGACCTCCGAAGCCAGAGCCTCAGTTCCCAGCCCCCTCCCGCCCCAGCAGGTGAGCAGACAAGCCTCTCAGGCTGGTAAATGCTGGTCAGCACTGATCCTGTGTGGGAATCTCTCTGCTTTGCCCTCTGCACCCCTGTTGCTGTGCTCTCCTCCATGGCCCCGAAGCATCCCCCCTCCGCCACCTGCAGTCTCCGCCCACGAAAGGGCTTCCTAGTGTGTGGAAACCTTTCCTACTTCACAGCTCCCTCCTACTGGTGCAGGTCCCTTCCCTATTCTTTTGTCTCTGCTTTTTTTTTTCTCTTTTGCCCTACCCAGGTTATGTGGGGAGTTTCTTGCCTTTTGGGAGGTCTGGGTTCTTCTGCCAGCATTCAGTAGGTGTTCTGTAGGAGTTGTGCCACATGTAGATGTATTTCTGATGTATTTGTGGGAAGGAAGGTGATCTCCGCGTCTTACTCTTCCACCATCTTGAAGCTCCTCATACCTACTTCTTAAAGCTGTGTTCTAATCCTCAACATCATTTTTCCAGCAAGACTGTTATGATTTTAACATAAATACAGAAATAGCAAATTATAGAATTAGGTGAGGTATCACTTTCTGTACTTACTTTGGCCAACTCATTATCAGGTTCAACAGCCAGTACTTTATTCAAATCTTTTATAGCTTCCTGGAGCTTGTTTTGATGTTTATACGTAGTGGCACGGCGCAGAAGAGCTGAAAATTTACCAAAATAAAAGACATACTTTAACATATGGCATTATTGTTGTAACACACTTTTCAAGTGTAAGAATATATGTAGCATAGAACAGTTTAGAATGCAATTGTGCAAACTACACCAACTTCCAACGACCTGGCCCTCTGGGCGCTCCAGTCCCTACCAGCTCCTCCAAGGGCTGAGAGACTCGGTACCTCACCCCTCAGAAGCACAATATGCTGTGCTACAATACTGGGAAGGTCTTCACTAAACAGTAACATGTTCCTCCTTATAATCATCACTAGTATTATTTCCACTTTATGAAAATTTAGAAAACCCTTCCTTTAAATTTAGTACATTACTGACCAGCACCTGACTGAGAATCTGGGTTGTTAGTGAAATCTCTATAGCACAGGGAACTGAAGGAATCCTGGTGATTAAGTCAACTAGGTTCAGAAATTGAATACTTTAGCAATTTGTATCAGGGTGTTTTTTTTTTTGGTAGGTTACAATATCCAATTTGATCATTTTTTAATACTGAAATGAATGCCTTCCTAGTCCGATTGTTATTAATTATATAATGAGAGAATTTTGTGTAGTTAGACATGACTTTGAAAAGAATCAGTCTTGGTAATTCTGAAAAGTGAGATATTTATATCTGATTTAATCCACTATTTTATTTGTTTTAGATTTTTTTTGATGTGGACCATTTTTAAAGTCTTTATTGAATTTGTTACAATATTACTTCTGTTTTATGTTTTGGTTTTTTGGCCACAGGCATGTAGGATCTTACCTTCCCAACCAGGCATTGAACCCACACCCCCTGCATTGGAAGGTGAAGTCTTAACCACTGGACTGCCAGGGAAGTCCCAATATGCTATTTTAAAACATAAATTTCACTAGTTTGATTTTAGTCCTAGAATGAGCCATGAAAATCTAGAGGATAAGTCATTTTATCATAAGTGTAATCAAAATTGTAGCATAAGTACAAGTTTAGCTTTTACTATTACTACTCAGATTTCAGAAGGGACTGTCCATAAAGAAATATTCATGATATAACAATTACCATTTTTAACGACTTTTTACTTTGGAAAATACTTTAGATTTACAGAAAGTTGCAAAGCTAATACAGATAGTTCTCATATACCTTCACCCAGCTTTCACTAATGCTAACATCTTATAGAACTATGGTATTTTTGCCAAAACTAAGAAAATAACATTGGTACAATACTGTTAACTAAACTACAGGCTCTCTTTGGATTTCACCAATTTCTCCACTAATGTCCCTTTTCTGTTCCAGGATGTAATCAAATACCACATTGCATTCAGAGCAATTATTTTTTGAGTAAAAAATAAAGTTTTGAACAGGAAGATATTTATCCACTTAAGAAAACCTAAGACTTTTCAATGCTTTATGGACATAGTGATGGCCATAGTGGCTCTGTCAAATTTTTTTTTAAATAGTGAAGATTCTGGTGCTTAAGGAATTATTCAATCAAGGAAGAATGAAAACAGAAGGCCATTCTACTGGCAGAAGAGTAGCACAGTGGTTGACTGTGGGATCCTGATGTCTCATCCAGTGTTGAGTCCTGGCTCTGTCACTTACTAGCAGTGTGATCTTAGGTGAGTTGTTCAATCTCTCTATGCCTCAGTGTCCTTTTGTAAAATGAGTGTGCTAATAATAGTACCTGCACATTTACTGAGCTGTTGTGAAAATTAATGGAGTTAATATATGTAATACATGGCACAGGGCCTGGCACAGTGAAGGTGTGGGCCCATCAGGAGATCGTAAAACCTTTACCAGGCACCTGCCTAAAGCTGGGGAGCCCACTGGTACTCTGTGATAGAGACAACATACAGGCACGGGAGAACTCTACTGGGGAAAGGAGAGCAATCCATTATGATGACAGTCAGTCTGATGCACCGGGATCCACCCTCAGCACAACCATGGTTTCTGCCCACCCATGTTTGTAGGCATGTGAAGAAAAATTAAGTGGTTATATTTATCTGAATCCGTAAGTGTTTAAAGAAATAGAATGAGTCTGTTATAATTTATGCCACTTCCTTTTGGAATGACTCCCTGATAACAGAAAAGGAGAGTGGAGTCTGACTTGCATACTTCAGGCTTGGACCACAGCAAGGTGGTGCAGTCACTGAGACAGGAAATCAGAACAGAGGACAGGTGTTGGTGGAAAGATGTAGTCAGTTTTAGACACATTTAATTTAAAATGTCTATGGACATCTAGGTGGAAAAGCCCACAAAGCAGCTGGTAGAAAGTTCTAGAGCTCTGGTGTGGACTTATTGTATTATATTAATAAATATTTTTAAATCTATATTAAATTATAGTTAAATTTATTTTTGAATAAAAGGATACAATTCAATAAGCCAGTCACAAAAAGATAAATACTGTATGATTTCATTCATATGATGTACCTAAAATAATAAAATCATAGAGACAGAAAGTAGACTGGTGGTTGCCAGAGGCTGGGGTGGGTGGAGAGAATAGAGAGTTGCTGTTTAATGGGTGCACTTTCAGATTTAAAAAGTTCTGGAGATGGATGGTAGTGATGACTGCACAACAATATGAATGTATTTAATACCACCGAACTATTCACTTAAAAATGATTAAGGTGGTAAATTTTATGTTATGTCAATTTTACCACAATAAAAAAAAATTGAAAGAAAAAAAACAGGGCCTCCCTGGTGGCGCAAGTGGTTGAGAGTCCGCCTGCCGATGCAGGGGATGCGGGTTCGTGCCCCGGTCTGGGAGGATCCCATATGCCGCGGAGCGGCTGGGCCCGTGAGCCATGGCCGCTGAGCCTGCGCGTCCGGAGCCTGCGCGTCCGGAGCCTGTGCTCCGCAACGGGGGAGGCCACGACAGTGAGAGGCCCGCATACCGCAAAAAAAAAAAAAAAGAAAAAAAAGAAAAAAAACAGAAACCACAATTCAAATGCAAGCGTGAGATATTTCTTTTAAAACACATGTACACTTTATTCAATCAATCATCTGGGATTATTAGCTACTTCAATGCAAATAATTAGGAACTTATATTCCAAGTTAAACTTGAAATTAAAAGTAACTTGAGGAAGGTAATGATTCACATATAGAAATTTGAGTTTATTTGAAATATTTTTAGTGTAAATATAAGTGTCTACAAATGGACTTTAACAGATCCTGTTGAAAATTTAAAGGTACTCTATGAACACTTTTACCCTTTAAGTTCCCAGGTTCTAACTCCAAGACCTTTTCACAATCCTGAAAAGCACTGTTCCAGTTCTGTAATTTGAGTTCCGCTTGAGCGCGATTGTTATAGGCTGCTACCGTGGGAAGCACTGATATGCTCCTGTAAAAGAGACACTTAATGGCAACAAGCAGATGACAGGAAAACATAAGATAGAGAAACTCATCTAAAGTTGTAAGTAAAACAATCACAGCTCGTGTTATGGGTGCAATTGTGTCCCCGCAAATGCATATGTTGAAGTCCTAACCCCCAGCACCCCAGAATGTAACTATACTTGGAGATAGTCCTTAAAGAGATAAGTAAGTTAAAGTGAGGTCATGAGGGTGTTCCCTAATCCAATACGACTGGTGTCATTATAAGAAGATGAGATTAGGACACAGACATGCACAGAGGAAAGCTCACTTGAAGACACAGAGAGAAGATGGCCATCTACAAGCCAAGGAGAGAGGCATCAGAAGAAACCAACCCTACAGACACCTTGATCTCAGACTTCTAACCTCCAGAGCTGTGAGAAAATACATTTCTGTTGTTTAAGCCACTCAGTCTGTGACAGTTTGTATGGCAGCTCTAGCAAACGAATATGGCTTGCATCATCAAAAATAATAACATATAATTCTATAAACATATTAAATCAATGTTTGGACAGATGCTTAAATATCCAGTTAAGAGATTTAAAGTTGACTCTGGCTTTAGAATGACATGATCACTTAAATACCCACAGATCTCTTAAAAACCCAGTTTAGTTAACATCAAATATATATTTTTTTTTACTCTTTAGGGACAAGTTTCTAGCACAAAATAAAAGGAGCAATCAACTACAACTAATATCCTTTATCAAGCTGTTATTGTGTTAACAGATACAAATTAGTCTGTAATCTAAAAGTAAATTTAAATCTAAGGAAATGATCATAATTGTATCACAGGAATATAATTGAAGGAAACAAGAGAGTAGTAGTAATTGAGGAATACAGACCTTAAGAGAGTAAATTTTGCTACATTAAGGGTATGAATGCAAAATAATTAATGAAAAGAAGAATTTAAAACCTACCTGGCTGTTGCTTAAAAAACTGATTTGGAATGCTGTAAAATAATGTATTCCTAGATATAGGAAACATAAGGGTATCGGTGCACTAAATTTTCTAAATCCAGAAAAAAAAATGGGGAAGTCACAAAAAGTGTCAATTTAGTAAGACCATTAAAGATGAATATAAAGAAATTACACAGTTGGGTAGCAACCAAACATGGAAAATATATGTAAGAATAAATAACACGAGTACCTGACACTGAGTACTTCCCACATGCCAGGCACTAAACAGTCAACTCATTTAATCCTCATTATAATCCACAGAGGAGGCATTACTGCTCTTACGATTTTACAGATGAGAAAATAGATGTAATGGAAAGGTTAAGTAACATGCCCAAGGCCACAAGCTTGGAAATGGTAGAGTCAGGATTTAAATCCCAACTGTCTACTCCAGAACCTGTTCTCTTTACCATCATGTAACCCTGCTTTTCAGCATGTTGTTTTATTTAATCCTCACAGCTGCTCTGAGGTAGGCACTGTTATAGTCTCATCGCAGTGAGAAGACTGAGGTAAGAGAGGTGAAGAATCTACCCAAGGCCAGAAAAGTGGTTATTTGAGTTCCCTTAACCATTGCAATATGCTGCTTTAATTCTGCACCTCTATGATTTCTTCAAAGAGGAAGAGAAGAAAAAGTTTGTTCCCTGTAATAGGCAAGAGATTCTCCACTGGTGGAAATCTACAAAAAGACAAATAACAATACCAGAGCTGACATCCACCTGCCTGAACAGGGGAGGCTGTACTGAATGAACGATACCTCAATATCCTCTTTACTTTGTATGTTCACTTAAAAACAGTTGAGCAAACTTCTTTATAGACACCAACAACATGAAAAAAATTTTCTTTCCAAAGGTGGAAGCAAGATTGTACAGAGTTTAGCTCTAAGATAGCATTAGTGGTTGTATAAGCACAGTTTGTCTCTAACAATATTTTAGGAAATTAGTTTACTTTTCACAGACTGTAAGAGCTTCATAAGTTCATGCAAGCGTACAATGAACATCTACTATGAACCAGGTACTCTGCTGGATATTAGGGATACAATGATATTAAAAAAATGACAAGTGGGCTTTGCTCTTACAGAGCTTACAGTCCAGTTAGTGCCAAATCACACACACTTGAATTGTACCTCCAACAAAGTAGAGTTAAGATTACTATATGGGTATGTAAATTGGGGGAGGTGGTTAAACTGAGTAGGGTGGAGGTTTAACCTAGTCTGAAAAGTAAAGGCAGACTTCCCCAAAGAAGTGAGACATGGGCTGAGATCTGAAGAATAGGTCAGAATTAACTAAATCATGAGAAGAGGGGAGAGTATTCTAGATGGAGGACCCATCATATGCAAAGGCCCTGTGGTGGAAAGTAGCACCATAAGTACTAGGATCCAGGCAGTCTGACTATAGAACCTGAGTTCTTAACCTCTATGCTATATGAACTTTCTGTCGAGTTCCATTCAGACAGCTTCTATTTTCTCTGTAAAACAGTAAAGTTAGAACCTCTGTCAAAAGTGGGGATGAAGTGGGAGCTTGGAGGTTTAAGGAAATTATTGAAAAAACAAGGCAAACGCAAGTGAATTTATGATAAATCACAAGTACAATATCTTAAGTGGTTCTGACACTGATTATTTAGCTTATTTACATCATTTCAACAATTAAATTTAAACATTATCATTTTTTTAAATGGCAAGTTTTGGGCTTTCCTGATGGCGCAGTGGTTAAGACTCCGCCTGCCAATGCAGGGGACATGGGTTTGAGCCCTGGTCCGGGAAGATCCCACATGCCGCGGAGCAACTAAACCTGTGCGCCACAACTACTGAGCCTGCTCTCAAGAGCCTGCAAGCCACAACTACTGAGCCCATGTGCCACAACTACTTAAGCCCGTGTGCCTAGAACCCGTACTCCACAACAAGAGAAGCCACTGCAATGAGAAGCCCATGCACCACAACGAAGAGTAGGCCCCACTTGCCACAACTAGAGATAGCCCACGCACAGCAATTAAGACCCAACACAGCCAAAAAAAATAAAATAAATAAATTAAAACATAAATAAATAAATAAATGGCAAGTTTAAACCACAACGAAAATCTGCTCACCGAGTATAATACATCACAGCCTCTTCATAATCTCCTGCGTTAAAAGCTTCATTACCTTTCTCCTTTTCATGAGTAGCAAGAAAATCCTTTTCCTTCTCAGTTAGACCTAGAAATAAATGTTATCTGCTATAAGTAAAAATATAACTTAGTATAACTTTAACAAATTTAAATCCAAGAATGCTTATTTTAAAAGAAGCAGGGGCCTCCCTGGTGGCGCAGTGGTTAAGAGTCCGCCTGCCGATGCAGGGGATACGGGTTCGTGCCCCGGTCTGGGAGGATCCCATATGCCGCGGAGCGGCTGGGCCCGTGAGCCATGGCCGCTGGGCATGCGCATCCGGAGCCTGTGCTCCGCAACGGGAGAGGCCACAACAGTGAGAGGCCCACATACTGCAAAAAGAAAAAAAAAAAAAAAAAAAGAAGCAGAAAATTATAAAATAAATAAAAGATAAAAGTTTCCTAAGTTTAGAGATATTTCTTTTCTTTTTTTTAATTTATCAGAATTTTTGAAGGTTTAGATTTTTTGAATAATTGTTTTGTTTTACTTTAATGGTACTATACACCTGTGGACTTCAAGTGAAAACAACCTGCTCCATCTCTTTGTTTTGAGGCAAAAATAAAAAAATTTGAGGGATTTGGAGGAAAAAGAAGATTTGAAAAAGGGAATGAAAAATGAATTACAGTAAAAAAAAAAATAGGTTTATATATATATTTTTAAGTCTTACTAAATTTAAATATCGTAACTCTTACTCATAAAATTAAGAAGTTAAAGGATAGAATGGAATTTGTTAGAGGTGGTAAGCTCTAGGAGAAAATCCATAAACTTTTCATGGAAATCTGCAGCACTTAAAGAGAATGTCTTTGGGTCAACAGCTTTTATTATATTTCAAAAAATTTAGAGACTACTAAATTATTCTTATTTTCCCCCAATTACCTGCTGTATCTAGTCTTGTCTCAATTTTAGACAAATGCAACTTGTTGTTTACTACAGTTTTTTCTTTGTAATCTTCATCAATTTTCACACATTCCTTTTCCACGTCAAATCTTAAATGAAAGAATAATAAAACTAGAAAAAAAAAGCTCAATACAAACAGGAGAGTAAAATTTATTATTGATATTCTTTTACTTGTATCACTGTGCCTTTAGAAATAATATTCCAAAAATATATGATAGGTTTGTATTAGAAGTCATCTCTATTCGTTCCTAGAAAACATGGAATTTAGTGAGGACTTGAATATTAATCAGACCTAAACTGTGTGGAACTTTGGTATTAAAATTGTGACCAATTTCTCTTAATTTAAAAATGTGTTATTTTTTATTTTGGATGGGTATAAGTATTACATTAGTTATTTTTGGTTACTCTTATAAATAAAAGGATGCAGTAGTTTTCTATTTAATGAAAAAACAAAATCAAGAGTGCTTAATCCAAATACTCTTAGTACTCTACTGACATAACTTGATATTTGATATGTTCAGGTTTAAAACAATAAAGAATTTATTACAGTATTTTATGGTAGAGAATTTTTATATACAGAAATATAAAACATACTTATCCCACTCTGCATAATCCCTCGGAATTTTCTTTTTAGCTGGTCTACTTTTAGAATTTTTTTCCTGAAAGAAAAAATTATATTTTATGAGATATTTAATATAAGATTAACAGAGTTTCCTATAAATATGTAGTACTGGATTAAGGTACACAAATTGAATGGGTAAGAAAAATAGGTGCCCTTGAAGTTACAACAACTCCAGTATTATAATTTTTTTAACATAATAATATACAGCAGGCTAAAAAGTAATTTTAAATTTGTAGTTAATTATGAGAGTGATGGGCAGGACTTTAAGTACATATATAAAATTTTAAAACATATGTGTGAAATGTGATTATTATTGATTTTTCTTATAATAGAAAAGTACTAAACTATCATTCATTCTTTTAAAACCTAGGCATTGAAGAAATAAGAATAACTACTTTGCTGTGTTAGACAGAGCTGTTTTGCTTGCAATGACAGACACCCAACTTGAACTAATTTTAGTTAAAAAGAATAAATTATTGGTTTATGTAACCAAACTGATGAAAGGGCAGGGGTATTGCTGGATAAAGGATTCATATACCCTCTTTCTCCCTCTCTCCCCTTTTCTCCTTCTCTCCCCCAGAAGTCTCTGCTTTTCTCTCTCCCTGATTTTGTTTTCCCTGCTGTCTGCTTGCTTTTTCTATGTAGTTGGAAATGTGGCCACACACAGTCTGGGATTATAACCTCACAGGCCTCCCAATCAGAAAGGAAAAGGAGAGTGACTCTTCTCTCCATCTTTAGTTAGAGAAATCCCAGGGAAGGACTCTGATTGGCTAGCTTGGGTTATGGGCCCATCACTGACCAAGCACTGGCTTGGTGCTATTAAGTGGCTCAACCCAGGTCACATGTCCACTGCAAGCACCTTGAAGGGAATGGCAGGAAAGCAAACAACAGCTCACAAATAGTTTCTTAAATGGTTTCTTAAAAGTCAAAATTTGAAGCCATTTGAATGGGTCATTTATACAAGCACGATTTTGTATCATTGGTCATTAGGAGTTACACAGATCTTCCAAATATTCCTACATTTCATTATACAATTAAAAAATCATATCTGTTAAAATCCTCATGGAGTTCACCAACAGGCACATGCAAAGATGCTCAACATCACTAATCATCAGGGAAATGCAAATTAAAACCACGAGATATCACCTCACACCTGTCAGAATGGCTATCATCAAAAAGACCATAAATAACAAATATTAGAGAGGATGTGAAGAAAAGGGAACCCTTGTACACTGTTGGTGCATCCACTGTGGAAAACAGTATGGCGGTTTCTCAAAAAAACTAAAAATAGAACTACCCTACAATCCAGCAATTCCACTCCAGGGTATATATTTGAATAAAATGCAAACACTAATTCAAAGAGATGCATGCACCCTGATGTATACAGCAGCATTATTTATAATTGCCAAGATCTGGAAGCAAATTAAGTGTCTATCAACAGATGAATGGATAAAGAAGAAGTAGTGTATACAAACATAAAAAAGAATGAAATTTTGCCATTTGCAACAACGTGGATAGACTTGGAGGGTATTATGCTAGGTGAAATAAGTCAGACAGAGAAAGACAAATACTATATGATATCACTTATATGTGGAATGTAAAAAATAAAACAAACTAGTGAATATAACAAAAAGGAAACAGACTCACAGATACAGAGAACAAACTAGTGATTATCAATGGGGAGAGGGGAGGGGGAGGGGCAAAACCAGAGTAGGAGATTAAGAGATACAAAGTATTATGTATAAAATAAATTAGCTACAAGGATATACTGTACAACACAGTGAATATGGCCAATATTTTATAATAACTATAGATGGAGTATAACCTTTAAAAACTGTGAATCACTGTTATAACACCTGTAACTTGTATAATATTGTACATCAACTATATCTCAATTGTTTAAAAGTAAAAAAAAAAAAATCCTCATGGAGCTCATCATAAAAGTTATTAAGCGTCTCCCTTAAGGGGAAATTTTTTTGTCACAAGTAGGTATTTGAGAGCCCCTAATAATATGAAATACTCTGAATTCTAACTGAAAGCTCAGGTTTTAGCACTGGCAACAAATACTGCTGATTGATTTCTTTGAAGTGATAGACCATTTCACTATTTCCAAGAAAATGTCTGCCAAAAACTCAACTCTGAATAACTATACTTGTCTGTCAGTCATTTCTTCAAGTAAAAATTGTTCCAGGAAAAAGTTGCTAATTCGGCTGGCAGTCAATCACACAAGTGCTTTTTCTTATGATAACCATCATATTTCATTTCACAGTGAAGTGCCTTCTGTGTACTCCTCATTTAGTCACACAGAATATTTTCTTAACATCTTTATTGGAGTATAGTTGCTTTACAATGGTGTGTTAGTTTCTGCTGTATAACAAAGTGAAGCAGCTATACACATACATATATCCCCATATCTCCTCCCTCTTGCGTCTCCCTCCCACCCTCCCTATCCCACCCCTCTAGGTGGACACAAAGCACGGAGCTGATCTCCCTGTGCTATGTGGCTGCTTCCCACTAGCTATCTATTTTACATTTGGCACACACAGAATGTTAAAAAGATATGTCCTCAAGCTTCAAGATTTAATGACAAAAAAAGTTTTATTGTTTCATCAAAGACACTTTTAAGTTAAATTGGAATTTTTTACTATGAGTGCACAGCAGTGGAGAAAACAATGACCGCTAGTCCAGTTGGTGCCACTGCCTTGACTCATGGTAAGGCACCAGCAGTTTTACCCTCAGTGCAAATGTCAACCCAGTGAAAGAGACAAAAGCATCAGCATTATTTTTTAAAATAACATTGACTTTCTGGATCCCCTAGAAGAATCTCTGGGACAATCAGCATCCACAGGCCATACTTTGAGAACCACTGTACCACTATTCTGTCTATCAATAATGGACTATAAGCTCTTTGAGGACAGAGACCAAATGTTTTTTGTTGTTATAGTTTCAGGACACAGACTTAACACATAATGAGTGTCAATAAATACAAATTCACTGATTACAGACGGTGGTATCCTTCCTATACTTACTTACTTTGTACCTCAGTTACTGAGTAATTCCTAATGAGGAGTAAAAAGACCCAAGAAGGTAAATTACCAAGGAGCAGAGTGATGAAAAGGCTACGGATGTTTTTCAAATAAAACTGGGGACTCAAAGAAGAGACGAGAAAAACAAGAATGATTCAACCCAAAATGAAGAGACTTAGGTAAACATCCTCTTAAAGATGACAGGAATAAAAGGAAAAAAAAAAAAAAGGAGAGCAGAGGGAATGGAATGTGTGATCCAAGCAAAAGCCCACTGGAGACAAGGGCTGGGTTCTATAATATCAGGGTCAGGTGGATGCCAAGAAGCTCAATTTTAACTTGAAGTTAAGTGAACCTGGAACTCCAACAGGCCCCTTCTCTATAGAAGCCATGCGTTACCAAGGAGAGATCTGCATGGCAAAATAGGGACCAATCTCAGAGAAATAAAAATGAGGGGCTGGAGATGGGGGGAGAAATGCACTAAACAGAGAAATGACATCTATAACTGCTTGAAATCCATGTTTAATGGGTTAATTAAACAGATTAATCCATCTGTTTAATGCTTTAAATCCATACTTAATTTGTGTAATAAACTACTCCATCTATACCTCTATTGGATACATGAAATTACTTCCTGAAACTCTTACACACTGAATTGGATCTTAAGTACTCATCAAAACTTGTCAGAGTAGAAGAGACAGAACAGCAAAAGAAAAAAGGAGGAAGGTGGTAAACCCAAGATGCAAGTCTTCAAATGAAAATACTGTTTGATTTTGATCTCCGGGTGAGGCCTACTCCAGAAGGTGATAACACACAATCACCTGAAAAAAATCCCCAGCTGCCTACAGGACATCACACTTCAACTACATTGATTAAACAAAGATAATGTTCTTAATAAACAACAACTTTCTCCCCCTACCACCCACACCCCACACCAAAAAGGCTTACCTTGGCAACATGAAGATGGCTGTTTGAACCACGAACTGGAGGCAAATTATCTTGCATTGCTGGAAGTGTTTCAGTTTCTTGAAAGTATATTTTATCATCTTCTTTTTTAATTTCTGATACCCAACTCTGAGAAGAGGAGAGGAAAAAAGAAGATAAATATACAGTTTGAAATAACTAACCAGGCATTAGAAAGGACTGTACATCATCATAGTTTACTGTGGGTCAATTTTTAGGTGACAATTTGATCATGCCATTTTCCCTACCTGAAATGCCCTTCTTACTCTCTTGTTTTTTTTTTTTTTCAATTGTAGGAAAATACACAATAACATAAAATGTATCATCTTAACTTTTTAAGTGTACAGTTCAGTATTGTTCAGTATTTTCAATGGTGCCCTTCCTACATTCATTGGTGCCCTTCCTACTTTATTTATCTTACAAGATCTTTTTCATCATCCCTTCCAGCAAGCTTTCTCTGAACTCCCTGGTTGGGCTAAAAGTGTTCCTCCTTTGTGTTTAACATAGAGATTTAAAATCCTCTATTTATTGTTTGTCCCTCTTACCACACTGTAAGTTCCTTGAGGGCAGAGCCTATGTCTTAATCTCAAGAACCTTAGCACATCAGCTGCAACTTAACATACTGATTAGATTGACCCAGTCTCCAACTCTAGCAGTTTGACAGAAGGAACATGCTCCTTTCTGTAGGTAAATATTAATTACTTCAGATTCCACTGATTTTTTTAATATATAGTGGTCAGTATAAAATATACAAATAACAAGAAAGACAAGGAAGCAGAAAAAACATTACCCACAGTCAATAGAAGCAGACACATAGAGTGGATGGATGTTGGAAGTAACAAATAAGGACTTAAAAACAGCTACAGTAAATATGTGAGGAGGGTGGACAACATGCATGAACAATTGAGAACTTTGGGAGAAGAAAGGAAACTTTAAAAAGATTTAATGGAAATCCTGAAAATGAAAAACTCAGTATCCAAGATGAATCTATTTGATTAACAGCAGAATGGACACAGGGAAAACGTGACAAAAAGAGAATCAGTAATGTTATAGCAGATGTGAACATTAACCAACTTGACCTAATCAATATTAAAGACTTCTATGTTATTTTCAACAGCACAGGGAACATAGGCCAAAAAAAAGTCTCAATAAATTTGATAGGGGTGAAATTATACAAAGTATGGTATCTGACCACAACAGACCTAAACTAGAATTCAGTAATAAGTATTTAGATTATCCCCAAGTAATTGGAAATTAAACAATACACTTATAAAGAGATCATGGGTTAAAAAAGGAAATCAGATGGGAAATTGGAAAATAATTTGAACTAAGTGATAATGAAGACATATAATTTGTAGGATTCAGATAAATTATTAGAGGGAAATATACAGCTTTAAACAAGAAGAAAGGCTTAAGATCCAATTATTTAAGCTTCTATCTTAAAAAACTAATGAAGAGAGAGAAAACACATTAAAGCCAAAGCAGGTAGAAGGAAATAAAAATATTAAAAAATAAAAGTAGGAATCTGTAAAACAGATAATAGAAAAATAAAGAAAATCAACATTCAAAACTAGTTTTTTTGGAAATAAGTTAATACAACTGACAAACACTTAGCAAGACTAGTCAAAAGAAAGCGAAAGGAAAAAATACAAATTACCAGTATCAGGGATAAAAGAGGTACATCACTAATAATTCTACAGATATTAAAAAAATGATAAGGGGATGTTTTAGACAAATTTATACCAATAACTTTGTAAGTTAGATAAAATAAACAAATTCCCTGAAAAACTTAACTTAGATACAAGAGAAGGTGAAGTACTTAAAACAAACAAACAAAAAAACCTAGCACAGTGTCTGGCATATACTAGGTTCACAATAATGTTTATTAAACTGAATCGTCACAGAGGCCAGAAAAATTGAGTAAGATATTTCCTTATTATATGTGAAATTCTATTATTTATTATTCAGCAGATATATAGTGAGGGTCTAATATTTGTCAGACACTCTTCAAATAGGGGCTAGGATAAACTATATTAACTGTCCTACCCACATAGGAGGCGGGGAGGATGAAAAGGAGGCAAACAGGAGAAACAGGAAGAGAAAAAGGAAAACAGGGGAAGAAAGGTAAAAGGAGAGAGGAAGGATTATAGAGAAGGAAAGGGAGAGAGAGAACTGGGAATGAGGGAGAAGTGGCAAGAAAAGTATGAAGGAAGGGAGATGAGAAGGAAACTAACTTAAGAATTGACCGAGGGCTTCCCTGGTGGTGCAGTGGTTGAGAATCTGCCTGCTAATGCAGGGGACACGGGTTCGAGCCCTGGTCTGGGAAGATCCCACATGCCACGGAGCAACTGGGCCCATGAGCCACAACTACTGAGCCTGCGCATCTGGAGCCTGTGCTCCGCAACAGGAGAGGCCACGATGGTGAGAGGCCCGCGCACCGCGATGAAGAGTGGCCCCCACTTGCCACAACTGGAGAAAGCCCTTGCACAGAGGCAAAGACCCAGTACAGCAAAAATAAATAAATTAATTAATAAACTCCTACCCCCAACATCTAAAAAAAAAAAAAAGAATTGACCGAGAAAGAACACAGCTGGGGGAAAAGCAGGCCCTGCAATTAAAACGGCTGTTTACCCCTCAGAAAAGAAAGCCAAAGAATGCTGGACAAGAACAGCTATTTTAACCTGTAGATTAATTACCAAATTTTCAAACTCAAGTCAATAAAATGACAAAATGAGAAAGCTGAAAGTTTTTAAAAATTAGCATTCTGAGTTAGAGAATACACATACCTCAAAATTGTTTTCAAGTGTATGATTTACCTCAGAAAAAATACACTGAATAAAATAAAGTAAAACCAAAAAAATTTCTTTTTCCAGAGTCTGTTTAAAAAAATATATTTCTTAAGCAAAATGAAACCACAAAGGAACTATGAGATGATATAGGTAAATATATATCTGGTGGAGACAGAGTTTTCCTAAGTATAAAACAAATGTAAAGATCATAAAGGATAAAATCAAGAGGTGTGGTTACATAAAAATAAATAAATGAATAAACATCACACACAAAACTTACAAGGCAAATTAACAAATTGAGGGAAAAATTAAAATATGTAGGAAAGAACTCTTACAAATAAATAAGAAACGTATCAATAGAAAAGTCAATAAAGGGGCTTCTGGCTCTGACAAAGTAACAGGGACTAGATTTACCCTCCTGCCTAAACTTTAGAAAACCTGATAAAATATATGAAACAATAGTTTTCAGACACTGGACAACAGGTAGCACAGGACAATAATTCTTGAAAGAAGGAAAACAAATGAGGTAAACCCTACATTTGCTCCAAAATGAGTGCCTAGTGTTTCCAGGCTACAGCATAGGGAAAGGAAACAGTCTTAGGTCTCAATGAATTTAGAAGGATGGAGGTCAGACTTTGGGGAGACCAAGATTGCAAGAATTGAGGAGGCAAGATTTCTGAGAGGAAAGAGCTGGACAGAGAGAAAGCTCTGAAGATAACCTGAAGAGCCCTGAGTCTACTAAAGAAATTGAATTAATAGTTAAAACATTATCAATAAAGAAAACTTGAGGCCCAGATGGCATCGATGGTAAATTCTAGAAAACATTTAAGGAAGAAATAATATCAATTATACATAAGCTTTTCTAGGAAACAGAAGAGAGAATACTTTCCAACTCACTCTGAGGTCAACAGTACCCTGCTACAAAAACCAGACAATGACATTACAAGAAAACTACAGACCAATATCTCTCATGATCCATAGACACAAAAAGTCCTTAACAAAATTTTAGCAATCCAATCCATATAAAAAAGATACATCATGATGAGTAGAGTTTATCCTGGAATGCAAGGTTACTATAACACTCAAAAACAGTGTACATAAATTACCTTATTAACAGACTACTAAGAAAACCATATGTTCATCTCAATAAATGCAGGAAAAGCATTTCACAAAATTCAATATGCATTCATGATAAAAATTCTCCATCCATCAAACATGGAACAGAAGGGAGCTTCCTCAACCTGATACAGGACATCTATACAAATCTAAAAGTAACATAATGAAAGGCTGAATGATTTCCCCTAAGATTGGGAAGAAGACAAAGATATCTGCTCTCATTTCAACATTGTACTAGAGGTCCAAGCCAATGGAATAAGGCAAGTAAAAGGAATAAAAGGCAGCCAGTCTGGAAAAGAAGAAAATCTTTCAATATTCACAGATGCCATAATCTTCCATAAAGAAAATCCAAGGAATCTACAAAAAAAGCTACTAGAACGAATGTGTTAGTTTGAATTAAACAAGACACAGGATACACAGTCAATATAAAAAGGCCAATTTTAGATAACTATAAGCTTGCAATGTACAAGTAGAAATTGAAATTAAAATTCTACTGATATGAGGTATCTAGATTAGCCAAACTCAAAGAAACAGAAAGTAGAATGGTCAATAGATGCAGAAAAAGCTTTTGATAAAATTCAACATCCATTTATGATAAAAACTCTCCGGAAAGTGGGCAAAGAGGGAACATACCTCCACATAACAAAGGCCATAAATGACAAACTCACAGCTAACATCATACTCGACGGTGAACAGCTGAAAGCATTTCCTCTAAGATCAGGAACAAGACAAGGATATCCAATCTCACCACTTTTATTCAACAAAGTTTTGGAAGTCCTGGCCACAGCAATCAGAGAAGAAAAAGAAATAAAAGGCATCCAAACTGGAAAAGATGTTGTTAAACTGTCAGAATTTGCAGATGACATGATACTTATTATACACAGAAGATCCTAAAGATGCTATCAGAAAACTATTAAAGCTCATCGATGAATCTGGTAAAGTTGCAGGATACAAAATTAATACATAGAATTCTGTTGCATTTCTATACATTAACAACAAAAGATCAGAAAGAAAAATTAAGGAAACAATCCCATTTATCATCACATAAAAAAGAATAAAATATCTAGGAATAAACCTACCCAAGGAGGCAAAAGCTCTGTACTCCAAAATCTATAAGATGCTGATGAAAGAAATCAATGATGACACAAAGAGATGGAAAGATATACCATGTTCTTGGATTAGAAGAATCAATATTGTCAAAATGACTATATTACCCAAGGCAATTTACAGATTCAATGCAATCCCTATCAAATTACTGATGGCATTTTTCACAGAACTAGAACAAAAAATTTTACATTTGTATGGAAACACAAAAGACCCCAAAGAGCCAAAAGCAATCTTGAGAAAGAAAAATGAAGCTGGAGGAATCAGGCTTCCTGACTTCAGACTATACTATAAAGCTACAATAATCAAAACAATATTGTACTGGCACAAAAAAACAGAAATATAGATCAATGGAACAGGATAGAGAGCTGAGAAATAAACCCACACACCTATGGTCATTAATCTATGACAAAGGAGGCAAGAATATACAATGGAGAAAAGACAGACTCTTCAATAAGTGGTGCTGGGAAAACTGGACAGCCACATGTAAAAGAATGAAATTAGAACATTCTCTACCACCACATACAAAAATAAATTAAAAATGGATTAAAGACCTAAATGTAAGATTGGATACTTTAAAACTCCTAGAGGAAAACATAGGCAGAACACTCTTTGACATAAATTGCAGCAGTATCTTTTAAGATCCATCTCCTAGAATAATGGAAATAAAGACAAAAATAAACAAATGGTACTTAATTAAACTTAAAAGCTTTTGCACAGCAAAGGAAACCACAAACAAAACGAAAAGACAACCTACAGAATAGGAGAAAATATTTGCAAATGATGCAAATGACAAAAGATTAATCTCCAAAATATACAAACAGCTAATACAGTTTTATATATATATATATATATATATATATATATATATATATATATATATATATACACCAATCAAAAAAATGGGCAGAAATCTAAAGAGACATTTCTCCAAAGAAGACATACAGATGGCCAAAAGGCACATGAAAAGATGCTCAACATCACTAATTATTAGAGAAATGCAAATCAAAACTACAATGAAATATCACCTCACATTGGTCAGAATGGCCACCGTCAAAAAGTCTACAAATAATAAATGTTGGAGAGGGTGTGGAGAAAAAGGAACTCTCCTATACTGTTGGTGGGAATGTAAATTGGTGCAGCCATTATGGAGAACAGTATAGAGGTTCCTTATAAAACCAAAACTAGAGTTACCATATGATACTGCAATCTCACTCCTGAGCATACATCTGGATAAAACCATAATTGGAAAAGATACATGCACCCCAATGTTCATTGCAGCACTGTTTACAATAGCCAAGACATGCAAGCAACCTAAATGTCTATCAACAGGTGAATGGATAAGGAAGATGTGGTATATTTATTCAGTAGAATATTACTCAGCCATAAAACAGAATGAAATGATGCCATCTGCAGCAACATGGATGGACTAGAGACGTTCATACTAAGTGAAAAGCCAGACAGAGAAAGACAAACATCATATGATACTGTTTATATATGGAATCCAAAAACAAATGATATAACTGAACTTATAAACAAAACAGAAACAGGCCCACAGACATAGAAAACAAACTTATGGTTACCAAAAGGGAAAGGTGGTGGTGGGGGATAAATTAGGAGTTTGGGATTAATATATATACACTACTATATATAAAATAATCAACAAGGACCTACTGTATAGCACAGGGAACTATACTCAATATTTTGTAATAACCTATAAGGGAAAAGAATCTGAAAAAAAATAGATATATATGTATGTATAACTGAATCACTGTGCTGTACACCTGATACTGACACAACATTGTAAATCAACTATATTTCAATAAAAAGATAAAAATAAAAAAGAATATAAACAGATCAGATAATAAATAAAAAAGAAAGTAGAATGGTGGTTGCCAGAGGCTGGTGGTAGGGGTGGGATTGGAGAGTTGTTATTTAATGGGTAGAGAACTTCAGTTTTGGAAGATGAAAAAGTTTTTGAGATTGGTTGCACAACAATATGAATATACTTAACACTAATGAACTGTACACTTAAAAATGGTTAAGATAGGGGCTTCCCTGGTGGTGCAGTGGTTGAGAGTCCGCCTGCCGATGCAGGGGACACGGGTTCGTGCCCCGGTCCGGGAAGATCCCACATGCTGCGGAGCGGCTGGGCCCGTGAGCCATGGCCGCTGAGCCTGCACGTCCGGAGCCTGTGCTCCACAACGGGAGAGGCCACAACAGTGAGATGCCCGTGTACCACAAAAAAAAAAAAAAAAAAAAAGGTTAAGATGATAAATTTTATATAAACCAATAAAATTTCATAACTGAAGTGACTTAGAATGAGCAAAAAAATTTAAATTAAAAACATTAACTTTTACAGTAGCATAAAATATATTGGATACTTAGAAATAAATTTCATTAAAAATAAGCAAGTATACACTGAAAACTATGAGCCACTGCTTCACTAAAGACCTATATGAGCAGAAAAAATACATGTTCATGGATTAGAAATCTCAATATTGTTAAGATGTCAGTTCTTCCAAAATTGATCCACAAATTCAACACAATCCCAACTCAAATACAAGCAAGCTATTTTGTAGAAATTGGCAAACAAAGGACCTGGAACACCCAAAACAACTCTGAAAATGAAGAACAGAGTTCGAGGACTTGCACTATCTGATTTCAAGACTTAGTGCATATATGGGAAAAGAATCTGAAAAAGAATAGATATATATAAAAATGTATAACTGAATCACTTTGCTGTACACCTGATACTAACACAACACTGTAAATCAACTATACTCCAATATACTGATAAAATTAAAATTAAAAAATAGACTTACTGTAATCAAGACAATGAAGTACTGGTGTAAAGACAGACATTTAGATTGATGAACAGAATAGAGAGAGTTCAGAAATAGATTTACACATACATGGTCAGTTGATTTTTGACAATGGTACCAAGAATTTCAATGAGGAAAGGATAATCTTTCATTAAATGACACTTGAACTTTTGGATATCCATATTAGTATGTACAAATATATGTATGTGTGTGTATGTATATATTTGTGTGTGTGTCTAAAAAATGAAACAGATCTTAGACATATATTTAAGAGCTAAAACTATAAACTTTCTAGAAGAATCATAGGAGAAAATTTAGGGATCTTGAATTAGACAAAGATTTCTTAATAGGACACAAAAGCACAAACTATAAAAAGAAAAATCGGTTTCATCAAAAGTAAAAACTTTTGCTCTTTCAAAGGTACTGTTAAAAAAATGAAAAGGCAAGCCAAACAGTATCAGAAAATATTTGCAAAGATGTATCTTTGTGTGTAAAATACATGAAAGACATGTATTTTACAACTCAATAAGAACACAAAAAATCTAATTTTTTTAATGGGCAAAGGATTTAAAGACACTCTACAAAAGAAGATATATGGATAACAAATAAGTACATGAAAAGACATTCAACATCATTAGTTATTAGAGAAATGCAAATGAAAGCCACAATGAGATACCACTATATACCTAATAGAATAGCTAAAATTAACAAAACTGACGATACTAAGTATGGACAACAATATAGAGCAGCTGGAACTTTTATCCATTATTGGCAGGATTGATTGCCACTTTGGAAAACATTTTGGCATTTGTTCATCAATGGGTAAATGGTTAAACTGTGAGATATCCATACAATTCACTACTACTCAGCAATTAAAAGGAATGAACTGTGGACACATGCAACAACATAGATGAATCTCAAAAGCATCATGCTAAGTCAAAGAAGCCAGACATGAAAGAAGATATACTATATAATTATATTTATATGAAAGTCTAGAAAAGGCAAATGTATAATGATAGAAGCAGTTCAGCGGTTGCCAGGAGCCAGGGTGTGGGGTCAGCACTGACTGCAAAGGGGCAAAACAAAACTTTTAGGGATAATGGAAATATTCCACAGCAAATGTAGTTTGTCAAAACTCAGTGAAACTACCATAAAATCGCTGATTTTTAAAAAATTGAAGTATAGTTAATATACAATATTATGTTAGTTTCAAGTATATAACATAGTAATTAAATATTTTTATAGATTATACTCCATTTAAAGTTATTACAAAAGAATGGCTTTGTTTCCCTGTGCTGTACACCCTTGTTGCTTATTTATTGTATACACAGTAGTTTGTATCTCTTAATCCCTTACCCCTGTCCTGCCCCTCCTTCCTCCCTCTCCCCACTGGTAGCCACTATTTTTTTTTTTTTTTTTTTTTTTTGCTGTACGCGGGCCTCTCACTGCTGTGGCCTCCCCCATCGCGGAGCACAGGCTCCGGACGCACAGGCCCAGCGGCCATGGCTCACGGGCCCAGCCGCTCCGCGGCACGTGGGATCCTCCCAGACCGGGGCACGAACCCGCATCCCCTGCATCGGCAGGCGGACTCTCAACCACTGCGCCACCAGAGAAGCCCGGTAGCCACTATTTTGTTCTCTATGTCTGTGAGTCTGTTTCTGCTTTGTTGCATACATTTGTTTGTTTTATAAAATAGCTAATTTTTATTGAATGTAAATAATAACAATAAAGCTGATTAAAAGAAATCAGTAAAGACACAAACAGGTCATTAACAAAAGAAGAACTTCAAGTGACAGATTTTTAAAAATTTAACGTTACTAGTAAACAAAGAATACACTACGTACTATCATTTTTTAACTGTTTAATTGACTTTAAAATGTAAAAAATGATTACAGTTTCCAGTGAAGAGTACCTGAAGTGAGCATTCTTACACACTGCTGGTGGGAGAGTACAAAGGTACAACTTCCTGAGAACATAGACATGTGTTTCAACAGCCTTAAAAATATTTAGATCCTTTGATCAAGTAATCTGAATTCTAATAATTTATCCTTAGTAAACAACCAGGATGGTACAAAAAAATTATGAACAAACATAACACTATTTATAGATGCTGACTGAATTATGTTCCTTTCATAGGATGGGATATTATTCAGTCATTTAAAATACATGTGCACGGCTTCCCTGGTGGCGCAGTGGTTAAGGATCCGCCTGCCAATGCAGGGGACTCGGGTTCAAGCCCTGGTCCGGGAAGATCCCACATGCCGCGGAGCAACTAAGCCCGTGCCGCACAACTACTGAGCCTGTGCTCTAGAGCCCGTGAGCCACAACTACTGAGCCCATGTGCCACAACTACTAAAGCCTGCACGCCTAGAGTCCCCGCACCGCAACAAGAGAAGCCACTGCAATAAGAAGCTCACTCATCGCAATGAAGAGTAGCCCCAGCTCGCTGCAACTAGAGGAAGCCCGCGCGCAGAAACAAAGATCCAACTCAGCCAACAACAAACAAATAAATAAATAAATTTATTTTAAAAATAAATAAAAAACAAAAAATAAAATACATGAGCATGCCCTCCCCACCCCCCACCAACAAATCCAGACACACAGACAGACACACACACACACACACACACACATTCACAATATTCTCCTGGGTGTAAGAAGCAACCAGTACCACCTAAGTAATTACCACTAAAAGCCCTTTACTGACAAAAAAGGAAACCTAGGATTTCAGATAAGTAAAGTAGATATATATCCACGACAATGTCACAAAAAGTGATGTTACTCTATACCTTTATATCACCGTCAATTTTTTCCCATTCTTCTGCTGTGAAACTGGCTGCTGTCGCCGCAGGTTTCTCTCTCCTCAAAGCTCTGCTTCCAGAAGCCAAGCCTGAAAGGCGCTTTTCACAAAATTCAGTAAGTTCAGGATAATATCCTTCCTCACCAGACCTTTTAAAAAATTCAGAATTTTAGAGTTACCACTTCTTTCAGAGATCATATAGACCAGTGTTTTGCAAGCTGGGTTCCATGGAGCCCAGGGGTTCCACAGAGATCTCACGGTCTGCCCCGAACGAGCATGAAGGCTGAGCTGCTGCCTTCCCCTCACCGTCCTCAATTAGAGCAACCTCCACTTTCACATGCTAATCTATGGAGTGCTGCGATGAAGGGGGGAAAAAAGGAGTTCCAAAGACATCAATTTCCATCACACACTTTAAAAGTTGAATAGATAACATTTCCTCTCCTCTTTAACACACATATGTTCATTTTGTACATAAGGTAATTTTAAACTTATAAATGAAAATTCATTATTAGAGACAGGCAAAGAGTGAGACTTTGGACTTATTTTCTAATGAGGAGTTACTGTTCTAGCTCATTTTTTTCCCCCTCAAAGGGATAGGAAGAAAATGGCAGAGGAACAGTTTAGAACAACACACCTCTAAATTCAACCACTCAAGGAACAGAATTCCTTCCTTAGAGAGTTAAACAGAGACATGTGTTCTTTTTTGCTTTTTTTTTAAGGAAAATCAACCTTTTCCCCGTTTCTTGTAAATCTGTTTACTTCTAAATTTTTAGAAAAATAAAAATAAATCCCATTTTCAAATTAAAAAAAAAAATCCCAAGTCAATACAATACAATTTAATTAGGCTATTCATAAAATGTCTTTCAAACTCTTTCATCCCATAAACTTCGCATTTTCTTTTAGTCTTTAATCAAATAAAAATGAAAACGTTCTTATATGCTGAGAAAAACAAGAGGGAAAACAATGATATGATGAGGCTATTACATCAACACTGGCTGGGGACAAGCAGCAATGCTTAGGAAGGACAGGAGGCTAAAGGTGATAAGGAAGAAAAAGGAAAAAAAAAGAGAAAGAAAAAGGAAAGAACACAGCAGTAAGGAAGGGCATCAGAGGAAAGAAGAGAGAGAACAACTGCTGAGCAAATGGAATACTACTGATGTCCCGGAAATGGGCAGTTTGTGCTCACAAGTGTTTCTGCAGTAATGAGGCTACCCTCCAAATGAAAAACCCTCAAGAAACCCGAAACAGGTGGCACAGGTTGGTAGGCCACAGGGCAATGTTTCTTGTAGAGTTCCCTTGACCACCCGCATGTTGATCAGCCAGTGTGCTTGTTAAAAACACATGTTCCTGGGCTCCACTCCTGATTTCCTGAAGCAGAATCTCTAGGTGTGGTGCCCTCAAATTTGCATTTTCTAACCACCGTGTTTGCCAAATATTAAAGTTTGACAATCACAGCCACAGGGCTCTTACCCAGAAAAGGCCTTGATTCCCTGACTTCTGGTCCTACTTCCTCCCCCACTACCCCATCCCCCATGCGACGGCTCCCAGTGAGTCACCCACCTTTGCTGGCAGATAGTGTGAAGTGGGAGAGTGCCAAAGCACTTTATCAGCATAAGCAGGTGCCTCCTAATGGCTGCTTTACTGGTTCCTAGAAAGTGCCAGGAAGCAAGAAAAATGCCCTCTTGGATACTAATTAGCCTAAGTCTCGTGATGGAAGTAGATCTAGCCAGAACCCGCCAAACTAACCACAGGATCAAAACCACTATTTTGGAACCTAACATGGACAAAAACAACAATTTCAATATTAGAAAATCTGCTCCAAAATTTCTAATGTAGCTTTGAATTTTAGAAGTCAATAATATAATTAAAATTGGCAAACTGAAACATGATATGATTTTTAAATGCTTACCTGAGCACACAAAGAATTTTTTCCAAGTGTTTAATGTCTGAACATTTTTCAATATACTTGAAATCCAAATGTTCAACAGGTATTTTAAATGTTTTTGTTGTTCCAAAGCCCCACAATGATGGATAATCTTTGGCAGTCATGGCTGAAATATAGTGTAGGAAAATAGTTATGAATCTAATATATACATTAATAGTCAATTTGGATAGTAGTAACCATCTAGGTACTTCTGTAATATTTATTTTTCATTTCTATAGAAAAGGAGATGGAGTATTTCTTCTAAGGAGGAAGCTACTCATTGTAAATTCTCTCTCCCTGATAAGAACAGTTAACATTCATGGGGCTAATTACTATATACCGACTTCCCTGGTGGCGTGGTGGTTAAGAATCTGCCTGCCAATGCAGGGGACATGGGTTCGAGCCCTGGTCCAGGAAGACCCCACATGCCACAGACCAACTAAGCCCATGAGCCACAACTGCTGAGCTTCTGCTCTAGAGCCCATGAGCCACAACTACTGAGTCTGCGTGCTACAACTACTGAAGCCCATGCACCTACGCCTGTGCTCTGCAACAAAGAGAAGACACTGCGATGAGAAGCCTGTGCACCACAACGAAGAGTAGCCCCCGCTCGCTGCAACTAGAGAAAGCCCGTGCACAGCAACGAAGACCCAACGCAGCCAAAAATAACTAAATAAATAGATAAAAATAAATAAATTACTATATACCACAGATGGGTTATTTTACTTAATCTTCACTTAAGCAAAACTGAAATACAACAACAAAGCAGGTTTTGGTGCTGTAGAGGAAAAAAATTTTTTCTTGTATCCATTTGGGTTCAGTAGCTGAGGCCTGTAAATTAAACTGACAAAAGATATCAATGGGAGAAAAGGTTCATTTTATATATGCCTGGGGCTTCACAGAAAAGTGAAAACTCAAAGAAACTGTTAGGCCTGGGGAACTATATACCATTTTAACAAAGGGTGATAAACTGTGTAGAAATGATTAGACAAAGGAAAAGGGGTTTTGGCTTCTAGAAGGTAAATCTATGGAAGAAACTAATGGAAGATAAGGGTTATTTTAATAAGGTTTGTTTATGCAGACTCACCTCACTGCTGATTGTCCATCTACTGTGATAAAGGTTGTTTTCTTCATCTTGGTATGAGAAAGGAGAGGAGGGAACACCTTCATAAAGGGAAATTTATGCCCTGCTTTTAGGCAGAAAAGGGGAAGGCCAAGAGTTCTTCCTGTGTCTGCTGTTTCCTAATTGCCTTCAGCTCAAAATAATCTTCATGTCAAAGTGGTCTACTTGGAGTGGAATATTCTGATCCTCTTCAGTGCTCAAACTGCTTTTTAAGATATCTTTTAATGTTGATTTTGGTATCTTCTACTTTAGCTGTTTGTTAATATCCCGACCATCCTTTCGTGATTCAGCACAAACATAAATAACATCTTTTCTGTAACTCTCCTTAATATCACCCTCTTCCCCATTCCTTGCCTCCTTACATTCTCAGTTGCCCACTCCCATAATGAACAGCTGCCAAAGCTGTGTTCTAAAGGCACTCTGTACATACCTCTCTCATATCACATAGCATATATCCAAATTCTGTTTCTTTATCTTCCCTTCTAGATCATGAGAGATCTTACTTCATTCATCTCAAGAGCTTCAGGTCTAACATAGTAAATACTGTCTTATACCCCTTAAAAAATACATGCTAAATTCAACTGAATTGGGAATAAGACAGCCCTGGATAATTTCACTCTATTGATATGCTGCTAATGACGGTGACAATAACAGCAACAAATATGTAGTTCTTAATGTACTTTACTTATATTATTACTTCATTTAATCCTTCAACTATATCAAGTAGGTTTTAAGTAGAGAACAGTAATAACAGTTAGCATTTATGGAGCTAAATTTCTATATGCCATGAATTATTTCAATCTTCAAAACCACTTTCATGAAAGATATTAATAATTACTCCCTTTTTACAGATGAGAAAGGTGACGTTTCAAGTATATAAATTGCTGAAGGTCATATAACTCTTAAGTAGTGAACTGAAGAGTTGAATCTCAGTAGGCCACTACAGAGCTCACATACTTAACCATCATATTTAATCGTGCTTTTCAAATTGCAGGTGGCAACCGAAGAAATCAATTTAGTGAGCTGCAATCAGCATTGTTTTATGAGATAGAATAGCAATAAAATCAGACTACCTGACACATACCATTAAATACTGTTTTATAGAAAATTTTATTTCATGTCTATATAAAAAAAATTATGTGTATATAAATGCACACACGAATGTTGTGTACATAAATGTTGCAAAGAAAAATATATTTATTATGAATTATTGTCAAAGTATTAAAAAAAAACACTGCACTAAAACACACTGGGGGATAAATTTTAAAACAAGTAGCAATGGGTCTAATTCATTAGCAGTATTCCCTTCAGCATGCCTGCCCCCTGGGAGTCTGGTCATATATCAGATCTCTGCAGAAAAAGAAGATGCTCTGTCAGTTTCTCCATATTCCTGCTGGCTTTGGCTTGGGTATAGAATATAGATGACAGTTTGCCAGCTTTCAAATGAGATCCAGCTAAGAAGTGAGAATATGGCTTTCACACCATGCTAGCGGGGCCCAGTATGATGAATGTCTCCCATCACAAGGATAGCCTTGGGGTGGAAGTCACATGAAAGCCAGTGAAGAACTTTAAAATTATTGATGCTGCCCAGAATAGAATGAGTTGTCTTTAGGAGAATTTTTCCAAAGAGCTGGAGGATCTTTGATGGGAGTGACTTAAGCATCTAATGGGATTAAAATAGATGTGCTCGAATTAAAGGAATCTTGAAACCCCTGAGATTTTATGATTTGACTAAAGTATGGTGAAAAACATTTGAAATGATAAAGACACCTCTTACCTAATCAAGCGAATTTTATTCTGAACACTGTTTCAACGTTTCTGAGAATCCTTTTTGAAAACTCCCACTTGGTGGGTGGGGTGGGTAGGAGAGACATTCTCAAGACCACTAAACGTTAACTCTCAAACTCCAAAAAACAACTCATACAATACTTTGTTTGCTCTATTTAGAACTCTTCCACTTCTGTTTGCAATTTGTCTCTGATTAGAAAAAACTTTGGTCCTAATTGGCGTTAATTTCTTCTCCACCATCCTAATCCACATCCATTTCCCATATTTCCTAATCAGTTTATCAGTAATACCTCCAGCACAAACTGCAACGGGCTAGTAACACGAAAAATGGTTTTCTTCCACCTAGGCACGTTCTTTCCAGCATCCACAGGGCTGGGCGCCACCTGCAGCCGGAGACGGAAAGGAAACGGCATCCTCCAGCCGTAGCAACGGTTTCTATGTACAGCGCGGGTCAGGGACTGCCTGAGATCCGGGAGCTCTACAGCCAACCCGCAACGGTCAACGGGCACTTTAGGACTCTACGAAACTGCTCCCCATTCCCCTGCTTTGTTCACAAGGACCGGTGGCCGCCGCCAGAGCCCGGGAACCTCTCCGCCGCACCACCCCCTCCGCGTTGCCGCTCTGCCCCAACATCCGCCACCGTCAGCCCCGAGAAACAGAAGGCCCCCAGGTTGCTGGCCCGGCCGACAAGGTTGTTCAACCCTCCAACTGCAGCCCGACGGTGCATTTGCTTCTCCGGGTCCGTCTTTCACCCCGGCTCCCGGAGGAAGGGATTGCGATGGAGAGACGTAGTTTACTCCTGGCCGGCAAATACTCACCTGGTTCAGACCCCAAGCCTTGGGGAGGCCCCAGCCACACACTTCACCAGCCGCGCGTCTCGTACCCAGGGAGGGGCGTGTCGCCCCGCCCCACTCCCCCCACTCCGGCACCCGAGGGCTTCCGGCTGACCGCCGGGGGCGGGGATTAGGGCCTCTGCGTGATGACTGGCTAGTCTCCGGTTTTGCCATCCGGCTGATTGGCCTTGCAGACCCAGCTTCACCCGGACAGAAGGTTAGCCGAGAAATAAGAGTTGCAATTCCACGTGCCCTGTAATTTTCTCTTCACACACACTTTATGTTTTTTTTCTGGTTACAATTATGTACATATACAATTATGCTGAATAAACAAGCAGGATAAAAACTAACTCAAAGGAAATGGACTATGCAGGCAAATGAAAATTACCACTTCATAAAGACATTGCGTCCAATAATTAATAGATGGATTAGAAAGTAAAGTTGAAGAAATCTTTCACAGAGCAGATAAAGAAAAAAAGGAAATCGAAAAAGATGATAAAGTTAGGTCTAATATTAGATTTAAAAGATCTAGAGAGAAGAGAATACTGAGGGTAGGAAGTTATCAATTCAAGAAAATTTTCCAGAATTGAAGAGCTTGAGTTTTCAGACTGAAAGCACCCACCAAGTGACCAAAACAGGGAAGGAAAACAGACCCATACCAAGGCACAAACTGCAAAATTTCAGGACACTAGCAAAGAAAATTCTAAGTTTCTAGAGCGAAAACAGGTCACATACAAAGCATTAGGAAGAAGAATAGTTTTGGACTTCTCCACAATACAGAAAACTAGATGACATTCCGACACTGGGGAAGAACACAAGACAGGTCACTTCAGGCAGAGAGAAAAGCAGGAGCACAGGCAAAAAGGTCCGTTATCTGCTTAAGGAACTGCAAACATCTCCTTAAAACCAAGACTGAGCGGTGGGTTGAAGTGGTGACAGAGGCAGGAAAGGAGTCTATACTATTCCCAAATATACTATTCCCAAGAGTTTTCATTTTATCAAAATGGGAAGCTACTAAGAACTTTCAGCAAGACAGTGCTGTGCAATTCCTATTTTACAATGAGCAAGCTGGGAAATCCCTGGTGGTCCAGTGGTTAGGACTCTACAATGAGCAAGCTAAAGAGTATGGAAAACAGCAAGACCGGTAACTGAGACTAATCCTAAGGCTGATACAAGCACCTGTGCAGAAAATGCTAATACTTCCTGTAATGGTGTTAACAGTTAACATTTATTAGATTAAGAGTTTTCATGGAGTATTTAATTTTATCTTGCAGCAAACCTTTGACATAGGTGCTATTATTTCATGCCCATTTTACAAATAAGGAAAGTGAATCTTGGTAGTCACTGGCATCGAACAAAGGACACTCTGGGAATACGGACCCAAAGCCTTTTGCCAAAGTCCATACAGTTTATTGTGCTCCTAAGTACTAACCAATTCACAAGTAAGTCCTATTCAACTTCAAAACATATCTCACAACCAGCTACTTCTCACTCCCTCTACGCCTAACCTGGCCCAGCCACCATTACTCTTAGCCTGAACTTTTACAGGTGGCCCCTAACTGGCTTCCCACCATCTCGTCCCTATATTGTCCGTTTCCACAGAACAGACCCAGTAATCTTTTAAGTCTGGGCAGAGGGTGGAGGGTGGAGGGTGGATGGATGTGCATGTATTTGTACATGTAAGGAGGCAACTTGTTTTTACGTGTTCTCAGTTTACACTTTCTCACTTTATGTGATATTTTAATCTTCTTAAAATTGGTCATTTATGATTTCATCTACTAGTTTTGAATGTCATTAACTTCAATCTCTGAAGATAGCTTCAGAGTCTAAAAGCACTGAACTATCATTAATTCCTTGACTTTGACAAGCTGAAGTCAAAAGAAATAAACTGGCCAGTAATTGAGTAGCAGTGCTGGATTTGAACCAATTTCCATGTATTGATATTTTTGATGGACCTGCATGTCTACAGTCATTGGTAAGCAGTTTAGTAGGGGACAAGTTATGTATTAGCTTCAAGCTCAGATTTACTGATTTTTATATTTATAGAGCACTATTCAAAAGGATCTTTTAAAAGCAATTTTATATCTATTTTACCTTTTCTTAAAACTGTCCAGGTAGGCAAGAGGTAAAATTACTTCCATTTTATAGATGATGGGGACACGAAGAGCTAACTGACTGAAACAATGGTCTTGAGTTCCAGTGGTTAATACTTTTCCCATTAAACCACTGTCTAGTTAACCAAATAACAGTACTCAATTAAACTACTGATACACACAGGACCTATGATGAAATTAGAATAGTTAAGAGCAACATTACCCAATGAGTTGTGGTTTAGGAGGCTGTCATAAAGAGATATTTATTGGGACTCTTGTACAAAAAGGACAAGCTCAAGAAGGAACGTGGCAGAATTACAAAATTATGAAAGCCACAGTCCAGGAAAACCTGGACCAAGGAAGCACTCTTTAAAAATCTTGAGTATGGTAGTACTTTGTATAGCACATAATAAATTTACAGAACTTAGTATGTGAGGATGGTAGTAGAAACAATGTTTTGTTTTGTTTTTTAAGTGGCACAGTTGCACAGTTAATACTTTGAATGTGCGAGACACACAAAACTATTAAAAAGTTGAAATATATCTAATCGAATCCTGGAACAGATGCAGTATCTGAGCATCCATATCCCTAAGATCAAGGCAAAAGCTTTAAACATTCATCCAATTTAGTGTAAACCAACTCCTATTTTTTCTATATCCTGAAAGCAGAGTTTTTTACCTTAATGAATGATTACACCTGGAAAACTGCACCTGCCTTAATAGTCTGCTTCATCCACTTTACTTGGGGTTGATTTTGCCTTAGATAAAGCAACCATTAAAGTTTCTTTTCCCTTGCCGAAGATTTAAAAAACAGTCAAGGGCTTCCTTGGTGGCGCAGTGGTTGAGAGTCCGCCTGCCGTTGCAGGGGACACGGGTTCGTGCCCCGGTCTGGGAAGATCCCACATGCCGCAAAGCGGCTGGGCCCGTGAGCCATGGCCGCTGAGCCTGTGCGTCCAGAGCCTGTGCTCCGCAACGGGAGAGGCCACAACAGTGAGAGGCCCGCGTACCACAAAAAAAAAAAAAAAAAAGTCAAGCATTATATACAAATACAGAAAGGCCTATGCCAAGTTAATAAATTATAACTCAAAATGAGGTATGCACACTGACAGTAAGTGCATTGGTATACTCTATACAAAATGAGGCTGGAGAGTTTACAAACAATTGGTGATGTAAAACAGTGGTTTCCTAGGAACTTACTTAATCAGACCTTTAAAGGGCCCTAGCAAACCTCATTTTTAACAAGGGCCCCAGATGATTCTAGGTTTTGATTAAAGTGTAGTTTGGGGAAGCACTTTTAACCTTCATTGTGTGTCAGATTACATATACGATAAAATTAAATTACAAACCATGTAACTGAACAAAAATATCTTTATATAAGCTATTGATACCTAAATACAATATGGTTTTTAAAACGAAATCATTTGTATATAGTTGTATTCATAAAGTACACTAATCAAAAGCTATACAACATTAATAGCAAATCCAAATCCAAATGAAGACATTCCTCTGAATTTCATCTTTCATCGAGCATCAAAAACCACCACTATCAAAAACTGAGTTAAGGACAAAAAAAGTACTTCAAAATTATATTAAAAATGTAATACTTCCAAGTCACTTTCTCTTTGCAATAAGCTAGTTATTTAATCTAAAATGCACAAAAGAATGAAGTTCACTATTTACTATGATAATTAGAAATGAACTAAAAAAATAAACTATTTTATTAGCCCCCCCCCCATGATACAAAAGACCAACGCACCAAGAAACACTAAAGCAGTGTTAAAAGTGATAATTTAGTGATCTAAAAAACACTGGTAGTTATTACATAACAATTTACTCTCAGTCTTTCAGCTAATTTGTAAGCCTCACTTATTCCATTAGGTAGCATACAAACTCAATATTTGTATTTCTCCTTGTATCATTTAGTTTGCCCATAAACTGAAGCTCAAGAATGAGTACTTATATACAGAATACCTGAAAAAATACACTTATGAAAGCCAAAATCAACTAGTATTTAGATTATTTAGTATATGTCTATACACTGGAGTACTGGTTCATGAAAATGCTAATCATGCTTTTTGTTTTTTTGGTAAGTAATCCAAGTTGTTACCATTTTTACCAGAAATTAGCCTTTGACTATCAAACCATGCATTATTTTTCACTTCCTCTTATCTCATATGCAGAAAGCTTAGTTAGAAGGATACATCTTTTAGTCCTTTTCTTGTACATTATTCTGTATCCACATTCTCTGCAACGGATTGGATCCCTTGATTTTATTTCATTTTCTGTGTGACATTCTAGAAACAAAACACGTTTATTCAATGCCTAAAAGGGAAATATTACAGACGAGCAAATTATCTTAACCATACTTTTCACCCAAAGAAATAAAATACAGTATACTCAATCTCAAGGGTATGTTGCCATTACCAACATATTAAGGGAGAAAGAAAAAAAGAGTGGAGGGCAATGCATTTTTCCTAGGAAAGAAAATGAAATCTTAATAAGAGGATTTTTTAAAAAATTGTTAAAGTTGTTCTGCTTTCTAACTTTAAAGATGAATGACTCATTTAAGCCAAAGATAAATGCAATAAATGCAAAACTGAGGTGAAATACTCTTACTTTTGTAAATGTTACTCTTACCTCCACAGATATATATCATTGGCTGCTGCTTTGGGGGTTGAACGTCCTTCTGGGTGTCCATTGTTGTCCCTGAAATCATAGACAAATATTTAATATCTCAGATGGGGTCCTCACAAATCTAACCAGGCCTCATTTTTCCCGGAGAAAGCTAAAAAGGTCCCAATTCCTAAACTGTGCTTTTTTCAAATCCTATAGGTGGGTCTAAAGAACGAAACAAAAAAACAACGTATTGTGCATTTACCCCCACACTGGACACAATAATAAACACTTTACATATGTCATTTCAATTATGCATGCTATTTCATTATAATTTTTACAACAATTCTAGGAGGTATTACTTTTATTTTACAGATGAAGGAACTGGGGTTTTAAGGAAGTTAATTTGGGCAGGATTATTCATGTGTTACGAGTCAGAGATTTAGATCTGACTGCAAAGCTCGCGTCTTCATTTAACACAAGTTCCATTTTTCCGAACTTTAGCAAGAGATTGCCAAAAAACTGTATCCCTCAACAGGAGAACATGCGAACCGAAGATAAGGGAAGAACAAAGAAATAACTCCCAACGGCTAAAAAGCCAACAGCTAAACAGGCAAACAACCCAACAGCTGAACAGGCAAAGGCCTAACAGCATCGACTCTATCCCCAGCCTCTCCCGACTGTAACCCCACACCAGACCTGTTTAGCCCCTAGCGTCTTTCCAGTTTTGGCCCAAATACCCACCCGCCAATCCCCCAATTCCTTACCCACGTAACACGGAGAACCTTCTCTTCTTTTCCGAACAGATTCCGCCTCGCCGCTGTACTGCAGCCAACTTCCGGCGCTGGCTTATGACGTAAGCGGAGTCTCCGCCCCTTCCGGCCCAGGTGCGGCAGAGGAAGCCGGATTGAGCGCAGCTGGTGAAGCTGGTTCTATTTTTGTGTTTCAGACCCTGGACAAAAGTGCTTGTTTCGGTCTCACCTGTTTTCATTTTTCAGGGAAGTAAAGCGTTTTAGAAGCTCCTCAAGTCGAAGGAGGTTTGTTTTTATGACATATGAAGTCGGTAGAAAGTAACACTTTTCCAGGAGGGCAGAGTGGATAGACCTAGAATCTGTCATACAGAGTGAAGTCAGAAAGAGAAAGACAAATACCGTATGCTAACACATATATACGGAATTTAAAAAAAAATGTCATGAAGAACCTAGGGGTAAAACGGGAATAAAGACACAGACCTACTTGAGAATGGACTTGAGGATATGGGGAGGGGGAAGGGTAAGCTGTGACAAAGCGAAAGAGAGGCATGGACATATATACACTACCAAACGTAAGGTAGATAGATAGTGGGAAGCAGCCGCAGAGCACAGGGAGATCAGCTCGGTGCTTTGTGACCGCCTGGAGGGGTGGGATGAGGAGGGTGGGAGGGAGGGAGATGCATGAGGGAAGGGATGTGGGAACAGATGTATATGTATGACTGATTCACTTTGTTATAAAGCGGAAACTAATTTAAAAAAATACAAAAAAAAAAGAAACCCAAGTGAAGTGCTCGTGGAATCCTAGGCTGACCGTTACTCCGAGAAACGTAGAAGAATCGGCTCCACCGCTGATTTCCACGTAGAAAAGCACTTTTCAGATTATGCATTTCAAGTCGTTTGATACCTGTGCCGGGGCAGTGGAGCAGCCGCCCCTATCCTTAGTATAATATCGTTTTTGCTTTTCGCCCCTTTCTCTCCTAGGCTCCCGTCATCCCTGTAAACCCCTCCTTTTACTCGTTTTAAAGCACAGGTGAGCTTGCGGGCAGCTACGTCAATTACTCCCACTTAAAGCTAAGGGATTTAGGTAGTGGTAGCTGTCCATTGACCCTCCTTTCATCCCATGTATTCATTCCTCCCCAGAAAAACAAAACGACTTGCCCAGTGGAGGCGTGTTCTTTCAAAGATCAAAATTTTAGTGAGACTAGTAACAGTTGGGTTCACAACATTTGCATTCGTTTGCTTCTTTCACAGCAGGTATTTATATCACGAGGGAGAAGAAAATGAAGTTACTAAAATTTAGAAAATAACCAGTTGTTAATAACTATTTTAGTTAATCTGAGAAGCAGGTTTCTTTCTCCCCAACATGCACTACTTTGGTTTTTATTAAGCAGGCTATACTGCTTTTCGGTCTTCCATCCAGCAACTTGGGAACCTTGAGCCTCACCTTTCACTTCCAGGACACTGGTTGCACTTCCACAGACCAGCCTGAGAGATTTAACTCGATTTTCTCAGTCTTCCTAGCTGCTGAGTTTTAAATTTCCAGGAAACACAGTGGACTGTCCTGCTTCTTTCTCCATAGATAGGCTAAGATAGAACATAAATATTTTGATCATCAGCTCTCTTATGAAATACCCCTTCTCTTAGCCAAAGGGAAGAGGTAATCCAATAGAACAGTCAAAATTAGCTTCACTCAAGAAATACTAGGTAAAACCATTGTCATGATAAGAGAGAGATTATGGAGTGATCCAGAAAGTGTAACTTTAATCATTGCAAACTGACCTGGGTTCTGACTATGCAGCTTGAGGTTATCAAGATGATGCTGGCACATAACACAGTTTGTGGAGATCAGAATGGATCAACACATGTAGAATACAGATGGGTCCTGGAACCCTACAGAGGGTTAGGGTAAAGACAAGTTATAGCAAGGAGATCCAGAATTTCAACAGGAGTTCATGTCGAGGCTAGTTCCCAATGCAACATTCTTTTTCCTATCAGCAGGAACCAGTAACTTTAGGATCATTTTGGAGCAGGGTCTGTGGAAGCTGTTATCAATGGTGACAGCTAACTTTTCTTGAGCATTTGCT
Organism: Mesoplodon densirostris; assembly: GCF_025265405.1. Lineage (NCBI taxonomy): Eukaryota > Metazoa > Chordata > Mammalia > Artiodactyla > Ziphiidae > Mesoplodon > Mesoplodon densirostris. The sequence goes on along the minus strand of NC_082673.1, from coordinate 57,933,677 downwards.
ATGTGCCAGACATCATCGCATTGCTCTCTCTTAATGAGGGCATTTGTTTTGTCAACTTGGATACTAGTGTTTTTAAATGCTTACATTGCAATAATATGGTTATAGAGATGCAAGTTGCTATTTTTTCCCCTGAGTATCTGTTTTCCTTTTTCTTGATCATACTCATTTAAGTATACCTGCATAGCTTGACTATCATGGTGATGGAAAACCCTTTCATTATGTTTTCCTGGATGGTCTCCAAAAGAAGCGTTAGATCTGTGGAAAACAAATGGGTTTTAGAATTCTGAGGTCAGTAATGAGATTACACCCAATCCAGAAAGGGAAGGGAAAAGGCCAAAGACTGTGATGTGTAAAGAATAGGAAAATATAGCTCAGTGGCTTAAATTTGCAGTATATGAGTAAAGCTAGGGCAAGCTACATGTAACTAGGTGTCTTTTTGCCATTTTTTGGGTGGGGAGAGGTGTAAAATTATTCTTCGAGTGAATAGAAGGGAGTTATGATACATTCTTTTACTCTTTAGTTGTAACAAAATATCTAAAGAAAAATTACTAGAGAAAGAGAAAAGGGCAATGTTTAATGGTGTTTTGGGGTCGTGTGGCTTTTATTTAATCATAGGAAAAATCCCCTGTCCTGTTTACATTACAGTGGAGTGGGGAGCAGACCTTACACAAAGTAAGTAAATAATACGGTATTTTATAAGGTGATAAATTATATGGAGAAAATTCAGGAGAGGAGGATTGCAAGTGCTGGGCAGGGAGTGGCAAAATAGAGGCTTGATTGTAATAGAGACTGGTTTGAGGACCTAGAAAGGACACTACTCACTCTATCCGACAGACCGTGTGAGGGAGGCTTCAGGAAGGTGCCATCTTGAAGAATGTGTAGTTCACCAATTCCTTACCTTAAGTCCTACGGGTACCACAAACGTAACAACCTCGCACTAAATTCATCTTATTTTCTCCCAAACCTGTACTCTTCGCTCCTCTCCACCCCCATTATCTTCCAGAGTAATGCAGTAGCTTCCTAAGCCACCCTCACCTCTCTTCTTTCTGTCTTCCATTCTGCCACCAGAGTGGTCCTGCTAAAATGTCCTACATTGCCTGGGACTTCCTTGGGGGGGCGCGCAGAGGTTAAGAATCCGCCTGCCAGTGGGGGACAGGGGTTCAAGCCCTGGTCCGGGAAGATCCCACATGTTGCGGAGCAATGAAGCCCATGCGCCACAACTACTGAGTCTGCGCTCTAGAGCCCAGGAGCCACAACTACTGAGCCCGCGTGCCACAACTACTGAAGCCCGCGTGTCTAGAGCCTGTGCTCTGCAACAAGAGAAGCCACTGCAATGAGAAGCCTGAGCACTGCAACGAAAAGTAGCCCCCGCTCACCGCAACTAGAGAAAGCTCGCGCGTAGGATAAACTTCAGACTCTTAACGTGCATCCAAAACTCTCCACGGCTTGGCTTCTTCCCCTCGTCAAGAATTTTCTTTGCCCTTTCCTCAAACCAGTCTTAGTTTCCAGCTGTAACAAATTATTTGTAGTTTCTCTAATGTGCCCAACTGTTTCAATTTTCCTGCCGGTACATTTTGTTTCAAGTTTAGAATCACCTGTTATCTGTCTTTAAAGATGCTACCCTTCCTTCAAAATCCACCTCATATCACAGTCTATATAAAGGTAGCTCTGCCCACTCTTCCGCTGTAGATTTAGTTGATCCCTTTTCTTTTGTGTCACAACCATTCCTCTACTAAAGCACTTACACCAGTGAGCCCTTCAGGGCAGTAACTGCGCCATTCCATCTTTGTATTCCCAGTACCTAGCCCAATAACTGGCACATAGTCAGAGCTTAATCATTGTTAGTGAGTTTGATTTTGGATATATGGCATTTAGGATAACTGTGGGGCATCCAGATGGAGAAATGTTCTGTCGGAGGAGAGTGGTAGCAGTGGCTGTTACTGGCTTTAAAGTAATGCTTTTAACTCTGAATGAGAATTATGTAAGCACAGAATGGTAAAGTAAGAAAAATGTTGGGTAGGACGCCCATTTAGGGAGTAAGCAGAGGAAAAGAAGCCAGAAAAAAGAGATTAGGAAGAAGTTGCCAAGAGCAGAAGGATGGGCCTGACACATAAAACATCCCTTTTTAGATGCCTAAAAAAACAAGCATAATGATGTCTAGAGATGCTGTAACCAAGTTAGTCAAACCTTTCAGACCTTATCCTGTGTATAGCTGTACTTCTAACCTAAACTGTGTCATTCAGTTTGTAACCTGCTTTTCACGCTTGATTTCATCTCCGGAAACATTTTCAAGTGAATGTTTTCCTACATTATTTTTAATAGCATCCCACTGTAGGACCTATTAACCCTTCTATACAGTGTTCCCCAAAGCTAAAATGGGGAGGGGAAGAGCCTATCAAATTAGGAAGCCCTCACGGAGCCTCGTAGGGGTGTGGGCATGGAGGGATGGGAAAGCGAGTACAAACTTCCTCGGGCGGAGGCTGGGCCGGGGGCCTGCGGGTTGCGGGGCCGCCGGCGGGGGCGCCGCGGAGCGAGAGGAAGGGGCGGCGCGGGGCGGCGCGCGGCGGCGCGCGGCGGTTACTCTGGGCGGGCCGTTCAAACCGAAGGAGGGAAACGCGGCGGCCCCACGCGAAGCTGGCGTGGGGGTTGCCATAGCCTGGCGTCGCTGGAGGCGAGGCCGCGGCTCTCCCCTGCGCTCCAGCGGCAGCCGCCTCAGTCCTCGCCCGCCCGTCGACCCCGTGGGTGCGGCCGCCCCGCGTCTCCAGGTGGGCGGGAGCGGGGGACGCCAGGTGTGTGCGGGGTGGCCGGCCTCCGGGCGTCCGCGGCCCCGCGCCCGCTCTCGTTCTGCTTCCCGGGTGCCGGGACTAAAGAGGCGCCCCGACGCCGTTCACTTTCCCCTCGCTCTGCTCCAGGAGACGCCCACCCACCCTCAGCCCGTGGGTGGCTTCCTGGGCCCTGGGGCCAGGCCGGGCCTCCCTCCGACAGCCTGGCCTGGGGAGGGTCCGCGGAGGGATGAGAGGCCCAATTGACGCCTTGCGGAGACCGTTAACCACCCACCCGCCAACTGCTCGTGGGGGAGGAGATGACCGCGCTGCAGCTTACACTGCGTCTCAGAAACCCCAATTTGGGAAGTTTCCTCCGTTCCAAGGCTAGCTGGAGAAAACAAAGATATTAAAATTACTGTTGTCCGGAAAGCTGGAGGAAATTCAAAATGATTTAGGCCTTTTCAAGTGTTAGAACTAATCCCTGTAGCATGTACTTCACGTCTCCAAATTTTAGCCGGTATCGTGCTACTGCACGTTTCAATGAATTGTTCAAATTAAAATTTTCTCTTTAAGTGGTATTACTTTGGCACGAATTTTAAAGGCAAAGTGAGAAATTTCCTTTTTTGGAAGCCTATACATAACGTTGACGTCTAAGAACTCAAGCTTTACTGATGGTAAGATTTTACACTTTAACAAATGAAGGAAATTTGGTTCTAATTTGTTATATTGTAAGTACTTCATTGAGTTAATCAGTGCTTTTTTTTTTTTTTTTTTTTAAGAGCGCTATAGAGATGTGTTCTCAATCCTTATCAGTCTGGTTTTAAAAAACGAATATTGAAGAGGCTTGTTTGATTCATCAGTGAACTGTTGAATCAGTAAAATTGAACAAGTCAACAGGCGTTCCACGATTTTACATAAATAATTTTAAATTTAAAGTTTGAATAACCACATTTTGTTTGAGACCAATGTCTTGGGTTGAAAATGATGAAAGATGAAAAAAATGATGACATTAGAGAAAGCACGGTGGAAGCAACTTCAAATGTGTAGATGAACAGAAAAAACTAGGAAGTTTTTGTATGTTTAAAGCAACCGGTTTATGGTTTTTAGCCGGGAGAGGATGATCTCTGCACCCCTACTTTTGTTTCTAACAATTTGCCTCTCAGATTCCCAAATTCTAGCATGGTGAGACACCTAGTGGTGAAGTAGCAGAATAGTTACATTTGTTGTAACTAAAAAAAAGGCTGGGACCTAACTTTACCAAATGATATGAGTGAAAACTGTCACTTAATAGAGTGATTCTCAGAGAGGGGGAAATATTCGTGGATGGAGGTGTAATTTGAAAACACATTATATCTTATTAACTTAATATTTTGAAAACAAAAACTTTTAAAATATATGAATTATAGAAAGCAAAGTTTGATAATTTTGGCTGGTAAGCATGTACAGAAGAGAGCAATGATTATCACAATCTGATGGAATCTAAATCAGAAGAGAACATGTGTGAGATTTACCAAAACGGAATATATAAAGACTGAAAAACACTTAGATACTTTGCCCAGTAATAATGATCTCCTAATGATCATTACACCATAAAGAAACTATTTGGTTTTGGGGTTATTGTAGCAATTTTTTAAGCTCATTCATTTACATATTTAACTGATGTAACTTAAGCATAAATAAATTACTTTCCCATTATACTCAACTAAAACACATCTTCCCAGGATCTTCTTAATAGAGAAGAATCGTGTACTTGGCCTGGAGAAAACTTCGAAAGAATGACAATTTTTTTAGTGTCCCTTGAATAGTCTGCAGAAATATATGCTATGATAACTTTCTTATCTTTTCTTCTTATACTTTGAGCTAAGACGTAACTCAACTTTCCATAAAGAAGGAATGCAATGATAGCGTTGAAAAGGTGAAAGAGTAAAGTATTTCCTAGTGTTATTCCTTACAAATATAATTACTGAATCACATTTCTTCTTTAAGGAACGTACCTGAATTCTTTATTTGCAATTTCAGGAATATTACAGGGCTTCCCTGGTGGCGCAGTGGTTGAGAGTCCGCCTGCCGATGCAGGGGACGTGGGTTCGTGCCCCGGTCCGGGAAGATCCCACATGCCGCTGAGCAGCTAGGCCCGTGAGCCATGGCCGCTGAGCCTGAGCGTCTGGAGCCTGTGCTCCGCAACGGGAGAGGCCACAATGGTGAGAGGCCCGCGTACCGCAAAAAAAAAAAAAAAAGAATATTATAAAGGGTGGGTTTCCCCCAAATAGAAACTACTTAGAAGATGAGGCATGAATGAGTATAACTTGCCAGGTTTGAGATGGACATGTATCTGTGGGGCAGGGGTTCATCTTAGCTAACTCAAGAATGTGTTAGTAATTTATTAGTGAGCCAAAGAGTCTTTGCAAAAGTGAAGGTGTGGCAATTTAGACCTTGTGAATGGTCAGGAGGACTGAGTTTCTGAGACAGGCCTGTGTTACAAGTATAAATGACATTATCCTAGAGTTCTTTAGCCATATTGCAGTTTAGTCTAGTGGCAGCACTTACTTGACACATTTCCCAAAGACATATTTAAAAATCAGCGTATAGGGCTTCCCTGGTGGCGCAGTGGTTGAGAGTCCGCCTGCCAACGCAGGGGACATGGGTTCGTGCCCCGGTCTGGGAAGATCCCACATGCCGCAAAGCGGCTGGGCCCGTGAGCCATGGCAGCTGAGCCTGCACGTCCTGAGCCTGTGCTCCGCAACGGGAGAGGCCACAACAGTAAGGGGCCCGTGTACCGCAAAAAAATAAATAAATAAAAATCAGCATATAGTTTGTTTTTTAAAGCAACTTTATTTACATCGCAAAACCTCGAAAGGAAATATCCAACTGATGAAACATAGGTCAGCACAAATAAGCTAGAATATTAAAACTACAGTAATGTACTTTCGTGCTGTAAAAGTCATAAAGTAATAACATCATCTAAAAACGATGCCATGATATATTTTTTTTCTCAAGTGTAGTTCAAGAAAATATTTGTGCATGGTGCCTAGACTATGCTTAGTCAGGTAATCTGTGAATATTTCCTGGAAATTTTGGTCTTCATGATGTTAAAACATTGTTTTAAATAAGAGACACATGAGTATAGTGTAGAGTGGATTTGTTTTTTAAAGTAACTTTTTTATTGCCATGCAATTTTCCATTATTATTTGTGCTCATAACAAGTAATGTATTTTGGTGTAAGCTGCCAGACTGTTCATTTCAAAGGAAGAATAAAATTTGTTTTCACTTTGTAGAAACAGAGATTTTGAAGATGTCAGAAAGGCATTCAGGTCAAGCTGGCACTGGAACAGGAAATGAAGTGTACTCTCCTATTGTCAATGTCAAGTCATCCAGCTTTGGAGACTTTTGTTCCACATCATCATTTCAAGATAGTGGCTACAGTGAGCTGTTAAAATCGTGCAGCTTTGATAATACAGATAAAGAATCATTTGGAAAGAAAGAAAGAGGCTCAACATTAATCCATGAACATCCTGAAACTTCAAGTCTGGACTTAACACATAGTTTAGAGTCTCCCACTCAAGGAAAGAGATTTGTCTTCCCCAGGAAGGAAAAGGATAAAACCCCAGACCTTTGTGAAACTCCTAAAGTCAGTGGAAAAAAATTTTTACTGCGCCGAAGATTGGACGTATCTTTCTCTCTTCTAGAGGGGGACTTTGAATCACAAAGTAGTTCTCTCGAAAGTAGTACAAGCCAAGTTCCCAATTTAGAAAAAAATATTCCAAGCAGTGCTTCAGGTTCCCCAAGGCAAAATAATTTTAGTTCTTTAGTTACTAGCACTTTGAAAACAGAAGAAGTGACTTCCAGCAGTCAAAAATTGAGACTTAATTTTTCTCAACAGAAGACATCCACAGTTGATGATTCCAAAGATAACTGTAGCCTATTTGAAGTTGAATGTATATCTCCAATTCAAGGCAATAGTTTTAAAGACTCTATCACACATGACTTTAGCGACAGCAGTCTATGTATTAATGATGAGAATACATATCCTGAACTTCTGGGCTCTTCGGTCAGTGGAACAACTTGCGGAGCAGATGAGGACATATTTGTGACTCCGATAAGTAATCTTGTAGCAAATGTTAAATTTAATGCAAGTCAAAGGCTTTCTCCTTTAGGTGAAGTGAGACGCAATATTTCAACACCTGAAGACAGTGGTTTTAACTCACTTTGCTTGGATAAATCCGAAGATTCCCTCACTGACCAAGAGGGCTCTTTCCAAGAACTGCTTCAGAAACATAAGGGAACTCTCAAAGTCAGGGACACGGTAAAAAGGTCAAGGCGTCTTGGAAGATTAAGAAGACTGTCCACCCTTAGGGAGCAAGGCTCACAATCTGAGACAGAAGAAGAAAAGCAGCCCAACCTCTCTGGCTCTGAATCAACACCAGTGGCCACTTCAGACACCTCAGAGAGTCAGCCAAGCAGTGACAGTAAGAGTGGGGATTTGAGTTTAAGCTTTAAGAATTTATCAAAGACTCCAGCCTTGCAGTTAGTGCATGAGCTCTTTATGAGGAGCAAAAGGAAAAGATTCCAGCAAAGCGGTGCACGTGAATTGTTAGAAGAAGGGGACGGGGGGAAGATAGCTGTACTACAGCGTGTACTTGCAGGACTGATTGGCAAGAAAATGGGTATAGAAAAACTGGACATTTTAACAGAATTAAAATACAGAAATTTAAAGCATGTTCTTGCTATGGTTTTAGATTCCTTGGCTGCAGAAAGCCTATGCAGGTAAGAAATATTTTTTTTTTCTGAAATAAAACTGCCTTTTATCACTTGTTTTTTAAGTTGGAAAGCTTTTCTGTTAGTTGAGTACTTTTTTTTGAAATTTTGTTTTATCATCTCTATCTTGGTTACTTTATATTTTATCAAAGGTGGTTTAGTGAAATTCTTCAGTGTCTCAGAAATTTCAGTATATTGAATGTTGCTTCATAAGTAAAGAGAAACTAAGTCACATATATAGGAGTATTGAGGGTAGGAACTAGAGTTACAAGACTAAAGAGAGACTATGTTTATACTGGCAATTTTGCAAAGTGCAGGACTATCAGAAGACAAGCCCCTTGGGAATGCTGTGACCAGGAAGGAGGGAAGCCATGTGGAACAGGATTTTTGCAAGGTCATGGTTGGGGGAGGACATGCAAGAGAGTTAGTGAGCCTCTTTTTCCATAGGTATATGTGAAGAGTTGGGTTCATAGAATCCTTACTCTTTTATGGCCCCTGCTTCTATTAAAAACCCTTCTTCACCTTTTCCCCATAAATTAAGTGTAGGCTATTGTAGAGAATTGTAGAATCTCATAGCTGGAAGTCTTCTGAAATGTCTAGTCCTATCATGTATTTTGCAGATGAGAAAACTGAGTTCCAGAGAAGTGATCTGCCAGTAGTCACTCAAGGAGACAGAAACAGATCCAGGTCTACAGCTGAGCCCTCTGATTTCTAAGCCCATATTTTCCCAAAACTCTTATTAAGGTTTAAGTCCTTTCAGAATAGCCTTGATCAGGAATGTCTTTGGTGTAACCCAAGTAGGATGATAAGCAGATTAATGGCCTACATACATGTGCCTTTAAAAAAATGTTCAAATGAGATAAATTATTTGTTTAAAAAAATAAGGAGATGGCTGTGATATAGGGATTTTATTTTTATATGCTCGAGTATTTGGATACAGACCAGTTAAAATTAAAACTTGGGTGACCCTTTTGGGTGCTCGCTTGTAGGAACAAATGATATTCAGTCGTATTTCAATGATTGCCTTTGCTGCCATCCCTCTAGATTTATAGTATTTGTACTGCAGAGTGCATGTATAATCTTGGCAGTGCTTATTCTTGGTAATATGAGAAATTATGGTCAGTTGAAATAGCTGAGGCAAATACCCAAACGTGTATTTCATTTCTTCCCCACTAATGAGTAACTTTCTGCCTATATCTCTCCATCTATCTGATATAAGGCACATGTATCGGCTTAAGGAGAGGCAATGGCAATTGAAGTGGCCATGGTAACTGGAAGAATAGTAGTGTTGACAACTCAGCTATAACCTGGGGCCCTCCATAACCTTCTCCTGACCTCATTCACTTTGAGTGATTTGTTAAGTTAAAGTAATAAAAAAGGCCATATTAACAGTTGCAGGATTAGCTTTTCTTTAATAATTAATATAGTCAAAGTTATTGATAAATAAGCAATCACTAGACATAAATTGTGTTTTTCTTTAGCTGCTTTAGTCTCATAAACTTTGGTTTATAAAATAGGAACTTTGTAGTGCTACCCATAATAATGGTTATTACAGCTGACCCTTGAACAGCTAGAGATTAGGGGCACTGACCCTCTGCCATGCAGTCTAAAATCTTTGTATAATTTATAGTCAGCTCTCCATATCCGAGTTTCCTCCGTATCCGCGGTTCGGCATCCCTGGATTCAACCAACCAGTCTGTGTACTATTTACTATTGAAAAAATCCACCTATAAGTGGATCCACAGAATTCAAACCCATGTTGTTCAGGGATCAACTGTATTTGGCACTTAGTACTTCCAATAAAGGGTTGATTGCTTTTGTGTTTATTTAATCAAAGTGACAGAAATTTGTTAAATACAATAATAGGAGAAATTTATAGACTCTCTTGCACTACAGGTGATAATCATTTGCTGCATGTCATATTCCAAATATTTAATCTTAGTGCCATGTTTAAGTTAAATCCTCTTAATTAGCCTCGCAGTGGACTCATTTGGGTTTATATGAAACTTTGTTTTTTCCTTAACCATTTATGAGATAGTAATCTGTCAATATGATGCTGGCATATTTTAATAGGTATTCTTTCACAACTATGCAGATCAAGTCATATTTTTAATGTAAAATTTTAGCTTTAAATAAACTATGCAAAATCTTTAAAATGAATTTTTCTTATTGTCATGTGTGAAAAATATTAATTCTGTGGAATATATACAATATAAGGACTGATCTTCTTGTTACAGTATTTGGAAAGTGAGCAGAAATTGGCGTGAAATTATTATTCAAGATAAAAAAGCAAATCAGAGGAGGAAATTTCATATCATGCAACTGAAAACAGATTCTGAGGTAATGTATATAATACTAGTCTAAAATGGATTTGTATAAATATCTAATAATCCCATATGGCTGGACAACCTCATTTGGTTTCCTGCTATCTTGCTATCTTTTAACCTTTCCATTTACCAACATTGACTCATAAACTCTTTTTTTTGTTGTTTTTGGCCGTGCCGTGTGGCTTGTGGAATCTCAGGGATTGAGCCTGGGCCACGGCAGTGAAAGCCTGGAATCCTAACCACTAGGCCACCAGGGAACTCATGCACTCATAAACTCTTTATTTTTCCCAAACTCCATCTCTGCCCAGTGCATCAGTGGAGTAGACTAACTGACATCAAGAACATCTTATTGGGTTTTGTTGTTAAGTGTGTATGCTGTTAGCAGTATTTAAATACCATTTGAATAGGATATGCTGGATCCTATTCATAGTTAGACATCCTTATAGCATTTTCCCATCCAGTCTTTTGAGTAGATACTACATGCAGTTGCTCAGATTGCAATGTGAACATCTGTGACATGATCCCTTGCTTTCTTGGCACTCATACCCTGTGGGTGATACTGTTATAAACAGGTGATTACAGTACAGCTGTGTTAGAGGAAGCCCAGAGTTCTCTCTATTGAACATTTAAAAGGAGTGGGGATCAAGAGGAGGAAAAAATGCATCTCAGCTGAGAGCTGAATAATGAGTTAGGGAAGGTGTTTCAGCAGAGGGAATAGCATATATGGAGCCTGGAGGTGAGTGAGCATGGCAGATTAGTACTTGTGAAACATCATAAACTTGTGCTGTCTTGAAGATTTGAGGTCCAGCTTTGAAGTAACAAGAAAAGTTTTACAGAAGCTGATTAATTCTTTCTGGGGATACTACTTTGTAAAACAGGCATCTGATGACTCTGGCACCCATATTTACTGTATATTCAACTTTTAGACCTTTCTTAGGCACCAAAAGAAACGCTGAGAATTAACTTTCTTATTCTTGTTCTGTAAAAAGTGTTTAATAACATAAGTAAATTTATAATTTGGTGAAATATAATAACTGAGATGAAGCATGGCATAAACTAATATGAACACCTAGATACAGATTGGGGGGTTTCGCATTCCAAGGAAATATTAGGGACTGCTATTAACTAAAGTATTGACTTTCTATTTTATTTGAAGAAACGTTTTACCTTCTCACCTATTATAATCCTTCACCACTGACTCACGGCTCTTGGCTACTGCTGCAGCTGCTGGCTCTGGGAGCTTATAATACTGAAGATATAAATTTCCTTCTAAACGTATCTTTTTAGAGTGGCTCCCTACATGCTAAAGACAGACCAAAAACACATTTTTAAGCAAGTACCCATTAATATTAAACTTTTAGCTCCATGTACTCTTTACATCCTATGTGGAAGAAACATGTTGTATTGGTAAGCCTTCGGGTAGTTCTAGATAAAGCATTCTACCCTCATATCCTAGCCACCATTTTTTTTTAAACTTGGTTTGTTAAAGGACTGTACTTTTTTCCTTACTTGAGTATTTTCCTTTGCTTTGGTGCTCACGAAAGCATGCCTTTGTTGACTGCTTGACCTTATACTGTTCAGAGATAGTAGCACACATTTTAAGCTCCAAGAGGGCAGGGATTAGACTGTTTTATTCACTTGACACCTAGTAGATGTTTTATGAATATTTGTTAAATGAATGAATGTTTCTTCTGTGGATGCAATTTGCTTCAACAACATATCTCTATTCATTTTTTGGTGCATGCAGCGTCACTGTGTTTGCCAACTGCATCGAAATCCAATGGGTGTCTTCTTTTAGTATGCTCTTGTGTCATACGCTTCTAGCTTAGGCTGCAAATCATTTATAAAGTGTAACATAAAGAGATGTATTGAGTCCTTGAATAAGTTCAACTGTATTCATTCTAATTTCTGAAAACCAATATTCATCCATTACACTTATGCATATGTTGTTAAGCTGTTAATGGCATAATTTTTCATGGCCAGCTAACTTCATTCCTATACTTATCCTACTGTCATTTCTCATGTTTTTAACTCTCCCCATTTAGGAGCCAACTCTGGCAAAAGGAGACTATCAAGGGAGAGGAAACACAATTATAGTTGGACACTTGAGGAAATTCACCTGTAGTACATTTTATTTTGATAATTGGTTACGAATGCCAATTTGTTAAAAAAAAAAAACTTACTATTTTTTCTCATTCCCAACCTTAACAAACTAGAAGGCTATAAGGATTATTCATTGAAAATATTTCTTGGCTAAATATTTGAGTAATGTGGAAATCTAGTTCAAATAAGAGACATTTTTTCTCCTTTTAAACTATCAAAGCTGTTTAAAACTCAAGTGTAAAAATTAATCAGGTATTGCAAGTATCTGGTATTTGTAAAAACCAGCCAAACAAATTGGGTTTCATGGTCTAACCAGGCCCATTATTTTTCTGACATGTGGCTAAGGTAAGAAACCTTCCAAGAATTCCATGATGTCCCATAGTAAGCTTTGATTCACCTCCTCTTACACCTTGGCCTAAAAGGGGACTTGGTAAACTCTGATCTGTGGGCCAAATCCTGTCCATCACCTGTGTTTTTAAAGTAAGTTTTATTGGAACACAGCCCTGCTCTTTCATTTACATATCTCCATAGCTGTGTTTGCTAAAACAACAATTAAGTAGCTTGCCACTATCTGGTCCTTTTCAGGAAAAGTTTGCAAACGCATGCTCTAAACAGAAAAATACCCAAGCATGCAAACTTAAAGCTAGCATTTATTGTCTTAATTTTTTCTTTTTCTTTTTCTTTGACTTTTAAATGATAGATGAGAGGGGTTTTTTTTGTTTTGTTTTGTTTCCTTTTTTCTAAAACAGAAACTAGTTTAGGGAGAAAATTCCAGTAGTGTAAAACCACTTCCAAACATTTAAATACATGTGCATCAGAAAGCTGTCCTCGAACTTTTGATATTATGGTGTTGACCCCTCTTGTCTTTTACCACAGGGGGCGACATTACATGTTGATGATGCTGCCACTCGGCTCCATCTCTTAAATCGATCGGCTTTAAGATCTGTGCAAGCACAGGCTAAGACACCAGCTTTTCAGAAAGAACAAGTTTCAACATTTTCTCCTTGGGGAGAAGTTTTGACACCTATAGCGAGTTCTTCTGTTACTCACTTAAGTAGTAAACAGGAAGAATATGTTAAGGTGAGTATTTATCGTAAGTTATTAGAAGTAAATATTTACAGAGTTTGAAATAAAGCAATTCTGTATGCGAAAATGGAAGATTTAGTTTGTGTGCTTTTACTACAGGTTGCCAAAACACTTTTTATTGATGAAGCATTAAAACCTTGCCCAAGGTGCCAATCCCCTGCTAAGTACCAGCCTTATAAGAAAAGGGGACTATGTAGCAGCACAGCCTGTGGTTTTGACTTTTGTGTGTTATGTTTGTGCGCTTATCATGGGTCTGAAGAATGTAGTAGAGGAGCAGCAAAGCCAAGAAATAGAAAAGATGCTCTTCCAGGAAGTGCCCAGAGTAAGCGGAATTTAAAACGCCTCTAAAGAGACTTCACATATAAAAGAAGCATTCCCTCTAAAGAACATTTTGTTTGGCTTACAATTATGAATATTTTGAAAGCATGCAAGTCTTCCCATCAATGACAGATGATGATTTATTTCCTACTTTGTATATATTGTGATCCATGTCATTGTATGTTTTCTTTAAAGTAGTGAGTTTTGAAAAAATCTTATTTTACAATGCCATTTTTACTCATTTTAATAATTTAGTGTTTTTAAATAAAGAATTTTCAGTGTTATATATATGTATTTAACTGTTTCATGTAACATTTAAAAAATGTTCATTTCATCACTATGTGTTGAAATGTTCTTCAATTACTTTTCAAAAGTAATTTTCCAAATAGTATTAAAAATGCTGAACTTGAGATAGATGGCCTTATAGATTTCAAAATCTTTGAATATTTGACTGAAATGAAATATAAATAAAATGTTTTCAGAAGTTCTGTTGAATTTACTCTATAATCTCAATCTTTCTCTTAATTTAGTTTATGTCATATTTGGGCAGACTTCTGGTTAAATAAAATTTACTTAATATTGATAACTAAGAAGATGTAAAAAGTAAATTATTAGATATATGTGGTTATTCACCATGAGAGTCTTAGGTAATAAACACCCATAAGTCACACGTAAGTTTCCTTTACCTTGTTACACATGAAATTGTCAGTAGTGCAATGCAGAAATCTGGAATCCTATCTCGTCCATGAGGAGGCACTTGGTTATTGTTTTATGTATTGCAATCACATTGCCCTCTCAGTGTGTCACATTCGTCATCTTATGGTTACTCAGTCCATTAAGAATGTAGCATTTTATTTCACTCTGGTGGTGAAAAAGAAGATTTTACCACATTTAGTTTTAGAAATCAGTAATCTACATGTGTTCCTCTCTACTGAAGGAACTGTTAAACAATGGAAGTTCAATTAAAAAAAAAACAATTTCTGGCTTTAAATTGGGATGAGAATTGTAATAAAGTCAATATGAGTGAAATAGTGTAGGGACTTAATACCACATATTTAAATGAGTTTATAATAAAAATAAAACTTTCTGAAGACAAAAGATCAGAGTAGAAATTCAAAAGTTAATGAGTGAAGCTAATTACAAGCTTCTTATTGGTAGGTTTTACATTTGCGATGAGGTCAAGAGGTAGGTAGGTTAACTGGAAGAAAATCATATGGTATTCATGAATAACTTTATTAAAGTCCCCAGATATCCAGAAAATAATCATCATTATTCTAATTGTTGTAAATATTATGTATTATAGTAACTGGCTGGTGCAGCTACCCTAGCCATATGTTCCAATAGCGTCCTGTGCTTCCTCTGTTGTGGTACTTAGTTCACTTTGCTTAACTTGTTTCTTTAATTTTCTTTCCCCATGAGACTGTAAGCTCTGTGAAGGCCTGTCATATTTGATTTAAATACCGTTGTATCCCTAACACCTAGCCTGGTACCAGGCAAGTAGCAGGTGCTCAGTAAATATTTATTGAATGAGTGGATTTTTTTTTAGTGCTACCAGTGTTAACTTTTTATCCAAGTAAACCATTATAACGCTATCCTAATAATTTGTTAATTTTTAATGCTTGATTTCATTGATTAATGCTTGATTACATGAAAAAGCAGAATCTAAATGATTTCTTAAATTGATTTTAAACATGTAATCTAATCAATAGATTTGTTTGGTCTACTCATTCTTTTAGCTGATTTTTCTATAACCAGTTAGGGTGTAATGCAAGGAATACTAGGCCAGGAATCAAAAAGCCTGGTTGGTATCCTGAACTACTTACTAGCTGTGCCCTTATGCAAGTCACTTATTGATTCTGAGTATATTTCTTTAACTATAAATAAGGGAAGTTAAAAGAAATGATGTATTGTGAAGTTACCCTGTTAACACCAATCAGTGTTACTACACGTTTGGCTGTATGTGAATATAATAAAGTGAAATAACATTTGTGGGGATCAGCATATGATCTTGATATCATTAACGCTATGCTGAATGAAACTGTAGTCAACCTCTAACCTGCTTGTGAAAATTGTCTGGTTGGAAAAAAACTTCAACAAACAATTAATTGAGCATTTGCTATGTCCAGGCACTGTTCTAAGTCCTTTACATGAGTTAACTCATTTATTCCTCAAAGCGACTCTATAATGCAGGTATTATCATTCTTTTTTTATATCAGAAAACCAAGAATCAGGTTAAATAATCTAAAATCACACAGATAGCAAGTGTGGGGAGCCAGGATTCTAGCAGAGGTAGTCTGCCACTTGTATGTGACAAAACTCTTTGCAGAACCCTTGTTGATAAATTCAAGATGCATATAATTACCATGTCTTTAATGGAAGATTGTTTTGCCATTTAAGAAAAATCTTTTGGTATACCAGGAAAAAAATTTCTAAGTTAGAACAATTCTGCCTGAATAGAGTAGTTCCTTAGCTCATGAGTGGCTTAAACAACTATCTCATTTGATAAACTAAATGAATTGCATGAATACAATTATCTTGAAAACTCAGTTCCAGAGGAAGGCCACTGCTTCCATCCCAAGGTCTGTGTAATCTAAAGATACAAGGCGTGAAGACAAAAATAAGTATTACCACATTCCAGTAATGACTACGTTTTTATAGGTTCTGATTATTGGGTGAGAGTAAGTAATAAGAAGAAGCTCACCGATCATTTCTTGATGGGAGTACTCAGTTCCCAAGAAGATTCCAAAACAAGAGGGATGATTAAATTTGGCACTTTATTCTTCTGTTTCACTTCCTAATGAAGACATTGGGAAAAGAATTAGTATTAATTCTGGGGAAAACCAATAAATTCTTTACCTTCTACTGATTTAGGATTACAGTCTCTCTGTCGTTTCCCCCTATTGTGTGCCCCCC
This sequence comes from Mesoplodon densirostris, assembly GCF_025265405.1. Classification (NCBI taxonomy): domain Eukaryota; kingdom Metazoa; phylum Chordata; class Mammalia; order Artiodactyla; family Ziphiidae; genus Mesoplodon; species Mesoplodon densirostris. The sequence continues at coordinate 57,917,410 of NC_082673.1, read as the reverse complement.
TTGCAGCCTTGCTAGCAAGTGGGCAAGAATATTCTTTCTATTTGGCTTCTACTTGATTCCAGGAATGACGGATATTTTTTTATTTTGACCCCCTAGTTTGGAAAAAAATGGTGATAAACTTGTGATAAGTCGTATAAAGTGAACAACACTTTAAGAGCTATCTGATCATTTTATTATAGCATTTCTATGGGCGAAAATAATAGATTTTAAAATCTATTCCAGCTATTTAAAAGGCTTAATAAGGTCTTATGGAATTCTTAGCAATAATTTAATGGTAGAAGTACTACTGAGAAAACATTTTTGATACTTACGTAGCACTGCGTAAAGCTAAGTTTTTTGATTACCTTTCCTTAATTTATGACACAAAGCAAAACCGTCAAAAATTTATGACTCAAAAAATTACTGAACATTTCTACATTTGATCTCTTATGTTCCTGGTTTGCATTGAGTTACTTATATGGATTTATTTTAAATTGTGTCTCTTAAAAATAGTATAATATTTTAAAAGATGGAAATACCCATTATTGTTTCTGTGTGGAGGAGGGTAAATATTTCAAAGCTCACACTAAACGTTCCACAAGGGGGCACCAAAGACTCATTTATGGTGATTTTGGCTACCCTTCAAAAAAAGTAAATTTAGCTTTTATATATTTGATATTGATGTGGTGTGACATTGCCAGATAGGGGAAATGTTCCTTGACTTAATTTTTAAAGGGTACATAGAATAAATTTTGGTAATAGTTATTACTAAGAGTTGGTAATTAAAATACTTTAGCTGACTTGCAAGAGTGTACTGTTTTCCGGGATGACTTTTAGCAGAACACCTTGTTGGCGGCTGGGTCCGTAACTTGGCCATCTACGTTCCCTTGCCCAATGGCGCTGCCATGCTGGCTCCTTCATCACAGACTGTGGAGCCAGAGGAGTGGAAGGAGCAGTAGAAACATGGAGGTGAGTGCTGATTATGAATGGTGATGGCATGCTACCAATTTTTTCCCTCTGGAATTCTCATTTCTGCAGAAAGATGGTGCTGGTTCAGGTCCTAATCACATCCTGCCTAGATTCTGCTCAATGCCTCCTAACAGGTTTCTTTGCTTCTACTTTCTCCCCATCTGACTCTGTCCTAGTGTCCATTGCCAGGTTATTTGTACTAAAACATGGCTCCAATTATGTTGCTTCCTATTAAAGATGTGGCAGAATTTAGGATCTCCTAATGGTCCTAACTTTCTAGCAATCTCTCCCACCATTCCACACTGTACACTTTGTTCCAGCCAAACCAGACTCCCTTACTGTTTTCTAAACTTCCCCTGTGCTTTCTCCTGCTTCTTCTCTCTCTTGCCACTCTAAATCCCATCAAATCCATCTAATCCTTAGTTTCTTTCCATGAATCATTTTCTTTTTCTTTTTTTTTTAACATCTTTACTGGAGAATAAATGCTTTACAATGGTGTGTTAAGTTTCTGCTTTATAAAAAAGTGAATCAGCTATACATATACATATATCCCCATATCTCTTAAACCAAACAAATAAGAAACCCACTCATCGTGGGTGGTGACATTGGTCTGCACCTTGCTTTTTCCTTATCTATCTCTTTTCCTTATCTATCACTGATACAGAGCTGCCTCATGCTTTTCACTAGCTGCCTGTGGTTGTACCATAATAGAACCCAAACCCGTCCCGATGGACAACTAGGTTGTTACTGAGATTTTACTTTTTGTTTTGCCTCTCACTGTTGTGGCCTCTCCTGTTGCAGAGCACAGGCTCCGGACGTGCAGGCTCAGCGGCCATGGCTCACGGGCCTAGCCACTCCATGGCATGTGGGATCTTCCCGGACCGGGGCATGAATCCATGTCCCCTGCATCGGCAGGTGGACTCTCAACCACTGCGCCACCAGGGGACCTTTTTAATTTAATTTAATTTATTTTTTTATACACCAGGTTCTTATTAGTCATCAATTTTATACACACCAGTGTATACATGTCAGTCCCAATCGTCCAATCCATCACACCACCACCACCCCGCCCCCCCCAGGTTCCACATATATGCGTTAATATACAATATTTGTTTTTCTTTTTCTGACTTACTTCACTCTGTATCGCAGTCTCTAGATCCATCCACATCTCAACAAATGACCCAATTTCATTCCTTTTTATGGCTGAGTAATATTCCATTGTATATATGTAACACATCTTCTTTATCCATTCGTCTGTCGATGGGCATTTAGGTTGCTTCCATGACCTGCCTATTGTAAATAGTGCTGCAATGAACACTGGGGTGTATGTGTCTTCTGGAATTATGGTTTTCTCTGGGTATACGCCCACTAGTGGGATGGCTGGATCATATGATAATTCTATTTTTAGTTTTTTAAGGAACCTCCATACTGTTCACCATAGTGACTCTATCAATTTACATTCCCACCAACAGTGCAAGAGGGTTCCCTTTTCCCCACACCCTCTCCAGCATTTGTTGTTTGTAGATTTTCTGATGATGCCCATTCTAACTGGTGTGAGGTGATACCTCATTGTAGTTTTCATTTGCATTTCTCTAATAATTAGTGATGTTGAGCGCTTTTCATGTGCTCCTTGGCCATCTGTATGTCTTCTTTGGAGAAATCTCTATTTAGGTCTTCTGCCCATTTTTGGATTGGGTTGTTTGTTTTTTTTATATCAAGCTGCATGAGCTGTTTATATATTTTGGAGATTAATCCTTTGTCTGTTGATTCGTTTGCAAACATTTTCTCCCATTCTGAGGGTTGTCTTTTGGTCTTGTTTATGGTTTCCTTTGCTGTGCAAAAGCTTTGAAGTTTCATTAGGTCCCATTTGTTTATTTTTGGTTTTATTTCCATTACTCTAGGTGGCGGATCAAAAAAGATCTTGCTGTGATTTATGTCAAAGGGTGTTCTCCCATGTTTTCCTCTAAGAGTTTTATAGTGTCCAGTCTTACACTTAGGTCTCTAAACCATTTTGAGTTTATTTTTGTGTGTGGTGTTAGGGAGTGTTCTAATTTCATTCTTTTACATGTAGTGGTCCAGTTTTCCCAGCACCACTTATTGAAGAGACTGTCTTTTCTCCATTGTATATCCTTGCCTCCTTTATCATAGATTAGTTGACCATAGGTGCATGGGTTTACCTCTGGGCTTTCTATCTTGTTCCATTGATCTATATTTCTGTTTTTGTGCCAGTTCCATATTGTCTTGATTACTGTAGCTTTGTGGTATAGTCTGAAGTCAGGGTGTCTGATTCCTCCAGCTCCGTTTTTTTTTTCCCTCAAGACTGCTTTGGTTATTTGGGGTCTTTTGTGTCTCCATACAAATTTTAAGATCTTTTGTTCTAGTTCTGTTAAAAATGCTATTGGTAATTTGATAGGGATTGCATTCAATCTGTAGATTGCTTTGGGTAGTATAGTCATTTTCACAATATTGATTCTTCCAATCCAAGAACATGGTATATCTCTCCATCTGTTTGTATCATCTTTAATTTCTTTCATCAGTGTCTTATAGTTTTCTGCATACAGGTCTTTTGTCTCCCTAGGTAGGTTTATTCCTAGGTATTTTATTCTTTCACTTGCAATGGTAAATGGGAGTGGTTCCTTAATTTCTCTTTCAGATTTTTCATTAGTGCATAGGAATGCAAAAGATTTCTATGCATTAATTTTGTATCCTGCAACATTACCAAATTAATTGATTAGCTCTAGTAGTTTTCTGGTAGCATCTTTAGGATTCTCTATGTATAGTATCATGCCATCTGCAAACAGTGACAGTTGCACTCATTCTTTTCAAATTTGTATTCCTTTTATTTCTTTTTCTTCTCTGATTGCTGTGGCTAGGCCTTCCAAAACTATGTTGAATAATAGTGGTGAGAGTGGACATCCTTGTCGCGTTCCTGATCTTAGAGAAATGCTTTCAGTTTTTCACCATTGAGAATGATGTTTGCTGTGGGTTTGTTGTATATGGCCTTTATTATGTTGAGGTAGGTTCTCTCTATGCCCACTTTCTGGAGAGTTTTTATCATAAATGGGTGTTGAATTTTGTCAAAAGCTTTTTCTGCAAGTATTGAGATGATCATATGGTTTTTATTCTTCAATTTGTTAATATGGTGTATCACATTGATTGATTTGCATATATTGAAGAATCCTCACATCCCTGGGATAAATCCCACTTGAACATGGTATATGATCCTTTTAATGTGTTGTTGGATTCTGTTTGCTAGTATTTTGTTGTGGATTTTTGCAACTATATTCATCAGTGGTATTGGTCTATAATTTTCTTTTTTGTAGTAGCTTTGTATGGTTTTGGTATCAGGATGATGGTGGCCTCATATAATGAGTTTGGGAGTGCTCCTTCCTCCGCAATATTTTGGAAGACTTCGAGAAGGATGGGTGTTAGCTCTTCTCTAAATGTTTGATAGAATTCACCTGTGAAGCCATCTGGTTCTGGACTTTTGTTTGTTGGAAGATTTTTAATCACAGTTTCAATTTCAATACTTGTGATTGGTCTGTTCATATTTTCTATTTCTTTCTGGTTCAGTCTTGGAAGGTTATAACTTTCTAAGGATCTGTCCATTTCTTCTGGGTTGTCCATTTTATTCGCATAGAGTTGCTTGTAGTAGTCTCTTAGGATGCTTTGTATTTCTGCCATGTCTCTTGTAACTTCTCCCTTTTCATTTCTGATTTCATTGATTTGAGTCCTCTCGCTCTTTTTCTTGATGAGTCTGGCTAATGGTTTATCAATTTTGTTTATCTTCTCAAAGAACCAGCTTTTAGTTTTATTGATCTTTGCTATTTTTCTCTTTGTTTCTATTTCATTTATTTCTGCTCTGATCTTTATGATTTCTGTCCTTCTGTTAACTTTGGGTTTCATTTGTTCTTCCTTCTCTAGTTCCTTTAGGTGTAAAGTTAGATTGTTTGAGATTTTTCTTGTTTCTTGAAGTAGGCTTTGTATAGCTATAAACTTCCCTCTTAGAACTGCTTTTGCTGCATCCCATAGGTTTTGGATCATTGTGTTTTCATTGTCATTTGTCTCTAGGTATTTTTTGATTTTCTCCTTGATTTCTTCAGTGATCTCTTGGTTATTTAGTAACATATTGTGTAGCCTCCATGTGTTTGTGTTTTTTTACGTTTTTTTCCCCTGTAATTGATTTCTAATCTCATAGCGTTGTGGTCAGAAAAGATGCTTGATATGATTTCAGTTTTCTTAAATTTACTGAGGCTTGATTTGTGATGCAAGATGTGATCTGTCCTGGAGAATGTTCTGTGCGCACTTGAGAAGAAAGTGTAATCTGCTGTTTTTGGATGGAATGTCTTATAAATATCAATTAAATCTATCTGGCCTATTGTGTCATTTAAAGCTTCTGTTTCCGTATTTATTTTCATTTTGGATGATTTGTCCATTGGTGTAAGTGAGGTTTAAAAGTCCCCCACTATTATTGTGTTACTGTCGATTTCCTCTTTTATAGCTGTTAGCAGTTGCCTTATGCATTGAGGTGCTCTATGTTGGGTGCATATATATTTATAGTTGTTATATCTTCTTCTTGCATTGATCCCTTTATCATTATGTAGTGTCCTTCCTTGTCTCTTGTAACATTCTTTATTTTAAAGTCTATTTTATCTGATACGAGTATTGCTACTTCAGCTTTCTTTTGATTTCCATTTGCATGGAATATGTTTTTCCATCCCCTCACTTTCAATCTGTATGTGTCCCTAGGTCTGAAGTGGGTCTCTTGTAGACAGCCTATATATGGGTCTTGTTTTTGTATCCATTCAGCAAGCCTGTGTCTTTTGGTTGGAGCATTTAATAGATTCACGTTTAAGGTAATTATCGATATGTATGTTCCTATGACCATTTTCTTAATTGCTTTGGGTTTGTATTTGTAAGTCCTTTCCTTCCCTTGTTTCCCACTTAGAGAAGTTCCTTTAGCATTTGTTGTAGAGCTGGTTTGGTGGTGCTGAATTCTCTTATGTTTTGCTTGTCTGTAAAGCTTTTTATTTCTCCATTGAATCTGAATGAGATCCTTGCTGGGTAGAGTAATCTTGGTTGTAGGTTCTTCCCTTTCATCACTTTAAGTATATCATGCCTCTCCCTTCTGGCTTGTAGAGTTTCTGCTGAGAAATCAGCTGTTAACCTTATGGGAGTTCCTTTGTATGTTATTTGTCATTTTTCCCTTGCTGCTTTCAATAATTTTTCTTTGTGTTTCATTTTTGCCAGTTTGATTACTATGTGTCTTGGCATGTTTCTCCTTGGGTTTATCCTTTATGGGACTTGCTGAGCTTCCTGCACTTGGGTGGCTATTTCCTTTCCCATGTTAGGGAAGTTTTCGACTATAATCTCTTCAAATATTTTCTCTGGTCCTTTCTCTCTCTCTTCTCCTTCTGGGACCCCTATAATGCGAATGTTGTTGTGTTTAATGTTGTCCCAGAGGTCTCTCAGGCTTTCTTCATTTCTTTTCATTCTTTCTTCTTTATTCTGTTCCACAGCAGTGAATTCCACCATTCTGTCTTCCAGGTCACTTATCCGTTCTTCTGCCTCAGTTATTCTGCTATTGATTCCTTCTAGTGTAGTTTTCATTTCAGTTATTTTATTGTTCATCTCTGTTTGTTTGTTAATTCTTCTAGGTCTTTGTTAAACATTTCTTGTATCTTCTCGATCTTTGCCTCTATTGTTTTTCCGAGGTCCTGGATCACCTTCACTATCATTATTCTGAATTCTTTTTCTGGAAGGTTGCCTATCTCTACTTCATTTAGTTGTTTTTCTGAGTTTTTTTTCTTGTTCCTTCATCTGGTACATAGCCCACTGCCTTTTCATCTTGTGTATGTTTGTATGTTTCTGTGAATGTGGTTTTTGTTCCACAGGCTGCAGGATTTTTGTTCTTGCTTCTGCTCTCTGCCCTCTGGTGCATGAGGCTATCTAAGAGGCTTGTGCAAGTTTCCTGATTGGGGGGACTGGTGATGGGTAGAGCTGGGTGTTGCTCTGGTGGGCAGAGCTCAGTACAACTTTAATCTGCTTGACTGCTGATGGGTGGGGCTGGGTTCCCTGCCTGTTGGTTGTTTGGCCTGAGGCAACCCAACACTGGAACCTACCTGGGCTCTTTGGTGGGGCTAATGGCAGACTCTGGGAGGGCTTACGCCAAGGAGTACTTCCCAGAACTTCTGCTGCCAGTGTCCTTGTCCCCACGGTGAGCCACAGCCACCCCCCGCCTCTGCAGGAGACCCTCCAATACTAGCAGGTAGGTCTGGTTCAGTCTCTCCTGGGGTCACTTCTCCTTTCCCTGGGTCCCTATGCGCACACTACTTTGTGTGTGCCCTCCAAGAGTGGAATCTCTGTTTCCCCCAGTCCTGTCGAAGTCCTGTAATCAAATCCCACTAGCCTTCAAAGTCTGATTCTCTAGGAATTCCTCCTCCCGTTGCCAGACCCCCAGGTTGGGAAGCCTGATGTGGGGCTCAGAACCTTCACTCCAGTGGGTGGACTTCTGTGGTATAAGTGTTCTTTAGTCTGTGAGTCACACACCAGCAGTTATGGGATTTGATTTTGCTGTGATTGCGGCCCTCCTACCATCTCATTGTGGCCTCTCCTTTGTCTTTGGATGTGGGGTATCTTTTTTGGTGAGTTCCAGTGTCTTCCTTTCAACGATTGTGCAGCAGCTAGTTGTGATTCTGATGTTCTCACAAGAGGGAGTGAGAGCACGTCTTTCTACTCCACCATCTAGGTTCAGGGCTCCCATGAATCATTTTCTGATCTCTCCAACAAGACAAAATTCTTACCTTCTTTGAACCTAGTGTTTATTCATACCTTTCTTATGGTATTTGTGGCATGTTTTATTTGTATTAAATTCTTGTTTTCCACCATTAGCAAGTTCCTTAAAAGCAGAATTGTTTTATTCCCCTCTCTGCCCCTTTTAGCAGAATGTCTTGCGAATGATAGATGATGCAGCAAGTATTAATTGAATTGCTGAATTAATAATGATTATCACATGATATGATAATGAATCATATGATAATGATATATAATATAATAGTTATGATGAATGAGAATTAAGATATGCATGCATTTATGTGTATATACATATACATATGTTAGGTGTTTAAGGGCAGAGGATTTTGTCCTTTAGAGTTGAAATATACATCACTTTATGATTAAGTGGTATATTACTACATGCAGAAAGTAAATACATTCCAATTTTTATGTGCTAGGGTGGCAAAGATATTTAATTTTTTTGTGTGTTGGTATTCAAGAGAGGGAAATATATGTTCAAAACATAGTACTTTAAAAAAAAGTATTTATTTATTTATTTTTGGCTGCATTGGGTCTTCATTGCTGCATGCAGGCTTTCTTTACTTTTTATTTATTTTATTTTTTTTCACGCTTTCTTTAGTTGCAACGAGCGGGGGCTGCTCTTCATTGTGGTGCGTGGGCTTGTCATTGCCGTGGCTTCTCTAGTTGCAGAGCACGGGCTCTAGGCACACGGGTTTCAGTAGTCGTGGCACATGGGCTTAGTTGCTCCACGGCATGTGGGATCTTCCCAGACCGGGGCTTGAACCCGTGTCCCCTGCCTTGTCAGGCAGGTTCTTAACCGCTGTGCCACCAGGGAAGCCCTATAGTACTTATTTTAAAGGAAAAAAGTATTTTATTTCTTTTTTTTTCCAGCTTTATTGGGATAGAATTGACATATAACATCATGTAAGTTTAAGTTGTACAACATGTTATTTTGGTACACTTATATATTGCAAAATGATTACCACCATACTATTAGCTAACATCTCCATCCCATTACATAATTACTACTTCCTTTTTTTGTTGGTGAGAACATTTAAGATTTACTTTCTTAGCAACTTTCTTTTTTTTTTAGTTAATTAATTTATGTTTTATTTTTGGCTGTGTTGGGTCTTTGTTGCTGCACGCAGGCTTTCTCTAGTTGCGGTGAGAGGAGGCTACTCTTTGTTGCCGTGCGTGGGCTTCTCATTGTGGTGGCTTCTCTTGTTGTGGAGCACGGGCTCCCGGCGCATGGGCTTCAGTAGTTGTGGCACGCAGGCTCAGTAGTTGTGGCTCGCAAGCTCTAGAGTGCAGGCTCAGTAGTTGTGGTGCACGGGCTCAGCTGCTCCGCGGCATGTGGGATCTTCCTGGACCAGAGCTCGAACCCGTGCCCCCTGCATTGGCAGGTGGATTTTTAACCACTGAGCCACCAGGGAAGTCCCTCTTAGCAACTTTCAAGTATATAATACAGTATTATTAGCTATAGTCACCATGCTGTACATTAGATCCCCAGAACTTGTTAATCTTAGATTAACTAAATGTAATTTTATTTCTTGAATGTTTTCATGTGTTTTGGTAAATATTAATGACTTGACGCTTATTTGGGTGTCACCTGAGAAAAGCTGAATGATCTTATATGTTTAAAATAAATATTTTAATAATAATAAAGTCATGGGTTAAGAACAAAACAATTATGATCTGGGTAATCTTATTGAAGTACACATCTTGAGTGTGTCTCTCATTTGTTTAAAATCTTAATTGAATTGATGAATTAATAATAATTGGTTACCATATAAGACAAATTTTATCCAAATCTGTTTTCTTTTTCAGCTGATATCAAATAAGTTTATCCAAATCTCAGTTTACTCTTTAAGCTGATATGCTAGAATACTTCGAATATAGTTGTTTGCTTTTGAGAGGGTTAAACCTGAGCCACTGCCCCTTTCATACTCCCTTTGCTCCAGCCCTCTAACCAGTATCCCTCTCCCATGGCAATGCCGCTTTCTCCTTCAGATTGTCATTCTCTCTCTTCCCCTCTGCCTCACTCCTGTTTGCCTTTTAAAACTCTGCTCAGTGGACACCAGGGCTGATCACCTTCCCCCCACTCCCTGGCTGGTTATGTCACTCTCCGGAGACTCTTTGTATCTGTGTTCTCATAGCATTTATCAGAACTTTTATGCTTTCCTTGCTAGCCAGTGAAGTCCTCTGACCTGTGTCTGAGTCCCCAGTACTTAGTTTAGTCCCTAAGCACTGAATAAAAGTTCACTGTTTGCCAAAAGTCTTCCCTGACACCTCTCCTATGCCTAGCCTGGGTTAGGTATACATGGGGTGCCCTGGGGCGCAGAGAGCGGGAGCTCTGTGTCATTGTTGAAAACGAGGGGTTGTCAAGACTGCTGTCATGAAAGGCCTCTTTTTCCCTTATTCTCTGCTGCCAGGAAAGTGTACACTGCTGCCTCTCTCCTTTTGTACTGATACAGAGGATAATCTGCACTCATTTTCAAGTTACTTTGTAAGTGCTTTTGAATTGTTTCATGAGGAGTGTAAATGTGCCAAGGGCAGGGGCTGTTCTTTCTTACCACTCTCTAGTGCTCTAGAGTCTACTAGTATAATCAGAGGCACAGTAAATGTTGACTAAATGGGCTGTGGAATCCTTAGACAGTGACCTCAGTTTAAAATATTTATAGATCTTTATTGTTGGTGGCTAATTTTTAATTTGGCCAGTAAGTGAACCATGTACATTACAGACATTATCTGATTATATTAAGAGCCATGCTATGAGAGTGGTACCATTATTATTTGCTTTTTTTCCCCCTTTCAGATAAGGCTTAGAAGAGTTTAAAATTGTGTTCATTCCCACTAGTGAATTTAGGGCTGAGGTTAAAATGATGGCTGTTTGACTCCAGATATTTAGACCTGGCTTTCTGCCTGCTCATACTAACCTGAGTAGTATCCCTCTCCTATGGCAGCAAAACTTTGGTTCTCCTGCTCCCTGATTACTAGAGAATCGCTTGCTGTTGGTTTGGCTTCAGGTAAGGAGATAGGAAATTCAAGCTAATGGACATTTTATTTTTCCTGGTCACTGATGCCTGACTGGCAGATCAAAAATTAAGATCTTCCAGCAATCCCACTCCTGGGCATATATCCAGAAAAGAGGAAAGCTCTAATTTGAAAAGATAATGCACCCCAATGTTCATAGTGGCACTATTTACAATAGCCAAAACATGGAATGTATAAAGAATATGTAGTATACACACACACACACACACACACACACACACACACACACAATGGAATATTACTCAGCCATAAAAAAAGAATGAAATAATGCCATTTGCAGCAACATGGATGGACCTAGAGATGATCATACTAAGTGAAGTAAGTCAGACAAAGACAAGTATTATATGATATGTGGAATCTAAAAAATAGTACAAATGAACTTATTTACAAAACAGAAACAGACTCACAGACATAGAAAAGAAACTTTTGGTTACCAAAGGGGAAGGGGGGGAGGGATAACTTGGGAGTATGGGATGCACACTACCATATATAAAGTAGATAAACAGCAAGGATTTACTGTATAGCACAGGGAGCTATATTCAGTGTCTTGTAATAAACTATAATGGAAAAGAATAAAATATATGTATATACACATATGTGTATAACCGAATCACTTTGCTGTACACCTGAAACTAATACAATACTGTAAATTAACTATACTTCAATTTTTAAAAATTAAGAGATCTTTTATTTTGACCAATCTACTAATGTTCTTTTTAACTTTTTTAAAAAGACTTTTTTAGAGCAGTTTTAGGTTCACAGCAAAATTAAGAGGAAGTTACAGAGATTTCCCATAGACTCCCTGTCCCCACACTTGCATAGCCACCCCATTATCAACATCCCCACCAGAGCGGTACATTTGCTGTAACTGATGAATCTACATATACCATTATAATCACCCAAAGTCCATAGTTTACCTTAGGTAGGGTTCACTCTTGGTGGTGTACATTCTATGGGTCTGGACAAACGTATACTGACTTGTATCCACCATTATAACATCACACAGAGTAGAGCCACTGCCCTAAAAATCCTTGGTGCTCTGCCTATTCACCTCTCTCTCCACTAACCTCTGGCAACCACCAATCTTTTTACCGTCTCCATAGTTTTCCCGTTTCCAGAATGTCATGTAGTTGGAATCATATGGTGTGTAACCTTTTTCAGGTTGGCTTTTTACTTAGTAATATGCATTTAAGGTACTTCCATGTCTTTTTGTGGCTTGATAGCTCATTTCTTTTTAGCACTGAGTAATATTCCATTGTCTGCATGTACCAGAGTTTATCTATCTACCGAAGGGCATCTTAATTGCTTCCAATTCTGAATAAAGCTGCTATAAACACCCATGTGAAGGTTTTTGTGTGGACATAAGTTTTCAACTCCTTTGGGTAAATACCAAGGAGCACAATTGTTGGATCATATGGCAAGAGTATGTTCAGTTTTATAAGAAAACACCAAACTGTCTTCCAAAGTGGCTATAACATTTTGCCATCTCACCAGCAATGTTGTGGTTAGTTCCTGTTGGTCCACATCCTCACCAGCATTTGGTGTTGTCAGTGTCTGGATTTTGACCTTTTGAAAAGGTCTGTAGTGGTATCTTATTGTTGTTTTATTTTATAACTTCCAATAATAAAATCTTTATTTCTTCATTAAATATAAATCACTAATTTAACAGATATTTATTGAGCATTTACTATATCATGGCAGGTTTTGTTCTAGGTGCTGGGCCTGCAGGAGAGCCCCACACAGGTCAAAAAATCCCTTAGAGCTCAAATTCATTTTTAAAAAAAAGTAGAGGAGGGGAGAAAAAAAAGGAGGAGAAAAAGAAAAAAATAATGTATTCTCTATTTGTAAAAATTACAAAACCCTAGAGCAATATTAGATTTTTAAAACTTTAGGGAAGCATTAAAAAATTGAATTATCTCATCAGTTTGTGAAAGAAACAAAGTAATGTAATGGAATATATTGACAATTAGAATAAATCTAAACCAGCAGGTCCAGAGGGTAGTTATCTTGAATAAGTTAAGAAATTGCCTAATGAATGTATTAAATTAATTATGTTCCTTCTTCAAAAAATTATGAACTGTTAAATGAGAAAATTAAAAAAAGAATGCTGTTTTCTAGTTAAATGTGATACGGAGTGTATGTAGTTGTTATCTAGTATTGATATGTAATTTCACAAAAAGGAAAGAATCAGTGATTATCAAAAAGAAAATGTAAAGAAACAATATGTAAATGTTATAACTGCCACAACTGCAGTTATTTTAAGGATTGGGAATGGGGGATGGTATTGTATATCATCAGATGTTGAGTTGCCATCCAGCTCCTAGGAAAAACATTCTACTGCATTATCCTGTCATTTTGATTCATTTATTCATGAATAAAAATGATTCATGTAAAAATTAAGGATATAGTTTAGCTATGTGGAAATAAGTGAAAACAACCCAAATGAGAACAAGCAAAGGCTATTTATTCAGAGCTTGTTTTAGCAAAGGAGTCAGCCACCATCATTTGCATGTGGCAGTGGCTCAAAGGCAGGCAAGAGAGTGCGAAAGCTGTATAGTGAAAAAAAGGGAGAACTTCAGGTATGCCCTGATTGGAGTTTGTTAACAGGGGAACCTGGAAGTGGGCTATCTAGAATCCAACAGGCATCCTATGTTACTAGTTAGGGAAGCATATTTGGTTTTCTCTGATTGGTCCTGAGTTGGAAGTGAGGGCAAAAATGAGAGAAACTGGCAGTTATTGATGAAGTCCTGACCATTTGGGGCTTATTGCTGCAGAAGTTGTGGCTTGGCTTCCCAGGCTGGTTGCTACAGAGGTTATTAAAGTTCTGTTGTCATATATGGTCTGGACATTGTCCATTTGTACAGTCAGACTTTCTATTAAATATCCCATTACTATCAAAAATTAAAATCACAATGGTAATATGAATTTCATCCCGTTGATGCTATTCCTGTTCACATTTAGAAAGGTTTGGAACTAGTCTTAAGTTTGACCCTACCACACCAAACCCAAGGAAGGACCAATATGTTTAAATCACTAAACAGGTAGGATGCCTGAAAAATCTGCTCTTGATTGTCAAGGAGATATATACACATACACTCCAGTCTCTCCAGCAGTACCTGTGAGAATCGTTGGATAAATCCCTGTAGATTCTCACCCTAAGCAGGCTACAAAGAGTAGCCCTAATGCAAATTAATCCTTGCAATTCAGATCAGCCCTTGTGACTTTTGGTTTAGGATTCATATTTGGAGACCTGATCATTTTTCTTTGTCTACAGCACCTTTACACGATATCACTTCTGTCCTGTTCCGCAGTTGCATCACAGTTTTAGCTATTTTGCAGGGGGACTGTCTGAGATGCTCTCCAAGATTCCCCCCAATTGACTTTAGGTGTACTACAAAGTCTATGTTTTAGTAAGTCTATCCCAAATACATCCTTCAAATTCTCTAATAATATGTCCAGAATCAGAAGAGAATAAACAAAAACTTAATTCCATTTATGTAGATATAGGTCTTATTACAAACTTGTGGTTTTGAACTGCCTAGGTTTTCAACAATGGTATAGACTAGTAGTAAAAAAAAAAAAATGGCCTTTTTGGAAATACTAGCTAGTCTGGGGAGCAGAAACATAATAAAATGTGTTAAAAGTAAGTAAAACACAGTCATCAGGGAAATACAAATCAAAACCACAAAAAGATACCACTTCACACCCAGTAGGATGGCTAGAATCAAAAAGACAGATGATAACAACTGTGAGTGAAGCTGTGGTAAAATCAGAACCCTCATCCACTGCTGGTGGTAATATAAGATGGTACAGCCAATTTGGAAAATAGTCTTATACTTCCTTAAAAATTAAACAGGGCTGCCAAACAAACATAGAATTACCACATTACCTAGCAATTCCACTCCTAGGTATATATATCCAAGAGAAATGAAAACATGTCCACACAAAAACCTGTACACAAACGCTCATAGCAGCATTATTCTTAATAGCTAAAAAGTAGAATAATCCCAATGACTATCAACTGATGAATGGACAAACTATGGCATAGCCATACAATTGCATATTATTTAGCAACAAAAAGGAATGAAGAACTGATTCATGCCGCAACATGGATGAATCTTAAAAACATTATGCTAAGTGAAAGAAACCAGTCACAAAAGACCAACATGTGGTGTGATTCCATTTATATGAAATGTTCAGAATAGGCAAATATATAGAGACAGAAGGTAGATTAGTGGGTGCACAGGGTTTGGGTGGGGACGGGATAATAGGCGTGACAGCTAAGAGTATGAGGTTTCTTTGAGGTGATGAAAATGTTCTAAAATTGATTGTGGTGATGGTTGCACAACTCTGAATATAGTAAAAACCACTGAATCATACAGTTTAAATAGGTGAATTTTATGATGTGTAAATTCCATCTCAATAAAACTGTTACCAAAAAAAATCATCAAAACATTAGAATAGCTTCTTATCTAAGCATTTGGGTTCAAGTAACTGCCTTTATGATTCTTATGCTGTTTTTCTAAATCTCTAATGAGATTATTTTTAGCGAGAAAAGCTGCCTAGCCTGGTTGTTAGAGCAAAGGCTTTGGATGAGACAGGCCTGGATCAGTTGGTGGTTTCAACACTTTCAGGCTTTGCTTGTCTTTGAGCAAATTTTATAAGTCCAAGTCTCAGTTTCTTAAATTGTTGAGGATAATATCAATCTCCCATGGTTATGGTTATTGTTAGAGGCCCACAGCATGTGCAATAAGTGTTAGCCACACTTAATGTGAAAACAAATTATTGACTTCTCATCAGTATGGCTACCCAAAACAGGAATGAACATATCTTGTCTGTGAGCAGGGCAGAATGACTGCAATGGAGAGATGTTTCAACAAATATGTACTGAGCAGTGGCACTCAGTAGTGGGTGCTGGGTGGGGGGTTGTTAAAAGAACATGAATCTCCTTCACCCCCAGGAGTTTACTGTCTGGGGAGTGGCACTGAGAGTAGAGGGTATCCCCTTAAGACATGAGTTTGTACTAACTACATAGGAGCAAGAGGGAGAGGTCAATGAAAGGAGCTCACATGAAGGTATTCTGGAGATGACACCCAAGCTGAGTATTGAAGAATGAGAAAATTTAGCCTAATAAAGACCAGAGGGGCTTCCCTGTTGACAGAAAAACGGTGCAAGCAAATGCCTGAAAAGCCCATTTGTATGTCAACTCTCAAATTTATATCTCCCAAATTCCAGGCTTCTATATCAACTGCAAACTCAAAATCTTTGCTTTGGATGGCTAATAGGCTTCTTAACCTCTTTCCTACCTGTGTTCCTCTCACAGCTTTCTCCATCTCCAATGATTGCAACTCCATCCTCCCGGCTGCTCATGGCAAAAACCTTGGAATTATTCTCAACTACTTTCATTCCAACATCCACTTTGTCAGGGAATCATCTTGGCCCTACCTTTAAATATATGCAGAATTTGAGTCCATCTCAAACCTGTTACTCAAACCTGCTACTACCCTGCTCTGAGCCACCTGCTCTTGCCTGCTACTACCTGGCCCATCTGCATTCGCTATACAGCACCCAGAGTGATCATTTTCAAATAAAAGTAAAATCGTGGTACTTCTTTGTTCAAACTCCTATAGTTCGTGTTTCACTCAGCATGAAAGCCAGAGTCCTTACGAGGGCCGACAAAGCCATTGTTGATTAGTTCCCTCACGCATCCCTTCCTGTTCTCCTCACTAGTCTCCCTTGACTTCATTTGGCCCGCTGATTCTGTTTGGCCAAGGTAGTGGTTTATTGCTTTATTTTTTTGTCTTTGCCTATGTACTGCTGAAGAGGAAATAAATATAACTAAGCAGGTGTTACGGTTTCTTGCAGTACCAGCACCCCTTGTCTTACTCCTTGTTTGCTTAAGCACTCACACACCTGCAGGCCCTAGGAGGCAAATGTGGAGCCACTGAGGGTTTCAAGTAGGTCAGATCTGCATTTGGATAATTTTGCTTTCAGCATAGAGAATGGACTTAAGGGGAACTTCACTGGAAGCAACGGCCGAGAGACAAGTTAGGAAGTTTTTTACAACAGTCCAAATGGCAGCCTGTGCTAGGACTCTGGTTATTAGTGGGAAAGGAGAGAAGATTCCAGATTCCAGAAATACTTTAAGGTAGAATTGGCAGGACCTAGTGCTTGAGTGAATATGGTGTTTCTGGCTTGAGTCACTTGGTGGAAGAAGGTATCGCTTACTGAATATGGGATTTATGTAAGAAGACGAAATTCGAAAATAAGAAATGGGAAAAAATGTGAATGTCCCTTTGGACATTTTGATTTGGAAGCATCCAGGAAGAGCTACCACGGGTAGAAATTGGATTTAGGGTTCTCAGGTTCAGGGGGAGAGGTCTGGGCTGGAACTCTGAGTTAGCCACGACGTTGCTAGAAACGCTCACTTTTTTCTAATTAGAGGTATTTTTCTTTTTTCAAATTTCACTCTTCACTTAAACTCCTCTATCATAACTTTTCCGGGAACATACACTATGGGCAACCTCAGTATATTATCCCCTCTTCATGATTCCTTCGGTAATTTAAAAATCTTAGCTATCTTGAGAATTTGGCTGCCCTAACCGATTGGAGGAAAAGTGTGAGGAAAATCTGGTTCCTAAAGCACCTGAATATTTAACTTTTTATACAGGCATTCATAGAACTGAACGCGCTCAAGAGCTGTGTGTGGCGAGTACTCGCCCTCCTTCGGTATCTAGAAAACTCTTCCCTTCCTTCCTTGTCTTCCCAGGACTAGCCAGAGAGCCCTCCGTCCCCGCACCCGCTCGGAGCCGGTCTTTTCTTACTGTGGACGGTGTGGGGGGAGCTTGTGCGGGAGCTTGTGCGGGGAGAACAGGCCTGAGCCGCAGTCACCACAGGAACGAGACCCCAGCTAGTTCGGGCTCTAAGGGCGACGCGTCTCCAGGGCCCTAGCGGTGGCAGCGCCGGGGTTTGGGTGCGCGTCGTCCCGCAGCCGTTGGCGGCGGGGCCGGCCTCTAGCCCGAAGGAGGACGGGCTGGGACAGACGGCGTACCTTCCTCGGTCCGGGAGGGCCCGAAAAGCGCGTGACTGCCCGCTGCTCGGCGCCCGCGTTGTCTCAGCTCCATAGCAACACGGGCCGGGCGGGGCCACAGCGGCCGGCGCAGTCCGGGGCCGCGCGCCGTCCCGCGTTGGCATCGGTTACTGGGGCCTGACGGCCTGCACGCGTGCCGCGGGCGCGGGCAGCGGTGGCGGCATGACCGAGAGGCGGCTCACCGCCGGTAGGTGGGGCGGCCGGGGTCGGAGTCGGGGCCGAGGCGCGCGGGCCGCTGCTCTCGCCCGCGGGGCGGCCCCACTGCGCACCGCCTCTGGGTTTCCTTTTCTGCCCGCGCGTCCCGTAGCACTGGCTCCAGAGTTCTCTCACCGCATTTTGTAAGGAATTTAACCCCTCACCCTTTTCCCAGTGCTTCGTTGGCCCCGTCCTATTTTATCTTGCTTAATTCTCCGTTTTGCCGCGGGAGTAATGGAGGCCTCCGTCTATTAAGGTTAACTCCAGGGTCACAGTCAATTAGTGACCAAGCTGAATTCCAGAGGCCTTTCCTCCCCACTTCCACCTTGAATTCCAACTTAAAATTCAGTCCATGTGCAGAAAATGAACAGAGGGCCAAGATTTTACTGAGCTTGCCCACGTATAAAGCAGGGCTAAGTGCTATCTCAAATTATTTCATTTACTTTAAAAGGAAATCAGATTTGAGTGAGATAATGTAATATTTTATCTTGTTTCAGAGCCACCAACTATTACAGAAGAAGGATTTGTAAGTACAATTTAGAGGGCTACTTTTTCTTTTCTTGGCTTTTTTTTAAAAAGAGCAAACCATAGATCATTAAAAAAAAAGCTGTTTCTTTTCTTCTTTTGCCAAATGAGTATATTAGAGGCTTCCGTTTCATAACAAGGGTGCTGAGTACAAGAATTGCTTATTTTTTACAGGTACATTTTTAAGAAGGGGCCAACCGATGTTTATGGTGGATGCTATTCATTGTTAAAGTTCTTTTATATAAATGGCCTCATTTAATTTTGCCTAATTTGTTAATGACTCCATGAGAGGTAGACTTCATCTCCATGGTTTTATTGTGATGGGGCTGTGCAGTTCCTGGTTACAGTAAACATTAGTAGGTGGCATTCATTGATAATAAGTGGTCTATTTACAGTTATAATTCCTTTAAAAATGTGCCAAATATGTTCTCAGGTCAGACTTCTGGAGAGTTGAGTAATAATAAGTACTTGGCCAAGTACATTGTAATTGTTGTCATTTAAGTGAGTGCTATATCTAGGGTGGTGGGCTCTGCTGTGGTTCCCGCAGTGTGTTTAAGGAACTTGCCCAAGGTTATACATTAGCTAGAAGGCAGCAGAGCCTCATTCCTACTAAGGCTTGATTCCAGCAGTTCTAACCACTTCTCTAGATTATTTGCTTATGTCCTACAGCACTTATTTCTCTTGTTGGTCAATTATCTTATTTGCTTTTGACTTTTTATTCAACAAACGTGAGTGCCTCTATATTCACAGTGCGGTGCTAGATGCTGAGGATAAGTCTCCAAAAGTTCACAGTCTAGTAGGGGCTATGACGATGGAGGCTCTCTGCTAGCTTCATTTGCTAGTACTTTCCACTTTCACCCTTCCAGACCTTTGGTCCACCACTGAGAGAGGGAGACCAAAATAGAGGCACAAAGAGTGTGTCAGAAACTCCAACCATCTTCCTGTTGCCTTGACATCACTCTGTGTAGTGGCATATTTATTTATTTATTTTTTTATTTTTTTGCGGTATGCGGGCCTCTCACTGTTGTGGCCTCTCCCGTTGCGGAGCACAGGCTCCGGACGCGCAGGCTCAGCGGCCATGGCTCACGCGGGCCCAGCCGCTCTGCAGCATGTGGGATCTTCCCAGACCGGGGCACGAACCCGTGTCCCCTGCATCGGCAGGCGGACTCTCAACCACTGTGCCACCAGGGAAGCCCGTGGCATATTTCTTTAATCTGCTTCCTGAACTGTTCTTCACATCAGCAGGAGGTAGGTAAGCATTTCTGGAGATAACCCTTTCCCATACAACTCCAGCACAAACCCTCTGACAAGCACCCAGTGACATTACCCTTTGAGCTGTCTGCTAACCTCTCCAGGTCTTTTCCCAGCTTATGGGAACTCATAACATCTTGAAGATTCTATTAGCCACTACACTTTCTCTTGGTTTCTTTGTACCATTGTCTCCCAGTTCTCCCATCTCTCATTTTTATGTCCCTCTTTCTGGCTTCTCTTTCTTCCGTACCCATGAAAGTGTTGACCTTCTTCAGGATTCTCTGGGAGGACTCCTTTTCGCCTATGGCTTCAGCTACTCTTATTTCACAGGACTCCCAAATCTGCACATCTCCAGCCCACACACCTCTTATGATGCTAGAACTCTGTATCTATTGGGTTATTAGACACCTATATCATCTGGATGTTCCTGCATCACTTCAGTAGTCTAAACTGAATTAATCACCCCACCCCATTCTATCTTTCTTCCTCTTTTTCTTATTTTGGTTAATGATGCCACTGACCAGTCACCCACATCAGAACCTTTCTTCCCTTTTCTTCACCTCCCACCTTCAGTTATTTAGCAGGTTCCTTTCATAGCCAGATCTTTTTCTCCATCCTCAGCGCTGTCTGATGCAGGCCCTCATCCCTGAGCATGGACTTTGGCAGTAGTCCTCCCAGATATCACTGCCTCCAATATCCCCTCTGCTAGCTTCAATTTTCCTTTGCCTAAGGCTTAAAGAGCAGACTCCTGCGCGTCAGCTATGCTGGATTACTTGCTATGGCTTTGCTCTGCCTTTATATTTTTCCTTCTCTCATCAGTCCTACCTTGGCTATCAGATTGCTGTTAACTCTTTAAAAAATTACCATGTTACTCAATTACTCAGAGCTTTATTAATCCTACTATTTACTGAATGCTGGCTGCATGTTAATATTTAACCTCAAAACAACTCTATTAGGTGGTTATTAACACCCACATTTCACAGATGAGGAAGTCAGTGTTCACAGAGGCTAAGTAACTTGGCTTGGGGCCACACATCTAGTAACTGGCAGAGCCACAATGTCAGAAGCCTCCCTTTAGCATTCAAAATCTTTTCTACAACGTTTCAGCCTTCTTTAAACCTTACCTTCCAATACTTTCTATGTGATCATACCATTTTAGGTTTATAAAGTACTTCCGCATGCCCTCTGCTCCAGCCAAACGGCCCTGCTTGCTTCGTTGCCTTTGCTGTTGAGCTTTGTCTCAGTTGCCCTTCCCCATCCATTTCACAGTCTTGCACATGCTTCAAGGTTCAGTTCATCTCCTCCATGAAACCTTTCCAACCTAAAATCATCCAGATTGCCTTTGAGCCCTGTGCAGCTTTCAATTGTGACCAGTTTGTGACCAGATCCTCAAATTCATATGCTCACCAAGCATTATCTATAGATTAATTAATTCATATGTCTTGCATATAATATTTATCTCTGTTTTTCAAAAGTATAAAAGTATTTTTTTCTCATTAATATTTTTAGAAGAAATTGTGTGGCAGAGATCTCTGGTTTCCCAAAATCCATTCTACCATATTCCATAATACATACCAGACATATTACTCTCCAAAATAATTACAACATTTTCTAGCCTCCCTTGCAGCTAAATGTAACCAAATTCTGCTTACAATGGAATGTAAGCAGAAGTGTTGTGTCATACTTCTGAAAAGCTGATGTTTACAGAGATTACATAACTAACCCTTGGGTCACACAGCTAGTAACTGGTCAGGCCACAATTAGAACCTGTGTCATTCTAACTGAAATACTCAGATAAATGTAAAGGGAGAGAACATGCCCTTCGTCTTGTTTCCTGCTGGCTGAAATGAGGATGTGATCCTGGAGCTGAAGCAGTCATCTTGGATCCTGAGATAGAAGTGGCATCTTGAGGATGGCAGAGTCACAAGATCAAAGGAGCCTGGGTTCCTGATACGTTGGGAAGCCAGTATTGCCAGTTCTGAACTGCTTATAATTATATGAGAGAAATAAACTTTTGTGTTATTTAAATAGTGTTATCTTGGTTTTCCATTACTGGCAGCAGAGTCCTATTCTAATATAAAGTGCTTCCATAGTCATAGGCACTTTTTGCTTATTTCATTTTCTCAACCAGTGATCTAAAAATTACAGTGCTATTAAGTATGTCTGCAAAATATTTTAACCCTACGTCTTCAAATGAGAGAATAACATTTAGAATAAATCATTTGTTGTCAGGGACACATTGCCTTGTATACCTTTTTGTTTGTAAATTTTGCAATTTCTTAACAAAATTGTGAACTCCTGGAGGGCTAGTGTTGTGACTCAGTACATCTTAATATTCCCTATAGTTAATAGCACAATTCCCAGAATATGCTATTAGATGATTGATAAATTAGTGTAATTGCTT
Organism: Mesoplodon densirostris; assembly: GCF_025265405.1. NCBI lineage: Eukaryota > Metazoa > Chordata > Mammalia > Artiodactyla > Ziphiidae > Mesoplodon > Mesoplodon densirostris. The sequence continues at coordinate 57,895,148 of NC_082673.1, read as the reverse complement.
CACTTATCAATTTTTTTTTTTTTTTTTTTTTTTTTTGCGGTATGCGGGCCTCTCACTGTTGTGGCCTCCCCCGTTGCGGAGCACAGGCTCCGGACGCGCAGGCTCAGCGGCCATGGCTCACGGGCCCAGCCGCTCCACGGCATATGGGATCCTCCCAGACCGGGGCACGAACCCGTATCCCCTGCATCGGCAGGCGGACTCTCAACCACTTGCGCCACCAGGGAGGCCCCACTTATCAATTTTTTGCAAAGCTTCATTTGATATATATTCTATATTTTCTACTTTAGCATTTTTAAGTAACATTTTTTCTATTTTAGTGTCTTTATTAACTTTGGTCTTTGACAATTTTCTCAGGGAAAATATATACAAAAAAACTTACATATTCAGTTTTCTCATTAGTTCCTTTGGGGGTATATTTTTAATTACATAAGCAATGTATAAATACATTCCTGTAAATAATTCAAATAATAAAAGTGATGAAGTGAATGCTTCTCTTCATTACTTCCCTCAGTCCCATACTCTTTTTCATATTCCATAAAAATTGAAATATAAATGTCATAGCAAGAATAGTAGAGTTCAGACCGCTTTATGATACATTGAGATTTGATTATGTGTTAGGTATACATTGAGAAAAGTTTAAATTTTAGAGTGACCCCTAAAATTCTTTTTGACTTTAAAATAGAAAATAAATTAGTGTTAAAGACTTAAGTACTTGACTCTTTAAATTCAAAATGATATTTTTTTTATTGTGCCTTAAAAATTGAAATTATGCAGATAGATATGTCATGCTTCAAAATTAGTCTTTGTAGGGCTTCCCTGGTGGTGCCGTGGTTGAGAGTCCGCCTGCTGGTGCACGGGACACGGGTTCATGCCCCGGTCCGGGAAGATCCCACATGCCGCGGAGCGGCTAGGCCTGTGAGCCATGGCCGCTGAGCCTGCGCGTCCAGAGCCTGTGCTCCACAACGGGAGAGGCCACAACAGTGAGAGGCCCGCATACCGCAAAAAAAAAAAAAAAAAAAAAAAGGGCCTCCCTGGTGGCGCAAGTGGTTGAGGGTCCGCCTGCCGATGCAGGGGATACGGGTTCGTGCCCCGGTCTGGGAGGATCCCATATGCCGCGGAGCGGCTGGGCCCGTGAGCCATGGCCGCTGAGCCTGCGCGTCCGGAGCCTGCGCGTCCGGAGCCTGTGCTCCGCAACAGGGGAGGCCACAACAGTGAGAGGCCCGCATACCGCAAAAAAAAAAAAAAAAAAAAAAAGTCTTTGTAGAGTAAAAATTTTGTAGTATAATGATCTATTTTGTTGAAGGATTTCTGATATATGAAACTCACAGTTTCAACTTTAAAAGCAGATGCCATTTAAAAAAAGAGTTTTTTTTAAAAAACAGATGCTCTTTATTTATACCATAAAATTGAGACTGTAGTTTCAAGCAGTATTTTCTGTATTTTACTTGTTAAAAATAGTATTTATTTTTAGTTAATCTTTAGTCTGTTTAAATTCATATTCTGTTATTTGTATAGGGTGAATGAATTTATTATAAACGCAGAGCATTTCCCAAGCATGAGGATATTCTCATTATTCTAATGTAATATGCAAAAAAATCCATATGTTCCAGTCCTCATGAGCAAGACTGTCTAATTATATGAACATTAATGACCAATTGGTATTTGTCTTTTCAGATTGTAAATACGGCTGACTGCACATCAGTTGGTTGAATGAACTGTGAGGGCACACTCGGTTGACACGCTAGGTGGCGTTATGTGGAAGTGGTGGAGGGCAGGGGCAGGTGGATGGAGGTACCATCCTGCTTCCCTGCTCACTTTCTTCTAAGAGGGCGTAGAGCGAGGTGCGAGAAGTGTTTCCAGCAAGTCATTTAGAAACTGAGACTGGTCCTAGAGGTCCTTTGGAAAGTGTAGGCAGTTTGGAATCCTTCCATCTCTGTGGAGTCCAGTTCTGTGGTTGGAATCAAATTCTCTAATGCTTTTTGGAACTGCAGAAAGTGTGTTAGAAGTTCCATCAATATGATAGTCAGCAAGTATATTTTTAAGCAACAACTTGCACTTCTCATTTTTTATTTATTTATTTTTTTTTGCGGTACGCGGGCCTCTCACTGTTGTGGCCTCTCCCGTTGCGGAGCACAGGCTCCAGACACGCTGGCTCAGCGGCCACGGCTCATGGGCCCAGCTGCTCCGCGGCATGTGGGATCTTCCTGGACCAGGGCATGAACCCGTGTCCCCTGCATCGGCAGGTGGACTCTCAACCACTGTGCCACCAGAGAAGCCCTGCACTTCTCATTGTATTAGGCACTACTGGGGACACACACTGTCTGTCACTATTCCCAAAAGTTGTATACCTTCTGATTGGCGAGGTGGCCTTTAATGAGGACACACAGTTTATATTTAAGTGTGAATTTTGAGGTTTGAACCAAAAGCACATTTAGAGAAGCTTTCTATCTGTAGGTAAGGTGTGGCATGGGAGAAAAGGTGATAAAGAGTGTGAGATACTCTTTTAAATTAGGATATCAGATTGTGAGAACTTTTGTACAGGGAGAAAGCCTTAGGGTATTTCGCCAAATGAATTGACTGAAGCCAAGTAGGTATAATTAGACAGTGTGATTGGATAAAAAGGGAATTGAGAGCTTCCTTTACCTTCTCCAGGCCTTTGAGAATTTCCTCCAGGAGAGAGCGTGAGAACAGAAACCAAATGGAAAAGTACCGCTGGGTAGATGCTGATTGCAATATGTGATGATAACCCTTGGTATAAAAGGAGATCCATACTTTTGTTCTTCATTGCTTGAGCCACTCTTATTTTCTCCTTCCTTCATAAACTATATTCATAATACAATATACAATTTTGTGATCCCATGCGGATCTGATAAATGGACTTTTGGCTCTTAAGTTTCCAGAGTGCCTTGGATCTATGCAAGATATACTTTGAAGAAGCCACTTTGTGAAGTTTGTTTCCCCTTGTGTTCTCTTTTTGTTTTTCTTTTTTGGCAACATCTCTGCTTTTTATTTTATTGATGTTGCTTTATTAGAGTCTTTCTTAGGTTATCAATCTCTTTAGGTTTCATGTCCTCAGTATAATCATTCAAGCATTCACTCAACAAGAGTGTAAGCATCTATTATCTGAAACATTGGGATTTTTTTAATTGAAGTATAGTTTATTTACAATGACATGTCAGTTTCAGGAGTACAGCAAAGTGATTCAGTTGTACATATATATTCTTTTTCAGATTCTTTTAGCATTGGGAATTTTCAAAGTGAGTAAGAAACAGTCTTTTTCCTCCAGAAATTCACAGTCCAGAGAGTGAGATATCTAAACACACAATTATAGTCTGAAGTATTAAAAGTTATGATAGGAGAAACATATCATATGGGAAACATCACATTTCTTCTCTTCTTTTGGAGAAGAAAAAAGGATAGATGGGTAAATAAGAGGAGAAAAGATTTCCCAAGTAGAATAATCAGCATGCGCCAAGGTGCAGAACTATTAAAAAAATTGCTATGACTGGAGCATGGTAGTATGAGATGAGGCTAGACAGCTGGGCAGGAACCAAACTGCATTCATCATAAGCCATTTTTTTTGTGTTAGAAAAGGATGGGGGACTGGGAGACAGGTGGAACTCTTGTATTGATTGTAGTGTTGTTAGGAAGATTGATCTATACTGTAATGGTGATAAGGAGAGGTAGGAAGATGAGGTTTGGCATGTTATGGGCAGAAGGGTGAAGCAGAGGTCCCAGGGGTCTGACCATTAGTGCATGGGATCGCAGGGTAGTGGTCAGAAGGTTGTCAGATAACCAGGGACTGATTCTAGATGTGATGATAATGATTTGGGATCTGTCATTTAGTACACAGGAGGCTAAGAAGGCTGTCCATAGGTTCAGAGAAACATGATATTGTTTCCTTGTACAGAAGTCCCCCCATCCCAACATTTTTTTAATGAAAAAAGTTTAAAAATATAGGAGAGTTAAAAGAACTGTATGGTGAATACCTATATACCCATCACCAAGGTTTCACAGTTATTAGCATTTTGCTACATTTGCTTTTTCATGTTTCTGTCCTTCTGTCCATCACACCATTTGTCCATCAATCCATTTTATTTTTTTATGCATTTCAGAGTATAAGCTGCAGACACTGATATGATACAGATCACCCCTAAATATTTCAGCATTTTATATCATAAACTAGTGTTCAATATTAGTTTATGGTTCTTATGTTGAGGTAAAATTTATGCACAGGGAAATGGAAAACTTTTGAGTCCCATTTGACAAATTTTGACAAATGTATACACCTGTGTAATCCAAACCTCCATCAAATATAGAACATTTCCATAATCTTAGAAAGTCCTTCCATGCCTCCTTCCAGTTGATTCTTCCTCCATTCCCCAAAGACCACTGTCCTAGTTTTTCACCATTGGATTATAGATTCAAATTCATATAAATGGAATCATACAGTTAGTTTTCTTTTGGGTAAAATTACTTTTGCTCAGCATAATGTTTTTGAGATGCTCCATGTTGTTGCATGATTCTGGCATGTACATACTTTTTTATTGTGGTAAAATATACGTAAAATTAAACTTAACATTTTAACCATTTTTAAGTGTATGATTTCAGTGGCATTAAGCACATTCACATTGTGCAACCATCACCACTATCCATCTCTAGAACTTTTTCAACATCCCAAACTGAAACTCTGTACCCTTTAAACAATAACTTCCCATTACCCCTCCTTTAGCCTCCAGTTACCATTATTCTACTTTCTGTCTTTATGGATTTGCCTAGTCTAGGTAACTCATATAAGTGGATTAATACAATATTTGTCCTTCTGTGTATGGCTTATGTCATTTAGCCTGACATTTTCAAGGATCATCCATGTCATTGCATGTATCAGAATTTCATTCCTTTTTAAGGCTGAATAATATTCCATTTTATATATATATATATATATATATATATATATATATATATACATACCATATTTTGCTTATCCCTTCACACATCAGTGGACAATTGGGTTATTTCCACCTTTTGGCTGTTGTGAGTAATGGTGCTAGGAACACAGGTGTACAAATATCTGTATGAGACCCTGCTTTCAGTTCTTCTTATACCCAGAAGTAGATTGCTGGATTATATGGTAATTATATGTTTAACTTTTTGAGGAGTGGTGGCTGTACCATTTCACATTCCTGTCAGCAATGCACAAGGGTTCCAATTTCTCCACATTCTCACCAGCACTTGTTATTTTCATTTTTTAACAAAAATCGTAGCCATCCTAGTAGATGTGAAGTGATATCTTGTTGTGGTTTTGATTTGCATTCTTTTGTTGCTATTGTTGCTGAGTATCTTTTCATGTGCTTATTGACCATTTGTATATCTTCTTTGCAGAGATGTCTATTCAAGTCCTTTGCCCGTTAAAAAATTTGGGGTTTTTAATTTTTTTCTAGCTTAGTTCTTTATATATTCTGGATATTAAACCCTTATCAGCTATATGATTTGCAAATATTTTCTCACATTCTGTAGTTTGTCTTTTTACTTTCCAAGTAGAGTCCTTTGATTCAAAAGTTTTTAATTTTCATGAAGTCCCATTTATTTATTTATTTATTGCTCATGCTTTAGATGTCATATTTAAGAATCCATTGCCAAATCCAAGGTCATGAAGGTTTATCCTTATGTTTTCTTCTAAGTATTTTATAGTTTTAGCCCTTACGTTTAGGTCTTTGATCCATTTTGAGTTAACTTTTGTATATGGTATAAGGGAAAGGTCCAACTTCATTCTTTGGCATGTGGCTATCCAGTTTTCCTAGCGCCATTTGTTGAAAAGAATGTCCTTTCTCCACTGAATTGTCATGGCACCCTTGTTGAAAATTATTTGACCATATATGAGAGGATTTATTTCCGGACTCTTTTCTATTCCAGTGGTCTGTATGTCTGTCTTTATGCCAGTACCACTTTATTTTGATAACTGTAGTTTTGTAGTAAGTATTGAAATCAGGATATATGAATCCTTCAGTTTTTGTTCTTTTTCAATATTATTTTGGATGTTTGCAGTCCCTTGAAATTCATTGTGAATTTTAGGATGGGTTTTTCATTTCTGTAAAAAAAAAAAGGCATTGGGATTTTGATGGAGAGTGTATTAAATCTGTAGATTGCTTTGGGTAGTATTATCATCTTAGCAATATGGTCTTTCAGTCCATGAACATGGCATGTCTTTCCATTTATTTATATCTTCTCTAATTTCTTTCAGCAGTTTTTTAGTTCAGTGTACAAGTCTTTGCCTCCTTGATTGTTATTCTTTTCTCTGCTACTGAAATGAATTATTTTCTTAATTTCCTTTTTTGATGCACATAACTTTTTTAAAAAAATATTAATTAATTTATTTTTGGCTGCATCAGGTCTTAGTTGCAGCATGTGGGATCATTTCGTTTTGGCACATGGGCTCTTTGTTGTGGTGCACGGGGTCTTTGTTGCAGCACGCAGGCCTCTCTCTAGTTGTGGTGCATGGGCTTCTCTCTAGTTGTGGCATGTGGGCTCCAGAGGGTGTGGGCTCAGTAGTTGTGGCACATGGGCTCCAGACTGCTTGGGCTCTGTCGTGGCACGTGGGGCTCTCTAGTTGTGGTACACGGGCTTAGTTGCCCCTCAGCATGTGGGATCTTAATTCCCTGACCAGGGATCGAACCCACGTCCCCTGCATTGGAAGACAGATTCTTAACCACTGGATCACCAGGGCAGTCCCCTGAGGTTCATAACTTTTTAATATTAGGTTTTATGCTTGAGATGACTGTATGTAATTTCTAATCAAGACTTTCAGTGTTGATCTTTTAATATTCTTATATAGTCTCTCTTAGTGAGAAACTGTATCTCCTAATAGGTATTAACATTTTTTAGACTCTTTTACAACCATTAAAAACTGCAGGAGTTGAAATTAAATTTTAAATTTAACAGTACTCCCTCTTTTCATGACAAATATAATGTTAAAAATTCTTAGGAAAAACAAATTTAGAAGTCAATAAAATGTTTCAGTTATTTCAAAATAATGATGAAACTCCATACTGCAGTATATGCATATATTTTTCAAGTGATTGCCTTGTATCTAGCTGGTATACTACTACAAGGATCCATCAGTTGCCAGCAGACAGAAATACCTGTTGTATGTGAAGGCCAGATTTGGGGCCATCATCCCTCCAGGGTCTCCCCTCCCCCTTTCCTTCAAGCTGTTAACACCTTTTGGCTGTGAACTGTTTTCTTGGACATCTCAAACAGAAACTCTTCCAGCAGCTTCATAGTGCAGTGGTATGCTCTGCAGCTAGCTAATAAATCCATGTCCAGGGGCTTGAGCAGCTCTTTGGCTATGCTCAGTGTCTGGGTGTGGGATGTGGCTGATAAATCACAGACTCCAGGGAAAGGAGTTGGATCTGAGGAGCCCCAAACAAGTTTGCTCACAACCAGAGGTCACCATCCTGGGAGCACCAGCCATCCCTGACTGTGCCTGGTAGCCTTGAGGTCTGAAGAGGTCCACTTTCACTTGACCCATTGAATTCCATTGTCTGCACACCACCATGTGTCATGGCTATACCGGGTGGGAGGCTCTGGTCTAGTGACTGGCCTGTTTAGAAAGGAGAAAAGAAAGAATTTACATGCACTTTAGGAAGAAGAAGCAAAAATAGGTCCATCCTGATAGGCTTAGACCTTATTTCCAAAATTATACCTATCTCCTGATTGATGATAGCATTCCCAATCTAAAGTGTGTCAGTTTAGGATTCTGCACTGGAAATTAGATGAATGACTTTGGCTAAAGTGTGAATGGCTTAAAAGGAAGTTGGAACCTTGGATTATTTTTCTGGTTGTGCCATTAGCTAACTGATTACCTTTACTATGTTTTGCTTTCCAACGTCTCTTTCCTCATGCATTTCTCTCTTTACTCTGCATTATTGCTTCTCATGTGTATACTTCTAAATATAGAATTAGAAGTTATTTGAAATACAATTCAAATACCATTTTCCCCACTTGATTCTTTTCTGATTCCCCCTACCAAATAATATCTTTCCCTCCTTTGGGAGGAAACGTTTTATGTTGTAATTTTCTTATGGCATGTATTGTATTCTTTCTTGGACTATGGTTTTTGTCTGTATTTATCTCATTTCCTCTTCCTTGTTTAGAAGGTCTCTGTATCTTGCATCTTTTAGAGTTGTGAAGAAGTTGTAGTTTATCTCATTTGAGAGTCCAGCAAAATGATTTTTTAAGCAATAAAAATTTTTACCTATTATAATTAGCAAGCACATATAAACTATTTTGTTTAACCCTCTGTCAGGAAGAAATTTGAGAAGTTTGGACTAAAAATGGAAAAGCTGACTTCACTTTCACAGATGGCACACCTGTAATACATGAAAAAACAGGTTTCAAGAGTGCATTCAATTCTGAAAAAGTGTTCCTGCCTTCCATTGCATCATTCTGCAGAGAATCTGTGTTGAAAATTTTGCAGCCAGGTTCATGGAATGATGTAATGGAGGAATTGATTGTAACTCAGTTTTCTTCTTGATTATACCACTAACCATTACCAGTTTATTGGTTATTTGGAAGATATTAAACCTGAATATGGAGACTTAGTTCATTTTACTACAGCCAAGTGACTGGATTGTGGAAATGTATTGAGAGTAACTGAGCTGCTTCTCCAGATCAAGGCCTTAAAAATATTTTTTTAAACTGAAGGGATTGGAGAATAAAGGGTTTATCAGATCCTCATAGGTTCACAAGACTTTGTTACTGATGTGACAAGATATCCGAACACAGTGAACTAGAAACTGCAGTGGGAAAATATGCTCAATTATTTAGAGAGGTGCAGGACTTCCCACTAACGTGTGACAAGAGGATTGAGCAGATGGCACTTGAAGGCTACACTTATTTCCACTGTGGAACTAACTGCCCTGATATCATCAGAAACACTTATGTTTAATATTGGTAGAAATTAAGGTACAGTTTCAGAAAAGAAATACAGATCTTGATGTATTTGAATAATAACGTCCACGGTTGTAAGTGCAAACTGAGGATGTGACGGAACACCCAGGGAATGCCCTCTCGTGTGGTGCCTTAGGGGGACCTGAAGGAGCTGAGAGCACATTGCTTACCAAGGGTTAGGGCAGTGCTGCTGGAGTCAGGAGTGTGGACTGGTACCACCTGAGAACTCCTGTCCATCTATCCGGAGGTGAGTTCAGAAATTGAGAGTAAATGTTTAGAAACCTTACAATAATTTGACAGAGTATTGAATTTAATAATAAAAAAGTTGGGCTTGTATTATATATATTTTTATTCACTTTCTAATAATTCATTCTTATTGTATTTTACAAAAGTTATCTGTCTGAAATAGATTAGGGAGAAAACAAAACAAAACAGGTACTTCATCACAGATGGCTTGGAAAGCATTGATTAGAGTCTCTTAGAAGTGTGAGGCATCTGGAAATGAATATATGAATCTGAGGATTCTCTAGAAATTTCTGGCAATGTGACTGACCAAATTCTAGGTGACATTTAGGTCTATGTGTATTTATGAAATACGCATTTTGTTTTATAGCTAAAAATTAAAAACAAAATGACTGTTTTAGAAAAACTAACAGGGACTGTACTCCATTACCGTTACTAATTTAAAATATTCAACTTTCCCATCTGTGGATTTTTGATCATGAGCCCAGTAGTGTAAAATTTGGCCACCCTTATTGTAGTACAATGCCTTTACCTAGGAAATTTACCCAGGAAATCCTAAAAATATTTATTGAATTATTTATTAGTTTTCTAAATGAAAATTAAAGTATCTCTGAAAGGTGAAATTCGAAAGATGATTAGACTTTTAGCCTCCACCAAATGTTATCTGCCTTGTTCTGCTGTATTTGACCTTCGCCAATCAGAATTTTTTTGAGCATGTATTACTAAAGTACCACTATGAGGTTAGTATGTTTGTGAAATCCTGAGTTTTATATTGTTGTTGTTTTAATCAGCTGAGATTTTTAGTAAACTAAATCCTTAGTTGTTGTTCTAACCAGTTCAGATCTTTACTAAGTTCTTTGATATAAATCCTGTAAGTGATTGTTCATAACTCTATTCTGATACTGCAATTACTTAAAGAAATTACCCTGAAAATCTGTTTTCCAAAGTAGGTGTTAATGTACTATAATATCTTCCTTATACTTGCACACTATACTTCAACAAATTTTTAAAAGTTGGCCCGTATGAGAAGAAAATAATCAGCCATATGGAAATAATTGCATTGTGTCGTATTGTCAACTTTCATGTTAGATTTGTGAAACTGAAATATAATTATGAATAACAAAATAAACACACATACTATACAACAGGGTATGTGATGATGTGCTTTTGACACAATAGAAACAATTACTAATAAAATAAGGTGTTTTATTTGGAAGAGAGACTTTGTTATTGGCGGTGGCTTTCCAATTTTGCCAACTTTAAAAGTGACTATGTTGGTGGATGAGATAGTTATGGAAAAAAATGTATACAATCCTTATTCTTAGAACACATGCATTGTGAAAGTTTCTTCGTGCAAAAGTTACGCAAGACCCAGATTACTAAAACTGTCTCATTCTAAGGGGGAGGCAGTGGAATATTTTCTTCACTTAGTTTATCACTTCTTTTAGGCAATTCATGAAATTCTTCATTCTGAGTTTCATCTTAACCCCAAACACTGGTTCTGTCTTTATTGACTCTGCCTTTATTTTTATGAAATAAATATTTTTAATAAGTCCATGGGAAATTTGCTGTGTGCAGTATTTTGTATTTGTTGACGTTTCTTTAAGCATCGTGCTGTATTTCTCATGTGTTCTGTTTTCCAGCTAAGTACAGTGGCAAGGCCTTTTAAGAGGCTGCTCCATTCTATTTTCTTATTTCTTCCTTCCAGAGATTGTAACACTGTGTTCCATTTATAGTGAGGGTTCACTCTTGACTGACTAAAAACGATTTGAAGATCTACATTATAATCTGTTGGTATCAGAATTAGAGAATAATATTGGCATGTTTTAAGACATTTTAGTGTAAGCATAATATTGTTTCTGTATTTTTGCAGGAAGATTCTTTGGCGACAGATGATTTCCTTGTGGACTACTTTAATGAATTCCTAAGCCTTCCAGTGAGTGTATTATTATGTTCTGTGGAATATATTATCAAAGCAAATTATTGTAAACACTGGATTATCTTGTGAGACAAATTTATCAGGGATAATATTTTTTTAAATACTAATTAAAGCATTTAGATAAAGTTTTTGCCTTTTTATGGAGTTAATCATTTGGGTTTGAATCATATTTGGGAATTATTCTTATTGAAGAAGCTGGGTCAGTTATACTACAATAAAAGTAAATAAAAGAAAAAAGAAAAAAAACCCTGTAATTTTTCGAACAATCAAAAGCATTCTGTACAAAATCGGATACAGTTGTATTTGGGTATCATTTTACACTTTGAACTGAGGTAATAAGGAGAGAATATAAAAAAATTTAAGAAACTAAATTTCTTGCCTCTAGGCAATTATTGTCATCCTCTTGGACAGATATTAAAGTGGAATTTGTGTTTAAGGAAACTAGCGTTTTATATCGATAGTAAATAAGACTCGAGATGTTGGTGTAACATAGGTAGATGCCAAATAAGAGATTTTTGGTCTTAGCAGTGACTGGTAGAGTAAGTATTGAGGGATTTAGAAAAAGTGAAATGGGGATGCATTAAAAGCACTTATACTGTTGTATAGAAATAAAGTTCATCAGGAATGTCAGATGAAAGAAAGTTAGATAAGAAATGGTTTTTATTATTGTTATAGAAACTTTTTTCATTCAAATTCTTACTAGGCAAAATTTGAAATATAAAAAGTCACAAATAATTTTAAAGGGACTGGACACTAAAATGAGTAATCTCTTAAAGCCCAACCACTGAAAATGATTTTTGAAGGGAACATATTAGATGTATTTTTTTGTCTAGATTAGCTTTTGTGTATATGTATGTATCTATGCATGCATGTTTGTTGCGTTTCCTTTTTTCCAAAAAGAATTTGCGATTTCTCCTCCACCTGGCATGCTAGGTGTTGGAGACCATTATGGGGGTCAGGTTGAGACACCAAGCCACGCTCTCCCCTTCCAGCATCAGGCTTGAGCCACATTACAGGACACTCCTGGAGATTCTTTTGTGGTCTGACTCTTCAACTTTCGTTGTCTAATTGTATATTATAAAAAACCCAGCAGAGTCACAAAGTTGTCGGAATTTTGCTCTTCTGGATTATGTAGTCTTTCCTCTAGGCTCTGCGTTCTCCATTCTTCCTCCAAAAAAAGTACATTTTTGTGAAGTTTTAAAAAGAAAAATCTTTATATTGGGTCTAATATCAGTTTCTCAAGATTTACATTTCATTGTCTCAAGATTTATGATTATCTTGACTTTTACTTGCTTTAGAAAATAAATTCCCATGCCTAACTTTCTTTTTAAAAATATTTTTAAATTATAGAAGAAATATAACAATAGTATAGAAAATTAACTTCAAACATAAGAAAAACTCGGCTGAAGTCCTGCCATCCAGTTAGAATAGACGTGACCTTTTTTTGTACATTTGCTTCAAGGCTTTAGTTGAATGGACTGAATGTGGTTTCTGTTGAACTCTGTCTCTGCAATAATGCTTTTCATCCCTCCCCAGCAGTTTCGCCCCTTCATATGTCCCATGCAGCCCACCTGGGCCACTTCTCTCTCTTTTCTGTCTCTCCAAATTCTTCTCCTTTTACATTCTCTGTCTCTCTCTTTCTGTCTCTCTCTGTCTCTGTTTCTCTTCCTTTCGTTCCTTTGCATTTACATTTGGTACCACACAATCTGCTTATTAACTACCCATGCTTTATGCCATGAGATGGGAGGAGGAAAAATGTCACAGGTTTTCAAAAAGAATTTGGGGGCAGCGAGGAGAAGGAATAATGGATTCTAAACCAAGTTCCTAGCAAGATTCTGGAACAGATTAGTAATGAGAACTTAGCTAAGAATTAGAAGCCAGCATGGGTTTACTGAGAATTAGTGAGCCAAACTAATCTGTCTCTTTTTTTTTGGATAGTTATGAACTGGCACTTTAGGGAACAATAAATTTAATGTATTAGGATTTCAGTAAATAATAATAATGATAATAAATTGAACCATGTTACTTCCTGCTCAGAACTTTGTCTAGCGGCTTCTCATTACACTAAGAATAAAATCCAAAATCCTCTATGACCTGGCTCTTGCCATCTCTTGGTCTTTATTTCCTATGCCTCTTCCCCTTGTTAATTCTTTTCCAGCCTAACTGGAAAACTTGGCCTTCTTTATGTTTCTCAAACATGAATATGCCAGAGGTACTCAGGGCCTTTCAGCCTGGAGGGCTCTTCCCTGAGATATCTGTATCACTTTCTCTCTGATTTATATCACTTCTGTTCAGGAAGCCTTCCCTCCCAACCTTGTCTAAAACAATACACCAAACACACGCTCCACTTATGCTGCTGTATTTGTCTGCGAAGCCCTATCATGATCTGTGAAATTCGTTCTGAAATATTTGAAAGAGTTCACTAATCACAACTAGAAGGGGTAGACTCTTAACAGACGACAGATTGAAATCCAAATTCCTGAATATGGACTCTTTGCAACATGGCCTCAGTAGAGCCTTTCTAGCCTTGTCTTTAGCTTCGTACTTCTTATGTCACCCTGTGCGCTCTTTCCTGCTTCCCCCAATCACCCTCCCTCACCTTAACCACACGTGCTCTTCCTGTGCTCATCTCCCAGTGTAGTGGCTAGGAAAGGGGGGCAGGCAGAACTGTTTGCACTCAGCCCCTCCACTCATTACTCGTGATCTTAGACACGTTCCTTAATTACCTAAGTCTTCGATTCCTTTCTCTACCAAAACAATACAACTATCTTACAAGATTGTTATGAAACGAGGTAATGTACGTTAAGTGCCTGGCACAGAAGTAGTGCTTCTCTTTCCTTTCCCTCACTGACTAGCCCATCTTGTCATCCATTCCTGAAACATGAGGCGTGGTCACTCTTTAATTGGATTGATGGATCATTGTCATTCTAGAGAATAGTCTGTCCCATGCAAATCTGTCATTGGCTTTGACGTTTAAGAATTATTTTTTATCCGAGACTTGGATGAAACATTGCAAGTGAACCAGTGTTTTTCCAGCTTAAGGTCACTCAGCTAGTAAGTGACAGGGTCCACTCAGGTCCACATGGCTCAGAAACTTGTCTTACTGCACTGTAGTGACTGTAGAAATGGCAGCAGAGGGATAAACTAATAGTTTGGATAACAGAATCTGGTCTCATTTTTGTCATGGTAGTCTGAAATGGGCTAAAACAAACAAAGCTAATGTGTTTTTAGGGTGCATTAATAGAAATGTAGTTAAGATCAAGAAAAATATTAGTCTGGAGCATAGCAGGCGCTCAGTAAATGGTTTTTTGAATTAGATTGAATTGTCAGACCTCATTTGGAATATTGTGTTGCATTCTTAGTGCGGTATGTTAAGAGTTGCTCTGCCAAACCAGGCTCAATAAGACTCTGTTAATGGATGCTCTGGAAACCATGTCAGATGAGTGAGGGTTGAAAGAAAGACGAGTGGGTGTTGAACCTGGCTTGGGAATGGGTAGAAGTGTTGTAATGAAGCGCTCTTTCCAAGTAGTTGAAGCTCTGATTGAGGAAGAAGGGTTAACATATTCTGTGAAGCTAGAGGGCAGAACCAGGGCCAGCATTTATGAGGAAATTGACTTTCACTCACTATAAGAAACGTTTAAAGATTGTTTTCTAACCATAGAATGGGCTGGCTTGTGCAGGATCAAACTCCCTGTGATTGAAGATATTCACGTATAGGTAATCATTTGGGGCAGTATTTTATAGGGGATATATGTACTGGGTGGGAGATGAGACTTTTTCAGCCAAAGAAAATTTGATTAATTTCTTCTCCTCTAAGAGTGTCTTTCTTTTTTTTTTTTTTTTTTTTGCGGTACGCGGGCCTCTCACTGCCGTGGCCTCCCCCATTGCAGAGTACAGGCTCCGGACGCGCAGGCCCAGCGGCCATGGCCCACAGACCCAGCCGCTCCGTGGCATGTGGGATCCTCCCGGACCGGGGTACGAATCCGTGTCCCCTGCATCGGCAGGCGGACTCCCAACCACTGTGCCACCGGGGAAGCCCTAAGAGTGTCTTTCTTAATCTCAGGAGTTACACCGTAAATTTCCTGGGGCCAGGATAGGTCCCTTTCTTCTGTATCTCCCTAAAGTTCTTGAGGACGATTTTATTTTTATGTCTTCCATGTAAGATCCTTGAAATAAATAAATAAACCTTCTAATCTGCCTCCGCTTCTCTACCGCCTGCACCCTCCAAAAAAAAAGGCCCAACACCTAAGCCCGAGAGTGTAGACACATGTTATAACATTCTCTCTCAAAAAGAGCTCTTAAGTCATCTAGATTTCTGAGATTTCCTTCACATCTGTAGTGCAATGCCCAGGGTCCCATAACTGGATTGTGGCACAAATGGGCCTAGGAATCAGGCTTTCTGTCTCCTACACCATTTCTTTCCATGACACCATTACACCCTTGGGACACATTGTAAGATCCAGAAATTGATGGCTGGTAGCCTGCCTCCATGTTATTTTTTGATGAGGGGAATCCAGGACAGTTGCTGCTATTATAAATGATTATGGCACTTTCCAAATCCTAGCTTTCATAACTTCATTCCGTTTGTTCTGGTGCCAGGTTCACTTTCAGATATTGTTTTCATTTGGTGTCTGGGAGGTTTTTTTTTTCTGCTGTCAACTCTTTATGGACAAGTGTTTGCTTATTAAGTTTTCTTCTATGCTGTAGTGTGAAAACACTTTTTTTTTTCCTTTTGGTTTTGCTTTGTGTGTTTTATGCTCAGTGACTGTTGTGGGATTGAGAAGATGAGCCCACATACAGATTTAGGTTGGTCCTCTGTGGGTGGTTTAGAATGTTTGTGACATTTATGGTTTGCAGAAGCTGAAGGGGTGGCCTATTCTCTACCCTCCTTGCAAGGATAGGTATGTCATGTGTTTGCCAGACCATGCTTAGCTATGTGCCTTTGGAATTTTACCATAACTTCTCTTTTTGGAATGATTCTCCACACTTTTTTAAAATCTGTAAACTATTATAATTTCTTGCAGCTTTATGAAGGAGTTATACGTTAGATTGTTGGGTAAGGGGAGAGCGAGAGAGAAAGAGAGAGAGTATGGATTTGGGGAATGGGTGGGATGAAGTGGGGATGAAGGACTTGGGGCTTCCCCTGCCAAGACTTAAATACTCAGAGACTGATTTTTAAAGGTGTTGTTGGAGCCCTGGGTAGTACTGCTTAGTTCAGCATTTGTTCCTATGGGTGTTTTGATAAGCCTTGTAGCTCAAACATAAAGCACTCAAATTACCTAATGTAACTCATTTTTGAACTAAGGATATTTTCTATGCATTTTATGTGGCACATTATTCCTTCCATCCCACTGGTGAATATGTCCAGTAAATAGTTTATGGTTAAGCATCTAAAATGACAATAAAACTTAGATTAAAAGAAGTTGTTATTGGTAACTGACTTGTTATATTCAAGTTGTCAGATGTTTCTCATTCACTGACTAAGATGCATGTTTAAAATATAGCTTTGGAGCTCAATTAGTAGAGACAGAGTTGGAGCAGAGATGAACATGTATTAAATTAACCTAGTCATTAGTTTTTAATTTAAATACTGTTCAGCTAAATAATTTGGCACCCGGTAAGTTTCAGTGGTGCTGGGCTGGCAGTTAAAGCACATCACTAATTATTCACAGGTTTTTTTTTCCTCCTCTTTTCAAAGAAATGTGGAACCAGCAATTTATTGTGGTAAAAATATTTTCATGCACTTGCTTTTTCTGTGAAAATATTTTTCGCACATGGATGACTGGTACTACAAAGTTAGCTTTCACCACCTTCAGGTCAATTCGTTTTAGAACATTTGGAAAATGATACCCTTGAAATAAGAAAATTAAGTAAGGGAAAGGGCAGTCTGTAACAGCTTGCAGAGGATTGGGTTTGAGGCTCAAACTGAAGGTTTTTCCTATCATATGATGAAAAGCTGAGTGTTCTCTAAATCAGCCTACTCAGCTTTCTGAGGGGAGGTCTTCCTCCATCCTTCATTTCTACCTCCCCCACTTTACATGTCTTTTATTGTCACATACTAAACTAATTTGAGGAATTTTGTAGATAAGCCTAGAAACGGTAAAAACAAGAGGACATGACGTGTGAGAGAGATTCTTCTTTTTTTTTTTTTTAATTAATTTATTTAGGGCTGTGTTGGGTCTTCGTTTCTGTGCGAGGGCTTTCTCCAGTTGTGGCAAGTGGGGGCCACCCTTCATCACGGTGCGCGGGCCTCTCACTATCGCGGCCTCTCTTGTTGCGGAGCACAGGCTCCAGATGCGCAGGCTCAGCAGCTGTGGCTCACGGGCCTAGCTGCTCTGCGGCATGTGGGATCTTCCCAGACCAGGGCTCGAACCCGTGTCCCCTGCATTAGCAGGTAGATTCTCAACCACTGCGCCACCAGGGAAGCCCGAGAGAGATTCTTCTTAAGCAGACAACAGAACTTCGGAGAATAAAGCCCAGGGTTCTTTCTCCTATAGACCGTAGATGGTATAGACCATAGACGGCCAGCCCTTCCATGTATGTGAACACGCATGAAAGTCAGCATGAAGTAGGAAACAGAATGTGGGCTTTGAAGTTTGCTTAACCTGGATTCTGTCTCCCCCCAGTTAAAAACTCTGCAGTGGCTCCCCATCATTCTAAAGCAATGATTCTCAAACTTGAGCATGCGTCAGAATCACCTGAGGGCTTGTTAAACACAGACTACTGGGACCCACCCTCAGAGTTTCTGATGATGGGGTGAGGCCCAAGAATCTGCATTTCTAACAGGTTCCTAGGTGATGCTGATGCTGCTGGTCCAGGGACACCCTCTGAGAATCACTGATTTGAGAGAGTAAGTTGAGAGTTATGGCATAAATAGAAAGTCCTTGGTGTACTTGTCCTCTGCCTTTCTCTCCAGGCTTCCATCATGTTATTCTCCCCTCGAATATTAAGCTTCAGCAACGTCAAACTTCTTGCAGGTCCTCAAAAGCACCCTGTTGTCTGGTGCTCCTTGTCTATTGTTGGTGCATGTATCTCGATACACTTGCTATTTCTTTTGCTGAATTCCCTTCTCTCCCTCATCTGGCTGTTGAGACTGCCTGTTTATTCTTCCAGACTCAGGTTTCTCTATACAACTTCCTTAATTTCCTAAAGATAGTTAACAAATCCTTCTGTGCCGTCACTCCAGTCTGTATATACTTCTATTGTAGTTATTGTGGGTTAAAGTGGACTTGCCTCATACACGCGTTATTACTCAAAATGAATTATTCGTGCTCTGCAGAGTGAGCGAGCATGATTTAAAGAGTGAGGGTGACTGTTTACCAGTCCACAAACACACAGAGACCAGTCTGTGAACATCCTAGAGAGCGTGTGAGATGGAAGATGAGAATCTGCCACTCCCTCAGTGGCTCTTATCCCTCTTGCCTCTTAGTGTAGCCGTCTTCTTATGCTGAGGGTGATTCTCGTGGTAAACATACATAGTTTTGTATAACATGAGCTTTAAACACAAGACCACCACTTTATCTGGTCCCTAAATAAAGAAGTAGTGACACATTTCAATGTCAGAGGAAAAACTGACTGTGATAAACTTCTTGAAAGATAGAACAACACGATACTAAGTGTTTTCAAGGATTTCAAGGGATAGTTTTGACTAAATATGATTTCACCGTATGTGCTGACTGTAGGACCACTTTCCCTTTTCTCACATCTCAGTTCATGTCTTGGGATGTGAGCCCTGTTGATTTTCAAAATCAGAGGCTCATCTCTCACGCGCAGGTCTTTAAAGTTGGGATTCCTGATGTGGAGTTTGAACCCTTTGCTCCTCATGGAGAAGCTCTGGGTTTCGAGTTGCCTCGCAGGGTCACTGCACCGCGGTGGGGTTTATGGCAAGGTTGTGTCCCAGCTTCTCCTATCTGTGTGATGTGGTTTGCATCTTGTTTGCCCAGTGTGTAGTCATCACTCAGCCAGCATTTTGGCTTCTTTATGAGGAAATTGTTCCATATGTAGCTGTGGACTCAGTGTGTCCACTGGAGGAGACATATTCAGGATCTTCCTAAGATGCCATCTTACTGTCGGATGAGTCTTTATTAAAAAATATGTGTGTGTGTGTATATACATATATATATATATATATATATATGTATATACCCACATATACACACACAAACACATAATAGGTATTTATACATATACACATATATTTCTAACTCCAATTTTATAACATCCTGCCATTTATTAAATTTTAACTATAGTATATCTAGCAATCTGTTAGTAAAACTTGGAAGAATTGTTGCTCTCCCTAGCTGATCCAAGGGGAAGGGCTTAATGTCTTCCCCTTGCTGATCCAAGGGGAAGGGCTTAATGTCTTCTACTACCTGGCTAAATATATATAAATTAATCCACATGAGTATGCAGTTCTCTGAAGGAATCCTAAAATAAATTAATATTCTGAAAAAGGGACCTGATTCTGGATTTGGAGGGCAAAATGAGAAAAGACACAGCCAATCCACTATATACTTGCTATGGAGATAGAGGCCCCAAACATGTTAGTGATTTACCCAGAGTCGCAGAGCTACTTATTGGCAAGCTGGTATTCAAACTCAAGACTCCTGACTGTTGTATATTAACTGACTGACTTTAAATAAAAGTTGGCAGCATTTAGTAATTACTGAGAAAAGCTCAGAAATATTGTCTTTCACTCTCCCTCCTTTTTTTGGTCACAGTGAATGGAACGGTGTTGAAATATTCTTAAATGAAGAACACATTGTACTTAATTTTCTCCTTTTGGGCAAGGGAGACTTAGCTTTCATGCCTCCTGGGAATACAAGAGACAACAGGAGTGTTATTTCTTCTTACTTCACTCATTCTTCCCTAGGAATCCACCCCCTTCTAAGAGAATAACATTGCTTCATAGAGACCAGGTGTGTATTTCTTTCCAGTTCCAA
This sequence comes from Mesoplodon densirostris, assembly GCF_025265405.1. NCBI lineage: Eukaryota > Metazoa > Chordata > Mammalia > Artiodactyla > Ziphiidae > Mesoplodon > Mesoplodon densirostris. The sequence goes on along the minus strand of NC_082673.1, from coordinate 57,875,075 downwards.
AGAAGCACGGAGATAAGAGGTTTATGCAAAAGGAATTTCTGCCATGATATATCCTGACACTTAGCTCATGGCATAAGTACATTTGGAAAAGAAGGATTCAGTGGGTTCCCTTACCTGTAGTCAAGAGATTTCTAAGCTTCTAAAAGGAAAGAGGTAATGATTAAGAATACAAAACTTTGTGTAAGTATATATGCATACATGTAAGTATCAGGTCTTCTTGGAGACAGTGAGTTTCTGGTTTTTAAAATTGTGAGACGTATTTCCACAATTTTATTTTGCAGACCTTTTCAGAGGCAATTAGATTTAATGTGGACTATGGAGTTTTTGAAGTAGTTAACAATGCTCCACAACTTCTGGAAAAGCAACTGAAAAAGACTCTCTTAAACCAGCAACCTCGAAATCCCATCTATGATGTTGTAAGAAAAGGAAAGAGTGGTGTTAAACCTGTTCAAGTGAATGCCCCTTATGAAGATGAGACCATTAATGTCAACTACAATATCATGGTAAGAAAGTATATTTGAGTTTATATCTTGCTAGGTAGATAAAGCATTAAGTGAGATTAACATCAGGTTCCTTGGGCTTCCCTTTCTGAAATGTAACTGTATCTATTAAATTTTATTGTACTTGCACAAAGTATTTGTTAGTTACTGTATCATCTTATTCATATCAAATGGCCAGTTTAGTCTAGCAGTTTGTTGATATTTGATTATCAGTATGAGCAGATTCATGTAGTTTACTTTGAATATTTAGAAAATAAGTTTAATTTGGGGCACTATAAATATATGTATGCTTTACAGTTTAGATGCATTCTAGAAAGTGTGGGTATACAGGCATGCCTTGGAGATATTGCATGTTTGGCTCCAGACCACCACAACAAAGTGAATATCATGATAAAGCAAGTCATACAATTATTTTGGTTTCCCAGTGCATATAAAAATTATGTTTACACTACACTGTAGTCTATTAAGTGTACCATGGCATTGTGTCTTAAAAAACAATGTACATACCTTAATTTAAAAAATACTTTACCGCTAAAAAACACTAACCATCATCTGAGCCTTCAGCAAGTCATAGTAGTAACATCAAAGATAACTGATCACAGATCACCATAACAAATGTAATAATAATGAAAATGTTTGAAATATTGCAAGAATTACCAAAATGTGACACAGAAACATGAAGTGAGCAAATACTGTGGGAAGAATGGTGCTGATAGACTCGCCTGCCACAGGGATGCCACTAACCTTCCGTTTGTAAAAAACAAAGTATCCGTGAGGCACAATAAAGCAAAGCACAAAAAAACAAGTTATGCCTGTGCAGTGAATTTATTTCATTTGAGTTCTATCCTATCAAGCATTTGGGAATTGAGATTTCTGTCTTTTAATTATATTAGTTTCAGGTGTGCAACACAGTGATTTGATATTTTTATACATTGTGAAATGAAAACCACAGTAAGTCTAGTTACCATCTGTCACTATACAAAGTTATTACAATATTATTAAGTATGTTCCCTATGCTATACTTTGCATCCCTGAGATTTATTTTATAATTGGAAGTTTGTACCGCTTAATTCCCTTTACTTATTTTGCCCATTCCCCCTCCCCCAGAGGTGGAATTGTTGGATCATATGGTAGTTCTAGTTTTAATTCTTTGAGGAAACTCCATCCTATTTTCCATAGTGGTTGTACCAATTTACAGTACGTGAGAGTTCCTTTTACTCCACATCCTCGCCAACACTTTATTTGTTGTCTTTTTTGATAATAGCCGTTCTGACAGGTGTGAGGTGGTATCTCATTGTGGTTTTGATTTGCATTTCCCATCCAGTTAGTGATCTTGAGCATCTTTTCATGTGCCTGTTGGACATCTGTATGTGCCTGTATGTCTTCTCTGGAAAAATGTCTGTTAAGGTCCTTAGCCAATTTTTTAAATTGGATTGTTTTTTTTTGTTGTTGAGTTGTATGAGTTCTTCATATAATTTGGATATTAATCCCTTATCAGATGTATCATTTGCAGATATCTTCTCTCATTCAGTAAGTGGCCTTTTTGCTTTGTTGATGGTTTCTTTTGCTGTGCAAAACTTTTTAGTTTGATGTAGTCCCATTTGTTTACTTTTGCTTTTGCTGCCGTTGCCTGAGGTGACAGATCCAAAAAAAAAAAAATATTGCTAAGACCAGTTTCAGAGAGCATATTGCCTATGTTTTCTTTTAGGAGTTTTATGCTTTTGGGTCTTACATTTAAGTCCTTAATCCATTTTGAGTTTATTTTTGTATATGGTGTAAGAAAGTGGTCTGGTTTTATTCTTTTGCATAGTTGTCCAGTTTTCTCAACACCATTTATTGAAGAGACTGTCTTTCCCCATGGTATAGTCTTGCCTCCTTTGTCATGGATTAATTGACCACATAAGTATGGGTTTATTTCTGGGCTCCGTATTCCATTCCATTGATCTATATGTTTGTTCTTGTGACAATGCCATCCTGTTTTGATTACTGTAGCTTTGTAGTATAGTTTGAAACCAGGGAACGTAATACCTCCTGCTTTGTTCTTTTTTTTAAATTAATTTATTTTATTATTTTATTTTATTTATTTTTTCTGGCTGCATTGGGTCTTCATTGCTGCGCACAGGTTTTTCTCTGGTTGCGGCGAGTGGGGGCTATTCTTCATTGTGGTTCATGGGCTTCTCATTCTGGTGGCTTCTCTTGTTGCGGAGCATGGGCTCTAGGCACGCGACCTTCAGTAGTTGTGGCTCGCGGGCTCTAGAGCGCAGGCTCAGTAGTTGTGGCACACAGGCTTAATTGCTCCGTGGCATGCGGGATCTTCCCGGACCAGGGATCGAACCTGTGTCCCCTGCACTGACAGGCGGATTCTCAACCACTGCACCACCAGGGAAGCCCTGTTCTTCTTTCTTAAGATTGCTTTGGATATTTGGGATCTTTTGTGGTTTCATACAAATTATAGAATTATTCTAGTTCTGGGGAAAATGCCATGGGTGTTTTGCTAGGGATTACTCTGAATCTATAGAATGCTTTGGGTAGTATGTACATGTTAACAATATTAATTCTTCCCATCCACAGGCATGGTATATCTTTCCATTTATTTGTTCATCTTTAATTTCTTTCATCAATATCTTATAGTTTTCAGAGTACAGGTCTTTCACCTGCTTAGTTAAATTTATTCCTATGTATTTTATTCTTTTTGATGCAGTTGTAAATGTGATTGTTTTCTTAATTTTTTCTTTCTGGTAGTTCATTATTGGAGTATAGAAATGCAACATATTTCTGTATATTAATTTTGTACCCTGCAACTTTACTGAATTTATTTGTTCTAATAATTTTTGGCAGAGTCTTTAGGGTATTCTATATATAGTATCATGTCATCTGCAAATAGTGACCATTTTACATCTTTTTTTCCAGTTTGGATGTCTTTTATTTCTTTTTCTTATCTGGTTGGTGTTGCTAGGAGTTCCAATATTATGTTGAATAAAAGTGGCAAGAGTGGGTATCCTTGTCTTGTTCCTGATTTTAGAGGAAGAATTTTCACCATTGAGTATGATGTTAGCTGTGGGTTTGTCACATGGCCTTTATTATGTTAAGGTATGTTCCCTCTGTGCCCACTTTTTTGAGAGTTTTTTTTTTCATCATAAATGGATGTTGAATTTTGTCAAATGCTTTTTCTGCATCTATTGAGATGATCATATGATTTTTATTCATTTGTTAATATGGTATATCACATTGATTTGTTGATATTGAACCATCCTTGCATCCCTGGGATAAATCCCAGTTGATCTGATTTATGATTCTTTTTTTTTAAAATTTATTTATTTATTTATTTATTTATGGCTGTGTTGGGTCTTCGTTTCTGTGCAAGGGCTTTCTCTGGTTGCGGCGAGTGGGGGCCACTCTTCATCGCGGTGCGCGGGCCTCTCACTATCGTGGCCTCTCTTGTTGCGGAGCACAGGCTCCAGACGCGCAGGCTCAGTAATTGTGGCTCACGGGCCTAGTTGCTCCGTGGCATGTGGGATCTTCCCAGACCAGGGCGCGAACCCGCGTCCCCTTCATTGGCAGGCAGACTCCCAACCACTGCGCCACCAGGGAAGCCCCTATGATTCTTTTAATGTGTTATTGAATTCACCCTCTGTGTTTTATTGGGGATTTTTGCATCTTTGTTCATCAGGTATATTGGCCTGTAATTTTCTTTTTCTTTTCTTTTTCTTTTTTTTGTAGTGTCGTTGATTTTGGTATCAGGGTAATGCTGGCCTTGTTGGATGAGTTTGGAAGTGTTCCTTCCTCTTCAATTTTTTGGAATAGTTTGAGAAGGATAGGTGTTAACTCTTTTTAAAATGTTTGGTAGAATTCCCCTGTGAAGGCTTCTGGTCTTTGACTTCTGTTTGTTGGGAGGTGTTTTTTTTTTAATTATTACTAATTCAATTTTATTATTGGTAATTTGTCTATTAAGATTTTCTATTTCTTCATGATTGAGTCTTAGAAGATTGTATATTTTTAGGAATTTATCCGTCTCTTCTAGGTTGTCCAGTTTATTGACAAATAATTGTTTGTACTAGTCTCTTATGATGCTTTGTATTTCTGTGATATTTCTTGTAACTTCCCTTTCATTTCTGATTTTATTTACTTGGGATCTCTCTTATTTCTTGATGAGTCTGGGTAAAGGTTTATCAATTTTGTTTATCTTTTCAAAGAACTAGCTTTTCATTGATCTTTTTTTTTTAAGTCTCTACTTCATGTATTCCTGCTCTGATATTTATTATTTTCTTCCTTGTACTAACTTTGGACTTCATTTTTCTTCTTTTTCTAGTTCCTTTAGCTGTAAAGATACATTGCTTATTTGAGACTTCTCTTATTTCTTGAGGAAGGCCTGTATCACCATGAACTTCCCTCTTAGAACTGCTTTTGCTATGTCCCATAGACTTTGGAAAGTTGTGTTTTCATTTTCATTTGTTTCAAGGTATTTTTAATTTCCTCTTTGATGTCTTCACTGATCCACTGGTGGTTTAGTAGCATGTTATTTGGCCCTTCCATGTTTGTGTCTTTTCCAGTTTTCTTCTTGTACTTGATGTCTAGTTTCATACCATTGTGGTCAGAAAAGATGATTGATATGATTTCAGTCTTCTTAAATTTACTGAGACTTGTTTTGTGGCCTAACATGTGAGCTATCCTGAGTAATGTTCCATGTGTACTTGAAAAAAAATGTGTATTATGAAATTTTGGGGTGGAATGTTCTGTATCTGTCTATTAGGTGTATCAGGTCTGCTGTGTCATTTAAAGCCAATGTTTTCTTACTGATTTTCTGTCTGGATGATCTGTCTGTTGATGTATGTTGGGCACTAAATTCCTCTACTATTATTGTGTTACTGTCTATTTCTCCTTTTGTGTGTGTTAATATTTGCTTTATATACTTAGATGCTTCTATGTTGGTGCTTAAATATTTATGAATGTTATATCCTTTTCTTGGATTGACCTTTTTATAATTATGTAATGCCTTCCTTTGTCTTTTGTTGCAGTGTTTGTTTTAAAGTCTATTTTAGGCATGTGCAGTCAGTAAGAGGTGGGTGGAGGATGCACGAGATGTGCATGGCTGTGTTTCGCCGGCCCAGAAGGGGAACTGCATGCTTGAGGTGACCAGGGGCTGAGCATTTCAGATCTGCTTGGTAAACCTGGTGCACCACCATGCTGGCCACAAGACTTGTGTCTCCAGACACTACCTTCCAGGGTTTTCCACCAAGGTTTCACCAAGGCCTCCCCTGTTGTGAAGAATTCCATCACAAAGAATCAGTGGCTCTTAACACCCAGCAGGGAATATGCCACCAAGACAAGAATTAGAATTCAGCATGGGAAAACTAGCCAAGAACTCAAGGAGACAGCTTTGGAACAATCATTGGAAAAAATATTTTAGATTGATCAGATGGAAAGATGGTTTATTGCTGCAGTTGGTCTTGGAGCTTTGTGCTACTATGGCTTGGGAGTGCCAATGTCTAATGAGGTTGGAGCTATTGAAAAAGCTATAATTTGGCCTCAGTATGTGAAGGATAGAATTCATTCCACCTATATGTATTTAGCCAGAAGTATTGGCATAACAGCTTTGTCTGCCCTGGCTGTGAGCAGAACTTCTGCTCTCATGAACTTCATGATGAGAGGCTGTTGGGTGACAACTGGTGCAACCTTTGCATGCATGATTGAAGCTGGAATGCTGGTAAGGAGCCCAGGCCCAAAGCATCTTGCTTGGTTACTACATTCTAGTGTGATGGGTGCAGTGGTGGCTCTTCTTATGATATTAGGGGGGCCTCTTCTTGTCAGAGCTGTATGGTACATGGCTGGCATTGTGGGAGGCCTCTCCACCATGGCCATGTGTGTGCCCAGTGAGAAGTTTTTGAACAAGGGAGCACCCCTGGGTGTAGGCCTGGGTGTCGTCTTTGTGTCCTCACTAGGATCTGTGTTTCTTCCACCTACCACTGTGGCTGGTGCCACTCTGTACTCAGTGGCAATTTATGGTGGATTAGTTCTTTTCAGCACATTTCTCCTGTATGATACACAGAAAGTAATCAAGCATGCAGAAGTAGTACCAGTGTATGGAGTTAAAAAATATGATCCTATCAGTTTGATGTTGGGAATCTACATGGACATTTTAAATATATTTATGCAAGTTGCCAGTATTCTAGCAACTGGAGGCAACAGAAAGAAGTGAAGTGACTCAGCTTCTAACTTCCTTAATACATCACATATCTGGCTTGTCTAATAGGGGCAGATATTCTTTAAATAGTTTGTACAAGCAGCTTTCATGGAAGTTTAGAAGATAAGAACTTGTCAACATGTTTCAAGTGTTCCAGTAATGTGATACTTCAGGTCTGCTTTTTCTCCTGGAGAATAAATTCAGTAGTTCTCTTCCAGATAGCACACACATTTTCAATTCTCATGTTTGAGTAATTCTAAAATGTTCTAATGAATGTGAAAACCAAGTTTTGTGTTGCAGGAATTTAAGTATTTTATCTATTATTAAATTTATTTGGTTAAGTGAAATTTAGCAAACTTGTGTACCTGCATTTTTCATTTGGAATGTGGAATATTAACAAGTAATGTCATAAGCGATATAGGGGTTTGGTAAAGATACCAGAGAGAAGTAAAGGGACACCTGCAGTCTTTCTTTGAATACTTAGAACTTAACAGTCATGTAATTGTGGTGAGCCAGTGAAGGGGTCTGGATGTTTGGAAACAAGTCATGGCTGTACATCTGCTGAACTTGTCATAAGTGTTGAGCAGAAAACAAAGGCATAGGTGATTCTCCAGTCTCTCCTTACAGTATAGATGTGATCCTTTTGAACCTACCTCCTAGAGAAATGGAAATAAAAACAAAAATAAACAAATGGGACCTAATGAAACTTAAAAGCTTTTGCACAGCAAAGGAAACCATAAACAAGACCAAAAGACAACCCTCAGAATGGGAGAAAATATTTGCAAATGAAGCAACTGACAAAGGATTAATCCCCAAAATTTATAAGCAGCTCAATAACAAAAAACCAAACAACCCAATCCAAAAATGGGCAGAAGACCTAAATAGACATTTCTCCAAAGAAGACATACAGACTGCCAACAAACACATGAAAGAATGCTCAACACCATTAATCATTAGAGAAATGCAAATCAAAACTACAGTGAGATATCATCTCACACCAGTCAGAATGGCCATCATCAAAAAATCTACAAACAATAAATGCTGGAGAGGGTGTGGAGAAAAGGGAACACTCTTGCACTGTTGGTGGGAATGTAAATTGATACAACCACTATGGAGAACAGTATGGAGGTTCCTTAAAAAACTACAAATAGAACTACCATATGACCCAACAATCCCACTACTGGGCATATACCCTGAGAAAACCAGAATTCAAAAAGAGTCATGTACCAAAATGTTCATTGCAGCTCTATTTACAATAGCCCAAAATGGAAACAACCTAAGTGTCCATCATCGGATGAATGGATAAAGAAGATGTGGCATATATATACAATGGAATATTACTCAGCCATAAAAAGAAATGAAATTGAGCTATTTGTAATGAGGTGGATAGACCTAGAGTCTGTCATACAGAGTGAAGTAAGTCAGAAGGAGAAAGACAAATACCGTATGCTAACACATATATATGGAATTTAAGAAAAAAATGTCATGAAGAACCTAGGGGTAAAACAGGAATAAAGACACAGACCTACTAGAGAATGGACTTGAGGATATGGGGAGGGGGAAGGGTAAGCTGTGACAAAGCAAGAGAGAGACATGGACATATATACACTACCAAACGTAAGGTAGGTAGCTAGTGGGAAGCAGCCACATAGCACAGGGAGATCATATCGGTACTTTGTGACCGCCTGGAGGGGTGGGATAGGGAGGGTCAGGGGGAGGGAGACGTAAGAGGGAAGGGATATGGCAACAGATGTATATGTATAACTGATTCACTTTGCTATAAAGCAGAAACTAACACACTATTGTGAAGCAATTATACTCAAAGTAAAAAAAAAAAACTTTTATGGTCTAAAGAAAGTGAAAAGACAACCCACAGAATGGGAGAAAATATTTGCCAATCATATATCTGATAAGGACTGTGTATCTAGGCTGTGTAAAGAGCTCTTATAACTCAACAATAAAAGGACTACCCAATTTAAAAATGGTCAAAGGATCTGAATAGATATTTCTCCAAAGAAGATGTAAAAATGACCAATACACATATGAAAAGGTGCTCAACATCTTTAGTCATAAGAGAAGTGCATTCAAAATTGGGAGGTGAGGTGGAGGAGTTGGAATGAGTGGAGAGTGATTGCTAATGGGTATGGGTTTTTTGGAGAGGGTGATGAAAATGTTCTAAATTTGTGGTGATGGTTTCTGAATATACTAAAATCATTGGCTTATACTTTAAATGGATGGGTTGTGTAAAACGTAAGCTATATTTCAAAGCTGTTATTAAAAAAAAGTGTTCGCACATACACACATCACACTGAACTTTTTCTACTCACCTATTATGATGTACAAAACAAACAACAAACAAATATTGACAATACAAAATGCTAGCCAGGATGTAGAGCATCTAGAACTCTTAAATGTTAATGCAAATTACATTTGGGAAAACAGTTTGGCAGTTCTTCCTAAGTTAAACACATACCATACTACCTATCTGTCTTATTCCTATATACTAGCCCAAGAGAAATAGACAGTTATGTTCACATAAAAACCTGTATGTGAATGTCTCTAGTTGTTTTATTATAATCACCAAAAGCTAGAAACAACCCAAATTTCCTTACTGGGAATGGATAAATAAAATGTGGTTCATCAGTACAGTGGAGTACTACTCAGCAATGAAGAGGAATGGACTAGTGATCCATGGAAGAACATAGATAAGTCTCACATGCATTATGCTAAATGAAAGAAGCCAGAGTCAAAGGCTACATACTGTATTGATTCCATTTATATGACATTCTGGGAAAGGCAAAACTATATAGAGAACCTGTCAGTGGTTGCCAGGGCCTGGGGTTAGAGGGGGTCATTGACTGCAAAGTGTCATGAGGAAGTTTGGAGCTGTTGGAACTATTCTACATCTTGATTGTAGTCATGGTTACATGACTGTATGTAATTGTCAAAACTTGTAGCACTGTGTACTAAAAAGGATGGATTTTACTCTATGTAATTTATACTTCAGTAAATGACTAGACAGAAAATCTAGTCCATTGGCAGATAGCCATGCTTTATTTAGTTGCTCGTACATCTAAATATAATTTTTATTAATCTAATCCTGGTGACAGTTTAAAGAGCTTGTGTATGGCTAATTGGAAGTAGTTCTAGAATGATTTACCGACAGCCAGTTTCCCCTAACCTTTTGATTATCTGTTTTTCTTTATTAACATTTTTTTTTAGTTTTAAGGATTAAATAATTTTATTTTAGGTAAATTATTTTTGTGTTTCTTATAGTATTTATTAATTTATCCTTCTATGGTTGGCAGGGTTGTTTTTTATCTTTTTGGTCTTTATATTTTAGTTACTTAAAAACACCTTGAAAGGATTTTTTAGCAGTTTGATTAAAGACTTTCCTTCAATTTTGATTTTATTTTTTTATACTTTTCACTTAATTTTTAGATCAAATAGATGCAAAACATACAAAAAGGAAAGAGTTATAGGTGAACTGTTCATTTGGTAAATATTATGCAAACTGATTTTGTATGAACTGACTAGTTCCACGGCCTTGTAGAATTCTTCAAGTGTTTATGTCGATAATTATGTGCGGTCTGGTGTCTCTCTGTGATACATTGAATACATTGCTCATGAGAATTCAGGACTCCTGTGTGGTTGGTTGTCAATGTGTAGCATATGTGGAATCCTTCTTATTCAAGATCCAAATGTCCTTCAGATCTCACTGATAAGCAGTGAGACAGTCAACAAGATGCTAGTGTTCAGGTGCTGGCTGTTTCCAAAGTTTCTTCTATTCTTTCAGTACCCAGAAGATAGTCTTCAGTGAAGGCAAGTGGGTGTTTTTGGCTAAACAGGAGGAAACCATTGTTTGCTCAGTTTTCCAGTCCTGGGGAGCCTAATGACTTGGTGCCACGTGTCAACATTGCTGAGCACAGGTGCACCCCCAAGAACATTAGCTTCTCAGATGGTGGCAGCACTGCTGTGTGAGCCTGCGATTTCCTCGAAGGAGATAGCAGTGGTCTGCGTTGACTCTGACATTAATATCACAGCAAAATTTTTGCTTTAGTAGACAGTCAATGGAAGCCACATAGTGCAGACACATTTGCCTCACTGAAATGTGTACTTTATTGGTTGTTTTACTTATTATTAGCATTTGTTTAGTGTCCAAGGTACTGGCATTGATTAGAATTCTGGAAAAAGTGAATATAAGACAAAATAGAAACAATAGTGTATAAATGTCTTAGGATGAATAGCAACTTAGTAACTCTTCTGTAAATTCATGTGGCCCTCACAACCTCAAGATAAAATCTAAACTCCATAATGTTATTTAAAAGACTACTCATAATCAGGGCCCTGCCTACTTCTCCAGCCTTCCTCCCTCCATCTCTCAAATCTTACCCTGTGATCTGTTAAACTAAACTTATCTTTATTTCTTTCCTGCTTCCCTCTTCAACCTAGCTAATCATGCTTCCAGTCAATTATAATTTTTAAAAAATTTTATTGGAGTATAGTTGATTAACAATGTTGTGTTAGTTTCAGGTGTACAGCAAAGTGATTCAGTTATACATACACAAGTATTCTTTTTCAAATTCTTTGCTCATATAGGTCATTACAGAGTATTGAGTAGAGTTCCCTGTGCTATACAGTAGGTCCTTATTAGTCATCTATTTTATATATAATAGTAGTGTGTATATGTCAATCCCAATCTCTCAGTTTATCCTTTCCCCCTCCCCCCATAACCATAAAACTGTTTCTACATCTATGACTCTATTTCTGTTTTTTAAATAAGTTCATTTGTACCATTTTTTTAGATTCCACATATAAGTGATATCATATGATATTTGTCCTTCTCTGTCTGACTGTCATATGACAATCTTTAGGTCCATACATGTGGCTGCAAATGGCATTGTTTCATTCTTTTTTAATGGCTGAGTAATATTCCATTGCATATATGTACCACATCTTCTTTATCTCTTCTTCAGCCAATGGACATTTAGGTTGCTTCCAGTCCTGGATATTGTAAATAATGCCGCAGTGAACATTGGGATGCATGTATCTTTTTGAATTATGGTCTTCTCAGGGTTTATGCCCAGGAGTGGGATTGCTGGATGGCATGGTAGCTCTATTTTTAGTTTGTTAAGGAAACTCCATACTGTTCTCCATAGTGACTGTACCAGTTTGCATTCCCACCAACAGTGTAGAAGGGTTCCCTTTTCTCCACACCCTCCCCAGCATTTACTGTTTGTAGATGTTTTGTTGATGGCTATTCTGACCAGTGTGAGGTGATACCTCACTGTAGTTTTGATTTGCATTTCTCTGATAATTAGTGATGTTCAGCATCTTTTCATGTGCCTTTTTGGCCATCTGTATATCTTCTTTGGAGAAATTTCTGTTTAGATGTCCTCCCCATTTTTTGACTGGGATGTTTGTTTTTTGTTATTGAGCTGCATGAGCTGTTTGTATATTTTGGAGGTTAATGCCGTGTTGGTCACTTAGGTTTGCAAATATTTTCTCCCACTCTGTTGGTTGTCTTTTTGTCTCATTTATGGTTTTCTTTGCTGTGCAAATGCTTTTAAGTTTTATTACATCCATTTGTTTATTTTTGTTTTTATTTTCATTACTCTAGAAGGTGGATCCAAAAAGATATTTCTGCAATTTATGTCAGAGAGTGTTCTATGTTTTCCTCTAAGAGTTTTATAGTATCGGCCTTACATTTAGGTCTTTAATCCATTTTGAGTTTATTTTTGTGTATGGTGTTAGGGAGTGTTCTAATTTCATCCTTTTACATGTGGCTGTCCAGTTTTCCCAGCACCACTTATTGAAGAACTGTCTTTTCTCCTTTGTGTATTCTTGCCTCCTTTGTCATAGATTTGTTGGCCATAGGTGTATGGGTTTATCTATGGACTTTCTATCCTGTTCCATTGATCTATATTTCAGTTTTTGTGCCAGTACCATACTGTTTTGATTACTGTAGCTTTATAGTATAGTCTGAAGTCAGGGAGCTTGATTTCTCCAGCTCCTTTTTTCTTTCTCAAGATTGCTGTGGCTCTTTGGGGTCTTTCGTATTTCCATATAAATTTAAAAATTTTTTGTTCTAGTTCTGTGAAAAATGCCATTGGTAGATTCATAGGGATTGCATTGAATCTGTAGATTGCTTTGGGTAGTATAGTCATTTTGATAATATTGATTCTTCCAATCCAAGAAAATGGTATATCTCTCCATCTGTTTGTGTCATCTTTGATTTCTTTCATCAGTGTCTTATAGTCTTCTGAGTCTTTTACCTCCTTAGGTAGGTTTATTCCTAGGTATTTTATTTTTTTTGTTGCAGTGGTGAACGGGGGATTGTTTGCTTAATTTCTCTTTCTGATCTTTCATTGTAAGTTTACAGGAACGCAAGAGATTTCTGCACATTAATTTTGTAACCTGAAACTTTACCAAATTCATTGATGAGCTCTAGTTGTTTTCTGGTAGCATCTTTAGGATTTTCTATGTATAGCATCATGTCATCTGCAAACAGTGATGGTTTTACTTCTTTTTGAATTTAGATTCCTTTAATTTCTTATTCTTCTCTGATTGCCATGGCCAGGACTTCCAAAACTATGTTGAGTAAAAGTGGTGAGAGTGGACATCCTTGTCTTGTTCCTGATCTTAGAGGAGATGGTTTCAGTTTTTCACCATTGAGAATGATGTTTGCTGTGGGTTTGTTATATATGGCCCTTATTATGTTGAGGTAGGTTCTCTCTATGCCCACTTTCTGGAGAGTTTTTGTCATAAATGGGTGTTGAATTTTGTCAAAAGCTTTTTCTGAATCTATTGAGATGCTCGTATGGTTTTTATTCTTCAGTTTGTTAATGTGGTATATCACATTGATTGATTTGTGTATATTGAAGAATCCTTGCATCCCTGGGATAAATTCCACTTGATCATGGTGTATGATCCTTTTAATGTGTTGTTGGATTCTGTTTGCTAGTATTTTGTTGAGGATTTTTGTGTCAATGTTCATCAGTGATATTGGCCTGTAATCTTCTCTTATTGTCGTATCTTTGTTTGGTTTTGGTATCAGGGTGATGGTGGCCTCATGGATGACCTTGGGAGTGTTCCCTCATCTGCAGTTTTTTGGAAGAGTTTCAGAAGGATAGGTGTTAACTCTTCTCTAAATGTTTGATAGAATTCCCCTGTGAAGACATCTAGTTCTGGACCTCTGTGTGTTGGATGTTTTTAAATTACAGTTTCAATTTCAGTACTTGCGATTGGTCTGTTCATATTTTCTGTTTCCTCCTGGTTCAGTCTTGGAGGGTTGTACCTTTCTAAGAATTTGTCCATTTCCTCTAGGCTGTCCATTTTATTGGCATATAGTTGCTTGTAGTAGACTCTTATGATCCTTTGTATTTCTGTGATGTCAGTTATAACTTCTCCTTGTTCATTTCTAATTTTATTGATTTGAGCCATCTTCCTTTTTTTTTTTTTTTTTGATGAGTTTGGCTAAAGGTTTATCAACTTGTTTATCTTTTCAAAGAACCAGCTTGTAGTTTCATTGATCTTATCTATTGTTTTCTTGGTCTCTATTTCATTTATTTCTGCTCTGATCTTTATGATTTCTTTCCTTCTGCTAACTTTGGGTTTTATTTGTTCTCTTTCTCTAGTTGCTTTAGGTGTAAGGTTAGACCTTTTTTTTTTTTTTTTTGAGGTTTTCCTTGTTTCTTGAGGTAGGCTTGTATAGCTATACACTGCCCTCTTAGAACTGCTTTTGCTGCATCCCATAGGTTTTGGATCATTGTGTTTTCATTGTCATTTGTCTCTAGGTATTTTTTATTTCTTTGGTGTCCATTGGTTGTTTAATAACATATTATTTAGTCTCTACATGTTTGTGTTTTTTACAGTTTTATTTCCTGTAACTGATTTCTAATCCCATAATGTTCAGTTTCCATTTGCATGGAATACCTTTTTCCATCCCCTCACTTTCAGTCTGTTTGTGTCCCTAGATCTGAAATGGGTTTCTTGTAGACAGCATATATATGGGTCTTGTTTTTAGCCAGTCTGTATCTTTTGTTTGGAACATTTAATCCTTTTACATTTAAGGTAATTATTGATATGTATGTTCCGAATGACATTTTCTTAATTGTTTTGGATTTGTTTTTGTAGGTCTTTTTTCTTCCCTTCCTCTTTTGTTCTCTTCTCTTGTGATTTGATGACTATCTTTGGTATTGTGTTTGGGTTGCCTTTTCTTTTTTGGTTGTGTATCTATTGCAGTTTTGGGGTTTGCTGTTCCCATGAGGTTTTGATACAGCAGTCTATTTAGGTACAAGGTTGTTTTAAGTTGCTGGTCTCTTTCCCACCTAGAGAAGTTCCTTTAGCATTTGTTGTAAAGCTTGTTTGGTGGTGCTGAATTCTCTTAGCTTTTGCTTGTCTGTAAAGCTTTTGTTTTTTCTGTTGAATCTGAAAGAGAACCTTGCTGGGTAGAGTATTCTTTGTTGTAGGTTTTTCCCTTTCATCGCTTGAAATATATTGTGCCATTCCCTTCTGACCTGCAGAGTTTCTGGCTTAAAAATCAGCTGATAACCTCATGGAGATTCCCTTGTATGTTATTTGTTACTTTTTCCTTGTTGCTCTTAATATTTTTTCTTTGTCTTTAATTTTTGTCAGTTTCATTAGTATGTGTCTCGGCATTTTCTTCCTCGGGTTTATCCTGTATGGGACTCTCTGCACTTTCTGGACTTGAGTGTTTCCTTTCTCATGTTAGGGAAATTTTTGGCTATAATATCTTCAAAAATTTCCTCAGGTCCTTTTTCTTTCTCTTCTCCTTCTGGGACCCTATAAAATGAATGTTGGTGCGTTTAATGTTGCCCCAGAGGTCTCTGAGACTGTCCTCATTTCTTTTCATTCTTTTTTCTTTATTCTGTTTTGTGGCAGTGATTTCCACCACTCTGTGTTCCAGCTCACTTATTCGTTCCTTTGCCTCAGTTACTCTGCTACTGATCCCTTGTAGTGTGCTTTGTCATTTTAGTTATTGTGTTGTTCATCTGTTTGTTCTTTATATCTTCTAGCTCCTTGTTAAACTTTTCTTGTGTCTTCTTGATCTGTGCTTCCATTCTTTTTCTGAGATCTTGGATCATCTTTACTATCATTACTGTGAATTCTTTTTCAGGTAGATTGCCTATCTCCTCTTCATTTAGTTGTTCTTATGTGGCTTTATCTTGTTCCTTTTTGGGCAACATATTTATCTGTCATCTAATTTTGTTGAACTTTCTGTGTTTGTGGTCTCCTTTCCACAGGCTGCAGGACCATAGTTCTTATTGCTTCTGGTGTCTGCCCCCTGGTGGGTGAGGTTGGTCCAGAGGCTTATGCAGGCTTCCTGGTGGGAGGGACTGGTGCTTGCCCTCTGGTGAGTGGAGCTGGGCCTTGTCCATCCGATGAGCAGGGTTGTGACAAGGGGTGTGTTTTGAGGTAGCTATGAGCTCAGTATGACTTTAGGCAGCCTGTGTGCTGATGGGTGGGGCTGTGCTCCTGTCCTGCTGGTTGTTTGGTCTGAAGCATTCCAGCTCTGCAGCCTGTAGGCTGTTGGGTGTGGCCAGGTCTTAGTGCAAAGTGGGGACCTACAGGAGAGCTCACACTGATCAGTATTCTCTGGTGCCCACAAAGCCCCACCTCCACCACCAGTGTCCCTGCCCCGACACTGAGCTACAGCCAACCCCCACCTCCCCAGGAAACCCTCTCAGACCCTAGTTAGGTGTAGCTGTGATTCCTATGGAGGTATTGCTCTGTGCTCTGTCCCAGCACACACGAGGTCTTGTGTGCACCCTCCAAGGGTAGAGTGTCTGTTTCTTCCAGCCCTTCCAGTGGAACTCCTGCACTCAGGGGTTCTTCCTCCTAATGCCCGACCCTGAGACTGTCTTGAAGGGCTATTTTTATGTGGGAATGTCCCTGTGTAGTCTCTGTGTGTTTAATATTTTTTGGTGCAAGGGCTGTTTTTAGTATGGATGTCTGCTACCTGTTTCCTCAGTGTATGCTGGCCGTTATCCCCTTGATAGGAGGTGTGACTGATGTTGTGGTGACCTAAGCCTGCACTGGATATTGAGCGGAGCCTCCTCTTTGCTCTGTGGTCGTTAACTCCCTGTCAGGGGCAGGGTCTGCTCCCTAGTTGTTGTAGTAGAGGCCCTCAGATCTTTTTCTGAGCTGTGTTTCTAATCTGCGGTATGCAGTAGGTGAGATTGGAGCACTCCCACTGGGAGAGAAGCCACTGAGTTTTCCTCCTCTGGAGCTGTTCACCTGTGAGTGAACTCTGTTGTGTCACTTTTCACTCATTGTGTTGGCTCACAAATTGCACTGTTGTTCGAACTGCTCTCAGCACCCCCTTAACTGTGGGTATGCCGGCAATTGGCCCTGGCGTCTCTCAGGCGTTGTTTTCACCAGGCCACCAGTGCAGATCCACCGAAGTCATATCCCAGGACTGCAGTAGTTGTGTACCTGGACCCACTGTGGTAGCTGTGGAGGCAGCTCAGATTCTGGCCTGGTCCAATCCCCGTGTGTACGTGCCCACAAAGCCCACAGCTGCTAAAGCTAGACCCATCTCAGCTACGGGAGCACTCATCCATTTGGACGTTCCTCAGTTGCTGAGTTTACAATGCCGACAGCGGGGGTGTAAATCCGTGGTCCCTGCAGCCTGAAGGAGAGATTTCATCTCTTCTTCCTGAGTTGCACTGCCCCTGGGGCTCAGCTGTGGTTTCAGCCCCACCTCTGTATGTGTTCCTCCCACTGGCATCTGCTCTTCAGGCTGTCCCAGAGCACATGCACCCACCCAGGTGGGCGGGGGTGGAGGCGGTGACAGGTGGGGCATGCAAGCCTGCTCAGGCAGGTGACCATCCTAGTGCCCCCGGAGGCAGGGGCCAGTGCATGGGGAAGGGGGCTGCAATGGTGGCCTCACCCCTTGCGTGCCACTCAACAATGGCACTCCGCTTCTGTGGTGGCCTGGGCTTCTTCCATGAACGTTCCCAATTGTGGAGCTCTTTACTCCCGTCCCTTCAGGCTGTCCCTTCACAGCCAGCAGCTGTCCCCTCCCTGAGTCCACTCTCCAGACCCCATGTCCAGCATGCAACCTCGCTCCGCAGCAGCAGACACAGGACTCGGTCTGGGGAGCTCAGGGCTGCGGCACGGACCATCTGGACCATCCGTGTAGGTCTTACTCTGTCCTGTCTGCCACATACTGGTTGCTGCCCTCTCCTCTGAGCCCCTGAAGCTCCCTCTCTGTCCCAGCTGGTCTCCCCACCGGTGAGGGGGCTTCCCTGAGTGTGGGAACCTCTCTTCTCCTTGAGCTCCCGTGCAGGGGTGCAGGTCCTGTCCTGTTTCCTCTTCTTTTTTTCTTTCTTAAGTCCTACCCGTTTGCGTAGGAATTTTTCTTGCCCTTTTAGGTGTCCAAGGTCCTCTGCTAGTGTTCAGCAGGTGCTCTGTGAGAATTGTTCTATTTGTAGATGTATCCTTGATGTACTTGTGGGGAGAGGCGAACTCCACATCCTCCTATTCCTCCATCTTGACTCTGTCCTCCCGCACCCCCAGTCATGTTCTGTGGGAAACCTTTGCTGGTTTTCATGCCCATGTGGCCTCCCACAGAATCCTGAACTTCTGGTGCTTACAGCACTCTGTTATTATTGCTTATTGAATTATCTTCAAACTCCTTAAAGGAAGGGCCTTCTCTTTCTTGTTAACCTTGGTATCCTCAATGATTATTCCTGGTGATGTTAAATATTTAACACAATTTCCTAAAATTGGAAGGACAAAGGCTTGCAGTCACTCTAGCAGTCTTACCAAGTTTTCTGGTTAGTTCTTTTTCTGTTTGTGATTATTTTTCACCCATTTTATGACTGTGAAAATACTGAGACTGAATTTTTTGTCACTCTTTCTCTTTCAGTAAGTTACTTAAGTTTTCTGGATTCAGCTTGTTAATCTGTAAAACATAGATAATAGTTGATATAGGGTTGTTGAGAGAATTGAAGAAGTACTTGTGACTCAGGGTTCTTACTCTCTCCCGTCCAAATAGAAGGTACAGGCAGGGCTCCCTGTAAGAGCTAGAGGTAATATTGCTCTAGTGATTAGGCCATCATTGTCCTGAATGGTGAATTTCTTTGACACACTTTTTCTTTTTCACTTGTCCTCTAATAGTGTCTCAATCGTGAACAAGGTATTCACTGGGTCAAAAAAGAAAGACTTCCAGCATTTCTGGAAAGTGATTGCTACTTTGAATACAGGTATTGTAATCCCATCAATATACATATTTTTAAATGATTTTTTTCACCAAAAATAATTTTTCTGTACTTTCTTAATAAAATTTTATACCTTTAAACTCATTTGAGTTTATATTCCACTTGCTATATAGTATAAGATAGAGCATTGGTAAAAATCACTTAACTTTTGCAAAGAGATTTTGTAGAAACAGTACCTAATAAATGTATTTCAATTCTGCTTCTTTGATCATTATATTTAAAATTTTTTTCTACTTCTGTAAAGGTATTTATGTTCAGGGTGTTAAAAAATGAATATGAGTGTCATAAAAAAGACAGAATGTTGTAGTGCAGGGCCATGTTTTTCTTTTATGCTCCCTGACTTCTAAAGTTTAAGTACCTAAACATTCTGAAGTTTTACTAAAATTTGACTTTTGCTTAGAACAAATGTTTTTTTAAATAAATAAAAATTGCAACAGAATAATTATTAATTAGTAATTCTATGAATAAGCCATTAATTTTAGCAGATCCTGAGAGAAACATCCTGCAGAGTTAGGACGGGAGATTGATTCGAATACATAAAACAAAATTTTAGGTTTTTTTCTGAATTCTACCATATTTGAAACTTATTTCTAGTTTGTATGATTTCTGAAATGCAGGTTAGCCAAATTGGTTTCACAAGTAAGATGGAGTGAATCAGGCATGAATATCACATTAGGTGCAGATTTTTCTCCCTGGGTCCTGAAAAAACCAACCAGTCCACCACCTCCTCCTGTTGAAGAAGATGATGTTATAATTATGAAAAAGTTCTACATTTCTCTTGGCGAGGTAAAAGTGTGAGTGTTTCTTTGTGTCTTGGCACTTCAGTGAAACTTCTCAGTTTAGGGATATGAATTCCATTTGTACCACTTGAATAGGAAAATGATTTCAAATACTTCTAAAGTAGATTTAGCAAATATTCTTTTGGATTTATGCTGACTTATTTGCCCTACACTCTTCCACCTGAAATGTAATTAGAATTATTATCCTCATGTGTACAAAGGAAAAATGCAAAATTGAAGAACATCCCCAATGTCACCTGGGAAGCAAGGGTTTCATTGTTCATTCCAAATTTTTTATTATTTGGAATCTGTAATTTTTGTACAAAACAACAATAAATTGGGCCTTCTCTTCCCTATTGTCAAGATTATTCTTCAGTAATAAAATGCATGATTGTTTAGCTGTTATCAGATAAATTTGCCCTTCACACTTGGAGAATGTTGGGTGGTATGGGTATGTTTGAAGAGATCTAACCTAGAATCATGTCCTTTTGGGGAATTACAGTTTAGTGAAAACTGTTGTTTGATCTTTGCCTCTGCCAGGGTGGAAAAATTTTCCTTCTTTGGCTGGTCTATTAAAAAAAAATGACATAAGACAGGGTAACAGGAAAAAACAAATGTAATTTAGTATGTACGGGAGCCCTATAAGAATATAAGACCCAAGAGCAAGTTGGGCAGTTGAGGCATATATGCCATCCTGAGCTAAGGAATGGAGTAGGGGCCTGGGGCTTCAAAGTGGAGGAGGGTAATTCACAGGACTCTAAGAAGACCAGATGTTTGGTAATTAGATGTTTACCTGCCATATAGATAGGTCGGTCATTCAGATAAAAGTTATCTCTGGTGCTGGCTGTCTCTGAGCCAGGCCCCCTATGTAAATTCTTTTAGGTAGTTAAAGGAGAGGTAAGTGTTTTTCTTGAGTCTGCTGGGTCGTGATCTCCTTCAGCTCACAATAATCCATAATGCCATGGCATATTTTGGGGTCACGTATTCTGCTTCTCTTTAGCTTCTAATTATCAGATCGTCTCTCTGGGAAGACATTTCTAATACACAGTTCTTTACAAAACCAGGAATTGCAAATATGTTACCCATGTGTTGCTATTCTCCTAGTTTGCATTTATGACAGAGATTGCTAATCAATTATGGCAATTTTCCTGCTGAGCTAGGACTTGGCTCCAAATTCTTTTTCAACACAGCATTCTAGGCAGGCACTTCCAAGTGATCAAAGATGTCATACAAGAGGAAAACTATTTGCCATCTCTGTTGGAATGAATATCCATATCCTATCTTGTTTGAACATTTTTTTCATGTGTAAGCTCCTACTTAATTTTGTAGTTTGACAGTTCTATCAGCAATATTTGGCAAAAATGTTAGAAAATTATGCCAGTCCCATTATTTCCTCTGAATAATGCTCAGGGATGTACTGAAGACACATTTTTCTTTTCTCTTATATTTATTTTTAGGTATTTATTTTTTATCTTAACCCATATGTTATAATAATGTTAGGGATGTCAAAAATATACTGATAGTAGGGGTCAATAAACATACAAAGGAAAGAATCAATCTAGGGGAATAAATTCTGATTCCTTACAGGTAAATTTAATCAAATATAAGGGAATAAAAATCCAAGCTAGTTTACTTTTACTATTTTCTGTGATGGAAAAAGCTCATTTCTGTCGACTTGAGCAATACTTGAACTGTATATTTTTTTAATAGCCTTTAAACTTTGAGGATTCAGTTTTCTCTGGGCCCTTAAATCACTAAACCATGACTATAGATAGGGATTAATCCATATGATAATTGGTAATACTTCTTTGAGTCTTCAGTTATACCATCTAAACACAAACAATTGACCCATCTTTTAAGAGTACAAAGTAGAGTAGTTAACTGCTTTTATGTCTGGCTAACTACTTCTTTCTCCCCTATCTTCTACTCTCTCATCTTTTCTGTGCAGTTGAAATAGCAAGGACTCTTGTATATTGGTCTCTCTCTATTCCTTGAAAGTTCCTTAATTATTCTGGTCTTCTCTCAGTGCTTAGGATACTACTTGTAATAGAGTAGTCGTTCAATAAATATGTTGAATGAACATGTAATTAGTAATAAATGACTTGGTTTTAGAGGGAGGAAAAGAGGAAACAAAAGGCAATTAGATTCAAAGCTTTTATCTACCAAGGAAACCTTACTTCTAAGAGGGGCAGTGAGTACACCAATGGCACCTGATATTTCTTTCTCTTGCTTTTAGTCTTATTGTGTGGCCTGACTTACCCTGCTAATTCTGCATAATAGTTGGAACAATTCTATTCCATTTGAGCTTTGCCTCCTCTGTGAGTGTTCCTTAGGCTAAGGGCCAACCAGGTTGGAGAAAGGAGAAATGAGAGTAATGCTGGACACTCCCTTTTCTGCTTCTGTTGAACAAGCTGGATTATCCTAGAAGAGTAGGTTAGGGCATGACTAAAAGCAGGAAGAAGAATCTTCCCAGGAAATCTGAGATGGAGTTTCTTAGGACTGGGGTTCTAGAAGTTGTGTGTCAGGTTGAGAATTGGGTCAGCTGGCTCAGGAGTACACAAAAGAAAGGAAACATTGAAGGCTCCATCCAGGGGCAGGCGAGTCAGGAATCAGCCTTCAGGAAGCATCCAATCCAAGCGAAGTTGTGAAAACTGAATCTAAGGTAAAGGGGAAGTTGAGCATGGAGAGGTTTCCAGTGCTACTGAGAGTTATGTTTTTGTCCTATTAGGGAGGAGTTGTTAAAAACACTGAGCCAGGCCAGACAGAATTGGGGGCATGAAATAACTGGGAAAGTTGTGAATGGGAGTAGCTGGCAAAAGATGCATCCAAAGACTGATGAGCCGTGGTGACTGCCAAGTTAAAGTTAGATGGTATGAGTTTGTAGTGAATCCAGGAAGTAGGATTGCATGCTTCTGGTGGAAGAGTGAAGAATTTGATGGGTAGTGAGCTCATTTCTTTCCTTTGATCATCTAATATGAAAATAATCTGAATTGAAATTTCCTTACCATTATTCTCAGCTAATGAGTTTTTCTGTGTACAACATTCTTTTCTTTCACGGCATAATTTTTCCTTTACATATTGCACTATGCAAATGAATATTATCATAATTACTTGTCCAGATTCATGACTGGAATACTGCTAATCTTATGTTAAACAAATGTGCTCCTTTCTTCCTAGGCCTCCTATACTCAAACAAAAGATTGGTTTGCATTAGCAAAACAAAGTCAGCAAACAGTATCAACCTTTTCATTACCTTCTTGTGTATTCCACAACAAAATTGGATCACCAGTTATTTCATCTGTTTCTGGTAAGCAGAAAAGGACAAGAATGACCTCAGAACTCCTTTTTACATCTTTTGTTGTTATTCTAAACTTACAGTACAACACTTACTGGGTGGGAGAAAAAATTATCTCCCCTGCAACACCACTTTCTACTGTTTTTCAAGAGACAACCTGATATAGTAAAAAGAGGATGGGTTTAGAACCCAACTCTGATACTTATTAGTTTGTGACTTCTGCAAATTATTCCACTTCTGGGAGCTTTGCTTTTGTCATCTGTAAGATTAAACTAATGATGCATACATACTGAATGTATAGAAAATGCTTAGTGCTTCGTACCTAATGTACAGTCAATAAATATTTGTCTTGTCGTTATTTCCTGTCACAGTTTACAAATTCTTATTATTAAGCCTTTGAAATGAAGTGGGTGCAACCTTTCTCTTCTCCCCAAAGTAAATAGTGATTTATGGAACTTGAGTTTTCCTTCTGTTTTGAAGTTCAGACTGTTTCTCACCTTGAAAAGCAGATAATTTCTACTGTGGGGAACTTTTGTGGGTGATACAAACTTTTCATAAATAAAGGGAACCTTCCAGAAATGGGAGTAATTAAATATGATATTTCTAGAGGGAAAAAATATCTTGCAATGTGATTCAGGGGGGGAACTCAGCAATTCACTAACAATTCTTACATAATTCCTTTGAAAAGTATAAGCAACCTCTGGAGGTGATAAGTCTGGATTCTCTAGGATTGAACCCAAATCTAGGTAAAGGGGAAAATCATCTTCCTAATTGGAAATTGCTGAATTTATAGATTTCTTACTATTTTCCCCAAATAGTAAAATAGAAAATTGGAGAGTGACGTTAGTAAGCAGGAAGAGAAAGGATAGCAGGAAGGCAGTGAGCAGAAGTGCCAGGCTTGCACTTTACCTCCAAGTCTGTGGGGTTGAGTGTATACCCAGTATCCTTTCACAGGTTTATAAAAGTCTAATCTCAATTTTGGGGAAGTTTAGTATATTTATTTTCAATTAAAATTGTAATGAAACATTTCCAGTTCATTGAGACTTGAAATCTATTACTGAGAAAACTGAGAGTGGGACACATGGATCGGGGTTTTCCTGATCCACGGCTTCGCAAGGGGTAGATTTGCCATGTGAAATAAAGCACTGATGTCAGATGTTTCACTGATTTCTGAAAGACAGAAGAATAGGGGCTAGACTATATCTTTAGAAAAAGTGTAAAAGCAATCCATTTGTATTTGTAAGTCTTCACAAGGGCCTTATGCAATTTTGTAATTTTAATGATAGGTTGTAAGTATAGTAGTAATTGAATCTTTCTGATAAAATAGTGAATTTTTTTACTTGTTAGTATGACTCCAGTTCTGGTCTGTTCATCTATCATCTCATCACCTATGGCAGCTAATTTTATTTTACCATACAACATGAAATATTAAGGTACATACAGTTGTTTGATGTACACATTCTAATTCTTTAATAGATTTGGCCTTTGTATGTTGACATTTTCAGCCTGGAATATTATATTTTAAAAGTGTATAATGTCTTTTTGAAGATACTCTTTATTAAGGATATCAAATATTTAATTCATCTGCCACCAATATCCCCTTTCATGTCCAGGGAAGACATGGCTAATCCCTGTTGGCAGTTTTTTCCTCTACTGATCCCAGATGTAGCCTTAGACTCCTCATGATACTGGTACCTGCAGTCACTACCGATGATAAACCCATTTGCCATCCTAGCTCTATAACATCTAGTTAATAATTAAAAGAAAACTTTTACATTTATATCTGATCTAATAGCCTTTTATGATTTAATACAGAGGGTTTTATCTTTGATGATGGAGTTCACCCCAGGACGAAAAAGAGCCCATCTACAACCACTAGGTTAATTTCCGAATTTGAAGAAGATGGGTCTGTATCTCTGCAAGACACTCCTTCTCAAGCTCTTCTGAGGACATACCTTGAAAAGCAACAGGATGTTGATGAAAGCCTGACATTGCATTTCTCAACATGTGAAGAATTTTTAAGATCTTATATAAACTTTATTTTGAGAGTGGCAATTCATCAAATTCTCGGAGCACCACTTAGAGAAAGCCCAGATTATATAAATTTCAGAAATGTAACAGAAGTGGTATTTGATGAGTGTTTGGGGACTACCTCTGGCAAGAATGTTTTGCTGAGTGAAACACTAAAGGAAAAGTCAGAAGACATGTTAGCACAAGCAGTTTCAAAAACTGAGAGTGTTGGACTAGAAAGCAGGGCTAATTGGTGTATTTCTCACAAAACTTATGACATTGGCAATAGAAGGGAGTTCGAAAGATTTAAGAAATTTATAAAAGGTACATTAGGGGAGAGATATTGGTGGCTGTGGATGGATATTGAGAGGTTAAAAGTTCTTAAGGATCCTGGAAGACATCAAAGGTATTTCTACTTTTTTATTTTTCAATAGTTTTAAAACCAAATTATAGAATATTAGTTTGGGTCATCTAAGCACCGGCAGAAAGCCTGAAATAAATATTTAAATGTAATTTATACTTTTAGAGGAATGAATAATAATAATATTTATTTTATTATAATAATATTGATTTACATAAAAGATACCTTATGCCAGTGTAAGGGGCTGGCTGTTCCGAACAGCCTGCTCAGTTAACAAATTCTATGGTCTTTAGTCAGATGCCACTTAGACATTCATATCTGAATGTGATAGCTGCTAGATATGATGCTGGATATCCTCTAGAGAGCCTCTTAAAAGTCTGATGGGGCACAGGTCTTTGGCTGCTCCATATGTTTTAGGTCACTATAAGTCTTAAGAACCTTAAGAGGACCCTGTTTTAGGAAAGTCCTTATCTTGTGTTTGCCTGATCTGCTCTGAACTCTGAAGCAGATCAACTATAGTAGACTGCAGTTCCCATTAAAGGTTTGACTGAGTAAGTACCAGTGACTGGATTATTCCAGTTATATCAGTGGCATTCAGGTCATAATGATCCTAACGTCATTGTTGTACACAGTTATAAGAGCAGGGATTACCAAATGGTCGATTACGAAGCATGACCTGATTGATCCCAGGGTAGAAGGCCACTACCACTTGCCAAGACATGTTAGGGAAGGGATATGCAAGCAACCTACATAGATTCTTCAGAATTAATACTGCATTAGTTCCTATTGTTGCTGTAATAAATTACCACAAACTAAGTGGCTTAAATCAACATGAATTAATTCTCTTACAGTTAAAAGGTTAGAAATCTAAAATGAGTATGCAGGGCTGCATTCCTTCTGAACACTCTAGGGGAAAATCCATTTCCTTGCCTTTTCCAGCTTCTGAGGCCACCTACTTTCCCGGGCTTATGCCCCCTTCCTCCATCTCCAAAGCCGGCAGCAGGACATCTTTTCTCCTCTCTGACTGCTGCTTCTATCCTCACTTCTTTTCTCTATGACTATTACCCTCCTGCCTCCATCTTAGAAGGACTGTTAAGATTACATTAGCACCAACTAGATAAGCCAGGATGATCTCCTCAAAACCCTAATCACATCTGCAGAGTCCCTTCTGTCATGTAAGGTAACATTCTTAGGTTCTGGAGATTAGGATATGGACATCTTTGTACGGCCGTTGTTCAGCCTACCAAAAATACCCTTCCCATTCCCATATCTGTGAGAAATATTTTTATCTCCCTGTAACTCACTTTTGGTTTTAAGATAGTTCATTACTTGCCTGAAACATATTGGAAGTGAAAATATTTGGCTAGTTGAATATCGTGTCAAGGTGTGTGTATGTTTGTGTATGTGTTTTATTTCAGACATATTGAGAAGATGAAAAAATGCTATCTAGTGAGCAGTGGAGACTGCTACCTTTCTGCAGAAATCTTATCAAAATTTAAACTGCTAGATGGATCTCAGTGGAATGAAGAACACTTAAAAAATATTCAGACTGAGGTTGTAAAACCCTTACTTCTTTATTGGTAAGAAAAAATAATATGAATCAAAGTTATTTGCTTTCACTTTTCTTAAGCTAGTTACAAGTTATACTTTTTTGTCTTAAGGCTGTAACATTTATGGAAATTTTAAATGACAAGATTATATCTTTGGCCTTCCCTAAAGTACCTATCCTTTAGATAATTTTGGTATTTGAGGGACTTTAAATGCATAATAAGACTAGACAGTACTTAAGCTCTGTTTGAACTTTGTGAGCATATCTTTCTACCCCTGACCTTCTTACGCTCAGGACCTCATCAGATTGATGTGTGTGTGTGTGTGTGTGTGCGTGTGTGTACATGTAGCTTGAGTTAGATTTGTCTCAATAAACATTCCATGAGCACTTTCTATGGGCCAAGTGTTGTGCTAAGGATACAAGGGTAAAACACAAGTCAAGTCTAGTGATCCTAGTCTAGTGGGAGGAACATACATATAAAATGAGTGTAATAAAAGAAAGTGTGGTGAATGTACAAGATACAGAGAAGAGGTATTGATAGATAGTGGGACTCAAGGGACTCTAAAGAAGAGAAAGAGAATGGACCTAATGGAGAAAATGTGTGCCTTCTGAGGATCAGTGAGCTGTCCAGTGTGGCTGTGATGGATCTGATCATGTTACTTCTCTGCTTTAAGTCTTTAACTAGTTACCCCAAAGCTTTCCGTGTAAGGTTCAAATTCCTTAAGTTAACAAGTAAGATTATCATGGGCTTCCCTGGTGGCGCAGTGGATGAGAATCCACCTGCCTATTCAGGGGACATGGGTTCATGCCCCGGTCTGGGAGGATCCCACATGCCGCGGAGTGGCTAGGCCCGTGAGCCATGGCCGCTGAGCCTGCGCGTCCGGAGCCTGTGCTCTGCAACGGGAGAGGCCACAACAGTGAGAGGCTGGCGTACCTCAAAAAAACAAAAACAACAACAACAAAAAGATTATCATGATTTTTTTCAATGATATGTGTTTATTTAATTAGCTCAATCACATCCCCTTTTTTTTTAGCATCTTTATTGGAGTATAATTGCTTTACAATGGTATGTTAGTTTCTGCTTTATAACATAGTGAATCAGTTACACATATACTTATATCCCCATATCTTTTCCCCCTTGCATCTCCCTCCCTCCCACCCTCCCTATCCCACCCCTCCAGGTGGTCACAAAGCCCCAAGCTGATCTCTCTGTGCTATGCGGCTGCTTCCCACTAGCTATCAGTTTCACATTTGGTAGTGTATATATGTCCATGCCACTCTCTCACTTTGTCCCAGCTTACCCTTTCCCCTCCTCGTGTCCTCAAGTCCATTCTCTAGTAGATCTGCATCTTTATTCCTATCTTGCCCTTAGGTTCTTCATGACCCTTTTTTTTTTTTTTAGATTCCATATATATGTGTTAGCGTATGGTATTTGTTTTTCTCTTTCTGACTTACTTCACTCTGTATGACAGACTCTGGGTCCATCCACCTCACTACAAATAACTCAATTTCATTTCTTTTTATGGCTGAGTAATATTCCATTGTATATATGTGGCACATCTTCTTTATCCATTCATCTGTCGATGGACACTTAGGTTGCTTCCAAGTCCTGGCTATTGTAAATAGAGCTGCAGTGAACATTGTGATACATGACTCTCTTTGAAGGAATAAACCTACCTAAGGAGACAAAAGACCTGTATGCAGAAATTATAAGACACTGATGAAAGAAATAAAGATGATACAAATAGATGGAGAGATATACCATGTTCTTGGATTGGAAAAATCAACATTGTGAAAATGACTCTACTACCCAAAGCAATCTACAGATTCAGTGCAATCCCTGTCAAACTACCAATGGCATTTTTCACAGAACTGGAACAAAAAATTTAACAATTTGTATGGAAACACAAAAGACCCCAAATAGCTGTAGCAATCTTGAGAAAGAAAAACGGAGCTGGAGGAATCAGGCTCCCTGACTTCAGACTATACTACAAAGCTACAGTGACCAAGACAGTGTGGTACTGGCACAAAAACAGAAATATAGATCAATGGAACAGGATAGAAAGCCCAGAGATAAACCCACACACATCTGGTCACCTTATTTTTGAAAAAGGAGGCAAGAATATACAATGGAGAAAAGACAGCCTCTTCAGTAAGTGGTGCTGGGAAAACTGGACAGGTACATGTAAAAGAATGAAATTAGAACACTCCCTAACACCATACACAAAAATAAACTCAAAATGGATTGAAGACCTAAATGTAAGGCCAGACACTATAAAACTCTTAGAGGAAAACATAGGCAGAACCCTCTATGACATAAATCACAGCAAGATCCTTTTTGACCCACCTCCTAGAGAAATGGAAATAAAAACAAAAATAAACAAATGGGACCTAATGAAACTTCAAAGCTTTTGCACAGCAAAGGAAACCATAAACAAGATGAAAAGGCAACCCTCAGAATGGGAGAAAATATTTGCAAATGAAGCAACTGACAAAGAATTGGTCTCCAAAATTTATAAGCAGCTCATGCAGCTCAATATCAAAAAAACAAACAATCCAATCCAGAAATGGGCAGAAGACCTAAATAGACATTTCTCCAAAGAAGATATACTGATTGCCAACAAACACATGAAAGAATGCTCAAAATCATTAATCATTAGAGAAATGCAAAGCAAAACTACAATGAAATATCATCTCACACCGGTCAGAATGGCCATCATCAAAAAATGTACAAACAATAAATGCTGGAGAGGGTATGGAGAAAAGGGAACCCTCTTGCACTGTTGGTGGGAATGTAAATTGATACAGCCACTATGGAGAACAGTATGAGGTTCCTTAAAACAGTAAAAATAGAGCTACCATACGACCCAGCAATCCCACTACTGGGCATATACACTGAGATTATCATGATTTGTCCCTGCCTATGTCTCTGGCATTATCTCCCATCTAGATATTCCAGATTACTTGTAAACTTTTTATTTTTCCATATATAGAGAGAATGTTGTTTTTCTCTTTCTCTATAAACTTCTATTCTTAAATATTTAAGAAATGCAGAAAGGTATAAGTTATACTATAATAGGCACCTGTATACACACCACCCAACTTAAAAAATCATTACTAATACAGTAGAAGCTTTCCTTTTTTAAATTTAACTTTTTGTTTTGAGATAATTGTAGATTCATATGCAGCTGTAAGAAATAATACAGAGATTCTGTATACCTTTCACCCAGTTTCTTTCAATGGTAACATCTTGCATAACTGCAGTGCAATATTGCAATGAGGAAAATGACATTGATATTACTCTCTAATCTTTTTTCATATTTTGCCAGCTTTACAAGCATTTATTTCTCTGTGTACAGTTAGTTCTATATAGTTTTATCACATGCATTTGCTGTTACAGTCAAGATACAGAGCAGTTACATTACCACATGCTTCCCTTTGTACTGCTCTCATAACCATACCTACCTCTTTCCTTCCCCCTTTCTCATAATTCCTGGAAACTACTAATCTATTATATAAATGAAATAATACAATATGTAATCTTTGGGGATTGGTTTTTTCGTTTAGCATAATTCCTTTGATATCGATCCAAGTTGTTTTGTTCTTTTTCATTGCTGAGTAGTATTCTGTTGTATGGATGTTATACATTCATTCAGTCATGAAGGACACTAGGGTTGTTTCCAGTCTTTTGATATTACTAATAAAGCTGCTATGAACATTGATGTACAGGTTTCTGCATGAACGTAAGTCTTCCTTTCTCTGGGATAAATGTCCTAGAGTGAGATTAGTGGGTCATATAGTCTGTTTTTAGTTTCAATAGAAACTGCCAAACTATTTTCCAGGGTTGATGTACCCTTTTACATTCCCACCAGCAGTGTATGAATGATCCAGTTTTTCTGCATCCTTGCAATTGTTTGATGTTGTCACAGTTTTCTGTTTTAGCCAGTAAATACTTATTTACTTATTTTTATAAGTGTGTAGTGATATCTCATTGTAGTTTTACTTTGAAACTCTCCAGTTGTTAATGATGCTGAATGTCTTTTATATGCTTATTTTTCATTTGCATATACACTTCAGTGACATATCTGTGTGTTTTGTACATTTTCTGATTGTGTTCTTTCTTATTATTGAGTTTTAGAGTTATTTTTATATTCTAGATACTAGCCATTAGTCAGATATATAGTTTGAAAATATTTTCTTCCAGCTTTTAGCTTGTCTTCTTAAAGACAAGCTTTCTGAAGTCTTCTTAAAATGGTCTTTCATACCTTCTGGATGGATGAACATGTAGAGGTGCACCCACATCCCTTGCCTTATGCTTCTCTTCCATCTGGCTATTTCTGAGTTATATCCTTTTATAGTAAGCCAGTCATCTAGATTAAGCAAACAAGTAAAAATATTGTGGATAATGGGAACCAGAATTCTCATCAATGTGGAAGAGAGTTACAAATATAGAAGGGAACAGAGTGAATCCTGTGGTGATGAACTGGAATTAGAGGTGCAAATGGAAAATGCAGCTTTCACAAACTCATGTTACCTTACTAATTATGAAAACTAATTCACTGAAAATAAAACAGGACAAATCAAACAACAGAAGACCATGCAGACAAGAAAGAAAACAACTTGCAAGAGAAAATCTGAAATTAAACATGTGTGGGATTTTCCCTGGGAGGGGGAGGGGAATATATTGGAGGACTCTCTAAATGAAGGGTTCCACATAATTTTTACTACAAATGTTTCATTAGAGTAGAGGCAGTTATCCTCTTGAGCCAAGTTTATTCAACTAATGCAAACTTCCCTATGTCAAATACACCTACTATTAAGAATAAATATAACCGTATCTGAAAAACCAAAAAAAGTGAGTCTCTTATAGAGCAAAATTTTTGAATTCTGATGAGGTCTTCCTTTTATGGATTATGCCTGTGGTGTCAAATCTGAGAACTCTTTGCCTAGTGCTATATTCTGAAGATTTTCTCCTATGTTTTTCCTAAAAACCTTATAATTTTATATTTTACATTTAAGTCTGTGGCCCATTTTGAATTATTTTTTACATATGGTGTGAGGTTTAGGGCAAGGTTCAGTTTTGGTTTGTTTTTTTTCTTGCTTATGGATATCCAGTTGCTCATCCTCATTTATTGAAAAGCCTGTTTTTCCTCTTTCCTTCTTTTCTATGTTTTTCATTAACATACAGTGAAAGCAAACTGTATAGATTCACATAACCACCATGACAATCGGTGTACAAACAATTCTATTATCTTAAGAAACTCTCACACCACCCTTTTGTCATTAGACTCTTCCTCCACTCCCAACCCCTGGCAGCCACTGATCTGTTCTTTGTCATTATAGTTTTGTCTTTTTAGAATGTCATATAGTTATACAGTATTAACTTCTGTTGGTCAGCATAATGCCACTGAAGCATAATGTATCCCAATTGTTACATGTACCGTAGTTCATACATTTTGTTATCTGGGCTTTCCAGTTGTTCTTTGTTGGTAAGTAGAAATGTGATTGAATTTGTGTGTACTCACTCAGTGTTGGAGAGGGCAAAAGCCCTTCCAGGTTCAATTGCTAATCTCAGACAGTCCTGCTGTGCTTTTCTGGCTCTTCTGGTGCTCTGCCATTCTCAGGTCCATCAGGCACTTCCTTCTTCTTCTTACCTACACACCAATGTCTTGCAGGCCTTATGGCTGATCTTTTGTACCCACCCGCTTGTATATTGGGGCTTGTGGGGATACTGTGTCACATTAACATTTTGTTCTAAATGTCATCCGTGAGTTTTTGGTTTTGCCATCTAGCTGTGCTGTCTGTTTTCATGAAGGGATTCTGAGAGGTAGAAAAACAGTATTGCTGACTTTGCCATTTTCCCAGAATTCTTTCTTAACCTTTTTTCTTGATCTAGCTAAATCCTGTATATTCTTTAAAATTCAAACCTAAACACAAACAAACATTCATGTCACCATCATGTTGCTTGGGAAATAAAGCATTACCGAGACCCCTGAAGTTGCCTTCCTGATCACACCATCCTTACTCCCACTTGGGGGTAACCAGTATCTTGACTTCTGTGATTATTGCCTTGCTTTTCTTTGTAGTTTTACCAACCATGTATGCAAATAAATCCCTAAGCATGTATTTTTATCTGCCTGTTCTACAACTTTATAAAAATGGAATCATGTTGTATACCTTCTTTGCATCTTCTATCAACAATATATTTGTAAGATTTGACTGTAAGTGTATTTAAGAGTTTTATTAATTTTCACTGTTGTATATGGTATTCAAGTGCATGAATATACCATAATTTATTTATTGTTTTAAAAAATTTGTGTCATTTTCTCTTTTCACAATTGCAAACAATGCTGTACACATCCATTTTTCCAAAGTAGCTGTACCAATTTGCATTCCCACAAACCAGAATATGAGAGTATCCATTGCTACAAATCCATGGTAACACTTAATATTGTCAGATTCTTAAATTTTTGCCTATGTATTTGGTATGTCATTGGTGTTTTGTGCTTTTTCACTTGAATTTCCCTGATTATTGGTGAGGTTGATAACCTTTTCAATATCGAGTGGTCATTTGGATTTCAACCTTCATGAATTGCCTGTTTATCTTCCTTGCCCATTTTTCTATTGCGAGATACATAGATAGATGGATAGATAAATAGATATAGATAGATATACACACATTCGCGTACACACATGTATGTATATGTATATATATACATGTTTACACACACATATATTGGATGCAGTTCCTTTGGTGATTTACGTGGCAAATACCTTCTCCTG
This sequence comes from Mesoplodon densirostris, assembly GCF_025265405.1. Lineage (NCBI taxonomy): Eukaryota > Metazoa > Chordata > Mammalia > Artiodactyla > Ziphiidae > Mesoplodon > Mesoplodon densirostris. Next base: position 57,841,369 of record NC_082673.1, on the reverse strand, counting down.
CTCTCTAGAGCTTCAGATTAAGAGGTGTACAATCAATGTACATGAGAACCTGTATGATGGAAGTGTGAAAAAGAATACAATACCTGTTTAGGATCGACTCTGAAATGTAGTCCACAATATTTGATGAATTCATGTAGTGGCTAATAAAAAATTAATGCAATGAATTAAATAAGAATGCAAGATTAAAATGGGGCCATGTGAATATACTGTAATGATGGGAATTAGAAAATTGATATACCCAGATTTCCTGTCGAGCACATGTATGATTTATTTGATCAGGGTCTTGTAAATATGCCCACTTACTAATTGGCATGAAAGTAAGAGGTAATTTTAGATATTTCCAAGTCTGCAAGTAAAGGTTTTGAAATATGGTGTAAAATGACCACACAAATCTTTACAGGGTGCTTTCTGATCCTAAACTAATTATGGACTTTGGGTTCTCTTCCACTCCTAACCTGTGTTTACATCAGGAAAGTATCTACCATATCTTCCTGTTTTTAAAGGGAGACAATTTTCTACCAGGACCTGAAATATGAAGTGAAATTAGTCTTTGGGCTGTGGCACCAGGGGGAAAACCTAGTCCAGGAAGTAATTAACAACAGGCCCTGACAGCTGGAGTCAACCCCATAGGCAATATAGAGTTAGCCCACAAACTGAGTATGGGAATATCCATCCAATTAAGTGGGGCCTTGATATTGTGCCAGACATTCTTTTTCCTAAATTTCTGGCAGTAGTGTAGGTCTTTCATTTATTATCTAAATTGTTATAAAATTAATTCTTACCTTTAAATTTAAGGCTTGAAAATAGATCATATGATTCATAATCTACTTTAGTAGTATACTTAAGCATTATAAAAATGTTTATATATTTTTAGGTGTTAATTTAATCCACTAGTTTTTATTTGGTATTATAGATAAATTGTAAACTGCTTTAAAACAGATCACAGGTGCATTCTATTTTTGTTTTACTAGAAACTGTAAATTATTTTTAAAAATTCCTTCATCGAATAGATATATAGGTTTCTTTTTCTTATCAAGCAGATAATAATTTGAATGTAATTTTATTAATTATTTTTTCTTCGTGTATATTGCCTCTTTATATTGTATAAGTGAATGTGATTTCAGGCAGTTGATATATCATAGAATAACATTGGAGGGAGGGGCTAGGCAGCAGAAAAAGAAGAAATTATTAGAAAAGGGATGTGGCAAGACTGATAATTGTGAGCACAGATATTATACATTTGGTAGCGTTTTGATTTTTGAGGCTTATTGTCTAGTTTAATCTTAAATTTGTTTTTCCTCCAACTAGGGCACCAAGATTCTGTGTTACTCATTCATCCTCAACAGAACATGCTAGTGCTGAACTGAAATTCTGGCACCTTCGTCAAGAGAAACCAAGGAAGGATGTTGACCCTTTTCCACAAATGGCAACCCTCTTGCCATTAAGACCTAAATCTTGCATTCCACAGATACCTGAGATGCAGGTAGGATGTACAATGATACTTTGATCTCTTAAGTTTGTAATAAAATATCCATGCTTGGGTTTTATACACTAGTACTTAAGTTTCATCATAAACCTTTTGTTGTTGTTGGTTGTTGTTAATGTACATGCTGCAACAATTAGGACATAAGAAAACCTATGGTTTGTTCACCAATCAGCCAATGTGATCTTTTAAAAATGCATGATCGGGCTTCCCTGGTGGCGCAGTGGTTGAGAGTCCGCCTGCCGATGCAGGGGACGCGGGTTCGTGCCGGGAGGATCCCACGTGCCGCGGAGCGGCTGGGCCCGTGAGCCGTGGCCGCTGAGCCTGTGCGTCCGGAGCCTGTGCTCCGCGAAGGGAGAGGCCGCGGCAGTGAGAGGCCCGCGTACCGCCAAAAAAAAAAAAAAAAAAAAAAAAAAAAAGCATGATCATGTACTCGCTTGCTCAAAACTCTCTAGTGGCCTCCTCTCTCACTCAGAATACAAGCCAAAGTCTTTACACAGCTGTTCACATCCCTGCTAACTTTCTGACCTTATTTCCTGGCATTCTTCTCTAGCTTACACCACTCCACACTGGCCTCTTTGCTGTTCTTGGAACACACCGAGCAAAAACCTGGGAGGGCTGCACTTGCTCTTCCCTTCACTTGCAGCACCCTTCCTCTGGGTATGTCGCCCCTCACTCACTTTGGTGTCTGCTCAGATATCCCTTAATCAGAGCGGCTGTCCTTGCCTCTTCCATGTGAGCACACTTGTGTAGGACAGCACAGATGCCCTCCCTCACTATCGGAGCCCTCTGCTCTGCTTTATTTTGCTTTATTGTACTTAAGACCATATGATTTATGTTTATTGTCTTTCAGCTCCTACTAGAATATAAGGGATTTTTCTTTGTTAACTGCTTTTCCTCAGTGCCTAGAACAGTGCCTGGCGCTTAATAAATATAAACTGAACAAATGAGTAAAAAGTAGCAACAGCAAAATTAGAAATAGTGAGCATTTTTTCACAATGGGGAAGAATAAGATAGTACAAAAAATAGGGGGAAAAAGTCCACAAAGAGAAGAAAAGTTAACCAGCTTTACAGAGAAGAAGTAAATAATCCTATATGCTTTGGCATAGAGATATAATAAATGTAGCTAACACCTGCATTTCAGAGGTGAGGAGCCTTATTAATCTTTCTAGCTTTAAAGGTGTCACAGAATGTTAAGTGTTTTTAGCCATAGCCACACACAAACCCTTCAAAAAACAGATTACTTTATGATCAGGATATCTTATTTTGAAAAGTCAGGAAGATGTATAATTACAGTTTTTAAAATTCTGCTTCTACAAGTAGTGCTTTAGAGCTGGAAATACCTTACAATTTTTCTATTAGTGGTTTCTTAATCCTGTATACATACTAGAATCACATAGAGAGCTTTTAAACATACTGGTGCCTGGGTCCCACCTTCAGAGAGTCAGATTTAATTGATATAGACTGGGTGAGAGTCACTGTAAAATCAGGAGTTTGGCTTAGAATTGAAGTTCTCATCCTGCCTGAACATTAGAATCACATTTTAGAACTGACATTTTAATAAGATTCCTAGGTGATGCGTAGGCAAAGCATTGCTACAGGCTGGTGGTTCTCAAGCTTCAGCATGCGTGAGTCACCTGAGTCCGAATAGAGACTTCAGGGCTGCACCTAAAGATCAATATTCAGTAGGTCTGGGATGGGGCCCAAGGATTTGCATACCTAACAAGCTCCCTCCCATGTGACGTTTTTGCTGCTGGTCTGGGGACCACACTTTGAGTTAGTGTCACTGTAATGAGCTAATGGTTTCTTATCCATTGTTTAGACATTTTTCTGACCTCCTTTGCACTTGTGGCCTTTTTGTATGCCACTCTACTGATAAATCTGAGCTTCCTTGTTAGCCCATGTGACTTTGTGACCCAGTCACCAAGTTAATACAAATCTTAGAGGTGTGGTGTAGGGAGCACATCATCTGATAACATTTGGCTTTCTGAGTACCATCACCATATGTTGCCATCGGTGTTTTCTAGTTGGATAACTAATTCTGATCTCATTCTGTTTCCCCCGCAGAAAACAGTGTAAGGAATGGAACTTGATTCTGTTTTCTTTATTTTTCCTGTTTTAAAGTTGAGATATCATTTATGTAGAGTAAAATTCACCCTTTTTAGTGTACTGTTCTGTAATTTTTGACAAATATATACATTGTGTAGCTACCATCACAGTCATGATATAGAGCAGCTCCTTAACCCACCCCCCAATTCTACTGTGCCCTTTTGTCAGTTTTTTCTCTATCAATTTCTTTTTGGCTACTTTTCTTGCTTTCTCCCAAGCCAGAAAGCTCAAAAATTCTAATTTAGGCCATCCTCTCATTTTAAGTATAATACATTTTAAAAAATTTTTTATATTAAGGAAACTTTTTTATTGTGGTAAAAAGCACATAACAAAATTTACCGTCTTAACCATTTTCAAGTGTACACTGAGGTAGTAAGTATATTTGCATTGATGTGAAACAGATCTTCAGAACTATTTTATCTTGCAAATTTGAAACTATATACCCATTACCCAACCCCTCCTGCATCCCCTGGTAACCACCATTCTACTTTTTGTCTATGAATTTGCCACTTCTGTATGATACACTTTTCATAAGCCCAGTCCCCTGTGGTCCCACTCATTTAGTGAGTATTGGTTAATGTCATGCTTTGTTCCAAATTACTAAAACAGATGTGAGCCCTGATACCTAGAATGTTATAAGTAAAACATACTTAAGTAATTAATTTTGTTTATAGAATTCTTAAAAAAATATTAGTAACTGTTAGGCACCTAGAGTGTATATAAGATTTTATTGTTTGTTCTGGATAATAAAGCATCACAAATAAATTTCTTGCTCTCCAGCAGCACATATTACATTCTAATTGAAGTTGACATGTAAGAAAAGTTTGTTTCTTTTTCAAATTATAAAAATAATAAAACTACTGTAAATTTGGAAACTGAAGAGACAAATCACTCTGATCTCACCGACTTCTAGACAACTATTAACCTATTTTCTCTTAGGCTTTCTGTGAATTTTTAATTGTAATATACTTATATTTTTCGATTCTGGTAATTTCTTTTAACAGCTTCATCAGTATTTTTCCATAATTTTCATAATCCTTACTTTTAAGTATTATATAATGTTACATTTATATATTATATATATAAATACATGTATAAGCATATATAATTGTTTCTTTCTCCTCTCTTTGGACATTTAGGTGTTTGTATTTTTTTGATTCATGTATGTAGCATCTCATGTTCTAGATTTAAATAATTAACTTTTACCATAAAAAACATTTAAGAATGAGAAGAATACCCATGAAAATAAAATGTCCAAAAATGGAAGGAAATAGTTCTGTTAAGATATAAGTCTGTTATGGACCAATGGTGTCCACACATCTTTTCCCGCCCTGCTACCTGCATTCCCTACCCCACCACACACACATACACACACAGGGCACTAAAACTTATTCAGTTACAGAATAAAGAAAAGTTTTTACAAAGTTCTTCCTCCAGGAAAGAGTCTTTCTTCATAATAATGTAAAGCTTTTGGCCTTGTTTTTTTAATACTCTAAATAGGTATAGGGATTTCAGCCTGCTGGTTGCATGAAAGTCGGAGTTTGAGAAGGAGAATAAAAAATATTCTCCTTCTCAAACATAGCATAGTAAGTGGTAGAGTGAGGAAAGAAATCCTCTAATGATCAAAACAATTTTGAGGTATTTTTGGAGAGCTATGCTTTATTCTCTGTCCTTTTTTTCCCATTTTGCCCATTTTTCACTTTGTTCATTATCTTACTACTTTTTAGAAAGAAGAATCCAGTTTATTACAACTTTCTAAATCTCCCAAGAAACCACCTAGAGTAAGAACAGCAATTCAAAAACCTTGGAAGAGTGAGTCTTTGAATCCATTTTTTTCTAAGGACGATGTGATCAAGAAAGGGTAGGTGCAGCTTTTTGTGTCCCAAGTGCTTTTCTGCAACGGTAAGATGTTTGAAGAATTTAAAAATTAAATAGAAATTGAAAACTAATACTTTTATTTTTTTTACATGAGTTCTTATATTTCAGGGATAGATATTAGAGGGTTGTATTTCCCATGCATACTCTAATTAATCGTAGAACGCCTAAGATTGGTAATTTTAAAGAGGTGGTAGTTATGATCTCTAGCTTATGAGCTGTACAAGCAAAAGATATCTCTGAGAAGATTGCCCTTCAATTCTTTCTTTTCCCTGCCCAGTAATATTTCTCAAGCTTGAGAACTCAAAATACCCTCAATAATATTGTACTTATTTAATACAGTGTATTTTAAAAATTTGGTTAGATTTGCCCACCTGTTTACCCTTTTCATTGTTCTTTATTTCAAACGGAGTTATTTTCCTTCAGCCTGAAGAAATACCCTTTGGTGTTAACTTTGGTGTGTAGTCTGCTGGTGGATAATTATTTGTTTAAGGATTTATTACTTCACTTTTATTCTTCTTTATTGAGATAAAATTTACCTATCATAAAATTCACTATTTTAATTGTGTTCAGGTATACAGTTCAGTGACTTTTAGGATATGCACAAAGTTATAAAACCACCACCACTATATAATTCCAAAACAACTCATCACCCAAAAAAGAAGCTCCATCTCATTACAATCACTCCACACTCTTCCCTCCCCCAACCCCCGGTAACCACTCATCTACTCTCTGTACCTTTCCCTTCAAAGGACAAGAGAGGGAAGGGTTCAGTAACCAAGGCAATGGGGCTACCTTGGACAGGAAATAGGGCACTTCTTCCTGAGACAGGATGGAAGGAAGTAAGGATGGGTGTAGGTAAATATATTTGTTGATAGATAAATTTGAAATGCTTTCAGCTGCAAATAACAGAAAAGTTGACTAACAATGGCCTAGACAAATGGAATTATTTTTTTCACAGAACAAGAAATCTGAATGTAGGCAACTGCCAGTATTGGTTCACCAGATCAGGAGTATTGAGGCCTAAGTCTTTGTAATGCTCTTGGTCATTCCTTTATAGTCAGTGGTGTTACAGCTCCTGACGTCAGGCTTTCAAATCATAAAGAAGGAGGAGGGGCAATATCCGTTAATTCTCTCCCTGTAGTCAGGAACGCAGGCTTTCATAGAAGCTCCCCAGCAGACATCGTTTTATATCTCAGTCATAACTATGTTACATGACAACCCCTCCCTACCTGGAGTCTTGATAAGTGAATATTCAGCTTTTTCAGTATTTTAGCGATGTTGGTGATAGAATCATGTTGTCAGAAATGGGTGTTGAGTTAGCCAGTCAATTAATAGTGTCTGCTACATGGCGCAGGGGAAACTGAAGCATGTTGTACCTACATTTTGTCTGAGAAGAACCTGCAGAGTAATCTGCTGGTGGATTAGAGTGGAGGAAGCCTGGTGAGTTGCAACAGGCATGGGTTATGGAGCTGGAAAATGAGATTTAGAATAATTGCAGTGGGCTATGGGAGAGGGAGCTAGATGAGAAAATATAAAAAGATAATGTCGTAAGTCATTAGTCTAACTCCAGAGTCTTCCATCATCTCATCTCAAACTACCACATATAAACCCTTATGAATCCCACCTGTTGTGAGGATTAAATATGATCATATGAATTATATTTGGCACAATGTTTGGTATGTTGTTTAGCTGTTAGTGTTCTCTTGCCCTAAGAAAATTAGTTAACTTGCTGCATTTTAAACAAGACTTTGCCTACTTACCTTCATACATTGTTCACTCTTCTCCCCATCTGAAGAACCCCTCTAAACACACACCCCCCACACACACATACACACAGAATTTATCTTCCACCCATTATTCAGGAAAAAGCTCATTTCTTTAATTACTAAGACAGCTCCAAGGGACTTCTCATTCTTACACGCCCATAGTTTTATTATCCGTCCCAGACATTTGGCATCTGTGATATGTTCACGAATTCATTCAACCAGCAGTTATTTTATTGAGAGTTGTCTTTATGTATGACTGTACCTCATTTTCTCGACTGCCTCTTGAGGACTGGACTTGATGCTGATACTTTTTTTTCTAATTTGCTCACAATGCTTAGGAGCACGCCTAAGATTCAGTGAATGTATACCAAAGGTGCTCAAAATATTTGTTGATCAATTAGTTCTCATCCCTATAATTTAGGTCAAGGCACATGTCAGAAAGCAGCAAACTTACTCATTTAACATCTTTTACTGACATTTCTGAATGTCTGAAGCCCCAGCTGGGTAGAAGATATACTTATACAGAAGAACCTGTGGTATGTATTTTGAGAACTGAGTAATTTGGTTCCTCATTTAACCTATTCAGTGTCCCCTGATTTTAGAGAATTTTTATTGATTTACCATAGTGACTTTTTTCTTTACTGAACAAAAAAATTATTTTTTCCTTGCAAAAGGATTTTTATGCAAAAACGTTCTATTTCCTTTTGTAGTACCATGTTGCTGTATACTCTGTTGATTACTGTTTTCAAAAACAGCTATGTTCTCGTTTTGGTATGATCACACCTCAGACACAAAATAAAACCCTCTAGGATTTTTATTAAGTTTTTAACATTTTATAAAAATAATATTCTATGTTATGTTTTGGAAGTATGTTTAGAACTTTTATAAAGCAGAGTATTTCCAGTGTGTGGTTACCTTGATAATGTGGATTTAATACACCAGTTCTAAATGAAAATTTCACATTCTTTAGCAATTATACTTTAGGTAGAAACCTTTGTCTGGGCTGAACATTTACATATAATTTTGGACTATTTATTTTTTTCTAAGCAAACAGTTCTCCTTTTCTTCTATTTAGTATTATTTCCTACCCAAATAATGATTTTTTAGCTTTGGAATGCTAATGGTTAAACATCATAAAAACATTAAACTTTCACCTCAGAATTTGTTTAGTAGGGGGATAAAGGGAGAGGCAGAGAGACACTATAACAGAGAGAGCAAGAACCTGGCTTAAACCCTAAATTGTCCATTCCACAGTTATCTTAAGATTACAAAGAAGAAGTCTGAGTTCCACACAACAAATAGCAAAGAGCTCATGTGAATAGTGGACGCCCTTTCTTATTCTAGAGTTACTCTTGTGCTTGGAGAAATAGCCAGCTTTCTGTGTTTCAAGAACAGTGTTAGGCTTGCCAGCACTGTTGGCAGAGAAGCCCATAAACAGCAAGTTTTATGAGAACTTATACTGCCATTTACACTCTGAAGGCCGTGACCTGTATGGAGTGAGACTGTCCAAAGAGGGACCCCGTAAGGACAGTTAATGAGCATCACTGAGAGGCCTTGAAGATATTTCTTTTTATAACTCTCTTGTAGCTATTATAGCAGCAGTTCAAGGCTAAAATAACAGTAAATATGTAGGAAAGAGGCCACCAACAGAGATTTGGAAGACTCCTAAAATGGTGTCACGGTGCCTGAAATGTGAAAATAGTTGAGGTTGGGAAGTCAGTTTAATATTAAGTTTGAAATCAGATTGGTTTATAATAGAATGAACTCTGCTGCTATAGTTGGCTCCATAAACGAATCTTGTGCGACAGGCAGATGCAAACATACTGCATTAATTACATATATGGTACAAAAATAAAATAAAATAGTCCAGTGGGGAAATGACAGCTTGGTAGAATTTATGAAACCCTGTTGTTGTACAATGCCATAAAAAAAATAACAATGTTTCTGGGTGGATAATGTACTTCTGTTTTGTTATCTAGATTAAAACCATGGCAGATGGTGCCTTGGGAGGATTTCACATGGAAAATCTGTTGCAATCTTTGTATGTAGAAAATAGAGCTGGATTCTTCTTTACTAAATTCTGTGAGAACTCAGGGAACAAGGTAGAAGATAATTATTTTAAATCTAATTTTATACTTTTATTTCATTTAAAATGAGAGTTTGAAATAATTTAATGCTCAAATAGTTATATTTGATGTTAAAATTCCCATCTCCTCTGGTAAGAAATCTCATGTTAAATATTTAGTAAAATTTTAAATATCTTAATTATAATTCTCTTTGGTTCATTTTCCTACTAAAATTGCAAAGAAAAATAAAATACAGATAGACAAGAATTGACTTGCATTATTAATAATAGATTACTTTCATATAACTTTGTTTCAGTGTAATGTATATTAACTTCAGTGCTGATTTCTATCAATCCTTTACTTTTTATTTTTAATAAGTCTAACAATGACAGTTGCAATGAATAGTAACAAACTTATTTCTAGGTTTTTTTTTTTTTTTTTTTTTTTTTTTTTTGTTTTTGGTTTTTTGGTTTTGGCGATATGTGGGCCTCTCACTGTTGTGGCCTCTCCCATTGCAGAGCACAGGCTCCGGACGCACAGGCTAAGCAGCCATGGCTCACGGGCCCAGCCGCTCCGCGGCACGTGGGATCCTCCCGGACCGGGGCACGAACCCGTGTCCCCTGCATCGGCAGGCGGATTTCCAACCACTGTGCCACGAGGGAATCCCTTATTTCTAGGTTTTTTGTTTGCTTGTTTTTTAGTTGTCACAAACAGTCTTTATTTTGCTCAAATGAAAAGTATTTCACTAGCTCAATTATTAGAGTAGTGTTTGCTTCTGGTATAATATACATTTGTCCACATATACCAAAATACCTTCAGATTTTGGTTTCATGCTAGAGATAACGTGATTACTTTTTAATTATTAACTAGAACACTTACTATTTTAATGACCAATTATGTGAGAAACATATATGCAAAAATATAATGATCCAGTGACAATACCAATAAATAATTTGTATGTTGCCAGTTTGTGATACAAGATAAAACCACCTTAAATTGAACCTGATTTATAGTAACACCAAGGAGCTAAGCAATTATTTTTATTTGAAATTAGAGCTTTGTAGAGCTTTAATAATTTGGTGGTAGTAATTTATGTACTTTTTCCATCTGCAGTTGTGGAAGAACAGCGTGTACTTTTGGTTTGACCTACAAGCTTATCATCAGCTTTTCTACCAAGAAACAATTCACCCTTTTAAAGTATGCAAGCAAGCTCAAGTAAGTAGTAAATAATGTTGGTTCAATGTGAAGCAGTAAGTACACAGAAATGAAAAGTTGTGTCCAGCCTCAAGCTAGAGAAATCTGGGGGTGTGGGCAAAAAGGCAGCAGTTAAATTGTTGCCATTGAATTACTTTATTTAAATGTCAGCAGAATATTGTTTTATAATCTGATTTGTGGGTTCTCAGTTTTATCTATTTTATTTGGTATGCCTTATTTTCTCTTTGTTGCCAATTAATTGCTCTTCCAACAAAGGACATCTTATCTTTTTTTCTAATTTATGCCTTGTTGGTTCGGTGGTGAGTAATTTAAAAGAGAACCCTGAGAGAGGACTTGTAATGAATCATTGAAGTGACTGGGAGCAGAGGCATTGACCAAAGATGTTCTCTGAGCTTCCTGCAGCAATCAGCTGTTGGAGATACTTAGGCTATTGGCCCGTCTAAAGATGGGGAAAGAATGTTGACTGATTCTGTGTGGCATAGGCCCTGTGTCATCACCTGGCCTTCTGTGCTACATGCTATGTAAGACAGATACTCAGAGTTGGAGGAAAGAACATCTTAAGACCTCTCCAAAGCAAAACAGAGGGCGGAGAACAGAGGATTCTCTGCAAAGAGAAAGAGAGAGTAGCCATTTTTTTGAGGGGAGAAAGAAAGGGAATAGAATTATGACTCAAGCTAACTTATCTTTTCAGTTTTTATTCTTAGGCTCTCCTAACCTTTTATGGAGAGAGGTCATCAAGCCTAGAAAACTGCTAATCACTTCTATATCTGTTGACCACTTAAGTGGTTCTTATAATCTGAAATAACCCCATTCCAGGGGGCCTTTCCTTGAGCAATGCTGAGGAGATTAGCTTCGTCATATTGTTTATTATCGTATTATAATCTTATTCAGGACATCAGAGAGTACTGCCGGGTATTTGCTGTTACCTCCACCACCCCGACTTTGGCATTAATAACTATGTTTTTATAAATCAGCTGACAGAGCTTTGTACTTTTTACCATGAGAATTAGGGCTTCGGTTCCTACAGAGCCCAGATCTGGCTCCATGAAATCATGAAACTGTATCTCTAATTTGCCAGTACCATTTTCTGAGACCACACAGTTGGCTCTTTGCTTGTTAATCCTTTCCCTGTAATTCTCTACTTATCCTTCTTTCCCTAACCTATTGCCTCTGACTGCTAAAGTGCCACCATTTTTATTATGTTTTCACCACTACAAGGCTTACTCCTCTAAAAATCTTCAGCAGCTCACTCAGTTAAGTAGGTTTTTTTTGTTGCTGTTGTAATCACAATATTTCTGTATACTTGTAAAAGTGGAAATTCTGTTTGAGCTTGGTAGACGTTAATTCTTTGTAATGGTATTCAACCAGCTATAAATGATTGTGAAACAGGATACACTCACATTTTTGTTATTCTGAGATATTCTGTTTTGGGATTATCGAGGCCCATAAGCTTTTTATCCTTCCCTAGCTTCTCTTTTGAAGAGTCAAAACAGTATGGGGGGAGGGAAGTGATGGAGACATTGGTTTTAGTTTAACTGGGGGAAATAAAAGGAGCAAATCATATAATCTTTTTGACTTGCTTGCTTTTTGCATTGGTGGTTATTTTATTTTTTGGTTAGTGGAGCAATTGTCTAAATTGGTTTAGGTTTTAATTATCCTAGATTTTTGCCTCCAGATATAAGAATTGCTTCTAATACCACGATCCTATAGATTTGTTTCACAATATGAAATGCCATTGGTTTCTTTATAATAGAAATGCTGTATAATTTCCTTCAAGGGTACATGTACAATACAGATCTTTGGATTGATCAAGCCAATGGCAGAATATAATCAGCTGGCACTCTGTTAAAGTTGCCATTAACTTGATTTTTTTTTTTTTTTTTTTTTTTTTGCGGTACGCGGGCCTCTCACTGTTGTGGCCTCTCCCGTTGTGGAGCACAGGCTCCGGACGTGCAGGCTCAGCGGCCATGGCTCACAGGCCTAGGCGCTCCACGGCATGTGGGATCTTCCCGGACCGGGGCACGAACCCGTGTCCCCTGCATCGATCGGCAGGCAGACTCTCAACCACTGCGCCACCAGGGAAGCCCTAACTTGATTTTTATATTGTCTTTATACATCTGATGAGCTGCATGGTAAGAGACCAAGAGTTGATTACAAAAGACTTACATGCTTTTCTGTATGCTGATTGACACATTACATTCCTTGAAGTTTTATTACCTCAAGAAGTATTGCAGAAATATCTGTAGGCAGACTAGATGGGAGGTCAGTGATAGTGATTTAGCATGACTAACTGTGGTCCAGGAGTTTGAATGACAGTCCTGGGCACATCCTGAAGGTTTCATTGCACAGCTTCCAGATAGAATCGTTCAGTTAGGAACCAAATGAAATGGTCTTGGCAAGGAGGAAGAGAAGCACCACCAGAGTGCAAAGATACAGTCTTTGATCCTAGCAACAACTTGCCAGTGGACCATCTATCACTGCCAAGATTTGGAACCAAGATTTCTGCTAATAGTCCTACTGTTTTTTTAACATTACATACTTGCTTCAGTGATAGACCATTACAATAGAATGAAGTGGATCTGGGTACCACAGTGTTTTGTTAGTTCTTCCATCTTTGTAGAAATCTTTCAAACTGTATCCCAACAAAAACTGCACATTTAGAATTTACCACTCTCCAAAGCATATACATTGAGATTTTTAAAAAATGAGTAAATGTATTATACATGCATAAGTATTATACATGTTTACACATGTATACATACACACAAACATGTTCAAAATAAAAAATCAGCGGGAAGGAGGAAGAGAGAAAAAAAGAGTAAAAATTAGAGCCTAGGAGCAAAATTATGTGGAAAATGTAGGAATTAATGAGTAGAGAGGGTAGATAAGAATGAAATGAAAGTGAGGAATAAGAAGATTGCTAGGTAAATCCATGGCACTTTTACCACAGAGTGCTATTTAATATAAAGATGTTCTTGCAGCAATGTGAGATATTTGCCTTATTGAACATCAGGGTAACACATTTTTTAATTGAAGTATAGTTTATTTACAATGTTTCAGGTGTACAGCAATGTGATTCAGAATATATATATATATATATTAATTTTGTATTATACCCAGTAAGTAGTCTTATCTTTTTTTTTTTACCATCAATGCTGTGTAGATTTATTTATTTATTTATTTAACATCTTTATTGGAGTATAACTGCTTTACAATGGTGTGTTAGTTTCTGCTTTATAACAAAGTGAATCAGCTATACATATCACGCACAAATTTCTTGCTTACCATTGGTTTTTGCATCACATTCCTTCCTTTGGGTTTGATTTCTGAAGAATAGCTTTTAATAGGTTTTTCATTAGGATTTACTAGTGGTAAAAATCGATTTTTTTTGGTCTGAAAATGTGTATTTTCTTCTCTCATTGATCATTCAGTTGAATATAGAATTCTAGGTGGACAATTTTCTCTCAGCATTTTGCAGATATTATTCTACTGTCTTCTGGTTTCTATTGCTTTTGCTCCCTTGAGGGAGGATGTTTTTTCTCATTCCTTTTATAGTCTTCCCTTTGACTTTGGGGTTCTGTATGTCACCTCAATGTGTTTACTACAATTATCTTTCTTGGGTCTAACTTGCTTCTAGAATCTGAGGAGTCATGTATTTCATCAATTCTGGAAAATTCTCAGCCATTATTTCTTTCAGTCTTTCTACTTCTCTTTTCTGGATTCTTTGGTCAGTGTTGGTGCTTTTCAGTCTATCCCATATCTCTCTTAATCTCTCAGGTTTCTCCATCTTGTAATATCTGTGTTATATATTTTAAAACTGAACAAGATCAATTTTCTTTGATCTGTTTTCCAGTTCATATTTTATTTCTTCAGCAGATTTCAATCTGCTGTTTAACCCATCCATTGAGTTAAATCATTTAAGGAATTACTTTTTTTTTATTATTAGACATTCTACTTGTGTTTTTTAAATCTTCCTGGTGATTTATCTTTTTGTCTTATTTTTCTTCGTGTTTTTAGTTCTCCTTTTATGTCTCTAAGCATTTAAAACATATTTTATAGTCTGTAGCTGTGTTAGGTATCTATTCCTACATAAGGGTATTATCATAACTTTGTGGCTTAAACAACACACCTTTATTACCTCACAGTTTATACAGATAAGGAGTCTGGGCACAGCTTTGCTGGGTCCTCCACAAGGCTGTAAATCAGGATATTGACCAGGGCTGGTTTCTCATCTGGGGCTCACCTGGGGAACAGTCTTCTTCAGTGCTCACATGGTTGTTAGCAGCATTCAGTTCCTTGCAAGACACCAAAATAAGAACTCATTTTTTGTTAGCTGTCAGCTAGCAGCCACTTCGGCTCTGTGCCATGTGGTCCTCTCCATATGGTAGCTCACAACATGGCAGCTTGCTTCTCCAAAACCAGCAAGGGAGGGAGTTTCTTAGTAAGACTGGCATTACCGTCTTATGTAACATAATCATGTACACGTAATCACATAAATCTCATCACTGTTGCTGTATTCTGTTGGTTAGAAGCAAGCCATACGTTATGCCCACACTTAGGGGGAGAGGGTTATGAAAGGGAATGAACACTAGGAGACACTGTTCATGGGTGCCACCCTAGAGTCTGGCTGCTACAATATCCAATAATTCCATGATTTGTAGTTCTTGGGAGAACTAATTCTGCTATTTATTATTTCTGCTGACATGGTGGATTCTTTCCTTGTGTGTTTTGTAATTTTGAATTATGAGCTCTTATAGTAAAGTTTTTATCTGTGGTGCTTCTGCTAGGCACATTTTTAATGCTAATTTGTCATCTTGGGGTTTCCTCATTTGCCAGGTGTAATCTTGAAAACCACACCCACGTGTTGGTAAACTCATGATAGTGCATCCTCAGGAGGTATTTTTCTTTTACATAGAGTATAAGCCAAGACAAGCAAGCCTCTTTTTTGTTTCCTAGGTTTGGTAGGTGTATATATGTACATTTTTTCCCACTCTATGTTTCACTTTGTGTGTACCCCTTCAAGGACCATGGTGTACATATGGGTCTCAGTGTTACATTTTCACTTTGTGAGGGTCCAATGCCCTATCTCCTGTACCCTGTGGCTCTTATAACCCACATCCTTGATTCACCCCATGGTAGTCTCATCATCAGCTCATGCTTAGCACCCTGGTTTTTCAGTACACTCCTTAATTTTTTTTTTTGTTTTTTTCTTTTTCTTTTTGCGGTATGTGGGCCTCTCACTGTTGTGGCCTCTCCCGTTGCGGAGCACAGGCTCCGGATGCGCAGGCCCAGCGGCCATGGCTCACGGGCCCAGCCGCTCCGCGGCATATGGGATCCTCCCAGATCAGGGCACAAACCCGTATCCCCTGCATCGGCAGGTGGACTCTTAACCACTGCGCCACCAGGGAGGCCCTCAGTACACTCCTTAATTTTGACCCATGGTAATTTTCCTTACTACAGCAGCTATGCATTTAAAAGGATATTAGTTATCCCTTATCCAGTACTTCTAGGCAGTTTATAGAGAAAAAGGTTCAAGTAATCTAGCCTGCCAACGTACCAAAAAAGGGAGTCTCTGCAAGAAGCAGTTGTATATTTTCTAATTTAATACCCATAGTAAGAATGGGAGGTATTTTTATCCTATTTTTTATAGATAAAAAAGAATCTAGGGCTTCCCTGGTGGCGCAGTGGTTGAGAGTCCGCCTGCCAGTGCAGGGGACACGGGTTCGTGCCCCGGTCCGGGAAGATCCCACATGCCGGGGAGCAGCTGGGCCCGTGAGCCATGGCCGCTGAGCCTGTGCATCCGGAGCCTGTGCTCCCCAACGGGAGAGGCCGCAACAGTGAGAGGCCCGTGTACCGCAAAAAAAAAAAAAAAAAAAAAAAAGAATCTAGATCTCTGAAATGTTAATTTTGCCAAGGTTTCATAGCTGGGAGCAAACTTAAGCTCAAACTTGAGGTGCAAAACCTACTTCAGTGCAGTACTTTGCCTTCTCTGCTCTACGTATAAAAGTTCATCACGTCTACCGCAGAGGACTTTGTAAGGTCTGCATAAGATAATGTAGGTGGAAATATTTTGTAGTTTAATGTAGGGCACTCTATGAAATAAGTAGGTATTATTATTATTAGAGTCAATACTTAAGGTTCTATCAAATTGCCTGGTTAATGGAGAACGAAGATAGGAATTTGAAGAAAATAAGATAGAAGAACAGCAGCTCCTAAACCAACAGCTATTCATTTAACCAATACTATAACTTATTCTGAGATTAAAAATACCACTTAAATCAAAATATGCTTCATATAATTACAACCTTTTAAGCTATATTTTATAATATTCTGTTACTCACCTCTTAATTAACATTCACAGAGAGCCTGGTATGTGCCAAGTAATGTTCTGTGAATGCAAAGATAATTAGGACAAAGTTCTTGGCTTAAAGAGCTCACTCTCTAGTGGGGGAGAGAGAGAATTATGGAGGTACTTCAGTCACATTTAAAATAAAACCAGATAATAGCATCTTAACTGGAAATTAAATAAGTTCTGCCTTTACTGGCAGATAAAAGTTGGTTATCGTTTTTTTTTTTTTTTAAATCAATATCTTTTCAAATACCTGTAGAAGGGAGAGAACTATTTCCTTCTTTTTTTTTTCCATTTTTTGAGACAAACACTTTTATCCTTTGGTCTTATTCCTTCTCTGTGAAGCAATACAAAGTAAATCTCTGTCTTTTGGGTGACAACTCTTCAAACAAAAATATTATACTGTCCTGTTTTATTCATCTCAACAACTTTAGACTAAATCTCAAATCTTTTACATTTGAGATTTAGGTCTTTAATCTTAGCTAGATGAAATCTTGACATTTGGAAGTCCCATTCCTGACATCTCCACCCAGTAATTTGACAGCTTGTAAATATTCTGGCCTAATGCTCTAGTGAGCAACTCTTGTGCCTCTATATCCCTACAAAGAAATCAGTTGATGGGTCCCATGGCAAATAAGTCAGTGTAAGTGATTACCCCTATTTACCCAGGATCTCTAAGGGTTTCCTCTATTTTTCTTTTTTGGAATTTTATTTTATTTATACAGCAGGTTCTTATTACTTATCTATCTTATACATATTAGTGTATATACGTCAATCCCAATCACCCAGTTAATCCCACCACCAATGCCCCCCCGCCCCGCTTTCCCCCCTTGGTGTCCATATGTTTGTTCTCTACATCTGTGTGTCTATTTCTGCCTTGCAAACCGGTTCATCTGTACCATTTTTCTAGATTCCATATATATGTGTTAATATATGATACTTGTTTTTCTCTTTCAGGTTTACTTCACTCTGTATGACAGTCTCTATGTCCATCCATGTCTCTACAAATGACCCAGTTTCATTCCTTTTTATGGCTGAATGATGTTCCATTGTACATATATACCACATCTTCTTTATCCATTCGTCTTTCGATGGGTATTTAGGTTGCTTCCATGACCTGGCTATTGTAAATAGTGCTGCAATGAACATTGTGGTACATGTGTCTTTTTGAGTTATGATTTTCTCTGGGTATGTGTCCAGTAGTGGGATTGCTGGGTCATATGGTAATTCTATTTTTAGTTTTTTAAGGAACCTCCGTACTGTTCTCCATAGTAGAAGAATCAATTTACATTCCCACCAACAGTGCAACAGGGGTCCCTTTTCTCCACACCCTCTCTAACATTTGTTGTTAGTAGATTTTCTGATGATGCTCCTTCTAACTAGTGTGAGGTGATACCTCATTGTAGTTTTCATATGCATTTCTCTAATAATTAGTGATGTTGAGCAGCTTTTCATGTGCCTCATGGTCATCTGTATGTCTTCTTTGGAGAGATGACTATTTAGGTCTTCTGCCCATTTTTTGACTGTGTTGTTTGGTTTTTTTTATATTGAGCTGCATGAGCTGTTTATATATATCGGGCATTAATCCTTTGTCTGTTGATTCGTTTGGAAATATTTTCTCCCATTCTGAGGGTTGTCTTTTTGTCTTGTTTACAGTTTCCTTTGCTGTGCAAAAGCTTTGAAGTTTCATTAGGTCCCATTTGTTTATTTTTGGTTTTATTTCCATTACTCTGGGAGGTGGGCCAAAAAAGATCTTGCTGTGATTTATGTCAAAGAGTGTTCTTCCTTTGTTTTCCTCTAAGAGTTTTATAGTGTCCGGTTTTACATTTAGGTCTTTAATCCACTTTGAGTTTATTTTTGTGTATGGTGTTAAGGAGTGTTCTAATTTCATTCTTTTACATGTAGCTGTCCAGTTTTCCCAGGACCACTTATTGGAGAGACTGTCTTTTCTCCCTTGTATATTCTTGCCTCCTTTGTCATAGATTAGTTGACTGTAGGTGCGTGAGTTTATCTCTGGGCTTTCTATCCTGTTACATTGATTTATATCTCTGTTTTTGTGCCAGTACCATATTGTCTTCATTACTGTAGCTTTGTAGTATAGTCTGAAGTCAGGGAGTCTGAGTCCTCCAGCTCCATTTTTCTCCCTCAAGATTGCTTTGGCTCTTTGGGGTCATTTGTATCTCCATACAATTTTAAGATATTTTGTTCTAGTTCTATAAAACATGCCATTGATAATTTTATACGAATTGCATTGAATCTATAGATTGCTTTGGGTAGTATAGTCACTTTCACAATATTGATTCTTCCAATCCAAGAACATGGTATATCTCTCCATCTGTTTGTGTCATATTTGATTTCTTTCACCAGTGTCTTGTAGTCTTCTGAGTCTTTTACCTCCTTAGTTAGGCTTATTCCTAGGTATTTTATTCTTTTTGTTGCAATGGTGAATGGGATTGTTTCCTTAATTTCTCTTTCTGATCTTTCTTTGTTAGTGTATAGGAATGCAAGAGATTTCTGTGCATTAATTTTGTATCCTGCAACTTTACCAAATTCATCGATTAGCTCTAGTAGCTTTCTGGTAGAATCTTTAGGATTCTCTATGTATCATATCATGTCATCTGCAAACAGTGACAGTTTTACTTCTTCTTTTCCAATTTGTATTCCTTTTATTTATTTTTCCTCTCGGATTGCTGTGGCTAGGACTTCCACATCCTTGTCTTGTTCCTGCTATTAGAGGAAATGCTTTCAGTTTTTCACCACTGAGAATGGTGTTTTCTGTGAGTTTGTTGTATATGGCCTTTATTATGTTGAGGTAGGTTCCCTCTATTCCCACTTCCTGGAGAGTTTTTATCATAAGTGGGTGTTGAAGTTTGTCAAAAGCTTTTTCTGCTTCTATTGAGATGATCATATGGTTTTTATTCTTCAGCTTTGCGTATATTGAAGAATCCTTGAATTCCTGGGATAAAACCCACTTGATCATGGTGTATGTTCCTTTTAATGTGTTGTTGGATTCTGTTTGCTAGTATTTTTTTTTTTTTTTTTTTTTTTTTTTTGTGGTATGCGGGCCTCTCACTGTTGTGGCCTCCCCCGTTGCGGAGCACAGGCTCCGGACGCGCAGGCTCCGGACGCGCAGGCTCAGCGGCCATGGCTCACGGGCCCAGCCGCTCCGCGGCATATGGGATCCTCCCAGACCGGGGCACGAACCCGTATCCCCTGCATCGGCAGGCGGACTCTCAACCACTTGCGCCACCAGGGAGGCCCACTAGTATTTTTTTTAAATATTGACATATGTAGTGAATTTTTAAATTTATTTATTTATTTATTTATGGCTGTGTTGGGTCTTCGTTTTTGTGCGAGGGCTTTCTCTAGTTGTGGCAAGCAGTGGCCACTCTTCATCGTGGTGTACGGGCCTCTCACTGTCACGGCCTCTCTTGTTGTGGAGCACAGGCTCCAGAAGCGCAGGCTCTGTAATTGTGGCTCACAGACCCAGTTGCTCCGCGGCATGTGGGATCTTCCCAGACCAGGGCTCAAACCCGTGTCCCCTGCATTGGCAGGCAGATTCTCAACCACTGTGCCACCAGGGAAGCCCTGTTTGCTAGTATTTTGTTGAAGATTTTTGCATCTATATTCATCTGTGATACTGGTCTGTAATTTTCTTTCTTTGTATTATCTTTGTCTGGTTTTGGTATCAAGGTTATGGTGGCCTCATAGAATGAGTTTGGGAGTGTTCCTTCCTCTGCAGTTTTTTGCAGGACTTTGAGAAGGATGCATGTTAGCTCTTCTCTAAATGTTTGATAGAATTCACCTGTGAAGCCATCTGGTCCTGGACTTTTGTTTCTTGGAAGATTTTTAATCACAGTTTCAATTTCATTACTTGTGATTGGTCTGTTCATGTTTTCTATTTCTTCCAGGTTCAGTCTTGGAAGGTTACACTTTTCTAAGAATCTGTCCATTTCTTCCAGGTTGTCCTCTTTTTTTTTTTTGCGGTACGCAGGCCTCTCACTGTTGTGGCCTCTCCCGTTGTGGGGCACAGGCTCTGGACGTGCAGGTTCAGTGGCCATGGCTCACGGGCCCAGCTGCTCCGTGGCACGTGGGATCTTCCCGGACCAGGGCACGAACCCGTGTTGCCTGCATCGGCAGGCAGACTCTCAACCACTGCGCCACCAGGGAAGCCCCAGGTTGTCCATTTTATTGGCATAGAGTTGCTTGTAATAGTCTCTTCGGATGCTTTGTATTTCTGCAGTGTCCGTTGTTAACTTCTCCTTTTTCATTTCTAATTTTATTGATTTGAGTCCTCTCCCTCTTTTTCTTGATGAGTCTGGCTAAAGGTTTATCAATTTTGTTTATCTCCTCAAAGAACCAGCTTTTAGTTTTATTGATCTTTGCTATTGTTTTCTTTGTTTCTATTTCATTTATTTCTGCTCTGATCTTTATGATTTCTTTCCTTCTACTGACTTTGGGTTTTGTTTGTTCTTTCTCTAGTTCCTTTAGGTGTAAGGTTATACTGTTTATTTGAGATTTTTCTTGTTTCTTGATGTAGGGTTGTATTGCTGTAAACTTCCCCCTTAGATCTGCTTTTGCTTCATCCCATAGGTTTTGGATCGTCCTGTTTTTGTTGTCATTTGTCTCTAGGTATTTCTTGATTTCCTCTTTGATTTCTTCAGTGATCTCTTGGTAATTTAGTCACATATTGTTTAGGCTCCATGTGTTTGTGTTTTTTATGTTTTTTTCCCTGTAATTTACTTCTAATCTCATACAGTTATGTTCAGAAAAGATGCTTGATATGATTTCAATTTTCTTAAATTTACTGTGGCTTGATCGGATTTACTGTTACATTTGCAAAATTTCACAAGAAAAAGGAAACTAAAAAACTAAGTCAATTAATGTCATCAGGCCTATACCATCTCTTGGTGTTTTTAGGAAGCTGTATGTTGTGATATAATAATAATGCAGAATTCATTAATGTTTTCATTCAACAGTGTTTTATTGCTGTCCTTCTCAACCTCTCTGGCCCCAAATCATTTAAATTTTCCATTAGGTGATCTTAGGCACGGTGTGGATCCAAATGAAGTTCATTCCAGGTTGTGCCCTACCTCAGGGTTCTACAGTAATGTCCATGTATTTGGCCCCTTTGTTCCTGCTCCCTTTTCTTTTACTGTAGAAACAGGAAATAAACATAAACTGGGTAGCACTTAGACCAGCAGTTACAAGCACATTTGCCCTTGCCTAAAAATGTTGCAGATATTTCCACAAATATTTATCAAACATCTAGTATACATGAGGCTCTGATCCATGCTGGGAACACTTTGAGGAACAAAACACATACAGGTGCTACCACCCAAATACTATCGAAGTTCAAGAATATGCTCTTTTCTTTGGCCTACTTTTCCAGAGAGTGCTAGAAAGATTGAGAAAGAAGAGACCATGTAGCTCTTTCTCTATGAAATTTGCATTGTCCTGACAATGTTTTCCAATGAAGTCTGACTAATTTTAGGTAACCAAAACCTTGGGTGTTAACCACAAATTCCTTTGAAAAAATTTTATGGCATAAGAGGGGCAGTGTTGAAGATTTTTTTGATAATCAGCTTAGTTTTTTCTTTGCTTGCTGTCATCCATTACCTTAATTGTTTAGCTCCTCTCTTTACTTGGCATTTACAGGACTTAAATACTTCAGGGTGGTCCTGACATTTTCATTAAAGTGGTATGAGCTAAATGCTCCTTCTGTAGCCTGATGGTGTATTTTCAGGTGCACTAACAGAGATCATTATTTCTTCATACCGCAGTAGTATTAAGAATCAAGCTGTGTTTCTTAAAAGATGAATGGGCATGGGTGAGGGGTCAGGTTGGGGTGATGATTAAGTGTGGAAAATCATGTACCTCTTTATAGCTTAATGGTAAATTTCAGAATCTTCATAATTAGGTTGTTTCTGAGTATCAGGCCTGTTATTATTCAGGCTTTGTTACATTATTTGTTTTTGTTACCAGAGAGATGGTGTCCCAAGTACCATTCAGGCTTGGACTGTTGAGCACTATGAATCACTGAGCGTGGAATCCACAGGGTTCTTGTCCTGCATCCCATTTTGTGGCACTTGCTGGTGAATTGGACTCAGGAGGAACACATGTAGCAGCCAGCTCTCTGGCTTACAGTTATTCATTCGTTTCCCCTGTTCCTGATGTTCATACCAGTTACCCATGTTCAGTCCTAAGATTTTGAATATTATAGGATTATGGACCAAAAGAGATCCTTTTTTAATCTTTTTGTTTCCAGAAAAATCAACACCTGAACTTCTCTAAACCATAATTATCATCATACCTGACATCTATTTAATGTTTACTATCTGTCAGGTTCTATGAAAATCACTTTACATGGATAATTTTATTTAATTCTTGACAATTCTAAGAGGTAGATATTGGAGTTCTCTCCATTTTACAGATTAGGAAACTGAGATTTAGAGAAATTGAGTAATTACCTAAGGCAATACTTTCCATTTAGCAATTAACAGGCTTGGAATTAGAACCAAGTATTCTGACCGCAGACTCTGTACTCTTAACTTTTAAGTCATTGCTTTCTGATTAATTGTCTCTAGAAAAAAAGGAGTATCTGTTTATCGCCTTGTTTAATTTTTCACTTTGGTATCGTAAAATATCTTTAGGAATGTTGAATATCAAATTTCACCCTTAATAGTTTCCCCCACTGGACTATAAGTTCCAAGAAGACAGTCTGCTTTGTTTACCTCATATATTCAGAACTGAAGCTGGCATATAAAAGATGCTGTAATATTTTTTGAATGAACTCATTGGCATGCTTATATTCTTAGCAACATATTGTAAGCCTAATTATAGATAATAATTGATTATTTATAAATGACTGCCAGCTGGGTGCTTTTAATTGTTAAAAAAACTTTAAATAAAATAGCTTCATGAGCCCCCATATACCGTCACCCAGCTTCAACAATGATCAAAATTCTGTCTTTCCAGACACACTGTTTATAGTCCAAGATTAATCTTAGTAAGGAGCCCTTTACAAGCTTCACTGGAGCAACAGTAAAATCTCCCTGTCTCCTCCCACCTCACTCAAGGCACTTAAAAATAAGGTTGCTTTCTGAAACTTAAACTATGAAATCATTGTGTAATAATTCAGAATGGTTATGAGCAGTTGTCTAGAGACAGAATGGCTTCACAGGCCTCAAGACTTCTAATGAACATGCCAGTACATCTTAAAAAAAGAGTGTTCTGGGCAAGAAGAGGCATTGATCATCAGCAGCATCCAGAAAGAGAGGTGTTACAGAGGCAGTCCTTGACCATGTCCTTGAAGCGCTATCCTCAGCCAGCTACTCCTGTGAGCAACTGGTCAGCCTGATAGATCTGGAAGGAAAGAACATTCATAGGATCATAGTTAACTTCCCTTATTTTGACTCCAAGCAACCTGCTACATTTGAGCTTGCTTTCCAAGGTGCCATGCTGGTGAACGTAAATATCCCATCTGTTTGGTGGTTGATTTTCTCATTGTAAAGTAATTCCTCAACGCCCTGGTTTTAGTATCAGTTTCTTGTGCTTTGTTGGCCTGGGTTAGCTTCTCTGTGAGGCAGGTTTTTTAGGTCCAAAATGTTAATATAGTCATGCTTTTCTTACTGAATTATTCTTTGTTCACTGATTTTCAAGGAATTATTTTTATTAGAGGTTAAATAATTCCATTAGTTTAAATATATATTTTGCTTTTGTCTGTTGAAATGTTTTTTAAATTGAATCCAAAAATTATAAAAATAAAATCCTTGTATGTTGCTTAGGTTGCCTAAACTGCTTAATAATAACTCTTTTTTTAAAAAATTTTATTCCATCATATACTGAGTCGATTTTGCTTAAAATACCTTAAGCAATGGCCCGAGTCAGTCTTAAGCCTAGTCTGTTTTGTCCCTTGAGTTTGTGGTTTGTTTTTGGCTTTACTTAACATGTTGTTTTCCCTTTTGATTTTTCATTCTGTCCAAAATGATTCAAGTTTGTTTTACTCTTTTATCCTATTGGCATTTTCTTACGTTCTCTTTTGCACTGAATTCTGCTTAGTAGAGTCTGAGTAATTGCCAGAAATTCTCTATTTGATTGTCATCACATTATCTTTTTTGTGCAACTCCATCTTGTGTTGATCTCTGCAGTAGTCTGCCTCTCAGTATCAGGATGTTTCAGTCTCTAGATCCCATCTTTAAGATTCCTAATTGAAAAACCCCAAGGTCCTTCGCATGAAAATCCATTTGTGGAAAGCGCCATCTGTAATTTATTCCCTCTCAGCATAGCTCCTCAGTAATGCTCTTGAGTTCCTTGTGGGGTATGAGAGGTCGTTAAAAATCATCATTTTTTCCTCCTTTTGCAGAAAAAAAAAAAAAAAACATTGGATTGCTTGAACTTGCTCGTTATTTTTCTTCTTCCTCATACGAACTCAGATAATGATGTTCTATGTCTGCTAGAGCTGTGAGGTTATGAAAACAGACTTCTCTTTTTGCTGAAGTAAATATTTTATGATTTCTGAAAGTGTCCCATATCAGGGCATTCCTTTTGTAAACTCCTCTAGGAACTCTTTGCCTTAGCTTTTTGGAGCACAGTTTCATTTCGTTTTTTTATATGAACTCCAAGGATGGAATTATTGAGCTCAGTTGAGAAGATCCCACATTACTTGCTATTTGCCTTCAAGTACAGTAATATGTTTTTTTTGTTGCTGTTACAGCATAGTGGACATCTGTTCTGTTGTGTTCAAGATTATCTGTGAAGTGATTTTGGTCTCTTTGTGGTCCAGACACTGCATCAAGATCCATTAGTACCAGTTAGTTTTATTTCTCATGATGCTTTAACGTTTCTCCTTCATAGCTTCTCCTTATACTTTCTCATGAGGACAAGTTAACAAGCCTTTCCCAACTAAACTCTTACCTCTTCTGGTTTCCTAATCCGACTGAAGTTAAATTTAACATTTGAAGTTTAACTTTGCCCTTTTCCAAATAAAGACTATTCAGGATGTAAACAAACAATGTTAAAGAAAAACTTACTTGCCCTGCTCCTGTAGTTTGACTTTAATTTAACTATTAAAAAGAACTTTACTGTAGCTGTATTTTTAAAAATGGATGCCAGTTAGACAGTATTCAAGTAAACTGTGTTATAAACTGGCATATTCTGGCCCGAATTAGTTTATTCTGGTATGTGGCTTTGCCTCCAGTGAGTATTTGAATTAGTTGGTGTCATTTGCTTTTCTCCTACTTTATTTCTCTTTCTTTGGTAATCATGATAGGAAAAGAGAATTATCTTTGCCTTATACTCAGTGGTATGATGATAAATGTTTAATAACCACCTCTCTGGGCGGTGGATAAGCAGCCCTGATTTGTAGCTTTTGCTGATCTCTGGGTGTAAATACTCTCACCGTGGATGATTACAAGCTGCCAACATGGCGTTACTGAGCACAGAGTTGGGAAGAGAGGTGCAGCAGCCCACCATTATACGGTATTTCCACCAGACAGATAGAATAGAGGTAAATAACCTCAAGAGCATGGACAGCCGTAAAACAGTAAAATCATTAGGAAGTAATCAGTTTTGAGTATTCATCATCTTTGTTTTTAATATAATTTACTTAATTGTAAGTTTATATAATTTTTGATAGTGACTGAATTTAACAACCCACTCACCAACTTCCTGAAAATTTGTGAATTAGCTCTTGTAAGCTGGCTTCAGTTGACAATGGAGGAAGAGATAATGACAAGGGTAAAGGATCACTCTGATCCTCTCAGTCTTATATTTCTCTAATGTTATCACTGGAGACCCTGACCCTCCACCTTCAAATTTTTCCTCGACCCTTTAGAGACTGCCAATGAACTCCTCGCTTGTACCTACCAAAGAAAGCATAGTACCTTTGCTCCAGAATCTCCACAGCCTGCACAGTTTGTTTAGTATAAACTGAAAATAAAAGGAGTTTAAGAAAAATCTTTGTATATTTCAGTAGTCAAAGTTGTTTTCGTCTTTCATCTTTCGAGTGTATGAAATAGTGTCATGGGTTTTATGGGATATTTCTTCTTCTCAGGGGCCAGCGAGGTCTTTGTTGATACTACCCTGTCAGTCCATCTGGCAGGACCCTAATGCTACCTCCCAGTAAGTAGAAGGAAATAGCAACAGCAGACAGCTTTATATTTCCTCTACTCTCTTGGTGGGCATGTTGGGCAGTTACTAGAAGATGGTGAAAGATACATATCTTTGTGTAGCCTTACATGATTAGAGTTACTTTTTATTTTTACTATTGCAGTGGAGTATTGGTCTAAGAAAAAAGGATTTGCTAAAGACACCAAATGCTGAAGCATGAATGTTTTCTCCTAATCTCTGGGATACTTTAATAAGTTATTTTGAAAATCTTCTTTTTAAATGTCCCCAGTTTTATTAACCTGGTGATATGCTCTGCTAGTTGTCCTGTAATCCGGTATTAAGATCTCACAGCATATAGGTTTTTACACATCTTGTACCTAGTTTACTGAGGGACTCATTTTACATCATACAGTTCTGCAGTTGGCCTGGAGGTGACAGCAGAACATCATGCAGTCAGTGTTACCAGGCAATCATAGAAAGATACATATACATGATCATTAAAATAAATACATCAAGACAAATTATGTGAAACTGTTCCATTAACATAACTAACAGCTGAAATGTAACATAGCAGATCAACACATGTGCTACAGCATTTGGTGTTATTCTTGACTTTGCCTTTTAAGGCTACACAGAAATTGTTCTTATTTTCGTTGGAACACAGATGAGTATCAAGCTGCACCTCATCCAATGGCCCCTACTTATGGAAAAGATGCTTTCCCAAAGACTGTGCTCACCTTTGGCACAGTGAAAGTACTTGTTGGGTGCTTCTACAGCATGATAATTGGAATCTAACCCCATAGCTGGCACCATTTAGTCTTTGGTACAAAGAGAAACCCAAATAGCACAGAAAGTTTTGGAGGCTATTTCATTGTTTTTTTGCTTTTTACACTGTTAAAAACAAGAATAAACTCAATAAACCCCCAATTCTCCTTCCTCAGGTATGTTCATCTAGACTTTATGATGCAGTAAGAAAACATCAATACATTTCAGGGTCTATGAAAATCAATAAAATGTCGGAAAGCCAAGCCTGGAATGCATTATGATATATTTGAAAGGAGATTGGGATCCACTTTCATCCGAGAATATGCTTATCACATACACTTTCAAAATGATTTTGAAAGCTATTAAGTGGCAATGCTGAAACCTTGCATGGAAAATATTTTAGCATTGGAAAAAATATAAATTGCAATGGGAAATATCATATTTTAATTTGAGCCGTCTCCTATGTAGTGCAATACAGTTGTTGTGTGCAGAATATTAACTCTAAGTAATGAAGCATCTGAGATTTCCTTGAAAGGCAAGCAGAAACATTTTTGTATTTTTTCCTATAATTCCAACAAGGTCATGTGTATTAAAAATAATTTAAATTAAATATTGTTTGTCATCTTACTATCCTTTAGAAGGCAAATGTGTATCTCTCTCTCTCTGTCTTCATTTCTCCCAGTTTGTTTCTCCCTTCCACTTTCCAGTTCCATTCTTCCTCCTGTCTCCAAGGTATCTATCCTGCACCTTTTTTTCTTCATAGTCTTGAGAGTTTAGCTAAACAAGAAAATTAACTCCCAGCATTTCAAGACTGTAAGAGATATTTCAGGGGGAGGCATGACTTTTTTTTGCATATCTGATACAGATGCCAAGAAAGTGAGTCACAGGCACAGGTATAGAGCAGGGCCGGGCAAGCCGCCCATTGTGCATTTCCTGCTTACATAACCTTTGAGTGTCTCCAGGAGAGATGAGGTTTAGAGAGAGCCATGCTGAGTGCAGTGCCAGGCAGTCTGATCACAGACAAGCTTGTATCCCTTCTCAGAAACTTCCCTGCTGGGTTGTTAAAGAATCATAGGTTAATGTTTAAACTGGAATCATGTCGACCACAGCTGTTTGTGAGTGAATCTCCACTTTAATGTGAATCTGAGTAGCTGACTAGGATAAGAAGGGAGCATTGTCCCCTCCAACATTAGCTATATTGTTATTTAGTCAGTGGCTGAAAAGGAAGAACTGGGTGGCCAATAAGAAAGCAAATGATGCAGGATACTTAAACGATGTTTCTAACCTGTGATTAGACTATATTACTTAGCTATAACAAAGCATAATCTTTATATTTCATTATAAAGTCAATATCAACTTACAAATGATTTTCACCATCTTTATATAGATCTTAAATGTGTTGTTTAGCTTTTTAATTTTGTTTCATATATATGATTACATCCCTTATGTTTGTTATATATAGTCAGTTGGTCAGTTATCCACTTAAAGATTATCTCTGGATTATTAGAAACACATATTAGGAAGACAATCTCAGATGTAATGGCAAAATTAAGTTGAATGTACTATAATTTTACTGTGTGGCCTAATTAAGGATGGATAAATCAGTTTTCTCCTCCTTACCCCTGTAACCACTTTTGTCCCCACCCTCCTCGGGAGGTGAGGAAGAGGGAGAGACCAGAGACCAAGCCTCAAAGGAAGCCAATAAACGCGCACAATGTGGGCTTTCAAGACCCTTTCTAATGCTTCCAGTTTTGTGATTTTATAATAAAACTGGTAAAGAGTCAAGAAGGCGAGGGGAGTATATTACTCTTAAGGATTATGCTAGTTATCATAGTGTGGTGGATACTTGAACAAAGAGTGATACTTAGGTGATAACGAACAATGTTCTGATAAACTGGCTGCGAGAAAGCAAAAAAAAAAAAAAGAAAAAAGTGGGAGGGCGAACAAATACCTACATTTAGGTACAATCAGAGAGAGGAAATATTTTTAAATTTCTCTTAAGATTTTGATTTAGAGCGTTTATTCTTTTTTTTTTAACATCTTTATTGGAGTATAATTGCTTTACAATGGTGTGTTAGTTTCTGCTTTATAACAAAGTGAGTCAGTTATACATATACATATGTTCCCATATCTCTTCCCTCTTGCGTCTCCCTCCCTCCCACCCTCCCTATCCCACCCCTGTAGGTGGTCACAAACCACCGAGCTGATCTCCCTGTGCTATGTGGCTGCTTCCCACTAGCTATCTATTTCTATTTTACGTTTGGTAGTGTATATGTGTGCATGCCACTCTCTCACTTTGTCCCAGCTTACCTTTCCCCCTCCCCATATCCTCAAGTCCATTCTCTAGTAGGTCTGTGTCTTTATTCCTGTCTTACCCCTAGGTTCTTCATGACCTTTTTTTTTTTTTCTTAGATTCCATATATATGTGTTAGCATACAGTATTTGTTTTTCTCTTTCTGACTTACTTCACTCTGTGTGACAGACTCTGGGTCCATCCACCTCACTACAAATAACTCAATTTCGTTTCTTTTTATAGCTGAGTAATGTTCCATTGTATATATGTGCCACATCTTCTTTATCCATTCATCTGTTGATGGACACTTAGGTTGGTTCCATGTCCTGGCTATTGTAAATAGAGCTGCAATGAACATTTTGGTACATGACTCTTTTTTAATTTTGGTTTTCTCAGGGTATATGTCCAGTAGTGGGATTGCTGGGTCGTATGGTAGTTCCATTTTTAGTTTTTTAAGCAACCTCCATACTGTTCTCCATAGTGGTTGTATCAATTTACATTCCCACCAACAGTGCAAGAGTGTTCCCTTTTCTCCACACCCTCTCCAGCATTTATTGTTTCTAGATTTTTTAAGGATGGCCATTCTGACCGGTGTGAGATGATATCTCATTGTAGTTTTGATTTGCAATTCTCTAATGATTAATGATGTTGAGCATTCTTTCATGTGTTTGTTGGCAATCTGTATATCTTCTTTGGAGAAATGTCTGTTTAGGTCTTCAGCCCATTTTTGGATTGGGTTGTTTGTTTTTTTGTTATTGAGCTGCATGAGCTGCTTGTAAATTTTGGAGATTAATCCTTTGTCAGTTGCTTCATTTGCAAATATTTTCTCCTATTCTGAGGGTTGTCTTTTCTTAACAGGGAAGTCTGTGAAACTTCAATCCAAGTTCTAAATAAAATATTCCTGCTTTGGGATTTTTGGCTTTTGATATCAGCTATTCAATTCATATGATTTCAAATTAGACAAATTTGTGTTCCTTAGAAAGGAGTTTCCTCTGCCTTTCTTTCCTTTATTTTTAGCTTTAAATATGTGTTGAGCACTTCCAGGAGTCTTGTTTTAGAGAAACTTTCATTTTGTCTAACTGGTCGCAGTTAAATATAGAGAGACCATATAATTTATCATCTAAACCAGGATTCTTTCGAAAATAAAAGGGGCAATATTAATAATTATGCCAGGATAGTAGGCTTAAACCAGAATGAAGTCACATGGCTACCCTAATTATAGCTTCTTGGGGTTGTGGGATATGCACTTAAATCATTTGTGGAAAAAAACAGACTCAGAGAAAAAGAGATCAGATTTGTGGTCACCAGAGGGGAGTGGTGTGGGGAGGGAAAAATGGATGAAGGTGGTCAAAAAGTACAAACTTCCACTTATGAGAGATAAATAAGTACGAGGGATGTAATGTACAACATGATGACCATAGTTAGCATTGCTATGTGGTATATATGGAAGTTGAGAGTAGATCCTAATAGTAATGTACAACATGATGACTATAGTTAGCATTGCTATGTGGTATATATGGAAGTTGAGAGTAGATCCTAATAGTTCTCATCACAAGGAAAAAATTCTTTGTCTTTTCTTTTTGTTTCTATATGAGATGACAGATGTTAACTTATTGTGGTAATTATTTCATGATGTATGTAAGTTAAATCATTATGCTGTACACCTTAAAGTTTTACAGTGCTATATGTCAATTGTATCTTAATAAAACTGGAACAGAATAGTCGAACAACAACAAAAAGTGTACATGGAGCTTTGTGGCTTTATAGAGCACAGTAAGAGTGTGAGGTCAGGAAGTAGGCAGTAGCCTGGAAAGGGTCTGATCTAGCTTGGACAGAAGACTGTTTTATTTTGGTTTTTGTTGGGATGGAACTGCTGCCCCTTATTTCCTCCTCATATTTTTATATTTGTCAGTTTTTCCTTGTTTTATTGTAGAGAATTAAATTCATAGGACTTGCATTTGAGGAAGAAGGAGAGGAAAGTGGGGAAGAGTCAAAGACTGTGCTGTGAATTGAATGAAAACTGGAAAAGGAAAAGATAATGTGTTATATTACTGAGTCATTGAGTTGGAGGGTCCATAGGCTATCCATGTAACTATAATAAGTAGACAGCTAGAAGCAAAGGTTTTCAGTTCAGGAAGGAAATCAGGTCTAAAGCTGTATATATTTGTGTTTTTTCCACATATAGTTGATTGTTAAGTCTCTGAGAATGGATGAAGTCTTTAATTCATTCATTCTAAATTTATCATTATGCTAGATGCTAGGGATACAGTAATAAACAAAGCAGACCAAATCTATCTTTATAGAGTTTATGGTCCAGTGGGAGAAACATACAAACACAGGGTCCTGTGGGCACACATAAGAATGATACCTAAGCCAGACTTCAGGAGTCAAGGAAGACTCAGTCCTTTAGGATGAATAGAAGCCCAACAAAGGGGAAAAGAGGAGGAGGGTGGAGTATAGAGAGGGCATAGAGCACATACTGTGAAAGTCCTGTGAGAGAGTGCCTGGCATGTGTGAGAAACCGAAAGAGTGTGAATTAGGAAGAAAATATAGTTGAACATAGAACTTTAATGAATGCCTTCCTTTAAAGGGGGGATATGGAGGAAGAGGAATCAACAAAGGAGCCTAAGAATGGAAATAGGCAGCGAATCAGGAGAAAGTGTTGAAGGCAGAGGATAGAGTCAACAGTGTTAAAGCTGCATAAGGGGACTTCCCTGGTGGTGCAGTGGTTAAGAATCTGCCTGCCAATGCAGGGGACACGGGTTCGAGCCCTGGTCCTGGAAGATCCCACATGCCGTGGAGCAACTAAGCCCGTGCACCACAACTACCGAGCCTGCGCTCTAGAGCCCGCGAGCCACAACTACTGAAGCCCGCATGCTCTAGGGCCCGTGTGCCACAACTATTGAGCCCACGTACTGCAACTGCTGAAGCCCCATGCCTAGAGCCCATGCTCTGCAACAAGAGAAGCCACCACAATGAGAAGCCCGTGTACCTCAACAAAGAGTAGCCCCTGCTCACCACAACTAGAGAAGGCTTGCGTGCAGCAACGAAGACCCAACGCAGCCAAGAATTAAAAACAAAACAAAGCAAAAAAAGCTGTGTAAGGAATCAAGTAGGATGAAGATTAAGGAGAGAAACCATTGAATTGGCAATTACGTGGTTCTTAGTAATCTGAGACATCAGCTTCTTTGGCATGAGAACCAGATTGCAATAGATTGAGGAATGATAGAAAAGTGAGTATGAAGATTTGTTGGGAAGGGAAAGAGAGAAAGGGTGATAGTTTGTGGACAAAATGGTGACAATTAGAATAGGAGAGATGCTTTGTTAGAACACCTTTGAAGCATTAGAAAGGAGATGAAATCAAAGAAAAGGTACATTAAGGGCATAATTGGTGTTGCATGGTGCTGGGGAAATGGAGTCAACAGCACGCATGAATCATTTAGCCTTGGGAAGGAGAATTTTGAAACGTCAGAGAAAGAGAAAGATTTAGAAGAAAGCTCTTGAGGGGACAGTTGAGGGCATCCATACCAGTGGTTTCTCCCAGTTGAGTGGAAGATAAAGTCCACTGAATGTGGAGACGCATAAGGGTACAGTTGGGAGCTCTAAGGAGCATGGCAAAGTTTAGAAATAAAATCTTGCCAAGTTTTGTGATCACAGCTGAGGTGGGGTTTTTTTTGTTTGTTTGTTTTGTCATTGTTGTTGTTTGTTTTTATTTTGAAGAGTATTTATAATTGAACCAACTATCATAGCTTTTATTGGGAGCTTGAGTATAGAATTGGAAAAATGAAGGAATGATTAAGGTGACCCAGAATTTGGCCTCAACAAGGCAGAAGATCGAGGTGGGAGGAATTAAGGATGTTTTAAGAGTGTAGTTGAAATGATGGGCAGTTTTCAGTCCAAATTGTGTAAGAAAGTAAGACAAAGTAGGTGGTACATGATTTATTTAGAGGACAGGAAGAAACTGCAGATTGTGCTGAAAGTAAAGCAAAGTTTGGTGAGAGGTACAAAAAGATGAAGAGTAATGGTCAGAGCGAGAAAGCTGTGCTATTAATATAGTAAATGGTAAAGTGAAGTGAAGGTCATTCTGAAGAAAATCATAAAGCAAAATTCCAGGAGGTATGATAGAGTATATAAATGGCATCTAGGGTCTCATAGGACTGTGGGTAGCAGTAGATTTTAAAAGACATGAGGAGTGAAGGCAAGACTGGGAGTGGAAGGGAAAGGAGTAGATTTGGGTGTCCACCAGAAGCTGACAGTCACTTCTATCACTGTTATTCTAGTCACCATTTCAGCTTCTTTTGTACTTTACCCTCTTCACTGTTATGCTTTTAAATCAAAGGAATCACCTTGATGTCTATACAAAGAGTTTGGTATGTGGCACACCAAGTCTCCTTAAACTACAGTTCTGAATGTAGCTGACTCAGTGATAAAGCAGTTGCTTTATTTTGCCATTAGAGGATATTCCTGCCCCAATAAAACCTGACTACTGATTTTTTTTTCTTTTCTTTTTTCTTTTTTTTTGCTAAATAGGAACTGATTTTAACTTAAGTGATTTGGGGGGTCAAATTTACTTTCCTTTGGGGTAAATTTGAAATTACTGAAACAAATTCTAGAGACTTTTTTTAATGTTGTTAATTTGATCATGTTAGTTTTTAGTTTCTTAATTTACCTTAGTATAGACATTATTTTAATTAGTGCACTTTTTAAAACTTCCAGTTTAGAAAATGTTTAAGAGTAGATTTTAATCTGATACAATCTTAGCTTGTTAAACAGGTTAGATTTAGGTCATTCTTCTAAATAACTCCCAAGGTTAGGAAAAATTGCCATGTGTGTCTGAAGCAAATTTCATTTAAAATATTTTAGAATCATTTGGTAAGAGTATGGTTCACTTTGGACTATTAAATCCAGCAGGCTATGTACCTATATTTTAGGGAAGGGAGTTTCCAGACTGCAGATTATCTAATTAAATAGAACATCTAGAATGGCTTTTAAATATGCCCCTTCTCCCGTATTTCACAACCCCTAGGAAGAAAGAGATGTTCTTTGCTGCTCTTCAGGACTCATCTTTTAGTAGCTTCAAAAATTTTGGAATTGGGGCTTCCCTGGTGGCGCAGTGGTTGAGAGTCCGCCTGCCAATGCAGGGAACACGGGTTCGTGCCCTGGCCCGGGAAGATCCCACATGCTGCAAAGCGGCTAGGCCTGTGAGCCACGGCCGCTGAGCCTGAGCGTCCTGAGCCTGTGCTCCGCAACGGGAGAGGCCACAACAGTGAGAGGCCCGCGTACTGCAAAAAAAAATTTTGGAGTTGGCTCCATCTGCTCATTTCCCCCCTCCTTAACCTCATTAATGTTATCTAAAGACTTTTTCAGTTCTCTTTATCTTCCTAGAAGATTTCAATACATGACTCATGAAATTTCTCCCTTCTTTTTCTTTTTTATCACCTTGAAGCTTTTTCAATACCCAAACTAATAATCCTTATAACATGTGTGCTAGAGTGTTTCTTAATTTACCCAATTCCAATGTCTTTTATCTCCATTTCTCCTAAGTTAACTATAGGGATGGCCATATACCAGAATTCATCATAATTTGGAACTACTCCAGCTTAAAATTTTTGAACTCTGAAATTTCCCTCTCAGATCGTAATTTCAGATTAGGCCACTATCTTCCATTCATTCATTTAGCAAATATTTATTGAGTGCCTGTTATACACTGAACTTTATAGTCCTGTCTTTTAACTATGCCACATGGGCTTCTCCTTTATCTTCACTTCTAGTTCTTTGATACTCTGCCCTGCTTGTTATTGTATTACTACCCTGACTCTAACCTCATGTGCTTTTCTACCTATAATGGGCCTCATGGTTGGTCATTTCAACTGCACTTTAAATCTGAACCTTCAATTCTGACTTCTTTTCCTTAGGTTCTTTTATGATTTCCTCTGACCTTATTCATTATTATTATATTTTACAATCAAGATGTATTGATATTTCCCTACATATTTATGCTTTATATTGTTCTATATTCCATCCTGCTTTTGTCTAGGGCCTCCCTTTAATTAATTAATTAATTTAGTGTAGGTCTGCTGGTGATGAATTCTGGTTTTGTTTATTGACTTACGACATCTTTATTTCCTTTTTATTTTAGAAGGGTTTTTTTTTTTTTTTTTTTAACCAGGTATAGAATTATAGGTTAGCAGTTATTTTCTTTTGGCCCTTTAAAGACTCAAGGCAAGAGTCTGTATCAGGTCCACCCCTGCTCTTAGTGTTTTGAGAGCCTGGGGTGTTTATAGGGGCTTCCCTACTGGCAGATCATGAACTATAATCCTTGTCCTCTCAGCGCTGAGAAACGTCCAAATACTCCAATTATAAGTAATTATAAGGACTTTGGCTGTTATTCTTTGTGAGATGGGAAGGCACTGGAGAGTTTGAATGGAGGAGTGATACACAAAAGAATTTCTCTGTTTGCTGTGGTTTAAAAAAAAAAGACCATGAAGAAGCAAAAAAGAACCTGAGAAGACCAGTTAGGAGGCTGTTGCAAAAAAGTAAACAAGAGATGAAGGTGGCCTGTAATTTTTTGTCTGGCTATTAAAATAACTTCCAAACTGCCTCAGATCTTGATCTACTCAAACTGTTTCTCCCATATGATGCCACAGTGATTTATTTCTAAAATTCATATCTAAAGATGTCACTCCTCAGAGATTCCCCATTTTATATCTTTAGGTAAAAATTCAAATTCCTTAGCAAAGGAAAACAGATCATACCCATGCTCTGGAGCCTTCCTCCCTTTATATCCTCCTCTCTTATTCTACCTCTTTCCTTTAGCCAGTGTTCTCTACTTGGAGCCTAGACGCTCTCTATAGGTTATAAAACCCCCTTAGGCCTCCATGCCTTGGGCCATGTTTTCCTTCTTCTTGGACTATCCTTCTCATCAACTCCCCCATCTTGTCTGACTTACTCCAACTCATCTTTAAAGATTCAGATTAAAGACTAGGAAGAAGCTTATCTTTCTCTTGCAAGAGTTTCTGAACCTTTTCCTTCCCCATTCCAAGACAAAAATGAGTCTTTTCTGTGGATTCAGTACAAATCAATAAACATTTATAACATCTACTCTCTACCAAAACAGTTTTTAGGAGTTGGAGAATCAGAGAGGACTAAGCTGCAGTATTTGCCCTCAAGATCCTTGTTCTAGAAGAGAAGACACATAATACATGATTGCATTATAGTGTGATAAGTGTAGTAGTAAAAAGCATGATCTTGGGAGGAGGGTATGAATGAAGGGCTCCTAGAAGAGGAGAAATCCATATGGTTTTTAAGAATAAATCAGAGTTTATCAGGCAGACAAGGTGCATGGGGTAGGGCATATATACAAGATTGAAGGAACAATGTGTGCAATGATATAGAATGGCAAAACATCAAGGTTTAGAGAATTACAGAAAAATGTGTATCTGAGTGTAAAGTTTAAAAGGTGATTAATGGAGGTGAGCTTAAAAAGAAAGGCAATTATTGAAGATCTTATTTTCAATGCATACCTTTATTGTAGTACTTATCATACTGTGTTGTAACCACTTGTTTTCATCTCTTTGTCACACCAAATGGCTCCTTCAGGGCAGGCATTCATTAATCTTTACATACATAGCACCTATCCAAGTGTCTAAGCTGTAGTGGATACATGGTAAATGCTTATGTTTTTAATGTGAACCCTTTAAAACTTTTAAAAGGTTATTTTACATGACTATTATTTGGTATTTGGTACAAATATCTATCTATCTGTCTACCTATCTATCTTATCGCCTGGGTCAAATCTAGGCATTATCAGTTCCAAAGTCTAAGTATAAAAATAAAATTGAAATAAAATGCAATTAATTAGAGGTTCTTTTTTTTAGATAACTATTTATTTTGATATAGTGATGTAAATAGAACAGAATGAAGAAAAATTATGATAGAGATCAGATAATCTTTAAAACGGAGGAGCGTGTCGCTTTTGGGAGAAATCACCAATAGTCTTTTAATTTTTATTTTTAACAGCTTTATTGAGGTTTAATTTACATGCCATAAAATTCATTAATTTTAAGTATGAAACAATAACAAAAACTTCAGTTAAATGTGATGTGCAGGGCATGACATATCCAGTATGTAACATTTTAAAAATTAAATGTTATTAAATTGCTTCTCAGATTTATTGAGAGACAAGACAAATGAGTAGAATGGAATACACATTTATGCAGCTTTGTCTAGGAAGCTAGAAGTTCCATGTACATCTTTCCATTCACTCTTATTTCCTTCTTGTATCTTTTCCACAGCACTGGACACCAGATGGAGACATTTAAGAACTCTGGAACTCAGTTGGATAGGGGAGGTAGTCTTGTTGGGTCTCTAGACTGATAGTCAGTTTTCAGCCCTGGTGAATTCTTGCCTCTTTTTCCCAAAAAGGCATTTCAAACCAGTTTGGAAAGTAACACAAATGTGTTAGAAATGTCATGAACATAAGGAAAGGAGACGTATAACTTGGAATCAATCATAATAATACATAGTAGTAATCTGAGAAAAAATAGAATACCCAAATCACGTACACTTATACAAGATCCAGTGACTAGTTGACTAATAACCAACAAAGAAATGGGAAAAGAAAATGAAAAGCAAAGGTTTTGAATAAACACATTGCTTTGTCTTAAGTAGTTTCACACATCTTTTCAAGAAAAATAATCACTTGAGCTTATTTGCCTTCTCTTAACTTTTTAAAAATGGCTTTGCTGAGGAATCTACTAACCATCGTGGTTTCTTCCAATATCCTCTCCTTTCTCCCCCTTCTCCCTTAGTATCTTTTTGCCATATACATTGCTCCTTCAGCCACTCTTGACATTGGACTCCAACAAGAAAAGAAAAAAGAAATTTATATGAAAATACACCCACCATTTGAAGACCTTTTTGACACAGCAGAAGAATATATCCTTCTCCTCCTTCTTGAGCCTTGGACAAAGATGGTAAAATCAGACCAAGCTGCTTACAGAAAGGTATTGTGGCACTGATGAATTGTGTGTGAAAAATTCAGGTTTACTCCAAAACTGATGATGGGCAACATTGTTAACTCACAAGAGAGAAAAGCTGGAAAAGATTTCATGTGGGCCAGGGACTCAGAGTTAAGATTTGGGCAGACACAAAATTGGGGCAGGGAAAGTATTTATTAACTTAGTTTTTGCCAGTTTCCCTGTTGTGTCCTAACAAAAGGCTAAAATTGATGTCATTTTTAAGTCTGTCTACAAATAAGTCAGCAGAGAAAAATCTGAGTTTTGGTTTCCTGTGAACCAATAAAATATGCCATGATAATATACTGGCTTTGTCACTTCTTGCCATTTCTCAGCAGTGGCTTTAATTTTGATTAATGGAAGGAGGCTGTTTATTTTTATTCTGGATGAATTACAGTAAATATTACACCCATGGAAAATATAAACGTTTCATATATACTGTGGAAAGCACATTCTCTGACTTAAAGCACCCTCAGATGTTCATCAGGTCAGACCGCTTGGTTTGGTAAAAGTGTCAACACATCTTTTTTCATTCCAAAAGAGGTCATTTTAAGTCTCAGGGCTTGAATATTTTCACTCTTCTTATTGATGGGTGGAGGAAATCTCTTTAAATGTTTATTTTGAATCACAAATTAAAACCATTTGTGGGTATTTTTAATATTAAGTTAATGCATGTACCCTGTACATGAGGTCATTTCAGGTGGATCCCTGCTGTCTCTGTATTGCTCTTCTTCATTCAGATCTCCTGAACAACTTCTTGGTCATGTCTTCTCCCAGAAAGGATGGGTGAGGTAATTAAGATGAAATTAATACCAAGCACCTCAGACAGAGTCATCTTATTGGATAGTGACCAACACAACCCTATGGCTTACTAAATTCATTGATGAAACTAATGAATTTTTCAGTCCTGATTTCTTTTTGTCCTGAAAAATTAGCATTTGTATCCTTTCTACTACAAAAATACATATTTTACACTAGGAAAATTGGGATATTATATGAAATTTTTTAGAAATTCTCTCCAGGGACTTCTCTGGTGGTCCAGTGGTTAAGACACCATGCTCCCAATGCAAGGGGCCCAGGTTTGATCCCGTCAGGGAACTAGATCCTGCATGCCGCAATGAAGATCCCACATGTGGCAGCAGAGATCCTGCGTGCCGCAACTAAGACCTGACGAAGCCAAATAAATAAATTTTTTTTAAGAAAAGAAAAATTCTCTCCAGTCATGATTTTTTTTTTTTTTTTTTTTTTTTTTTTTTTTGCGGTACGCGGGTTTCTCACTGCTGTGGCCTCTCCCGTTGTGGAGCACAGGCTCCGGATGCGCAGGCTCCGCGGCCATGGCGCACGGACCCAGCCACTCCGCGGCATGTGGGATCTTCCCAGACCGGAGAACGAACCCGTGTCCCCTGCATTGGCAGGCGGACTCTCAACCACTGCGCCACCAGGGAAGCCCCATGATTTATTATTTTTTAAACTAATTAATTTTTTTTTTTGGCCATGCCTCGCAGCTTGCGGGAGCTTAGTTACCCAACCAGGGATCGAACCCATGCCCTCTGCAGTGAAAGTGCAGATTCCTAAGCACTGGACAGCCAGGGAAGTCCCCAGTCATGATTTTAAATACAGTATATGGTATAGAGGAAAATGGATATAAGATATGGTCCTAGGATGGCAAAACAGATTGAGAATTATAACTAACCTCCCTAAACCAAGAAGTTTTAGCATTAGCAGTGATTCTTATGAAATGCCTGGGACAAATTATACACTCTTTTTAATCAGAGGAAAAATAAATTTCTCTTAATTCTATAAACTTCTTAAGTTCAGCCCAGAGGACTTCTCTAAAAGTCCAGCTGACTGGATTATGTAGACTCTTTCCCAAAAAGTATAAACAAGAAGATTTAACCAAAATTAATTACTAAATACAGGAGTTCTCAGTCGGCTAAACTGATCTTTCTCAATAGAGAAATGGAAAATGATCTTATTCTCCTGACTGTATGGAGCAGTGCAATACACACTCTGAAGGCTAAGTCCTACTGTGAGGTTTAATTTGATGATTGACTCTCCCCTCTCTTGCTATAACAATAAAACCTTTGCTCACAGACTGATAACAATAGAGTCCAGTCATTTTTTTGTTCTACTGTGGATTATTTGGTCCCTAAAGCTAAGAGTGCCTATCTTCATGACTATTATCCTGTTATAAAGAATAGAAGATGGAAAAGTGATCCACCCAACATGTTTACACTGTCTGCTAGTTCACATGGGGTGTCCAGAAAGGAGGAATGATCTTTGGTGGCATTATATCATTACATACAAATGTATACATTTTTTAACATTTGGAGCCTGACTTTGCCGTAGCTAATGTTTTGTTTTGTTGTTGTTTTTTAACATATTTATTGGAGTATAATTGCTTTACAATGGTGTATTAGTTTCTGCTTTATAACAAAGTGAATCAGTTATACATATACATATGTTCCCATATCTCTTCCCTCTTGCGTCTCCCCACCCCCATCCCACCGCTCTTAGGTGGTCACAAACCACTGAGCTGATCTCCCTGTGCTATGCGGCTGCTTCCCACTAGCTATCTATTTTATGTTTGGTAGTGTATATATGTCCATGCCACTCTCTCACTTTGTCACATCTTACCCTTCCCCCTCCCCATATCCTCAAGTCCATTCTCTAGTAGGTCTGTGTCTTTATTCCCGTCTTACCCCTAGGTTCTTCGTGACCTTTTTTTTTTCTTAGATTCCATATATATGTGTTAGCATATGGTATTTGTTTTTCTCTTTCTGACTTACTCCACTCTGCATGACAGACTCTAGGTCCATCCACCTCACTACAAATATCTCAATTTCGTTTCTTTTTATGGCTGAGTAATATTCTATTGTATATATGTGCCACACCTTCTTTATCCATTCATCTGATGATGGACCCTCAGGTGGCTTCCATGTCCTGGCTATTGTAAATAGAGCTGCAGTGAACATTTTGGTACATGACTCTTTTTGAATGCTGGCTTTCTCAGGGTATATGCCCAGTAGTGGGATTGCTGGGTCGTATGGTAGTTCTATTTGTAGGTTTTTTTTTTTTTTTGCGGCATGCGGGCGTCTCACTGCTGTGGTCTCTCCTGTTGCGGAGCACAGGCTCCGGACGCACAGGCTCAGCGGCCATGGCTCATGGGCCCAGCCACTCCGCGGCATGTGGGATCCTCCCGGACCGGGGCACGAACCCGTGTCCCCTGCATCAGCAGGTGGACTCTCAACCACTGTGCCACCAGGGAAGCCCTGTTTCTAGATTTTTTGATGATGGCCCTTCTGACCGGTGTGAGATGATATCTCATTATAGTTTTGATTTGCATTTCTCTAATGATTAATGATGTTGAGTGTTCTTTCATGTGTTTGTTGGCAATCAGTATATCTTCTTTGGAGAAATGTCTATTTAGGTCTTCTGCCCATTTTTGTATTGGGTTCTTTGTTTTTTTTTTGTTATTGAGCTGCATGAGCTGCTTGTAAATTTTGGAGATTAATCCCTTGTCAGTTGCTTCATTTGCAAATATTTTCTCCCATTCTGAGGGTTGTCTTTTGGCCTTGTTTATGGTTTCCTTTGCTGTGCAAAAGCTTTGAAGTTTCATTAAGTCCCATTTGTTTATTTTTATTTTTGTTTCCATTTCTCTAGGAGGTGGGTCAAAAAGGATCTTGCTGTGATTTATGTCATAGAGTGTTCTGCCTGTGTTTTCCTCTACGAGTTTGATAGTGTCTGGCCTTACATTTAGGTCTTTAATCCATTTTGAGTTTATTTTTGTGTATGGTGTTAGGGAGTGTTCTAATTTCATACTTTTACATGTACCTGTCCAGTGTTCCAGGCACCACTTATTGAAGAGGCTGTCTTTTCTCCACGGTATATTTTGCCTCTTTTATCAAAGATAAGGTGATGATATGTGCATGGGTTTATATCTGGGCTTTCTATCCTGTCCCATTGATCTGTATTTCTGTTTTTGTGCCAGTACCTTACTCTCTTGATTACTGTAGCTTTGTAGTATAGTCTGAAGTCAGGGAGCCTGATTTTTCCAGCTCCATTTTTCGTTCTCAAGATTGCTTTGGCTATTCGGGGTCTTTTGTGTTTCCATACAAATTGTGAAATTTTTTGTTCTAGTTCTGTGAAAAATGCCAGTCGTAGTTTGATAGGGATTGCATTGAATCTGTAGATTGCTTTGGGTAGTAGAGTCATTTTCACAATGTTGATTCTTCCAATCCAAGAACATGGTATATCTCTCCATCTGTTTGTATCATCTTTACTTTCTTTCATCAGTGTCTTATAATTTTCTGCATACAGTTCTTTTGTCTCCCTAGGTAGGTTTATTCCCAGGTATTTTATTCTTTTTGTTGCAATGGTAAATGGGAGGATTTTCTTAATTTCACTTTCAGATTTTTCATCATTAGTGTATAGGAATGCCAGAGATTTCTGTGCATTAACTTTGTATCCTGCTACTTTACCAAATTCATTGATTTTCTCTAGTAGTTTCCTGGTAGCATCTTTAGGATTCTCTTTGTATAGTATCATGTCATCTGCAAACAGTGGCAGCTTTACTTCTTCTTTTCCAATTTGGATTCCTTTTATTTCTTTTTCTTCTCTGATTGTTATGGCTAAAACTTCCAAAACTATGTTGAATAAGAGTGGTGAGAGTGGGCAACCTTGTCTCGTTCCTGATCTTAGAGGAAATGGTTTCAGTTTTTCACCATTGAGGATGATGTTGGCTGTGGGTTTGTCATATATGGCCTTTATTATGTTGAAGAAAGTTCCCTCTATGCCTACTTTCTGCAGGGTTTTTATCATAAATGGGTGTTGAATTTTGTCAAAAGCTTTCTCTGCATCTATTGAGATGATCATATGGTTTTTCTCCTTCAATTTGTTAATATGATATATCACATTGATTGATTTACATATATTGAAGAATCCTTGCATTCCTGGAATAAACCCCGCTTTTTTTTTTTTTTTTTTACAAATTTAATCAGTTATACATATACATATGTTTCCATATCCCCTCCCTTTTGCGTCTCCCTCCCACCCTCCCTATCCCACCCCTCCAGGCGGTCACAAAGAACCGAGCTGATCTCCCTGTGCTATGCGGCTGCTTCCCACTAGCTATCTACCTTACGTTTGGTAGTGTATATATGTCCATGCCGCTCTTTCACTTTGTCACAGCTTACCCTTCCCCCTCCCCATATCCTCAAGTCCATGCTCTAGTAGGTCTGTGTCTTTATTCCTGTCTTACCCCTATGTTCTTGATGACATTTTTTTCTTAAATTCCATATATATGTGTCAGCATACAGTATTTGTCTTTCTCTTTCTGACTTACTTCACTCTGTATGACAGACTCTAGGTCCATCCACCTCATTACAAATAGCTCAATTTCATTTCTTTTTATGGCTGAGTAATAT
Source organism: Mesoplodon densirostris (assembly GCF_025265405.1). Classification (NCBI taxonomy): domain Eukaryota; kingdom Metazoa; phylum Chordata; class Mammalia; order Artiodactyla; family Ziphiidae; genus Mesoplodon; species Mesoplodon densirostris. The sequence continues at coordinate 57,796,892 of NC_082673.1, read as the reverse complement.
TCCATTGTATATATGTGCCACATCTTCTTTATCCATTCATCCGATGATGGACACTTAGGTTGTTTCCATCTCCGGGCTATTGTAAATAGGGCTGCTATGAACATTTTGGTACATGTCTCTTTTTGAATTATGGTTTTCTCAGGGTATATGCCCAGTAGTGGGATTGCTGGGTCATATGGTAGTTCTATTTGTAGTTTTTTAAGGAACCTCCATACCGTTCTCCATAGTGGCTGTACCAATTCACATTCCCACCAGCAGTGCAAGAGTGTTCCCTTTTTTCCACACCCTCTCCAGCATTTATTGTTTCTAGATTTTTTGATGATGGCCATTCTGACTGGTGTGAGATGATATCTCATTGTAGTTTTGATTTGCATTTCTCTAATGAGTAAAGATGTTGAGCATCCTTTCATGTGTTTGTTGGCTGTCTGTATATCTTCTGTGGAGAAATGTCTATTTAGGTCTTCTGCCCATTTTTGGATTGGGTTGTTTGTTTTTTTGCTATTGAGCTGCATGAGCTGCTTATAAATTTTGGAGATTAATCCTTTGTCAGTTGCTTCATTTGCAAATATTTTCTCCCATTCTGAGGGTTGTCTTTTCGTCTTGTTTATGGTTTCCTTTGCTGTGCAAAAGCTTTGAAGTTTCATTAAGTCCCATTTGTTTATTTTTGTCTTTATTTCCATTTCTCTAGGGGATGGGTCAAAAAGGATCTTGCTGTGATTTATGTCATAGAGTGTTCTGCCTATGTTTTCCTCTAGGAGTTTGATAGTGTCTGGCCTTACATTTAGGTCTTTAATCCATTTTGAGCTAATTTTTGTGTATGGTGTTAGGGAGTGATCTAATCTCATACTTTTACATGTCCCTGTCCAGTTTTCCCAGCACCACTTATTGAAGAGACTGTCCTTTCTCCACTGTACATTCCTGCCTCCTTTATCAAAGATAAGGTGACCATATGTCCGTGGGTTTATCTCTGGGCTTTCTATCCTGTTCCATTGATCTATCTTTCTGTTTTTGTGCCAGTACCATACTGTCTTGATTACTGTAGCTTTGTAGTATAGTCTGAAGTCAGGGAGCCTGATTCCTCCAGCTCCGTTTTTCGTTCTCAAGATTGCTTTGGCTATTCGGGGTCTTTTGTGTTTCCATACAAATTGTGAAATTTTTTGTTCTAGTTCTGTGAAAAATGCCATTGGTAGTTTGATAGGTATTGCATTGAATCTGTAGATTGCTTTGGGTAGTAGAGTCATTTTCACAATGTTGATTTTTCCAATCCAAGAACATGGTATATGGTTTTTCTCCTTCAATTTGTTAATATGATATATCACATTGATTGATTTACATATATTGAAGAATCCTTGCATTCCTGGAATAAACCCCACTTGATCACGGTGTATGATCTTTTTAATGTGCTGTTGGATTCTGTTTGCTAGTATTTTGTTGATGATTTTTCCATCTATGTTCATCAGTGATTTTGGCCTGTAGTTTTCTTTCTTTGTGACATCTTTGTCTATTTTTGGTATCAGGGTGATGGTGGCCTCGTAGAATGAGTTTGGGAGTGTTCCTCCCTCTGCTATATTTTGGAAGAATTTCAGAAGGATATGTGTTAGCTCTTCTCTAAATGTTTGATAGAATTCACCTGTGAAACCATCTGATCCTGAGCTTTTGTTTTTTTGAAGATTTTTTTTTTTTTTTTTTTTTTTTTTTTTGCTGTACGCGGGCCTCTCACTGCTGTGGCCTCTCCCGTTGCGGAGCACAGGCTCCGGACACACAGGCTCCGCGGCCATGGCTCGCGGGCCCAGCCGCTCCGCGGCACGTGGGATCCTCCGGGATCGGGGCACGAACCCGTGTCCCCTGCATCGGCAGGCGGACTCTCAACCACTGCGCCACCATGGAAGCCCTTTTTGAAGATTTTTAATCACAGTTTCAATTTCAGTGCTTGTGATTGGTTTGTTTGTATTTTCTATTTCTTCTTGGTTCAGTCTTGGCAGGTTATGCATTTCTAAGAATTTGTCCATTTCTTCCAGGTTGTCCATTTTATTGGCATATAGTTGCTTGTAGCAATCTCTCATGATCCTTTGTATTTCTGCAGTGTCAGTTGTTACATCTCCTTTTTCATTTCTAATTCTATTGTTCTGAGTCTTCTCCCTTTTCTTCTTGATGAGTCTGGCTAATGATTTGTCAATTTTGTTTATCTTCTCAAAGAATCAGCTTTTAGTTTTATTGATCTTTGCTATTGTTTTCTTCATTTCTTTTTCATTTATTTCTGATCTAATCTTTATGATCTCTTTCCTTCTGCTCAGTACCACCAAACCAGCTTTACAACAAATGCTAAAGGAACTTCTCTAGGCAAGAAACACAAGAGAAGGAAAAGACCTACAATAACAAACCCAAAACAATTAAGAAAATGGGAATAGGAACATACATATCAATAATTACCTTAAATGTAAATGGGTTGGGCTTCCCTGGTGGCGCAGTGGTTGAGAGTCCACCTGCTGATGCAGGGGACATGGGTTCATGCCCTGGTCCTGGAAGATCCCACATGCCACGGAGCAGCTAGGCCCATGAGCCATGGCCACTGAGCCTGTGCGTCTGGACCCTGTGCTCCGCAACTGGAGAGACCACAACAATGAGAGGCCCGCGTACCGCAAAAAAAAAAAAAAAAAAAAAAATGTAAATGGATCAAATGCTCCCACCAAATGACACAGACTGGCTGAATGGATAGAAAAACAAGATCTGTATATATGCTGTCTACAAGAGACCCACTTCAGACCTAGGGACACATACAGACTGAAAGTGAGGGGATGGAAAATGATATTTTATGCAAATGGAAATGAAAGCTGGAGTAGCAGTTCTCATATCAGACAAAATAGACTTTAAAATTAAGACTATTACAAGAGACAAAGAAGGACACTACATAATGATCAAGGGATCGATCCAAGAAGAAGATATAACAATTGTAAATATTTATGCACCCAACATAGGAGCACCTCAATACATAAGGCAAGTACTAACAGCCATAATGGGAAATCGACAGCAACACAATCATAGTAGGCAACTTTAACACCCCACTTTCACCAATGGACAGATCATCCAAAATGAAAATAAATGAGGAAACACAAGCTTTAAATGATACATTAAACAAGATGGACTTAATTGATATTTATAGAACATTCCATCCAAAAACAACAGAAAACACATTTTTCTCAAGTGCTCATGGAACATTCTCCAGGATAGATCGTATCTTGGGTCACAAATAAGGCTTTGGGGGCTTCCCTGGTGGCGCAGTGGTTGAGAGTCCGCCTGCCGATGCAGGGGACACGGGTTCGTGCCCCGGTTTGGGAAGATCCCACATGCCGCGGAGCGGCTGGGTCCGTGCGCCGTGGCCGCTGAGCCTGCGCATCCGGAGCCTGTGCTCCGCAACGGGAGAGGCCACAATAGTGAGAAGCCCGCGTACCACAAAAAAATAAAAATAAAAAAAAATAAGGCTTTGGTAATTTAAGAAAATTGAAATCACATCAAGTATCTTTTCCGACCACAGTGCTATGAGACTAGATATCAATTACAGGAAAAGATCTGTAAAAAATACAAACACATGGAGGCTAAACAATATACTACTTAATAACCAAGAGATCACTGAAGAAATCAAAGAAGAAATCAAAAAATACCTAGAAACAAATGACAATGAAAACATGATGACCCAAAACCTATGGGATGCAGCAAAAGCAGTTCTAAGAGGGAAGTTTATAGCAATACAATCCTACCTTAAGAAACAGGAAACATCTCAAAAAAACAACCTAACCTCGCACCTAAAGCAATCGTAGCTAATGTTTTTTTGGTTTTTTTTTTTTTTTTTTTTTTTTTTGCGGTACGCAGGCCTCTCACTGTTGTGGCCTCTCCCGTTGCGGAGCATAGGCTTCGGACACGCAGGCTCAGCAGCCATGGCTCACGGGCCTAGCCGCTCCGTGGCATGTGGTATCTTCCCAGACCAGGCCACAAACCCGTGTCTCCTGCATCGACAGGTGGACTCTCAACCACTGCGCCACCAGGGAAGCCCTGTAGCCTATGTTTTTCACTATGTGGGTCTTCCTGCTTCTGCCTCCAAACTAACTTACTTTATTGGCAAGTGTATTTGTTTTTTAGCCCACTGTTATTGGCAAATTGTGCATTCTTTCCCCACTTTTTCATAATGCAGATTCTTTTGATGTTACAAACTTTATTACTGTGTTATTATAGGTGGAGCTGGTGGAGGAAACTCGACAGCTAGATTCCACGTACTTCAGAAAGCTACAGGCTTTGCATAAAGAGACAGTTTCCAAGAAAGCTGAGGTAAGAAACTCTGTACTTAGAAAAACAAAGATTTTAACCTAGAAAGAGGATTATCACTGCATATATTGGGGGGGGAGCGGGGGGGAGTAGAGATCGTATATTGAGGAAATCATGTATTGATAAAGTAGGGGTCAAGCAGTTTCATTTTCTGCTGCTTCTTTGCCCAACATGCTGCATTTGACAGGTATCACATTTTTTTGACACATTTAACAACAAAGCCAGAAAAATAAAGCAGATGAAGTAGCATAGGGAGCCAAGATACACGTTTGCCTTAGCTAAGAGCCTTCAAGCCACATTATATTCCTTTGAACATTACTGGTTATTTTCTGTATGGCAGCAGCGCTATTTGTTGTCAAGTCACAAAAGAATTAAATTGAGTTTTCCAAACAGAAAAGGAAGTGTTGTGTGACAGCAGTAAGCAAAATAATAAAGAAAAAATATGGAAAGGCTTTAATAGAGTCAATAAAAAGATCATAGGATTGACTAGGATATTAAAGTGTTATTTGCAAATTTGTGATTGGCTAAGTAAACCATGATAGATCCATAAGGCCATAAGATTAAATGTGTGTATCTACATAGAAATGACAGTTTAGATTCATATTTATTGACATGGAAAATGCTCCCGACATATTATTATATAAAAATGTGGGGAACAAAAACACTGGTATCGGGGCTTTCCTGGTGGCACAGTGGTTGAGAATCCGCCTGCCAATGCAGGGGACACGGGTTCGAGCCCTGGTCCGGGAAGATCCCACATGCCGCGGAGCAGCTAAGCCCGTGCGCCACAACTACTGAGCCTGCACTCTAGAGCCTGCGAGCTACAACTGCCGAAGCCTGTGCGCCTAGAGCCCATGCTCTGCAACAAGAGAAGCCACCGCAGTGAGAAGCCTGCACACTGCAATGAAGAGTAGCCCCCGCTCGCCGCAACTAGAGAAAGCCTGCGCGCAGCAACAAAGACCCAACGCAGCTAAAAATAAATAAATAAATAAATTTTAAAAATTAAATAAAAGACCAAACTCATTTAAAAAAAAAAACAAAAACACTGGTATCAGGTAGTCCTATTCACCTAAAATTATACATGCATTCCTAGGTGTATACATATATGGAAAGAGGGCTATCTGGAAAAATGTTCATCAAAATATTAAAAATAGTTAGCTCTGAGTGGTAAGGTTTCAGGTGATTTTTTTAATTTTCTACTTTGTACCTATCTGAAGTCTTTATTCTTTTGCAGTAAAGTTTTACACAAACAGTAAAGCTATTTTTTAAATGTAACCTTCATGTTATTGCCTTATAAACACAGAAATTCTTTATTTGAAATTCTATTAATTAATATCTGGAAAGGATACATAAAAATTCATAAAGTTGTATCTTTAAATTTTTTTAATTTATAATACTATGCATAATACTTATACCTATCAAAAATTGATTTTTTGAATATAGGTAGTTTATCTCATGGTCTGATGCTTTTCAAAAAAAAATAGGGAAGTGAATTAATTATATAGGGAGTTACATAGGAAGGATTTCTGAAGAATAAGCCTCTCTAGCTCTTTGCCCTGAAGGACTTGTAAACTGTTCGCAAAACATCAGAGGTATTAAAAATACCTAACAGGGGCCTCCCTGGTGGCGCAAGTGGTTGAGAGTCCGCCTGCCGATGCAGGGGATACGGGTTCGTGCCCCGGTCTGGGAGGATCCCATATGCCGCGGAGCGGCTGGGCCCGTGGGCCATGGCCGCTGAGCCTGCGCGTCCGGAGCCTGCGCGTCCGGAGCCTGTGCTCCGCAGCGGGGGAGGCCACAACAGTGAGAGGCCCGCATACCGCAAAAAAAAAAAAAAAAAAAAAAAAAAAAACCTAACAATTAACTGTTATATGAAGGAGATTACATCTAAAGTATCTTGTACTACTCTATAACATAAAAAACTTTTATAGACAAACTAATGTTTTATGTTCATGATATATCATTAAGAAAAAGAACCAAGTTACAAAACCATACATAGTTGTATAGTCCTATTACCATTTGTAACAAACTACATGTGTGTACAAAAAAGACTAAAAGGATGCACATAAAAATGTTTGTGGTGGTCATCTCTGAAAGGTAGTACAATGTATGCTTTTTGTTTTCTTTTTATTACAAAAGATATATTACTTCTGTACCAACAAAAATAATAAAATTAATATTTTATAAGCAAGTGTATGGTAAATACTTACTAATGTTCCTGAAAAGAAGGGAATGGAATGGAAAGGAACAGAACAGAATTTGATGTGAGTTAGAACCAGATTCTAGATTCTTTACCCAGTTCTACCATTGGACTGATAAATGCCATTGGCCTAATAGTTAACTTTTATTTCAGTTTCTCTTTAAATTTGGAAAATAATTTGTTGTATTTAAGAGATTTTTATGAAAAGTATTATTTCACTAGGACACTACTTGTGAAATTGGATCTGGTATTTCACCACTTCCTCATGTCTCTAAACAAACAGAATACTGGAATAATGTTCCTGCAGAATATAGGCATTTTAATTTTAATGATCTGCTTAACAACAAACTGGAGTTTGAACATTTCCATCAGTTTCTTGAGGCTCATTCTTCAAGGTAAGGAACATAACCATTTTAAAATTTATTTCTCTGTTAAAATATTTTTCTAAACTGTTACTTCTTTAAGATACTTGTTTTGATTCAACATATGATAAAAATGGTTTGGTGCTAGATTTTACCCATTTCAGTAAGATTAATGAAACCTGTATGGATAACTTTTTGTTGGGAATTGCATTTTGATAATAACAGCCTCCAAAATGTTATTTTAAGTGGTCAAACAATATTTGTTGATTCTTTTACCATTGGCTAAATTAAAACACCAGTACACCTATTCTGATGTTTCTTTCTTTTGCATTTTTCTAAACAGGTGCTCTAATGACTCTTTCTGAGAAGTTTCTCTTTTGTATTTCACTAAGCTATTGAAATTACTGTACTATTTTGTGATTTTCATTAGTTAATACATAAATGAAACATTATAGTTTTGCATAGAATCTTGGTACCTTATGACACATTTATCTAATATAAACTGAAGTATTAATCATATTTTTCCAATAATTTTCTCCCAAGTTAACAAAACTGGTTAGACCTGGGAGCCAAATTTCACGTATATAGTTCCGCTTTGTGGTGATAATTATTCTAAATTTAGCAGGTTGCCAAATAGACATGCAATAGGTGGAAATTTTTCCATATTTGAAATTGATAATACTAGTTCATCATTAATGGAAGAACTCTGAGACCCACTCTACCAGTATGGTGGTAGATTCTTCTCTGACCCCAGCACTCCTTGTATTCATTCATATATTTAGCCAGGATAAGACAATATTAATAATAATATTAATAATATTGTACTCATTAGTTTCGTGGTCTAATCGGTTGTGCTAACTACTCAATACAGCCCTTTCTAAATTCTGTCAAAACAACAACTTGTTTGGTGTTTAATAGAATTGAAAGAAATAAATAAGAAGGGCTGTACTTTTTCATTTTAGCATGGACCTTATGTGCTGGACAGACATTGAACAGTTCCGAAGAATAACTTACAGAGATCGAAAGCAAAGGGAGGCAAAATCTATGTACATTAAAAACAAGTACCTTAATAAAAAATATTTCTTTGGACCCAACAGTCCAGCTTCTCTATATCAACAGGACCAGGTATCAACATGGAGACATATTGTCTACATTTAAGTATGAAAACTAGTAATTTATTTCTTTTTGCCAACAATCTGAGCGTCTTTTTTTCTTTTGCTTTTATAACTTATATGTTGGACACTTTTGATATCTTTTTTTAGGTATTAATAATTATCTACAAATGTCTTTTTTTTAAATAAAGGCTGCCTTCCTTTATTTACTTATTTTTTTCCATAATTTAAAAAATTTATTTATTCATTTATTTATTTATTTGGCTGCACCAGGTCTCAGTTGCAGCATGCGGGGTCTTTACTTGCGGCATGTGGGATCTTTAGTTGAGCCATGCGAACTCTTAGTTGCAGTATGTGGGCTGTAGTTCCCTGACCAGGGGTCGAACCCTGGCCCCCTGGATTGGGAGCGTGGAGTCTTAACCACTGGACCATCAGGGAAGTCCGTCTACAGATGCCTTAAAATTCAGTCAAGTATTATATATTATTAAAACTGCGTTGTTTCTAAAATAATCTATGGAATAAAAATAACTTTCATTCATCCACTCACCCATTCATTCAGCAAATATGGGTGCCTGTGATATGCCAGACGCTCTTCTAGGTGCTCAGGATAAGTGGTAAACAAGGAGGACAAAGTCCTTGCAGCTTTCAAAAGCAGAAAAACAGCCATTATCAGCCATTAAGCCCCATCTCTACCTGTTTTCTGTTCTTCTCTTACCTGAAATTACTCCAGACATAACTGATTTTTGAAAAATCCTGTTTGCCATTGTACTGTCTCCCCAAACAATTTTTATTGACCAGGAACATAGATTTTCCATTTTGTTGAGCCAAGATCATATGGCTTTAATCACAACTTATTAATAACTAGACGGTGTCATTATTTACAGCAAAAATGTCAGATTGGGATTCAGCAGTGGTTTTGAGTGTTCATGTAATTGATCACATGAGATATGGCTCAATTTTAATGCCTTTGAAATATAAAATTAAGTGTTATAATTTATTTAACCTGAAGTTTGCTAATACTAGAAGTTTGCTAGATCAAAGGTGTAGCATTTGAGTTCTTTATTTTTGTAGTTTAAAAGGATGCGTACCCTGATGGCATACACTTGTAAAATACAAATCTCAGATTAATTCAATAAATTAAAAATTCAGAACTATTCACAAGTAGGGCATACCAAATTAAAAATCTAGATCTTTGGGGGGAAAATAAACAAAAGTCCTTGGGAGTAAGAGGGAGAAGAAATTCTAGAATTAAGCAACCTTAACAAAAATGTCTTGCCATTAGTTCCCTGAGATACAAATCTGGTATGTATTAGCAAAAGTGGCTGGGAGTATCTCAATAAGCATAAGTATGAAATAAACACATGGAAAGCATTTGTTTTCTATTTGGCTTGTGCTACATTGTGTGAGGTTTCATGGTATCTGATGCTACTGTGTGAACCTTCCATAGTAAAACTTGCTGAGAATTAAAAATTCAGTGGAAAAAGTCACCCATTGCCGTCATAGCAAATGACTGTGCTTACTACAGAGGAGTTTTCCAAATGACCCTTCTTCCTCATCTTTGTCTTTACTTTTATTTTTATTTACCTATTTTATACTTAAGGATTTCTGCATCGCCTTATGTTTTATACAGACCATGCTGGTTCTAATCCTAGTTGTGTGGCCAATTTGCAGTTTGATTAGCAAAGTAGTCTTCTCTTATTCTCTTTTCTTCTTATTTTTATACAGAAACTGTATTATTATTAATATTATTTGATTAATATTATTAAAGGATGGCTAAGAGAGTTTCTCTTTTTTATATAAAACATTATTATTAGGATTAAGTTAATCTTATTAATCAAATGAGAGCTAAGACTCCAATGAGGAGTCCAGTTTTTTTCTGTGTACAAAAAACTCACCCATTTTGAATGGTATATACACAGAAACAGGATGATTTATAGTAGGAATTGGCCATTAGTATTGTTTTTTAATTAATTAATTTTTATGGCCATTAGTATCGTGGAAGCCAGTAATTATAAAGAAGGAAGATTTTGGCCACAGAGAAATTGTCTTATAAAAGGGATACCTGTGCAAGTCAGAGACTATTGTCTGTATAACCTGGCCTTTTTCTACTTCCTGCTATCTCTGTTTTCTTCTTTGAGGTTGTTGGAACGGCCCTACATTGCTACCACCACCATCATTCCACCATCTCCAGCCCAATGTTTATTGGTAATATGCATATTTATAATGTCTGAGTCAAGGTTGTCTCTTAACTAATTAATGCCTTATTTTTCTCAGACAAAAGAAAATGCCTTCTCAAACAAGTCCATTTGAGTAGAATCAGAGATTCATAGAATATTAGACCTAGAAGAGAACTTAGAAAACTAAAAGTCTAATGCCCTTATTTTACAGTTGAAGAAACTGAAGCCATGGAGAAAAAAATGGCACTGTAGTTGTCACACAGGATAGAAATCCCTGTGTTCTTTGAAATATATTATCATAAGCAAAATCATACATCTAAAACAACCATCACATAAACCACAATTCTCTGTTTGATGTTAAGAGAGTTATCTGTCTTTACTATACACAGTAAAGCCAGGAGCTATTTTAGAGAAAATGAAAATTCTGGCACCTATCAGGTGCTCAGCAAATAGTCTTGGAGTGAATGAATAAATTAATGACTATTAGCATTTCTTTACCTAAACAGAAGTTTGTTGTTTATGTTTCATTTTTATTTTCTTAGATAATGCATGTAAGTGGTGGCTGGGGAAAGATTCTCCATGAGCAGCTTGATGCAGCTGTTCTAATTGAAATTCAGAAGCATGTCCTAAATAGGCTAGAAAATGTGTGGTTGCCATTGTTTCTTGCAAGTGAACAGTTTGCAGCACGTCAAAAGATAAAGGTATGTAAATTAGTTTAACCTTGGGATAGCAACTGACAGCACCTCTCAAAGCCTCAAATGTGAAAGCCTGTTAACTCAGCCATTGTACTTCTATGGCATAGTGGTTAAGAACAGGAAGTCAGACTTCCCAAGTTTTAATCTCAACACTGCCACATATTAATTGTACAACAATAAGTTTTATAACCTTAGTGTTCTCATTTGGAAAAGAAATGGAGTTAATAAGAGTAATAGCTTCATAAGATTGTTATGAAGAGGAAACGAAATGATGTATGTGTAGTTTCTTAGCATGGTGCCTGGTACACAGCAAACACTCACATACTGTCTATTAATATAGTTATTATTTTTTACATTATTGTTATCTAGTCTTCATATAAATGGGCACGGATGTACAAAGGGGAATAGTTAAATGAATTATAAGAATTCCATACTGTGGAAAACTATGCAGTTTTCCATATAAAATGAGATTTCCACATATAATGAAAGATGTTATTTATTGAGTGAAACAAGCAGGATGTAGAACAATACATAGATGATAATCCTGTTATATGTACTTATATCTATATATCTGTCTATTTATGCATTTCTCTTTCTCCTTCTCTCTGTCTGTCTATATTTATGTTTATGAACAAAGATGAAAGAAAAGATCTGCCTCCTGGGAAGGGGTATGGAGAGTGTGAAGGATTTTTACTTTGTAAAGTAGGGTTTTTGTTGTTGTTGTTTTGCTTTGTTTAGTTTTTATTTTATAAGAAGCATGTATTGCTTCAATAATTTTAAATGTCATTATCACACCTAAAAACAGGCAAACCTGATCTTTACAAAAAGAACACAAGGAGAGCATGTAATTTTGGACTTCAGTGTGCAAAGCACATGCCATTAGTATTGATCAGGAAGAATGTAAAAAAGCTGCCCTCCATATTTAATTTATCAAACACTTTGAGTCTTACTTATCTAGAAATATCCTTAGTCTTCTTAGCACCTTAAGTCATGGAAAACACAGTACAGCTGGGAACATAGAACTTATAGTATGGGGAAGAAGACCTGACCTGTTTTAGGCAAAAAGTTCCTGGAAGTAAGCTTTGGGACAACTCAGATTTCCTCACTTCCTTTCTTCAGGCTAACTCTAATTGTCTGTCCAAAGCCAAGTAGAAAGATATTTGGCTCATTAATATTGTTTACCGTGTTTTCTCACTATGTTTACCACAGTAATTTTATTGTAATTTACAGCTCCTTCCTAACTTAGCAATTCTGTGTGTGGCCAGCAATATTCACTGATACTGGCAACCTTAAGCCAAAGACAGAAGAGAAGGAAGATCAAGAATTTTTAATAAAATGATGCTGGAGCATCTCACACATTTAGGGAAAGAGTTGACACTCAAATTTTACAAAGGCCAGGGGCCAGGACAGCCCTGGGAACCCAGCAAGAATAATTCTCAGATCTTTTCTCCAGGCTGTGGCTACCAAAAGACTCAGCAGCAGTGATTCTAGTCCCTGTCTGTCTGGGTCAGCTCCTGGATCTACCTGCTATAGACAGGAAGGTAGAGTTACATAGCACAGATTTGGCAGGAGTGGTTCCCAAAAAAGGGAAAATATTGTGAATAGGCAATAACCTCAAGAAATATCTACTGTATTACCTCCCTGTGTTGAGTAACTTTTGTACTCTTCTAAAATTAGTTGTGGCTAGAGAATACACAAAAATTTGGGCAGTCCTAATTATCCTTCCAGCTTCAGTTTCTATGGGGCCCAAGTGAAACTGTTGTCTACCTTTGGGGCAATACACTCAGGTATTATTATCTCCATTTTGCAGATGAGGAGACTGTTAAGAGAATTTGAGTGACTTGCCCGGGGACATGGACAGGGCTTCCATTTCTAAGTCTTATCCTCTTTCTCCTGTTCTTTCTCTTATTCACACTGACCTTTACCTCATTTTTTAAAGCTGTTAAATCAATAAATGATTTCAATACTGTAGACATTCTGAATAACTCGGATAAAATCATTGGTTTGCTTCTAGGTACAGGTGAGAGACATAGCTGAAGAGCTTTTACTACAGAAACATGAAAGGAAAATTGGAGTCTGGAAGGCAAGTAATATTTGTTGTTATGTTCTTCCTCTTGTAAGTTCCACTGTCAAAGTATTGTTTTTCTTCCTCTTCTTGTACAGAGACGCTCATTGTAGATAATGCTTTTTTCTAAGCCACCAGATGCTGACACTGTTCTTAACTGGCTGATGGAATCTGCAGGAAAGTGTGATTCTACTAGAGCCCTCTTCTTAGAGAGTTCCTTAGCCTGCTCAACCCTAGAAGTGTGTGATTGGACTTTAAATGTGTATTTTTAGTTGTTTTGCTTGTGATGGATTTATTGAGACAGGCTGATCATTCCAGCATATGGTAGTTTATTTATTATTGGGAGTGGTTTACACACAAAGAATGGGGAGTATGCAGCAGAATCAGCAACTTAAATTATCTTACATTATCCTCTTTATTTGGAATTACATTTTAACTTTAAAAGAATTAGGATAGCTATCATTTTGGTGATTATTTAAACCACTACAATATGATACCTAGCTAGAAATTGCCTATTTTGCTTCTTAACAAGCATGATAAACGCAGTCTTCTTTCTGAGCCTACAAATGTATGTGTATTCGTCCTTCTATAGGTCTTGATAAAATGTCAAACTAGACCCAGGTGACCCCCTACAACCTAACAAAGATAAAAATCTATTCGACTGTTAGAGGAGCATATGTATCTGTTAGGATGCTTTTTTCCTGTATTTTCCTCTTGAAAGGAAACAAACTGTTCTTATATTTGTCCTTTGCTATGTATTTTTTTTAAATACTAAATAGAATGGGCTTATATGTCATATTATCGTGCATTATATATTATGTTATTTTCTGTTTAGTTAAATTACGGGTTTTAGTTAAATTACTAAGTTTTAGTATCTTAAGAAGCAGGTCTTAAAACATTATTTGTTGAGTGGGTTTTAAATAAACATCCCAGTCTAATACATAGTTGTTCCTATTTATAGGGTTGTAATTTTAATATGGACCATCTGGTGATGGTCTTAACTTTTTGTCCTTGGAACACTACATGTGCCTCACTAAAATAGTGATAGACATCTATTCACTTTATTTGGGGTAAAGGCACCACCATTCATCTAGAGTGCCTGGAGTTGCCTTCGCTTTTCAGTTTCCAACTCAGATGTCATCCTCAAAGCCCTTCTCTGTAAAGCTCTTACTCCTCCAGGCAGAATTAGTTACTCCTTCCTTTGCATTCCCATAGACTTTTTACATAGCTCTCTTAAAACACTTATATTGTTGGTCACATATGATTTGTCTCAAGAAACTTATTTTATGCATTGTCAGTAATGGATATTTATCATGTGCAATGAATATTTGTCATTGATTACTATAATTCCTAAGTTCATCTAAAATATTGCCTTTAGAATGATGCTTCCTTGCATGGTTGTAGGCTAAACTCAGATTTGGGGCACTTCAATAAATTTATCAAATGAAAAAAAATCTATTCAGTAAATTCAGTAAAATCTATTATTTTTTTTAATCTGAGAAGGTAAAAGAGGATGAATATGTGATCTAAAATGGTCAAGGTAAAAGAAGTAGACATCATATACTTCAGAATTGTGAAGATAAAATAAGTAATACCTTTAAACATTAGTAAAACAACATGGCTTTTTTGTTGTGTAAAGTGAATCCTGGGTCAGAGAAAGCTTATTATTAAAAATATGCACTGATAATTATTTCCTCCAGTTATTAATTATTAATAGTAATTTATTATTAAAATAATCTAAAGATGTCTCACCTAAAAACATGATCTTTTGGGAATTCCGTGGCAGTCCAGTGGTTAGGACTCAGCACTTTCACTGCTGTGGCCCAGGTTCGATCCCTGGTCAGGAAACTAAAATCCCACAAGTGGCACAGCGTGGCCAAAAAAAAAAAAAAAACCACGATCTTTCTAAGATAGAATTATAGTGAAGCTCCACAGTAAATTTCCTATTTAAATTAATAAGATTAATTGGTAATTTTTTCTAAAATTTTTGAAAAATATCTTAAATGTTCAACTGTTTTTACTTTTTAAAAGGCAGGAAAATTATATATTAATGTATAACATATAATATATATAATTATAAAATAATAATATATAATTATAACATTATGATTACTTTGTTCTGTTTAAGCACAGAACTCATACTGTACACCAAAGTGTAGTTTTTCACCATAGTCCCAAACTGTAATGATTGTTAACATTCTTAATGTACTCATATGTTCTAAGTCATCCAATCATTTCTTTTTCTCTCTACCTCTTAAAAACCTGATGCCATAAAAATACAAAGGAGACAAAAGGGAGAACAGAGGGGGAAAGCTGCCAAATTCTATTTATCCATGCCGTAAATTTCAACAGCCAAAAATAAAGGAGATAGAAGTTGGTAATTTTTAGCCTAATAAATGACTTTATTATTAACTTTTAGAACACAGCTAATTTTCTGTATTCTCTGATTTGGACAGCCTGTGGAGAGTAAGTGGATATCGTCATCTTGTGAAATCACTGCTTTCCGTAAAGCATTATTGAATCCAGTTACAGCAAGACAGTTTCAACGGTTTGTGGCTCTAAAAGGAGATTTATTGGAAAATGGGGTGCTCTTTTGGCAAGAAGTACAAAAGTATAAGGTATTGTGTTAGAAGCTGGAGAAAACCACCTCTTTTTGAGGAGGAGATGCATTAACATATCAGTTTCCTAACTTTTTGGACAAGATTTGTATAAGATATCCCAACTTTGATGTTTTCATACCAATGTGTAAATATTGAGGTATCTATTGTTCTGTGTTAGATACATTTATTATTACACAGTGAAAAGTAAGAGTTAGCCCTGAAATGATAGTATTAGGTTTTTCAAGGTTTCACGTATATTATGATCTAATGAGAATCTTCCTGAAAAGTTTTGACTATATTTTTGCATATTGCTTATCTATAAATATACTATACACATTTTTGCTGAAGATATTCATATTCAGTACTTTAACCAAGACCTGTTTACAAGAATTCCTCCTAACCATATTTGCAGCAATAGTAATAAAAGACAGTGGATTACAGATAAATAAACCAACAGAGATGAGAGAGGCTTTACTATTAGAATGGCCAAATTCTTAAAATAAATAAGTGAAAGAACAAGTTATTAGGTGCAAAAGCATTTTATTGTCAGGTTTAAGTGTTTGGTAGAATCCTATAGAATCTGTACATTGAAGAGGAGGAAAGGACTTCCTAGGTTATGTAATATAGACTTGAATACAGGAATGTTGTCTAGAAATACTTAAGAGTAGGCATCCTTGCTCCCAGGGTTAGCAGGCTCATTTCCTTGCAAGCAGCCTATTTAATCCCATTATAAAAGTAGGGAGTAAAACGAAAGCTGGAATTTAAGAGGATAATGCTTTCAATTGGCCTATAATCTACGTATGTATAATATTATGCAGTACTAATACTTTGCAGCATATTTACTCTATATAGTTAGTAGTTGCTCAATACAATCTTACTTCCAGACTTTCTCCAGCATTTTATGAAACTGTTTTCTACCCTTTTCTGTTATCACCAGTTTTTGTACCTTTGTCAACATAGAAATTTCCTCAGGAAAAAAAAAGAATTTTGAGATAAGTTTTTTTTTAATCTATCACAAGATAAGTAATACTAAGATAATTTTTTTGAAAATTAAAAAGGAGGTAGAGTCTGCTTTCCATAACAGGAAATTATTATGAGTGACCAGAACAGTCTTTAAGCTAAAATGAACATGAGTAAGTCCAACCCTGCTAGGATAAGAGGTAATGAGATAAACCGGGCAAAATAAGCATTTAAGAAAACATAGACTCATACATAATCAGCCCTTAACTTTGTGACTGTTTCTCCTTCAAGGCTGCCCTTGGTCTTCATTTACATATCTTTTCTGTGGTATAGAACGGAAGACATATTATACTAGGTAGCTATTAAAAATCATGCTTTAAGGGTGAATTTGTTTATTCAGTAAGCACTTACTAAATCACTAATATGCCAACTATTATGCTAGATTGTAGGAATAAAAAAAATGGATAAAATACACTGCCCTCCTTCGAAGAGGGAATCATCCATGAAAACAAAATATCATGAAATAACATTGATTATGATCCCTGTTCTAACTAGTTATAATTTGGGCACAGAGGGGAAAATGATTCAGGGAGGGTGGTAGCTCAGAGAGGTCTCAACAGAAGTGACGATACTTATAGGGAACTCTACTCAATACTCTGTAATGACCTAGATGGGAAAAGAATCTGAAAAAAAGTGGTTATATATATATGCATAACTGATTCACATCGCTGTACAGCAGAAACTAACACAACATTGTAAATCAACTATACTCCAACAAAAATTTTAAAAAAAAGAAGTGGGACTTTCCTGGTGGCGCAGTGGTTAAGAATCTGCCTGCCAATGCAGGGGAAACGGGCCTGAGCCCTGGTCTGGGAAGATCCCACATGCTGCAGAGCAACTAAGCCCATGCACCACAACTACTGAGCCTGCACTCTAGAGCCCATGAGCCACAGCTGCTGAGCCCATGTGCCACAACTACTAAAGCCCACGTGCCTAGAGCCCGTGCTCCGCAACAAGAGAAGCCACCACAGTGAGAAGCCCGCGCACTGCAACAAAGAGTAGCCCCTGCTTGCTGCAACTAGAGAAAGCCCATGAGCAGCAACGAAGACCCAAACAGCCAAAAATAAATAAATGAATAAATTAATTAAAAATAAATAAATAAATAAGAAGTGATGATACTTGAATTGGGTCTTGAAGAAGTTTGCCAGGGGGAAAGCATTCCACCTAGCAAGTCTTACTGTGCTCACTTTTATATGGCTTACTAATATTAAGTGTTTACATCTGTCAGATATTACCTTAATGCTTTTCATGTAATAACGACTTTATTCTTTATAAGAATCCTAGGTCAAAGCTGTTAATTCTCACCATTTTACAGATGAAGAAGCTAAGGCACAGAGAAGTTAAGAAAATTCTGATATCATACAGCTAATTAAGTAGTAGAGCTGGAATTTGAACCAAGACATTCTATTGCTAAAGCTTGTGCCCTTAACCACTAAGTTATGCTCCCTCCCAGTGATGATTGTAGTAATATGTAAAGAGATGGCTACAGTGATCTTAATCAAACATTATTCTGAATTGCGAAAAATTGGAAAGAACCCTGATGTGTACAACAACAGGACATTGGTTATTTTAATTATGATACATCTATACAGTAGAATACTCTGCAGCCATTAAAAAGTATGCTATAGGAGATTAATCAATGAGAAAAGGTATTCTTATTGATTTTTTTAAAACCTAGCTACTAGAAAGCAGTATGATTCAATATAAAGTGTGTGTGTGTGTGTGTGTGTGTGTGTGTGTGTCCCCGTCCCCATAGAGAAAAGACCTGAAGGAAATATACATCCAAGAAATACTTTTTCAGCACATATCAAGGGCCAGGCTAAATCCTGAAGGTACAGCTGTGATCAAAGCAGCCTTTTCTGGGCTCCCCTGGTGGCGCAGTGGTTGAGAGTCTGCCTGCTGATGCAGGGGACACGGGTTCATGCCCCGGTCTGGGAAGATCCCACATGCCACGGAGCGGCTGGGCCCGTGAGCCATGGCCGCTGAGCCTGCACGTCCAGAGCCTGTGCTCCGCAACCGGAGAGGCCACGACAGTGAGAGGCCCGCATACTGCAAAAAGAAAAACAAAAAACAGTCTTTTCTTTCAGGGCTTACAGTGTTAGGGGAGGGACAGACAAGTGGTAGGCAAGGTGATTATAAGAGTGTGATTAGTGTAGTGGTGGGAGAAGCACAGGGTAAAATGGAAGTACCTAAGATGGCCATCTCCTGGACTGAGGGAGACACAGAAAGTTTACTAGAGGACAGTACAGTTGAACCTTGAACAACAACAAAAGTTCCGCTTATATCTGAATTTTTTTCAATAAATTCAGACTACAGTACTTCACAATCCACTGTTGGTTGAATCCAAGGATGTGGAATCACAGATGCAGATGGCCAACTGTAAAGTTATACGTGGATTTCCAACTGCGAGGCAGGGTTGGTGCCCCTAACCCCCACGTTATTCAATGGTCAACTATGTGCTTAACACATAGGCCTTAACAATATGTAAAAGTGAACTCGGCTATAAGTATAGTAGGGCAGAACGACTAGAAAAATACCAATCCTGATTCTATCTAAATTCTATCTCTATACTCTTAAAATTAAAACCGTATAATTTCACAAATTTGTTTTTATTTCATAATCCTTATATTCCATAATAATAAGCCAGGCTCACCAAATATATGATCATTTCCCTAGTAATGGCAAGAAATTTAATTTTTGGTAACATACCAAACATATGTGTTATAAATAGGCATTTTCAGAGGGAATACTAAATTGAGTAAAGAATGCTAACTGTTATCTCAGTGTAACATTTATATCAAGATTTTTCACATATAACTTATGCCAAATTTATATATGTAAAGTTTTATATGGCAAGCTCTAGAAATGTTCTTTCTTTAATACTGTCTGTAAGATAGTTATTACGATGAATGTCATACAGTAACTACTTAATAAATGTTGGCTTATTTCTGGCCTAGAATTACAAGTTTCCAAATTTGTGTGCTTTCTAGTGATTTAGAGAACAATGTCTTTGATAAAAAATGTCATAATTCAAGCTAAGCTACCTCTTTATTTTAAAAAGTGATAGCCTTACATCTGTGACATAAAACTGGGTCTTTTTTTTTTTTTTTTTTTTTTGTGGTATGTGGGCCTCTCACTGTTGTGGCCTCTCCCGTTGCGGAGCACAGGCTCCGGACGCACAGGCCCAGCGGCCATGGCTCACGGGCCCAGCCGCTCCGCGGCATGTGGGATCTTCCCAGACCGGGGCACGAACCCGTTTCCCCTGCTTCGGCAGGCAGACTGTCAACCACTGCGCCACCAGGGAAGCCCAAAACTGGGTCTTTTTAATGTACAATTACTATTTTAAAATTCTTTAGCTATAAAGATGATAATGCAATAGGTTATCTGAAAAAATATAGATCCTAAGAGATGCATAATAATACACCTGTAACCACCAGCATTCCCACTTGTGCTGCTAGCCTTTTGAGCCTAAATCACCTTGCTGTAGAAGCAGTTATGGTAGAAAAAGCTTTTGTATCCACCTGTAAGTTGAGTAAGGTGCCTATTCTCAGTGCTCTCCTAGGGCCCTGTGTATACCTTTATCATTACCACTTATTAACTATTTCAGATTGGAAAAATGTTTTTCATGCTTCTCTTCCAGTAGAAATTTCTTTGAACATCTTTATTGGAGTATAATTTCTTTACAATGGTGTGTTAGTTTCTGCTGTATAACAAAGTGAATCAGCTAAATATATACATATATCCCTACATGCCCTCCCTCTTGAGTCTCCCTCCCACCCTCCCTATCCCACCCCTCTAGGTGGTCACAAAACACTGAGCTGATCTCTCTGTGCGATGCAGCTTCTTCCCACTAGCTATCTATTTTACATTTGGTCATGTATATATGTCATTGCTACTCTCTCACTTTATCCCAGCCTACCCTTACCCCTCCCCATGTCCTCAAGTCCATTCTGTATGTCTGCGTCTTTATTCCTGTCCTGCCCCTAGGTTCGTCAGAACCTTTTTTTTTTTTTTTCGATTCCATATATATGCGTTAGCATACGGTATTTGTTTTTCTCTTTCTGACTTACTTCACTCTGTATGACAGACTCTAGGTCCATCCACCTCACTACATGTAACTCAATTTCGTTTCCTTTTATGGCTGAGTAATATTCCATTGTATATATGTGCCACATCTTCTTTATCCATTCATCTGTCGATGGACACTTAGGTTGCTTCCATGTCCTGGCTATTGTAAATAGAGCTGCAATGAACATTGTGGTACATGACTCTTTTTGAATTATGGTTTTCTCAGGGTATATGCCCAGTAGTGGGATTGCTGGGTCGTATGGTAGTTATATTTTTAGTTTTTTTAAGGAATCTCCATACTGTTCTCCATAGTGGCTGTATCAATTTACATTCCCACCAACAGTGCAAGAGTGTTCCCTTTTCTCCACACCCTCTCCAGCATTTATTGTTTGTAGATTTTTTGACAGTGGCCATTCTGACCAGTGTGAGGTGATACCTCATTGTAGTTTTGATTTGCATTTCTCTAATGATTAGTGATGTTGAACATCCTGTCATGTGATTGTTGGCAATCTGTATATCTTCTTTGGAGAAATTTCTGTTTAGGTCTTCTGCACATTTTTGGATTGGGTTTTTTGTTTTTTTGTTATTGAGCTGCCTGAGCTGTTTATATATTTTGGAGATTAATCCTTGGTCAGTTGCTTCATTTGCAAATACTTTCTCCCATTCTGAGGGTTGTCTTTTTCATCTTGTTTATGGTTTCCTTTGCTGTGAAAAAGCTTTTAAGTTTCATTAGGTCGCATTTGTTTATTTTTGTTTTTATTTCCATTTCTCTAGAAGGTGGGTCAAAAAGGATCTTGCTGTGATTTATGTCATAGAGTGTTCTGCCTATGTTTTCCTCTAAGAGTTTGATAGTGTCTGGCCTTACATTTAGGTCTTCAATCCATTTTGAGTTTATTTTTGTGTATGGTGTTAGGGAGTGTTCTAATATCATTCTTTTACATGTAGCTGTCCAGTTTTCCCAGTACCACTTATTGTAGAGGCTGTCTTTTCTCCATTATATATTCTTGCTTCCTTCATCAAAGATAAGGTGACCATATGTGCGTGAGTTTATCTCTGGGCTTTCTATCCTGTTCCATTGATCTATATTTCTGTTTTTATGCCAGTACCATAGTGTCCTGATTACTGTAGCTTTGTAGTAAAGTCTGAAGTCAGGGAGCCTGATTCCTCTAGCTCCGTTTTTCTTTCTCAAGATTGCTTTGGCTATTCCGGGTCTTTTGTGTTTCCATACAAATTGTGAAAAAATTTTTTCTAGTTCTGTGAAAAATGCCATTGGTAGTTTGATAGGGATTTCATGAAATCTGTAGATTGCTTTGGGTGGTAGGGTCATTTTCACAATGTTGATTCTTCTAATCCAAGAACATGGTATATCTCTCCATCTGTTTGTATCATTTTTAATTTCTTTCATCAGTGTCTTATAGTTTTCTGCATACAGGACTTTTGTCTCCTTAAGTAGGTTTATTTCAGCTATTTTATTCTTTTTGTTGTAATGGTAATTGAGAGTGTTTCCTTAATTTCTCTTTCAGGTTTTTCATCATTAGTGTACAGGAATGCAAGAGATTTCTGTGCATTAATTTTGTATCCTGCTACTTTACCAAATTCATTGATTAGCTCTAGTAGCTTTCTGGTAGAATCTTTAGGATTCTCTATGTATAGTATCATGTCATCTGTAAACGGTGACAGCTTTAATTCTTTCCTAATTTGGATTCCTTTTATTTCTTTTTCTTCTCTGATTGCTGTGGCTAAAACTTCCAAAACTATGTTGAATAATAGTGGTGAGAATGGGCAACCTTGTCTTTTCCTGATCTTAGAGGAAATAGTTTCAGTTTTTCACCATTGAGAACAATGTTGGCTGTGGATTTGTCATATATGGCCTTTATTATGTTGAGGTAAGTTTCCTCTATGCCTACTTTCTGGAGAGTTTTTATCATAAATGGGTGTTGAATTTTGTCAAAAGCTTTTTCTGCATCTATTGAGATTGTCCTATGGTTTTTATCCTTCAGTCTGTTAATATGGTGTATCACAGTGATTGATTTGAATCCTTGAATTCCTGGGAGAAACCACAGTTGATCATAGTGTATGATCCTTTTAATGTGTTGTTGGATTCTGTTTGCTGGTATTTTGTTGAGGATTTTTGCATCTGTTTTCATCAGTGATATTGGCCTGTAGTTTTCTTTTTTTGTGACATCTTTTGTCTAGTTTTGGTATCAGGGTGATAGGGGCCCCCTAGAATGAGTTTGGGAGTGTTCCTCCCTCTGCTATATTTTGGAAGAGTTTGAGAAGGATAGGTGTTAGTTTTTCTCTAAATGTTTGATAAAATTCACCTGTGCAGCCATCTGGTCCTGGGCTTTTGTTTGTTGGAAGATTTTTAATCACAGTTTCGATTTCAGTGCTTGTGATTGGTCTGTTTATATTTTCTATTTCTTCCTGGTTCAGTCTCGGAAGGTTGTGCTTTTATAAGAATTTTTCCATTTCTTCCAGGTTGTCCATTTTATTGACATAGAGTTGCTTGTAGCAATCTCTCATGATCCTTTGTATTTCTGCAGTGTCAGTTTTTACTTCTCCTTTTTCATTTCTAATTCTGTTGATTTGAGTCTTCTCCCTTTTTTTCTTGATGAGTCTGGCTAATGGTTTATCAATTTTGTTTATCTTCTCAAAGAACCAGCTTTAAGTTTTATTGATCTTTGCTATTGTTTTCTTCATTTCTTTTTCATTAATTTCTGATCTGATCTTTATGATGACAGTAGATATTGAGGCTTTAAAGGACAGGTGCTGTGTCTTGGGGTTCAGCTCAGTGTCTGCCATGTAGCAGGAACTTAATATGAATTTGTTAAGTGAGTCAAAGTAGACACTAAAGCTGCTTCTTTGCCAGGAGAAGAAACAATCAGGATTAAATGAAACCCGTATTTATGTAAGGTATGTGCATCAAAGCCTTAGGTTCCTTTAAAAGGCAGAGATTGACAGAATGGGTGGGAAAAACATGGAACTAGATGCTATCAATGAGATACACATAGATATGAAGACACAGGGTAGGAGCAAAAAAGAAAAAAAATTCTTAGGTTCTTCAAATCCAAGAGAAATAAAAGCTATGATTTTTTAAGATAGTCTTGACATGTCCCAGTAACCTCTTGACCTGAAGTTAAAATATATATATATTAACTGACAGACATATTGACACATTCTATAAAGTATTCTGTTAATGCATTAATCATATATTGTTCTATTTTTCCTCCTTGTTTAGGACTTGTGCCATTCTCATTGTAATGAGTCCCTCATCCACAAGAAGATCATGACTATTATCAACTGCTTTATTAATTCCAGTATTCCACCAGCTTTACAAATTGACATTCCATTAGAGCAAGCCCAGAAGATTATTGAACACAGGAAGGAGTTGGGACCATATGTATTTAGAGAGGCACAGGTAAGAAATCAGGGCATGTAGTAAGCATACTTTAAAATAGATAAACAATGTAGATATTCTTTAAAAGTTTTTGCATTATTCATATTTGGCCAGGCTCTAATCCTCCTAATCCTGGGTTATTCTATTTAATTTAAAAAATGTTGCATATGCCACAGAACATAGAAACTAGTAACTTACTATTTTGTTGATGATAGTATACAGCAAATACAATTATTTAAATTCTATACTTTGACTTTGCATGGTTATCATTTTATTTCTAACTTTTAAAACTCCAGCTAATTACTCCTTCCTTTCCCACCATTCATATTTCCTTTTAAAATGTCTGCTACCACAAAAATGTGTAAAATGTGTGTCCCAAGATTTGTATATTTTTAAAGGTTGGAATATTCACATAGCTCATAAAATAAGTGAGAGGAGATTTAAGTACCCAACCAACGTAAAGTACACAAGCTCATGAAAGGAAAATCATGGCTGTTAACCTACTCAAGTTACTTCTTTTTAGGATAAATAATAGAAAACAGTGATTTGCTGAACATAATTTATTTGCATTTTGAAAAGCCTTTTAGTGATGTTCCTGAAAAATGATTAAGAAAAATACATTATAATAGGGGTAATATGGAAGGCCATGTCACAATTTAAGTGATATGAAACAGATATTTAGGGTATGATTGCCCTTGAGCATGGAAAAAGATCATTATTCCTTAATATTCATTTGCAAGTCAGCTGTGTTCTAAGTCCTAAAAGGAACTGAAAGTAGACTCAAAATCCAATTATGCATTGAATAGGCAAAAATAAAGAAGAATGATTGAGGATGTGCTAGAGAGAAATAGAAAAAACATGGTGTCAGAATTGTAGCATCTGTTAATGAAAAGATGACTTAGCCTAGCCTAGGTCTCCTGATAGCCGGGAGACCATCTAGCCTCAATTCTGATGGTGAATGTCTGGAGCTGCTTACGTAGGTTGGTTCCACCACACTGTCCAGGGATTGCAGCCAGTGAACTTTATTGGAGTCCCCTAGTTTAGGCCTCCTACCTGATTTTCCAAAACAAAGCCCCAAACATATCTTAAATATGGACTTTGGAGTATCAGAAAACAAGAGAATATTTAGGGGCCTCACCTCACCAAATCTATTGTTTCTGTGTTCTGTAAGGAAGCTCAGAGAATGGCATATCTCCTACCCAGGTATGCAAGCCAGAGATCTGGTTGCCATCTTCATGTCTTCCCTATCCTTCATTCCTTACCTTTGGAGATCTTCAGTCACTAATATGTATCTATTTATCTCCTTCTTATCTGTTATTCTATCTACTTTTCTCCAACTCCGTGCCACTACCTCAGTTCACATCTGCAATGTCTCACATTGATTACCAGAATTCCCTGCCTCTAGGCTCTCTCAAAACCATTTAACTCAGTGCAGACAGATCCATCTTTTCAAAATGTATATTTGATCATGTCACTTCTCTGCTTTCAATTTCAGTTACTCCCCATTGTCTTCAGAATGAAGACCAAGCTCCTTACTACATATTTCTCTAGCCACATGTCTTCCCACTCCCTGCCATCTGTCTCCCAGTCTTACTGAAATATTTGTACTTCCATAAAGAGGGCTTACTTTCTTGCTTCCAGAGCTTTTTACAGTATCATCTTCTCTCTCTTATGCTTCTATGATATCTTGTATTTGTCCCTGTCAGAACACTTATCACACAGAATTGAACTTGGCTATTCTCATGCCTCACTTTCCCATCGAACTGTAAGGTCTTTGAGCCTAGGGAATGTTTCTTATTTGCCTTTGTGGCCTGTGTGCGTGGCATAGAGTAGACACTCAGTAACATTTTTGAACATATGAATGAATGATGTGAGAATAGATGGATCATGACAGGAACAGATCAAATTTGACATGAGAGCAAAGTTGAGCAAAAGGGCTGAATAGTAACTGTAAAAATTGCCTGTTTTAGTATTGTTTTCACTATAGCAGTGGTCCCCAACCTTTTGGCACCAGGGACCGGTTTTGTGGAAGACAGTTTTTCCA
Organism: Mesoplodon densirostris; assembly: GCF_025265405.1. NCBI lineage: Eukaryota > Metazoa > Chordata > Mammalia > Artiodactyla > Ziphiidae > Mesoplodon > Mesoplodon densirostris. The sequence continues at coordinate 57,770,838 of NC_082673.1, read as the reverse complement.
TGGACCGGGGGCGGGGGGCATGGGTGGATGGTTTGGGGATGATTCAAGCACATTACATTTATTGTGTACTTTATTTGTATTATTATTACATTGTAATATATAATGAAATAATTATACAAGCCACTATAATGCAGAATCAGTGGGAGCCCTGAGCTTGTTTTCACTTGCCACTCACTGATAGGGTTTTGATATGAATCTGCAAGCAATTGATTTATTATGGTCTCTGTGCAGTCAAACCTCTCTGCTAATGATAATCTGTATTTGCAGCCACTCCCCGGTGCTAGCATCACTGCCTAAGCTCCACCTCAGATCATCAGGCATTAGATTCTCATAAGGAGCGCACAACCTAGATCCCTCGCATGTGCAGTTCACAGTAAGGGTCACGATCCTTTGAGAATCTAATGCCGCAGCTGATCTGACAGTAGGCGGAGCTCAAGCAGTACTGTGAATGATGGGGAGCGGCTGTAAATACAGATGAAGCTTTGCTGGCTCACCCACTGCTCACCTCCTGCTGTGCAGTCCTGTCCATGGCCTGGGGGTTGGGGACCCCTGAAGTATAGCATCTGCATGTCCCCCATCTGCATTCCTAATAGCTTGAAAGTTTTCATCACTCAGCCATATTTTCACTGGCCCTTCTCACTCATACTAGAGCATTGCCCATCTGCTGGCAGTGAGCAAAGTAGCTCTATATTTATTCAAACATTTACTTATCCACAGTTTGGTTATCTTTGAAGGTTTTGGAGGTACAGGACAATTTTCATGAATAACATGTATGTTATTAACCTTAATTGCAACTTTTAGAAATAGAGCAATTTTATGTCTACCTTGAAAAATTGTATCCTAATAGGGTGACTTTTACTGGAAAGCCTTCTAGATGAAAATAAGTATATTTGAGAGCTGGAATGACTCAGGTTTTGGAGGGGTAACTGAGAAGTAGGGTCAATAGTTGGTAAATAGAGGTGGAGGAGTATTTAAGTTTAAAAAGTGCATGTAAAAACTACCATGATCATTTAACATTGGAGAAGGGGATTACTTAATTAAATGCATGGCAGATAAATGTAAATGAAAAATTTTTTAAAGCCTGCACTTCATCACATAAAGTATGTTTAGCTTTTGTGTTCACAATCCCAAGAGGCTATAGAATTCAATGACAAGATAGTATTGTAAAGGGAATAAATAGTTTTACTAATGATACTCATGTACAGAAACGAGGAGTCATGAAATATATCAATTCAGGACGCTGTTGATCACTGCAGCTTTTACTTTTTAAAAATTCCACTTTCCCCTTGAAGAGTTGGCTTAGAGCCTAATGGGTTAGTTCATTTTTCTCCAGGGCATTAGGTATAGGCCATTCCCAGCAACAAAACGTTGGACTTGATCTGATGTGGCAAGTCCTACCTTCTTGGAAGTAATGTATGCCTCTGGAACTAATGGAAAAACTTGGCATGGGAATTTGAGCAACAATTCTTATCTCTATAAATATCACAATTAATCACTTAATGTAGAGTGTCCTAAGAAAGCATTTGTGCAGGATACCACTCTGCTTTTTAAATGTTACTTTTCTTGCTCTCACATAAAAGAGAGATTATATCATTTAAAAGTTACTCAAGATTTATTCTTAGATCTGCAGCTTTGTTTAAGAGCTTTTCCAGAGGCAAAATGGTATTTTCTTTCTCTAAAAGAAGGGAAAGGGGACCGGAGAGGAGTTCCCCTTGATGGGCTGAATATTTGAAATACTTGCATAAAACAGCAGAGTGTGGCAGATCAACTGGTATATGTTTTCAAAGAAAACATAAATTTCTTATTTAAAAAGACCTAATGGATTCTTTATTAATGCAATCAACTGGATAGGGAAACATAAAGCATAAAGTGACTTTTAACTGTATTTAAGAGTATGTTTTTTTTAAAAGAAAGACTTCTCATTGGTAGTAAAATAACATTGATGATAAGCATGTGCTGAACTAAACTATACCAAGATGTCTGGAGACAATAAGTTGGAGGAAACATGCTGTGTATTAAAGAATAGAATAGTTAATCCATTATTATGGTGAATTAGAGTTTAAATTGGTACATTTGTATAAAACTGTAATCTGAGACATACTTTGTTTTATATACAGATGACAATTTTTGGAGTTCTGTTTAAGTTTTGGCCTCAGTTTTGTGAGTTTAGGAAGAACTTAACTGATGAAAAAATTATGAGTGTTTTGGAGAGAAGACAAGAATATAGTAAGCAGAAAAAAAGATTGGTAGTCACGGAAGACGAAAAATTTGCAAAGGTGAGACAAGAATCATTTTGGGTTTAATCAGACTTTTAAAAGTTATGTGATATGTGTAGAAGAATTTGGGCTGAGCAAAAATACAGAGAAGTTATAGAATACAGATTTTAGTGGTTTTTAAAGCCTTCAGTCAGAGGTTTCAGACTTGTTTTTGAATTTTAAAAAATTTATCTCAAATGACATCTCTTCTATGTACCTCTCTTGGAGAACACTTTATATTGTCTTGTGAATACGTTTTTGCATCTGTCTTTCTCACTGGACTGAGATCCTCAAAGATACCATCTGTCTTATTAAACAGTTCTACCACTATCCAGCACATGCTCAATTATAAATTATTGTTTACCAAATAAATATGGGAATGAATGAATGAATGAAAAAATATTAGGTACTGGGGGCAGCATTTTCAATATGAAAATTAGAGAATGATATATGACTGTGAAATTTACAAATGTAAGTCATAAATTGTCCAGCCTGCCTATTTGTCTTTTAGTCTGTCCATTCATTTATCAGTTCCTCTATCTTTATATTTATTTATTTTCCCTGACTTGAAAAGGGATAACAAGTATATTTCATCTTATTTGTAAGCTTATCCCTATTGTGTGTTTTAAAAGAAATTTAAAAGATAATCTAGGGGCTTCCCTTGTGGCGCAGTGGTTGAGAGTCTGCCTGCCGATGCAGGGGACGTGGGTTCGTGCCCCGGTCTGGTAAGATCCCACATGCCACGGAGTGGCTGGGCCCATGAGCTATGGCCGCTGAGCCTGCGCGTCTGGAGCCTGTGCTCCGCAACGGGAGAGGCCACAACAGTGAGAGGCCTTAACACTTAACATTTTCCTCATTTGCCTTTCATTTTTCCTTAAGAAGTGAAATACTGCAGAAGAGTAAACTCTCTTAACTCCAGCCCTGAGTTCTATTACCCTCCCCATCTCCAAGAACAACCATTAAGTTTGGGGTATGTTCTCCCGGCTCCTTTTTAAGATAGTGTTTTATATGGGTGTATGGATTCATAAACAATCCAGAGGACTATTTTGTATGTATTTTAACTTACGTGATGGTACCATATTTTATTAGTCTTCTCAGGCTACCATAGCAAAATATCAGAGACTGGATGGCTAAAACAACAGAAATTAATTTCCTCATAGTTCTGGAGACTAGAAGTCCCAAATCAAGGTGCCAGCTAATACGATTCTTGGTGAGACCTCTCCTCCTGTCTTGAAAATGGTCACCTTCTTGTTATGTCCTCACAAGTTGGGGAGAAAAAGAGTTCTCTCTCTCTTCCTCTTCTTATAAAGCCACAGTTTCTTTGGATTAGGACCCTACCCTTATGACCTCATTTAACCTTAAGTACCTCTTAAAGACCCTATCTCATGATACAGACACAGTGGACGTTAGGGCATCAACATATGAATTTGGGGAGACACAATTCATTCCATAGCACATATTGTGCTTTCTACATCTTGCATTTAAAATTCAATTTTGTCTTTTAATTCTATCACACTGCTCTACTTAGATCTCATTTATTCAGTTTAATTGCTGCATTTCCATCATATGAATAAATATACCCTTTTTATTTAACTTTTTTTTTTTTTAAGTTTGGCTGCGTTGGGTCTTCATTGCCGCACACGACCTTTCTCTAGTTGTGGTGAGTGGGGGCTGCTCTTCGTTGCGGTGCGTGGGGTTCTCATTGCAGTGGCTTCTCTTGTTGCCGAGCACGGGCTCTAGGTGCGAGGGCTTCAGTAGTTGTAGCTCGCAGGCTCTAGAGTGTAGGCTCAGTAGTTGTGGCTCACAGATTTAGTTGCTCCACAGCATGTGGGATCTTACCGGACCAGGGATCGAACCCGTGTCCCTGGCATTGGCAGGTGAATTCTTAACCACTGCACCACCAGGGAAGTCCCTAACTATTTCTTTATTGTTGGATTTTTTTTCAATTTTTACCATTACAAACAGCACTGCAGGCAACATTCCTGTAAACGTCTTCATATTCACATGTATAAAAATGTTTTTGGAATGGCTGAGTAAGAGAGTATGAGCGTGTGTCAATCTATATTCCTACTTCTCCCCATTTGGTTTGTTCAGACTTTGAAATTTTTGTCAGTCTGTTGATGACAAGTGGTATGTCATCATGCTGATGCATTTATTTACGTTCACCTAATTATAAGTAAGGTGGAACAACTTTTCACATGTTAACTATTCGGATATTTTGATCAGGATTGTAATGAACCTATAGGTCAGTTTGAGAATTGATGTCATAACAATACTGTGTCTTTTATTCCATGAGCACAGTTTATCTCTGTTTAGTTATTCTTTCATTTCTCTCATTGATGATTTGTCATTTTCAATGACAGGTCTTGAGTATATTTTGTGAAATTTATTCCAAAGTATTTCATGTTTAAAATAATGCTATTGCTATTATATTTTTAAATTTCAAATTCCAAATTATTTTTTAGAAAAATTTTTATTTTGAAATAATTAACATTCACAGGAAGTTGCAAAGATAGTAGAGAAGTCCCATGTACCCATCACCCAGTTTCCCCCAGTGGCTACACCTTACATTAACTATATACAATAGTAAAATCAGGAAATTGATAACTGATACAAGGATGTGTATAGTTCTATGCCATTTTGTCACATGTGTAGATTCAAGTAACCAACACTATATTCAAGATGGACCACAAAGATGTCCCTCGTGACTATAAGTCATGTCCATCCAATTACCCATTATAATGTCTGTTAGCCATGGATCTGTTCCCCATTTAGAAAATTTTGTCGTTTTGAGAATGTTATATAAATAGAATCATACAATATGTGACTGAGACTGGCAGTTTTCACTCTACATAAATACCCTTGAGATCCATCCATGTTGTTGTGTATATCCATAGTTCATCCTCTTTAACTGCTGAGTAGTGCTCTGTGGTACATTGTACCACATTTTAACCATTCACTCATTAGAGGACATTTGAGTTGGTTCCTGTTTTGGGCTATTACAATAAAATGCTAATGTAGTCACTCTTGCCTTCTTCTCCTCCTCCTCCTCCTTCTTCTTCTTATTCTTTTATTTGAGTGCTTTTATTTAATAATAGCTTTATTGAAATTTAATTCACATACCATAAAATTCACACTGTTAAAGTATACAATTTTGTGGTTTTAGTATATTTACGGAGTTGTGCAACCATCACTACTACTTAATTTTCATCACCTCAGAAAGAAACTGTACCCATTAGCAGTCACTCCCCTTTACTCCTTCCCTCTCAGCCTCTGGAAGCCACTAATCTGCTTTCTATATCTGGACATTTCATGTAAATTAAATCATACAGCATGTGGTCTTTTATGGCTGGCTTCTTTCACTTAGCATGATATTTTCAAGGTTCATCCATTTTGTAGCATGTTTCACTACTTCATTCTTCTTACAGCCAACTTATATTGCACTATATGGCTGTACTACAGTTTGCTTATCCATTCATCAGTTAATGTACTTTTTGGCTATTATTAATAATGCTGCTATGAACATCCTGTACAACCTTATGTATAGACATGTTTTAATTTTTCTTGGGACCTAGAAGTTGAATTGATGGCTCCTTTTGAGGAACTACCAAACTTCTCCAAAGCTACAGAACCACCTTGCTATCTTGATTTTTCACATGGTATATTTTTCCATTCCTTTACTGCCTACATCATTATATTTTAATTAAGTTTCCTGTAAACAGCATATAGTTGTGTCGTGGTGGTTGGTTTTTGTTTTTAGTCTACTCTACGAATCTGTTTTTTAATTGGTGTATTTAGTCTGTGTATCTTTAAAGTAATTATTGATATGTTAGTTCTTAACTCTGCCATTTTATTTTTTGTTTTATCTGTTCCCTGTTTCTTTTTTTCTATTTCCTTTGTCTCGCATGCCTGTGGATATACTTGAACATTTCTTAGAATTTCATTTTGCTCTATCTCTGTTTGGATGTTTCAGTGGTTGCTTTAGATATCACATTATACATGCATAACTTATCGCAGTCTATTGTTGTTGACATTTTACCAGTTTAAGTCTAGAAACTACCTCCCTTTAAGTCTCTTTCCCCTCATCTGTTTATAATTATCCTAAATATTTCTCAACATATATTGAGAACCACATCAGACAATTGTATAATTTTTGCTTCAACCATCAAATATAAATCAGGAAACTCAAGGTGAAAAGTCTACTGTATTTACCCCTAATTTTACTCTTGCTATTTTTCTTCCTTTTTGATGTTCCAAGATTTATTATTTTCTTCTTTCTTTTTTCTTTAGTTTTCAGAATTTTGATTATGATGTGTCTTGTGCAGATTTCTTTGGGTTGATTCTGTTTGAGCGTTACTCAAGTTCTTGAGTTTGTATGTTTATATCTTGTGCCAACTTTGGAAGAGGGGAATTTATATTCATATTATATATATGTGTGTATATATGTATATATACACTTTCTTTATGATAGATATTCATGAACCCTTGGGTACCTTATAGCTTCATTTCTGAGAGATTTTTATTTTTTTCAGTCTTTTTTTAAGTTCAGTAAACTGTCATTTTACACTGCCTTTTAAAATTTTTTTATCTGTTTCTGTTCTGAGTTTCTTTTTTTAACAACTTTATTGGAGTATAATTGCTTTACAATGGCATGTTAGTTTCTGCTTTATAACAAAGTGAATCAGCTATACATAAACATATATCCCCATATCTCCTCCATCTTGCATCTCCCTCCCACCCTCCCTATCCCACCCCTCTAGGTGGTCACAAAACACCGAGCTGATCTCCCTGTGCTATGTGGCTGCTTCCCACTAGATAGCTATTTTACATTTGGTAGTGTATATATGTCAATGCCACTCTCTTACTTCACCCCAGCTTACCCTTTCCCCTCCCAGTGTCCTCAAGTCCATTCTCTACTTCTGCATCTTTATTCCTGTCCTGCCCCTAGGTCCTTCAGAACCCTTTTTAAAAAATTAGATTCCATATATATGTGTTAGCATACTGTATTTGTTTCTCTCTTTCTGACTTACTTCACTCTGTATGACAGAGTCTAGGTCCATCCACCTAACTACAAATAACACAATTTTGTTTCTTTTTATGGCTGAGTAATATTCCATTGTATATATGTGCCACATCTTCTTTATCCATTCACCCGTCGATGGACACTTAGGTTGCTTCCATGTCCTGGCTATTGTAAATAGAGCTGCAATGAACACTGGTACATGACTCTTTTTGAATTATGGTTTTCTCAGGGTATATGCCCAGTAGTGGGATTGCTGGGTCATATGGTAGTTTTATTTTTAGTTTTTTAAGGAACCTCAATATTGTTCTCCATAGTGGTTGTATCAATTTACATTCCCACCAACAGTGCAAGAGGGTTCCCTTTTCTCCACACCCTCTCCAGCATTTATTGTTTGTAGATTTTTTGATGATGGCCATTCTGACCGGTGTGAGGTGATACCTCATTGTAGTTTTGATTTGCATTTCTCTAATGATTAGTGATGTTGAACATCCTTTCATGTGTTTGTTGGCAATCTGTATTATCTTCTTTGGAGAAATGTCTGTTTAGGTCTTCTGCCCATTTTTGGATGGGATTGTTTTGTTTTTTTGATATTGAGCTGCATGAGCTGCTTGTAAATTTTGGAGATTAATCCTTTGTCAGTTGCTTCATTTGCAAATATTTTCTCCCATTCTGAGGGTTGTCTTTTCATCCTGTTTATGGTTTCCTTTGCTGTGCAAAAGCTTTGAAGTTTCATTAGGTCCCATTTGTTTATTTTTGTTTATATTTCCATTTCTCTAAGAGGTGGGTCAAAAAGGATCTTGCTGTGATTTATGTCATAGAGTGTTCTGCCTATGTTTTCCTCTAAGAGTTTGATAGTGTCTGGCCTTACATTTAGGTCTTCAATCCATTTTGAGTTTATTTTTGTGTGTGGTGCTAGAGAGTGTTCTAATTTCATTCTTTCATGTGAAGCTGTCCAGTTTTCCCAGCACCACTTACTGAAGAGGCTGTCTTTTCTCCATTGTATATTCTTGCCTCCTTTATCAAAGATAAGGTGACCATATGTGCGTGGGTTTAGCTCTGGGCTTTCTATCCTGTTCCATTGATCTGTATTTCTGTTTTTGTGCCAGTACCATAGTGTCTTGATTACTGTAGCTTTGTAGTATAGCCTGAAGTCAGAGAGTCTGATTCCTCCAGCTCCGTTTTTCTTTCTCAAGATTGCTTTGGGGGCCTCCCTGGTGGTGCAGTGGTTAAGAATCCACCTGCCAATGCAGGGGACACGGGTTTGAGCTCTGGTCCGGGAAGATCCCACATGCCGTGGAGCAGCTAAACCTGTGTGCCACAACTACTGAGCCTGCACTCTAGAGCCCATGAACCACAACTACCGAAGCCCGCAAGCCACAACTACTGAAGCCCGCGAGCCACAACTACTGAAAGCCCGCACGCCTAGAGCCCGTGCTCCGCAACAAGAGAAGCCACTGCAATGAGAAACCCATGCACTGCAACGAAGAGTAGCCACCGCTCCCTGCAACTAGAGAAAGCCTGCGCACAGCAACGAAGACCCAACTCAGCCAAAAAGAATAAATATATTAAAAATAAATAAAGTAAAAAAAAAGATTGCTTAGGCTATTCGGTGTTCCTGAGTTTCTGCATTTATGGTTTGGAGTATTTCATATTTGAAAATGTTTGTGTAGGGATATTTTATCCACTTTGGGCTCCTATGTTAGAGTTTTCCTCTGATTCATGATTAGATTTCTTGGAGAGTAGTGTCATCAGCTAAAATATTGGAGTTCTCATTTTCTGTTTTATTCTTGTAATGGTTTTATATGCATATCACCTGCCATTTTCTGCTCATTTTGAAATGTCTTATATTTTCCTCAACCACCAATAATAGGGAGCAGTCAGAACTCTTACACACTATGGATGGGAGTGTACATTGATAGTCACTTTAGAAAACAATTTGACTTTATCCAGTAAATTAAAAGATGCACTTAGCCTTCAACTTGTCAAATCTACTTGAATAATTCATGGACACAAATATCAGGAGATATATCCTAGAATAATTCATGGACACAAATATCAGGAGACATACACATGGTTTATGCTTTCTATAGCAAAAAATCAGAAGCTATTCAAATGTCTATTAACAGGAGATTGGAAAAACAAATTCATATAGTAGAATACTGTGCTGTGATGGAAAACAAATAAACTAACCACAATAGTAAACATATATATATAGCAGGAGTATAATGTTGAGTGGAAAATTTGCAAATGAATAGAACCAGTCAATTCTGCTTATATAAAGTTAAAATTCGTATAAAACTAATCAATACAAATGTGGGAAACTATAAATAAGAAAAAGAAATGATAAACATACAAAATTCAGTATAGCGGTTACCTTCATGGGTTGGGTGGAGATAGATGATGGGATTGGAGAGTGACACAAAGGGGAACAGAAGTACTGGTGATATTGCATTTCTTAAGCTTTGGTGGTATATTTATTCATATCTTATGTGAGTGCTATAAATGTTTTTGTAAGTATTTAATATATAATAACATTTTTATATGAATGATGCTACAAAAAATTATCACATTTTCAGAAGCTTATCTTTGGTTGATGTATTCTATCATCCAGAAGTTGAGGGCATTTCCAGTACCCTCAGGGAATGAGAATCAGGGAAGACATAAGAGCGAGAAAATAGGAAGATGTGTCTGCAAAATCTTGCTTCTACTGAATCAGTTCTTCACAATGTGGCTTCACGTATTTTTGTTGATGTATTGTGAGTTCTTTAACCATGCAGCAAATATATACACATATATATCCCATATATGGAAATGAAATGTTATTAAACTTAAATATAATTATTTTTGGCTTATTTATTTTAACATTTTCTGCAATTATTTCCCTTCCAGTGATTTAGGTGATAAATGATAGATCAAATAATGCAAAAGCTGATTTCCCCCTCAAACCAACTATGCATCTGGCCCAATCTATATAATCTGACGAAAAGCAGAGTTCACTAAATAAAAATCGTCTCATTTACCCTCTCCAGTCCCTTGAGGCAAGTCCATGTCTGACTGAGCTGCCTGAAGGTGATCCTAAGTTGGTAGGCTCAATAAGGAAATATATTTGAAGGGTTGATGTAGGGAGAAAAAATAGAATGTTGTCTAACATGTATGCTTGGAGCTCTTTTCTGATTCCACCTGTGGCACATGAATAACTTCACCAATCAGATGAGTCTCACGTGAGTCTGCTGCATTTTCTACTAATGTGGCCTAAATAGTCTCTCAAAAGAGCTTCCCCTCCTAATCCTTTTCCTGCTGCTTTCACCAGACTTTTACTGATCATCTACTACATAGAGTTTTATTGATCATCTATTCATATTGATCCCTACTACATATGCTAGGGATATGAATATAATTTACATATAGCGTAAGGATAGATAGATATACACATACACTTAACTGAAAAGAATATAAACAAAAACTGAAATCCCAGAAAATGAGGAATTAATTATTTGTGAGGGAAAGGTAAAGGATCTCAAAGAATAGGTAAATTTGAGTTAGTCTTAAATAGTATTTTAACAAATGGTTCTAAATATATGCTTATTGAATAAAGAATATAGAAGTAAGGAGGATATAAAGATCTCTTACTGTATCCTAAACAGGAAGAACTTCACAGCTCTCTAAGTGTCATCCCAAGTATTTTCAGTTTGCTTAGATATATGATAAACATATTGTCTGAAACAAAAGTTGAAATATACAGTGTGATGAGGGTAGAGAAAATCTGAAATTGCTGCTTCTCCAGAAAATCCAGGATGTATCTTTATATCGTCCATATTATACTTCAGTTATGGAAATGCAAATGTCCTTAAGTGATTTTCTGATCTGTCCATATCTGTCAACTGGTAACTGCTAACAGGGTTAGGTACAAATATTGACATTCGTTTTGTAGGGTGAATAATCCTAAAGAAAACATAGGAATTCTACTTCTGAATATTCTTACTTTACACAATAAACATATTGCCATCACTTATTAGTAACTACAAATTTCATACATGCATTTATTTTAACACGGAAAGTGTAAGCTAAGGAAGACCAGTAGAGTCGACATTTGTTCCAGGATTTTATTGTCAATGAAGACGTATGAGGAAATGTTGGAAAAAGTGAATATGGGAAACTCATAATTTTTTTGTAACGTAAAAGTGTATCCTCTGAAAAAAATCACTGAAAAATATTGGACTTCCTTAGGTAACCATGGGCACGACTCATAACCCTCTTAACCTCAAATTCATCTATCGACTAATGGTGATGATATTAATCTCATATGATTTAAGAGGGATTCATTGAAATGATATGAATGAAAGAATATGTAAGATATTCCACTATACAATTGTAAGGTATCATTTGATCTGAGACAATATAGTATAGTGGTTAGGAGGGCAGTTTCTAGAGTCAGACTGCCTGGTTTTGAATCCTAGCCTTATCATTGATCAGTTCTAATATCTCAGGGAAACCACTTCACTTCCGAAAACCTCATTGTTTTTTTTTCAGGAAAATGGAAATAGTAATAGAACTTACATCACAGGGTAGAATTAAATATAGTATGTGAAGAATAATACATGTCATAAAGTAAATATTAGTTATTTTTAATATTGTAGCAGTAATTGGCCTTCTTTATAATAAAAATACTAATATCAATTATATCCTTCATCTCTCTTTCTTATAAAGGAATCAAATGAAACTAGGTAATCTGAAGAAAGTTAGGAGAAACAATCTCATGGAAAACTTTCATGTAGTTTAATATCAAGTACTTAAAATGAACAGTGGCAAATTCATTAACAAAGGATCAGTAAAAAATTTTAAATTTTAAATGGCCAAAACCAAGGTTAAAAGACAAATTGGGAAAACATAAAATGTATGATATGTTATAAAAATAAATCATAAATACTCTTAACAAAAAAATAGGGCAAAGGGCATCAACAGGCAATTCTCAAAAGGAATACAAATGATTAAAAGCATTAAAAGATGTTCAACCTCACTAGTAACCAAAGACGTGTAGACTGGCAAAGAAGAAAATATCCAGTGTTGGTTGAGGGTATGAGGAAGAGGCCTGCAGATTCATGCATTATTGGAGAAAGTGTAAAATGGTGCTTTGTTTCTGAAGGGCAGTTTGACAACTTTTATTGTTTAAGATGTTCATTCTTTTTAATCCGGCAGATAGACTTCTAGACATTTATTCTAAAGGAGAGAATTTTAAAAGTGTAGAAAGATGTTTGTATACAGCATTGTTTATAATAGTAAAAATTTTAAATGACTTAAATTTCTAATAGCAGGTATTGGTTAAATCATCTATGGTACATTCCTTTACTAGAATATTATTTACCTGTTGAACTGATAATGTAGTTTATTCTTTAATCATTCAACAAATATTTGAGTGTATAAGACCATTCAGGGCTTCTCTGATGGTACAGTGCTTAAGAATCCGCCTGCCAATGCAGGGGACACGGGTTCAAGCCCTGTTCTGGGAAGATCCCACGTGCCGCGGAGCAACTAAGCCCACGTGCCACAACTACTGAAGCTTGCGTGCCTAGAGCCCATGCTCCGCAACAAGAGAAGCCACTGCAATGAGAAGCCCATGCACAGCAAGGAAGAGTAACCCCCGCCCGCTGCAACTAGAGAAAGCCCGTGCACAGCAATGAAGACCCAACACAGCTAAAAATAAAATAAATAATTTTTTTTAAAAAGACCATTCATCCAGTGAAAATGATGATGTAATTTATGCATTCCATCATCCAACAAATATTTAAGTATATACTCTGTATTCTGCAGTAGGCATACTTGGTGAATGATACAAAGACCCTGCCCTTATATTCCTGTTCTTTCTTTATTCACAGAGAAATGTTTTCATGATATTTTTCGTGAAAAAGCAGATTTTAAAAGAGCTTGTATAGTGTGATTCCATTTATATGAAATTTAGGTTATAAAATATCAATATTCAAGTTATAGATTATATCTAAGCATTTGTCTAGTGAGAAGTTTGGATGGATGTTCATGAAAATGTAGTGGTTTTTCTTGGAAGCTAGAATTTGGAGGTGATCATTACATTCTACTTTATAATTTCTCATTTATTTTTTAATATTTTTAGTATGAAAGAAATTAAAGATCATAACAGTAGAATATGTCATATTCATTACATTGACTTGATGAAACCTTGTGATGTGATGCTTACCACAAAATATTTTTTCATATGATGTTATGACTTCTGAACTGTAAGTTTATGTTAATATAGTGTTACCCCTTTTTTGGAATAATTTAATTTAATATAATTACAGGATGGAATCAAACAATATCCAAGTACTTCAGGATCTGCTATCAAAACAGCTACTTTAATCAGTGACCCAGGTTTAGGCCTGCAAGCATACGGCCGACAGGTAAGCAGGAAAGATATCCCTTCTTCTGTAGAGCATTGTATAGCAGAATGCAATAACTGAGTCATTTTATAGTAGTAAAGTTGTGTTTGAAAATGAGGCTAAAATTATATCACTAAGGGGCTTCCCTGGTGGCGCAGTGGTTGAGAGTCCGCCTGTCGATGCAGGGGACACGGGTTCGTGCCCTGGTCCGGGAGGATCTCACGTGCCGCAGAGCGGCTGGGCCCGTGAGCCATGGCCGCTGGGTCTGCGCGTCCGGAGCCTGTGCTCCGCAACGGGAGAGGCCACAACAGTGAGAGGCCCACGTACCAAAAAAAAAATAAATAAATAAATAAAATAAAAAAATAAAAAAAAATTATATCACTAAGAGAGATTGGAAGAGAATTTCCTTGAGCCTTCAGAGAACATTAAAATTTCAGCTGATCCTGGACAACATACTCAGGGGAAATGATTTCTTGATACATATGAAGAAGATTTTAGTGGCAGAAGTTGAAATAACTATCTTATTGGAAAAGAGATAATGATATAGAATAAGAGAATATATACAGGTTGATATCTTCTTGGGTCAAGAAAAGAAAGAATGTCAGATGCTAGTTTCAGTTTTTTAGATCTTTGAAGTGGTCATAAAATTGACTAATACATCATCATCAACTAATGTAGAGTTTTTATGTTTATATTTACATTTATAACATACATTAATATCATGTCCCAGAAATTTCATAAGTTTAATTTATGTCCATTTTTAAAGACTGGTATTGAAATTGTTTGTATCATATGATAATACTAGCTTAAGAAACAGTCTTTTTGATACTTGAGAATGTCAAATGTGTTCAGCTACCCAGCTAAGATAACCAATAGACTACAAAGCTATTATTAAGAGAAGAGAAATGTCCAATTTTGTGGAACCATATATTGAAAAAGACATGTCTAAAAGTGTGTTACCTAATAATGCCATTTGGAAGTACATTTATTAGCAAATGACTAGCATTAAGTTTCAGAAACACTGTATAACAATAAAGTGAGGAGATGTGGAATTAGAGATACTAGCCTTCTAATTTTTACTCTGTCACTTACAAGTCAATATTACTTTGAAGGCTTAAAAAAATCACTTCTCCTTTGAGCCTGTTTCCTTATCTGTTAAAGAGAGAAAGAAAGAGAAATGAATGATGATGATGATGATGATGATGATGGTGGTGGTGGTGGTGATATCCTGTCATATATCTCAAGACTTTTGTAAGAAACTAAAAAGCTTTTGGAAACAAAAAGCATTTTATAAATATAAATTATTCTTATTCTTATTGCTATTAAGGTACACATGTTGAATTACTCTAGTAATTGGTGAAATAATAATACACTATGATTTTGCCAGTGTGGCTGCTCTGTATATGCATCTGTTTCAGGTAGATTTTGCACACTGAAGAATGGTAATTGATCCAAAAGCATAACTACCCCCCTGAAAAAAAAAACTTGGATCTTTCCTAAACACCTAAATTCATAGTCAAGTTGAATGTATAAATGTGACTGAATAGCTGTCAAGAAATCTAAACTTTTTCAACATTGATTCACTGAGAAATAGTACACCAAAACACTCACATCCCTGCCCCACCAACCTAGGGCCAGGGAGTTTAAAACTTTACATCAAAGGCCTAGACAGCCCCAAGACCACAGCAGCCCCACAGCCAGCTGTAAGACCTAACCCACCAACTGGTAGACCAGCACCATCCTGGGATGCCCTGGGCCATAACCCCACCAATCAGCAAGCCTACATTAGCTCCAAAACCAGTCTCATGACCCAGTCCTGCCAACCGGTGGACCAAGACCAGGACTTCCCTGACCTTGCAGCCATCTGTGCCAGGACCTAGCCCCCCTACCAGTGGCTGACAGCCCCTACACAAGGCAGGTCCTGGCAACCAACCAGACAGGACCAGCCACGCCAACCAGCACACCTGTAGCAGTCAGCCTGCCACAACAAAAGGACCCAGGCAGTCCACAGAGAGAGCATCCCTAAATCATATAGGTCTGGTGACCAGACAGGAGTGCACTTCTGGCCCCATAGTATGTTTCCTACATAAGACCACTTCTCTAATATCAGGAAACATAACCAACCTACAAAATGCATAGAAATAAAACAGTGAGTAGGCAAAATGAGGTGACAAAGAAATATGTTCCAAACAAAGGAATAAAATAAAACTCCAGAAGAAGAACTAAGTGGAGATAAGCAATCTACTCAATACAGAGTTTAAGATAATGATCATGAAGATGCTCAAAGAACTTGGGAGAAGAATGGATGAACAGAGTTAGAAGTTTTTAACAAAATTAGAAAATATAAAGATGAACCAAACAGCTGAAAAGTGCAATAATTGAAATTAAAAATACTCTAGAAGAAATCAACAAAATGATACAGAGGAACAGATCAGTGAACTGAAAGACAGAATAGTGGAAATCACTGAAGTGGAACAGAAAAAAGAAAAAAAATGTTTTAATGAGGACAGTTTAAGAAACTTCTGGGACAACATCAACCACACTAACATTCACATTATAGAGGTCCCAGAAGGAGAAGAAAGAGAGAGAAAGGGGTGGCGAACTTATTTGAACATATAATAGCTGAAAATTTCCCTAACCTGCGAAAGGAAACAGACATCCAGGTCTGGGAAGCTCAGAGTCCCAAACAGGATCAAACCAAAGAGGACTATACCAAGACATGTTCTATTTAAAATGGCAAAAATTAGGCCTTTCCCACCTTCTGAGATGGCTTGCACTCTGTCTGTGGAATGTGTTTCTCCCAAGGCTGCCCTCACCTTCTGAGATAGCCCACATTCTGTCTGTGGAGTGTGTTTCTCTCTAAATAAACCCACTTCTTACCTAAAAATAAAATAAAATAAAATAAAATGGCAAAAATTAAACATAAAAAGAGACTATTAAAAGCATCAAGGAAAAAGCAACAAGTTATGTATAAGTGAACTCCCATTAGGCTATCAGCTGACTTTTCAGCAGAAACTCTTATCAGCCAGATGGGAATGGCATGATATATTTAAAGTGATGAAAGGGAAAACCTACAACCTACCCAGCAAGGCTTTCATTCAGATTTGAAGGAGATATCAAAAGTTTTACAGAAAAGCAAAAGTTAAAAGAGTTTAGCACCACGAAACCAACCTTACGAGAAATGTTAAAGGGACTCCTCTACATGGAAAAGAAAAGGCCACAACTAGAAATGTGAAAATTACAAAAGGAAAAATACTATTGTTAAAGGCAAATATATAGTAAAGGTAGTATATTAACCACTTATAAAGCTAGTAGGAAAGTTAAAAGTAAAAGTCATAAAATCATCTATATCCACAATATGTAGTTAAGGGATACAAAAAGGAAAATGATGTAAAATATGGAGTCATAACTAGTAAATTTGGGGGGAGCAGTAAAAAATTGCAGGGTTGTTAAAATGCATTTGATCTTAAGAGGTCAGCAACATAAGATAACCATATATATAGAGAGATTGCTATATATAAACTTCATGGTAACCACAAACCAAAAATCTGTAACAGGTACACACTCAAAAGAGAAAAAGGAGTACAAACATAACATTAAGGTAGTCATCAAATAAAAAGGGAAGAGAACAAAAGAAGAAGAAAGGAAAGAAAATGAACTACAAAACAACCCCAAAACAAATAATAAAATGGCAATAAAAACATACCAAGCAAAAATTACTTTTGATTGGGAGATCAAGATGGCAGAATAGGAGGATGCTGAACTCAGGTCCCCCACGAACACATCAAAAATACATCTACTTGTGAGAATAAACTAGGTTTGCAGAAAGACAGTTCTACAACCAAGGCTGTAAGGAAAGATCTACAGAGTCAGGTAGGAAGTGAGGGGAAGCAATCAGGTCAGGACCTGCACCCCTAGAAGGAGACACAGAAGTGGGGGGATATCATGGGCTCAGAGATCCTCCCTGGGGATTAAGGGGTTCAAAGTACATATTGGGAACCCCAGCTCTGAGACCCAACATCAGGAAGACAAGTCCCCTTAGCTGGTTTGAAAACCAGCAGGACTTACTGGAGGGCTGTAAGAAACCTAGACTCCACTCATGCTTGCTTACTCACAAAACAAGGTGGAGGAAGCAGAATGAAACTACCCAGGGCTCTGGCCAGTTTCCCATGGCCATCCCAGCACATGCCCCAGCCTGCACCTGGAACCTGCTCTGGCCCCTCTTTGTTTGGTGCTCTTTCCTTCTCGGATGAAGGTGCCATTATCAGGAGGGAGGAGAGTGCACACTTAGAGGGAAAGGAATCACCTGATCCTCAGTGCTTCCGCTCCAGCAACTTTGGACCCACCCCCACCCCTGATAGGGTGGTGATGGATACTGAGCATAGGAGAGTCCCTTGCTTATATCTGGTGCTGGCTTCAGTCCACAAAGGTGATAGCTACCACAGCAACCTGGGGGAAGACGTGACCTGTGCTTACTTCGTATCCAGCTCTCCCACCAAACCACTGGGCACATGATGACTGCATAGGGACACTCCCATAAAAGGACACCCCTTCAAGACCAGGATAGGTAAACTGTTTCACCTAATTTCATAGAGATATAAAAAGTTAAAATGAGAAGACAGAGGAGTTTTTCTCAAATGAAAGAACAAGAAAAAACTCTGAAAAAAATGGAACATAAATAATTTACCACATAGAGAGTTTATAGCATTAGTAATAAGAATGTTCACTGAACTTGTGAAAATAATGGAAAATACAGTGAATATTTTAACAAGGGACTAGAAAATGTAAAAAAGGACCAGTCAGAGCTGAAGAATACACTACCTAAAATGAAAAACACACTAGAAGTGATTAACAGGAGACTATGTGATACAAAAGAATGCATAAGTGACCTGGAAGGGAGAAAAATGAAAATCACCCAAAAGAAAAAGAAAACCAAAACTTTTAAATGAGGACAGTTTAAGGGACCTCTAAGACAACATCAAGCATACTAACATTCACATTATATGGGTCCCAAAACGAGAAGAGAGAAAGGGATTGAAAATGTATTTCATGAAATCATGGCTGAAAATTTCCCAACCTGAAGAATGAAATAGATATACAGATATAGGAAATACAGAGAGTCCCAAACAAGATGAACCCAAAGAGACCCACACCAAGACATCATAATTAACTGGCAAAAGTTAACGATAAGGAGAAAATTTTAAAGGCAGCAAGAGAAAAAAAGTCACATATAACCCCATAAGGCAATCAAGTAATTTTTCTGCAGAAATTTGCTGGCCAAAAGGGAATGACATGATATATTTAAAGTGCTGAAAGGGAAACACCTACAACATGGGATAGTCTGCCCGGAAAGTTTATCATTCAGAACTGAAGGAGAGATAAAGAACTTATCAAACAAACAAAAACTGAAAGAGTTTCTTAACATGAAACTGGACCTAAAAGGAGTGCTTAAGGGTCTTCTCTAAGAGGAAATAAAGGGCTACAACAAGAAGAGTTTATAGAAAAGGAAAAATCCCACTAATAAAGTCAAATATATAGTAATGGCTGTGGATCAACCACCTAAATAAGCTAGTATGAAGATTAAAAGACAAAACTTGTAAAATCAACTATAACGAAATAAACAGGATAATCATGAAGGCGATAAATATGAAATCAAAAACAAAATGTGGGGGAGGGGAGTAAAAAATGTAGAGATTTTAGAATATGTTTGAACTTAAATGACTATCAGTTTAAAACAAATGTAGTTTTACATCAACATATATGAACCCCATTAAAACCACAAATCAAAACCCCACAATTGATACATAGAAATTGGAGAGAAAGGAACACAGGCATACCACTAAAGAAAATCATGAAACCACAAGGGAATAAACTAAAAGAAGAAGAAATGAAAAAACTGCAGAAACAATCAGAAAACAAGTAACAAAATAAGTACATATTTATCAATAATCACTTTAAATGTCAATGGACTAGATACTCCAATGAAAACTCATAGGGTGGCTGATTGGATTAAAAAAAATCCAGCTACATGTTGCTTACAAGAGATTCATATCAAAGCTAAAGACACACAGAATGAAAGTGAGGGTATGGAAAAAGAAATTTCATGCAAATGGAAATGACAAACTTCCAGTAGCAATACTCAGACAAAATAAACTTTAAAATAAAGACTGTAACAAAAGAAAAAGAAGAGCATTATATAATGATAAAAGGATCAATACAAGAAGAGAATAGTATACTCGTTAACATATATGCACCCAGTACAGGAGCACCTAAATATATAAAGCAAATATTAACAGACATAAAGGGAGAAATTGACAATAATATAATAATAGTAGGAGTAGTCCACTTACATCAATGGATGGATCATCCAGAAAGAAAATCAGTATGGCGTAAGTGGTCTTAAATAACACAATAGACCAGTTGGACTTAATAGATGTCTACAGGACATTACATCCTAAAACAACAGAATACACATTCTTTTTGAGTGCACATGGAACATTCTCAAGGATAGATCACATGTTAGGCCACAAAACAAGTCTCAACAAATTTAAGAGGATAAAAATTATATCAAGCATTTTCTCCAACAAATGTTATGAAATGAGAAGTCAATTAAAGAAAGAAAAGTGGGAAAAGAATGAACACCTGGAGACTAAACAACAATCTACTAAAAAACCAACGGGTCAATGAAGAAATCAAAGAGGAAACTAGAAAATACCTCCAGATAAATGAAAATGGAAATGCCACACTCAAAACTGTATGGGATGCAAAGACACAGTAATCAAAACAGCGTGGTATTGGCACAAAAACACACATATAGATCAATGGAACAGAATAGACAGCCCAGAAATAAACCCACATACCTATGGTCAATTAATTTTTGACAAAGGAGGCAAGAACGTACAATGGGAAAAAGATAGTCTCTTCAGCAGGTGCTGTTGGGAAAGTTGGACAGTCACATGTGAACCAATGAAGTTAGAACACACCCTCACACCATACACAAAAATAAACTCAAAATGGCTTAAAGACTTAAACATAAGACACCATAAAACTCCTAGAAGAGATCATAGGCAAAACATTCTCTGACATAAATCATAGCAATGTTCTCTTAGGTCAGTCTCCCAAGACAATAGAAATAAAAGCAAAAATAAACAAATTGGAGTGAATCAAACTGACAAGCTTTTGTATGGCAAAGGAAACCACAAACAAAAGGAAACAACAACCTATGGAATGGGAGAAAATATTTGCAAATGATGCAACCAACAAGGGCTTAACTTCTAAATTATACAAACAGCTCATACAACTCAACAACAACAACAAAAACAACCCAATTGAAAAATGGGCAGAAAACCTAAACAGACATTTCTCCAAAGAAGACATACAGATGGCCAACAGGCACATGAAAAGATGCTCAACATCTCTAATTATTAGAGAAATGCAAATCAAAACTGCAATGAGGTGCCACCTCACACCAGTCAGAATGGCCATCATTTAAAAAAATCTACAAATAACAAATGCTGGAGAGGGTGTGGAGAAAAGGAAACCCTCCTACACTGCTGGTGGGAATGTAAATTGGTACAACCACTATGGAAAACAGTATGGAGTATCCTCAAAGAACTAAAAATAGAGTTGCTATGTGATCCAGCAATCCCACTTCTGGGCATATATGCAGACAATAATTCAAAAAGATACACGCACCTCTATGTTCATAGCAGTACTATTTACAATAGCCAAGACCTGGAAACAACCTAAATGTCCATCAACAGATGAGTAAAGAAGATGTAGTACACATATACAATGTAATACTACTCAGCCATAAAAAAGAATAAAATAATGCTATTTGTAACAACATGGGTAGACCTAGAAATTATCATACTAAGTGAAGTAAGTCAGAAGAAGAAAGACAAATACCATATGATATCACTTATATGTGGAATCTAAAATATGACACAAATGAACTTATCTACAAAAGAGAAACAGACTCACAGACACAGAGAACACACTTGTTGTTGCCAAGGAAGGGGTGGTGGGGGAGGAATGGAGTGGGAGTTTGGGGCTAGCAAATGCAAGCTGGTATATATAGAATGGATAAGCAATAAGGTCCTACTGTATAGCACAGGGAACTATGTTCAATATCTTGTAACAAGCCATAATGGAAAACAGTATTTAAAAGATTGTATGTATGTGTGTATATGTATAATATATATATAACTGAATCACTTTGCTATACAGCAGAAGTTAACACAACATTGTAAATCAGCTATACTTCAATTTTTTAAAACTATATGGGATGCAGTAAAAGCAGTTCTAAGAGGGAAGTTTATAACCATATAGGCCTTCCTCAAGAAAGAAGAAAAATCTCGAATAAACAACCTAACCTACCATCTACCTTCTTTAGTTAGATAAAGAAGAACAAATGAAGCCCAAAGTCACAGAAGGAAGGAAATAATAAAGATCAGAGAGGAAATAAATAAGATAGAGACCAAAAAAGTAAAAGATGAATGAAACCAAATACTGGTTTTTGAAAAGATAAACAAAAGTGATAAACCTTTAACAAGACTTACCAAGAAAAAATGAGAAAGGGCAATAAATAAAATAAAATAAAATCAGAAATGAAAAAGGAGAAGTTACATTGGCACCATAGAAATACAAAGGAGTATAAGAGATTACTACAAACAATTATATGTCATTAAAATGGACAACCCAGATGAAATGGACAAATTCCTAGAAATGTACAATCTCTCAAGACTGAATCGGAAAGAAATAGGAAATATGAACAGGCCAATTAACAGTAAAGAAGTTGATTCAGTAATCAAAAAGTTCCAGGACCAGATGGTTTCACATTTAAATTCTATCAAACATTTAGAGAACAGTTAACACCTATCCTTCTCAAACTATTTCAAAAAATTGAAGAGGAAGGAATGCTTCCCTACTCAATCTATGAGGCCAGCATCACCCTGATACCAAACTGGACAATGATATCACACATGAAAAAATTACAGGCCAATATTACTGATGAGCATAGCTATGAAAATCCTCAACAAAATATTAGGAAACTAAATTCAACAATACATTAAAAGGATCTTACACCATGATCATGTGGCATTTATCCCACTGATACAAGGATGGTTCAGTATTTGCAAATCAATCAATGTGATACACCACATTAACAAACTGAAGAATAAAAATCATATAATCATCTCAATAGATGAAGAAAAAGCTTTTAACAAAATTCACATTTATGATAAAAATACTCAACAAAGTTAGTATAAAGGAACATACCCCAACATAATAAGGCTATATATAACAGGTGCACAGCTGACATCATACTCAGTGATGGAAAGCTAAAAGCATTTCCTCTGAGATCAGGACAAAGAAAAGTGTACCCACTCTGGTCACTTTTATTCAACATAGTATTAGAAGTCCGAGCCACAGCAATTAGGCAAGAAAAAGAAATAAATAGAATCCAAATTGAGAAAGAAGTAAAACTGTCACTGTTTACAGATGGCATGATACTGTATATAGAAAATCCTATAAACACCACCAAATAACTACTAGAACTCGTCAGTGAATTCAGTAAAGTTGCAGGATACAAAATTAATATACAGAAATCTGTTGCATTTCTGGACAGTAACAACAAACTACCAGAAAGAGAAATTAAAACAATCCTATTCACAGTCACATTCAAAAGAATAAAATATCTTGGAATAAATCTAACAAAGGAGATAAAAGATCTGTACTGAGAAAACTACAAGGTACCTATGAAAGTAATTGAAGATGACACAAACAGATGGAAAGATATACTGTGCTCATGGATTGAAAGAATTAATATTGTTAAAATGACCAAATACCTAGGCAATCTACAGATTCAGTGCAATGCTTATCAAAATACCAATAGCATTCATCACAGAAATAGAAGAAATAATTCTAAAATTTGTGAGAAACACAAAAGACCTCGAATAGCCAAAACACTTGTAAGAAAGAACAAAAACAGGAGTTATCACACATCCCTCATTTCAAACTATACTACAAAGCTACAGTTTTCAAAACAGTATGGTACTGGCACAAAATCAGACACATATATCAATGGAACCAAATAAAGAGCCCACAAATGATTCCACACTGATATGGGCAATTAATCTATAACAAAGGAGGCAAGAATATATAATGTGGAAAAGACAGCCTCTTCAGTAAATGGTGTTGTGACTTCCCTGGTGGTCCAGTGAGTAAAGACTCTGTGCTCCCAATTCAGGGGGCCCGCGTTCAATCCCTCATTGGGGAACTAGATCCCTTATGCATGCTGCAACTAAGAGTTCGCATGCCACAACTAAGAGTTTTCATGCCGCAACTAAGATCTGGTGCAGCCTAAATCAATCAATCAATAAATATTTTTTTAAAAATGGTGTTGGAAAAACTGAACAGCTACATGCAAAAGAATCAAACTGGACCACTTTCTGTCACCATATATATAAATAATCTCAAAATGGATTAAAGGCTTAAATATAAGACCTGAAACCATAAAACTTCTAGAAGAAAACATAGGCAGTACATTCTTTGACATCTGTCTTAGTAAAATTTTTGCAGTCAAATGCTCTACCACTGAGCTTTACCCCCTGTCTTAGTAAAATTTTTGGATATGTCTCCTTAGGCAAAGGAAACAAAAGCAAAAATAAACAAATGGCACTACATCACACTAAAAAGCTTATCCACAGTGAGGGAAACTATCAACAAAACAAAAAGGTCACCTACTGAACTGGAGAAGATATGTGCAAACAATATATCCAAAGGGTTAATATCCAAACTATACAAAGAACTCATACAACTCTATATTGAAAAAGCAAACAACCCAAGTAAAAAATGGAACAGAGGTCCTGAATAGATATTTTTTCAAAGAACACATATGAGTGGCCAACAGGCACATGAAAAGATGCTCAACATCACTAACCATTGGAAAATGCAAATGTAAATCACAATGAGGGACTTTCAAGATGGCAGAGGAGTAAGACGTGGAAATCACCTTCCTTCCCACAAATACATCAAAAATACATCTACGTGTGAAACAACTCCTACAGAACACCTACTGAACGCTGGCAGAAGACCTCAGACTTCCCAAAAGGCAAGAAACTCCCCAGGTACCTGGGTAGGGCAAAAGAGAAAAGGAAAAACACAGACAAAAGAATAGGGACAGGATCTACTCCTTTGGGAGGGAGCTGTGAAGGAGGAAAAGTTCCCACACACTAGGAAGCCCCTTCACTGGCAGAGACAGGGGGTGGGTGGGGGAAAGCTTCAGAGCCACGAGGAGAGTGCAGCAGCAGGGGTGCAGAGGGCAAAGCGGAGAGATTTTCACCCAGAGGATCAGTGCCGACCAGCACTCACCAGCCTGAAAGGCTTGTCTGCTCACTTGCCGGGGTGGGTGGGGGCTGGGAGCTGAGGCTCAGGCTTCAGAGGTCAGACCCCAGAGAGAGGACTGGGGTTGGCTGCATGAACAGAGCCTGAAGGGGGCTAGTGCACTACAGCTATCCAGGAGGGAGTCCAGGAAAAAGTCTGGAACTGCCTCAGGGGCAAGAGACCATTGTTTTGGAGTGCGCGAGGAGAGGGGATTCAGAGCACTGCCTAAATGAGTTCTAGAGACAGGCACGAGCCACGGCTATCAGCACAGACATGAGAGATGGGCATGAAACACTAAGGCTGCTACTGCAGCCACCAAGAAGCCTGTGTGAAAGCACAGGTCACTATCCATACCACCTCTCCCAGGAGGCTGTGCAGACCGCCACTGCCAGGGTCCCGTAATCCAGGGACAACTTCCCTGGGAGAGCACACGGCACGCCTCAGGCTGTTGCAACATCACGCTGGCCTCTGCCACCACAGAGGAATGCCCTGCGTTCCGTACCCCTCCCTCCCTCCGGCCTGAGTGAGCCAGAGCCCCCTAATTAGCCGCTCCTTTAACCCCGTCCTGTCTGGGTGGGGAATAGACGCCCTCAGGCGACCTACACACAGAGGCGAGGCCAAATCCAAAGCTGAACCCCAGGAGCTGTGCGAACAAAGAAGAGAAAGGGAAATCTCTCCCAGCAGCTTCAGGAGCAGCGGATTAAACCTCCACAATCAGTTTGATGTACCCTGCATCTGTGGAATACCTGAATAGACAATGAATCATCCCAAAATTGAGGCAGTGGACTTTGGGAGCAACTGTAGACTTGGGGTTTGCTTTATGTATCTAATTTGTTTCTGGTTTTATGTTTACTTTAGTTTAGTATTTAGAGCTTATTATCATTGGTAGATGTGTTTATTGATTTGGTTGCTCTCTTTTTTATATATATATTTTTTCCTTTTTCTCTTTTTGTGAGTATGTTTGTGCATGTTTCTTTGTGTGATTTTGTCTATATAGGTTTGCTTTTACCATTTGTCCTACAGATCTGTCTGTCCTTTTTTTTTTTTTTTTTTTTGGTATAGTTTTAGCGCTTGTTATCATTGGTGGATTTGTTTTTTGGTTTGGTTGTTCTCTTCCTGATTTTTTTTATTACATTTTTATTTTTAATATTACTTTTTAATTTTTATTTTACTAACATTATTTTATTTTATTATATTTTTTCCTTTCTTTCTTTCTTTCTTTTTTTGACCTTTACTTCTGAGCCAAGTGGCTGACAGGATCTTGGTGCTCCGGCCGGGTGTCAGGCCTGAGCCTCTGAAGTGGGAGAGCCAAGTTCAGAACATTGGTCCACCAGAGATCTCTGGCCCAACATAATATCAAATGGCAAAAGCTTTCCAGAGATCTCCATCTCAACGCTAAGACCAAGCTCCACTCAACAACTAGCAAGCTATAGTGCTGGACACCCTATGCCAAACAACTAGCAAGACAGGAACACAAACCCACCCATTAGCAGAGAGGCTGCCTAAAATCATAATAAGTTCACAGAAACCCCAAAACACACCACCGGACGTGGTCCTGCCCACAAGAAAGACAAGATCCAGTCTCATGCACCAGAACACAGGCACCAGTCCCCTCCACCAGGAAGCCTACAGAGCCCACTGAACCGACCTTACCCACTGCGGGCAGACACCGAAAACAATGGGAACTAGGAACCTGCAGCCTGCAAAAAGGAGACACCAAACACAGTAAGTTAAGCAAAATGAAAAGACAGAGAAGTACACAGCAGACAAAGGAGCAGGGTAAAACCCCAACCAGACCAAACAAATGAAGAGGATATAGGCTGCCTACTTGAAAAAGAATTCAGAGTAATGATAGTAAAGATGGTCCAAAATCTTGGAAATAGAGTGGAGAAAATAAAAGAAACGTTTAACAAGGACCTAGAAGAACTAAAGAGCAAACAAACAATGATGAACAGCACAATAAATGAAATTTAAAATTCTCTAGAAGGAATCAATAGCAGAATAACTGAGACAGAAGAATGAATAAATGACCTGGTAGATAAAATAGTGTGAATAACTACCCCAGAGCAGAATAAAGAAAATAGAATGAAAAAAATTCAGGGCAGTCTCAGAGACCTCTGGGACAACATTAAAGGCACCAACATTCTAATTATAGGAGTCCCAGAAGAAGAAAAAAGGGACTGAGAAGATATTTGAAGAGATTATAAATGAAAACTTCTCCAGTATGGAGTAGGAAATAGTCAACTCCAGGAAGCACAGAGAATCCCATACAGAATAAATCCAAGGAGAAACAAGCCAAAACACATATTAATTAAACTATCAAAAATTATATACAAAGAAAAAATATTAAAAGGAGCAAGGGAAAAGCAAAAAATAGCATACAAGGGAATCCCCATAATGTTAACAGCTGATCTTTCAGCAGAAACTCTGCAAGCCAGAAGGGAGTGGCAGGACATATTTAAAGTGATGAAGGGGAAAAACCTACAGCCAAGGTTACTCTACCCACGAAGAATCTCATTCAGATTCGTCGGAAAATCAAAACCTTTACCGACAAGGAAAAGCTAAGAGAATTCAACACCACCAAACAAGCTTTACAACAAATGCTAAAGGAACTTCTCTAGGCAGGAAGCACAAGAAAAGGAAAAGACCTATGATAACAAACCCAAAACAATTTACAAAATGGTGATAGGAACATACATATCGATAACTACCTTAAATGTAAATGGATTAAATGCTCCAACCAAAAGACATAGACTGCCTGAATGGATACAGAAACAAGACCCGTATATATGCTGTCTACAAGAGACCCACCTTAGACTTAGGGACACATACAGACTGAAAGTGAAGGGATGGAAAAATATCTTCCATGCAAATGCAAATCAAAATAAAGCAGAGTATCAATACTCATATCAGACAAAATCGACTTTAAAATAAAGTCTATCATAAGAGGAAAGAAGGACACTGCATAATGATCAAGGGATCAATCCAAGAAGAAGATATAACAATTATAATATTTATGCACCCAACATAGGAGCAACTCAATACATAAGACAAATGCTAACAGCCATAAAAGGGGAAATCGACAGTAACACAATCATAGTAAGGGACTTTAACTCCCCACTTTCACCAATGGACAGATCATCCAAAATGAAAATAAGGAAACACAAATTTTAAATGATACATTAAAAAAGAGGGGCTTAATTGATATTCATAGGACATTCCATCCAAAAACAACAGAATATACTGTTTTTCCCAAGTGCTCATGGGACATTCTCCAGGATAGATCATATCATGGGTCGCAAATCAAGCCTTGGTAAACTTAAGAAAATTGAAATCATATCAAGTATCTTTTCCAAAAACAAAGCTATGAGACTAGATATCAATTACAGGAAAAAATCTGTAAAAAAAAAAAAACAAAACACATGGAGGCTAATCAATACACTACTAAATAACCAAGAGATCACTGAAGAAATCAAAGAGGAAATCAAAAAATACCTAGAAACAAATGACAATGAAACCACGATGACCCAAAACCTATGGGATGCAGCAAAAGCAGTTCTAAGAGGGAAGTTTATAGCACTACAATCCTACCTTAAGAAACATCTCAAATAAACAACCTAACCTTACACCTAAAGTGATTAGAGAAAGAAGAAAAAAAAACCCAAAAGTTAGCAGAACAAAAGAAATCATAAATATCAGATCAGAAATAAATGAAAAAGAAATGAAGGAAATAGTAGCAAAGACCAATAAAACTAAAAGCTGGTTCTTTGAGAAGATAAACAAAATTGATAAACCATTAACCAGACTGATCAAGTAAAAAAGGGAGAAGAGTCAAAAAACTAGAATTAGAAATGAAAAAGGAGAAGTAACAACTGACACTGCAGAAATACAAAGGCTCATGAGAGATTACTACAAGCAACTATATGCCAATAAAATGGACAACCTGGAAGAAATGGACAAATTCTTAGAAAAGCACAACCTTCTGAGACTGAAGCAGGAAGAAATAGAAAATATAAACAGACCAATCACAAGTACTGAAATTGAAACTGTGATTTAAAATCTTCCAACAAACAAAAACCCAGGACCAGATTGCTTCACAGGCGAATTCTATCACACATTTAGAGAAGAGCTAACACCTATCCTTCTCAAATTCTTCCAAAATATAACAGATGGAGGAACACTCTGAAACGCATTCTATTAGGCCCCCATCACCCTGATACCAAAATCAGACAAAAATGTCACAAAAAAAGAAAACTACAGGCCAATATCACTGATGAACATAGATGCAAAAATCCTCAACAAAATACTAGCAAAGAGAATCCAGCAGCACATTAAAGGGATCATGCACCATGATTGAGCGGGGTTTATCCCAGAAATGCAAGGATTCATCAATATACACAAATCAATCAATGTGGTGCTCCATATTACCAAACTGAAGGATGAAAACAATATGATCATCTCAATAGATGCAGAAAAAGCTTTAGAGAAAATACAACACACATTTATGATAAAAAAAAAACCATCCAGAAAGTAGGCATAGAGGGAACTTACCTCAACATAATAAAGGCCATATATGACAGACCTACAGCCAGCATTGTTCTCAATGGTGAAAAATTGAAACTATTTCCACTAAGATCAGGAACAAGACAAAACTGCCCACTCTCACCACTATTATTCAACATAGTTTTGGAAGTCTTAGCCACAGCAATCAGAGAAGAAAAAGAAATAAAAAGACTACAAATTGGAAAAGAAGAAGTAAAACTGACACTGTTTGCAGATGACATGATACTGTACCTAGAGAATCCTAAAGATGCCACCAGAAAACTACTAGAGCTAATTAATGAATTTGGTAAAATAGCAGGATACAAAACTAATACACAGAAATCTCTTGCATTCTATACACTAATGATGAAAAATCTGAAAGAGAAATTAAGAAAACACTCCCGGGGCTTCCCTGGTGGCGCAGTGGTTGAGAGTCCGCCTGCCGATGCAGGGGACATGGGTTCGTGCCCCGGTCTGGGAAGATCCCACATGCCGTAGAGCGGCTGGGCCTGTGAGCCATGGCCGCTGAGCCTGCGCATCCAGAGCCTGTGCTCTGCAGAGGGAGAGGCCACAACAGTGAGAGGCCCGCGTACCGCAAAAAAAAAAAAAAAAGAAAAGAAAGAAATCACTCCCATGTACCACTACAACAAAAAGAATAAAATACCTAGGAGTGAACCTACCTAAGGAAACAAAGACCTTTATGCAGAAAACTATAAGACACTGTTGAAAGAAATTAAAGATGATAGAAACAGATGGAGAAATATACCATGTTCTTGGATTGGAAGAATCAACATTGTGAAAATGAGTATACTACCCAAACAATCTACAGATTCAATGCAATCCTTATCAAACTACCAATGGCATTTTTCACAGAACTAGAACAAAAAATTTCACAATTTGTATGGAAACACAAAAGTCCTGGAATAGCCAAAGCAATCTTGAGAAAGAAAACGGAGCTGGAGGAGGCAGGCTCCCTGACTTCAGAGTATACTCTAAAGATACAGTAATCAGGACAGTTCGGTACTGGCACAAAAACAGAAATATAGATTGATGGAACAGGATAGGAAGCCCAGAGATAAACCCACACACATATGGTCACCTTGTCTTTGATAAATGGGGCAAGAATATACAATGGAGAAAAGACAGCCTCTTCAATAAGTGGTGCTGGGAAAACTGGACAGCTACATGTAAAAGAATGAAATTAGAACACTCCCTAACACCATACACAAAAACTCAAAATGGATGAAAGACCTAAATGTAAGGCCAGACACTATCAAACTCTTAGAGGAAAACCTAGGCAGAACACTCTATGACATAAATACAGCAAGATCCTTTTTGACCCACCTCCTAGAGAAATGGAAATAAAAACAAAAATAAACAAATGGGACCTAATGAAACTTAAAAGCTTTTGCACAGCAAAGGAAACTATAAACAAGATGAAAAGACAACCCTCAGAGTGGGATAAAACATTTGCAAACCAAGCAACTGACAAAGGATTAATCTCCAAAATATACAAGCAGCTCATGCAGCTCAATATCAATAAAACAAACAACCCAATGCAAAAATGGGCAGAAGACCTAAATCGACCTTTCTCCAAAGAAGATATACAGATTGCTAACAAACACATGACAGGATGCTCAACATCACTAATCATTAGAGAAATGCAAATCAGAACTACAATAAGATATCACCTCCCTTCAGTGAGAATGGGCATTATCAAAAAATCTACAAACAATAAATGCTGGAGAGGGTGTGGAGAAAAGGGAACCCTCTTGCACTGTTGGTGGGAATGTAAATTGATACGGCCACTATGGAGAACAGTATGGAGGTTCTTTAAAAAACTAAAAATAGAGCTACCATACGACCCAGCAATCCCACTACTGGGCATATACCCTGAGAAAACCATAATTCAAAAAGAGTCATGTACCACAATGTTCATTGCAGTACTATTTACAATAGCTAGGACATGGAAGCAACCTAAGTGTCCATCAAGAGATGAATGGATAAAGAAGATGTGGCACATATTTACAATGGTATATTACTCAGCCATAAAAAGAAATGAAATTGTGTTATTTGCAGTGAGTTGGATGGACCCAGAGACTGTCGTGCAGAGGGAAGTAAGTCAGATAGAGAAATGCAAATACCATATGTTAACACATATATATGGATTCTAAAAAAAAATGAAAAAGAAAACAAATGGTTCTGGAGAACGTAGGGTCAGGACAGGAAAAAAGACGCAGAAATAGAGAATGGACTTGAGGACATGGGGAGGGGGAAGAGTAATCTGGCACGAAGTGAGAGAGTGGCATGGACATATATACACTACCAAATGTAAAATAGTTAGCTAGTGGGAAACAGCTGCATAGCACATGGATATCAGCTAGGTGCTTTGTGTCCCCCTAGAGGGGTGGGATAGGGAGGGTTGGAGGGAGACACAAGTGGGAGGAGATATGGGGATATATGTATACATCTAGCTGATTCACTTTGTTATACAGCAGAAACTAACAGCATTGTAAAGCAATTGTACTCCAATAAAGATGTTTAAAAAAGTAAATAAAAATAAAACAAGAAACAACAAATAACAAGTTTGGCAAGGATGTGCAGAAAATGTAACACTTGTACACTGTTGGTGGGAATGTAAATTGGTGTAACCACTCTGAAAAACAGTACGGAGAGTCCTCAAAAACTTAAAACTAGAACTACCATGAGATCCAGCAGTTCCACTACTGAGTATTTGTGAAGAAAACAAAAACATGGATTCTAAAAGATACATTCACCCCTATGTTCATTGCAAGATTATTTACAGTAGCCAAGATATGGGAGCAACCTAAGTGCCAATCAATATATGAATAGATAAAGAAGAAGTGGTACACACACACACACACACACACACACACACACCCCGGAATATTACTCAGCCATAAAAAGCAATGAAATCATGCCATTTGTGATAACATGATGGACCTATGGGGTATTATGCTAAGTGAAATAAGTCAGAGATAGACCAATGAACAAAACGGAACCAAACAGAAACAGAGTCTTAGACACAGAGAACAAATGGGTGCCAGATGGGAGGGTATTGGTAGGAGGTGAGAAATAGGTAAGTGGTAGTGAGAGGTAGAAACTTTCAGTTACAAAATAAATGAGTCACAGGTATGAAATATATAGTGTGGGAATATAGTCAATAATTATGTAATATCTTTATTGTGACAGATGACAACTAGACTTATCATGGTGATCATTTTTAATGTATAGAAATATTGAATCACTGTGTTGTGCACCAGGAACCAGCATGGTGTTGTAGGTCAATTATACTTCCAAAACAAACAAACTCATAGATAAAGAGATCAGATTTGTGGCTACCAGAGGTGGAGGGTGGAGGGAGGGTGTGTTAGATGAACGTAATCTAAAGTACTAATTTTCACTTATAAGATAAATAAGTACTAAGTAGGTAATGTACAACATGTTAAAAATAATGAACACTGCTGTATGTTACAAATGAAAGCTGTTAAGAGAGTAAATCCTAAGAATTCTCATCATAAGGAAAAAATTCTTTTTTCTATTTCTTTAATGTTATATCTATATGAGATGATGGGTGTTTTCCAAACCTCTTGTGATCATTTCATGATGTAAGTCAAATCATTATTGTTGTACACCTTTAACTTAAACAGTGCTATATGTCAATTACATCTCAATAAAACTAGAAGAAAAATTAAATTATTAAAAATTTAGGTCAAGGCTATAGAAAAATCCCTTTACTTCATCATAAATATATCTACATAAATGTAGATCCATAATAATTTTTGTTACCCAGTTAAAAGTTTAAATCAGTAAGTTCTGTTTATGAAAATTCATATAAATTTTTGAAATGTGCACGTTTCTTTATATGTGTTCTTCTAGAGTAAATGGTTTAAATGAGGGAGCTGATATTATCTTATATTCAGTTTATTTCCTGGGGCAAATATTTCCAAAATTAATTTTGAAAATTGTTTTTTTAGCCAACCTGGTGCTACTCAAAGTACATAGAAGCCTTAGAACAGGAAAGGATTCTTCTTAAAATTCAAGAAGAAGTAGAAAGAAAGTTGTTTGCAGGTAATTTTTGCTCTTTGCTTACAGGGTTGCTTTGTTATCTTCTATTACAGATTAATATTAACGGACTTTGTTAATTATTACTTCACTGTTTCCCTTATTTCTCTTATTTTTGTGCAGCCACACCATCTTTTACAAATTTCAAGTCTACTGCTTCCGCTATGTCTTTGAAAAAGACCATATCTTCCCACAACATCCAGAGTGAGTTTCATGTGATAGTCTATCTTCAGTTCTTTCTTCCTTATTGTTAGAACTCTACCTCTCACTTGGCCATCTGGAGAGGGTAGGAAGGGATGAGGACTGATTCCTTCCCAACTGCTCTGACCCCCAAGTTAGGAGAATTTCAGAGTGTGTGTGTTCCGTCTGTCTCTGTTTTTTTCTCCTCTGCTGATGAGGAAAGACTATGACATATACCCGACACTACATCCTATTTCCAGAGTGACAGCACTCATGGAAGTGTATACGCTGCTGCTGATAGGTACAAGATAAGTCATAGACTGAATTGATCAGTCCCATCCATGTCCCTCTGACTCACACACTAATGTACATGCACACCTGCACAGTGCACACACAAAACACACACACACACATACACTTACACTCTCCAGTAACAAATTGATGGCTAGGAGCACCTTGCCTCCCTTCTGAATGGCACAATCTCCTGAATAGGAAGGCCCCTGGGGAATGATAATTTATTGCTTCTATCTACTCCTTATCTAGTCTTCTCTTCCACAAAGAACATTTATGGAAGAGTGGGCTTAGTTTCCCAAGGTTTCCCAAGCTGAATTTTTCTAAGTTCCACTTTCCCAAGATGGGAATATAAGAAGGAACTGAAAATCAAGCTGGGGTCCTTCTCTCATACAGATACTGATGTGATTATACAGTTTTGATACTAGCGTTAGAGTTTAACAATGCCCTTACAAAGTAGTATACTAGTATAATGTAATGTATGTGTAACCCATTGACCTAATACTTAGAGAACCCAGTAAAAGCCCCCTTTCTCTTATCTTCCATGTTGTAGCTTAGATTTTTGTTTCTGAATATTCTTAGTTTTCTGGTTCTTGGGAGAGTTTGATGAGCAGGCCTTTATGCTCTTAGCCTGCTCATCATTTTTCTCTTCTGATTTATCCTACCCACTGTGCCCTCTGTCAGTTTCCCCACCCCTTAGACCAACCTCACAGTCCTTCCAACATTTAGGGTGTGCTGACACATTTGTTAACTTTTTTGATCCTTCTTACAACTCTGTGTACGTTTCTGTTTTTGTTGGTTGGGATTTAAATTTTCTCTAGCAGCTTATGTTTCAATCATTTCTTCTTCTTCTTCTTCTTTTTTTTTTTGCAGGAATTCTTTAAACCAAATTTAACTAACATGGAAGCTCAAGTGAGTTTTTGACGGTCTGCTTTAGAGCAAGCCTATCATCTAAATAAAGTTTAGCTTGTTTTACTTCCACAGTTTGAAAACAACGTCTCTTCTGTACACACTACATACAAGACTATTAAAAATTTTTTTAACTTATTTAGGATAAAATGACTTCTATCTAGGTTAGAAGAATCAAAATGTTTTGCTTATCGCCCACGTTAAGGAACTATGTTTTGCTCCTCAAGTAGTCTTGCAACAAATATTCCTTGAGCACTCACTTTACGGTTGACCCTTGCATGACACAGGTTTGAACTGCACCGGTCCACTTATATGCAGATATTTTTCAATAGTAAACATTACATTACTACAAGATCTGTGGTTGGTTGAATCCACAGATGCAGAACTGCACATACAGAGGAACCATGGATACAGGGGCTTACTATAAGTTATACACAGATTTTCAACTTTGTGAAGGGTTCAGTACCCCTACCCTCTGTGTTGTTCAAGGATTAGCTGTATTTGGTTAGCAGATATATTCAGCAAGTGGTTAGGGGACTAGTATTCCTAGCAATAAATTGACCCAAAACATAGAGGGAAGAGCCTTCCCCACCTTATACCTATCCCTATCCCACTCTAAAGAAACCGTGTATTAAAGCAGTGAGAACCAGACTTTAGTGTGCATAAGACTCACTGTAACATTTGCTAGCAATGCCGATTCCTGGGCTCACTCTCTGAGTGTCTGATTCAGTAGTTCTTGAGCAGAACCCAGGAATCTCCCTCTTTAATGGACATCCTACTTGTGTGTGTGATATGGGCATTCCTCAGACCACTCTTTGAGATAAACTGTTAGGGTAGCAAGAGAAGACCTTTAAAAGGCAAAAGTCCTCTTATTAACTGGAGTTACACTTATCGCAGAGAGAACCCAGACATACATCCTCCTATCCTCTTTCCTGGAGGGAAAGGAGAATCTGAAATAAATGATCTGGGAGGATGAACCTTCACCATCTCTTGGCCTCAGGACTCAGAAGCTCCAAGGACTGTGATCTGGCTTAGCAGGTTGGAAGCCTTAGACTTTCACCTTATTATGATCCCAGAAAGTATATTCAAAATAGGAACTACCATTCCTAATTCTCTAAAGAGTTAGACATTGTAAAGGGGGGAAGCATCAGGAGACACACTTCAAAGATCATTTTTCTTCTAAAGCAGTGCTTTTTTGGACACTTTTTTTAAAGCATTGGAACCCTGTAGTTGCCTCTGCTCCCATACTCCTCTATACCCCATATTGGCCAAGAAGTTTGTATCTCTTTTCCATTCATTGCCCTTTTTTTTTTTTAATTCCATTCCTTTTCTGCCTTCTTTTGATTTTAACTGAGCATTTTATGTGATTCCATTTTCTCTCTTAGTGTATCAATTATCCTTCTTTTTAAAATTTTCTTGTTGGTTGCCCTAGAGTTTGCAATATACATTTACAGCTGATAAAAATCCACTTTCAAATAATACTCTGCTGCTTCATGGGTAATGCAAGTACCTTTTAACAGAATTTTCCAATTTCTCCCTCCTGTCGCTTATCATATTGCTGTCAATGAATTCACTTATCCATAAGCTATAATCACTGAATGCATTATTGCTGTTATTATTTTAAGCAAACTGTTTTCTCCTAGGTCAAGAAAGAATAAGAAAAATAAAAGGTATTATTTTACCTTCATTTATTCCTTCTCTAATGGTCTTTCCTTCTTTGTGTATATCTGAGTTTCTGACATACCATTTTCCTTCTCTCTGAAGAACTTCTTTGAAAATTTCTTTCAAGGAAGGTCTGTTGTTTGCCTTAGAACATCTTTATTTGTCCTTAACTTCTGAAGGATAATTTCACCAGATAAAGAATTCTAGGTTAGTGGGGTTTTTTCTTTCAACCCTTCAAATACTTCACTCTCTTCTTGCTTGCATTGTTTCTGAAGAGAAGGCAAATGCAATTCTTTTCTTGTTCCCCGGCTTCTTTCAAGATTTTCTCTTCATCTTTGATTTTCCACAATTCAAATACGATATGTCTAGGTGTAGATTTTTTGGTATATATCCTGCTTGTGATCTCTGAGCTTTCTGGATCAGTAGTTTCATGTCTGTCATTAATTTTGGAAAATTCTGTCATTATTACTTCAAATATTTCCTCTGTTCCTTTCTTTTTTTTCTTCTGCTATTTGTATTACATATATGTTGCACCTTTTGTAATTGTCCCATAGTTCTTGGATATTCTCTTCTTTTTCATTGCTTTTTTCCTCTTTGCATTTCAGTTTTGGAATTTTCTACTGACCTCTTTTCAAGCTCACTGATTCTTCCCACAGCTGTATCTAGTCTAGTGATGAACCCATCCAAGGCATTCTTCATTTCTGTTTCAGTATTTTCAATTACTAGCATTTCCTTTTGATTCTCTGTTTGAATTTCCATCTCTCTGCTTACATTATTCAGACGTTCTTACGAATTGTACACATTTTTATTAGATCTGTTAGCATTTTTTTTTTCTGTACGCGGGCCTCTCACTGTTGTGACCTCTGCCGTTGTGGAGCACAGGCTCCGGATGCGCAGACTCAGCTGCCATGGCTCACGGGCCCAGCCACTCCATGGCATGTGGGATCTTCGTGGACCAGGGCACGAACCTGTGTCCACTGCATTGGCAGACAGACTCTCAACCACTGTGCCACCAGGGAAGCCCATAGATCTGTTAGCATATTAATCATAGTCATTATAAATTTCTGGTCTAATAATTCCAAAATCTCTGCCATATCTGAGTCTGATTCTGATGCTTGCTTTTTGTCTCTTCAGACTGTGTTTTTTTGCCTTTTAGCATGCTTTATAGCATTTTATTGAAAGTAACATCAGGTAAAAGGAACTGAGGCATATGGGCACTTAGTGTGTGAGGTTTTATGTTTATCTGGCTAAGAGTTAGGCTGTATTTAATGTTTGCTATAGCTGTGGTGTTAGTGGCTGAAATTTCCTGTATGTCCTTATTTTTTACCTCCTCTGTTGTTTTGGGTTTTCCTAGAGATTCCTTCATAGGGTCTGAGGCTTGCAATTCTTTTATCTGTAATCCCTGTTATTATACAGGAGCACTATTAACGTGGTATTAGAATGTGAGAAAAAAAGTGTTTTATAGTCCCCTGAGTAGATCTCAGTCCATTAGTGAGCCTGAGTTGGGTATTTCCCTTCTCCCATGTCAGTTAGGCTATGGAAAAACCACAGTCTGTTAGGCTGTGGCAGAATAGTTTCCCCTGAGGGCAGGCCTTGTTAGGAAGACCAGAGAACTCTGGGTGTACTCCAATATGGTTCCTCTATCCTTCCCCATACCAGAAGCAGGAGGGGATTTTTCTCTGATCTTTACAATGAGAACCCGGTGGAGCTCCTGGAAGTAAAATTCAAGAATGTGGTGGTGGGGCAGGGAGGAGGGTATGGAAGCTAAGGGCCCCCTTGGATTTCTAACTCTCAAGCTATTCTACACTGAGACTTGAGAAATTCATCAACTACCATTTA
Organism: Mesoplodon densirostris; assembly: GCF_025265405.1. Taxonomy (NCBI): domain Eukaryota; kingdom Metazoa; phylum Chordata; class Mammalia; order Artiodactyla; family Ziphiidae; genus Mesoplodon; species Mesoplodon densirostris. Next base: position 57,732,277 of record NC_082673.1, on the reverse strand, counting down.
AAGTTTTCCTACTGAGGAGATTGGTGCAAGATGGCAGACTAGAAGGACATGCTCACTCCCTCTTTTGAGAACACCAGAATCACAACTAACTGCTGAACAATCATCAACAAGAAGACACTGGAACTCACCAAAAAAGATACCCCACATGCAAAGACAAAGGAGAAGCCACAATGAGATAGTAGGAGGGATGCAATCACAGTAAAATCAAATCCCATAACTGCTGGGTGGGTGACTTACAAACTGGAGAACACTTATACCACAGAAGTCCACCCACTGAAGAGTAGGTTCTGAGCCCCATGTCAGGCTTCTGAACCTGGGGGTCTGGCAAAGGGAGGAGAAATTCCTAGAGAAACAGACATTGAAGGCTAGCGGGATCTGATTGTAGGACTTCAACAGAACTGGGAGAAACAGAGATTCCACTCTTGTAGGGCACACACAAAATAGTGTGCACACTGGGACGCAGGGGAAGGAACAGTGACCCCATAGGAGACTGAACTAGACCTACCGGCTAGTGTTGGAGGGCCTCCTGCAGAGGTGGGGGTGGCTTTACTTCACTGTGACAACAAGGACACTGGCAGCAGAAGCTCTGGGAAGTACTCCTTGGTGTGAGCCCTCCCAGAGTCTACCATTAGCCCCACCAAAGAGCCCCGGTAGGCTCGTGTTGGGTGGCCTCAGGCCAAACAACCAACAGGGAGGGAACCCAGTTCCACCCATCAGCAGACAAGTGGATTAAAGTTTTCCTGAGCTCTGCCCACAAGAGCAACAGCCAGCTCTACCCACCACCAGTCCCTCCCATCAGGAAAATTGCACAAGCCCCTTAGATAGCCTCATCCACCAGAGGGCGGACAGCAGAAGCAAGAAGAACAACATTCCTGCAGCCTGTGGAACAAAAACCACATTCACAAAAAGATAGACAAGATGAAAAGGCAGTGGGCTATGTACCAGATGAAGGAACAAGAAAAAACCTCACACAAAAAACTAAAGGAAGTGGAGATAGGCAACCTTCGAGAAAAAGAATTCAGAATAATGATAGTGAAGATGATCCAGAACCTCAGAAAATCAATGGAGGCAAACATGGAGAAGATACAAGAAATGTTTAACAAAGACCTAGAAGACTTAAAGAACAAACAAACAGAGATGAACAATACAATAACTGAAATGAAAACTAAACTAGAAGGAATCAATAGCAGAATAACTGAGGCAGAAGAATGGATAAGTGACCTTAAAGACAGAATGGTGGAATTCACTGCTGTGGAACAGAATAAAGAAAAAATAGTGAAAAGAAATGAAGACAACCTAAGAGACCTCTGGGACAACATTAAAGGCAACAACATTCACATTATAAGGGTCCCAGAAGGAGAAGAGAGAGAGAAATGACCAGAGAAAATATTTGAAGAGATTATAATTGAAAGCTTCCCTAACATGGGAAAGAAAATAGCCACCCAAGTCCAGGAAGCGCAGAGAGTCCCATACAGGATAAACGCAAGGAGAAACACACCAATACACATAGTAATCAAATTGACAACAATTAAACACAAAGAAAAAGTATTGAAAGCAGCAAGGGAAAAATGACAAGTAACATACAAGGGAACTCCCATAAGGTTAACAGCTGATTTCTCAGCAGAAACTCTACAAGCCAGAAGGGACTGGCATGATATACATAAAGTGATGAAAGGGAAGAACTTACAACCAAGATTACCTGGCAGGGATCTCATTCAGATTCGATGGAGAAATCAAAAGCTTTACAGACAAGCAAAAGATAAGAAAACTCAGCACCACCAAACCAGCTCTACAACAAATGCTAAAGGAACTTCTCTAAGTGGGAAACACACGAGGAGAAAAGGACCTACAATAACAAACCCAAAACAATTAAGAAAATGGTCACAGGAACATACATATCAATAATTACCTTAAACGTGAATCTATTAAATGCTCCAACCAAAAGACACAGGCTTGCTGAATGGATACAAAAACAAGACCCATATATAGGCTGTCTACAAGAGACCCTCTTCAGACCTAGGGACACATACAGACTGAAAGTGAGGCGATGGAAAAAGATATTCCATGCAAATGGAAATCAAAAGAAAGCTGGGGAAAAAAAAGCTGGAGTAGCAATACTCATATCAGATAACATAGACTAAAATAAAGAATGTTACGAGAGACAAAGAAGGACACTACATAATGATCAAGGGATCAATCCAGGAAGATATAACAGTTATAAATATATATGAACCCAACATAGGAACACCTCAATACATAAGATAGCTGCTAACAGCTATAAAAGAGGAAATTGACAGTAACACAATAATAGTGGGGGACTTTAACACCTCACGTACACCAATGGACAGAACATTCAAACAGAAAATTAATGAGGAAATACAAGCTTTAAATGACACAATATACCAGATTTAATTGATATTTATAGGACATTCCATCGAAAAACAGCAGATTACACTTTCTTCTTTTTTTTTAGTTATTTCTGAGATATACATTTTAAAGTAATAACTAGAATTATGACTTACAACATTATACAAGAACATATAAGATTTTCAGAAATTTCATGTAATGTCTGAAACATTTATATTAACTTATTTCCATACAAATAACCCAAAGAAAATTTAGTACTAGTTTTTTTTTGTTTGTATTTTTTTTATACTGCAGGTTCTTCTTAGTCATCAATTTTATACACATCAGTGTATACATGTCATTCCCAATTGCCCAATTCAGCACACAACAATCCCAAACCCACCACGGTTTTCCCCCCTTGCTGTCCATATGTTTGTTCTCTACATCTGTGTCTCAACTTCTGCCCTGCAAACCGGTTCATCTGTACCATTTTTCTAGGTTCCACATACATGCGTTAATATACGATACTTGTTTTTCTCTTTCTGACTTCCTTCACTCTGTATGACAGTCTCTAGGTCCATCCACGTCTCAACAAATGACTCAGTTTCATTCCTTTTTATGGCTGAGTAATATTCCATTGTATATATGTACCACAACTTCTTTATCCATTTGCCTGTCTATGGGCATTTAGGTTGCTTCCATGACTTGCCTATTGTAAATACTGCTGCAATGAATATTGGGGTGCATGTGTCTTTTCGAATTATGGTTTTCTCTGGGTATATGCCCAGTAGTGGGATTGCTGGGTCATATGGTAATTCTATTTTTAGTTTTTTAAGGAACCTCCATACTGTTCTCCATAGTGGCTGTATCAATTTACATTCCAGTGCAAGAGGGTTCCCTTTTCTCCACACCCTCTCCGGCATTTGTTGTTTGTAGATTTTCTGATAATGCCCATTCTAACTGGTGTGAGGTGATACCTCATTGCAGTTTTTTTTTTGTTTGTTTTTTTGTGTTTTTTTTTTGCGGTACGCGGGCCTCTCACTATTGTGACCTCTCCCCGTTGCAGAGCACAGGCTCCGGATGCACAGACTCAGTGGCCATGGCACACGGGCCAAGCCGCTCCGCGGCATGTGGGATCCTCCTGGACCGGGGCATGAACCCGTGTCCCCTGCATCAGCAGGCACACTCGCAACCACTGCGCCACCAGTGAAGCTCCCCTCATTGAAGTTTTGATTTGCATTTCTCTAATAATTAGTGATGTTCAGCAGCTTTTCATGTGCTTCTTGGCCATCTGTATGTCTCCTTTGGAGAAATGTCTATTTAGGTCTTCTGCCTATTTTTGGATTGGGTTGTTTGTTTCTTTAATATTGAGCTGCATGAGCTGTTTATATATTTTGGAGTATAATCCTTTGTCTGATGATTCGTTTGCAAATATCTTCTCCCATTCTGAGGGTTGTCTTTTGGTCTTGTTTATGGTTTCCTTTGCTGTGCAAAAGCTTTGAAGTTTCATTAGGTCCCATTTGTTTATTTTTGGTTTTATTTCCATTACTCTAGGAGGTGGATCATAAAAGATCTTGCTGTGATTTATGTCAAAGAGTGTTCTTCCTATGTTTTCCTCTAGAATTTTATAGTGTCTGGTCTTACATTTAAGTCTAATCCATTTTGATTTTATTTTTGTGTATGGTGTTAGGGAGTGTTCTAATTCATTCTTTTACATGTAGCTGTCCACTTTTCCCAGCACCACTTTTTGAAGAGACTGTCTTTTCTCCATTGTATATCCTTGCCTCCTTTGTCATAGATTAGTTGACCATAAGTGTGTGGGTTTATCTCTGGGCTTTCTATCTTGTTCCACTGATCTATGTTTCTGTTTTTGTGCCAGTACCACATTGTCTTGATTACTGTAGCTTTGTAGAATACTCTGAAGTCAGGGAGTCTGATTCCTCCAGCTCCGTTTTTTTTCCCTCAAGACTGCTTTGGTTATTTGGGGTCTTTTGTGTCTCCATACAAACTTTAAGATGATTCGTTCTAGTTCCATAAAAAATGCCATTGGTAATTTGATAGGGATTTCATTGCATCTGTAGATTGCTTTTGGTAGTATAGTCATTTTCACAATATTGATTCTTCCAATCCAAGAACGTGGTATATCTCTCCATCTGTTTGTATCATCTTTAGTTTCTTTCATCAGTGTCTTATAGTTTTCTGCATACAGGTCTTTTGTCTCCCTAGGTAGGTTTATTCCTAGGTATTTTATTCTTTTTGTTGCAATGGTAAATGGGAGTATTTCCATAATTTCTCTTTCAGATTTTTCAACATTAGTGTATAGGAATGCAAGAGATTTCTGTGCATTAATTTTGTATCCTGAAACTTTACCTGATTCATTGGTTAGCTCTAGTAGTTTCCTGGTGACATTTTTAGGATTCTCTATGTATAGTATCATGTCATCTGCAAACAGTGACAATTTTACTTCTTTTCCAATTTGTATTCCTTTTATTTCTTTTTCTTCTTTGATTGCCATGGCTAGGACTTTCAAAACTGTGTTGAATAATAGTGGTAAGAGTGGATATCCTTGTCTCATTCCTGATCTTATAGGAAATTCTTTCAGTTTTTCATCATTGAGAATGATGTGTGCTATGGGTTTGTAGTATATGGCCTTTATTATGCTGAGGTAGGTTCCCTCTATGCCCACTTTCTGGAGAGTTTTTATCATAAATGGGTGTTGAATTTTGTCAAAAGCTTTTTCTGCAAGTATTGAGATGATCATATGGTTTTTCTTCTTCAGTTTGTTAATATGGTGTATCACATTGATTGATTTGCATATATTGAAGAATCCTTGCACCCCTGGGATAAACTCCACTTGATCGTGTTGTATGATCCTTTAATGTGTTGTTGGATTCTGTTTGCTAGTATTTTGTTGTGGATTTTTGCATCTATATTCATCCGTGATATTGGTCTGTAATTTTCTTTTCCAGTAGTATCTTTGTCTGCTTTTGGTATCAGGGTGATAGTGGCCTCATAGAATGAGTTTGGGAGTGTTCCTCTCTTGGCAATTTTTTGGAAGAGTTTAAGGATGGGTGATGGCTCTTCTCTAAATGTTTGATAGAATTCAACTGTGAAGCTATCTGGTCCTGAACGTCTGTTTGTTGGAAGATTTTTAAACACAGTTTCAACTTCATTAGTTGTAATTGGTCTGTTCATATTTTCTATTGCTTCCTGGTTCAGTCTTGGAAGGTTATACCTTCCTAAGAATGTGTCCATTTCTTCCAGGTTTTCCATTTTATTGGCACAGTGTTGCTTGTAGTAGTCTCTTAGGATGCTTTGTATTTCTGTGGTGTCTCTTGTAACTTCTCCCTTTTCATTTCTAATTTTATTGATTTGAGTAGTCTCCCTCTTTTTCTTGATGAGTCTGGCTAATGGTTTATCAATTTTGTTTATCTTCTCAAAGAACCAGCTTTTACTTTTATTGATCTTTGCTATTGTTTTTTTGTTTCTATTTCATTTATTTCTGCTCTGATCTTTATGATTTCTTTCCTTCCTCTAACTTTGGGTTTTGTTTGTTCTTCTTTCTTTTCTTCCTTTAGGTGTAAGCTTAGATTATTTATTTGAGATTTTCCTTGTTTGTTGTGGTAGGCTTGTATAGCTATACACTTCCCTCTTAGAACTGCTTTTGCTGCATCCCATAGGTTTTGGATCATTGTGTTTTCATTGTCATTTTTCTCTAGGTATTTTTTGATTTCCTCTTTGGTCTCTTCAGTGATCTCTTGGTTATTTAGTAACATATTGTTTAACCTCCATGTGTTTGTGTTTTTTACGTTTTTTCCACTGTAATTCATTTCTAATCTCATAGCATTGTGGTCAGAAAAGATGCTTGATATGATTTCAATTTTCTTAAACTTACTTAGGCTTGAGTTGTGACCCAAGATGTGATCTATCCTGGAGAATGTTGCGTGTGCACTTGAGAAGAAAGTGTAATCTGCTGTTTTTGGCTGCAATGTCCTATAAATATCAATTAAATCTATCTGGTCTTTTGTGTCATTTAAGCTTCTGTTTCCTTATTTATTTTCATTTTGGATGATCTGTTCATTGGTGTAAGTGAAGTGTTAATGTCCCCCACTATTATTACGTTACTGTCGATTTCCTCTTTTATAGCTGTTAGCAATTGCCTTATGTAGTCTTTATTTTAAAGTCTATTTTGCCTGATATGAGTATTGCTACTCCAGCATTCTTTTGATTTCCATTTGCATGGAATATCATTTTCCATCCCTCACTTTCAGTCTGTATGTTTCCCTACATCTGAAGTGGTCTGAAGTGGGTCTCTTGTAGACAGCATATATATGGGTCTTGTTTTTGTATCCATTCAGCAAGCCTGTGTCTTTTGGTTGGAGCATTTAATCCATTCACATTTAAGGTAATTATTGATATGTATGTTCCTATAACTATTTTCTTAATTGCTTAGGGTTTGTTTTTGTAGGTCCTTTCCTTCTCTTGTTTCTCACTTAGAGAAGTTCCTTTAGCATTTGTTGTAGAGCTGGTTTGGTGGTGCTGAATTCTCTTACCTTTTGCTTGTCTGTAAAGCTTTTGATTTCTCCATCAAATCTGAATGAGATCCTTGCTGGGTAGAGTAATCTTGGTTGTAGGTTCTTCCCTTTCATCACTTTAAGTATATCACGCCTGTTCCTTCTGGCTTGTAGAGTTTCTGCTGAGAAATCAGCTGTTAACCTTATGGGCGTTCCTTTGTATGTTATTTGTCATTTTTCCCTCGCTGCTTTCAATAATTTTTCATTGTCTTTAATTTTTGCCAATTTGATTACTATGTGTCTCAGTGTGTTCCTCCTTGGGTTTATCCTGTATGGGACTCGCTGCAATTCCTAGGCTTAGGTGGCTATTTCCTTTCCCTTGTTATGGAAGTTTTCGACTATAATGTCTTCAAATATTTTCTCTGGTCCTTTCTCTCTCTCTTCTCCTTCTGGCACCCCTATAATGTGAATGTTGTTGCATTTAAAGTTGTCCCAGAGGTCTCTTAGGCTGTCTTCATTTCTTTTCATTCTTTTTTCTGTATTCTGTTCCACAGAAGTGAAATCCACCATCTGTCTTCCAGGTCACATATCCCTTCTTCTGCCTCAGTTTTTCTGCTATTGATTCCTTCTAGTGTAGTTTTCATTTCAGTTATTGCATTGTTCATCTCTGTTTGTTCTTTAATTTTTCTAGGTCTTTGTTAAACAGTTGTTGCATCTTCTCGATCTTTGCTCCATTGTTTTTCCGAGGTCCTGGATCATCTTCACTATCATTATTCTGAATTCTTTTTCTGGAAGGTTGCCTATCTCTACTTCATTTAGTTGTTTTTCTGAGGTTTTTTCTTGTTCCTTCATCTGGTACATAGCCCTCTGCCTTTTCATTTTGTCTCTCTTTCTGTTAATGTGGTTTTTCTTCCAGAGGCTGCAAGATGGCATTTCATCTTGCCTCTGCTGTCCGATTACACTTTCTTCTCTAGTGTGCACGGAACATTCTCCAGGATAGATCACATCTTGGATTACAAATCAAGCACCAGGAAATGTAAGAAAATTGAAATCATATCAAGCATCTTTTCTAACCACATCCAATACTTTGAGATTAGAAATCAACTAGAGGGAAAAAAACGTAAAAAGCACAGATATATGGAGGATAAACAGTATGTTACTAGATCGCCAAGAGATCACTGAAGAAATCAAAGAGAAAATCAAAAAATACCTAGAGACAAATTACATTGAAAACACGATGATCCAAAACCTATGGGATGCAGCAAAAGCAGTTCTAAGAGGGAAGTGTATAAGTATACAAGCCCACCTTACGAAACAAGAAAAAAGCTCAAATAAACAATCTAACCTTACACCTAAAGGAACTAGAGAAAGAAGAACAAACAAAGCCCAAAGTTAGCAGAAGGAACGAAATCATAAAGATCAGAGCAGAAATAAATGAAATAGGAACAAAGGAAACAATAGCAAAGGCCAAGAAACCAAAAGCTGATTCTTTGAGAAGATACACAAAATTGATAAACCATTAGCCAGACTCATCAAAAAAAAGAGGGTGAGGACTCAAATCAAAATTAGAAATGAAAAAGTAGAAGTTACAACAGACAGTGCATAAATACAAAGCATCCTAAGAGACCAATACAAGCAACTCTATGCCAATAAAATGGACAACCTGGAAGAAATGGACAAATCCTTAGAAAGGTATAACCTTCCATGACTGAACCAGGAAGAAATAGAAAATATGAACAGACCAATCACAAGTAATGAAATTGAAACTGTGTTTAAAAATCTTCCAACATACAAAGTCCAGGACCAGATGGCTTCACAGGTGAATTCTGTCAAACATTTAGAGAAGAGCCAGTACCCATGCTTCTCAAACTCGTCCATAATATTGCAGAGGAAGGAAGACTCTCAAACTCATTCTATGAGGCCACCATCGTTCTGATACCAAAAGCAGACAAAGATGCTACATTAAAAGAAAATTACAGACCAATATCACTGATGAATATAGATGCAAAAATCCTCAGCAAAATAGTAGCAAACAGAATCCAACAACACATTAAAAGGATCGTACACCATGATCAAGTGGGGTTTATCCCAGGGATGCAAGGATTCTTCAAAATACACAATCAATGTGATACACCATATTAACAAGTTGAAAAAAACCCATATGATCATCTCAATAGATGTAGAAAAAGCTTTTGACAAATTTCAACCCCCATTTATGATAAAAACTCTCTGAAAATGGGCATAGAGGGACCCTACTTCAACATAGTGACGGCCATATATGACAAAACCACAGCAAACATCATTCTCAATGGTGAAAAACTGAAACCATTTCCTCTAAGATCAGGAACAATACAAGGATGTCCATTCTCACCACTCTCATTGAACATAATTTTGGACGTCCTAGCCACGGCAATGAGAAGAAAAAGAAATAAAAGGAATACAAATTGGAAAAGAAGAAGTAAAACTGTCACTGTTTACAGATTACATGATACTATACATAGAGAATCCTAAAGATGCCACCAGAGAACTACTAGAGCTAATCAATGAATTTGGTCAGTTTCAGGATACAAAATTAATGCACAGAAATCACTTGCATTACTATACATTACTGACGAAAAATCTGAAAGAGAAATTAAGAAAACACTCCCGTTTACCATTGTAACAAAAAGATTAAAATACTTAGGGAATAAACCTACCTAGGGAGACAAAAGACCTGTATGCAAAAAACTGTAAGACACTGATGAAAGAAATTAAGGATGATACCAACAGTTGGAGATATATACCATGTTCTTGGATTGGAAGAATCAATATTGTGAAAATAACTATACTACCCAAAGCAATCTACAGATTCAGTGCAATCCCTATCAAATTTCCAATGGCATTTTTAATAGAACTACAACAAAAAAAAATCTTAAAATTTGCATGGAGACACAAAAGACCCCGAATATCCAAAGCAGTCTTGAGGGAAGAAAGCGGAGCTGGAAGAATCAGACTCCCTGACTTCAGACTATACTACAAAGCTACAGTAATCAAGATAATATGGTCCTGGCACAAAAACAGAAATGTAGATCAATGGAACAGGATAGAAAGCCCAGAGGTAAACCCATGCACCTATGGTCAACTAATCTATGACAAAGTAGGCAAGGATATACAATGGAGAAAAGATAGTCTCTTCAATAAGTGGTGCTGGGAAAAGTGGACAGCTACATGTAAAAGAATGAATTAGAACACTCCCTAATAACATACACAAAAAAAAACCTCAAAATGCATTAGAGACCTAAATATAAGCCTGGGCACTATAAAACTCTTAGAGGAAAATATTGGAAGAAATCTCTTTAACATAAATCACGGCAATGTATTTTTTGATCCATCTCCTAGAGTAATGGAAATAAAAACAAAAATAAACAAATGGGACCTAATGAAACTTAAAAGCTTTTGCACAGCAAAGGAAACCATAAACAACATGAAAACACAACGCTCAATGGGAGAAAATATTTTCAAATGAATCATCGGGCAAAGGATCAATCTCCAAAATATATAAACAGCTCATGCAGCTCAATATTAAAAAAACAAACAACCCAATCCAAAAATGGGCAGAAAACTAAACAGACATTTCTCCAAAGAAGACATACAGATGGCCAAGAAGCACATGAAAAGCTGCTCAACATCACTAATTATTAGAGAAATGCAAAATGAAACTACAATGAGGTATTACCTCACACCAGTTAGAGTGGGCATCATCAGAAAATCTACAAACAACAAATGCTGGAGAGGGTGTGGAGAAAGGGAACCGTCCCACACTGTTAGTGGGAATGTAAATTGATATAGCCGCTATGGAGAGCAGTATGGATGTTCCTTACAAAACTGAAAGTAGAATTACCCTATGATCCAGCAATGTCACTACTGGGCATATACCCAGGGAAAACTATAATTCAAAGAGACACATGTGCCCCAGTGATCATTGCAGCACTGTTTACAATAGGCAGGTCATGGAAGCAACCTAAATGCCCATCGACAGATGAATGGATATAGAAGATGTGGTACTTTTTTTTTTTTTTTTTTTCTTTTTTTGCGGTATGTGGGCCTCTCACTGTTGTGGCCTCTCCCGTTGCGGAGCACAGGCTCCGGATGCGCAGGCTCAGCGGCCATGGCTCACGGGCCCAGCCGCTCCGCGGCATATGGGATCCTCCCAGACCGGGGCACGAACCCGTATCCCCTGCATCGGCAGGCGGACTCTCAACCACTGCGCCACCAGGGAGGCCCAGAAGATGTGGTACTTATATACAATGGAATATTACTCAGCCATAAAAAGGAATGAAATTGGGTCATTTGTAGAGACGTAGATGCATCTAGAGACTGTCATACAGAGTGAAGTAAGTCAGAAAAGGAAGAACAAATATCGTTTATTAACGCATAGATGTGGAACCTAGAAAATGGTACAGATGAACCAGTTTGCAGAGCAGAAATTGAGACACAGAAGTAGAGAAAAAATGTATGGACACCAAGGGGAGAAAACAACGGGGGTGGGGGGGGTTCGGGGGTGGTGGTGGTGGTGTGATGAATTGGGATCTTAGGATTGACCTGTATACACTGATGTGCATAAAATGGATGACTAATAAGAACCTGCTGTATAAAAAAATAAAATAAAATTTTAAATAAATAAATAAAGTTTTCCTACTGAAATTAGGTCCAGCTGCTGGCTTCTGCTCCTGTGTTTCTGCTCCTGGTAAGCTGTGATTGTGTTTCTGCCTGTCTACCTCTCCAGTTTTAGGAGCAGAAGTTTACCCTGTTACCACAGTTGTTAGTAGGATACAAGAAGAGTTCTTGATTTTCAGTTTGTTTAGTTTTTTTCTTTTTGTGAGGGTGGTAATGATGACCTCTAAGCTCTTTACGTGTTGGATGGGGACTCTGAAGCTTCATACCAATATTTTAAAGTATTCTATAGTCAGTTTTATTCTTAAAATAAAATTAAGAATAATTAATTTACTAGTTAATTATTAATGACAAATTAAATAAATATATATGTTGATGGAAATTTTTATATTATAAATATTTACATGTTCATTTTGGCTTACCCTCAAAGCATATCACAGCATGATTTAGTCTCACTTTTTACCACTAGAGTCAATTTCTTTATATTAGTGCTCAGGAAGTATCTTCTGACTGGTTCTGCTGATTCTTCTTAACGTATCTTCAGTACATCTTCTCCTCCTCGCATCCCCCCACTGGATGACTGCCTTATTTCAGATTCTTACCACCTTAGATGTGAGTTTTAATTAGTATCTCTAAAACAAGTTTTTTATTTAGCATAACATACATATAAGGCCCTCCTATCTTCAGATATAAACATTGATTCAGATCAGACATTTGTTCCTCTGGGATGCTATCTTTGATATTCTTCTCTTACCCGATTTCTTGAACAGCTACATGAGTTATCACTCCCTCTTCTGTCCTAACACTATAGCTTGTTCATTACTCTATAATAGCACTATTCACATTGATTGTAATTTTCTGTTTAGCTTCTGATTAAAGCTGTTATTTGAATTTCAGCATCTTACATAGAACATCTAGAAAATAGTTGTTCTTTAAATATTTGCTGAAGAAATGAAAGAAATATCTGCTTTGTAAAATCTTCAGAAGGTAAAAATCACTGCTCATCTAAGAAAGTCAATATAATGCTATTCAAAAATTTTTTCCATTGGTATTTTTGTAATTATAAATGCACAGCAATGGGACTATTTTGTATAAAGTATATTATGTTCTAACTACATCATTTTTCATATTTATGAAAATAGACCTACATGTCATTGTGTCTTTCAGAGAAGAAATTAATACTTATTAAATCACATTCAATCACTTAAGTCACTTTAGGCCTGGGTTTCTCAACCTTGGCACTGTTGACATTTTTGGCCAACTAATTCTTTGCTGTGAAGGGCTGTCCTATGCAAAGGAGGATGTTTAACAATATCCCTGGCTTCTACCCACTGTGGGCTGGTAGCACCTCCCCAGTTGTGACAACCCAGACTATCTCCAGACATTGCCAAATCATCCCTAATTGAGAACTACTACTTTAGACTTTGGAATGATTTTATGTTTTACTTTTTGAAATCCCTAATGACAATGGAATCTTCAAATTCTAGTTCTCTAGCATATCGGTTTTTTTAAAAAGTATCACACCTGCTAATTCCATAACACTACCAACAGTGCCTTCTAATGACAACTTATTTGTTTTAGTGAATATGTGTATTACATCCACTTGAATAATTTCTCCTTTTACATCATCTTTGGAAGTATAATGCCTAAAGGAGATGCTCAGGCAATGTTTATTGAATTAATAAAACATAAAATAAATTCCTTACTTAGATTTAATGTAACATATACTATATTTTAGGCAATCTTAAAAGTGCCATTAAATCTGCCTTGGGGGACTTCCCTGCTGGTACAGTGGTTAAGAATCTGCCTGCCAATGCAGGGGACACGGGTTCGAGCCCTCGTCTGGGAAGACCCCACATGCCACAGAGCAACTGAGCCTGTGTGCCACAACTACTGAGCCTGTGCTCTGAAGCCTGTGAGCCACAACTACCTAGCCCATGTGCCACAACTACTGAAGCCTGCATGCCTAGAGCCCATGCTTCACAACAAGAGAAGCCACAACAATACGCCTGTGCACCGCAATGAAGAGTAGCCCCCACTCACCACAACTAGAGAAAGCCTATGTGCAGCAATGAAGACCCAACACAGCCAAAACCAAAACCAAACAAAACAAAAATCTGCCTTGGATTTGTACAAATAAATAAATAAATTCTAACTGTGCTATATGTTTACATCTGATATGCTTCTTGATTTTGTCAAGAAGCATAAAGAAAAGGCAATTACTTTTTTTTTTTTTTTTTGTGGTACGTGGGCCTCTCACTGTTGTGGCCTCTCCTGTTGTGGAGCACAGGCTCCGGACGCGCAGGCTCAGTGGCCATGGCTCACAGGCCCAGCCTCTCCGTGGCATGTGGTATATTCCTGGACCGGGCCATGAACCTGTGTCCCCTGCATTGGCAGGCGGACTCTCAACCACTGCACCACCAGGGAAGCCTGACAATTACTTTTGGAAGTCTTAGTGTGTATATGTTAATCCCAAACTCCTAATTTATTCCCGCCCCCCCCCCTTTCCACTTTGGTAACCACAAGTTTGTTTTCAGAGTCTGTGAATCTGTTTCTGTTTTGTAAATAAATTCATTTGTATCATTTTTTTAGATCCCACATATAAGTGATATCATATGATATATGTCTTCCTCTGACTTACTTCACTTAGTGTGACAATCTCTAGGTCCATCCATATTGCTACAAATGACATTATATCATTTTTTATGGCTGAGTAATATTCCATTGTATATACGTACCACATCTTCTTTATCCATTCATCTGTCGATGTACATTTAGTTTACTTCCATATCTTAGCTATTGTAAATAGTGCTGCAATGAACATTGGGGTGCATGTGTCTTTTTGAATTATGGCTTTCTTTGGATATATGCTCAGGAGTGGGATTGCTGGATCATATGGTAGTTCTATTTTTAGTTTTTTAAGGTACCTTTATACTGTTCTCCATAGTGGTTGTACCAATCTACATTCCGTCCAACAGTGTAGGAGGGTTCCCTTTTCTCCACACCATCTCCAGCATTTATTGTTTGTAGGCTTTTTGATGATGGCCATTCTGACCGGTGTGAGGTGATACCTCATTGTAGTTTTGACTTGCATTTCTCTAATAATTAGTGATGTTGAACATCTTTTCATGTGCCTTTTGGCCATCTGTATGTCTTCTTTGGAGAAGTGTCTATTTATATCTTCTGCCCAGTTTTAATTGGGTTGTTTGTTTTTTTGATATTGAGCTGCATGAGCTGTTTTTATATTTTGGAGATTAATCCCTTGTTGCTTCATTTGCAAATATTTTCTACCATTGTGTGGGTTGTCTTTTCATTTTGATTATGGTTTCTTTTTCTGTGCTAAAGCTTTTAAGTTTAATTGGGTACCATTTGTTTAGTTTTGTTTTATTTTCATTACTCTAGGAAGTGGATTCAAAAAGATATTGCTGCAGTTCATGTCAAAGAGTGTTCTAGCTATGTTTTCCTCTAAGAGTTTAATAATATCCAGTCGTACATTTAGGTCTTTAATCCATTTTGAGTTTATTTTTGTGTATTGTGTTACAGAATGTTATAATTTTATTCTTTTACATGTACCTGTCTGGTTTTCCCAGCACCAGTTATTGAGGAGACTGTCTTTTCTCCATTGTATATTCTTGCCTCCTTTGTCATAGGTTAATTGGCCATAGGTGCATGAGTTTATTTCTAGGCTTCTATCCTTTTCCATTGTTCTACATTTCTGTTTTTGTGCCAGTACCATACTTTTTTGATAACTTTATCTTTGTAGTATACTCTGAAGTCAGGGAGCCTGATCCCTCCAGCCCTGTTTTTCTTTCCCAGGAAGGGACTCCATTCTTAAAGGCATGCAAACAATCTCACATGCTCTGAGTTCCACCATGGAGGCAGTAGTTTGAAAGGAGGCTGCGTCCAACCCATTTATTGATCTTGCACAACATTCTGGAGAGGCAGGAGTCAGCTGGGACTCCACTTGGGGATGGAAACATGGCAGCAGCCATTTGGGGGTAATCATTTTACTGCAATAATAATGGTGATGGCAAGTGCCACTTTGGAATAATCCCTCTAGCCTAGTAGCACTGGGTGCTAACATGTCCACCAGCAGGATTTCACCAGCATCAAGTTCCCTCAAGGCCAAGCGGTCAACCACACAGGGACCCAGCACTGCCTACCAGCAGGCTGGTACCAGCCTCAACTCCCCTCGGGCCATGTAAATAGCTGCATGAGGACCAGGTTCTGACCTCCAGTAGGCCAACAGCCTCTTCAAAAGACACAGACTCAGCCAGCTGAGCCAGGGTCCAGCCCTGCCTACAAGGGCACCCAGCATAGTCAGCCCCACTGCAACCTAAGGGCACACACAGCCCACATCAGGGGCTCTTCTAGAGCATATAACTGATGACCAGAGGGGAGCATTCTGCTGGGTCCCATAGGACCACTTCTACATAAGACCACTTCTCCAATATTGGGAAATATAACTGACCAACCTAAAAATAGAAATAAACAGAGGGGATTGGGCAAAATGAGGAGACAGAGGAATATCTTCCAAAAGGAGGAACAAGAGATAACCTCAGAAAAAGAACTATATGAGGTGATGATATTCAATCCACCCAATATAGAGTTCAAGGTAATGATCATAAAATTGCCTATGAAACTTGGGAAAAGAATGGAAAACACAGTGAGATTTTCAAAAAATAGAAACCATGAAGAAAAATCTAACAGAACCAAAAAATACAATAAGTGAAAAAAATACACTAGAAGAAATCAACAGTAGATTAGATGATACAGAAGAAAGAATCAGCAAACTGGAAGACAGTGGTGGAAATCACCCAAGCTGAACAGAAAAAAAGAATTTTTAAAACTGAGAATAGTTTAAGAGATATCTGGGACAACATCATGTGCACTAACATTTGCATTATAAGGGTGCATAAAGAGAATAGAGAGAGAGAAAGGGGCAGAGAACTTCTATGAAGATATATAATGGGAAACTTCCCTAACCTGGGAAAGGAAACAGATATCCAGGTCCAGGAAGCACAGAGAGTTTCAAACAAAATGAAGCCAAAGAGGTCTACACTAAGACAAATTGTAATCAGAATGGCAAAAATGAAAGAGAATTTTTGAAACAACAAGGAAGAAGCAACTAGTTATGAATAAGGGAACTCCCATAAGACTCTCAGCTGACTTTTAAGCAGGAACTTCACAGGCTATAATGGAGAGACATGATATTTAAAATGATGAAAGGCAAAAAATCTACAACCAAGTATACCTTAACTGGCAAGGCTTTCATTTAGATTTAAAAGAAAGATAAAGAGTTTTACAATCAAAACCTAAAAGAGTTCAGTACCAGTAAACCAACTTTACAAGAAATGTTAAAGGGACTTCTCTCAGTGGAAAAGAAAAGGCCACAACTAGAAATACGAAAATTACAAACACACAGTATCACTAGTAAAGGCAAACATACAGTAAAGGGAGTAGATCTGCAATTTATAAAGGTAGTAGGAAGGTTAAAGGCAGTAGTAAAATTGTCTACATTCACAATAAGTAGTTCAGGGATACACATATAAACCTCATGGTAATCACAAACCAAAAATGTGTAATAGATACACGAAAAAGAGAAAGGAATCCAAGCGTAACACTAAAGATAGTCATCAAATCACAAGTAAAGAGAGCAAAAACAATCCAAAAACAAATAAAATGGCAATAAGGACATACCTGTCAAAAATTACTTTAAATGTAAATGGACTAAATGTTCCAATCAAAAGCCATAGAGTGGCTGAATGGATACAAAAACACAAGACCCACATAAATGCTGCCTATAAGAGCCTCACTTATATCAAAAGACACACATAAACTGAAAGTGAGGGGATGGAAAAGATATTCCATTCAAATGGAAATGAAAAGAAATCTGGGGTAGCAATACTTATATCAGACAAAATAAACCTTAAAACAGAGACTGTAACAAGAGACAAGGACATTACATAATGATAAGGGGACCAACCCGACAATAAGTTATAATAATTGTAAATATATATGCACCCAACACAGGAGCACCTAAATATATAAGGCAAATATTAACAGACATAAGGGGAGAAATTGAGAGTAGCATGATAATAGCAGGCAACTTTAACTCCACTAACAAAAATGTACAGATCAACCAGACAGAATGTCAATAATGAAACACTGACCTTAAATGACACATGATATCAGATGGACTTAATAGATATATAGAACATCCCACCCAAAAGGTGCAGAATACATTCTTCTCAAGTGCACATGGAATATTCTCCAGGGTAAATCACATGAAAGGACACAAAAGAAGTCTCATTAACTGAAGAAAATTGAAATACTATCAAGCATCTTTTCTAACAACAGTATGAGAATAGAAATCAACTACAAGGAAAAAATGCAAAAACAAAGCAAAACAAAACGTGGAGGCTAAACAATGGGTCACTGAAGAAACAAAAGAGGAAAAAATTTTTTAATGCTGGAGTCAATGAAAATAGAAACACAATGACCAAAAATCTATAGGACACAGCAAATGTAGTTCTAAGATGGAAGTTTATAGCAATACAAGTCTACGTCAGAAAACAACAAACATCTCAAATAATTAACCTGACCTTACACCTAAAGGAACTAAAAAAATGAACAAATAAAACCCAAGATTAGTAGAAGGAAAAAACAATGAAAATCAGAGCAGAAATAAATAAAATAGAAACTTTAAAAATCTATAATTGGGCAATTGAGATTGACATGTATACACTGATGTGTATAAAATTGATGACTAATAAGAACCTGCTATATAAAAAAATAAAATAAAATTCAAAAATTGAAAAAAATCTATAGAAAAGATTGATTAAATTAAGAGCTGATTCTTTGGGGGGAAAATGACAAATCTTTAGCTAGGCTGACCAAGAAAAAGAGAGGATTTAAATAAATAAATTTAGAGATGAAACAAGTTACAACTGATACTGCAGAAATACAAGGAATCATAAGAGACTACTATAAACAAGTACATGTCAAAAAATTGGATAACCTAGAAGAAATAGATAAACTCCTATAAATATACAATCTTCCAAGACTCAGTCAGGAATAAATAGAAAATATGAATAGATTGATTACTAGTAAGGAGATTGAAACAGTAATAAAAATTCTTCCAACAAAGAAAATCCTAGGACCAGATGACTTCACTGGTGAGTTCCACAAAACACTCAAAGAAGAGTTAACATCTATCCTCAATCTATTCCAAAAAATTGAGGAGGAAGGAATGCATCCAAGTACATTTTACAAAGCAAGCATTACCCTGATACCAAAAGGACAAAGACAATAACCAAAAAAGAAAATTACAGACCAATATCTTTGATGAACTTAGATGCAAAAATCCTCAACAAAATATTAATAAACCAAATCAACAATACATTAAAACAATCATACACCATGACCAAGTGGGATTTATTCTAAGGATGCAAGGATGGCTCAACATCTGCAAATCAATCAACATGATACATCACATTGACAAAATTAAGAATAAAAATCATATAATCTCAATAGATATAGAAAAAACATTTGACAAAATTCAACATCCAATTATGATTAAAAAAAAAACACTCAAAAAAGTGGGTATAGCGGGTACATACCTCGGCATTATAAAGACCATATGTGACAATCCACAGCCAACGTACTCAACTGTGAAAAGCTGAAAGCATTTCCTCTAAGATCAGGACCAAGACAAGGATACCCACTATCACTACTTTTATTCAACATTGTAGTGGGGGTTCTAGCCATAGCAATTATGTAAGAGAAAGAAATAAAGGAATCCAGATTGGAAAGGAAGAAGTAAAACTGCCTCTCTTTGCCGATGGCATGATACTATATATAGAAAACCCTAAACAGTCCACAACAAAAAAAAAAATGTTGTAACTAGTGAATTTAATAAAGTCACAGATACAATATCAATGTACAGAAATCTCTTGTTTTTCCATAAACTAATAAATAACTTTCAGAAAGAGAAATTAAGAAAACAATCCCTTTTACAATTGCATCAAAAATAATAAAATACCTAGGAATACATTTAACCAAGGATGTAAAGGACATGTTCACTGAAAACTATACAACACTGCTGAAAGAAATTGAAGAAGAAACAAATAAATGGAAAAGTATTGTGTTTATGCATTGGAAGAATTATTGTTCTTGTTGTTAAATGTTAAATGTTCATTATTGTTAAAATGTCCATAGTACCTAAAACAGTCTACAGATTCAGTGTACTCTCTATCAAAATTCCAATGGCATATTTCACAGAACTAGAACAAATAATCCTAAAGTCTGTGTGGAACCACAAAAGACCCAAATAGCCAAAACAATCTTGAGAATAAAGAACAAAACAGGAGGCATCATGCTCCGTGATTTCAAGCTATACTACAAAGCTACAGTAATCAATACAATATGGTACTGTCAAAAAAACAGACACAGAGATCAATGGAACAGAATAGAGAATCCAGATATAAATCCACACATATATGGACAATTAATTTACAACAAGGGAAGTAAGAATATACAATGATGAAAAGACAGCCTTTTCAATAAATAGTGTTGGGAAAACTGGATCACTATCTTATACCACATACAAGAATTAACTCACAATGAATTAAAGTCTTGAATGTAAGACCTGAAATCATAAAATTCCTAGAAGAAAACAGGCAGTATCTTCATTGACATCAACCTTAGCAAAGTTTTTGTGAACCTGACTCCACAATCTACTTAAAGAGAGAAGATATTTGTAAATCATATATTTGATAAGGGGTTAATATCCAAAATATATGAAGAATTCATACAATTCAACAAAAAAGGCAAACAACATAATTTTAAAATAGGCAGAGGACCTGAATTGACATTTTTTCAAAGAAGACATACAGACGACCAACAGGCACATGGAAAGATGTTCAGCATTACTAATTATTAGGGAAATGCAAATCAAAACCACAATGAAGTATCACCTCACACCAATAGAATGGCCATTATGAAAAAGACAAGAAACAACAAATGTTGGAGAGGATGTGGAGAAAAGGGAACTCTTGTACACTGTTGGTGGGACTGTAGATTGCTGCAGCTACTATGGAAAACAGTATGGATATTCCTCAAAAGATTATGAATATAACTACTAATATAACTAATATAACTATGACCCCACTATTCCACTTCTAGGTATATATCTGAAGAATATGAAAACACTAATTTGAAAAAATATATTCCCTATGTTCATTGCAGCATTATTTACAATAGCCAAGATATGGAAACAACCAAAGTATCCATTGATGGATGAATGGATAAAGAAGATATGGTGTATATTTATATATACACAATGGAATACTATTCAGCCATTAAAGAATGAAATTCTGCCATTTGAGACAATATGGATGGACCTTGAATGTATTAAGTGAAATAAGTCAGACAAAGACAGATACCATATGATTTCACTCATATGTAGAACCAAAAAAAAAAAAAACCAATGAGCAAACAAAATAAAGCAAAAACAACTCATAGATACAGAGAACAAATTAGCAGTTACCAAAGGGAAAGGAGATTGGGAGGTGGGCAAAGTGGGTGAAGGGGATCAACTGTATGGTGATGGATGGCAACTAGACTTGTGATGGTGATCACTTTGTAGTGTATCTCAACATTAAATTAAAATTCTGTACACCTAAATCTTATATAATTTTTTAAAAGTTTATAAAATTCTACACCGTTTTCTCTTCCAGAGTCAGTTTTTTAGGGTGTAGGCCTGGCTTGAAATAGCTATTATTTTAGAAACATCTTCTTTAAAGTAATTATTATAAAACTAATATGTATGTGCTTCTTTTTTTAAAAAAATCAACAGTATATCACGTTAAGTGGTAATCACCCTTCTCAACCCCACTGTGATAGTTTGCTGTTTCCCAACATCTGTCCAACACATTACTCTTAATAATGGAATCACCAAGTTTTAGCTGTGCCCATGACTACCTAACTGGAATTAATTGTCATTTTCCAGTCTCCCTTGAAGTTAGATATGGCCATGTGACCAATGTCAGGCCAAGGGTATCTAATAAAAGTGTGAAATATCCATTCAAGTCTTTTTAGAATGAAAATGCTTGCCAACCATTTTCTCTTTCCCCTTTTTGTAAGCTGGATCACAGTTATAGTGCTGGCTGACAAGGTCCCACTGTATAGATGGGGCATCTTCCTAAGGAATTATATAGCCTGTGTCTCTGGATGACCTCATGAAGAAGAGATGCCTTGCTCTGGACTGTTAGGTGAGAGAAAAATCCCTATCTCATTTGAGTAACTTTATTTTTGTGCCTTTTTATTATAGCAGCTTATACTTTACCTTAAGTGATACAAAAACTGCTACCAAGAGTAGAGTACTGCCATAACAAAAACCTAAAATATGTGACATTGATTAATCAGTCACTATGCCACAAGGAAACATATAATGGAAGGTTAGAAAGGTGGTTACCTTTGTAATGTCATAGAAGAATATTTGGTGAACCTGTTACTTCTGATAATGTGTAGAGCAGACCATGTGCTTGCTGTACCCATAGCTTTCTAAAGGAAGTGGTCCAAAAAACAAAACAAAACAAAAAGATAGAATGTTGGTGTGTGTTTATGTGTTGGCTGTTCCATGCTGCTTTTAGCAAGGTATCATGAGCAATATATCAGGCAAGAATTAACCCATTTACAAGTAAAAATGAAACCTAAGGGAGTCACATTCTCTGACTATGGCTTACAATTAAAACTAATGTAACATCTAATAATTTGGACCCTCAAAGCTGGGAAAGTCAACTGCAACTATGCCTCATAAAGCAGAACCTTTGGTCAGTGCCATTTTCAAAAATTGCTCATTAAGACTTTTCATATGGATTGCGGTGGCCCTGTAGAGGTGATGCCTTCCTAATCCAGCCTGTTGTTTTAGATGACCTTAAAATAGCCACCATTAAAATAACAGAAAATTAAATGTGCTAAGCACAGAAGTGAATAAATAAGAGAGTTGGCAGGCTTAAGAACCATGACAAGAAGAAATTTTGACATGGAACCAACTGGTAGTAAATAGATTGAAAGCTTACTAAATTTTGATGGAATTGTATTCTCAACAAAACCACAAATCTGGCCTGAAAATGCCTGTAATTTTTCAGTCTATAAAACAACCACCAGCCCCCAAACTTGCATCATTAGAAAGCAGGCTGTGAAATTTATACAACCTCCAAAGAGGCCCACTTTCCAATTCCAACTTCAGATGTGGCCTAGAGGAAAAAAGATAAGGAAATTTGTCTCAGAAGGCAAAGTCACAAGCCCCAGAGGACTAGGGACAAGGGAGTTTCTCCCATAGAATAGAATCAGGATCTAACAAAGTGTCTTAGTTCAGGCTTCTATAACAGAATACCATTGACTGGCTAGCTTATAAACAACAGAAATTTATTTCTGCCAGTTCTGGAGGCTGAGAAGTCCAAGATTAAGGCACCAGCAGCTTCTGTGTCTGGTGAGAACCCACTTTTGGTATATAGATAACTGTCTTCTTGCTCTTTGTGCACATGGCAGAAAGGAGAAGGGAGCTTTTCGGGGTCTATTTTGTAAAGACACTAATCCCATTTATTAGGACTCTAGCCTCATGACCTAATAATCTCCCAAAGGCCCTACTCCTGTACCATCACACTGGGAATTAAGTTTTCAAAGTATAAATTTTGGGGGGGGACATAAGTACCCAGTCAATTGCACAAGGTATCTTCACATTTCTAGCCAAGAAGATGAATTGTGACTACTATGTATTGCCCTTTCAAACCATCATAATTATACTGTTTCTTTTCTCTGCTCTGGTTTATATGTCAATATTATCCTAATAGCTTTCTCCCTTATAAATATTGTTAAAACCTCTGGTCCACAGATGAATTCCTTTCCAATCCTTAATGCTATTATATGCTTATTCTCTTTGACCTTACTATTATATGTTTATTCTCTTTGACCTTCTTTATTATCCTATCTGTAGGATTTTCAGAAGGAGGTGTTAGAAAGCATATACTTAGTTTTGACATCTCAAATATGGTAAAAAAAAAAGTTTAAGAAAAGTTTAGCAACTTTTAAAAAATTACTTGCTAGATAGTGTAGGACTTGTAGAATGGCTGAGTGAGAAGTTTGGCAAATCATCTCACCAAAAAGAAACAATAAAACTAGACAAAACTGTGAAAACAACTACTTCAGAATTCTAGAAATTGAAAAAAGATATATAATAAATTGAGAAACATTATTCTGGAAAAACTACTGAACCTCAAGAGGAATAGTTAGGAGTTTGTGGAATTTTGGTCTAGACCTGCTTCCATTCTGCCAATCCTGTTCCATAATGTAGTAGTTCTACTAGGGTGGGGCAGTCCATAAGGACCAGCAGCCTTGCTGCCAGAGGGGAGTGATTTGATTTAGATTGGAATGTGGAAAAACTCATTCCCAGGAGTTTTGTCAATACAGTGGCATAATCCAAGAAGAAGAGCAAACATCCAGGAAGGCCAATCTCATAGCTTGACTGAGGTCATGCCACTGGTTGTGGCAAGCAACATACTAACACACCAGCCAGAAATACAATAGAAATCAGAAATCAGAATTAGAGAGCCACGATGGCCATTGATAAAATTTTACATATCCCTGGTGGTTGGGAAGCTGGCAGGCTTGTAGAAGACTGCACACATGCTCCAGAGAGATCAGAGAGAACCCTAGCTAACTACCTATCTCTAGTTGAATATGAGGCCTGTTTACTCAGAAAGTAAGAGTTGGAGCAAACTTAGAGACTAAGTACACTTTGAATGCACTCCCTAAACCACACTTTGATGCATCAGCAACGAGTGGAAACCTTACTAGCTCAAAGTATTGAAGTGCAACTTCTGATTAGTGGCTGACCACTAATTTGTGCTGACCCAGAAATGATCTCTAGGAAGCAAGGGTTAAAAGTAAAAACAATGAGCAGAGACATAAGTAGCTTCACAATGTAGGGGAGATACCTCTATAGAATTAGACCAGGTAAATCACTAAACAAATAACAAACAGAATGAAAACAAACCCCTGGGATAGGGGGTGAATTGCAATCCAGAGATGCTACAATATATTATCTAAAATGTCAAGTTTTCAACAAAAAGTACAAGAGTTGCAAAGAAAAAGGAAAGTATGACCCCTACACAGGAAGAAAACTAGTCAATAGAAACTGTCTCTAAGAGGACCCAGGTATTAGAGCCACAGGCAAAGACTTTAATCAGCTATTATAAACACACTTAAATAACTAAAGGAAACTTTAAATAAGTAAAGGAAGGAATGCTGACAATACTTCATTAAATAAAGAATATCAATAAAAAGAAAAAAATTTTAATGGAAATTCAGGGAGTTGAAAATGTCAGAAAAGAAAAATTCACTAGGGGCGTTCAACAGCAGATCTGGGCTGGCAGAGGAAAGAATCAATGTACTTGAAGATAGATCAATAGAGATTAGTCAATCTGAAGGACAGAAAGCAAAAAGAATGAAAACAAATTCCCAGAGTCTCAGGGAACTGTGGAACACCATCACATATACAACATACATAAAAGGAGCCACCAAAAGAAAGAAGAGAAAAGTGCAGAAAAACAATTTAAGAAATAATGGCCACTTTAAAGAAGAAAGACTTGGAGCCTGAACAAAGATGGCAGAGTGGAAGGACGTCCTCTCACTCACTCTTGTGAGAACACCAGAATCACAACTAGCTGCTGGGCAGTCATCGACAGGAAGACACTGGAACTCACCAAAAAAGATACCCCACAACCAAAGACAAAGGAGAAGCCACAATGAGGTGGTAGGAGGGGTGCAATCACAGCAAAATCAAATCCCATAACTGCTGGGTCGGTGACTTACAGACTGGAGAACACTTACACCACAGAAGTCCACCCACTGGAGTGAAGGTTCTGAGCCCCACATGAGGCTTCCCAACCTGGGGGTCTGGCAACAGGAGGAGGAATTCCTAGAGAATCAGAGTTTCAAGGCTAATGGGATTTGATTTCAGGATTTTGACAGAACTGGGGGAAACAGAAACTCCACTCGTGGAAGGCACACACAAAGTAGTGTACGCATCAGGACCCAGAGGAAGGAGCAGTGACCCCAGGGGAAACTGAACCAGACCTACCTGCTAGTGTTGGAGAGTCTCCTGCAGAGGCGGGGGGTGGCTGTGGCTCACTGGGAGGATGACACTGACAGCAGAAGTTCTGGGAAGTACTCCTTCTCTTGAGCCCTCCCAGAGTCTGCCACTAGCCCCACCAAAGAGCCCAGGTAGGCTCCAGTGTTGGGTTGCTTCAGGACAAACAAACAACGGGGAGGGAATCTGGCACCACCCATCAGAGGTCAAACGGATTAGAGTATTACTGAGCTCTGCCCACCAGAGCAGCACCCAGCACTACCCACCACCAGTCCCTCCCATCAGGAAACCTGCACAAACCTCTTAGATAGCCTCATCCACCAGAGGGCAGACAGCAGAAGCAATAAGGACTACCATCCTTCAGCCTGTGGAACAAAAACCACATTAACAGAAAGACAGACAAGATGAAAAGGCAGAGGGCTATGTACCAGATGAAGGAACAAGAAAAAATCCCAGAAAAACAACTAAATGTGGAGATAGGCAACCTTCCAGAAAAATAATTCAAAATAATGATAGTGAAGATGATCCAGGACCTCAGAAAAACAATGGACGCAAAGATCAAGAAGGTGCAGGAAATGTTTAACAAAGATCTAGAAGAATTAAAGACCAAACAAACAGAGATGAACAATACAATAACTGAAATGAAAACTACACTAGAAGGAATCAATAGCAGAATAACTGAGGCAGAAGAACGGATAAGTGCCCTGGAAGACAGAATGGTGAAATTCACTTCTGTGGAACAGAATAAAGAAAAAAGAATGAAAAGAATTGAAGACAGCCTAAGAGACCTCTGGGACAACATTAAATGCAACAACATTCACATTACAGGGGTTGCAGAAGGAGAAGAGAGAGAGAAAGGACCAGAGAAAATATTTGAAGAGATTATAGTCAAAAACTTCCATAACAAGGGAAAGGAAATAGCCACCCAAGTCCAGGAAGTGCAGAGAGTCCCATACAGGATAAACGCAAGGAGAAACACACCAATACACATAGTAATCAAATTGGCAAAAATTAAAGACAAATAAAAATTATTGAAAGCCACAAGGGAAAAATGACAAGTAACATACAAGGGAACTCCCATAAGGTTAACAGCTGATTTCTCAGCAGAAGCTCTACAAGCCAGAAGGGAGTGGCATGATATACTTAAAGTGATGAAAGGGAAGAACCTACAACCAATATTACCCGGCAAGGATCTCATTCAGATTCGACGGAGAAATCAAAAGCTTAACAGACAAGCAAAAGCTAAGAGAATTCACCACCAAACCAGCTCTACAACAAATGTTAAAGGAACTTCTCTAAGTGGGAAACAGAAGAGAAGACAAGCACCTAAAAAAAACAAACCCAAAACAATTAAGAAAATGGTTATAGGAACACACATATCAATAATTACCTTAAACGTGAATGGATTAAATGCTCCAACCAAAAGACACAGGCTTGCTGAATGGACACAAAAACAAGACCCATATATACACTGTCTACAAGAGACCCACTTCAGACCTAGGGACACATGCACACTGAAAGTGAGGGGATGGAAAAAGATATTCCATGAAAATGGAAATCAAAATAAAGCTGGAGTAGCAATTCTCATATCAGAAAAAATAGACTTTAAATAAAGACCGGGGCTTCCCTGGTGGCGCAGTGGTTGAGAGTCTGCCTGCCAATGCAGAGGACTAGGGTTTTTGCCCCGGTCCGAGAAGATCCCACATGACGTGGAGTGGCTGGGCCTGTGAGCCATGGCTGTTGAGCCTGCCCAACCGGAGCCTGTGCTCTGCAATGGGAGAGGCCACAACAGTGAGAGGCCCGCATACTGCAAAAAATAAATAAATAAATAAAATAAAGACTATTACAAGAGACAAAGAAGGACACTACATAATGATCAAGGGCTCAATCCAAGAAGAAGATATAACAATTATAAATATTATACACCCAATATAGGAGCACCTCAATACATAAGGCAAATGCTAACAGCCATAAAGGGGTCTACAGTAACAAAATCATAGTAGGGGACTTTAACACCCCACTTTCACCAGTGCACAGATCATCCAAAATGGAAATAAAGAAGGAAACACAAGCTTTAAATGACACATTAAACAAGATGGGCTTAACTGATATTTATAGGATATTCCATCCAAAAATAACAGAATACACTTTCTTCTCAAGTGCTCATGGAACATTCTCCAGGATAGATCATCTCTTGGGTCACAAATCAGGCATTGGTAAATTTAAGAAAATCCAAATCATACCAAGTATATTTTCTGACAACAATGCTATGAGACTATATCTCAATTACAGGAAAGATGTGTAAAAAATACAAACACATGGAGGCTAAACAATACACTAGTTAATAACCAAGAGATCACTGAAGAAATCAAAGAGGAAACCAAAAAATACCTAGAAATAAATGACAATGAAAATATGATGACGCAAAATCTGTGGGATGAAGCAAAAGCAGTTCTAAGAGGGACGTTTATAGCAATACAATCCTGCCTCAAGAAATAAGAAACATCTCAAATAAACAATCTAACTTTACACCTAAAACTACTAGAGAAAGAACAAAAAAACCCCAAAGTTAGCAGAAGGAAAGAAATCATAAAGATCAGATCAGATATAAATGAAAAAGAAATGAAGGAAACAATAGCAAAGACCAATAAAGCTAAAATCTGGACCTTTGAGAGGATAAACAAGATTGATAAAGCATTAGCCAGACTCATCAAGAAAAATAAGAAGACTCAAATCAATAGAATTAGAAATGAAAAAGGAGAAATAACTGACACTGAAGAAATACAAAGGATCATTAGAGATTACTACAAGCAACTATATGCCAATAAAATGGACAACCTGGAATAAACGGACAAATTCTTAGAAAAGCACAACCTTCTGAGAGTGAACCAGGCAGAAATAGAAAATATAAACCGACCAATCACAAGCACTGAAATGGAAACTGTGTATAAAAATTTTCCAATGAACAAAAGCCCAGGACCAGATGGCTCCACAGGCGAATTCCATCAAACATTCATGGAATAGCTAACACCTATCCTTCTCAAACTCTTCCAAAATATAGCAGAGGGAGGAACACTCCCCAGCTCATTCTACAAGACCACCATCACCCTGATACCAAAACCAGAGAAAGCTGTTACAAAAAAGAAAACTACCGGCCAATATCACTGATGAACATAGATGCAAAAATCCTCAACAAAATAGTAGAAACAGAATCCAACAGCACATTAAAAGGATCCTACAACATGATCAAGTGGAGTTTATCCCAGTAATGCAAGGATTATTCAATATATGCAAATTAATCAATGTGATACACCGTATTAACTAACTGAAGGATAAACACCGTATGATCATCTCAGTAGATGCAGAAAAAGCTTTCAACAAAATTCAACATCCAGTTATGATAAAAACCCTCCAGAAAGTAGGCATAGAGGGTACTTACCTCAACATACTAAAGGCCATGTATGACAAACCCACAGCTGACATTGTTCTCAATGGTGAAAAACTGAAAGCTTTCTCACCGCTATTATTAAACATAGTTTTGGAAGTTTTAGCCACAGCTATCAGAGAAGAAAAAGAAATAACTGGAATCCAAATTGGAAAAGAAGAAGTAAAGCTGTCACTGTTTGCAGATGACATGATACTATACATAGAGAATCCTAAAGATGCTACCAGAAAACTACTAGAGCTAATCAATGAATTTGGTGATGCAGTAGGATACAAAATTAATGCACAGAAATCTCTTGCATTCCTATACACTAATGATGAAAAATATGAAAGAGAAATTAAGGACACACTCCCATTTATCATGGCAACATAAGGAATAAAATACCTAGGAATAAACCTACCTAAGGAGACAAAAGACCTGTATGCAGAAAACTATAAGACACTGATGAAAGAAATTAAAGATGATAGAAATGGAGAGAGATACCATGTTGGATTGGAAGAATCAACATTGTGAAAATGACTATACTACCCAAAGCAATCTACAGATTCCATGCAATCCCTATTAAACTAGCAATGGCATTTTTCAAAGAGCTAGAACAAAAAATTTCACAATTTGCATGGAAACACAAAAGACCCTGAATAGCCAAAGCAATCTTGAGAAAGGAAAACAGACCTGGAGGAATCAGGCTCCCTGACTTCAGACTATACTACAAAGCTACAGTAATGAGGACAGTACAGTACTGGCAAGAAAACAGAAATACAGATTGATGGAACAGGATAGAAAGCCCAGAGGTAAACCCACACACATATGGTCACTTGTCTTTGATAAACGAGGCAGGAATATACAATGGAGAAAAGACAGGCTCTTCAATAAGTGGTGGTGGGAAAACTGGACAGCTACATGTAAAAGAATGAAACTAGAACACTCCTTAACACCATACACAGAAATAAGCTCAAAATGGAGGAAAGACCTAAATGTAAGGCCAGACACTATAAAACTCTTAGAGGATAACATAGGCAGAACACTCTATGACATAAATCACAACAAGATCCTTTTTGACGCACCTCCTAGAGAAATGGCAATAAAAACAAAAATAAACAAATGGGACGTAATGAAACTTCAAAGCTTTTTCACAGCAAAATGAACCATAAACAATACGAAAAGACAACCCTCAGAATGGGAAAAAATATTTGCAAATGAAGCAACTGACAAAGGATTAATCTCCAAAATTTACAAGCAGCTCATGCAGCTTAGCATGAAAAAAACAACCCAATTCAAAAACGGGCAGAAGACCTAAATACACATTTCTCGAAAGAAGATATACAGATTGCCAACAAACACGTGAAAGAATGCTCAACATCATTAATCATTAGAGAAATGCAAATCAAAACTACAATGAGGTATCACCTCACAGCAGTCAGAATGGACATCATCAAAATTCTACAAACAATAAATGCTGGAGAGGGTGTGGAGAAAAGGGAAACCTCTTGCACCGTTGGTGGGAATGTAAATTGATACAGCCACTATGCAGAATAGTATGGAAGTTTCTTAAAAAAGCTAAAAATAGAACCACCATACACCCAGCAATCCCACTACTGGGCATATACCCTGAGAAAACCATAATTCAAAAAGAGTCATGTACCACAGTGTTCATTGCAGCTCTATTTACAATAGCCAGGTCATGGAAGCAACCTAAGTGTCCACTGACAGATGAATGGATAAAGAAGATGTGGCACATATATACAATGGAATATTACTCAGCCATAAAAAGAAACGAAATTGAGTTACGTGTAGTGAGGTGGATGGACCTAGAGTCTGTCATACAGAGTGAAGTAAGTCAGAAAGAGAAAAACAAATACTGTGTGCTAACACATATATATGGAATCTAAGAAAAAAAAGGTTATGAAGAACCTAGGGGCAGGACAGTAATAATGACGCAGATGTAGAGAACGGACTTGAGGACACGGGGAGGGGGAAGGATAAGGTGGGACGAAGTGAGAGAGTGGCATGGACATATATACACTACCAAATGTAAAATAGATAGCTATTGGGAAGCAGCTGCATAACACAGGGAGATCAGCTCGGTGCTTTGTGACCATCTAGAGGGGTGGGATAGGGAGTGTGGGAGGGAGATGCAAGAGGGAGGAGATATCGGGATATATGTATATATATGTATATGTATAGCTGATTCACCTTGTTATAAAACACACCATTGTATAGCAATTATACTCCAATAAAGATGTTTTTAAAAAATGTACTGAAATTATGTATATAAAGGCATTTTTATCAAAAAGCCCTTCTTTTTAAGTTAAAGTAATGTTTATGTAGTAAACTTTTCCACTTATCATCAAAAGAAAATAACTTTCATTTCTTTCAAAGAATAATTAGTTTGGCTCATATGAAAAACATTTTACAACATATTGATAACACTCCATCTGAGGATTTTTTTTTTTTTTTTTTTTTTTTTGTGGAACGCGGTCCTCTCACTGCTGTGGCCTCTCCCGTTGCAGAGCACAGGCTCCGGACACACAGGCTCAGTGGCCATGGCTCACGGGACCAGCCACTCCACAGCATGTGGGATCTTCCCGGACCGGGGCACGAACCCGTGTCCCCTGCATCGGCAGGCGGACTCTCAACCACTGTGCCACCAGGGAAGCCCTCCATCTGAGGAATTTAAGTGGATTGTTACCAAAAAAATCATTTTCCTTTTTTTTGTGTGTGTGTACTATTCATTTTTAAGGCTGTTAGCAGACAAGAAATGTTCACTTAATCCAGTTTTGCTTCTACTTGAAGAATTTTTTTGTCCACTAAGACTATTATGGACATAGTCTTTTTATGCCATATGTGCTTGAAGTTCCCATCTTGCCAGAAATATATATTTTTTAAATCCAGAGAATTCCCTCATCTCAGAAAAATATTCTTTCACGAAGAAAAGTAATCATCTCATTAACTAGAATGTGAAATGAGACAAACGACAGGACAAACAAGGAACAAACACATTGTCATACAGGAAGAATGTGCTAGCATGTAAGACCTTATGCATTACTGTTGTTACGACAAATAATGTGATATATCAACAAAATGTAATATTCTATGTAAAAATTTTTATAAGCATGGGGGGTGTATTGTTTGCAGGATGGCTATTCTTGTTGATAATATTCATTATTATATTTCAGCCTAAGGAGAATGGCGGTTTTAATTCAGATGTAATTCAGCAAAGACCACTGTGTAATCATTATAGCCATCAACAAACTGATTCATGTGCAGTTGGTCCAAAAGTTACAAAAGCTGTTTCTGAGTTCTTGTTTGTACCCACCATTTTAAGATTACATCAGAATTAAAGCATGCAGGACTTGAACTGACTTTAAAGACTAAACTTAGACTTCTAGCTAGTTTAGCTTTTTTCTTTTATTGGTTCATGTTTTCCATTTGGCTTCCATATCCTGTTTTAGCTTGATGCCCCTTCTAGAATTTCATTTACAAATCTTACAGCCTTGGTTGGTGAAACACACTAATTAATGTTGTGGTAGAGGCTGAGGATTTTAGCAATCTCATGCCTCCTGCTTGGAAAAATATCTGCTGTTTTTCCACCCCATGTCTAGCACCATACTGAACATGGCAAAATGCATCTTAAGTAGAACTCTAAATCCATTTAATCAAAATACATTTAAGGAGGACTGTTTACACTATCTGCTGCCAATACTATTAATCGTGAAGCTCAAATCTTTCAGTGCAACAGAAATGTGAGATCTACTTTTTCCTACTTAGATTTTTTCAAGAAAAAACAATAAAGTAAAAACAGGTTATTTTATGATTTTTTTAAAGTCCCAAGTAATGCTTAAGCCAACAGCATTCCAGATTTATAAAATGGACAATTCCATGGGCTTTGTAAATCTCTTATGAATGCATTAAGAATGACCAATTTAAGGGACAAATTCCAGTTCCATAGGCCTTTGGCCTGTCTGAGAATCCTGTATAGGCAACCAAGCTCTGATCTGCAGCTTTATGCTTGAAGAAGGCTTTTTGGTGACCATCTTCTTGAAAAATCTTGGTTAGTGCTATGGTATATCCGTCATATTTTAGTTGGAATTGAATAAAGTTAAAAATACTTGTGTTAATATGCCTACTATGCTTTTAACAGATCCAGAAGGTGCCATATATTTTTGATTGAGTCTAATTAGGGTCACTTTATCTGCATGACATCTTTTGACAGTGCCGGTACAAATCCATTCAGTGTTTTTTTGAGCAGCATGTAGGGTCCAGGCTTTTAGTAGGTTTAAAATCTTTGAAGAAATAGTTGGATGGTTTTTATAAGCACCATACTTTGTAGCTCCTGAAGTTATAGTTAAATTTTTGATTCTTGGTAAAAGACAATGTGACCTTAAAAATAAATAAAAATTTTCAATTTTTGGATTTTGCCAACTCTAGCTAACTGATAAAGAGGAAAAACAAGCGACTCTTGAAATTCTGAATTCAGTGTGCCTGGAATATAACACCCTTGTTTCGTGAGCTGACTTGGCCACGTTAGTTGGTCATCAACCAAAGGAGATGGAAAGGATACTTTGTGAATCTGTGCTGTAGATGTAGCAACCTACACTGCCAAGTTCAAGCTTTGTTTGCCAAGTTACCTTATCCAAATCCTCACGTATTTGAAAGCTTTATGTGTCCCTTGAGACATTTTGATGAATGTGATTCCACCATACTTCCAAGAACCTGGGGATCCAAGATTAAATAATGAAAAGATAATTTATAATACATTTACCTTGAACTCTGATGGCAGTGTTTGTGCTAACATAGCCCCTGTGTTCCGTCGAATGTGTGTGTGTGCAAACATAAAGGAACAACAAGTTGGTTCCAAAACAAGTTTAAAAATGTATGAGGGAAAAAAAAAACAGTTTAAAAATGTATGTGGCTTGCTTAAGGCTGTTTTCCTCACAATTTAAAAATATCTCTTCCAAGATGGCGTGTTCTGATTTTTTCTAATATTTAACTGAAAGCTTCTTTTGAAATATACAGAAACCTCGTTCAGAAATGTATTCCTTGACTTCTACTTTTTAACATTATTTATTTATTTGTCTATCTATTTATTTATTGGCTGCATTGGTTCTTCATTGCAGTGTGTGGGCTTCTCATTGCAGTGGCTTCTCTTGTTGTGGAGCACGGGCTCTAGGCACATGGGCTTCAGTAGTTGCAGCATGCAGGCTCAGTAGTTGCAGCATCCGGGCCCTAGAGCATGCGGACTTCAGTAGCTGTGGTACATGGGCTCAGTAGTTGTGGCTCGAGGGCTCTAGAGAGCAGGCTCATTAGTTGTGGTGCACAGGCTTAGTTGCTCCGTGGCATGTGGGATCATCCTGGACCAGGGGTCGAACCCGTGTCCCCTGCATTAGCAGGCAGATTTTTTTTTAACATCTTTATTGGAGTATAATTGCTTTACAATTGTGTGTTAGTTTCTGCTTTAAAACAGAGTGAATCAGCTATACATAGACATATATCCCCATATCTCCTCCCTCTTGCGTCTCCCTCCCACCCTCCCTATCCCATCCCTCTAGGTGGCCACAAAACACGGAACTGATCTCCCTGTGCTATGTGGCTGCTTCCCACTAGCTATTTCACATTTAGTAGTGTATATATGTCCATGCCACTCTCTCACTTCGTCCCAGCTTACCTTTCCCTCTCCCTGTGACCTCAAGTCCATTCTCTACATCTTTGTCTTTATTCATGTCCTAGCAGGCAGATTCTTAACCACTGCGCCACCAGGGAAGTCCCAACTTCTACTTTTAAAACATCTACCACAATTCTCAGTATGCCACGTATAGCAGTACTCCTACTTTACTAAAGGAGGTAAAAAGAAAGGGCCAAAATGATAAAAACATATTGCTTACATTCTTATTCACGTTCTTGTACGAAGTGAATGACTAAGTTGTGGTCAGCACTAATAATATCTGAATTTCCTTACTATAGTGATGATGATAATGATGATGTTTGCTAACATTTATTAAATGGTTATTAATTACCAGCTTGTTCTACATTCCTTACAAGAACCAGAACCATCAATAAAAGTTATTACTTTACCGATGAGACAACGGGGGCACAAAGAGGTTAGTTTATCCATGGTTACACTGCTAACAGCTTATATCATGAAACCATGATGACTTCCAGCATTAATTCCCTTTTGAGCCTATCCAACTATCATTATGACACCTAGCCTCAGTGTCAAGGGAGAATTAAAGTCCAAGCCTCATATGAAGCAAATTAGTGTTCTCATTTGATGTTAATAATAACATTGCTTATTTCCTAGAAATGGAATAGATGCTTAAGTAGTAAATGCAGATCTCATCCCTCTGTGGCAGATAGGTAGAATAATCTCCCTAGAAGTATTTGATTTTTCTAAAATATGATGCTTGTCTTTGGTTTTAGACTCTAATACTTGGCCTAAAGATACTGACATTGATACAATATATTTTGATAATACAATGCTTAGATTATACTTTTGTATTTTTGGTCATGTAAGAATTGATTCACCACTTGAACTCTCAACCAATGAAGTGAGAAAGTCTTTTTTTTAAATGTGGAAGTTATTTTTTGAATGATCTCTGAGATGTACTTTATGGCATGGCAAGTTAAATGTTCATGTATATGTGTGTGTGCATGGGTATAAGTTTTCATCTAAATACTAATACATATGCTCATGATACTGTTGTTCATAGGTGATAACAATATGGATGCTGTATAGCTTCCTTTTTACTTGTCAAAAATAGTTTTATGATATTCTTTGATTGGAACATAGGTCAGTCTAGGCCAGGCCATACTATTATAACAAACCCTGAAATCTAAGTGGCTTAAAATAAAAAACTGAATGGTACTTGGGTATGACTTAGGTGGATTCTTGAAGTTTTAGCTCCGTTTTTATGAATTTATAAATCATCCTTTCTGTATCCTCGGTGCAAGTTGAGATTACTAAAGTTACAGGAAGCACGCAGACAGGGATCGCACATGTTTCCTGTCCTGTACAGAACTAAACTGGAAATCACACAATATAGGTTTGCTTACCTTTAATTTTTTACTGTATAAATATAAGATTGAGCTATAAGAACCTAAGAAATATTTGTGGACTTCTGGCACTGGACATGATGAAGTAACTAGTATCAGACCTCCTCTTCTGCCATAAACAACTATTAATCTTTTGACCTAAAGCAAATAGACTGCCAGTTATTTCTCCAGCAAAAAGAAAGGAGGTGGTTTTCAGCATCAGCAGAGAATTACAATTTAAGGTCTACAATCATGGCAAGCCATGTGCAAGTCCCCGCACAGTAAGGGAAAGAGAACTCCTTTATAGAGGGGAAAAGGAGGTTGGAAGCGTTATAGTAAACAAAGACCCTATAGCTTTTCATTAGCTGAGTTATTGCCAGGAAGGAAGAGGAGTCTTTCTTCTTCCTGTTGGGCTCTGCTATTATCACAGGGTGTGAGAACTTCCCCTTCAGCCCTCCTGGCTCTATTTAATTGAGGTTTCTATCTATTAATTTTTTACATTTCCCCCTTTTAATCAAGATCTTTCTCTGAAAGCATCACTGATCAGGAGTCAGGTTTTCAGTTTCAGTGGCTTTTTGTCCCTCAGTGCCAGGAAAGATCTTTCCTGGGTGTTGTGTCTCATGTCAGAGGGAAAGTACACAGACTGGAAACCTATTGAGATCACATTTGAGTAGCAAGAAGAGGTGGGAGAGAGGACTCTCAGGCACTTTTAATCTAAAGTCCTGTTAACAGATTATAGATGCTGGAGATCTGAAGTGTTATGTCATTATCAAAGGTTTGGTGGCAAGCTTCCAAGAGGAGTGATCAGAAATCTTGGGAAAGCTGTCTCATCAGGTGTCATCTGCTTCAATTCTGAGAACTCTTTACTTTCAGCTCACCAGATTATGTGCAGGTCCAGTCAAGATTTGGTGCTCTCTTTAGGTGTGTCATGTGAATCCAAGAGTCTATTCCCCAGACTTTGGTGGCATCATATGGTAATTCTATGTTTAATTATTTTTTTGAGGAAATACGTTACCATTTTCCGTAGTGACTACAACATTTTATATTCTTACCAACAGGACATAAGAGTTCCAATTTTTCCACATCCTTCCCAACACTGGTTATTTTCTATTTAAAAAAAAATATCCATCATTGATGGGTATGAAATGGTATCTCATTGTGGTTTTGACTTGAATTCCCCAAATGATTAGTGATGTTGAGCATCTAATTGGCCATTTGGACATCTTGGAGAAATGTCTATTCAAGTTCTGTGCCCATTTTTAAATTTGTTTGTTTGTTTTTGTTGTTGTTGAATTGTAGGAGTTCTTTATGTATTCTGAATACTAACAGCTTATCAGACATAGGATTTGCAAATATTTTCTCTTATTCTGTAGGTTGCCTTATACTCTATTGATTCAGTCTTTTGATGCCCCAAATTTTAAATTTTGATATAGTCTGCTTTATCTAATTTTTCTTTTGTTGCTTGTGCTTTTGATGTCATATCCAAGAAATCATTGCAAAATCCAGTGTCATGAAGCTTCTCTTGTATTTTCTTCTGAGTTTTATGGTTTTAGCTCTTACCTTTAGGTCTTTGATTCAATTTGAGTTAATTTTTGTATAAGATATGGAAAGGGTCCAAATTCATTTTTTTTGCATGTTTCCCAACACCATTTGTTGAAAAGACTGTCCTTTCAAAATTGAATGGTCTTGGCACCCTTATGGAAAGTCGTTTCACTGTGTATGTGAGGGGGTTTGGGGGGGGAGCGGTGCTCTAGTCTATTGCATTGGTCTATATGTCTGTCTTTATGCAAATACCGCATATTTTTGTAATTGGGAAGTGTGCATCCTCCAGCTTTGTCCTTCTTTTTCAACTTTGTTTGGCTGTTTATGGACGTACACCACCTTAACCAAGTAGTAAAAGTTAACATTACAAGAAATGAGGACAGCTGACATTGTGCCCCTCCTGAAAGGATGCACTGAGAAGGTCATAGCATCACTTCTGTGTTATTCCAGCCAAACGAACAAACAACCTCTCCTGAAAAATGAGAATATATCAAACAAACTCAAACTGAGTGATATTCTCCAAAACAACGGGCATGTACTTTTCAAAATAAATGTCAAGAGCGGGCTTCCCTGGTGGCACAGTGGTTAAGAATCCGCCTGCCAATGCAGTGGACAGGGGTTCGAGCCCTGGTCCAGGAAGATCCCACATGCCATGGAGCAACTAAGCCCGTGCGCCACAACTACTGAGCCTTGCACTCTAGAGCCTGCAAGCCACAACTACTGAAGCCCGCGCACCTAGAGCCGGTGCTCAGCAGCAAGAGATGCCACCAAAATGAGAAGCCCGCGCACCGCAAGGAAGAGTAACCCCCGGTCGCTGCAACCAGAGAAAGCCCGTGTGCAGCAATGCAGACAAAAATAAATAAATAAATAAATAAATAAATAAAAATGTCAAGGGCATGAAAGACAGAGGCCATCTTCCAGATTGAAGGAAATTAAAGGGACATGATAACTAAATGTGATATGTGATCCTGGATTGGACTGTAGACTTGTAAAGAACATTGTCAGGACAATCAGTGAAATTTGAGCGTGATCTGTGGATTAGACGGTAGTATTGTTTCAGTGTTAATTCCCTGAATCTGGGTCATTATATCTACAGCTTACTCTCAAATTGTTAAAAAATTATATTATACAAAATTATGTATAATATCAAAAGTTATGTATAATATATATACATATACAGAGACATAGAAACAGAGGGAGATTAGAAGGATAGACTAACTAAGCAAATGTGGCAAAAGGTTAAAAGTTAAATGTTACCAGTTAAGAAGAGTACTTGGGAGTTCTTTGTACTATTCTTGCAATTTTCTGTAAGCTTAAAATTAATTCAAAGTAAAGTTTTAAAAATAGAAGAATGGTGGCTAAATATAGACATTTTCAGAAAAACAAAAGCTAAGGAAATTTGTTGGCACTAGACCTGCAGTGCAGGAAATACTTAGGAAGTTCCCAGGACTGGATAGAAATGATCCCAGATGGGAGCCTGCATCTGCAGGGAAGAAGAAAAGCACTGAAAATGGTAAGATTTCTAAACAGCACTTTCAGACTTGTAATTCTATATGGTGGATTAAGTACATGTGTTTAGCTCCTCTTCCTCCAAACCCCTAAAAACTACTGTAAAGGATAAAGTTATAAACCCACAAAAATAAATAGAGGGCATCAGTTGACCAGAGGTTTCAACAAATTTCTTAAGACTGAAGGTGGGTGATGGGGTAAATACTTAATGAGGCAGGGAGGGAGAAACCTCACTTAAAAGAAGGCGTGGTGGATATTGTAGTTGAGGAGACTGTACAACTACTTCTCATAAACCTGGAGAGGCTGAGGACTCAGAAGTGCCAGGTCTTCTGAGACAGCAAAATATGGGGCTGAAAATAGAAGAGTTACTGTAAAGTTTGTAGGCAAAACATTTAACACACACGCATCTCTGTAGAGAATGACCCATTCTCCCCAAGCAGAGAAAGAGAGACAGAGAAAGCAGGAGTGAGAGGGAAAGATTGCCTGATTGATTTCATTTCAAAAGAAATGGAAAGATGCCATTTGTTTCTTTTTTGTGCGTGGTGAAAACACTTAAGATCCACTCTCTCAGTAAATTTCAAGAATATAATACAGTATTGTTAACTATAGTCACCATGCTGTACATTAGATGCTCAGAACTGATTCATCTTAGTACAAACTGAAAGTTTGTAACCATTTGACAGTATCTCCCCATTTTCACCCCTCAGCCCCTGGCAACCACCATTCTTCTCTCTGATTCTATGACTTTGACTTTTTTTTAGATTTCACATAGAAATGAGATCATTCAATATTTGTCTTTCTGTGTCTGGCTTATTTCACTTAGCATAATGCCCTCCAGGTTTATCCATGTTGTTGCATATGGGGGTATTTCCTTTTTATGGCTGAATAATATTCCATTGTATATAATTTTACAGTGTATGCATACATTAAAGCATCACATTGCACATTTTAACAACAAAAAAAATCACATTATGCAAACTAAGTTTATACAATTTTTATTTGTCAATTATGCCCCAATAAAGTTGGGGTGAAAGGAGCTTAAACAAATTCATAAGACCAAAAACCAAACACCAACAAACAAAAGAAATGAGAAGAATTGTCTGGTGAGAGACTGGGCAGTGAGCATGTGAATTAGTGCCTTGATCAGCACACGACCTTCTCATTTCATTTTATAAATGAAAACCTAATGGCTGCTCCCCGTCTGTTCATCTAAAGTGACATCTGCCAGTTGACAAGCCCTGCCATGGACACAGAGCTGGCAGTGAACTTTAATATTGCCTCATTCTTAAGTATGCATGGTCAACCGAAAATCTTCGGAGCTAGAAGTGTGCAACATTAAAGAAAAACAAAACAAAAATTACTCCCTAGGAGTTGATTCATGGAAAAAAACAACTTTAAAAACTTTACAATTAGTGTCCTCAGATATATCTATATCTATAACTGAGAGGGAGAGAGAGAGAGATCCCAGGAAACAAAAGAATCGAAATTAGGGACTCAAACTGATATCTATACACCCATGTTCATAGCAGCATTGTGCACAATAGCCAAAGGTGAAAACAACCTCAGTGTCCGTTGACAGACCCATGAATATATAAACAAAATGTGGTATATATGTACAATGGCCACAAAAATAAAGGAAAGAAAGAAAGGAAATTTGACAACATGAATGAACCTTGAGGACATTATACTAAGTGAAGTAAGCCAGTCAAAAAAGACAAACACGGTATGATTCTACTTATATGAGATACCTAGAGTAGTCAAATTCATAGAGATAGAAAGTAGAGCAGTTGGGGAATCCCTGGTGGTCCAGTGGATAGGACTCCATGCTGAAGATGTGGATTCAATCCCTGGTCGGGGAACTAAGATCCCCCCAGAAAAGTAGAACAGGTGGTTGCCAGGGGCTATAGGGAGGGGTAGGGTGATGTGGGATGGAGTGGGAGTGGCATAGGGAGTTGTTTGATGGGTTAGGATTTTCAGTCTTGTAAGATGAAAAATTTTTGGAGACTGGTTGCAAAACAATGTAAATATACTACTGAACTGTACATTTAAAAATGGCTAAGATGGTAAATTTTATGTGTATTTTACCATAATTTTAATAATAATAATAACAATAACAAAAGATGCTTACAGGCAGAATTCCTTCCCACATCCAAAGTATAGGTTATAAAAGATTTGGGAGGTAGGAGGGGATGAAGATAGCCGAAGGGAAGGGTAGGATCATTAATATCATGATCTAAAAAGGGTATAGAAATGTTGTTAATAATTGATAGACCCAGAAATAAAAGTCAAAGTATATTAAAGTTACTAATGCAACTTAGTTAAAATGAGACAAAGTTTTCAAACTCTTTATTTGAAAAAAACTTCAACACAGACATAGAATCAATTTTACCTTCATGCATAAAGGAAGAGGAGGGCATCTGTAAAAGAAATGTCCTAGTTGTTTACAGTTTCAGAAAACAGTGATATCAATTAAAGTATTAGCAGTAGGGCCCAATTTATTTTATTTTATTTTTAAATAAATTTATTTATTTATTTATTTTTGGTTGCGTTGGGTCTTTGTTACTGCCCATGGGCTTTCTCTAGTTGCGGCGAGCGGGGGTTACTCTTCGTTGCAATGTGCGGGCTTCTCATTGCGGTGGCTTCTCTTGTTGCAGAGCACGAGCTATAGGCATGTGAGCTTCAGTAGTTGTGGCACGCAGGCTCAGTAGTTGTGGTGCACGGGCTTAGTTGCTTCACAGCATGTGGGATCTTCCCGGACCAGGGCTCGAACCTGTGTCCCCTGCATTGGCAGGTGGATTCTTAACCACTGTGCCACCAGGGAAGTCCCCCAATTTATTAAAATAATCAATGATCACTGCACACTTATAAGGGTCAGGGTTACATCTCACAGGACATAAACTTTAAAGATCATGGTTCTTAAGACTTGTTTGTACAAATCACTTACAAGGAAAGTTTTAGTAACAGAAAACAGAATAAGATTATCTATTTTCACACAGATTTCCACAGTGAAGAAAGTAAGATAGGGCCTGTTATCAAGTCACCACTTCTGAGGAAAGAGCTCTGTGATGCAGAAGATTTCTGCTTTTCTCTAGCCTCCAGGGAAGAGGCAGGACTGGCTGACATTGAGCCCCTGGGCCATGGCAAGGTCTACTGATTGTTTGTTCTGGTCATACCATGCCCTATCTGGCATAATAAAGAGGATACCTTGTCTCAAAAAGTCTTAATATCTCCTCTGGGAAGAATGAGAATTTTTCTTTTTAGATTTCTTTCACTAAGGGCAAACATTTAGAATATCATTGTTACCACTGATGGGGACAATCAGGTTGAGGAACTTAAAACACACATTATGAAAAAAGGGGAGAGGGGACAAGAGCATTCAACACATGGAATGAGTCATATATATTTTTAATCTATTAGTAACCAATAGAGTAACTAAAAAGGTGATACTGGGAGAAGCAGAGGAGGGGTAGTAAGGAGATATAACTGAGCTCAAGCTTATCTATCATAGGAGGAAGTTAATAGATAATGTCTTATGTTGATAGATCAAGAAATTTATTTGATAGCATGTTATGCTATCATACTGAAGGGGAGCCAAATATGCCACCCCAAAATATGCCACTTTGGCATATTGATTATTTTGAATTAAAGTTACTCAGGAAACAGCTGGGCAAGAAGGACACTCTGACCCTTCGTTTATCCCTCTGAAAGCAGGAAATAAGTCTCCCATGTGAAAGGCACCCTCCCTGTAGCAGGAGCTAGAGAGACATCCTTATCACTAGAGGTAGAGAATTTAGAGCTCTCTAGAAGGCTGTATAAACAAATCTTATTATTGATACTTCACTAATTTATTACCTCAAGTCCGATATTCTTTGTCTTGACAGTTCTTCATAAATTTATTGTGTCTTTGTCTAAAAG
The DNA here is from genome assembly GCF_025265405.1 of Mesoplodon densirostris. Taxonomy (NCBI): domain Eukaryota; kingdom Metazoa; phylum Chordata; class Mammalia; order Artiodactyla; family Ziphiidae; genus Mesoplodon; species Mesoplodon densirostris. The sequence goes on along the minus strand of NC_082673.1, from coordinate 57,689,169 downwards.
GTATAAAAGCTGCCTGCTTTGGTCATTTCTTTGAGTCACATATTTTTTATGAGTTCCTATACATATGAAATTAAATTTGTATTTCTCCTGTTAATTTGTCTTATGTCAATTTAATTATTAGACCAGCCAATAGAAGGGAAGAAAGGAAAAGTTTTCCCTCCCTATAATATGATAGCACATTATTGAATGATGATAGAATAGTATTAATGCTTTCACATGATAGCATATGATTGCATAATGATAGCTATGATTCATAAATGTAAAGCTAATCAACTGAAGAAATGGTAAAAGTAATTACTTCTGGAGAGAAGGATATCAGTGGGGCGTATTAAGAGAGAGAACTTTATAACCATGAGCATGGATTAGTTTCCTTATTAGGTGACTCTGGGCAAGAAACTGAAAAGGTAGACTGGAGCAGACTAGAACTTGCTCTTTCACTATGTTAGGAGCATGATCTTGACCTGCAAGTTATGAGAAGGCCTTGACAATCTTAATCTGGGGAAGAAATTGTCAGTTCTGTGGGGATAGCCAACATAGGAGTCCCTTATGAAGCCTCCCTTAGGCTGGGAGGGGGTCCAGTATTGCCTCTAGCTCTGGCTTCTTCCCAACCCTCCCCACCTTCCTTGCTCTTCCTTTCTCTCCTTCAGCAAATATTTATGAGTGCATCCTATGTGCTGAAAACGTTAGTGTATTACAGTTATTGACCAGAGAGTCAGTGTTCCCCCAGGTATGGGACAATTCACTACAAGAGGATTTTAAGTGGTACACAGCCACTGCACTAAACAAACAAAACAAAACAAATCACATAAATTGCAAGAAGAAAATAAGAGACAGGGAAACCTATAAATTACAATACAAGTAAAAGACATTTCAAGCAGTTGCAACATGTAGCCCTTATTTGGATCCTGAGTCAGTTTTTTATTTTATTTATTTATTATTATTATTATTATTATTATTTTGCAGTATGTGGGCCTCTCACTATTGTGGTCTCTCCTGTTGTGGAGCACAGGCTCTGGACGCACAGGCTCAGTGGCCATGGCTCATGGGCCTAGCTGCTCCGCGGCATGTGGGATCTTCCCGGACCGGGGCACAAACCCATGTCCCCTGCATCAACAGGCGGACTCTCAACCACTGCGCCACCAGGGAAGCCCTCAAACAGTTTTTTAAAAAAGATATTTAGGAATCTGAACACCGAATATTTGATGATAGTGAGGGATTATCATTGTCTTAGGTGTGATAATGATATTGTAGTTATATTATAAAATAGACTATCTTTTGGAGATATGTAATAAAATATCTACAGGTGAAATTCTGTGATACCTGGGATTTGCTCTGAAGTAATCAGTGACAGGAGGGCATAGGGGGTTGAGATGAAACAAAGCTCTGTCATGGGTTGACAATTGTCCACGCTGGGTGATAAGGCCTTTTGATCATGCTATTCTGTCAACTTCATATAGGTTTGAAATTTTCCAAATTCAAAGTTTTAAAAAACGCTGCAGTTTTTAAATACAATGAGAAAGTTAATTTCTTTTTAGTACTCCTTCAAGCCATCTGATTAGTCCAGGAGAAAGTCTCTAATCCTTTTTATAAAGTCAGACTCAGACTCCTGGGGGAACTTACTGCGCAGGTCCCTGTAGGACCAGCTGAGGCCTAGATTGAATAGCACAAGCTGGCACTCAGCTGGAAGATACAGCAAATGTATGAGCAGTCACCCATTCCTAGAGTAGATTCATGAGATCACTCCAGGCCAGGGAATCACTGATTTATGAACAAGAAGGGGCCTTCAAGATTGGCCAACAAAGGCCCTGAACCAAGATGGCAGAGTAGAAGGACGTGTTCTCACTCCCTCTTGTGAGACAACAGAATCACAACTAGCTACTGGACAGTCATTGACAGGAAGACACTGGAACTCACCAAAAACATACCCTACATCCAAAGACAAAGGAGAAGCCACAATGAGATGGTAGGAGGGGCACAATCACAGTAAAATCAAATCCCATAAATGCTGGGTGGGTGACTCACAGACTGGAGAATATTTATACCACAGAAGTCCACCCACTGGAGTGAAGGTTCTGAACCCCACATCAGGATTCCCAAACTGGGGGTCCAGCAACGGGAAGAAGAATTCCTAGAGAATCAGACTTTGAAGGCTAGCGGGATTTGATTGCAGGACTTCGACAGGACTGGGGGAAACAGAGACTCCACTCTTGGAGGGCACACACAAAGTAGTGTGTGCATTGGGACCCAGGGGAAGTAGCAGTGACCCCAGGAGAGACTGAACCAGACCTACCTGCTAGTGTTGGAGGGTCTCCTGCAGAGACAGAGATGGCTGTGGCTCACCGTGGGGACAAGGACACTGGCAGCAGAAGTTCTGGGAAGTACTCCTTGGCATGAAGCCTCCCAGAGTCTGCCACTAGCCCCACCCAAGAGCCCAACTAGGCTCCAGTGTTGGGTCACCTCATGCCAAACAACCAGCAGGGGGGAACCCAGCCCCACCCATCAGCAATCAAATGGATTAAAGTTTTACTGAGCTCTGCCTAACAGAGCAGCAGTCAGCTCTACCCACCACCAGTCCCTCCCATCAGGAAACATGAACAAGCCTCTTAGATAACCTCATCCACCAGAGGGCAGACAGCAGAAGCAAGAACTACAATCCTGTTCCTGTGGAACAAAAACCACATTCACAGAAAGACAGACAAGATGAAAAGGCAGAGGGCTATGTACCAGATGAAGGAACAAGATAAAACCCCAGATAAACAACTAAATGAAGTGGAAATAGGCAACCCTCCAGAAAAAGAATTCAGAATAATGAGAGTGAAGATGATCTAGGACTCGTAGGCAACCCTCCAGAAAAAGAATTCAGAATAATGAGAGTGAAGATGATCTAGGACCTCGGCAAAAGAATTGAGGCAAAGATCAAGAAGATGCAAGAAATGTTTAAAAAAGACCTAGAAGAATTAAAGAACAAACAAACAGAGATGAACAATACAATAACTGAAATGAAAACTACACTACAAGGCATCAATTGCAGAATAACTGAGGCAGAAGAACGGATAAGTGACCTGGGAGACAGAATGGTGGAATTCACTGCTGCAGAAGAGCATAAAGAAAAAATAGTGAAAAGAAATGAAGACAGCCTAAGGGACCTCTGAGACAACATTAAAAGCAACAACATTCACATTATAGGGGTCCCAGAAGGAGAAGAGAGGGAGAAAGGACCCGAGAAAATATTTGAAGAGATTATAATCAAAAACGTCCCTAACATGGGAAAGGAAATAGCTTCCCAAGTCCTGGAAGCACAGAGAGTCCCATACAGCATAAACCCAAGGAGAAACACGTGGAGACACATAGTAATCAAATTGTCAAAAATTAAAGACAATGAAAAATTATTAAAAGCAGCAAGGGAAATATGACAAATAACATACAAGGGAACTTCCATAAGGTTAACAGCTGATTTCTCAGCAGAAACTCTACAAGCCAGAAGGGAGTGGCATGATATACTTAAAGTGATGAAAGGGAAGAACCTAAAACCAAGATTACTCTACCCAGCAAGGATCTAATTCAGATTCGATGGAGAAATCAAAAGCTTACCAGACAAGCAAAAGCTAAGAGAATTCAGCACCACCAAACCAGCTCTACAACAAATGCTAAAGGAACTTCTCTAAATGGGAAACACAAGAGAAGAAAAGGACCTACAAAAACAAACCCAAAACAATTAAGAAAATGGTTATAGGAACATACATATCAATAATTACCTTAAACGTGAATGGATCAAATGCTCCAACCAAAAGACACAGTCTTGCTGAATGGATACAAAACCAAGACCCATATATAGGCTGTCTACAAGAAACCCATTTGAAACCTAGGGACACATACAGACTGAAAGAGGGGGGATGGAAAAAAATATTCCACGCAAATGGCAATCAAGAGAAAGCTGGAGTAGCAATACTCATGTCAGATAAAATAGACTTTAAAATAAAGAATGTTACAAGAGACAAGGACGGACACTACATAATGATCAAGGGATCAATCCAAGAAGAAGATATAACAATTATAAATATATATGCACCCAACATAGGAGCACCTCAATACATAAGGCAACTGCTAACAGCTATAAAAGAGGAAATCAACAGTAACACAATGATAGTGGGGGACTTTTAAACCTCACTTACACCAATGGACAGATCATCCAAAATGAAAATAAATATGGAAACAGAAGCTTTAAATGACACAATAGACCAGATAGATTTAATTGATATTAATAGGACATTCCATCCAAAAACAGCAGATTACACTTTCTTCTCAGGTGTGCATGGAATTCTCCAGGATAGATCACATCTTGGGTCACAAATCAAGCCTCAGTAAATTGAAATCCTATCAAGCCTCTTTTCTTACCACAATGCTATGAGTTTAGAAATGAGTTACAAGGAAAAAAATGTAAAAGACACAAACACATGGAGGCTAAACAATACATTACTAAATAATCAAGAGATCGCTGAAGAAATCAAAGAGGAAATCAAAAAATACCTAGAGAAAAATGACAATGAAAACATGATGATCCAAAACCAGTAGGATGCAGCAAAAGCAGTTCTAAGAAGGAAGTGTATAGTTTTACAAGAAAAAAAAATATATATATAGAAACAAGAAAAATGTCAAATAAACAATCTAACCTTACACCGAAAGGAACTAGAGAAAGAAGAACAAAACCCAAAGTTAGCAGAAAGAAAGAAATCATAAAGATCAGAGCAGAAATAAATGAAATAGAAACAAAGCAATAGCAAAGATCAATAAAACTAAAAGCTGGTTCTTTGAGGAGATAAACAAAATTGATAAACCATTAGCCAGACTCATCAAGAAAAAAAGGGAGAGGACTCAAATCAATAAAATTAGAAATGAAAAGGGAGAAGGTACAACAGACACTGCAGAAATACAAACCATCCTAAAAGACTACTACAAGCCACTCTATGTCAATAAAATGGACAACCCAGAAGAAATGGACAAATTCTTAGAAAGGAATAAGCTTCCAAGACTGAAGCAGAAAGAAATAGAAAATATAAACAGACCAATCACAAGTAATGAAATTGAAACTGTGATTAAAAATCTTCCAACAAACAAAAGTCCAGGACCAGATGGCTTCACGGGTGAATTCTATCAAACATTTATAGAAGAGCTAACACCCATCCTCTTCAAACTCTTCCAAAAAATTGCAGAGGAAGGAATACTCCCAGACTCATTTTATAAGGCCACCATCACCCTTATACCAAAACCAGGCAAAGATACTACAAAAAAAGAAAATTACAGACCAACATCACTGATGAATATAGATGCAAAAATCCACAACAAAGTACTAGCAAACAGAATCCAACAACACATTAAAAAGATCATACACCATGATCATGTGGGATTTATCCCAGGGATGCAAGGATTCTTCAATATATGCAAATCAAACAATGTGATACACCATATTAACATATTGAAGAATAAAAACCATATGACCATCTCAATAGATGCAGAAAAAGCTTTTGACAACATTCAACACCCATTTATGATAAAAACTCTCCATAAAGTGGGAATAGAGGGAACCTACTTCAACATAATAAAGGCCATATATGACAAACCCACAGCAAACATCTTTCTCAGTGGTGAAAAACTGAAAGGATTTCCTCTAAGATCAGGAGCAAGAGAAGGATGTCCACTCTCACCACTGTTATTCAAATTAGTTTTGGAGGTCCTAGCCATGGCAATCAGAGAAGAAAAAGAAATAAAAGGAATCCAAATCGGAAAAGAAGTAAAGCTGTCACTGTTTGCAGATGACATGATACTATACATAGACAATCCTAAAGATGCTACCAGAAAACTACTAGAGCTAATCGATGAATTTGGTAAAGTTGCAGGGTACAAAATTAATGCACAGAAATCTCTTGCATTCCTATACACTAATGATGAAAAATATGAAAGAGAAATTAAGGAAACACTCCCATTTACCATGGCAACAAAAAGTATAAAATACATAGGAATAAACCTACCTAGGGAGACAAAAGACCTGTATGTAGAAAAGTATAAGACACTGATGAAAGAAACTAAAGATGATACAAACAGATGGAGAGATATACCATGTTGTTGGACTGGAAGAATCAACATTGTGAAAATAACTATACTACCCAAAGCAATCTACAGATTCCATGCAATCCCTATCAAACTACCAATGGCATTTTTCACAGAACTAGAACAAAAAATTTCACAATTTGTATGGAAACACAAAAGACCCTGCATAGCCAAAGCATCTTGAGAAAGAAAAACGCAGCTGGAGGAATCAGGCTCCCTGACTTCAGACTATACTACAAAGCTACAGTAATCAAGACAATATGGTACTGGCACAAAAACAGAGACATAGATCAATGGAACAAGATAGAAAGGCCAAGGATAAACCCATGCACCTATGGTCAACTTATCTATGACAAAGGAGGCAAGGATATACAATGGAGAAAAGACAGTCTTTTCAATAAGTGGTGCTGGGAAAATTGGACCGCTACATGTAAAAGAATGAAATTAGAACACTCCCTAACACCATACACAAAAATAAACTCAAAATGGATTTGAGATCTAAATGGAAGACCAGACACTATAAAACTCTTAGAGGAAAACATAGGCAGAACATTCTTGACATAAATCACAGCAAGATCTTTTTTGATCCACCTCCTAGAGTAATGGAAATAAAAACAAAAATAAACAAATGGAACCTAATGAAACTTAAAAGCTTTTGCACAGCAAAGGAAACCATAAACAAGATGAAAAGACAACCCTCAGAATGATAGAAAATATTTGCAAATGAATCAACGGACAAAGGGTTAATCTCCAAAATATATAAACAGCTCATGCAGCTCAATATTAAAAAAAAAAAACAATCCAATAATGGGCAGAAGACCTAAGTAGACATTTCTCCAAAGAAGACATACAGATGGCCAAGAAGCACATGAAAAGCTGCTCAACATCACTAATTATTAGAGAAATGCAAATCAAAACTACAATGTGGTATCACCCCACAACAGTTAGAATGGCCATCATCAGAAAATCTACAAACAATAAATGCTGGAGAGGGTGTGGAGAAAAGGGAACCCTCTTGAACTGTTGGTGGGAATGTAAATTGATACAGCCACTATGGAGAACAGTATGGAGATTCCTTAAAAAACTAAAAATAGAATTACCATATGATCCAGTAATCCCACTACTGGGCATATACCCAGAGAAAACCATAATTCAAAAAGACACATGCACCCCAATGTTCATTGCAGCACTATTTACAATAGGCAGGTCATGGAAGCAACCTAAATGCCCACTGATGGATGAATGGATAAGGAAGATGTGGTATATATATACAATGGAATATTACTCAGCCATAAAAAGGAACGAAATTGGTTCATTTGTTGAGACGTGGATGGATCTAGAGACTGTCGTACAGAGTGAAGTAAGTCAGAAAGAGAAAAAGAAATGTCATATATTAACGTATATATGTGGAACCTAGAAAAATGATACTGATGAACCAGTTTGCAGGGCAGAAATTGAGACACAGATGTAGAGAGCAAATGTATGGACACCAAGCGGGGAAAGCAGCGGGGGTGTATTAGTTGGGGTGTGATGAATTGGGTGATTGGGATTGACATGTATACACTGATGTGTATAAAACTGATGACTAGTAAAAACCTGCTATATAAAAAAATAAATAAAATTTTAAAAAATACAAAATAAAGTCAGACTTAGGGCCTTCAATTAGACATTAATATGATTTCTTAGCTCTCAAGTGATCCTGGCTTATGTTCTGTAGTGATATAAAATTTACACAGAATTTAAAATTTATTTTTATAATTATTAAAAATTATGTAAATTATTTATTATATATAATTTATAATATATATTATAAAGTTGTTAAGTAAAATTTTTAACAGGTATGAATTTTATATACTGTGTTCCCATATGCAAGAATTGTCATTTTATTTCTCTATAACTGAACTCAGATAAGCTCTTGTTCCCTATTTCTTTCTCAGGAACAGAAAGTGTGATAATTCAATCACCCCAGATTTAAAATTCAGTTGTTTCAGGGTCCATTCAGAATTCTCCTTAGAATTATACCCCCCCCTCCTTCCCTTCTCTCTGGAGTGACTTTTATTCTGGCCTCAAGGAGAAGCTGGGTGCCTGGTCTACCCTGTTCCTTCACTGGGTACAGTACAGTCTTTCTGAGTCTTGACACTGTGCCCCAGCACTGGCTCCTGAAGTTTAATTTTTGTCCTCCTCACCCATCTTCTGGATATTTGGTGCCCATAGCTCAATCTCAGAACAGTTCCCCCCCATGAGTCCATGGGAATCCTTAAGACATTCTACAGCCTTGCTAATCAGCATAGTGTCTGTGGATCAGCAACACCAGCATCTCCTGGGAGCCTGTCAGACACACAGAATCTCCAGCCCCACCACAGACTCACTGAGTCTGAATCTGCACGTGCATTAAAATATAAGGAGCTCTGCTCTACAGCACCTGCTAGAACTGGCCCGAACCCTCTCTCTGCCACCCATGAAGCATCCAAGCTCCAGTTACCTCTTCCCTGATTCACCTCCCCCCATCTCATTTAATTTCCCTTGGAGTAGGAAACTGTGCATATTTTGGACTTATTGCTTATAATCCACTTTCTTTATAGCCCTGCTTCGTGATAGACTTAGCTGTTGATTCTCGAAAACTTTCTTTTTCCTTAGAGAGCTCACACCAATCAAAAGCTGTGACATTTAAGACCATTTACCAACTGGGAGGTTTAAAATCACTTCAACAAGCTGACTACACTGAAGACCGTGCGTATAGAATGTTATTCCACCCTGGTGAACAGTGGCAGTATGGACAATGCAAAAGCCCATGTTAGCATCTCGAAATATTAATGGCTACATTGATTTAAAATGAGTCAATTTAAAGAAGAAGGTTAATAAGTAATAGTATAGGGGTGTGCAGATAAAGCTTGGAAACTTTGGGTTAGGCTGCAGGCACACTAAGACCCTCTTTCCTGGGGCTGCACACATCTTTGCTTGTCCTGAGTCACTCTCTCTCTCTAGAAGGCAGAAAGAAAAGCACAGAAAATTGATACACTAAGCTTAATTCTATCAATAATGAGAATAGCTGGTGATATTAAAGAGATGGGAAGCTTAGAAGGCAGTGTCCTGGAGTTTAGAATGAGAATGTAGAGGTCTACAGGACTCTGGGAGCTCCCCAAAGTTTGGGACTGAATCATGTTCATCTTTGCTTCCACAAAAACTGTCACGAAGTATGGCCCAGAATAACCTCAGTAAATATTTGTAAGGTAAGCACCTTAGACTGAGAGAAAGCAGAGTTTTTATATTTCTTAACTTATTTAGGGAAATGCTAGGTGTGGTCTGATTCCACTTCAAATGATATGGCTTAAGAGGGGTGAGAGGACCAAAAAGTGAAAATTAAATTTAATTTAAAAATAAAAATATAGTTATGGATAATCTCAACATGGCAGAAACTAGGGGCCCAACCAAAAAATTTTTTTTGGTAAAATAATACCTTTATTACCTATGATTGGCAGATATTTTATAAATAAAATATACTTATTCTCTCCATGTTTGAAAAGAATTTCAAAATAACAAAATAATTTTATATGCCATACAATTCAGTGTAGGGTTGAGCTCAGGGGACCACTTCAGTGTTCACAGGGTGGATAGAAACCTCTGTCTCCAAACATTTTTTGAGCTAGTTTGACTTTCAGCTCTGAGTTCTGGTCCCAGTCTTGAAACTACAGAAGGTGGTTTCAAGGGCCTGGCGTGAGGGGAGGGTGAGGGCCTCTCCCAATCCAGCATTTCCCTGTGCTTACTGTGGGTTTCCACTCAATAGACCAGGGGCTGCCTTAGAGCAGCAGAAGCTGTAAATCTGACAGAAGAACATTCTTCTAGTAGCTTCCAGAATCTGAAGACAGGGCCCAGTAGTACCCTCGATGGGCCCCAGCAGATCCCAGGATGCCAGGATCTATAAGCCCTTGATTAATGAGATGGCCCAGCTAACGGTCCCAGCTCCTGGAAAGCATGTTCAGGTTGTTTTACAAGGACAGTCCTTCGCTAGAACAGATGTACCCGTGGAATCACACTGGCATTGGGCAGACAGATTCCATATTGAGGCCAAACCAAAATTAATGTAGTTGTTCAGGGGGCTCTCAGGTGAGTTTGGAGTTTAAAAGCCTTTATCCAAAAGGGGAAATGAAAGGTGTGTCATCCAAGTCAGGTATGAGGAATAGTCACCTGCAGGAATAACACCAAGAAGGCTGAAGAGTGGTCTGAGGCTTGTAAATAATGCTAAAGACATTCATTTGTTGTAAACATTTTATTGAGGAAAACATCAAACATATGCAAAATAGACAGAATAGTATGGTGAACTCCTATGTAACCATGGTCCAGCTACGATAGTGCCCATTTGACCAGGGGTCGGCAAGTTATGGCCTAAGGACCAAGTCCAGCCCACTACTTGTTTGTTTGTTGTTGTTTTTTAATCTGAGTCCTCAGTCTTTTTTTTATATAAATTTATTTATTTTTTGGCTGTGTTGGGTCTTTGTTGCTGCGCACAAGCATTCTCTAGTTGCGGCGAGTAGGGGCTACTCTGTTGCCACGCACCAGCTTCTCATTGCAGTGGCTTCTCTTGTTGCAGAGCACGGGCTCTAGGCACACGGGCCTCAGTAGTTGTGACACGTGGGCTCAGTAGTTGTGGTTTATGGGCTCTAGATTGCAGGCTCAGTAGTTGTGGTGCATGGGCTTAGTTGCTCCGCGGCATGTGGGATCTTCCCGGACCAGGGCTCGAACCCGTGTCCCCTGCATGGCAGGTGGATTCTTAACCACTGTGCCACCAGGGAAGCCCCCAGTACTTGTTTTTATAAATAAAGTTTTATTGGAACACAGTTATCTCATTTCTTTATAGTTTGCCTGTGGCTGCTTTCATATTGCAACAAGATAGTTGGGTACTGTCAACAAAGACCTTGGCCCACAGCCACTACCTGGCTCTTTATAGAAACAGTTTGCTGACCCCTGATTATTTCTCCCCTAATCAATACCCCCCACTCCTCTCTACCTACCTGCCAACCCCATTTGTATTATATGAAAGGAAATAATAATCATCATATCATTTGATTGGGAAATATTTCAGGATGTATTTCTAAACCACTCCTAAAAAAAGAGATTTCACAATAATTTCTTAAATTCATAAGTAGCCAATTTGTGTTCAAATTTCTAGTTACCTCCAGTTCATAAATCTGTTTAGATTTTTTTTTTGCCTTTCTTCTTTGCAGTCTGTTTGAATCAGGACCCAAATAAGTTCCACGTGTTATGATTGGTTGACAATTCTCACTCTTTTTTTGTTCCTTGCAATTTATCATTATTTTTTAAGAAACCAGGTTGTCCTGTAGAGATTCCCATAGTCTGGATTCTGCTAACTACATCCCTGTGGTTGTGTTTAACATGTTCCTCTGTCCCTTGTATTTCCTCTAAATTGGTAATTCAGTGTAGAGGCTCTCAAAGGGACTTTACAGCTCTTCAAAGAAGCAAGACCATTGACACTGCTTACAGAAGGTGGTGAAGATAGGATTATTCACTCCCATTTTACTCCCTTTATTATCATCAATCTAAGAAGGGTTAAAAAATGTATATACAAGCAATTAAAACCCAAAATAGTTGATAAGGGAATAACTGACAGATTGTGTTATAGGAAGTGTTAACTTGAGTCCTCAGATGTCAGCCCTACAGATGTAGGAAATGTTACTCTAATTCTCTTCATTTTTCTCTGTCCTCATGCCACCAGGTGGTGGAAATTTAGCCAATCATCTGGAATGCTCTCCCCATCTACTCAGCTAGACAAGCTAATCTCATTTTAAATCTCACCTCCTGAGTGAAGTGTCATGCTTACTAAGTTCCTTTCTCCTTAGCCTTTTGCTCTTCTAGAACACAGCAACCTCACAGGCCCTCACCTGCTGCTCTCTTTGCAGAGAACAGTCTTCTGCCAGATCTTCACAGGGCTCACTTCTTCATGTAAGTAGAGACTGTTCAAAGCTCACCCTTTTGGAGAGGGCATTTCTGACCCCCATCTTAAAGGGCACCCCCCCAGCACTCTGTTTCATTTCTTCACAGCACTTAACCACTGTCAGAAGTTATAGCACACATTCATGTTTTTACGTGTGTGCTGTGTTCCATGTCACATATAGACTTGTTATAATTTGAATATTGAATATATTTTAAATTCATTCTGTTTGTAATCCAGAGAAGGCTAAAGGTAAATGTGAGGGGAAGTGTATAAAAGGGGCCAGGTCTGCCCATTCTTCAGGTAGTGATGGTGAGGTGGTCCTTTCTGAAATGATTGCTTGGGGCCACAGATTTTAAACCTGGCCCATGTCAGGGTGACCATGCAGCCCTCAGATAGCTGTGTGCTGCTAGCCAGCCAGACAGGTGACTGTCTACCCAGAGGAACATCTGGATGATAAAGACATCCATGTTTATTGGATTTGATTAGTTAACCACATCCACAAATTGAAATTAACACAAGTTCAAAGTGGGATCCCAAAGTAATTACTAAGAGATCCTCTTTTTAAAATTAAGGAATTGTTATCGTGTCCTCCCTCAGAATATCTTTTAGCTCTGTTGTGTCCTCTTAGAAGTTAAACTATGGTATTTCCCCTTCTCTTGATTTTTTCTATTTAGTAAATTTTTTGCTCTTTCTATATTCATATAGGATATTTTAAACAGCTGAGTTTAATATGACTTTCATTTAACAACTTCATTTCATAAAGGCTTTTATCAGGCTAGGAAATTTCTGTGTATACCTTCTGTCATTGATGCCAGCTTGATAGTGGGAAGCTTTTTTTTAATCTCTTTTTTCCATTTTTATTTATTTATTTTTTTAACATCTTTATTGGAGTATAATTGCTTTACGTTGTTGTGTTAGTTGCTGCTGTATAACAAAGTGAATCAGCTATACATATACATATATCTCCATATCCCCTCCCTCTTGTGTCTCCCTCCCACCCTCCCTATCCCACCACTCTAGGTGGTCACAAAGCACCGAGCTGATCTCCCCGTGCTTCACACTAGCTAGCTATTTTACATTTGGTAGTGTATATATGTCCATGACACTCTCTCACTTCGCCCCAGCTTACCATTCCCCCTCCCCGTGTCCTCAAGTCCATTCTGTACGTCTGCAGATGACACTGCAAATGTAGTGACCTTTTTTTTTTTTAGATTCCATATAAATGTGTTAGCATATGGTATTTGTTATTCTCTTTCTGATTTAGTTTACCCTCTATGACAGACTCTAGGTCCATCTATTTCACCACAAAAAACTCAATATTGTTTATTTATTTTTATGGCTGAATAATATTCCATTTATATATGTGCCACTTATCTTTATCCATTCATCTGTTGATGGACACGTAGGTTGCTGGCTATTGTAAATAGTGCTGGAATGAACACTGTAGTACATGATTCTTTTTGAATTATGCTTTTCTCAGGGTATATGCCCAGTAGTAGGATTGCTGGGTCATATGGTAGTTCTATTTTTAGCTTTTTAAGGAAATTCCATATTGTTCTCCATAGTGGCTGTATCAATTTACATTCTCACCAGCAGTGCAGGAGTGTTCCCTTTTCTCCACACCCTCTCCAGCATTTATTGTTTCTAGATTTTTTGATGATGGCCATTCTAACTGTTGTGGGGTGATACCACATTGTAGTTTTGATTTGCGTTTCTCTAATGCTTAGTGATGTTGAGCATCCTGTCATGTGTTTGTTGGCAATCTGTATATGTTCTTTGGAGAAATGTCTATTTATCTCTTCTGCCCATTTTTGGATTGGGTTGTTTGTTTTTTTGATTTTGAACTGCATGTGCTGCTTGTAAATTTTGGAGATTAATCCTTTGTCAGTTGCTTCATTTTCAAATATTTTCTCCCATTCTGAGGGTTGTCTTTCCACTTTGTTTATGGTTTGCTTTGCTGTGCAAAAGTTTTTAAGTTTTAAAATATTTGTTTATTTTTGTTTTTATTTCCATTTCTCTAGGAGGTGGGTCAAAAAGGATCTTGCTGTGATTTACGTCATACAGTGTTCTTCTTATGTTTTCCTCTAAGAGTTTTATAGTGTCTATCCTTACATTTAGGTCTTTCATCCATTTTGAGTTTATTTTTGTGTATTAGGGAGTGTTCTAAATTCATTCTTTTACATGTGGCTGTCCAGTTTTCCCACCACCACTTATTGAAGAGGCTGTCTTTTCTCCATTGTATATTCTTGCCTCCTTTATCAAAAATAAGGTGACCATATATGCGTGGGTTTATCTCTGGGCTTTCTATCCTGTTCCGTTGATCTGTATTTCTGTTTTTGTGCCAGTACCATACTGTCTTTATTACTGTAGCTTTGTAGTATAGTCTGAAGTCAGGGAGCCTGATTCCTCCAGCTGCATTTTTCTTTTTCAAGATTGCTTTGGCTATTTGGGGTCTATCGTGTTTCCATACAAATTGTGAAATTTTTTGTTCTAGTTCTTTGAAAAGTGCCATTGGTAGTTTGATAGGGATTGCATGGAATCTGTAGATTGCTTTGGGTAGTATAGTCATTTTCACAATGTTGATTCTTCCAATCCAACATGGTATCTCTCTCCATTTCTATCATCTTTAATTTCTTTCATCAGTGTCTTATAGTTTTCTGCATACAGGTCTTTTGTCTCCTTAGGTAAGTTTATTCCTAGGTATTTTATTCTTTTTGTTGCCATGGTAAATGGGAGTGTTTCCTTAATTTCTATTTCATATTTTTCATCATTAGTGTATAGGAATGCAAGAGATTTCTGTGCATTAATTTTGTATCCTGCTACTTTACCAAATTCATTCATTAGCTTTACTAGTTTTCTGGTAGCATCTTTAGGATTCTCTATGTATAGTATCATGTCATCTGCAAACAGTGACAGCTTTACTTCTTCTTTTCCAATTTGTATTCCTTTTATTTCTTTTTCTTCTCAGATTGCTGTGGCTAAAACTTCCAAAACTATGTTGAATAATAGTGGTGAGAGTGGGCAACCGTATCTTATTCCTGATCTTAGTGGAAATGGTTGCAATTTTTCACCATTGAGAACAATGTTGGCTGTGGGTTTGTCATATATGGCCTTTATTATGTTGAGGAAAGTTCCCTCTATGCCTATTTTCTGGAGCGTTTTAATCATAAATTGGTGTTGAATTTTGTCTAAAGCTTTTTCTGCATCTATTGAGTTGATCATATGGTTTTTATCCTTCAATTTGTTAATATGGTGTATCACATTGATTGATTTGCATATATTGAAGAATCTTTGCATCACGGTCTATGAACCTTTCACTTTGCTGTTGGATTCTGTTTGCTAGTATTTTGTTGAGGATTTTTGCATCTATGTGCATCAGTGATATTGGCCTGTAGTTTTCTTTTTGTAACATCTTTGTCTGGTTTTGGTACCAGGGTGAAGGTGGCCCCGAAGAATGTGTTTGGGAGGGTTCCTCCCTCTTTTATATTTTGGAAGAGTTTAAGAAGGATAGGTATTAGCTCTTCTCTTAATGTGTGATAGAATTCTCCTGTGAAGCCATCTGGTCCTGGGCTTTTGTTTGTTGGAAGACTTTTAATCACAGTTCCAATTTTAGTGCTTGTGATTGGTCTGTTTATATTTTCTATTTCTCCCTGGTTCAGTCTTGGAATGTTGTGCTTTTCTAAGAATTTGTCCATTTCTTTAAGTGAGAGAGTGGCATTGACATATGTACACTACCAAATGTAGAATAGGTATCTAGTGGGAAGCAGCCGCAGAGCACAAGGAGATCAGCTCCGTGCTTTGTGACCACCTAGAGGGGTGGGATAGGAAGGGTGGGAGGGAGACGCATGAGGGAGGGGATGTAGGGATATGTGTGTGCATATGGCTGATTCACTTTGTTGTGCAGTGGAAACTGGTGTGACAGTGTGAAGCCATTGTACTTCAATAAAGATGTTAAAAAAAAAGAATTTGTCCATTTCTTCCAGGTTGTCCATTTTATTGGCATATAGTTGCTTGTAATAATCTCTCATGATCCTTTGTATTTCTGCAGTGTCTGTTGTTACTTCTCCTTTTTTGTTTCTAATTCTGTTGATTTGAGTCTTCTCCCTTTTTTTCTTGATGAGTCTGGCTAATGGTTTATCAATTTTGTTTATCTTCTCAAAGAAACAGCTTTTAGTTTTATTGATCTTTGCTATTGTTTCCTTCATTTGTTCTTCATTTATTTCTGATCTGATCTTTATGATTTCTTTCCTTCTGCTAACTTTAGGGATTTTTTGTTGTTTCTCTAACTGCTTTAGGTGTAAGGTTAGGTTGTTTATTTGAGATGTTTCTTGTTTCTTGAGGTAGCATTGTATTGCTATAAACTTCCCTCTTTAAACTGCTTTTGCTGTATCCTATAGGTTTTGGGCTGTCTTGTTTTCATTGTCATTTGTTTCTAGGTATTTTTTTGATTTCCTCTTGGATTTCTTCACTGATCTCTTTGTTATTTAGTAGCATATTGTTTAGCCTCCTTCTGTTTGTACTTTATACAGTTTTTTTTCCTGTAATTGATATCTAGTCATAGCCTTGTGTTCGGAAATGATACTTGATATGATTTCAATTTTCTTAAATTTACCAAGGCTTGATTTGTGACCCAAGATATGATCTCTCCTGGAGAACGAGAACTTGAGAAGAAAGTGTATTCTCTTGTTTTTGGATGGAATGTCCTATAAATATCAATTAAGTCCATCTTGGTTAATGTATCATTTAAAGGTTGTGTTTCCTTATTTATTTTCATTTTGGATGATCTGCCATTGGTGAATGTGGGGTGTTATAGTCCCCTACTATTATTGTGTTACTGTCAATTTCCCCTTTTATGGCTGTTAGCATTTCCCTTATGTATTGAGGTGCTCCTATGTTGGGTGCTTAAATGTTTACAATTGTTATATCTTCTTCTTGGATTGATCCCTTGATCATTATGTAGTGTCCTTCTTTGTCTCTTGTGATAGTCTTTATTTTAAAGTCTATTTTGTCTGATATGAGAATTGCTATTCCAGCTTTCTTTTGATTTCCGTTTGCATGGAATGTCTTTTTCCATCCCCTCACTTTCAGTTTGTGTGTGTCCCTCAGTCTGAAGTGGGTCTCTTGTAGACAGCATATATATGGGTCTTGTTTTTGTATCCATTCAGCCAGTCTGTGTCTTTTGGTTGGAGCATTTAATCCATTTACATTTAAGGTAATTATTGGTATGTATGTTCCTATTACCATTTTGTTAATTGTTTGGGTTTGTTTTTGTACGTCTTTTCCTTCTCTTCTGTTTCCTGCCTAGAGAAGTTCCTTTAGCATTTGTTTTAAAGCTGGTTTGGTGGTGCTGAATTCTCCTGGCTTTTGCTTGTTTGTAAAGGTTTTAATTTCTCTGTTGAATCTGAATGAGATCCTTGTTGGGTAGAGTAATCTTGGTTGTAGGTTTTTCCCTTTTATTACTTTAAATAAGTCCTGCCAGTCCCTTTTGCCTTGCAGAGTTTCTGCTCAAAGATCAGTTGTTAACCTTATGGGGATTCCCTTGTAGGTTATTTGTTGTTTTTCCCTTTCTGCTTTTAATATTTTTTCTTTGTATTTAATTTTTGATAGTTTGATTAATATGTGTCTTGGCGTGTTTCTCCTTGGATTTACCCTGTATGGGACTGTCTGTGCTTCCTGGACTTGATTGACTACTTCCTTTCCCATATTAGGAAGTTTTCAACTATAATCTCTTCAAATATTTTCTCAGTCCCTCTCTTTTTCTCTTATTCTTCTGGGACCCCTATAGTTCGAATGTTGGTGCATTTAATGTTGTCCCTGAGGCCCCTGAGACTGTCCTCAATTCTTTTCATTGTTTTTTCTTTATTCTGCTCTCTGGCAGTTATTTCCACCATTTTATTTTCCAGCTCACTTATCCATTTTTCTGCCTCAGTTATTCTGCTATTGATTCCTTCTAGAGAATTTTTAATTTCAATTATTGTGTCGTTCATCATTGTTTGCTCTTTAGTTCTTCTAGGTCCTTGTTAAACATTTCTAGTATTTTCTTCATTCTATTTCCAAGATTTTGGATCATCTTTACTATCATTACTCTGAAATTCTTTTTCAGGTAGACTGCCTATTTCCTCTTCATTTGTTTGGTCTGGTGGGTTTTTACCTTGCTCCTTCATCTGCTGCATATTTCTGTCTTCTCATTTTGCTTAACTTACTGTGTTTGGGGTCTCCTTTTTGCAGCCTGCAGGTTTGTAGTTCCCATTGTTTTTGGTGTCTGCCCCCAGTGGGTAAGGTTGGTTCAGTGGGTTGTGTAGGCTTCCTGGTGGAGGGGACTGGTGCCTGTGTTCTGATGGATGAGGCTGTATCTTGTCTGTCTGGTGTGCAGGACTGCATCCAGTGGTGTGTTTTGGGGTGTCTGTGAACTTACTATGATTTTAGGCAGCTTCTCTGCTAATGGGTGGTGTTGTGTTCCTGTCTGGCTAGTTGTTTCACATGGGGTGTCCAGAACTGTAGCTTGCTGGTCGTTGAGTGTAGCTGGGTCTTAGCATTGAGATGGAGATCTCTGGGAGAGCTCTCGCTGATTGATATTACGTGGGGCCAGGAGGTCTCTGGTGGTCCAATGTCCTGAACTCGGCTCTCCCACCTCAGAGACACAGGCCTGACACCCGGCTGGAGCACCAAGACCCTGTCAGCTACATGGCTCAGAAGAAAAGGGAGAAGAAAAAAGAAAGAGGGACTTCCCTGGTGGCGTAGTGGTTAAGAATCTGCCTGCCAATGCAGGGGACACAGGTTCGAGCCCTGATCCGGGAAGATCTCACATGCCATGGAGCAACTAAGCCCGTGAGCCACAACTACTGAGCCTGCGCTCTAGAGCCCACGAGCCACAACTACTGAAGCCCACACGCCACAACTACTGAAGCCTGCTTGCCTAGACCCCATGATCCACAACAAGAGAATCCACCATATTGAGAAGCCCGTGCACCGCAACGAAGAGTAGCTCCCGCTCACAGCAACTAGAGAAAGCCTGTGTGCAGCAACGAAAACCCAATGCAGCCAAATATAAATAAATAAAACAAATAACTTTATTTAAAAAAGAAAGGAAAATAAATAAAATAAAGTTATTAAAATAAAAAATTATTATTAAAATAAAAAAAATTAGGGCTTCCCTGGTGGCGCAGTGGTTGAGAGTCTGCCTGCCAATGCAGGGGACACGGGTTCGTGCCCCAGTCCGGGAAGATCCCACATGCCACGGAGTGGCTGGGCCCATGAGCCATGGCCACTGAGCCTGCACATCCAGAGCCAGTGCTCCACAATGGGAGAGGCCACAACAGTGAGAGGCCCGTGTACCGCAAAAAAAAAAAAAAAAAAAAAAAAATTAAGAAATAATAAAAAAAGAGAGCAACCAAACCAATAAATAACTCCACCAATGATAACAAGCACTGAAAACTATACTAAGATAAACATATAAATCAGAAACTAGTTAGTCGCATATAGCAATCCCCAAGTCTACAGTTGCTCCCAAGGTCCACCACCTCAATTTGGGATGATTTTTTGTCTATTCAGGTATTCAACAGATGCAGGATAAATCAAATTGATTGTGGAGATTTAATCCGCTGCTCCTGAGGCTGCTTGGAGAAATTTCCCTTTCTCTTCTTTGTTTGCACAGCTCCTGGGGTTTAGCTTTGGATTTGGCCCCGCCTCTGCATGTAGGTCGCCCTCAGGTGTCTGTTCTTCACCCAGAGGAGGTTAAAAGAGTGGCTAATTAGGGGGCTCTTGCTCACTCAGGCCGGGGGGAGGGATGGGTACGGAATGTGGGGCGAGCCTGCGGTGGCAGAGGCCAGCGTGATGTTTCAACAGCCTGAGGTGCACTGTGTGTTCTCCCGGGGAAGTTGTCCCTTGATCACGCAACCCTGGCAGTGGCGGGCTGCACAGGCTCCTGGAAGGGGAGGTGTGGATACTGACCTATGCTTGCACACAGGCTCCGTGGTGGCTGCAGCAGCAGCCTTAGTGTTTCATGCCCGTCTCTGGTGTCTGTGCTGATAGCCGTGGCTCGTACCTGTCTCTGGAGCTCATTTAGGCAGTGCTCTGAATCCCCTCTCCTCACGCACCCCGAAACAACGGTCTCTTGACTCTTAGGCAGTTCCAGACTTTTTCCCGGATTCCCTCCCAGTTAGCTGTGGCACACTAGCCCCCTTCAGGCTGTGTTCACTCAGCCATCCCCAGTTCTGTCCCTGGGTTCTGACCTCCAACGCCTGAGTCTTAGCTCCCAGCCCCCATCCGAGCAGACAAACCTCTCAGGCTTCTGAGTGCTGGTCGGCACTGATCCTCTGTGCGGGAATCTCTCCACTTTGCCACCTGCATCCCTGTTGCTGTGCTCTCCTCCGTGGCTCTGAAGCTCCGCCCCCCCCCCCCCCCAGTGCCCATCCCCTGTCTCTGCCAGTGAAAGGGCTTCCTAGCGTGTGGAAACTTTTCCTCCTTCACAGCTCCCTCCTAGAGGTGCAGGTCCCATCCCTATTCTTTTGTCTCTGTTTTTCCTTTTCTCTTGTGCCCTACCCTGGTACCTGGGGAGTTTCTTGCCTTTCGGGAAGTCTGAGGTCTTCTGCCAGCATCCAGTAGGTATTCTGTAGGAGTTGTTCCACATGTAGATATATTTCTAATGTATTTGTGGGGAGGAAGGTGATCTCCACATCTTAGTCCTCCACCATCTTGAAGGTCCTCTCTCTTTTTTTTTAAACAAACTATTTATTTTTAAACTTCTTTTTAAAAAATGTATTTATTTATTTGTTTATTATCTTTGGCTGTGTTGGGTCTTTGTTGCTGCGCACAGGCTTTCTCTTGTTGTGGTGAGTGGGGGCTACTCTTTGTTGCGGTGTGTCGCCTTCTCATTGCAGTGGCTTCTCTTGTTGTGGGGCACAGGCTCTAGGCATGAGGGCTTCAGTAGTTGTGGCTCACGGGCTCTAGAGCACAGGCTCAGTAGTTGTGGGGCATGGGCTTAGTTGCCTCGTGGCATGTGGAATCTTCCCAGACCAGGGCTTGAACTCATGTCCCCTGCATTGGCAAGTGGATTCTTAAACACTGTGCCACTAGGAAAGTCCTGAAAAGTTTGTTTTTAACTACTGCTGGCTCTAAAATGACCAGAAAAGCATCAAGTCTGGTACTTAGTTATTTCACAGACCTCATCACTGTTAGTCTGAATAAATAACCTCTTAGATATTCTAAGTGGGACCTAGGAGGATATATCTATTTAATGAAAGAGAAATGGAAGGTTTTGAAATAATTTACTGATTTGGGGAGTGTCATCAGTGGCTTCTTGGGACCATCCTCTTAGCCATTAGGAACACACAGAGCACATAACAGGCACTCAACAAATCATCATAGGCTAATGAGTGGTGTCCACTGAGGTAGAGCTTCTCTGGAGGTGCTCTCCACATCTCTGCTGTGGGAGGATTCCCACTCTAGATTCCATCCCCAGTCCTGCTATTTTGTACCACTGTAACACATATGTAAACATGTTTTGCAGACTCCATAGGGCTTACAGTGAGGCAGTAACTCAGCCTTAGAGTGGTCAGAAAACATCATCCCTGATCCACATACAAACTTTGGAGGAGTCCCAAATCCTCTAGAATACAGTGCTCTACCTGTAAGAAGTCTTGGGGGAGCTGACGCCCCAGGCACACACCTCCTGAGGAGCCCAAACACCCAGAGTTACCTTCAGTCAGCAGCTGGAGGACTCTTAAGCAGCAGACAGATTCTATCATAAACTCAGGGCTTTGCTGAGAACATCACAGATTCTGGGGAGGTCAGCATTGGGATCAGGGATGCCCCTAACCTGGAAGGGCTGTTTTGTTTTCAACTTAGGAGAAATTGTGGTGATCAAAATAGCTCATTTCCAGTGCCAGCTTAATGTCTCCATTTCTTTTTCACAATCTCACTCTCCCTATTACTCATTTTATCTTTCTTAGCATTTATATACACATGTTTAACTAAAACAGATACTTTTTTTTTTTAACCTCCTGTACCAGTCAGGACAAGCTAAGTTTGTCTTTAGAACCAAAAAAATCTCTGAATCTCAGTGGAATAACATGCTACCAGACTGCTTATTTTTCATTCACTGAACCTGGCCAGTACAGGATAGTAGGAGGTCTCTGCTTAGCTCTGTCTTTCACGGACCCAGGAGACATAGGTGACTTCTCAACCAATACTTCCATTATAACAAAGGCAAGGCGAAGAGAACATGGCAAACCACATGCTGGGGTGTGAAGCATCAACCCAGAAGTGACACATGTCATTTTCACTCATATTGCTTTGGCCAAAGTAAGTCATATGGCTGTTCCTAACTTTAAAGAGATCTTCTCTATTGCATTGGCTTTGCCTATGATGGAACATTGGTTGGAATTTTCCCTTTTGGACTAAGGCTTGGCTCTTTGGTCCCATCCTTGGTGGGGCATTGGTTGAGAATTTCCCTTTCTGTGGCTAGGGAAACTGCACCAACTCCCAGAGACTGTTCTGCATTGCATTGGTTTGCTGTTTGCTTGATATTTGACAACACCAGCTGTGAATAATTAAGTATGGGTGATCAGAGTTCTGTTCCATCTTGTAGCCCCCTGTGGTGTATTTTACAAAACTGGGAGATCTTCAGCTATGCTCCCATGAATGAAAAAAAATGGTATTTTATTGTAACCCTGCTTGGCCTCAGTACTCCTTGGGATCTGGAGAACAATGGCCCCTAATGGTGCTTTAAATTATAACACCATCTTTCAACTAGAACTGTTTTGTAGAAGGAAGGAAAATGGGATGAAATTCCTTATGTATAGGCTTTTATGCTATTGTATCAAAGTGAGCCTTTTGGAATTGGTTTGGCTTTTATCTTAGGTGTGTGCTTCAGTGTCTTGGTACATGAGTACTAATCTGAATCCTGTTCTCTCTTCCTGGTTTTGACCTTCATTAGGGGGTCCTAGTAACTTGAATGCTGATTTAATTTCATCTGGAAGTGAGACATATGAATGTGAGTGAGTGACATGTATGATTGTAGATGATCTACCTGGGTTCTCAGGAACTTTAATCATCTGTAATCCCTGAGACTAAAGAAAAAGAAAAAAGAGGCCTTTTAAACTCAAGCAGGAAAACTGTGAGACCTCTATCTGTGTCTATATAGATGTATGTATTTGTGTACATTATAAATAAGATGTGTCTCTGCCTCCAAATGGCATTGCCAAGATAGGTTTGTGGATGAATTCATTTAATTGGCTTAAAAGGATTAAGCACTTATAAAAATTCTCATAAATATAAAAGAAACTGACCAGAATAAATTTCAGGTTCACATGATCTGGGAAATATTCAATATTAAATTAATATATGGTATTAAAGCTAACTTAAGCTTGTTGGTTTGATTAATATAGATGTCTTTAGAGTCATCAGCATTAAGAATAATACTTATACTATACTTATGTTTACTGGAAGTCAAATATATCTGTTGCAATTTGTCAGCAAGGAAAATAACTTGATATTGTGGACAAAGAATGTCACCCGCCCTACCAGTAAACAAAGGATGTTGTGGCCATCAAGCCATCAGCCACTGTGGCCACACCCCTCCCCCACCAAGGTGCACCCTGAGGGGATTCAGAATGGAGGAAAACAGGATACTGGCCCTAGATAGTTAAGGTGCATATCAAAGGAACAATTTCATTAAGCCTAGACTCTTGAATCTTCCCATACATAGGAAATCTCTAAATTCATTAACTTGAGATGTCTGGTTTTTCTTTAATTAGCAGTAATCTTTTGATGTTCAACTACCTGTTTTTTCTTTTGTTTTTTGTTTTTGTTTTTGTTTTTTGCAAAACTCCTATATATGCTGGCTCCTCTTTTGCCTCTTTGGAACAGTCCCTCAGAGCAATCTGAGAGGCTTTCCCAGGATGAAGACTTCAAATAGTCTCCCCTGATTTTGGTAACTTGAAACTTTAGTTTTGTTAAATTAAATTAAATGATAGGAATTTATGGAAAATCTAGGTCATTTCAAATAAGATAAAATACTGGAACATTAATTGCTAAACAGGTCTGAGTTTACCTACCTTTGCCTTCTTACAAGAGGAAAACTAAAACATAAGTTCCAATCAGGAAATGCTGGTATGACAAACAGTTCACAATTACTTGATTCTTGGTTTTTGCTAGAGATTAAGATTTTTAAGGGTTAACATTATAATATGAAGCTACTAAAATAATAAGGGAAACATTTCAGTATTCCAGGAAAGTACGATATGTGTTTTCAGTAAAAGAATGTATGAGGAATGGAAATGCATTTTGTTAAAGGAAAAAAACAGTAGTTTTGTCCTAGAGCTGGTTGTTTCTGAATGGAAAAGAAAAGAAAATCCAAAATAATATGGATACAAAAAGTTGTAGAAGGTTTGTGAAAAGGAACACTGAGAAAAAAGTTTTGTACATGGTCAGGATTGGCTCAGATTGGATTAAATTTAATTAGGTAAATGGATTTTGTTATTAAGAGTAGGCTGGTACAAGACTGGATTTGGTTTCTCTCTGTTAAGAGAACAAAGTTTTCTTAGAACGGTGCTTTTGATAACAGATTTTTTCTTTGCCTTTAAGTGACCTGTATTTGCTTTTAAAATCTTTTATTGTCACTTTGATTATGTGAATAAGTATTCACAGTGACCTGTGATATTATTTGACCAAGTATTTTGATATATTTGACAAACTTTCCAAATATCAAATTCTTAATGAGGTTCTTTTGACCTCCAGCTAACTCTGGGATACTTCAGAGGAAACCTGAGGCATCTCAGCATCTCAGAGAGATTAAATTAACTAGGATTATTTGGTATGTTAAATTACATGGGAAGCATTGTCAAATGAGTGATAAGCCTTCTCAGGTTATACTGTATGGGTAAATATCATTAATATAGACGTTTTAGAAATTACATGAAATTTCTAAAATTTGGATATGTCCTGATATATAGTGTTATTGTTACCCCCAAACTGGGTTTGCCTCTTGGTGGGTGTCAAACCAAGCCAAATATAGGGAGAAGGATGGCTTTACCACTTGCAGCAAGTAAGGAGAACACTGGGGTCTTTCCCAAAGCAGTGTCTCCCCATCAGCAAAATTGGGGCAGTTTTAAGCTAAGGGTACATGCATATTCACGAAGGGGCTTGAGCAGAGGAGAGTTTAGCATTGAACTGGGGACAAGTTCAACCAAGTCCAAGCTTTAGTTGACTGAACTCACAAGGGTCAGAAAAAGTCATCATCATCCCTTAGGTTCCAATTGATTCTGTGACTGAGTGCCCAAGGGGGGTTTAAGTTCTGCAAAACAGCTCAAGAAAGTGCTTCAGGCTAGCCTTTACCATGGAAACAGAACTGGGAGTCTTTACAACTGATTTATCTTTGTTATTGTTACTTCTCTTGCCTGATAACAGTTCTTTTGTTCCCTTAAGATCATTATTACTGAGACCTGTTCAAGAGCAAGCATTGTCGCCAGGTTTAGATCACAAAATGGCTTAGGCCTAAAACGGCTTCTCTTATGTCAAAAAGCTATAACTGATTCTTTTTTCTCCAGGGACCCCCTAACCTATCTGCTAACATTATCAGTCATTATTCTAGTTATTATCTTAAAATGTTGTGTGTCACAGCACTAACAAAGTTTCTTTGTCAATTACATCATAATCAGGTGCTTAACTGCCTTTTAAAGTCTTGTCATGTATAGACAGTTATTATTGTGCTCTGATGCTTTTGCAAAAGTGCTTCATCTTCTAGAAAATTCATAGGAAGGACTTTTGGACAAGCACAGTTTCTGGTAAATTTCAGATCATACTGCCGAACTGGGTAAGAAATTAAAGAATCCTAATGGAAAATCTGATGGCTTCATAAAACTATTAACAAAAGAATTGCTTACTCAGTGAACTGATGAATATGGTTATAATTTTCATGGTTTTCGTCTGGAATATTATTGGTTTTGATCTGTGTTTTCCAGATATAAGAAAACCCTTCCCCTCATGCTAATTATGACTTAAAGCAATTTGGTAAATTACCCCTCTGTAAGTAGAACTAAAACATTTATCTTTTCTCTCTACCTGATCCATCCAGAAATCGGAAACTCTTAGGTTCTGAACAGATTTATCAGGTGAACAAGAAAGGCCTCCTGGCAGGTACAGGAATCTTGATATTTTGGGGAACTCTAGGGGAGAGAAGTTCACCCAGGCAGAATCTAATGGCAAGTCCTTGGCATGATTCTCCCGGCCTTGAGAGGCCTATTAAAAGTTGTCTGAACAAACATATGGACACCAAGGGGGGAAAGTGGTGTGGCGGGTGGTGGTGGTGTGATGAACTGGGAGATTGGGATTGACATATATACACTAATATGTATACAATAGATAACTAATAAGAACCTGCTGTATAAAAAATAAAATAAAATAAAATAAAATTCAAAAAAAAAAAAAAAAGGCTTCCCTGGTGGCACAATGGTTGAGAGTCCACCTGCCGATGCAGGGGACACGGGTTTGTGCCCCGGTCCGGGAAGATCCCACATGCCGTGGAGCGCCTAGGCCCGTGAGCCATGGCCACTGAGCCTGCGCGTCTGGAGCCTGTGCTCCACAACGGGAGAGGCCACAACAGTGAGAGGCCCGTGTATGGCAAAAAAATTAAAAAAATAAAAAATTCAAAAAAAAAAGTTGTCTGAGACTCCTTATGAAAAGTTCCAGTACAGCCAGTGTAAAAAACCCTATGTGACCAATTAACCAGACTTATTTGGTAAACAAGTTAGTCTTAATTCGGCTATATTTGGTAAAAGTGAGGGTAATTCTAGAAAGAAAAAGATGATGTTTCAATGGATATTAAATTCTAATTCTGTTACTTGAGGTCTGTATTTACTCTCTAAGACTCACCTCCCAGATAACTCACCTCACAGATATATAACAATATGTCTTTGAGTTCTTCGGTAGGAACTAAGGCCCCCACCCAGTTCCTGGAGGAACGTAACTTCAGGCTGAGCACAAGATTCCCGGAACACCACCTTGTTTCTTCAACACCAGCCAATCACAGGAAAGTCACATACTCTGCAGCCCTCACCTCAAATTTTGCCTTTAAAAACTCTTCCTCCCAAACCGCTGAAGAATTCGGGTTGTTTTGAGCGCAGGCTGTCTGTTCTCCTTGGTTGGCCTTTGCAATAAACCTTTCTCTGCTCTAAACTCTGACATCTCAGTTTGTTTGGCCTCACCATTTCTCAGGCACACGAACTTGTCTTCAACAACAATAAGAAGTCTGAAAAAACGTGTTGTTGAGCTTTTTGACCTTCAATTAGCACCATTTCTGTGTGGCTGAAAGGTTTCACTCCCCAGAGCCATCTGTTAACAAGTTGAGGACAGACTCCATGATCTCCTTGATGATCTTCCCTGCTAATAGCAGAGCCTGGTACCTAGTAATTAATTGCTCAACCTATATATGTTGAATCAATATCATGTATCCTATGAATCTTTCACAGTACTTGCTGAGTTGAATAATGCGGTACAAATCCAGGTTATTTCAATAAAAACCAAGTCTGACAACCCTAAGACACAAGAGCCTTACTTTACACACTACTTTCCATAAACTTCCAGATGCCTTGCTTTTTTTTTTTTTTTTTTTTTTTGCGCGGTACGCGGGCCTCCCACCGCTGTGGCCTCTCCCATCGCGGAGCACAGGCTCCGGACGCGCAGGCTCAGCGGCTACGGCTCACGGGCCCAGCCGCTCCGCGGCATGTGGGATCTTCCCGGACCGGGGCACGAACCCGTGTCCCCTGCATCGGCAGGTGGACTCTCAACCACTGCGCCACCAGGGAAGTCCCCAGATGCCTTGCTTTTAAACACTTGTCTTTTACTAAAAGTCCACACAAATACTTCCATCCAAACTTGCTCAGCTTTTCCAAGCAGGTAATTGCTTCTGCAGCACCAGGGTCATGTGTCTACGGTAGCGCCTACTGCTTGGGATTGATGTTACTCAGTTTATGTCTGTCTCATCTGCTGGGCTGTGAGTTCCTGGAACTTGGCTGTCTTATTCACTCTTTACCCAAACAAATGGCTAGATACATAAGGATAGTCATAATGAAAATGTTGGTTTGTGCACATAGTTGGAGCAATCCATGCCCAGGATGATTTGTGCTGTATTTGTAGGGTACATTAAAAAAAAATAAAATCACATATTAAAAATCTTTGAATTCCCCAATAAGTTCATATCAACTCTGTGTATGAGTAAGATCAATATCTCGACTTGACTAAGGAAACTGACTCACAACTTCAAACCCTGAATCCATCGTTACACAGAGAAGAGGCTAAATACGCAGGTTAACTTCAGCTCTGAACGGCGGGACGTGCGCCGGAGGCCTTTTGTACTCTTTGGGCCACCGTAGCCGGATCCTCTCTCCATTCCCTCTATTTATGCGCCTGCGCGCTGCTGTAACACCGTCCATTTCTCCAAGGACGTCGTTGTTGAGGTGAGTCTTGGGCGTTTTGCGTCCCTCGTTCGGATTCCCGTACCTGCCCCCTCCCGCTACCTGCTGTCGGTCTTCCTTGGAGCTAAATCGTTACTCAGCATCTCTGGGGCGGAAAACCTCAGGCCTCTCGCCCTCGTCGACCCCAGCAAGCCCGCGTTGCGGCCTTTTAGGGGAGGCGGGCCGGCGGCGCGGGTCCCACAGGGGTCAGGTTTGCTGAGGGGGCCTCGAGGGACCGCCGGGCTTTTGAGACAGCCGGCCCGGGCCCGGTGGCCGCTGCTTTTTTACCGCCTTCAGCGTGACCTTGGTTGCGTCTTTTGACCTGTCTGGTCCCACTGTCTTCACCTACAAAATGGGAAGGTGGTTTCTTCCTCGTCCGTTCCCGAGGCTTAAGGAGCACCGTCGGTCCTTAGTGGGAGTCACCTTTGTGGTAGCGTTTGTGATTGGAGTTGGGAAGCTGCAGGAGGGTCACCGGGCTTGTGGTAGGAGGGCAGGGGTGGGCTCCCGGCAGACCCCTGCGCGCGCCCACGACCTTTCCGCCCCTGGCCGGGCCGCGCTCGCCGAAGGTCGGGAGGCCGGCTCGCGCGCCGCGGCCTTCAGGCCCGGGTCACAAAGTGGGCCCTGCGGGACCTGCTGGGGTCCCGCCCGAGTGTTCTTGATTGCGTGACCTTGAAATAGTCCGGTAACCTTCCTGCATCCCGGTTTTCTCAATAAAATGGGAAAACAGCTGTCTCACAGGCTGAAATGAGTTGGTAGTAAGCTTGTAGAGTAAATGCTAGGATTGTTTGCACTTGTAATTCCCCATCCAGAGCCGCTGCTAATCTTCCCTGTAGTTGGGTGAGGTTTTTGTCGTTCTTGTTCCCTGGTTACTACTGTTGGGCTGCGATCATCTTGCTTATTTAGGGTGGTCGTTCACTGTGTGAGAAGATGAAACCGCTAAGCCAGTAAAAACCTTAGGCTTTGGGAGAGGAGTCGGTCCACTGTCCTGCCTGTGCCTCTCTGGGTATTAAAATGCATTATGCAGCAGAGTTCTTTAGGTATCTTATGTTCTAAGAGTTGTCTTTTATTTTAGCTGTCAAGGAGAAAAACTACCATGGCTTCCAGTTCTTTGACAAAACCTCAGATGCGTGGTCTTCTGGCCAAGCGTCTGCGATTTCATATTGTTGGAGCATTCGTTGTCTCCTTGGGAGTTGCAACTTTCTATAAGGTATGTATGTTTTATTTTTACTTTGTGCTCATGGTCCAAAAATGTGTTCTAAATTTGAAAATGTATTTTATTTTCATAGATAGCATATAGAGTCTTTTGTTTTTTTAAGATTTTTTTTTGACGTGGGCCATTTTAAAATTCTTTATTCAGCGTGTTACAATACTGCTTCTGTTTTATGTTTTGTTTTTTTGGCCACGAGGCATGTGGGATCTTAACTCCCCAACCAGGGATCGAACCCGCACCCCCTGCATTGGAAGGCGAAGTCTTAACCACTGGACCGCCAGGGAAGTCCTTAGAGTTTTTTAAAGAAATTCCCTCTTTAATGTGCTCCTTTCCTCTTACCCTTTCTCCACCCACCTCAGTGTGATGGGAAAGTATCTTATTCCCCAGGTAGCTTGTCCTCCATCTTTAAATGAAGCTGTCTTAGTTTGCTAGGGCTGCCATAACAAAATAGCACAAACTGGGTGGCTTCCACAATAGAAATTTTTTTTTCAAGGCTGGAAATCCAAGATCAAGATAGCTGTGGGGGACTTCCCTGGCAGTCCAGTGGTTGAGACTCCGTGCTTCCACTGCAGGAGGCACTGGTTCGATCCCTGGTTGGGGAAATAAGATCCTGCATGCCCTGCGCCGCGTCCAAAAAAAAAAGTTGGCTGTGGGGTTGATTTCTGAGGCCTCTCACCTTGGCTTTGTATTCCTCTCTTCTCCCTCTCATCACATGGTCCTCTGTGTGTTAGCATTGTTTCTGTATGAATTTTCTTCTCCTCTAAGGATGCTAGTCATATTTGGTTAGGACCCACCCTAAAGATTTCATTTTAACTTAATTACCCCTTTAAGGGCCTTAATAATAGGATTCAAGGTAAGTAGGATTCAGGGTGAACAAAAACTTGGTGATTATGTTGTTTTTAGATATTGTTTCTAATAATTAAAAAAAATAAGTCCTAAATGTGATATGTTACCTTTTAGTTTGCTGTGGCTGAACCAAGAAAGAAGGCATATGCAGATTTCTACAGAAATTATGATTCCCTAAAAGATTTTGAGGAGATGAGGAAGGCTGGTATCTTTCAGAGTGCAAAGTGATTTTGGAATATAAAGGTAATATGGTTATTTGAAATTACTGTTTAAAATCTTTTTTAACTGTGGCAATATATATAAAATATACAGTCTTAACTTTATTTTTAAGTGTACAGTTCAGTATTGTCAAGTACATTTACATTGTTGTACAACCAGTCTTCAGAACTCTTTTCATCTAAGTAGTCAATTTTATCTGTATACCATATTTTGTTTAATCATCTGTTAATGGACACTTGGATTGCTTTTGGCTACTGTGAATAATGCTGCTGCTTTGTGTGCAGATATCTCTTTGATACCCTGCTTTAATACTTTTTTGAGTATATACTCAGAAGTGGAGTTGCTAAGTCATATGGTAGTTCTGTTTTTAATTTTTTAAGGAACCGCCATACTATTTTACATAGTGGCTGCACCATTTTTCACTTCACCAACTTCTGTTCACGAGGGTCCCAATTACTCCACATCCTTGTGAACACTTGTTTTCTGGTTTTTTGATAGTAGACATCCAAATGGGTGTGAGGTGTTGTTTTATTTTGGTCTTCGTTTGCATTTCCCTAATGGTTAATGATGTTGAGCATCTTTTCCCATGTTTTTTGGCCATTTGTGTATGTTCTCTGGAGAAATATCTATTCAAGTCCTTTTCCCACTTTTGGGTTGCTTTTGTTGAGTTGTAGGAGTTATTTAAAACTCCCTATCAGATATGATTTAGATATTTTCTCCCATTCTGTGGATTGCCTTTTCAGTCTGTTAATTGTGTCCTTTGATGCACAGACATTTGAAATTTTGATAGAGTCTTATTTATGTAATTTTTCTTTTGTTGCCCGTGCTTTTGGTGTCATGTTTAAGAAATCATTGACAAATCCAGTGTTGTAAAGTATTATATTTTCTGCAAAACTTTTATAGTTTTATTAGCTCTTTTAGGTCTTTGATCCATTTTGTTAATTTTTGGATATGTTGTTAAGGGAACATGAACACAGGATGTCTTTCCATTTGTTTCTTTAATTTCAGCAATGTTTTGTATCTTTCAGTATAGAAGTCTTTTGCCTCCTTGGTGAAGTTTATTCCTAAGAATTGTATTTTTTTTTTTTTTTTTTTGCGGTACGCGGGCCTCTCACTGTTGTGGCCTCTCCCGTTGCGGAGCGCAGGCTCAGCGGCCATGGCTCACGGGCCCAGCCGCTCCGCGGCACGTGGGATCTTCCCAGACCGGGGCACGAACCCGTGTCCCCTGCATCGGCAGGCGGACTCTCAACCACTGCGCCACCAGGGAAGCCCAGAATTGTATTTTTTTTAATGCTAATGTAATTGGGATTGTTTCCTTAATTTGCTTTTCTGATTATTCATTGTTAGTGTCTAGAAACACAGCTGATTTCGTGCGTTGATTTTGTATCCTGCAGCTTTGCCGATATTATTCTAACAGTTTTTTGCGTGCGTGTGAAATCTTTTTGGGATTTCTGCATATAAGATCAGGTCATCTGCAGAGCTAGTTTTACTTCTTCCTTTCCAATTTGGATGTCTTTTATTTCTTTTTCTTCCCTAATTGCTCTGACTAGGACTTCCAGTACTATGTTGAAGAGAAGGGGTAAGAATGGGCATCCTTGTTTTTTTTTTTCCGACCTTGGAGAAGCTTTTAAGTCTTTCACTATTGAGTATATTAGCTGTGGGATTCTCATGTATCACCTTTATTATATTGAGGTAGTTTCTTTCTGTTCTTTTTTTGTTTGTTTTTTTTGCGGTACACGGGCCTCTCACTGCTGTGGCCTCTCCCACTGCGGAGCACAGGCTCCGGACGCCCAGCCGCCCCGCGGCACGCGGGATCCTCCCAGACCCCGCATCCCCTGCATCGGCAGGCAGACTCTCAACCACTGAGCCACCAGGGAAGCCCTCTTTTTGTTCTTTATTTGAATTTTTTTTAAATCATGAAAAGGTATTGAATTTTTCAGATGCGTTTTCTGAATTAGTTGAGATGATCGTGTGGCTTTTTTGTACTTCTGTGGTATATTTTCATATGTTGAATCATCCTTGGTCATGGAATGTAATCCTTTTAATGAGCTGTTGAATTGTTTGCTAGTATTTTATGAAGGATTTTTGCATCTGTATTTGGGATATTACTCTAGTTTCTTGTGTTATATTTGTCTGACTTTGATATCAGGGTAATGCTGGTCTTATAGAATGTTTTATATTCCTAAATGAGATGGTGAGTCAGATGTGGCCACAAGAGACACGTGAGAGGTTCAGGAAAACATGGTGGGGGGCAGTCTCTCCGTCACACAGAAATGTTTGAGATGTCTTAATATAAATATATAGAAAACAAAAAAATACATAGAGTGAATTTGGAAATGTTCCCCCCCGCCCCCCTTCAGTTTTTTGGAAGAGCTTGAGGAGGATTGGTGTTAACTCTTTTAAGTGTTTGGTAGAATTTCCCTGTGAAGCCATCTGATCCTGGGCTTTTCTTTGTTGGGAGGTTATTGATTGCTGATTTAATCTCCTTATTTAGTTATAAGTCTGTTAATCTGTTTCTTATTTCTTGGTAGGTTGTGTGTTTATAGGAATTATTCCATTTCCTGTGGGTGATCTAATTATTCCATTTCATGTGGGTGATCTAATTTGGTGACATAATGTCCCTTTAATTTGTTTTTAGTTGAGTCTTTTTTCTTAGTCTGACTAAAGGTTTGTTATATTGGTTGATCTTTGCAAATAACCAGCTCTTTTGATTTTGTTGATGTATCTCTAGTGTTTTTCTGTTCCCTATTTTGTTTAATCTTTATTTCCTGCTAGCTTTCATTTAGCTTGCTTTTCTTTTTCTACCTTTTTTTTTTTTTTTTTTTGCGGTACGCGGGCCTCTCACTGTTGTGGCCTCTCCCGTTGCGGGCTCCGGACGCGCAGGCTCAGCAGCCATGGCTCACAGGCCTAGCCACTCCGCGGCATGTGGGATCTTCCCGGACCGGGGCACAAACCCGTGTCCCCTGCATCGGCAGGCGGACTCTCAACCACTGCGCCACCAGGGAAGCCCCTTTTTCTACCTTTTTAAGGTGTAAACTTAGGTTATTGACTTGATCTTCTTTTTAAATTTCTTTTTTCTTTATTTTTTGGCTGCATTGGGTCTTCTTTGCTGCACGTGGGCTTTCTTTATTTGTGGCGAGTGGGGGCTACTCTTTGTTGCAGTGAGCGGGCTTCTCATTGCGTGGCTTCTCGTTGCAGAGCACGGGCTCTAAGCGCGTGGGCTTCAGTAGTTGCAGCACGTGGGCTCCGTAGTTGTGGCATGTGGATCCTAGAGCATATGGGCTCAGTAGTTGTGGCTCACAGGCTCTAGAGCACGGGCCCAGTAGTTGTGGTGCATGGGCTTAGTTGCTCCGCGGCATGTGGGATCTTCCCAGACCAGGGATCAAACCTGTGTCCCCTGCATTGGCAGGTGGATTCTTAACCACTGCACCACCAGGGAAGTCCTAAATTTCTTTTCTGATATCTACTTTGATCCACTGGTTGTTGGAGGGTATGTTTAATTTCAACATATTTGTGGATTTTTCTGTTTTCCTTCTGGTATAAATTTCTAGTTTCATCTGTTGTGACCAGAAAAGATACTTTATGTGACTTCAGTATTTTAAAATCTATTGTCTGGTTTTATGGCCTAACGTGGAAGTTAATCCATATGCACTTGAGAAAAAAAAATGTGTATTCTCATGTTAGGTAGAATGTTCTGTATTTGTCTCTTAGATTTGATTGGTCTGTAGTGTTCAAGTCCACTTATTTTCTTAATGATCTTCTATCTGGTTCTTATAGCCATTATTGAAAGTTTTTTAAGTCACCCACCATTACTGTAGAGCTGTCTATTTCTCCCTTCAATTCTGTTAGCATTTGCTTCATATATTTCAAAGCTCTGATGTTTGGTGCATGTATATTGATATTTATAATCTGTCTTCTTGGTGAATCATTATATAATGTCCTTGGTCTTTGTAACATTTTTGACTTAAAGTCTGTTTTGTCTGCTAATGGTATAGCCACTGTTGCTCTCTTGATTGCTGTTTGTATGGAATCTTTTTCCATCCTTAGCTTTTAAACTGTGTGTCCTTGGATCTAAAGTGAATCTCTTGTAGACAGCTCACAGTTGGACCTTGTTTTGTATCCATTCCTCAGATCTATGACTTTTGGGGAGTTTAAACCAACCTATTGTTATAATCTATCTTGAATTGGTAACAACTTATTTCAGTCACATACAAAAATTCTCTTTTACAACTCTGCTCCCCTACTTTGTTACTAATGCCACAAATTGTGTTTTTAGATATTGTGTACCCATTAACATAGATTTCTTTTTTTTAGAGCTTTTGTCTCTAAATCCTACAAAATTAAAAGTGGGGATATGAAACAGTTACAACACTGGCTTTTATATTTATTCATATATTTGCCTTTGCCAGTGAACTTTATATTTCCACATGGCTTTTGAGTTACTGCCTAGTGTAATTTTTTTATTAATTTATTATTTATTTTTGGCTGTGTTGGGTCTTTGTTGCTGCGCATGTGCTTTCTCTAGTGGCGGTGAGCGGGGGCTACTCTTCGTGTTGCGGTGCGCGGGCTTCTCATTGCAGTGTCTTCTCTTGTTGCGGAGCGTGGGCTCTAGGCGCATGGGATTCAGTAGTTGTGGCTCGCGGGCTCTAGAGCGCAGGCTCAGTAGTTGTGGTGCACGGGCTTAGTTGCTCCACAGCATGTGGGATCTTCCTGGACCAGGGATCCAACTCGTGTCCCCTGCATTGGCAGGCAGATTCTTAACCACTGCGCCACCAGGGAAGTCCCTGTCTAGTGTAACTTTGTTTCAACTTGAAGAATTCTCATTGCAGATCTAGTAGTAATGAACTCCTTATCTTTCAGTTTTTTTTTTAAATCTAGGAATGTCTTAATTTTCTTCCTGATTTTTGAAGGACATTTTTGCTGGTTATAGTATTCTTGGTTGGTAATTTGTGTGTGTGTGTGTGTGTGTGTGTGTGTGTGTGAGCACTTTGTATTTACCATCTGACATCATTGTGACCTGCAAGGTTTCTCTTGAGAAATCCACTGATAATCTTACAGAGGCTCCCTTGTAGGCGATGAATCATTTTTTTCTTGGTGCTTCCAAGATCCATTGTCTTTGGTTTTTGACAGTTGGATTATAATGTGTCTTGGTGTTGGGTCTCTTTGGGTTCATCTTACTTCCAGTAACATCTTGTATTTATATATCCATTTCTTTCCTCAAATTTGGGAAGGTTTTGGCCATTATTTCTTCAAATAAACTCTCTGCCCCTTCTCGCACTTCCAGAGTACATACGTTGGCCTTTTTGGTGGTATCTCATAAGTCAGTTAAACTCTGTCACCATTCTCATCAGTGCTCTGAGATAAAGATAGAAGCAGTCCCTTGGGAAGCCCTCAAATAAGCCAGAACATTGCATGCAGGGTCTTCTCTTTTCCTTCTGCCCTGAAGGAGGAGTCAGGAATTGGTCACTTTCCTCCTGACCACACTCCTGCATTGAGGAGGGGGTGGGGCAAGGGTGAGAAAAAAGTGCACATTTCCTGCCATTTTGAGTGCAGCTTTTTCATATTTAGGTGTTTGCTTGGTTGTTGCAGCTTAATTGATTTCTGCAGTTCTCACAAAGACACTTTGGTCCATGTGTTGTTGCTTTTTCTCTTTTTAGGGAGTAGGGGTATGGAGCTTTGTTATTGCACCATCTTGCTGACATGAAGTTAATTTTATGTTCAGAATCATTTTGCATGTTGTGCTATTACTGCTAGATTGGCATCAGGAAAATCACATTTTTAGAAGTGCTTTAAAAAACAAGTTTTGGACACCTTTTATAGTTTATTTGCATGTCCATAGGTGACTTGGTGGCTTTCCAGAGATTCTGGTTTGGGTGGTTAAGGTCCACTGCCTTATGGACAGTGTGATTAAGGTTCTGTGTCTAGAAGAGGACTGGCTTGTGTGCTGATGAAAGGTCGTCTGTTAAATTGATTTGAAAGCATGTGTCCAGTACCTGATGAAACTATTTGTACTATGGAATCTTGTAATTCAAGTGTTTAACTTCATTCAGGCTCAACAAAATAGTAAGGTAGAACAATTCAAGTAGAGTTAAAGATCCTGTCTACCACCCCAGTGTGAGTTTGCTGTGACAAGGGGAATGTGAATGTGCTTTTTTTTTTTTCAGGCAGACTGTTCCTGAAGGAGCATTCCAACTGCCATATGTATGTATGTGTGAGAGTGTGTGTGTGTGATCTTTCCCAAGATCTGGGGTGTGGGGGAGACCTGCTGTATTGGACTCAGATCAGTTTTCTAAAAGATTCAAGGATAATTTTGACTATGAATAACTTCTGCTTAATATAAGATTCAATTCTATTACATTCCATTTCTATAGTTGTTTATATTACGGAGGTATCTGAGTCACAGATACATGCCACAGTTTAATATATATAATACATAATAGTAGAAAAACAACTTTATTCCCAGTGGTTGGAAAATTTATAAGGAATTTATGACATTCATATCATGGACTATTATGTCCCTTAGAATTGGTAATCACAAAGTAACAGAAATTAGTAGAATAGAAAACTAAGAATGTATTTTGTAAAGGGTAATCTATGTTAAATAAAGAGTGCACAGAAAAAAAGGCTGAAGGTAAAAAGATCAAGAAAATATTAGTGGTTGTGTGTGGAATCTTAACATTGCTGTTTTCTTGTACCTTTGAACTTTTCAAAACTTCCACAGTGGGTATGCATTTCATGATCAGATGTTAACAGGCTGATTTTTTAAAATATATATTTTTTACCTTTTACTTACAAGAAGTTGATTGTTTAAAAAACAATAAGAAAAAGAGGAACAGATTTGGAGATAGGAATAGAAATGTTTAGAACAGATGGGCTACTGGTTTTTAAGAACAGTATGGGTATGAGAAGGGAACGGAGTGGGGGTGGACTTGAAGAAAGACAGAATTTGGTAAATGAAAGCAAAAAAACCCAAAGTAAGGTGTGAATGCCCCAAATGGAAAAGAGGCTGGTCAGGGAGGTTAGGGAGCATGGGGGAGAATGGACCTGGAGCCCAGGCAGCCTGAACAGGGCTGCTCCTGGGCTAAGGGTGAGTGATCAAAGTGTGGCTTCCACTGGTAGCAGTAGACCTCAGGGGTTCTCTAGCATGGTGAGGTGTTAAGAGAATGATTGTCATTAACTTGGCCACTCTGTTTTTCTCCACAGAATTTCTTTGGGTTGAATTCCATGGAAGTTTGTCACTTACCTGTGTTCCTGAACTATGAACTACCAATATCTGGGCTAAGGAATAGTTTCTCATGATAAATAAATGATTAACAAATACTGTGGACACTAAATTTTTGTGCAGTTACTCTTGCTGATACTTACAGTTCAGGGTACTTGCATTAGAATTGGTCAGGGATTTTTAACTTTATGAATCTTATGATGATAACTTGATTTCAATATTTTTAAAAATTTTCATTGTTTTAGGACATTTTTGATTCCTCTCACATTTTGTCCATTTCACTGAGGTAACTGCCTGGGCCATGGGTTTAAGGGGTCTGCATGAGCCGACATGACTACTATACTGTGGGCTCTTAAAAGGAACAGAGACTTGCCTTTCCAATAAAACGTCTTTGGACTTCATTGTCACTGGATTGCCCTACTGGATCCAACCACTGGACAGATGTAATAGTAGGTAATTAAAATTTAAGGTTCTTTACTCAGTATTACTTTATTGAAGACCTAACTATACAATATGGAATATACATCTAGTCTAGAAAAAGTTGTTATTTAATTGGAATTGCAATTGAGTAATGTCTGCTAATTTAAAGTGTGGTAATAACATTTTTTCAGGGAGGTCTTAGGAACTTTCTCCCCTTTAATAAGTGTGGTTTTGTTGTGATCAAAGTGATACTACAGAGAGCTTTAAGAATTAAGTGTATTTTAGCCACAGCTAATTTAATCACCAGTTCTTTATGTTAACAAAAATTTTCTTTTTAACTCATGCAAAATTCCTGAGTTCCAATGATGTAAACTGTAATAAACCCAAGTATCAGTGAAAAGCTGCATTTTAAGAACCCACATTTATGTGTTACCAGTAATTCAAGGATTCCTTTTATTTTAAACAATTTCATATAACAATTCTTAAAGTAGTATGCAAAATTACCATATGACTTAATAGATATTTACAATCTTAAAAATAGTTACTCGAGGTTGACAAAACTTTCCTAAATGAGTATGATTACAGCAAAGTAATGGTGGAACCATTTTTTCCATATTCAGCCTGAATTTCCATTAACAGCAAACAACTGTGCAGTGACCTCTTATGCCCAATAACATGTGAGGCTTACTAAGTTTAAAGAAAGTTAAAGTGGGCATTTGAAACTGAATTTTCTTAGCATCTCCCAATTGTAGGTATCAGGTTGTAGGCCCAAGTTTGGATGTAATGAGTAAAATTGTGTTTTAATTGGAGTATCAAATTTTTACTGAATATTAAAGGTGGTACCTGGTGGCCCAGGATCTTAAGCCAAATCCATCTTTAAAGACAAAAGAATGTCAGATACTGGGAATATCTTTATGCTTGATCAAGCCAAGTCAGCAAAATAAACTATTATTCAGGTTAATGTTCGGGTTCTTCAGTCTGCCAGTGCATCAGGGTGAGTCCTTCCACAGTAATATCCAGTAGTGGGAGTTCCCCAGTAGTGTTTTGCTTATGGAACTAACTCACCTGAGCACCTGGGGTCTGTTTTTATCAGTAGACAAAAGATTCTCTAAGCTTGCCTAGTAAAACAAAGTAGAAAAACATTTGTTCCAAAAATGTACCTGGACAGTCATCAGAATGCTTTGTAAATTTCCATAAAGATTTAGGAATGTACATGGCAGCTTTCACTTAAAGAAACAGCATCACATTTAAGTAACAAATTTATTAACAAGTTAAACAGTAAGCTCCTAAGCATTTAATTTCATATGAAGAATCTGAACCTCTGCAGACGAGGGTATTAGGCAGTTGTCTCAGCCTAAAAACAGATGCAACTGAGGATGAAGTTTTAATCTGTTTCCAAGGCCTGA
Organism: Mesoplodon densirostris; assembly: GCF_025265405.1. NCBI lineage: Eukaryota > Metazoa > Chordata > Mammalia > Artiodactyla > Ziphiidae > Mesoplodon > Mesoplodon densirostris. The sequence continues at coordinate 57,649,340 of NC_082673.1, read as the reverse complement.
CCATGTTTTGTGTTAGTTAACAGAGCCTAATTATAGTCGAAATTTTAGGAAACAGCAAAAAGGAATGTATTTTCTGCACGTGATAAGATTAATAATAGGATTCTGTTCATTGACCCCAAATGGGAAAGGAATAGGGTTTTTAATCAATCACTCAGTTTTGAAGTATCTTAGTTTTGGGAAAAAGGAAGAAGCTGAATTAGTTTTGGAAGAGGCTAGAAAATTACTATAACAACTATAGAACATTGGGTTTTGTCCACATTAGATGTTGTTAGAGCTCATTAGGTTTCTTTTTCAGAAATAAATTGCACAAGCAGGAATCAACACCTCAGAGGGGACTCAAGGGAACCCTTTCCTCAGGGCTTTATTTTTCACCATGGTAAATTTACTGATGAAGACTTGGGCAAAGTGTGGCTCAACCATATAATGGTATGTTTTCACAGTGGAAGGGAGAGGTTCCACAGTCACCACAGGGCATAGTGTCTGCATGGAAGAGCAGCTGGGGGCCAGGTGACAAGATGTCTTTGTGATATAGTCCACAAGTCTGTTATACTGTTGCTCTGACAGTCTCTCTCGAACTCCATCCACCTGGGATCCAAAAAAAGATTTTTTTAGTTGCCAAACGCTCATAAGGAGACTTCCATAACAAAATCATTCCTTCTCTTGCCTTGAGACATTGGATATTGTGCCTTTTAGGTTATCTAATAAAGCCACCGAATAAGCATTTGGTGTTGTGTAAAACACCCATGTTTGTTTGAAGTTGATGATTTCAGAATATTTTACTCATTAACTCTCAAAACATCTGTCACTGGCTCTTTACTAGCCTAGTCCAGGAACAAAGGAGAAAAGTGTCTTTCCTCTGCTTGAATCTAATCAACATTAAACCCTGAGATAAAAGCTCTGTTTGCTTGTCTCTGCAAGCCTCTCCAGACAGAACCTCTTTACCTCTTTCAAACCCAGTGGCTTTGGACAGAGCATTAGAAAAACAAATACCTTTTGAACTGTAACATTTTCTGCTTTTATAAATACTAGGATTTAAAGCCAGAGAAAATAAAAAAACTGGGCAGAGGAAGGGGAAATTTTTATGGAAAAGAGGGAGGATGCAAAGTACATTTATGGTTCATAAAAGTCTGGCTCATCTTCAGTGGAACTCAAATAGGAGAACTGAGATATACTACCTAAGTTCTTAAGAGAGATTCTCTGAGAAAGTACCCATCAAAGGCAAGTGGAGCTATAAATTCCTCCCATCCTGAAATGCTGTAGCTATCTACTGTGTAAATCAAGTGGAGTGGGACGTCTCCAGTGTAAGCCACTGACCTGTGGGGATCAGGTAGCCACTGACCTTTCAGTGGTCTTTACCTACCAAATATTGGGAAGACCACTCTGGAAGAATTATAAACATTTTAATGAGGGCTTTTTAGGTTTTGAAATAGTAAAGAATTTATATATTTCTGTGTAGGGCACAGAGACGATGCAGCCAAGGGTGTCTTAAAAGCTGCAGAAAGCCAGTGGGATGGTAAAGAGGTCTGCCTGCCAGAGAAATAAGGAATAAGCAGGGCATCCATTAGAGTTCAGTTCATATTTTTAAGCTTGGGAAAGAAAATAAAGGCCCCCAAAGATTCACTGACAGATGAAAGCTGTGCACCACCAGGCAAAAGCCAGAGCTCTGATGATATCATTTGATGGGGTCAGGATTCAGCTGGAAAGCTCTGAATACACAAGAGTCTTAATTGCTCCTCCTGAACAGCAGCACAGGAAAACCCGTGTTGTGAAAGGAACATGGCCAAGGAATAAATTGACCTTCTGACTCATTGTGAGCCTCTCATAAGGGATTTCAATAATGTGCCAGGCATATTAAGCAATTATTACCCTAAAAATGGCTGCATTTAACTAAGAAAAGCAAATGCTGGTTTTTAAAAAAATCCTGCCATATTTGAATATACCGAATGATGTCATCTACAAATTAATTCCTTCCAAAATTCAAAGGAGCTGTGTTTCCTAGCATCTAGAGCAAAAATCCCAGAAAAGCCATTTCATGTAAAGATTTTAAAATACTGTTCTTTAGTTTTCACTGGAAGATAATGGGTAGGCTTCCCAGCCCAGCTTAACATGTGTGGATTAGGTTAGGTATGGCCACTGAGGAAAGTGCACTGTCAGGCAGCACTGCTGAGTGACTCCCCTACTCCCAGTTTGAAAATACACAGGATTATAGCACTGTTAAGGAAGGGTCTACTAGCTCTCAAAAAACAAAAGACCATTTTGTTCTGCAGCTTGGGTCTCCATTGGGGTGAGGCAGGAGGTGAGGGTTTGGACACAGGATTCGTTGGGCAGTTACTTTTTGTTAATAAGGAGTTGGGGTTTAGAGGTAAAGGAAACAGATAGATAGTGAGAAAGTGCAATTTGGAGGCTGACAGCATGCTTGGTATCTACCAGTTTGCTCAGGTCTGCCCAGTGCCGGGTGCTGCTGTGTAAGCTCAGGAGCTGCCCTGCAGTATCCCTGCTCTGTCATCTCTTCCTGCCTCTGTTTCAGCTACCCCCCTCGCCCCGACCCTGTTATCACTGAACACCAATGGAAAACGAGTGGTGAGCATGGCATCCAGAGTGTTAGTGCTTCTGCCTCTAACTCACTCACTGTTCCCATGGTCTCAGTTAGCCTTGGCAACTTCTGGGGGGGGAGGGGTGACTCCACCTGTCATCTCAGTAACCCCCGGAGAAACTGAGGTCTGTTCCCCTCCAGCTGTAATTCCCCGCAGTACCCCTTCCTCAAGCAGAAAAGTCAAAGAGAAAGATCACAGTTGAAGACAGTTTAACAGCTAAAGATGATTCTCTAGTCTCAGTAGTTTAAGATCTGAAATATTTCCCAAGAAACTAAGGAATAACAATGGTCACAGATATTCCTCAGGGCTTTGGGAGCTTCTCGTTAAGGACCAAGGACTTGAAGATAATGATACTATCCCCTGCCAAGGCCTGTAGCCAGATCACTGCTGCTTTATTGTCATCTGGATCAGAAGATTTTGGCAGATCTAATAAAGTCAGGCTGGACATCTGACCTCTGTTTATTCCCAGAAAGTCATCAACTCGAACCAGCAATGTAGTCCTAGTGCCAAGCCCCAGCTTAAAGCCTGACTGATTACGATCCAAGAAACTAGAGAAATCTCAGAGTTGTTGTGGTTGGCTGCCTTCCATCTTCTCAAATAATTTTACGCAAACAGTGGTGTGAGGGAGACGCAGGCTCCCATACCAGGAAGAAAATAATGAAAGAAGGAATCAGGCAGGACCTGCTGGAGGCAGGTTTGCTGTCCTTTTCCTGGGGCTACTCAGACCCTAAGTTAGGACCAGCAGGCTACACCTTGCCTCTGATCCATCCCCGTCAAGCTGTGTGGGGAAAAAAAAGATGTCTGTCTCTGAGGTCAACTCTCAGGGCCCCATGGATCAGGCAGTCAGCAGGGAGGGCAGGGGCAGGGCAGTTCTGCAGTGGGTGCACCTGCTCACCCCGGGCTGCACTGCTGCTCACCTCTGACCCCTGACACCCAGAATGCCCCACCTGAACATCCATTCTACATCAACTTACGTGGAGCCGGGAGCCAGCAGCCAGCACATCTCAGGAGCTGTGTGGCCAGGGAGCTGCCCCAAGAGCCTGAGCAGCATCCCCAGGAGGTACCTTGTGGGACTTAGGGGATGGGAAAGCGTCCTCTTGGAAAGGGAACACAGAGCCACACAGAATATAGAGCAGGGGATGGGAGAGAGTTGACAAAATTCTGACCCTGAACTCTCAGGAGTTGGGAATGAGAGAGGGGAGTGAGTCAGGCCTCCTGGTTTGTGAGCTTGCAAAGGTCAGGCCTACTGCTTGTGCCTTGTTTCCCTCGTGACACCCCTCACTTCTATGGTGGTCCTCTCCTGTCCCTGCTAAAGTGACCTGCTGCAGTCACTCCCAGGCCGCGTGCAGACTTGGGCCTGCTTCGTGGAGTATTTGCATGGAATTGCTGCCTTGGTCCTGGCCCTTCTTCTTCAGACCTGCTTGTTTTGGAGCTCCAGCACCCCAGCTCCATGACAGCCAACCTTCAATTCTTATGGTGGCTTATCCCCAGCTGTGTGTCCATCGGCCTCCTTGCTGCCCACACCCCTTCCCCTGGCAGCCCTCCTGGTCTCCAGCATCCATTCCAGATGCTGCTGGCTCATAAATGCCTGGTACCTGCGGTCACCCTGTGTCTCAACTTTGCCGGCAGCTAACCCTGGTCACCCTGTTTTCCGAAATGTACCTCTACATCACAGGCCACTCTTGGCTGCTTAAGCTGCACGATGAGCAGGTTGCTTTGCTTGCTGTCCTGCGCACAGTCGATCTCCGTGACAGGGAATGCCTGCTGCTGGGTGTCCTCGCTGACGCTCACCACGAAGAGCACTTCTGACGTCAGCAGCAAGCACCCTTCGTGCTCCTGGCCCGAGCCCCTCACCAGAACCACATCCAGGGCCATGTGGACTTCTGGTCTGCCCAGAGACTGAAGCATTTTCCTGTTTCAAAGGAGAAAAATGAGGCCAAAGCCAGCTTAGAAAAAGATGGTCACTTATCAGGGCTCACTGTTTGTACCAAGGCAAAGGCCCTCACCAATCTGATTATTAATTTCAGTTTGAAATGTAATTGTCACTTTAATTCTGATTCTGGTCAACAGAACCCAGCTCCTCCTGGAGACAAAGATATCCCTTGGCTTTGGTAATTCCTTTTCTTCCCATTAGAAATGTCACCCCTAATTAGAACACTGGCTCCATAGAGAATCTCAGGCCCTCTTGCAGGCCCGGGCACCTCTGCCAGGGCACATCCTCCCCTGAGTGGGACCTGTGTGTGGGGCAGTGGCGTCCTGCTGCCAGCCCAGATCTGTGGATGGCAGCCTTTCCCCGAAAACAGCTGCTCCTCTTGGGCTCCCCTGGAAGTGTGGCCCGTTAGCTTGAGAGCAAGCCAGGCCCTGTTAACATACAGCGCACGTGTACAGTTGAACAAGTGTCTAGATAATTTTACCAGACGTATTTGACGTGGCTATTTGGAGCTTGGTCAGCATGCAGATCACTTGGCTGATAGCGCTGTTTGGGAAGCTGAGAAAGTCCAGCTCCGTGTAAAATACCTGTGGTAAGAGAAGTAAGGGAGTTTTACTAGCTGTTTTCTGGAAAACAGTTTCATGCTACAGTGATGTCATCTGCTTAAAGCCATCCATAAAATGCTACAGATCCAAAATGATGTCATATCTTTGGAATCAAGTATATAGATAATCATTAAACATTGCAATGCTCTTAACCCTGGTGATCTTATATTAGCTGCAAACTGAAATATGAATGAGCTACAGTCCAAGCATAGACTGGCAATTAGAGGACGCATAATGCTCCTGGGAGTAATCATTCTGGAGCAATAGCTCACACATCATTTACAATTTATGTGATACAAAAGTCAAGATTGTTAGTTGACTTCCTTGCTGAATATTACAATACTTCTGTATCTGTGCTGTGGCTGGTGAAATAGAAAACACAACACACACAGAGATGCACACAAAGGCACATGGTTTGCCTAGATACAGTATTTAAGTGACTTAATCCAGCTGTTAAACATGAATCCATATACATTTATGAGTGCTCTTGGGGCCTCTGGTTTATTACATGCTCTCCCTGGTGCCATCACCAAAAGAGGGCACCCAGCAGCAGCCATGCAGTCCTCCAAAGAGACTCTTCAGAACCAAAGATGGTACAGCATGTGTGCTTTCTGAGGGCTTGTAAATGTTTATAAACGAGGCACAGTCATTAGACTAAGAGTTAGTGGTTTGTAAAACCTTCAGTGCAGTAATAAAAGTTTTACAGGAATGATGGAAACCAGCAAGGCCCACGTGAAGCTCTGTTCTGAGGTGCTCTTCCATAAGGGAGAGTTCCTCATCCTTGGGAAACACACAGTGAGGGACAATGGCATTTTCAAGACCAGAGGAATTTATGAAGTATAAGTTGACTTTACCTCACTGCAGTCTATAGCAGAAAGGAATACTATTTTTATTAATGTGTTAGGTATTTGATAAGGGAGCATTTAACTTTGTCCAGTTATAAGTTGCAGCAGTTCTTTTTGTCAGTTTCCCTGTGAGTGAAAATGTCATTCACAGAAGGAGTGAGAGACAGAACTTGAGGGGAAGGAGGTGAGGGGAAGAGCGGAGAGGAACACATGTTCCTGTCTGTGTGGTCTCTTAAAGGAGCCTCTCCGGATGGTTGCCTGAGTGTGGGCACTCATCTCCCGCTCTCTTCCTTTCAGACACGGGTTTTATGCCCTAATCTGGGCTGCCTCTTGTCAGACCTAGTGAGGCGCAGGAGGCGGCAGTCAAATGGACCCTGCAGACTTTATGGCCAGATGCAGACACAGATGCAAAGCTCCTGCCCGTTCATGACCAAAACGATGACACCGAGTTTCGGTAAAAAGGTTAACAATTCCAGGGTCCCTGGCGGTTCAGTGGTTAGGACTCTGCACTTTTCACTGCCAAGGGCCGAGTGTTCAATCCCTGGTCGGGGAACTAAGATTCTGCAAGACGCGAGGTCCGGCCAAAAAAAAGAAAAAGGTAACAATTCCAGTTGCCTAGTTCTGTAAAGTCACTTTAATGTGCTCTGCCAAGAATGCAGAAAATTAGCACAGGAGGAGGCGCTTCCTCTCCCATGCACCCACTGCTCCTGCGCGCACGTGTGTGCGTGGAGAGGCCTGGCACCAGCCTAAAGCGGTAGTTCCATGAGCCCAAGTTTTCCGCACCTGTCTGCTCAGGGAAGGGTTTTCAGTGGCAGAGCATGCACCTTTGCTGACACTGGCCAGGAGACTGGGCCTGGCTGCAAGAGCAGCACAGTTGCTGGCGAGAAAGCCATGCCTGACGCCAAGCTGCATGGGCAAGTGTGCACGCACCCACCGACACACGCATGCTCCTCTCTCTCTCATTCTCCAAATACAGACGCATTGTCTTTTAAAGATATCTTCCTGCTTTATAACTTATTTTTTTATTTCAAATTGCTCACCAGAAAAAGTAAGTCTACTTTCTGCTTCAGTATATGGATTTATTGCCCTCAACCTCTAACTGGTTACTTTTCATTAAAGTCGATAAAATAAAATCATTAAATGACTGTAAAAAGATTCTGTGACCTGTATAAACTGAAATTATTAATTTCCTTTATAATTTTATTATCGTAATTTATTAGTCATAGTCCAATTCAACTCTTTGTGTAAATAAAGAAGTAAGAAAAAGGACTATTTATTTATAGATATATCTGTCTTTCACTCCTCTGTCATGTGAGGGGCTAGATTATCTTAGGGAAACCTTGGTATAATAATGCAAATTTATCGGTGATGTCTGAGTTGGCCGGTTCTCCAGGACTCACCATAGCCAGTCTGTGACACGAGCTCAGCAGCCCCTCCAATGGGCTTCGTGAACACCCCCATGATTCCTTTCCCCACACCGGAGATAACACCCTTGGCCTTGTGTCCTGCTGAACCGTGAGCCTCCGATGTTTTCTGGAAGTTCTGCATTGGCTGATCAACTATACCAGCAATAGCACCTGAAAAACAACAAAAGCCCCAGGTAAGGACTGATGCATAAAATCCTGAGAAAGTGAAAACCTTTGATCTGGAACACAGTTTTGTTTGGATTGAAAATGAAACCCCACCCTCATTATAAAGCTCTTTACTATGCATTTGTTTACCATTTATCTAAGTACATTGAGGACATGTTAGACATTTATTATGTTCATCAAAACACAATGTTCAGACTGGGTTTGGCCCAACATAGTTAGGATCTGTGAAGTTCAGTTTCGAATTTAATAAACACGCCAGACTATTCCCAAGTGACACCCACACATCTTTCTCCAGAAATCAGGCAACAGAGTTTAGGGACAGGAGCTAACAATTCCTTAGGAGGAGAGTGAGCCTAATACATTTTCACTGAATCAAGAGGATGAAAAAACTGAAAAGGGCCAGCCCCTTTCCTTGTTCTTTTAGTAAGAATAAGGGCAGTTATTTAATAGTAATGTAATGTTAATATGTTAATAATTCTATAATGAGTAACTGTTGATACAGTTATTATTGCTATTATAGCAAATCTGTTTTGAGTACTTACTATGTGCTAAGAGCTTACTTGTAGGAGATCATTAATTGTCACAATCCTAGGGAATCAGGCATGGCTTTTATCCTCAGTTCCTAGACAAGGCCACTGAGGCACAGGGAGGTTAAGGAGTTTTTCCCAAGGTCACACAGCTGCCCCGTGCTTGAGCCAGGATTGGAGTCCAGGGAGTCAGAGTCACAGCCTCACTCTTAACCACCAAGCTATTCACTGATCCTGTTTATAAAACAAGCTCTTTCCTTTGCCAGTCTTGGAAAAATTTCCTTTTCTCTCACTTCAGCTGAGGTTTGGCCACTTAACCGTTCACTTGAGAACAGCTACAAACCCTGTGCTCACGGCTCTTTGCTCTTAACGGCTTTCCCACGGGGCAGCCGGGCCATGCTCGGAGCTGGAGGGCGAATCCCTCAGCCTCTGTGGGTCCCCCCTTGCTCCTCTTACCTTGAGGGACCAGGGATGAGTTTGACTAAAAGCCCCAACAGTCCAAATTTTTTGCCGTGTCAGAGCGAAGGATTCCCTAACCCAGTAAGAGGAAGAAATTTCATTACAATTCTTGACAGAATTCTGTTTTCAGCTCAAACCTGCTAGGATTAATGAAAATGCACAGTCCCCTGGTAGAAATTTTAGTACATGTCAAATCCCATTATTCCAAATGCCACTAATTCAAAGTCTCCTGGGTAAAGGGAGATTTCCAGTTCTCAGTTAATGACCTGCTAATTTCCAGTAATATTCCATTGAACAAAATCCAGTAAAATGAAAGACCAGTTCCTTCGGGTCAGTTGTAAAGGCAATGTTCTTCATGGATGCCACTCCTCTAAATTTTGACAGAGCCATTTAAGTTTATGTACTGACAGATTAAGAATGACCTGAGGCGACAGGTCTGTTTCCCAGCCTAGACCACCGCTTCCCAAACCTCTTAAAGAAATGGTGAGGGCAGTGGAAGAAGCTGCTCACAGCTGGCCTGGGCCACCTTGGCTATCAGGGGCCAAGGGATGGCAGTCTCAGCACCCCCTCAAGACACCCAGTCTTGGTGCTTGGGCTGGGAGCTTGCCTCGTGTTTTCAGTCTGAGGAATCTGATGTTCTGCTCTCCGTCTATGAGGTCAGAAGTCAGGGCAGCTGGGAAATATTAATGGAACCGGCTGCACTGGGAGAGGCAAGAACCCTGGGGTCTTCTCTTCAAATCATTTCATAGCAGACAGTTCAAAGTGAATAGCATCAAATCAAAGAACACAGACTTTGCGATTTCACTTTCTGATTTCTGTGAAAGATCTCCATGCTTTAAGAGTAGAAAGGTGGGGTAAATAATTACAAATTCACCAATAAATTAAGTTATTGCCTGTATTTCTGGTAGAAATGTCTTCTCTGAAGGGCAGATTGCCATTAACACTATTAAAATAGAGTTGGGGGGCAGGTGAAAATCTCCCATTTCCCTTTAATGTGTCAGGCCTGACCAGCACAAGGGGCATAGAGCCATGATTATCCACACAAGGCTCTGACTTGGGTCTGCCTAAGTGCAAACCCGTATCACAGTGAAACTCCCCTTTGATCTTCCACTTTCTCCAGCCACCGGCCGCGGTGAAGGCTCTGATAGATAAACTTTGATAGATAAATTCTTCAGGCAGCCCCCAAAGTGGAAAGCCTGGACCCCGTGACAAGGCGTTAGATGCTAAGAGGTAGAGAAGGAGCTGCGGGAGCGCGTGCCCTGGGCCAGTACCAGGCCCCGGGCAGGAGGCTGGCCTGTCACACACACCGACACCTCCCTGGGCCCCAGGTGCGTGAGAAACCGGCAGCCCGGCCCGCGTCTGCAGCTGAGCCTGAGAGGCTGCTCTCCCAGGGCTTCAGAGGGTCTCTCAGGCAGTGTAATCCCGCTAAATCCCACAACTGGTAAATTATTTACTGCCGTACACTCCAACTCTGCTCTGAGGCTTTAGTTAGCGGCGACTGATCCCCAAACTTGTCCGCTGGCATCAGGCCCACGGGGAGGGCTGCCACATGGAGCCGGCTGTGATGTGATGAAGTGAGGCAGGGAGGGAAGGGGTGCTTCCCCAGACTCCCCTCGTGTGCTGGGCAGGGCAGAAGCCGGATGTGCTTCCTTTCCTCTTTTTTGTTGGTCACGCTGCGTGGCATGCGGGATCTTAGTTCTCTGACCAGGGATTGAACCCGTGCCCCCTGCAGGGGAAGCATGGAGTCCTAACCACTGGACTGCCAGGGAAGTCCCAGATGTGCTTCCTTTCCTACCCTTTGCTGGAGGAGGAGGGCTTGCTCTGTGAAGCAAGGGGACTAAAATACCCTCCCTCACCTCTTCTGTGACTTGCTCCCCAGCATTAGGCAAAACTCACCAGGTCACTATCTATGAATGTTCTGCCTGTGTGGCTATTTTGGTGCTGCCTAATCACATGTTGTAATTTTATTCTGAACATTTAAAAAAAAAATCACAATAGCGGAGGCACAGGCCTGGGCTGGGACACCGCTCCACAGCTCATGTTCCAGGGACAAACAAACCCCACAGAGTGTATTAGGCACCCCGGCTTGAGGCTTGCTTGTTTTGACCACGACAGATGAGCAAACTGAGAAGGAAGCACGTCTGTTATTCCCAAATTCCCTTCTAACTGCCAAGCAGGGTGCTGATGGCTGAGGGCAGCATCAGACGGGCTGTGTGTAAGCGCCTTCTCGGTGCCCAGCTCTTCACTCACTCGCTCGGGAAACCGTCCCGACTCACCTGGTGGAGGCCTACGTGGTCGGGATTCCGAATGGCGTCCCGAGAGCGGCCGTCAAGACAGGTGTGGCTGCTGGGAAATCCAGCAGCGCTTCATAAGTGAGGCACGGGCTAGAGAAGCAAGTTCTGACATCCTGCCTTAGGTATTCCCCAGGGAGAAGTCCCATCTGGGAGGGGACGTGCCATGTAGCTGCGACACGGAGCTCACATCCTCTCTCAGCAGGCTCCAGGGGGTAGTAGAAAGTGGGGGCATCTGGGGAATGGGCAAGCCTGATGCCAACTCTGCAGGCTAAACAGTTTTTCCAAAAGATACTGCTTTCTGAAAACGGTTGTGGATTTCCTGCAGGAGCCTCGGCGGCATCTCTCTGCAGCCCAACATTTCCTCGCTGTCCCGGGGCAATGGGGCTGGGCAGGACAGCTGAAGACGTCCTGTCCTTTGATTTTTTAAGTGCCTCATAACGCTCCACTGTGTCCCCATGAGGGCCGAGCCGAGTCAGGAAGGCCCATCAAACCCATAAACATTTGGGGGAAATGTATTTTTCCTACCCTGGAACTTTCAATTGTTCAGTCTCCCCACATCCTGATTGTTTCCAGGCTTGGAGCCCTCCAGGGTGGGTGACGTGGGAAGACCCAGGTTCTTGTCCTGCCTGGAGGTTTGACCTGGGCAAGTCACTTAGCCTCATTCATGCCTAGGTTTGAAGATCAAATAAGATGACCAATGTGAAAGTACTTTGACAACCCAGAAGTGTTATTTAAATATATTTTTTACCGACCAGGTCATTTATGTTTATGTCTTACAAAGGAAGAAACTGAGGAAGTAGCATTTTGATTTCACTAAGCATGGCTTTCAAACTATTACATGATAATAGCTCTAACTTCAATCGGGCATTTACTGGCATTTGGCAGTTTTATACACCATTTCTGGGGATGGATTAAACGGCGACAAATCTATACTTTCCCAGGTGAGGGGACTTGGTTGGTCCCATTCTCCCCTTTCTTCCTGCCACACATCAAGGACCAGACGTTTTGAGACGACCCAGTGATTATGTGGGATACAGAGAGTTCTTGAACTCTTCTAGGAAAGGAAGCTAGTTGGCCCAACCTTAGTCTGAGAAGCACAGAAACGGACACACTGCTCCACATGTGCTGCTCTGAGTGGAGCTCCTAGGGGCCCACAGACTCCACGAGCCTACTGTAGTTTCCACAGACAGGCCAAGTGGTTCCCTCGCATGGACGAGTGTGTGTAAAACATGATGGCTATAGCAAAGTTCAAAGGTTTATGATTTTCTACCCTGGTTAATAACAGGAGCCGTGCTTGAAAGGGTGACACAAAGGCAGAATCATGGCTCCCCATGTAACTGATTTCTAGCATCAGGCACAGTTTTATACAGTGGAAAATGGGTAGAGGATGTGGGCTTCTCTGGGTCAGGAGAGAACGGGTTAGTCAGGATGGGAACAGCCACGTGCCAGCCGTTTCAGGTCTCCTCTGCTGAGTGCTTCCATCCAAGAAGAGCTTGGACAGAGAGAAGGAAGCTCTCCTGCCCAGAGCAGAGGGCACGTAAAGCCACGATTCTTAGCAGAAAGAGGTCCCTCAGTTCCCAAATGATGGCTTGAGGCCTCCAAGATAACCTCATTGACACTTCCTGTGGTTACAGCAACTGAACCCACTGGACTAAAACTAAAGCAGAAATGCTCCTGCCACTGCTCAGATGTCTCTCTTTGCTGGGACACTCTCTGCAACCAGGCAACTCTTATAGCTCCTTTGCTACCATAATATAATGAAGGTGCTGTTTACCAAACATGGACCCTATGCCTGGCACACAACCGAGCAGCATTACTTCCAATAACGGCAGAGTAATTTTCAGCCCCTTCTAATTTACAAAAGAGAAGCTCTGAGGTCACAGAGAAAGGACCTGGACACCCAAGCATGGGGTCCGCTGGCTCCCGAGGACCTTGGCCACCCCGCACCACCCCACCCTTCCCCAGAGCTGCTCCACCCCGGGTCCCCACTCCCACACATTATCACAGGACCATGTCCCACACCACTGCAGGTTAGGACTTAAACACTTTCTAGTAACTTAACCTGAAGTTGTAACATCTTACGACTTCCTCTCGGGGCCTCAGCTGGCCGTGCTGCGAGCGGTGGCGGTGGTGGGGGGTTATGTACAAAACTGCAGCCTGGAGAGAGGACAAATCCTTTCAAGCTCATCTTTTCTGACCTTTGCTCTCCCTGCTTTGGGCCACTTTGATCTCTGCAAGATGCACACTCCTTCAGATGCTCGGCAGGCAGGCTGCCAAGCAATACAGTTTTAAATTCCTTTGCAAACAAATAAACAAAAGATACCCTTGAAAATCCTGCTCTGTAAAATTTCAGCTCTGAAGCTTCCTTTTCATAGATTTTCCAAAGCAACTTATTTTTCAAACATTTGTAATATTTGGAAATACCCCTAGCAATCTTCATCTCTAGCTATACCATCTGGCTGCTTGACAAACGGCAATTACTCGGAGTCAGGCAGATCTGGCATTCTTAAAAAAAGGGAAAAGTGGGCTCCTCACTGAAGTTTACATGACATTTGCACATTGCTCAAGTGCTTCCCAAACAAAAGCAGGCGTTTGCAGTATCTGTGGCAGAGAGGCAGCAAGCGCTTCAGGAGGTTTGCCCGTTGCTCCCTTCAGCAAGCATGCAGCTGTGGGCTGCCGTCCTTGTGTTGACACCCCGCGCGCGGGGCCCTACGGAGTGAATGATGTCTTACGGAAGCCGCGAGGACGCAGGGAGGCATCTCCCACCAGAGGCGAGGGAAGGCGGGAACGCGACCGGCGGGGAGCGGGGAGCGGCCAGGTCCCAGTATGGCCCTGCGCAGCCGCACAAGGGCTCTGGAGAGGGTGCCGGTTCCAGAACCCCGCTGGCCAGGGTAGGAACCAGAATGCGTGCCTTGGCCTCTCTGAGCCTCAGCATCTCTGCAGAAAGATGGACTGTCCACAACCAGCCCGTGGAAAGTACTGGGCCCCGGGCCCTGGCGGCCCCTTACCGAGCAGGCTGATGCCCAGCCGGGACAGGCCCTGCCGGAGCCCCTCGCCTAGGCTCTCCGGGAGCTGCCGCCGCCACTCCTCCTGCCGGTTGTAATGCTCCTCATCCAGCGAGAGCCGGTCCATGTTCCGGGCCAGGCTCGTGGCCAGGTTGGTGATGGAGGTGAGGGTACCTGAGGGCACAAGAGCACGTGGGTTGGTCTCCTGGTCACATAGATGGTGGCCCCAAGGGGAGTGGTCCCTGGAGCACTGTGGGGGAGGGGAGAGGGAGGTGGAAGCACATCCGCCTTCTGGACTCGCCCATGGAGGGTGACGGTGGCTTCCCCTCGGTCAGTTTGAAGAAGCAGCCTTAAGACAATGAGGTGAAGATGAGCACTTGCTGACAAGGGTGATGGCACTCCTCACAGGGGGTAGAATTAGAATCTCCGTTACCAGAAAAATGCCCACGGCCTCATAGGAAGCTATCATGCACTTTCATTTGACTGTTAGGGCTTGGCTAAAATAGTTAGTTTTGAAGTCCTCACTGAGGCCCAGTTTTGAAAGTTGCAATTTGCCTGCTCTGATTTGAAAGGGTAAGGTTATGTTGCTGAATTTTAAACAGATCGCAAAGGAATGTTTCTACTTTAGCAATAAAATTTATTTCACCCTATTACTTTAGTCATAGAAGAGGAAGACACTAAACTTTTATCATTTGACAGTCAGGAAATAATTATTATGCCACAGAGAATATGTGTGATTTTGATATTCAGGGTGTTAGCTGAAAAAAAGTGAGGACATCAAAGGGAGTAAAGCATGTGAAAGCCACGATTCCGTCTGGTTTTCCCAAGAAAGGCTATTTCTGCATCTTGCTCAAGACAGTCATAATCCCCTCTAGCAAGTCTGCATAGACCCCAGTGAGCAAAACTGAAAGACATCAACGGACATATCCTGAAGCTAATGAACTAGTTCATCTGTTATTGGATGTCTAGTTTTCAGAAGAAATGGAAGATGTTGTTTTTGCAGCTGCGTCTTAACCAGTCATCTGAAAAGAAAAAATCCACGTACACACACACAGACAAACCAAACAGATTTTCCTAAGAGAAGGAGAGAACAAGTGTAAAAAACATTCAGTGAGTCACTATGCTAAAAATTACTGCCGGAGTGCAATCTAGCAAGTGTTGGTTGTCTTATTTTAAAATAAAAGCAACAGAACCACAAAGATTCAAGTGTCAAGAGTGAGAAATCCACCAGTGACTCATCTGTGAGTTCCTGCAGCTCGGCTCACAGGCCTCCCGGATGACCGGGGCCCCGGGGGAGTGGTCCCATGACTGTCCATGGAATTTGGTTTATTGCTCTTGTTGTTCTCTTGCCAGTCCCCCTCTATGGATCATGGGTTCTCATATTTCGAGCTCAAGTCTTGTTTGAGGCCTTCTAGAGACTTCTGTAACCTGCCCACTCATAACAGAGTTGCAGTACTGTTGACAGTAAAAAGCCTTTTATGGGAGAGGAGGCCTTTGCCCTGTTTCCCCTGCCTCCTGCTGAGAAGAAACGGGGACTCAGATGGCCCTTGTTAGTTCCCGAGTCACTGCCAACCTGACCAAAATATGGGCAAACAAACACACGGATGAAAGGAAAGCACGCTCTCCTTCTTGTGGGCGGCATTTTGGCTTCTGCGCCTGATGACCCGTCTGGGCCACAAGGTGGCACTGTTTACGTGGCGTGCTAGGGAAAAGCTGGCTCTTTCACCTCCCAATCGGCTTCCACGTCAAAATGTATCCATAGCCTTACAAAAGTTATGACAACTGTATCTACATTTAAAAAAATATGATGAGGCAACACAGTGTAGGATTTCTGATGTTTAGCAGAAGTCCTGAACACCTTTAATATTTCTGTATTTATCACATGGAATAACAGTTGAGCCAATCCTTGTTTTCCCATTGGGAGGTTTCAAATTCTGAAGTTTCTGAAACATTTTCACACACTACAGGCAAGCAGTGATCTGTTTAAAACATAAGACATTATATATGAGCTTTGTTACAGATCCAACACTTCACTGCCAGCTAACAAGCCAAACAAAGTTAGAGGCAAACTTAATTCACTGAAAACTTTTAACACGTTCTTTAAAAATAAAAAATAAGAGAGGGAAGGAATGAAAATACGGCCTCATTACAAGGAACCCGAATAGCTACCTTTGGAAATGTGCTTCACAAATGATGTCGTCCCTCTGGAAACTCCGCTCACAAAGGCTCCTGGGCCTCGGGTCAGCCCCTCGTACGGAAGCCTGAAGAAGTCGGCGATGCCATTCCCGATGCTTCGCACCAAACTTGCCGGGCTGCCAAGGATTTCCAGGGATCCAACCACCCAGCCTGTGAGGGACCAAAGGGAAGGGGTTACTGAAATCTTAAACACAGCATTTTCAACATATGGGACAAGTGACCCATTTTCCCTGCAATTCATTTTTCACACTAGAATGGAGAATGTAATAAGCTCCTTTGGAGCAAAATATGGGAAATAACTCATTCACTGTGAATTCATAAATGGCAAACTTTCATACTTTATAAATCAAAGTGATCCTTTTGGCGGCCTCACAAATAGCTTTAATATGACTTCCCTGCCCGAGCCTCCCGTATTCCTGCTAAAAGGGACCCGTGTGCAGGGGACGATGCTCCCGCCCCAGAGGAAAGGCAGTCCCTGGGGCTGCAGGTGTTCGCAGGCTGGGAAGTTATCCTTAAAACCTCCTTGGGCAGCGGAGGCACCAGGATGAGGAGGAGATGCCTGGTCAGGGGAGGAGGCCAGATGCTAAATGGGGTGTTGCAAAGGGGATGCACAGTTCTGACGGGGATGGAGGAAGTTATTTTTAATCTTTCCCAATCCTACCAAGCTGAGCGCTTCCCTTTGGAGTGGAGCTGGAGCCAGAGAAATGTTTCCCCTTCAAGCCCAGCTTCAGTTGTGTAAACTCTGGTGACAGGGACATGCTGATTAGGTTAGCGAGAGGGGCGTGTTCCCTGCGAATGTCCCAGGAGGGGAGCTTTGGATCTGGTTTCCTACTTGAGCTGGGGCTTGCCAGGAGCCGCCCGCTCAGCGGCGGCCTGACTGCCGAGCGCTCGGCCCCGTGGGAACGGGCTGTGGCGTGGAGGCTGGAGCAGCTCCCCTTCGCCTTCCTCCCCGGGTGGGGGGCTCGGGGCTCTCGCCCGGAGGACGGGAGGTGCAGGCAAGGGCCGGGGGCTCCGGAGAGGAGGACGCCCAACAGACAGCTTCCCCCGGGGACACCGTGGCCTCTCCAGCCCAGGGCTGCGAGCGCTTTAACGGGGAGGCCGCGGGGACAGGACCCGTGTGGGAGCCGATCCTGCCCCCCCGCCAGCAGGGTTTTGGAGGCCAGGCCTGTGACAGAGACCCCCAGTCAAGTCATCAGTCCCAGGGAAGGTGTGGGTGCAAGAGCCAAGCCAGAGCCCTGAAGGGTTCCCAGGCCCAGCCCTCGTAGAGAGGGACGTTCTTAAATCTTGAGCCCACCTCTCTTCTCTGGAACATTAGAAGACAACACTCGGGTTTAGGTTAAAAGAGGGAGTAACTTCCAGAAGATGAAGATCATAAATGGAAGCGCCTATGGGCGCCAGGCATTCAACTCCCTATGTTCTCACAGCAACTCCTCAAGTCCTAGTACCTGCCTCCGTGTAAATTCAGATTAGCCAAGGACTGAGCCTCTCCCTGGGTTCAGGGACTGTACCAGGTGCAGGGGACAGAGCCTGCTCCGATGCGGTGTCGCCCCGTCGCCACCATCTCAAAGGCAGGACAAGGAGGAAACTGCAGCTCAGAGGTTGAGTCAGTTCTCACAGTCTCCCCGCCGTCTAGACACGTGGGAGGGTTTCAAGCCAGGATTACCTGGCTCCAGAGCCCACCCTCCCTCTTCCTGGGAGCCCAGGCTGCGCTGAGTAGGCAGGGTACCGTGGAAGGCTGTGGAATAGTCTTCCTCAGAGGGCCTTCTCTGGAGGTGAAGAAACAACAAATTTCCTTTAGCTTGGCATAGTTGTAAGGTTCGCCTGGAGGCAGAAGATTGGACTAGAAACATCTTAATTCCCCTTCTCTCCTAAAGTTCCATGGAGAGATAAAGAAAGCTGCGTAGCCACTGCCAAGCAAAGACTACTCACTCTACAATGGGCCCACTCAGGCCAGGGCAGCGGGGCACAGGGTGTGTGGAAAGCACCCAGCCACACCTTCTAGCCCTCACCCCGGCTACGGGACGGTGAGGGAGACTCTCCTGGCTTAGGTTCACTGCTGATGGGAAGGCTATGTGTGGACCAGAGCTACTTCTCAGTGGCATCTGAGATGGCCAGAAAAGGACCAAAGCATCTGAGGGCATTCCTTCTTTAATTATTTCCCTCCGAAAGCACATGTATCTTTTTCTTACTTGTTTCGAGACTTTTGTTGAAAACAAGTGCCTGTCTGGCTTCCCACTGAACTGAGCCTTGGAGGTAGAGGGGGACCCCAGGAAATGACAGAGCCCACATTCTTTTCTTCAAATAGGGTCAGTTGTTACTCATTTCTAATTACTGTTAAAACCTCTACAAGTCCTTCCCTAGAAATGAGGTCAGGGTATTTCAGTCATCCCAATGAGGAACCTTTTTATCAAGTCCAATGGGTGAATACTGACCCATGTGAGATGCAGAGGCAACTTGTCCACTCCCAGGCCAGACCTTTCCTTTCCTCTACTAGAATGCCAGTACATTCTCTTTAAGATGCTTCTACCCAGGGGTAACCTCCTACCATCTTCCCATTTCCAACTCTTTCAAAAATCACTGCTTTCCTCCAGATAATCTTCAGATTCTCTGTAGGCCTTTTGTGACAGAATTCCCAGCAGGCCTAAACACTTGGCCCTCTATTTCAGAATTTCTTGTCTCAGCATATAATGAGATGGAGACAACAGCTTAGAGAACTTGTAGGTGGATTTTACAAAAAATCCAAACCGAATGTTCTTGTGAAAGCTCATGACAAACAAAGAGAGATCATTGTTAGCACATAGGCTGCAGGGACGTGGTTCCTTGGTGGTCACAGTTGGAGTCTCTCTGCCAGCTCATTACTCTGATGGGTGCTCCCCGCACCTCAGCCTACTGTGATGACCAGACGGACGGGAAGCTTATTCCTTCCCAGGCTCCAGAGCAGAGCTCAGTAACCTACAGGCATGCTTCTCAGGTTAAAAACAAAAACTGCCTGAAAGAGTAGGTTTTTAATATACCCGTCTATTAAATTTGAAATCGTAGCTGCTCATATTTAAATAATATCTTCGCAAGAGGGAAATATTTTCTTCATTGTTGTACAAGCTATCAAAACAACAGTTCCCGGGCAGGGACCTTCCCTGATCTTGCCCTTTTCAGTTGAGAGTTCTGGGTAGCGCTCTAACTCTATGAATTCTGTTATGGAGAAAATGTAATCTTACCAGTAGGGCAACTACGTGGGTCAGTCACTGCTACAACGTTACCTTATATGGGAACGCACCCACCAAGTACAACATTACCAAGGTCTCTCCTTTGATACTTTCAGAAAGGAAGACCTCCATGCTCTTTACCAGAAGGGGCTGCAAGACCCAATCTGGTTGTTTGGTGTCGGTTGCTTGAATGCATGGGAACGCGAGGAGCCAGATTATCAGACTGAAACCACTTTAGAGTGAACTTAGGTCAAGAAGGCGTGTTCTGAAGCCAATTACCATAGGGTATCAGGAGACAGCTTGGTCTCTAAAGCAAGCTTCAGTGCACAGTGCTCCCCATACAACATTTTGTACACATATTCAAAGCACCCCCTGCGGACTCCCTCCGCCCCGGGCTCAGGTCTGTGGAGAGGCTGAGATGCCTACAGCTGTCTCTTTGCCATCTGTCTAGACAGGCAGGGATGTGCTGGGTAGATAGAAGGCTCTTCATGCCTCTGGTGAGCACACAGATCCTCTGAATTCTCACCTGGAGCTATTCATGGACTGTAATGAAGAAAGCTAACAGCCCAGAACTGGATTTCTTTTAGGCCCAGGACCTGAGGGCCTGGGCTGGTTTTTCTGGCCGCACTAGTGCCCTAACATAGAGCCTTGTGCCTACAAGGAGCTGAAAAAGCGTTTGCTAAATGGGATTAAAATTCTGTTATATAACAGCAAATATAACAGCTACTACTGCTTGAGTGTTCATTAAGTGCCAACCAAAATTCAGGGTACTTTACATACTTTCACTTTTTCCTGTCAAAAATCTTAAAACCCATTTTATGGATGAGGAAACTGAGACAAGGGAGGCTCAATAACTTGCCCAAGGCCTCACAGCCAGCAGTGGCAGAGTCTGGATTCAAATCCATTACTATCTAACTGCAAAGGCTGTGCTCTTCACCTCCCACCAAGCTGCTTCCCTATGTCTTGAAGTCAGTAAGTCCACCCCAAAGCCTTTCCTTTCTGCTCACGCTCCAGCTCATCGTGGCCCCTGGGCTGTGTCCTCACCTGCTCTGAAGAGAGCCCCCGCAGCGTAGTGCATGGCCAGGGCGTGGACAAGCTGCCTGGCCGTGGTGAAGATGGGGCCTCTTTCAAACACTGAGAAGGAGAGCGGGGTGTGGTCGGAGGCTATGTACAGCTTGAGGGAAGCGTGGATGCTGACGAGGAGATTCACCGGCTGTATCACCAGCTTCCGTAACTTCACAGGATGCACCAAGGCCCTGGCGTGCTGCCTGACCTGCACGGGCAACACCTGTTTCCCACCTGCGAAGACCGTGGGGTGACCGGCCGGGTTGCTGCTAGGAAGGTAGGTCTCAAACAAAGTTTTGATGTAGTAGACAAATGTATCTTCCACATATAAGCGGGCAGGTTTCAATTCAAAACTGAACTCATTAATATCAGATAAGAAGCTCTTGCCCTCAGTTAAGGTGAGGCAAAGTTTGATAAAACAGTTTTTCTTGTATTCTTCCAAATCTTTGCTAGACGTAAGGAGACTCTGCATCTTGGAACACTGAATAGATTCTGTTTTCTCCCCCTGGCAGACCAAGACAGCGAAGTGGAAATTGGACTTGTTATATAGCTGGTTGTCCAACTGCAGGTCCCTACAGCAGACCTCCACACAGTAAAGGTGAAAGAGGGCGGTGGCCGTCTCTTCCCCAGGGGCGTGCCCAGCCACCGGGGCTATTTGGAGAAAAACGTTGTCCAGTGTGAGTCTCAGGAGCTCAGATGACACTCTGTGGCGGGTGAGGTCATCGAGCACCGCCAGGCTCAACTGAGTGATTGACATTTTAAATGTCATAAGCTTCTCCAGAGTTCTACAGGAGAAAGGGAAAAGAACATGAGCCTCCCCTGCTTTTCTTTTCCTCCCTCCCTTTCTTCCTTAATGTCTTAGTTTTTAATGATAGTGCCCTATTAAACACCTCCTGATGTCCCATCAGATTCTCACAAGAAACAAATAAGAACTCAACTTTCAGTACATCGTGTCTGGACAGAGCCGGTCATACTCCAACAGTATTGGGAAATGTTCCCAAAGGGACTATTACAAGTTCTTGTCGTGTTGCTGTATGTATCATGTTTCCCTTATCAACACCAGATTTTTTATTCTCAAATCCCTCTAGTTCTTTGTGCACTAATTCTCTGTCATGATCATCACAAAGCAGAAAGTCATAATAAAATAACCAAGATGCCTTACACTGGAAAAGTACAGCAAGCAGGAGAAAACTCACCGTGAACCCACACCACGACAGCCCAGCTACCAGCGTCTCAGGCCGTGTGCTCTGGTCCCCTCGCCACGTTTAGAGCTGAGCTGCCCATGCTCCCGTCTAGGCGGACCCCTCTAACGTGCACTAAACCACTGGGCTCTCACTCCCGTCAAGGTCATCTCTCCAGAAATTCACCCCTTTCCTATATCGTTTTTTCTTCACTACTAGCAGCTTATAAACATGCTCTTATTTCTCTTGTCTTAAAAAATCCCTCTTGTAACTCTATCTCCCCCTCTAGCTATTACTCATTTTCCTGATCCTCTTTACATAAAAACTCCAAAGCATATAAACACCTTGTCTGCTATTCCTCACTTTCCATTTTCTCTTAACCGTGCTCCAGGCAGGCCTTTGTCCCCACTAGTCTACCAAAGCAAGTCTCGTCAAGGCCCCCAAGGGACTTCCAGGTGGCTAAATCAAATGATGGGCATTGAGTTTGTGACTCATTCACCCTACAATGGCATTTGACGGGGTCAATAACTTCCTCCTTCTGGAAAAACTTTCTTTGCATGTCTGCTCTCAGCTCTTGTACGTCTGGTCACTCATCACCTATGGGATATCGTCCTCTTAAAGTTAAGGTGCCCAAGGTTGAGCCCTTGGTCCTCTTCTCTTCCCATCTCCACTCCCTCCCCTTGGATATCTTCATCCAGGCCTATGATTTGATGTGCATCTATATGCTGATGACTTCCAAAGTCACATATTCAGCCTAGAACTCCCTGTGAACTCTGACCTTGTATTTCTAACTGCCCATCCACAAAGTAGTGACTTACAGGTCTCAAAAGACATCTCGAGCGGTCACGTCTGTAGTCAAACTCTTGATCTCACCCCCAGTCCTACATGCAGTCGTTCTCATCTTAGTTCATGACAACCACATCCTACCAGCAGCTCAGACCAAAAATTTTGGTGTCCTCCTTGATGCCTCTATTTTCAACCCTTATCCAATGCCTCAGGGAAATCCCATTGGCTTTTCCTTAAAATACATCCCAAATCTGACCATTTCGTACCACTTCCCCTGACAGCGTAGCCTAAGCCATCACAACCTCTAGTGTGAATAACTGTGAATAGTCTCCTGACCAGTCTCCCTGCTTCCTCCTGTGCTTCTCTATAGTCTACTGCAAAAGCACAGGGAACTATATTCAATATTCTGTGACAAACCATAATGTAAAAGACTATGAAAAAGAATATAGATGTGTATAACTGAGTCACTTTGCTGTACAGAAGAAATTAACATTGTAACACTGTAACACTGTAAATCAACTATATTTCAGTGAACTTAAAAAAATAAAGCTGCCAATGGTCTTCTAAAAATTTAGGTCACATCATGTAACTTCTCTGCTCAAAACGCTCCAAGGACTTCCTGGTTTCACTCAGAATTAAAACGAAGCCCTACACGACGTGTCCCCTCCCTTCTAGCCCTTCCCAGGCACTAGTGCCTGCCTGTTCACCCTCTACACTTGGCCTGCACTGGCCTGTTCCCTGCTCCTCCAATACCCCAGGCACACTGCTTCCGACCTTTGAACTGGCTGTGCGCTTTGTCCGGAAAGCTCACCCCAGATGACCACATTACTACCCCCCTCGCTGCTTTCAAGTGGCTCAAATGTTAACTTCTCGGTGAGGCTTACCTACACCAAGTTTTCCAAACTACACTCGCTCTGTCCCTGTGCCCAGGTACTACTAGTCCGTCCCAGGCTCTGTTTTTATCCCTGCAGAATGCCATCTTTCTACTGAACCATAACATTTCCTTTTTTATTCTGTTTATTCTCTGTCCTCCCTTTCCCCACCTATGAGAATGTGATCTCCTCGGGAGCAGGGATTTTGGGCTTTTAGGTCACTGGTGTATCCTCATCCCTACAATAGCACCGGCATCCAGTAAGCACTTGAAAAATATTTGCTGAACAAATGAATTAAGGAAATACAAGCAAATACTTGCTCCTTTCCTATTTCTACCACTGAGTGTATGGATTGTTGCTACTGTCATCAACAATGCCCTACTAAATGCCCTAGATAAAACGTTCCTGAAATTGTCGTGTGGGCTTGAAATTTTGGGTTATGCAAGTCAAAATTTAGTCTCCAGTTCTGTTACACTATTAATTTTTTTTTTACAATCACTTCTGGGCAAAGGAAACAGTCTACCCAACCTGTCTGAAATATTATAAATTCAAATTAATGATAATTTGGCAAGGTCCAAATTAATGAGTTCTTAACCATATATGAAAAGCAAGGAAATTTTAAAAAGGAGCTTAAACAAATGTATAAAAGTTGATATTACTATTTCATATTTTAAATAAAAATTTAAAAAATTAAAAATTTTCTGATTATAAAGTACACTCTTCTTGTAGAAAATTAAAATACAGAAAGTTTTAAAATAATCACTTATAACCACACATCTATTAACAATTTTGATTCTTTTCTTTTCAGTGTTATTTCTAGGAATGTTTTCCTTGCGTATGTGTGAGAATGTGTGTGCATATATGTACTTGTATGTGCACATAACTAGGATATTTATATGTTCAATTTTATATTCTGTTTGCTTTATTTAAGAGTCATCATATGTATTTTTCTCTTCCACTAAAATCCTATAAGTCTCTTTTCTGTGGATATACCATTTATGGTACATTTATGTATCATCTATTCCTCTGCTGACGGGGTTTGTACGCTGAATATTTTGCCATTATAATTAGCAATGTGATAAAATCTCTCTGCATACCTTTTCCTACTTCTCTAATTATTGCTTATCTCAAGCTCTTAAAACTGTTAAAAGTGGAATTTCCAAGCCACAGGGATTTTAAAGCTCTTGATACATATTGCTAAAGTGCTTTCCAGAAAATAGTAACAATTTACACATTTACTAGGACTGTATAGGATGGAACATCATTGTTAATTCAGTAAGTAATATCTTATTTAAATTTGCATTTCTTTGATTACTTGTGTTTCCTCTTCCTAGAATTTTCTGTTCATGTCTTTTGCCCTTGTTTCATTTTTGGAAGGAGGGACTATCTTCATATTATTCCTACTGAATTATATGAGCTCCTTTAAATTAAGGATAATAACTCTGATTCATATTTGTAAAACCTGATGGCAACACTCAGGTCGAACGGGGGGAAATGTGGCTCTAAGAGGTGACTTTATTTTTGCTGTAGCTAAGTCTAATTACTAATTACTAGGTGGTCATGTGGATAGAGAAGTATTAATTTGTATTTCATGACAATGATAATGTATAATTCTAAGATGCATGTCTTAGTTTGTAAATCAGCTTGTTAAACTCACCACAGAAGAACTGGAAGGGGTACCCATGGAAGATGATATATTGCTTCTTATTATGGGTGTAATTTAATGCTAATAACCATACCCTTATGGATTATACAATAATTAACCAAAAGTTTTAATGTATATATTTGTATGACAAAGAATGGCAAATAGTAGGTTTACAACTTTATAATGGGAAACATACCCTGCTGATACTGAGACACTGATTAAGCCTACCTGTTGGTATTAGTTAAAATAGGTCCAGCTTTTCCTTCTGGGGCGACAGTGATGAAGATTGTGCCACACTGATGGACAGTGTCCACATACACACAGCCAAAGCCAGTCAGGAACACAACCTGCAAAAAGAATACTCAAAATCAGATTGAAAAGCAATAAGAAACACTATTGAAATGGCTTCAAATGTCCTTTTTAAAAAAATTTTTTATTGGAGTATAGTTGCTTTGCAACGTTGTGTTAGTTTCTACTGTACGGCAAAGTGAATCAGCTATATGTATACATATATCCCCTATTTTTTGGATTTCCTTCCCATTTAAGTCACCTCAGAGCACTGATTAGAGTTCCCTGTGCTATATATAGTACGTTCTCATTAGTTACCCATTTTATACATAGTATCAATAGTGTATATATGTCAATCCCCATCTCCCAATTCATCCCACCCCCCTCTTTCCCCCCTTGGTGTCCATATATTTGTTATCTATGTCTCTGTTTCTGCTTTGCCAATAAGATCATTTATACCATTTTTCTAGATTCCACATATATGCGTTAATATACGATATTTGTTTTTTTTCTTTCTGACTTACTTCACTCTGTATGACAGATTCTAGGTCCATCCACGTCTCTACAAATGACCCATTCTGAGGGTTGTCTTTTCATCTTGTTTATGGTTTCCTTTGCTGTGCAAAAGCTTTTAAGTTTCATTAGGTCCCATTTGCTTATTTTTGTTTTTATTTTCATTACTCTAGGAGGTGGGTCACAAAAGATCTTGCTGCGATTTATGTCAAAGAGTGTTCTGCCTATGTTTATGCAAGCCCTATCAAATTACCAATGGCATTTTTTCACAGAACCAGAACAAAAAATTTTACAATTTGTATGGAAACACAAAAGACCCCGAATAGCCAAAGCAATCTTGAGAAAGAAAAACGGAGCTGGAGGAATCAGGCTCCCTGACTTCAGACTATACTGCAAATCTACAGTAATCAAGTCAGTATGGTACTGGCACAAAAACAGAAATATAGATCAATGGAACAGGACAGAAAGCCCAGAGATAAACCCACGCACCTATGGTCACCTAATCTATGACAACGGAGGCAAGAATATACAATGGAGAAACGACAACCTCTTCAATAAGTGGTGCTGGGAAAACTGGACAGCTACATGTAAAAGAATGAAATTAGAACACTCCCTAAAACACCATACACAAAAATAAACTCAAAATGGATTAAAGACCTAAATGTAAGGCCAGACACTACAAAACTCTTAGAGGCTTCAAATGTCTTAAGTTCTGATTCAGTACCACAAACACTTCCTGGTTATATTTCTTTATATCCATGTGTACAGGCTATTCAACTGACTTGAAATGAAAAAAAAAAAGAATCAAATCCAGATTTTTCAATAGCCAGCTGTAAGGTTCATAGAAAAAAAAAAAAAGATGGATGACAGGGCATGAGTGTCTTCATTCTCTACTTCTCTGGAATTGACAAATAACTCTGTATGGGCTGGAGCCCAGCCACGGGCCAGCTTTATGTGTGCGTACGAATCTCTGTGGGAAAAAAAACCCCTAAAACACAGGAATTGAAATGCAATGTGCAAAAAACTTTCAGGCTCTTGCGTTTTGACTTACTACCATAATGATGCCCTTTTACGCTGGGGACACAAAAACATACCTGAAAACCCACCAACAAGACATGCTATAGTCCCCTCAAGGTCCCTCACATAACTTGTAACAAGAATGTCAGATAACTTGATTTGCTTGGAGTAAAAATTAATTTTTCTTCCATGAGAAGGTGGACTAAGACTTAAAAAAAAGTTCTATTCCCCCCTGCAAAAAAGTTCTATCTCAGAAGCCAGGTGCCAGGCCAGCAGAACAGATGTCCTTTCAGAATTAGATACCAACGTTGCTTAAATGGATAAACATTTGAAATCAGAACTATTTGAAAAACAACTCCGAGGAGTCACGTTCACTGCCAGCATTACCTGAGGGTAAGGGCAAGAACCTCCTTGCGTTTGGGAATGTTGATACTGATGATTTGCAATATCAATTCAGTCCAATTCTAGGCCCTTTATTATTGTTAGAACCGCAAATAAAAGAAGAAAGACTGAAAATTCCTGGATGAAGGAACAAAGCTAGGTGTCTGCCTGGCATGTAATGAATGTGTTCTAATTTTGACCAAATGAAGAGGTACCAGAAAGAGTGTACACAGAACCACAGGAGTCTGTGATTCTCACCCTTGGAAGTGACTTCAAGGTTACTGGGCTTTTTCTTGTACAACGGCTCCTCCTTCATAAATCCTCAGCGTCCTCAGCATCCAGGGCACCTGGAGGTCACCTCTGCCTCCTCCCTACTTTCATCTTCTGCTCTGCCGACTCCTGCCCTAGCCTTCTTTTTCATTCTATGGCCACTGCTCTAGCTTAGTTAGGTCCCTGAATGCCCCTCAGCACCCTCTGTGTGGACAACGCGCTGTCCCCCCCATGCAAATCCTTTCCAAATTCTATGTATCTTTGCACATATAGGGTAAGGACACCTTATTCCAGGAAGGTATTTTCTAATTTTTCCATTCCTTTCCTCAGATTGATACCTACTCCTACATTCCTAAAACACTTTAACCATACTTCTGTTTGATCACAAATCTTATTGCTTGCATTACAGTCACTGGTTTATACCATAGACTCAATCACTAGATTCTCAACTTCTTGAGGGCAGGAGTGGAGTCAGTTTGTATTCTCTATGGATGTATTTCCCAAATGGACTGTTTTGCAAAAATATCTGTTTCAAAAGACTCTGTATCCTGAATTTGCCCTTTTTTGTTCCAAGATGAAAACTGAACTTGACTATGATAAAATGTGGAACGCAGCCAACCTAAAAAATGGCTCAGCTCACGAATCTAAAACAAACAGATATTCTTTGAGAGACAGTCACATTTATAAAAGCTATTATTTTGTATGACATGTAAAGTAAGTCAACTGCTTCCTTCCAGGCTTACAGACATGGGATTATTCATTTGACACAAACCTTTTTAAGGTCCTGTGCTCCCATGTATATTCCTTCCTCTCAAGGACTGTCCATAACTTCAGGGCATACCCCAGGGTTTTAGCAGAGAGTGTTAGAAACCAGAACTACTACCCCTCAAAGGAGGGAAGGAGGGGATCAGAGGAGGAAAATACTTATTGTTCTGCTCATCCTCAAAGCATTATTGTTCTGCTCATTCTCAAAGCAATCGGCAGGCATTTTGAAGTGAGGATACGTGTACTTCCTAAGATAATAAGGATAAGGCAAGCTGATGGTTTCTGTTAACTGCCCAGGGAACTCTGAAAGTAAGCAAATTAACCTAAACCTTTAAGGTACGTCTTCCAGCCAAAAACCTGGACCCTGGACAGAAATATTGCTGGGTGTCCCTTTTAGTCATCACTAGAACGGAAGAAACACAGACCTTAATTCTTGTAGCCTAGTCTTGTCTCCTTTTACATGTAGAGAAATAACCTGCAACACCAAGCATTTTGTGCAATGTGAGCCCTAGGGATTAGAGAGTTGGGAACCCAAGTGCCAGAGGAATTAGTGCCAGGTCCCCCAGAAATTAAAATAAATTCTTGTTTTGGTCTAATGGTTTGATCATTTAATCATTCAATCAATTATTGGATATTTAAGGTGAGCCTACAAGGAGCTCCTCACTGCGATAGGCACTGAGAAGAAATCATGCCCTCAAGTTGCTCCCAGCCCGGGTGGTGAAAAAGCCAAGTACACAAATAATAAGATAGGAGCTAAAAGTTCCAAGGCAGAGATGTATAAAATGTTTCTCCCTCTCAGGGTGTTAACCATCATGGTCTCTGTATAAGTTCATGAGGGCAACAGTTTTGTGTCCATTTTCTTCAAGAAGCAGCATGATAAAGCTTGCTTTTTGGGGTTTGCCCTCTTGCCAACCATGTGAGAAAGCCTGGTTTAGCCTCCCTATGGAGGAAAGACCACGTGGTAAGAGAGCTGCCCAGACTTCCCAGCTGAGCTCATCCGTAGCCAACCCTCTACCTGAATGCAGCTGCATGAGTGATCCCAGGCTCACGCAGAAAAATCACCCAACCAAACCCTCTGAATCACAGTTGTTGCAAGCCTCTAGGTTTGGGGGTGGTGTGCTAAAATGAGCCTGACAGAAGATGATGGGGCCTCTGTCAACCTGGGTCCCTGAGTGACCATGTAGAACAGAGCCCCTGATGACAAACCCTGGGATATAGCATGAGCAAGAAGTAAACAGGACTGTGATAGGCAGTATAATGTAGCCTATACTAATGGGTAGAGATATTGGTAATAGAAATAGGGTTCCAGCAAAAACCTAAAATCTGAGTCCTTGGCTTAATGGTAGGCAGTAGGAATTGATATTGAAAGCTACAAGAATGGGAATTCATGTTACAAAGTGGCAAGACACTTAGTAAAACCTGTCTGAGATTACTTGGGTGGTAGATTATAAACCTAATAGATTTGTAGCTCTAGAAGATGAGGTTTGAAAACAAAACATAAGTAGTGAGTGTTGGCTGCTGCTGGCTGTGTCTGGCAATGTGTTTCACTATGAAGAAGCGATGAGCTCAGGAAAGAACTGGCCAGTTTGCAAATAGAAATTCAAGAGAATAAAGAGATTCCAGAAATTCAGGGCTTTGCAAAGTCAGTAATGCTTTTAACCCCAAACAGTAAGAGATAAAACTTAATCTTTGAACATGAAGGCAGATTAATACTCAGACTTAGGGCTATGTACAGCCATCAGAACTCACTGTTAAAACTTCTTAATTGTTAAAGTGACTCAGAAAAAAATTTTAGATGAATAGTTTAACTTTGCCACAGAAGCTCTCCTAAATCCAAACAGAGGTAAGGAAGCAAGATAGGATGTGGTTATTAGCACATGGAATTCTCTGGAATCAAACAGATAAGCAGTCTACTGAGTTTCTGAGAAATTACTACTGCCTAATAAACTCATGAACCTAGACTAAAAGAGTCTGTGATTGATTATTCGAGACTCAGTACAACTTCAGATGTTGGCCGAGGAGGATCTCTGAGGGTAGATCCAGGGACCGGAAGAACAATGGTAAAAAAGAGCTCTTCCATGAGCAGAGACAGGGCTTGAAGACTATTCCTTGTTTCCAAGGAGTAAAACCCCACACAATATGTGCTCAGAAAAATTTCAGAACTGTTATGGGTGAGAGGCTGTGCATGTGTCTCATTCTCCCTCTTTCCAGCTTGGAGGAGTTATTACTGTTATCCAGATCCTGTGTTTTGGCGGGGAGAGGGGAGCCGATGAGTCCATACATCTCCAGATGAAAAGGAGCCACATCCAGGCGAAGAGGGCATCACTCAGAAGTACTGAATTCCAGTGGGATGTGGTGACTGGTTAGAATCTTGGGGAGGAGAGCTGCTCTGGGGTGGGGAGGGGAAGAATGTATTAAGAGACTGATTTTTTTAATAAAAAGCCAAGGGGATTTTTTTTTTGAGTTGTTTATTATTGCAGAATAAGCTAGTCAGTCCTGATCGATGCTGTCATTTAGTTAGTTTTTACTTTCTTCACTTCACATTGGTAGTATGGGTATGTGTGTGGAAGGCTATAGGCAACATATAGTAAGAGACTTGCTGCTTTAACCACAAAACATTTGGGGACTACTCCGTGTTCTGTCATTTGTGTCTGTGTTAGAGCACTTAGATCAGTAAGACTTTCTCTTACACACGGTGGCTGTAAGAAAACCACTGAGGCCTAGGTCCTGCCTCCCAGTTAGTACATTATCTTTTACTACAATTACAAATAAGGAACAGTGTAACGTAACTTGTGCTTTTCTACATATTCAGTTATCTTTATGAAAATGATTATTTACTATATTTTTATCCAACAAACAATATTTTAAAAAATTACACCAGTTTAATTTTACTGAGTAATTAAGTTACAAGGTGACACCTAGGAAATAACTGAAAGTATTCTTGGAAGTCTACCTCTCTTCCTTTCTCTCCCATTCTTTCTCTCTTTTTTATCCTGATAGACTATATGGAATAATCCAGGGATAATCAAGAGGCAGTTACAAAGCATCCCAGCACTGCAGCTCAGTTACATAATGGGTATCCCTGTTATTAAAAGTCCTTAAGCCACCCCCTCCTCCAATTTGTACTAATTCTTTCCATAACTGGGCTCAATTCCCATCATAGTACACTTGCTGGACTTCATCCCTCTTCAATTGTCTTTCTTTTTACCTGATTCATTTTGCTCCCACCTCACATTTGCAGTTCCTTTCTGATAGTTAATTTTGTGTCAACTTGACTCTGGCCATTCGGTGCCCAGATTAAAACATGATTTCTGGATGTGTTGGTGAGAGCGTTTCCAGAGGAGGTAAGCATTTGAATCAGTGGATTCAGCAGACTGCCCTCCCCAGTGTGGGTGAGCATCATCCAATCCACTGAGGGCCTGAATAGAACAAAATGTGGAGGAAGAAAGAATTTGCCCCTTTTTTCCTGCCTCACTGTTTGAGCTGGAACATTTCATTTCATCTTCTCCTGCCCTTGGACTGGAATTTACACCATGGCTTTCCTGGGCCTCCAGCTTGTCTATGACAGATTGTGGGATGTCTCAGCCTCCACAAATTGATCTGAAGATATGGTAATCAGGCATTGCATTTGTTCTGCTGACTTTTGGCAAAAATCTGTAAAACATTTCACCCTCTATTTTGGGAAGGAAAAAATATAAAATATACTTATATCCCCAGATCAGATAGTTTGTAAAAGAATATCTTAGGAAGGAAAATCATAGTATGGAAGACTTCAAGATTTAGATCTGAAGGGAAGAAGAGATTTCCCCGTATGCTACGGGATTGAATGCTAACCTGCAGAGGGAATAAGGCAGTAAGATGTAGCCTGCTTGGTTGCAGGTAGTGGTTTGTCTTAAGCAGTCCGGTGGACTGAAGCGGCTTTTCTGCACTGGACTCTGTGTTTTAGTAATCAGTCTGGTAGTAGTTGTGGAGACAGATTTGCGGGTAGGAAGGCTGACAACAGAGAGACCCTTTAAGGGGCTATTGTTCAAATCTGGGAGAGAGCTGATGAATAAAAGGCCTGAAGCAGACCCTGGTCACAGAGAGAAGGGGCAGATACAGAGACACTTCTGTGGAATTTCTGCCAGAACTTCGTGACTTACTGGAAGAACGGAGGAAGAGAGGGAAAGGAAGGTACTGGGATGCTGCAGAAAAAGACAGGCTTGGAAGCTAGACAGTCCTGGATTGAATCCCAGGTCCACTTGCCCTGCGCAAGTTAACCTCTCTGAGCTTCAGGTACCATCTACCTGTAAGAGATGCGATGCAGACTAATGACAATGTTTGTGTAAAGTGCTTGACATAAAGCAGGCATTCAGTACAACTTTATATCAATATTATTTAAGGTTTTTATACTGGAAAAACGGTGGTGATATTAACGGAAGCAGAGACTCTAGGAGAAGCTGGCTCGGGGGATGGAAAATGATCCCTTTGGTTTCAGATGATGACGCTGGTTTGAGGTGACTGCAGGTCTTTCAGGCAGAGATGTCTGATGGGTGGCCAGAAACATAGAGCTGGAGCTCGGGAGGGATGTGGGGGCCTGAGACAGGTACCTGGGAGTGACTGGGTGACACAGATAGTAGCTGAAGCTCGGGGATGAATTAGATCTCCCAGAGAGGAAAAGAAGGGGGAAAATTTCTAAGGTAGGAACGACTGCATAAGGATGAGAAGAAAATAACAGATAGTCTGGGTGTAATTCTTCCTTCTGTATACTTACTGAAAAATATTTTAGGGAAATCCCTACTCCCGAGTATCTTGGGAAGCAATGGTGACTCAACCAGAACAAACTGTAAACACATAGGAGACTCTCAACCAAGATACTTGGCAGATGTTGCAATTGGGTGTCAACTTGCTGATATCTCTTCTGGCCCTGATATGGGGGGGGCGGTGAGGGAGGCGACTGAAGTAAGCAAGAAGCCAAAACATCTGCACTACACATTTTATAAGGCAGATTCTCACTTGGATCGACAACTTCTTCTCTATGTAAACATTTTGGGATGGATGCTAATGATCTCTCTGAAAATGACTACATGCCCTTTAAGCATTAGTGCTCAGGGTTACCCCTGTCTGATCTGCACCAAATGGACGGATTACACATTTGAGTTCTGGCTCATCAAGGCATTTACCAAAGTGTCTCACGATATTCTTGCAAGCAAGATAAGAAATATCTTATACAGTATAGTTTAAAAGTGCTTTTAGACACATTTTCTTATTTAAGAAATGTGGGCTAGATGACAGTACAGTTTGGTGTGTTAGTGGCTGATTGAACCCACGCATTAGGGAAGTGTCTGGTGATTCACTGCAGCATGTTGACCTTGGACTTGTCCTGTTCAACATATTTATTAATGACTTGGATGAACATGTAGAATGCATGCTCACCACATCTATAGATGACATAAAGCTACTACGGATACTTAAATATGTTGGATGACAGCACCACAATTTTTCTAAAGTGATTTCAGCAAGTGGATTAGGCCAATAGCAACAAGATTTAATTTACCGGGGGTGAATGTTAAGTCCTATCATTGGGTTAAAAAAGTCAACTGTACAGCAAGTCATATGATAAAGATCTGGGGGATGTGGCTGACCACGAGTTCAATAATAACAAACAGTCTGAACTCGTTAATAAAAAGTTAACTCAATCTTTTAATTTATTAATGGAAGCATAGGGAGGTAATAGCTGGTTAGACCACATTTGGAATAGTATGTGAAATTCTGGCTGCCAGATTTTTAAAAGGGAACATAACACACTAGTGTGTTCGGGCTAGGGTAACTGTGGTGATGGGTCTGGAAATCACACTTGCTGAAGGAATGATTCAAGGAACCAGAAACGTTTGGCCTGGATAAGGGAACAGTTAGAGAAGATGTTGAAGCTGCCTTCAAATGATTGTAGTGTTGTTCTATTAAAGGGGAAGTAAATACTCTGTGATGCCTCAGCAGGTTAAACAAGGATGGATGAATGGATCCTACAGAGGGATAGTTTTCAGCTTGATATAAGCAGAAATTTTCTCACAGTCACTGCTGGAATAAGCCATGACTATGACACTGGGAATCTTCTAGGGTGGGATGTCATGGAAGGGACTCTTGCTCTAGGTAAAAGGGGAAATTAGAAAACCTCTTCTAACCTGTGCTTTCATTGACTTTCAGGTGGAAATGTTTGTAGCCAGGGCAGGAATCCAAAGGACAGACAGTGCTCTTAGCTTGGTATAGGAAAAACGAGACTGGGCCACATGTGAGCAGACCCAGGTTCCAGCCTGATGCTGCTTAATTATAAACCACCTAGTGGATGACTTTTTAAGCCTCAATCCTCTCATCAGTAACATAAACATCAAAATTACTGCCCCAACTATCTTAGAGTTTTTGCAGTGATCAAAGCTTCTATCTTAGGGCTTACTACACTCGACTGCATTTATTTAGCTATGCAGGTGCCTTGAAGGTGGGAATTATACATTATTCAGGGCAAAGGGTTTGGCCCTTGATAGGTCCTCAATAAAAGTTGGTTGAATAAATGAATGAAAGAACGGAGACTGGATGTAAAAGCACTTTGTAAATGGTACAGAGCTTATAGGAGAAGAAAACAGCAATGATGCTGACCCCACTGACCACTTCTGTTAAGAGTCAAAGATCATGAGGACTTCCCTGGT